>NC_134588.1:90811985-93221985 GCF_037038515.1 Microtus pennsylvanicus
TTGACCCTGCTCCAACGCGGCACAGAAGCCGGCGTTTGTTGAACCATAACCATTCCTTTCTTGTTCATCCCCAAGAGCTCCTTTTAATCCCGAAAGCATGGGATCTGCTCTGTCCCAGCAATACCCCACTCCTCGTACCGATTTCAGTCTGAGTCAGGCTTGGGATTGTTGCCATCAAACACCACGACCAAAAGCAGCTTGGGCGGAGAAGTGTTGGTTTCTTGGGCTCCTAAGTCCCTCACAGAGGGCAGCCCCGGTAGGAAAGCAGAGGCAGGACCTGATGCGGTAGGTAGCTGTCCGTGGGGGAGGTGCTCACACCTGGCTTGCTCAGCCTGCTGCCTACACCTCAGGACCACGTGCCCAAGGATGGCACGCCCCTGGCCACAACCACCCCAGCTCTGCCCCCGCACCCCAACCACCATCCCTACCGGTAGCCTGTCTGCTGTCTGTCCCACAGCAATCATTCGATCGTTCACCGCAGGCACGTGCTAGAGAGACCTTTAATCCAAGCAGAGTCCCTCTTCCCAGCCAGAAGGGCCAAGCTGAGGAGAACCCAGGGAGCACAGAGGCAAGCGTGGATCCTTGCCTTTGGCAGGCGACGGCCCCATTCGGACACCTGCCAGCGTAGGCTTCTCCGTTGTCTTTTTTCCCATGACCGTCTCATGGGAGCCACACAAGTGGCCCAGCAACTTGCTGGACCGACTCTTCCCAGATCCAGCTCGACACGGGTGTCTCTCCGTGTCCTCTGTTGGGAAGGTTTCCGGGGGGACTGGGTTGAGGTCGGGTGGGGAAAAGGCGTGTCTGACCCTCCCACACACACACACGGGTGGGCACAGACTATGCCTCCCATCGAAGCGGAGCTGAACCCAGCGGTAAGCACACCACCATCTGTCTTCGTGCCCCGGACCTGTTGACAGGGTCACGACCGAGGGGACCCACCCGGCAGCGGACCCAAAACCTAGGTGGGAAGAGGTTCCGCTCCAATATCCCGACTCACACAGGCACCTGCACCGCTTGCCCGCGCACACAAGGAGCCGCAGAAACAGCGGCCTTAAAACAGCCAGGCTTGGCCTCAGCTCCCCCCCCCCCCCCAGCCGCTCTGAGGGCTTTCGAGGAAATCGCGCCTTGGGTCGGGCACTGTCCGCCCTGCGGCGATGCGGAAGCTTAGTAACCACACCAGGTGCTTTGCGCATTCGCCCTGCCTGCTAAAAGCACGGATTCAACACCACCCCACAGAGCACCCCCACCCACGGACGGACACGCGCTCTCCTCCCGATCCCATACCAACACTGCCACCATAAACGATCACTTAGAGACCCTGCAGTTTTGCAAGATACGCATGCATGCATATATAAATACATACATACATACGTATATACATGCCTACGCTCACACACATACACACAGAGAAGGACAGAAATAGACAAACAGAGAGACAGACATATTTGCACAAGCACACACACACACACTGTAGACTGGAACGAATCACTGCATTTGCTCAGTTGTGAAGAGCAGAGGAAAGGTTCCAGGGAGCGTGTGATGCATGCAGGTGTGGCAGGTAGGGCAAGCAAGACTGTTTCTTGGAGACCTAAGAGCAGGCGATAGAGTGAGGTGGAGACGCAGTGGGCTCCATGAGTGGGTCGGAAGCTTGCGCGGGAGCGCTGCGTGTCGGGTGTTTGTGTGTCGTCGGTGTGACAGTGGCGGTGTGTAGGCTGGGTGTGTCGGGCCGCAACAGGGCTTAGCTGGACAGGCCCTGAGGATTTGGTGTGTGCAGGAAAAGATGGTGGGCGTGAGTGGGAATCAAAGAAAGGGCTGGTGAGTTTGCGTGTAGGGAGCACCGGTGAGGCTGCAGGCTGTTGGATTGCGAGTGAGGGTGTAGGTACGTACTAGTGGAGCGGAGCAGCAGTGTCTGGCGGCAACGCTGTTGGGCAAAAGGTAAGAGAGGTGATGTGGGGGTAGTGCCCACCCCAAGTGCTGGGAGGGGCAGGCAGGACAGGTGTCAAGATGGGGGGTGAGGTGGCAAGGTGTCCGGAGGCAAAGATGCCAGCAGGTTGTCGCGGCGACGCCGTTGGGTAAAAAGCAAGAAAGGTGTAGTGGGGGTAGTGGGGCCCCCATTGCAGGGAAGGGCCGGAAAGGTGTCAAGAAAGGGGCGAGTTACAGAGAGGAAGAAGAGAAGCTTCCCTGACCGGGAATCGAACCCGGGCCGCGGCGGTGAGAGCGCCGAATCCTAACCACTAGACCACCAGGGAGCGACGGCCAGACTTCGACGGTGCGCGCCTCTCGCGGGCAGCCAGACTCTCAGCCAGTCTGCCAACCTGACAACCAGCCGCTCGCCCCAGCCGGCCGCCCGGCAATACGCGGCTGGCATTGGGCGCCCATTCGATCGATCGGCGCCTGCCCGTGCCCCCTGGCCCTGCCCGTCCCCTCCCTGCCATGCCCGCTGCCCGCTGCCCGCTGCCCGCCCCCCGCTGCCAGCTGCCCGCTGCCCTCTGTCGCTTCTCCGGCAAGCCGGGCGCCAATTCCCGGTAAAACTCCTCGCCCTGGCCCTTCTCCTCCGGCTCGCCACCCTCTCAAAAGGTCTAGAACCTCCTTCCATTGTGTGGTCGTTCGGCCCGCCGCGGCGCAGTGCAGTCTCGGGACAGGCGGAGAGGCGCCGGAGGACAGGGCCACTGTCGGCCCTGAACCTTGGCAAAAGGCGGGTCCTGTGCGTTGGCCGGGAATCGAACCCGGGTCAACTGCTTGGAAGGCAGCTATGCTCACCACTATACCACCAACGCCACACCGACACGGCGCCGCACACACACACGACGCCGGGGACTGCCACCAGCCAGCGGACACAGACGATGTCGCGGTCGCCTACCTGGTCTTCCCATCCTGCCCCAACCTTAAAGTCAAAGCCAAAGCCGACACCGACACCGACACCGACACCGACACCGACACCGACACCCACGCCAACCACAACCGGGCCTCCGCCGCCGAGCAAGCGTTGTTCCTCAGCGTCCCATGCCACCCGCGCTTCCCGCACGCACACGCCTGTGCTGCGCGGCGCTCTCGCCTCCTGACTGCAGCAACCGGGCCAGGGCAGCTCACGCAACGAGGGCCACAGGAGCCAGGGAGCAGCCGGGACAGCACCGAGCGGGCACGTCACCACCCAGAGCCGCCTGGCACAGCGGTGGCTCAGGCACCGAGGGTCGCACGCTGCCGGCTCTGACACACGCCCGGCCGCCTCGTCGGGGTGTGTGTGTGTGTGTGTGTGTGTGTGTGTGTGTGTGTGTGTGTGTAAGTCGAGTTCCCAGGTGTCAGAGCCCTTGGCCAGGCGCCAGGTTAGGGACCCGACGGCCGGGAGGCATGTGGGCCCGCCTGGCAGTGGACAGCCCGAGCCCGGCTCTTGGGCCAGAGGACCACTGTCCTGGCATTGGGGCGAGGGGCCAAGCAAGCAAGGCTGGCCAAGGGACCAAGGGCCGCCCGTCTGGCTAAAAAGGAATGGTATGTCTCCCCGTCGGGGAATCGAACCCCGGTCTCCCGCGTGACAGGCGGGGATACTCACCACTATACTAACGAGGACGACGACGACGGCGCTGCCACCGAGACGGCCGGCCATCTCCGACGCGCTTCCAAGGCCCGCCACCCTCCCCGCCTTCGAAGCACCGCCGACCTCCGCACCCATCCCCAAAGTCTCCCCGACGCAACCAAACGACCCTCCCACCAGGACGTGGAACCGCAGCCACGTCCGACCCTCGCATCCCAGCACCCTGGTCCCGCCCATGCCCGCGGGAGACGCTGCTCCGGTTCCTGGGTGGTCCCGCCTGGGCTGGGGTGGTGTGGGGAGCCAAACCGGAAACGGGACCGGGACCCGGACAGGGAGCGACTTTGGCGCCTAGCAGCATCTCGACGTGGACCCGGTGGACGCCGCTCCTCGCCCGCAGCTTGAGCAGCCATACCCGCACCAACCCGGGCGCCCCGACGCGACAGGTCCGCCGCGCGCCCACACCCGTCGTCAGGATGGCCGAGCGGTCTAAGGCGCTGCGTTCAGGTCGCAGTCTCCCCTGGAGGCGTGGGTTCGAATCCCACTCCTGACAACCTCGCCTTTTTGTTCACGCACCCCGCCCCCAGCTCCCACCCCACCGTCCCGTGAGTGCCTCCTACCACCGCCTCTCCGACGCCGCCCAAACTCCTCTCACGCCCGCAACCTTCTCTCACACGCCTGGGCCTGGAGGAGCGCCCTGCTCTCAACACCCGACACTTACTGGAGGGCAGCGGCAGCGGCGCGTACGGGACGCCTTGCTAAATTAGCCACCTCCAGGGGGGGGCTGGGGGAGATGCTCGAGTCCGTGAGGGCGCCGGTCCTGAGCACCCCGCCAGCCCATCCGACCGGCCCCGTGCCAACAGAGGACCTCATCCATCCCTACCCCAGACCCGCACTTCTTGGCCCGGCCCTCGCGCTCACCACCCCTTTCCCGCTCGTTCCTGCTCCTCCAGCTCCTGCGGGAGAAGCCCACCGCGCCCATCCTCTCGGGCTCTGCTCGTCCAGGCTTCTTCTGTGCGCAGGTGGCCGTCGCCAGCGCACACCTGCCGACCCTTGCTGCGCGCACCGCCGGCCCGCAAGCTCGCTGGCTTGCTAGCTCCTCGGCTGGCAGCAGGGAGAGGCAGGGTTGACGTGGGACCTAGGCGTCCCGGAGAGGGGAGAGGCGCGGCTCTCAGCCGCGGAGCCTCACTCTGGTCCCGGGACTCTCCAGTCCGTGTGGCCCTCGAGCTCGCCTGCTTGGTCCATGAGGCCAAGGCCCGGCATCTAGGTGTCAGGGGGGAAACGAGGAACTAGCTGGTCCTGGAGCACAGGCTGTGACAGCAGTCAGGTGACAGCCTAGGCCATGGCATGGGTGGTTCAGTGGTAGAATTCTCGCCTGCCACGCGGGAGGCCCGGGTTCGATTCCCGGCCCATGCAGAGTCCAGTCCCTTTTGGTCCTCATGCACCCACTGCCCCAGTCCCCAATGCCCAGGGTGCCCAGCCACAGCAGCGGACTACCACTAACCCAGTCATCCACAGCCTGCCCAGCAGCCTAAGCCTAGTCCTCTCTCCTCAACTCAGACGCCATCACCCGCCCTAACCACAGCTCTGCTACAGCTACCTTACCACTCCACTTCTTCCAGCGCCTCCACCTTTCTTATAACTCCACCTCGCGGCACTCACACCCCACACCTCCAGCCTCCCACTCCACAGTGCCGTCCACGCACAGCCTGGCTCTCCCACAATCGACACTTATTTGGTGAGCCTCTCTTGGCCGGGACCTCAAAAACCTCCCTAGCCCCAGACCCTGTTCTGCCTCCTTTGCCAAGAAACAGCCCCGCAGGGGACCACGTGCCTTCTCTCCCCTACTTCTTAGCCAACAGCAACTCTTGGAGAGCCCAGAGAGCTTCAGAGCTCCCTGGCGACAGCAGCAGGCAGGAGGCCTCTCTCTCTCTCTCTCTCTCTCTCTCTCTGTCTCTCTCTCTCTCTCTCTCACTCACTCTCTCTCTCTCTCTGTCTATCTCGCTCTCTCTGTCTCTCTCTCTCTGTATATAAACATATATATATATATCTTTATCTCTGTCTCCCTCTCTCTCTTTCTCTCTCTACCTATCTCTCTCTCTCTCTCTCTCTCTCTCTCTCTCACACACACACACACACACACACACACAAAAACAACCACACCCACCAGAAACACACACACACACTAGACAGAAACTCAGGGAAGTCGACGCCTCGCAGGCCAGAGAGGCACAATCATGCGCAACTCCATCGAAGGTCCCCCTGTGCCAAGATGGCTCTTCCTCGCAGGTCCCGCACTGACCCCTGGCCTTCTGAGACCTAGGCTCGTGAGGCAGGCTGCTCATTGGCAAGTCGTCTGGCCAGAGAGCTTCCCTATCCGGGCCCAATTGACCGACAAGGCTCAAAGCCTGCTCCAGCGAGCTCAGGGTGTCCACAGACTCTGTGTTGCGCCCCTTCTCCGGCCTCCCAAGCCTTGGACCGGGTGTCCCTTCCTGCGGTCCTAATCCTCTTTGTGCTCGACTGTGGTGGGTACCACAAAGGAAAACGTTCACTCACCTGTCACCGGACCCAACCACCCCCCACCGGCAGAGAAAGGGCCAGTCTCAACACAGGAGACGGACTGCCCTCTGCCACCTGTCAGTCCTTGACCAGCCTGAACAAAGGCGAGTGGGAGTGTTCGTGAACAAAGCAGGTTTTTTCTTGTTTCTAAAGAGAACCCAGGGACTGAACCAAGTGGGGCCCTTCAGTTGACTCTTGTTGGCAGTCACAGCTCAAACAAGGTAGCCGAACAAGAGCAAAAGAGACCCAACGTGGTGGCTTGGAGATGGGGTTTTTACCCTGGCTGAAGCTGCTGCTGCTGGTGGTGGTGGAGGTGGTAATGATGGTGGTTTTGGTGGTGGTGGTGGTGGTGGTGGTGGTTTTGGTGGAGGTGGTGGTGGTGGTGGTGGTGGTGGTGGTGGTGGTGGTGGTGGTTGAGGTTTTGAGGTATGGAGACGTTGGATTAAGGCGGCGTTGGAAACGGATAGGAGCAGAGACAGCCTGATCTCCGCTAGCAGGTCCTGCGACCACCTGCTGTGTTTCCTGCACATTCATTTCTGAGTAAGGACCAGGATCACGTCATATTCTGATCAAATGTGTGACTTAGAGAAACCTTGAGGTGAGACGGTTTTATTTCTTCCTAGGAGTCCTTAATGCCACACTGATGGAAGTGGGGGTGGGTGGGGAAGGTGGGGCTGGAGTTCATGGGCGTTAGGGGACAAGGCTTTGAGGTTTGGGGTTTGGGGCTTATAAGCAGGGTGGGCTGAGAGACCTAGAGGCAGGAATTGGAGCAGAGGACTAGCATGAGGACTGCTTACTGGCTCTCTTATCCGGTGTGAGACAACCACCCACCTCCTTCCCTTCATGTGCCCTCCCACACCACTTGTGAATCAAGACAATACCCTACATGTTGGAATAAAGACCCATCATCTTTTTTTTTTTTTTTTGGTTTTTTCGAGACAGGGTTTCTCTGTAGCTTTGGAGCCTGTCCTGGAACTCCCTTTGTAGACCAAGCTGGCCTCGAACTCACAGAGATCCACCTGCCTCTGCCTCCCGAGTGCTAGGATTACAGGCGTGCGCCTCCACCGCCCGGCTGACCCATCATCTTTTGACAACCAAGCAAAATGTATCAAATGGAAAAAGAAAGCATATTTGACAAACGGTGCTGGCATAACTGGATATCAACATGTACAAAAATGAAGATAGACCCCTATCTATCACCATGCACAAAACTCAAGTCCAAATCGATCAAAGACCTCAACATGAAGCTGGCCACACTGAACCTTATAGAAAAGAAAGTGCGAAGTACGCTTGAACGCTTTGGCACAGGGAACCACTTCCTAAATAGAAGCCCAGCTGCACAGACCCTGAGAGAAACAATTAATAAATGGGACCTCCTGAAACGGAAAACCTTCTGTAAAGCAAGGGACACGATCAACAAGACAAAATGACAGCCTACAGAATGAGAAAAGATCTTCACTAACCTCACATCAGACAGAGGTCTGACCTCCAAAATATACAAAGGACTCAAGAAAATGGACACCAAAACAACATATAATCCAAAAAAAAAAGGAGTAAAGACATAAACAGAGAACTCTCAACAGAGGAATCTAAAATGGCTCAAAAACACTTAAGGAAATGCTCAACATCCTTAGTCAGCAGACAAACGCGAATCAAAACAACTCTGAGTTTCCATCTTACACCTGAAAGAATGGCTAAGATCAAAAACACTGATGACAACTTATGCTGGAGAGGTTGTGGGGAAAAGAGAACACTTGTGCATTGCTGGTGGGAATGAAAGCTCGTGGCTACAACGCTTTGGATGTCACTGTGGCGATTTCTAAGAAAATTAGGAAACAACCTTCCACAAGACCTAGTAATACCACTTTTGGGTATACTCCAATCCAGAAGATGCTCAATCGTGCCACAAGGACATGTGCTCAACTATGTTCATAGCAGCTTTGTTTGTCATAGCCAGAACCTGGACACAACCTAAATGCCCCTCGACCAAAAAATGGGTAAGGAAAATGTGGTACATTTACACAATGGAGTACTACACAGCAGAAAGAAAGAAAGAAAACCCGACAGCTTGAATTTTGCAGGAAAATGGATGGAGCTAGAAAACGTTATTTAGAGTGAGGTAACCCAGACACAGAAAGACGATTATCACATGTATTCACTCATAGGTGGTTTTTAAACATAAAGCAAAGAAAGCCAGCCTACAAACCACAATCCCAGAGACCTTAGACCACAATGAGGACACTAAGAGAGAGTAACATAGATCTAATCTATATGGGAAGTAGAAGGTAAAAAAAGGCAAGATCTCCTGGGTAAATTGGGACCATGGGGACCTTGGGGGAAGGTTGGAGGAGGGAAGGGAGAGGCAGGGAGGAGAGCAGAGAAAAATGTAGAGCACACTGAATATCAATTTTAAAAAAGGGGGAAAAAAAGACTACTCATCATCTCATGGAGGCATCTGCTCAACTGAGAGTCTCTCTTCCCGGATGAGTGCAGGGTTTTGTCAAGTTCTCCAGAAACAAGCAGCACGGTTGACCCTGCTCCAACGCGGCACAGAAGCCGGCGTTTGTTGAACCATAACCATTCCTTTCTTGTTCATCCCCAAGAGCTCCTTTTAATCCCGAAAGCATGGGATCTGCTCTGTCCCAGCAATACCCCACTCCTCGTACCGATTTCAGTCTGAGTCAGGCTTGGGATTGTTGCCATCAAACACCACGACCAAAAGCAGCTTGGGCGGAGAAGTGTTGGTTTCTTGGGCTCCTAAGTCCCTCACAGAGGGCAGCCCCGGTAGGAAAGCAGAGGCAGGACCTGATGCGGTAGGTAGCTGTCCGTGGGGGAGGTGCTCACACCTGGCTTGCTCAGCCTGCTGCCTACACCTCAGGACTACGTGCCCAAGGATGGCACGCCCCTGGCCACAACCACCCCAGCTCTGCCCCCGCACCCCAACCACCATCCCTACCGGTAGCCTGTCTGCTGTCTGTCCCACAGCAATCATTCGATCGTTCACCGCAGGCACGTGCTAGAGAGACCTTTTCTCCAAGCAGAGTCCCTCTTCCCAGCCAGAAGGGCCAAGCTGAGGAGAACCCAGGGAGCACAGAGGCAAGCGTGGATCCTTGCCTTTGGCAGGCGACGGCCCCATTCGGACACCTGCCAGCGTAGGCTTCTCCGTTGTCTTTTTTCCCATGACCGTCTCATGGGAGCCACACAAGTGGCCCAGCAACTTGCTGGACCGACTCTTCCCAGATCCAGCTCGACACGGGTGTCTCTCCGTGTCCTCTGTTGGGAAGGTTTCCGGGGGGACTGGGTTGAGGTCGGGTGGGGAAAAGGCGTGTCTGACCCTCCCACACACACACACGGGTGGGCACAGACTATGCCTCCCATCGAAGCGGAGCTGAACCCAGCGGTAAGCACACCACCATCTGTCTTCGTGCCCCGGACCTGTTGACAGGGTCACGACCGAGGGGACCCACCCGGCAGCGGACCCAAAACCTAGGTGGGAAGAGGTTCCGCTCCAATATCCCGACTCACACAGGCACCTGCACCGCTTGCCCGCGCACACAAGGAGCCGCAGAAACAGCGGCCTTAAAACAGCCAGGCTTGGCCTCAGCTCTCCCCTCCCCCCCCCCCCCAGCCGCTCTGAGGGCTTTCGAGGAAATCGCGCCTTGGGTCGGGCACTGTCCGCCCTGCGGCGATGCGGAAGCTTAGTAACCACACCAGGTGCTTTGCGCATTCGCCCTGCCTGCTAAAAGCACGGATTCAACACCACCCCACAGAGCACCCCCACCCACGGACGGACACGCGCTCTCCTCCCGATCCCATACCAACACTGCCACCATAAACGATCACTTAGAGACCCTGCAGTTTTGCAAGATACGCATGCATGCATATATAAATACATACATACATACGTATATACATGCCTACGCTCACACACATACACACAGAGAAGGACAGAAATAGACAAACAGAGAGACAGACATATTTGCACAAGCACACACACACACACTGTAGACTGGAACGAATCACTGCATTTGCTCAGTTGTGAAGAGCAGAGGAAAGGTTCCAGGGAGCGTGTGATGCATGCAGGTGTGGCAGGTAGGGCAAGCAAGACTGTTTCTTGGAGACCTAAGAGCAGGCGATAGAGTGAGGTGGAGACGCAGTGGGCTCCATGAGTGGGTCGGAAGCTTGCGCGGGAGCGCTGCGTGTCGGGTGTTTGTGTGTCGTCGGTGTGACAGTGGCGGTGTGTAGGCTGGGTGTGTCGGGCCGCAACAGGGCTTAGCTGGACAGGCCCTGAGGATTTGGTGTGTGCAGGAAAAGATGGTGGGCGTGAGTGGGAATCAAAGAAAGGGCTGGTGAGTTTGCGTGTAGGGAGCACCGGTGAGGCTGCAGGCTGTTGGATTGCGAGTGAGGGTGTAGGTACGTACTAGTGGAGCGGAGCAGCAGTGTCTGGCGGCAACGCTGTTGGGCAAAAGGTAAGAGAGGTGATGTGGGGGTAGTGCCCACCCCAAGTGCTGGGAGGGGCAGGCAGGACAGGTGTCAAGATGGGGGGTGAGGTGGCAAGGTGTCCGGAGGCAAAGATGCCAGCAGGTTGTCGCGGCGACGCCGTTGGGTAAAAAGCAAGAAAGGTGTAGTGGGGGTAGTGGGGCCCCCATTGCAGGGAAGGGCCGGAAAGGTGTCAAGAAAGGGGCGAGTTACAGAGAGGAAGAAGAGAAGCTTCCCTGACCGGGAATCGAACCCGGGCCGCGGCGGTGAGAGCGCCGAATCCTAACCACTAGACCACCAGGGAGCGACGGCCAGACTTCGACGGTGCGCGCCTCTCGCGGGCAGCCAGACTCTCAGCCAGTCTGCCAACCTGACAACCAGCCGCTCGCCCCAGCCGGCCGCCCGGCAATACGCGGCTGGCATTGGGCGCCCATTCGATCGATCGGCGCCTGCCCGTGCCCCCTGGCCCTGCCCGTCCCCTCCCTGCCATGCCCGCTGCCCGCTGCCCGCTGCCCGCCCCCCGCTGCCAGCTGCCCGCTGCCCTCTGTCGCTTCTCCGGCAAGCCGGGCGCCAATTCCCGGTAAAACTCCTCGCCCTGGCCCTTCTCCTCCGGCTCGCCACCCTCTCAAAAGGTCTAGAACCTCCTTCCATTGTGTGGTCGTTCGGCCCGCCGCGGCGCAGTGCAGTCTCGGGACAGGCGGAGAGGCGCCGGAGGACAGGGCCACTGTCGGCCCTGAACCTTGGCAAAAGGCGGGTCCTGTGCGTTGGCCGGGAATCGAACCCGGGTCAACTGCTTGGAAGGCAGCTATGCTCACCACTATACCACCAACGCCACACCGACACGGCGCCGCACACACACACGACGCCGGGGACTGCCACCAGCCAGCGGACACAGACGATGTCGCGGTCGCCTACCTGGTCTTCCCATCCTGCCCCAACCTTAAAGTCAAAGCCAAAGCCGACACCGACACCGACACCGACACCGACACCGACACCGACACCGACACCCACGCCAACCACAACCGGGCCTCCGCCGCCGAGCACGCGTTGTTCCTCAGCGTCCCATGCCACCCGCGCTTCCCGCACGCACACGCCTGTGCTGCGCGGCGCTCTCGCCTCCTGACTGCAGCAACCGGGCCAGGGCAGCTCACGCAACGAGGGCCACAGGAGCCAGGGAGCAGCCGGGACAGCACCGAGCGGGCACGTCACCACCCAGAGCCGCCTGGCACAGCGGTGGCTCAGGCACCGAGGGTCGCACGCCGCCGGCTCTGACACACGCCCGGCCTCGTCGGGGTGTGTGTGTGTGTGTGTGTGTGTGTGTGTGTGTGTGTGTGTGTGTGTGTGTAAGTCGAGTTCCCAGGTGTCAGAGTCCTTGGCCGGGCGCCAGGTTAGGGACCCGACGGCCGAGAGGCATGTGGGCCCGCCTGGCAGTGGACGGCCCGAGCCCGGCTCTTGGGCCAGAGGACCACTGTCCTGGCATTGGGGCGAGGGGCCAAGCAAGCAAGGCTGGCCAAGGGACCAAGGGCCGCCCGTCTGGCTAAAAAGGAATGGTATGTCTCCCCGTCGGGGAATCGAACCCCGGTCTCCCGCGTGACAGGCGGGGATACTCACCACTATACTAACGAGGACGACGACGACGGTGCTGCCACCGAGACGGCCGGCCATCTCCGACGCCCTTCCAAGGCCCGCCACCCTCCCCGCCTTTGAAGCACCGCCGACCTCCGCACCCATCCCCAAAGTCTCCCCGACGCAACCAAACGCCCCTCCCACCAGGACGTGGAACCGCAGCCACGTCCGACCCTCGCATCCCAGCACCCTGGTCCCGCCCATGCCCGCGGGAGACGCTGCTCCGGTTCCTGGGTGGTCCCGCCTGGGCTGGGGTGGTGTGGAGAGCCAAACCGGAAACGGGACCGGGACAGGGACCCGGACAGGGAGCGACTTTGGCGCCTAGCAGCATCTCGACGTGGACCCGGTGGACGCCGCTCCTCGCCCGCAGCTTGAGCAGCCATACCCGCACCAACCCGGGCGCCCCGACGCGACAGGTCCGCCGCGCGCCCACACCCGTCGTCAGGATGGCCGAGCGGTCTAAGGCGCTGCGTTCAGGTCGCAGTCTCCCCTGGAGGCGTGGGTTCGAATCCCACTCCTGACAACCTCGCCTTTTTGTCCCCCCCGCCCCCACCTCCCACCCCACCAGACCCGTGAGTGCCTCCTACCACCGCCTCTCTGACACCGCCCAAACTCCTCTCACGCCCGCAACCTTCTCTCACACGCCTTCTCCTGGGCCTGGAGAAGCGCCCTGCTCTCAACACCTTACACTTACTGGAGGGCAGCGGCAGCGGCGCGTACGGGACGCCTTGCTAAATTAGCCACCTCCGGGGGGGGCGGGGGTAGAGGCTCGAGTCCGTGAGGGCGCCGGTCCTGAGCACCCCGCCATCCCATCCGACCGGCCCCGTGCCAACAGAGGACCTCATCCATCCCTACCCCAGACCCGCACTTCTTGGCCCGGCCCTCGCGCTCACCACCCCTTTCCCGCTCCTTCCTGCTCCTCCAGCTCCTGCGGGAGAAGCCCACCGCGCCCATCCTCTCGGGCTCTGCTCGGCCAGGCTTCTTCTGTGCGCAGGTGGCCGTCGCCAGCGCACACCTGCCGACCCTTGCTGCACGCACCGCCGGCCCGCAAGCTCGCTGGCTTGCTAGCTCCTCGGCTGGCAGCAGGGAGAGGCAGGGTTGACGTGGGACCTAGGCGTCCCGGAGAGGGGAGAGGCGCGGCTCTCAGTCGCGGAGCCTCACTCTGGTCCCGGGACTCTCCTGTCCGTGTGGCCCTCGAGCTCGCCTGCTTGGTCCATGGGGCCAAGGCCCGGCATCTAGGTGTCAGGGGGGAAACGAGGAGCTAGCTGGTCCTGGAGCACAGGCTGTGACAGCAGTCAGGTGACAGCCTAGGCCATGGCATGGGTGGTTCAGTGGTAGAATTCTCGCCTGCCACGCGGGAGGCCCGGGTTCGATTCCCGGCCCATGCAGAGTCCAGTCCCTTTTGGTCCTCATGCACCCACTGCCCCAGTCCACAATGCCCAGGGTGCACAGCCGCAGCAGCGGACTACCACTAACCCAGTCATCCACAGCCTGCCCAGCAGCCTAAGCCTAGTCCTCTCTCCTCAACTCAGACGCCATCACCCGCCCTAACCACAGCTCTGCTACAGCTACCATACCACTCCACTTCTTCCAGCGCCTCCACCTTTCTTATAACTCCACCCCGCGGCACTCACACCCCACACTTCCAGCCTCCCACTCCACAGTGCCGTCCACGCACAGCCTGGCTCTCCCACAATCGACACTTATTTGGTGAGCCTCTCTTGGCCGGGACCTCAAAAACCTCCCTAGCCCCAGACCCTGTTCTGCCTCCTTTGCCAAGAAACAGCCCCGCAGGGGACCACGTGCCTTCTCTCCCCTACTCCTTGCCAACAGCAACTCTTGGGGAGCCCAGAGAGCTTCAGAGCTCCCTGGCGACAGCAGCAGGAAGGAGGCCTCTCTCTCTCTCTCTCTCTCTCTCTCTCTCTCTCTCTCTCTCTCTCTCTGTCTATCTCGCTCTCTCTGTCTCTCTCTCTGTATATAAACATATATATCTTTATCTCTGTCTCTCTCTCTTTCTCTCTCTACCTATCTCTTTCTCTCTCTATCTCTGTCTTTCTCTCTCATACCCACACACAAACAACCACACCCACCAGAAACACACACACACACTAGACAGAAACTCAGGGAAGTCGACGCCGCGCAGGCCAAAGTGGCACAATCATGCGCAACTCCATCGAAGGTCCCCTTGTGCCAAGATGGCTCTTCCTCGCAGGTCCCGCACTGACCCCTGGCCTTCTGAGACCTAGGCTCATGCAGGCTGCTCATTGGCAAGTCGTCTGGCCAGGGAGCTTTTCTATCCGGGCCCAATTGACCGACAAGGCTCAAAGCCTGCTCCAGCGAGCTCAGGGTGTCCACAGACTCTGTATTGTGCCCCTTCTCCGGCCTCCCAAGCCTTGGACCGGGTGTCCATTCCTGCGGTCCTAATCCTCTTTGTGCTCGACTGTGGTGGGTACCACAAAGGAAAACGTTCACTCACCTGTCACCGGACCCAACCACCGCCCACCGGCAGAGAAAGGGCCAGTCTCACCACAGGAGACGGACTGCCCTCTGCCACCTGTCAGTCCTTGACCAGCCTGAACAAAGGCGAGTGGGAGTGTTCGTGAACAAAGCAGGTTTTTTCTTGTTTCTAAAGAGAACCCAGGGACTGAACCAAGTGGGGCTCCTCAATTGACTCTTGTTGGCAGTCACAGCTCAAACAAGGTAGCCGAACAAGAGCAAAAGAGACCCGATTTTGGTTCTTGGAAATGGGGTTTTTACCCTGGCTGTTGCTGCTGCTGCTGCTCCTTCTGGTTGTGATGGTGGTGGTGGTGGTGGTGGTGGTGGTGGTGGTGGTGGTGGTGGTGGTGGTGGTGGTGGTGGTTGTGGTGGTAGTGGTGGTGGTGGTGGTGATGTATGGTATGAATTTGTTGGGATGAGGCCATGGCATGTGTGGTTCAGTGGAAGAATTCTTGCCTGCCCATGGTGTAAGCCCGGTTTTGGTTTTGGCCTATGCAGAGTCCACTCTCTTTTGGTTCTTAGACACACTTTAGCCCAGTCCAAGGTGCACTGAGATCACAGCATTCCATATCTCCTAAGGCTCCCTCCACCACACACCCAAGGTTCTTGGCCCCAAGGTCTTCCAGCCTCTTACATCAGTGCCTGTCCCATCCCTCAATCCGCACCTCCAGCTCCCACTCCACAGTGTGGTCCACACACATCCTGCCTCTCTCACAAGGGAGACTTACTGGACCTGTCTCTCCCCAGATCTCAAAGGGTTCCCTCGATTGGACCTTGTTCTACATCCTCTTGTAATGGACTGTCGGGGTTGAAATAGGGGCCTTCTTTCTCTTAGAGCTTCCTCCACATCCTCTTTTTCTAGACCTTTGAGAGCTTTTCCCCCTTCTGAGCTTCACTCTTTCTGATGTGAGCCAGAGTGTGTGTGGCCTGCGAGATCAACAGATAATATAGATAAAATGTGGTTTGGTATAAAACCTTGAGCTTTTCAAGGAAGGATAGATTGTTCAATATTGTCTCCATGTTTGCAAATACAAGTTGACTCTACATTATGAATTTAATTCTTACCTCATATCTTTGTGTCCATTTTTATTCATCAAAACTCTGTGTAAGTTAACATTATTTATATCAGTTTGACAATACAGCTTAAGGAGGAATCATCTTCTGGACAATCCACAGATAAAATGCCCAGTAGAACAGAATGTGTTCATGAGATAAACACACCGAGAGATAAACATACAGGGGAAATTTCAGAAGCACATGTGAAGTTACAGGCAGAAGTAAAAGATCTTCCGGAGTCTGTAGCCCCGTAGCCTTGCTTCATGCGGTTTTCCCCATCAGACTGTCTCCTTTTCGTAGGCTGCTACGTTGAATATTAATCGCCATCTGCTGTTCTCAGGACATGGCTTCCGACCTCAAGGGAAAGCATGTAACTAAAGGACAAACAAGATGCGTTTATTTAACAATGATCATTAACTTTTGAACACTTAAACAAGACTTTTAACTTAAGATTTAAGGTCTTGGGTGCTGGAGAGATGGCTCAGCAGTTAAGAGCACTGGCTGCTTTTCCAGAGGTCCTGAGGGCAATTCCCAGAACCCACATGGCAGCTCACAACTGTCTGTAACTTCAGTTCCAGGGAATCTGACACCCTCACGTAGACATACATATAGTCAAATCACCAATACATATAAAATAAGAATTAATAAATATTTTTAAAAAGATTTAGGATCTTTGATATTTAGGACAGTTTGAGCTATGAGCTTAAAAAGGTCTTCTTAAGCAATTTGATATACAGATGCATAAGCTTTACCAAAAATAATTTTAGCTGAAAATTTTCAAAATAATCTAATTTATATTGATTATATTTTCAGTTTAACTGCTTCTGGTCTCCAAAGTGATTTAAGAAACATGCAATTATGTTTGCATTTTTTTTACCACTATATTATCCAAAAAAAAATCTTTTAAAATTTTCCTTTTAAAATCCATTCCAAGTCTGTTTAAGTTGATATTTTATTTTATATAACTTTTAAAGATTTCTTTATTTATGTAAATATGTATATCTGAATGCCAGAAGAGGGTATCAGATCCCATTATAGATGACTGTGAGTTACCATGTGGTTGCTAGTAATTGAATTCAGAACCTCTGGAAGAGCAGCCAGTGTTCTTAACCTCTGAGCCTTCTCTCCACCTCCCTTAAATTGATATTTTAAAAATTCTCGTATGTTGTGGGACATATAAATTTAAAAAATGAAGTTTCCATAGTAAAGCACAAAATAAAATCTCTTATTTTGCTTATGTTGGTAACTCATTATTGGGTGAATGCATAATTTAACTAGGCATCCATCTATTAAGTATAACTTATTTTAAACAAAATTGTTTTTAGATCCTTGTTTTAGGCTTAACCTTGAAAATATATATAGGAAGCCAAATTTGTCCGTTTCCCCCCTCCCCCTCCTCCTGCCTAGACAAGGTTTCACAGTCCTGGATATCCTGGAAATCCCTTTGTAGTGATGAGGCCTCAAACTCACAGAGATCCGCCTGCCTCTGCCTCCCAAGTACTGGGAGTGGCACGTGCCACCACCGCCCGACTTGCCTTTTTCCCCCCACAAATTTGTTTTTTTAAATGAGTCATATTTGTATTTGTATGACTACAAACAGGATAGGTTTTTGGTTTGTTTGATTGATTGTTGCTGTTGTTTTGTTTTGTTTGGGTTTTCAAGGCAGGGTTTTTCTGTGTAGCTCTGGCTGTCCTGGAACTCTGTAGACCTCCTGTCTCCCTTGGTCTGTTCTTGGAAGAAATACAGGCAGGAAATACTCACCATTCCTGACACCACAAAGGTGTCCCCTGACCTCCACAAGTGCACAGAACATTTACCCCTAATAACAACTATACTACTACCAACAACAGTAACAAGTAAGCCAGGTGTGGTGGTGGAGGCCTGTAGTCTAAGTAGTCAGAGGGAGAGACAGAAGAATCAGGGGTTCAAGTCCATCTCCCACTAACGGCAAATTCAAGGTCAGCCCAGCCGCGTCTTATAGATGACTCAGTTTTGGTTCCCAGAACCCATATGGCAGCTCACGGGTGCTTTGCCTCAGTCCAGGAGTATGGATTTCCTCTGCAGGCCTCTGTATTCATCATGGAGCTCTTACATTCTGGCAAACACTCACCCACACATTAAAAAAAAAGTATTAAAGTATTGTAAAAGGAGAGAAAGTGGTGGCAAATGCAAAAGGGGAAGAAGAATGGAGACTTGAGGCAGCCTCAGTCTGAGTTCTAGAAAACTGGAGACCAGCCAGGAGAATCTCAAGTGTGAAGTCAGTCTTTGACACATAGTTTTAGACTACTCCGGACAACTCCGTGAGATGCTATCTCAAAAAATTGAAAAGAGCAGGGGTTTGTAGCTAACATGTAAAGCACCTGACCAGCCCTGGGCAAAACCCACAAAGAAACAAGCCAAACATAAAGTTTAGAGTCAAATACAAAATCAGAAATTTAGTGTGTAAAGGCTAGTATCAGAAAGTAGTAAGAAAAAATAGTTCTATATGCCAAATAAAGGTGGGAACACTGGATAGCTATCCTGCAGAAGAAAGGTTCACGCTCACCATTCAACTATATAGTCTGAATAAGGCTTGTACCAGATGTGGAAATCAAGTTGTAAAGGGTCTGGAAAAGGATTCAGCATGAAGTGTAACGGTCTTTCAGCGAGGATTGAAAATGGAGAAGCAATGAGGAGAAAACCTAGATATGTTAACGTGGGGTGAGGGTGGGGGGTGATGCTAACGACACTTAAAGCACAATAAAGTAAGGCTGGAGTTAAAAAGGGCTTGGGGATGTACTCAACAGCACCGCATGCCAAGCATTCATAAGAAAAAGGAGTGAGGGAGGGGTGAGGAAGGGAGGAGAATCAATGTAAAATTTGTATTTATGTCTAGGCAGGAAGAGAAAAGAATTGCTAACCTAAAAACACATGTGTCAGGAGTGGGATTCGAACCCACGCCTCCAGGGGAGACTGCGACCTGAACGCAGCGCCTTAGACCGCTCGGCCATCCTGACTACCGATTGCAGGATGTAGGCACATTCTTGGCAGAGACATTTTGAACCCGTTCAGTCACCTGTCGGTGATTGGATCTGACAACAGGGACATGTTGACTCCACACTGAAGCTGCCAACCTACCCACAGAAAACAAGCAACCGCCTTCTACTCAGATGGCCACGATGTTCCAAGTCCCCGGAGCTCTGATCTTTTCACAGGCGGGCTGTGTCACACCATCTTCAGTGTAGGGACCAGCACAGCAACAGTACATGCCTGCCAGACATCGCCTCTTCTCCGGAGAAGGCAGGGGGCCAGGGTCGCGGTGGTCACAAAGGGCGGCGTGTCGGGACCTGGTGGGAGGGGCGTTCTGGCGGCGTAGGGGGGGACTTTGGGGTTCGGTGCGGAGGTCGGCGGTGCTTCGGAGGGAGGGTGGCGGGCGCTGCGAAGTGCGTCGGAGATGGCCCGCCGTCCTGGGGACGATACTGCGTCGTCATCCTCGTTAGTATAGTGGTGAGTATCCCCGCCTGTCACGCGGGAGACCGGGGTTCGATTCCCCGACGGGGAGGCGTGCTACCGTTTTTTCTTGTACCCTCTCGGTGTTGTCCCGGCTTCTCCCTGGTTCCTATGACCCTCGAGGAACAGGCGGAGGCCCGGTTGGGGTTGGCGTGGGTGTCGGCTTTGACTTTGAGGTTGGGGCGGTCGTGGGGAGGACCTGATAGGCAACCGTGACACGCAGTTTACGCACCTTTTGCCAAGGTTCAGGGCCGAGGGTGGCCCCGTCTGGCGCCTCTCTGTCCGTGTCACGACTGCACGAAGGACAGAAGAAGGCGCGGGAGGTTTTGAGACTGTGAGGAGTGGGAGTATCCCCAGGGAATGTGTCTTTGTGTGGCGTCGGCTTATGGCTGGCCATCAAACAGCCGTATTAGTCGTGAACGTCTAATCATAGTCAGGACTTATTACGGAAGAAACAAAGCTATCACTCCCTGGTGGTCTAGTGGTTAGGATTCGGCGCTCTCACCGCCGCGGCCCGGGTTCGATTCCCGGTCAGGGAAGTGCATGTTTTTATTCATCATGCTTTCCTTTTCGCCAAATATTTCTCACGGTCTTCATGCTGCCCAGCAGCACCTCACCATACAAGGAAATGTCTCTTTGCCTTGCAATCCTATACATTTTAACGCACTTCCCCGAAATTTACACTTGCACATCTTAGTGTTTCTGCTTCCCTTGGTGCGAAGTTACACTGCCACCATCACACGCGGCGTACACATGCCACTCAGAGTGCCCAGATCACCTGACCACACCGCCGGCTCTTAGGTTTGAAAGAATCTCTCAGGACCGTCTCACCTGCTCCTGATGAGCTTTCTATCATTTTCTTGGATGCTGCAAACCAAAGCAGACTGGACAGGCCGTTCGTTGATTTGAGTCTTCTGGGCTCTTGATCTTTGAACTCTCGTTGAGTGACTCCAGCTCTTCTCCAAAGCTCCAGGGGATCTCGGTGATTGTAAATCAAAGAGGGCTGAAAACATAGCGTGTGGTTACAGTGCAGCTGCCCAGGACGGGCTCTTTCCAAGATCATTTCGTCATTTAAACATTTAACGGCATCAGGTGTGATGTCCTCAGCCTCCAACCAGGAACCTCCGAGTAACTGTTGGGAACTATGGCTGGAATGTCAGAAATCTTTGTTGAACTTTTCATAGACAAGAACGCCAAATGATGAATGGCTTTGGGACTTTTAAAAGCCAGAGACAACCACATCCATTACTAAAACCTTCCCTTTTCCTTTCTTTCCTTTTATCTTTATGGATTTTTAAGAGAGGGTTTCTTCGTGTAAAACCTGCTGCACACACACACACACAAAAAAAGTGTCTGGCTTTAAAATTCATAAATAAATCATAAAACCAGGCTTCAAAAACCTCTGCAAAAACGAAGACATCGTGCTGACCTCTCCAGCAGAGTCCCTAGTGCAGATGAACAGCGAGCTGTTTTCTCAACCCAGCCACTCTTGCTCTCTTCCGCAACTGCAGTCCTCAGTGAGCTTAGTGCTGCCAACTTCTAACTGGGAGGTGAGCAAACCAGCAAGGGCCTGGATGAGCCGGGCACGGTAGTCTGGTGTTCTGTGTTTTACAGTTACACCACTGAGCTCTGACAAGGTTGGAAACGCAAAGAGTCTGTAAATACAACTTTTTTAAAAAGCCTCTTTTTATTAATTCTTTGAGAACTCCCTACAGTGTATCTCAATCATATTTACCCCCAACTCCTCTGCAATGCACCCCTTTACCCCTCCCCCAAGCTTATGT
This sequence comes from Microtus pennsylvanicus, assembly GCF_037038515.1. Classification (NCBI taxonomy): domain Eukaryota; kingdom Metazoa; phylum Chordata; class Mammalia; order Rodentia; family Cricetidae; genus Microtus; species Microtus pennsylvanicus. Next base: position 90,833,001 of record NC_134588.1, read on the forward strand.
TCTTTCCTTTTTCATAACCCACTGGGTTCAGTTTGTGCTACCCATACTTTTCTGGGTATGGGGCCGTTTAATGAAACCTGGTCAACTGTACCAGGGACTTCATTCACCCTTTAAGAAAACTGAGTCTCTTTTTCTCAGAAGCTCCCTGGGCAAAGGTGGAGGCTGATGAGCCCCTCATAAATACGATCTTTAAGAGGATTTGTATTGGTATGGCCTTTGTGGAACAGTTGGTTAGTGTCCTGACCAGCGGGAAATGAACCGGGGTCCCTGGGCCCTGGAAGAGAGAGGAATGAAGAGAGAGGCAAGAGACACAAGAAATGGACACAAGGGGGCTGGAGAGATGGCTCAGTGGTTAAGAGCATTGTCTGCTCTTCCAAAGGTCATGAGTTCAATTCCCGGCAACCACATGGTGGCTCACAACCATCTGTAGTGAGGTCTGCTGCCCTCTTCTGGTCTGCAGACTTACAGACAGAATACTGTATACATAATAAATAAATAAGTAAATAAATAAAAAAGAAATGGACACAAGTCTGGATTCTGATCAAGCTGCCAACTTTATTTTTTCTCAGGAGTGTTATATAGCAAACAGGCAGGGAGGAGGGTAGGATGCTGGAATGTCAGGGCTGGAGGCATCCCCTAGCTGCTAGGAAGAAAAAAGGGGGTGCTGAGAGTCTCTAAATATTTACTAACAAGGGAAATACTAATTACTTCTGGTGCCTAGGACCCGCAGGGAGGTAAGGGTTACCTTAGGCCCGGAACTTGCCCTACAGAGGCTTCTGAATAGCTTACTTAATTTGTGACTAAGGTGACTATAACCAAATTTGCTTCCAGCAGGTTAGCACATTTAGCTGTTAAGTCAGGGCCTTACGGGAGTGTTTTATTTCTTTTGTAGCCTTTAGTTTTTCTGTACTTTCTTAGGACCCAGAAACTCAACTTCCAATCCAGAGTCTTGTAAATTCTGGTTCCCTCAGTGGAGACATTTCCTACCCTACCTCCTCACACATTTAGCGAGTGCAGGCCAAACGCGAGGTTTGTGTGTTTCCCGTTCTTCCTTTCCCCTCTTCCCTCTGTAGTTAGCCAGGGCTCTCTACAGGAACACAACTATAGAATGACTCTCTCTGAATAGAGAAGGGGTTATTAGAGTGGCTTACAGCTGTCGACCTGCTACTCCAACAATGGCTATCTACCAACCAAAAATCCGGGAATCCAGTAGTTGCTCAGACCACGAGGCCGGATGCCTCCGCTGGACGTTTTTGGTGTAGGCTGGAATCTCAGAGAAGTAGGCCCTGAAGTCAGTGAAGAAATGCAAGTGTCAGCCAGAGTGAGGGCAAGCGGGGAGAGGGAGGGAGAGAGTGAGTGTGTGTGAGTGTGTGAGTGTGTGTGTGTGTTTCCTTCTCCCGTGTCTTTATGGAGTCCAGATTAAAGGTGGACCTTCCTACCTCAAGAGATCTGGAGTGAAAGTGGGTCTTCCCACTTCAATTATTTAATTAAGGAAATCCATCATAGGTGTACTCAGCCACTTGAATTTTAGTGAATTCTAGATGTAGCTAAGTTGACAACCAAGAAGAGCATTCTATCCTATTTTATCATATAACATATAATAACATGTATATAGTCACACACATATTACTTTGCTTGTATCTGTCCACACTATTACTCTCTCTTATTCCCACACCCACTCATGGGGAAGTCCTGCCTGGATGAGAACTTACTATGTAGGCCAGGCTGGCCTCAAACTAGAGGCAATTATCCTGCCCCTTGCTTCTGTCTCCTAAGTGCTGGCTACCATGTTCAGCTAACTCCATTAATTTTTCACAGCAGACAGTAAAACAACGAAGAGGGAACAAGAGTGATTTGGGGACAATTTGGAAGGGTTTAGGGGCAGCAAACATTCAGCCTCTAGCCTCTTAGAGTCCCCTGGGACCTGAGAAGTAAACTGACATAAAATAGATGTCATTTGTGTGGGAATGCACAAAACGCCAGACACATTGCACACAGCACGGGGCCCTTCCTGAGAAAATGAGAACGCAAAGGAGCAGTTACAGTCAGACAGAAGTACCTCAAGAAGGACTTGGAGTGTCTTCCTTCCTTATTTTCTGTCAATGAAGCCTCCAGCAGCCAATGGGCTAGACCCACAAGCATCTCCAAATACCCAGGTATATCTAAAAACTACTAGAATGTACTCGAAGAGGGGCACCACAGCTCACACCTGCAATCCTAGCACTTGGGATGCAGAGGCATCTGGATTAGGAGGTCAAGGCCATCTTTGGCTACCTATCAAGTTGGAGGCCAGCCTAGACTACGTAAGACCTCATTTCAGAAAAACTAAAACAAACAAAAATATTCAAACTAGTCCTGCAAAGTTTTCCCAGAGTGCACTATGTAAAAATATTCATTACGCCGTCCTGGTGGTCTAGTGGCTAGGGTTCATGACTGTCAGCACCGTGGTGGTCTGGGGTTAATTCTTGGTTAGGAAATCTTGCTTTTACATCTAGCCAATATTATAACCACCAGACAAATATTCCACAGTCCTCCGTTCTATTTGTCAAAGTCTGGTACACCTTTCAAACATCCTGAATTGCTCGACACCGACCACAGGTGAAGCTCAGTGAGGAGCTGTCACGGTTGCCATGAACCCTGATGCTCTCAGAACCTTACTTTTGCTTATAGTTCATTTCACACATGAAGTTTATTATGGATAGACATGTGTCCTCATTCCTCTGCCCCACCCCCTTCTCTCAGATGAAATGAATTGAGAATGACCCCATTCCTAAAATATGTAAATTAAGCGTGCTGATTAGGCTCCCTAACTGGGCTACCTGAGAAGAACCGTCAAAGTGGAGACAGCAGTGGAGCTGGTGACATTACCCATGCGTTCCAAACCTGGAACACACCTGCTCTTAGAGGCCCAATGAACAGGTAGTAAATACCGATGTCGCAAATATTTCGGCAAGGGTGTGTGGGTTCACATGGGACAGAGAAATAAAGACCCGGAGACACGTGGAGTATGAACTTAAGTAGATTTCCATATCTCAGAACAAACTGATATAAGCTTCTGAGAATACAATGCCAGGTGCAAATACCTAACTCACGAGGTACCATGGTTTTCCTGGTTTCCCTTAAACCAAGTTTTGCATAGGCTTTGTATCCATGGGAAACATAGGGCAACAAAAGGTATTTGTGACACAAAGGAAGGCCTAGGCCGTGTGAAAACTCCGGAGTCAGGTTAGATGTAACCCAGCAGGTTTCATGGCTAGGGGAGGTTGCTGGCTATGTTTCTGGCACTATCGGGACATTCTATCACATACAGAGAAGGAAGTGGGGGAAGGAGGATCTGCATCCTATTAAAACCATGTACGGTAATCCAATCTTTCTGTATGAATTCCTTTTCCTGTTTATTTGTTTGTTTAGTGAGACAGGCTTTCTCTGTGTCTCTCTGGCCTGGAACTTGTTCTGTAGATCAGAGCTGTCCTTGAACTCAAAGATCTGCCTGTCTCCGCCTCCTGAGTCCTGGGATTAAAAGTATACACTACCACCATCTGGCTCTATGTTGATTTCTAACGTGTAAATGTCCCCAGCAGAGTGGGTTAAGCAATCCTAAACAGGCAGGTCCAACGGGAACTTGTAGACATCCATTGACCTTTTCCTCCTGGGTACTAGGAGTTAAGACTTGGGCAAAGGAGTCTGTCCTTTTGTTTGCTTTCTCAGAGTTTGGATTTATAGTTTAGATGGGCCACAAACCCCACATTTTCTTGCCTTAGAATTCCTGAGTGCTAAGGTTAAAAATGTGATCATTGTAAATTTGAGCTAATTTAAAAAATAAGTACATTGCCGGGCGATGGTGGCGCACGCCTTTAATCCCAGCACTCGGGAGGCAGAGGCAGGCGGATCTCTGTGAGTTTGAGACCAGCCTGGTCTACAGAGCTAGTTCCAGGACAGGCTCCAAAGCCACAGAGGAACCCTGTCTTGAAAAACCAAATAAATAAATACATACATACATACATACATACATACATAAATAAATACATTGTAGCTGGCCTGGCAGATCTCTGTGAGTTTGAGGCCTACCTACCTGATCTACAAGGGCTAGTTCCAGGACAGGCTCCAAAGCTACAACAAAACCCTGTAAGAAAACAACACACTGTAAAATAAAACCCAATCTAGGAGATTAGAGACATCTTTAATCCCATCACTTGGGAGGCATAGTCTATAAATCAAGTTCCAGGACAGCCAGGGCAACATAGCTCAGACGAGGGTGTTGTTTTCTACAGCAGGACTGCCTCATGTCCCTCTCCTCCAGCTGCGGAGTGGTTAAGTACTAAGGTCAAGAATGTCATCGACGAGTACTTCACAGAAACCTTTTGACTCATAAAAATAAAAATAAACACTACGCCGGGCGATGATGGTGCACGCCTTTAATCCCAGCACTCGGGAGGCAGAGGCAGGCGGAGTTCTGTGAGTTCGAGACCAGCCTGGTCTACAGAGCTAGTTCCAGGACAGGCTCCAAAACCACAGAGAAATTCTGTCCCAAAAAAACAAACAAACAAACAAAAAAAAAGCTAAACGAGAAAGCCTGAAAATGCTTTTAATTTAGACATAGGATAAACGTAAGATGCATTTTCATTGTTTTGGGCTTGAGTTTACAACGTCCTTCTTGCCAAGGCCCTCACCTGAATGGCTTCCAGCCTGATGACCGACCGGTCCGTTTTTTCTCCAGTCCCGCGGCACAGCAGATGCTGGGCGCCAGGGGGCGCCCTAAATTCATCAATTCCTGGAGCTCCTCGGGATCTGGAAAACCGTGGGTGCTTACGGAAGCTGAGAACAGCTCCTTCTGTGGCCTCGAGGTCCTGGGGTCCTTAATCTCGCTGGCAGTTTTCTTTGGAGCTACCATGTATCTCCATGGGTGAATGTCATCTAGCCTCAGAGTGGAACCTGCCTGATTTCAGAAGTTGATTGACTGGGTTGAATTTAAGAACGGAGTCAGCAAACAATAAATTCACTCCAAATGTAGGCTGCTTACAAAGCCAACGCCACCAGCCGGTTTCCGTAGTGTAGTGGTTATCACGTTCGCCTCACACGCGAAAGGTCCCCGGTTCGAAACCGGGCGGAAACAGCTGGTCAGTTTTTTTTTTCTTTTTGTCTTTTCACTCTGGTAGAAGGATCATCTTGGGAAAAAGAACCCAACCAATTCACAATGAAATCCCCACGTCTCCGGGGTCCTACGAGGATTGGAGCATTTGCAGTGACAATTACACGAAGAAAGGCAGGTTGGTGGCGGTGAGCTGGTCCTTTCAGGGCAGCGACACATAAGGTGGATTTTGTTTCTTCAGCGAGAGATCCGTAGGTACTTGTGTTGCCCTTCAGTTTCTGGATCGTGTCTTCCAAAAGGCGCCGTGGACACACTGAGTTCCAGAAACACGCTGCTCGGTGCGTGGAGTCGTCAAGTCTGACTTCTGCCCCCCGGAGGAAGGGCTCTAGTTTCTTCAGGGGGGGGGGGCTCTAGTTTCTTCAGGGGGGTTGCCTCGTGTCCCTCTCCTCCAGAGTTTATAACCTGTACTGAAATTCAAACCCCCTCCCCCGATATATATATTAAATCTTGCTTTATAATGCGGTTTAATTAACCTTCATTTAGCAGAGACGCTCCCATCTCTATTATTTATTTTTTTCTTTTTTTTTAATTTATTTATTTATTAAAGATTTCTGTCTCTTCCCCGCCACCCATCTCTATTATTTACACCTGTCTTTACTGTCGGTGGTTTTGGTTGTTATAAGATGACACCGTCCGGTTCTTGGACATAAAAATTATTTTTCTCTCTCCCTCTTCACAGTCTCTTTCCACAAGGAATCTTAATGTCCTTGGTTCTAAATCAGTTTGAAACATTTTGTTGTTGTTGTTGTTTTTCAAGACAGGGTTTTTCTGTAGCTTTGGAGCCTGTCCTGGAACTAGCTCTAGTAGACCAAGCCGGCCTTAAACTCACAAAGACCTCCCGAGTGCTGGGATATATTTCCTTACCTTAATATATATATAAAGGGTCAGAAGGGAAATAACTGATTCAGCTGTCAAGAGCTCTTGCCGAGGACCCAGGTGGGTCTACTATCAACACCAGCTGGCTCACAACCACCTGGAGCTCCAATTCCTGAGGATTTGACACCTTCTGTCCTGCAGGTAGTTAGTTGTACATACATACACAAAAACAAAAGTTTATGGCGCTGGCCAGTGGTGTCGCACACCTTTAATCCCAGCTTTCGAGGAACAGAGGCAGGCGGATCTCTGGGTTCTACAGATAAATAGTCCAAGAGTAAGAATATAAGAATATAGAAATGCAGAGTCAAGAAATAAGAATGTAAAAGTAAAGAAATATAAGGTTGTCAGCCTAGGAGAACGAGAACTGTCAGCAGCTTTCTCAGCAGCATAAGGATTAACTATTAACAGTGGGGTGCTGGGCTTTACAACTGGCTGCTCTCTTTACACCAGTGAAGTAGCCGTCTACAAACTGAGGGTCAGCTCTGCAAACCGAGGGTCAGCTCTGCAAACCGAGGGTCAGCTCTGCAAACCGAGGGTCAGCTCTGCAAACCGAGGGTCAGCTCTGCAAACCGAGGGTCAGCTCTGCAAACCGAGGGTCAGCTCTGCAAACCGAGGGTCAGCTCTGCAAACCGAGGGTCAGCTTTTAGATAAGCCCCTGGCCACTCATGACCAGAAATTAATGCAAGCTGAGTTAACTTTTAAATGATGGGATGTACGTGACTTTTGACTTTTTGGTTTTATGTCGTCCCATACCCTTCCCTGCTATGTGGAACTGGCGATGCCAGGGGAGGTGCAGAGCCTTGGTAAACACTATCCAGGAATGCCAGGGAAAAACAGTAGATTAAATACAAACACTAGTCTAACTGAAAAACTCTGTTAATGGAAAATGCAAAGAAGGGCAATTTGTATCTGAGTTTTACCTTGAGGTTGTAAAACCTCTTTCGTTATTGCCTAGTGCTTGCTATAAAAGGAGGAGTTCAAAAACTGGCCTTTGCCACACACAGCCTTACAGATCCATCTCTGGCTGTGGTCTCAGCTAGATGATAAGCTTTTTGTGCCCCGTGGAGATTTATTTTTTTACTTTTTAATTTTTTTTCCTGGAAAAAAGTTTGCTTCTGGTTTATTAGACTTCGGTGGTCTGTCCCCATCTTTGTGTGACCCCCTGGACCCAACACAGAGTGAGTCCCAGGACAGCCAGGGCTCCACAGAGAAACTCTATATCTCATCATCATCATCATCATCATAATAATAATGTTGATGAAAGAATAATGCCCATGGCTCGAGAGAGATGCAGTCAATATGAACAGTATAGAGCTGCTGCCGTGTGGCTGCTGGGAACCAAGCCCAGTCCCAAGAAAGAGCAACCAGGCAAACAATGCTCTTAATACAGTTTCCCCCTTTTCTTTTTTAAAAATAGGGTCTTACGCCGGGCAACGGTGGCACACGCCTTTAATCCCAGCACTTGAAAGGTAGAGGCAGGCGGATCTCTGTGAGTTCGAGACCAGCCTGGTCTACAGAGCTAGTTCCAGGACAGGCTCCAAAGCTGCAGAGAAACCCTGTCTCGAAAAAAAAAAATAGGGTCTTACTATGTAGCTCTGGCTGGCCTGAAATTCTCTATGTACACCAGGATGGCCTCAAATTCACAGAAATCTGTTTGCTTCTCCCTTCCTAGTGTTGGGATTAAAGGTGTTTGCTTCTCTACCTGGATGTTTTTACTTTTGCTCCATATATACTTAAAAATTTACTCATCCAAAATTGAAGACGTAGTTCTGGGCAGTTGTGGTATACGCCTTTAATCTCTGTGAATTTGAGGCCAGACCGGTCGACAAAGCAAGTTCCAGAACAGGCTCCAAAACTATGGAGAAACCTTTTCTCAAGAAAGAAAACACAAACAAAACTGAAGGATGATACAGAACACAGGGTTTCACACTGCGGTCGGTACTGGCCTTGAACCCGAGGCAATACTCCTGCATCAGCCACCTGAGTTTTTGTTTTGTACATCCCTTTTTAAAAATTTTTTATTTAATGCAAAGTACGTGATGGCCTACTGTTCTCGTCAGGGCAAAGCATTCCAAAACACAGTGGAAAACCACATCCTGGGGATCAGAAAGAAAGAGCTCACCATCCTGAGTCTGCTCATCACCCCGAGTTCCAAGCGAGGATGGATGAGGATTGAGCTGCAATTGAACCTCGACCAGAAATCATACGCTAACCTAAAACCTGGCCCTGAACTTGACCCACGATGTTAGGCAAAATAACAACCCCCCTATGTATCCATGTATTAAGTCATGAGTATGTTGCCTAATGGTGTACTATGTGTTGGATGTGGTTTAAGTATGTGTCCCCAAATGTTTGTGTGCTAGAAGCTAGAAGCAGTAGAGCCCGTTGTGGCTCTGCTGAGGTGAGAACACAGCCCTGACGGGACCAGAGAGACAGCTCAGTGGTTAAAGCTGCTCTTCCAGACGATCCCAGCACCCGCAGTGAAACTCATCCCACCCCCTCGTCTGGCTTCCCTGAGCACCAGACACCCAGCTTGTGTAGACATATGCATACAGGCAAAACACCTGTACACATAAAAATCAATTAAAAATAAAAGTAGAGCCCAATAAGTAAGTTAACCCATGCATTATAACTGTGTTCCTGCATATATGTGTGTGCCCAAGACACAACACACACAGAGCTGGTAGAAGGTGCCCAGATCATTGGAGCTGCTTTCATCGTGAATGTAGCTCTTGAGGTAGTTATTCTTCTAAAAAGTCTAGCCCATCAATTCCCTCGGCTTCCGGATCTCTCCACCTGTCTCCTTTCTCACCATGTGGTCCTCACCAGAGAACTAACACATGACTGCGCTTGATACTGGACCTTTGACCTCCAAATGTGAGCTAAATAAACGATGCTTTGTACCCCGTATGGTATTTTCTTCTATTAAGAGGCAATGTCATGATACACATAGCATGTAGCACAGACTTTGAGGTGGAAGATTTATTGAGGCTGGCTTATGCCCTTCTAACAGGAAGAAAGCAAGTAAGCGGTTGCAACAACTAGTTACAAAGGAAGCCAACCGAAACCAGAGGGATGTCTTGTGTGGTGGCTTCCCAGACGAGTTTGGGACTGGCCTGGGTTGCAAAGCATTTCTAGAAAGCACGAGACGAAACTGTGGGCCTGAGGCCCCGCAGACCACTTAGCCCATCCCCAACTTCCGGTTCTTGGGGCGGGGGGGGGGGTGAGGGGGCGGTCTGACAGTCCTGCCTCATCCCCTGGGCGCCCCGCCTCCCTGCCCGGTCCCACGGTCCCTTTAGAGTTTTCTGGGTAGTCCAGCGTGAGTCACGGAATGGGGGGGGGGCGATTGGAGGGGACTGAGCTCATTTCTGGACAGGGGGACCGGATGTGACTCTCGGGGGCAAGTCCATCCTCTCTGTGGCCGGAGCTGTGGTCAGAAGAACCCCAAGACCTCGCAAGGGAAAAGGGTATTTTCGTTTCAACTGAGTTCCCGGCACTCCTGTCTAATTTCCCCTCCCCCGCTGCCCCACCCCAGACAGGGTTTCATCTTTGTAGACGTGAAGACCAGGCTGGCCTCGAACTCAAAAATATATCTGAGTGTTGTGATTGCAATGGTGCACCCCATTCCCACCCCCTGCCTGGCCCAACAGTCCAACAGTTAATTTAGGAATATTATCTCTCATTAAGTAACTTTTTTAAGTTTTTTGTTGTTGTTTTGTTTCTGTCTTTTAGAAAGGGTTTCTTTGTGCTCTACAGACCAGACTGGCCTCAGACTCAGAGATCTGCCTGTTTCTGCCTCCCGAGTGCTGGAATTAAACGCGTGCAGGATCACGCCTGAACTTTTAGAATCTTTAATTCACCAATGTCAACTTTGAAATCATAAGCGGGTCAAATGACTCTGATCACGCCTCTAGAACAATACTGTTTACGTGTTTCCTAAGCAACCATTTGAGATACAACTTTAGGTCTATGTTAACAGCTTATGTTAAGATACTTATTTGTGACTCTGCCTGGAGGAGCCCATACGAACACTTAGGTGTCTTATTCCCTGTCTCTCTTTTCATCTTCACATTAAAATGAAGAGATGGCAAGTACTGATGCTTATCCTCCTGCCTCCACCTCCTGAGTGCTGGTATTGACTGCAGGTATAAACACCACCTTGTTTAATGCAGACATTGAAAGATGGAGAGGAGCTAGGAAAAAGACAGCACACACCTTACAAACCTGATTGTGGGTAAGGCTTCTCAAAAAAGAAAGACCAGACATTCAATTGTAGTCACTAGTAACTTCCAGTCGTCACCTTGTATCTTGGCTATTTCTGTGTATTCACTTGAGCAATGGAGTCTGCATCTCCTTGCGAGACACTGACTAAGAAGGAAATGACCCTGGTTTCGTTTGACAAAGTGACACATCTTCCTCTTCGTTCTCTTGGAATGCACTTAGAATCTACCATCCTGGACATGAGAAGTAAAATGCCCTGATGGTAAAATAGTTCAATAAAATTAATTTTAAAAACAAGATATCGTCTGAGAAGTCACATGTTCGTGATCCTGCTTACAACCTCAGCTGGGAAGCAGCCAACACCTTGCTTTTCCCTGTCACAAAGTGGAGGGCGGGGCAGCCAATTCAGCCAATTCACAGACAAAGAGTCTGGAAGGACCCTGTGAGACACGCGTGCTGGGGTCTGAAATGGGGGAAAGGGTGAGCTGCATATGTGACAACATGCCGTTGTAATGTACATTATAACCAGCATAATTTACAGTCACATGGATGGGCAGTTCCAGACGATTCCAGTCCCTGAGCTATCATCAACCTCGAGCCCCCAAGTCTTCCCAGCTCAAGGGTCAGTGATCTGGACTTGGGGGCAGAGACAACCCATCCCTACTGTTGCCCCCTCCCACCCTTTTGGTTTTTTTAACAGAGGGTTGTTTTGTTTTGTTTGCTTGCTTTTTGTTTTTCGAGACAGGGTTTCTCTGTGTAACAGTCCTGGCTGTCCTGGAACTCGCTATGTAGACCAGGCTGGCCTCGACCTCACTGAAATCCACTTGCCTCTGCCTCCCAAGTACTAGAATTAAAGGCGTGCGCCACCACTGCCCAGTTTTTTGTCATTGTTTCCCCCAGAGTTTTGCTACACACCCCAAGCCTACTTGGGGTGTTTCGACTTCTACCTTCTGCTTTCAGGGTTCTTTAAATGTCCTCTATTTATTTATTTATTCAGGTTTTTTTGAGACAGGGTCTCTCTGTATAGTCCTGGTTGTCTTGGAACTATGAGGACCAGGCTGGCTTGGTATCTATTTTTTTTAATTAATTAATTTATTTATTAAAGATTTCTGTCTCTTCCCTGCCACCACCTCCCATATCCCTCCTCCTCCCCCAATCTACTCCCCCTCTCTCATCAGCCCAAAGAGCAGACCTGGTTCCCTGTCCTATGGGGAGTCTAAAGACCTCCCACCTCCTTCCAGGTCTAGTAAGGTGAACATCCAAACAGCCTAGGCTCTAGCCATAAATAAAGGACATTGAGCCTATAATTCGTGATCCTAGAGAAGCTAAATAAGAAGGTGAACCCAAAGAAAAACATAGACATCCTTCTGGATATTAACCTTCATCAGGCGATGAAAGGAGATAGAGACAGAGTCCCACATTGGAGCACCGGACTACAACCCCAAGGTCCAAATCAGGAGCAGAAGGAGAGAGAGCACGAGCAAGGAAATCAGGGCCATGAGGGGTGCACCCACACACTGAGATAATGGGGATGTTCTTTCGGGAAATCACCAAGGCCAGCTGGACTGGGTCTGAAAAAGCATGGGATAAAACCGGACTCACTGAACATAGCGGACAATGAGGACTGCTGAGAAGTCAAGAACAATGGCACTGGGTTTTAATCCTACAGCACATACTGGTATCTATTTTTTTTTAAGTTATGAGCTCCCTTCTGGCAAAGTCCTGGAATAGTACCAGACACAATGTGGCTTGTATATTAGTTAATTTTCTCAGCACTGTGAGAAAATACTGGACAGAAGCAGCTTATGGAAATAGTCCTGGGGTGGAGGCTCCCCATGACACTATACTTGGGACAGGCTCTGGAATGGAAGCTACCCTCATGATACCATAGCTGGGACAGCCCTGGGGTGGAGGCTCCCCATGACACTATACTTGGGACAAGCTCTGGAATGGAAGCTACCCTCATGATACCATAGCTGGGACAGCCCTGGGATGGAGGCTCCCCCAGGATACTCTACTTGGCTCTGGGAAATCAGTCATCTTCTCCTAGATATCAGTGTTTCGCCCTAGAGCAGTGCTTTGAGTAACAGTGTCACCAGCCAATGTATTAATCACATCTTTCTAAGCAAAGATAATAGGAATTTTTACTTATTTGAAGCCAAGAGTCTTTCCTCATTCTGAGTTGAGTAATTTAGATTTTGGCTCTCAGGGGTTTTTGTTTTGTTTTGGTTTGGTTTTTTTGTTTTTGTTTTTTTGGCAGGGGAAAGGAGTTGAGACAGGGTTTCTCTATAGCTTTGGAGCCTGTCCTGAAACTTGCTCACTTGCTCTATAGACCAGGCTGACCTCGAACTCACAGAGATCCGCCTGCCCCTACCACCTAAGTGCTGGGATTAGAGGCATGCGCCACCACCGCCTGGTTTAGCATTTATGTGCTTATCACCCGACTTCCTGGAATTTAATTTTGCCCTTGACTCTCTGCTGCTCTGTTTCTCGGGGTGTTCCCACCATGTCTTCCTGTTCCTGACACTAGTACTCACATAATTTGAGGGCTGTGGTGAGCAGGGAGAGGTGGCATGCCTGCAATCCTAGCACAGGGAGGTTAAGGTGGCCATGGTTGTGTCCAGACCCTTCAAAATGTGTTATGGTACAATGTATCACAACTCAGGGATATATAACTTGGATCATAGCCAACTCTTCTTTCAAAAAAAAATTCTTTTGTGAGCTAGACATGGCAGTACAGGCCTTTATCTTAGCACTTGGGAGGCAGAGCTGGGCAGATCTCTGAATTTGAGACCAGCCTGGTCTACAATACTAGTTCCAGGACAGCCTGGGCTACACAAGAAACCCTGTCTCGGGGGAAATATTTTTTTGTTGTTGTGAAAAGGATTCCAGGTATTGTAACACATACCTGTAACCCCCGAACTCAGGAAGCTGAGGCAGGAGGGACTGCTCTGAGTTCGGGGCTCTCTCAAAGAAGGAGGAAGAAGAAAAAGAGAATTGGCTTTTTTTTTTGTTTCAACAAATTATTTTATTGCATATTATTATTATATTTTTTTTTTTGGATTTTGCGAAACAGGGTTTCTCTGTAGTTTTTGGTTCCTGTCCTGGAACTAGCTCTTGTAGACCAAGCTGGCCTCAAACTCACAGAGATCCGCCTGCCTCTGCCTCCCGAGTGCTGGGATTAAAGGCGTGCGCCACCACCGCCCGGCCCAACAAATTATTTTTAAAAGTTATTCTTTTTATAATTTATTTATTTGCATTTTATGTACAATGGTGTTTTGCCTGCATGTATGTCTGTGTGAAGGTGTCGGATGCCCTGGAACAGGAGTTACAGACAGTTGTGAGCTGAGCCCATGTGGGTGCTGGGAATTGAACCCTGGTCCTCTGGAAAAGCAGCCAGTGCCCTTCACGGTTGAGCAATCTCTTCAACCCTTAAAAATTATTCTTATGGCTGGAGATGCAGTTCAGTTGGTGTAATGACCTAGTGCTTGGAAGGTGGAGGTCGGAGGAGTGGGATTTCAGCGTCACCCTTGGCTATCCAGTGAGTTCAAGGGCAGCCTGCCGCACACCAGGCCCTACCACACCTTTACAGGAGACAGTTCTCTTTCCACCACAAGGGTCCCAGGATCAAACCCAGGCTGTTGGGCTTGGTGGTAAGCACCTTTACTCACGTGGCCATCTCACTGGCCCAGGAAAAGCAATTTCCAAAAGAAGCTAAAACAGGATGGAGGATGTATCTCAGTGATCGGGTGCTGCCTAGCATGTGCCAAACCTGGGTTCAATCCCTGGTACTCACAAAATCAATAAAAACAATAATACAGAAAATAATAATAAAAATAATTCCAAGTGCTGGGATTAGCGATGTGCGCCACCACAACCAGCAGTTTCTGTAATTTTTAAAAAATGGTAGAAATAGTTTCTGAAGATAAAGACGAGGAAGGGACTTCCAAGAACGGAGGTGAGCCTGAGAGCTCAGCAGGCCCAAGCTCAAAGCCAGGGTGTGTGATTCTTAGATGTTAACTCACCTCTTCACACTAGATGCACGGACCAGTTTTATTCAGCTGATTTTCTATTTTTGAAAATCCATTTACTGTAGATTTTTTTTCGATTTAAAAAAAATTTTTCTTCCTCCAACTGAGTGTGTCACACTTGTGACCCAATCCCATTGCTCAGGAGGTGGAGGCAGGAGGACCTGGAATTTAAGGCCAGGCTCTGCTACTCTGGAAGTTCAAGGTTAGTCTGAGCTACGTAGTACCGTCTGCGATACACACTCTTTCTGTTTTGCCTCTTCATTAATTCTAATGTAGTTTCTGCCATCTCCTCTATTTCCTTGAGTAGTTCGGCTAAAAAAAAACTACCAGTTTTGTTTTTGTTATTGTATACACACACACACAAACACGAGAGAGAGAGAGAGAGAGAGAGAGAGAGAGAGAGAGAGAGAGAGAGAGAGAGAGAGAGAGAGAGAGAGAGAGAGAGAGAGAGAGAGAGAGAGAGATTATAATAGCAATGTCCAGTAGGGGGCGCCGTAGTCTCAGAGAAGAAAACTAATATGGCTGTTGAACTTGGAGGTGTTTTGTGACTGAAGCTTTTACATTTGTAGCCATGTATCATTTCTGACCTTATTGTGTACAAAACTATTTCCGTTTTTATGGGGAAATCTACAAAACCCAGGTCTCCCCTCCAGCACCTTTTTACCATCTGGACCAGGAAGGTAGGATAGGGGGCTCCTTGGAGCTACTTGGGAGAAATCTTGGAGGGTTGACAACATACTAGAGATAATGGTTCAAGTGGTCCAAACCGTGTGGTAGGGGAAATAGCTGCCTAAATCTTTAACAATAACTGCTTATTCATCATTTTTGGGTTCATATTTTTGCCAAGGGGAGGAAATACATTAAAAGTTCAAGCTGTATGCTCCTGTCACAGGGGTGAGCCATAGCACAGAACAATACAGAGAAGATCAGCATGGCCCCTGTGCAAGACTGCCATACAAAACATGAAGCATTCCATATTTTGAAAATAAACTTTTTTTTTAAGACAGGGTTTCTCTGTGTAACATCTCTGGCTGTCCTGGAACTCACTCTGTAGACTAGGCTGGCCTCGAATTTACAGAGATCCACCTGCCTCTGCCTCCCAAATGCTGGATTAAAGGTATGCGCCACTACTGCCTGGCAAAGTTCATGTTTCAAGCTGAGTGTGCACATGCATGCACAGCTCTAGTGCTTGGAAGGTCGAGGCAGGGGGATTAGAAGTTGAAGGTCATCTCCAGCCCATAGCTACACAAGAAATTGAGCCAGCTTAGACTAGAGATCCTGTTTTCCGTGGGAAGTCCAAGTCTCCTACTTTGGGCTACTGTGAACTAGATAAACCACAGTGGTAGTGCTGTGTTATTTGGAGCGCTAATCACTCTAGCAAGCCCAGGTTCCATCCACAGACCTGCCAGAGGACGTTCATAGGTCTGTGAAGAGCAGTTTTCCAAAGCTGACTCTTTGATTCTACAACCTTGTTTCCTAGTGTACACTACAGAGCACGCTCACATGCAAAGTGACTCGTGAACAGTGGCATTGCTGCCTTGTCTCTGTGAGATCATGGGAGAAGCCTCAGTGTTGAGTATGCAAAGTTGATGCATGCATCATGAGTGTGGTCCACACACAGTTATGAAGAGATCCACCTGCCTCTGCCTCCTGTGCTGGGATGAAAGGTGTGCACCGGACCCAGCCCATCCCTCTGGGTATTCTTAAGCCAATAACAATGTTAAAATTATTGAAGCCTCCTTGTATCAAATGTCTACCATAGCATGTTATGCATAGTTAAACTAAGACGTAGGACTGCCTTCACTTTCCAGTCAAGGTCACGGAGGCCTGGGCAGATGAACTTCCTCCCTAAGAAAGGCCTCAGATTCCAAGCACATCTAGAATTTCACCCAGATAGTTTGGCTCCAGGATGAACACTAGTGGCTGTCCTCACTTAGCTCCACGTTTACACACTGTCCACAGCACCAAGGAAAACCGTCTTCGTAGCAGGTAACAAAGACGGAAGCTCCCAGAGGAACCATGGGGGCAGAGCTGTCAAAATGGATGTTCTAGAGCAGAGACAGTCCTTCGTCCTAAACTAACTTCTTTCTCTTCCATCACTCTAGAGCGCCATGAGAATCCCAGGGTGCTTTCCTATGTCACACTACCCAGCTGTGAGAGCCTAACAAGGGCTGTTTTTACCCCATTATCTAGAAGGGTCACAAGTGTCCTTATGCGGGGTGTGTTGGATGGGATAAAGATTTTAGGGGAAGAAAGAACTAGCAATTATCTCCCCCTGAATTTTGGAGGCAGAGTCTCAAGTAAGCCAAGCTAGCCCCAAACTTGTAGCAATCCTCCTGCTTCAGCATTTCAAGTGCTGAGATTATAGGTGTCAGGTACCACAAGCAGCTTGCTTTCTTTTAAAAAAAAAGATTTTATTTTTAATCATATGTATGGGTGGGGGTGGCTGTGTCTGAAGAGGGGGTCAGATTCCATGTAGCTTATAAGTTATGAGCCGTGGGTGCTGGGAACCTGAACTTGGGTCCACTGCAAGGGCAGCAAACATTAATCACTGAGCCATCCTCCAGCTCCCTTGCTCCCTCCACACTTCCTTTTTTTTAAACCAGATTTATTAATTATGTAATGGTTTCACTGTGACATTTTCATACATGTCCATATTCTGATCTTATCCTCTTATCCCTCCCAATAAACCTCCCTCTGCTCCCCCAACAAGTCCCCCTGCCACGTTATAGGGATCTTTGTTGTTTGTTTGTTGAGATAAGGTCTCATTATGTGGCCCTGGCTGGCCTGGAACTCACTATGTAGACTTGGCTGACTTCAAATTCACAGAGACACATCTGCCTCTGCCTCCTAAGTGCTGGGATGAAAGGCACCACCATGCCCTGGTGTGCGTGTGAGTGTGTATGTCCTACTGAGCTCAGGGTTGCTTGCCTGAGTGGGAGGTAACCCACCAGTGGCTGGCTACAACACTAAAGAAAAAGGTCTTGCCCTTCTCCAGCAACCATTAACTGCCAATGACTCCATGTAAAGGGTGGAGCCTTGAGAGCCCCTCCCCCAGCAACTGTTAACTGCCTATATAGCCCTGAGAGCTGTGGGCCTTGTGAGTCCTTCATATATTTATATTGGTTTTTCGAGACAGGGTTTCTCTGGAGCTTTGGAGCTTTGGAGCGTGTCCTGGAACTAGCTCTTGTAGACCAGACTGGCCTCGAATCCATAGATTCACCTGCCTCTGCCTCCAGAGTGCTGGGATTAAAGGCATGCACCATCACCACCCGGCCTCTCCCATATAGTAGGCTACATAGCTCGGGCTGATCTTGAACTTGAGATCCACCTGCCTCTGCTTCCTGAATACTGGGATCACAGGCATGCCCTGCCATATCTGGCTCTGAAGTACCTATTTCTTTGGACTTGTTTCTTTTCTTCTTTTTTAAAAAACTTGAGGCTATATAACTGACAAGTGCTCTTTAGTTCTAAGACCCCAGTAGATGAGTCAATCCGTTTAACAGAAATTTGGGTGAGTCTCAGAGGGTTTCTCAGTTTTACATCTAGCAGGTTTGGGCACCATCACTTGATCCTCCCAAACCTGGTACTTTAATCTTCTTACACTGTCATCACCCCCGCTCAGTTTCCTGCCCTAGGTCCCAATTTGCCATATCCTAACCGACACCATGAACCTATGTTCTTAGGTTCTGTGACTGTGGACTGATGGAGGAGACAGGAGTCGTTTAAGGACCAAGACGAGACGTACATTTCCTTCTGGGAGCAAACAAGTTGGTGGCTTCCTATTTGTTATTCTGTAACAAATAGTGTCTTGGCTGTGTTCAGTTCCCACTGTGCATTTACAACGTCTGGATAGTTCATTCCTTTTATCCTGCACTGTACAAAGTAGGCCATCTCCACAGTATGTAATGATAGCTGTTTATCGAAGGGACGCCAGGGGCTTACGCCATATAATACCATGTTAAATAAGGACCCATCCTGTTCCTAATTCTACGGTTAGTTCATTATACCGCTCTGTCGCACAGACTCAGCTCTTAGTGTCCCAGTTTGTTTAAATAGTTGAAGATGTCATTCAGAGACAACCTGGAAATTCTGAAGCAGGGTTAACATATTGGGGAAAGAAGCAGCTGCTTCTCTGCCCACTTTTGTTTTTCATGTTTATTTGGTCCTCCACACTCTAAAAGGAAAAGAAACCTAGGTTTCAGAGAAAAAGGAAGGGGGCAGTGTGAGCCCCAGAAGATAGCCAACCCCTGCTGATTGGGAGGTCCTTCCAGAAGGCTGCCCTCTGCAGTTGCCAGGCAACAAGTGTAAACAGGACAGGATCATGGCCACTAACTACAGTGCCAACCAGGTAAGTTCTCATTCTACCCCCTGACATTTGATTTCACCTTCCAGATCCTACCTTTGGGCCTACCCCTCCAGCACATTCTGCTCCCCACACAGACGCTGAGGAGACTGAGGGTTTCACCTCACAGTTGGGAGGGTCCAGGAACCAGCCAAAAGGGCCTGAGTTAAGCTTGTAGAGTGTAAACCAGAAGGCAGGGATTCTATTTTTACAGGCCAGAGTAAACGCTTTAGGCTTTGTAAGTCAAATAACAAAGTCACAGCTATTTACATGACAGTTTTCCCTAATTTGTTTTGGAAAAATTCAAGACGTAGTAACTAAAGCGAGTGTAGATGTGCTCCCGGTGATCCTAGGGCTTTGGAGGCAAAGCAGGCTGGTCAGGTGTTCAGGGTATCCTTGGCTACAAACCGAATCCAAGGCTAGCCTGAGCTCCATGAAACCCCCCTCGAACACACACACACATACACACACACACACACACACACACAAATCCCGCCATGATGGTATGTACCTGTAATCCCAGTATTTAGGACAAGGTGGCAAAATAATCACTGAAAGTTTGAGGCTAGCCTGGCCGACATAGCAAGTTCCAGGCCAGCCAGAGTGTGGTAGTGGGACCCTGTCGGAAGACCCTGTTGGAAGACCCTGTCTACACATTTTGGAATTCTTTTGGAAATAACATTTTGTTCAGTTGGAATTCAAATTTTAGTGGATTTTCTTCTTCTTCTTTTATGTGTGTGTGGGGGGAGGTAAGGTATTGCTCCTCTGTAGCCCACCTAGACTAGCCCACAAACTCCAAATCTTCCTACTTCACTCTGGGAAGTAATGAGATTATAGGTGTGTGTAGCATTATGGCCAACTACCTTTTGTTAAAGCAACACAAATGTTTGTAAGATCCATTATTTCCTCACTGTTGTTATTTTTCAAGACAGGGTTTCTCTGTGTAACAGGCTGGCTTTGAACCCATAGAGATCTGTCTGCCTCTGCCTCCCAAATGCTGGGATTAAAGGTGAGAGCCACCACCTCCAGGCTGTAAAAAAACATTTTTTGCCAGGGAGACAGGGGCCTTAAATGGTGGATGGATGGACGGACGAAAGGACAGACAGACAGATTTAGTAGGTATGACATTCACTGCTCTATGGTCATTCAAAAGCAGGAAGCAATAGGGATTTGGTTACTTACCCTTGGTCTAGTCCAGCATTGCCTGACAAAGTAAATCACAAACATAATTTTAAAGGCTTTAGCAGCTATGTGAAAATTAAAAATTAAATTTAATAATGCTCAAGTGGAACCCAATAAAACCAAAATATTTTAATATTGATATTTTTAAAATTATTTAAAAAATTCTACACCCCCTCCACACACACACCTCTCTTATACTAGCTCGTTAAAATCCATTTTTCCCGACTAGTGCAGAGGATCAAATCCTGGGCTCTGTCCGTGCTAGACAAGTACCCTACCACTGAGCTACACCCCAGCCTTCCAGTGTTTCATACTTAGCCAGTTTACTTGTTCCTTTTCACATGTTTAACATGCAGCTGGTTGCTATGTGCTGGGCAGCACACATCTTGAGCACAGATTGTAATCTTGCACTTGATTAGTAGGCACCAGATCCTGGGTTCAAGTCACAGCTGGCGAAACAGAAACAATTTCTTCTGTCTTTAATGTCTTCTCTTTTTGTATGTGCTTTCTTCTTTCTGTTGTGTTTTCGGGGCACCGTTGGGGCATCTTCACACACGTGTCGACTGTGTATGAAGTATACTGTTGTTCTAAGTCCCTCCCTCGTCTCCCCCTCCAGCTGGGTCCTTTTCTTCCCAGATGTAGTGCCCACTTCTGCCTTCTTTTTAACCCATCACTTAGTCTCCCCCCTCCCTATATACCCCTTGTGACAGTGAGTTAGAGTTCACATAGTTGTTGAAGCCTTTGGTGTTCAGGTACCGAGAACTGTATCACGATTTCCTAAGCGTGAAGCCTTTGAGTCTCCTCTTTCTCTCCACAGTATGAAAAAGCTTTCTTGCCCAAGTACTTGCAGAACTGGTCTCCAGCCAAGCCAACAAAAGAGGTACTCCGAGCTCAGTGCCCTCCAAGGCCAGTTGATGGTGACTGGCCTCCTGTTCTTCCTGTCACCCACCTAACTTCTTTAGCCTTCTAATGGTCCACCTTCTCCTCTCCCATGCCTCTATTGCGAGCCCGCAGACACTTCGTTTTCTCCTCCCTCTTTCACTTCAAGTACTTCTCTTTCCACCTCCACCACAGAGAGCCTCTACCCATGAAGGTTACACTCAGATTATTGCCAACGATCGAGGTCATCTCTTGCCTTCAGTGCCCCGTTCCAAGGTGAGATTCCCCACGCCCATTCCTATCAAAAAGGTAAGAGTTAGCCAGGTGAGTGGTGCACACCTTTAATCCCAGCACTCAGGAAGCAGAGGCAGGAGGATCTCTGTGAGTTTGAGGTCAGCTTGGTCCACATAGTGTATGCCAGGCCAGTCAGGACTATATAGATGTTGTCTCAAAACAAAACAAAAAGGGCTGATGCATAAAAATGGGGCTACAACCACCATATGGAAAATTAGAGTCCAGTCTGTGAGTGCCCCAACCTGCTAACCA
Organism: Microtus pennsylvanicus; assembly: GCF_037038515.1. Taxonomy (NCBI): domain Eukaryota; kingdom Metazoa; phylum Chordata; class Mammalia; order Rodentia; family Cricetidae; genus Microtus; species Microtus pennsylvanicus. The sequence goes on from NC_134588.1 coordinate 90,854,230, forward strand.
ATTTATCCACAAGACAGAGCTGTGCTGAGCACATGGAAGTCCTGAAGATGATGAATATATAAACAGTGTTTTCAATATTTAAGTACAGGATTCCTTTATCACGCTTAGCCAAAGAATGCAAAATTTGTGTTGTAAGGAAAGGGGAAGAAAACCCGCATCATAGCTGAAGAGAGGAAGAGTGAGGAGACGATCCCTTCAGATGTTTCGTTATTAAGATGCAGAAGGGGCAGAAGGAACGTGAGGCCAGCCAGCCCTGGCAAGCAGACACAGCAGCCATGAGGACCTGTTGCGCACTCCCTTTTTCTTTTAGGCAAGTCCTTGGGGTTCCTTCATGGGCACCTGGCAAATGCCCCTGAAGGTGCCACCTGCTCGGGTGACCTTGACCTCCCGCACAACTGCTGCTGCTGCCTCCCTCACCCAATGGATCCAGAAGAATCCTGATCTACTCAAGGCCTCTAATGGACTGTGCCCTGAAATCTTAGGCAAGGTATCCAGTCTTCCCATCTAACCCAAACCCCTACAGTCGCCACTTCTTCTCAACCTCAAAGCTGTTATTCCAATCCAGCAAGGGGAGGGACCTCTAACCAGTTCTGTCTTGTGTTGCCTAATCTTTAATCACTAAGGTCTTAAGGAACAAAACAAAGCCATCTTGTTGCCCAGCCTTAACCCCAGTATAAAACAGTCTCAAGGGGAGGTTAAATATAACTATTCTTTTTTTTTTTTTTTTGGTTTTTCGAGACAGGGTTTCTCTGTGGTTTTGGAGCCTGTCCTGGAACTAGCTCTTGTAGACCAGGCTGGTCTCAAACTCACAGAGATCCGCCTGCCTCTGCCTCCCGAGTGCTGGGATTAAAGGCGTGCGCCACCACCGCCCGGCAAATATAACTATTCTTGACCTGCCCATGGTGTAGGAAGAAAGGGAGTTGAATTCTGAGGCTGACTGGGGATTATCTTGGCCTAACCAGAAATATGATCATCTTTCCCACTCTAACCCTGACAGCCCCATGACCATGACAGTCAGAAGAAACAGAAGAAATCTGTCACAAAGACTGTACAGCAAGCAGCAAACCCGACCATAATTCCCAGTTCCCCAACTGTCGATGGTGACAACTCAGATGAAATTCAAAGCTCACACCCCTCTGCAGGCCACACACCAGGGCCCCAAACTCCAATTAACTCTCCCAAGTCCCCACCTGCAAGCCCGTGTTAAGACTCTCAAGCAAGTAGGTCCTTGTCTAGCTGAGACCCAGACTTGCAAAGCTCTAACTCTGCAGGGGAGGAGTCTCAGGAGACATTTTAGGGACTGACTGGAATTCGGAAGACCCTGTATTCAGAAACGTGAAACAGAGAAATGGTGGGGAGGGAGGAAAGGCAAATTTGGGCAAATAAACATTGTTAAGTCTTTTACTGACCTGGGTTTTCTCCTTGTTCTATGGCTGTCTTTTGTAACCCATAATTTGAGAGAAGGCAGGGAAAGAGTAGGGGAAAGAACACCAAGACTTCTTTACTTTGGTTTTTCGAGACAGTGTTTCTTTGTGTAGACCAGGCTGGCCTGGAACTCACTCTGTGGAGCAGGTTAGCCTCAAACTCACAGATCCGCCTGCCTCTGCCTTCCAAGTGCTGAGATTAAAGGCGAGCAAGCAGGTCTTGATAAAGAATATCATTTACACTTCAACAAAGACCAATAGGAAACTGGTCTGCATGACGTGAGGGCAAACCCTCAGAGCACCGAACTATGTAAACCAGCATCTTCAAAATCACAGATAGGGCACGTGACCCTTTCTAGGATTGTTTACCCACTAACTTAATGAATATAAGTGCGCCTCAAGCTTGTGGAGGTCGGAAAACAACTTGTGGGACTGTGGGAGTTGGTTCTCACCTTCTGCCATGTGGACCCTGGGGATCGAACTCAGGTCGTCGGGCTTGGTGGCTGGAGCATATACCCACTGAGCTATCTCAGACAGACCAGCTCATAAGTAGAAAAAGGAAAAAGCTGGGGTGTTCCACTGCTCTTTCAGTCCCTGGATGGTTGAGAAGTGGTCAAGAGTCATGAAGTCCACATGCATTGCAGCCTCCAATCTGTTTACCGCTGCCCTGCTGGGCACCTTTCTGGCACTGGCTGTTAAATTTAATGCCCTTGCCAAGTCTAAAGCCAAAGGTATTTTCTCATGAACACTGACCCTACTCAAAGGACAACTTAGAAGACAGCTGTTTCAAGCTGGAGGAACTCTATACGATCTCCCAGGATAGTCAGATGTGATGGCATATTCTGTAATTCCAGCTACTTGGGGTGCTGAAGCAGGTTCAAGGTCCGCCTGGGCTTAGGTAACTTGGTATGGTCTGTCTCAAAAACAAACAAAAGACAATGGGACTGGGGCTACGGCTATGCTTGGCAAGCATGAACGGGACCCTAGGTTCAATCCTTAGCTACACAAGACTTCCCAGGGCCTGTCAAGAGAAAAGGGGAAGTAATCACTACTTAGGGCCAAAGACTACTCAGAACGGGGAATACAGGTGGCCGAGAGCCGAGGGTGATGCTAATGTGCACTGGGTGGCGGGGGAGGTTGGCAGAAGTAAAGAAGTAAGACCACACCAACTGGAGGGTAGCCTGGGTTAGAGTTCTAGGCTACTCAAGGATACATGGGGAGACCCTATTTCAAAGATTTCATGAGACTACTAGAGAAGCCCCACCCCACTGCTGAATTCATGTCTTCCTGTTCGATACCCGTGTCTTCAATCCACTGCTTTGACTGATCTCCTGGAGTAGTATTTTTCTTGATGCCGGAGAACCACAGACTTTTGCATACTACCATGGAGCCAAGTACCTAGTCCCAAGATGAATCTCTTAGTCCGGAGCTGGAAAAACTATTTAACTAGCTCTCCTAGCTAGTGACTAGTTCATTGGTACAGTGCTTGCTGGCATGTACAAGGAACTGGCCTCCCCTAGCGCTACAGACAAAGTACTCCTGCTAAGGATTCAGGGTTCCAGTAGGGATAAAACAGCAAGCTCTCCCATTATATATATTTTTCTAGGATTCTGACACCTCACACCCCTGCTCGGCTTTAAAAATTCTCTACTTGTTTCCCCACCCCCTTGCTACCCAAATCTGTCTCTGCAGGTCATTAACCCTTAGCTATCACCTCCACTGGCACCAGGTGTCCTTAAATGAAATATCTGCTGAACTGTACCAGGAAGTATATAACTAGCTATCCACAGTTTGGGATGTGACCCTCTCAACAGAGCCAGACAGTGGTGGTGCACACCTTTAATCTCAGCACTCAGGAGGCAGAGGTACGCGGATCTCTGTGAGCTCAAGGCCAGCAAGGTCTACAGAGCAAATTCCAGGACAGTCAGAGCTACACAAAGAAACCCGGATTCAAATCACCCAGCCCTCCCCTAAAAAGCAAGCTCTCAACATGCTTACCCCTCTTTGCTCTTTCCTAAGACTTACCTGTAGTACCCAAGTCTCTTCACTACTTGTATGTGATGATGTCATATTTTTCCCAGTGGTCAGTTGTAGGATAATTATTTCCCCCTGGGAAAGGTCAGGCTGGAGGGTGTAAATGTCCAAGACCCAAAGGAAGGGGCAGAAATGAGACAGATCCTTTCTACCGACCCTCACTAGATTTCAAAGAGTCAACATGAGAAATGAGTAGTACTTTAATCGTTTCCAAAGAAGATGGGACAAGAATTTAGATCAGAAAACATGACATTAAAGGTATGTTTCACTAGAAGTGAAAAACAGAAAGAATAGAAAATACAATTTTTGGATCGTCCTCATCCATCAAAAGCTGTGCATCTTTTCTTCAAGCACGAGCGTCCAAGATCCAGCTCACTCTGTACCTCCTTCTAGCTGGGCAGAGCAATCCCCTCCACCTCCACCTCCCTTCTCAGTCCCGCTGTGTGGGTGCTAAAGGCCCCAAGCTGACCAATGAACAGAATTGTCCTTTAAGCCAGCAGCCTACAGACAGTGGCACCCAGGGCAGCCACAGAACTGGCAATTGTTTCTACTGTCTCAGCAAGAAGGAGCTGAAAGCAGACCCTCAGCACAAATCAGAGTCAAATGTGGAGAGGGAGGAAGGGCTCCTGGCCCAGGGAAGACGGCCTTTCCTACTACTACAGTTCTTCAAGCATCTGCTGAGCTCCATGGGATCTTAAGCACGTGGCATCTAACAAATCAGGGGAACTTTGGTGGCTGGCGATAAGAATGATAATAAACAGGAATATAAATCGGTGTAATAATGATTAGGACAATGCTGGGAATTTCAGCTCTTCACATGGCTGCCAGTCCTATAGAGGACAGCGTACTAAGAACCAAGACAGCCACTCCAGACTGCTGGACCTGGGGGATCGCCAGGCCTTTTCCTAAGTCCCACATCTGCAGAAAAAAAAGAAAGAGAGGAAAGTTTTATTTTTAGTAATTAGAACTCCAGTCACTCTTACAATTCCTTCCTCAGAAATTTTCTACCTGCTGAGTGGACAGCTCCCTTCTGAGGGACTCCAGAGAAGAGTACTACAGAGTACTACATCCTGTGCCCCAGCTTCACTCTCTGCAAAGTCACAACACAGTACCTACCCCTACCTCGCCATGACTGAAATAAACCTCTCATGTGGGGCTGCTAAGGCAAGTGTTCTCCAGAAGGCCAGAGGCCCTGTAAACAAAAGATTCCAGACTGTGCAGATACAAACCCACCCAGCGTGACAACACATCTAGATTCATGTTTCCTGAACAAGAGTCCTTCAAAACACAGCTTTGTTTTCTGAGATAAAAATCTTGTATAATCCAGACTAGCCTAGAAGTCCTGTAGCTCAGCGTGCGTAAAACTCAAGATCCAACAAGATCTCCTGAGTACATTGGGAGCATGGGACCTTGGGAGAGGGCTGAAGGGGGGAGAGGCAGGGAGGCAAGTCAATGTAGAGCTCAATAAAATCAAAAAAAATTCAAGATCCTTCTGCTTAAATTTCCTAAGTGCTAGAATTATAGGTATTCACCATGTCTGGCCCAAACATATTTCTGTACAGTGTAGGGCATTATGTGGAATTCACTCTGTATACCAGGCTGGCTTTGAACTCACAGAGATCTGGCTGCCTGTACCTGCTAGGATTAAAGGCACGTGACACCATTGCCCTGTCTGTCTGTCTGTCTGTCTGTCTGTATCTCTCTCTCTCTCTCTCTCTCTCTCTCTATATATATATATATATATATATATATATATATATATATATATATATATATTTGGACATGATCTCCTATAGATTCCTGGTTGACTTGGAACTCTCTACATAAACCAACTGGCTTCAAGCTTATAGGAATCTGCCTGTCTGGGTATGGGATTAAAGGCATGTGCCACACCCCTCAGGAGAATCTAAATTCTTAATCAATTTCTTTTTTTTTCGTCCATGCTCTCCCATCCAGGTCTTCTCTATTGACCTAAGATACACTCAAATTCCTAGGCTCAAGAGATCCTCCAACCTCAGGCTCCTAAAGAGCTGGGACCACAGGCACTTACAGCAACACCTGGCTCTCAAACTTAAGTGGGGCCATAGTAGAAATGTATATATAATATGAACATTTAAATTCCTTCTTCTTTTCAGTCTTCATCTTTTTTTGTTGGTATCAATCCACTAAGTGGTTGTCTCCCACTGGGTCAAAGGTCACATTTTATAAACCTAAGAATGGAGGGGCTGTAGCTTAGTGGTAAGGCACTTGCCTTTTATGTAAACCTAAGAATGGAGGGGCTGTAGCTTCGTGGTAAGGCACTTGCCTTTTATGCACTAGCTTGAGTTACCAGTTACCAGTTTCCAGCACCAAAACCAAAACAAATGAAACCAGACTCTCAACTCTCTCACTCTCTAGGGTATGAACACTCTAGGGCAGTGGTTTGGAACCTGTGGTAGAGACCCTTCTGGGGGTCAAATAACCTTTTCACAGGGGCCGAATATCAAGTATCCTGCTTATCAGATATAATTATAATTACATATATATTATATAACATTATAACTCATAACAGTAGCAAAATCACAGTTCTGAAGTAGCAACAAGATAATTGTATGGTTGGGGTCACAGCATGAGGAACTGTATTAAGGAGTCACAGCATTAGGAAGGTTGGGAACCACTGCTCTAGGGCAAAAAGTAGTGTTTAGGTTTCACTTTGAGCACACGAAGCAGCCTCACCACATGCTAACACATGAACCTCTACGGGCTGACCATAAAACTGACTGACTCAGGAGTCACTGCGGAGAGGATACCCTCATCTCAATGCCTGGCCAGCTTCTAGGTAGATGACATGAAGCGTTGAGCAGGCTCCACAAGGAGCCGCTTTGCTCATGGAGTTCAGTGCTTCACAAGACACCGAGTCCTGGGTAGTGGTGGTAGGAGAAGCCTCCAGAAGGTCAAAGGCCCTCAGCTCCTCCTTTATAACCACACCATTTCCCCGTCCTGGAAGACCTTCCAGTCAGACACAATTTCATGGCAAGCAGTTAAAACCTGACCTGTACCCGGAGCTAGTGCTTGTTAGAAGAAAAACATAAAAGCAGATTTAGGGCTTAAAGCCTTTAGGTGCCTCACTTATCTCAACAAAGAGATTACCATAATGGGTAGGAACCAAGGCAAAAAGCCTGAGTTCTGGGATTGCCAGGTGACCCCTAAGTCCAGCTCCACATTAAGACAAAAACAGACAGAAATAAGCCCCCATCTGGGCCAAGATGTGAAGCCTTCAGCTGATTTTCTTTATGGAGCTTTGTTCTGGGGAGTCGAAAGCCATTAGTGAAACTGCCTTTATCTCCACTGTCTCTCTCAGGACTAGAAGTCACTTCAAATCAAACTGAACACCGCTCCAGGGAGTACTTGATAAATATGCTTAATTTAATAGATCATTTAGTCTCACACTTTTTTTTTCATTCAACTGTCTATGGACCAGACTGAAATCCAGAAAATGTTTGTCTCTGAGGTTGCTCTGATGTGGAGGTTATAAAAGGTCAAACTAAGGCAAAAGCATCCAACTGATATTTTGTTTGGGTTCAAAAATAATGGAAGATTGGAAAAATACACTTTAACTCTTCTTGGAGAAGAATACAAGAGTAAGGATCACAAAATACAAACTCTTAAAATGCTCAAACTTGCCAGGCAGGAAGATAATGAATTCAAGGTCCACCTGGTTACAGGGTGAGGACCAGGGCAGCCTGGGCAATTCAGTAAAGTTCTGTCTAAAAATAGATCAGGAATTTGGGTATGTTCAAAGCCAGCCTGGTACACAGCAAATTTGCAGCTAACCTAGGTTTATGAGACCCTGTCTCAAAAAGCCAAAGATGAATAAAGCAGACGTGATGGCACTCACTCATCATGCCCGCAGTTGGCAATCTGGAGCCAGAGCTGGGCAAATAAGAATTTCAAGGCCATTCTTGGCTAAGTAAGTTTGAGGTCAATTTTAACTACATGAGACCTTTTTAAAAAAATTGAGTGTCTGCGGAGACAGTTCAGTGTTATGAGCACTGCCTGCTCCTCCAAAGAAACCAGGGTTGGTTCCCAGCACCCACAAGGTGACTCAAAGCCATACCATCTCTGGTTTCCATGAGCACCAAGCATGCACATGGTTGGTGCACAGACATACATGCAGGCAACACAGCAAATGAAGTAAAAATAAAATTTAAACTAGTAAAAAGTTTATTAAAAGGATGGAAGATGTAGCTATGTGGTAGAGTCTAGCATGCACAAGATCCTGGGTTTAATTCCCAGCAGAAACCATGACAACAAGAAGCACAAAAACCACCCTAGAATTCTTGACACCTGATTTGTGTTTGCTCTCATTCCTTCCAGCTATTCAATACGATCTAAAGAGAATATACCTGAGTCTGCCCAGACTTGTCACTCTGGGTGAAAAGGAATGATACACTGAAAGCAGTAACTGCTTATATCTAGCTCTCAATTAAATTCCCAGTGTCAAGAACAGTGCTGAAGCCGGGCGGTGGTGGCGCACGCCTTTAATCCCAGCACTTGGGAGGCAGGGGCAGGCGGATCTCTGTGAGTTCGAGACCAGCCTGGTCTACAAGAGCTAGTTTCCAGGACAGGCTCCAAAACCACAGAGAAACCCTGTCTCGGAAAAAAAAAAAAAAAAAAAAAAAAGAACAGTGCTGACAATTAACAGGGACCAGTTCATATTTATCTAATAGTCAGGTCTTCTTTGTCAGATCTGCTTTCAGGGGTCTTTTAATAATTATATGCCTCTTAAAACTTCACAATGATTCCTTTCAGTACTGGCCTAACCCACACTTAAACAGGAATGCGTGGGGTGGGGGGACACGACCTTGAGTAAAGACCCAGTACAACTAGCCTCAAGAATGGTACTAGAGGCCTGGCAAGACAGCTCAGGAAAAGGCACTTGCTGTCGAGCCTGACAACCTGAGTTCAAGCCCCTAGATCACTGTATGAATAGTAAATAAATAATAAAATGAAAGCAGACAGACAGACAAGGTTGGGCCATGTGTGGTGCTCATGCTTATAATCCCAGCACTTGGATGCAGAGTCAGGAGGATAATCACAAAATTGAAGGCTATTCTGGTCTAGACAGCATATTCCAGGCCAGCCAGAGTTACACGGTGAGAGCGCCTGTCTCAACAAGCAAATGAAGGATAGCTCTCAGGGTAAAGGTGCGGCATGTGCAGGGCCCTGGGTTCGATGACCCAGCATCAGAAAAGTGGTAGCAAGAAGGGAAAACACTCCCACTCCCTTTGCCGAGGAAACATACAAATCCACAACTAACTTACCAAGTGTCGGATCCCATTCCACAAGTGGTACATGAGAGGGAAGACAAGCACAAACTTGGCTGTGTGGATGAGTGCTGGACCCAAAGACAGGGACTTCACAAACATCAAATAAGACTCAAAGCTCCCAGGAAGCAGCAGCGCCGACAGGCCAAAAAGAGAAACCCCTAGAGAAAAGAAAGCCTTCAGGTAGTGTAATGGATTAAGCTGGGTTCTATGACACTTCTTGACACCTGATACAGAGAAAAGTTAGGTCAGGGATGTATTTTAGTTGCTAAAATGTTTGACTAACATATACAAGCCCTGGATTTGAAACTAGCACTAATAAAATCCATGTATGGGGGACTGGAGACATGGCTCAGCAGTTACAAGTGAATCCTGATCTTGCAGAGAACCCGAGTTTGGTTCCCCAAAACCACAATGAGTAGCTTACACCACCTCAAACTCTAGCTCCAGGGGGATTAAACACCTCCAGCCTTCAAGGGCGCCTGTACTCACGTGTACATATTCCCCTACAAATAAATACACACACACACATAATTAAAAAAAACAATAAAACTGTATTTTATAAGACATGTAGGCTGGAGAGATGGCTCCACCTCCAGAGGACCTGGCTGGGTTCATTTTCCAGCACCCGCATGGTTGTTAACACCACCTCTAACTCCAGTTCCAGGGGAGCCAACGCCTTCTGGACAATTGAGGCAGCAGGTGTGCACACAGTGCACAGACATGCATACAGACATGCATACAGGAAAAACACTTAGAAACAAAAATGAAAAAAATTAACCAAACAAAGCTGGGCGGTGGTAGTGCATGCCTTCACTTGAGAAGCAAGAGGCCAGGCAGATCTCTGTGAGTTCAAGATCATACTGGTTTACAGACAGCTAGGGCTGTTACACAGAGAAACCCTGTCTCAAAAAACAAAAACAAAAGGAAACAAAAAGCTTAACCAAACAAAACATATATGGTAAAACATGCCTATAATCCCAGGATTTGGGAGATAGAGGAGGATCAGAAGTTCAGGATTGTTGGGAGTAGTGGTGCCGGCCTTGGATCCCAGCACTCAGGAAGCAGGGCCAGAATTTCTGTGAGTTCAAGACCAATCTGGTCTACACAGTGCATTCCAGGACAGCCAGACCCTATCATTAAAAAATAAGTAAATAAATAAAAATTAAAAAAAATTCAGGTTTATCCTGGGCTACATATAAAGTTTGAGGTTAGTCTAGGTTACAAGAAACCTGTAAAAAACAAAAACAAAAAACCTTAAAAAACAATAGTGGTAGGACAGGGCTGGAGAGATGGTTCAGTGGTTAAGAGTATACTGCTCTTCCAGGAGACCCAAGATAAATTCCCAGCACTTACAGTGGGTGGCTCATAACTGCCTAAATCCTGGTTTCAAGGGATCCGGCTTCCACATATATGCGGCACACACACACACACACACACAAATAAATCTTAAAAAGAAACAGAAAAATTTAAACCCATGTTCAGATTGTATCTCATGTTATAGTGAGAGGGTCCAATTTGGCTCAGGAGTGAAGTGTTAGCCTACCATGGATGTGGTTTGGGGCTCAACCTCCAGAACAGGAGGGAGGTTTGTGGTGGAGGGCAGGCTACAGGGATTCTCAAGGTAAAATGAAATTGCAGTATGACGAGTTACTCCCCCTTTTAACATCCCTCACAACTAAAAAAACCAAACCTCACTGACAGCTGAGAAGTCACCTTACTGCTGGATCAGTCAGGATGACTACACAGTCTGCAGTCAGCCCGGCCTACCTGAGTCCCAGGGTAGTCAGTCCCATGTGAAAATTCCCGAAGACATTAAGTCTGAGGTTTCCTGTATCTTCCTCTGGTGTCCAATATATCAGGTAAGGGAACAGCCCCTCTAGACCCCTCCTAGAACCTGGGTGCCAGAATAGAGACTCTTCAAAGAGCACACAGTCCAGAGCAGCTAAAGTTGCCCAATGCATCACAGGAAATGCCAGCCCTGCAGGCTCTACTGTCTGTAAAGTGCTATGTGGGGCTATGTGATTGGCACTAAGTGCTCTGCCCCTTCTAGAAGCTGCCAAAAACTCTTTCAGACACTTCTTTGAAAGCCCTGCAATAAAAATGAAAACACCTAAAGAATCCCAGGAAAGCTCTCCAAGTGACCATGAAAACTTAGATTGGTAGAACCTTGTTATCTTTATCTACAACGCTGTTACACTAATAAAATATGTTCTGGCCATCTGCTTCCCCAGAATCTCTCGGACTTAGGAGTATGCAAATGCTAACTTAGAGTGAAGCTCTATTCAGCACGTCCTCTGCTGGTGACAGTCCTTGTGCATGTCCAATGCCCAAGATTACTATGCCGATTATTAATACAAACAATAATCATAACAGCCTATATTCAGAATTATATGTAGCTAATTAAATTTACAGTCATTAGTAGGCATTACAAATAAAAAGAACGATCCAGGGAATCTCAAAAGAAACAGGAGCTCTTTTTTTTTGTTGTTGTTGTTGTTGTTGCTTGAGATAGGATCTCACTAAGTAGAACGGACTGGCCTCAAACTCAAGGAGAGTGGTCTGTCTCTGCCTCCTGAGTGTTGTGGTGAAAAGCATGGACCACCATGACCAGCTGGGAATTCTTGGAACATATTCTACAGGAATAAAGCCTACTATGTCTTGGTTTTTGTTTGTTTGTTTGTTTTGTTTTCTGAGACAGGGTTTCTCCGTAGCTTTGGAGCCTGTCCTGGAAGTAGCTCTTGTAGACCAGGCTGGCCTCGAACTCACTGAGATTTGCCTGCCTCTGCCTCCCAAGTGCTGGGATTAAAAGTGTGGGTCACCACTGCCTGGCGTTTTTTTTTTCCTTTTTTTATTACTTTTAAAAGATTTTTATTTTATTTTTATGTGTATGGGGTTTTGATTGCAAATATGTATATGTACCAGTTGTGTGTCTGGTGTCCAGAGAAGCCAGAAGAGGTGCTGGATCCCCTGGAACTAGAATTACAGATGGTTGTGAGACACCATGTTGGTTCTGGGAACCAAACCCAACGTCAGTCCTACAAGCATAGGAAATGCTAATGAGTTATAGTGGGAATGTGGGAACTCATAATTAATTTTTAAAAAAATGAATTAATAAAAAGGGTAAAAAGAGTTGGGGGGTGTTGTAATGCTACCTTTAGCCCCAGCACTCAGGAGGCAGAGGTAGGCAGATCTCTGTGAATTTGAGGCCAGGCTGATCTACATAGTGAGTTCCAGGACAGCCAAGGCTACACAGAGAAACCCTGTCTTGAAACCCTCCCCCTAAAAAAGTCAAGCTTAAAGGGATTACATTCACTCTAAGTCAAGTTACTGAGGTACGAAAGGGGCAGGGATAAGAGTCATAGAAACACAGTTTCAAAGATCCCTTTGTGCACACAAAGATCTGTGTGTGTGTACGTGTGTATGTAAATATAAATACATACCTCCACTTAAGGCCATACCAGTGCCACGGTGGCAAATGGACATTGCCATGGGAAGAGACCATCTACAAAGAAACATACAAAGACAATTTTAAAAAAGGATGCCAGGATTTGTTTTTGTTTTTTGCTTTTTTTTTATTTTAGGATACATAATTTTAAAACAAAAAAATAAAAGCCATCTGGGGCTAGAGACATGGCTTAATGGATAAGAGTACTTGTTACTCCTGCAGAAGGCCTAAATTTGGTTTCCATTACCTGAATGGTGGTTCACACTCAGTTCTGGGGTCCTATCAAGCATTCTAACCTCTAAGGGACCAAGCATACATTTGGTATATACAAATACATGCAGGCAAAACATTCACAGACATAAAAGAAATTCTTAAAAACAAAAAGCAAGAAAACCCCACCCAGCTTTCACATTCCTATTTCCACTTTCTAATTTTGAAAATAAGAACTTTGACTGAGTACACAGCTCAGAGGTAGAATGCTTATGTATCATGCACGAGGCCCTGAGTTCAATACACTGCAAAAAAGAACAACAACAAAAAAAGATTCATTTTGGACTGGAGAAATGGCTCAGTGGTTAAGAGCATTGCCTGCTCTTCCAAAGGTCCTGAGTTCAATTCCCGGTCAACCACATGGTGGCTCACAACCATCTGTAATGAGGTCTGGTGCCCTCTTCTGGCCTACAGATATACACACAGACAGAATATCGTATGCATAATAAATAAATAAAATATTTAAAAAAAAGATTCATTTAAAAAAACATCTTAAACTGGGCGGTGGTGGCACCTTTAATCCAGCACTCAGGAGGCAGAGGCAGGAGGATCTCTGTAAGTTTGAGGCCAGCCTGGTCTACAATAGCTAGTTCCAGGATAGGCAACAAAGTGACACAGAGAAACCCTATCTCAAAAACAAGAAAACAAAACAAAACAAAAAAAATCTTAAAAAAAAAAAAGCCAGATGTGGTGGTGCATGTCTTTAATCCCAGCAGTTCTGAGGCACAAGCAAGTGGATCTCTATGTTTGAGGCCAGCCTGGTCTAGAGAGTGAGTTCCACGACAGCTATGACTACACAGAGAAACCATTTGAAAAACAAAAGTAAATAAGTAAAAATAACAAGTATCTCTTGGGGCTGCAGAAATGGCTCAGCAGTTAAAACACTTGCTCCTTTTGCAAAGGCCAGAGGTTCAGTTCCCAGCACCCATGACCTGTAACCCAGCTCCAGGGTATCTGGCACCCTCTTCTGGCCTCTGAGGGTACAGGACATGTATGTAAGTGGTGTACATGCCAAAAACAAACAAACAACAACAAAACACTCATACATATCTAATAAAACTAAATCTTTTTAAAAAGTTATTCCTTGATTTTACAAAACTAAAGCACTGCTACCATTGAGAAGAAGAAATAAATACAACTCTAACTCTTTTCACCCAGGGCCCCACATTGGTGCCAATCACAGCTCATTCAGCTAGAGAGTAATCATGCTGGTTGTGGTGACTCATGCCTGTAACCTCAGGTTACATAGCGAGACCCTGTCTCAAAAAACAAAAAAACAAACTTAAATCATTCCAGGCCAGTCTGGACTATACAGGACTCTGTTTCAGAAAACAAAGAAACAGAAGCACTGTGCTAACTACTTCCGACACCTTTCCTTGGCATATTGTTTAGGAAATAGCCCCATGTTTCCTACTGTTTCTTTTTTCATGCAAAGTTCCATAATTGGACCTAATGTCAATTTTTTCAATCGACTTGTGAAGAAAGGCCAGGCTTATCTGGAATTATCTCCATCCTCATAAACCTACCCCTCCCCAGACCCCTCCCCTCATTTTGAGACAGGCTCTCACCATTTACCTTATATACTAAGATCCTTTATTAACCTTCTGTTAGGGTACAATGTCCAATTTCTACAATAAAAATTATTTCTGGAATCTGAGCTGAAAAAAAAATCCTGAAGGGTTGTGGTATTTGTGGAGGTGGTTAAAAAAAAAATGACCAGTATCCCCTGGCAGGGACCCAAGTAAAGAGGGCAGCAAGCTCAAGACGCTTTGCTGAGTTAGTGTTTATTTATTTTTAATTTTTAAAAGCTCTATAGGGATTCTTTAAGAAGACATAAACAAAATCAGCTAGCACTTCTACTTCTGAAAACAAGAGATGAACAAACATGTATGTATACACACACACACACACAATTGCAAGCACAGTATATATCTTAGCTCTATCCGACAAGAGGACCTAAAGTCAATGACGTGCTGGTAGCAGCGAGCACATCTAACACTCCAGTACTGATGCCATATTGAAGAACTCCTAGTAGCCATGGCTAGAACAACTTGAGCATCAAAATAAACAATGACTGTAAAAGAGTGTAACTTCTGTGCAAAACAGGAATCCTTAAAAGAAAGCAGGGTTTGCCCTACAGAAAGAAAGAAATCTAAAGAGTATATGCAATAAGGCAAGCATGGTGGACTCAACCTATAATCTCAATCTCTACTGAGGTGGAAGCAGGAGGGTAAGAAATTCAAGGTCAGCCTTAGTTACACACTGAGACTGAAGCCAGCCTGAGCTACGTAAGACCCTGTCTAAAGCACCAATAAATAAAAAAATTAGTAAATCATGAAGTCGAGAAATGAGCAAGACCTCCAGAAGCTAGAAACTGCAAAAACAAATGGATTCCCCTAGAGCCCAAGGAAAAGATAGCCCCTGTTAGATCGCTTATTTATTTTAAAATATTTCATGTATAATTTAGTGTACCATGGTACACAAAATGCAAACTTTGGGGAGTCAGTTCTCTCCTTCCACCATGCGGGACCAGAAGATCAAACTCGGTCGTCAGGCTTAGCAGGAAGAACCTCAACCTACTGAACCCTCTTCTCAGCCTGATAACTTTAGCTCAATGGAGCGAGTCACATTTCTAACACAAGTGCAAACGTATGAACTTGTGTGTTCTTTCATAGCTCAGGCTGGCCTTAAATTTGCTATGCAACCGAGGACAGGTTAAACTCCTGATCCTCCTTCCTCAGCACCCAAGTGCACCACCTGGATCAGCCTCAAACGGCAATTTTTTTTTTTTCTCTGTGAAACAGCCCTGGCTGTTGTTTTGCAGACCGGGCTGGTCTCAAACTCACAGAGATCCACCTGCCTCCTCCTCCCAAGGCCTGGGACCAAAGGCCTGTGCCACCATGGCTGGTCTTTAAACAGCAATTTTAAGATCAAACAACCTAGCATAACACATTCCAATGCTATAAGATTCTGCTGTTTATATGCTAAGGACTCATAGCAGGAAAGTACTAAAAGTCATTGTTCTCCATAATTAAACCATAAGAGCAGAACACTCTGTATGTGTAATAAAAACGCTACAATTCAAAACAAAACATTCCACAGTCTCAAATTCAGTGTTGTGTGGTGTGACGGCAACGTACAGGACAAAGTGTGTGTGAAGTCTTCAATGTAACAGCAAGCAACTCAAGAAACACCTCTGACTCATGAGCTCTTTGCGTCTGAACTTTCTTTTTGGCAGCTGTGCATTCAGAAATCTTTCACTTGTGGTGAACTTTCTCAAGACACTCCCACCGACAGATGAAGAAGCTGCACGCTGGCGTGGACAGTACCGTCATTACTGCCCAGCCCACTGCTCCCACGTGCTCCCATGTGCTGCATTCAATAAGATACTTAAAAAAGGGCTAACTCTAGACCATCCGGCTCCAGTGTCCTTACCTGTAGATACTGATATGGGGAGAAACAGGACGGTTTGAACTCGTGTTCTTGTTCCAGAACCGCTCCATCTCTTCCTTGGCTGTGGTTCCCAACGGAACAGCACTAAAATAAAACAAGAGGTTCAAAAAGGACTAAGGTTTGTATTTTACATAGTAAAAAGTGTATTTTTAAAGTTTTGTCTTATTTTAATTATGTGTGTGTATCTGTGTGTGGGTGTGCGTATGTTAGTGCAGAAGCCTGAGGAGGCCTGAAGAGGGTGTTGGATCCCAGAAGGCTGGAGTTACAGGCAAGGGTTAGCTATACATCATGGGTGTCAGGAACTGATCTGGGTCTTCTGCAAGAACAGAATATGCTCTTATACTGTGCTACCCCTCTAGCCCTTAGATGTCTTATTTAAGAAAGGAATGGTTGGATCAGGAGGACGGCTCAGTGAGGAGGTGCTTGTTGACAAATTTGAGGACCCTTGATGACAAAGTTGATCTCCCTGGATGCACATGGTAGGAGAAAAACCACTCCTACAAGATGTCTTCTGACCATCACCTGACCATCCCTGAGCCCCACCACACACACATCAATAAGTAAAAAATATATATAAAGGATAAGGGTGAAAAATACATTTAAAAAAAAAGATAAGGCTCAAAAGTTAAAGGCAGAGGCTGCTTTCTCTTCCAGAGGACCCGAGTTCGATTCTCAGCACCCACATGGTGGCTCATAACAGTAACTCCAGTACCAGGCAATCCAACTGACCTCCTAGACACTGAATAAATGTAGTACACAGACAAAAATGCAAGAACACCCATACAGATAAAATTAAATAGAAAAAAGTAAAGAACGTCAGGCAGTGGAGGTACACTCCTTTAATCCCAGCTCTTGGGAGGCAGAGGCAGGTAGAGCTCTGTGAATTCAAAGCCAGCCTGGTCTACAGAGAAAGTTCCAGGACAGTTAGGGCTGCCGCACAGAGAAACCTTGTCTCAGAAAAAAAAATTTAAAAAAAAGAAGAAAAGGTAAAGACCATAAAAAGATAAAGTGGCACACAGCAGCACACCAGCAGAGGCAAGAAGACTGGGAGGCCAAGGCCAGCCTGGACCACATAGTAAGTGTAAGGCCAGCAAAAGCAAAAGAGCTCACAATCCTAGCACATAGGAGGTAGAAGCATGATGATCGAGTTCTGTATCATCTTTGTCCACATATCAAGCTTGATGATTACCCTGGATTACACGAAGCCCTGTCTCAAAACAAAACAAAACCCAAGCCTAAAAAAAAAAAAACAAAACCAAAAAGAAAACATAATAGTTATGTATATTTATGAGTCTGACTAGGTTCTGGCTGTAGGAATAAAAAGGGCGTAGTTCTATAAAGTACATTATTTGGTATAAACAGAAAATTCGAAAATCAGCTGTGTATCAGATAAGCATTAATCAGCTAATTTCTTAATGATAATGATTATGCTAGTACAATTATACTGTTATGTAAGCAAACAAACATGTTAGCAATTGATGAACCTGGATGAAATGACCACAGGACTACACACACAGTGACTGTCTATAACGTCAGCACACAGAGGCTCACGCTGGGGTCACCGAAGCTCAACACCATGCTGCGCCACACTGCAAGACTTACTCGAAGAAACAAGGCAATGAGACCAACACAAAGGACCAAAAATGTACTATTCTTATTTTCTGAAAGTATAAGGTTTTTGATATTTCCAAGGTAAAAACCTTTAAAAAAATTGTTGAAGGCAACTGCTGAAGTCAACAACTAGGAATAAATATTTAGCAGGAAAAAGTAAAACTCCCAGAGATTCAGCTTCCTCTGCCTCTGGAGTGCAGGAACCACACCCAGCTTTCTACAGCCTTTTCATGAGGAAAAAAGTTAATAACATAAAAGAGTCATAATGTAGACTAATTTTTCCTACGTTTTAATCTTTTAATCAGCATTTGTTCACGTGGCTGAGTTGCCTTTACTCTGGACTGCCCGTCCTGTGTTCTCGACGGCTGGCTGGAGACTCCGCCTTTCTTTCCAGAGCTCTTTCTGTCCAGAAGTCCCTGCTATACCTCCTACCTAGCTATTTATTAAACCAATAATAGCCCTGTTTAGCTTTTTATTAAATCCATCACAGTGACACACCTTCACACAGTGTAAAGGAGTTCCATAACAACAGACTTCAAAACTTACTTTCTGAGACAAAGCTGAGAGTTAAGGTGGGCTCGGAGGCAGTGACGACCAACGTGTCTGCAAGAGATTCAAGAAGACAAATTTAGTCACTAACACCAGCATATCAACTTCCCCACCTTGTACTATATTATATATATATATATATATATATATATATATATATATATTTATTTATTTATTTTTTTTATCTTGTGAGACAAGAAACAAGTTTGTTGTGTGTTTTTTGAGACAGGGTCTCATATAGTCTAGGCTGGCCTCAGACTCACTATGTAGCTAAAGTCTTTCCCACCTCCCAAGTGCTAGGAGTTCACATTTGTCTTCAGGATGTTTTTGTTGTTGTTTTGTTTGTTTTAAAGCTAGGTCTTACAGGAGGTTGTTTGACCACACCTCAACTTTGGCACAAGAAATAATTTAGGTGCAGGCTGGTCCCAGGATTCCGACATAGGTTAAATAAAACACAAGAGTTTAACAAGGGGGTTCTAATAGTTCAATGCTTGCCTAACATTCAAAGGATAAGGCTTTGGGTTTAATCCCCAGCATTGCAAAAACTAAACAAGCCAAAATGAGAAACTGACACTAGGAAGCACATAGTTTATGTATGGCAGAGACCTGCTCCAAATGAATGAATTAAATTTTGAAGAACAAGGGATCTGAGGATGGGCAGTCCTAATATTAAGCCAGGTCATTTCAAAAACTACCATCTGGAGCCAGGGAGATGGCTCAGTGGATAAAAGCACTTTATAAAACCCTGACAACCTGAGTTCAGTCCCACAAAACCCACCTAAAGGCGAAAGACGAGAATCAACTGTACAAAGTTCTCTCTGTCACATGTGCACACAGCCACACACACACACACGCAATAATAATAAACAATTAATTTTTAAAAATTAAAAACCTACCACCTACTTCCAGCTAACAGAGACAAACTTCAAGTCCCAAAGCTTTCTACATGGTAGTATAAAAACATGAGAAAGCAAAAATTCTCTCCATTCCCACAAAAAGTATTTACAAAAAATAATTACTTTTTCTACCTAAAAGTTGCTACTTAAAAAAAAAAATTACATGGACTGGAGAGATGGCTCAGCAGTTAAGAGCACATGTTGCTCTCCTAGTGGACTAGGGTTTAGTTTCCAGCACCCACATGGTATTCACAACCATCTGTAACTTCAATTCCAGGAAACCCAACGCCCTTTGCTGGACTCTGAAGGCACCAGGCACACACCTGGTACATAGACCAGGCAAAACACTCATACACATAAAAAAAAATAATTAAATTTTTTTAAATTACATTTTATTTATTTCGTGTGTGATGGTGTACACCACAACACACATGTGGGAATCAGACAACTTGCAAGGACCTGGTTCTCTCCTTCCAACATGTGGATCCTGGGATCAAACTCAGGTAATCAGGTTTGTAAACATGTAATACCGGCATTCTGGAGGTAAGACACAGGAAGACTGCTGTAAATTCAAGGCCACCCTGGTTTAAACAGCAATTTCCAGCCAGCCAGGGCTATATCAAGACCTTGTCCAAAAAGCCAAAAAGGAAAATGAAAAAGAAAAACATTCAACAACACATCCTTTAATCTCCTAATTCCAGCAAACACTTCCAAAGCATTGAAGAAGGTGACCACAATGAAGTTCTGGAAGCCAAAACATTTACTATGTTAATTCTATGTAATTAGAATTGTTCACTATGTACAAGGCATGTGGAGATAGAAGAGCTTATTAAGACCCCAAACCTGAGCCAGATAGTGGTGATGCACACCTTCAATCCCAGTACTCAGGAGGCAGACACTGGTGGATCTCTGAGTTTGAGGTAGGTTGGTCTACTCTACAGAGTGAGGAGTGCCAGGACAGCCAAAGCTACAGAGAAACCCTGTCTCAAAAACCAAACTAAAAAACCAAAAACGAACAAATAGTATATCTTACCTGGATAATTTATTTTAAAAAATTTAAACTCCTGCATCTAATAGTTTAGGAATTAGCTTTCTAGCCAGTAGGTTGTGGCACATGTCTTTGATCCCAGCACTAGGGAGGCAGAGGCAGGCAGAGTCTAAATTTGAGTTCGGCCTAGTCTACAGAGCAAGTTTCAGGACAGTCAGGGCTGTTACACAGAAAAACCCGCTCTGGAAAAATAAAACAAAACAAACAAAAAGCTCCAATCATCTAAACCCAATAGTGTTCTAAAAGGTTTATGATGTCCATCAATCACCCACACTAGACACATATCATTTCAAGAGCCTTATGCTCTACAACAGAGCATCAGAAGGGACCATTATTCGAAGAGAAAAACCCAGCCAACCCTTCTTCAGTTCTCTCTCTTCCCTTTGGAGGCAAGAGGTGAATGCAGACATTGTGTACTGAGGGCTCTTAGAAAGAAGTGGGAACAAATCTCTTTAAATCAACTGAATTGTCTCTGAAGTTGCAGGGCACACATTCCTCACACCAAGTTAGGCCCTGTCACTCAGCTACCCAGCAAGAGTTTGCAGATGTGGGCTGGAATCTACCGCATGTTCTTCTGTCTGGTGCTATTGTTTCCCCAAATACCAATGTACGCTCGACACAAGGCCCTACAGAAACAAGCTGCATGAACTCCATAGCCTTATTTGAAATATGAAAGTAAATATCTATCCTTGTGTTCCACGTGAAACCAGAACCTCTGAAAAGACTTTCTGTGCTGGAAAGGAGCCAGCGAGACGGTTCAGAGAGCAAAGGCACTTGCCACCAAGCCAACCTTAGTTGGACCCTTGGGAGTCACAATTGTCCTCTAACCTCCCCACACAAGCCACGGCGCATGTGTGCCCACCCACACCCACAATAAAGGAAAGTGAAAAAATTGTAAAGGGTTATGGCTAGAAGCAAGTGCTTTGTTTTGAGATAGGATTCTACTCTGTGGCCCAGGCTGACCTGGAACTCATGCTATAGCTCAGGCTGGCTTCAATATTACAGCAACCCTTCCTGTCTCAGTCTCCTAAGTGCTGAGACTACTGGTGTGAGGGTGTGAGCCTCCTCAGGCAGCTGATTAAGTCACTTATTGTAGGGCCCGGGATGTCCTGAGCACATTGTCCAATACTTCCAATAATTTCTGTATTACTTATTATGCCCAATATAATTTAAATGTCCCATAAATGTTATGCCATATGGTTTAAGAAAGAGGGGTGCTACCTATATGCAGTCCAAATACAATCAACGGGGGAAAGTTGATATATATGTATATATACACACACCAACAGGCAGTCCAGATAAACCAATCCCATGCCTACACGAGAACAAAGGTTTTGAAGCAAACAATACCCATAAGTGCTGGACTGAGAATGAGTATCTGAATGACAGAAGGCTACAGCAGGGTATACCTACAGTTTCATCCACATGGACTCAGCATAACACTTGTCAGGGAACAAACTCACACTGCTTTTTGTAACTTGTTCTTCAAATATTTTCAGCCTGAGACTGGCTGACTCCAGGAAGAACCCAAAGATGAAGACTCTAAACACTAACCCTGAAACTCCTAAAATGAAATGTTTGAAACCAATATGATCATTTCAAGCTAAATGTTAACTTACCCAACAAGCCCTAACAGTCACCAACATATGCTACATCAAAGAATTTGAAGGCATTCAATTATGCGTCAGATAACTAAGAATGAAGGACGCAGCTCTGGAAAACTGGTCCTGTCGTATCTCAGAGAAGAGACGCCTAAGAAAACGCACAGCACCATGAAAATAAGACTAAAGATAACTGATCCCAACTTCCAAAGACTCACTTTGTAACAAAGAAAACTAAACAGAATCCCTCTATTTTTATACTGCATGACTGAAGTGGAAAGAGAAATGAAAACACATTTGGGAGAATCAGGGACTGGAATTTCAACAGCACTGAAGTTAGTTTTCCATAACAAATAATTTCCAAAAATAGGCAGGCATAAAACTGCGTTGGGATTCGTACCACAACTGTCTATGCCCTCACAACTATAGAGGCTCTGGGGATGATACCAAAAGAGTGAAGAATTCAGAACAAAAGAAAATCTCTGGACAGGAAATTGATTTCAGAGAAAGGCGGGGGTATCCACCATAACACAACGCTAATGAAAACAAAGCGAATTTTCTGGGCAGCAGCAGAGACCCACTCCGGCTGCTACTGCTAACCCTGGGCTGGGAGGGATACATTTGGAAACCAGATAGTGCCCACGCGTTACAGCAGCAGAACTACCAGGGATTAGGAAGCATGGAGGTGCACCACGGAGCCCCTCCCCCATGGTCCCTAAATCCCCCTCCCTGCAGGCCTACGGGGCAACTGATCTTGAAGTTAGAGGTTTTTGGAGCCTCGGACCTGGGTGGGTTCACAAGAGCAATTTGGGAAGGGGCTTTAGACGTGGGTGGAGCAGAGGGACTGCCGCGCCACTCATCCACACAGAGTGACCTCTAAGCCCTTCCGAGCCCGCGCGGGACGGGGGGAAGCTAGGATCCCTGGGGCGCGGCCTGCACATCTACGGTCCTTTCCTTGTCCCCGTACGCCTACGCCGCTGTCAACACCCTGAGGACCCAATTCAGGCCCTCCAAGGATAACGGGCACGGATTCCCAGCCCCAGGCTAAAGTCACCTCAGCAAGAGCGCAGCCATCTTGAGTTCCGGTCTGGACGGAAATGACGCACGGCTCCCATGCTGCCCCTCCCTTTGCGGAGGAGCGGGCGGGGCTGTCAAGTGACGACTTAGTTGTTTTTTTTTTTTTTTAAAGCTGTGTTTTGCGGTTCGGTTCTTTGTGGATGGTGATCCCCCATCCTCCACCCCCGCCCCCGGGTCTTTGCTTTTCCTCTCTCGTCGTAGTTTCTAGCATCGTTTGTCAAAGCTTTGGCCAAAGCGTCGCGTGATTATACTTAGTGCCTTTACCTACCTAAGTGTTTATTTTGTACGGCTCGCTTTACCAGACAGCGACTTCGCCCCATTTATTCACTGAGGGTTTCGGCAGCTCACTTCAACTCCCTCCTTTCCAAGTTGTCCTAAAATCTCCGAGTTAACTGACTGAGACACTCAAGGAAAAAGCTACTTTGGGCTTCCTTTGGTTCCTTAGTGCTTTCTCACGGTTCTTCAGCCCTAAAGAGATGTTAGGCAAGCACTATACTTTCGAGCTGTATCCCTAGCGAGATAAGCACACTGAACCCCAATTTGGACAGTACAGGATGGGGGAGGGGCTGTCAGCGGGCCTTACACCATTATTTGCAAGGGTCGGGGATCCTCTTTGACCACCTCCATTAGGCCTGAGAATTCCAGGGCTTGAGCTGCTGCCTGAACCAAACTCCCACCGGCCAAAGACAACGCTCCCTTGTTTCTTTTTCAGCGCTTTGTGGGTGACACCCACAGCCACAAGAAGCTGGGGCGTGGAGAACCCAGTTTTTGATTTATATGTGCTGTATATAAATGGTTTTGAGGAATCCAAGTACTGAAATCAGTTGCAGAGCACTCTCAACTGAGAAAAGAGAGTGAGCAAGTGAGAAAGGAATGAAATAGAATGCCAAAGTTCCTGACCCTGGGAGCTGTGGTGGCGGGGCAAAGGGAGAAAGAATAGGGGGAGCGCAGGGAGCCTAATTCTATTGTAAATCTCTTTCGGTTTTGTTAATATTCAGATCCCATTTATATTTAGCTCGCTAGCACTCTCCTGCCTTTTTCCTTTCAGGATTTAAATAGCACAAATTCGCGTTTCCCCCTGCATCAAATGAATAATATTATTTCTGTAACGTTTGACAACTCTCTTTCATATTTTAGGGACTGGAAGGGACCTTAGAGGTTCTCTCGTCCAGTCTTCTATTCAGTGCAAGAATCTATTTTGCAGTGTTTCTTGATCTTCAAGACGGCTGCAGCACAGTTCAGTGCTGGATACATCAAAAAATAAGTTTCATGCTGGGAATAGTGGCGCTACCTACAGCCCCAGCACTTAGAAGGCTAAAATAAGAAGATCGTGAGTTTGAGGACATCCTCCAGAGATAGGAAAAACAAAACAACAACAACAAAAACAAAACCCTGCTTTTAAAAATTTAGTAAACAGGAGAAACAGAACAACAAAAAACAGCTTTTAAAAGTAAATAGGTTAATCAGTAAATACAGTCTTCTGATATTGAGCTCTAACCCTCTCTAACCCAGGCTTGGTGGCACACCGGCAATCCTAGTACTTCGAAAGTAGAAGCAGAAAGATCAGGAGTTCAAGGTCATCCTCAACTACAGGTTGAGTTCCAGGTAGTCTGGACTACATAAACCATTATCTCAAAAACAGAAACAGTAAAATGTAATGAATGCCTGTTTAACTCAGCTCTGGTTTTTTTTTCATTTTGTTTTGTTTTAGTATATATAGGTGTTTTACTTGTTTTGTATGTGCACCACGTGTGTGCTTGGGGCTCCAGGAGGCCAGAAGAGAGAGCCAGATCCCCGGAGCTGGAGTTGCAAACCTGTGAGCTGCCATGTGGGTGCTGTGCTGGGACTCAGTCCCCACCCTCTGGGACAGCAGTCAGTTTTCTTAACTGCTGAGCCATTTCTCCGGTCCCATCACTTGTCTTTTATAATTTTATTGACCGTATATGTATAATTGACTTTTTGCCAGTCTGTGAAAGTGCTATAGGGGACTCAAAGATACAAGAATATGCTGACCAGCCCACCTGAAGAGACTTACAGCCTTAGCAAGGTCAGTAAAGAAACAAACATAGAAAATAGTAAAGCTAGGCATGTAGCCAAGCAAGTAGAATGGCTGCCTAGTATTCACAATGCCCCAGTTTTTAGGCCAGCACTGCAGATAACCACACAGCAGTGCACACCTGTAATCCCAGACTCTGGTCATGTAGACATTCCAAACATCTTGTTTGTTTGCTTGCTTGATGAGATGATCTCTTATAGCCCAGGCTAGGCTTGAACTCCTGAACCTCCTGCTTCTACTTCCTAAGTGCTAGGAAGACAGGCATAAACTGAGGCTGATTTCCCCATCTCTAATTCAATTCTTGAGGAGATCCTTCCAGTGCACTAGAATAAGTCTACCCTCTTGAGACTGTCATTTGAGACCTTCAAGCTTCCTGTTCAGACTTGTTTCCTACTGTACCCTAAGATCCCCACATCAAATCAAACATGGATGTATATAATCTGCTCTAAATATGCCCAGAGCTTCACAAATGTCACACACACACACACACACACACACACACACACACACACACACGGGATGAGGGAAGACGACTTACTTTTGCTTCTGCTCTTCGCTGTTCCATCTAGCCACTGTCCCTCCTGGTCCCCTTTTCAAAATGGCACTTCTCCTTCAAGGTCCCTATAGAACATTGTCCCCTAGACCTGGCTGCTCCTTCCTCTGAACTTTATATATGAAGTGAAGATTATTTGAAGAACCTAAGCTTCCTGATGGAGTGAGTGGTTGGTATTGTGTGGTATTCCCAGCGTTCTGTTCATTGGCTGTTGATGAGTTTGTTGGCTGTTTCTCCTCTCTGCCTCCTCAAACTAGATTTTGAGCTTGCAGGCAGAACCGACTTACCATTTGAATACCAGCATTCTTATACTTTCTAAATGGCCGGCACACAGGACGATATGTGCCTTTGCTTGTTTAAACTGCCGTACAGCGTAAGGTGTTGAAGGGTTTCTTAACAAAAGGGGGAGATTTGGGCTTTTTCTTGGAAGTTTCTAAATTAAAAAAAAAAAAGAAAAGAAAGCTTCTGTCTAGGTAGAATCTACTAGGATTCAGGGAGATGGAAAAAGTTGTTCCCAAAGGGCTTTGTCATCTCAAGGAGGCTACAGTGTTGCCGTAGCAATCAGAACAACATGGGACATCCTAATTTGGGAGTTCTCTGAAAGAAATTGCCCTCTAGGTCCTGGGGCTCTCAGGCAAGGAGGCTAAGAAGGAAGCTTTTGCATGGCCTTTTGGATCTAGGTTTCTCAGCTTATCTATTACCCAGAGAAGGGTGTCTGTGTCCCTTTTTCTGTCCCTCTCCCTCACGCCCCCCCCAACATTCCAGCCTAGGGTAGGGGGAGGTCAGAATATACAAAGCTCTCTGTGTATGGGGTGGTATGTGTTCTCCCACCCCTCCACCCAGAGTATACAATGCCCCTTCTGCTCCATGCCCCCTGCCACCCTCCCAACCACCTCTCAGTCGCACATGCCAGGCTGCCATTGGTTACTGGCTCAGGACAGCCCCCTCATGCTGGGAATCCAGGGGATTTTAAGCAGGTTCCAGAAAACCCTGCTCAGTTCCTTGCCCCCCACTTTCTTCACCCCACAGACGCTCCTACCCCAGCTATGGCTCCTGGGGCTCCCTCATCCAGCCCCAGCCCTGTCCTGGCTACCCTGCTCTTCTCTTCTTTGGGTAAGTGAAGCCCCCAAGTCCCGGAACCCTGAGATTCAGGTGTTCTCTCAGCAACTTCTCCAGGTCCCCACTGTGCTCTTCACAGCAAGTGAGATCAGGAAGGGGGTGCTATGTTAGGTGTGGGGAGGGAAGGGATATATCATTTAAAGGAAGCAGAAAGGGTATTTCTTGAAAAGACACAGTAAAAGAGATCACAGAGAGCTTCCCTGAGCATCCAGGTTGGAAACCAGTCAGATGTCCCCAGATCCACGCTGACAGCCCACCAAGAAGCAAAGAGGGGTACAGCAAAGAACAGGATCAGATGCTGGGTTCTGAACCCCATTCATTCCCAAGTGGTGCAAGAGCTATTCAACCTTAATTTCCCAGCAAAGAAAAGCCAGGCAATATGAACTAATGAGTGAGCCCACCCTCATGGGTCTCAGCTTCTTAGATTGGGTGTCTGGCTGTGGCCTCTCGTCTATAATGTGAGTGAATCCTAAGATCTTGTCCCACTAAAGCCGTCTTCTTTAAACTGAGCAACCTTTTCCTTTACCTCTGACAGATGTTGAGTGAGCAAGAGAACATTAGAAAGCAAGGTTAACTAAGTGGATCCT
The DNA here is from genome assembly GCF_037038515.1 of Microtus pennsylvanicus. Lineage (NCBI taxonomy): Eukaryota > Metazoa > Chordata > Mammalia > Rodentia > Cricetidae > Microtus > Microtus pennsylvanicus. Next base: position 90,881,262 of record NC_134588.1, read on the forward strand.
TCCAAAGGCAAGCCAGAGTAAGGGTGGGATGAGCAGCAGGGGAGGGGAACGGTTAGAAAATCCAAGGTTCTTTCCTTGGTCAAGTTCAACTCTTTGGGTTGTATATCCAAAAATTAGGCTTTTTTGGTTCATACTGGGCTTTCTGTGGTTCCCCAAGGTTATGGTGAAGATAGGAAGTTGGGGGGAGCCTTGGTAAAGGAAATGAGGAGCTAGGGAGGCTAAGGGGGTGAAAGCTCTGTCCCACCCATAGAACCACTGAGCAAGTTGAGAAGAGCAAAGATTGATGGTGGAATAGGAGGAATAGGAGTCAGAACCAATGAATAACCTTCTTTATTATATTGGGGATTCCCAAGGAGGCTCTAAGGTAGAATTCCCAGGAGGCAAAGAAAAGATATTGCATGCTGAGGTGGAGGATTCAGGACCATGAGGGTGAGAGTGGGTGTGGCATGAGCCTCCAGCACTGTTTAGACAATGAGACTTTGTTTGGTTGCCCCCTCCTAAAGAACAGAAAAGTCTACAGTTGTCCCCAGGGCCAGCCCACACATAGTCTCCCTGGAATGACCCTCCTTGTGTGGGTGTGTTATAGGGGTGGCAGCGGGCCAGTGTGACCAAGACGAGGGAAGATGCGTGAACCGCAGAGGTCCACATGCAGAGTCCCCTGAGTGCTGGACTTTGGGTCTTACTCTATACCTAGTTTTTCCCAACGGTGATATGAAGTCCTTTCTTCCCTGGCTCCCCAGTAAAGAGCAAACTAAACGGCAACCAGGGATGCAGCAGGACAATTGTGCCCAGCAAGAGGACTCCCATTCCTAGTTGTCTTCTTCTTCCTCCTTCTCCTTCTCCTCTTCCTCCTCCTCCTCCTCCTTCTGTCTTCTTGCAAGAATGTGAATTTGTTGTACTGTGAAATGCTATAAAACTGCTCAGTATGGGCCGGGCGGTGGTGGCGCATGCCTTTAATCCCAGCACTCGGGAGGCAGAGGCAGGCGGATCTCTGGGAGTTCGAGACCAGCCTGGTCTACAAGAGCTAGTTCCAGGACAGGCTCCAAAACCACAGAGAAACCCTGTCTCGAAAAAACAAAAAACAAAAAAAAAACCCTGCTCTGTATGGAATGATGTCTATGAGTCATCACAGAAAGCCATCCCAGATACATAAATTCAAAACAAAAAAGTAAATTATAATCCAATATATGGTATATACACTATATTTTGAAAAGCTCCATAAAACAAATTTAGCCATTTGTTATAAGTACAGATAGATCTCGAGTGTATTGCATTTATATTGGGTTTTATACATAGAGAAAGTATATTTACTAACTAGTAATGGTGGTTCAAAGTGGGTGGAGATATCAGGAAAGAAATTGGTTGTTAGAGTAAGTGTCAAAGGAGACATTATCTTTATTTGTATTGCTTTAACAGCTTATAAGAATGCATGCACGACACCGTGGTGCATGTTTTTAATTCCAACATTCAGGAGACAGCAACAGGTGTATCTCTGTGCGTCCCGTTGGTCTACATATTGAGTTCCTGCTCAGCCAGGGCTACATAGTAAGACTCTTTGTCTTAAAAAAAAAAAAAGCTGCCGGGCGGTGGTGGCGCACGCCTTTAATCCCAGCACTCGGGAGGCAGAGGCAGGAGGATCTCTGTGAGTTCGAGACCAGCCTGGTCTACAAGAGCTAGTTCCAGGACAGGCTCCAAAACCACAGAGAAACCCTGTCTCGGAAAAACAAAAAAAAAAAAAAAAAAGAAGAAAAAAAAAAAAGCTGAGTGGTGGTGGTGCACACCTTTAATCCTAGCATTCAAGAAGCAGAGGCAGGCTGATCTCTTTGAGTTCGAAGCTAACCTGGTCTACAGAGTGAATTTCGGGACAGCCAGAGCTACACAGAGAAATCCTATCTTGGAAAAAACAAAAACATTAGCTATCAACCATTGGCACATGACGGTCATTCCGACACTCAGAAGGCTGAGACAGGAGGATAATAACTATGGGCTATAGTAAAGCTGCCTCAGAAGAAAGGAAGAAAAAAAAAGAAGGAAGGAGAAAAAAGAGACTAAAAGGGAAAGTGAGCATTGGCTACCACCCGCCTTCTAGAACCCTGCAGAAAAGCACTGATCTATCTCCTCCACGCTGAGCCTGCTTAGCTTTTGAGATCAGACGAGATGGGATACATTCAGGGTGGTATGGCAATAGACGCGAGGAGCAGTCTTTCTGCTGAGACCGTGGGGCTGATGCAAGCGTTTACATTCACCAACCAAATTCGTCCAGATGTGTTTCTTTGGTACGGCCTCACCCGCGTCCCAGCCCTTGATGGCTGCTTGGTCTCACATCCTCTCCATGTCTGACTGGGCCCGTGTGTACCTCTCGTGTTCTTCTGTTTGCAGTGCTGTCCCCGGCCCTGGCCATTGTGGTTTACACAGACAGGGAAGTCTATGGTGCTGTGGGCTCCCAGGTGACCCTGCACTGCTCCTTCTGGTCCAGTGAATGGGTCTCAGATGACATCTCTTTTACCTGGCGCTACCAGCCTGAAGGAGGCCGAGATGCCATTTCGGTAAGTATGCTGGGCAGGGTAGGGGAGTGTCCTGGAGTTAGATAACAGGGTGCTTCAAACAACACAAAAGTGAACTTGGGCTACAGAGGGAAGCTATTTTATGAGCCATAAACTCAACTGTAGCAAAGTAAGTAAACAGTCTTTGTCACCTTGCCTAGGACCTGTGTGCACTGTCCTTCCTCTCCTGGGACAAGATCTGTTACCCTGAGTCTGGAGCCAAGTTTCAGCAGTTTTCACACTAGGGTTCCCTCACACTATTTTCCTCGTTCCTCGTAGATCTTCCACTATGCCAAAGGACAACCTTACATTGACGAAGTGGGGACCTTCAAAGAGCGCATCCAGTGGGTAGGGGACCCTCGCTGGAAGGACGGCTCCATTGTCATACACAACCTTGACTACAGCGACAACGGCACTTTCACCTGTGATGTCAAAAACCCACCAGACATAGTGGGCAAGACTTCTCAGGTCACGCTCTATGTCTTTGAAAAAGGTATGAGAAGGGACAGGGGACAGGGGTCTGGGAAGCAGTTCAAAGAAGGTATCAGGGAGGGCTGATAGACTGGGGGAAGGGCAAACAGATTAACTAATCTGGATGTGGTGGTGTAAGCCTTTAATCCCAGCTCTGGGGAGGCTGACGAGGTGATTGCCTGGGTCGCAGAGTGACCAGACTGAAATATATAGTAAAACCGAGGGGGGGGGAAAGCTGTGGGGGTAGGCATGGAGGTTCTGACTGGAATCCTAGTACTTCAGAGGCAGAGGCCGATCCATCAGAAATTCAAGGCCGTTGTCAGCTACGTAGCAAGTACCCAAAGACTAGTTAAAGGCCAATCTGGGCTACGTGGGACCCTGCCCAGCCCAAAAAATATAATAAAATAATAGTAAAAAACAAAACGCTGGGAAGGGAGGCAAAAGGCAGTCTTGGCTAGAATTTTCACATTTCCAATCACTGAAAATGGGTGTAGTGCGAAGCAACATAGATACAGGCTTCTGTTACCTACCCCTCCACCCACGTTATTTCTTTGTCCCTTCCTAGTGCCCACTAGGTATGGGGTGGTGTTGGGAGCCGTGATCGGGGGCATCCTCGGGGTGGTGCTGTTGCTGTTGCTGCTTTTCTACCTGATTCGGTACTGCTGGCTGCGCCGGCAGGCGACCCTGCAGAGGAGGCTCAGGTAAGGGGCGGAGCCTGACCCCCACCTTCTATCCAGGATCCCCCCGAGACTGCTTCAGAGGTGGGAGGGCGAAAGAAAAGAGGAAATGCGTTCGCTAGGAGTAGGTTCCAGTGAGACCAATCCTGCTGCAACCCCTCTTTCCACAGTGCCATGGAGAAGGGGAAATTTCACAAGTCTTCTAAGGACTCCTCGAAGCGCGGGCGTCAGGTTAGCGAGAAACTGGGGAGAACGATGGGAACCCGGGACAGCAGCTAGGGATGGGTGGGGGAGGTCAAGACCTAAGCTGAATGTGTGCAACCCTCCCCGCAGACGCCAGTGCTGTATGCCATGCTGGACCACAGCAGAAGCACCAAAGCTGCCAGTGAGAAGAAGTCTAAAGGGCTGGGGGAGTCTCGCAAGGATAAGAAATAGCGGTTAGCGGGCCGGGCGGGGGGTCGGGGGTCTGCGACGGAGTCCTCCAAAGGCTCTCAGGTGGTGGTCATCGAGATGGAGCTTCGTAAAGATGAACAGAGCTCAGAGCTCCGGCCTGCAGTCAAGTCCCCCAGTAGAACCAGCCTCAAGAACGCCCTCAAGAACATGATGGGCCTGGAATCGGACAAATGATGGTCACGTCCAGGCCCTGTCAGAGCAGGGGGACCTAGGCTCCTCTTTTCCCAGGTCTAGGTACTTTCCTCTTGCTCCTCAGCCCTGCCCTGCCCTTACCTCCCAATGAGATGTAAAGTTTCATTTCAACCTTCCTTTCCAAGTTCTTGTATTCCTCCCTCATCTTTACCCCTAGGCTTTCTCGGAGCCTAGGGACTAACCCTACTCCTCGCCTGCCCCAAGGGCTGCGTGTTTGGTGCCTGTCCCTCAGGCACCGAGAAGAAAGGGACCTTGATAGCCTCTGCCCAACATAGGCCACTTGGCCTCCCATCCCCCACAACTCCACCCCAGCTGATCCCCCTGGCTCTTTCCTGCTCTCTCTTTTCCTTCCCTCAGAAGCCCAGCTCCACACTCTTGTCTTTGGGCTCAAGTCCGTATCATCTAGACCAGACTCTCCATCGGGGTTTATTTAGGTTGTCGAGCATTTTTTATTTGTTCACCATATTTTTTTCTGTTTGTTTATCTGAGCCCATGCCCCCATGACTGAGGACCAATGACGTCATGTGGCTTTTGCAGTTCCCCACTCCCTGCTAAGTCTTTATCTCTTCCGGAGAGCCAGCCAGCCCAGGCAGTGGAGCCCCTGATCCTCAGACCTCAGCTACATGATTGATGCCCTCTGACCACACTGGAGCAGAGTTCTGGGACTCAAGATTTGGGGAAGGAGAGAGAGAAAAATGGATCCTCACGGGTCAGGGGTGGTGTAGGGGGCTTTAAGAAATAATGAGACATCAAACAGCAAAACCACAGGAGAACAGGAGGGAAAGGAAGAGGTTGCGCTCCCAGGCGCAGGGGATTGTTAGGATTTTTCTACGTTCTGCACATTTCTTCTACCACCTCCAAATGTCCTTAAATGTTTAATAAACACTGACATTTCCAGACACCGCTGCCTCTATCTTGCATTTTCTGGTCCTCATAAGAATCCCCACCTCTTTCTTCTCTCATTCCCAACCCACATTTCTCTGTGTCCAGCTCTGCTTGTACATGGGTGGAAACGCAATAGCTTTCTTTCCCGAGACCTGCTCACTGGTTGTGTTCCCCAGGCTGGTTACTTGCCTTTGGTAAGTTTGGTTTGCTCTTCATAAACACACAGGACCATTTTATCCACCCTGTGTGATTCCCAGACCTTTTGTAAGAATCAAGTAAGAGACGGTGGAACCCTCCACAGCTATAAGCTTAGTTGTACATAGTATAACATTCTGGCCTTTGTGGGCAATGGGTGCTCACATGGTACATAGATGCACATGCAGGCAAAACACATGTACAAATAATAAAATAAAATTAAAAATAAACGAGTGTACTTTATAAACTAGCAGAAATTTCATTCACCTTCACAAATATACATAGAACTTTAGGCTAAGCATGACAGTACATACCTATAACCTCAGCACTTGGAAGGTACAGTCAGGAGGATCAGAAGTTCAAGACCAGTTCTGACTAAATATCAAATTAAAGTTCAAGGCTAGCCTGGGCTACAAGAGACAACGACAACAGCAACTTAATTTTCTTTGTTCTCTATTCTAGAAACGCTATTAATAACTGACTAGACAGTTTGTTGATATATCAATACACACACATACACACATATATATCTATATATATATATATCACTAATATATTAGAATCCTTAGCTGACTGTGGAAACATGTTTGTGACAGCTTCCCCTGGGTCAGGGGGATCCACTGGTTACAAAAGAGAGAAAACAACTATATGTCATTTCCCCTGTAAGCCAAAGACATAATTGACACTGGCTTTGCCAAACCCAAGAGTGTGTCTATTCACTTGAGGATATGGTTTACATATTTAAATTTTTCATTTCTCATTAGTTTTTAAAGTGAGGGTGTGTGTTCACACACATACGAGTTCTGCTGCTTGAGGAGTCCGGAAGAGAGTATTAGATTTCCTGGAGCTGGAATGACAAGCCATTGTGAGCTGCCTGATGTGAGTGTTGGGACTTCTCAGCAAGAGCAGTGCACAGCCTGTCTGTGGAGCCATCTCTCCAGCTGCTCAAAAGGGTTCTTCGTAAAAGACACTAGCACAATGTCTGAAGGAAAACGGAGATTTTATTTCATGCTATATTAAGAAAATGAAACATAGAAGTAGGAAAGTGTGGTGGTCCACTACTGTGACCTTCAGAAGGCCGGGAGGTGAAAGGATTGCGAGGAGTTCAAGGCGAGCTAGAGCTGTGCAACAAGACCTTATTTAAAAAAAAAAAAAACTAAACAAATACACATATGAGTAGCACTAAATGGACTCAGCAGGGTGTGTTTCTTCATCTCTCTCTCTCTCACACACACATATACAAACACATACAGACACACACACCATTAATTAAAGAAGAGTTCGTGAATTTGAGGAGTAGGGGAGACAATTATTAAAAAGAAACATTTGTTTAAAGTCTGACAAGTTGGCAGATGCCTGCAATCATCACTTTTGGGATTTTGAGGCAGAAGGATGGCCTTGAATTCAAGGCCAGTGTGGGAGTTAGAGGGGGTGGTGGAGGCACAGGATATTTGCTTAAACTCCTTTAAGCAACACAGGAAATCTAAAAATCACACAGGAAACACTTCAAAATTTTAACCTCTTTATTGGCAGAAAATACTGTAATAAATATTATAAACGAAATCCGAAAGTGAATTGGTAGTGACCGAGGAAACACGAGGCATTTTAACAATGTCCATACTTCCACTCTGTCTACAGTGTGCTTCCCTGTGTAACGAAGCCATTTGAATATGTCTATTCTGGTATATTATCTGCAGTATGTCCCATTCTCCTATGACTTCCAGAAGGAACTATCTAAGGAGGGAATGAGGATGCTTTTCTTGCGGTCTTGTGATCAGGCTGACTTTCTGCCTCTCTGGAGACTGTGACTCTCTTGCTTTTCCAGATTTGGAGTCTGACCTGTCACTTAACCAGAAGAAAGAGCACCTGTGATACCTAACAATATAAAAAGCAGAACTCCCCACCCTCAAATTCTCAATTTCCAGAAGCATAGACAACAGGGACTATATTTAGAGTGGTTATGACAAACAGGATGACAGCGGGTAATTAAAGTTAGTCCGGTGAGGCCTGATTCTCAAACACCAAACACATGGCAGGGACAAGGAAGCTTCCAGGAACCACTACCTCTGCTAACAAGATCAGAAATCAGGAACACTCAGGAACAAGAAGCTAAGAGCTGGGAAGGAAGGGCAGATCCTAGAATGATATCAGCCAGGGATTCCCGGACAGGGTCTAAAACTACAGGGGAAACCCTGTTGCGGAAAAACCAAAAAAAAAAAAAGAAAAGAAAAGAAAACAAATTAGCTCAACACTGGGCAAGATCAGTACAACTCTTTCCTGCAACACTGTCAAGTCTCTGAATGCAGCTTGAAATACTGTCCAGAGAGAATTCTTGTCTCTTTAACACCCTATTCCCTGTTCCCACTCCTGACCTCACCCAAACCTTTATCTGTCCAAGTCTGGGCTTTGGGAATGTAATTAAAAGTATATCCCTAGCTTATAAGATCCCCAGGCTCCTTCCATTTTTGTCAGGGCTGCAACCTTAACTCTGTCATCCCCACACAGCCCAAGAAAGCTCCAGAAGAGAAGTCAGTGTTACAGATGTGAGAACGTGATACAGTAAGAAATGTAGGGTCAAACAGGCCAAAGAGAAAAATCCATTTCTAACTGACAGATCCTAACTCTCTGGAGTCTGACCCAGTGACTTGTAATTCTTTAGGCAATTAGAGACCAGCTCCTAATGGCTTCTGGAGCCTCACCCCGAGTGGCGTGTGTCAGAGAAGACAAGTGTTGATCTAAGACTGGGATTATGAGCTGCTCTCTGGATTTTATTCAAGTATGACCCTGCACAAATGGCCCAGGAGGCAAAGCTGAGGGGCTTCAAACTGCTGCTAAAGGATCCTGCTGCATCCTGGATCTCTCTCTCTCTCTGTTTTTTTTTTAAAGTGTGTGTGTGTGTGTGTGTGTGTGTGTGTGTGAGAGAGAGAGAGAGAGAGAGAGAGAGAGAGAGAGAGAGAGAGAGAACAGAGGCCATAAGAGTTTGTCAGATTCTCTGGAGCTGGAAGTTACAGGCAGTTGTGAGCTGCCTCATGTAGAAGGTAGGAACCAAGCTTGGGTCCTCTGCTAGAGCAGCAAGTGCTCTTAACTGTAGAGCCATCTCTCCGGCTCCACCTACTGTACTTCTGCCCAAAGTGTCTATTCTTCATGAAATTTTTATATTAATTCTAGTCTAGTAAATTCCTTCCCCCCACAAGCCTTGGACTAGTTCCTACTAAACACAAATGGTTTTCACCCTTAGGTCTTGGCACAGGAATCCTAGAACCCCCAGAATTTACTGTGTGCTAAGGGTGAGGGGAACAGCTTTCAATATTCCTAAACCCTTTAACCCCTGCTCAGGCTGACTTCAAATTTCCCAGGTTATTCTCCAAATCAAAGCAATCCAGCCTCCTGAGTGCTGGGATTACAGGCCTGCACCACCTCAGCTAGTTCAAAAGCACAATTCAGCAACACCAGAGCTGATGTTAGTTATGACTCCAAGATGACTCCTGGAAGCTGGCAAGGTCAACTGCCTGAGAAGCCAACTTTGTGATGTGAGGATGAGAGCTTTTAGCCCAACCCTGATCTCTAGGAAGGGGAAAGGGAGTGGAAATTGATTTAACCACCAACATCAGGTGACTTAATCGTGATTATGTAATGATGATTCTATTAAAAACTCTAAAACTGGGGTTCAAAGTTCAGAGAGCTTTCAGATCGGTATATCAGTGGCCAGGAACATGCCCAAAGGTGGCACGTGAGATTCTGTTCACCTCATTCCTTGCTCTGTTTATTTCTTCCAGGTTCATAGCTGTTCCCTAGGAGATAGGTAGGGGAGTTTTTCCGTGTTTCTCACCTCTCACTAAGTCACTACTTAGCTCAGGCTACCCCTGAACTCCCCATCCTCTCTTGACTCAGAACTCCAAGTGCTGGGATTGCAAGTGTCCCTCACCATAGTGGGTTCTGAGTTATCTCCTTTATGATAAAGTGACAGTAATAAGTAAGGAACTTTCCTGAGCCAGTCCAGCAAATTTCTGAGCAGGAGGAAGTATTCTGACTGGCAGCTGATTAGCTAGATGTGCAAGCCACAAGTGGCCTTAATTCTGGATACCTGGTGTCACAACTACAGGGTAAGATGTCGGGAGCTGGAGAATGGCTTTATGTGAGAGGAAGTCACACATGTGTTGTCAGAAGTAATGTGCATACGTTTCTTTTTTTTTTTTAACTTTTTTGGGGCATGGAGATTGAGACAAGGTCTCATGTAGCCCAGGATAGCATTGAACTAAGTATGTTGCCAAGGATGACCTTGAACTCCTGATATTCCTGCTTCCACCTCCCAAGTGCTGAAATTACAGGCACAGCCAACCGTGCTCTGTGTCTTTTTTCCCCTTCTGTTTATCTTTTCTGTTAAGATCTCCAGTTTTTGTTCCACAATACAAAATACGCGAGAAAAAAAAAGTCTCTCTGTGATTAGCATTCAAAGATCATTTCTTTGACAGAGTTTTAGGGCTCCAAGGAGAGCCCATCAAAAGTCCTGGACCTCAAGAGAGTGTTCCAGGCAGGCAGAGAGAAGCAACTCAGATTAAGCCATGAGGAACGGCAGGTTGAAGAGAAGCAGCCCTTAGAGTGTTCATTGAGAAACACCGCTAATTTAACTGAAGATGCCCAAGTCTCTGTTTTGGGTCAGAATTATCTTTCTGAAATCAAAGGGGTTGGGGCTGCGTCAATAGGCTCCACATTAGTGTGGCAAAATGATTCAGCAGATCCCCTCCAACAGCAGGTCTACAGAGACAGGCTGACAATAGAGAAATCACCATTGCCTAGCACCAGCCACACAGGCAGGACCAGGAACTTCTGCCTGGCCTCAGTGTCATAAAGGCAGATCAAGGTAGAAGACAGTCAGTTCTCATCTCATCCATGGACCAAAGGACAGGGAGTATTTTAAAAGGTTTATTGTTGTTGTTGTTATTTAGTGTGTATGTATGTATCTGTGTGTGAATGTGTATGTGCATGTGTACTTGAGTGGTCACAGAAACTAGAAGAGAGCATTGAATCCCTTGGGGCTGGAGTTACACCTGACCTGGGTCCTCTGGAAGACCATTTTTACAGCTGAGCCGTTTCTCTAGCCCTGGGAGTACTTATTTTACATCCCAGCTGTAGCAATGGGGTCCTTTTTTTATTTGCCTACGAGGCTGAGATTTAAGACTACCGTGATCACAGAGAAACCCTGTCTTAAAAAACCAAAAATAAAAAATAAAATAAAATGAAATTAAAAAAAAAAGACTACCGTGATTACTCTATGGCACTCATATCAGATTCCAAACATAACAATGAAACTTCCTTCTTTTCTCTGGCATCCGGAAGAAGTACTTCCTTTTGCAGAGGGCCTTCCGATGACTTAGTATTCAATTCTATTAATATTCCATAGCCATGGGCTCGCTAGGAGTGAAAATACTCTGGAATACAGGCTGACTTCCAGAGATACCATCACTTGTTTCTTACACTTGGCTGCTGTGTGGTTTTGATTCCTACATTCCTGGACCAAAAAAGAAGGAAATTATGTTGTGGAACATTACTTTAACTATGTGTTACATTTGTTTCTGTTGAAGAATATTACTTTAAATGTGTAAAGGTGTGTTACCTTTGTTTCTGTTGCATTAGTTTAGCTACATAATGATGTGTTACATTTGTTTCACCTTGCCTGCCTAAGGCACCTGATTGGTCCAATAAAAAGCTGAACAGCTGATAGCTAGGCTGTAGAGGGACAGGCAGGGCTGGCAGGCAGAGAGAATAAGTGGGAGGATGAATCTAGGCTTGAGAGAAAAGAGAACAGAGAGAAAGAGATGGAGATGACCAGGGCCAGCCAGCCAGCAACCACTGGCCAGTCAGACACTGAAGAAGCAGGAAAAATAAGAGATACAGAATGAAAGAAAGGTAAAAAAAAAAAAAAACCTCTGAGGCAAAACTAGATTAAGAGACACAGTTTAAAATAAGTTATAAGAGCTAGTGGGACAGGCATAAGATAAGGTTGAGAATTTATAATTGATAGTAAGTCTCCATGTCATGATTTGGGAGCAAGTGGGTGGCCCAAAAGAAGGCCTGCTACAGAGTTACACATGGTGGTTTTTGTACACTCCTATAATCTCAACCCTCAAAAGAGGATCTTAAGTTTTAGGATAGCTCCAGCTGTGTGGTAACACCCTGTCTTTAAAAAAAAAAAAAAAAAAAGGGAAGCCAGAGAGATGGGCAGTAGAACAATAAAATTCACAGAGGCCAGGAATAGAGGGTGGGAGTTGTTTAAAAGATAAAATTTGGGGACTGGAGAGATGACGCTGCTCTTGCAGAGAACCCAAGTTCAGTTCCCAGCACCCACATGGCAGCTCATAACCACCTGTAACTCCAGTTCCAAGGAAATCCGGGGCTGCCTTCTGGCCTCTGTTGACACCAGGCAAGCACATGGTGTTCATGTATACATGCAGGAAAACGCTCACATACATAAAAAAAAATGAACTCAAGGTGGAGTGATGGTTTAGCCGGTAAGAGCACTGGCTGTTCCTCCAGAGAACCTCGGTTTGGTTTTCAGCAGCTACTTGGTGGCTGACAATCATCTATCTATTTTCCCAATTCCAGGGGGATCTGATGCAGTTCTCTGGCCTCCATGGACACCAGGCTCACAGAAGGTACACAGACATATATGCAAGCAAAACGCCGATATACATAAAACAACTAACTCAAAACTCCCAACTCATAGTATGTATAAAGTAAAAACAAATAAAAAAAATGGTAAAATTTATTTTTTACAAAGTTTACCAAAATAAAAACCATTAGCTGGGCATAAAGGCTGTAATCCAAGCCACTTGGGAGGCTAACGCAGTAGGGTTGTGAGTTCAAAGACATCCCGGGCTACATAACAAGTGCTAGGTTAGCCAGGACTACAAAGAGAAACCATTTTGTTTTGTCGTGTTTTTCTGGAGACAGGGTTTCTCTGTGTCGCCCTGGCTGTCCTGGAACTTGTTCTGTAGACCAGGCCGGCCTCAGACTCAAGAGGTCATCGTGCCTCTGCCACCTGAGTGCTGAGATAAAAAACATGTGCCACCACGCCTGGTTATTGCAGTGACACTGTTTTAATCGCCACTCCCCGCAACAAAAGGAAAGAGAAGCATGACAGGTATAAATGATTTTTTGCACAATCTTTAGTCATGTGAACGTGTAGAGCCCATTGCTCAGCAATGCTACCTCAGTTCAAAATCATTTCTGCTTGATTTCTGGTTAAAACCCTCAGTGTAAGAGTGATACTCTTTTAGTGTCCAGAGCCATTGTCTCCGCTTCTTAATTTTATAAACGCTAGGAGGGGAGGGGACGATCTGGGATGAAGACCAAGCAGGAGGGAAATCTAGAACAGGTCATTTGGGGATAAGAAGCAGGGAAGAAAAGGTTTGTTTTCAGAGATGTGTACCAAGGGTGATTATAGCTGGCAGAAGAGCAGGAAGCCATTGTCCTTGCAGGTGCACCTGGGGGCGGTGACAGCAGCAGAGCGAAGACTGCGTGGGCATCCGCATCAAGGTGAGGCCAAGGTCAGGAGCAGGAAGGCAGGATTAAGCATCAGCGGAAATTTTCTCGGCTGTGTTAATTTCCTGTGCCACCCTGTAACCCATACAGTTTCTCCACTGCCCTCCCTGGGCCAGTGTAGGCTTACATTCGTGCTCAACCCAAGAAAAAACACTAGCAGAGGTTCAGTGGCCCCATTTGAGGGCTTTTTTATTGTTATGATTATTAAACATGCTAAAATCACATTACAGTGGCTATTTTGGCCCTGACTCCACAGTGGGGTGGCTGAGAACTATAGGGGTGTCACTTGGCTCATGTGGCTCTGGGGATGACTAGAGATGGGGAAGATTAAGAGGTAGGCAGATTAGCAATGGCCAGAAAGCCCCTCATGTAGTATTTATTTAACAATTAAATTTAACTTCTAGCTTCAGACATCTTTCCCTTCTCTACTTTTCTTTCCTTCCTAAATGTTTTCTGACCTATGGCCTCTAGGCCTTCTGCCATCTTTGACTCCTCTGATCTCAGACTGGACCATGAAGGAAGGTTTTCCTGTCTCTACCTGCTTTCCTTCCTTGGAAGGAATCTACTCAGCATGCACTAATTTATTAAGCTGCTTTTTTTGGGGGGGGGGTGCAGGGTTTTGTTTTTTTGGTTTGGTTTTTTTTTTTTTTTTGAGACAGGGTCTCTTTCTATGTAGCCCTGGCTGGCCTTGAACATACAGAGATTCCCCTGCCTCTACCTTCCAAGTTCTGGGACTAAAGGCATGCACCATCACATTCTGTAAGCTCCTTGATTTATGTCTGCCCAGGGGAAAGGACAGCTGCATTGTGGCTGAAACACAGGAGATGGGAGGGATGGTGCAGAAGGACCAGAAAGTGTTACCTGAAGCGTGAGTGCTGCATCTGGCAGAGTACACCTCCCCACCCTCAGCACTGCACCCTGAAGGCTTTCCCATCCTGCCCTTGACATTAGGGGCAGGGGAGGGTCAAACCTCAAAACCTTTTGTTCTCTGCAACGCACTGATCCACCCTTAGCCTAGTGACAATCAACTGGCATCTTCTCAAGTCCTGTGTCTCTACTACTGTGATGGCTTAAGAGAGCCTGAGAAAAGAATCTATAAAGGTTCAGCTTTCCTCTAGGAGAGGCCAGAGGGATAAAGGGACAAGACACGTGAGAGCCAGAGCTGTGGAGGGGAGAGAGGAAGTAGAAGGGTGAAGGGAAGGCTGGCCATTCAGGAACTGGAATCCTTTTTCTTTTTCTGGAATTGCCTGAACTTGCCCTGGATTGCAAGGGCAGCCTTCTCTGTCTCTGGAGCCGTCAGGTCAATGTCAATCTCCTCCTCCTCCTCAGCCTTCTTGATGCTGCCAGCCTTCCCTGTAGACAGAAGGAGACAGATTGATGAGTCAACCCAACCGATTCCACGTCTTTTCTCAAACCTCAAACCCAGCACCTAGAGTCCACTTAGAACTAGAGTCTTTGAGGTTCCCCCAGTCTGGAGATTACAGACAACTGATGATTCTAAAAGTTAGGGTGCTAGGCTTAGAATTAGCATAATTACCACCAGAAGTTTTGCTATCCTTGAATCAAATGACAAATGTCTTCTCTCATTACTTATTCCTAAATTCTATGGTTTAAATCCCAACGCACACACCCTTCAGTGTCTGATGGAGAACAGTGGCTTGGATTATCTGAGAAGTTTCTTTTTATCGCTCGATGTTTTATGGGGCTGGAGAAATGGCTCAGTGGCTAAGAGTCTTTAATGCTCTTGCAGGAGACCATGGTTACAGTCCCAGCACACACATCTGGTGGCTCACAACCACCTGTAATGCCAGTTCCAGGGGCTCTGAAGCCCTTGTGGCCTCTTTGGGCACCTTCAAGCGTGTGGTGAACATAAGCTCATACAGGCACACACACATACATAGAAAACATTTTAAATAAACAAATCTTTTAAAATATATCACTTTTTTTTTTCAGAATCTGTACGTGCCCCGTGTGTGGAGGTCAGAGGACAACTTGTGAGTGCCACTTCTTGTCTTCCATCGTGTGGGTCCTAGAGATTGAACGGAGGTCACCAGGCTTGGCAAATAAGCGCCTTTTCCCACGGAGCCACCTCGCTGGCCCTTTGTCACTTTACATGCCTTTTCTAACCTGTAGGGCCCGGTCTACCCTTGTTCCTGGGGTGCATCTTGAGGACACTTTCTGGTCAGCTAACTAAAGCATTCTGTTTGTTCCTGTGCTCCCCCTGCCCCACCTGGTGATTAGCTGTAGGGCATTTACTCCATCGTTGGTATGGTAATTTCCCACCTGCCTGGGCGGAAATCCTTGTGCAGCAGCTAGGTATATAAGGATTTCCCCAAGGTTGAATAAATGGCATTCGGCTGATCTCCTTTCGAATGACCCAGGTCTCTTTGTGTGTTCTTTCGATCTCCAGGCCCTTTCCCGACTCACGTACAGTACTGTGGCGCACGAACTGTACCGAGGGTGTAACACAAAATCGGGTGTTACACTAACCATTCACAGTTCTTGTATCATGTTTCTCCCTTCATTAGCTCTGCTAATGGCCTAGCCCAGCCTCACTTACCTTTTTCCTCAGGGTCAGATGCCTGGTTGGTCGCTGGGGGTGTTTTTGTGTTCAGCTGGAAGAGAAGAATCACAGTGTGAGAAATTCATGGAGGGATGAAGGCACCACTGTCCCAGATCTCTTATGCGCATTCAAGTTTTCCATGACCCGGCAGATTTCCCACATCTTTCAAAGAAGGAGGTTTTGAGATCAGATGAAAAAAATCATCAGCATTCATTCAATAAGCCCAGCATGATAGAGAGTGCTTGTAATCCCAACATTCACAAGACTGAGGCAGGAGGACTACCATGAATTCCAGACCAACTCGGGCCACGTAGCAAGCTACTTAATAAAAACTTTTTTCAAAAAGAATTAAATCAATGGATATTTATTGATGTCAGAGATTGTAGAGGACAAACCAGATAAAGTAACCTGCCTTCACAGAGCTCATTCGAGGGATATTGAGACAAACAAGGTAACTGTGGTGTAGATGGTAAAAAAGTAGCCAGGCGGTGGTGGCCCATGCCTTAAATCCCAGCACTGGGGAGGCAGAGATGGGAAGATCTCTGATTTTGAAGCCAGCCTGGTCTACAAAGTGAGTTTCAGTTCAGCCTCCAAAGCTACAGAGAAACCCTATCTCAGAAAAAAAAAAAAAAAAGATGGTTAAAAAGTACCAGAGAAGAGGGCAAGGTAGGGAAGTGATGACTGCTAGCTAAGGACAGAGGTACAGGCCTTTACACAATCATCAAGATAAATCTATCTGGTGAACTATGGGGTCATCATCATATGATGATGATGATGATGATGATGATGATGATGATGATATAGATGTACTGGGGATTGAATCCAGGGCCTCATGCACGCTACACCAGTGCTTTAACACTGAACTATATCACCAACCCTGGAAAAGTCTCTCTGAAAGGTGGCACTTGAGCAAGCAGCTATAGGAGATAAATTGGTAAAGATTGCAGAGATCCGTGGCAAGACCCTGGGGTCTTCGCCTCTTTGAAGACCATCAGGATCCAGGCACAGCTGAAGTGGAGAAAGGAAAGAAAGATGGATGGATAGAGACCTAGCTACGGGTGGGAGCAGATTATGTAGGGCCTTGGGGGAGACCTAGTAAGGGATTTCTTGGACTAGAAGTAAAAGCCATTTGCAGAACTCTGATTTGCACAAAAGGCAAATGAAAGAGGAAGCAGAAAGCCTGCGGGGAGGGCACAGGACTCCTGCAGTAAACCAAGCAAGAGAAGATAGATGGTAGCTTGAATCAAGAACAGTGGCAGTGGTGAGGTTTTGAGTACTATGTTCAAATTGCGACCAAGGTGACTTTAGTTGTATATGTGGTATTGGGAAAGAAGGAATTGATTCTCCTCCTGAGAAGGAGAATTGGCCTGAAAATTGAAAAGAAGGATTTCTCATCTCTTGCTACAGAGACGACAGCTAATAGTGTGGGTTTTAGGGACAGGATCAGGAGGTTTGTTTTTTTTTTTCCGTTTGTTTTTGTTTTTAAAACAAGTTTGGGATATCTTTTAATTATCCAAGAGGAGACTTTTCTTGTCATTTGCTTGCTTGTTTGACATGGGGTCACTATGCAGACAGGGTAGGCCTTGAAGTAATCCTCCTGCCTCTAGCCCTTCACCTCCCAAATTCTGGGATGACAAGTGTGCGCCGCAATGCCCGACTCTGGCATGTTTCTGTTGTTGTTTTGATAGTGATGGTTTAAGGAAGGATATAGCCCGTCGTGGCTCAGGAGGCCTGGCAGAAGGTGTGTGAGGAGGCTGATCACGTGGCAGCCTCTCTATCAGGTGTTTCAAGGATGAGTCTCCCTGTGGGGGAAATTGGGAGGGTCTGGCATCATTGTAAGCAGGACATTGGGCATTTAGACTAGGATCACAGTGATGAAGAGAGAGAGTATCAGCTGTTTTAAAAAAGTTTCGTGGGGCTGGAGAGATGGCTCAGAGGTTAAGAGCATTGCCTGCTCTTCCAAAGGTCCTGAGTTCAATTCCCAGCAACCACATGGTGGCTCACAACCATCTGTAATGAGGTCTGGTGCCCTCTTCTGGCCGGCAGACATACACACAGACAGACTATTGTATACATAATAAATAAATATTTTAAAAAAAATAAAAAAGTTTCGTGGTAACAAGTTAGATTGGCAGGTGTGATTCTGAGCACACAGAACTCTGTAAAAGAGCTTTCTCTTTAAAGACAGCAGAATGGAGCAATAGTTTGGGCTGGATATGAGGTTGTAGAAAGGAGCCTGTTACAGTAGCAGATCTGAATGCTGATGGGAATAATTTAGTGGAGAAGGAAAAATTGATGATGGAAGACAGAAAGGATAATTACCAGAGAGGTATCTCAAATGAGCAAGAAAGAAAAGGATATTCAGCACATAAGTGGAAGGGTTGGCTGTAGACAGGGTCCTAACACAGCATTAACAGAGAGGAACGAAAGCATGCAACGGATGCAAATTGGTGGCAGATATGGTGGGAATGTACAGATGATCTCTATCGAGTGTTCCCATTTTCTCAGTGAAACAAGGACAGCTGTCATCAGAGAGTTAAGGGTAAGATATGGAATATTATTTTAACTAGGCAAAGACGTGATACATTTGTTTATGTTGCATTTGTTTAACTAGGCAAATATGTGTAACATTTGTTTCGGCTGCATTTGTTTAGTTATGTAAAGATGTGTTACATTTGTTTTGCCTTGCCCTGGACTAAGGCACCTGATTGGGCTAATAAAAAGCTGAATGGCCAATAGCTAGGTAGTAGAGGAATAGGTGGGGCTAGGAGGCAGAGAAAAGAAAAGGAGGGAGAAAGAGAGGGAGCTACCTAGACAGGATTTCTCTATGTATCAGCCCTGGCTGTCCTGAAACTCACTCTGTAGACCAGGGTGGCCTCAGACTCACAGAGATCTGGGATTAAAGGCATGTGCCGCCACTGCCCAGCACCTCACTGAAATTTTATGTTAATATTTTTTTTAACTTTAAATTACTTTCTCATCTTTGTTTACTTATTTAGAAGCAGAGTTGGAGTTAATTTAAACAGTTGTAAGATGGCTCAAGAGGTAAAAGCACTTGACCAGCAAGCCTGCCTGACAACCCGAGGTCTAGTCTTGGAAACTCTGTCTCAAAAAAACCCAAACCAAAACAAAACAGTGAGTTATGGAGTGGGAGGATAGCTCAGTTACTAAAGTGTTAGCTTGTATGCACGAAGACTTGAGTTCAATACAAAGAAGCAGTGTAAAAACCCAGGCATGGTGGCACACATCTGCCATCCCAATACTGAAGGGGCAGAGACAGGTGGACCTCTGGGCTTGCTGAGAAGTGTCAAGTGTCAAGTCAACAAGAGACCCTGTCTCACCACCCATCCCAAAATAGGTGGATGTATTCAAAGAATGACACCCTTCCTGAGGGATCCCTCTGGCTTCTGTATGTACACACGCCATGTGCACATGCACACCCCACCATGTAACTAACACACACATGCTCACACAAATGATGATACACTGTATTTAGCATAGGAAAGTGTCTTTAAAAGTAGGTCATAGCCAGGTATGGAGATGCACACCTTTAATCCCAACACCCAGGAGGCAGAGGCAGGCAGGTCTCTATGAATTTGAAGCCATTCTGGTCTACAAAATGAGTTCCAAGCCAACCAGTGAAACACTGTCAAAAAAAAAAAGGTCATAAACCAGTACTGACTGGGCGAGGATTTATCTCAGTAGTAGAGTATATACTTAGCATGTTAGAGGCCCTGGTTTCTATTCTGAGAACCAAATAAACAACAATAAACTGATTGGTGATTTGACAAAGAATGGCCCCCATACACGTTTATATTTGAATGCTTAGAGAGTGGCATTAGGAGATGTGGCCTAGTTGGAGGAAGTGTGTTACTGGGGGTAGGTTTGGGGTTTCAAATGCTGGAGCCAGGTCCAGTGTCACCCTCTCTTCCTCCTGCCTTCAGATCTGGATGTAGAACTCTCAGCTCCTCCAGCACCATGTCTGCCTGGGTGCTGGCATGCTTCCCTCCATGACAATAATGGACTAACTAACCCTCTGGACTGTAACCCAGCTCTAACTAAATGCTTTCCTTTACAAGAGTTGCTGTGGTCATGATGTCTCTTCACAGCAATAGAAACCCTAACGAAGACACTGATAGAGTCTAATATTTTTTAAAGATAGTATTTGTTTACCTCTTATATCTTTTTTTTTAAAATCAGAGGATGGGTTTGGAGAGATAGCTTAGCCCAGGAAGTGCTCGCTGTGTGAGCTTGAGAACTTGAGTCCAATCCCGAGAAACCACATAAAAAAAAAAAAACAAAAGGCATAAGGAGAGACAGAAACAGGTGGATCTCTGGGGCTTTCACCTACCAGTGAGTCAGAGAGACCCTGACTCAAAAAAACAAAGTAGACAGAGCCTAAGAAATAATAGTCAAAGTTAGCCTGGAGCTTCAATATATAGGTATACTTATATGCTTTAGAACACACATACATACACATAGTGTATAAAAGAATAAGAATTTAGGGGCTGGAGAGATGGCTCAGTGGTTAAGAGCATTGTCTGCTCTTCCAAAGGTCCTGAGTTCGATTCCCAGCAACCACATGGTGGCTCACAACCATCTGTAATGGGGTCTGGTGCCCTCTTCTGGCCTGCAGGGATACAGACAGAATATTGTATACATAATAAATAAATAAATAAATAAATAAATAAATAAATATTTAAAAAAATAAGAATTTAAAATCTGAGGCTGCATATGCAGACACAAATGTATAATACCAACATCTGGGAGGCCAATGAATAAGGATTACAAATTCCAAGCCAACCTGAGCTACAGTAGTGGGGGGGGTATTTAAAAACACACCAAACCAGGCATGGCGGTACACACACTTAGTACCAGTACTTAGAAGGCAGAGGCAGGCAGATCTCTGTGAGTTTGAGACCAGTCTGGTCTACAAAATGAGTTCCAAAATAGCCAGGTCTGTTACACACAGCAACCCTGTCTCAAAAAAAAGGGGGGGGGGGCTAGAAAGAGAACTCAGCGGTTAAGAGCACTGGCTGCTCTTCCAGATGTCCTCAGTTCAATTTCCAGCAACCACATGGTGGCTCACAGCCATCTAAGGCATCCAGAGCATGCATAAAAAATACACACATAAATAAAAGTTTAAAAAAGAAGAAAAGACACCAGTCAAGATACTGAAACCCCAGGGAAGACCAGAAGAGCTTCATGGGAGGAATGATTATTTTTTGAAACTCTAGGATGACTGATCCAGTCATTCTTCTTTTTCTCTTTTTGGATTAATTAATTTTTACTTTATTTTTGCACACGATCAATGTCTCATCGGTCATACCTTACACTGTGCCGTACTGCTGTCACAAGAGGTTTTGCTCACGCTGTAAATGTACAGCATCGACCATGGGTAGTGAGAGATTGGCTGGCCAATGGTCAAGACATGAGAGTCATGGAGCAAGAGGCAAGTTCTATAGTTGCATGTTCTCTAACTTCAAACCTTACTTTTCCTCTTGGCCAGCAAATCTCTGTTATCCTGGCTTTAACCATTATCCCTCTGTCTGACTCCAAGCTTATAGCCTTAACCCATCAAAACTTCCCCTTCCTCCCAACTTCTCCTTTTTAAAAATAAAAAATTGGAGCCCCATGCTAAATATCTCCCCTACGGGGATTTTGTGATGATTTTAATGAGAAATGTTCCCTAAAGTGTTGAATACTTTATATGTATTGTCCCTGCACGTGTTGCCTAGTTTTATGTCAACTTGACACAAGGTAGAGTCCTTTTTTTCTTTTTCTGAGACAGGGCTTCCCTGTGTAGCCCTGGCTGTTCTTGAACTCACTCTGCAGAGGAGGCTGGCCTTGAACTCAGAGATCTGCCTGCCTCTGCCCTAGAGTGCTGAGATCAAAGGCACGTGCCACCAACTTCCGGCAAGGTAGAATTCTTTTAGAAGAGGGAACCTCAATTGAGAAGATGCCCCCGCCAGATCATCTGGGCAAGTCTACGATACATTTTCTTCATGTGAGGGGACCCAGCTCATTGTGGTCAGTGCTATCCCTGGGCTGGTAGTTGTGTGAACTGTAAGAACACAAGCTGACAAGTCATGAGGAGCGAGTCAGTAAGCAGCACTCCTCCATGGCCTCTGCATCAGCTCCTGCTTCCAGTTTTCTGCATTGACTTCTCTGGATGATGGACTACAAGCTGCCACATGAAATAAACCCTTACCCCCAGAAGTTACTTTTGGTCATGCTGCTTGAGGCAGTTTGAAAGAAAATGGCCTCCAAAGGGAGTAGCACTATTAGGAGGTGTGACATTGTTGGAGTGGGTGTAACCTTGTTGGAGGAAGCGTGTCACTGTGGAAATGGGCTTTGAGGTCTCATATTTGCTCAAGCCACACAGAGAGAGAGAGTTTACTTCCTGTTACCTCTGAATCAAAATGTAAAATTCTCCAGCACCATGTCTGCCTGCATGCCGCCGAACTCCCAGCTGCCATGCTCCCTGCCATGATGATAATGGACTAAACCTCTGAAACTGTAAGGTGCCACCTCAATTAAATGTTTTCCTTTATAAGAGTTTCCATGGTCATGGTGTCTCTTCACAGCAATAGAAACCGGAACTAAGACAGTGCTTTATCACACACCAGTAGAAACCCTAACTACGACACTGTATTTGTTACTTTTTTATTGCTGCAATAAGACATTGTGACTAAGAAGAGTAATAACAGAAAGCATTTAATAGGGCTTACGGTTCCAGTGTTGAAGTCCATGATGGCAGGGTGAAGCCATGGCAGCAGGAACAGCTAAGGGCTCACATCTCAAACCAAATCACAATCAGGAGGCAGAGACACTAGCCATCCCCAGTGACACACCTCCTCCAGGCCACACCTCCTAGTCCTTCCCAAACAGTTCCACCAACTCAGAACTAAGTATCAAACCTAAGAGCCTCTGGGAGCCATTCTCATTCAAGCCATACAGTTACAGATGGTGACGCTGGTGGGACTCAAGAAGTGCCGGCTTGTGGAGGTTAGCATGTCACTTGGAGGCAGGCTGACTGTGAGAGTTTAAAGGCCTAACACCATTTTCTAGTTTATTCTCTGTAGTAATAAGGGCGGCGGGGCTGCGTCCCCAACACCCCAGCCGCCTGCTCGGCTAGCTTATGCCCCGAAATAATTACACAGACACTATATTCATTTAATCACTGCTTGGCCCTTTAGCTCTGGCCCTTACTGGCTAATTCTGATATACCGATCAACCCATCTCTAATAATCTGTGAGCACCGGTCTTACCGGGAAGATTCTAGGTCAGAGCTTCATCGCGTGTGTCTGCCCAGGAGCGGGGCATGGTGTCTCTCTGAGGCGTCTGCTCCGGAGAGGAGAGCTGTGGAGTCTGAGCTCACTTCCTCTTCCTCCCGGCATTCTGTTCTGTTTACTCCACCTACCTATGTCCTAACCAATAAAATGGGCCAAGGCAGTTCCTTTATTAGCCAATGACCTTCCTCCATCGTTGTCCCTACATTGTGCTCCTGATTTAAACCATGAGCCCTCAGCCTCTGCTCTCAGCATTCAATCCCTGACACAAACGGCCTCCACTTCACTATCATGGACTCCAGCCCTCTGGAAACATAAGCCCAAATAAACTCTTCTATAAGTTGTCTTGGTAGTAACTAACACAAGCTGTTTCCTTCTCGTGTCAGTTGATCTTGAGCCAAATTCTCTAAGCAAGAAATGTGTCAGGGCTGAACCACACAGGCTGCCATGTTTGTCCATATGCCAGCGTTCCTCTTTCCTGAGCCTGGCCTGGCCTCGGAATAGAGTGGTGGCTGTGATCTGGCTCCCTAGGGGTTCCCAGCTCCATTTGGGTTATATTTATGAAAGGTCATAATGTAAGATCAAGAGTTTCCATTGAGGAGGCCAGAAAGGGGTACGGTAAGGTCCCCACTGCTCCCAGCGCCCCGTGAAATCTCCCTCACACCATCAGCTGAAAAGTGCTAGAGGCTCTTCTTCCTGCCCCTCCTCTCTCCATTCTTTCTGGACAGCTCTCAAAATAGCTGCTTGTGGGCACTGTGTTTCTAGATTTAGCTGTTTGTGACTTGTTGGGGGTAGGGCCAGTTGGACTAGCCTCTATATGGTACTGGGCTTGCTCACAGGTCCCTGTCCTCTACGTCAGTGTTCTGGGCTGTTTTCTAGAAAGTCATCGGTTTTAGATGGATGAGGGTGGTCTGGTACATGTATGGGAGACATCAGACTCCATACTTCAAGTTCATCCGGGGCTCTAGGAGAAAACCCCTTACAAACACCTCTCTCTCCAAAGGAGCAATGTCAACTCAAGGGCCGCAACAGATCTGCGAATCTCAGCCTCTTCTTAGACCCTCCTTCCTGGCAGGTGTGGATCATAAACCTCTGAGCTTCTGCTGCTTTCTGGTCAGAAATAGCAATGGTAAATGGTTTAGCAACGTCTTTATTCTTCTTACAGGATCCAACAGGGAGAGCTGGCAGAAATCAAGGACTTGGGAATGTTACCTTACCTTGTTAATTATTACCACATAGATAATATTACTAACCTTTTTGTTTGTTTGTTGGTTGGTTTTGTTTGTTAGTTTTTTTTTTTCAAGACAGGGTTTCTCTGTGTAACAGTTCTGGCTTGCTCTGTGGATCTCCTGGAACTCACTCTACAGACCAGGCTGGCCTTGAACTCACAGAGATCCACCTGTCTCTTCCTCCCCAAGTGCTGGGATTAAAGGCGTGCGCCATACAACTAGAGTCCAGGCTCTTGAACATTATGTTATGTGACAACTAAAGTATGCATATGTGCGCACATATGCCTTCACCCGCATGAACTTGAGGAAGAAGTTTAACATGAACAACTTGACCATTCAGATTATCCCATACAGCACAGCAATCCCCAGGCAGGAAGGAAGATCTCAGGAATCATGACCTAATTCTATACCCACAGTTAAGCAGCTGACTCCAAAGTCTAGCTTTTCAATTGCACATCCAAAACACCTTTTTCACATCTGTTCCACGGGGAACGCTGGGGAGCTGCAACCTGCCTCCTCCTTACGGTGCCATCTTCCACGCCCTGTGAGGACTTCATCCCTGTCCAATGCATACCCACTCAGGTTCCTGCTCTGACCTGACCATCCAGCTTACTCCCCTCCCCCTGCCCCCTGCCATGCTTGCTATGTGGATCTCTTGACACATCAAACTGACCTCCAGGGACTAGTCCTGGCCCTTCCGAGTGAGTCTGAGACTTACATGTGCAAGATCACCCCACTCTTTTCCACAGCAAATGACTCCCTTGCTTACATTCAAAACCGTTATTCCAGTTCTAGCAAGCCCGGAGCTTGGTTCAGTTCGGTGTCATTGCCCACACAGGACCAATTGTTTCGCACTCCTCAGTACCAGACACTAATTAGCAACTGTGAAGCCCATCAACTCCTGCCTTCCCTAGAGAGCCCTAGTTCCTTTCCTTGCCTACCTTCTTGTATTCCTCTCCGCCACTCTCTCCTTTGGGCCTGATGTATTCCAGCAATGTTCCATTCCATCATCTTGGCAGTAGGTGCCAATTCCCATGAGCATCCTTTTGTTTTCTCTGCAGCTCCAAGTTGTGGACTCTCCCCTCCCATGTGGGCTGGGGCATAGAAGATGAAAGGCCTGCTGGGTTAGGGAACTTTTTTCTTTAGGCTTTAAGATGCAGATCAGGACCAATCTTCTCTTTCTCTAGTATTTCTCTCCTATAAGCTTTCTACCCTTTTTAGTTCTTCCAATTCCAGTAGAGGAAAACATATACTTTGCCCATCTCTACCTTCCCAGAACTTTTGTCAGCATCCAGATGATGTCCGGTCCCATCTGAGCTCCCAGCTCATCCCTCTTTCTCTTCTAGGAATCAGGACAATCAGTTCCTTTTACTCTCAAACATAAACACTCCCTTTCTCCCCTGCCTGTTCCCCTGCTTTGATGTGAATTCCTTTTCCGAGCACCATTAGAATGAAAAGAAGCAGGGTGGGCCTGGGATCAAGGTCTGAGGAACAATACTATTAAAAGGATAGGGAAGATCATTATGGTAAGAGAAATAAACCAGACTCAGAAAGATGAATAGCAGGTTTCTTTCACATGCAGACTCTAGACGGGAGGGAGTGTGTATGTCTTGGGCGATGAGCAAGATGAAAATAGAAAGGGGACCGTGAAGGGGAGGAAGCGATCTTAAGGGAGAGTAGAAAATGATGGAATACAAGTGACAGGAGCAGAAGGGGAGACGCTGGGACAGGAAGGGGAGGAGGGATCTTCTTTCCAACAAACAGTAAGGGAACAACTGGACAGTCGTTTGCAAAACCAAAGAAGCCCACCTCAAACTATATTTGCACCTTCCAGAAATGCCCTACAAACAGACATGGGACCTAAACATTGAAGAAGCAGAGACAGGAAGACTGACGCAAGTTTAAGATCACGGTCTACGCAGCACTGCAGGGCTGCCAGCAGCACAGAGAAATCCTTGTCTCAAAGCTAAGCGTGGTGGCGCTCACGTTTAATCCCAGCACTCAGGAGGCAGAGGCAGGTGGATCTCTGCAAGTTTGAGGCCAGCCTGGTCTACAGAGTGAGTTCCAGGACAGCCAGGGCTGTTCCATAGAGAAACCCTGTCTTGAAAAACAAACAGGAAGAAAAGAAAGAAAGAAATCCTGCCTCAACAAGACAGCAGTAGCTACAAGTAAGTGTAAATTTTTAAAATAAAGCATAGGGAGAAAGTTTTTGCAACTTTAGGTTAAAAATAATTTCTTAGATATAACAAAAGCAAAACGCATAGAAAAACATTATAAACTGAATTTTTCCTAAGAGAGGAAAGGGGCAAGCTACAGGCAGAAAGAAAATACTTACAAATCCCATATCTGATAAAGAATTTGTATTCAGAGACTTTTTTCATTGTTTGGTTTGGGGTTTGTTGCTTTTTTTGAAACATGGCCTTACACTGTGTAGCTGAAGCTGACCTAGAATTCACTAGGTGGCCCTGGCTTATATCAAACTCATAGCAATCCTCCTTAACCTTTTAAGTGCTGGGTCTGTAGGCATGATTCACCATAGAGTAGGCTTTAAAACAAATTTTTAAGAATTTCTTATTAGAACTAGAGAGATGACTCAGTAGTTAGGAATACTTGCTGCTAAAACAGAGGACCAAGTTTGATTCCCAGAACCCACATCCTGGCTCACAACCACCGGCAACTCCATTTCTGGGGAGTATAGTGCCTTCTTTTGGCTTTCTTGGACACCACTCAAGCTCATGGTTCACTTGCATACGCACAAGCAAAACCCTTATATACACATAAAAATAAATCTTAAAGGAGGTGGGGGAGGCTGGAGAGATTGCTCAGTGGTTAAGAGTCTTGCTGCAGCCAGGTGCCTCGGAGCACGCTTTTAATCTCAGCATTCAGGAGGCAGAGTTATGTTCGCAGAGGCTGCTTGTTCATTCCCGGCTGCCCAGAACCAAAGTAATCACACAGAAACTATATTATTTGCAATACCGTTTAGCCAATAGCTTAAGCGTATTTCTAGCTAGCTCTTATATCCTAAACTAACCCATCTCCATTAATCTGTGCATCACCACGAGGTCATGGCCTACCAGCAAAGTTCCCAGCTGGAGGCTCATCTCTTTCTTCTAGTGGGGGCTACATGGCTTCTCTCTGACTCCACCTACTTTCTCTATATATCTCTTTCAGTCTGGCTTTACTCTGTTAAGCCATTGGCCAAAATCATCTTATTTGGGGCTGGAGAGATGGCTCAGAGGTTAAGAGCATTGCCTGCTCTTCCAAAGGTCCTGAGTTCAATTCCCAGCAACCACATGGTGCCTCACAACCATCTGTAATGGGGTCTGGTGCCCTCTTCTGGCCTGCAGGCATACACACAGACAGAATATTGTATACATAATAAATAAATAAATAAATCATCTTATTTATTAACCAATGGCAATAAAACACATTCACAGCATACATCACCTCCCACATCAGAGTTAGGCATATCTCTGAGAGTTCAAGGCCAGCCTGGTCTACATAGTAAGTTCCAGGACAGCCAAAGCTACATAATAGAGAGACCCTTGATTAAGAAAAAGAAAATGAGAAAAGAAAAAGAAAAGAAGAAAAAAAGGGCACTGATTGCCAATTCCTGGGACACCCAACCCCCACCCCAAGGGAAAAAATTAAAACCCAAGAACAAAAACAAACAAACAAAAACCCAAAAGATAATGTGTTCAAGCATAGTATAGCATGCCTGTAATCTCAGCACTGGGGAGGCTGAGTCAAGAAGATCATGAGTTCAAAGCCAACATGAACTATATAATGAAACTGTGTCTTTAAAAAAAGAAATAAAACACAAAAAGAAAAAAAGAAAACAAAATCCAAAAATAATTATATGAGCCAGCATTGTCTTGCTTAGCTGCTCCTTCCCAGCTGCCACTATTGAGGAGTAGGTACCCCATAGCTCAGTGTTGTACAGAACTAACTCACCCTGACCCCTTCCCTTGTATCTTTTCTTCCTTTGTCGCTTTCCCTTTTAGTGGTGTTACCACAGCAACCATTATCACCAGAAGGGGAAGACAGGGTCACCCCCCACACACACCCCTTTTCCAAGCAGCATGTTAAACCGGTTTGGGGAAGGGTAAACTCTTCAGCTTTCTCTGTACTCTTCACACTCCGAGGCTCTTTAAAGCGGGAACGCGGCCGGTTTAAAAGCAGCGATCCTCAGAAGCGAGCATCAGTCCATTGTACCCGGGCCAACTGCACCCTGCATTTGCATGACATGACTTGGGTGCTGTGCAGATGGAAATACAATCACGTAACTTCGACGAGCAGCCACGGATACCCACAGTTCTGTCTCTGTAGACCAGGGCAGAGAAACCCAAAAAGAACTTAAAGCCGGAAAAAAATTCTAAATAATAAGCTTGAAAAGAGCCCCGCCTTTTGTTTTTGTATTGTCCTGAATCTGAGACTTCACCAACTCCATTTTCAGGAAGAAAAGGGGATCTGAAGTCAGTGGATGTTTTAAAGGGGGCACGAGTTAGTGGATCTTTTTCCAGGCGGTGGTAAGAGACTTTGTTCCTCCCCGCCCACCGGGGTGTGTCTGTGAGTGCTGAAAGTGTCCTCCACCAGGGTTAAAGGAAAGTCACGGTTACAGGCCCGGACAGAAGCCGCCGGGATCCCGTGCCCCGGCGCGACCCCGGACTGCTGTTTTTGGAGTACTGTTGGAAGTGTTTCAACTCTTCCAGCGCAGCAACCAGCTGCAGTCCTCCGACTGCTTTAGAAAGATTTGCTCAAGGTCACCCTCAAGATAATAACAGAAAAAGAACTGGGAACCTGTACTCTAGGTTCTACAGATGCACATTCCTCTCCTCATACAGAAAATATAGGCCACGTGACTGGTATCTCAGACGCCTTTTACCCTAAACAGCCCCAGTCCCCTTGTTTGTCCCTCTCCCTTTAGCCACCCCACCCTGTTTCCTGGAATAGTCCCCTGGTTTGTACCTCTCCCCTCAGCCACCCCACTGTTTCCTGGAATAGCAGTACCCCCCACTAGAGTCAAGGGCAGAATTCCCTGCCCATGCCAAATCATGATATGCAGTGAATCAACAGCCCCTGCCCATTCCTCCCAGCCAGGGCTGCTACGGTTTAATAAGTGGTTATTTGTGGCACTCTGCACACAGCTTGGCGTTGTGCCTTTACCCCATACTGAGGACTAGGGGATGGGGGAGAGAGAGAGGGAGTAATGCCAAAGCTTCATTTATTACTATAATCTTCAATGTGCATCCCACCCATGGTGTTGAAGTTCTAAAATAACCGTATTAATCCCCCCCACAGCCTACAAAGCAAACACTCAGCTGGAGGGCTTTGTGTGGGAGGGAGGCAGCACTGAGCACAATAGAAGGGTAAATGGCACCGCTTCCCCTGGGAGGAGGTTGGGGACCAGGTGAGAAAGCCTTCAGGGCTCACCCAGTGGGAAGCAGAAATCAGCCACTGAGTTGATGCTCATCCCTGTGGTTGCTCACCCCTGTAAGCTCAGTAGTCAGGAGGCTGAGCCAGGAGCATCTCTGAGTTTGAGGCTAGTCTGAGCCAATAAGCCTGGACCAGCCTGGGCTAGCAATGCAGGAAGGAAGGGAAGAAGGCAGGGAGGATAAAGGGAAGGAGGGAGGGAACGAGGCTTGGGCAAGCCTGATCAGTGAGAAGATCACAGGTCTAAATCCATTGTCTTGCTTTTGTTGCTGTTTTAGGTTTTGGTGTTGTTTCTGTGTCTTGAGCCAGGGTCTCATGTAGCTCAGGCTGATTTTGAACTCTGTATGTACTGAACTGCTGATCTTGCTAACTATCACCTCCTAAGTACTAGGATTACAGGTACACACCACCATACCTATCCGCAGAGTCTAGGCTTTTATGCATTTATTTAAAGGAACTTTGAAGGAATGAAGATTTTGTGCAAAAAGGGGGGGGCATTTGATGTTTTGTTTACTCTTCCTCATTTTCATATTCTTTCCTATCTGTATCCATAAATTCTTATGTAACACAGCCAGGACTCAAACTCACTACCTGGGGAGGATCTTTTCCAACTTCGGATTGCCCTGCCTCTAACTTGGGAGTGCTAGGATTACAGGATCCCATTTTATGCAGTACTGGAGAGAAAACGGAGGGTTTTGTCCATGTTAGGCAAGCAATCCACCACCCGAGCCACAGCCTTAGTCTTTGTTGGTTTATTCATATGTGTTCTGATGGAGGATCTCCCCTCAGACCTGAGACCAGTACTGAGCTGGCTACATAGCCCAGGGGGCTCAAACTAACCATCCTCCTGCTAGGAAAAGAAAGCCTCACCACAGTGTGGCACTGCCAGGGAGGGATCAGGAGGTGTGGCCTTGCTGGAGGAAGGGTGTCACTGGGGGTGGGCTTTGAGGTTTCAAAAAGCTTACACTAGGCCCAGCATGGCACTCTCCCTTTCTCTCTCCCCCCCTCGTGTGTGTGTGTGTGTGTGTCTGTCTCTGTCTCTCTGTCTCTGTCTCTCTGTCTCTGTCTCTCTCTCGTGTGTGTGTGTGTGTGTGTGTGTGTGTGTGTGTGTGTGTGTGTGTGTGTTTATGGATCGGGATGTAGCTCTCAGTTACTGCTCTATCACCTACCTGTGTGTCACCATGCTCTCTGCCGTGATGATAATGAACTAAACTTCTGAAACTGTAAGTCAGACCCCAATTAAATGTTTTCACTTAGAAAAGTTGCCTTGGCCAGAGTATCATTACAGCAACAGTGACTAAGACATTTAGTGTTCTACCAAAATACCCTATTGATAAATACAGAGGTGTTATGGGTCCAAAACGTCTTTCTATCTTCTTTCTCAGCCCTTATTAAATCACACTGTTTCTGTTGCTTATAAAATATCTATAATATATTAATTAAAAATTAAGCCCGGTAGTGGTGATGTACACCTCTGGTCCCAGCACTGGGGAGGCAGAAGCAGGAATATCTCTGTGAGTTCAAGGCTAGCCTGGTCTACAAATCAAGTTCCAGGACAGCTGGAGCTGTTACATGGAAAAACCCTGTCTCAGAAGAAGAAGAAGTTACAGACAGGTCCTGGTAATGTAGTTCAGTTGGTAGAGGGCTTGCCTAGCATGCAAGAAGCCCTGGGTTTTATTCCCAGGGCTGCATAAAATCTGACTTAGTGGTGCATCCTCATAATCTCAGTACTAGGGAAGTGGAAGCTGGAGGATCAGAAGTTCAATGTCATCTTTGATCACACAGGAAGTTTGAGACCAGCCTGGGCTATAATAGACCTTGTCTCAGGGAAAGAGGGAGAGAGAGAGAGAGAGAGAGAGAGAGAGAGAGAGAGAGAGAACACTACACTATAGGTTGGCAGGGTGACACATTCCTGCAGTCTCAATACTTGGGAGTCAAAGAGGATAGAAAGTTCCAGACCAGCCTGAGCTACATAGTGGGATCCTGTGTCAGACACCAAGGGAAGTGGGGGAGCAAAAGTAAAATTGTAAGATTAAGGCAAGTAAGGGCAACCTAATATGAGCCTGTCTCAAAATAACATACAAAAAAAGCTGGGTATGATGATGAATGCTTGTAATCTCACCATTTGGGAGGTAGAGGCCATTATGTGAGGAGGTTATGGTAGAAGTATATGTCTACATAAATAAATTAATTAAAAATGACAATTTAAAGGGAAAAGATAGCTTAGTGATAAAGTATTTGCTCTGAGCTCAATCTCCAGTGCCATACTTTTTTTTTTTTTTTTTGGTTTTTCGAGACAGGGTTTCTCTGTAGCTTTGGAGCCTATCCTAGAACTTGCTCTTGTAAACCAAGCTGGCCTCGAACTCACAGAGATACTCCTGCCTCTGCCTCCCGACTGCTGGGATTAAAGGCGTGCACCACCACCGCCCGGCTCAGTGCCGTGCTTTTTAAAACTCTGCATGTGAATCAGATTCCTCCAGATTCAACAGAGTAAACAGTTAAAAGAGTCCTGAAGAAAATTCATTTGGAAAGAGGCAGCAGCAGTAATGTGCCCTGGCCTTTTAGTACTGCACAAACTCAATGAGATTTTGGCTCAGGTTCTTCACCTGTAAAATAAGATCGGGCCAGATGATCTTTAGAGCTCTTCAGCAAATCTAAAACTCTGGCACTATACAGTCTAGATATTTCATATTGGGGTTATCCTGTAGAAGATATACCCAACTTTCTACTTTGAAGAATTTTTGCGAAACAAAGTTTCATTTTTCTATGATGAACCAGACTTACAAAAAACGATTTAGAAATTTAGAAAAGTAGAACATAAAAAAAAAAGTAAGCATCCACAGAATCAACAGTTTGAAAAGAGAGCTGTTGGTTTATTTTCTTCCCCTTAGCCAGGATTACAGTCTGTATACGTCCATTGTTAGGACCCCCCACAGACGGGCAAGAGAGATGCATCAGACACACCCACCACACCCCTATGGCAGATGGGCAGGAGAGACGCATCAGACACACCCACCACACCCCCCATGGTCACATGCCCCACAGAAACGACATTCTGTGAGATGGTGGCTGCCATTTGGGAGAATGAGTCATCTTTAGACGCCTGCCCCCCCCCCATCACAAGATGAGAAAAACCATCAACTCCTTACCACCAGAAATTCTTATTCAAGCCGCTAAAGCCGGCAACCTAAATGGGTGAGCAAAAAAAGGACGAACAAAGTTGTGAACCAAATTCTGGTTTCCCTGTTTTGAAATACAGATTTTAAAAAATTCTAATAGTAAGTAGCCGGTCCTATGCTGTTTGTTCAACTTAACCATATTAATAATAAACCATCAATGAGAGAGAGAGAGAGAGAGAGAGAGAGAGAGAGAGAGAGAGAGAGAGAGAGAGGAGAGAGAGAGAGAGAGAGAGAGAGAGAAATAAATTTGGATGACAGGCTCCCTAACAATTGGCTCACAGAAGATGCTCTAATTGATGCCCTTTGTGAGGAAGGTTGCAGGTGAAGATGTGCAAGGCCGGGAGTGGGATGAGCGCGAGGCAATCCCTAAAGAGCAATATCTGTTTCCGTTAGGTAAGAACACAAGTTCTCTCCTAATGATCTAGAGGATCTGTCCCTTGTTCTGACCCCTGCCAGCTAAAACTCAGGTGAGGAACTGTGGGGGATTGTCATCGTGGCTCCCATTTCAGGAGAGTGACTGCTGGACCAGAGGATTCTTCCAGTTAAGTTTCTCACAGATGAGAAAATGCAACATGCAAAACCCTGCAGTTCTGTTCCGTGCAGCCAGTTATGCTGCATAAAAAGGGATTAGAGGAAAGAGCCCCAGGGGACTGATGGATTTCCTATAGCCAAGCTTCACAGGAACCAGGGGAAAGTTATTAAACGACAGGAGACAGACTATGATTCACAGCAATCAAGTCCTGCCTCCAGCTGTGAACACAGATGAGCTGGCGATGGTCCCCGCAGCTCCTCAGCACAGGAGCGTGGAGACACAGGGAAACGCTCTGCTGCAGTACTGAGTGACAGCAGAGAGCCACCAAGGGGAAACAGAGCGAGCAGTCCTGCTCAGCAGCTCTACCGGGACCCTCACACTTCCAGTCGCCCTGGTCAAGAGTCCCCACCCCACCACCTCTAGTCGTTCCTCAGTTGAAATGTGAATCTCTTAAACACATCCCCAATCCCATTTTGTGCAGTGTCTCTGAAGCAAGGAAATAAGCAGGTGGGGGAGGTGAAACTTACATAAGATTCAGGGTACACGGCTTTCCTGGCCTGGGCACATCAACTTGATGGAGAAGTAAAGCCCTTTGGAGTCTCCCCAGAGCTCCAGAGCTCTGGGCAACACTTCCGCTTTTATCAGAGTTTTTTTTTTTTTTTTTTTTTTTTTACAAGAGGAAGAAAACAGACTGGTTCTTAGACTGTGGGGAAACAGAGATCCCCCCTTGGGGCTCTGATTTCAAAACAGCTGGTCTCTGTGTACACCCAGGTGGCTGCCTCTGGATATTATAAATAATCATCCCTGAAGCAAGGCTCCTCTCTGCAATAGGAGGCAACTTGGATGGCTAAATTGCTAGCTGGAACCGTTTTTCTCTGACAGCTTAGGAGGCTGGGCAGTCTTACATATAGAGTCCCCACCAAAGGATCCCACTTTTTTCCTGCAGAGTCCCTAATTAAGGCTAGCCAAATTCAGCTGCTGTCTAAGAGTGGCCCCAAGGTATGACTTCCCCGAGCACACCCCAGATTGTTCTCCTTACCGTACAACACCACTGTTGCACCCCTAAAGATCCCTTTCAAAGCCCTCTAATGCCTGTCCTACCCAGGGGCCATGTGTCTCTCCTCATATGCACAAACTAACCACAGACCATGTCAGCAGAGCCTCAGATAAACTCCCAAGGGGGATGGCTTGGATTCAAATGGTCAGATTTAGAAGCACGATGGTGGGAGGAGTGGTTTGAGCCCTAGACCTTGGTTCCAAGGGGGTGGGGGGAGAAAAAAGCCCTTCTTCTCTTGGGAGAGCTAAAAAGCCAGAGAAAGTCACTCCTTTTATTTTTATGATTATTTTCTTTCTGCAAGATTGCCACAGTCACAGTCACAACAAGCTGAGGTACGTGGAAGCTACTGTCTTTCCTCTGCAGCCCACCAGACTCGCTGGATTTCCCAGGATAAACTCCGTGGACATGGCAACCAAGACAACATAGCAGCTGGCACTAATTGACACCCTAGGTGATAACTTTTGGTAGGAGTCAGCAGAACTACTGAAAATATTCTTCTTTCCTATCTAAACTGGGGCCCAGGCTGCAGGGAATTCTCTCTGTCTCTCTGCCTCTGTGTGTGTGTGTCTCTGTTTCTCTCTCTCTCTGCCTCTCTCGCTCTCCCCTCCATATCTCTCTCTTCCTGCATCTCTCTCTCTCTTTCTCTCTGCCCTCCCCCATTTCTCTCTCCTCTCGCTGGAGATTGAATCCAGAACTTCACTCATACTAGAGGCCAGTGCTCTATCACCAAGCGATCTTAGGAATTCTTATGCTGGTCTCTGCAGCTAACTTGAAACACACACACAGACACACAGACACACAGACACACACACACACACACACCCCACAATCACTAATCCAGACTCTAGATTGAATGCCTATTCAGAGCCAGGTAGTACTTAAAGTTTTTTGCACATATAATTTAATCTTTTAGAACAACCAGAATTACCTTCGTTTTACAGAGAAAAAGTAGAAGCCCAGAAAAATTCTGTGATGCTCCTAAGGCTTCATACTGAGTAAGTAGCAGAACAAGGGACTAGTGGATTCCTGAGAAACAGATTGAACACAAGGACATGCTCACTAGGAAAGAGGGCACAGAATGAAAGCATGAGATGCTACTGCTCATACCAACCAACATCACCCAGGGACGACAATCCTCGTCGTAATATGAGGATGTGCCCGGGGTGCCACAAATCACGTCAGACAATAGGACAGGTCTTCTCAAAGTCTTACCATGGACAGTGTTCTTTGAAATGAGTCAACCAATTAAAAGGACTGGGTTGGCTCTGGTTGAACATCAGAGAACCTGTCCGAAGACTTCGAGATGTAGCAGGCGCTGAAGATGGAGGTCTACTCTGTAAGGGATCATCTCCCCAGGGATTGGACTTGCTTCTACCCCAATGCTCATGGGAGGCAGGACAGGTACCCCAATGTTCCTCACTGAATGAGTGAAAAGGGCCAGGGATGGAGCTCTTGGCTGCTGCTTATGGAGAACAACACAATGCTAGGGTAGGCTGGACAGAACCGAAGTGAGGACAGTAAGGAAAACCATGGTAACCTCGGAGCAATAAGATAGATGCGGAGAACTAGCACCCCAAGAGACAGCTTATCACCCTGAGAGCTCAGTTCCCGCCTACAGCTGACTCCAGTCACCCCCTCCCCAAAGCATTGTCGACAGTTGGTAGGCTAAAAGCATCCCCTTTCCAGTAGCTTCAGGAAGACGGGCGATTGGGAACTGTCCTAGAGGGGCAGTGGCGTCCACCCAGAGAGTACCCCTCGCCTCCCGGGGACCTGGAGCCGCAGCCTCCTATCCGGTGCGGCACGGCTCACCTCGCTCATCCCGGCGGCCGGACGGGGCGTGGCAGGCGCAGGTGAGGCGAAGGGTCCTCGGGGGATGCGGGGACCGTGGCCGAGAGTTGCCGGGCTCCGGGGCAGGCGCCCTAGCGGGCTTGAAGGAGTAAGTGCGCGCCTCGAGCGGCTGCTTCGTGCTGCCCTGGGCGCTCTGGCTGAAGCTCTGCTAAAGGGACCCCTTCTGACCAGGTCCTGTCAGCAGCTCCGCGCGCCTTGACCGGCCCCATCTTTTATAGTGAGCTCCGGTCCCCGCCTCCAGCCCAACCAATAGAAACTCTGCCTACCGCAGACTGACAGCTCCTAGAACCCAGTGGTGGCAGACTCAGAAATCTGCTGCATTTCCAAACTAGGGTAAGACTGAGAGAGCGGGAAGGAGGGGGAGACCGTCGGGGGATGAGAAGACAGAAAACGAAGTAGGAAAGCGGTGAAGGAGAGAAAAGTAGTAAGTAGTATCCGAAGGAACTGAGCTCTGGTCCTCTGTGCAAGAACAGCAAAGGCTCTTGAGCTATCTCTCTAATCCCATATGTTGTCTATATATTTTAGGGGAATAAACAAGGAGGAAGAAAATAAACAGAACACGGGTAAATGCACGAACCTTCTGGTAACTTTAGTTAACGTAGCTCTGTTTATCTATATAGTTTTCATCCCTTAAGGAAATTCTTTACATTTTCACGCCTGTGTTACTTGTTGGCATTGTACAATCTCTTACAACTTCAGTCAGCCAAACGCAGACACTTTTAACTTTCACAGATATATTCTTTGGTAGAATATAATACCTTCACAGCTGGCTAAAACCATAACTGCGCTTGTCTCAACCATTCCAGTGGTTTGGCCTCTTCTCAACAACCGAATTCCAGTAAGACTTCAAATAGTCTTTTTTTTTACTAGCTTGCTTCTGCGGTTACACATTTCCCCTGGAAAGAAGATCCACCTGAGATCCTCTGGTTCTGTTTCTATTAGGAATCCGGTTGCCTCGGTTACTAAAGTTCTAACTAGGCTAGCTCCTACTCCCTTTATGCAACCTCGGGAATCTTTCTAATGAACAATTAATTAGCTTTGAAAGGGTTGTCTTCAGTGAAACAGACCTCAATTCTTAAGCTGCTGTGAAGAAATTCTAGTGAGAATTCAGCCTCCAGGTTAGGGATCAGCTAGTTTTGCAGGTAGCAATCAAATTGTTAAATGCTTTTGTCTTTGACGGACATATGTACTGCGGGTGAGCCATCTCCTATTATGCGTGAATATAGACACAAACAATTATGTCAACAAACAGGTTTGACTGTGGCTGATATAAATGTATTTGTGATCAATGAAGTTTGAATCTTAAATAAATTTCATGAGCTAAGAAAGTTCTTTAAGTTTTAGTGGAAGAGCTGGAAAGATGGCTTAGCAGTTACGAGCGCCTGCTGCTCTTCCAGAGGACCCAAGTACAGTTCCTAGAACCATATCCAGTGGCCCACAAGTGTCTGTAACTCCAGCTCCAGAGAATCTGGAACCTTCTTCTGGCCTCCGCAAGCACTTGCACATACGTGACAACATGGCAGATACTCACAAATACATTAAGTAAATTTTAGTGAAAAGTTTTCTTTTTTTAAGGTAAATTCCCAAAGAGGCTAACAATACCACGCGATGGGAATAAATGATCTAATTGTATGGTTTAATTTTTCCAATTATTTAACTTTTTTAAAGATTTATTTCGCTGGGTATGGTGATGATGCGCACACCTTTAATCCCAGCACTTGGGAAGCAGAGGCAGGTGGATTCCCGTGAGTGCGAGGCCGACCTGGGCTACATAGTGAATTCTAGAACAACCATGGCTACACAATAGAGTGCCCAAGGAGGCCAGAAGAGGGCATTAGAACTGGAGCTACAGGGGGTTGTGAACCTCCATGTGGGTGCTGGGAACTGAACTTGGGTCTTCTGCCAGATAGCAAGTGCTCTTAGCCAACCCTCTAGCACTGGTTTTTATTTTGTTATCTATTTATTTATTTTGTTTTTCAAGACAAGGTTTCTCTGTATAACCACCTTGGCTGTCCTGGAGCTAGCTCTTGTAGACCAGGCTGGCCTCGAACTCACAGAGATCCGCCTGCCTCTGCTCAAGTGCTGGGATTAAAGGTGTGCGCCACCACTCTCCAGCAGCACTAATTTTTTTTAAATAATGTATTTATTTTTATTTTACCTGCATTGGTGTTTTGCATGCATGTATGCCTTTGGGAGGGTGTCACACAGAACTGGAGTTACAGTAGTTGGAAGCCACCACATGATTGCTTGAAATTGAACCCAGGTCCTCTAGAAGGGCAGTCGTCACGGCTTTTAACCACTGCTTCACCTTCCCAACCCTATTGGGAATTTTTTTTTAATTATTTTTACTTTGGCTTATGTGTGTGTTTGTCCGTGCACCATGAGTGTGCCTGGAGCCCACTGAAGCCAGAAGAGAGTATTGGATCCTCTGGGACTGGAGTTATAAACAGTTATGAGCCACTATGTGGGTGCTGGGAATTGAACCTGGGTCCTCTGGAACAGCATCTCCAATACTCTTAATTGCTGAGCCATCTCTCCATCTTCTGATTTATTTTACTTTTAATTGTGTGTATGTGTGTGTCTGAGGAGGGGACACCATACATGTATGTGCAGGTGCTGATGGAGGCCAGGAGGGGGCACTGACTTGCCGGGAGCTGGACTTACAAGTAGGTGTAAGCCACCCTGATGTGGCTTCTGGGAGCCAAACTCTGGTCCTCTGCAAGTGTCGTCCGTGCTCTTAACTCCTGAGCTATCTCTCAGCCCCAGTAAAACCATTCGTACCTATATAGCAACCTATATTTGGCTCATAAATCAATCCCTGACTTAGATGATTCATAGGACAATATCAATATGTCTAAATGTGCTATAATAGTAGGTCATATAATGATAAATAGTAGTATGTCAAAGAAGAAATACATTAGTTAGGACTAGCCGGCTTAGTTATTAGTTAGGTGTTACACGCCCTTAATCCCAGCACTTGGGAGGCAGAGACAGGCGGATCTCCATGAGTTCGAGGCCAGCCTGGTCTACAGAGTGAGTTCCAGGACAGGCCACAAAGCTACACAGAGAAACCCTGTCTTTAAAAAAAAAAAATCAGTTAGGACCAAAAAAGTCAAAAGATTCCTGGGGAAGATAAGATTGAAATTAGGTCTTACAGGAAGGAAAGAATATAGATAAACAGAAGAAGGAAATCGGAGTAACAACAAGAAAAATATAATTAAGCTAGATATGGAAAAATATATAAAGCTATATGGAAGGGTTTTCGACCATCAAAAGAATTTTTTAACTTAGCTCCCATACAAATAGCATTGCTATGGCTGAGAAAATGGCTCATCAGCTAAAAGTGCTTGCTGCATACGCCTGATGACATCAGTCTGCTCCCTGAAGCGTATATAAAGGCAGAAGGGGAGAACTGACCCCACAACGCTGCCCTCTGACCGCCATACATGTGTCATGGCATGAGTTCCTGCCATCATACACACAATAAGAAATAAATCAATAGACAACGTTTCTAGATTATTTTATTTTTACAGAGGAAACAAGATTGGTTTCATAAGAAAAGCGCTAACAGTAAGAAGGCCCGGATAGGAAAACTGCAGCTGTGCAGAGAATAAGAGCCTGGGTGACAGTTACAGGAGAAAAGGGACAGCGTCTAGAAACCCACAGCAGGTCAAGAATGGGTGCGTGCCTGTAGCTCCCGCACCAGAGAGGAGAAGGTAGACATAAGTAACGTGAGTTATAGGCCAATATGGGCTAGACATCCTTTCTCACAAAACAGAAATCCTCGTGCAGCGCGGTCTTTATAGTCTAATGCCACAGAAAGGCGGTGTTGGAAGCGCTAGGAAGGAAGTCTAGGGAAGTGAGGAGTCCCATAAAGTAATAAAAGTCATTGAAATTGCTGGGTGTGGTGGTTCAGGCACAGGCCTTTGACCCCAGTGTTTAGGAGGCACAGGCAGACAAATCTCTGAAAGTTCGAGGCCAGACAGACCTACATAGTGAGACCCTGTCTCTAAAGAATGAGAGAGAGAGAAAGAGGAAGAGAGAGAGAGAGAGAGAGAGAGAGAGAGAGAGAGAGAGAGAGAGAGAGAGAGAGAGACTTAACTTGAAAAAACAGCAGAGACGACTTTTAAAGAATAGCAATTTTAGTTGTTAGGTGTTTGTTTATTTGTTTTTTTGTTTTGTAGGGTCTAGCCCTGCTGTGGCTGTTCGGGAACTCAGACCAGGCAGGCCTAGAATTCATAGAAATCCACCTGCCTCTGCCTCCTGAGTTCTGTCAAGAATAGCAATCTTTTTGTTTGTTTTTATTGAGCTATATATTTTCCCCACTCCCCTCCCTTCCTCCCCATTCCCCTTTCTCTCCTATGATTCCCCACACTCCCAATTTACTCAGGAGATCTTGTCTTTTTCTACTTCCCATGTAGATTAGATCCATGAATGTCTCTCTTAGGGTCCTCATTGTTGTCTAGGTTCTCTGGGATTGTGAATTGTAGGCTGGTTTTCGTTGCTTTATGTCTAAAAACCACTTATGAGTGAGCCAATATGGTATTTGTCTTTCTGGGTCTGGGTTACCTCACTCAAGAATAGCAGTCTTAAAAAAAAATTACAAGTGTTAAGGCATACACCTTTAATCCCAATCTCCGGAAGATGAAGCAGCAGATCTCTTTGAGTTCAAGGCCAACCTGATCTACATCTTAAGTTCGAGACCAACCAAGGACACATAGTGAGACCCAATCTCAAAAACAAGCAAACAAACAAATAACATGATTCTGTGGAACTAGTTATAGATATTAGAGATCTTCACACGCTAAGATGAGGATAAATAAAGCATATAAAGGCACCTTGTAAACGGTTATCTTATCTTAAGCTGTTAGATATTTTCGCTTATTACTGGTGCCTTGGGAATAGATGGATCTTTAGGGAAGAAGATAGAAGATGGAAGGAAGCAAGACTGAGCCTGAGTAGAGAGTCTACATGGTTGATCTCAGAGTCTTGAGAGAAGAAGCACCTGTGAAGCTGGAAGAATAGAGAGCTGTTGGAATAGAGGGGGCAGGGCTGGAGGCCTGGGGGCAGGGCTGGAGGCCTGGGGGCAGGGCTGGAGGCGTGGCTCCGGCTCAGGAGCCGGGTTCTTCTCTGGTAGTTTAATTCCCAGCACTAGGGGACAATGAAGAAAGAACAGTAGCATGGAGGTTAGAGAAGAAAAGGGTCACAGAAGACAATGTAGCTATCAGGGTTCAAAAATAGTAGAGATA
This sequence comes from Microtus pennsylvanicus, assembly GCF_037038515.1. Lineage (NCBI taxonomy): Eukaryota > Metazoa > Chordata > Mammalia > Rodentia > Cricetidae > Microtus > Microtus pennsylvanicus. Next base: position 90,922,602 of record NC_134588.1, read on the forward strand.
TTGACAGGGGAAAAACATAAGAGAAAGCGCACTGAATTCAAGAGACTGTTAGAGATCACTGGTGAATTGGAGGGAAAAAAAAAGATTAAAATCAGATTATGAGACTCAAATGAAAGGATCTCTTCCCGTTCAGAGTGTTTGTGCCAGTACCTGGGAGGTCAAACAGAAGAGAGCAGGCCCAGACTGGAAAGTTGACTCAACGGACCTGAGGGAAGGTCAGCCAATATCAAATGCAAACACACGGAAGATAGGAACAGCATGTAGCAACAGTTCAGAAGTCAAAAAGGAGTCTGGAATCAGTATGAGAGAATAATAGGCATCTGGCCAGAGAGTCGGAACAACAAAGGATAATCAGGTCTAACAGACAGCAGCTAAAAGGAAAATAGGAATGTTTCCAGAAGACACGTTGGGACTTCGGTGTAGCAAAGTGCCCCACACAGACAAGACATCCATTAAACGTTTATTGTAAGAATGAGTACATTCACTCAATATTTACTGAATGAGTGAATCACACAAATAATATCGCATGGAGTGTAAGTTTAGAATGAGACGGTATTTTATTTTACATTACTTTATGTGTATCAGGGTTTTTCCTTTATCTGTGTATATGTACCATGGGTCTTGCCTAGTATACTCTGATGTCAGAAAGGGGGCATTGGATCCTCTGGAATTGGAGCTGCAGGTGGCTGTAAACCAACAAGGAGGGACTGGGAATGGAACCTAGGTCCTTTCCAAGGGTAACAAAGGTAACAAGTGCTCTTAACCACTGAGCCATCTCTTCAGCCACTGGAATGAGACTTTAATTCATATCTTACTCAATTGTTTTAGCCAGAAAACATTTATATGTGCCTGGAGTACTTAAGACTGTGTATGTCCCACCCAGGTACCATGGTTCATGCTTGTTTTTGGTTTTGTTTGTTTGTTTCTTTGATTGATTGATTGATTGATTGATTGATTGATTGATTGATTTTTCTATAGAGGGTTTCTCTGTGTAACAGTCCTGACTGTCCTGGAACTCATTTTGTAGACCAGGCTAGCCTCAAACTCACAGAGATCCACCTGCCTCTGCCTCCCAAGTGCTAGCATTTAGGGGGCTGAGGCAAGAAGATTGCGATGAGTTTGAGGTCAGCCTGGGCTACAAAGGAAGACATTATCTCAAAAAAACCAAAAGCCACATCTCAAAGCCTCTGTGAATCAAAAAGTAAAAGATGCAGACTTTAGTCTGGCTCACTGGTTCATAAAGGTTTGTTATCAGGAGGCGATGATAAATCTCAAAAGAAAGAGAAAAGGGGGCTAGAGAGATGGCTCAGTAGTTGAGAGCACTTCTGATCTTCCAAAAGACCTGGGTTTGATTCCCAGCACCCACAAGGCAGTTCACAGTTGTCTATACAATGCCCGCTTCTGATCGCCATAGGCATCAGGCTTGTAAGTGGTGCACAGACATATATGTAGGCGAAATACCCATACATATAAAACAAAACTTGGAAAGAAAAAAGAAAAAGAGGAACCAAGCAGTGATGACACCTTTTAATCTCAGCATTTGGGAGGCAGAAACGGGTGGATCTCTGTGAGTTCCACAAAAGTAATTCCAGGACAGCTAGAGTTGTTATGCAAGGGAACCCTTCTCAAAAAACCAAAAAAAAAAAAAAGAAAGAAAGAAAAGAAAAAAAAGAAAAAAAGAAGAAGAAAAGGAAGAAAGGAAAAGAAAAGGAAAAAAGGAAGGAAAGAAGGAAGCAAAAAGAGCAATCCTTGGACTGGAGAGAAGCTCAGGGGTTAGGAACTTATACTATTCTTGCAGAGGACACACAACAGGCTGCTCACAACTGCCTGGAACTCCAGCTCCAGGGCATCTGATACCTTTCTGGTCTCCTACACATGCTCTTGCATAGACATACAATAAATAAGGATTAAATTTTTAAAAAAATATTTTTTTTTAAAGCTCCATTTTAAAAAAGCAGTTCTTGCTGGGCAGTAGTGGCCCAGGTCTTTAGTCCCAGCAGTAGAGAGTCAGAGACAGGCAGGATCCCTATGAGTTCCAGAACAGCCTGGTCTACAGAGCAAGGACCGGGACAACCAGGGCTACACAGAGAAACCCTGTCTCAAAGGAAAAAAAAAGTCATGTCTTTAATACAGCAGCTTACAATTGATTGATAGTCAGAAGCCCGCAATTGTTCTTCAGATAGTACAGTGACAAATTTGAGTGCAGATATAGCTTAAAGGCTCCTAGAGGCCGAAGGTCCAGGAGGACCAAGACAGGAGGGACTGAGGGTGGCAGGAGATGGGTGGGGAGGGCGGGTATGTGAGGTGATTCCATCTGAACGAAACAACAAGGGCGGACGTCCGAGGTAAGTGAGCACAGCCTGTTCAGGGCACTCCAAATGTTTAAGCACTTCTAGCGCCAAGTGCGATGTACTAGGTCAGGGCAGGGAAGTGAGGACAGAATAGAAGAGGCCAGCGTGATAAATAGGGGTCAGATCACAAAGGACTTTGTGTTACATGCTAAAGAGATTGGATTTTTTTTTCCCCTGAAGGTGATGGAAATCAAATGAGGAATTTTAAGCAGGGGAGAGACATGATCAAATTTGCATTTTTGAAATAGCAACCACGGAGGATGGGTTAGGAGATGAGACTGAAAGCAGAGAGAATAATTTAGTAGGCTACTGCAGAGAGAGTGAAACGGTGTGGGCCTGAACTTGGCTGAGAGGTGGTGGTGGGCGGTTAGAGGTCAGGGGACAGCAATGACAAATTACGACTTCTGGTCAGTTTTAGGCAGCGACAAGAGGCCAGGTTGTCCATCTTCCCACTTAACATCTGGGAGAGGGTGGGAATGGAAGAACAAAGAAGGAAGACAGTAAGGGGATGAACACGTACAGACCCCTCCCATCTTTTAAGCACTGTCCAAAGAATTTTACATATTACTTTATTCTTTACAATAAAGTTGTCTGGTAGTTCCCTGACCCTAGGTGAAAGAAATAAGAATTTAGAAAGTGTAACACTCAGGTCTCAGCCAGCAGTTTTCCGGATCCTGGCCTGGGGTAGGTGTGTAGGGAGAGGGTGAACACATCAATGAACTGAAATCCTATTTTCCATGGATACTCATGACCCATGCAGAAGATTCCACTCTTGGTCTGGTCCACAGAAGAGGCCGTAAGGCTGGAGAAGCTGTGCTGTACATAGGAAAGTTAGCTCAGAGAAGTCTGCTTTCAAGAAACCCTGTCTCAAAAAAGTATAGGATGTCCTACGCGTGGTGCTCTGTGTCTATAATCTCAGTACATAGGAAGCAGAGGCAGGAGGATAGGGAGTTCAGTACCAGCCTCAGCTACATAACAAATTCCAGATAAGCTGAGGCTACATGAGACCCTGTCTTGAACAACAGCAGCAGCAGCAGCAGCAACAACAACAACAGAAGTACAAGGTAGACTTCTCAAAACAAAAACAAAAACAACAAAAACAAACAACAAAAACAAAAAACCAAGGCTCAGCATAATTTCTAGACCCCAGTGAATGAACAGCCCCAGGCTCAAATGTTTCCTCCAGTTGACCTCTCCCTAAGCATCCTGTACTGTTTAAGTCAAGGTTCTATTGCTGTGAAGAGACAACATGCCACAGCAACTCTCATAAAAGAAAGCATTTAACTGGAGTTGGCTTACAGTTTCAGAGGTTTAGTGTTGGGATCTTTTTGTAGACTGTGTAAAGATGTGTCTCTGTCCTTCCTCACCTGTCTAAGGTACCTTCTGATTGGTTTAATAGAGTTGAAGGACCAATAGCTAGGCAGGAGAAAATAGGTGTGACTTCCAGGCAGAGAGAGGAACTCTGGAAAAGAATCTAAGGCAGATGATTTGCCAGCCAGATGCAGAGGAAGTTGGACTGATGGTACTGAGGAGAGGTAATGAGCCATGGGGCAGACATGGATTAATATAAACAGGCTAATTTAAGTTTTAAGAGCTAGTTGGTGTTGGGTGGTGGTGATGGAGCTCTATAAATTTGAGGCTAGCCTGATCTACAAAGCAAGTTCCAGCATGGCCAGGACTATTACATAGAAAAACCCTGTCTTGATAAAACAAAACAAAACAAAAAAACCTAAGCTAAAGCCAAGTTTCCTTTTCCTTTTTCTTTTTTGAGACAAGGTTTCTCTGTAGCTTTGGTACCTGTCCCAGAACTAGCTCTTGTAGACCAGACTTGCCTCGAACTCCCAGAGATCTGCCTGCCTCTGCCTCCCCAGTGCTGGGATTAAAGTGCTGCTCAGCGGTAAGAGCTAAAGAGCTAAGGTTAGAACTTGAACTTAAGTTCTTAGGGTCTTGTTGCAAAATATTTGGCTAACTATGTAAAGATGTGTTGTTGTTGTTTCACCTTGCCTGCCTAAGGTACCCGATTGGTCTAATAAAAAGCTGAATGGCCAATAGCAAGGGAAAAGGTAGAGGTGGGACTTAGAGGTAAGGAAAGTAAATAGGAGGAGGAATTAGACTCAAAGGAAAAAGAAAAGGAGATGACAGGGAGATGTAGAGGCCAGACAGACAGACATGGAGGAAGCAGGAAAGTACGACATACATGAATGAAAAAAAGGCTAAAAAGCCCCAAAGCAAAACATAGCTGAACAGAAACAGGTTAAACTAAGTTAAAAGAGCTAGTGGGAGAAGCCTAAGCTAAGGCTGAGCATCCATAATTAATAATAAGTCTCCATATCTTTATTTAGGAGCTGGTTGGTGGCCCAAAGAAAATCCCAACTACAGGTTTCTCACTCTCCCTCTCTCTTCCCCCACCCTCTGAAGCAGGGTCTCACTATGTAGCCCTGGCTGTCCTGGGGCTCACTCTGTAGACCAGGCTGTCCACAAACTCACAGAGATCCCCCTGCCTCTGCCTACCAAGCACTGGGACTCCTGAGTGGTGGTGCATTCTAGGCTCTTAGGGCTTTATTGCTGTAGTTAAACAAGAGTGAGGAGAAAAGAAGCCTGCTCATGGCTCTACCATATCTGCCTTCATGTTTCTGGCTTCTTGACTATCTGGGTTGCGCTTTCAGATTGAGTTTGTCTTTGTTTTCTCCTAGCTAATTCTTCATTGTCTCTTAAAAATCAACTCAGTTGCCACTCTTTCAAGAAGGAAATGGAAAATGGTATCACTCTGCCAAATCAGGATTAAGGTCCCTTCTTTTGATCATAATCCTCTGAACATAGCTCTATCAGGGGTCTGAATATATTTCTTTATATCTGTTATAAGGACTGTCTACTTAATAGGTTTAACCCTCATGAATACAAGAGAGTGTCTTACTCATCTTTTTATCATTGTATCTATGGTATAAGACCCTATGGTAGGGTCTCAATCGGTATTTGTAGTTTTGAAGTTTTTGTTTGTTTGTTTGGTTGGCTGGATGGTTGGTTGGTTGATTTTTGGTTTTTTGAGACAGGGTTTCTCTGTGTAACAGCCCCAACTGTCCTGGAACTCACCCTGTAGACCAGACTGACCTCAAACTCAGAGAGATCTTTCTACCTCTGCCTCCCAAATTCTAGTATTAAAGGTGTGCGCCACCACTGCCCAGTAATTAGAAATAATTACTACACCATCTTCTGAAGTTCATGGATAAATGTATTCTTGTGGTACACATAAAAACACTCTGGCATGCACATACACATAAAATAAATAATTTTAAGGCTAACTGTTGTGGAATAATCTTTTTGCACACTGTAACAATGTGTCACTCTAACTGGCTTAATTAAAAGCTGAGCAGCCAATAGCTAGGCAGGATTTCCAGGCACAGAGGATGCTGGGAAAAAGAAGGGCGGAGACAGGAGGAAGCAGGAAAGCCGGATGGACAGTGCATAGATGAGGTAAATGAGCCTCGGGGCAGCACACACATTAATAGAAATGAGTTCATTTAAGTTAAGCTAGCTAGAAACAAGCTTAAGCTAAGGCTGAGCATTCATAATTAATAATAAGTTTCTGTGTCATGATTTGGGGGCTGGTGGTCCAAGAAAGCCTGCTACAAATGGGGCTGGGCTTTAGGGTTTCAAAAACCCGAGCCAGTCCCAGTGTTGCTCTCCCTCTTCCCCCGGCCTGCAAATCTGGATGTAGAAATCTTAGCTACTTCTCAAGCACCAAATGTGCCTGCATAGCACCATGCTTCCTGCCATGGTAATAATGGACTAAACCCCTGGAACTGTAATCAAGCACCAATTAAATGCTTTTTTTTTCTTTAATAATAGTTTCCTTGAGCTAGGTGGGTGGTGGTTCAGGCCTTTAACCCCAGAACTTAGAAGGCAGAGGGAGGTGAATCTCCAAGTTAAAGGCCAGCCTGGTCTACAAAGACAGCCAAGGCTACATAGAGAAACCGTGTCTTGAAAAACCAAACCAAACAAACAAATAAAATCAACATGGCAATAACAAAATTGAACCAAGTATGGGAATCTTCTGATTGCTAGGTCTGTGTGATCAATCACACAGGTCCTACACAACCCATGAACTCAGCTCTAGGACAAGAATTCCCAAATCAAGTTCAACTACTTCTAACTTATTAGAGTCACGTGGGGGGGGGCACATGTGTAAACCAGCGGACAATCTTGGGTATCATTCACTTCTCAAGTGCCATCCGCTTTTTTTGTGAGGGTTTTTTGCTGTTGTTTTTACATTCCTTTATTTGGGAAGGGGTGGACATATGCCACCGAGCATTGATAGAGGTCATAGGACAACTTGCAGAGGGCCAATTCTCTCCTTCCACCATGTGGATTCTGGTATCAAAGAGGTCATCATGCCGGGCAGCAAGTGCCTTTACCCACTGAGTCATTACGCCAGCCCCACCCTGTTTTTTGAGACAGTTTCTCACTGGTCTGGAATTTGCCAGCTAAGCTAGACTTACCCCAGAGATCCACCTGTCTCTGCCTTCTTGGCATTGGGATTACAAGTATGTCCCCCTGTAATGAGTCTTTATCTGCTCCACCAGCTCCCAAATAATGACTCGAAGACATAGCATTAATTATGAAAGATCAGCCTTTAGCTTAAACTTATTCTTAACTAACTCTTATAAAAAAATTAACCTATTTATATTAATCTGTGTTCTGCCACATGACTCAAGGCTGTTATCTCTCCTCCTGCACATCCTGCTTGTTCTGGATCTCCTGGCATCTCTGCCTTTCTTCTCCCTAGAGTTCTCTTTCTGTCCATTAGTCCCACCTATACCTCCTGCCTAGCAATTGGTCATTTAGCTTTTTATTAAACCAATCATACTGACACATCTTCACACAGTGTAAAGTAATATTCCACAACATCCACTGTGCCTTGTAGAACAATGTGGGTTTGGGTCTGATAAGATGGCTCGTGGGTTAAGAACACTGGCTGCTCTTCCAGAGGACCTGGGTTCAATTCCCAGCAAACACATGGCAGCTCAATATTGTGTGTGTAACTCCAATCCAAGGGATCTGGCACCCTTAAATAGACATGCATGTAGGCAAAAAACTGTCGTGGTCCAACAAAAAACAAAGAACACAAAATAAAAAAATAAATAAAACTTTTTTTAAAAAAGTGGGTTCTAGGATTTAAACCCAGGCCCTTGCTTGCTTGCATAGTAAGCACTTCAATGGCTGAGCTATTGCTCTACCACCTAGGGTTCACTTTTATTCATATCTCAGTCATCCCAAGCAGGGAAGAGGTATCTCTTCTGACTTTATGCCCAAATTCTTAATCTCCTGAAGTCTTTTTAAAACAAATTTCTGGGGCTAGAGAGAAGGCTCAGAGGGTAAGAGCACTTAACGCTCCTGCAAAAGATTCAGGTTCAATCCTAGTACAGAACATTGTAGCTCACAAGCGTCTATAACTCCAGTCTCAGAAGATCAGACAATGTTCTCCAGTCTCTGTGTGTACTAGGTGTACACATTAAAAGAAAAAAATCAATAAATCTTTTTTAGAAAAAAAAAGAAAGAAAGAAAGAGCTGGGAGGTGGTGGCACACACCTTAATCCAAGCACTTGGGAGGCAGAGGCCGGTTCATCTCTAAGTTTAAGGCCAACTTGGTCTACAGAGTAAGTAACGGGACAACTAAGGCTACACACAGAGAAACCCTGTCTTGAAAAGCCAAAAGGAAGAAGGAGGAGGAGAAGAAGGAAGACAGGAAGGAGGGAAGAAAAAAGGAAGGAAGGAAGTGGGGGGCGGTTAAGAGCACTGGGCTGGTCTTCTAGGGGACCTGGGTCAATCCCCAGCACCATACGGCAGGTTATAACAGTCCTGTAACTCCAGTTCCAAAGGACCCGACATCCTCACACCCCTCACACAGACATACATGTAGGCAAAACACCTTTGCACATAAAATAAATAAATAAATTTCTTTGAGAGCCTGGTATAATTGTTATAGCTATCCTCTGACTATTGGCATACTGCATGTGAAAAACCTTGCCCTCTCTCCCTCTTCATCTCTCCTCACTTTATGCAGGATCCACATAAAGAGAGGACTGTAGATTTAGCCTAAAGCTCACCAATAGGGAAAACAAGTAGCAGTTTTCAATGATCTGTGAGGGCCCCACCTATCATAGCCCCTCCCCATCTGTTACCAACCAACAGCTGGAACATGCTTAGGAAAACCTCCCGCCTCAGGTCTTTGCCCTGGGTCCAGAGTCTGCATCCTACCTACTACATATGGCACAGAGAGTACCCGGAGGTCACATGCATGAGACCTAGAGACAAGGTACCGAGGATAACCCCAAATTCCTGCAGCTCCTGAGATCACAAGGAGAGTAGGGTCAGCGTGGAGGCTTGGGGAGAGATTCTGTGGCCTGTATGCGGCGTGCTGCCTAAGAGAAACAGGTGGGTAATCTGTGGAAGGCCGGAGACCAAAAACAACATTTCTGCTTTCAGTACAGACAGTGCTGGTATTGGGTGGAGGGTAGGTAGCCTTGGGAAGGGATCCTGCAGAAGAAGAGGAAGAGAATCTAGTGTGTTTCCGAGCTGACTGTTAACTTCCTCCCACATCCAGGAGACCATGACAGCCACGCTAACACTTGAAACCATGGCCAGTGGAGAGGAATATGAGCCGAGGAACTGTGTGGTGTGTGGAGACCGAGCCACGGGCTATCATTTCCATGCCCTGACTTGTGAGGGCTGCAAAGGCTTCTTCAGGTGAATGCTTTCTCCCCATCAGAAACAACCCCCGCACTCCTATGGGGCCGCCTTGAAACGCTGGCCCATCTCCAAGCTTATGGGGCTTTCATACTCTCACAGCCAAGCTGTACTGTCCTGTGTCTAGCACCCTCAATCTTGCTGCCCCCAACACTGTATGGAACCGGTGACAATAGAACAGCAGGCCAACCATTTGTCCTAGAGGCTCAGCCTCTTAGTCAAGAGTAGTGCACATGATCTGCCCAGGACCAGTAAGTACTACACAATGAGGGTTCCTGAGTGGCCTCGCTTCCCCGTGAAAATGCTCCAGCAGCTTCTGAGGACCTTTGGACACAACTCAGATTAGCCTGTTGTTAAACCAGTTAGCTTTTCCATACCCTTCCAGCCTCCTCTTACGCTCAGCTGCCTGCTTCGCTGCCATCTCAGATCCTGCAGTGTCTTTCTCTGTCTCGCAGACGAACAGTCAGCAAAAACACTGGTCCCATCTGTCCATTTTCTGGAAGCTGTGAGGTCAGCAAAGCCCAGAGACGCCACTGTCCAGCCTGCAGGTTGCAGAAGTGTCTAAACGCTGGCATGAGGAAAGACAGTGAGTTGGCCCCCTACCATCCCAGGACGCCATTTAGTGTGTTTCTCTGCTGTCTGGTATACCTATTAGCTCGTGTTCCACATAGCAGGCAGAGTAAGCTTTTTGAAACTTAATTAGATTATGCCACAGTTCCCAAAGCTTCCAGTCTCTCTCTTTAAAAGTAATTTTTTTTTATTTTTAATGTGTATAAGTGTTTACCTGCATATATGTCTGTGCACCTTGTGTATGCCTGGTGTTCACAGAGGCTCGAAGAGCATGTTGGATCCCCTGGAACTGGAGTTAAAGATGACTATAAATTGCCATGTGAGTGCTGGGAATTGAACCCAGGTCCTCTGCAAGATCAGCCAGCGCTTTTAACCCTGAGCCATTTCTCCAGTCTCTCCCTGCTCCAACCTCCTTTAAGGTACATGATTTCATACAAATCCTACTTCAGACTTTGTCTCTTAAGCCCTTCAACACATACTGGCTCGGTGCTGTCCTCGAGCGCAGCAAGCTTACTCTTCCCCAGGACTTCCCCATTTCCTCTCCCCGAAATTCCTTCCCCTTCAAAGTCACCTGGCTTGCCTCTTCTCTTCTATCTCTGGAGTACATGGTACCCGTCTTCTTGTAGGAACTTCTTAGTTATTCATTGCTGCGTTCCCTGTGCCAGGTAACTGTGCTGTGCTCCCAACAGATTAATGCAGCTGGCCTCCCACAGCTTCAGCCTGTCAGCTAAACAGCACAGTCACACTTGGGCATCAAGCCCATCCGCCTCTCAAACTCCAGCACTTCCATCTCACACTCCTTTCAGCATGGAGCGGGTGGAAAGGACACTGTAGAAGCCAAATGGCACTGCCTTGAGTTCTCACTTATTTTATGACTATGGAAGTGTTGCTGGAGTCTACGCTTCTGAGAAATACGAAGCCTGCCCTGTCTAATTAGAGTCGCTACCGCCAGTGAAATCTAGCCATAGAACCTTTGAAAGTACAAAGCTATGCAAATCTAAAGTGACATTTTCAAAATGAAGACCCTTCTTCAACGTTCCCAAGGAGCCAAACATCTCCCCTTCCCACTTTACTCTCCACCTCTCCCTTCTTTCCCATGGTGCACTGTTTCCTGCTGCAGTGTGTCACCGGTAAATACGAGGTCAGTAGATGTGTGCAGGAACCCTCTGCCGCCTAGACACACTGGTTCAGTGAAGTCCACGGAAGCCTCAGAAACCTTCCTTTCTTCCTCAGTCCTTACACGGGGAGACTGAGTAGCCTCGCCTCAAGGGGCGGAAGAAAGGTGCTCTCTGCTGCTCTCAACTTATGTCGTCTTTCTTGCCTGCCACAGTGATACTGTCAGCAGAAGCCCTGGCATTGCGGCGAGCCAGGCAGGCACAGCGGCGGGCACAGAAAGCATCGCTGCAGCTGAGTCTGGAGCAGAAAGAGCTGGTCCAGACCCTCCTGGGGGCCCACACTCGCCATGTGGTCCCCATGTTTGGCCAGTTAGTGAAGTTCAGGGTGAGAACTTACAGGATTTGTCCTGGGTGCCTGAGGGAGAGCACTATTACCATGCCCTGACAGAGGACAGATCTCCAGAACCCCAGAGTGGGCAGGTTCCTCAGCCAAAAACCCTTCTAAGGCTGATGAGACCCAAAGGATGGCCAAGGCCGAGGCTTCTCACTCATGCTCTAAACTCTTCTAGCCTCCAGCCCACCTGTTCGTCCATCACCGGCCCTTCCCCACTCTGGTCCCCGTGATGCCACTGCTCACACACTTTGCAGATAGCAATACTTTCATGGTGCAGCAGATTATCAAATTTACCAAGGAACTGCCCCATTTTCGGTGAGTACCATGTGGTCTTTCAGGAAGTAAATGCTTCATAAACCATACCAGGCTCTGATAAAAGTCACATATCCGCTGGCTATTCTGAGCCCTAGGCCTTGAATTTTCAGCACTAGGTACGTCAGTCGGGCCTTTTGATGGGGCAGGCCTAAGTCTAAAGTGCCCTTATTTTCTGCTCCACACAGGGCCCTACCCATGGAGGACCAGATCTCCTTGCTCAAGGGAGCGGCTGTGGAAATACTGCACATCTCACTCAACCTTACTTTCTGTCTTCAAACGCAGAATTTCCTCTGTGGGCCTCTATGCTACAGAATAGAAGATGCGGCCCATGGTAAGATGGTAGAAACAGCACAGGCTGTGTGTCCGTGGGGTATAAAGTATGAAGCGTGACCAGGAGGCTCCTAAGCCTACCGCCTCTCACAGTAGGGTTCCAGTGGGAATTTTTGGATTTGATCATCCGCTTCCATGGGACATTGAAACGACTAAAACTCCAGGAGCCCGAGTATGTGCTCATGGCTGCCATGGCCCTCTTCTCTCCTGGTGAGCATCATCCAAAAGCCAAGGAACTAACTCTCAGCCCCTTTAATCTATCCCTGACCATCTTGCTTCCCAGCCCACAGTGTGGATCTATAGCATTCTCAGTCCCTGTACCACGTGAGGCTCCCCACCTGGGTCCCTGCCATCTTGACCTTCCCACCTCCTCTCTCAGACAGGCCTGGAGTCACCCAGAGAGAAGAGATTGATCAGCTGCAAGAAGAGATGGCACTGATTTTGAACAACTACATCATGGAACAGCAGAGGCCCCAAAGTCGGTAGGTAGGAGGCTGGGGACTCACAGGCTGCACTGGGGGAAGGAAGGGATTGGAGAAACATTGGGATCAGAATGAATGCATTTACCGTTGTTTCCTTCGGGAACCTAGATCTTCCCTTGGGTCACCCCTATCACACCTAGTTCCAGTACCCAAACTGTGCACACTGCTGTTCCTTCTCACTTTTCCAAGTTTTTTTTTTTATTCAGTAGAGATGCAAAGTAGTAGCTCATAGCCTGTGTGTGATAGCATTCCTGAGACTGGTGATAGCCATCACCTCCTCTCCAACTTCATTCTTCTTTTTGGCCCTCTCCTTTCCCTTGGGTCAAGTCCTTGAATTTTTCAGTTCCATTTGAAGTCATGGTCATTCACAGTTTCATGGGCAAAGCCTGTCCCTGGCTCGGTAGTCCAGGCTCTGAAGTTAATGCCACTTTTGTTCTGCTCATTCCTTGATAAATCAGTTTGCTAAGAGGGGGATGTTTTGTACCATAGAACAACACACCGCCTTCTAGAACTCCATCTAGAAGGCTCCACCTTCAGGTTCTATACAGTTGAAGTTTTGGCCAAGTCTAGTTCTTTACATTTGACCTCTAAGCCCTGGGTTCAGGAAAAACTAGGCACAAAGAAGGAAGACAGTGCTGACAGAGGCCCTCTTGGGGACTTCTGAACATTTTCAAAATGTAGTATGTGCCATCCACAGCAGGATTTTCTAATGTTCAGACTTAACCTCCTGGAGGGGATAGTTCGGGGGACTGAGGCCTCAGGACGAGACTCCCAGCTGCCTTATTTCCCTCTTCTTTCCCTGGTAACCCTACTACTCCTTCTAAAGGTTTCTGTATGCAAAGCTGATGGGCCTGCTGACTGAGCTCCGGAGCATAAACAATGCATACTCGTATGAAATACAGCGCATCCAGGGACTGTCTGCTATGATGCCGCTGCTTGGGGAAATCTTCAGCTGAGGCCCAGGCTGGCCTCCTTCCCCAGACCCCCTGGGATACACTGGACTGGCAAGGGGAAATTGCTGGTGCCCAAGATGGGGACCAGCTAAAAGGAGCTCAGTGGCAGCAATGAAACACTGAACAGTATCTGTCTCTCCGTGCGGTCATCCATGGGGCGTGGACAGGGCAGGGGGCAGAGAGTGGGGAGTTGGGGTGACCACAGGACCAAAGCAGTTCTCTGGAAACACAGAAGATGGGAAAGGAGGAAGTCTCAGGGCTAGGAGGTGACGGTCCTTCAAGGAATGGGTGGGCCCATTCTTTGGTCTTTCTATGGCCAAAGATTTAGCTCTTTAACCCTATTTTCCCAACCTTGGGAGGCTGAGGGATGGAAAATGGGAGAAATGGTATAGGAAGTGAATCCCATGCAGATCTTTCTGCTCTGAAGAAGAAGCTAATACCTTAATCAAATAAAAATAATAAAGAAGAAAGTAGGGTGAGGGAAGCCAGATACATCCCTTAATCCTTCTCCTTCAGTCCAGAGCCATAGAGATACGGAAAATTATAGTGGGGCTGCTGGCAGAATTGGGAACCTCAAACCACTGCCTCATGGGGAAGTGATCGTGTGGCAGCTTCAGTTCCGAGGAGGACACGGTCCTGCCCGCCACTCTGCCCTAGAAGTCATCAGCAAGGTAGGCTCTGGAGAGGGACCTAGTTAGTCTCTGGCCCTAGGGCATCTGACTCAAAGGTTCCAGCTGCTGTGTGGAGGTCACCTCCAGGACCACTTCAGCCCACGGTGATGCTGAAGCCACAATGGAATCTGTTGCGCCAGTGATTGAGGAAGGCTCCGAGGGCGAGAGTGACGGGCAGGGGGGGCATCTTCTTCTCCAACACAGCACCAACACACCAGTTACTGTCCACCAGGCCTGCCAGGCAAGAGGACACTGGTCAGGCTGTATAGCAGGACTTGGAATAAGGAGTTAACAGAAGTAAGGTAGAGCCTCCTCCCTTCCTGTGTAACCCCAAATCCCTCACCAGTTCCAAACATCACAATAACCCTCACCTCTAAACACCATATTGGCCTGGGGCAGAGTCAGGTGGTAACCAAAGGAGAAGGTTGTATCTTGTAGCCTTGTATTTGCCTCAAACTCCACTCCAACCTGAACCTGAGAAACAGGGACAAAAATGAGAGGAGGAACCGACACCTTGAATACCAGAAGAGTCCCAACAGGGTAGTAGCAAGCTGGGCACATGTGTGGAGATGTATACCAGAGTGAGGGTAGGAAGAAGAATAGGCCAGGAGCCTGGGGGGACCTGAGGGGCAGAGTTTCTCGCTGACCAACTAGGATAGCGGATCAGGTCAATAATCTTACCTGTTCATTTGCCCTGTGGTAATAACTTGCATGGGCCCCACCTGACCCAACATTCAACGTAGCTACCCAGTGTAGAGCTGGGGGGAAAAGTACAGAGGGAAAAGACAGTTACTGTAGTAGACACGGGCAAGGAACCCCAGAAAAGCCTAGAGTCGCTCCCCCTCACCACTGTCTCACTTAGCTCCGTACCTGAGTACTTCCCAGCCAGAGTCAAGATGGCCCCCTCTTCGCCTGGTCGCCGGTGATAAACTAGCTCTCCTCCTAGCACCAGCCGTTGGGTGACGCTCTGCAGGAAGTGAGCGACCATGATCACTGTGGGCGAGTAAGGAGACAAGAGTCAGGTGTGTGCCCCTACCATCCAGTCACCCCCACTCTGGCCTGCCCAGAAAGTTCCTTTTCTAATCGCCAAACTACATTGAAGATGAAACGGCATGACTGGCATTGTTTGCAAATGGACAAGCTAGAAAGAACTCCGTCCTAGTTCCCCACCTGACTCCCCAATCAGGTCAGGATTTCCCAGGGTCAGAGTGGCTGTGTAGTCATCTCCCCGATACTCGCCATCAAACTGCCACGTCAGGAACTTGGCCTGCTGTGTCTGGGGAGGAGAGTAAGAAATAAAATACCCTTCCCCCTTTTTATGTTCAATATTGCCTCTGCTCCTCCCCCTAGACCCCCGAGGCAGGATACCCATGGAAGAGAGAGAGAGGTGCCTCAGCGGATGGAGGCAGGAACTGTGGGTCACCTGGAAGACAGCCTTAGCTCGTAGCCGCTCTGCCAACAGAAGCAAGACCTGGGCGTTGAGACTGCCACTGCTGTCCATATCCCCCACCACGGTGGGGAACACCTGTTAAGGAGTGTAGACAGTAAGGCTGAGATGGGTAGGTAGTTTTTATTGACCTAAACAGGAACACTAAGGGATTTCCGTAACGACACACAGTGCCCCCTGGTGGGCGTCAAAGACAAACGCGGGCATCTTGGCACAGGCGTATCTCTCTACCCTGTCCCATTCAGAAGAGCCGCAGAGAACAAAGTTGCTGGATGATTTTCCTGACAGCACATACATTTCCTCCCCAAGACCTACGTCCGCGTGAGGGTCTAGGGAGTTGATGCAAATGTGGTGGAGCCCTCACCTCAGTGGGGCTAAGCTGCCAGTCCCCTGCGTAGGCGGCATGGAGATGATACCCTGGCAAGCCCAGGGCACTCATGTGCACAGTATGAGCCACCTGAGGAAAGAGGAGACGACGGAGAACATGACATTCTTCTTTAATTCCCTATCCCACCCTTGATCTTTTCCCATTCAGCGGGTGTTTCTAAAAACCTCAACTGTTCCGACATATGAAGAGGGTCACTGGATTTTAAGCAACAAGTCCCACAGACAAAGAAAGGAAAAGGGACCCCCACATTGTCCCTCACTTGTCACACCTAGCCTGGCTAAGACTGGAGTAAGAGGTGTGAAGAAGAGGATCCAGGGATGGGCAGGGAGGTGAAGTGAGGAGGGGCCGGAGAAGTGGGAGCACCTGGAAATGACTGCTCAGAACCTTGTTGACAACCAGCTTCACGCCCTCCATCTGTGCTGGAAATACATCTGAAAGGAGTGAGGGGAAGGGAAGGAATAAGTACAGATGAGGACCCCTAGCCAAGGAGGTAGACCTCCCTTTCAATCCCACATGAAGCACCGAAGGAAATGACCTCCTTTCAAATCCTGCAACAAAAATGCTCTGCTTTGGACATCTGACCCTTCTTGACTGCTGGATGCTCCAGCTGTGATCTCTCTGTTCACATCACGGGGCATCAGCATTCAAGAGCCTCCCCTCCTCTACCCCTTCCACCTAAGACACCCAAACCCCACATCCTCACCTTTGCACAACCGGTGCAGCTCATCGAAGCTCCCGGGGTTGGGCAGTGGTTCCTCTCGACGGGGGGTCCGGCGGGGTAAAGTCCCCAGCGGTGCCAGGCCCAGGGTGTTACCCATTTTAGTCCAGAGGACAGGGAGGGGTCGGGGTTAGCCTGGGGAAACAGTCTATTGCTCCCTCTACCCCCCACGGGCTCCACCCCCCATCATCAGGCTCCCCAGTTTCAGAAACTTCCATAGGGTTCAATGCTAGACCTGCAACAAGGAACAGTAGGGGAAGAGAGCACCGATGGAAAAATTGAATCCCAGACACACTCCCGCCCCATCGTTGATCCTTCACCCCCACCTGTCACCCCTGTCCGCTCTCCCATTATCTATTCTTAACCACCACCACAGGCTTCAGCTAGCTCCCTAGTTTCTCTATTCTTCATTCCCACGTCCCAAGGCTCTGCCCGCAATGGAACACTAACCCTTACCATCTCAAAGCCTCCCGCTGCCTCTTTCCCCTAGGCACACCCCGGTCATCTTGATGGGGGCAGCCATCTTAAGTAATGGCAGAGCTATAGCTTCAATCTGCATTCTAGGCATGGCCATAAGCGCCATCTTGGAAATGGGCAAAGGAAGCGCTCAAAGACCCAACCCAACCAATGATGAAAAAAGGTGCTTAAATTTCCAGTGACCAATGGGAGAGGAGGAAGCAGAAGAGTGGCAGCCCTGACTGCCCCAGAGCTTCAGTCCTCCGCTGCAGGGGCGAGTGGGAGTTTGTGGGTGGTACTTTAGACTTGAGTCGAAGGCGACGTAAGACAGCCCAGCCTCTTCAAGGTCGAGAAAAATTTGTGTGCGTTTGAGACGCCAGAGGGAGCATTTTGTCCAGCATCGCTGGAGCTCCTTAAACCAGACCTGAGGAAAGTGAAACTACAGTTTGAGTTTGGAGACGTGTTTTATGAAGAGACGCTCAGGGAGGGATTGTGAAGACTCCAGTTCGCATTACTCTCTACCTACCTAAAATCCTCTGGGGGATCCCCACAGCCCTCCCACACCTCCAGAGGGCTGCTGCTCACAAACACAGCTCTCCCTTAGAAAATAGAACCCTATCACCACTACCTCCCCTGCTCTGGAATTCTACAAGCCAGGCCTTCTTGTTAGGAAATAGGAAAGGCTGTGAGTTTGAGGGAGGGGAGCGGGTTGTGGGCAGAACTAATTTCTGAAGCTGCCCTCTCCAGTTACTCCTTCTTTGCAGACGGGACTAATGCAATCCAGGAATCCGACTTCTGCCTGTCCTTACACTCTGCCCCCAGGGCCAGGGGCAAGCGGCACTGTGACAAAAGAGCTACTTCACAAGAGGACAGCTGGAAATGGGAAAGATTTCTTGGTCATTGTTCGCACCCTGCCTCTCAGTAGTGTTCAGTGCACACAGGGTAAATTTGGGGGGCCAAAGGGTGAAAGATAGCAATGTTTTCAATATCTACTTAGCTGCTTCCACTGGAGAGCTCTGGGCCTAGGGAATGCGCCTCATAGTCGTCCCCCCACGACACTAATTAGAGCTCGGTCAAAGGGCCAGGACCTAACTGATAAGGTGATTAAATAACCAGGCATCTTCAACCTTTATCTGGACTGAAACCTCTTAACTGTTGCAGCTGGGAGCAGGAAGGAGGGCAGAGGCTATTTTTCTGAATTTGTTTTTTTGGGGGTAGGGATGGGAACCCAGGAGTGTTAGTCCACATTCTCATTACACATTAACTCAAAAAGGGACAGAGTCAGCGGTATCTGTTCTTGTATTCCCCTAAGCCCCATTCCCTGCCACTTCCGATTTCAATTCCTTTTTCCTGTTCTTCTCTCTCTCTCTCTCCTTTCTTTTTTTAAGACAGGTTCTCTCTATGCAGCCCTGAAACTCACTATATAGATCAGGCTGACCTCCTAAAACTCACTATATAGATCAGGCTGACCTCAAATTCACAGAGATCAGTCTGTCTCTGCCTCCCCAGTGCTGGGAAGAAAGGCACATGCTATCATGCCTAGCTTCTTTCTCCTTTCTTTTGTTCCCAAACACCTCTTTGCCAGGTTGCTATGAAAGTATGAAACGTATAGGGTTGGGGGAATGAAGTCTATCCACAGTGAGGTAAAGATAACAAGGGCTATGTGCTTTGTGTCAGAACTTCCCAGAGAAATAGCTTAGAATCCTGATTCCCTGCTATGTATCAACCCCCCATTAACTTCAGCCCTCTATCCCCAAAGAATAAAACATAGGCAGATAGATCTTGGTCTTCCCCTGAGTTTATACCCCCCCGCCTCTCATTTGAACACCAAGAGTCCCTTTTGCTTGTTATTCCGTCCATCCCTGCAGCGTGTTTACTCCAGCATGATCTCTGCCCCTCTGGACTTGCCATGCTCGGCATCACCTGACAGGGGTGGGGAAGGAGAAGCGTATATAGCCCTGTCTCCATCCAGGCTGGGGTAGATGCCAAGGACAGCGACACTACAGGTATGACGAGGGAGCAAGGATGTGGGCAACATGCAGAGAGGATGGGGCTTTGATTGTGGAAGGAATGGGAATTAAGTTAGTGCAGGCATTCAGGTGGGGGATCTCCGGAAGGGGCTACAGCCCATTTGACTTCAGTGTCCTTCCCACCAGCAGCACTGTTCCAAGGCTACGTTCCCACTGCCGCCATCATGAAGCTGCTTGCGATGGTTGTTCTGCTCGTCACTGTCTGTAGCCTGGAAGGTGAGTTTGTAACACGGAGAAAGGAAACCAAAGGAAAGAAGGTGCTGGGGCTCATGGTTACCCAACTCTCTGTGCTTCTACAGATGAGTGTGCCAGCAGAACCCAAGAGGAAAATCATTCCCTTTCGAAAGTCTAAAAAACAAAACAAAAACCCAGAAAACAAAAAACAAAACCTCAAATACCTAGCAGGACACCAGTTCAGGGAAGCGGCTGAAAGCTGGGATGGATCTTGTGGGGTGTGAGGGGAGACTGGGATTCACTGCCGGGAATCCAAATGAAAAGATGGTGCATATTTGTTTGTGTAGGGGCTTTGGTTCGGAGACAGGCAGAGGAGCCGGGTCTGCAGAGCCTGTTCAGTCAGTATTTTCAGACCATGACTGACTATGGCAAGGACTTGATGGAGAAGGCCAAGAGCACGGAGATCCAGACCCAAGCCAAGTAAGTCTCTAGGAGAGGACTCAAGGGACTCCAGGGCTGCAGAGAATAGGAAGACAGGCCTTCTCGTGGGAATCTTAACTCAGCGGCTGGGGTTCCTGGAGATTAGGCTTAAAAATCGAGAAGAAAGCCGGGTGGTGGTGGCGCACGCCTTTAATCCAGCACTTGGGAGGCAGAGGCAGGCGGATCTCTGTGAGTTCGAGACCAGCCTGGTCTACAAGAGCTAGTTCCAGGACAGGCTCCAAAACCACAGAGAAACCCTGTCTTGAAAAACCAAAAAAAAAAAATTGAGAAGAAAAATTCCTCCCTCACCCCAGTAGATCCATCCAGTGTATTCCTCAGGTGGGGGCAGCAGGAAGTGGACCTTGGAGTCTAGTCGCTAGTGTCTGATGCCCTGCTTGCTGCATGGAAGGTCTACTCCTCCTCTTCCAGACTTTCCAGGGTACTTCAGGGTGCCCCATTTAGAAACCTGGGTTGGCACACACTGAGACAATGGGGATGTTCTATTGGGAACTCACCAAGGCCAGCTGGCCTGGGTCTGAAAAAGCCTGGGATAAAACCAGACTCGCTGAACATAGCGGACAATGAAGACTACTGAGAACTCAAGAACAATGGCAATGGGTTTTTGATCCTACTGCACGTACTGGCTTTGTGGGAGCCTATGCAGTTTGGATGCTCACCTTACTAGACCTGGATGGAGGTGGGTGGTCCTTGGACTTCCCACAGGGCAGGGAACCCTGATTGCTCTTTGGGCTGAAGGAGGGGGACTTGATTGGGGGAGAGGGAGGGAAAGTGGAGGCGGTGGCGGGGAAGAGACAGAAATCTTTAATAAATAAAAGTTTAAAAAAAAAGAAACCTGGGTTGGGTCAGTCTGCTCTGACCTTCACCACCAACACAGACCTGGTCAGCGACTGGGGCCCTTCACATCAGCATCTGGTCCTTCCCCTCCCCAGGGCTTACTTTGAAAAGACACATGAGCAGCTGACACCCCTGGTCAAGAAAGCCGGAGCAGATCTGATGAGCTTCCTCAGCAACTTTATGAACTTTGAGAAACCAGCTCCTGCTGCTAAGTGAGGTGTGGGGCACCCGTCTTCCTACCCCAGCTCCCCACTGGCCTGCCCTAGAGCCCCCTCCTGCCCACTGGCCTACCCTAAAGCCCCCACTCTACCTTCTCTCCGTGTTGTACAATAAATGCGGAAGGAATCAAACTGTGCCTCATGTCTTTGGGTGACTGGGAAGACGTAGCAGAGTGGGGGAGGAGTAGGAGGAAGGAAAGAGATTAATCTGTTTCTAAAAGGGGAAAGGGACGAGAGTTTTGGTGTGAGCTGTGAAGAAAGGGCTGAAGAAATAAGGGGTGGACACGACAGAGTAGATGCGTGTGATTTGTCTCCACACAAAGGAGTCTCCCCCGTGAGTGGCTCAGTAGCATCACTGAAGGACATGGACCTAAACAAGGAATGAAGGACTCACAGCTTGGGATCACAGAAAACAAGGGCAACCCTCAGAATTTCTTCTTAACTTTCTATGAATAGATCGTGAGGTGGTTGTTGCTTTGTTTTCTAAAAAAAAGCCCAGTGGTGTGACCCAAGACTCCATCTTTCCCTTTGAACCTGGAGAACACTGTTTCTGCCATCCCACAGTAAAAGATTAAGCTAACCCTTTTCTCCCAAAGCACTCTAGTTTCTTCCCTCAAAACCACTCATTTAGCCAGGTATGGTAGCACACAGCTGCCTTTAATCCTGGCACTCGGACAGCCAGAGCTACGAAATAAAGAGGCCCTGCCTCAAGACAAAGCAAGCCAGTAAACAAACTGCAAAAGAAAAAAGAAAACAAAGCAAAAAGGCTAAGGATATAGTTTATTTTATTTATTTTATTTTTTTTTGTTTTTCGAGACAGGGTTTCTCTGTGGTTTTGGAGCCTGTCCTGGAACTAGCTCTTGTAGACCAGTAAGGATATAGTTTAATGGTAGAGTCCTTACCTAGCATGTGTGAAGCCCTAGGTTCAATCCCTAGCATTTGAATCAATGTAAAACAACAACAACAAAAAAAGCAAAAACAAATAAAACCTTTTTGTTTTATGTAGAACAGTGTATATATACAAGAAAGTCAGTCCCTACCTTCAAAATGACCTTAGACGAGTTAATATTTTAAAGAACCTGAATTTTTTTTTCTTTTTTTCTTTTTCGAGACAGGGTTTCTCCGTAGCTTTTTGGTTCCTGTCCTGGAACTAGCTCTTGTAGACCAGGCTGGCCTCGAACTCACAGAGATCCACCTGCCTCTGCCTCCCAAGTGCTGGGATTAAAGGCGTGCGCCACCGCCGCCCGGCAAGAACCTGAATTTCTTATACAGGTTAGTGAGCAGATAAAATGATACAATGGGAAAATACTTTGAAAATATAAATCACTATGCAATGCTGTGCTGTCCAGCATAGGGGACTGCTAGATTGGACACTCTAGCCTTTCTGGAAGAAGGCGGGCAGGTCAGAGACAGAGCTCACTGCACCCTCCAAGGCTTAAATATCTCCATGAAGAGCTTCCTGGTGACCGGGAAGAGGACAGGCACTGGCAGGGATTCCCTGACTACCCACCTTGTGGGAAATGACCTCCCATTTGGACCCAACTTGTTCCCCTTGACCTTTCCTACCTCCAACCTATCAGGTTCTAAGATCCTTCTTGCTCCCAAATCCCCTGAAAATCCATTGTCCTTATAAAATCTTCCACTAGGAGGGTCACATGATCTTTGCCATCACATTCCTTCCGCATGCTTAGCCCTTCAGCGATGCTAACTCAAACGTGCACGAGCTGAATTGATATTATCTAGATTGGTGACTCTTTTAGGTTAGACATACAGGCTTCTCTACAAACCAATCAGGATTCATTTTCAGACACAAAAAACTACACTGAGTACAGAAGTAATTTCTTAGGTTCCAGGGTCTCTGAGTACATGTATACTCCCAACACAGGGTGGGAGTGTGAGAAGGCTCCCTGCACTAGGTTCCATTCCAGAGCACCAAGAGCACAAGGGTCTTATCACTTGTCTACAGTCAGCACTCATACCTCAAAAGAGCAATGTAGCAAGGCAGTGGTAGGGCACGCCTTTAATCCCAGCACTTGGGAGGCAGAGTTCGAGGCTAGCCTGGCCTGCAGTATGAGTTCCAGGACTACAGAGAAACCCTGTTTGGAAAACAGACAAGCAAACAAAAGAGCAAAGTAGCCCTGGAGTCCTGTGTTCTCAGGAGCTGAGTTTGCCTCACTCTAAACTGTATCCAGTCTAATGCTTAGTACAAGTTGAACTGTTATATGACAAATGACAAAATGAGTAGAGTCACATCTGTACCGGCTTTATTGGAAGGTAATCCCTTTCCATTGTTTAGCAAGAGCTGGGGATCAGGGGAGGAAAGAAAGGAAGTAATGGAATATGTAAGGGAACAACCATCTGTGAGTAAGTTTTTAACGGAAATGAGCGACTGCTGGTGGACATTAACTTAGAGCCTGGCATCATGGGAGTAAGGTCAGCTAGCATCAAAAGCACAGAGGTAGCATCGTGATGTCAGCTGTGAGGGCTAAGAGAGAACCAGAAGCAGAAAGAGAATGCAGCCAAGGACATATGCTCTAAAGCTACTGGGGTGGTTTCTCATGCTTCAGAGTCTCGTATGTCTCTTGGTTCCGGGTACTCAGGCCCTGCAGGAGAGTCAAAGGCTGATCAGGAGTTTGAGCTCATCACAGGGCCCCCATTCACCTCAGACCCCATTCCTATCAAAGTCACTCTAAACCCAAGCCTCTTTTTTTGACCCCCAAGGCAGGGAAAAGAGATTCACTCACCGTGTAAACAGCATCTTTCTGTAGAGATGAAAGGAGCAAGGCATTAAAGACCTATACCTTCTTCGGGCCCTGTTCCCCATCATCTTCTTTCCCACCCAGGGACTATCTGGGTCAAGGTTAGCATTAGCTGCTGCCTTAAGCTGGGAGCACTCACATACTTGATCCCTTACCCGTATGGCTACAAACACCCTTCAAGTGCAACACATAACTCTCGGGCGTTGTTACCACCTCTGCTTCATTCTTTCCTGTCCAGATATTTTATCTGCAGCTCAACTAGATGGCAGCATGCTACTCATGCTGAGGTGAGGGGCAGGGTACAGATCAGTCTCCAAAACACACGCCTTCCCAGAGGTCTCGGCGCTAAGGCTAATAACCCAGGAAAACTGAAAGCCTGAAAACAAAAACATTGACGCACAGGTGGGGGACTCCGTACCTCACAGCTGGCTATCGCTGCCTTTCTGACCTGGATCTGGAGGGGGGAAAGGCAATCAGTAAGGGAGAAGCTGGAGGCCCATCTCCTTCCCTTCCAAACCATGGAGAACCCCTTCGGTTTCCCTTCCTGAGACCTCCCACTCCTGGGTCCGGTTCTTCAACCGTCCCTCCCCGCCTTACCTTGAGTCGACAGTAGAGTAGGGTAAGGACAATACCATACAGAAACAGGATGGCGTCCAGGATATAGCAGAGCTGGGGCTCTCCCAGGGCAGCTGAGGGGATACAGGATGCCCATGGGACCCGGTGCACAGGGAAAGGGAGAGTTGTCTCTCAGAGGAAGGGGAAGGGGTCAGAGAGGTGGGACAGGGTCTTGTGGGGGGCCCTTCTAAGGGAAGAAACTAACCTCATCTTTAGACTGTTGTTCCTCTTACGTGCCCCTCTTCCCCCTCACACTATGGCTGGAGTCGGATAGGATGCATAAAGGGTTCGGTTGTGGTAGGACTTGGGTTTACTGAGGGTTACAGACTTCCCTCTCAGCCCCGACCTCTCTTTTCAGTACTGTGGTTCCTCAGGCATCATTGAGCACTTCTTCTACCTCAAGGACCCATCAGAGTTTACTGGGCTGAGACGAAAACCTCAGCCCAGTGGGGGAGGGAGAGAGAAATAGTGGCAAAATTTCAACAAAGAAACCACAAGAGTGTGTCTCTGCTAAGTCCTGTGACCTGTGGCTGAGGGCTGGACAGGAAGGATGTGAGCTGGGGAAGGGAGGGAAGGCAATTACTCTATTATTGGTCATCTCGGCCTCTCTGCCATTTGCCACCCAAGGCACTAACTATACCAAAACAAGCCAACAAACAAACAAAAACAAAGTGACTGCTGTTTGAGGCCCGATAGACACCATTGACTGTCCACGTAACGTTGGGTGGTGACCACAGCTCAAAGAAATGACCACAAACTAAATCTAAAATATAGATTCTTCCTCTTGCTACTCTGCCCTGTTAATCATGGTAGGCCTCTAAGAGGGGAAGTTTGTGCAACTGAAAAAAAAATCACACAGGAGCTGAGAGTGGCGGGCCATGCCTATAATCCCAGCATTTGGGAGGCTGAAGCTAAAAGCATTGGGTGAGTTTGAGACCAGCCTGAGCTATATAATTAATGAGTTCCAGACCAGCCTAAGATATACAGTGAGAGCCTGAAGGGGAAAAAAAAAAAAGCCGGGTGGTGGTGGCACATGATGCCTGGGAGGCAGAGACAGGTGGCACTCTGAGTTCGAGGCCAGCTTGGTCTACACAGTGAGTTCCAGAACAGCCAGGGCTACACAGTGAAACCCTGCCTTGAAACATGAACAAACAAAACAGGAACTCACAACAAGCAACAAACAACAGCCCCCCCCCCAAAAAAAAACAGAAAAACCAAAAATCTAAGAAACAAAACTTCCCAAACAATAAAGTGTACAGGAACTGAACACGGTAGCCCCACAATATCAGGAGGCTGAGGCAGAAAGAGTGTGAATGAGATCCCGGGGCTACACGAGATCCCGCCTCAAATGACAGCACAGGATCTGAGCTGAGATTGCTCCCAGCCTTTTCAGGACCACGGGGGTGAATGTGAGCTACTGGACCCCTGAGGTTTGCCTTTCTCATCTGATTCAGGAGTCCCTAGGACTGGGACCTTATACCGCCCACCCCCTCACCAGCTGATAAAACAGTGTGACCCCTGTCCAGTCCACACAAGTCACTTCTACTTTTGATTCTCCAACACTCCTACACGGTATTACAGAAATCTCACAACTACATTGTGAAACAAACATCAGCATCGCCCTTTCGCGGAGGATAAAATGCAGGTACTCAGAAAAGCTTAGAAACACCCAGGGCCAGCGTCAGGCAACAGAATTGGAACTCAAATCCATTTTTTTTTTCTGCTTCCAAAGTTCATTCTTGTTTGCCTACAGTTTAAGCCCTACCTCTGTAAAAGCCAGCCCTCAACCAGATTCTCAAACTCCTTGCTGGCCATGGTAGTACAGGCCTAGAAACCCAGCACTTCTGGTGGGGCAGGACTAAGAAATCAGGGTTAGCCTTAGCTAAATAGGGAGTTTTCAGGTTTGTCTGGGCTACATAATACCCTGTCCCCACCACACCAAGACAAACACCTCACACTGATAGAATGCAAAATAAGCCAAAGCTGAGGGAAGTTCTTTGGCAGCCTAGAAGCTCAGAGTCACTGGATCTTGGGCTTTTGCTTTTACTTCTCAACTGATGATTGAGAACACGGGACTCAACCCTCTGCTGCCTACTGGTGTCAGCTGACAGAATGGTATGGCCCACGCCATCCCCAGAAATGGAACTTATGTCTATTTAGAGTCCCCATGCCTTACTCCCAACTCACAGACAGGCCCTAAACTATCTAGAGAGCGTTGTATATAGAGATTGGCTCCCAACAGAGACCGAGAGTGTCCGTGGTCCTGCTGATCAAGAGCCGGAACTTTCCTACAGAAGCTCTCCATACTGCACAGCCCACCCCGGCAGACTAACCCAGTACGGGAGGTAAGAAAGGAACAATAAAGATGGAATTGATGAGTACTGTCCAGGTGGGGACCCAACAGGGCTAACTTCAGAATCGGCCACAGCCCTGTGCCCACCCGCCCGACACCAGCCTTCTCCCTGCCATCCATAACTCACGCCCTGGCTTCCCACTCAAGCACAGCTAGAACACGCCAAACCCTTTCACCTACCTGCTTGTTCGACCAAAAGGAGCAAGAGCAAGACCACGGCTGGAATCATCTTGGGCAGGGGCTTTGGGGCTGGGAACTGGCGATCAGACACTCTGACAGAACTGCGCAGCTGTGCCCACGAACAGCTCCCTGACCACAGTTCCCCCCTTCCTGCCACGCCTTCCCCCCACACTTTGGCCCCTTCCCCTTCCTGCACTAGAGACCAGGCGGCTCCCGGAAGGGCCAACTAGGGGAGCTGGAAGATCTGGCCTCTACGCCTCAACCCTTTCAGGGACCAACCTCCTAACCCACAGAATGAGCAGACTTTCATGTTTGGGAAAGGCTGTCTATATTCGCCGTGTTTAACAGCCCCCTCATCAGGAGGAACTGAGGGGAAAGGGGAAATGGGGAATGGAGAAGTGGAAAGGGCGAGCAAGAGTCAGCGAGGGGGTGGAGATTCAGCTGGGAAAATCAAACAGAAATACAAAGTGAAAGACAGTAAGACACCAAGAAAGACTCACTAGAAGCTTGGCATAGGGACCGCAAGGCGGCTAATTTAATATAATTTCTCTTTTTCTAGTACATGCACAGAAAGCCTGTACAGCTAAGTCAGCATGTACATGTATGTTTGTTTATACACACGGAGACACACAGTTTTGTTTCCTATGAGGGACAGGCCTTGCAGGGGAAGCTGCCAGGCGTGGGAACACAAAGGCTGTATCTCTGCTCATCGGTCTATTTCTCCAAACACAATATCCTGGGTACCTAGAAGGTGAGAGGATAAAGTGTTATTGCCAGAGATCCAGAGCACAGGACTGTGTACAACACACTCTGGCCTAGAGTCTAGGACAGTCTACAGTGAACAGGGAGCATTTGGTTTTGTTCCCAAACAGAATCCCAAACCCCATGCCTTAGACAGCCTTACCCCATAACAGGTCTCATACCTATGATGGCTACGACATCTGCCAACATGTGTCCCTTAGACATCTTGTCCAAACCAGCCTGTGGAGATGAGGATAACAACATGTTAATGTAAGTTTGCAGAGAAGAGCTCTTTAAAACTTCATCCAAGGCAGGGTTGACAGTACATAAAGTTAATCTCAGCACATGGGAAGATGTTTATAGTCTGAAGCCAGTCTAGTCTACGTAGAGAATTCTAGGCCAGTCAGAGCTACATACTGAGATCTCGCCTCAAAAACAAAACAAAACAAACCACGACAAAAACCCCAAGCCAAAATCCTCATCTAAGTCAGGCACAGGAGCTCTTGTCTGTAATTCTAGCACTTGAAAGCTTTAAGGCAGAAGGGTCACTGTGAATCCAATGATAGCCCACACACATAGTGAGCTCCAAGCTTATCTGGGTTATTAAGCAAACTTCTGTCTTAAACAAACAAATGGAAAAAACAAATTCTCATCCGAGAGTTGGATGTGGAGGTGTGTACTGTAATACTCGTACCTGGGAGGCTAAAGCAGGAGACATAGGGAGTTCTAGACAAACCATAGCAAAGTCCTATCTCAGAAAACAAGGTGCTGGAGACATGGCTCAGCTGCTAAGAGCATGTACTGCTTTTGCGGAGGACCCAAGACTGGTTCCCGAAACCAATTAACAGGTAGTTCACAACTGCTTGTAGGGATCTGAGTCTCTCTTTTGGCCTCTGAAGGCACCTACACACATACACATACAAATAAACTAAAAAGAAGTTTTTTTGTTTGTTTTTCTAGACAGGGTTTCTCTGTGTACAGTCCTGGCTGTCCTGGAACTTGCTTTGTAGACCAAGCTGGCACCAAAGTCACTAAGATCTGCCTGTCTGCCTCCCAAGTGATGGGATTAAAAGTATGCGCCACTACCGCCTAGCTAAATAAAATTTTTTAAGCAGCTGAAAATAAACAAAAATAATTATTGATGTATTACAGTTAGAACCATTGAGATTGTCTTACCAGGTGGGCAAAACCAGGGGCCTTGATCTTGCACCGATAAGGTCGGCTGCTGCCATCAGATACCAGGTATACCCCAAACTCTCCCTGTTCAAGGAAGAAAGTTGGACATCCTATGAGTAGGAAGAGTGTTCTCTTTTCTACCAAAGCCTCTCTGGTTCATCTTTGAACTTTGAACCTTCTCTGTCACTGTCAACCTCCAGCCACCAACTTTTCTTTCCCCTTCTCTCCTCACCTTGGGTGCTTCAATGGCCGTATATGTGGCTCCAGGAGGAACTTGGTAGCCCTCAGTATACAGCTTAAAGTGATGAATTAGTGACTCCATGGAAGTCTGAGGGAAGAAAAAGGAAACATAAAAAAAATAAATAAATAAAAATTAAAAAAAAACAGATCCAGCCAGGTGGTGGCACACGCCTTTAGTCCCAGCACTCAGGAGACAGAGGCAGGCAGATCTCTGTGAGTTCAAGGACAGCCTGGTCTACAGAGTGAGTTCTAGGACAGCCAGGGCTGTTACACAGAGAAATCTGCCTTGAAAAAAAACTATAAAAGAAAAAGGAAGAAGTCCTATCTAAGCTCTTCCCTTGGGCTTTCCCCCAGCAGAGAAAGCACTCTCTGCCCTTTGGGAAACTAACAACCTACATGTAAATCAGGCAGCAGTGAAGACAGAATAAAACTTGAGTGTGGTTAAACTGAAAGGCAGAATTTAATCCAAGGACTTTTCTCTTTCCCATGCCTGACCTCTCGTCCCTGTCCCTGCAGCCCACCTTCATCTCTGCTCGCTTAGGTGGAGACACTTTGGCGTCATCAACCTTGATCTCTCCCGGAGGCATCTTGTTCAGACACTGTACGATGATGCGCAGGGACTGGCGCATCTCCTCCACACGACACAGGTACCTGACATGGATGAGACAGACTCAGAACAAGAGAAAGTAGGCAGAGGAGTAAGCAGGAGTCTGGACGGATGCCCTTTGGGAGATCTGAAATGTTGGGTAAGCGTTCCTGCTTCTGCAGGAACAGTGTCTCTGCTCGCCTTGGCTGCCCATATAAACCCTGCAGTATTTTGATTCTACCACTGAGTCCTTCTCCAATCCCTCCCCACAAGAATGTGGCCTGTAGTTTTTCCCTCCTTACCTCTTACCCTCTTAAACACAGTTTTGACTACAGAGTAAAGGAGTCAAATGGAAAGATAAACAGAGAACAACAGAAGCAAATCTTATTCAGGGTCAGTAAACAGGACTGGATTTTGAAGCTTAGAATCAAGCAGGAAGATCGCTGGGTCAGGAAGATTCCAATCCTAATCACTAGCAGGCTAATCCCTAACTCATGCTTCAGCTTTCTCAGCTACAAAAGCATCCAGGCTAGCTAGTTCTCTCTAAGGCAGGATGGTGGGATAAGGGTAAAAAATAAATAGCGCTATTATTTGGCATTTGTATTGGGGGAGAATACTAGGGGCTATGAATGCTAAGCACAACTCTACCAAGTTTACACATTACACAGGCTCCTACAGATACTAGGAAATGGAGCAAAGAAACCAGCAAGGACAAAGAGCTGAGTAAGGATTTGGGTCTTACCTGTCATAGCAGTCCCCTCGAGAACCAATAGGAACATCAAACTCGACCTGGTCATAAACATCATAGGGTTGGGTCTTCCGCAAGTCCCACTGGATGCCTGAGCCTCGGAGCATCACTCCACTGTAGGGTGTAACGAGCATAAGGATCACCCTCCACAAAAACTGGGCTGTAACCCTCTATACACTTTCCCACCCCTAAGGAAAGAAGCTGTATTCTCCTACCTGAATCCATAGTTAAGTGCATCTTCTGCTGATACAACCCCAATATCGATCGTCCTGTTTCGCCAGATCCTATTGTTGGTCAGCATCTATGGTTGGAGAGATCCAGTGTGCTAATATTCTACATGACAATCTTCAAAAGTCTCTGTACTTACATAACACTGGGTACTAAAACTCCACAAGCCCTTTTAGGGGACCAAGATAATTTTTTCCCGTTGATTTATATCTTACCTCCTCCACCTCATCAATCCGAAGAGAGAAGTTCTTAGAAAACTCGTAAATGTCATCCATAAGCCCAAGAGGTAGGTCCTAAAAACCAGGTAGCGATTCTTGTTACAGTACCCTTTCCCAAGGAGACAGAGTTAGTTCCGTTCCATAAACCCACACTGCCATCCAGTGGACAAAGAGGGAAGAGGCATGTGGAGGCTGAACCACTCACCTGGTGCACTCCTCCTGGTCGGATATAAGCAGCATGCATTCGGGCTCCAGACACCCGCTCATAGAACTCAAACATCTAGACAGAACGCACTGGGAATTAGAAACAAAGTCCAGCAACCCCCGAGTTCAGCAACACAGTAGCCCACTGCCCTACCTCTGACTTCTTGTTCTAACCAAACACTTCCTACAAATACAATCCAACAAAATATGCTTCTCCCCTGTTTTCATCTGTCTCCTCCTTCCATCTTCTCCTTCCTGCCCTCTTAAACTTCTTTCCCTATTCCTATCCACGCCTCTATCTTATACCTTCTCTCTTTCTTCAAACATCCAGAAGAAAGGAGTCATGGCACCAATGTCCAGGGCATGTGTGGTCACAGCCATGATATGGTTCAAAATCCGTGTGATCTCTCCAAACAGCACTGTGAGACAGAAAGACAACAAGTGATGGACAGGGCTGGAAGGATGGCTCAGCAGGTAAAGACTTGCTAACCAGTCTGGAGGCCACATGGTAGAAGCAGGGAACTGACTCCCAAAAGTTGTCCTCTGACCTCCCCATGCCTTGACACATGCTACTTCAGATGCATCTATATACACAATAAACATACAAATCAAATATTTATATTGTGTGTGTTGTGGGTTTGTTTGTTTGTTTGTTTAAGAAAGAAGGACAGAGGAGCCAAGGACTCATCCTGCAAATCAGTGTGGGTGGAATCTGGAGTCTAAATATCAAAGTTGCGTTCAATGCACTGACGTCCTGTGGGCTTCCAGCAGAAATAAGGAGCAGAACATACCTCGGATCCACTGTGCCCGAGGAGGAGGCTGGATATTTAGGAGCTTCTCCACAGCTAAAGAATAGGCCTGTTCGTTACACATCATAGACACATAGTCCAACCGGTCAAAGTATGGAAGGGCCTGTCGAAAGGGAGGAATGAAGATCACATCTAACAGACCCAGAACTGCACTGTCTGCAGCTGGAAATCTTCCTCTTGTCCGGCATCAGAAGTCAATGCTTACCTGTAGAGTCTCAGGAGTCCCAGCTCCCATAATAGCTTATCTAAAACTAGCACTAAATGTTTAAAAACTGGCTCTCTAAATGATGAAAAGACCTTGATTTGCCATATTTGATAATTTCCATGGTGAAAATAATCCCACTATGGTCAATTTTAAGCTATCAAAATGTAACTGAATGTACCCCCGAGACACGTGACACAACATTATATAGTATTTTTAGAACTCTACATAGTGAGTTCTAGGGTAGTCAGAGCTACATAGGGAGACCCTGTCTCAAAAAAATAAACCAAAACAAACTAAACATAGATACACACAGACACTATATATAATCTAATTTGTAATAACTTCAGCAACCAAGTCATAAAATTCCTAAAACTTAGTACTCAGGCTCTTACAAGCCAGTACAAGTTGACTTTAGCACTGTGACCTCTCTCAAAAAGTGACCTGAACTTCTACGTCTTTCTCTTCTTAATCCCTTGAAACTGAGATTCTGAAGGAGAAAGTAATCAGTGTTACAGAGCTTTCCCCAAGAATGTCAAGAAAACTAAGTTCCAGCTGCCTACCACGCCAGTTCCAGCTTCCAGGAAGAAGGCGGAGTTAAAACGCTTCTCACTAGGACAGCCTGTTCTGGTCCTGATGTCATTTGTGACGCAGGATGATGCTACAGGGGTTAACCCACGAAAGTTTGAACAGAAGCCACCACTGCTTAGGCTCCCTGGAGGAAGCATATTATATACAGTCACAGTCTAGGCCCTGATTCCAGTCTGCTGTTCTCAGGGCCTTTCTCTATAACAGCAAAAAGAGCAAACAAAACCCAACCAACCAGACAGAAAAACAACAAACCAACCAACCAACCAAACAAACAAACAAACAGCCAAACAGACAGAAAAACAACCAACCAATGAACAGACAGACAGAAAAACAACATTTGGAATTGAATTCCAGATCCAACTCCTTCAAATCTG
This sequence comes from Microtus pennsylvanicus, assembly GCF_037038515.1. Lineage (NCBI taxonomy): Eukaryota > Metazoa > Chordata > Mammalia > Rodentia > Cricetidae > Microtus > Microtus pennsylvanicus. The sequence goes on from NC_134588.1 coordinate 90,955,317, forward strand.
ACCTTCAACGATTTAGGTCACAAAGTTCTTCCAAACGCGGCAAATTCTGTCACAAACCTCTGGTCACTCTGACTCATTGAGTGTTTCGAAAACAAATTTAAGAGTGTGGGAAGACACAAGAGTCAGCTGTTAATCCTGAAGAGCTGACGTCTCATTCCTCTGTCTCTGCCTTGAGGGACACTGGCTTTGACGCACTCATTTAAGAGGAGGGAAACTGAGGCACTAAAGTAATGACAAAAGGGCCAGCCAAAAATCAGACAGAGAAAAGCTGGAGTGTGGCTCCAGCTGTAAAGTACTGATGCTGGAAGAACAAGATTCCTGCATCCTTTAACACCTGCTCCACGCTCCCAGCCAACAACGACCTCAAAGGACCAATGTTGTTAATTTACTCTTTACTCTTTGGGGGACCCGCCACACAGCTCCCAAATAAATACACGGAGACTTACTCTTACTTATGAATGCCTTGCCTTAGCTTGGCTTGTTTCTAGCCAGCTTTTCTTAAATTCAACCGTCTACCTTTGCCTCTGGGTTTTTTCCTTTCTCCATTCTATATACCTTTCTGTCCTTTTCTTGAGTGGCTGTCTGTCTAGCCCCTGGCATCCTCCTCTCCTCCTTTCATTCTCTCTGCCTGGCAGCCCTGCATACCCCTCTCCTGCCTAGCTATTGGCTGTTCATTAGCCCAATTAGGTGTTTTAGACAAAGTAACACAGCTTCACAGAGCTAAACAAATGCAACATAAAAGAATACAGTACCTTAAATAACAACATCACTAAACAAATATTCCACATCATAAAGGAACGTAACACCTCTTAAAATAATATTTCACAACACACTAACCCCTGCCACCCTCCTGCCCTGAAGCTTGGGGGCAGCAAAACCATCAGGTCTCAAGCTACAGCTCAGACCCCATCCACAGAGAGAGCCCTGTTCACCTCCACACCTGCAGATAGGTCTTGTACTCAATGAGCTTTTCAGTGCCCCGGTGCAGGAGTCCGATGTGAGGGTCGCACTTCCGCACCATCTCTCCACTCAATTCCATCACCAGTCTCAGGACTCCATGGGCTGCTGGGTGCTGGGGCCCAAAGTTCAGGGTCACATTGGAGACTATTTTGTCCTTCAAAATGTCCACATCTGAGAAGTGGGAAATAGTTCAGAGCCAAATGGTAATCCCAAAGACAGCAAAAAAATTAGTTCTTTCTACATATCTTCTGCCTCTCCACTCCACACCTTGTTAGCACCCTCCTTCCAATTAACTAGGAAGATGGCAAGAGGTGGGGAAAAGGGAAGAAGCTCTAAACTATCCAGTGAGAGGGATCATGAAGTCCATATTACAGCCCCTGGAATAGTAGCTCTCAACACGTGGGTCACAACCACGTTAGGAGCTAAAAGACTCGTTCACAGAGGTCACCTAAGACCACAGGAAAACACAGATGTTTTCATTATCATATCATTCACAACAGTAGCAAAATTACAGTTACGAAGTAGTAACGAAAATAATGTTATGGTTGGGGTCACCACAAGAGGAACTGCATTAAAGGGTCACAGCGTTAGGAAGGTTGAGAACCCTGCCCTAGAACACCTTTTATTTTGCTGTTGTGCTGAAGGTTAAACTTAGGGCACTACTTGTCCCAGGCAAGTGCTCTACCAGTGAGCTATACCCTTCCTCCTTTTAACTTTCAGACAGGATCTCACTAGGTTACCCAGGATGGCCTTGTAGACAAGACTAGTACTGAACCCTTAATGATCTTCCTGAAGAGTTGGGCTTACAGGCCTGTGTCATGAGGCTTGGCTACTATAACACCCCCCCCCCCCCGCCTTTTTAGGCAGGGTTTCACTATTGTAGCCCCAACTGGCCTGGAAACCACTACATGCACCAGGTGCTGGAATTAAAAAGATGTGCTAATACAGCTGACAAATATTTATTATCTATTTTATTTTTCTATGAGTATGTGTGTGCCTGAGTGTATATATATGTGGCACATGTGTGCAGGAGCCCACAGAGGTCAGAAGGCACCAGATCCCTGGAACTGGAGTTATAGATGCTTGTGAACCAATCAGTATGGGTGCTGGGAATTGAACCTAAGTCTTTGGAGCCTTTAACTACTGAGCTTTGGCTTCTTATAGTAACTCATGTCTAAAAGTATATGATGAATGGACAACCAGTGAGAAATATACACTTCAGCTCAGCGAGGGGGTACATGCCTTTAACACAGCACAAAGAAGGCAGAGGTAGGTATTTCTGTGAGTTCAAAACCAACCAGGACTACATAGTGAGACCTATCCTCAAGGGGGGGGGAATATATTCAATATTTAATATTAAATTACAGGATTGTTCATTGTTTTTGAGACTGGGTCTCAGCTCAGGCTGGCCTCAACCTCACTACCACTATGTAGTTGAAGGTGGTAACCTTAAAATTCTGATCCTGCCAGGCGGTGGTGGTGCACACCTTTAATCCCAGCACTTGGGAGGCAGAGGCAGGTGGGTCTCTGTGAGTTCAAGACCAGCCTGGTCTACAAGAGCTAGTTCCCGGACAGGCTCTAAGGCTACAAAGAAACCCTTGTCTGAAAAACAAAAAACAAAAAACCTGATCATCCTGTCCCTACTTCCTGAGTGTTGAGATTATAGGAGTCTACAATCACTTATGGTTTATGCTATGCTGGGTATTGAACCTAGGACCTTGTTATTGTATGGATGCCCCAAAAATGCAAAGGAACTTTGGGTGGCTGTCTAGGCAATCAGATGCCTCTGTCATTTCTAGAGTTTTTGGAAGTCATGCTCAATGCACTTTTTGTTTATTTAAATAATATTATATCCTTCTGGTGCCTCTGATGAGGTTGAAGACTAGATAGTTACAGTTGCAGATTTTCTTAGATATTACAGAAAATAAGTTAGGTATAAAAGTTTGGATTTACTAAGCCAGGATAGATTATAAAGTACTTTCTTTAAATTGAAAGACATAAGTGAATTGGAATTCAGTACATTATGAATGTAATCTTTACTTGATAACTGTTCTTTTTGTAAACACCTTACTATGCTCAAGTTAAAGTTTTGTATTTTTGTTTAGAAAAAAGTGAGCTATGCTGGGAATATTATGTTAAAGTGTGTTACTTTTGTTTATGCTGCATTTGTTTAACTCTGTAAAGCTGTGATATTTTGCTTGTCTAGAACACCTGATCTATCTAATAAAGATATGAACAGTCAATAATGAGGCAGGAAAAAGGATAGGCGGGGCTGGTAGACAGAGAGCATATATAGAAGGAGAAATCTAGGTGGAGAGAAGGAGGAGGGCCAGGCATTCAGCTACACAGCAATCCAGAGTAAGAGTAGGATAATTTAAGTTTAAGGCTAAGCATTCATAAGAATAAGTCTCCAAGTAAGGGACTTACAGAAGTAAGAGAATGGGAAAAGGCAGAGAGGGGTAATGTAAGTTAAGTAAGTTACTACTACTACTACAATGATTCATAATGGTAGCTGTTGTGAAATACTCCTTTACAAAGTGTGACAATGTGTTATTGTGATTGGTTTAATAAAAAGCTAAATAGCCAATAGCTAGGCAGGAGGTATAGCCTAGACTTCTAGACAGAGAGGGCTCTGGGGGAAAAAAGGGCATTGTCACTAGATGTAGAGAGAAAGCAAGATATGTAGAAGGAGAGGTAAAAGCCACGAGTCATGTGGTAACATGTTGATAAATAGAAATGGATTAATTTAAATTATAATAGCTAGAGGCTAGCAGTGGTGACGTATGCCTTTAACTCCAGCAGTTGGGAGGCAGAGGCAGGCAGAACTTTATGAGTTTGTGGTCAGCCTGACCTACAGAGTAAATTCTAGTACAGCCAAGACCACACAAAGAAACCCTGTCTCAAAAAACCTATAAAAAAGTGGTGGTGGTGGAGGAGCCTAAGGGGACAAGGCTATAGCAAAGGCTGAGCTTTCATAATAAGTCTCCATGTTAGCATTTGTGAGCTGCAGTCCCGACGAGAAAAATCACTTATATATGACACCCAATGTCCAGCTACATATATCCACATAAGGCCTGATAAAGCTGGAAAAAAAAGTGACTTCCCAGTGTCTCTGGTCTCCTGGATAGGCTTGACAGTGAGCAGAGACTGTCTGTGGGCTGGAACCAGCCACCAGCCACCAGCCCCATGCACTCAGCTGAGTTTCGCAGCAGCTGACACAGCAGTTTAAGATTTGTCTCATGTGGTCAAAAAACGTGGCAGGTGCTTAGTCAAGATAAACTCAGATGGAAAAAAACTTCTAAGTAGGTTACAGTGTGTTTAAAAAACGTGCATAGGCTTAAAAAGAAAAAAAAATGGATATAGACACTCATGGAAAAAAATAATTTATAAATAATAAGATAAAGTCTTTAAAGAAAGAAAAATAATGTGAAAAAAATTAAGCCACATAAAGACAGAAAATACACAGAGAGCCTGGAACCTATGTGGTGTCTTGTTGATTTTCAACTTTTTGATTGCTAATGAACAAAGAACAACAGCTGCTAAGACATTGGATTGTGGAAGGAACTGTTGAATCAAACCAGCCTAGATACTTTAGGAATGCCTTAACGTTAAAATGGAAGTCAGAAATATATTGCTTTAGGGAAGAGGTTCCGGTTTGATTGGGGAAGGCCCCCTGAAAAGCCTGGCTGCAGATATAAAGAAATAAACCTAGAAAAAAATACAAGACAGGTGACATATATTTTACCTGTTCAAACATAAAACAAGAAATCATCTTTGGCTGGCTTGTGTTGTAGAATATTAGTTGGAGATATGTTACATTTGTTTATGCTTTGGAATATTTGTTTAATGATGCAGAGATGTATTGTTTTCTTTTATGTTGCATATGCTTAACTCTGTGAAGCTGTGTTACTTTGTCTGTCTAAAACACCTGATTGGTCTAATAAAGGACTGGATGGCCAATAGCCAGGCAGGAAAGAAGATAGGTGGAGTTGCCAGGCAGAGATAATAAATAGGAGGAGAAATCTAGGCTTGAGAAAAGGGGAGGATACCAGGGGCCAGTCACCCAGCAACATAGGCAGATACAGAGTAAGAAGGAAAGAAAGAAATATAGAAGAAAGGTAAAAGCCCAAAGGCAAAAGGTAGATAGGATAATTTAAGTTTAAGGCTAAGCATTCATAAGAATAAGTCTCCAAGTATTTACTTGAGAGTTGGATGGTGGGCCCCCAAAGAGTAAAAAAACAACAATTACGTTGTGTACATACTTGTGTTAATGTATATATGTATGTTACCTTTGAAAGCTTGTGTATCACAACAAGGGAACCAGAAATCAATAAAAATTGGTGGCCCAGGTGATCCAGCCTCTCAGGATGCCTCTGTTGCAGTTTCCTTGGAGTTCTACATCTAGAGCAGCTTCAAGGTTACTGGTTGAGAAGGTCCAGTCTTACAGACTATTCCAGCCAGGACTACAAATAAGCCTCAAGTTTCTCGGGAGGCAGAGGCAGGAGGATCTCTGTGAGTTTGAGGCCAGCCTGGTCTACAAGAGCTAGTTCCAGGACAGGCTCCAAAGCCACAGAGAAACCCTGTCTCGAAAAAGAGCCTCAAGTTTTCCCATTGCAGAGACTGAACAACAAATGTTATGGCTAGTTTTCCCAGGACTTGACCAGTATTTCAATTTTCTCAGGTTTCATAAAGATGCCATCCCCCACAGACAACAAGAAGCAGTCTAGAGAACACAACGCCCACATTCCCAAGAGGTGGGATGGTGGTTTTTGGTCACTGGGTGGGTTATGGATGCTTGTCATCATTTACGGGGATTGATTACAAATTGTTACTGGTCATGGTCAGGGAGAAAGCTACGCCAAACAAAGAAGATTCGCTGGGCTGTGGTGGCACACACCTTTAATTTCAGCAATTGGGAGGCAGAGGCAGGAGGATCTCCGTGAGTTCAGGCTAGCCTGGTCTACAAGAGCTAGTGCCAGGATAGGCTCCAAAGCTACACAAAAAAAAACCCTGTCTCAAAAATCCAAAAAACAAATAAAACAAACAAAAAAACAGGAGATTAGATTTAGGGATCTCTTTCTGAAGGAAAAGGGGGGCTATAGTATAGAAATGATGGGGTAACAGGGTAGATTGCTGAGTCTACTTTTGAAAAACCACAGTGTCAAATATTTACATTGGTATGGATTTTTGTATATTGAATGCTGTGGAATGCTCTGTACACTGTGAAGATGTGTTACTCTCATCATTAATAAAGTTTTTTTAATATTTATTTATTTATTATGCATACAATATTCTGTCTGTGTGTATGCTCGAAGGCCAGAAGAGGGCACCAGACCCCATTACAAATGGTTGTGAGCCACCATGTGGTTGCTGGGAATTGAACTCAGGACCTTTGGAAGAGCAGGCAATGCTCTTAACCTCTGAGCCATCTCTCCAGCCCCTCATTAATAAAGTTTATTGGCTTATAGTTAGGCAGAATTTTTAGGGTGGAGAGGATGCTGGGAAGAAGAAAGGTGGAGTCTGAGGTGCAGTGAGAAGATGCAAAGAGAAGCAAGATAAACAAGCTGTGCTGAAAGAAGGTACCACCACATGGCAGAGGGCAGATAAGAAATAAGGGTTAATTTAAGTTGTAAGAGTTGGTTAGAAACAAGCCTAAGCTATCAGCCGAGCATTTATAAGTCTCTGTGTGGTTATTTGGGGAGCCACCTAGTGGGACAGAAAAGTCTGCCTACAATTAATACAAATTTAAGGTTATTTTTGTTATATGGTATATATGTCTATTTCTTGTTTTAGGTATTGTACCTAGGCAGCTCATTTAAAAACGTATTTTTAGTACTTGAAAACTATTTAGGATAATAAAAAAAAAGATTAATAGCTAAATCATCTATAACAATCAATTTTATAGTCATGTTAGGGATGTTTTCAAGGTCATACAAAGATATATTTTAGATAGGTGATTTTCAAACACTTCAAAGACCTTCAATATGGCATTTAAGATGTTTTAATAACATAAAACTTTTCATGACAGTGAGAGTGAGACACGTATCTGTACCCAGCAAAACCAATTTACTTGATAACTGTTTTGTTATATGTAATTTTGCTATGTTAAAGTGAAAGCCTTTCCTTTTTGTTTAAACAGAAAAAGGGGAAATGATGGAGGAAGGTCATTGGTTAATTATAATAAAGAAACTGCTTGGCCCTGATAGGTTAAAACATAGGTGGGTGGAGTAAACAGAACAGAATGCTGGGAGGAAGAGGAAGTGAGCTCAGAGGCCATGCTCCTCTCTCCCGGGCAGACACGATGCAATGAACTCCGACCCAGGATGGACGTAGGCTAGAATCTTCCCGGTAAGCGCACCTTGGGGTGCTACACACATTATTAGAAATGGGCTAGTCCAGGTGCAAGAGTTAGCCAAGAAGAGGCTAGATATAATGGGCCAAGCAGTATTTAAAAGAATAGTGTTTGTGTAATTATTTTGGGGCATAAGCTAGCAGGCGGCCGGGGTGCTGGGGATGCAGCCCCGCTGCTCCTACTACTACAGAATGGTGCCCAGACGTGTGGACAACTGAATCCACTGAAAGCCTGAGAAAGCTTGGGAAAGAGTAAAGCATGTTTTCTTGGTAGCAACAATTTCTCGGGTCTGCTCTGCTTGCCAGAGGCAAGCAAGCGCTCTCATCTAAGAGAGGCTTCCTGACTCAGCTTTAGCTGCAAAACCCTGCAGCTCTTAAGAGGTCCTGCTACGAAACACTTAAACGGTGTTGATGAAAAGCTGAACGCATGCTTTTTGGTTTTCAGCTGTAGCAGGAAAAAAGCTGAGCCGTTTTAAAATGCCAGCTTTGCGGGCCATCCTGCCAGGGCAAACTCTGACTCCTTGAGGCAGGAGGTCAGCTACAGAGAGAGCATTTGAGTGTTGTAGCTTGTTTGCTGGCAAGGACCTTGAAACACTGTAGACTTGTGGCACTGAACGTGGCTCTGACCGGTACCTCAGCCACAAGGTTGGAAGGCAGAAAGCTAAGGAATGGGCTGGATCCAGCCACGGCTTTAATCCTACCCATATTGCTCAGTAATTTAAAGGCTCATGTGTTCAGAAAAAGAAAGAGAGATATACAGTAAAGAGAGATTCAAAAACAAAGAAAACTTTTAAATGATTTACAGTGTGTTAAAAATATATGCAAGCTAAAAGTTAAAGTTCTTAAAAGTAAAAAATGGAAGAAAGAGAGTAGTTGGGTGTGGTAGTACACACCTTTAATCCCAACATTTGGGAGGCAGTCGGTAGAGCATGGGACTCTTAATCCCAGGGTCGTGGGTTCGAGCCCCACGTTGGGCACCATTCTGTTGTATGAGCTGCGGGCCTCTTCCCACAGCCTGGCTCCTGACCACCTGCTAGCTTTACCCGAAATAACAACACACAAACTGTATTCTTTTAAACACTGCTTGGCCCATTAACTCTAGCCCTTACAGGCTAATTCTCATATCCCGATCAACCCATCTCTAATAATCTGTGTATCATCAGTCTTACCGGAAAAGATTCAGCATGTCTGACCTGGCAGCTTGCTTCATGGCGTCTCGCTCTGAGAGGAGCTGCATGATTTCTAACCTCACTTCCTCTTCCTCCCAGTATTTTGTTCTGTTTACTCCACCCACCTATGTTCTTACCTATCAGGGCCAAGGCAGTTTATTTAACCAATGGCCTTCCTCCATCAATGATGAGCATTGAAGAACCTCCACGTGGAATTTGCTTTGCTTTCTTACTTTCTTTTTTTCTTTTCTTTTTTTTTTTTTGTTGTTTTTTTGGGGACAGGGTTTCTCTATAGCTTTTGGTGCCTATCCTGGAACTTGCTCTGTAGACCAGGCTGGCCTCAAACTCACAGAGATCTACCTGCCTCTGCCTCCCAAGTGCTGGGATTAAAGGTTGTGTGCCACCACCGACCAGCTCTGGCGTTTGCTATCTTAGTCACTGGGCAAAAAAAAATGGCCCTTGCTTTGACTGCTAATAGTATGTTGTCCAAAATAAAGCAGGACAGAAAGGCGACTGCCAAACTTTGCCAAGATAAGGTAGGACAGTCCTTCAAAATTCCTGCTTCACAGAAAGGTCTGTCAGGTATTATAGGACTACAAGCCAAAAATGGATGCTCCAACATTACAGAGGAATCTTGGGTGACTCTCCAGGCAGCCAACTGTTTCTACTGTTTCTATAGTTTTGGAAGTTGTTTGTTCTGCAATTCCTATCCACTCAAGTAATATTTTACCCTTCTTAGGTCTCTGATGGAGACTGAAAATTAGCTAATTATAGTTTTATAGTTTTTCTTGTTACCAAATTCAGAAAAAGAAAACCTACATAAGAGATGCAAAGTTTATAAGGTTGAAAGACATAAAAGTTTACATTGTTTATCGAAGAAAATGTTTTGAGGTCTAAAAAGACAGCTTTAAGATGATAATATAAATTATGATAGAAAATGGTTTGGGGGCTGAAGAGATGGCTCAGAGGTTAAGAGCAGTGGCTGTTCTTCCAGAAGCCCTGAGTTCAATTCCCAGCAACCACATTGTACCGGCACAAAATAGCATTGCCTTTATTTTGTGCCGGTACACCACATGAAATCTGGTGCCCTCTTCTGGCATGCAGGCATACATAGAGGCAGAATGTTGTATACATAATAAGTAAATATCAAAAAATGGTTTAGATATAAAACTTTAGACTCACCAAAAAGGATAGATAATGGAATATTTTCCTTAAATTTACCAAATACGAATTAACTGGACATTTTAAATGTAGTTAAATTCAGTAAACCCTTTCTGTATTTTACAGGGGTTCTGTTTCTTTTGGGGGTCTACTAGTGAAATATTGCAAGGGGGCAACGAAAAACAAGGAAACAAATAAAAAAAACAAGCAAAAAAAGTGACTATATGAGCTAGACAACAACAGGGACCCTAAGAGAGACATACATGGATCTAAACTACATAGGATGTAGAAAAAGACAAGATCTCATGAGTAAAGTGGGAGCATGAGGATCATGGGATGATGGAGGAGAGTCATCTGTTTTGTGTTGATTTCATTGGTTAAATAAAGAAACTGCCTTGGCCCTTTAATAGGACAGAAAATTAGGTAGGTAGAGTAGGCAGACTGAATTCTGGGAGAAAGAAAGCCGAGTCAGCCAGTCGCCATGATTCTCCCACCTGACACATACGCAGGTTAAGATCCTCCCTGGTAAGCCACCTCGTGGTGCTACACACAATATTAGAAATGGGTTAGATCAATATATAAGAGCTAGCCAATAAGAGGTTAAAACTAATGGGCCAAGCAGTGTTTAAAAGAATACAATTTCCGTGTAGTTATTTTGGGTAAAGCTAGCCGTGCGGAGCTGGGCACATACGCAGCCCGCAGCTCCTACAACAATGGGAGAGGGTAGAAGGGGAGAGAAGAGGAAAGGAGGGGAGCAGAGAAATACAGTTCAATAAAAACAATAAAAAAAAGAAAATTAAAAGAGAAACTGACTAGAAATAAGCCAAGCTAAGGCCAAGCATCCATAAGAAAAAAAAAAAGAAACTATTGATGAAAACATATGTACCTTAAAAATTTAGAGTTGGTCAGGACAGAGAGATACACAGAAAGGTAGAAGGGAGAGACATTCAGTTTAAAGGAGTTTGGTTAGAGATGGTGGAGGAAAAGGAAGGAGACTTCTGAGAAGTTGGTAGAGAAAGACAGTAAACTGGGTGCTTTCTCTGCTTCTCTGACCCGGCAGACTTTCACCCTAGCATCTGGCGCCTTAGTCTTTACTGATCCTGAATCTTCATTAAAAAAACTGAACAACTGAGATTTTGTTAAAAACAACAAAGGATGCCAGGTAGCAGTGGTGCATGCCTTTAATCCCAGCACTTGGAAAGCAAAGGCAGGCGGATCTTTGAGAGTTCAAGGCCACCCTGGTCTTCAGAGTTCTAGGACAGCCAGGATAGGTACACAGAGAAACCTTGTCTCAAAAAACAAACAAAAAATGACAATCATGGTACCACTGATCAAAATGAAAAATCAAGAGGAAGAGCAGTTCTAGCACTTAAGAGGCTCAGGGAGGAAGATCTTGATTTTAAGGCCAATCTGGACAGCAAAACCCTGTTTCTTTTTAAAATTTTATGTGTATGAGTGGTGTGTGTGTGTACGTGTGTGCGTGTGTAAAACGCATGCATGCCTGGTGCAGTTGGAGGGCAAAAGAGAGCATCAGATTCCCTGAAAGTGGAGTTACAGATGGTTATGAGCTGCCATGTAGGTGTTGGAAACTGAACTCAGATCCTCTCAAAGATCGGCTAGTACCCTTAACCACTGAGCCATATGTCCAGCACAAGACCCTGTATATTTTCAAAATACAAAATCCAAAAGAGCTTAATTGGTTGGGTTTTGTTTCATTATTGTTTTATTGGCAGCTCTCTGGATCTTTTCCTATTTTAAAGACTTTTGTTTTGTTTTTCAAGCCAGAGTTTCTCTGGGGCTTTGCAGTCTGTCCTAGAACTCGCTCTTGTAGACCAGGCTGGCCTCAAACTCACAGAGATCTGCTTGCTTCTGTCCCCTGAGTGCTGGGATTAAAGGCGTTTGTCACCATTGCCTGGCTATTTTTTTTTAATTGTATGTGTATGGGTGGTTTGCCTATATGTATGAATGTTCACCTCCTACATGCAGTTGCCTGAAGAGGCCAGTGGATCCTGTGCAACTGGAGTCATAGGTGGTTATAAGGCACCTGATACGGATGCGGGGAACTGAACCTGGGTCCTCCGCAAGAGCATTAAGTGCTCTTAACTCAGCCAACTCTCTAGTCCCAAAACACCAGTTTTGATGGGGGGAAAAGATGATTCTACTTAAATAGGTTTCATTCAAATGCTTTTAGGAAACCCATGTTGTCCACAAAGAGATAGAAGTGTATTGAATCTGGAAAAAGCTGACATTAATTAAATAATGGCATGGACCTCTCAGTGTTAATTGAGGACGACTGTCATTCCTTTCTATCTCAAACTAATAAACCCCTGCTATTATCACTTTTTGCCTGAACCAGAAGGAACCCAGCAGCACTTTAAAAAATCAGCCAAGATTTTGATGACTCGAGACAGCAGCTCTGAGCACTCACCATTCCAAGGAGGAGGCTTCCAGTGGGCTGTTTCCTTGGAGGGGTACATGACAGCTCCCGCAAACTGCTGTGCCCATTCTATATCTGGCTGCCATTGCCGAGCGCCTCTGAGGAATTAAAGATAGATCCTATGCAAACAGCATGAACCGTGTGCTTGGTTCCTCTGTCCCCATTCACTGTTTTTCAAAAATGTTTTTAAATTTTAATTTAATTACCACATTTCTCCCTTTTCCCCCGCTCCAAACTCTCCCATATGCCCCTCCCCAAACTCCTTCAAATCCATGGCCTTTTTTTCACTAATTGCTATTGCATGCGTTCATATATTCGTATATGCATATATGTTCCTATCTATCCTCTTCACTCTTATGCAGATGGGTCCAAAGAAGGAAGGCCTGTATTGCAGGGCTGAACTCTTCAATGTCATAGTGCAGTTTTGGACACACAAAGCTGGGGTCCAAGCATGAATACGAATGTTGAGGACAGCATTTGGTCATGGTAAATCTAAGATTACTAAGAGAGAGGAGGGAGGGAAGGAGGACGGAGAGAAAGAAAATGCAAACTGGCATATGCGAGAGAAAGAAAGGAACTAGGGAAAGAGGGCTCGGCGAGGAGGGGTCTCCCTTCTGATACGAAAGGAGGTACGCTCAAATCATTAATTTGTAAGGCAAGGTCTTCCGCCTTACCTATTTCGCCTCTGGTAAAACAAACTCACCCCTCCCCCCTTGCCCCATCCTCCGTTACAGGAGGGACACTATATCTAGGGACTTGAGAAACCTGGCCTGCTCAAGGAGGGTCAGAGGCCTGGGTCATTCTTTCCTCAGGGGTCACAGGGCCCTTGATGTCCTCAGACTCGAGAAATCCTAGTTTTGAAGAGAACGCAGGCAGGAACGGCCTTCTCCTCACCTGCTGGGCTGACTCGGCAGTCGGACCCCAGACCCGGGCCGCAGCACCTGAGCCCCGACACCGCGGAGGCAGCACACAGCCCTCAGTGCCGCCATCTTTCCCGGGCTGCAGATCGTAAGAAGGAGAACCGGGCGGAAGTGAATCCCGTGCGCCTCCTTGTGGGCTTCTCTTCTATTGGCACAATGGGGCCACCATCTTGGAAGCTGGCAGGGCGGTCACTTGCGAACGCGACAACATCCGGATTTCGCTTCTCCGGTTCATTTGCTCTTAAATAACTACGACTGCAGTCATCTTTAGTAAGGGCGTCCCTCCTGCGGCTTTTCTAGGCGTAAGAGAAATTAACTGCTCTCTCCTGAGGCAACTCCGCGGTGAATCCCACACTTCGCGCTGAGTCCACTCCCTGCACTCGAATTTACTTTACAAACTGCGCTCCCTCTAGGACTCCGCCGCACACTCTGCATAGGTGTTCCTTCACTATTCCTTTCCATCTTCGTCATCCTCCTGCGGTAGTCCTCACGGCTTTCCGATTTTTCTGAAGGCTCAGGTTTTGAGAACGGTCCTTTCTTTACGGAATCCAAGAGTTAATTCCCAGATGTCCGAAATCAGAATTATGGAAAGGGATTGTGGAAAAGTTCAGTTGGGTCTGAGAGCTAACCAAAACAAAAAGGAATCGAAGGCCAAGACCACCAGCATTGGTAGTGTCGTGCAAGGGTGTGGAGCCACCTTTTTACAAATGGAGATCCTCTGTCAGTGACCCTTATATCCCTACGGAATCACAGATTCAGAAAGCGTTCTTAGTGATAGCTGGTACCCTACTTCCATTCAGGACAGTCGCACCCTGTCACAGTCCTTCTCAGAAGGATCTAATAACATAGAAATGTAATAGTAACAGGACTCTGGGCCTAATTCTGTATGGACAAAGAGTTTTCCTGCCCTGGAGGCTAATTTTTGTCTCTCTTTTTTTCTTTCTTTCTTTTTTCTTCTTTTTTTTTTTTCTTTTTTGTCTCCAAGCCCAGCTCCAGCTGGGCCACCCACTCTTTGAGGTTCTACAGTTTTCTCATTGGAAAGAGGCCTCCCCCACACCTCCCCCAGACAGGGTCTCTGGGATATAGCCCACCAGCAGTGCAGCTGGGTGGAGCAGACCGACCAGGGGAGTGGCACTGAGAATTCTTAGCTGTAGAGGAAGAGGAGAAAGCCAGATTTCTAGGCTGAAAATTGACCTAATGGGAACCATACCAAAGGGTGGGGCTAGAGATCCCTGGGCTGTGGGAACTGACCAAGACTTGATGTAGACAAGGCAACCCCCCAGAAAGCCAGGGCAGAAGCTTGGTCCCCCTACCCTCTACATGCCCCTCCCTTTTCTAGGCCTTCTTCCCTGCAATATAATTTAAACACTAAATGCAATAATGATGAGAGGAGGGGTTACTCATTTTTGTGTTAATGCAGCCTATGAGAAGACAGACTCTAGTTTGCTTAGCCCTGGGGGTAGTCTAAGCTGAAACTGGGATGAGGACTCTTGGGGGGGCTGCCTAGGACACTGCATCTTTTGTGCCTTCTCCCTTCTGCCGACACCCCCCACATGCTGTGGCTGCCACTCTATGGCCTTTTGTCTTGCCCTGCTCACTCACCCTCTTTGTTCTCATCTCCCGATGGGGGGATGGAAAGAAGCAATAAGAGCACCCTGGTGACAGCTCCTCTTGCCCCTGTCCCTTCTGGTCCCTCATCCCTTGTGTGACTCCTCCAGCCTCAACCCCTCTGCTCAGGACCAGGGAGGGCCAGGGCATGTGATGAGGTCAAGAGGAGAGACTAGAAGTCACCACAGGGCGGGTAATTCAGGAAGTGATAGGCACCAGGGCAGGTATTAGTGACTGGAGCAGGAAGGGAGGGGGAGAGGAAGCCTTCTGATGAATACGATGGATGTCCATCGGGGACAGGAGGTGACAAGGCAGAGAATGAATAAAGGGGATGGGGTAGGAGAGGTGGTGCTTCTCTGGGAAAGGGAAGGGACTGCTGAGTGTACTCTCCTTCCTGGGGATTTCCTGGGGAAACAAGTGGACACAGGGTGGAGTGGACAGAAATTGCCCCACTGCTGAACTCTTTGCTTCCTTGCCTTCAGAGTCAGCCATTA
Source organism: Microtus pennsylvanicus (assembly GCF_037038515.1). NCBI lineage: Eukaryota > Metazoa > Chordata > Mammalia > Rodentia > Cricetidae > Microtus > Microtus pennsylvanicus. The sequence continues at coordinate 90,970,417 of NC_134588.1, forward strand.
ATTTCCTTAGTCCCCTCCAGTTCTGAAGCAGAGAAGTCATTAGCTCCCTTCTCTAACACCTCACACATGTACCCACCAATCACTAGCCCCATCCAGGGTTCTAGGCTCCTGTTTCTCTTAGTACCCTCAAATGCTGTCTGCAGTCTCTCATTCTGTCCCATGGAGAATGAGGAGTCAAAGATTACTAGATATTCCAGGAACCATTGGATTTGAAATGTGGGGGTGGGGGGAGCAGGGATTGACTTTGAGTAATCTGGATTCCCAAGAGAGCAGGTCTTGTCTAGGTGAGAGGCTGGCTGACTTGAGGAAGGGGGAGGGTTTGGGGTAGTTGGGAGTAGGTAGGAACAGAGCCAAGAGCCTGGGGGAAGCTACTGGGAGCTGAGCCAGGGGAATGGGCAGTCAGGAAGTCGGGGAGGAGGAGGCCTAGGGTGGAATGACTGTTCCATGCTTTGGATAGGGTAGGGGTAACTCAGGAAGGCATAGGAGAGGGGGGGAGAGAAAGAGAGCGAGCAGAAAAGATAGACTCTGGATCTTCCTCCTCTAAAAAGAAAAGTAGTTGACATGACTCCTCCTTTGCCATCTGTTTATTTTCATCCCAACAGAAAGGTCCTGACTGCTGTCTCCTGCTTTCCTGTCTCTACTGCCTCTTCCATTTGGTCCCATCTTCTCTTCTCTCTTAATACTTCTTTACCTGTTTGCCACTTTCATTTAAACCCAAACAGCTTGAAATCAACCTCTGGGGTAGAGGGCAGCAAAAATGACATGTGAGGGCGTCTAGGCTATTCCAGGCTGGACAATAGGGACATGAATTCTCCCAGGACAGAATCTCATCTGTGTGTGTTCGCCAGGCCCTTTCCCCGAGTCCCTGCTTCCCTTGGGGCTCTGTCCCACCAAAAAGGGAAAGAGACAGCTGAGGGCTGCTGGTGGGATTTGGGAAAAGGATGTGTCATCAGCTGGCTCCGTGCCCATAATGCATCTGGTTGCTAGAGATTCCCTTCCCCTGGGCAAGTCCCTCTTTTTTTTTTTCCTTTCTTTTTAAGGGAAAGAAAAAAAAGGAAAAGAAAAGAAACAACTAAGGTCTTTGGGAAGTGATGATACATGCGTCCGAGTCCCACTGACTGAGCTTCTGGCTGAGTGGCTTACAGATCAGCCAATCACACACAGAGGGAGGCTCGGGATGCTTAAAAGAGCTGGCGGGGAGAGAGACTGGGGAGAACCCGGGGGGAGACCCACTGATACACAGAAAGGAAAGAGACTGATGAGAAGAGAGACAGAGACAAAGAGACAGCAAAGGGAGGCAGAGACAGAGCAGGCACTGAGGGAAAGCCACGACTGGGCAGAGGGAGAAGCCAGAGAAGCTGAAGAAGACACAGACAGGGAGAGACAAAGACCCAGGAGAGAAGGGCACAGGAGGAAGTTTTGGAGGAGAGAGGTCCTTAGGCGCATTTCTTGAGCCCAGGGACTGTTTTCTTCATCTTCTCTGAACGTCCCTAGCCCCTCTAAAAACTTCGCCTCAGATTTTGGCACAAATCCGAGCCCCTCCGGCTTTAAAGAGGAGTTTTCCATAGTTAGGGTGGGGAGGATTTGATGCCTCCAATGGCCTCAATCCATCCCAGCTGCAGCACGGGTACCATGTCCCAGATGGGCTTGCATCCCGGGAGGGGCTTGACTGGGCACTGGCTGCGAAGAACCCAACTCCGCTTGCAGCTTCACACAGTGCCTTTCTCTGGTCTGGAGTGGAGGCGGTCGCTGGTGCTGCTGCTGGCCTCCCTCTTGCCCTTAGCCTGGGCAGCCAGCCCCCTCCCTCGGGAGGAGGAAATCGTGTTTCCAGAGAAGCTCAATGGCAGCATCTTGCCTGGCTCAGGTACCCCTGCCAGGCTGCTGTACCGCTTGCCAGCCTTTGGGGAGGTGCTACTACTAGAATTAGAGCAGGACCCTGGGGTCCAGGTAGAGGGGCTGACAGTGCAGTACCTGGGCCAGGCACCTGAGATGCTGGGTGGGGCAGAGCCAGGTACCTACCTGACTGGTACCATCAATGGAGATCCGGAGTCGGTGGCATCTCTGCACTGGGATGGGGGAGCCCTACTAGGGGTGTTGCAGTACCGAGGGGCTGAACTCCACCTCCAGCCTCTGGAGGGAGGCTCCCTTAACTCTGCTGGGGGACCAGGGGCCCACATCCTACGCCGGAAGAGTCCTGACAGCAGCCAAGGTCCCATGTGCAACGTCAAGGCTCCTTCTGGGAGCCCCAATCCCACTCCCCGAAGAACCAAGGTAGGCAACCGTGGAGTTTTTGTCCTGTATTATCCTCCCGCCAAGCCTGTCCTACTGACCCCTATTCACCCTCTCTCCTCCCACTTCCACTTCTGGCTTTTCAGCCTTTCTCCTCTCTGCCTTTCCTATCTCCACTACCCTTACTTTGAAAAGTGTTGGCTTCTCCCTGCCTTAGCCATTTGCTTTGCTCTGAGGATTCCCCGAGGTAACACAGATTCTCTGGGCTGTAATGACCTCCCCACCACACCCCGCCCCTTCCTGGCCGTGGAGTCTCCTGCTGACACAGTTCCCAGCAGTAAAGCTCTCCTAACAGCCTGTTGGCCTAGGCTCTTTTCTCTGCCCCAGTGATTTTTACCCCCACCCCCAGCTAGAGAAGTGAAGTTTGAGGCCTGATGGGGTTGGGTTTTTTTGGCTTCTGACGTTGCCTTTAAAATTGTTCTGGCAAATGGCGAAATAGGCCAGGCGAGGGGAAGCATCCATACCTCTGGGTCAATCCTCTTCCCACACTGTGGGCTGGCTGCTAGGCTGCGGGAGGCGCCATCCTTTCCTCCCTCCCACTCCTGGGTCTCCCCCTTTTTTTCTCTCCCACCCCTTCTCTAGCTTTAATCCAGACCAGACGCTCCTTCCACACCCGCCACGCTGAGATCTGGCCGTGGCCCTAGCTGCTGACTGAATTGTTCCTCCAACTACATAGGGCAGACACGTCGGTCGTTGTCACAGCCCAGCCCTCTCTCTAGCTCTGCTCCGACAACCCCTGCCACACTCAGGGACCCCAGTGCCCCTCCCCAAAGCAGTCCCAGCTGCTTTTCACCTCTGGGGCCCACTCAGCCCTGAAACGTGGCAAAGCCTTCTCCTCTTTCAGAACAACAGCTGATTCTTCAACATTACCACAAAAGCCCTGCGCTTTGGGGTTAGGGGGAGGGTCCAAACCAGTCACTTCAGGAATCCTGTGAGGCGTGTGAGGGCCAGCTGACTCTGCTGAGTTCTAGACCCAGGAAGAGAGGGAGAGGAGAAGGGATCCATGGGCCTGGGCGGCTGTTTCAGGACCCTCCTCTCATTTTTTTTCTTTTTTCTTTTTTTCCCCTCTCTTCAGCGCTTTGCTTCTCTGAGTAGATTCGTGGAGACACTGGTGGTGGCCGATGACAAGATGGCAGCATTCCATGGTACAGGGTTAAAGCGCTACCTGCTAACAGTTATGGCTGCAGCAGCCAAGGCCTTTAAGCACCCAAGCATCCGAAACCCTGTCAGCTTGGTGGTGACTCGGCTAGTGATCCTGGGGTCAGGCCAGGAAGGGCCCCAAGTGGGGCCGAGTGCAGCCCAGACCCTACGCAGCTTCTGCACCTGGCAGCGGGGCCTCAACACCCCTGACGACTCAGATCCTGACCACTTTGACACAGCCATTCTGTTCACCCGTCAGGTAAGGCTCCCAGGCAGCACCATACCCAAAGAACCACAACACGAAGAGACACTGCCCATACACAAACCTGATGGAAAGGGCGTCCCTAAAGTCGTACAACATGTACCTGACCCCAGTCATCCTGCCGTGGGGGGACCATCCGGGCCCTGACCATGCTGGGTCCTCACTAATCTGGGTATCAGCCCCAAGCGTCTTCTGTGCTCCTCCTCCACAGGACCTGTGTGGCGTCTCTACTTGTGACACTCTGGGTATGGCTGATGTGGGCACAGTGTGTGATCCGGCTCGGAGCTGTGCTATTGTGGAGGACGACGGACTCCAGTCGGCCTTCACTGCTGCTCACGAACTGGGTAAGGGAGCACTGGGACAGTGTGGCCCCTGAAGTGGAACTGAAGGGTACTAGGGATGCTAAAGGAGCTAAGGTGCTCACTAGAGTAAAAATGGGGGTACCAAGGTATTCTCCTCCTCCTCCTCCTCTTCCTCCCCAGGCCTAGGTCCAAGTTCAATCTCCTTCTCTGTTCTGGGTACAGACAAACATAGATTTTTTTTTTCTATTAAAAAAAAGTAGCAGGTAGGAACGACTTTGAACTGTATATATGTACATGAATTACATGTTCAGAAGGAGAGAGAGTAAGGGAATGGGGACTGAGGATTGGGAGTGTTAGCTACAGTGGACAACAAGCAGAAGAGGCCTTTCCTCTGGGGAGAGAAGACAGAGCAATAGGGGCTACACATGGAACCTTCAGAGAACTATAAGGAGATTTGAGATGGGGGAGGGGAGGTGGATCTGATCAGCAGCAGCTGCAACCAAGCTTATGATGGACCACCCCCACCCCCACCCCCACCCCCCGAGGACACAGGATGGAACCCTTGGACGCTAACAGGATCTCTTCTCTTACAGGCCATGTCTTCAACATGCTCCATGATAACTCCAAGCCATGTGTTAATCTGAACGGGCAGGGGGGCTCCACTCGCCACGTCATGGCTCCAGTTATGGCTCACGTGGATCCTGAAGAGCCTTGGTCCCCATGCAGTGCCCGCTTCATCACTGACTTCCTGGACAATGGCTATGGTAAGCAGGCGGCATCTTTCTCAGAATAAGACTCGATTCCTGCCCTCTCCCACTGGGCTCTACTTTCTGGAACATTCTCTGTGAGCCCTGTTGACTCCTCTGTGTGTGCTGCCTCTGCTGTACGTGATGGGGTCAGAAATGCTGCTATCTTTGTATGGTTCCCACTCCCTATGAAAACAAATAGCACAGGTAAGGGAGGCAAATACTGGCTCCATACAATTAGAATTGACCTTTAGGCTGGGAAGTGGTGGCACACCTTTAATCCTAGCACTTGGGAGGCAGAGGCAGGAGGGTCTCTGAGTAGGAGGCCAGCCCGGTCTACAGAGCAAGTTCCAGGAATGCCAGAGCTATACAAAATAACCCTATCCAAAAAAAAAAAGGAGAAGAATTGACCTTTTAAGGACTAGCACTGTCCAGTGTTGAAATGGATTGGCTATAAATCATTCGATAAAGTGTACGAGACAGCAGAATGACTTTCTCCAAAATTTATTTTATTTTTTATTTATGTGCTCATATGTGTATGCATACATGCTTGAAGGTGCCCATGGAGGCCAGAAAAAGGGTGTTGGACCCCCTGGAACTGGAGGCAGTTTGTGAGTTACTTGATGCAGGTGCTGGGAACCGAACTCCAGACCTCTCCAAGTGCTCTTAACTGTGGAGCCAGCTCTCCAGCTCCCCAAAGTTACTGACTAGAGGCATTCTCAAAAATTCTGTAGATGGGCATGGTGGCACATACCATTAATCCCAGCACTGAGAGGCAGATGGATCTCTGTGAGTTTGAGACCAACCTGGTCTATGTAGTGAATTTCAGGACAGCCAGGACTGTATAGAGACCATATCTATAAAAAAAAATGTATAGCAGAACTAAGCAACGTAACATATGCCTATAAACTTAGTATTGGGGAAACTAAGGCAGAAAAATTGCCACATAACTTCCAGGCAAGCTTCGGTTATGTAATAGTGAGTTCCAAGCTATGTGATGCTGTGGAGTGAATGAATCTCTGCCCCCAAGACTCCAAATGGGGTCAGCAAGATGGCTCAGCAGGTTGAGGTGATTGCTGCCAAGCCCAATGACCTGACGACCTCTGCAAGTTGTCCTCTGACCTCCATACATGTGCTGTGGCTTGTGCAGACGAATAAGTGAATATGATAAGAAAAAAAGTTTTCAAAGCCCAAATACTAAAAACAATAATAAATTCTATGGTGAGTAAGATCAGGCGGAAGCGCTTTGGCTCCTGTGCTGACCGAGCTCTTTGTTACAGCAGACATGTGGGTTAAGTTACTTGGCTTCTCTGGGTTTGCAGTTAGTTATACTAACAGCCAGTATCTCACAGTGGTGTGGTTAGTAAATGAGGTCATGTGGATTCAAGGCTTTACCAGTACTGATCACATAATAAGTATCCAATATGGTGTAGCTGAGGGTACCTTAGCCACCAGGGAGCCCAGGCTTTCAGTTGGCAATCCTTAGTGCCCACCTCAGTCTCTTGCTAACTTTTACCTTAACCCCCTTCCAGGACACTGTCTCTTAGACAAGCCAGAGGCTCCCCTGCATCTGCCAGTGACTTTTCCTGGCAAGGACTACGATGCCGACCGCCAGTGCCAACTGACCTTTGGGCCTGACTCACGCCATTGTCCACAGCTGCCCCCACCCTGTGCTGCCCTCTGGTGCTCGGGCCACCTCAACGGCCATGCTATGTGCCAGACTAAGCATTCACCCTGGGCTGACGGTACTCCCTGCGGATCCGCACAGGCCTGCATGGGCGGCCGCTGTCTTCACGTGGACCAGCTCAAGGACTTCGATGTGAGAGCTTAGGGCATGGCTTGGGTGAAAGGCCTTCAGGGAGGAGACTGGTTCTAAACCTAGGAGAGTGTACTTATCCCACTTCCGTTCTGTGCCTCTGCAGATTCCACAGGCTGGGGGCTGGGGTCCCTGGGGACCATGGGGTGACTGCTCTAGGAGCTGTGGGGGTGGTGTCCAGTTCTCCTCCCGGGACTGCACAAGGCCCGTCCCCCGGAATGGTGGCAAGTACTGCGAGGGTCGCCGTACCCGCTTCCGCTCCTGCAACACTGAGAACTGCCCAAGCGGCTCAGGTGAGAGCTGGGAAGGCTGCGAGCCCTGGGAGGGGATGCTAGAGAAAAGGTGCTGTCCCTAGAGTGCTGAACTAAGCTGATTGACTCTGCTGCCTGGGGCCGGGGAGTTTCTTTATCTTTCGAGAACTGACCCTGGCAGTCTGTGAGGGAGAGAGATGTCATGCCAGCTAAAGTTCTGAGAGGCTAGGTGGAAGGCTGTGTGGGCTAGTGGGAGGAGAGAGAGGCTCAGTCTGCCCATTTTATCCCTATAGCATTGACCTTCCGTGAGGAGCAGTGTGCTGCCTACAACCACAGGACGGACCTCTTCAAGAGCTTCCCAGGGCCCATGGACTGGGTCCCACGCTACACAGGTGTAGCCCCACGAGACCAGTGCAAACTCACCTGTCAGGCCCGGGCACTGGGTTACTACTATGTACTGGAGCCACGGGTGAGGACCAGAAACCCTTAGGCCCAGACAGGGCTTACACGCATCCCAGTGGTATCTCTGGGCGGGGGGTCCCCTCCAGACCATTGCTGGAGTGCATCACACCACGTCAGTCTGCCTACAGATTCACTGTCTTGTCTGTCCACGCCCAGTATTAGGGAAACAAATGCCTAACTCTGGATATGTGGCCGGGAAAGCTGCTCTAACTTGTATCTGTTTCTTCCCTCTTTGTCCATCCTTTTGTGCCCCATTTGGTGAGAAGGGAAGCCTGTGGCCTTTTGGGGAGGTCCTCAACTCTCCTGCCCATGGTGTCCTCTCTCAAAGAATTGACTCTTGGACAGCCAGTCCTCAATGGACAGACCTCCCAGAAATCACTGACATCTGGACACTCCCTCTGTAATACAGAGTGGCTGGTTCAAGGCAAAGCGTGCCCTGCTTACCAGCTTTGGACCCCTCCCTTCCCCAGTAGTCTATAGAAAATTCCTACAGGTTTGCTGCCCTCTAGTGTCCATCTGGAGGCCATTCCATTAAGTTTTTGTTGCTGGGACTAAAAACCCTTGCCTTCTCGGTTTGTGATCTTTCTAAACCTCATAATTTCACCCTTAGAAATCTCATGTAGTAATTGTGGGACCTAGATTTTGTTTACAAAGCATTTTGCACATCACCTGTTTCATAGGCAATGCTGGGAAAATGATCATATCACTATTATCATTATAATCCTGTAGAGGCTGGGTGGTGATGGCACACACCTTTAATCCCAGCACTGGGGAGGCAGAGGCGGGCGGATCTCTGTGAGTTCAAGGCCAGCCTGGTCTACAAGAGTTAGTTCCAGGACAGGCTCCAAAGCTACAGAGAAATCCTGTCTCAAAAAAGAAAGAAAGAAAAAAAAAATTCCATATAGGTAAAGCCCCACTACACCCCATTCCTTACCCATTTTTTTTTCTGATACCACTTCCCAGATGTTTAGCTTACAAACCCCTGCCGACTTAGCAAGAACCCTTAGCCATGTCCCTCCTCTACTCCTCAGGTGGCAGACGGAACTCCGTGTTCCCCAGACAGCTCCTCAGTCTGTGTCCAGGGGCGCTGTATCCATGCTGGCTGTGACCGGATTATTGGCTCCAAAAAGAAGTTTGACAAGTGCATGGTCTGCGGCGGGAATGGTTCTAGCTGCAGCAAGCAGTCGGGCTCCTTCAGAAAATTCAGGTCTTTTCACCATTTCTGTTTCCCCTCTATTTTCCTGGTTGCTGTGATGGGCTTGGGACTAAATGCTAAAGCGGGAGACGAGCAGACATTACAATGCAGGGTTCCACACGGTGGACAGAGGGGACACAGGATGCCGTAAGAGCCTTTGAGGGCACCAGGGAAGGCCTGGGGTGGTGACCTCAGAGCTAAGAGTAGGAACTGGACGGGCCCCAAGGAGGCCGGGACTGGAAAGACACTGGAATAAAAAGCAGCAATAGGAAGTGTCCAGTGAAGAAGACACACTTGCTGGTAGTTCTGTTCTCAGGCGGATACGTGTCTCGTGTAAGCCTGAAGAGGCAAACACACACACACACACACACACACACACACACACACACACACACACTCAGGCAAACACAGGGCAAGCTGAAGGGATTCGAGAGATGCGGAGTTCTTCACGTACTTTTTCCTCACAGGTACGGATACAGTGATGTGGTCACTATCCCCGCCGGGGCCACCCATATTCTTGTACGGCAGCAAGGGGGTTCTGGCCCCAGGAGCATCTACCTGGCCCTGAAGCTTCCAGATGGTTCCTACGCCCTCAATGGTGAATACACGCTGATGCCCTCCCCCACGGATGTGACACTTCCTGGGGCAGTCAGTCTGCGCTATAGCGGAGCCACGGCAGCCTCAGAGACACTGTCTGGACATGGGCCTCTGGCCCAACCCTTGACGCTGCAAGTCCTGGTGGCCGGCAACCCACAGAACGCACGTCTGCGGTACAGCTTCTTCGTTCCGCGACCAGTTCCTTCAACACCACGCCCTCCTCCCCAAGACTGGCTGCATCGCCGGGCACAGATTCTGGAGATCATTCGGAAGCGTCCCTGGGCCGGCAGGAAATAACCTCACTCTCCCGGCTGCCCTTTTGGGGTGCCGGGGCCTCGGACTCATCTGGGAGAATGAGGGGGTTCTGCAGCTGCCTCATGCTAAAACACAGCAGGGAAGTGCTGTAGAGGGCGAAACCTGCCCTGCCTCTCTGCCCTAAACTGCAGGCTGGCCCTGCCCTAGCTTCCTGCCCTGGGAGGCAGCGATGTGTAGGTGAATGGAAAGGGGCTAGGAGACGCCCCCTATCTAAACTGCCCCCTCTGCCCTGCAGGTCACAGGAGGGAGAGGGGAAGGCAGGATGGGTCCTGGATTCCAGTTGTATTTATTTAGTATTTATTCGCTTTTATTTAGCACCAGGGAAGGGGACTAGGGTCTTGGAGAAACTCACCCCTTACAGCCCCCACCCTAGCTATGAAATCAGGGTGGTGGTAACAAATATAAGTGGTGTATGTGTGTCTGTGTGTGTGTGTGTGTGTGTGCGCGTGCACGCGTGTGTTTTTGTATGAGGTACAACCTGTCCTGCTTTCCTCTCCCTGGCTTTTTTTGGCTGGGAAAGGGAGAGCCAAAGGTAGGATTGGTCTTCAGGGAGTGAGGGATTATCATATTTTTAAATGTACAGATTGAAGTCTCCTATTTATATGCCCCTTTGGGGGTCAGACAAATGTGGGTTGCACCTTGGCCCCACATCTTTGAGCATTTGTTTTCTTGTTTGCCAATAACAATAATACCTCCCTTAGAAACTTGTTGTAAGGGTTAAATAATGTAAATAAAGAACTAGCATAATGCCTCACCCTCCACGGATACTCAGCAAGTGGCGACTGCTCTTATTCTCATCTGTCCACACTCCTCCATGGAGGGTCTGCCCTGCACTTAAAGCCGACAAGCGTCCATGTCACTTATGCCATTCTTTATCCCCAGGCTCAGATCCCGTAGCTGTCCGTACTCTAAGATTGGGAGACATTGTCAGAAAAGGCTGTTCTGTCCATCACTTCCGTGGGCACATAATCACCTGAAGCAGATGTAATGAACACTTGGCAATATAGCCAACAAGGACATGAAGATACAGAAACCAAAAACCCAACTCCCTCAACACAAACAAGAGTATAGTTGTAGCCAGGTGGTGGTGGCGCACGCCTTTAATCCCAGCACTTGGGAGGCAGAGGCAGGTGGATCTCTGTGAGTTCGAGACCAGCCTGGTCTACAAGAGCTAGTTCCAGGGCAGGCTCCAAAACCACAGAGAAACCCTGTATCGAAAAACCCAAAAATAAATAAATAAATAGAAAGAAAGAAAAAGAGTGTAGTTGTAAGAGTGATGGTGTCAAGGGATGGAGAAGGATGTTGCAGTAGCATCCTGGCACTCCAGAGCTGACGGATCTGAGCTTGAGCTAGGGTTCAGCACCTTATTACCTGGGTGACGTTGGGCAAGTCACTGATACACAACTTTGGATTACAAGCATACGGAATGGGGCCCATGGTAACTGCTCCCATAGCTCTGTGCTCAAGGATTTTCGAGCAGTAAAGGGTGTTGTAACATGAGAAGTGACCTTTGTGATGACTGACTCGGACAGTGACTCCACCATCAATCAACGTAAGCCCAATAGACTTCTTGGAAGATGTGAGGTTAGAATGGAATTCAATGAGAGGAACAGGATGTGGTCTGGTAAGAAATAAACAGCAAAGCAAAAGAAAAAAAATGTAGATGGATCTAATGAGAGAGGAGCCATCTGTTCAGTGGTGCAGAATGTGAGGAGCAGCACTAAGCGGAAATGGATCTCCTTCCCTTGAGGAACAAGAGGAATAACCTAGTCAGTCTTGGGTGTGTTATAGATGGGACAGGTGGGCAAAGGCGTAGGGGAGAGGTTTTTTTTTTCACTTTTATTTATTTACTTTTCATTGGTTTAAATCCGGGATGGGTACAGCATCACACGGATTCTGTGTCCAATGGCTTTTGCAGGAAGGTTGCTTTGGAATTTGGCACGGACCATGCCACTGTTTCCACGGCCCCGAGTTACTTTCCCCCAGATCACTCTGGTTTTGTTTGGTTTGCCTCCAGGTGTCACTGTGTTGTTCTTTGCTTCATACACATAAGCGCATCTCTTGCCCAAGTAGAATTCCGTTTCATCTCGGGCATAAACGCCTTCAATTTTAAGGAGAGCTGTGTGCTCTCTCTGGTTCCGGAGACCTCGCTTATAGCCAGCAAAAGTGGCCTTGCACCACAGCCTTCCAGACATACTGTCCTTTAGAAGTCCTGTTCCCAGCAGGCCCCAGAAACTGGTCCCCAAAGTCCAGCAGCACGAACGGCCCTCCGTGGTGGAGAGTTTTGAATGTTAAGTGGCAAATGCAGACCTGCTAGGGATTGGGAAAGGGACTGGATGTTGAGGTGGGAAGGAGCTGTAGGAAGAGAAGACCCCGAGGTGAGGTTGGACCACGGAGAAACCAAAGGCATCTTGCTCTGCCATACCACCTTCAGTGGGAACTGCCAGACAGGACTTTGAGGTGCAAGGCAGGGCCTCTGAGGTTGAGAGGCAGGCCCAGAGGTTGCCGGTGTTTGTGCGTGCGCTCTCTTCAGTGGAGCTATGCTGTGGAGTATTAGCTTAACTATGTAAAGATGTGTTGCTTTGGTTTATGCTGCGTTTGTTTAACTATGAAAAGGTGTGTTCTGTTTTACCTTGTCTGCCTAAAGCACCTGATTGAACTAATAAAAAACTGAGTGGTTAATAGCGAGGCAGAGAAGGGATAGGCAAGGCTGGCGGGCAGATAGAAAAGGGACCAGCCAGCTGGGTGCCCAGCCAGCCAGACATGGAAGAAACAGGAAAGCAAAAAGGACAGTATGTAGATGAGGAAACGAGCCTCAGGGAACCACGTAGATTAATAGAAGTGGGTTAATTTAAGTTTAAAAAAAAAACTAGCTAAAATCAAGCCTAAGCTAAGGCCGAGCATTCATAATTAATAGTAAGTCTCCATGTCATGATTTGGGGGCTGGTTGTCCAAAAAAGCCAGCTACAGAGCGAGGCTTTGCTGATCAGGTTCTGTATGAGACAGCTTCACGCGGTGCCCTGTTCTTTATACCACCCAGCACAGTGCCTGCCTGCTCACTCTGCTGCAGGCCAGGAAGGGATGGCCTCACTCCTCTCTCTAGCAAGCATGGCTCCCCCTGCTGTTCTTGTTCTCTGGTGTGTCTTAGGGTCCTGCTACCAACCAGGCAGGAAAAGGCAGAGACAGGAGAGTGGGATAAAACTAAGGTGATCTGCAGTTGCTTTGTCTATCCGGTAAAATTGGACCATATGCTTATGGACCTTAATACTATGCACTCCTGGTACAAGCCGAGCTCTGTTCAAGCGAAGGTAAAATAAAAACACAAATGATATATGACCGTGTCCTTAAAGAGCTCACGTTGCCTCCTGGGAGGAGGTTGTGCATTGCCTATGCACAAACAGAAACAAAGGGATAGTACAAGGAACTATAAGATAAGGGCCAAATGGACTTTGCAGAGGTTGAGCCTGGAACCTGAGCACCCTCAGGGCTCAGGAAGGAGGAGCCCTGGTTGGGTTTTTGAAGGTAGATCACTATGATAGCCCTTCTCATATTTCCTTAGGGCACTTGGCAATTTACTTTGTAAATCACTTTCACAAAAGTTATTTTTAAGAAACTACTTTGCTCACTAGGCTGACACAAAGAACTTTTCTCCTTGGAAGGTGGAAACGTGAGGATCGGGACTTCAAGGCCAGCCTCTGCTGCTACATCACAGTAAATTTAAGGCCAGCCTGGCTACACAAAACCTTGTCTCAAAAGAGGAGGAGGAGCATTGGGTGGTGGTGGTACACGCCTTTAATCACAGCACACAGGAGGCAGAGGCAGGAGGATTGATGAGTTAGTGACCAGCCTGGTCTACAGAGAGTGTTTCAGGACAACACAGAGAAACCCTGTCACGAGGGAGGGGGGCGGCAGGAAGAGGAAGAGAAATTTATTTTTTTCCCAAAGATGTATTGAAGGCTAGAGAGATGGTTCAGCATTTAAGACCACTAGCTGGTCTTCCAGAGGAACCGGGTTTGAGTCCCAGCACCCACATGGCAGCTCACAACAATCTACAACTCCAGTTTTATGGAATCCAATACTTTCTTCGGGTATTGATGTTTCTCTGCCAGCTCAGTGACTGCACACGAATCTACTGTATTCTAATGATCACCTACAGCCCCACGGCCCCTCAGTCAGCCACCGGCTGGCCACTCAGGGGCAGATTGGTGAGGCTTCCAGTCCCTAGGCCCCGGTTATGCTGCAGCTGTGATATGTAGGTTTAAATTAAATCTTTATCATTATATTTATCAATAAGACTCAGGAGTCAAAGGCTGGGGTACAACCTGCTAGCTCAGAGAGGCTGAATAGCAGCTAGCTGATCTTGTTTTTTAGCGGGAGACACCGCAAGAGATGCATCTCTTCCCTCATCCCACAACCAAGAGGAAGCTCAAACTCCAGTCCCTGCCCTTTTCCTTTCTGTGCATCTTCTCTATCCAAATTGTTTGCTTCTCCGTGGTCAATTCTGGTGAGCTGGTCACTGGCTCCACCCCCTGAGTCAAGTTAAACTTTATTGGGCAGTCTTGGGAGTGTCAGAGTGCGATCGAAATATCCCGCAACAAGATCTCTGTGGGTACTAGGCATGCGTGTGGTGCACAGGCATGTGTGCAGACAAATCACGGATAGCCACGAAATAAAAACGAATAAATTTAGAGAGGATTGAGTTTAAAGACTACTTCTGTGATTGAGAGAGTAGGTAGATTTATATGGTGAAAGGGGACCAGAAAGAGCTAGCCCTTCAAAAAGATGAGTAATCCAGTCCTCAATGGCAGTCAGTCCCTGACCCCTTTCAGGAATGTTTTCCGTATTCCTCCCTGCCCCACAGCCAGAATATAAGCTTCACATAACACCCACCCTGAAGTTGAGCACAACAAGCTCTTGCTAGGAATGGAGATGAGGGAATATACCTCTTCATATATGGGCCAAGATGACCTTGGTCAATACCAGTCTAAGTATTGCCTCCGTAGGTTTGAACTACAATGTGGTGTAGAAGTAGTTGAGGGGCTGGAGAGATGGTTCAGTGGTTAAAACCACGGAGTACGCTTCCAGAGGTCCTGAGTAGAAAGAGGGAAAAGAGAAAAAAAGGAGGCACCGAAATTTCTCATGTATCTATTTGTAAGGGTGAAAAGAGGGAGCAGTGACTTGAAAAAGGTGGCAGTGATTGACAAGGGACGTACTTCTTAAGGTTCAAGAGGAGTTCGGACTAGCGCATTTCATGATACGGACTCATCTGAACAGGGAAGGAGATTGAGGCAAAACATGGGTTGGACCAGTTTCTTCAAACCCCTCCCGCCTGGCCATGATATTCTCACTTCTGCGGTGAGAGCAGAGGAAATCTGGGCTTTTGTCCAATCACTATTTTTGTGGTAGTGGTGGGAGAGCCAGGGTTTCTGGAGAGTGCTGTGGGATGGGTATTTGTTTTTCTACACGAACTCTAGCTCCCCCTCTTTCCTCTCCACACAGTATTTTTTTTCTCTGTCTCTAAAATACTAGATTGACAGTGGTAAAGCAGTATCTCATTGGTCAGAGCTTGCCAGGGAGGAGGGGCCAAGGGACCGGGTTCAAAGGATTAACATTTTATTGGGTAAGAGAAAGATGCTTCTGAGCCAGTTGAATACCTTCCCCATTGACTGTTGCTGGGGGGGCGGGGAGCCAAGATCTTTGGCAGCAAGAGTCACCAGCTGACAGCTGGAGGAAACCACGAGCTCTAAATATGCTTGGAAAAAGGGGAGTCGGAGAAGGTGGGGGAGCAATATACTCAACAACATCCCCAGACAGGACCTTATATGGGGGCAGGCTCAGAGTACTTCATTAGCCTCGGGAAGGAGAGGAAGGGCGGAAGTATATTTAAGCACTCACTATAGTCTTCAACTAACAAAAGTCCCATGAGCTCTCGCAAACAGTGACACACATTTTACACACCCCCTGATAGAGACATGTTAGGCACATTCTCTTGATAATGTATATGCAAATGTCCATGAGAGAAAGAGACAAGAGAGACAGAAGAGGTGGAGAAGTATAAAGCGAAAGAGGAGGGGGCTGGAGAGATGGCTCAGTGGTTAAGAGCATTGCCTGCTCTTCCAAAGGTCCTGAGTTCAATTCCCAGCAACCACATGGTGGCTCACAACCACCTGTAAAGAGGTCTGGCACCCTCTTCTGGCCTTCAGGCATACACACAGAATATTGTATACATAATAAATAAATAAATATAAAAAAAAAAAAATAAAGCGAAAGAGGAGAAAGAGGAGAGAGGAGAGAGATCAAGAAAATGAGTCTCAAGAATAAGTTAAAAATCCTGCTTGGGGGTGAGGGGTGGGTGGGCTGGAGGGATGGCTTAACAGTTTAAAGAGCAGTGGTTGCTCTTCCAGAGGTCCTGAGTTTAATTCCCAGCAATCACAGGGTATCTTCACAACTATCTCTAGTGGAATCTGATGCCCTCTTCTGGCATAAAGGCATAATGCAGATAGAGCACTCATATACATAAAATAAATAATATGAAATCTTTAAAAAATCCTGCTGGGAGCCAGGCGATGGTGGCGCACGCCTTTAATCCCAGCACTCGGGAGGCAGAGGCAGGCGGATCTCTGTGAGTTTGTGATGGAGGAAGGTCATTGGCTAATAAAGGACCTGCCTTGGCTCATTTCTACCTAGCCTCTTCTAGGCTAACTCTCGCACCTGGACTAGCCCATTTCTTATCATCTGTATAGCACCGGTCTTACCGGGAAGATTCTAGCCTAAGTCCATCCTGGGTCGGAGCTTCATAGCGTGCATCTTCCCTGGAGCGGGGAGCATGGCATCTCTCTGAGGCGTCTGCTCCCGAGAGGAGAGCTGTGGAGTCTGACCTCACTTCCTCTTCCTCCCAGCGTTCTGTTCTGTTTACTCCACCTACCTATGCTCTAACCAATAAAATGGGCCAAGGCAGTTCCTTTATTAGCCTGGTCTACAAGAGCTAGTTCCAGGACAGGCTCCAAAACCACAAAGAAACCCTGTCTCGAAAAAACCAAAAAAAAAAAAAGAAAAAGAAAAAGACTGATAATGTTCCAGCATATGCTTCTAGTAAAATGAAACTTTTTTGCATATTACAACATAAAACATATTATAGGTATAGCATACAATCCTACAGGACAAGCAGTTATAGAAAGTTGTAATTGCACTTTAAAATAAATGCTTAAGTGCTGGAGAGATGGCTCAGAATTCCTGAGTTCTATTTCTAGAACTATACAGTGGCTCACAATGACCTAGAATGAGATCTGGTGCCCTCTTCTGGCATGTAGGCATAAATACAGGCAGAACACTGTATACATAATAAATCCTTTTTAAAAAAGAAATTCTTAATAAGCAAAAGGGGTAATAATGACCCCTAGAGTCAGATTGCACAAAACTTTTTTTTTTCGAGACAGGGTTTCTCTGTGGTTTTGGAGCCTGTCCTGGAACTAGACCAGGCTGGTCTCGAACTCACAGAGATCCGCCTGCCTCTGCCTCATAAGTGCTGGGACTAAAGGCGTGCGCCACCACTGCCCAGCTGCACAATACTTAATTGATTTTAAACTTTTTAAATGCTAAGAAAAAGGGAACAACATCTGCAGAGAGACTTTAGATAACAGAAAAGACCGCTGAACTGAACCAGCCAGTATACTTTAAAGATGTGGAAAATGTTATGTTGGGGAAGAGGTTTTACTTTTATTTTTTCAGGAAAAGAAAAGTATGGATACTGTCAAATTGACAAGGATTCCATTTGAAACAGGAGAGACCTTTTGATTGGATCGTTGATTGGTCGTTCATCAACCAATGTGGCGATTCACCCTGACAAGAGGGAAAACTCACCAAATTAAGGCAGGGACAGGGATTTGGTTTTGTCTGTCCAAGAAAATAAAAACATCCAACTGAAGAATGTGTAGAGCTTTGGACAAATGAATCATTGAAAAAAGAAGGGAGAACCATCTGAGAAAAGTAGCAGGAAAAGGAGTAATATAGCCCTTTGGTATAGAATACTTCCTATAGAATAGAATTTCATAAACCTTTCAAAATGTCTGCTTTTGCTGGTTTCTACAGACACGTTAAACATGTAGTCTTTATGTAATCCAACTTAATTCAAAACTAAGGCTGGCTTTGGAGTTGGAGTGTGGCTTTCTCCTTCTCTAAACCCAAGCATGTCTGTTAAATGAAAATTCAAAGTCTCTATCTCATATCTGAAGAGCCACTTGATATGGGACAGAAGAAAACTAAAATCTAGAGACTATTGTATTGTTACTAATCTCATACCCCTCAAATTTATTTTGACTCTTTAAAGCTTTTTTTAAGGTATAAGTATTATCTCAAAATATAAACTTTGCTTTGATATTAATGTTATTATAAAGTACTAACTAATTCTAACCTTGGGCTTCATGTAACTTCCTGTATGTGATTTCAGGCCTGAGTTTAAAGAGCTATTTAGGAATTAAGTCTGGATATCCCAGGCGTATTTAGTAGATCATGGTCCTTTAATATACAGCATAAGACATTAAATATTTTTCAGTTTTCTACAGTTAACGATAAACATTTCTAACAACAATCTCTGAAGTCTCCAAAAAAGATGAGGGGGCCCCACAACGACGATTCTACCTGGATTGTGATAATGCCATTAAGCTGATAAAAACCACCTAAAGATTGGCTTTGGGCTGCAAACTGCTCGGGATAATTCCAAGGTGGCTAGTTGAGATGACCCACCTTCAGGCACTACTCCAGCCAGTACTTCAGATAAATCCTACACTTTCCCGTTACTCAGAAGCTGGCAACACATGACACAGCTAACTCTCCCAGGATTTGACTGTTGCTTTATTTTTTTTTCAGGGTCCCTTCGAGAAGCATCACCCCCCCCCCCCAGACAACAGGAAGTAATTTTAAGAACACAATGGCCACATTCCCAAGAGGTGGGTATGGATGGTTTATGGTCTTTTACTTGGTTATGGATATTTGTCATCATGTAGGGGAGTTGTTTACAAGTTATTATTGGGTACAGTAAAAAAAAAGGGGGGTATAGATATAAGATAAAATGGTAGATTATTGGATCTAATTTCAAACTAAAAGCAATAAGTAGACTTAAATAATTTACATTGGTATAGATTTTTGTATATTGATACAAATTTAAGGTTATTTTTGTTACACTGTATGTATGTTTCTACTCCTGTTTAAGATATTTTTGTAGGGCCGGGCGGTGGTGGCGCACGCCTTTAATCCCAGCACTCGGGAGGCAGAGGCAGGCGGATCTCTGTGAGTTCGAGGCCAGCCTGGTCTACAAGAGCTAGTTCCGGGACAAGCACCAAAACTACAGAGAAACCCTGTCTCGAAAAAAACCAAAAAAAAAAAAAAGATATTTTTGTAGGGCTGGAGAGATGGCTCAGTGGTTAAGAGCATTGCCTGCTCTTCCAAAGGTCCTGAGTTCAATTCCCAGCAACCATATGGTGGCTCACAACCATCTGTAATGAGGTCTTGTGCCCTCTTCTGGCCTGCAGGCATACACACAGACAGAATTTTGTATGCATAATAAATAAATATTTTTAAAAAAATATTTTAAAAAAAGATATTTTTGTAGGGGCTGGAGAGATGGCTCAGAGGTTAAGAGCACTGAATGCTCTTTCAGAGGTCCTGAGTTCAAATCCCAGCAACCAAATGGTGGCTCACAACCATCTGTAATGAAATCTGGTACCCTCTTCTGGCCTGCAGGCATACATGGAGGCTGAACACTGTGTATATAATAAATAAATAAATAAATAAAAATAATGGTTGTAGTTTGTAAAAAAAAGAGATATTTTGTATATTGTTACAAATTTGATGTTATTGCCCTTATACTGTGCATCTGTTTTCATTTTTGCTTAAGGTATTACCTATACAGCTTGTTTAATTGTGCAATAAATAAATAAATTTGCCAATTATTTATGAACTGGACATTGAGAATGTATTTCTTACTTGATAATTGTTCTTGTTGTATGTAGTTCCATTTTGGTTCCTTTCTATTTGGACAATAATAATTCTTATTGTATATAGTTTTACTATGTTAAAATTAGAGTCTTTTCTTCTTTTAAATATTTATTTAACTTTATTTTATGTGTATTTGGTATGAAGGTGGTCAGATCGTTGTGGTCTGGGACCAGCCCGGACCACAATTTTTTTCTCAGGTCAGCGGGGAGGTGTGGTGTAACACCCGATTTTGTGTTACACCCTCGGTACAGTTCGCGCGCCCCTGTACCGAACGAACGCGAGTCCAGCGAGGGCCTGGAGATTGAAAAGAACACAGAGAGAGACCAGGGTCATTCGAACGGAGATCAGCCGACTGCCAGTTTATTCAGCACTGGGGGAGTCCTTATCTACCTGACTGCAGCACAAGGATCTCCGCCCAGGCAGGTGGGAAATTACCATATTAACAATGGAGTAAATGCCCTGCAGCTAACCACCAGGCGGGGCAGGGAGAGCACAGAAACACACAGGAAGCTTAGGTAGCTGATCATAAACTGTCCCCGCGAATGCACCCCAGGAATAAGGGAGACCAGGGCCCTACAGTGTGGGAATAAAGGCATAACTCACGTGACTTTATTGGGAGGGAGTTTTCAGGGATCTTTCTGAGATCACATCCTGAAAATCTCCTGCGCTTATTCTCCATACAGTTTTTATATGTAAACTGAGGGGAAGTTCATTAGCATTCTGTTTCCTAGGTAGCCGGGAAAATGACTGCGGTCATGTCCTCACTTATCTATGCCCCCTTTGTCACGTCTTCCTATCTATGGCTGCTCTTGTCAAACATAGACTGAATTAGCACCTCTTTCCCAGGTGTCCTCCCAAATTACAAAGAAGGAGCAGAACAACATTAGCAGACCCTGACCCTTTGTCTAGGATGGCGTCAGTTTGTCTCGAACCTGTGGGGCAGGGGCAAACTGGCCTGAAATTCTGGTCGCCATACATTGTATGTAATATGAGCCTGTATAATATGGCCCTACATCAGATTCCCTGGAACTGGAATTACAGACAGCTGTGAGCTGCCGTCGGGTGATAGGAATTGAACCCTGGTCCTCTGGGTGAGCAGCCAGAGCTCTTAACTGCTGAGCCATCTCTCTTGCACCAAGCCTTTCCTTCTTAATTGCACAAAAAGGGGAAAATGCAGCCGGGCAGTGGCCTTTAATCCCAGCACTCGGGAGGCAGAGGCAGGCGGATCTCTGTGAGTGCGAGACCAGCCTGGTCTACAGAGCTAGTTCCGGGACAGGCTCCAAAGCCACAGAGAAACCCTGTCTCGAAAAACAAAAAAACAAAAAAAAAGGGGGGGGGAATATTTCGGGAATTATGTCATTGGTCCACTAGCAACTGAGAGGAACATTTTGAGGATGGACATGGCAAGAGGCGGAGTGGCGGAGTACAGTCTTTTTGAAGCAGAAAGCCGCGCGGGCAGGGCTTTTCATTGGTAGCTTGCAACCCACCTCAGGTTTTTATCTTACATTTTGTTCTTTAGTTTTATGATAAATAAGCAAAAGAAATCAGTAACACCATACAAATCCAGACTCCCTGTGTAGTTCCCATCTTTTTTTTAAATTATTTATTATATATACAATGTACGACCTGTAGGCCAGAAGAAGGCACCAGACCTCATTACAGATGGTTGTGAGCCACTATGTGGTTGCTGGGAATTGAACTCAGGACCTCTGGACCACCAGGGCTCATCTTTACTGTGTGTCTCTAGCCTTTTATGACCATATGAGCCAAACCTTAAATTGCTAAGTGGTAGCTAGGCCCTCTGCTGTGGCTCTGGCGGCTGGCTCCATCCCCTTCTCGGTCTGTGAGCCTTAAACCTGTTTAAGAATTTAAGCAAGAGGGAGCTGGAGAGATGGCTCAGTGGTTAAGAGCATTGCCTGCTCTTCCAAAGGTCCTGAGTTCAATTCCCAGCAACCACATGGTGGCTCACAACCATCTGTAATGAGGTCTGGTGCCCTCTTCTGGTCTGCAGGCATACACACAGATACAATACTGTATACATAATAAATAAATATTTAAAAAAAAAAAAAAAGAATTTAAGCAAGAATTGAATTCAACTACCCCAGCTCTAGGAAGCTGGTGCCTGCACTGTGGCAGGTGTTTTTACTTAGCTTTTTGTTTCTACTTAATGTGAGAGCTACTCAAGTGTTTGCTGTATGGCACAGCCTCTTAAAGGGGCTGTATCCATTGGGGGAGGGAAGTTTTTTCTTTTTTCAGCTTTTTCAGGCCCTATGTGGAAATCCGGGCCCCACATTGGACCACCACTTCATACTACATAGCCTTGGCTAGGCTGGAGTCTACTTAATGTAGACCAGGTTGACCTCACCTGCCTCTGCCTGGGATAAAAGACATGAGCCACAACACCCAGTTACTTACATTATTTTTAACAAAAAGATTTAGTCATGTATATGAGTGTTTTCCTTGCATGTATATATGGGTACCACATACCACATGTATTTCTGGTGTCCTTGGAAGCCAGACAATGGCACAGGAACCCTGGTACTAGAATTACAGATGACTGTGAGCTGCTGTGTAAAGCTACTGATCATCAAACCCAGGTCCTCTACAAGAGCAATGTGTGCTCTTAGCCACCAAACCGTCTCTCTAGCTCCAACAATACGTTATTTGCATAAGCTTTATCTCACTGCTGATTTCTATAGTAACTGCCTTCTTGCGCCTGTCTTTTTACTTGTTGCCAAGGCTAAGTAAACAACCACAGAGCTAGAGATCCAGCTTCAGTCTTGACCACTTTATTGATGCTCCACATCTCCACCAGAGAAACATTCTGAGTGGAGCATTCTGGTCAGAGCAGTTTCATGCCTTCTTCTTGCTCTTGAGATAAAACCAGGGCATTAAAAATTGTGGTGAACCTACATCTGTTGTGTGATTTTTTTACTCTTTTGACTTTTTTGGGGGGGGGGCGCCACCCAGCTCCCAAATAACCTGGGGGCTTATTCCTACTTATGAATGCCCGGCCTTAGTTAAGTTTGTTTCTTTCCAGCTTTTCTTAACTTAAATTATCCCATCTACCTTTTGCCTCTGGGCTTTGATCTTTCTCTATTTCTGTATACCTTTCAGTGGTTTGCTGTGTAGCTGAGGGGCCAGCCTGACAGCCTCTTCTCATTTCCTCATTGCTCCTTATTCTCTTGCTCCCAAATTTCTCCTTCTGTTTATGCTCTCTGCCTGCTAACCCTGCCTATCCTTGTTACTACCTTGCTATTGGTCGGTCAGCCCTTTATTAGGAACATGAGTTGTTTTTAGACAGGCAAAGAGTCACAGCTTCAGAGTTAAACAAATGCAGCATAAACAAAAGCAACACACCTTAAAATAATATTTCCCAACATACAGACTCAGCTCCATACTTTTTCTTTTTCTTTCTTTTTTTTTTTTTTTTTTTTTTTTTGGTTTTTCGAGACAGGGTTTCTCTGTCATTTTGGAGCCTGTCCTGGAACTAGCTCTTGTAGACCAGGCTGATCTCGAA
Source organism: Microtus pennsylvanicus (assembly GCF_037038515.1). Lineage (NCBI taxonomy): Eukaryota > Metazoa > Chordata > Mammalia > Rodentia > Cricetidae > Microtus > Microtus pennsylvanicus. The sequence goes on from NC_134588.1 coordinate 90,993,305, forward strand.
CTCACAGAGATCCGCCTGCCTCTGCCTCCCGAGTTCTGGGATTAAAGGCGCGCGCCACCACCGTCCGGCTCAGCTCCATACTTTTTAAAGGGGGTTTACAGTCTTTTGATTTTGTTTTTTTTTTCCTCATTTATTGATTGACTGTGTGTGTATATGTGTGTGGGCACATATGTCATAGTATAAATGTGTGGAAGTCAGGATATCCTGTGGGAGTCAGGGCTCCCCTACCAGTGCTTTTCAAGCATCAAATTCAGGTCTTCGGGGTTGGCAGCAAGTGCTTTTCCCTGTCCTGTCACTGTCATCTGACTTTTCCACGCTTAGAATATTTTACAACCTGCTTGAGCTCCAGTCACAAATCCCAGCATTCAGATTTGTTATATTTTGACACTTAAAATGGTTAGAGATACTTTCTTTCTTTTTTCTTTTCTTTTCTTTTCTTTTTTTTTTTTGGGGGGGGACAGGGTTTCTCTGTAGCTTTTGGTGCCTGTCCTTGAACTCACAGAGATCTGCCTGCCTCTGCCTCCCAAGTGCTGGGACTAACTAAAGGTGTGCATCATCATAGTCCAGCTGGTTGGAGAGACTTTCTTCACAATGATCGTAAAAGGAAAAAAGATGAGGGAAGCAGGAAGAACAGGGTTAGGAAATCTGACAATGTGTCAAATTAGTCTTTATTCAGCCTCAAAATGTCATGAAGAACAGAGGGGTACTTGGTGAACTGCCTTGACAGGATTCTTGCTGAAGGCAGATGGGGGCGATCAGAAAGCGTGGGGATGGTGGGTGGTACAATTCTTGCTTATCTGGCTTGACAGGATTCTTTCTGGTTAAAACTATTTAGGCAGTACCAAGATAGGGCCACCAAAGATAAGATCTAGTTAAAAAGAGAGCCTAGCCAGGTGGTGGTTGCACAACCTTTAATCCCGGGAGGCAGAGGCAAGTGGGTCTGAGTTGGAGACCAGATCGAGTTCTAGGACGGCCAGGGTAACACAAAGAAACCCAGTCTTGAAACCTCCCGCCCCCAAAGTCTTTTTTAATAGTCATATACAAAGGGAACATTTGTTTATAGTGCTTAAATGATGAAGGAATTGACTTTACAGAGCTCATGTTTACAGATGACTATAAAACTGAATGAGAAAATGGAGACAAATACTTGGCTTTGTTTTTCTCCAAGAGGTGTTTACTAGACAAGACAGAGTTTGCGCGCAGGTCACTCACCTATACTGAGTTGTAAGGTAACTTTCGTGAAAACAATGTTTAAAGCAAGATATGCTACAGACAAGTCCTTCAGGCTTCCCACTAGACATGACTGACTACCTTTGAGAAGCTTGCCAGCATTGCCGCATGTGAATAACGAGGTGTACTTTCTTTTTCTTTTCTCTTTTGGTTTTTCGAGACAGGGATTCTCTGTAGCTATGGAGCCTATCCAGGAACTCACTCTGGAGACCAGGCTGGCCTCAAACTACAGAGATCGGCCTGTCTCTGCCTCCCGAGTGCTAAGATTAAAGGCGTGCAACACCACCGGCGGCTGAGGTGTCCTTTTGAGTCATCGTGATCATTGCACTATTTTGTTTGTAGCTCCCCACCACACACACACACACACACACACACACACACACACACGCACGCACACGCACGCACACACACAGAGGAGACAGTGCACTTTTTAGGGCAAACGCCGTAGGTAATTGGCTTTTTATTGTTTCCTTTTATGAACATTTGCTTTTAAGAAATAATAAACTATGGTCTGGTAGACGCCACTGGATTAAATATCTTGCACATCGTCGTAGCGTTCATTTTAGTCTAATACTTAGGAAAGCGTATTTACATCAGAGCCGACGCTGCTTTTCCGTCCACGTGCTCTCCTTCCCTGTTAACTACGGGGATACAAACGCCTGTCACAGAGTAACAGCTTCGATACTAAGTAGCACTAGGCTACAGGGGGCGCCATTGACACACTTGGGAAAGGGCTCAGCGCGCCCTGGGGATGAGAACGTCCGATGCACCAGAAACTGGTTCTCAGCCTTACTGAGAAACAAGGGCTTTGAGCTGCTGTGCTCCGATGTGAGCAGTGGAGCCCCGCAAGGAGACTGTGAGGTGGAGAGGAAGATCGGGGTTCTGGGACTCCTCCAAGACAACAGCGAGCTTCTCAGCGGTGCAGGTCACCAGCTCCCGGGCTAACAGGCCGGGCGCTGCTGGGCCCCTGCGCCTGCCCGCTAGAGGCTCCGCCCCGTGACGCGGGCCCCGCCCCCTGCGCCCGCTTCCAAGATGGCGGCGGCAATATCTGCCCGGCTGTCCGAGCGACGGTGACGACGGGGAGCAGACCAGGTATGGTGGGCTTGGAACCTCGGAGACAGAGTCCTCGGAGAAAGGATCGGGAGGTCGGGGGGCGGGGAGGAGAAGTTCTGAGTAAAGGCTGCAAAACCAGATTGAGCACAGACAGGGTCTCGGGTGGAAATGTGGACGCGGGCCGGTGCCTTCACGTTGCACGGTAGGGAGAGACACAAGAGACTGAGATGGGATGGGCGTGCCCGAAAAGAATGGGGTTCCAAGCCCCATCCCCCGCGCGCGCAAAGCGCTGACCACGCCCTTCCAGGTGAGCCGGCCCAGGTGTCCTGGGCCGAGTCTGCCCTGGCCCTCGCTCCCTACTTCTCACTTCACCTAGAGCTCGCCTCCCCACCCCCACTAGGGTTGGAGCGAGGTGGACAAGGACACCACCCCCACCCTTCTCTGGGCTTCGCTCCGGGGTTGCTTGCTTGTAGCTCCCAGGTGGTCAAGCACCCTGCACCTGCGGAGGCGCTCCCTAGTACGTGAAGAACTGAAAGAACCTGTTTCCAATGTTTTCTAGGCCACGCCAAGGTCCTGTCACGACTCTCTTGCCTCTTGAATAGTTTTTTTTTTTTTGTACCTCTATTCATTTTCCTGTCCCCCACCCCCCAAACAAATTTGTTGGAATACAGAGTTAGGTACAGATCTGACACTTGCCCCTCTGCCGCAGGGAGCCTGAGACTTGACCTGGCGTCTTTTCTTTTTCCAATGACTTTCCCGCACTCCCCAGGATGGGAAAGTTGTTTCTTCCTGATTGTGAACTTTGCTGTACAGGTCACTGGTTCTCCTTGATCACGTCTGTCCCCGCTGGTCCCACGCTGGCTGTTGGAATGCCCTTTTCTGTCTTCTGTGGCAGTTCCAATTTTAGATAATGCCTCTCCTCTCTGCTCCCCGGGGACCTCCTGGAGCCCCCATGATCCGGAAGAAGACAGCTTGAACACAGGTGCGTCTCTCTCTTCTTTTCTAAGATTGGGTTTTAAAGACTTCTGAAGTGAACTTGGGATTTGAATGATGTAAGCTTTCTTGAGGGTGGAGACCGAAAGTGGGTGCCGTGGATGAAAATGAAACGAGTTTTAGTGACTTGTATTAAGGACTGGTAATGACTGGCTACATTCTGGGCTGTTTTTTTTTTTCTTCCTTGTTTGATTACAGCAGTGTTCTTTTTGTGACTTTGTTCTCTGCCCATTTTTTCTTCCTCCTCCCGGCACCGCTTTCATCTCTACCCGCTGATGTCTCCGCTGCCTTGCTCTCTGCCTTCCTGCTTGCTTCCAGAAATCTCTTGACTCTTTCCCTAGCCCTCAAGTCAGGATGTTGCGGAGGCTACTGGAGAGGCCATGCACACTGGCCCTGCTTGTGGGCTCCCAGCTGGCGGTTATGATGTATCTGTCACTTGGGGGCTTCCGAAGCCTTAGTGCCCTATTTGGTCGAGATCAGGGCCCAACGTTTGATTATTCTCATCCCCGCGATGTCTATAGTAACCTCAGTCACCTGCCTGGAGCCCCTGTCGCGGCAGGGGCTCCTCCAGCTCAAGCTCTGCCTTACTGTCCAGAAAGATCTCCTTTCTTAGGTGAGTACCAAGGGAAGAAGGTGAAGAAGAGAACAAGGTGAGGGGGCAGGGAGCCTTGGACAGGCATGTATAGAGACTTAGGTTAATGTATTCTAAACTGGGCTCATGTTGAGATGGAGTAGCCTGTGAATTCAGAGGTTAGATTAAGCTCTTGGGTCCCAAGCTTTCCACTGTCTGCCCATTTTATGGGCTCTTTATGCCCCAGGGTGGAAATTACTTCTCTTGTAGATGAGTCTTGGCTTTATTAGGTAGAAGTCCTTTTGCTCTTCTCCTGTAGCTTCAGTGTGGGACAAGAGAAAGTTATATAAACCCTAAAATAAGAAAGTAAGTAGTCCAAGGTAAGGAGCCTGCCTGCAGCTTTAGGCTTTGCGGAGCTGTCTTAATGAAGGGAAATCCAAGGTGTGTTAGATTTTTGAGTGAGTCCTTGGGGGAAGTGAGCCCTGAATCAGGCTATTTGGCCAGAGGTATTCTCAGATTCTGATGCCCGTTTTCTCCTCGTGTCTCCAATTTCTGAACTTGCCTTTCCTACCAACAGTGGGTCCTGTGTCAGTATCCTTCAGCCCGGTGCCATCCCTAGCAGAGATTGTGGAGCGGAACCCCCGGGTGGAACCAGGGGGCCGGTACCGTCCTGCAGAATGTGAGCCGCGCTCGCGAACGGCCATAATTGTGCCTCATCGTGCCAGGGAGCACCATCTGCGTCTGCTGCTCTACCACCTGCACCCCTTCCTACAGCGCCAACAGCTTGCCTATGGCATCTATGTCATCCACCAGGTATCCCCACATCCACCACGTGTCCCCACTTTCCACCTTACTCTTGTTATTTGTTTTTTTCATTTAGTTTTTGTTTGTTTTGTTTTTTGAGACAGGGTTTCTCTGTGTTGTAGTTTTGGCTGTCCTGGAACTCACTCTGTAGACCAGGCTGGCCTTGAACTCACAGAAATCCACCTGCTTCTGCCTCCCAGGTGTTGGGGTTAAAGACATGCGCCACCAACACCTGGCTTCTTCCTCTTTCTTTGATGTTAAGGAAGCTCAAATAAATGCCTCTTCTCTCATCTAATGGTTCTGTGGGATAACTGTAAAAGGATTAGACAATAGATAATTGGAGCCTTCCTCTTTCAACTTTGTTAGTCCCATTCTTTTTCTGTCAGGTCTGTCTCCCTGTTATGTTAGGGTATTCTTACTCTCCTATATTTTTTCTATGATTTTTCCTTTGTTTTGTTTTGTAAAGATTTGTTTATTATGTATACAGCATTCTGCCTGCATATATCCCTACAGGCTAGAAGAGGGCATCATATCTCATTATAGATGGTTATAAGCCCCCGTATGGTTGCTGGGAATTGAACTCAGGACCTTTGGAAGAACAGCCAAGTGCTCTTAACCTCTAAACCTCTCCAGCCCCTCTTTGTTTTGTTTTTTAAGATAGGGTCTCATGTAGCCAAGGCTGGCCTAAAAATTTATTATGTAGCTCAGGATGACCTTTTCTGATCCTCCTACATCTACCTTCCCACACTGGGGTTACAGGCACACGATGCCATGCTTGGTTTTATATGGTGCTGAGAATGGTACCCAGAGCGTAATGAATGCTAGGTAACACTCTACCAACTGAGCCACATCTCCAGCCCTTGTTTTGCTTATAGTCTACCTAAGATCTTCCTGTCTGTCTTCTGAGTGCTGGGATTACACTCAGGTACCGCCACGCTCAGCTGTCTGTTTTGTTCTTCCTTCTCTTGGCCCCATATTCCGCTTAGATCCTTCCTCTTTCCACTTCAGCACTCGTGCACAGAGTGCTTTCTCCATGCTGAACCCGGTCCCCTTCGTTATCTTCTAGGCTGGTAATGGAACGTTTAACAGGGCAAAGCTACTGAATGTTGGGGTGCGGGAAGCCCTGCGCGATGAAGAATGGGACTGCTTGTTCTTACATGACGTGGACCTCCTTCCAGAAAATGATCATAACCTGTATGTGTGCGACCCCCGGGGACCCCGCCACGTTGCTGTTGCCATGAACAAGTTTGGATACAGGTAGAGGGCATGGAAGAGCACTAGAAAGCAACCTTGTAGCAGGTGGAGAGCTCAGGGGATTGTGGGTAGGGTTGATGCTCCAAATTTGTGAAATACAAGGATCTTTTTCTCCTTAGCCTCCCGTACCCCCAGTACTTTGGTGGGGTTTCGGCGCTCACTCCTGACCAGTACCTGAAGATGAACGGCTTCCCCAATGAATATTGGGGCTGGGGTGGTGAGGATGATGACATTGCTACCAGGTCAGACTTGTGACGACACCTCTTTCCCAAACCCTGGCCACAGTCTTTCAACACAGATCTTTAGCTTCCTGGTTCTGCACTGAGCCAATTCTTTCCTTTGACCTTCGTCTACTCAGGTCAGGCTTTGCTCACTGCTGTCTGTCCCGTCAAATTTCACTTTTCTAGATAGATCTGGTTGGTTATATTCTTTGGAAAAGGGGTAAGATCAACTGGAAACATGGAATTCTAGCTCTCAAGAAGGGGCCTAAAGACAGGTTAGCTCTTCATTTTGATAGGCTTATGTAGAGACTGCTTCCGTGAGAACGGAGAAGAGAGATTCTGCTCCATATAGCCCAGAATCACTTTTATCTTTTCTTTTTTTTTTTGGAAAAAGGGGGAGGGGCTCCTACCTGGCATAATGCCCACTCATGTCCTAGCCTGTGAAACATTCTTACCTTTAGCCTCCCCGGAGCCAGTTTCGTGAGCAGTGTATTTGAGCTTGGTATGCCAGGTTCATTGCTTCCCTTCCTCTTTTGTCCCCTGTAACAACATCTTTATGGGAATTCTCATCTGTATGTGTAAATCTTACCCTGAAAATTCTAGATGTATTTTTTTTTTCAGTTCTTTTTCAAACTCTCTCCACCCCTTGCTTTTATGTTTCAGAATTTGGGCTTGTTTAAGGTCCTGAGCATCTGCCTGCTTCTGCGCTTCTCTTTCACACAAGGCAGCAGCTGGAAAGGAGCTGGGTAGTTGAGACACTACTTCTAAATAAGACTTGCTGGGTTAGGGGTGCAGTTCGGTGGTCACGTGTGTCTAGCATACGTAAGCCTCACTTTAAAGCCCAAAGGCAGAGGTGAATGACTCAGGGTCTGCCATTTCTATGCTTTAGACAAAATGGCTCCTTTTCTCTGTCCTCCCAAGACTCCAAGGGCAATTCCCAGGAGCCGTTTAGAAAGGAAGTCTAAGAGTTACCTATCTCTCTCCGCCAGTTCTTTTAGGCCCCCGGGCATCTGGCATTAGGCCCTGCTAACTTGGGTACAGCCAACTTTACCTTCTTTCTATTTGATTTTCTCCTGCCTTCTTGTATCTGGCAGTTTTTATTTATTTATTTTTCTTGCCAGACAGATAGTAATTATTCTTTGTGTGCAGGCCTATGTCATCACTTCCTTGATTGTCTTTACTTTCCTCATTCACCTGCCAGCGTTTTTTTTTCCCACTCTGGCTCCTCCAAGGCTCCCTCCCTTTTCTCATAGGGTACGTCTGGCTGGGATGAAGATCTCTCGACCACCCACCTCTGTGGGACACTATAAGATGGTGAAGCACAGAGGGGACAAAGGCAACGAGGAAAATCCCCACAGGTAGGAAGGGGGTTGTTATTGGGGTCCCCAAACTCCAGGCTATTCCTTTTAGATCTTAGTCTTAAACCTTTAACCTTCAGATTTGACCTCCTGGTCCGCACCCAGAATTCTTGGACACAAGATGGAATGAACTCACTGACATACCAGTTGCTGGCTAGAGAGCTGGGTCCTCTCTATACCAACATCACTGCAGACATTGGGACTGACCCTCGGGGTCCTCGGTCCTCTGGTCCCCGATACCCACCGGGCTCCTCCCAGGCCTTCCGACAAGAGATGCTGCAACGCCGGCCCCCAGTTAGGCCTGGCCCTCTGCCTACTGCCAACCACACAGCTCCCCACGGTTCACACTGACTCTTCTTTGCCCACTTTAATCATGAAACTGAAACGGAGGGATTGTGCTCCCCACACCCTCTGCTCCACACTGCTTTCGGAGGGATGTGAGGGGACTAAACTCTAGTGCTGGGCTGGGGGCAGGGACCTCTCCTCACTGCTAGACTGGAGCTGGGGGCAGGGACCTCTCCTCACTGCTAGACTGGAGCTGGGCTCCTCTAGACCTGGAGGTTCCTCTTTCTAGGGGCCACCTATCAGGGCTTATGACTGTGAATCCTTGTCATTTTATGTGACGAATCCTGGGAGTCCCCTGCCCCCGGGGTAGGAGCAGGGCTGGACCCCAAGCCCCTTCCTCGTCCATGGACGTCACTCTTTTCCAAGAGTGACCTGGCTTCTCCTGGGACCTCTGTGAATATTTATTCTATTTATGGTTCCCAAGAAGCTGTCTGGTGGAGGAAGCCCCTTCCAGGGCATTTCCTGCCTGTGCTGGAGTAGCTCCTCTGGTCTTGGCCCAGGGGGCTAGGATTTTGATATCTTTTCTAATAAAGGACTTTGTCTCATCGTTGCTGGTGCGTTTTGCATTCCAGGACATTTTATCCTCTCCCACCACCCCTAATCCCAACAAGCCTGTAGGTTGACAGAATAGCAAGACCAAACCAAGTTCCAGCAACTTTTATTTTCGTGAGTGGGAGAAGGGGAATCAGCTGTTAGATTCTGTGCCCAGGACAGCAACTGCTGCCTGACGTCCACTCTCTATACAGTCATTGACTGCGACCCCCTCATAGGAAGCTCCAGCCAAAGTCAGGGGCAACCTTTGAGCAGTCAGGAAGCGCTTAGCCGACTCTGAAAGGAAAGGAAGGATGAGAGGAACGTTACAGCTGGGCTCTGACGTCCTCAGCCCAGCTGCTTTCCCAGCTTACCTAGTTTTTGCCAGTGTCCTAGTGTGTACTGAGGGATACAGTTCTAAGGAGAGACAAGATGTAAGGGCAAGTTTATTACTGATTCCCAAGGCCTCGTTTGGCTGACATACTGATAAACATGTTAGTCCTTATTTTCAATGGGGAACTAATAAGAATCTCAACTCACCTTGTGTAGATGGACCAAGCAGTGACTTGGTGGCTCCTTCAGTCCTAATTGTGTAGCAACTGCTTCCTGTGCTTGCTGTTGGAGCAGCTCTGGAGACAATTCATTACCATTAGCTTCCAGCTTCTGTAACCAGTAGCCTCCCAGCATCACCTGTGAGGAAACACAGCATCGGCCATCCTGCCCTGGCCTTCACTAAGGCACAGAAGAGTCCTTGGAAACCCCACTATAAGCAAAGTTTCCTTCTCTCACGGTTACTCTGAGGCCTGGGGGGTTCCCATCCTGCTCAGGAAAAGCAACTGAGTCATATACGACTCCCAGGACAGTTGGGTCTTCTGATGATGGCACCAAATGTCCAAATCCCTGGGGAAAAATGTCTGTAGATCAGGAGGGAAGGGCTCTCGCTGAGCCTGTGTCCTCCCTCCCTCCTCCTCCTCCTCATACCTGAACAGGCAGATGAGCTCCTTGGTACTGCAGATTCACCACAGCGACAGATACAGCAGTGATGGTACTCAGGACATGAGCTAGAGGCGCAGCCTCGGCAGGGAGCAGCTTGCTGAGCTCTGGGGATCAGGCAGAGGCATTCATAGTAGGCTAGCTTTGTCTTATAGGAATCCCTCATGGATGACCCACTCAGGAACCCAGTGTGGCCCTGCTGGCATAGGAAGGCACACTATCGCCTCCTGGTGGTTAGGGAAGGGAGGGACTGTCCCATTACCTGCAGCTGGAATAGCACTGATAATGTGGTCAGCCTGCAGACTGCTGTCCCCTAGAGACACCTGAGTGATAACATTTGAGAGAGAACGGTGTTAGGAGGACTTTAGAGGTAAGGGAGATTTGCTGCCTCACTTTTAGTTTCCCAGGTACCCAAGAGACAAGAAAGTCTGGGTGTTGACCCAGGATGAAGACTGGGAATGACAATATCATCTGAACAACAAAAATCCTCTGCATAATCCAGAAGGTGGACCAGAAAGAGGTCAGTGTGGCTGCTCTGAAATGGTCAATGAAGGCGGGCTGTCCTTTCTCCCTGTCCCAGACACTCCAAAGAATTACTTTTTTTTTAATATTTATTTATTTATTTATTTATGTATACAATATTCTGTCTGTGTGTATGTCCGCAGGCCAGAGGAGGGCACCAGACCTCAATACAGATGGTTGTGAGCCACCATGTGGTTGCTGGGAATTGAGCTCAGGACCTTTGGAAGAGCAGGCAATGCTCTTAACCACTGAGCCATCTCTCCAGCCCCCCCAAAGAATTACTTCTATTCACATCTATAAGGGCTGTTTGAGGAAGGTTCACACATAAAGCTTAGGAACCTGAGGTAGCCAATATCCAAAGAGCTTCTCTGAGGCAAGAAAACAGTAAGTCCAATGCTGTCAGCCCTGACCCGGTTAAATCACTCAAAGATAGTGACACAGGGTGTGTGTGTGTGTGTGTGTGTGTGTGTGTGTGTGTGTGTGCGCGCGCGCACGAGTGCAGGAGTCTGTGGAGTCCAGCAGAGGACGTCTGAGCCCCTGAGCATGAATTCCAGGCAGTGGTGAGCCACCTGATGTGGGTTCTGGGACCGGAGCCCAGGTCTTCTGCAAAGGCAGTATGTACTCTTAATTGCTAAGTTATTTCTTCATCCCCCACCCCCTTGCTCCATAGCAGAAGAAATTTGTGGACAAGAAGTTATCACTGACATTAAAAGGTGGCAGGGTTTTGACGCCTTTATGAATCTTGTGACTGGGAGGTGTGTAGAGCTGATAACTAGTGGGCCACAGAATATTAGGATGGAAGTCACATGAGCAAACGTGTTTTTAAGTCTTGGACCAAGTTTAAAGAGATGGATATTCAGCAGAGATGCCCACATCCCTCCCTAGAGGTCCTATTTGACTATGGTATAAAATCGGGTCATGCACATTTTCATATGATACTTTTTTGCTAAATGTATTTTTGCAATATTAAATATAACAACACCAGCAACAACAAATCTAATAACACTGATACAGGTTGACTATATACTCCAGAGGGTTCTTCTACCTTCCAGCGCCCTTCTGGCTGGAGGCTGAGCCCACAGACTGGCTGGCCTCTGAAGATGGTGACTCCTTTACTGGTTAGGTGGTCGTGAAGGGCCTGGGGCAACATCTCCAGCCCTCCACGGAGTGACCACTGGCTCCACCGCTCAGCCCGGGCCTGACGAATTAATGAGGAGTCTGGCTGTACACTCCGTCCTAAAAGGAGACAAATATGTATAATCAAAATAGTACCCCGTGTACAAAGCACCTCACGTTTTCAGGCTTTATAATTCACCCTTTGAGCCAATGCCCCTCCCCTCACCTGCCCCCAGCAGCAGCCCCAGTAATATGGACCGATGGGTTTGCTCAGCTTGGAAGAGACTGGGAAAGCAGGACCGGACACTGAGCTCACGGCTGTTGCCTGCAAACACTCCTCGGCAAAGACTGTCGATGGCTAAAGATGCCACCTTAAGGGTAAGACTGGGTCTGAGGGGTCAAGGAATAAGCCACCCTGACTGATTTCCATTGCCCCTGCTTGGGAGGGAATGAGGAAGGGAGAGAGTTTGTGTTGGGGGGTGTTCCCACTATAACCAAAGGGTGGGAAGGAAAGGAAAGCGTTTATTCCCAACACCGAGTAATGGGAAGAGGACATCCCTAGATACAGCAGCTGGTTTAGGAGGGGAGAGGGTTGAGACCACCTCTGTCTGAGCAGTGTCACCTCAGGTCCAAGGCGGCGCTGGGCAAAACTGTGCACAGTCTCATCAGGCTCTTTGCCCCTGGGCTTCATCAAATCCCTCAGCCCAGCCCAAAACAGAGGTTTGGAGAAGGGGGGTGAAGGGCGGAGTAGCCCCCTGCATGGAAGAAGGCATGGTGAAAAGAAAGCTCCCTGAGTCACCTTCCCAGCTCCTGGGTATTATTTTCATTCATGTAACCCCTGTGGCTGGAAGGGCTGACAGGGAGCGGAGGGAAGAGGTAAGTGTACAGTTAGGAGGTGAGCATTACCTGAGACCAGAGGGCAGGGGGTGCAAGGCACCCCCTACATACAGGAACCTGTTCTGGGCAGCTGGGTGATTCCCCGGGACAGGCAAGACTTCTGACTCCAAGCCAAGCTCAGAAACCTGTTCTCCACAAGCCCTCAGGAAGAGGAGACACTAAGGAAAAACTGACCCAACAAATGTCTTTCCCCTCTGCCACTCTCTCCCTTTGGAAAGCTCTTCCCCTCCCCCAATCACCTGTCTGTCCTACACATTCCACAAGACGCTCACCAGGAGCAGGGTCCGGGCTCCCAGCACTCCAGCTGGCCTAATTCCTCGAGGTCCAAGTTCAAAGATAGCACCATCTGATCCTCGGACTGAGCGGATCCAACCTCCCAAACGCTTGCTGCCCTCCACTAAGATCACCTGGTGCCAAAAGTGAGACACTGTGGGTTCAGGGGAAAGGGACTAGGGATAGGGGAAACTTCACATTCCATGGAACAGAATCTATTCAGTTTTTATGGGAAATGTTAAGAGTTTTAAATTAGTCTTTCTTTGGTTCTAGTGGGAACTCACCTTAGGGGGACAGGGGCCTCGAATCAGATGATAACTTGCGACCAATCCACTGATACCCCCGCCAAGCACGATCACAGTCCGGCCCATTGTAAGGCCTAGGGAAAGGTCAAGATACCAGGCAGAACCGGAGGCACCCTGTTTTACAACTGCAGAAACCCCCACTGGCCCCGTACCCCATTTCTGGGCACTTACTGATTTGTGAGCATCTAAGGCAGGGCACGCGTGTACTTGCTGGTAGAAGAGTGAGGTCTTCGTTCAGAGGCCAGAACTTACCCACAAGATAGGGGAACTAGGGAAAATGAGTGATATAGAGGCCCTAGGACCAGTGTCTCCTGTGGGTGTGCAGATAAGGCCCACGCCCGCGCTATCTTCCCAGCTCAAACCCTCCGGGGGCCAGAATTCTGCAGTACGCGGTTTCCCCAGCCTCAGCGGGTAAGCAGGTTCAAGTCTAGGATCCCCGCCCCTAACTTTTAGGGTCCTTCCGACTCTCCGTCTACTCCATTCAGTCCGCCCGCAGCTGCGCTTCGCTTTACTGCTTCGGGATTGGTGGGTCCTGGAAAGTAGGCTCTGGATTGGTGAGCGCTGGATACATCCACCAATGAAAACACCGGATTGGCAGTGACGTTGCCAACGGAGCTGCAGTTACGTCCAGAGTCCGCTACCCGGTTAACCGGTTCTTTGCCTACTCGAAGTTAGTTGCAGTAGCCGGCACCGCCTTCCCCAGGGCCAAGGCAGTGAAAAGCTGAATCCGGGAGTTAGCATTCCCCAGCTCAAGCTTCCTAGGCTTGTGGTGAGAACCCTGGAGGGAGGGCCCCATGAGCCCTGGTTGGAGAGAGACACTTGGAGGCCTGTCCGTGGGGAGGTGGTTCCATAAACAGCTCTTTGATGTTAGCAACAGTCAGGGCCTACGGGAGCAAAGGCCACCCGGCAACGAAACCAGTGTTTGTCAACAGGGGTTCTTGGGTGCTTTGCTCTCGAGGGGCAGTTCCCCTCGCCGGCAAAACCCGGCATGCCAATGCCTGCGCTCTAGTTTTAGGCCTCTCCGCCGCTTCAAGTCTCAAGGTTTTTCTTCCGAGTAATACTAAAACTCCGTTAGGGCACGAGTGTTGGCCTACTCAATCCCTGTTCTTTTCCTTCTGCTCTGAGAGCGCCCCCTCCTGTTCAGAGACGGAATTGGGCTCCAGTTGAACCAAATGCTGGATATCCATTCCCTCTTATCCGCAAATATAAAGGTGAACATCACTTTTTCTTATTAAATTTATTCACAAAAAGTGAGATTGCAGAGGTCTGGGGGCTGTACATGGTCAAGGGCCTGGTGAGCTCTGTACATGGGACAGGAAACAAGGTGAAAGGGTGCTTCTTAATAAAAAAAATAATGGGAGCTACAACCACCCCCCTCCCCGATTAAAAAGACACAAAAATAGACGTCTCTGAGGTAAATGGGGAGCCTGGGGGCTTAAGGGTGTTGAAAAGGTTTTCACAGGTGCCAGGGCTTCAAGATGGTGTCACAGGCACCGCGGCGGCTCCTGCATCAGTTGGTAGAACAGCACGTAGCCCTCACTGGACGCCACCTGATTTTCACTGACAGGGGAGACACTACGAAGAAGGGAAATAGGGAGTAGTTGTAGTTATTCCTGTGTGTTCCCCCTCCTCCCTACAGGCCTCAACTCAGAGTACCCATGTGGCGCTCAGGAGAGACTCCACCCAGCCTTTGTCAGGAGCTCATCTTTTGGGGTCTCAGAGGAGGGGAGGGTGCCAGGGCTGCAGTGCGATGGGGCAGTTTAATAAGAGGCTGTGCTCACCGGGAGTCATTGTAGACATGCCAACCAGTCTGGCACCGGCACAGGGCTGTGTAGTGTCCGTAGTGGACACTACCCGAGTGGTTGCAAAGAGCGTACAGCTGGTAGATAGGGCTTCCTGCGGGTTAGACAAGGTCAGTTTCTACAATCAAGAGTTGTGCCCCGCCCCTGAAGGTGCCGCAGGGCATTCCCCACCAGACTCACCCACTTTGTCACTGGCAAAGTCCCCTAGGCTCAGTCGCTGCAACGGGAAGTCTACACCTACTGAACTTTTCTTGATGGAGCCTCGGGAGGTGGAAAATCGATTCAGATCTAAGCCCTGGTTAAGGAGCATTTGGGAGGCTGAGGGTCTCTAAGGGAGCTGCAGTAAGAAATTCAGTACCCTCTATTCCCCCAACATGTCCTGAAAGATGGCAAAGAGAGTTGGGGTGGCAGGTTTTTCTCAAGAAAAACTCAATGAAGGTGAGGAAACAGAATGTATGGGAGATGCCCTAGAGGAATAAGAACGCCAGGATTAGGATATGGAGCACGAGGATGCGGGGGAATCTTTGTACTGTCAACTTTTTGGTACTTCGTGTTTTCTGCCGGCATCGGTCACACACCTAAGTAAACAGCAAATAGTGTTAGGTCGATGTGTTCTCACCTCAGCTCGTTTTTGACACCCCACTTCACATATAAATTTAGTACGTTTCTCATTGCTTTGCCCCTCCCCCCACTTAGGCATATTACAGCATATCTGAGGCCCTAACTTTAACACACCCAGACATGTAACTGTTACTCCCAACTAAGGAAGTAGGCATCTCCTTTTATCCAGACAGACTCCCACGTGTCTCCCACCATTGTAAACCCCCCACATACTGGGGCATTTTCCGACTCCAGCTCTTCTTCCTTGGTGAAAAGGCTGAAACAGTCCCGCAGAGACACTTTGCCCCCAGCAAATCCTTTCTGGGGGGAAGGAAGGAAGGGTCAGCATGTTCTGAATTTCTTTCTTTCTTTTTAAATCTTTTTTATCTTTTCATAATCCAGGCTTCAATTCTGCTTTAGAGGCCCACATGGTTCCCACCCACACGTAGGGCTGGGTCACAGAACCCATGTTTCATCCACTCCTGGAACCCTCCGGAATCCCACCTTGGGGATGGGCAGCGACAGATCACAAAAAACCTCGAAGGTCGTGGAGCGATACCCACAGGCCTGGCACTTGAGGCAACTTTTCAGCTGGCCTACAAATAGGTCTGGATAGAAGCAAAAAGCAGGAGAAAGTCACTATTGGACGTCAAAGGTGCTCTCTCGGAATCCTGCCCTTGCTGGACCTGCCTTTCTGACTTCAACACTGCCACCACCCGGCTCTACAACCACTTCCCATCATCACCCAGCCTCGCTCTCATTCCTCTCCCAAGCCCAAACCCCCAGTTTTGCCCATTCCATACCCACGATCTTGCTGTCTTCTCGCTCCAGGTACCGCTTCCACATTAAGTTGGCTCGATCATCGTCACTACCACAGATCAAGGGAAGGGAGGGAGCACCCATGAGAGAGTTATAATATTGGGTACCCCCAACCCATTGAAATTATCCAGAGCCCTGTTCCCTATTCGCATTCCAGCTCCTTCCCTAAATTTCTAGTCAAAGGAGTAATTCTTTCAAGAACTTTCTGGGGAAGTCTAGGATGAGGAAAAGTCTATAAAGGAAAAGTGCCGTCCCACCTCTGCAAGCCCATTGGTATATTTTATTGTAAAAGATCCCTCCTTTCCCAATTTAGTGACACCTCCAACTCTATTTTATGCCTCTATCTGCATCCTTCAGTTTCCCCCCTCCTCCTCCCTTCTGTCCTTTCCTGTACTGACAAACCATTTATGTTTCTATGCTAAAGGGTCTCCCCAAGGCCCCACATTTCCAGTTTCAGTTAGCTCAGTTCTGTGACGACTGATTGCTACTGGGGAGAGGAGCAAGGGGGAGCAACCTTTACCTTAATTCTGGTTCTTCATGCAGAGCCCCTCCTCGGCGAGGTGGAGAGGGAACTGGACCACTGGCCAGGATTGGTGGTGCCCGGCGGCCTCGTCGGTTGATTTCAAGATGCAACCGCTCCATGAGGAGCTTCAGAAACTCTTGGGCATCCTGCTGGCTACAGCCAGACAGAATATGAGCAAATGATTCCCTCTTAGTCCACAGACAGTATTCCCTGCCCAAATATGGGTCCCTATATCCTCAGTGCAGAAATTCTCAAGGCTCCGAACGATGGAGCTGTAGCCCCTGCTTGGCCCCAGCCCCAGTCAGAGAGAACTTCCATCTTCTCAGTTTCCCCACCTGTATCCAGAGAAGGAGGGAACGTATTTCTGGAAGACAGCCCGGAATCGAGTAGGATTCACAGCTTCACAGGAGTCAGGGTGCCAGAGGGCACCAATCACATCTGCAAAGGCTGTTGGTGTGACAGTGGGGAAGGTTACAAAGGTTAGTGTCTAGAAGAGCAGGCAAGAGGAGAGTCCGTGGAGAGAAAACCTCTAGAAAGGAGGAACCCAGAAAATGGATGTGTCAGATTGAAGGGCTGGGAACCATAGGTCCTGGGGTATAGAATTGAAAGGATAGGGGGAAGTATACAGAAGAATCAGAAGGACGTTGCCCACCTTCCGTGAGCTCCTGGGCTCGGCCTCCTCCAGGGACCTCTTGTCGGAAGTCCCTCCGAAGACAAAAGTCTCGAAGAGGCCTTGTGCTACTCAAACACTGTAGCACGGCGTTCAGGAAACACTGGGGAAGCAGCAGCGGGGACACCGCCATTACCTTTCCAGTCTGGGGTCCAACCAGCCTTCAGGAGAGGTCAGTGCTCTCCTGTGTGCCTTCCCCAAACTCGCAGGCTGGCTCCACCCCCAACACCATTTCACACTCCCTTTACAGAGGAAAGAACAGGAAAATGGCTCTTACTGTATTTCCCAGATTTCGGAGGCCAACATGACCAGAGCCCAGAAGCAGGGTGTGATGAGCCTAGAAGGTCAGAGTACAGTCATTTTCTAGACGGCACTTTCAACAGCATGTTGCTGAATGTCTGTCTCCCCCACCCTATTCGGGAGACCCTTTTGCCCTCCCTGGTCCTCCTACCTCATTGGTCATGAGTAGTAAACCCATCACAGCTGAGTGTACCACAGACTCAGCCATGGCTGTCACACCTATTCCCCATTTACTCCGCTGCCCAGCTAGCCGGCGCTGCAGCTCCTGAGGCAATTCCCCAAGCACTGGCATGGTTGCCCAGCTGCTCCCCACCCCCACTTTACTGCCCCCAAATCCCCCTCCTGCCCCCGTGGCCCCTTCTTGCACCCTGTCCCGCTGGCTCCAACTGCAAGCAGCTTAGCTCACTTAGCTCAGGAAATGGGCAACGGTAGCAATAGATGCTCTAACCCCGCCCCTTCTCAGCCCAGGTGCTCTAACTCCGCCCCTCTTCAACCCAGGGATTAATTAGGTCTAGGCCCAGTCCTAGGAGAGAAATTGCCTTAAACGGGCAGGCCTAAGGACCTAAAGAAGAATTCTAAATAGTTAATTCCCTACGGACCAGAATGGCACATGGAGTTGAAGAATCACATACAACCCAAAATAATATCTAGAAGGCCTCAGAAAGGAGAAGAGTCCACTGGTGTAATAAGGGGTTGACAAGGGAACTTGGAGAAGGGAACAAGAAAGCCATATCAAGACAAGAGAGTTGAAGGCAAGAGGAACATGGTCATGGGAGCCCACGTGTGCTGGCAAGTCCTCACCATCTTGTCATCAGAGTAGAAAGGCTCAGAGGGTCGGGCAGATATCATGTGGAAGGAGCCATGGGAAGTAGGGGGCTCTGTCCGTATGCTGAGCAGGGTAGGGGGGCCAGGGAAGCCCCCAAGACGCCGGAGAGAAGTGCTACGTCTCAAAGTGGGCGGCTCAGGCCGGAGTGCCAAGCGGCTCAGTGCAGCCCCTAGCTCGCCGGTGCCACGGTGCCCTCCCGAGGCAATCCCCATTGGACGCAAGTCCCCACTGCTCACAGACTTGGAACGGGCTAAATTGGTCCGGGATGGGAGAGGCAGAGCCACAGTTGGGGGCGGTGAGCCAGGCAAGGGAACCCCATGATCTGCTCGAAGGGGGCCTCTAGGACGAGAGCCTGAGGTCCGACCCCGACCCAGTTCCAGTTTCTTGAGCCTTTCATCTGGGGGACATGGTCTGGGTGGCAAAGGTCGTAACATGGGGTTTGGCCCAGGAACTGGGTTTCGGCGCTCCTTGCTGCGGGCCCGGGGAGGAAATGGTATCTTGGCTCCCACTCGGGGCTGTACATTGACAGGTGGCTCTCGAGTCCTGCCCAGGCGGTGCTCAGAAGCCTGGGGCATTGTGGACACCACAGGCTGGACCTGAGAACAGAGGATCAGCATTTGAATTAGTAAGGGAGATAAGATACAGGCTACTATGCAAGCTGGCCTCTACATGTACCGAAGGCATGAATCACGTCTATAAAATCAATTCTTGCATCCCCAGAACTTAGCAATGTTTGACATAAAGGAAATCCTTAGTATCCCTTGAATAAACTAATGACTGAATAGTAGCCCATCATTTTGACCTTTCACGCCCCACCCCCTCTATAGAATACAGATTTATTGAAAAGCCAGTGGTAGTCCCAATTTCAGCTGTTTTTATAATCTACAAACTCCTAAAAACCCTCATATCTGGTAGTCAAGTGAGATATACCCCAGACCTGGGACCCTGGATGCAGGAATCAGTCCAAAAGACAGCACTCCAACCTCAACCCTTGCCCCTCTGGGTTGCAAATGAAGCCGATTAAATGGGTGATTTGCAATCCATTCCCTCTCCAGTTCTGGGCCCCCACTAGATAGCTGAGCCCAGGGGGCAATGGTTTGAGATGGAGGACGAACTACTTGACCCCTAATTTCTGAACCTCTCCCATCACAGCGGGGGGTTTTACCCGGGTCCGCCCCCCTCGAGGGCAGAAAGGCCGAGGCCGCTGATTGGCTACGGGGTCCGGCGGCATATTCCCCGCGGTCCGAGAATGCTGTTCCTCCAGCTCGGTTTTCCCAGGCCTCGCTGGGCACCGCGAGCCTCTCCCTTTGTGATGAACGTCCTCTGGGGTCTGGATCCGTCCTCCCTCAGCTCCCCCACTCCACCCCACCCCACCCCGCCATAAGGTCCCGGCCAATACCTGTCCCCCGGTGAGGCGGCGGGGGAGGCCAGCCGGGGTCCAGCTCCAGCTCAGGGCCACCCCCTCCGAACCCCGAACAGCCTCCCCGCGGGCCGGGCTGCAGCTTTAGCCGCAGCTGTTGCCCAGCTTGCTCCCGCCGCAAGGGCCACCGCCATCTTTGTTGGTGCCGCCCGGCCACCGGCCACCGGCTTCACAATCTCTTAAGGCGCCTGCGCGCCCACTCTCGGAATCCTCCCACCCACCTCCTCGGCGCTTGCGTGAGCCCGCCCCCACGGCTCCCCGACCGACACCATGGAAACGCAGCCAACTTTAGAACCATTAGTTCCCGGCCCTGCTGGTTGGTGGTCTTTAAACCATTGCTGCAAGTCCTAGAGGGCAGGGGCCCCCATCCCTTCATGTGGTCCAAAGGGATGAAGAGCCGAAACATCGAATAACGGAAGGACTTGCAAGGGCTTCTTTCCAAACAAAAGGGATGCAGCATGGAAAGCTGCATGCCAGGTCCAGCTCCAGCCAGAAAACCAATAGTGAAGCATTTAGCACTCCACCTAGGCATGAGAGATCCCTAGTGGGCATAGAATGTCAAACCTGTAAAACCCATTCTTCAAGCCGCTTTGCAGGCTCAGGCAGTAAGGAAAACATGGCTCATCGCTAAAGGGTAAACGCAAATCTCAACGACAGTGAAAAGAAACGGATTTTCTCTTCCATTTGTTATCCCTTGAAAGGACATTCATTTCCCCCTCCCAACCTAGTGTAGGTGTTCATGTCCCTCCGTGTTTTGCTTGTTCATCTTGTAATAGTCATCAGTGAGAACCACAGGCTACATACATCGGAAGCAGCTTTTATTGACAGGTTGTTTCCAGAAACCAAAAAAGCCATGAGCTGTCAGTTAACGCCCTGTGCCTCCAAGATGCCTCCAGGGTTCCACTTGCAGAAGGGGTGCAAACTGTCTCTTTCAAGGTCCAAGTCTTTTACCTTCCTGTACAGCTTATCTTAGAAACTTTGTGACCTCACCCTATTGTTGGCTTTTGTTCCCCTCCCCCCTCCACCTATAGCTACTTTGTAACAGCCAGAGGTGACCCGTGAAAGAATCATGAGTTAGGAGAAAAATTCACAAGAAAACAGGAATATAGCCCATCAAGTTCCACTGTCCTGCCTCGGTGGCTTGCTCCTTCATTGATTGCATTTTTCTTTGTGCTGGATTACACCCTTCTGAATCAGATCAGGGACTTCCACGGCCAGCCAAGGACCCAGCTGCAATACAAGGGAGACCCTGTGAGGTTACTATCATAGTCAATGCCCCTTGTTGCACCTGGCCCTCCTTCCCAGAGACTCTAGAGCATGCCCAAGTGGCAGCACCGTTACTCCCTTTGTCTCAGCTACGAACCCTCCCTCTTCCTCTCATAATCCAAGAAAAAAAACTTACCCCTAGGGCCATGAGATGAGCTAGTCCAAACTTGGGCACATTCCTGGCCCACAAAGGTTTGAAATGATCAGTCAGACATATTTTGCCACCCCTATGAGGAGGACGAAAAGAAGGTGTTGACATAAAAAACTAGCCATAATGTGTAGCAGCCTCTTGGGAACACAGGAAGATTAGCGCTCAGAACTGTGAACAGGGTCAGCTAAGCACTTTGCATAGGCGTGGCACAGGAAAATCTAGACTCCCTCCAGACTCTGGAGTAGTACCCTCTGGGGAAACCCTCTGTCTCTTGAGCTCCTCCCTAAGGCTTTCCTTGCTCTTTCTCACCTCCTAGCCAAGGCCTACCTGTACATCTTTGCTGTCTTTCCATCCAGCTCAGGGACTGCAATTTCTGGAGCAGTAGTGGGATATGTGATAGGAATCTGGAGAAATTACAAAGCCTTAATAAAACAGAATCAAGAGAGAAATGAACTAGTCTAATTAAACATACACATTCCTTGTTTGGACTGCTTATTCAGCAGATCCCCCAAGCGACATGTACAGGCTAAGGATTCGAGACATAGAGATTAGCAACTGTTACTTATCTGCTTCAAACCTCAGCTTTCCCCTCCCGTTTAAAAAGTTTTATTTAGTCCCTTCAAAAAAGTTTAGCTTGCTAACAATCATCTGATCAATCCCTTTCTACTAACCTTCATACTTCCCATTCTATCACACTCACGTCAAACTCGATGTCAAACTCATATTTGAGGAGGTCATGGATGTACCAGCATTTTCCAAACCACCTGGAACAAAGACCAAACCTCAGTCTAGTCAGCCCATTCCGATCATACTCAAATGACATCTGTTTAGGCCACCAAGCAGGAAGACTCAGAGGTCAGGAATTAGGGAACTCTAAACTGATGCATGGCATGGCAGCTTTGGGTTGGTTATTGGATAACAAATTGCTTAAGCCAGGTAAGGATCCCACTCATACCTCCCAAGAGGGTCTGCTTACCGGGTCCCTTCCTTGTTGGACTCCAGTCGGAACCAATCATTGTCTGAATTCTTGTTGTTCTCCACATACTGAAAGCAGAAAATGAAATGTTAGAAGGAGCTGGAGCCAGGAAGTGATAGCACACACCTTTGATGCTAGCATAGGAGGCAGAGGCAGGGGGATCTCTGAGTTTAAGGCCAGCCTGGTCTACAAAGTAAGTTCCTGTCCAAAGAACTATTCAGAGAAAATCTGTACAAAAAAAAACGGGGGGGGGGTTTCTGGAGAGATGGCTCAGAGGTTAAGGGAACTGGCTGCTTTTCTAGAGGTCCTGAGTTCGATTCCCAGTAACATGGTGACTCACAATCATCTATAATGGGATCTGATGCCCTCTTCTGGCATGCAGGCAGAACACAGTATATATAATACAATAAATAAACCTTAAAAAAAAAAGTGTAGGGGGGAGCTAGAGTCAAGGGTTGCCCCTCTTCAAAAGTATGACTATTTTCTGTTTTAGTACATTTTTCACAACTTTTCAGACATAAACAAAATGAAAGAAAAGGATACACATGTAAGCTGGGTGCTTTCCCAGCATAGAGAACAGAATGTCCAGGTTTCCCACAGTATAGCAAGCACAAAATGTTTGGAGACTCATCGGGTTATTTTCTCACTTCTGATATACCTGTCCTCAGCCCCAAACTCACTTTACCATCTACGTTGTTCCTGGAGGGCCCTGTGCTAGCTTTCATTAGCAGCCACAAGTTAGTGACTCAAACCAGAACTTCAGGTTCTAGTATTCAACTCCGTGTTTCAGTTTATTCCATTTATTTATTTATTTATTTATTTAATTTTTTAAGACAGGGTTTCTCTGTGTTGCCCTGGCTGTCCTGGAATTGTTTTGTAGCCCAGGCTGGCCTTGAACTCACAGAGATCCACTCACCTACCCACCTCTGCCTCCCCAGTGCTGGTTTTAAAGGTATTTACAACCACTGTCTGGCTTCAATTTATACCTTTATCTAACAGAAAACAGAAACTCAGCACTCCCATCTGGATTTTATATTGTATCCCTCACCTCTTCCACTTCAGGGACTCCTGCCCAACCAACATTTTATAATTAAGAATGACCTTGACATTTTGATCCTCCTGCCCCTCCTGAGTGCTGGAATAACAGGTGTGAACCACCATGCAAGTTCTCAATTTCAGGAGGCAGTCTCATTCAGTCACTAAACCAAAAGACCAGCCTTCATCCTTGACCTTCCTTTTCCTTTCCCCACTAATATTTCATGATGTCCTGCTGACTTTAGTTTCTGCTATTTGCCTGTTACAAGGTCTCTCTGTAGCCAGGGCTGGCAATAAAGTCAGTGAAATCCTTCTGCCTCTGCTTCCCCCATACTGGGTTTATAGGTATGTACAACGACATCCAGCCTTAGCCCAATTTTTACTTTTTCTTTTCTTGATAGGACCTCACTAAATTCCTCAGGCTGGCCTTGAACTCATTCTGTAACCCAGGAAGGCTTTGAAACTGTCCAGGCTGGCCTCAGACCTGAAATTTTTCTGCCTCAGCATCACAACTGCTGCAATTATAGGATCCCAGCTTATAGCATGCTGTTGCTAGCTTGCATTCCTTTGCCCACGCTGTCCTTATATTGTTCTTTTTTTCTTTGCAAAACAAAAAATAAAAACAAAACTCTTAAAAATATCTATGTGTGTGAGTGATCTTTTTTTCTGCCTGTATATACCACACGTGCACATGGTACCTGAGGAGGAGACTCGAAGAGGGCATCAGAACCCCTAAAACTGGATAACTGTGAGCCACCACTTAAGTGCAGGGAACCAAACCAGGTCCTCTGCAAGGGCAGTAAGTGAGCTACCTCTCTAGCCTCTGTCCTTCTTTTTCCTATCTTTATGTTTTAGCTGCGTGTCTGTGTGTATCCATGTCAAGACTGTGCATGTGGTAGCCAGAGGACACTCAAAGGATCCTGTTCTCTTCATGTGGGTTCCAGGGGCCAAACTCAGGTTGTCAGGTTGAGTAGCCCATCTCTACAAACTGAGCCATCTCTCTCTCGCCCCTGTGTTTATAGCTTAAGTTTCAATTCAAGCTTTACCACTTTTTAAAAAAGATTTATTTATTATGTACACAGTGTTCTATCTGCATGCATGCCTGCACACCAGAAGAAGGCATCAGATCTCATTATACATGGTTGTGAGCCACCATGTGGTTACCATTGAACTCATGACCTCTGGAAGAGGGGCCAGTGCTCTGAACCTCTGAGCCGTCTCTCCAGCCCCCAAGTTTTATCACTTCTGAGTATCCTTACCTTAGCAAACTAAAGTTGAATTACACATCCCTCCCCATACTCTCAAAATATACTAGTTATGTCTGTCTTTCCACTTAAATACTATTTCTGTCGACCTTAGTAGGACCCTTCTTAGTGGCTTTGTATACCTTCCAGGGTACTAGGAACACAATAAATGTTTTATTGTTGTGTTTGAGGCAGGGTCTCGTATAGTCCAGAATGACCTGTACTTCCAATCCTCTTGCCTCCACATCCTGGGTGCTGAGAATGCACGAGTCACTCCAGTCTATGAGGTGCTAGGGGTAGTGGAACCCTGCTACGCAAGCACTCAGCCAGTTTCTCAGTGAAGCAATATATAAGAAAGAAGAGCTGACAGAAACCACCATAAGGGGTGTAATCTTTCTCTTGACACAACAGATTAGCTGAAAAGATGGCTATTTTATACGTAGAGGCACCAATCTAACGCCTTACGCTTTCAGTTCTGACATTCATTCCTTTCATTCATTCCATTAATTTCATCACGAAGAATGAAAGAGGAGCAGTGATGGGCTGAGACCTCGGGCTCTAAGAAGCGCTTTTGACCCCCATTTCTACATTCAGTAGAGCAAACACCTGGAGCGGGAGCGACACGTCACCTTCCAGGAACACTGCTGTTTTTTCCTTCAAGGTCTAGTCCTACTGTACACCTAACCAGAGTCTCTTCTTTATCCAACCCTCCGTCCACCCGTAACCCCCCCAGACTCCCAAATAGTTGCATTTCTATGAATTTATAACTTAAAAACCGGAAGCGGCTTCCACACGGAGCCAATTTCTGAGAACACCTGATTCCCCGCCACCCCTTTGCTACGCGGTCAACCGCAGCAGTAAAACTGACCCGGATAAGGGACTGATATTCCTCCTTTAGTCGCTGCACCCACAATTCCCGATCTCGGGGTCCGGCGTTAGTCTTCAGCACCGGGATCTCGGACACGACCCGCCGGGTAGCCTCATCCGCCATCTTGGATCAGGGCACAAGAAAAATGCGGAAGTGGAGTTGCTTGTTACTTACTCAGTGCTTCGCCATCTTTACTATGGGAAGATGAGACGTTGTGTTGCCTTAAAGCCGTCTCTGAATGCACTCTATTTTCTTGTAAGAAAATAGACCCTCTGGTGTGAGCCTCCGGAAGAACAGAATGAAGACGGGTTACTCCGTCCAGAATATGGCACCTATCATTAAACCACACCGGAGACAGCTCAAAGAGTGACTTCCGCTCATGCTCAGAAGCAATCTTGGAAAAGCCCACGACCTTCCCAAACCAGGAAAGTAGTTAGAATTTCATGTTTTTCGAGACACTTTTCAAAGTATTGTCTCTTAGAATGTACAATTTACGTGTTTGTGCTCAGAGTTACTTCCTTAGTTTATACAATACCTGCCCTGAAAAACGAACAGCACCTAATCAGGAAGTACACGTGCTTGTTTGGGTGTGTTTTTTTTTGTATTTTTTTAATTGATTTTTTATTGAGCTTACATTTTTCTCTGCTCCCCTCCCCTTCAACCCTCCCCCAGGATCCCCATGCTCCCAATTTACCCAGGAGATCTTGTCTTTTTCTACTTTCTACTTCCCATGTAGATTAGATCTATGTAAGTCTCTCTTAGTGTCCTCATTGTGGTCTAAGGTCTCTGGGATTGTGGTTTGTAGGCTGGCTTTCTTTGCTTTATGTTTAAAAACTACCTATGAGTGAGTACATGTGATCATTGTCTTTCTGTGTCTGGGTTACCTCACTCAAAATAATGTTTTCTAGCTCCATTCATTTGCCTGCAAAATTCAAGATGTCATTAATTTTTCTGCTGTGTGTAGTACTCCATTGTGTAAATGTACCACATTTTTCCTTATCCATTCTTCGGTCGAGGGACATTTAGGTTGTTTCCAGGTTCTGGCTATGACAAACAGCTGCTATGAACAAAAATGAGCATATGTCCTTGCTTGTTTGTTTTTAAAGGGGACAGAGTCTCACATAGGATGGCCTGGAACTCTTCTTGCTTATGTAAAATAATGAATGTGTCTATGTTTTAAAACCAACTGAAAGATAAAACATTTTTTTAATATTTATTTATTTATTTAGTATACAATGTTCTGTCTGTATGCCTACAGGCCAGAAGAGGGCGCCAGACCTCATTACAGATGGTTGTGAGCCACAATGTGGTTGCTGGGAATTGAACTCAAGACCTTTGGAAGAGCAGGCAATGCTCTTAACCACTGAGCCATCTCTCCAGCCCAAGATAAAACATTTTGAAAAGAGTTACTGAATATCTTTTGTGTGCTATGCACTAAGTATATAGACATATTTGGTCCAGGATGAATTCTCCCGAATGGTTAGAGGACAGACACTGAGTGCCGATTCTTCGCTTAAGACAAGTCTTCTGGTAACGTTTTGTTGATTTTGAGACAGGTTCTCACTATGTAGACCAGGCCGGCCTCCGACGCAGAGAGCAGCCTGCCTGTCCCCCAAGTGCCGTCGGGTAATTTCCAAACTCATTTGATGCTAAGAAATCTCACTGGGACACAGTGGCCCGCACTGGTTATCCTAGCATGGGCTGCGGTGGGGTGGGGCAAGACAGGAAGATTGCTGCAACTCAATCTAAAACAAGCAAACGCCCCTATGTGGCAGCTGTGGCGGTGCACACTTCTGAGTTTGAGTCTACACAGGCAGCAGATCCCGTCTCAAAGAAAACAAGAACAAATGTGGAAATGGCTCAAGTGGGTATAGGTGCTTGTAGCCCAAGCCTGGCACCTGAGCCATCCCTGGAACCCACATATGGAAGGAAGGAGAAAACCAACTCCACAAGTTGTCCTCTGGCCTATGTACATGTGTTGTGGCGTGTGTGCCCCTTCAACTAAAATTTAAATTTTTGTTTGTGGTTTGTTTTTTTTCCCCTCAAGACAGGGTTTTTCTGTGTAACAGACCCGGTCACCCCGGAGTTCATTCTGTACACCAGGCTGGCCTTGAACTCACAGAGATACGAAGTGGTAGGATTAAAGGCATGTACCATTACACCTGGCCTATTTGTTTGTATTTTATGTGTTTTGCTTGAATGCATGTAAGATACCATGTACATGCAACGCCCCTGAAAATGACATTACAGTAACAGACATTACTTCCATGTGGGTGCTAAGAAGTAAACCTGTCTTCTGTGAGAGTAGCAAGTATTTTTAACTGCTGAGCCATTTCTTCAGTCCACAAAACAAAACAAAACGAGAAGAAATAAAAACCACACAGGTGCATTTTTTTTTTTTTGATTTTTCGAGACAGGATTTCTCTGTAGCTTTTGGTTCCTGTCCTGGAACTAGCTCTTGTAGACCAGGCTGGCCTCGAACTCACAGAGATCCACCTGCCTCTGCCTCCCGAGTGCTGGGATTAAAGGCGTGCACCACCAACGCCCGGCCACAGGTGCATTTTTAATTATTGATTTATTTGTTTAGTTTTTTTTTTTGTTTTTGTTTTTTTGGTTTTTTTTGAGACAGAGTTTCTCTAACAGTCCTAGCTGTCTTGGAAGCAGCTCATGTAGACCAGGCTGGCCTCAAACTTACGGAGCCCCACCTGCCTCTGTCTCCCGAGTGCTGGGATTAAAGGTGTGTGCTATTACCACCCACCCGCCTGAGGGTTTTTATCTTACTAGCGCACTATAAATTTCTTTGTAAAGATATTAGATACAGCTAAGACACAACTTTGTAATGATTTACTAGAGATCTCCTAAGGTAAATAAAGGTTTATTTCACTTTTGGTGTAGGCACAGTGATGTGGTCAGAGAACAGAGATGAAAAATGAGGTTTTACAATTATCCTTGGTTATTCTAATTCTGTGACATGCATCTCTAAAGAAATACTAACATTTCCCAACATTCCTGGTTGGATCTCTACATGTACTACCTTTTTTTTAAAAAAACACTTTTAGAAAATATATTTAAGTATTTTTTATGTGTATGAGTATTTTACCTGTATATATGTATACCACATGCATCCTGATGCCCACGGAGGCCAAAAAAATGACATCAGGTTCTCTGGAACTCGAGTTATAATTGTGAATTCTCACGTGGCTGCTGGGACCAAACTCCCATCCTCTACAAGAGCAGCAACTACTGACCCACTGCTGTGGAATAATGTTTTTGCCAAGACAGGGTTTCTCTGTGGCTTTGGAGCCTGTCCTGGAACTCGCTCTGTACCCAGGCTGGCCTCGAACTCTCAGAGATCTGCCTGCCTCTGCCTCCCAAGTGCTGGGATTAAAAGCACTACCGTCTGGCTGTTATTTTTTTTTTAATTAATCTTACTTTATTTGCATTGGTGTTTTGCCTGCATATATCTCTATGTGAAGGTGTCATATCTTGGGAGTTATAGACAGTTGTTAGCTGCCATGTGGGTGCTGGGAATTGAACCTAAGTCCTCTGCAAGAGCAGCCAGTACTCTTAACTGGTGAGCCTTCCCTCCAGTCCCTGGAATAATCTTTTTTGTACACTGTGAAGATGTGTCTTTGTCAAGGCACCTTCTGATTGGTTTAATACAGAGCTAAATGGCCAATTGCCAGGCAGGAAGAGGTTAGGCAGTATTTCTGGGAAAGACACCAGAGGACATGGAGAGAAAACAGGAAGTGCAAGATGGAAGAGAGGTAAAAAGCCACAAGACAAAATGTAGATTAATATAAATGGTTCATTTAAGTTATAAGAGCTAGTGGGACAATCTTAAGCTATATGCTGAGCTTTCATAATTAATAAGTCTTTGTATCATTATTTGGGAGTTGGCAATACAGAGAAAGACTTGCTACAAGCCCTCTCTTCAGACCTTCTACCTCTGGTTTTGATTCTGAGAGAGAATCTAAACTTTTTGAACATAGTATATTCCCAGCATCCAGTGGCTCACCATCTTCCACCTTCTATAATTTCAATTCCAGAGGGGCTTCATGAACACTCCTGAGGACCAGCCTAGACATAACTATTTCTCATACCAGCGTGGAGGTGTGGGAATAATTGAAGCACAGTTTACACGACCGTATCGGGAAGGAGTCTCAGTGTTCATTCAAATCCTGAAGATCACCCGCATTTACTATCCAAACAGCTTTTAAATCAAAACGTAAACTGAGGGGGAAGTTCATTAGCATTGTGTTTTCCAGGTAGTGGGGAGAATGACTGTGGTCATGTCCACACCTATGCCTATTCTGTCATGTAGACTGAGAAACACCTCTTTCCCAGGCGACCTCCAAAATCACAACAGGAGGAGCAGAGCGACATCAGCAGATCCTGACCACTTGCTTAGGATGGTGTCAGGCTGTCTCAGTATCAAAAGGCCAGGCGACCACCTTCTGTGTGGTAGGTTCAAATTGTGCCTTGCCAGGTTGCTCAGAAATCCGACTGCCATACAGTGTAGGAATATGGGTCTGTATAATCCGGCCCCCACAGAACACGAGGCATGCATGTGGATGCACATATATACCATGCAGTCAAAACACTCACACAGAAAAAAAATTAACTTAAAAACTTAATACTTTCTTTGAACATACTATGATATTGGGACATACCCACTGATATTTAAAAATCACTGGTTCAGGGCTGCTGAGATGGTTCAGAGGGCAAGAGCACAAGCCTGAGTTTGACCCTAAGAACCCACATCAAAGTGAGGGACTGTGTAGGCAGACTTTTCTTTCCAACCTACTAGTTCCCCAATAACCAACATGGAGTCTAACACTAATTATAAATGCTTAGCCAAGAGCTCAGGCCTGTTACTAGCTAACTCTTAAAAATTTAAATTAACCAGTATTTCTTATTTACCCTCTGCCAATGTTAGCACCTCCTTCCAACACAGCACATTCATCTCTCTTGCTTCTCTCTGCATCCCTCCTGATTCCTCCAACTTTTTCCCAGGATCCTCTCTGCCCCGAAAACCTTGCCTAGCAATCGGTCAATCAGCTTTTTATTAACAATCAGAGCAACACATTTTCACAGTGTACAGAAGGACCGACTCCACAAAGTTTCACATATGATGTTGTGTTATGCACATGCATCACACAAAAATGATAAAAAAAATCACTGATCCATGTGAGATTAAACTTTCAATGAACATGTCCAAGTTTGAAGAAATATTTCCGAAAGCCACACTCAGAGAATTCAGGCAGCATTCTGTTTACAGCAAAAGCCTGTCCCTGAATACAACTAATAAACCTGGGGTAGTGGCTCATCCAGGTAAGATGTTCTGACCTGGAGCCAGAATTCAGATCAGTTTGTAGACGAATAATCAAGACCATTAATCAGTACATATGGTACAAAGAGCCCTCTTAGCAGGACAAAGATCTTCATTGCTTCAGAGTGCAAACCAGGGTAAAACAGGAGGGGGACTATCAAATTTAGTCTTTTCAAGTGGTTTCTTTCTCTCCCCACCCCCTCTCTGGTTTTTCGAGACAGGGTTTCTCTGTGTAACAGTCCTAGCTGTCCTTGAATGAGTTCTTGTAGACCAGGCTGGCTTAGAACCTAGGAAAGATCCACCTGCCTCTCCTCCCAAGTGCTGGAATTAAACGTGTGCACCACCACTGCCCAGCTTCAAATGATATCTTATGAATTTATTCTTTTTGGGTTTTTGTTTTATTTTTATTTGAGGTAGTTTTGCTCTGAAACTCTGACTATCCTGGAACTCACTCTGTAGATCAGGCTGGCCACAAACTCAGAGATCTATAGCTGCCTCTGCCTCCCAAGTGATGGGATTAAAGGCGTAAACTACCACCACCCGGCTAGTTTATACTTGTTTTTAAGAAATTCTTATAGAATATTTATTAGAAACTAAATTCTAAAAGATTAAAGGAGGGCCTCAAGTTCACCTGTTTTTAGAGGAGGAACTCATCTATAAGTATGTGTTTAAAGAATTCCTACTTAGCAGGGAGCTGGTGGTGCACACCTTTAATCCCAGCACTTGGGAGGCATAGATAGGTGGATCTCTGTTTGAGGCCAATCTCATCTACAGAGCAAGTTCCAAGAAAGGTGCCTTAAAAAAGAAAACAAAACAAAACAACAACAACAACAAAAAAAAAACCACAACCAAAGCTTACTCTACTCTAGGTGTTGGAGATAAGGTAGTGCACAAGGGACTCAGAGTCCCTGTCCCTGTCCTTATGGAAATGGAAATGATTGTAACACATCTAAGCAAAGAGCAGGTCTGGTTGAATAACTAACTCAGTCTTAAAACCACACTGATGGAAGACTGATGTTTGGCTGAAGAGTGCAGCTGGTGAATGGGGAAGCTCCGGAGTTTCTGGTAGGGCCATTATCAGTCATCACAGGGCAAGCAAGTTTGTGGGACAGGAGAAATGACTGTTTTATCAGGAAAAAAAACATTGGATTGGGGAAAACAAAATTAAAACAGAGACAAAGAGAGTTCTTTGTGAACTTAAGGCATTGGTCTGGACCCTTTTAGAGTTACAGACAGTTGTGAGCTGCCATGTGGGTGCTGTTGAGCCATCTCTCCAGCCCCTGCTCTGGAAGATCCTTTAAGATGGATAGAGAAATGCTCCTTATATTGTAGGGATGTAGAATATCAGTATACACAAGGAGCCAGTTTGTAATTTCTTTTTTTTTAATTTTATTGATTTTTTTTTATTGAGCTCTACATTTTTCTCTGCTCCCCTCCCTGCCTCTCCCCTTCCCTTCAACCCTCTCCCAAAGTTCCCATGCTCCCAACTTACTCAGTAGATCTTGTCTTTTTCTACTTCCCATGTAGATTAGATCTATGTAAGTCTCTCTTAGGGTCCTCATTGTTGTCTAGGTTCTCTGGGATTGTGATTTGTAGGCTGGTTTTCTTTAGTTTGTAATTTATTTCTTTTTTCTTTCTTTCTTTCTTTTTTTTTTTTTTTTGAGACAGGGTTTCTCTGTAGCTTTGGAGTCTGTCCTGGAACTAGCTCTTGTAGACCAGGCTGGCCTCAAACTCACAAAGATCGGCCTGCCTCTGCCTTCCCGAGTGCTGGGATTAAAGGCGTGCACCACCACCGCCCAGTGTTAATTTCTTTTTTTTTCTTTTTTTTTTTTTGGTTTTTCGAGACAGGGTTTCTCTGTGGTTTTGGAGCCTGTCCTGGAACTAGCTCTTGTAGACCAGGTTGGTCTCGAACTCACAGAGGTCCGCCTGCCTCTGCCTCCCGAGTGCTGGGATTAAAGGCGTGCGCCACCACCGCCCGGCTGTTAATTTCTTTTAATTATCCTGGGGACATCAATATGAAGTATTGTAAATTAAAGTTTGATCTTTATTATTGCTATAAACTATTAGATTCATGCATATAATCACTTGATAAGAAAACAGTTAAATTCACAGGATGTTTATTGTGTGCTAGGTATGGTCCTAAATATTTTATGTATGTTAACTCCTTGAATACTAACAACAGCTCTTCTTAGGTACTTTCATAATTTTCAATTACATATAAAGAGGCTGGGCATCTCATTACTCAAGAGGCAGAGGCAGGAGGATCTCTGTGAGTTTGAATTCAGCCTGGTCTACAGAGCTAGGCTCAGAGACAGCCAGGGCTACACGAGAAACCCTGTCTGGGAAAAACAAAACTAACCAACCAACTAACAACAAAACGAAAAACAGAAAAGAAACAGAAGCACAGTAGATTCAATGAACCTCACATATAATGACAGATCTGCTCTTCAGTCCCAAGCATAGCCTGGTGTACCAGGCTTTTTCTTTGGTGCTATCAATCAGTTCCCAAATCATGATACATACACTTATTACTAGTTTTCAATGCCAGGCCTTAGCTTAGCTCTTATTTTAATCTGTTTCTTTTCATTTATGTTTTGCCTTGGGCTTTTGACCTTTCTTTGTCCCACTCTGTATCTGCTGGCTGGCCGCTGATGCCTGGCCCTGGGCATCTCCCTCTTTTTGGCCCTCATTTTCTCCTCCTCCTCTCCAGTCTAGATTCTTCCTCCTATTTATTCTTTATGTCGGGCAGCCCCGCCTATCCTCCTGCCATTCAGCTTTTTTTTTTTTGGGCTTTTTTTCGAGACAGGGTTTCTCTGTGGTTTTGGAGCCTGTCCTGGAACTAGCTCTTGTAGACCAAGCTGGTCTCGAACTCACAGAGATTCGCCTACCTCTGCCTCCCGAGTGCTGGGATTAAAGGCGTGCGCCACCACCGCCCCATTCAGCTTTTTATAAGGCCAATCAGGTACTTTAGGCAGGCAAAATGAAACAAATGCAACACATCTTTACATAATAAACAAGTGTAGCATAAACAAACATAACAGCTTTACACAGTTAAAAGTAATATCCCACAGCATAAACAAATATAAGACATCTCTTCTAAGTTAAAATAATATTCCACAACAGCCTGCCTCCAGAATTCATATCCTTAATCAATTCATGAGCTTTTCTACCACCTCCAGACCCAATTAGCAGCAAGGACCAAAGGGATTGGGAATGGTGGCAGTCTAGGTAGCTTAGGCTAACCAGAAACTTTTGATTTTTTGGCCTCAGCCTCTAGAGTGAGGAATTGTATCCATTCATTAACATGCTGCAAACCTGGAAGAATTTAACCTTCACTGTGACTTCACCTTTACCCAGCAGCTAGTGACACCTGGTGTTGTACTATATTGCTTTAACTATGTAAAGACGTGTTACGTTAGTTTATGCTTGATAGGCAGGGCTGGTGGGCAGACAGAATAAACAGGAGGATGACTCTAAGCTTGAGAGAAGAGAGACAAGGGAGAAAGAGTGGGAGATGCCCAGGGCAAGCCAGCCAGACATAGAGGAAGCAGGAAAAATAGGACATACAGAATGAAAGAAAGGTAAAAAGCCCTTGGCAAAACACAGATGAAGAGAAACAGATTAAATTAAGTAGTAAGAGCTAGTAGGACATGCACAAAATATAGCCAAGCATTCATAACTGATAATAAGTTTCCATGTCTTATTTGGGAGCTAGTGGTAGCCCAAAAGAAAGCCTGATAGAGTTTAGTGTGTCAGAGCGTTTGGTTTACAAAGGCGCAGACATTCTTTGGGGAGGAAAGAGCTGATATGAAAGTAATTATCATAAAAAAAGAAATTCAGCTGGTCAGTGGTGATGCAAACCTTTGATTCCAGCACTCAGGAGGCTGTGGCAGGTGGATATCTGTGAGTTCGAAGCCAGCCTGGTCTACAGATTAAGTTCCAGGCCAGCCAGGACTACACAGAGAAATCCTTTCTTGAGTAACAAACAAAAAACAAAGAAAAGAAAAAGAAAAGAAATTCAAGAGCTCTGTGCATGGTGGTACACATGTATAAACCCAGAACTCATAGGCTGAAGTAGGAGCATCATGAGTTTGAGGCCACTCTGGGTTATACAGTGAATACCAGATCAGCCTACATTACGTAACAATATTCTGTATCAAAAAAATGACCAAGGCTAGGGACATGGATCAGAGGATAAAAAGGTTACTGCACAAGTACAAAGCCCTGGATTTGAATCTTCAGAACCCACCAAAGCCAGATGTAGAAGACTGAATCCTAATCTTAGTGTTGCTAAGGGGAGATGGGAGGTACAGACAGGAGAATCCTCAGACGCTCATAGGTCAGCTATCCTGACTGCAGTGGTGAATGACAAAAAGAAATCTTGTCTCAAATGAGGTATAAGACAAGGACTGCAGACCTCCGTACATTCGTCCTGGTATCTGCATGGCTGCATTCACATCACATACAACACACATATCACATTATGTACACAGCTATACATATCACACACACACACACATATATATAACATCACACATACATACACATATTACATATAGGCACACATCACATACACACATATATATTAAAGAATATATACATATAGACCGTGCACACAGATATAAATATCACACACACATATATAGCTGGATTTTTCTTTGGGCCACCAGCTTACAAATAATGACATGGTGTAGAAATAGGAGCGACAGGCTGTGTTCCTGCCGCCTGGCTAGCTTATGCCCCGAAATAACAACACACAAATTATATTCATTTAAACACTGCCTGGCCCATTAGTTTCATCCTCTTATTGGCCAATTCTCACATCTTGCTTTAACCCATATTTCGTAATCTGTGTAGCACCACGAGGTGGTGGCTTACCGTGAAAGATCTTAACCTGCATCCATCTCAGAGAGGAGAGCTATGGTGTCTGCCTCACTGCCTTCTTCCTCCCAGCATTCTGTTCTGTCTATTCTACTTATCTAAATCCTGCCCTATCAAAAAGCCAAGGCAGTTTCTTTATTAACCAATGAAAGTAACACATAGACAGATGACCCTCCTCCATCAACATGGAGACATTATAAAAGCTTGGCCGTAGCTTAGGCTTGTCCCACTAGCTCTTATAAATTAACCCATTTATTTTAACCTACATTCTGTTGCATAAATCCTTACTTCATCTCTCCATACCACCCATCGCCTATATTGCTTCCTCCACATCTGGCATTAACATAGATAAGACAATAGAATATTCTCCGAAATTGCCAAATACAATGAATTGGATATTGTAAACGTAATTCTTACTTGGTAATTATTCTTGTTGTATACAGTTTTACTGTGTTAGAGTGTAAATGGAATTTCCTTTGGGGCACTAGCTCACAAAAAAATGACATGGAGACTTATTATTAATTATGAATGCTCAGCCTATAGCTTAGGTTTGTCCCACTAGTGCTTTTTTTTTGTTTGTTTTGTTTTTAGAGACAGGGTTTCTCTGTGTAACAGTCCTAGTTGTCCTGGAACTAGCTCTTGTAGACCAGGCTGGCCTTGAACTCCTGGAGATCCACCTGCCTCTGCCTCCCAAGTGCTGGGATTAAAGGCGTGCGCCACCACCGCCTGGCTCCACTAACTCTTATAACCAAAATTAACCCACTTCTATTCATCTACATGTTGCCATGTGACTCATGACTTTTATCTTCTCTATGTTGCCCATCCTGCGTACTCCTAACATCTCTGCCTTTTCCTTCCCAGCATCCTCTCTGCCCCAAAAGTCCTGCCTAGATGTTGGCCATTCAGCTTTTTATTAAACCAGTCAGAGTGACACATATTCACAGTGTACAAAAAGATCATTTCAAAACATTAAAAACTTTCCTTTTTATTTAGACAAAAAAAATGGAAAAGTGTTGTGGATTATTTGTAAAGATGTGTCTTTGTCAAAGCACCTTCTGATTGATTTAATAAAGAGCTGAATGGTCAATAGCTAGACAGGAAGAGGTTAGGCAGACCCTCGGGAGATAGAGAGGACTCTGAGAAGAAGAAAGGCAGAGTCACCAGGAGATGCAGAGCAAACAAGATGTGCAGAAAGTGAGCTAACAGCCATAACAACCTGTTGCAGAATGTAAATTAATATAAATGGGTTAATTTAGTTTATAAGAGTGAGCAAGTTACAAGTCTAAGATCTAAGCTGAGCTTCCCATGTCATAGGGATGCTGGAGGAACAGAGAAAGACTTGTTACAAATAAATCTTCATTTTAAGAACACAAAAAATTTTCCTTCCATCCTCTGAAGGTTTGAGGGAATTACCTAACAATAAACAGACTAGGCAGGAAAAAAAGACATATATTTTTATTAATGTTCCAAAGAAGAAAAAGTCACAACTTGCGGGGGTGGGGAGTGGTTACCACAGTAGTGATGGTCCAACATTAGTGAGGAACTTACATATGTTTTTGTCTTTTTTTTTTAAATAGGGAAGAGAGCTAATAAGAAATGTCAGATAGTGAAATATTATTGGGGAAACTTAGCCTCCTTAAACATATACTACTCTAGGACAAAATGTGTCCGAGGCACAACAGAAAATGGATTTGTAAGTGATTCTCCATGGGGCCAAAACAAAGGACAATGATGCATGTCAGAAGCTGTGTGTGCAGACAGATATCAATGTTCCTTCCATGTAGTTCATGGTGAAGTCTCAGTAAGATGGAAGGCGGCTGTCTTCCCCATCCCTGGATTGTTAGGTAGATAAGGAATTGTGTAGAAAGCCTCTTTGTATTCAAAAAACACGAAGAAACAAGAGGTCAAAGGGACTTTAACTCTGTGGAAGATCAAAAAACCTCTCAGAATGACAAAGCATCAACCACCACTGAGGGACTATTTTGAGATACCCAACAGCATATTATGTTTTTGTTTGTTTCAGACAGGGTCTCTCCATTATGTAGCCCTGGCTATCCTTGATGTTACACTTTAGACCAGGTTGGCTGACTTCAATGACTGCCTCTGCCTCTCAAGGGCTGGGAATAAAGGTGTTTGCCACCACATCCAGCTAATTTTATGGAATATGACTTATAAAAGAAAGAGAAATATTTCTAAGATAAATGTGATGAAGCTAGAACACAAACTTGAACATATATCTGGTTTAGAAACAAATCCTGTTAGAGCACTTGTGCTTTTGTTCCACTGGTGGACAAAGGCAGGGAAGACAGATGCAAAAATAGCACCTCTTTTGTAACTCAATACTCATTATTCGGTATAAATTTTGATACATACAAAAAGGAAAACGATACAAGATAGCCTAAAGGGTTGACAGTGCTGATGACTCTTGTCTTGAACATGAGGTCGCAGCTGAAAATGTCTGTAAATGGAATTCTGTTTCAGTGTAGGACTGCCATTTCCTACCTACAGATTGGTATTCTGAGTAAATTAGGAAAGAATACGAACTGAACTTTTCTTTCGGGGGCAGGGGGTTGAGACAGGGTTTTTCTGTCTAGCTGTGGAGCCTGTCCTTGAACTTACTCTGTAAACCAGGCTGGGCTCAAACTCACAGAGATCCATCCGCCTGCCTCTGCCTCCGCCTGGGATTAAAGGTGTAGGCCACCACCACCTGTCATGAACGGAACTCTTTAAAGGCATGTATCACCACCACCCAGCTAGGACCTAACTCTTAAGAGATGTGGGTTGTCAGCAACTGAAAGGCAGGCCTACCTTAAAATGCTTTCTAAAGTAAATCATAATGCTAGAGATTCTCCAGTGCAGAACTTTGAAATTGTCATGAGTATGTCTTTAATTTGAGGAGAGATAAAATGATAGGACAGGACAACTGGATTAAGCACGTTTCTTTGAGAAAGGGCTATTTTCAGATTCCAACATCCTCCACCCCTGCAGACAGTATTTCTCTGTGTAACAACTCTGGCTCACTATGTAGATCAGTATGGTTGGAGTTCACAGAGATCTGCCTGCCTCTGCCTCCTGAGTGCTGGGATTAAAGGTGTGTGCCACCACCACCTAGTTTATTTCTAGGAATCCTAAACTTGAGTGATCCTGATGGAAAGCAAAGGAATCACATGTAAAATTCCTTAAATAAAAAATTATTAACTTAAAAAATACTTTTAAGTTGGGCATGCCTATCATAGACCTTTATTTCTAGCACTCAGCTAAAGGCCAGCCTGGTCCAAACAGTGAATTCAAGGTCAGCCAGGGCTATATATTGTTGTGGGATATTTGGTCACAACATGAACCTGAGACTGCATTATTTACTAGAAAAACCTGTTTCTAGTTGTGGTGGCTCAGCCCTAGCACACACATTTAATTCAAGATCTTTCTGCTTGCATTTTGTAAACAGGACTAAAAAGAAAAGTCAACCAAAAGGGGGAGCAAACAACTAGGTGGCAGGAAGAGAACATAAGATTATTTTTTTTTAAATATTTATTTATTTATTATGTATACAATATTCTGTCTGTGTGTACATCTGCAGGCCAGAAGAGGGCACCAGATCTCATTACAGATGGCCGTGAGCCACCATGTGGTTGCTGGGAATTGAACTCAGGACCTTTGGAAGAGCAGGCAATGCTCTTAACCACTGAGCCATCTCTCCAGCCCCCAGAACATAAGATTATTAAGAAAAACCATAGGGAGTAAGAGGGAATCGGAAGGATGAGTAGAGAGATGCACAGGAAGCAGAAGAGAGGGACAAGGAGTTGGGGGACTCATGTTTGAGATGGACAAAGTGAGGCTTCTGGGACATCGGCTGTGGAGGAAGGTCAGCTGGTGCTTTCTCTGCTTCTCCTGGGATAGTAGGCTTTCACCCCAGCATCTGGCACCTGAGTCTTTATTGGTAAAAATCAAACAATTGAGATTTTGTTAAAAACAACATTGGCTCTCCAACATGTGACATGACTACATGGTATACCCACACATTCTAGCCTCCTGGAATATGCAGAAGATGTGGCAAAAGCCAGCATTGGACTAATGAATGCAGATCAATGAGGGACAAGCAAAGTAACCCTATGCCTTCAGCAAATGCCTCAGGGGACCTACTGCAGGTTTCAAAACCAAATTTGGGGGCTGGAGAGATGGCTCAGAGGTTAAGAGCACTAGCTGCTCTTCCAGAGGTCCTGAGTTCAATTCCCAGCAACCACATGGTGTCTCACAACCATCTATAATGAGATCTGGTGCCTCTTCTGGTGTATATATGTTAACAGAACATTGTATGCATAATAAATAAATCTTTAAAAAAAAAACAAAACCAAATTTGGTTCAATCATTCCCTGTCAGCATTGGAGAAACTCATCCACAGAACGATTAAAAGACTTAATACCTGTTATTAAAAACAACACAGCTCTGAATGTGATGAAGGATAGAACAGTATCAGTAGATAAAGGGTCAGAAGAGATCAAACAAGTATTTTGGCAAACTGGTACAAATGGTCAGAGACCAAAGCTAAAAATACAGATAAATGGCATTGAAATTGAAAGTTTTGTAGATACAGGAGCAGAAATAACAGTAATCTCATTGCAGTACCCAGACACTTATTAATTATGAAATCTTGGTTTTTAGGTTAGGTTTGTCTCAACTAGCTCTTTTAAGAAAATTAACCCATTATATCATATGGCATTACCTCTCTTCTTGCACTTTCTGTTTCCTCTCTGTGTCTCCTGATATCTCCTCAGCATAATTTCTGCACCTAGTTTTTCTCTCCTCACCCCCCCCAACCATGCTTAACTCTCCTGTCTAGCTATTGGACATTCAGCTATTTATTAAACCAACCACAGTGACATATCCTCACATAGTGTAAAAAAATATTCCACAACATTTCACCCAAATCTTGGCACCCAGATTGGTCTCTTTAGGAGCTAAATATTCAGCTTATAGGGAATGAAATTTTTCTTAGGTAAAACAAAGTACAAGGTGGACTGACTGTACAGGGCCAGAAGGATAGGTAGGGAAATTAAAACCGTATGTGGCTAACTGCTGTGGAACAATCTTTGTACACTGTAAATATGTATTACTCTCATAGGTTAATAAAGATCTCACTGGCCTATTGCAGGGCAGGAAGAGACTGGGTGGGAAAGCCAGACTAGAAGGAAGTAAGGAAGAAGGGTGGAATTTCGAGTCACCAGCCAGACATAGAGGAAGCAGGACGTGTACAAAATGAGGTAACAGGCCATGAGTCAAGTAGTAAAACTAAGATTTAAAAAAACTGGATTAGGGCTGGAGAGATGGCTCAGCAGTTAAGAGCATTGCCTGCTCTTCCAAAGGTCCTGAGTTCAATTCCCAGCAACCACATGGTGACTCACAGCCATTTATAATGAGGTCTGGTGCCCTCTTCTGGCCTTCAGACATACACACAGAAAGAATATAATAAATAAATATAAATAAAAAAGCTGGATTAAGTTGTAAGAGCTAGTTAATAATAAGCCTGAGCTATCAGTCAAGCATTTATAAATATTTATTGAGTCTCTGAATTGGTTAGTTGGGAACTGGCAGGCAGAAAGAAAAGTCTACTGACAGCTAACATAGCAATGAATGTGTTGGTTATAGCACTAGAACAGGTGGTAGAACCGCAGTTAAATGCTCAACATATTGAAGAATTGATCAGTTCTTGGAATTCTCCTGTATTTGTTATTAAAAAGAAACCTGGAAAATGGAGAATGGTAACAGATCTGAGAGCTATAAATAAGGCAATTCAGCCAATGAGGTCTCTGCAGCCTGGAATTTCCTTGCCTTCTTTATTACCTAAGGGATGGTCTATTATAGTGTGCTGAAGTGTATTGTGTCTCTGTCTAAGGCACCTTCTGATTGGTTTAAGAAAAAGCTAAATGGCCAATAGCTAGGCAGGAGAGAATAGGTATGATTTCCAGGCAGAGAGAGAGAGAAACTGGGAGGAGGAATCTAGGTGAGCAATTTCACCACCAGACTCAGAGCAAGTTGGATGTGCCATATAAAAAAGAGGTAACTGAGCCATGTGGTAGAAGGCAGATTAAAAATTATGGGCTAAGTTATAAGAGTTAGTTGGATAAAAACCTAAGCTAAGGCTAGGAATTAGTAATAAGTCTCCGGGTAATTATTTGCAGGCTGGAGGACCAAAGATAGTTTGACAAGAAAACTTGCTACTTTTTAACTATACCTTTACAAGGTATAGTTATAGACTGCTTTTTAACTATACCTTTACAAGAACTGGACAGAGAAAAACTTCTCTTCACAATGCCTACTTTTAATAATTCCCAGCCTGTTAAAAGGTACCACTAGAAAATTCTTCCACAAGGAATGTTAAACAGCTCCATCTTATGTAAATATTTTGTACAATAGCTATTAGAAATAATTCATAGGAGCTGGAGCAATGGCTTAGAGGTTAAGAGTACTGGCTGTTCTTCCAGGTCTTGAGTTCAATTCCCAGCAGGCACATGGTGACTCACAACCACCTAGAATGAGATCTGGTGACCTCTTCAGGTGTGTGAGCATACATTCCGGCAGAACACTGTATAAAACAAATAAATCTTGAAAAGAAAGAAGGAAAGCAGGCAGGCAGGAAGGAAGGATTCGTAGACAGTTTCCTCAGTCTAAAATCTATGGATATCTTACTGGCTGATTCAGATGTAGATACCTTTGAAAAAATGTTTGAAGTAATGAGAGAAACAATGTAATGCAATATCGGAAATATAATACAATGTGATATGGAAAAGCAACATAATTCAATCTTAGGGTTCACAGTGTGATCCAGTATCTTGCAACATATGGCTGGTCTGTTACATAGGTCCAGCTTTGGCTCAAATCATATCCTTCAGCTTTTTGAGTACTGGGATCACAAGTCTGAGTTGCCATGCCTGGCCACAAAAATGTTTTGTACATAGTATCTTTCCATTTCAGTCCGGTTCTTAACAACAGCTTTTTTCAAATGTACCTAGTGTCCTTTCTTCTTCCACAATCCATAGGACACATTTTAATCCACATCTTACCTGACCTGTTACATGTAACACTTTAACCCTTTCTTTCTTCCTGTTTGCTCCTTCTTACTGTCCTCTTCTCAGCTTCCTCCCCTCGTCTAATCCCTCAAATACATATTTCTTCCTCTCTAGGCCATTATCCTCTTTTACAGCGCCAATAACTATTCATATGCACAGAAGCGCACTTTAAAGTTTCTTGGTTTCCAAACCACACGGTCTCCCTTAGAGTTAAAATAATATAACCCAGTTCTTCAAGTCAGAGCATTCATACCACCTTATCCAACGCATGCCTTCCTACCTACACACCACCACCAACTCTTCCTTATCTTCCTAATTGTTCTCTCCTCTACTTTTCCGAACATTCTTTACAAGGCAACCGGTGATCTCTCTCTACGCAGCCCCGCTCCCTGGGGACTGAACACCAGGCTTAACTGTGCTAAGAACACATTCTCTCACTGAGCTACCGTTATAGTGGTCTTCCTCGCTTAGATGAAGCCCAAACTGGTCTCCACCTTCAGAGCTCAAACAATCCTCCTACCTCAGGCTTCCAGACCAGCACTAACATGCCCAGGTTGGCAAGTAGTGATCTTTCTACAATACAAACATAATTGCTCACACCTCTGTTTCGACCCTTCAAAGCCTTTTCATTGCCCTTAGGATAAAGTAAATCTACAAGGCCGCGAAACCAGATCCCTCCCTATCTCATAGACCTTATGCATTACCTTTTCCTTTAGCCACGTTAGGCTGTTGGCAGCTCCAGAACAAACGTGAGCCCCACCCCACCGCGCCCCCCTATTCAATTCCCCACAGTCCTACTCGAGTCAGCTCAGGAGAGACGTTCGACAGGAAGTGAAAGCGCAAAAGGAAAACACCGAAGGGATGAATTCCGAGAGCAACTCTGAGAAGCACTGCAAGGTCCGGGTTTCAGAACGTCCGGGTGACAGGAAGTTCAAAGCAAAGGTTAAAGCCAGATCTTGAACTTTCACCCAAGTTCACCAGGCAGTGCTCCCGTACTATTCCGCCCTTACGTGTCATGGCTGCCAGCCCAACTCTCCCAATGGGCTTCGGAGTCCGATACCAGCCAGCTCTGGCGCCACCAAGTCGTCCACAGCCAAGCGCGTTACTCTCTCCGCTTCTTAGAACCGCCCCGAAACCGCCACTAAGAAAACCCTGCGTTGCCAGCTTGCCCCAAAGCAAGATGGCTGCCCGTCTCCATTCTCTCTTCCCTACGTGAAGCTAGCCATTCCCTGCTTAATGCCGCTGCCAGGCTGCCCTCACCTAGTATGGCTCCTCCGCTCATGCCTCGTTATGGTCTCGAAGCCGACACTAACCGGCCAGGTTCCGGGAGGCGCTGTGCAGGATGCAGCCACCCCCGCCCGTCCCTCCCCTCCCCCACGCCCGCGGCGGCGGCGGCGGCGGAGGCGGAGGCGGCAGCGGCTGGAGCCCGGATGCGGCGCCGGGAGACAGGCCCGGGAGAGCCGCGCGGATGGATCCAACATGGCGGCGCCGAACCTGAGCCGAGAGTGAGGCGGCGGGGCGGCCGGAGTGGGGAGGGGGAGTCGAGTGGGACGGGGCGGGGCCGGGCGGGGCCGCCGAGGGCTTGGGGGAAGGAAAGTGAAGGGGGAGGCGGTGGCGACGTCCAGCCGGAGAACCTCCGGGGAGGGAGGTGACGGGACACTGCCAGGTGGGGGAGGGGAGCGGCCGAGGGGGGCGTGCAGGGGAGGTGGCAACTGTGGGAGAGGGCAGGGGTCGGGGCGCACGAGTGCGAGCATGGGGAGGGGCGTAAACAAGGGCCCAGGCCCGGCCAGGCCAGGGGTATTAAAGAGGCCGAGGTGGGGAGCGGGGCTGGGATCCAGCGCCTCGAGAGGGGTAGGAGCAGGAGGGAGAGGCTGAGGGTGCGAAGGGGCAGGGGGCTTGTGGCATGCGGTGGCAGGAGGGACCGGACTCCCGGGAGCGCTGTTGTGAGGACGTGGGAGAAGGGGGGAAGAATTTGACTTGAGACGTTTCGTGAAGGGAGGCTTTCAAAGTGTTAAAATTGGAAGTGGAAGCGGAAGGGCCTTGGGGAGAATTCGGGTGGAAAAGGAGAGAAGGAGGGTTTGGGGAATGGGGAGAGTGGAGATGTGCCGAGGCGGTGTAGAAAGTGAGAGACCCGGAGGAAAGTTTGGAAGGAAGGGGAGATAGGGCAGTGGAGCTGCACGGATGAGAGAGGTTTGGGGGTTTCCCTCTCCCCTGTGGAAAGACAGCAGAGTTAGGCAGTATCAGTTGCAGCCAATTTTAATTGCCAGGCGCTTAGCTTTTAATAGGGTGGGAAGGGCAGAAAGGAATGGTCATGTGGGTTTGGAGAATTGGGGTTGAATGAGGGTTCAACCGGATTTGCTTTCCAAAACAG
Source organism: Microtus pennsylvanicus (assembly GCF_037038515.1). Classification (NCBI taxonomy): domain Eukaryota; kingdom Metazoa; phylum Chordata; class Mammalia; order Rodentia; family Cricetidae; genus Microtus; species Microtus pennsylvanicus. The sequence goes on from NC_134588.1 coordinate 91,037,919, forward strand.
ACTCTTGCTTACTGCTTCCTTGTTTTTCCTGGTTACAAATAGGGAGATGAGTAAAGCGCTCTTCTAGTTTTTTTTTGTTTTGTTTTTGTTTTTGCAATTAGCCGTACAAGAATGGGGAGGGAATCGTGATTGGAACCTTATATATCAAGGTGGAGGCGCTGGGAGCCTGAGGAGGCTATGGAAGAGGCAGCCTGGCATTTAGGTAATCAGGCTAATTAAATATGCCTTCCTTTGCAGACCCTCCTTTGGCTCTTCGGGTGCTGGGAGGGAAGGGGGGGTCCATATGCATATTTCGAGGCCTGGTTCTTACTGAAGCGTAGGCGTGACTGGATGCTGCTTTAGTGGCTATTTGTTCTTGTTGTGTGCTAAAGGAAAAGGTGAAGTTCGAAATTGATTCTGGCCTGCTGAGTGAAGTCTAGCGAAGGAAGTGCTTTCTTGGGCTGCAACTTTTCCCCTTCCAGTTCCCCCTAAGCGCCCATGTTGTAAGAAAATAGATGGACTAAGGATCTGAGGAGAAAAGGGAGACGGTGTCAGTGGAATGGTTTTTTTCCCAGAGATGGTTGAGTTGGGGCTCTTCTTGCTATGAGCCATTGAGCCTGGAAATTCTTGGGGTTGATACTACATTGTGAATTGACAATCAGAGAGGGGACTTTGGGGACTTTGTTATGTTTGAGTTCTCTTCTTTAGCTTGGAGTAGTTTGTTCAGTGAGGTGACTTTAGGCTCCGATGACTTTTTTGGCTAACTGTGGACCTTTGAAGTTTCAAAATAAAGCTTGAAATTTTGCTCTTTCCCTCCTTACTTGTTTTTGTTTTTGTTTTTCTGCTGGCTTTGAAACTTGTGCTAGGAAGAGACCTGGGAAATTAAATTCCTTGCAAAGGTAAGTCTGGAACTTTTTGTTGTTTTCCAACAGTGGAAGGGACTGGGAAGGGTATGGCAAGCGTTGGGGTGAGGTAGATAGATGCTAAGGAAACTGAGGTTCACTCACTCTTCTGAGATCATTAAGGTTTCTCACAGTTACTCCTCAGGTAACTGAAGTTAGACAGGAGGAGAGAAAAATGGATCTTAGGTGTCTTGGGACAAGGTCCTAGCTTTGGTTTGCTATTGTCTAGCTTTCTGGTCAGCTCTGAGTGAAACGTGTTTAGCATATGGAAAGCTGTGCTCTTGTACATTAGCTGTGAAATATTTCTCTTGGAGGGTGACTGAGGCACTTCAGCAGGAAGGCTTTTCTTCTAGTTTACTGTCTCTCCCAGCTGTTCAGAGTTCTTGGGATTTTTTTTTGAAAACATACTGTGTAATTCTGCCTTCCAGATATATCTGGTTATGTTTTCCTAGTCCCACCAGCAGGAAAGCGCTTTATGTACTCTAACCGCCTTGAAGATTTTTTCATGTAGTAGTTGCTTCAAGGTTCAAGCCACTGTCCTCACCCCACCCCCTCCAAGACAGGGTTTCTTTGTGTAACAACTCATGGTAGACCAGGCTGGTCTCGAACTCAGAGATCCACCTGCCTCTGCCTCCGTCTCCCAAGTGCTGGGATTAAAGGCATGCGCCACCACCGCCTGGCAAGCTATTCTTTTTTTTTTTAGACAGGGTCTCACTATGTAGTTCTGGCTGGCCCATAATTTGCTATGTAGACTAGGCTGGCCTCAATCTCACAGAGACCCATCTGCCTCTGCCTCCCAAGTGTGGGGATCAAAGGGTGTGCCACAACACCTGGCTATTGTCACTTTTTTTTTTTAAAGTTCTTCCACATGACTTAGTCTTGTAAGGGCTTCCAAAAGAGTCAAATATTTTTTTTCTCTTGTGAAAATATAGCTGTTATTCCTGTTAGAAAGAAGCTACATTTTCATCCTAAGATATTCTTCACATATTGTTTCTGATAATCAAAGCACTTTAAAAAGTTAGAGTTGTCATTTCTGGATGGGAGAGTCTAGACTGCTTGGGCATGGAAACCCAATAGAGAATAATCTGTCAGGAAGAGACTGTCTAGGTACACATAGCCTCTTAGAGGCTCTTGGTATTTCAGTCCTCCCTAAAGGAAGACAAACTGGGACTTCCGGAAATTCAGCAGTTCATCAGAATCTAGAATTATTCTGTGCTAGGATGTATGTAGCTCAGTGGGAGAGCGCTTACCTACTCATGCCCAAGGCCCCTAGGTTTTATCTCTAGTCCAAAAAATTTTGCATGTTAATATCTGAACTAAAGCAAGATCATTCAGTGGATAAGTATACTTGTTTATGGTTGTGTATCTGTTTGTTTTTATAGAGTCTCACTATTGTAGATCAGGCGGCTTTGAACTCGGAGATCCACCTGCCTCTGCCTCCCAGGTGCTGGGATTAAAGGTGTGCCACCGCGCTTGGCTGCCTGCTGCTTTCTGTCTCGGTAGTTACCGTATCTTAGAAACCAACACAAACGTTCTTTCTAAGAAATCTGTTTGGAGGAGTGTGTTCTGACCACGGTGCTATCTTCCATCTAGGGGCTCTGTGTCTAAGCTGAGTTCTCTTGCCACTGAAAGCTGAATATAATTTGGATTAAGAGGAAGTTGGTAACATTCTTTTCATCCTGAAGTGAGATTCTTAGACACCTTGGCTGGGTTGCTGAGTTAACTCACAATCCTAGATGATAATTAAGTGGGGAGAGCTGCCCACCAGCCTGCACGCCAGCGTCTTGATATTATGCTGGAAGACATGCCGTGGGAAATGCTTATTTCTGTGTTTTGCTTCCTTGCATAGTGTTAGTCTGATCAGTGGCCCAACAAGGAAGAGTCTGGATCATTTGTGTTGGTCTTGAAGAAGATGGCATTTTCTTAGTCTCACACAATTTCAGATATAACTAGGTCAAAGTAGACCTCCTAGGATGGACCAGAAGGGAGTATGTCTCTACCACCTGCTGTTCACCTGAATGGCAACAGCAGGCGACAGAGGAGGCATTGCTGGGGTGAAATGAAACGCGTTTGTGATAGTTGGATTTAGTAGTTAAATGAGCTGTGTCTGACTGGCCTTCCTTTTCCTGTAGAATATGATAGAATTGTTTTGGGTTGAAGAGACCTAATAGCGTCTCTGGATCTAATAAGGAAAGTGACATGCATCCTTTTTTAACTCTTTCATGTAAAATAGAATTTCTCAAACTTAGTACTATAGACATTTTTATCCAGATTATTATTATTTTGGTTTTTCAAGACAAGGTTTCTCTGTATAGTTTTGGAGCCTGTCCTGGAACTCACTCTGTAGACCAGGCTGGCCTCGAACTCACAGATCCACCTGCCTCTGCCTCCTGAGTGCTGGGATTAAAGGCGTGCACCACCGCCGCCTGATGTCGTCCAGATAAACTTTTGTTGATAGTGCTTGTCTCCTGCGCTGTAGGATGTGTAGCGGTGCCCTAGCATTATTGGATGCTGGTAGTAGACTCATCACAAAGCTTGACAATCAAAACCGGCTCCAGTTTCGTCTCATTGCCAGATGTCCCCTGGTTGGACAAATTGCTCTGATGAATCCTAGTACCTTAGATGATCTAGGACTTAATAGCGATTCTGTCCCCCTCCCTCCCTCTCTCCCTCCCTCTCTTCCTCCCTCTCTCCCTCCCTCCCAAGAGAAGGGTGTTGATCCCAGAGGATCGAGACCTATTGTAGAATTACATTGATTGTGGAATTAAGACTACAGTGTTTTCCTTTATTTTGCCTCATTTTCCAGGGACAGAGTATGTGGGGGTGGTTTTTCTTAATTGCTTAGGGTTTCAGGACACTTTGAATTAGAGAACCAAGGAACAACCTGGTCTTCTGATTGGTTGGACGTGAAGCCTGCCCATCTGTTTTCTTTGGGATGCTTATAATCAGCAGCTGGCCAAGGGAACAGGTGGGATAGGGACCATGAAAAAGTTGCAGGGACTCTAAGGAAGCTCAGTTTTCTCCTACTGCCTACTTGAGTAAGAAGCTATTTTTCCTCAGCAGCCCCATTTGTACTCGGTGACAACAGGTGAAACAGGAGAGGAAGAGATGGGGAAAGCCAGTGTGTAGTTGAATAACGGTTTCCTCAGCTGTTTCCCATACTGTGGGTGGGATACCTGGGCTATCAAAACTACATGTGGCTTATATTTTCTTTTTTTTTTTCTTGGATTTCTCCTTTTTCTTTTTAAAATTTATTTATTGTTTTTTCTTTGTTTTGTTTTGTTTTCTTTTTTGAGATGGGGTTTCTGTTTGTAGCCTGACTGTCCTGGAACTTGCCTTGTAGACCAGGCTGGCCTGCCTGCCCCTCTGGAGTGCTGGGATGAAAGGCATATTATCAACTGGCTTATTTTTTCTTTTCTTTTTTTTTTTATTATTTTTTCTTTTAAAGGGAAGGAGTCTCTCTGCACTTTCCTTGTTGGGTCACTGAGGGAGAAAGGTTCTGTCAGCTATCATGATGGTCCTTCTGAAGTAGCTTAGCACTCTGTTCTTCTTTTCTCTTTGGTGCTAGGAATAGACTCCAAGGCCTCATGAGGGCTGAGCATCACTCTACCACTGAGTGATAGCCGAAGCTTCTCGGTTTCTGTCTTGTAGCGTAGCCAGTATCCTTGTGTATAAAATGGTCGGAACATCATCTTGTTGAATAGGGTGGTTTGCTGTGGGTAGTTTTTTATGGTATGGAGACAACTCTAGCTGGATTTATGTTCTTGGTTACTGAAATGTGGAATGTACTCGTGCACACCGCCACCCGCCCCATTCCGAGTCAGGTCCCACTGTATAACTCAACCTGGCCTTGAATTTGTTATCCACCTCAGCCCCCCTGATTCTGGGATTATAGGCGTGCACACGTACAGCCATGCCTGGTTTCCACGTCTTTTTGGTGGAGTCCTCTCTCCGTCTTGGACTTTGATAAGTTTGAGTTTGGTTGTTCAGTTGGTGTTGCTCGTGTTGTGACCTCTTAGAAATTCAGTTCAGTTCCCAACAACAGGCTGCTCCGACAGATGTCTGCTATTAGGGTTAGGATTATAGAGATGAGCCTGGCAGTGGTGGCGCACACCTTTAACCTCAGCACTCAGGAGGCAGAGGCTGGAGGATCTCTGTGAGTTTGAGGACAACCTGGTTTACAAATCAAGTTCCAGAACAGTTAGGGTTGTTGCACAGAGAAACCCTGTCTTGAACCCCCTCCCCACCCCCACCAAGAAAGATTAATGGTGGTGGGTTAGATGTGGTGGCAAATACCTTTCTTTAATCCTAGTACTCAGAAGGTAGAGGCAGGTAGATCTTCAAGTTGGAGGTCAGTCTGGTCTACATAGAGTTCCAGGACAGCCAGGGATACAAAAAGAGACCTTGTCTCAAAAAACCAGCACTTCCCCCACAAATATTGATGGTGTTAGAATCTGCCTGTAATCTTAGCATTGAGAAGGCTCAGGTAGGACGAATAAAAGTCCATTGCCAGCTGGGCGATGGTGGCGCACACCTTTAATCCCAGCACTTGGGGGGCAGAGGCTGGCAAAAAAGAAAGTCCATTGCCTACCTAGGTTACTTAGCAAGTTCAAGGCTAGTCTGGGCTACATGTTGAGACTTTGAGACTTTGTGTCAAAAAAAAAAAAAAAGGTTTAGAGAACAGAGACTCCTTGAAAGAGTCAGTTGCAGAAGCTGGTGAGATGGCTCAGCAGGTTAAGGCATGTGCTACCAAGTCTGACAATCTGTCTTCCATCTCTGGGACTCACTTGGTAGAAAGAGAGAACTAACTGGCCCCTGAACGTTGTCCTCTGACCTCCACATGTGCACTGTGGCCGTATGCCCACACACACACACACTCACAAAATAAATAAATAAGTGGAATACAAATTAAAATAGAGCCAGCTGTAGTAGTATAGTTCACACGATGATCGGAATCTGAACCATGGCAATGGCAGTAGCAATGAAAGGGAGAGCACACTTAAGAAATATTTTGCCGCCGGTCGGTGGTAACATATGCCTCTAATCCTAGCACTGGGGAGGCAGAGACAAAAACAGAAATATTTTGCATTGTGTAGTAGGAATTAAGAACTGGCTGTGGTTGGTGGTCTTGGTCAGGGTAGAACAATACTTAGTAGAACGCTCTCTCAAGACAGTAAGTATGAGTAACTATAAAGTGGAGGTGAAAACTGTTAAAACTAGATGATTGGTTGATGATATTACCCAGGGTGAGTTTGTGAATGAAATACAGGACTGTGATTGGTCCTTCGCAGGGGTTTGTTACATGCCATCTGTGAGGAAGGGTTAGTTTTTTGTTTGTTCTTGTATTCTGTTTTTGAAACCAGTGGCCCAGAATGGATTCATCCTCCTGTTGCGTGAGGCTCTGTGTGCTGGGATTATGGCGTGTGCCACTATACTCACTTTGGCCACTGAGACTTTGAGGTTAAGGGACATGCTCAAAGTCACACAACTAGAGTTTGTAACGACACAGTCAGAATTTAAACTAGCTCTAGCTAGTGTCTGATTCAGTGTCTATATCAAAGACTGTATTCTCTACTTTTCGGTTTTGCCTATATTTAAGAAATGGGGCAGATGGTGGTGGTGCACACAGGTGGATCTCTGTGAGTTCAAGGCTGGCCTGGTCTACAGAGTGCGTTTCAGGACAGCCAGGACTACACAGAGAAATTCAATCTTGAAAGAGAAAAATAGATTAAATGAATGAATGAATGAATGAGGCCAAGTGTGGTATTGCGTGCCTTTAATCCCAGCACTCAGGAGACAGAAGCAGACAGATCTCTGAGTTTGAGGCCAGCCTAGTCTACAATGGTTTTAGGACAGCCAGGTTTACATAGTGGCCTGGGGCTCTCTCTGTAGACCATTAGTTTGGTCTCAAACTCCCAGAGATCCTTGTGAATTCTAGGATCAAAGGGGTACACTGTCTAGATGTTACTCTTACTGTATTTTTGTTGTTGTTGTTGTTTTTATAAGATGGGGTTTCAATAACTAGACCAGGTTAGTGTAGAATCAGAGCCTAGTGTCTCTCCCTCATCACTGCTGGTTATAGGCGTGTGGCTCCATGATCATTGTTTTCAAGGGACCAAAAGCAGTGTTTTGAATGCAAGAGGTGTTGTAGAGTTGAACAATCTGGATAGCATGAAATAAAAAAACAAAATTTGAGATAGTTTCTTGTAGTCCATACTGGCCTAGATCTTGCTCTATAGTTGAGGATGGCTTTGAACTTCTGGTTTGAGTGCTAGGATTACAGGCATGCTTTATCACACTGGCTTGTTTTGTTTGAGAAGTGGTCTACCTGTGTATCTCTGACTGGATTGCAACTTGCTGTGCAGACCAGAATGGCTTCAAACTTAGGACAGTCCTCCTGCCTTTGGCTCCTGAGTGTTGTAAGTACAGATGTGTACTCTCATGCTTAGCTGCAGTAGAAACTTCTGAACTATGCCATACTAAAATCACACAAAAATTCTCAAGGAAGTGACTGTATCCCTCCGTAGGATCTGGACTTAGGGTGTCATCTGTTCAGTATGAAGAGCCTTAGGATGGCTTTTATTTGTTTGTTTGTTTTTTGAGACTGGGTCTCCATGTAGCTTTGACTGTCCAAGAATTCTGTGGTCTACTTGTGTCTGCCTCCTGGATGCTGAGATGAAAGGCATGAACCACCACACCCAGGATGGGTTTATTTGTTTATTTACTTATTTTTAGTAAACACTTTGTGATATTTAATAAATGTACTAAGCAGTATACTGTTAGTAGCATGCTGAGACAATGCAGATAAATAAAATTAGTTGTTACCAGTGTGTGGCTCATGGGTTCTTGGCCTGTCTTACAGGACACTGGAGATTGCAGCTGCTGAGCAGGGGTTCTGGAAGGCACTCTGTCCCTGAGCCTCTAGCATGGCGGGCCTGAAGCGGCGGGCAAGCCAGGTGTGGCCTGAAGAGCATGGTGAGCAGGAACATGGGCTCTACAGCCTCCACCGTATGTTTGACATCGTGGGCACCCACCTAACGCACAGAGATGTTCGTGTGCTTTCTTTTCTCTTCGTTGATGTTATTGACGACCATGAGCGTGGACTCATTCGAAATGGCCGTGACTTCTTACTGGCACTGGAGCGCCAGGGCCGCTGTGATGAGAGTAACTTTCGCCAGGTGCTGCAGCTGCTGCGCATCATCACTCGCCATGACTTGCTGCCCTACGTTACTCTCAAGAAGAGACGGGCTGGTGAGGGCTTACGGGGTCTGGGAGCACTTGAGTACGAGAGGGCTCGTGGGAGTTAGTAGCATAGGAGTCTAAAAGGGAGGTGGTCTTGACCGAGGGAGCACCCAGAGAATAAACTGTGAGACCCTTGGGAGGAGGTAGATGTGTATTTTTTTCTGAGTGCCTCTTTCTCCTCCTACAGTGTGCCCTGACCTTGTAGACAAGTATCTGGAGGAAACATCAATTCGCTATGTGACCCCCAGAGCCCTCAGTGATCCAGAACCGAGGCCTCCCCAGCCCTCTAAAACAGGTGAGTTTTTACTTGTAATTTTCATAAGCAAGAATATTGACCCCATCACATGCCTGGCTGGGCCAACATAATGAAAGGATATTGTCCTCTTCATCTACCCATTAAAAAAGTCAGAGACTGGGTGATGCTCAGTCTGTAACATGCTTGTTGCCTAAGCATGAAGACTCAAGTTGAGCATCCCAGAACCTACATAGAAAAGCTGGGCAATCAAAAAGAGTGGCTGTAACCTCAGTTATTGTAGAGGCAGAGAGAGGCAAATCTCTGGAGCTCCCCGTCAACCAGCCTTAGCACATTCGTGAACTTGAGGCTCAGTGAAAGGCCCTGTCTAGAAAGTAGTAGGCAGAGAATTGAGGAAGATGTCCGCTGTTGACCTTTGGCCTTCGAATCAGGCATGCCCATGTGACTACATCCTATGAACATGTACACACACAAATCAGATGAGATACGCTTTGTCTAGGTCTAATGTTTGCTCTCACTAAGATTTTCCTTTAAGTCATTTTTTGAAAAAGAAAATCAATTTTATGCATATGACTATTTTGTCTGCATGCCTGTTAGCCTTCTCTCCAGCCTCTAGGGCAGTTTTGTGTTTTTTAAATTTATTTTTATGTATATGAGCATCTGCCTGGATCCTGTGGAGCTGAAGAAGGGTGTCAGATCCCTTCAAACTGGAGTTACAGATAATTATAAGCCACTGTAGGTGTTGGAAACTGAGCCTGGGTCCTCTCCAAAAGCTACAAGTGCTCTTAACCACTGAGCCACCTCTCCCAACTGTTTGTTTGTTTGTTTATTTATTTATTTATGGGAGGCAGGGTTTCTCTGTGTAACAGTCCTGGGGAACTCACTCTGTAGACCAGGCTGGCCTAGAACTCAACAGAGGTCCACGTGCCTCTGCCTTCCAAGTGCTGGGATTAAAGGGTGCGCCACCACTATCTGACCTTCTCCCAACTTTTTTTTTTTTTTTTTTTTTTTTGAGATTTCTATTTAGCCCAGGTAATGTAGAACTCTGTGTAATCCAGGCTGGCCTTTGACTTCATCTTCCTTCACTTTTTTTCTTGTTGCTGTTTTGAGACAGAGTTCTGAAACTCACTGTATAGACCAGACTGGTCTCAAACTCGGAGATCTGCCTGCCTCTGCCTCCCAAACGCTGTGATCAAAGGTGTGCATTGCTGCCCAGCTTCCTTCTTTCACTCTTGAGTGCTGGGATAACAAATTTCCACCACACTTAGTACCCACCCCCATGCTGGGGTTACGCCCAGATCTTCATTATACTAGACAGACATTTGATCACCTCAGCCATCAGATTCATCAATACTGCTTTTATTATTAAGTATAAATGATTCCTTTGCATTATTCCAAGTGAAGTATTTGAAGTTCTGCTTTTAAAACGTGTGTTTTCCGTTTCCTTTCTGGCCAGTGCCTCCCCACTATCCTGTGGTGTGCTGCCCCACTTCAGGTTCTCAGATGTGTAGTAAGCGACCAGCCCGAGGGAGAGCCACACTTGGGAACCAGCGAAAACGCCGGAAGTCGGTGACACCAGATCCCAAGGAAAAGCAGACATGTGGTAAGGAAATTCAAGGATTCTAGAGGAAAAATACAAAGAACTCCTGGGATAATGGGCAGTGTGTTGTTCAGTGCAAGGCGGCTTTGGTTGCTTTTGTCAGGTCGGGTGTGGTTTTTATGAGATTATCCTTTGGCAGTGTTACATTACAATTCTTTTTAGTTAAGTCAAAGGAATGCCAATATGACTTCTTTATTACAGGATGAACCAAGTCAAGACAATTAAAATACATTTCTGCACCTTTTTAAGAAAACAGCTGTTACAAACAAGGTGCTGTTTGTGAGTGACCCGAGCATATTCACTGTAGGGAAGCTCCAGCACTGAGGCAGGACTTCAGAGACACTTCAGAGAACTGGCTTTGGGGAGGGTTTCTGCTCTGCTGGTCTTGCTTGCTTTTCTAGCTTTGGATGTCAACCCAGTCCTTCCTATAAACCATTCTCCTTAAATTCTCCCAGACATCAGGCTTCGAGTCCGGGCGGAATACTGCCAGCATGAGACTGCTCTGCAAGGCAACGTCTTCTCCAATAAGCAGGACCCACTTGAGCGCCAGTTTGAGCGCTTTAACCAGGCCAACACTATCCTCAAGTCCCGGGACCTGGGCTCCATCATCTGTGACATCAAGTTCTCTGAGCTCACCTACCTCGACGCATTCTGGCGCGACTACATCAATGGCTCGTTATTAGAAGCACTGAAAGGTGTCTTCATCACAGACTCTCTCAAGCAAGCTGTGGGCCACGAAGCCATCAAGCTGCTGGTGAACGTGGATGAGGAGGACTATGAGCTTGGCCGACAGAAACTCCTGAGGAACTTGATGCTGCAAGCATTGCCCTGACCTTTCCCCCTTCTCACCTCTGGGGATTGTTTGCTCCATCACGTCTGGAGCTTACATACTATTCTGGGGTTTGTTCTCTGCCCTTCAGCCAATCACACCGCCTTTTTTTTTTTTTAAAGGAAAAGACAAAGGAAAGTGGAAGTGGTGTTCCCTACCCCTCCCTGCACCCATGTGCCTGGGCTTCCCCTCTGTTTCCTGTTGCCACTTACCCCGTAATGTGTGTCTACAGCCACCTTACCACTGAGCCGTAAGACAAGTGTATAGGGATGGAGTCTATGGAACATAGCCTGTGTAAGGGACTGAACGTTGCTTTCAGGTGCATTGAGGGGTAATCGATACTTATGGCTTTATGAGGGCTCTTAGATTTGTCTGAAAACCAAAGGGCTGTGAGTAAAGGAGCTGTGGAAGGTGGGACTCGGAAGTGTATTTTGGAAATTAATTACCACCTTCTTCCAAATTATAGAATTTTTTAAAAACAAAGAAGCTGTGGCCCTTTCCACTCTCTCCTGGCCTCTGGTGCTGCTCCTCTCTGCCTTTCCTTCATTCCATGGCTTGAAACTGCTGCCTCGTGTGGCTCCCTCCCTTTCCCCTTTGTCAGATCCTCTCCAACAGTTAGATGACTGGGGCAGCCTCATAACCCCTCCCAGCTGTGATGTATGTGTGACACCAATACACAGGATGGACGGAGGACAGGGTGCTGGTTAAAGTTTCTCTGAAAAGGAAGGGGTGTGTGGCATGTCCCTTCCATTTCTAGTGAAAATAACAAATGAACTCTTCCCTCATCCTGAGCCCCTTTGCCCTTCCTTCTGGCTTGAGAGAAAGTGAGTATTCAGTATCAACTTCTGCTCCTGCCCTCTACCTTTCCTCCTGGAGAATGGGGCTAGGACATGCACTGAGCCTTGTTGCACTTTCTTAGGTAGGGAGGCATGTTTGAGCCAGGAGGCCTACAAGTGGAGCGTATTCGAGCAGGTACCACACCAATTCCCCTTCCAGCCCCCAAAGGAGAAGCCCAGACAGACATTATGATTATTTTATTTTTTTCAATGCCAGTGCTGCTCAGCCTTCAGCGTAACTTCAGTTTTCATGAAATAAACACTGACTATATAAAATTTTACTTTTCTGAAACTGAAATCTGAGATCAGGTCACAGTTTTTTCTTTCCCATGAACCTGAACCTGTGTTCCATTAAGAGTTTAAGGTTCTGCAAGTGAGAGAACTGTGCTTGGGTCCTGCCTGCAAGTCACAGTGGCCTCACTTCACAGCTGAGTATGTCTCTGTGTGTCTCAACCCCAGAAGTCACAGGCTTAAGACAGCGGTTGACCCAGACTGCCATACAGGTCCGGTCTGCGATGCTGGAACACAGGCAGGTGTTGGCGCATCTGTCGCAGAAAGTTGAGATCAATTCGGGCAAGGCAGAGGCCTGGTCCCTCAGAGCAGCGGGCCACCACCGTACCCCAGGGGTCCACCACCATGCTGTGGCCATAACTTGCTCTTGTCTCATGGTGGCGTCCACACTGTGCTGCCGCTATTACATAGCACTGAGATTCAATGGCTCGGGCCCGCAGCAACACCTGAGAAGAAGTGTGTTCACTCAAGCACATACAGTGATTAATAGGCAAGTGACAAGAAGTGGATACTCCAGGCCAAACTACTCATTGACCATTCTGCTAATCAACCAGAATTAGTGACTGTATTAACTCTCTAATACGACTCAACAGCTAAGAAATGAATTTCCCCCTAGATAGGGAAGGAAGATAATCCTTTAAAGTAGAAAGAGAAGGAGAGTAAGATTTGGCTGCTTTTTTTTGTTTTGTTTTGGCTCTTTTGTATTTTCTTTTTTTTTTTTTTTTTTTTTTTACTTATTTATTTTGGTTTGTTTTCAGGGCAGGGTTTCTCTGTCCAGCACTGGCTGTCCTGGAAACTAGCTCTTATAGACCAGGCTAGCCTTGAACTCAGAAATCCGCCTGCTTCTGTCTCCAGAGTACTGGGTTTAAAGGTTTGTGCTACCACCGCCTGGCATATACTATGTATTTTCTATTTTTTGAGGTAAGGTCTCACTGTGTAAACCTGGCTGGCCTGGAAGCCACAGATATCTGCCTGCCTCTGCCTCGCAAGTATTGGAATAAAAGGCGGGCACCACATGCCCCACTGTTTTCTGTTTTGTTTTTCAAGACAGGGCATCTCTGTGTAACCTTAGCTGTCCTGGAACTTGCTCTGCAAACCATACTGGTCTCGAACTCAGAGATCCACCTGCCTCTGCCTCTAGATGTGTGCCATCACTACCTGGTTTCTATTTTGTTTTATTGAGTCAAGGTATCTCTATGTAGAACCTATTGGCCTTGAACCTGTGGCAAATCCTTAGAGTGCCTGGAGTTTAGCTCTGTACCACGCTACTAAGAATAAGATTAAAAGGAGTCCTTATGGTTTGAATAGGCATTCTCTTACCTCCCAGTGGGCAGGTCCAGTAACCGATCCAAAGGCTGAAGGATAAGTAAGTATTTCTGCCCCAGCTTGAGCCAATTTCAGAGAAAGTTCAGGGAACCGCATGTCATAACAGATTGCTAAACCCACCTGAAATTAAAAACAACCCACTCAACTTCCCTGTCCCGTTCATCATAACATCCAGTACCTTCATTATCGTACTCCAAAGGGGAATGTTAGCACTTTTTCAATCTACTCCTGTTTCCTTTTCAAACTCCCACCTTGCCTGCTGGTGTGCTGATGGGTGGCTCGAGAGTGCGTCCAGGCATGGTAGAGTTACTTTCCCGCATAGGCCCCTGACCTGGGATCTCCACATCGCAAAGATGTGTCTTCCTGTACTGGGCCACTACTAGCCCTAGAGGAAGAGATAAAGAAAATAGTACAGGCAAGCGAGAAGCCCAGCTACGCTCTTCTCCCAAAGAGTAATAAAGCTAAGAACAGAAGTACAAAGCGTACTAAAGCCAAATAGTTGAGAAAATAATGCTGAAGGATCTGGGCTGGTGGTAGAAAAGCCTGGAAAGAGGCAAGCTAAAATGTTGAGTCTCACCCTTGTTGTTCAGAAGCACATGACAATTGTAGATTTTCTGAGTCTGCTCCCAGTCTTGGCCACGCTCGTGGAATCCACCCAAGGACAGCCAGATTCCACATTCCCTGGGGGGAGGGGACACTGACAACTCTACTCAAGGCTCTACCCCCCTCTATGTGGCAATCCAGGAACACAGCCCAGTAATGATTCTATTTCCCTCCCACCCTTGTACCTGGCAAGCTGGCTATATCGTTCCATAAGGTCCCCATCCAGTGGCTCAGACAGTTGTAATGTCTCGGCAGGATTTCGTGCAATGAAGTCAAATGCCTCAGGCAGAAAAGCCAGGCAAGCACCCAGTCTGGCCGCCTCGAGAACCAGCTCAGCACATGTTTTAAAGTTCTCTTTCTTGTTTGGGGTTGATGTTACCTGGCACACAGCCACCAGGGGCAGCTCCCAGGAAGTTGATGAGGACACCGCCATGGCTCTGGGCCTGTGAAGGGCACAGGCAGTGTTCTCAGATTGGCTAGCATGGAGAATCCCAGAGGCTCCAGTGGGACTGGGCCAGAGACATAAATGTTTTTCTCTTTTGAGACAGGGTGTTTTGTAGCCCAAGCAGGCCTTGTTATGTAGCTGTGGATGACCTTAAACTCCTGATTGATCCTCCTCCTGCCTGTTTCCCAAATGCTGAGATTACATGGTGGTGTGTCCCACCATTCTTACGAAGCAGAAACCCAGAGCTACTGGAGTTCACATTAAATGCTTGGTGGGTGGCAGACGCTTTTGTCTCCCACTATGCAGTTATTAACATGGATTGAGCAGCAACATGCCAGGCAGAGAACATAAAAAAAAACATGTTACCTGTGCTGAGTACAAAGTACTGAGCTTCGGGGTAATCGGTATCCGATACACAGAAGGGACAGGAGTTGGTGAGGAGGCCTGGTGATGAAGCCCAGCCTGAAGAAGGTGAGAAATCAGGACACCTAACCCTCCTTCAAGCAGTAAGTTTCTACAATTCTCTGCCATTTTCAGGCCTGGTCAGTACTCCCCTCCCCCAAGGCTTCAAAAACACTTTCTTTAAAAACTATTAGTAGCCATGGAAGGAGATGATAAAATGGGAAAATGAGAGAGGAGACTATAATCCGTGCCTTAATACCTCAACTTCCAGTGATCTCACATTTAAAACTGAAGCCCTTTTCCTCTGCCAAAGGTTTCCGCAGCTCAAGTCATCTCATGGAACCTTCCTCGTTTCCCCAGTTCTCTCTTCTCGGCTGTGCCACTTGCACAGCTGTATAGACTCAACGCATATCTTTCCCCTTACACTAGTATCTCGGGAGGAACGTTCACTCTCCCTAGATCCCCCACCATCTCGTGGTGGGTAGGGGGCACAGGACCAGATCCCAACCCTAGACCCCGCCCTGTGATTAGCGCGTCCTTCCCGCCTCTCCCTGGGACAAGAATCTCTGTTGCACAAGTTAAAGCATCGCAGGTGGAATTCACCGCAGCGGGCAGGGTTGGGGAGTAGGTCCTACATGAAGACACCGCCAAAACCATTCGCAGGGTCGATCTGAGGAGCTTCCTGGAACCAGAAGCGCAGGGGCAAGTGGGTGGCAACTACCAGACCGGATGTGACGCACTGGGAGTGCGCAGGCCGGAAAGCTTGCAGGTGGCGAAGATGGCGGACAGCGGCGGCCGTGTGAGCAAGAGCAGCGGGAACAGCACCGGGAAGGGAGCAGTGTCGGCGGAACAGGTGAGGATCGGATCTCGAGCGCTGAGGGTTACTGGGTCGCTGTCGAGTTCGTGCAAGAAATGGGGTCTGTCGCTTGGACGGGCCTTTAGCCCCCTCCACGCTCGCCGTGGTCGCACACAGGGGAAGGGTGTCTTTGGAGGTGGTCACGAGCCCTCCTAGGGCATGGGTAGGTGGGTTTGTAGCTGAGAGCCACGCCGCGGGGTGGGAGGTCCAGATCCCTAGGGTGTGGGTCGTCCTTTGCCCCGTCTCCGAGGTACCATAAAGAGGGTATGGTTTGGCATGGCATCTAGTAACGAATCCCAGAGGGCTATTAGTCAATGAGTTGTTTAGTCTGTTACTCCAAACCCCGCGTTCACTGTCGCCGACACTCTGCAGAACCACGTGCTTCGGACTCGACCAGTTTAGTCTTCTGTAACTATTTTAACCGAGGAGTAAGTTAGTAGATAGGCTTTGTGGTTTGGTCTTGAAGTGGGGTGGAGGTTGCGACAGGGTCGCTCTATGTAGCTTTGGCTTCTCTGAAATTCACTGTGTAGATCAAGCTGGCCTGAAACGCAGAGATCTGCTTGGCCCTGCCCCTGCCTCTCAAATTCTGGGATTAAAAAGCGTGCTCCACTATGTTGGGCCAGGGTGGTTTAGTCTTTTGAGACATGGTCTCACCAAGTAGCCCAGCCTGGCCTCGAAGTCGCTGACTGTGTTCTCGGAATGTAGACTTACTTTTCAGAAGGGACCAGAAACCCTTTTCTGATCCAAGTTTGCTTCTCCTATATAACATTGGGATACGTCTGATTGATCAGAAAGCCCTTTGTGGTATGGGAACTGTGCCTTGTTAAGTGATTAATTCATATTAGAAGAAAAAAATCACACAATTGAATTGTGGCTAGCGGTGTAGCTAAGTGGGTCAAGTGGGAAAGCCCTGAAGTGTAGGATATGGCAGGGTGTTCAGGTTGGTGTGTGTGTGTGTAATAGTTGTTTTAATCATAGGTGCATTTGTTAGTTAATTGTTGAAAAATCAGTACAAGCAGGTAAAGGGTATCAGCATAAAGAGTTTAAAACTGATCCTATCGACGAGCACAATCTATTGGAGCCACAAAAGGGGGGGGGGGAGGATTTTCATAATTCTATTGTGAGACAGAAAGTAAGTGTTCGAAGAGAAGTAAACTGCAGTGAAATTTTGAGGATGGAAGAGGTAGCATTTGACACAGTAGAAAAAAAACAACAAAAAATAATGCTCTTTGAGGGTCTGTCCTGTGTTAGGCTTCAATGAACACAGAGAAATAGGTAAATGAGACAGACCTTGTCTTCAACTTGATCAAAGACTAGTTAGAAAAACAAGATGGCCAAGTGTGGTCACTCAAACCTGTCATCTCGCTGGATTACCACGTCCATTTCCAGGCTGGCCTGGGCTACAGAGTGAAACACAGTCTCAAAAAACAAACAAGACAGACAGAAAAACAAATAAAACAATGAGGCTTTAAAAAATTATTTTATGGGCCTGGCGGTGGTGGTGCACACCTGATCCCAGCACTTGAGAGGTAGAGGCAGGAGGATCTCTGTGAGTTCGAGGCCACTGCTCTACGGAGCTAGTTTAGTTTCAGGAGAGCCAAGGCTACCCAGAGAAAGACTGTCTTGAAGAATAAACAAATAAAGAAATGTTCATAAGGGGCTCGAGAGATGGCTTTTGCAGGGCCCCAAGCTTGGTTCCCAGCACTCGTGTTGGTTGGCTCACAATTCCCTGTCACTTCAGCTCAAGGGAATCCAATGCCCTGTTCTGCCCTCCAAGGCGACTGCACTCAAGTGTACATGCTCTCACGCAGACATGCACATAATCTGAACAATTTTTCACTTGTTTTTGTTGTTTTGTTCAAGACAGGGTTTCTTTGTGCAGCCTTGGGTGTCCTGGAACTAGCTCCATAGACCAGGTTGGCCTTGAACTCACATCTGCCTGCCTCTGCCTATTGAGGTCTGGGATTAAAGGCATGCACCACCACTACCTAGCCTGAACAATTTCTATAAATGGTAATTTGCTTTTATTTTCTGGAGGGTAAAATTCTGTCGCTTAATTATAAAGGATGAGAAAAGTTGGTCAAGAGTTTTAGTTAGAAGTAATAGTTCGAAAGTGTTGAGACATGAACTGCCTGGCATTGGAAATTCTAGTGGACTTGAAAGCTATGTAGTGGAAAGTTTAAAGGGGGCTACAGGGTTTCTGTGTCTGATGGACAATGGCACTTTAGATGAGGGGGGAAAAAAGTGGAAAGGAAATGGTTCAACTGTTTTTCGAGGGGTGATAGGGAAAAGTCTCCAGAGGAGACTTAAGTGTGCATGTATTCTTGTCTGCAGGTTGCAGGCCAGAAGACATCAGCTGTCATAGGTGTCATTTACTTTGTTGTTGGAGACAGCTTCTTTTGTTTAGCCTAGAACTCACCAAACTAGCTGGAGTGGCTAGCCAGAAAGCCCTAGGTCCTCTCTTTGCCCCAGCACTGGGATAGCAAATGTGCCTGGGGTTTAAGTTCGCCAACAGTCTAACATTCCATTGTAGGCAGTTTGTGCCTACAGGCCTTTTTTCTTTCTTTCTTTCTTTCTTTCTTTCTTTCTTTCTTTCTTTCTTTCTTCCTTCCTTCCTTCCTTCCTTCCTTCCTTCCTTCTTTCCTTTCCCCTCCCTCCCTCCCTCCCTCCCTCCCTCCCTTCCTTCCTTCCTTCCTTTTTTCTTCCTTCCTGTCTGTCTTTCTTCCTGTCTTTCTGTCTCTCTCTCTTTCTCTTCTTTTGTGTGTGTTTATGGATGGAAGAAACATGCCCTAGTCCATGCTACTGCAGCCTAGGGAAGCTTGGGAAATTTACAAATGAAACATTTATTTTGCCTCAGGGTTCTGGAAGCTGACAATTTATTTCATGGCTATAGCAGCAGTATTGGCAAGAGGTAGACAGGGAAAGGGCAAGTGCATGCTTTCAGAAAGGGAAAAACTCGAGAAGCAGTCTAACTCTACAAAAAGCTGCTTTCCTGGAACCAGCCTCCTGTAGATGGAGGTTTTCATCGGGACATCAACTAACCATGCAGAGACTTAATATTAATTATAAATGATTAGCCAATAGCTTAGGTTTGTTACTAGCTCTTACAATTTTAATTAACCCATACTTCTATCTGTTTCTACCACGTGAACCGGTGCCTCAACCTGCTCCTCTTTGTCTCATCTTGACCTCACAGACTCTGCCTTTTTCCTTCCCAGCATTCTCTCTGCCCTGAAAATCCCGCCTAGCTATCGGCCAATAAGGTTTTTATTAGCAATGAAAGCAACGCATTTTCACGGTCTACAGTAGGATTGCTCCACATCAGACTCCCACATGCCCGCACACACATGGGGCGCCCACACACAGGTGCACCTGCACACATGTACACACACAAAATGGAAAAATAAAGAGTTCTTTCCACAAGGTCAGCAGGATGGTACAGGGGCATAGGATGATGCTTTGCTTCATTCCCAGGATCCATGTAACCCCCCTCCCGCCTTTTAATTGAACCCTGATACACAAAGGACAAGTGCCCTACCACGGAGCCAGACCTTAATTTGTTTTCATGTTTTAGAAGTAAACAATACACAGCATCTAAGCTATCATAGTGCTTGGCACACAGTAGATTTTCTTTACTTTCCATTTTGGGGAAAGCAGTTGTAGGGTCATGAAAGAGTTAAGTGTTTAAAAATGGACTATATTTGCATGTTAATTTTTCCGAGAGATAATAGAAAAGAAGGCACAGTGTATAGTGGCAAGACAAATATAAATAAAAAAGATTTGGGGTTGGGGTATAGCTCAGTTGGGTCATGTGCTTGTCTTCTATGCCTGAGGCCTTGGGTTGGATGCTTAGCATTGAATGTACTGGGTGTGAAGAGCACTCCTGTATTCCTAGCAGGACTTGGGAGGTGGGGGCAAGAGGATCAGAAGTTCAAGTCATGTTGGCTACATGGCAAATTTGAGGTCATCTTGGGCTATATGGGATAAAAAATAAAAGAAAAAGTAGAAAAGATTTTCTGGGGGCTGGAGAGATGACTCAGGTTAAAGAGCACTGGCTGTTCTTTCAGAGGTCCTGAGTTCAGTTCCCAGCAACTATGTGGCTCACAACCATCTGTAATGAGATTTGGCGCCCTCTTCTGGCATGCAGGCAGAACACTGTATATATAATAAATAGATTTATTTATTTATTTATTTATTATACAATGTTCTGTCTGTGTGTAGGCCTGCAGGCCAGAAGAGGGCACCAGACCCTATTACAGATGGTTGTGAGCCACCATGTGGTTGCCGGGAATTGAACTCAGGACCTTTGGAAGAGCAAGCAATGCTCTTAACCTCTGAGCTCTCTCTCTAGCCCCATAATAAATAAATCTTTAAAAAAAAAAGATTTTGTGTTTAAAAAGGGGAAAAATACTGGGTTGGTGGTGCCTCATGCCTTTAATTCCAGCACTCAGGAGGCACAGGCAGGCGGATCTGAGTTCAAGACGAGCTTGGTCTGCAGAGGTTGAGAGTACTGGCTACTCTTCCACATGGTAGCTCACAGCTGTGTATAATGGGATCTGATGCCCTCTTCTGACCTAAAAAGAACAATAGGGAATAAGGAAAAGGGAAGAATTAGATATAGCCATAGCGGAGAAGACCATGAGAAAATTTGTATTTTAAAAGGAACAATGGAGCCAGGTGGTGGCAGTGGTGGTGCCCTCAGGAGGCAGAGGCAGCAGGCGGATCTCTGTGAGTTCAAGGCCAACCTGGTCTACAGAGCAAGTTCCAGGACAGGCTGCAAAGCTACAGAGAAACCCTGTCTTTAAACACACACACACACACACACACACACACACACACACACACACACACACACGAACGGTGGGAATTCAAGGAGTGGGAATGGAGCTAGATAGTTTTGAGACCCCAGCAATGGCTGAGTGTCATCCCACTCAGAGTTATGTTGCAGTTTGCTGCTGACAGTGCGTTTACTTTTACTGCACTTACGGCCGAATTGTTCCACAACTGGGGGTAATTCACTCATTTCAGTAGATTTAGTTCCTATCCTGAAAGACAACAACAGATAGTTCATATTACACTAGCATAAAGAAATAGGGTAGGTGGCTGGGATAGCTCCCTGGTAGATGCCTTCTTAGCATCATCACATCCCCACCCCCCAGCCCTAGGTCTGATCTAACACTACAGTGAAAGGGGTGGAGAGGTGGCTGTTGGTAAGATATTGGCCAGGAGTGTGATACCGCATATGTCCAGAAGAGCGCGCCATAGTGCTGGGACGACATTTAGAGTCTGCTTTAGTCAGAGGATTTCCTTTTACTTCACTTCCCTCTCTCTTCCATTTCTTTCTTTCCTTATCTTCCCTCCCCTCTTGCCCTCTCTTCCTCTCACCTCCTCTCCTCCTCCTTTTAAAAGACAGGGCCTCTGTCTCAGGTGGCTTTGAACTCGTGATCCTCCTGCCTCAGTCTCCTCAGTACTGAAATTATGGACTTGCGGTACTAGGCCAAGCTCCTTTTTAAACTAAACAAAACAACTCGTTTGTCTTTTTCTCATTAGTTTTCAGGACAGTTTATCACTGTAGCCTGACTAGCCTGGAACTTACCACGACCGTACCTGTTTTAATGAGTGTTATTGAAGAATAGCAGGCAATTTGCAAAATTGAGCTGAAAAGGGCTAATTAGACTAAAGTTCAAGAACTGGGGCTGCTTTAAGGAATCCAGGAAGGTCACCTCTTTGTAACCACAGGTTCTGTAGCTTCAGCTGCTTTTATTAGACCTTCGTTTCTACCCACAACTCAATATCTGAAAAAGGACTGGCGTAGGTACTAACGTCTAGGGTTAGTGCTGGGATTAAAGGCATGTATCTCCACCACTTAGCTGCTAACAGCCTTCCTTACCTGCAAGTCTCCTGTAGGTTTTCCAGCACACACCCCCCCCATTTAGATCTGTTATTAAATTTCCTTGTGCCTAGCAAATACCTCACACATGTAGGCACCAAGTGCCTTCTGGGAAGGAATTACACAGACTAAGAAATTGCAGATTTGTATTCTATTCCTTTCCCAAGACGGGTATCCACTCCTCCATCTTTGTGAAACTTGCCGTCCTGTGGGCTGCCTTCACTTTCTGGCATTTTCACTGTCTCATCTCTCATCTTTTCTCATGTCTTAGGTAATTGCTGGCTTTAATCGCCTTCGGCAGGAGCAGAGAGGCTTGGCATCCAAAGCAGCTGAGCTGGAGATGGAACTGAATGAGCACAGGTAAGAAAGTCACAGAGAAACAATAGCACAGTTGAGGAGGGGTGCAGTAGAGTGGGACTGAATTTTGAGGTCTTGTTCTCTACCCTAGCCTAGTGATTGATACCCTGAAGGAAGTGGACGAAACCCGCAAGTGCTACCGAATGGTTGGAGGCGTGCTGGTGGAGCGGACTGTCAAAGAAGTGCTGCCTGCCTTGGAGGGTAACAAAGAGCAGGTGAGCCAGGGGTTAAATAGGGAGACCAGGAATAGAGGGAATGTGAAGGAAGAAAGTCCAAGCAGAAATTCATGTTGAAGATAGCTTGTAGCTTGTTAGTCTGTGCCCTTTATACGATTGCGAAGTCCAATTCCTTACGTGGGGAGTTGCTGGCTGTGTGCCCTTTCCATAGGCTCTTTGATGTGGTTGCTTTGGAAAGAGGATGGGTAGAGCAGTGTTTCTCACAGTGGATACCTGAATCAAAATCACCTGAAGAACTAGTTTAACAGCGCTGGATCAAATCCAGGCCTTATGCATTCCAGGCTAAGAACTTGCCACTGCTACACCTCTAGCCAAGAATCCGTTGAAAATGCAACTTTTTACGCTTTCTCTGGATCCACTGAACCAGACCCTCAAAGATACCATAAGTGACATTTTAAAAGGAGAAAGAGTACTGACTGGAGTGCTACATATTGGTGATTAACTTGCTATGATGAGGCAGGGGAATCTTGGGTTTGAAACCATCCTGGGAACCTATAAGTCAATAAGTTAAAAAAAAAAATGAATGTGACCAAAGAGAAGAAATGATAGTGATAAATGCTGTTTTTTTGTTTTGTTTATTATATATACTGTGTTCTGTCTGCATGTATGCCTGCAGGCCAGAAGGGGACACCAGATCTCATTACAGATGATTGTGAGCCACCCTGTGGTTGCTGGGAATTGAACTCAGGACCTCTGGAAGAGAAGTCAGTGCTTTTAACCACTGAGCCATCTCTCCAGCCTGATAAACGCTGTTTTAAAAACAAGCAACCCACCCTCCACCCTCCCTGGGAAGCTGTTGGCAATTAAAGGTTGCTAGGAGAGGGTGGGCCGTTGTCTTCAGTAATGTGGCCCCTGGTGAGTTGCTCATCCTCCAGTGAATAGCTCCAGACTTGTGACCACAAGGATGGTCCTGGTAAGACTCAGTGGGTCACAAAACAAATCCAAGATATATGATTATGAGATGGGGGATTTGTCAGGGAGGTAGATGAAGGAGTGGGGCTGGCCAGGTGGTGGTGGTGCACACCTTTAATCCCAGCAGTTGGGAGGCAGAGGCAGGTGGATCCCTGTGAGTTTGAGGCTAGCCTGATATACAAAGTGAGTTCCTGGACAGCCAGGGCAACACAGAGAAACTCTGTTTCAAAAAAACAAAAAATAAAAAATAAAAACAAAAAAACTGGGGCTAAGTATCTAAGTATGATCAGAATATATTATGTACATTGTACTATTGGAGGAAGACGCTTATTGGTTCCTGGTGCTAGCTTAGACCCGAAATAATCACACAGAAACTGTATTAATTAAATCACTGCTTGGCCCATTAGCTCTAGCTTTTTTTTTTTTTTATGTATACAATATTCTGTCTGTGTGTATGTCTGCAGGCCAGAAGAGGGCACCAGACCTCATTACAGATGGTTGTGAGCCACCATGTGGTTGCCGGGAATTGAACTCAGGACCTTTGGAAGAGCAGGCAATGCTCTTAATCACTGAGCCATCTCTCCAGCCCCTAGCTCTAGCTTTTTATTGGCTAACTCATATTAATTTAACCCATTTCTATTAATCGGTGTATTGCCACGTGGCAGTGGCTTACTGTTCCCAGCGTCTGTCTCAGATGAGGATCTGTGGCTTCCCTCTGACTCTGCCCTTCCCTGCCTAGCTAAGTTCTGCCCTACTATAGGTCCAAAGCAGTTCTTTATTCATTAACCAATAAAAGCAACACATAGACAGAAGGACCTCCTACACCATTGCACATTTACGAAGTTGTCAAAGACTAATAAAAGTAAGAAGGTCAGATGATTCCCTTGTATAAGACACTGTGTGTGAGAAAGAAATCACTTGAGAGCCTGGGCTTGGTTAATTCTGGGCTAAAGGTGAAGTTGAGTATGATCTTGTTTCGCTTCCTCCAATCACTGTCCGCTCCAGGTGGGGAAGGGAGATGTGCAGCCTTTTTATAGCCTCTTTTCTTTACTTCTAGATTCAGAAGGTCATCGAGACACTGTCACAGCAGCTTCAGGCAAAGGGGAAAGAACTCAATGAATTTCGGGAAAAGCACAACATTCGTCTTATGGGGGAAGACGAGAAGCCAGCAGCCAAGGAGAACTCAGAAGGGGCTGGGGCGAAGTCCAGCTCAGCAGGAGTGCTGGTCTCTTAGGAACTAAGGCCTCTACATTTTTTTTTTCATCCTGATACCCACTGCTAATTTCTTTTTATTGTTGTTGTTGTTATTATTATTATTATTATTTTCTCTGCTATTGTAATATTTTTTGTTAATTAAATGTTTTGGTCAGAATGCTTAGCTGTAGCCCGAAACTTTCTCTCATTAAGGGCAAAAGACAGCATACAGCTGGACATGTTGGCACATGTGCTTTTAGTGCGTGGAATAGAACAGGAGGCTAAGGCTATCCAGGGCTATATATAGTGAGACTCTGTTTCAAACATGCAAACAAAAAAAAATAGTATCTGATTTGCAGTTTTTGTCTCTGCCAGGTTAGCGGCTCCCAGTATCAGAAAGGCTTTGGGCTTTCCCTTGCAGATAAAGGTGTCTGCTTATTTAGTGCCCTTCTAAAACGGACTCAGAGACAAAACGTTGATTCTCGGATTGAAGTTTAATAAGTTTTTGAAGTGGGGCGATAGCTCTGATGAAAGTGCTGTGTGTCTGTCATGACAGAGGCTCTGGCCGTGTGCCTTTCGGCTGCTCTTTAGACAAAGAGTTCCAGGATGCAAACCTGTGGGCTGGCTGTCCTGCCGTCCTCACCAAAACCCCCAACCAAATAAAGCTGGTCATTCCAAAGGCAAGTGCGATGGCCCACGCGCTTCAGTCCACGGTCTGCGCAGGGGAAGTGGAACCACAGAGGTGGAGACTTGCCTGTAGGGTGGAGAGCAGAGGGTGGTTACTGAGGAGGGATACTGCAGTCTTCGCTTCAACAATGCTTGCCTATTATTTTTTTCCCCATTTAATTTGTTGACCTTTTCAAATATTCTATGTATCTTGTCTATTTTGTTTTGTTTCTTGAAGCAGGATCTCACTATCCTGGTTGGTCTCAAATTGTATGTAGACCAGGCTGGCTGACCTCAAACTTCCAGACATCTGTCTGCCTCCAGGGGCTGGGATTAAAGGTGTGAATCACCATACCTGGCTCTTTTTTTGTTTTGTTTTGTTTTTTTGAGACGAGGTTTCTCTGTGTAGCCCTGGTTGACACGAACTTGCTCTGTAGACCAGGCTGGCCTTGAACTCACAGAGATTCTTCCGCCTCTGTCTCGTGAGTGCTGGCACTAAAGGCATGTGCCATTACAGCCTGGCTATGGCCTCTATTTAAGAAGTGTATATGTGTGTATATATTAGATAGGATCTTATGTGTAGCGCTGACTGACCTGGAACTCGTAACAGGCTTTTTTTTGGGCCACAACCAGCTCCCAAGTAAAGGCATAGAGACATCTTATTAGTTATGAATGCTCAGTCTTATTTTATGCTTGTCCCACTAGCTCTTATTAACCTCTCTTTACCTGCATTTGCCTCGGGGCTTTTTACCTTTCTTTAATTCTGTATGTCCTACTCCGTGTCTGCCTGGCCCTGAGTGTCTCGCTCTCTTTGTCCCTCACTCTCTCCTCTGGCTTTAGACTCCTACTTATTCTCTTTGCCTGCCAGCCCCACCTATCCCTCCTCTGCCTATGTATTGGCCGTTCAGCTTTTTATTAGACCAATCAGGTGCCTTAGGCAAAGCCACACATCTTTACATAATTTAACAAATGTAGCATAGACAAGAGTAACACATTTTTTGCCTAGTTAAAGAAATATTCCACAACACTATATAGACCAGGCTGGTTTTGAACTCACATAGAAGGCATTTACTTGCCTTCTACCTTCCATCTGAGTTGAAAGGTGAGGGCCTCCATATCTGGTTCAGTATATTTCAATTGATGGCTTGGTTGTAAGCCTTAGCCTTTAAAGGTTGAGCTAGCTTTCTGATCCTCTATTGCATTTTCCTTTTTTTTTTTTAAGACAGGGTCTCTATGCAGCTCTGACTGTCCTGGAAATTACTGTGTAGACCAGGCTGGCCTTGAACTCAGAAATCCATGCACCACCGCACCCAGCCCACCTTTAACTTGTCAACTAATTTGTCTTCCGTTCTGTCCCACCACTCCATCTTTTTGTAGTTTTCTGGTTCACGAGTCTTTCCCTCCTCCCTTCCTCCGAACATTAGTTTGGCTCTCACGGGTATCATAGATGTAGAGGTCGTTGCAGATCGTGTCCCTAGCTCTGGTCAGAGTTTCCCCACCAAAGAGTACAGCGAAAGGTCCCACCACTGAACAGGAATGGTGCCGCAGGCCCTGGGGTCCCTGCTGCAACCCCTGCCCACTGCTCACAAGCCTGGCAAGCTGTTCCATCAAACGAGGGGCAACAGGTGGTTCCTCCTTTGGAGAGAAAAAAGGGACTGTCTGAAGGGTTTGCTCATCTCTACTCATTTCTACTCTAAAATGTGAGAGGAGCTAATACCTTAATTTTCCCGTGGCTCCATTGCCCTGCTACTTCTGGTTCGACGGAGTTGCAGCCCCCAAAGAGCAATAGCTGATGACCCGGGTGGGGTCCAGCAGTTGGCAGCAGAGCAGCGCAGTGGCCAGACCGTGAGACCGTGTGGCAGCCTTCTTCTTTGTAGCTGTTGGTACACAAATTAGGGTTTTCTAAAAAGATTCGGATGTTGTACCGCTTAGCCAGAGTGCCCTTGTGAAAGAAAATCAGGCTTGGAGCAGATGGTTAAGCCATCTTGGAAACTGTAGATCCAAGAAGGAGGGGTGCTAGGGTAAGGACAGGAATCAATTACCAATAAGTTTGTTAAGTTTTGTTTTCCTAGATAGAAAATGAATAGGTGTTTGGTGCAAAGGTTGTACCAATAAGTGCGGGTGCTGTGGTCCAACTTTAACGTGTAGATGCTTCCATAGCGTCGCTGAGTGCGGGTACCACCCTCTCTGCCGGACACTCGCAGCTCTCGGTCTGATAGACGGGTGCAGGTGTGACTGCTGAGGCCAGCAGGAGGGCTGTTGCCAGGCTTCGCAGTCCATACCTCCCACACTCCACTTTCCGTGTCCAGAGCCGCCACCGTGGCTAGGCGACGTGACCCGTCCCAGCCTCCCACCACACAGAGCCAACGTCCTCCCACCAGTGCCGCATCGTGGTGACTGCGAAGGGGACTGCCCCGGGCTGGCAGTTGTACAGCTTGGCCCCCAGCTGGGTCAAAGATCACAGTATCACTGCTGGGCACTCTTGCACCACCTTCTAAGAGACCCCCTACCAGATAGAACCGTCCCCGCAGTTCGGTGCATGAATGAAAGGCACGAGCCAGAAGCGCATCCCGCGCCACTGGCCTCCAGGTCCAGGCTGAGCCCCTTGCTCGACCGGGGGATTCCGCCCCAGCCATGGGCCCAGCAGAAGGAAGAGCCGTAGGATCGCTTCAGATCACACCCCTTCTTGCGGGGCCCAGCACTTCCTTCAGGCATGGGCTAGCTTCCCCCTCCAAGACCAACCCAGGTCCTTCCGTACTCAAGACACCCCTTCTCTCCACTGCTGTCGCCCAGCAACCACCGCAGGGACTGCAGTGCGACCGCTGCAAACCGAAGGTCGCAAAGAGCCTGTTACCTTGGAGACAGGAGACCTGGTTAGCTACCGCGATCGTACAGTGATGTCGCCAACGAGATGTGGGGGAAGTCAGTAAATATCCTAAAAGACTTGGGCTCAAAAAAGGGTGGGCGCTGACAGGTCCTTAGAAGAACCCAATACTGGCGAGTTAGCTTGATTATGACATTCGGGACGCAGGTGTTGGGGTTTGGGGGAACGGACCGTGTCTCCCTCCCACCCCCCGGCTGCAGGGTTTCAAACTTGGAATTTTCTCTAGGGATGAGGTAGGAAAGAAACAAGTCACAGGTCAGAGGTTGAGGGAATGAACGCAGACTAAGTGACTTGGGAGTCAGAGATTTGGGTAGACTCCCCCCCTCCTCCCCCAGCGTTCCCATTTATGTAACCGTTAGTGGTAAAGTGCTTCAAAGTACTGATTGGGTGGAAAGTCTTTTCACCTCTGGCCACCAGAGGGCAGTAGAGTCCAGCCTCCAAGGGAAGAGACAGGAGTGAAAGGTGGTTGATGGTGGCGAGAGATAGGAAAAGAAAAGAGACAACTTGGGGAGGAGGAGATGAGTTACAGTGGGCAAAGTGTGTGAGGAAAATTAGCTTAGGCATACCTCGGACAATTTTTCACTACTGAGTCCTGGGAAGAAAAATTATTTCATCTTGCCTCTTCAGAATCATGTAATACATGGCACTGTGGAAGTCAGGATTAAGGAAGGGTGGGGACTTTCTCCGATAGGATCCTGGGCAGAGGTGCCCAGCCTTAGAAGGTGGGTGGGGGTGAGACGGGGAGGAGAGAAAAACACCCCTGCCCCTCCCTGCTCTCTTCCTTTGATTCAAGCCGGGTTACTGAAGGCCTTAATGCTGTCCCCACAGGACCCAGTGCAGAATAGAGAGGCCCAGATCAAGGCTGACTGGTTTCGGCTGTAGGAGGAAATGAGACAGATTTCTCCTCCTAGCCCAGCTGGGGAGGGGCAGAATTGGATCTGTGTCCCCCAAGCTGGGCTTTAACTGGGAAGGGTGGCTGTGACTTTGGCCTTTGGTTTCTAAACATGAACTTGCTCCCCATTAGCTTGAGAAATCCAGCCCACGGAAAGTGTCCAAGATTTCAGTGGGAACGGCCATGTTATTCAACGGACTGGGATCATGTGCACTGGGCCTTTCCCCTCCTGATCCCAACTAGATCTTGAGAGGAAGCTACATGGGGAGGGCATGCAGGGGAAGGCACAGTTGTAGACTATGTGATTACCAGGACCCATTGCCATTTTCTCCATTCCTCCCTTCCTTTTTTAAAAATGTGTATTACTGAGGACTGAACCTAGGGTGTTGCTAGGCAACACTCTACTTTGCTGTATCTCCAACCCGTGTTTTTTTGTTTGTTTGGTTGGTTTTTTTGTTTTTTTTTTTTGTGTTGTTGTTGTTGTTGTTGTTTTAAACTTTGAGTTAGGGTCTTGATAAGTTTCCCAGGATGGCCTTCAATCATTTTGTAGCTCGGGCAGTCTTTGCCTCAGTCTCCTGACTAGCTAAGATTGCAGGCCTGCCCACCAGGCCTGTCCCCCACCTGTATGTTAAGCTGAGATTCAACAATAACTTTTATTTTTTGTTGTTGTTGTTGTTGTTTTTTGTTTTTTGAGACAGGGTTTCTCTGTGGTTTTGGAGCCTGTCCTGGAACTAACTCTTGTAGACCAGGCTGGTCTCGAACTCACAGAGATCCGCCTGCCTCTGCCTCCCAAGTGCTGGGATTAAAGGCGTGCGCCACCACCCTCCGGCTTCAACAATAGCTTTGTGTCTTTGCCCATCCAGTTATCTTTTCCTGCCTTTGACAAGTCAGATACTCAGTTTTCTAAGTTATGGTAAAATTCTCTTCTAAAAGAAACATCTAAGGCCGGGGAGGTAGCTCAATTATGCAAGTCCCAGGACCTGAGTTCCATCCCCAGAATCCACATAAAATAGATGGGCATGGCATCCCAGTGCTGGCAAGGCAGAGTGGGCGGATCCCTGGGCTTGGTGGGCAGCCCTAGTATATTAGGTGAGTTCCAGGCCAATGAGAGATCTGGCTCAAAATACTAGTGGACAGCATCCAAGATACAACACCTGAGATTGCCCTCTGGCTTCCACATGTACACACCTGTGTGTCCTTCCACACACACACACACGAATATGAGTAACCAGGGCCTTTGATTTCAGCAGTTGGGAAGCTGATGCAGGAGGATGGATGGTCTAGGCTACACAGGACTAAGCTAACTGAGACTACATGCAAAGGTCCTAATTTTTTTTAAAAAAAAGTTAAATAATAATATCCCCAAAACAAAGACCCCCGCCTGCCCCAACTTTTTGTATCTGTAGCTAAAAGCTAATCTCCTTAAGGCCTCTCACTGATTCCCTTTCCAGCAACTGGACACGATTCTGACACACTCACTCCGTGGAGCCAACATGGTGCTGGCTAGACGGGGTGGGATCATTTTACTTGAACCTCACTAGTCTGCTACACATTTTCGGCTCTTGCTCTTGCCTGCCTTTGACTGAGTGGCCAGTCTTATTTTCTCCCTCTCCTCGTGAGAAATAGAAACTCCCCATCCCAGGGGCCTTCATGCTTTCTCTTCCTTCTAGCTTTGACTCCAACGCCAGGCACTGGACTCCTGCACCGTACCTGGACATGCAGCCTGAGTCTCACACACTCTTGCAGTGCACACTCTAGTTCTGTATTTCCTTCCGTTCTACCTAGCAATAACCATAGAGAGAAATTCCCGAGAGAGGGATTGCCTAGGATTCCCTCTTCTGATTGTTCTAAACCAAGTCCATATCTTGGAGGAAGCAGACAGGAAAAGGGAGAGCTGGCAGGAGGAAGTGGACCCAAGCCAATCTGCATTTTGTTTTGGTTTTAGTTTTGTCGAGGCAGGGTTTCTCTGTGAAACAGTCTTGACTGTCCTGGAACTTGCTCTGTAGATCAGGCTGGCCTCGAACTCACAGAGATCCGCCTGCCTCTGCCTCCTGAGTGCTGGGATTAACGGCGTGCGCCACCACCGCCAGTCTGCATTTGCATGACATGTTCCTGAGAATGGCACCTGAGGTGGTCTATGCTGTCCAGGCTGAGATGTCCCTCCCAGCCCCGAACCTAAGCCTTGACTTCAGTCTTCACAGCGTTCTTTATCTTCTCCCTGCATTACCTCCATGTTCTTTTCTTTTTTGAGACAGGCCTTGCTAAGTACCCCAGGCAGACCTTAAACAATTTTGCCTTAGCCTACTGACTGCTAGGGTTACAGGCATGTACCACCATGTCTGCCCCTGACTCATTTTCTGACCCTGGCATCATCTCTGGGTCTCAGAATTGTTCAGAGCACACAAAAGCCAACGCTTCTGCCAGCGAGTCTCTGTCACACTCCCAGGACTTCCACAGTGCCCTCCTGTCTCCTGCAGCTGCCGCAGCTGCCAGGCCTTCTCTCGGACTCTTCCTCTAGTGTCCCTGACCTGTCTACATTTTCCCTACAGCCCATTCTGGTCACTTGACTTCCATGACCTTATGCTAGCCTGACGCAAATTCTGACCATGTTCTTAGCTCGAAGGGGACATGGACAAACGAGATCAGAGGAGTGGCCAGGAGACTAAATCGCATGAGGCCAGGGGCTTGAGAGTGCCTTTCACTGGACGTGAGCTAGAAAGTATCTGAGAGAAGCCAGTCAGTGGTGGCGCACGCCTTTAATCCCAGTGCTCTGGAGGCAGAGGCAGGTGGGTCTCTGAGTCTGAGGTCAGCCTGGTCTACAAAGTTAGTTCCAGGACAGTCAGGACTACACAGAGAAACCCTGTCTCGAAAAACCAAAATAGATAGATAGATAGATAGATAGATAGATAGATAGATAGATAGATAGATAGATTGATTTTAAGGAAAGTATCTGAGAGAAAGAAATCCTCCCAGCAGTAGGCATCCAGAAATTTCTCTTAAAGGATTTCTCTTGTTCAGATTTTGTCTCCGAATTTCCTCTCTAAGATAACTCAGTAGGGAAAGGTTCTTGCAGCTAAGTCTGATGACCTGAGTTCAATACCCCAGCCCCACGTGACTTGTGCAAGTTGTCCTCTGACCTCCACATGAGGGCCATTGTATGCACCCCCATCCCACCTCCACCATCCTCACAATGCATAAATGTAATTTCCATTCTTTAGAGATGGTTCTATCTTTTGCTTTTTTTTTTTTTTTTTTTTTTTGAGACAGGGTTTCTCTGTGTGGCCCTAGCTGACCTAGAACTTGGTTTATAGACTAGGCTGGCCTCAGAGTCAGAGATCCCGGGGCATCTTCCTCTGGGGTGTTGGGATTAAAGGTGTGGCCAGCACACCCTGCTATCTTTTGCTTTTAAAACTCTTTTTTGGGAAGCTGGCAAGTTGGCTCATCAAATAAAGAGATCTGTCACTAAGCCTAGGACACCCAAGGCTATCCAAAGAAACTCTGTCTCGAAAAAACCAAACCCAATCCTAGGAATGGCCTCTAGTTCCTAGGCAAGCGCTCTAACTCGTGAGCTCCATTGCCAGGAGCTGCCCCCACCCCGCACTCCACACACACACACACACACACTTGAGAGATTCTGGCTGGCTGGAAACTCATTGTGTAGATCAGGGTGGCCTTGAACTTTTGACATTCCCTATACCTTTGCTATGATTACAGGCATATGCCACCATTCCTAGACTGTGTCAGCCCCCCCCAAAAAATGTTTTGGGACAGCCTTGAGTTTGGGACTCCCGTATAGAATACAGGCACTCCAGGAGGCTTCTTCCCTCCACCAGAAAAAAATGCTTCAGCCTCCTAGGTCTGCTAGATCACAGCACCGGCTTCCTTCCTTTTTCTTCCCAGTGTAACTTTCTGCTAGTTTGGATCTGTCTCTGTTTTCCCTTGCTTTCCTTTTAGGATTCTGCCTTTTCCTCTCTGCCGAATGGAGCCGCCACCTGACTTGCCCAGAAATGGCTGGACATCTTCCCTACAGCTTCATCTTAGAACCACACACGGTGGTTCTAAGTGGAACCCCTTGGCACAGTCCGTAAGACCTTCATGATAAGGACCTAAGTGAGCACCCTATAGGACTTTTCCAGGCATGTGATCCCCACCCCTCGTCCCCCAGAAGACCGCAGTGAGTGGAAGCCTAGATGCTGATTGGTTAGTTACCGTCCTTATTCCTTCACCCTTTCCTTACAGCTCTTGGACTAGGCTCCTGACCTTGCTGGTTATCAGTGGCAGTGGATATTCTTGACACCTAATCCTTTTGCCTTTAATGCTGCTTCTGGAACTGAAGGAGAAACCAATCAGGAAGACTTCAAAGTGAAGCTGGAAGGCAGGGCGGCTCTGGGAGCTGCCTCCAAATACAGTGGGCTCCCCCAGGAGGAAACTAGCTCTTTCTATGACTGATAGTGGGGACAGGGAGAACACAGCCAGGGTCCTCACTCTAGAATCCATTTTCTCACCAAATTCTCAGGCTTCCCCCTTATCTTCCCTCCTACTTCTTTAACCCCCCGCTACATCTTCTGTTGCTACTGTCACCTCTCAGAATACTGACTTCCCTGAGAGTCCCTATCCTCATCCTGTGCCAGCCGGGGCCTATTCCGACAGCCTTCTAAAAGTGCCAGCCCATCCATAAACACTGGGTAAAATAATAAAGGCTTTGTCTCTTCACCCATGTTCTCGTCACTGGTGTTGTGGAAGTGTGTTTACGGAGGCTGTGTGAGAGCGAAGAGGAGGGGCTCTGCCTTCAGCCGCCTCTGCCGAGAACAGGGACCCAGCTATGCCTGTGTTCTGCCCTCTCTGTTCCTGGGTGGCTTTAGAACCCTTGAGGAACAAGCACGCCCAGCCCCCTGAGCTTGAAGGGATGTTGTTAGGCAACCAGGAAATGTGGTTGTCATTAAGAGATGGGCTGGGTATCGAGACTGCGTGATTGGCAGATAAGAGCAGAGGGCACACATCAACATTTAGATGGAATAGCTTGGAAAACAAGATGCCACCATCCCAATGTTGGGTGTGGTGAGGTTTTAAGATGGGGGTTTTGAGTCCTTTTCCGGTGTAGGAAGGGCTTCTGTAGCCCCCTGTGTTGTGTGTGTGGGTAGTCTCTCCTCACCGCCGTAAGCGGAGAGGCATCCTATGGAGGAACAGTAGAGGTGACGCGCTGCAGCCTCAGTCCTGGGGATGGAATCAAGTCCCAATTATCAGTGTTCTTCCACTATGTCAGTCAGCAGCCACAGCTTTCCGTGCAAAGTGTGCAGGAAGCCGGAGGCTGAGGCAGTGGGGGGCAGCTTAGCAAGGCTGTGCAGAAATGGAGCACCAACATTTCGTCCACACCCATGCTCCTACCTACTTGCCTTCTGATTTATTATTCAGCCTCCTCTCTCCCAGAGCCAGAGTTCTTCTTCAAGCTCATGTCTGCTCTCTGACCGGGAATCTCACTGCAAACAAACGGGACATCACTCACTGAGGAGGCCTCTTACTTCCTCCTACCCCAGGCCCAGTCTCCTGACACCCCACCCCACCCCATCCCTTCCCACTCTGGCCCACTCCCGCCCTCCCTTGATCACTCAATCTGACCCTCACTCTCACTGTTCTTCCCCCACACCACTCCACCCAGCCTTGTCCCTCCCTGACTCACCTCAGGTCCCATTGTCACAAACAAAAATTTCAGCATAAGCCTCTCCAACCGGTTTGGCTTAGGTGTGCAGCCTTCCATGGGGACTGAGACCAGTTGAAGTAGCTGCTTGGACACACGCAGGTAATATCCACATGGATATGGACAGAGGCAGGCCCGTGTATATTAGCAACACACAGAGACACGCAAAGGAAACGTGATGGTAAGGTGTCATGTGTTGGAGATATATGTGTCTGTCCTCTCCTGACCAAGGGGCCCTTGAGGGCAGGGATCATATGTCCTATGTCTTTGTCACCTCCCTTGAGCCTGACACTTACGCGTCTGTTGATTGAATGTGCACTTGCAGTCATGCCCTGTGATGCTGCTCAGACGAATGTGTGTGCTAAGGATGCCATCTATCATGGCTTGAATTGTCCCCATTCTTCGAGCTCAGAATGCAGGTGGGAGGAGGGTAGGTAGTGAGGCATGAGGGGAATGGGGAGTCAGTGTTGAAAGAATTGGGCTCTGAATGTAGGCACTGGTCCTGAAACGTTTTCATAACCATTATTTTAGTATATAGTCCCTGACCTGTAATATGGCTTCCCTAGGACTTATCTCAGAAGAGGATAGAAAAGGCCTGAATATAAAGCATATTTCTCAGGAGTGTGGTCCACGTGAAACATTATAGGACTAAGGGAGAGAGGATTTGAAGATAAATATTTGTTAGATGAGGAAAGAAAAATCCCAGCTAAAGGCGTGGATGGCCGCCTTATTCTCTCTGCCCGTGGCACCTGCAGCCCCCAGTTTAAGGTTGTTTACTAGGGCCTAACCATATCCACGAAGATGTGGGGGTGTTCATTACCTTAATACTGCCTCAGAGAAGTCCTGTTCCCCTTTAGTGATTTAGGGTCCCAGCCTCCAGGGGCTCAGAGATACTCTGGCTGGTAGCCCTCTGAGGGGAAGAGTATATTGTGAAGAGATCCACCCAAGCGGACTGGATACTCACTTTGTGGTCTAGCTGCTTTCCCACCCCCATGCCTCAGTTTCTCCCGTGATTTCCTGTACCTAGAGGGATGAATCCGTGGGAAGGAAAGAGCTCCTCTGACAGCATGTGATAGGATCCAAAGTGTGATAATTATAATTATAACACAGGATGCTCCCCCTCCCATCCCCCTGGCCCTACCCCACCCCTGCCACACTGGATCTCAAAGCAGCATCGGGGTGGGGCTGTTCCCCTGGCATAGGCGGGGACCTGGGTCCTGAAGAGGGGAAGGGGTTTGCCAAGGCGGAGGTGGAGAGAAATTAAGGAGATTTGGCATCCAGCCTGACCCTTAAATCTGCCTCTGACCCGCAGGAAATAGCCCTTGAGGAAGAGGCCACTATCCTAATCACTGCTGAGAGGTAGGGTCCAGAGAGGGGTCTACTCTATGGGCAGCGTTAGAGCCTAGATTGCAACCCAGGTTCAGGATGGGAAGATGATCATTCGAGATCTCTGCCTGCTGACCCTCCGTCACCATCTTCTCCGGACTGACACTGGTTGATTTAGACATGCAGGCCTTCCTAAAACAAATGCACTCACTCCCCATTGGGGTTGTGAGCTGCCCTAGCATGGCTGACTGGGCAAAAGTATAAAACGAGCCCGACCTTTAAGTACTTCACAGAGGGCAGCTGCCATCCTTTCCCTCGGTTTAACGAGTTTACTGTTAAATCTCGGGCATGCAACAGGCCTCAATCAATGGCTCTTGAATTAAAGCTTACAATTTAGTTAAGGAGATAAGATGTGCACAAATTATGAGTGCACAAGCTATAATAAAGAGACTGGCAAGGACCGAGGAAGACGAGAAGAAATGTGGGAGGAGCCAAGAAAGCTTCAAGGGAGATATGGCCTTTGAGGTCAGTTTTGAGAGATGAGCAAGATTGACAGGTAAGGGGACTGAGGAAGTGGCTTGGTGGTAGAGAGCTTAGCTTGTATGCACAAAGCGCTGGTCCTAAGCCTCCGCCTAAAAAACAAACAAACAAGAAAACCAGAACAAGTAGAGTTGGGGAAAATCTCCTACATTAATAACCTCCTCCGTTATTGATACTTCTTTCTTCTTTTCTATGCTTCTGGACACGAGAACTGTGTAACCTCTCTATTCTCTTCCCCTGGGTTTATTTCCACATGCATGTGTCTTTTTAAAGTTATTATTATTATTATTTAAGGTAGAGCCTTATATAGCCCAGGATAGCCCAGAACTCTGCGTAGTCAAAACTGCCTTCACCTCCCAAGGGCTGGGCCTGCGGAGATGCACCAGCATGTCTGGCTTTTACCTGTCTGTGAAATTCCAGTCTGCCAGCGATCCCGCCTCCCTCTTTCAGGGGATAGATATGTACCCCTTCTTCCGGCTCTCTAGCTGTCCCTTGGTTACTTTTATTCACCCAAATTGGAAATATGTGATCAGATGAGCATAAGAGTTACAGGGGTACAAGGATAGAGTGAAATCCTCGCCAAGTCCAGACACAGTGTCCTCCCCATGACCATGGGGGTACACCATAGAGAAGGAGGAAAGCCCCCCTGTTTGGGTTGCACTGATGCACTTTTAAAACTCCTGCCATGGGTTAAGTTGTTGAGCGAAGGTTCTGAGAGGAAAAGCAGGAATTCACAGGGCTAATCTCCTGGTCAGCCCCTCTTCCTCTCCCATGCAAGGGTGGGCCAGAGGAAAGCAGTGAAGTTGTTTCTCAGAGGGTTCTCTGAACTAACTTTCTGCTTCCAGAAAATCACTAGACTAACTTGACTGTCCTCTAGCAAGTCCATCCTCCTATTTAGGTCTTCTGAAGCATGAGGTAGATGGGCCAGCAGACCAGGGACCTCCTCAGTTCTCTGATTCTGTGGCTCCAAAAGTTGAATCCTTCAGGAGTTTGAGGAACTTGTCAGGGACCCCAGGAAACAGCTGACCTGGCTGTCATATGAAACGGTTGGGTGCTTTTTCAGACACATCTGGTGCTTCCGTCTTTAAGACACCCAGGCCTCCTTGTTCCACGCCCCCTGCTAGAGGCTCACCACCACCCTCACGCTGCTGTCCATGGCCTCACAGGTAAAGCCCCTGTTGCTGATGAGATCCCACTGCCCGCACCCAGATTCGTCCCTTCTTCCCTCCCTCCTTGGCGCCCATTAGCTAGCCCAGGCCGTGGGGGCGGTGGCTGCGGAGTCTCCTCTCTGTGCCAGGCCCGGCCCCCAGAGACGCACCTGTTCTGACCTGCTTAGCAGGTTCCCAGGTTTCTGCCTTCGTTGTTGGCCACGGCGTGGGAAGCAGCTCTGGGGGAGCTCAGGGCTCCCGATCACGGCTTCTTGGGGGTAGCCACGGCTGGGTGGGTAGAACTGGGGCCTGGGTCCCCTAGTGGAGACCCAAGTGGGATAGGCAAGCACGTCAGTGCCTGGGGACTCCGTGACTTCTTGCCTTCTGGGTCAGAGCTTTACACAGCTCCAGAACCGGCTCCCAGGGAGAACTCCGTGGAACTCAGAATCACTGGCCAGGTCTGCCTTTCAGCCAATGCCCCTGTCCCTGGGAGCCGAGATGTGGGGCCTTGAAGCCTGGCTGCTGCTGTTGTTCCTGGCATCGTTTACAGGTAGGACTTGCCTGAACCGTCAGGACTCTTGCTTCTGAGCTCTACCTGGCAGAGACAGGCACACACACACATACACACACACACACACACACACACACACACACACACGAATGTACCACATACCCAAACATTCCCTTTCCTTGGACTCCGGATGGAGAAGACAATCTCTCTCTCCTGTTCATTCCACTTGCCATCAGTGCCCTCAAAAGAACCAATGTAGCTCTTTCTTCTCAAGTCTCCTCTCTGTCCCAAGACCAAGCCACTTAATGTCTGCAGTCCCTAACTACCTCTGCTAAAGCCTTGCTTGCCAAGGCCTTTGTAGATACACACGCACACGCACACACGCACATACGCACACAGGGCAGGTGGGCTGAAAGGTGGACTCCGAGGACCCTGCTTACCCCAGGGTTTCCTGAAGGCTTTGTGGCCTACCCACTGGGCTTCACACCTGCCTCAGCATTCACCAGGAGCAGGAAACCTGGTGTCTGGGGAGTGGAGGGGCATTTCTGTCTCCTTCTCCTCTCATAGTAATATTCTGAGCGCAGGATTGGGGTGCTCATTGTGGGATTACAGGAAAGTCATGAAACTCCTCTCACCCTAGCGCCTCTCCCTCCCTGGCACACACTAGTAGGTGGAGAATAATGGTGTGTGTTTCTTACACAATGGGGGGATGTTAAAGGGTAAAGGGTCTTCTAGATGAGATGCGGTCCACTTTTATTCATTTATTATCTTTCCATTTCCTCTGTTGAATGCCTATACTTAGACTTTCTGCTTGCCTAATATAGTCAGAACATACATAAAACATCAGAATGTATCATTGTCAGAGCGAGAGGGACAGAATATGTGTGCAAGGAGACCAAAGTAGGATGCTATTGGCTGTTGCTGGGGAAGGAGTAGCTAAGAGCTCTTTTTCCTTAGAAAGACAGGGCCTTGTCTGCAGAGGACAGTAGGGTCCTCAGCTCAAGAAACAGAAGCAGGGACTCTCAGTTGTCCAGCAGCACTTGGTGACTCTCTCCCCACCTCCATTCTCAGTTGAAGCACACACACAAGGCATAGATGGAGAACAAGGCATAGATGCCTGGATTGGAAGGCTTGAGGTTGCCCTCACTCTGGTCTTGTAACAGAAGAGTCAGTGGGTCACTCTCCCACTAACTCCCACTAACGCTAAGCTCCAACCTCTGCCACCTGCCCTTACCCTCAGCCCCTGCCCTTAATTTCCATTTTCCAGATAGCCCTTTTCCCTGGGTTAAGCCAAGAGGGTGGGGCCTCCTGCTGGGCCAGGGAACCCAACTGACACTTTCCTGGGGAATCTACCTACCCCTGAGGAATGGAGTCATGCTGTCTCCGGACTTGGGTAGGATCAAAGAGATCACTACTCCAACTCCTTCATTTTAAAGATGGGAAAACCAAGAGAAACAGATGGGCAGGTGAGAGCTGCAAGATTACTCAGTGTAAAAAGCAGAACCAGGGTTAGGGCCTTGGTCACCCGACTCCTTGTTAAAAAAAAGAAAAAAACCAGGATAGTTGAGAGCATGTGGTACTAGAGGCTGGCTACTAGATACTAGATACAATGGTAAGGGTAGTACTTCCCGCCTTCCTTCTCCATGAGGCAAAGCTGGTCTTTCTAGTAGAAGCCCAGAGAAGAGGGAGAGAACTCCTGGCTAGAAGATTGCCCCAGACTTCACCCAGGTCTGGGAGAAGCTAAGCTGAGGAGAAAGGCTGGCTCCAGGATTGCCCAGGATGCTAGTAGCTAGTCGGGTGTCACTGAACTTCTGCTGCCATGACCTGTGCAGAGATGAAGGCTGTTCCCAGGAATCCCTGGAAGCTCGCACTATGGGGCCACAGCCCAAGGACTAGAGAGTCCCATCCCCTTCATTTTGGCTCCCTTGTGTGTATGTGTAGGCATCTCGTTCATGGCCCTAGGAACCTAGACTCATTTTATATCTCTGAACACCCCTCAGATTTGGAAATCAAGAGCCTTGAGTTCTGATCCCATTTCTTCCATTAATTTGTTAGGTATTTTTGAACAGCTGAGAGACTGCATCAGGAGACCGAGAAGGACTGGAGGGTCTCTGCAGACCTTTTGACTCTGAAATACTAGGCTTCTGTGATTGGTTGTCCAGCTCCTGGCTTGAAGTGTTGTGGTGGCTGAAGAATTGATCAGTCTCCCTGTGGCTGAGAGGACCCTTCCCAAGGACACAGCCTTCCTGGCCCAATTGCAAAGTGACACCTGCCCCCCAACTCCAGGACCATTAGAGCACTGAGCCCTAGGGCCCTGCCCCACCCCTGACAGGGAGAGGAGCCCAGGCTTGGGAGGCGCCTCCAACACCACAGCTCTTTGTTTCTCCTTAATGGGATGAGTTTCCGGGTGAGGTCCCATCCCTCCTCCCTCCCCCATCTCTTGCCCTGGGGCTGAGGGGCCTGAGTCTGCAAACTGTTTTCCTATAGGTTCCCAGTTTCTAACTCTTTGAGTCTTGCGGGGCCCCTGGGAGTAAGCTGGTCCATGGATTCTAAATTCTGTCTTCTGACGGTTAGGATCAACTTTCTGTTGAGATTAATTTCCTAGAAAGGGAGGGGCCCCATCCCTGCTTTTCTGCTCCCGATGACAGAGGAGGGCAGGCCCTTTCCTGTAGGGCCTACCCAAACCCAGAGAAGCCAGAAAGGGAGGTTTGCTTCCCCGCCCAAGTGTGGAGAACCAGGAGAATCCCAGGGAAGCCCTTGGCCCCAGTGACCCTGGTTCCATCCTAGCATTTTGTATTGATGCAGCGGGTGGGGAGGTGGGGGTGGGGTGGAGAGACCCCCAGCTACAGAGATAGCAGTGATAAGGTTAATGTGCACAGTCCCATCTTCTAGAGTATAGCCTCAGACTCCAGGGGTCCTGGGGCCACTGAGGAGAGCAAGTCCTGTAGGGAGAGAATGCCTGTAGAATCTGGACTCCAAATCTTGAAAAGACTCGGCAAAGAAGGGATGGAAATGAAAAGTGGCAAATTGAGTCAGGAGCACAGAGAGCAGAGGAACTTTGGGGTCCAGATCTGGAAACAGAATCTAAAGCAATTAAGTTTTAAATGGGAGGTACCCACCTGTTTTCTGGAGGAGAATGGGGGTACCATACCCTATCCTTTCACTGGAACAGGAGCCAACAGGGTGCCTGTGGCCTGAGGACCTGTTCCCATGGCTTTCTGTGCCACCCCCGCCCCCAACACGTCTCTCTAAAACTGTTCTGAAAGCTAAGGTTAGGGCTGTGATGTGGAATGAAGCTGGCTAGACACAATGGGAGAAGGGATAGGCAGAATTTGGGTGTTGGTGGGGGAGGCTAGATCTCAGGGGTTTGAGAGAAGTTGAATTCTAGGTCTCCCACCCACCCACAGCGGTGACTCAGCAGGGCTCAGACTCTGGCTCCTGGGGGGTTTAGGGGACTTATCTGTGCTGAGAGCTGTGTCTAAGGCAGAGCCGCCTGCCTCATGAACTGTCCGTCCTCCCCATTGTTCCTCTTTCCCTCTGTTACTTACGTGGCCCCCCTCCCTAGACACTAATCTGTGGGTGGGCGCTTTGCCCAGCTTGGGAAGCTCTTGTTAAGCTGGGGGGCTTAGGAAAAATGAGGGGTATGTAAGGGAGGTGGGTGAAGGCGAAGGGAAAGTTTTTGGTTTTCAAAGTCCCTCAATTCCAAGGCCAAGGTTATGGGCAGAGGAAAGTCCAAAATAACCATTTGCTTTGTCTGTGTCACCTGTCCTGGGTGGACGGGGACTAGAAGCTTCCCTCTCATGTCTTCTCTTACCTCTAACACACCTATGCCAGCCTTCTCTGGTGAAGCAGTGAAGGGAGGGAGGCAAGAGTTAACAAAAAATATGAGACCCTAGACAGCCTGGACCCCTCCCCCTAGCCCCAGGCATACCCCCCCCCCCCTGCTTCCCACCGAACCTGCACCAGACAGCTCTTACCCCAGGCCTGGAGCCAGAGCTGGTTTTTCTGGTGGTAGCAAGTAGCAAAGCCCTGACAGAGATTCCCAGGGAAGAATCTCTGCTTGGGGGGTCAGAGTCCTGAGGGGGCCCAGGGGTGTGGCCATAGGGGGTAAAAAGGGTGGGAGTCCCTTTGTAGGAACCCAAAGAGAAAAAGAGAGGGAGTCTTTATTTTGTTTGTCAGGGAGGTTCGGTGGCAATTTCCCATCACCTGGAGGGACAGTGACCTCATCTCTGGTTACCTCCACCTTTAGCCTGAGATGAATCTGCCCTGAAGTCTTGGGGTGAGATGGAGAGGGAAGCCAGGGGCAACATTAGAATGGGCAGAAGCCCAGAGCCACACGCTGACCAAATGCAGCTGAGCCAGACGTGCGGAAGCCAAGATAAACGCCATCAAAATATTTACTATGTGTGTGGAGTTCCGTAGTAGGGTGATGTGGACTGTGTGTTCAGAGGGTGAGATGTATATGTCATGGTGCGTGCATATATGTTCATATGCTAACACATAGCTCTTCCCTCTGGGTACAGAAAAGTTAGGATGTAGATTTCCCCGAAGAGAGCTGTGAACACATATATGTACGAAACACCCCCAGGTTCTTGCAAGGAAATAGTTTCACATTCATACGAACTAGAAAAACTGGCCTAGCCCTCATCCAAAGATTCAGACACAAAAGACTCGACAGTTATTACCTTTGTCACACAGACACACCTCAAGGACCCCAATGTGTGTACATCCTCTTATGCACCAAGAGAAGACACTGATGGATAAAAGTCCCTCAAAAAAAAAAATCTCATTCTCAAACACATTGCTAAAGTTGGGTATCTGCAACTGCCAGCCTCAGTTTCCCCTTTTGAGCTTAAAGGCCAAGACTTACACAGAAAGGAAAGTAGGAGCCAAGGGAACAGAGTAGGGTGTAGCCAGCTAGCCCAAGCCAGGAATGGAGGACCTGTCTGGGAGCGGGCGGGGTACACAAAAGGCAGGGCCCCAAAGAGGCCTGAGGGGGCCTGGCCAGGGGTGGGGGAGGCTGAGGGCAGGGATCCCGTCTGGCCAGTTGGGCCTGTTCTCTCCCTTGCGCAAGGTGGTGGTGGCTGTGGCTAGGTCTGCTGCTCTGTGGCAGCTTCTGAGTCACTAAGGCTCCTGACCAGCGTCCTGGTGCTCCTTGAGAGGAGGGGTGGGGAGAGTCAGGAGGAGGAGGAGGAGTGCCCAGGAAGCTAGAGGCCACCAGCCTCAGCAAACTACACATGCAGCAGTAGAAGGGTCTGTGGGCTTGGCCTGGCCTGGCTACTGCATGCCCATAAGGTGACCTCACCAGGCAGGCGGTGTGTCTCCTTCAGCCTGGTGACATCATCATGCTGACGCCAGGCAGGCACTGGGTGGGGGAGAGGAGGAAACAATCCTGGCTTGCCCTGGCTTGGAAGCCTGGGTTCTTGGGTCCATTTAGCTCAGGACAAGGATCCTTGGCCCCAACTTCTCTTAACTCATCTCTTTTGATTTAGAAGATGAACTGAAGGCCATTGGAAGTGGGGATGCCTCAGCCTAAGATACTTTCACTAAATAGCGGCTTTAGGACAGTGTGGGTTTTGTAGGAGCAATTCCAAAGGAACTTTCCTGTCCCATTAGGTTCCTCAGTCTGCAAAACTGGGGCTTGTACCTTCAGGATGAGGATTTCGGACTCACAGGTTAGGGACATTATGGATGGAGACGCAGGCATGTGATGGGTACCCAATTCTTACTGTGCTTTAAGGAGGTATTTTGGGGGACAGAATATGGATGACTTGTAGTGGGGGCAGGGGCCAGTGTAAGGGCTTGAGAGATGATGGTTAAGAGCACTTGTTCTTGCAGAGAACCTGGGTTCAATTCCCAGGACCCACATGGCAGTGACCAGCCACCTGTAACTCCAATTCCAAGACATCAGATGCTCTCTGCTAACCTACATGGCCACCAGGCACATAGTATACATATATGCAAGCAAAACATTCATACACATAAAAAAATAAAAAAGTAAGTAAAAATTTAACGATGGAAATATGGGATCTGCCAATGTCACAGAAATGTCTTTGGAAGGATTTCTATCTCCCGGTGGGCAGGACTTGGGGTCCCTGTGACCTGCATCCACATTATTGTGACTTAAACCTACATCAGTGTTTTGCAGCAGAGTGAGCTGAGAGCCCATATTGCACCCCACCGCCAGGCTTTTTTGACAGCCTTACTCCCTTTAGTGCTAGGAGGAGGTACCTGGGAGGGGTGCAAGCTGGACTCCCAGGCTGGGCTGGGTGGGACCCATGTCAGCTTAGGCAGGTCAGGGCCCTGGTATCTGGCCCTGCAGGTCTGTCCCGTCCAGTCTGGGGCCCTCCCAACTCCCAGCAGCAGCATCCTTCCCTCCACCCCTCCCATCAGGGCCACAAGACCCATTCATCAGTCTCCCTGGAACCCTCTGCCCTACTCCATGCTTCGTTTCCTCACTACATGCCTGCCTGTCTCCATCGCCTTCATCCTTTGTCTGGTCCAGAGTTGCTCCCTCTGGCAGTGAACCCAGACTGCCAGTTTATCTTACCCCCGCCCCAAGGTTGCCATGCCAACACTTTCCCTGCCTCAACCAAATAAGGGACTGTGCCTTCCTCTTGGTTCTACTTTCTTTCTGCTGCCTCTTTCATGCATCTGCTCACTCATTTGTATATTCTTTTTGTTTTTGATTTTTGTGGGGATTGAGACATTGTTTCCCTTTTGCTCGGGATGATGGCCTTGAACCCAAGATCTTCTTGCCTGAGCTTCCCCAAGTGTTGAGATAAGAGGTATGGGCTACCAAGCCTGGCTTTGTTCACTCATTCATTGATTCACTCAGTCAATAAACATTCATCAGCGTCCAGTTATGTGACAGGAAGGAGACCACATACCACTGACTGAGCATGAAATCAGAAACCATGTTTTTAATATGTGATACATGACCCTGTTTCGACTCTTTTGAAGCTCAATGCCTTGGGGAAGGAGAACACGAAAACAGAAAGTCTGATCTATAGGTTAAAGCGCTATGATTGAGGCTAAAGCAGAGTGCTGGCAGAGCACAGGGGCAGGGCACTCGAAGCGGCTTGAGGTGGGGGAAGGGAGGGAGGACTCAGGAGGAAATGATGTCTAAGCAGAGTCTTAAGGCGTGAGTAGGTGTTCTCCAGACAGCGATGAGTAGGA
This sequence comes from Microtus pennsylvanicus, assembly GCF_037038515.1. NCBI lineage: Eukaryota > Metazoa > Chordata > Mammalia > Rodentia > Cricetidae > Microtus > Microtus pennsylvanicus. The sequence continues at coordinate 91,082,913 of NC_134588.1, forward strand.
GCAACCAGACACAGGGAGGAGAGCATTCCAGGCAGGGGTACAGTGTGAGCAAAGGTGACAGACAGCAGGGTGTGGGGGGTACTGGCTAGAGGCAGGGATTATCAAAAGTTGGATGCTCTAAGTGGAAGCTCTGGCCATCCCAGAACACTCTTCTGCCCTGGCCCGGCCCCTGACCCTGGGTTTTGTTTATTTATTTACTTATTTTATAACCATAGGCTTTCCCAGGCCCAACCTTCTTTATAAGCTACTCATTCTAGATATCCAGTTACCTTTTCCTGTTCCCCATCTCTCTCTAGTCAGTGACCAAATCCCCACCAAATGCCCCCTTTTATCTGCCCAGTACCACCTTGCCAGGCTACGGCCTCATGGTATCTGCCTCGGTCTCTTTCCATGACCTGTTTTCTGGTCAGACTATATGTTGTCACCTGCTTCATGCAACTTGCTAGCTAGGGAAGCTTTGGTGACTCTCCACTTCCTACTGACCAAATTTGAATTCCTTTTCCTGGCATGGGTAGTCTTGGGCTATTCGGACCCACCCTACCCCAGCTATGGTTTCCCTGCTGCTCAACACACACACACCCTTAGGTTGGGTCCTCTTCTCTTTGCTTCCTGAACCAGCAACCAGCCTTTCTACTTCCTTAGGTGTTTACTTACTTGATCCTCTATTATCAATGCCTTTCTAGGTCTCCCGGGCCTCCTGATCCCGCTCAACTCACTCATGAAGCCTTCCCTATGACTCCCACATGCCTCAAACAACCTAGGACCCAGACACCAAACACTAAACCAGAAACTACCATTGCAAGTCAGGTGGGGTGGTGTATCCAGTAATCTAAGCACTCCGGAGGCTGGGGTGGGAGAACAGTGAGTCTGAAGCCAGCCTGACAGGCTACATAGTTAGACTGTCTTAAAAAGAAAGAGGAAGAGGAGGAGGGTGGAAAGAGGAGAAAGAAAAAAAATTATCATTGCACGATTCTATGCCTGTCTGTTAGTAGCTAGATGATAGATAGATAGATAGATAGATAGATAGATAGATAGATAGATAGATAACAGATGGATGGGTAGATGGATGGATGTCTATCATTTGTATTTCTTCCTCCTAAACAGACCTCGAGTTCCATGAGGGCAGGAAATGGATCTTTATTTGCCAGTAAGGTTATGTAATGGACGTATCTAAATTCAAAATTTCCAAATGCTTCCTATAGCTGCTCATCAATTACCAAAGCACTAGTCCTTCATCCCTGGTCCTCTGATTCTGGCTCAACATTCTGACAATTGCTGTGTACCTGCCCTGACCTCATCTCTCCAGGCCCCTGACTTAGGGGCCCTTTTTGTCTTCAGTGACTTGCTGGTTCCTGCCCCTAAGCCTGTTCATGCCATTCCTCCCACATGGAAGACCTCCTTCTCTCTGGGAATCCAGGACTCTCATCTTCAAGCCATGGGAAAAAGCGTTCCCAAGGGCCTTATCCTTCCAAAATGGCCCATCCCAAGCCCCAAACATTCTGAACATTTTCAACCGCTCTTCACCATTCCTTCCAAAAGCACTTGCTTTTACTTTTACCCCACTTCGTAGACTGTGCCTCCTGTGAAATTTGTCCTTGGTTTCCTGTTTCTCTGGGCAGAGATTCCATTTCCTGGAAGGCTGTGAGCTCTGTGAGGGGCAGAAGCTAGGTCTCTGGACCTGTTATAGTTTCTTTGCTCAAATAGAATTCTAGACGGCAACAGGGTGAGTCTTCCATAAATCATCTGTGTGGCCTTAGGGAAGCCACTTCCCTCTGGGTCTCAGTTTCCTCCTCTGTTAAATGGTGATAATAACGCCTACCCTCTTGGGAATGTTGAGTGGATCTAATGAGGTAATGGCTAGAATGCGCTTTGCAAGCACAAATTGCTCCTGGAGTTCCGGCTGCCTTTGCTGTCATTATCATTTTGATTGCGTTCCTTTGGTTCTGGCAGCCCCCCCCCCCCACTCTGACTTACTGTCTACCCCCTGCAGGCCGATGCCCGGCGGGTGAGCTGGAGACCTCGGACCTAGTGACGGTGGTGCTGGGCCAGGACGCAAAATTGCCCTGCTTCTACCGAGGGGATCCTGACGAGCAGGTGGGGCAAGTGGCGTGGGCTCGGGTGGACCCAAACGAAGGCACCCGGGAGCTGGCCCTACTGCACTCCAAATATGGGCTTCATGTGAGCCCCGCCTATGAGGACCGCGTGGAGCAACCACCGCCCCCACGAGACCCTCTGGACGGCTCCGTGCTCCTGCGCAACGCTGTGCAAGCAGATGAGGGCGAGTACGAGTGCAGAGTCAGCACTTTCCCCGCTGGCAGCTTCCAGGCACGGATGCGGCTCCGCGTTCTGGGTTAGTAGAGCCAGCTGGGCACAATCAGAATTCGTGGGTGTGTGGAGGGGAACGGAGACAGGACGGGACTGCAGAGATGGATGGGGCAGAGGCAGAACAGGCAAACATAAAAGATAAGGCCATGTAGGGGTGAGGGAGGAATACCCAGTCCCTCCCACCCAATCCATAAATTCTCTCCAAAATCCGCCAAAGCTGGGGAATAATACATATTTTAGGGAGCTTGTCCTTCCCACGGTCCGAATTTCACTCTGTGCACCTTTGTCCTTCTGGAACATGGGCTTATTCTTTCGAATAGCTTTTCAGAGAGCTGAGAACTTCTGGCAGACTCCACTTAAATGCCCTCGTTTCCAAGTTGCACTTACTGGTTCTAGGAAAGACACCAATGCACCAATGCAAAGCTTTCTTCACCATCCTAGGTGCTGCGGTTTTACAATGTGAGAGTCACAGATGTGAATATGACGCCCAGCTGTGATGTGATATGTGAGCAGGGGAGCGGTTAATAGGTCAATACGCTCCTTGATTGGGACTTCAGTGGACGTGATCTAAGACCACGATCACGTTTATTATCTATCTATCTATCTATCTATCTATCTATCTATCCATCCGTCCATCCATCTATCGGTTTTTCGAGGCAGGATTTCCTCTGTGCAGCTTTGGAGCCTGTCCTGGAACTCTCTTTGTAGACCAGGCTGGCCTTGAACGCACAGAGATCCTCCGCCTCTGCTTCCCGAGTACTGGGATTAAAGGCGTGCGCCACCACCATCTGGCTCACAATCGCATTCTAAACCACTGCTTTGCATTATGGACAGTGGTGCTGGTCAACCTGTTCCTATGGTCAAGGTGTCTTTTCAATTTTGTGGTTGGGCTATTTTGAAGCTAGAATTTTTTTTTTTAAAACAATTGTGCTTTGGGTTATTTTGAAGTTAGAAATAAAAAGCCTTCATGTTTTTGCTTTGGATGGAAGTTAGTAGCCTAAGTCTTGGAGGGGAAAAAAAAAAAACAAAACTTGAGTGAAAAAAAAAAAGCTGGGCATAGTGATAAATATCTATACTTACACTGCTCCAGAAGCTGAGTCAGGAGAATGGAGAATCTGAGGCCAACACACACCCCAAAACAAAATCTGTGACTCTAGGCTTTGTCACTTAAGAGATGAGGACCTGGAGCAAATCCCTAACCCTCCTTGAGCTTCCTCATCTGAAGAGCAAAGCATAATAATACCACCTCACTAGTGTGTTAGCAGAATCAAATGAGATAATGCATGAAAGCACTTAGCATAATAGTTGACACATGGTAAGCAGTGGTTATTATTGTTATTATTACATAGATAATATCTAATTAGTTCTAAAATTATTTTATTTTTTTTTAAAAAATAACCTATGCACGTTGTAAAAAATTCTAATAGCGAAGAAAGATGTAAAGACACTTGAAATTAGACCACTGATCTAGCACTTTTCTTAGTAAGATAAGAAAGGGGGACTGGAGCTCGCTTCGGCAGCACAGATACTAAAATTGGAACGATACAGGGAAGATTAGCACGGCCCCTGCACAGGGATGACAAGCAAATTTGTGAAGCGTTCCATATTTTTAAGACAAGATCTCCTGAGTAAACTGGGAGCATGGGACCATGGGAGAGGGTTGGAGGGGAGGGGAGAGGAAGGAAGGGGAGCAGAGAAAAATGTTTAGCTCAATAAAATCAATAATTAAAAAAAGGGGGGGCTGGAGTTTGCAGCTGGGTAGGACTGAGAGAGGCCTCCTGACAGCGGATCTTTCATACACTCCTCTCCCCATCCACAGTGCCTCCCCTGCCTTCACTGAATCCTGGTCCACCACTAGAAGAGGGCCAGGGCCTGACGCTGGCAGCCTCTTGCACTGCCGAGGGCAGCCCAGCTCCCACCGTGACCTGGGACACAGAAGTCAAAGGTACTCAGGCCAGCCGCTCCTTCAAGCACTCCCGCTCCGCTGCTGTCACGTCAGAGTTCCACCTGGTGCCTAGCCGAAGCATGAATGGGCAGCCACTTACCTGTGTGGTGTCTCACCCTGGCCTGCTCCAGGACCAGAGAATCACCCACACCCTCCAAGTGGCCTGTGAGTATTGGGATAGATGGGTAAGATAACCTATGTTCTGAAAATAGTTCTGAAAATAGTGCTAAGACACTGTGACCCTGAACCACGCCAGGAGGGTCAGCCTGAGAACAGAAGACTTGGGGGCCAACCTAGATGCCCTGGGAAAACCACTGTGGTCTCTGTGAACTATATTTCAAGTGCTGGGATTAAAGGCAAGCCCCACTGCCGCCTGGTGTCTCTGTGAACTTTGTAGAAGAGACTGCCTTATTTTCACAGTGTTGATGGGAGAATAAAATATAAATATGATACTGAAGGTATTTGCATAATATACAGTTTTAGGGTTTGGAGGCAGACTTGGGACAAGCCGCCGTTCTGCTATTTACCAATAGTTATTTAATCTTGTTAGACTTCATTTTATTCACCAGAAAATGAGTGTAATTATACCAACTCTACAGGATTTTGATGAGAATTAGCGTCCTTGAATGCAAAGCATCTCACAGATTTGAAATCCTGTAAGGGTTCAGCAAATGATAGTGTGCTCCGAGCGTTAGACTGCAAGCCCAGATTACACCGCCATTTGGCACGAAGTAGGAAATCAACACACGTCTGTTAGGAAAATGAACAAACTGGCGGATTTTTAGGCCCTTAGTGAGCACCTGCTCCGTGAGTTAGCAGTATGCTAGGTGTCACCCGAGAGTCAGAAAGACTGTGAAACTCCCTTACTCCTAGGGACGTGCGGGCTTTGCAGCACAGGTCAAACAAAATAAACTCTGAGCTTGGGGCGGGGGTGGGGAGCACATGACAATGTAGTCAGGAGCTGTGGGTGAGGGGAGAGGGAGGTTGTTTGTGTAGGACAAGAGGGGATTCATGGATTAAAGCATCTTCCTCCTCCCTCCTCCCACTCCAGTCCTTGCAGAGGCCTCTGTGAGGGGCCTTGAGGACCAAAACTTGTGGCATGTTGGCCGAGAAGGAGCTACACTCAAGTGCCTGAGTGAAGGACAGCCCCCTCCCTCATTCAACTGGACGCGGTAAGAGCCTATGCCTGCAGAAAGGCCTAGCATGGGACTAGCATTCTTTTCTTTTCAGGATGAACCCTATATTAGTTAGGGCATATGTTCAGACCAATATAAAAATATGCAGCCGGGCGATGGTGGCGCACGCCTTTAATCCCAGCACTCGGGAGGCAGAGGCAGGCGGATCTCTGTGAGTTCGAGACCAGCCTGGTCTACAAGAGCTAGTTCCAGGACAGGCTCCAAAGCCACAGAGAAACCCTGTCTCGAAAAAACCAAAAAAAAAAAAAAAAAAAAAAAAAAAAATATGCATAGTCAGCAAATATTACTGGTGCGGTCCAGGGAATGTGTGATTACCCATGGGAATATGTAGATATCTTCTTGGCTTTTCAAAACCCCTTAGCTTTAAACTATGAACTAAAACTATGGTAGATATGAATCTTTTAACTATTTCTGAGTGCTAAAAGTGCAGTAGACAAAAAGACAGCTGGCTATAACTGCTGTTATACCAATGCTCCTTATAACCATCATGTTGCTAGCACCCCAGAAACACCCACCCCCTTCCACCAGCTCCTTCAAGAGCCCTTGTCTTTTCTTCCAAAGAATTACAAAAGGGCAGGATACCCATGTATGTGAGCCTATGATAGACATGTTCTTACATGTGGACATATGAACGATACATGTGGCCTTGTGCCTAGGGCTAGGTTTGTTTTCTCTGCCATGTAACATCATAGGTGTTGGAGCATGCAATCACAGTTTCCAGGTACCTCTGAGGCCAGCTAGGAGTGGAGTGTCCTGTTGTGTGGACTTTGTAGCATGTATTCCTGTTACCTGGTGCTAGATGACGTGATGCCTGTGGGAGCATGTGGGATGGCACGCGTGTGGATCTTCCCCAAGTGTGTGTGGGGGTGCCCGGGTCAGGCTGGGCGGCAGGGAGAAAGGACCTCTGCCTAGACCTGCCTAGGGTAGGGAGGGGCACCGTGGGAACAGCCTGAGGCTCTGGATGACGTCATGGGGGAGGGGGATGAATAGCTGCCTGGGCACGTTGGATGGTGGCAGCCTTAGCCTGCCCCAGCCAGCACCCTTCAGCTTCCCTGTCCTTCAGGCTGGACGGACCTCTGCCTAGCGGGGTGCGAGTGAAGGGGGACACTCTGGGCTTTCCCCCACTGACCACTGAGCACAGTGGCATCTACGTCTGCCATGTCAGCAATGAACTTTCTTCGAGGGACTCTCAGGTCACCGTGGAGGTTCTTGGTAAGCACAGTGGTTGGGGAACAAAGACAGGGAGGCTGAATCGGAGCTGGGGATGGGCAACAAGAAGCAAGACAGAGAAAGAAATGGGAAGGAGTGTCTTTGGGGATGGTAGATGGGGCTAAACTGAGTGGGTAGCTGAGGATGTCTTCTGTGAGGATAATATTTGGGTAGCAACGGGGTCTGGGGTAGATCCAGAAAGGATCTGGGCATGCGCCTCAGACACAGCCTGTCTCCAGCAGACCCTCAAGATTCAGGAAAGCAAGTGGACCTAGTGTCGGCCTCAGTGGTGGTAGTGGGCGTGATTGCTGCACTCTTGTTCTGCCTCCTGGTGGTGGTGGTGGTACTCATGTCCCGGTATCACCGACGGAAAGCACAGCAGATGACCCAGAAATAGTGAGTACTGGCTACATCGAGTGGGTGGAGCCGAGCTGAGACCAAAGACAATGAAGTAGGAGGTGAACCAGAACAGAGGAGAGAGGACACTGGGTAGCCTATGACTGGACAGCTTGTCCACCAGAGATGGGCAAAGCCTTTGGGGAAGTGAGGAAAGCCTGGGGCCTGGACCACAGCTGGATGAGGAGGCATAAGCCTGAGAGAAACCCAGGTCCATATTCTCCGGTGTCATCTACTATGTGTACTTTAGCACTATGTGGCACACGTATGCTCCAGCTATTGTACACGGGCTCAGCCAGGCTAGATTCGCCGTAGGAGGCTGTCATTGCTCTCAGGTCCTGACAAGGGGGTGTCTTTCCCAGTGAGGAGGAACTGACTCTGACCAGGGAGAACTCCATCCGAAGGCTGCATTCTCATCATACAGACCCTAGGAGCCAGGTATGTGCTAAGGACGGGTGCCTGTGTGGAGCACGGGTTTGCTTGGGTCTGGGCTCCTCCATAGATAGGAACATAGCCCTATACTGGGTCTGGCTGCTTACTCATAGCTGGAGCTGAGCCGAGGCTGGGATATTAGCAGGGGTTAGATGCTTTGGGGCTGCTGGGACTCCTCCTTGCAAGGCCCTTTCAGCACTGGGTTGGGGGCTGCTCTAGGAATCCACCACCAGTGCTGGTTCCAGGGTGGGTTTTTGGGAGTGAGTGTGGGAAGGGGGATGTTTGTGTCAGAGAGACAGGGAACTACGGGTTGGGGGAAAGGTGATCAGGGAGGAGGCTGGTAGAGGGTGAGAGAGGTGAAGAGGCTGAGGGGAGGAGGCTGGACTCTCTTCTGACTCCTCCTCCCCTATGTCTGGGCTCCTGCAGCCGGAGGAGAGTGTAGGGCTGAGAGCGGAGGGCCACCCCGATAGTCTCAAGGACAACAGTAGCTGCTCTGTGATGGTGAGGCCCCCGGCCCCACCGGTGTCCCCAACACTCTCCTGGCCCCAGATGTGGTGTGACAGCAGCCCCCTCTACCAGTCCCTGCCTCTCATCCCTGGCTCCCATGTGAGCCCCGCCCCGCATTTCTGCTGTGCCTTCGTTCTCTGTCTCCCCATCCCTATATATAACACCTGCTCTTGCCCTCCCCACCCCCAAATTTCCAAGCCCCATGCCTCCGGGACAGCCATTACCCTTGCTTTACCTGACCTCTGACCCCACCACAACCCATCCCTACCCTACTGTGTCTGCCTGTTTGATCTTGACTGCTGACTTATCCTCTGCCCTCGGTCTCCAGAGTGAAGAGCCAGAGGGCCGTAGCTACTCCACGTTGACCACAGTGAGAGAGATTGAAACACAGACTGAACTACTGTCTCCGGGCTCTGGGCGGACAGAAGAGGAGGAGGATCAGGATGAAGGCATCAAACAGGCCATGAACCATTTTGTTCAGGAGAATGGGACCCTGAGGGCCAAACCCACAGGCAATGGCATCTACATCAACGGGCGAGGGCACCTGGTCTGACCCAGGCCGGCCTCCCTCCCTAGGCCTGGTTTCTTCTGCTTCCATGGGGGATTTCAACTCTTCTTAGGGGAACCCTCCTTAAAAGCCTGCGTTTCTTTAGGAAGATACTTCCCACCCCACTGACTGCTCCACTTTTACCTCCAATCCTGGTCATCAGGAGGGCTCCATTGATTGAGTGTCTCCTATTTGTGTGTGTGCGTGTGTGTGTGTGTGTGTGTGCGTGCGCGTGTGTGCGTGCGCATATGTGTGGCATGCATTGTGCTGTCATGTTAAGAGTTCCAGCGAATGGTATGTGTGCCACAGGATTTGTGGCTGTGCGCAGAACATTGCTAGGGTGTGGCTCGTGCCTAGCATGCCTCATGTGTGACCTCTGCCTGCAGATGCAGGTATTATCCTCAGACCCCAGAGCAGTATTAGTGATGCAGAGGTTGGAAGGGAAACGTGGAGACTGTGGGCCAGATCCAGGTGTGCGGGCATAGCTGGAGCTAGAATCTGTCCTCCAAAGTCGGGGAGCTGTGTTCCCACCCTTGGGGGGCAAGTGTGAAGCAGGCCTCCAGGGGTCTGCCAGAGGCTTGAACTGTTACAGAAGCCCTCTGCCCTCTGGTGGCCTGCTGCACACACACCATACTGTCTGTAAATTAACCTCCAAGGGAGCCTCCTGAGGTCCCCTCAGGCTCCCTTAGTAAGAGAAAAAGAAACTTAAAAAACAAACAAACAAACAAAACCCTTTTTGTTACTGTGCATGCTTCTTGCTGGGCTTAAGCAAGGCCAGCCCACATAGGCATCAACAAGACTTTTTAGCAGACCCCACGGCAAGAGGTAATTCTTATGGTTCTGGAAAGTTCTCCTCCTAGGGCATCTTCACCCAAAGAGGCTCTGGGAAGGAAACTGACAGCTGGCGGAGTCTGGAACCAGTGGTGTGAGGTATAAACACGGGGAGAAGAGGGTAGAGATAGGGTGTTTGGCTCCCATGCCTTCAAATCTTCCCTGAGTTGTGTCCACAGTTCAGACCTTCACAGAGTTGGGACCTGGTGTCCAGGGCCCCTGGTTCAGTTGTGTAGAGGGCAGAGGGTAGCAAGGGAAGGGAGAAGTTCAGGTGAGGTTTGAGCTGCTGTGGGCGAGGGTGACAATAGCTCCTTCCCCAGGGTTTCTGAGTCATTAATTTGGGGCTCTTCTGGCATTTTCTATGTGTGGGGCTTGGGATTAGATGTTTTTCTTTAGCCTGCCCAAACCTACTCAGCCAGAATACTGAGATTTACTATTCCAACCTTGTTTGGCCTGCAATCTGGTCTAACGGAGAGGCTTTCATCCCATTCCCATGGACTTGTGGACCCCGAGGATCTGGGGTCCTAGTATGTATATTTTATGTAAATATATGTATATTTGTACATAAAATGATATTCTGTTTTTAAATAAACAGATAAAATCTTTTCTGTCTGATTCCTGTCTTGCCCCTTGACCTGGATAAGTCACAAGTGCGATCTCAGTGTCTTCCTTCCTATGCTCCTGGGCAGGGTGAGGACCCAGGTACTTGCAGCTAAGAAGGAACAAATAGCTTTCAAAACCCTTTTAGCCATTTCTGAGTGCCCTCAGGTAGGAGAGTGTAGACGTGACCTCCTTTAGGGGAAGCCAGTGCCTTAGTGTGCAAAGTGCTTCGAATTTGACTGTGCTGGAAACTTCCAACAGCTGTGTGGGGTGGACAGCCGTGTAGTCTTCTACAAAGAAACTGAAACTCAGAAGGCAGCTGGTCTGTGTACTCATTTTCAAAGGTATGGCAACCGAGGCACAGTGAAGAAACGTGGCTTGACCACGATGACAAAGCCACCAGAGGCATCCTCCATCCTGAGTATATTCTGCCTGGTCCTTTCCCCGAATTTGGGTCTCTGGAGATGCCAACCACCTGCTCACACCCCAGGCCCCATTACTCCACCCAAGCGTCCTGACATCACCTCCCTTTGTGACCAATAGATGAAGTTCCAGCAATGATGAGGATGTGAATGTCAGCTACCTCCCCCACCGCAGGCTCTGTGGTTGCAAAGATGCTCTAACAGGAAGCGGGTTTGAGGAGCTGCACAGCTTCCTGCCCCCCTAGAGCTTCACAGTGCGAGAAAGGGCCAGGGCTCAGCTTGGCCACGAGATACAGCTTCATGCCAGGGTTCTGGTAGCTTCCTCTTCCATATCCACTTCCGTGTGGCCCCGAGTGGGCCCCAGAGGCAAGTGCTGCTGTCCGTTGCCCAAGCCACCCTCCACCTCCAGTTTGGAGCCCTGCCCTTCTAGGGCTGGGCCAAACCAAACTACTGACTGGGATTCCATGGGGGACTGGTAGGTCAAAGGTCTTGGGGAACAGAAGTGGTGGGGCCAGATCCTGGGGGCTCTGGCCATGAAGTCTCGGCAGAAAGTAAAGAAGAAGGGCTGCTCCAAGGAACGAGTGTTTGGGTGCGACTTACAGGAGCACCTACAGCACTCGGGACAAGACGGTAAGGAGGCCAACCGAGCAGGGGGCAGCGGAACGGGTGGGCGGACTGGCACGCAGGCACCGAGCTTGTCTTCTCTGGCTTGATTTGATCTGTTGGGAAGAATCAACTCCTAGGGCCCCGTGGCCCAGGATCACCATCCATGAGACCTGTGCCCAGGAAAGACAGGAAATGCAGCTCAGAGGAGGCAGAGAGGTTCGCTTCTGTAATAGTTGTGGGGCAGGTCTCTGAGAGGGTGAGGATAAGAACTCCAAGGGGACGCGAAGTGGGGGATGGTGGTATTTATAAAGTCTAGAGATGCTGATGAATCAGGTGAGGAGACCGAGAGGGGGACAGAGGGTAGGAATGGAGGTCCTATGTCAGGAGAGTGGCTGAAGGGATGGTTGATAGAAAAATAAACGGAGGTGGGATTGGGCCCAGTGGGTCTGAGGACATAGCTTGAGGAGAGTGGAGGGAGGCATCCTAGCTGGAGAACAGCACCAAGGGACAAGGACCTGGACCTTCTGCACCTTTGCTGGGCCGCGGGAGGGTGTGGGGGAAGGAGAGACCGTCTTCTTTAGATTGCTTGCAAAAAAGAAACAGGTTTGCAGTAGAAGGCAAGGGGAGAAGCCGCTGATGTAGGGGACACAGAAAAGTGAAGGAGATGGTTTAAGCCCTGGTGTGAAGCTGGGAGTAGAAGCTGCAATAAAGATAGGTGTGGGCACTGTCTGGAGCTGCCTCAGTTCCTTGCCTGGCTTACTACGCGGTGGCCTTGGAAAGCCAGCCTACCCAGGGACAAGCCCTGGCTCAGTGCTCTGCCTAACATGCGCTCAGAACCATGTCTTATTTGATTTGAAATTGAGCTATCTTGACTATACTGGCCAGCTTGTTTTCAACACACTGAGAAACTTACAAAAAAGGGCATGATTCTGCCCCCCCCCACTCCACCCCACCCCAATCTGTCATTTCCTCTTTGTCCCCTTCTCTGGTTGTGGTGCCTGCAGAGAAGGGAGGGCGATGGTGGTTCCCAGCTCATTTCCTGCTCTTAGCCCCGCCCCTGTGTCCCCAGACACCTCCTTCCCCTTTTCTCCTCCATCAGAGGGCCCCATCCCTACCAGCCTCCATTAAGGGAAAGTCCAGGCCCCAAGAAAGAGTGTTTGCAGCCGAGGTGGACTTTTCTTCTCTCTGAGCACACCTGGCTCCTTACTATTATTCCACTGGCCATAATGATTCTTTAACAAAAAAGTATCACACCATTTACTTATATATTTTGTATGCATGTTGGGAAGGGGCAAATTGGTTCCCCTGCAGGTATGGAGGTCAGAGGACAACCTGAGGGAACCAGTTTTCTCCTTCCATCATGTGGGTCCCAGACATCAAACACAAGTCATCCGGCTTGGTGGCAAGTACCTTCATCCACTGTACCACCTCACAGGTTGTGTTTCGTTGTTGTTGTTGTTTTTCAAGACAGGGTTTCTCTGTGTAGCCCTGGCTGTTCAGGAACTTGCTCTGTAGACCAGGCTGGCCTCAAACTCAGAGAGATACGACTGCCTCTGCCTTCCGAGTGCTGGGGGTTAAGATTAAAGGTGTGCACCACCACTGCCTGGCAGGCTATATTTATTGGTAGTATTAGTGTCAGTGTGTGTATGTGTGTGTGTCCACATGTACCACGGTACATATGTAGAAGTCAGACAGCAACTTTTGTTTTTTGTTTTTTGTTTTTTTCCGAGACAGGGTTTCTCTGTGGCTTTGGAGCCTGTCCTGGAACTAGCTTTGTAGACCAGGCTGGCCTCGAACTCACAGAGATCGGCCTGCCTCTGCCTCCCGAGTGCTGGGATTAAAGGCGTGTGCCACCACCGCCCGGCCAGACAGCAACTTTTGGAAGCCAGCTCTCTCTTCCCATCATGTGGGTCCCAGCGTTGAACTGAGGTTTTCGGGCTTGGTGGCAGGTATCTTTTACCTCCTGAACCATCTCACCGGCACTAAAGGATTTTCTTTTTAATTTTGAGATTTTTTTTAAAAAAATTTATAGGCATGAGTTTTGTCTGTGGATGTGTGTTTCACATGTGTGCAGTGCCTATGGAGGCCAGAAGAGGGTATCAGATTCTCATTGGAACTGGAGTTCCCATCGGTAGCTGCCAAGGGTGCTCTGAAGAACAGTCAATTCTCTTAGCTGAGGAGCCGCCTAGCCAGCACTAGATAATGATTCCCGACAGAGAGCCGTACATCTTCATTGGACTTCATTGGGGATGATGTTCTTGTAGTTCCTGGTAAACCCTCAGTTCAGCCTCCTTATCCTGGTTCAGCCCTTCCCTGTGGTTCCCATCCCCCACAGACAGCCCAGACTCCCCTTCTGGGACTCTCAGGGCCACCATTCCCAGCTGGTAAAGATTTCTTTCTAGAGATCCAGGGATAATGAAAGGCCAGCGGCTCTTGGTTGCAGGTGAATTCAGAGCAAGTGAGAAATTACTTGTCCCTTACCAGAACTTCACCTGCGCTGCAGACTTGAGAGATGACTCTTGGGTATCTCGGGTATCAGTGAGAACTCCTCCCCTAATCCAAAACATCCTGGTACAGAGAGATGGAAAGTGTTAGGGAAGAGTGAGGCCGGTTGATTGCAGCTTCTCTCTTTAGCTCAAGATCCAGCAAGAAATTGAAGGTCCTGGTAGGCGAGATCCATCTGCTTCTGGTGTACTGATTCTCCCAGGTCATCTTAGTTTTCTCTACTCTTACACCCTTGCTTGACTTTAGACCTCTTCCCTAACTCTTCTCCCCTAAATGGATCTTTCCCTGTCCCTGAGCCCTGCATACACTCTGATAACTTGCTTGTGTTTCTGATTCACTGTCGGTGCTTCTTTGACTCCACCCATACCCTCCGCATCATGTTGACTCCATCACCCCAATCTTGTCTCTAGATTCCATCGTCTTGTCTCTGACTTCATTTTTCTGATGTCTATCTACAGCTCCACCAACTCTCTGACCCTGTTATTTTTAGACCCATTTCCTTTATGACTCAGGCTCCTTAAGACCTTCCATCTCTGTAAAGACCTACTCCAGAGGTTCAAAATCAACTGAGAAGAATAGGGCAGGAAAACCTGGTTTAGATGAAACCTAGGAATTTGGAGGAGAGAGGGAGATTGATGTTTGAGGTGCAGTCTCGCTATGTAGCTGGGATTACAAGTGCGCACTAACCGGACCCAGCCGGCAGCCTATTTGTGAGTCAGTAGAGCAATATGGTGGCCAAAAGAATGAATGCAGCATTTGGCACCCAACGGCGGAGCAGCAGCTTCAACAAGCAGGGCAGCCTCATCTCTTCATTTAGTGCCGAGAACTAAGGACAGGGGACCATGGAAAAGCGAGAGCAGGACCCGAAGGCATGAACAGTGGCTAGGCTGGAGTGAGGTGAGAAAGGTGACAAGAGCCCAAATTTTAGGAACCACTCACTCCAGAGACATTGTGCAAATGTCCTGGGTCCCTCATTCTAAGGATTAACACACACACAACCCTGAAAGCAAAGACTTCCTTAAATTTTTTTTAATCCTCCATGCTTTTCTTGTTTTACCCAAGTTCCGGGTATGAGCAAAAAGACAAAGGATCTGAAAAGCAGGTCACAGGAAGAAAGATGAAAACCAGTGATCGGTGGGATTATTATCTATACCTTTCGCCCTGGTTTTCTGTCATATTTGTTCCACAAAAAGCTTGGGAAGACAGCTGGCTCTCTGTGCGTTTGAGGTTAGCCTGGTCCACAGAGTGAGTTCCAGGACGGTCAGGACTGTTAAACAAAGAAACCCCCATCTCAAAAAATGAAACAAACAAAGCTCAAACAAAAAGCTTGGGTTGACTCCTGAGAGGCAACACAACAAACAAATCAATGACTGAGGAACTGAAGTGAATGGAAATTAAGAAGAGTAGGACCCAGAGACGCACATCAGATAGTTCTATGTGGCTGCTAGGGGTGGGCCTTAAACTGCGTAGTAGTTAAAGTCATATGAAACTCACAAGCCTTTTAGGGAACAAAAATTTAGGTAGCTGAGAAGAAGCACAACTTTCCCCGACACTGATAAATGCAAGGAACTTCTCTGGTGACTTCCAGTCAACAGGACTCAGTGCTCTGTGAAAGGCAATGTTCTTTATCAAATCTCTAAGGGACTTTAGTGATTCAGACGTAATTCTGAATTAATTCATTGTGTAATCTAACAAACATTTGAATACCTCATGTTCCACCACAGTGAGAGATATGATTCTCTGACAAGAGAGTACCATTTGTCAGGAGGTATAGATACAACCACTTACAATAAAGTGTAGTAAGTACTGTAAGATTGGGGGCTGGAGAGATGGCTCAGTAGTTAAGAGCATTTGCTGCTCTTGCAAAGGACCTGGGATTAGTTCTCAGCGTCCACATAGTCTCACAACTGCCTGTAACTCCAGTTCCACCCTAGTCTGACGCCCTCTTCTGGAATCCTCAGGTACCTGCATACATAAAGTGCATGTACAAGATGCTCACATATATAGATACAAAAAAAATTGAGATGAGTAAAGGACTGTAATATATATACATATGTATACATACACACATATATACATATGTATATACATATATACACATACATACAAAGGGTTCAGAATCAAGTGATTTTTTTTAATTTATTTACTTTTTTTTATTGAGAAAAGGAGAAAGAAAAAAAAAGTTTCCCCCTCCTCCCAGCCTCCCATTTCCCTCCCCCTCCTCCCACCTTTCTCCCCCTCCCCCCACTCCTCTCCCCCTCCCTCTCTAGTCTAAAGAGCAGTCAGGGTTCCCTGCCCTGTGGTAAGTCCTAGGTCCTCCCCCCTCCATCCATTTCTAGGAAGGTGAACATCCAAACTGGCTAGGCTCCCACAAAGCCAGCACATTACGTAGGTTCAAAACCCAGTGCCATTGTCCTTGGCGTCTCATCCGCCCTCATTGTTCGCCATGCTCAGAGAGTCCAGTTTTATCCCATGCTTTTCCAGTCACAGTCCAGCTGGCCTTGAGCTCCCAGTAGATCAGCTCCACTGTCTCAGTGGGTGGGTGCACCCCTCGTGGTCCCGACTTCTTTGCTCATGCTCTCCCTCCTTCTTGTGTGTGTGGATACATGTGTGTGGCTATTTGAGGTTAATATCTGGGCTCATTCTCCATCACTCTCCAGCACATTATTTTTGGCAGCGTCTCTCAGTCAAGCCCACAGTTTGCTGATATGGCTGTATCACCAGCCTGATTGCTCTGGGACA
Organism: Microtus pennsylvanicus; assembly: GCF_037038515.1. Classification (NCBI taxonomy): domain Eukaryota; kingdom Metazoa; phylum Chordata; class Mammalia; order Rodentia; family Cricetidae; genus Microtus; species Microtus pennsylvanicus. The sequence goes on from NC_134588.1 coordinate 91,099,176, forward strand.
TCTCCTGTCTCCACTTTGTGAGGACAGAATTGCAACCCATTTGCATGAATTCACATGGATTCTGGGGACCTGAATTCCAGAACTCTTGCTTTCCAGGCAAACACTCTTAATTGCTGAACCACCTCTCCAGCCCTTGTTTAGTTCATTTAGTTTAGTTAAGGTTTTTTGTTTGTTTGTTTTCTTTTGTTTTTTTAAGATGATCTCATTATGTTGTATGTTGGCTCTAAATTCCTGGGCTACAGTGATTCTCCTGCTTCAGCCTCCCAAAGAGCTAGGACTATAAGCATGTGCTACTCTGCCCAGCTAGGAGGCTATGCTTGAGATATTTTGAGTAACAGTTTACCAGGCAATTGGAGGGGAAGGTATATTCCCAGACAGGAGAATAAAACAAGTGCCTTCGTCAGTTCTGGGTTGCTCCAGCAAAACAGCTCAAATGGAGAAATTATGGAGAAGTTGCTTTTGCTCATGACTACAGTGGCTGAGGTTTTCAGAAAGCTTATGCTAGCATCCTGGCAAGGGACGCCTGGGTATGTCACAATATGGTGAGGTGGAAAGAAAACTATCTGCATACAGAAGGACCAGGAGCATGGAGTGGCATTGCTTTTGATAACTCACTTTCTGATCCAGTCATGAAAGACCCACTCCCGCCCAAAGAGGTAGCATTGTAAACCTTGGTGGCACACTTTTTTAATCCCAGTACTTGAAAGGTATAGGAGCATCTTCAAAGGCCTGTCTGAGCTAGTAATAAAGACCATCTCTCAAACAAGATTATACACACATTAAAAAAAAAAGCCAGGCCAGGGGATGATGGTGGCGCATGCCTTTAATCCCAACACTTGGGAGGCAGAGGCAGGTGGATCTTTGTGAGCTTGAGGCCAACCTGGTCTACAAAGCTGGTTTCAAACAGCTAGGGCTGTTACACACAGAGAAACCCTGCCTCAAAAAACAAACACAAAATACCAGGCAAACCCCCCACAAAATTCAAGAGACAGTAATAATTCATTCATGAGGAGAGAGTCCGATGACTTGATTATCACTCACTAGATCCCATTTTCTTGACTGTTTCCCATCTCAACACCACCACTCTGAGATGCTTCCAGCACACAAACCTTTGAGAGAAAAAGCATGTCCCAGCCACATCACTGAAGAATGGTACCCAGGCTTGCTTATGGATTAGCAAAGGGCTCAGTCATAGAGTTTGTCAGGACCTGGTTTGTGAAGGTCTTCTATCCCAGGCTGAGGAGCTCATATTTTATTCTGTGTCTTTAAGATAAACACTGGGTACTCGGGTAGGGTAGGCTGGGTGTTTCTGTAGCCTAAGATTAAAGTGTGGAAGGGGGCGTAGTTTGTAGGTTTGAGTTAGGTTGCATTCACAGCTATCTTTGTCTGCATGGCTTTCTTTTTTCTTTTTCCTTTCCTTTCCCTTTCTTTCTTTCTTCCTTCCTTCCTTCCTTTCTTCCTTCCTTCCTTCCTTCCTTCCTTCCTTCCTTCCTTCCTTTCTTTTTTTCTTTCTTTTGAGGCATGGTTTCTTGATGTAGCCTTGGCTGTCCTACAACTTGCTTGGTTGACCAGGCTGACCTTGAACTAAGGGAGATCTGCCTGCCTCTGCCTCCTGAGTGCTGGGGTCAAAGACATGGGCCACTACCGCCTGGCTACATGGCTTGCTTTCTTTTATTTTTCTTTTTTTCTTTTTTCTTTTCTTGGTTTTTTGAGACAGGGTTTCTCTGTAGCTTTGGAGCCTGTCCTGAAACTAGCTCTGTAGACCAGGCTGTCCTCGAACTCACAGAGATCCGCCTGACTCTGCCTCCCAAGTGCTGGGATCAAAGGCGTGCGCCACCACTGCCTCGGCTAGCACGGCTTTCTATAAGGGATTCAATACTTGTTTTTGAGACACTATCACAACTGCTACTCTATCAAGATAACACGAGAAATACCACGATAATCTTTAAGGAGATTAGTCTAATAGCACAATATTGGCCCAAGGTCAGGAGAGATAATATAATTTTTTGCATTCTTTAAAAAAGGTTTATTATTTTGTTTGTATATTGTGTGGACACACATGTGCCATGAAGGGCATGTGAAAGTCATAGAACAACTTGTGGAAGTCGGTACTCTCCTTTTACGCCTGACCACATGATCAGGCATGGTACTTTCCAACGCCAAACTGAGTAACTGCAAGTTTTCTTACTGGAGAAAGTGCCTGAAGCTAAACCCCTTCAGCTGCGTTCCATTTCAGCTGGGATAACCAGGGTTCATTTGTTCATGGCTGGCAGAGTGTTACATAAATGCAATTTGGGTGCCAGTCTTTTACTTTGCCTTGTCTACCCCACAAAATTGCTGTTCCCTTTAAAAATTCTGGGGTATGTCACAGGGTGGTGGGACAAACCTTTAATCCCAGCTCTTGGGGGCTGGAGGCAGGTGGATCTCTATGAACGCAAGGCCAGACTGGTCTACAGAGCAAGTTCCAGGGCATACAGGGCTACACAGAAAAACTCTGTCTGGGAAAAAAAAAATCTGGGGCAACAAATGATGACAAAGAGAAGTTTCAGTTCCAAAGCTGCGGACCTGTTCTTCCTGTAACTACAGCACTGACAGCTGAGTGCAGGGCAGGAGGGAGGCTCGGCAGTTAAGAACACAAACTGCTCTCGCAGAGGCCAGGGTTTGGTTCCCAGTACTCATGTTGGGCAGCTCACAATCACCTGTAATTCTAGCCCCTCGGGGATCCTGGGATGTTTCTGCACTCATAAGCACATGCACGCGCACACACACACGCACACACACAAGACTATTAATGAGATGCCATTGGTCTAGTCAGGCATTGGTGACACAAGCCTTAATTTCAGCACTCAAGAGGCCCAGGGCTACACAGAGAAACTCTGTCTTAAAAAACAAAACAAAACAGTTACCATTTATCTTATTTCTCTATTTTATGTTGTGATTTGGCCTAATAATTTTATTTGTGTTTTCTTGTGTTTTCTAATACAGATACTGATATTTAAAGTTAGATTGAGGTGGTTTTCTTTTGTATTTCTTTCTTTGGGGGGCGTTGTTTCAAGACAAGATTGTGTGTGTGTGTGTGTGTGTGTGTGTGTGTGTGTGTGTGTGTGTGTCTGTGTAACAATCCTAACTTTCCTGAAATTTGTTTTGTAAACCAGGTTGGCCTTGATCACAGAGATCAGTCTGGCTCTGCCTCCCCAGTGTTGTGATTAAAGTCATGAGCCACCATTGCATGGCTCTTTTGTGTTTCTTTTTTCTTTTTAATTTATTTATTATGTATATAGTGTTCTGGGCACCAGATCTCATTACAGATGGGTGTGTGTCATCATGTGGTTGCTGGAAATTGAACTCAGGACCTCTGGAACAGCAGTCAGTTCTCTTAACCTCTGAGCTTTCTCTCCAGCCCATCTTTTGTGTTTCTTAACGATTTATCTGTTTTTGTTTTGTTTGAGGCAGGTTTTCTCTGTGTAGTCTTGGCTGTTCTAGAACTTGATTTGTAGACCAGGCTGACTTCAGACTCATAGAAAGATCAGCCTGCCTCTGCCTCCCAAGTGCTGAAATTAAAGGTGTGTGCCACTATGCCTACCTTAATTTTTTTATCTTTAACTTTTAAGGCTTTTGTTAACTGGATTTGTATATAAGATGTTAAATATCTATAAACTGTTAAAATAGAATGTAAGGTTATTGTAAATTATTTGATGTTCTACAACCATAGCCCATCATTTTCTGTGTAAATCTAAAACAATAAGCTATAACACTGAGTACATATCATAAAAAGGGAACTGGGGATGTAGCTTGGTCGGCAGAGTGCTTGCCTAGCGTGCATAGGCCGGCCCTGTGTTTGATCCCAGTATCACACAGACCAAGTATGGGGGCACATGCTTATAATCTCAGTATTCAGGAAGCAGAAGCAGTAGGATCAGGAATTCAAAGTCACCTTCAACTACACAGCAAATTCAAGGTCATCCTGGGTTTGGTAAGACTCTCAAAAACGAACAAATTGAACGTAATGGGCACACCTGTAATCCCAGTACTCAGGAAGTAGAGGCAGGAGGATCAGAAACTCAAGGTCTTCCTCAAGTATACAGCAAGCTGAAGGCCAGCCCAAGATCCGTGAGGCCCTGTCTCAAAGCAAACAAATGAACAAACAGAGGTAGAGCTGTGTTATGGAATATTACTTTAACCAGGCAGAGACGTGTTAATATTTGTTTATGCTGCATTTGTTTAACTATGTAAATATATGTTACATTTGTTTATGCTGCATTTGTTCCAGGATGTAAAGACGTGTTGCTGTTTCACCTTGACTGCCTGAAGGCACCTGATTGGCCTAATAAAAAAACTAAATAGCCAATAGCTAGGCAGTAGAGGGATAGGCATGGCTGGTGGGCAGAAAGAATAGGTGGAAGGAGAGGGAAGAGAGAAAAAGAGTGAATGAGGGAGAGAAAGAGGGAGACACCCAGGGCCAGCCAGACAGCCAGACACAGAGAAGGACATACAGAATGAAAGAAAGGTAAAAAGCCCCAAGGCAAAATGTAGATGAAGAAAAATGGATTAAATTTAGTAATAAGAGCTAATGGGACAAGCATAAGATAAGGCTGAGCATTCATAACTAATACTAAGTCTCTGTGTCATGATTTGGAGGCTGGTTGGTGGCCAAAATAAAGCCTGTTACAGAGCTGGGGCTCAAGAGATGGCTCAGTGTTTAAAAGCACTTGCTGCTCTTGCAGAGATCTGAATTCAGTTTCCCAGCATCCATGTTAGGCACCTCACAAGCCCTACAATTCCAGCTACAGGGATATCTGCTGTCTCTGGCCTCTGCAGGCACCAGTCCTATATGCAAATTCCCTTGAGCAGACACATACACATAATTTTTTTTAAAATCTTTATCTTTAAAAAAGAAATAGAACTAAGAGGGTCAATATTAAGTAGCAGTGAACTCTTCAGTACAGGAGAGACTTCAGGACTATGGGATAAAAATATTATACAAAGATAGGTGAGTTGGGTCTGATCACCTGTAAGAATCTTTCTAGTGAGTTTTTTATTTCACAAGCTTTGCACTTAACCTTGATGAACCCTCTTCCATGATGCTGCGTCTCTCAGACCCCTTATAGTCACTAGCTTTTCAGATTTTCTTTTCTCTGCCCATCTGTGTCCCCAGTGCCCCAGGTGCTAAGGAGCTGTGCAGAGTTCGTGCAAGAGTATGGAGTGGTGGATGGGATCTACCGCCTCTCAGGGGTCTCCTCTAACATCCAGAAGCTCCGGTGAGTCAGACAGAGTGGACAGGCTCTGTGGGCCAGACAGTCATGGTAAAAGCTGCTGGGGAGAGCTGGAGGAGGGGTAAGGGAACGTGGGAGAAGGAAGCACAGAGGTTAGGTGCTATTCCAGCGAGAGGCTCTGAAGTCTGGTCAGGCAAGGTGGGGACCCCAAGCTCACTCCCCCAGCAGACATACTCTCCCCGTTCCCACATATGCAGTCTGCTTTTAAAACACACACACACATACTTGCATGCACATACACATGATTTGCATACTATAAAATTCACTATTTAAAAATGTTTGCATCAGTTATATTTAGTATAATCACAACACTGCAATCATTACCATTAATTCCAGAACATGTCACCATCCTCTCTACATTTCCCCTTCACCTAACTTGACTTTCTGTCTGTATAGATCTGTCTCTTCTGGACATCTCATAAAAAGTAACAATACAATGCATGTTTTCACTGTCTCTTCACTCTGAGTCCTTTCAAGGTTCACACATGCTGCAGCATGTACTAGTATTTTATTGCTTTCTGTAGATGAATACAATTCTCCAGCATGGCTATGCATTTTTTTCTACCCTTTTATCAGTTGATGGCTCAACAGGTTGTTTCCACCTTGGGCTATTATGAATAATTCTACTACAAACATGTACAAGTTTTCATGGCTGTATCTCACTTATTATTAATGTAAACCTGAGTGGGATGGCTGGGCCATATGGCAACTCATGTTAAACTTTTCAAAGTAACTGCCAAACTGTTTAATATAACAGTGTATCACTTACATGTCTGCCTGCCCTATATGAAGGCTCCAGTTTCTCCGCAGTGCTGGCAACATTTGTTACTGTCTTTCTGATTGTAGGCTTCCTAGTGGGTGTGTATGATATGTCATTGTGATTTATGTGTGCATCTCCCCAGCTACAGATGAAGTTGAACACCTGTCGTGCCTTCCTTTTGGGAAACGCCTATTCAAATCTTATGCTTCTGCTTAATTTTTTTTAAATCATTGAGTTGTAATAAATTATATGTTCTGAATGTCAAAGGTTTTTTTTGGTTTTTTTTTTTTGTTTTTTGTTTTTTGAGACAGGGTTACACTGCGTAGCCCTAGCTGTCCTGGAACTCACTCTGTAGATCAGGCGGGCTTTGAATGCACAGAGATTCGCCTGCCTCTGCCTTCTAAGTGCTGGGATTAAAGCGCACCATCATGGCCTGGCAAAGTACTAGGTTTTAATCAGATGTATGATGAGCAGTATTTTCCCCTCCCCATCTGTGGTTTGTGGGTTGTTCTCTTCCTCTTCTTCTTTGTGGTAGCGGGGATTTTGAACCCAGGGTTCTTTTTATTGATAGTATCCTTTGACACATAAACGTTCCTTTTCTTTTCTTCTATTGTGTATGGTATATGCACGTATATGTTTGTGTGGTTATGTGCATTTGTGTGGAGGCCAGAGATCAATGTTGCCTGTTTTCCTCAATTGCCTAATTTTAAAAATGAATTTATTTTTATTAAAGTATCTTTATTTTATGTGCATGGGTTCTGTGCCTGCTTGTATGCCTGTGTACAACGTGTGTGCCTGGTGCCCAGAGACGCCAGATGAGGCCCAGAACTAGAGTTACAAACGACTGTGGGGCATCATAAGGGTGCTGGGAACGGAACCTTGGTCCTTTGGAAGAGCAGCTAGTGCTCTTAACCGCTGAGCATCTTTCCAGTCCTCTCCACGTTTTTGTTATTATTAATGTTGCTGTTGTTTGAGTCAGGGATCTTGCTGAACTTGAAGCTTTCAGATTTGGCTAGACAGAATGGCCAGCAAGCTCCTGGGATTCCCCAGTGCTGTTCTTACAGGTCTCTGCTGCCTTGCCTGGCTTTTCCTGTGAGTGCTGGGGATCCGAACTCAGAGGCTTAAGCTTATGGGGCAAGCACTTTATCAACTGAGGTGTTTCCCTAGCCCCTTGTCTTGCTCTCTCTCTTTTTCCCCCCTTACTCTGTAACTTAGAATTTATTACATAGCATAGGCTAATCTCAAATTCACGGAAATCTTCCCGTCTCGGGAGAATTTGTGTCATCCATTTATCTATCTTCTTTTGGTTGTTGGCACTTTGGGTGCCATATCTGAGCACCTGCCAGCTAATCAAATCAAGATCATGAAGACAACACCCAGGCTAGGCAAAGTGGTATGTGTTTTGAATGCCAGCATTTAAGAGGCAAAGTCAGATGGATCTTTGTGAGTCAGAGCTCAACTTGGTCTATATATTGAGTTCCAGACCACCCAAGAACTATATAGCAGGACCCTTTCTCAAAAAAAGAAAAGGAAAAAGGAGAGATGCATTTAGGTCCATCGCCTGTGTCTATTGAGTCCGCTCTACCTCTTCGCTGCTAATCATAGATCCCTAGTTAGTCATGTGCAGATCCACTTACTTGTCTCTACTCATCTTTACATTCACGTCTACATATCCACATATGCAATTCCTAATATTTCCTGACATACATAGAAAATATATGTAAATACTCCAGTGAACGTATATAATGTATATACATGTGAATATGCATACATTCCAGCATTCTCCCTCCAAGTCTCACCCATGTGGACCATGACCTGCCTGCAGCTGACCTCTATGGGTCCTGCTTCTCCCTACATATCCCCCCGTCTGACCTGTACCACGCCTGACCACTCTGCCCCTCCCCAGGCAGGAGTTCGAGGCCGAGCGGAAGCCGGACCTTCGGCGGGACGTATACCTCCAGGACATTCACTGCGTCTCCTCCTTGTGCAAGGCCTATTTCAGAGAGCTGCCAGATCCCCTCCTCACTTACCGGCTCTATGACAAATTTGCCGTGAGTTGAGAGGCAGGGGGGTGGGAGACAGGGTTCAAGGGCCACAGCTTCCGTTTCGACACCCCAGTTGTGTCACGTGCCAGGCACGGTCCTGGGAGCCTGACAGTTAAGCATTACTGAGGAGAAGAGCCCTCCTTCCCAGACCTCGTCAACCCCCTGCCACCTCTGCCAGCCTCTGTCCCTCTTGTCTTCACTCTCTCCCTATCGTGTTTCCCCTAAGACCTGCAGACCTCACAGAGCACAGCGGTAAGACTTGGGAGGTAAAGGGCAGGCTGTCAGAGCTGGGAGGCCTTGGAAAGCACCTAGACCAGAGTTTCCCTACACTTAAGAGAACAAAAATGCTGTTTACATAACAAAAAAAATATTTTCAGGAATGTCCCTCCAGTTACAGCTATAACTGTATTTAAATCTTAAACAGTTTTGGAGGAGAAAACACATGACAAAAATGGTGTCCTGATTTGAGTAATACTTTTTTTCCCCCTTTTCTTTTTCTTTTTTTGGTTTTTTACACATGGTTTCTCTGTGTAGCTTTGGAGCCGGTCCTGGAACTTGCTCTGTAGACCAGGCTGGCCTCGAACTCACAGAGATCCTCCCAAGTGCTGGGATTAAAGGCGTGCGCCACTATCACCCGGCTTGAGTAATACTTTTAAAGTAAAGTTCTAGCTTCTTCGGAGGTTGAGGCAGAAGGATTGCTGGAGCCTAGAGTTTGAGCATAGATTGGACAACATAGCAAAGTCCCATCTACTTGCCAAGAGCTTGCATTTTATTGAGTGCAACAACATTGAGACTCAGAATAGCAACCGCAGCCTGCTCAGTCCATCCAGACCAGCCTGGGTGGATCACCTTCCCAGACACCTTTCAAAGGTCTAGCTCCACAGCTGTACCGAGGTGGACACTGAGGCAGGGGAAATGGCAGTGAGTTGCTCAAGGTCACAAGACTACGCGTAAATAAGATTCAGCAATCAGCTGCGTGGTGGTGGCTCCTGCCTTTAATCCCAGCACTTGGGCGGCAGGTGAATCATTGTGAGTTCGAGGCCAGCCTGGCCCACAAGAGCAAGTTCCGGGACAGGCTCCAAAGCTACAGAGAAACCCTGCCTCAAAAAATTTTTAAAAAATTCAGTAGTCATTTGTGCGCCCAAAGGTCCTAAGCTTGATTTCTGTGGTTTTGGGGATTGAACCAGTGCTCTTCTGCATGGCAGGAAAGCACTCTACCACTGGGTTACATCCCGATCCTTGTTTCCTGCCTCCTGCCTCTGCCTCTAGAGTGCTGGGGTCAGAGGCATGTGCTACCATGCTCAGCCTGAGGTGTTTCCACTGTTTTATGGTGCCTTGAAGATCTAGGCGGGGCCATTGTGGGACACAGCAATAGATGGTCCCTGAGAGTTTAATTTGGACCTCTGCGAAGCAAGCAGGTCATCTGTGAGTCAATGTCTCCCTCTTATACCCTGGTCCCCAATTAGGAGGCAGTGGCTGTGCAGCTAGAGCCAGAACGCTTGATCAAGATCCTTGATGTGCTCCAGGAACTCCCTGCCCCAAACTACAGGTGTGTGGGGTTCCGCCCTCTGTACTCCAGAGACACCCCAGCCCCGGCCCTCCCTACAGTCCCAGCCTTGCTGGCTCTCCCAGCTCTCAGGTCAGCCCACCCCTGCCTTGATGTTCTTTTGGGTGATTCTGTTCTTGATTTCTGCAGGACGCTGGAGTTCCTTATGAGGCACTTGGTCCACATGGCCTCATTTAGTGCCCAAACCAACATGCATGCCCGAAATCTGGCGATTGTGTGGGCCCCCAACCTGCTCAGGTGGGTGTATGTGTGAGCAGTGTGGAGCTGCTCGGAGACTTGGTGTAGCAAGATACACTCGATGTGGTTGTGAGGGTGCACTGGAGAGGATTTGGGGGTCTCATAAACCCAGCAAGACAGGGAAGTTCAGCAGTGGCTAAGTAGTATAAAGTCCACCAACTTGGGCCTTCACTGAGACCAAGTGAATTTCTTAAGAGCAAGACTTGCACTGTGCTGTGGAGGCTGGAGACTAGAATATTGGTCTTTGCCAAACATTTACTGAGAGAACATCTTACAGTCTGTTCAGGAACTGGCCTGTCTCTGACTCATTATGGCACAAAGCATTATTAATTATAACAATTCTTGGTCTTCCTTTTGCGGTACAGTGCAAGGAGTATGGCAGGACATCGCAGATGGCTTTCTCGGGGGAAGTGGTATTTGAACTTGAATCATACCTGTGGCTTAAGAGGTAGTTGTGAAGGTAAAGACCAGGGGCAGAGGTATAGAGCATTTCAGAGGTTAGGCATTTGTAATATGACTTTGACACTAGCACTTGGGAGACGGAGGCAGGTGGATTTTTGTGAGTTCAAGGCCAGTCTGGTGTACACTGACAGTTCTAAGTCAGTTACAGCCACAGCTACGTAATGAGACCTGTCTGTCATTTGTGTGTGTGTGTGTGTGTGTGTTTTCAGGAAGACTTTAGATAGGGAAGTGTTTTGAGTCTTGGGAGGGACTGATTCCACATCTTTACAGGTCTAAGGACATAGAGGCCTCTGGCTTCAATGGGACCGCAGCATTCATGGAGGTGCGAGTGCAATCCATTGTCGTGGAGTTCATCCTCACCCATGTGGAGCAGCTCTTTGGGGGTGCCTCCCTCTCTGGTTAGTGTCCTTTCTGCCCGTTACCCATCACCACTCTCTGCTGGGAAGAGCTTTTTAGTTGCTTTATGGTTTTGACTAAGATCAGCTCTAGAGAGCCTCACAAGTCGCTTCATTCAGACCCCTCATTTTGTGGGTAGGAAGACTGTGTCTCTCACAGAGGGCAGTACGTGATGAGCACCTGCAGAGAACACTGGAGAAGTGTTAGTACAGCTAGGGCTTGGGCAGGCCTCTTCCGTGGGCATTCTAGCACATAGATCAGTCTCTGCAGCACCACCTTGGAGGACAAGGCTAATGTCTTGGGATCTCCTGATCCTCTTCGTTCTTGAGAATACCCTTCTGAAATGGATAGAGAGGATCTATCTCCAAGAACCTCTGAATATATCCTTAGCTTGGTAGTTTGTTGTGGGGGGGATGGACTGGGGACTTGAGGTTCCTTTCTTGGTTCTGTTATTGGCTGGCCAATTCTTTTCGTTCTCCTAGCTGGTGCAGATGTGGAGAGTGGATGGCTGCCAGGGGCCCGGGCATCAGGCAGCTCTGAGGACTTCATGCCCAGGCCTCCTCCCTACCACTTGCCTAGCATCTTACAGGCTGGCGATGGACCACCGCAGATCCGGCCCTACCATACCATCATTGAGATTGCAGAACACAAGTAAGGCCTGCTTCCCGGGACTTCTTCCCTTGCACTGAGTCACCCAGACTCCACTCCTAATTATATCTCCATTCTCTGCAGGAGAAAGGGATCTTTGAAGGTCAGGAAATGGCGATCTATCTTCAATTTGGGTCGCTCTGGCAATGAGACAAAACGTAAACTTCCACTGCGGGCTGAGGACAGGGGTAGGTCTGGGATGATGAGGAAATGGGGCTCTGGTGAGGGCGTGCGAGGTCTTGGTGCTATGCACATTCATCTTTTTCAGAAGAAAAAGCCAACAAGGGGACACTGCGGCCCGCTAAGAGCATGGACTCACTGAGTGCTGCAGCTGGCGCCATTGATGGTGAGGACAGATGTTAGTGGCTATGTGTGTATGCGCTGTGACAATTACAGCACAGGCTTGGGTGTCTATAAATGTGGCCAAGTGTGTCTAGTAATTTTAAAAGAATCACAAATAATTATATATCAGTCTTGGATACACACGGCAAGTTTTACAATAGATGAGCCTGTTGTCTAATCTCTGGGTATGTTCATGAGTATTTGTACATGGAGACTCTCTGTGTGTGTGTGTGTGTGTGTGTGTGTGTGTTAGTGGTAGCTAGTGACTGTATCTACAGAGAGGGAAGAGGATCCATCAGGTATGTGTGACCTTTAACCTGCTGACTGGGTGGATAATTTGCAGTAGAGGCCAAAAGAAAGCTGGGTCTGGTACCTTCCAATTATCCTACCTCTAAAACCTAAGAAAACAGAGCCGCTGAGTCTGACCTGAGCTGTCAAGACCCTTTGGAGCTGAGGCTGCTGAATACCTGACCCTCTCTCTCTTCCACAGAGCCAGAGCGACTGGTGGGGCCCAGCAGTCCTCAGTCAAGCTCACTGATATCTGAGAGCTTGGAGAATAATTCTATGGATGCAGCAGAGGGTGAACAGGAACCTGAGGCGGAGGCACAGGGCAGTGCGAATTCTGAGCCGGGAACTCCACGAGCTGGGCGGTCAGCTATTCGGGCCTCGGGGAGCAGTCGTGCGGAGCGTTGTGCCGGTGTCCACATCTCAGACCCTTACAACGTCAACCTCCCGCTACACATAACCTCCATCCTCAGTGTACCTCCAAACATCATTTCTAACGTCTCCTTGGTCAGGCTTACCCGTGGCCTTGAGTGTCCCGCCCTACAGCCCAGGCCAAATCCCACCTCAGGTCCTGGCCCCGGCCCTGGCCCTGGCCCCCCAGGTGAGAACTTGGAGATTTCCCAGGACTGGAAAATAATCTAGAACTTTAGGTTGAAGCTGTGGGTGCTGAGGACGTAGCGTTGGAAGTTCAGAGGTCAGAGATCAGAGGCTTCAGCCCTTAGGCTTTGAACACAGTCTTACGTTGCCTGCCTAGATTTGGGGTTTGGGGATCCAGTGATATTATTAGGTTATATGAAGTGCACAAAGAAGGGATCTCTGTCAGGCTTCAAATCACTGATTTACCCCCAAGAATAGGGGCCTGTGCCAGACGCAAAAGGGATTTAGTAAGGTACGAGTAGGGGTAAGAACAAAAGTTGCTGTTAAGAGTCTCAGCAAATTAATATTAAGAGCTAAATATCACTTATCAATTCATGCTGAGGGCTGTATTAGACACTTCACAGGTATTAGCTCATTTTCTCATAACATGAAGATATAAGTATTGTTATTCTTACAACAGTAGAACCTGAAAGTTATCTTCAGCAATTACTACTGATTTAGGTAGCAAGAGCTAGGATGTGATTCATCCTCAGATTCCTATGCCCAAAGTGTCACTGATGAGAAAGCTGGGGTTGTATAAGGTCGACGTAAATAGAACAGTTAAGTGGACGGAGCTTCAGATTGTATAAGGTCGAGGTAAATAGAACAGTTAAGTGGACAGAACTCAAATTTTGTCTGCGCCACTTATTAGCTGCATAGCCTTGGACAAGCTGCTCTGAGCTTCAGTTTCGTTAAAGCCAACGGAGGATGAAGAGTTGGGGGCGTAGCTCTGTTGGTACAGTGCTTGCCTGATGTACAAAGCACTGGATTTTATCCCCAGCACCACATAAACCTGGTATGGAGGCTTATGTAATCCAACACTTCGGAGGTGGAGATGGAAGACTGGAAGTTTGAGGTCATCCCTGGCTCCATAGTTTGAGATCAGCCTGGGATACAGGAGACCTGTGTCAAAAAAAGGGTGTGGTACAACATCCTCTATAATATTTCTTTATTTTTGGAGGGTATTTGTGTGAAGGGGAGTTGCCTGTGCAGGTGTGTACATGAATATAGGAACCAGAGGACCACCTTAGGTGTTGTTCTTAGATGTCCACATTTTTTTTTCTATGACAGAGTATTTCAATGACCTGGAACTCCCCAAGTAGGCTAGAGTGGTCAGCTCCAGGGACTGACCTGCCCCTCTTGCCTAGCACTGGGATCAGAAGAGCACACCAACTTTCTGGGGATCCAACTCAGGTCCTCGGGGCTGGAGAGATGACTGCTCTTCCAGAGGTCCTGAGTTCAAGTCCCAGCAACCACACAGTGGCTCACAGCCATCTGTAATGAGATGTGCAGGCACACATGCAGATAGAACACTATACATAATAAATAAATTAAAAAAACAAACATAGGTCCTCATATTTGCATACACTCATTATGAACCAAGCTATCCAGCCAGCCCCTATAAGTAACAGTTTATTCTGTAGGGAAAATATAAAGATTAATTATAAAAATATCAAACACAGTCAGACAGTGGTGGTGCATGCCTTTAATCCCAGCACTCAAAAAGCAGAGACAGGTGGACCTTTGTGAGTTCGAGGCCAGCCTGGTCTACAAGAGCTAGCTCCAGGACAGGTTCCAAAGCTACAGAGAAACCCTGTCTCAAAAAACAAAAAACAAAACACACACACACACACACACACACACACACACACACACACACACACACATCAATGCTTAGAGCTGGTGGTGCATGTCTTTTTAATCCCAGCATTTAGAAGGCATAGATATCTTGATCTCTGGGAGTTGAGGCCAACCTGGTTTACGTAGTCAGTCCAGGCCAAGTAGTGCTATGTAGTGACACCTTGCCTCAAAAACAAAGAAATACACAAACACCCCACAATGCTTGGCACTTGAGTGAGAATAAAGAGAGCTGTCAGCAGTGAGCCATTCTGGTCTGAGAGGAGAAGCCATGTTGACTAGTACATACCAGGAGTGTTGGGCCCCTAGAGTATCAATGTGAGGAATACCCATACCTGAAAGCATTGGGGCTGACCTTGACTTTTGGATTTCTGAAACTACTTTTCTTCCAACAGATGAGAAGTTGGAGACAAGATCAGCCCCAGGTCCCCTGGCTGACTCAAACCCAGCAGACATGACTACTGCCCTGGAGGACTCCTTGTCCCAGGAGGTGCAGGATTCCTTCTCCTTCCTAGAGGACTTGAGCAGCTCAGAGCCTGAGTGGGTGGGGGTGGAGGATAGGGAGGTGGCCAAGGCAGAAGCCGCAGGAACAGCAGGAGCAGCAGGAGCAGCAGGAGCAGCACCTTTCTCCCTTGGGGAGGATGACCCTGGGATGGGCTACCTGGAGGAGCTCCTGGGAGTTGGGCCTCAGGTAAGGAGGAGCTGTGCTGGGTATTTGGGTAGTGTGTAGCCTAGAGAGTGGCTAGGGCTACCTGGTCTTAGACACAATGTTTTGCCTACAGGTGGAAGAGTTTTCTGTAGAGCCACCCCTGGATGATCTGTCTCTGGACGATGCACAGTATGTCCTGGCTCCTAGCTGCTGCTCCCTCGATTCTGCTGGTCCCACACCTGATGTGGAAGAAGAAAATGGGGAAGAAGTCTTCCTGAGTGCCTATGATGATTTGAGCCCCCTTCTGAGCCCTAGATCCACGAACTGGGAGGGTATAGGGAGTCTGGAGGAAGAGGCAGCAAGATGTGGGAAACAACCTCCAACACAGGCTGAACAGAAACAGGCGTGCCGGGAAGCTGAAGAGGACAAGGAAGCTGGGCCTGGAAGCACATCGGCTAACAGGGAAGATGCTGAGGCAACTCCAGAGGCTGAGATGGAAGCTGGGGAAGCTGATGAGGAAGGAGGGGAAGGGGAAAGAAGTCAAAAGGTGATGGGTAGTTTTGAAAAGGGGAATAGTGAAGAGATAGAGACCGTGGAAGGAAATTCCAAAGGTCAAGAGGTTGAAAGTATAGAGACCAAAGATACGGAGAAAACAAGAGAAGAGGATAAAGACAAGCAGGAAAGAGAGAGTGGGAGAAAAGAAGGAGCTGAGAAAGGAGAGGACACCCCCGTAGAAACTGGAATGGATCCAGAGCATCCGGTCCAGGAATACCTGCTTCCTGGAGAGAGCTGGGAAGTGGTACACAACCAAGAGACTGAGAAAGGCAACAAGGATGAGATCAAAGGACTGAGTGGGAATACTGACCACCAGTCAAGAGAAGACCAAGGACATAGTGCAGATGGTAGAAGTCCAGTAGAAGATAATGATAATGGGGAGGAAGAGGAGGTCAGCAAGGAAGAAAAAAGTATAGATATAGAAACTGAAGGCAAGAGAGCTGTTGGTGACCACTTAGAAGAGGGGGCCCTCTCTGAAGAGCCAGGTGTAGAGTTCCTGGAGGTTGACAGTACAGAAGAAGTCAATGAACAGTCTTCTGAGATGGAACAAGGCCCTCCACAGCCATCTGAACCAGAGGGGATGGAGGCTGAGGGACAGCTCAGTTCTGAGGCATGTGACTTGAACTCTTGTCCCTGTGGTTCAACTGGTGGTGTGGGCATGCGTCTGGCTTCTACCCTAGTTCAGGTCCAACAGGTCCGCTCTGTTCCTGTAGTACCCCCCAAACCACAGTTTGCCAAGATGCCCAGTGCAATGTGTAGTAAGATCCATGTAGCACCTGCAAACCCATGTCCAAGACCTGGTAGGCTTGATGGGACTCCTGGAGAAAGAGCTTGGGGGTCTCGTGCTTCTTGGAGGAACGGAGGTAGTCTTTCCTTTGATGCTGCTGTGGCCCTGGCCCGGGAACGCCAGAGAACTGAGGCGCAGGGAATTCGGCGGACCCAGACTTGTACTGGGGGTGGGGATTATAGCCTCAACTCCAGAACCTCTCCCTGTAGCATGATTCCTGCCCATTCTTCCCGGCCCCTTAGCTGTCTGGAACTCCCACCTGAAGGCACAGAAGGGTCTGAGCCCAGGAGTCGGCTTAGTCTGCCCCCTAGAGAGCTTCACCCCCCTGTCCCTCTTATGTCCCCTCAGCGTCAGACATATGCCTTTGAAACACAGACTAACCGTGGGAAAGAAGGGCTGTGATTAGGATGGGACAAGAGGAATCAGAAATTTATCGTCAATCTCTGGAACCCTCACCTAGCTGTCGTTGCACCCTTGGCAGCTGAAGTTCCAATTCCATAGGCTTGGGTCCTCTAGCTACTTGTTTTGACCATGAGAGGCCTTGGTGGGTTTACTTGAGTTTGTGTTAGACACAAAGCACTTATCTCTTAGCAGAGTCTTAAGAAATATAAGAAGATTTTATTCCCATGAAGTTGTGATTATTAACCAAAACATAGGGTAGGTAGAAACTTATTATTTTTCTTAAATTTAAATACATGGCGGGGGGGGGGGATTCCAGTCAAACTCCTGCCCTCTTCTGAGGCTGTGAACATCTCTTCATAGAAGCCCAAGGCAGATGTGGAAAATACAGGGCCAGATACAGAATTGCTTGCTTCTGTTTTGTTCCCAGATCCTTAACTATCTCCTGACCCTTTTAGCTCCAGATTAGGGGAAACACATCCAAGAAGCTCTTTAAAGTCCTCAGTGTTCACTGAAGGAAATGGATGGCATCTTCTGTTTTCAATTATTTGCAGAGGAAGTCCTGTACAGATCTCTCTGGTCTTTCTTTTTCCCATTAGAATACCCTCCTATTTCAGGAACGGGATGTCTGGTCATCACTCTGGCCCTGGCACTGTTTCTCTGCACAGGCAGGAGCTAGAAGCCTCATTTAGCCATGGTGGCTGTTTGATAATAAAATTGAATTTTTTATACTTAAATAGTGTATGGACTTACTCTTATTAAAGTCTTGGGAGGAAAGGTATCACATTTGAATGTTGCCAAAATGTATATATCTTGTTTAGATATTCTTTCTCGGTTGTCATGGGAACCTGGAGCTAGAAAGTAGAACTAAGTTCGTGGTGGTCAAGAAATGAGGAAGAGAAACCTGTATTTACATAATGTTCATCTAATGCCAGGAACTGGGCTAGATTTATGTGCATAAAAACTTTGCTCTTGAATTTATTTAATCTACTTAATTTGGTAAAGTTGGTATTAGTATTTCCATTTACAAATGAGAAAATTAATCTGTAATTAACTAAAAATACATGCTTATCAAAGATCTCAGAGTGAAGAAGCAGCAGTTTCCAGTGACACACGCCCTTAAACTTAGGCACTCAAGAGGCAGGGGCTGGGGAATCTATGTGACTTCAGAGACAGCCTGGTCTACATAAAACAGTTCAGAAAGACATAGTGATCCTGTCTCAAAAAAAAAAAAAAAACCGCATCAGTTGAGGATTTAAGATCGGGGTCTGAAATGGTTTCAGAATCTGAATTCTAGCTATTATACGTCACTATTCAAAAACCATCATGGGTATCACCCTGAATGAGAAAAAATAGTAATCAAAATTGTCACACATGATCCTTAGAAAAACTGGAAGCTATGAAGTCTTTGGGGGGATTGCTGACGCTAGTACAAAGGAATATACCCAGATCTACGTATGCCCAGGAATGTCCCAATGTCCACTTGGAAATCCCTCAAAATGATGCCCTGATCCAAGATGGCGTCCCAAATTGCCCTTGTTAAAGATGGCGCCGAAGAACGCCGTTTCTCCCCCTACTTCCTTTTAGCGGAACTAAAAAGGCTCCGCCTAGCACCAAGATGGAAGTACAGTTTAGACTTTTTTCTGGTTCTTGTTGAAAAAGCTGGAACTCTAGAGACGTCCCCAAAGATACTGCTTCTCTTCGGGGCCCGTAAAAAACTCGCATCCCCACGCCGGCTTCAGCGCGCCTCGAAGTTCGAAGCGAACGGAAACCGGGCGGTCGTGGGAACCCAGCGGTCGGCTGGGCGGGTCGAGGAGATACTTCCGCCCCTCACCAATATGGCTGCAGGCTGCGATTGCGCATGAGCAGTTGTCTATGGAGAGACCTAGATCCAAAGAGGGAGAACGCTGCCGGGGGAAATTGGCGACTGAAGCGGCCTGGGTCGGTGAGTGCCTGGGAGCCAGCCGGCGTCTGGAGACGAGGTGGAGCGGCCAGGCGGGGCAGCTTTGGTGTTGCTTCATTGTGTCAGGCCAGGCAACGCCTGGGCACGGAGCCTTTGTTTTGGGGGAGGGGGCCGTGGCCAGCTCTTTATCTCCTGCCCTGCTTTGTGGGCCGAGCTCGCTCCCCGCGCCGGAGTGCACACGTCCCACCCTCTCCGCAGGCCTGGAGAGGTCCCCGGCGTCCTTTTCCGTCTCCTCTGCGGAGCAGCCGGGGCGCGGGGCGAGCAAGGCTGGGCCGGCGGGGTCAGCGCGCGGGCTTCGGGGCTCGCGCCTGGCGGGTGCTCGGCTCCCCAAGCGCCTCCTACTAGTTGGTGGGCCTGCAGGGTGACGCCTCATTCTCCGGCCAGGTTCTGGCGCCTGAATTCTTTCGGAACTTTATCTTTTTGTTTGTTTGTTTGTTTGTTTGTTTTGCCTTTGCGTCCATACTTGGCGAGGGCGTTTGCTGGGCCCGCCTTTTGAGCGTGCCAACCACAACACCCTATGCTGATTTCCGTGTCACTTATTCTTAATGCTCAGGAAACGCTTCCGGATGTCCAACCAAGGTTTGAGTAAGTAGCCTAACGCCGTTGCTGGGTGGCCTCAGAAGTTGCACTGTCTGACAGTTGTGGGTTATACAGTTACCTCCTGTGCCTGGCCTTCTCTCTGGCCGCCTCCTGCAAGCCATGCAACTAGCTTCGGAGGTGCCCTTCCTCCTGGCGTTTGAGGATGGAGACCTAGTGGTCCCTAAACACTGGCGCTGCCTCCCTTTGCAGCCTTACTTTGGACGGGCAGTTTCACTTTCAGTTCCTCTTTGTTGTTGTTATTGTTACCATTTTCTTTGCACGCGGGCTTTCTAAAGTGATTCATCCGCTAAAGATTTTCTTTGGATTAGCAAGGTTTGGAGGACCTTATTGGTAGAGAGTTTACAAAAATCTTGCCCTTTCTTGCTGAGATTATTTTTATTGCGTTGTACTGTGCAGCTGTTTCTGGAGGCATCTGTCTGCTCAGTTCTTTGTTTTTCCGGTTCTCTGGCCGGGTGTCAAGAGTTCTAAGGCAGAAACATTGTAGATGGATTCCTCCCCCATTGTCTTTTCTCCTTCAGAACCCTGAGCCTGGATTCTCCCCCCCACCCCCCAGGCTTAGTTGATTTGGAGTTGTCATGGCAACATTTTTAGCAACTGTGTTTCTCTACAGGAAGTCTTGATGAATAAAATAAAGAAGCCTTGAATATGTTGCACTTGGGCTTTAGAGCTGGTAACAGATGCTGTAAATCTGGACTCCCCCAAACCAACAGCCCTGACAGTAGAATGGTGCCCAAGAGCCAAATCTAGGTTTTGTGGTTCCTGATGATTTTCCAGTGGCAAAAAGAGGTTCTGGTTTTTCCTTTAAACTTGAGGACTGGAATTTCTTTTTTCTTGTTATTTTATTTTGAGACATCTCACTTTTGATGATCTTCACATTTTGGAGGCTCTCACTATATAGAGCCCTGGCTGTCTTGGAACTCAGTATGTAGATCAGAATGTATTGGAACTCAAAGAGATCCACCTGCCTCTGCCTCCTGAGTGCTGGGACTAAAGGCGTGCACCAAAACGTGTGGTGTGGACTAGAATTTCTTTAGTTTTTCCAAGACAGGGTTTCTC
Organism: Microtus pennsylvanicus; assembly: GCF_037038515.1. Classification (NCBI taxonomy): domain Eukaryota; kingdom Metazoa; phylum Chordata; class Mammalia; order Rodentia; family Cricetidae; genus Microtus; species Microtus pennsylvanicus. Next base: position 91,119,474 of record NC_134588.1, read on the forward strand.
AGTGTAGTCCTGGAACTTACTCTGTAAACCAGGCTGGTCTTTAACTCAGAGATCTGTCTGCCTCTGCCTCCCAAGTGCTGGAATTAAAGGTGTGTGCCATCAACACCCAGAATCAGGGAACAGGGTGGGTGTTATTTGATCGTGGTGGTCTAATATGGCCCTGCTATTCCTATGAAACTGCTGTCGTAGCAGACTATAATAGCTTTAGTAATAATCCATAATTGCTTCAATAATGCACCTTGAAACACATTATTTCTCAGCCTTCCAGTATAATTATCTCCTTCCTCTCAGAGTTTGAATGACTAAGGAAGAACAGCCAGGTGGTGGTAGTGCCTGTGTTTAATCCCAGCACTCTGGGAGGCAGAGACAGATAGGATTTCTATGTTGGAGGTCAGCTTGGTCTACAGAGTGAGTTCCAGGACATCCAGAGCTAAATAGAGAAGCCCAGTTTTAACCAAAACCAAAAGAAAAAGAGCAAAGAATATTATTTTAAAAGTTGCTTTTAAAAAAGTTCTGGTACGCTGGGCTGTGGTGGCGCACGTCTTTAATCCCAGCACTAGGGAGGCAGAGGCAGGCGGATCTCTGGGAGTTCGAGGCCAGCCTGGTCTACAGAGCTAGTTCCGGGACAGGCACCAAAACTACAGAGAAACCCTGTCCCAAAAAAAAAAAAAGTTCTGGTGTGTGTGTACATACATGCATGTGGTCTGTGCACCTGTGGAGGTCAGAGCAGAGCTTTCGGGACTTAGTCTTATCTTTCTTGGTTTTTCAAGATAAGCTTTCTCTGTAGCTCTAGATTGTAGTAGGTTTTGACCGCCAGCCCCCAATCATGACACAGAAATTTATTATAAGTTATGAATGTTTGGCCTTATCTTATGCTTGTTTTTACTTTCTTTTTAATTACTTTGTGTGTCTTTTACATCATGTATCTTGATCCCCTTTATTTCCCTATCCCTTTGAATCTGCCCTCTGCCCCGCACCCCTCCACAAATAAAACAAAATTTCAGAGGAAAAGGGGGAAAAATTAAAAATCTCATCATGAAAGCTTCAGTGTAACACAGTGCGTCACACAGTACACCCCTTTCCCAAGTATCATTGCTTCACTTGCAAGTGTTCATTGCAGAGAGTCATTAGTCTGGTGCCCGGCGTCTGGTTTCTGCTATGCTCTTGATGCTGGGCGCCCACTGGAACTTATCCTGCTGTTGCTCTGTGTTGTGGAGATCCTGCAGTTTGGGGTCTGCAGGTTAGGTCCCTTTACGTGCTCCAGCAGATCATAGATGAGGTGGATGTTGGGCTTATGTTTGTTTCTTGTTAGCTCCTATAATTTATAGTATCCTGTTTCTCTTCATCTATGTTTTGCCTTGGGGCTTTTTTTTTAATGTTGTGTATCTTATTTTGCTTTTTCCTCTGTGTCTGGTTGGTTGGCAGTGCCTGGCTTCTGGCCCTGGGTGTGTCCCTCTCTTTCTCCCTTATTCTCTCTTCTCCAAGCCTAGATTCCTCTTCCTCCTTATTCTATCATCTGCCTGCCAGCCCTGCCTATCCCTCTACTGCCTAACTATTGGCCGGTCAGTCAGGTCCCTTAGGCAGGCAAAGTGAAACAGCAACACATCCTTACATAATTAAACACATGCAGCATAAATAAATGTAACACATCTTTACATCATTAAACAAACGCAGCATAAATAAATGTAACACATCTTTGCCTAGTTAATGTAATATTGCACATCAATAGATGTCCTGGAACTCACACTGTAGCCCAGGCTGGCCTCGAACTCACAGCAATCCTGCCTCATTTTACCTCCCCAGTGCTGGGATTAAAGGTGTGGACGTCTACTGCCCAGCTTGCTAAGCCGTCTTAACAGCCTGATTTTTCTCTTTGGTTCAGAGGACAACTTTAGGGTGTCGGTCCTTGCCTTGCTACCTTGTTGGAGACAGAGCCTCTCCACTGCTGCATTCGCCCCCCCGGCTTCCAGGGATTCCCTTACCTCTCCTGCTTGTCTGTCCATCGAGGCGTGCTGTGACTTACAGGTGCTCACGACGGCCTCCCTGCTCTCACCGCTGCGCCCTTTTCTTGTGTAGGTTTAGGTTTCCATTCCAAGTGCTTTTGTCCCTGAGCCATCTCCCAGTTTATGGTTTTTTGTTTGTTTGTTTTTGTTTCTGAGACAAGTTCTTGTAGCTCAACCTGGCCTAAGACTTGCTTTGCAACCCAGGATAGCCTTAAATTCCTAATTCTTCTGCCTCAACCTCCTAAGTATTGGGATTACAGGCATGGGCAAGCACACCTGGTTCTTTCCTCTCCAAGGTCTCATTCTGTAGCCAAAGCTAGCCTCAAACTTGCACCAATCTTCCTATCTCATTCCCTTGAGTGTTAGGATTCTCAGAGCGAGCACCGTGTCTCATGAGAATTGTTTTTCAATCACTGCAGGCCAGCCCTTGCCATCAGAATTGGGGAAATTGGCTGTCCTTTGCAGATAATTAGTTTATTTTCCTGGCTGTGTCTTCTTGGAGCCTAGGTTCCAGAACTTGGAAAACTGTTCAGTTGCGTGGCCTCACTGTTAACTATAATTTCCACCAGGATTTAGCTCTCAGACCTTTCAGTCAGGAGATACGAAGATTTCCAAAAGGAGACCAGATCCTCGGATGAGCTCCCTCACAGAGAGATGAAGGGGTAAGTGGACAAGTGGTGTCTGGGGTGAGAGAAGGATGACCGTGGGAATGCAAAGTGGCTAAGAGTTTAGATTCAGGCAGAACTGGATTTGGGTCCCCCAGCTCCATTACTCTGTGATTTAGTTTTAACTGTAAAGTAGGTATTATTATTGATTTCATATGTTGTTATTAGTATCATCCATTGGGCGGTAGTGGTGCATGCCTTTAATCTCAGCACTTGGGAGAGACAAAGGCAGGCTGATCTTTGAGTGTGGGGCCAGCCTTGTCTACAGAACAAGTTCTAGGACAACCAAGACTACACAGAGAAACCCTTTCTTGAAAAACCAAAAAGAAAAAAAAGTTATTATAGCCTAATTCTATGTACATAGCAAACACTTAGTTCACTAGTTTTTTGTTGTTGTTGTTTATTTCATTTTGTTTTTGAGGCAGAATATATCTCTACATAACCCTAACTGTCCTGGAACTCACTATGTAGACCAAGTTGGCGTCAAAAATCACAGAGATCTGCCTGCCTCTGCCTCCTGAGTGCTGAGATTAAGGGCGTGCGCCACCGTGACTGGCAGCAATTATCTGTTGTTTCCTGGCAGTAAACACTGTCGTTCTCTAACCTGACCTAACATCTGTTGTGGATGCTCCTGAGTTTGGGAGCCGTGTTACTAAGTCAATGAGCTTCTCACATCTTCCCTTTGTTTTTGTTTCACCACAAATAGGCAGCAGAAAACAGCTGAAACCGAAGAGGGGACGGTGCAGATTCAGGAAGGTGAATGCTAAAATCAAGACCACGCACCCATTGTAGCCTCCCTCCCTCCCTCCTCAACTGACTGGCCCATCTCCTGTGTACCACGGGTCTTTTAAATGCAATGCAAGTAGAACAGGGAGAAAGGCAGTTAACTCATAGATCTTTCTTTACCTCTTTTCTTTTTTTAAATTGATTTTATTGAGCTCTACATTTTTCTCTGCTCCCTTCCTTTCCCTTCCTCTTCAACTCTCTCCCATGGTCTCCATGCTCCCAGTTCACTCAGGAGATCTTGTCTTTTTCTACGTCGCTCTTTGCCTCTTTTAATTTAGGTGCAGTGGCTACTGGAGAGGACCCAACTAGTGTAGCCATCGCCAGCATCCAGTCAGCTGCCACTTTCCCCGATCCCAACGTCAAGTACGTCTTCCGAACTGAGAATGGGGGCCAGGTAAGGGAGGGGGCCAGGTGACTGCAGATGTTACCTGGGCTTGGGCTCAAGGGAGGTGCCTGGACACATTTGGGGAGCTGTGACTTGGAGAATGAGATGGAACTGTACTATTGGGGTGGAATGTTGGTAGGAGGCTAAGATAGAGGTTGGTGTGGGGCTTGGATATGCGAAAGCCTCAAAATGAGGAAAGAAGGGACAAATAGCTGAATCTGCTTTTGAAAGGTCCCTGGGACTCAATCCAAGAGGCACTTTTTTTTTTTAATTTTTAATTTTTTTTTTTGTTTGTTTTTGTTTTTGAGACAGGGTTTCTCTGTAGCTTTGGAGCCTGTCCCTGGGACTAGCTCTTGTAGACCAGGCTGGCCTCGAACTCACAGAGATTGGAGTGCTGGGATTAAAGGCGTGCGCCACCACTGCCCGGCCCAAGAGGCACTTTTTGAGAGGGCCTAGGATTCTGGATACTTACTCTTGTCTTTTCTTCCCACCCCTCACCCCTCTTCATTGCTTCTAGGTGATGTACCGGGTGATCCAGGTGTCTGAGGGGCAGCTGGATGGCCAGACAGAAGGCACTGGTGCCATTAGTGGCTACCCTGCCACTCAGTCTATGACCCAGGTATGGGGACAAGCTGTGAGAGGACTAGAGAGCTCAGCACTAAGAGAAGCTACGGAGCCAATAGGAAGGAGGGGTGGGGTTAGAACAGTGGGATGCATCTTGGGTGGCTTTAACTTTAGGAGTGGATTCAGATGTATTCAACCTTCTGACTACAAATTCCCAAAATGATTGTTTATAAATGTTTGTTTTCATTTAAAGGGAGGATTAATTATAAATGGTTAATGGTCACAGTTAATCTCTTTTAAGAAAGGGGGGAATATAATATAGAAATGATACATTACATTGGTATGGACTTTGGTTTATTGATACAAATTTACGGTCAATTTTGTTATATGTATATTTTGACTTGTATTAAAATTATAAATCCGCCGGGCGGTGGTGGCGCACGCCTTTAATCCCAGCACTCGGGAGGCAGAGGCAGGCGGATCTCTGTGAGTTCGAGACCAGCCTGGTCTACAAGAGCTAGTTCCAGGACAGGCTCCAAAACCACAGAGAAACCCTGTCTCGAAAAACCAAAAAATAAAAATAAAAAAAAAATAAATAAAATTATAAATCGTCATTTATATTAGTCAAACTTGTCATTTAAGTATTGTCATTGAGACATGTCCCTGTCATCTACAAAGATCATGCCCATGAACAACGCAGTTGAGGCTGGAGAGATGGCTTAGCAGTTAGCAGCAGTTCTGAGCACTTTTTGCTTTAAAGAGAACCTGAGTTCAGTGCTTAATATCTGCATGGTGGATCACAGCCATCTGGTTTCAGGGTATCAAATATCCTCCTGCCTCCTCGGGCAAAAGGCAACATATAGTTTACATACATACATACATACATGCAGGCAAAATACTCCTACATATAAAAATAAGTCTTAAAAGACACAATTGAATTAAACGATTCATATTTTAAATAAGGATAGTTTTGTGTTGGGTTGCATTCATAGCTATCTTTGGTCACATGTGTTTCTCCTTCCTTCTGGTAAGGGATAGAAACTTCAGGGTGATAGCGTGGAAATATGTCCCTGACTGACTGGACTCTGCTCTCACTTCCCTTCTCAGGCAGTGATTCAGGGTGCTTTCACCAGTGATGATGCAGTTGACACGGAGGGAACAGCTGCTGAAACACACTATACTTACTTTCCCAGCACTGCAGTGGGAGATGGGTCAGGGGGTACCACGTCTGGGAGTACCACTGCTGTCGTTACCACCCAGGGCTCAGAAGCACTGCTGGGACAGGCAACCCCTCCCAGTACAGGTGAGAATGGCAGCCAGAGGGGCTACTGTGGGATGTGGCTGGGGGATCTGGGCCCTAGCACTTGACTTAGTGATTCTAAGATCTGGGTCACTGGGTAGTGATCGCACACACCTTTAATCCGGGCACTCAGGAGACAGAGGTGGGCTGTTAGAGAGTTTGAGGTCAGCCTGGTCTACAGAATGAGTTCCAGGACAACCAGGGCTTCACAGACAAAGCATGTCTGAACCTCTCCCTCTGCAAAATCAGGGCATATAGTGAGTCTGAGCTGCTTTACCAGCAGGTGGTAGTATGTTCTCAAAAGGGTCCTAAGGTTTTGGTGAGGCTCCTGGCCCTAGGTCCTGACAAAAACCTAACTCACGCCGTCACAGGTCAGTTCTTTGTGATGATGTCGCCACAAGAAGTACTGCAGGGAGGGAGCCAGCGTTCAATTGCCCCCAGGACCCACCCTTATTCCCCGTGAGTGACCTTATCTCCTTAGTCGTTTTGAGTGATTTTAATGCCTGCTAAAGATTGTGTAATTCTTCACCCTAAACAGTCTTTTTTGCTTGTTTATCTTTAACTTGGTCTGGTCACCCTGGTCTCTACCGTCAGGAAGTCAGAGGCTCCCAGGACAACTCGGGATGAGAAACGCAGGGCTCAGCATAATGAAGGTAGGGAGTACCCAGCTGTGAAGCTGGGCGCCACCTGAGTAGATCTGGGAACTGCAGGGATGTGTGAGGGGGGCAGGGCTGCTCATCTTTCATGGAGTCACTATGTCCTCCACTTTGCCCCACAGTGGAGCGCCGCCGCCGGGACAAGATCAACAACTGGATTGTGCAGCTGTCCAAAATCATCCCAGACTGCTCTCTGGAGAGCACCAAGTCTGGCCAGGTCATGGAAGGCCCTGGTAGCAGGGAGGAGGCCAGAGTTCTGTCTTTTGGCATTATTTTCAGAAACGGTGGCGAGTAGTGTTCACGGCAGTCCACTTTTCCTCATACTCTCTGAGACGATTGTCACCACTCTGAGGGACATAGGCTGGAAGTATGAGTGTGCTCTTGGACAGAAAGCGGGGTGTGTTAAGCCTTTGTCCTCATTTTGTTGACTTTGCCTTGCAGAGTAAAGGTGGAATCCTATCCAAAGCCTGTGATTATATCCAGGAGCTGCGGCAGAGCAACCACCGGTTGTCGGAAGAATTGCAGGGGTTAGATCAGCTGCAGCTAGACAATGATGTGCTTCGGCAACAGGTCAGACAAATGCCAGGGCAGGCCCCCTTGGCAGCCCTGTAGCCACTGACCCAGTTTGGGTTCCCTAGAAAACACTTCACATTGCCGCCCTCCTCAGCACTGGGTGTGTGGCTGAATTTCTGCTTAGCAGTATCAGTTTTCCTTTTTTTTTTTCCCCCTATCCATTCCCCTTACTGCCTCCTTTCTGTGCAGGTGGAAGATCTTAAAAACAAGAACCTGCTACTACGAGCTCAGTTACGGCACCATGGATTAGAGGTCGTCATCAAGAATGACAGCAACTAACTGTGGGGATGCAGGGGCTTTGGGCCCTAGAACTGCAGAGAGCCCGGGAGCAACAGGCTGATCCCATGCCCCTTCCCTTCACTGCCGACTTCTGGCGTGTAGGGGGGAGTCTGGCAAGCGTGTGTGTTAAACACGAAGTGGACCTGTCCTGACAGCCTCGCCTGCTCCCGCTGTGTGGTCCCCGGGCCCTGTGCTCCTTTGCACACTGCATGTGCCGTATCCGTGGACACTGGACACACGAAATCTGGGCTTGCCTTGTGCTTGCTTAGAGTGCCCAGCAGAGGGTCCGTGGACACTCTGTGGGTTTAGCACTTCTACTGGTTCTTCCTTTCCCTGGAGCAGGAGCTAAGATATGCACCTGGTTACTCTGGGGAGCAGGCTTATTCAGAGATGGGGGAAGGATGCTAGGTGGCTGCTATCCCATGAGTAGTCGAGGGGCCAGTGTACAGCTGGGGCCTCTGCAGAAGTCTCTGAAGCCAGGGAGAAAGATAGGCAGGGGCTCACTGAGAACCTTCCCCTTCTGGGGGTGGTTCTTTTTATTTCTTTTCTTTCTTTTTTTTTTTTTTAAAGATAAAATTGTTTAGAGCCACAGTTGTCTGTTTTCCTTCTTTTGTGGGGCTCTGGGGGAAGGGAAAGTGCATGTTACCCTTTGACCAGTAAGGGTTGGGTCACGCTTTGGGTGGGGTGTTAGTATTCCTATATTCATTACCCAGAGCATGGGTACCTGTGCCAAACCTGGATGTCATTTCCGGCCTACACTGGGCAGATTTTAAAGGTTTCAAGTGTGGACTGGTTACAGTTCACCAACAGGTGCTCCTGGGGCTCTGCGGGTGCCAACCAGGTGCCGCGCTTTGCTTCTATTTCCTGTCTCCCTGGTTGGACTCAGGGAGGGAGGGGGTATGCTGCGGGTTGCATTCCTGCGTCTCTGTCACACAGTTGCTGCTGGCACCATGACTGGAGGTACTCGAGAAGGATATGGGGGTACCTGGGATATGGGAGTGGGGCTGTGTATGCTGGTCCCCGAGAGGAGTGTAGGGGTGTGACCACAGCTCCACTGGGTTCGGAAGCTCCCAGGGAGAGGGCACAGACCACAGGTGTCTTGTGGTGCCCCAGCCCTTGATTCTTTCCTGTCGTCTTTCTCAGTGCCTACGGTCTCGTTATCTGAACTACGGTCACTCCTAGCCACAGGCAGGGCTCGGCTCTTCGATGTTCGATCTCGGGAGGAGGCAAAAGCTGGTACCATCCCCGGGGCACTCAACATCCCTGGTATAGGATTTCTTGTATTGGCAGAGTGACAGTCTGAGTTGGTCTTAGCTAAAGGGGCCTCACTCAGGGTAGGGATGATGCTGGTAGAGATAGAGATGGCCTTATATCTGCTCAAGCCAGCCCTTGGGTTCCCTAGAGAAAAACCGAGTGGAGAATCCTGGCAGTGGAACTAGCTTATCCAGTTTGAGGGGGCAGCAGGCAGCCAGAGGGGTAGATCAGCCCCTATATACATGGCTTGCCTGAAGCTGGATTCCCTAATCATCTGATCCTCTACCGCCTCCTTAGGACCCAGAAAGCGGCTGCATTGTTGGCCTAACTTCTGCAATGGCAGGCTCTTCCTTGTCTTTGAGGTTGGGGTGGGGTGGGGGCCACCATATGTGGACAAACTCTGCAGACCGGCCAGGACTCCGCTCTTGAGGTCCACATTGTGAACCCCAATGTGCCACTGGCTCTCCATTTTGTCCTCTCTCAGTGTCTGAGTTGGAAAGCGCCTTGACCATGGACCCAGCTGCTTTCCGAGCTTTGTACAGTGCTGAGAAGCCAAAGTTTGAAGACAAGAATCTCGTTTTCTTCTGTCAGCTGGGCAAGCGAGGCTCCCAGGCCACACAGCTGGCACAAGGTCTTGGATACACAGGGTACGACAAGGCTTGAGACTTGCTGACTGGGGACTGACTGGGGACGGCCTACAGGACCTATTCCTTTCTCAACATTCTTTTTCTTCACAGGGCTCGACACTATGCTGGGGCCTATAAGGAATGGCTGGAGAAAGAGGGCTAGGTAGAAGGCTTAGGGGTCGTGACCCTTCTCATAACCACCTTGCTGGGTTGCACAAGCCCTTATAGTGTCTTGTACATGAAAAACTCAAATAAAGAACATTTAATCAAGTATTACAAGCATTTAATTTGGTAGGTGGACAAAAATGGTTCCAATGTTAATCTAGTTCTGAAAGTTTATTGTAGGATCCTTGTCTATTCATTTGTCTGTTATCTGCTACCCAATCCAAGCAGTTTGCTAAACAGCTGAAGTGGACCAAGGGCAGCAATGTTCAGCCCAGAATGCATATCAAGTAATCACCTAATAGCTTTAGAGTTTTGAAGCTAGGTGTGTTCAGTCCCAGCTACTTGGGAGGCTGAATCTAGTTCAGTTCCTGGCCAGTCTGGTAACAAGCAAGACTGAAGAGCTTGTTCTGGCCCAGGCATGGTGGCACACGCCTTTAATCTCAGCACTCAGGAGGCAAAGGCATGTAGTGGGAACAGCAGGCTACGTTTCTGCCGCCCGGCTCCCGGCCGCCTGGTTAGCTTATGCCCCGAAATAACAACACACAAATTAACTGTATTCATTTAAACACTGCTTGCTCTAGGCTCTTACTGGCTAACTCACATCTTGATTAACCCATATCTATTAATGTGTGTAGCACCATGAGGTGGTGGTTTACTGGGAAGATTCTAACCTGCGTCTGTCTCTCGGGTCAGAGAAATCATGGCGACTGCCTCATTTCCCTTCTTCCCAGCATTCTGTTCTGTCTACTCCACACACCTATGTTCTGACCTATCAGGCAAAGCAGTTTCTTTATTAACCAATGAAAGTAACACATAGACAGATGACCCTCCTACATCAAAGGTGAGCAGATCTCTAAGAGGCCAGCCTGGTTTACACAGTGAGTTCCAGCTCAACCAAGGGTCTGTAGAGAGAGAGAGCTAGTTCCAGGGATCTGATGCCCTCTTCTGACCTCCTTGGGCACCAGGTTTGCAAAAAGCAGAGATACATACATGCAAGCAAGATAGTCGTACACATAATTTTTTTTTTTTTGGTTTTTCGAAACAGGGTTTCTCTGTAGCTTTAGAGGTTGTCCTGGAACTAGCTCTTGTAGACCAGGCTGGCCTCGAACTCACAGAGATTCACCTACCTCTGCCTCCTGAGTGCTGGGATTAAAGGCGTGCGCCACCACCGCCCGGCTCACAAATATTTTTTTTAAAAAGGAACTTTTTAGCTATGTGTGATAGAACGTGTCTAATCCCAGTACTTTGGAGATGGAAGCAGAAGGATTATAGATTTAAGGCCAGCCTAGGCTTCATAGTAAAAAACTTAAAAGCTTGGACACTTTTGATTTTATGGGCTCCTCTGATGTTTCCAATATGCAGCTACAAACAACAGACTGCTGTCTTTACCAGTCCTTTTTGTTGTCTACATGGGTAGGACATGTGCCTTTTGTACAAAATTAGCAGAATCGTGTAACAGCTACATGTCTTTCAGAACCTAAAATGGCACTTTATAGATAATGCTTGCCCATTACTGCTTGAGATTTACAGCTCTTCAGCCCCAATTCCACCTTCCTCAGATTCTAGAACTGGATTAAGGTAATGAAGTTACCTATGGACTAATGGTAGTAACATATATATACAACTCTGAATTCAGAAGGGTGGCTCACGCCTTTAAATTCAGTACTTGGGAGACAGAGACAGGTGGATCTCTGAGTTAGAGGCCAGCCTGGTCTACAGAGCGAGTTCTAAGACAGCCAGGGCTACACAGAGAAACCCTGTCTCAAAAACAAAAAGAAACCTAAAACACAGAAAAACTCTCTGAATTCAATTCCCAGTATCACCACAAAAAACAAAATAGCAACAAAGAAGCACTGGGGATGGGTAGGAAGTGTGCCTGTATCAAGCTGTTTGGGAGTTTGAGGCTAAGTCACTGTGGGAAATAATCTTCAGAAAATAAGTACAAAGCCGGGCAGTGGTGGCGCACACCTTTAATCCCAGCACTCAGGAGGTAGAAGCAGGCGGATCTCTGTGAGTTCGAGACCAGCCTGGTCTACAAGAGCTAGTTCCAGGACAGGCTCCAAAACCACAGAGAAACCCTGTCTCAAAAAACCAAAATAATAATAATAATAAAAGAAAAAGAAAATAAGTACATTTAGACCAGGACTGGTGGTGAATGTCTGTAAGGTAGGAGACTGAAGCAGGAGTATCACATTCAAGGTCTGTCTAGGATACAGACTTAAGTTCAAAGCCAGCCTGGTCAATTTAGTGAGAAACTCAAAAATTTACAAAGGACTTTATACAGAGCTCAGCGGGAGAGCACTTGCCTACACCAATAATAAGTCAATATATGTATATGTCAGATACCTACCAGTCAGATATGGTGACATACACCTTTAGTACCAGCCCTCGGGAAACAGGCAGATCTGAGTGCAAGGCCAGCCTGGTCTACAGAGCTGAGTTCCAGAACAGTCAGGACTATTGTAGAGAGCTCTTGTCTCAACCCAAATAAACTATCAACAAGGAGCTTAACAGCAACTTGCAAATTCTTACTGAAATAAGTCTCACTGAAAAGACTGAAAGTCTCACTGAAATAAGTCTTACTGAAAAAAGTCTCACTGAAAATTTGGATATTCTTTTGAGATACTGAATTTTTTTGTTGTTGTTGTTTTTGAGAGATGTTTCTTGTAGCTTTGGAGCCTGTCCTGGACTAGCTCTTGTAGACCAGGCTGGTCTCAAACTCACAGATATCTGCCTGCCTCTGCCTCCCAAGTGCTGGAGATATTAAAATGTTTTTGTGGGGGCTGGAGAGGTGGCTCAGAGGTTAAGAGCACTGGCTGCTTTTCCAGAGGACCCGGGTTCAATTCCCAGCACCCAAATGGCAGCTTACAATTGTTTGTAACTCTGGTTCCAGAGGATTCGGCACCCTCACAGACCTACATGTAGGTAAAGCACTAATGCACATGAAATTTTTTAAAGATTAATTTAAAATTTGTGTGTGTGAATGTGTTAATTGCCTTAACTGTTTTCCACCTTTAGTTTTTGAGGCAGTCTCTTACTGAACCTGAAACTCAAGGATTTGGCCAGGCATGTTGGGCAGGCAATGGAGCTTCAGAATTCACCTGTCTTTGCCCCCCAAGGGCTAGAGTTACAGGCATATGCCATCACCTCTGGCTTTTTTTTTTTTTTTTTTTTTTTTTTTTTTTGGTTTTTCGAGACAGGGTTTCTCTATGGTTTTGGAGCCTGTCCTGGAACTAGCCCTTGTAGACCAGGCTGGTCTCGAACTCACGGAGATCCGCCTGCCTCCCGAGTGCTGGGATTAAAGGCGTGCGCCACCACTGCCCGGCCACCTCTGGCTTTTTACATGGATTCCGGGGATCTGAATTCAGGTCCTGAGGATTTTGCAACAAGCCTTTTCCCCAGTTCTAATGGAAAAATAGTTTAGCAGATGTGGTGGTACACACCTGTAAGCCCTGCTCTGGGGCAGATGCAGAGGCAATGCTAGCAGGATTTCTTTAGGTTCTAGTCTGGGCTGAGCTACTGTGAGTTCTGTGCAGCCACAGCAACATACCAAGACCCTGTCTCAAAAGGAAAAAGCTGCTGGTTGTGCACACCTTTAATCCCAGCAGTGGGAGGCAGAGGAAGTTGAATCTGAGTGTTGTTATGGTTTTGGTCCCTTTAAGAGACAAGCCACACCCATTACCCTCCCCATTCGCTGAGGCAGGCTGATTTTCAGCTTCTGGCCTGAGCTCGCTCTTTTTTCCATCTTCCTCTCGGAGAGGCAGCTTCGCTTCTGCCTCTCTCCCACTTCTCTGCTTCCCCCCTTCTCTGTCTCTTTCTCCTTTTCCCTCTGTCTCCCCCCCTCTCTGTCCCCCCCTTTACCCTTCCTCCTTCCATAACCCCCTGAATAAACATTCAACCTCACCCTGCCTGTCGTGTCTATCCATGTTTCTGTATTCTGCCCGCCCACCATGTGTCTCCCTGCCTGGGACCAGCCATTGCTCGGGGACCAGCAGCCTACTCTGCCTGGGGCCCACTGCCTGCTGCCACATGGCCCGCCACCACTGCTCTGGGACCGGCAGCCATTTCTGCCTGGGACTGGCTGCTCCCAGAGCCTGCTGCCTGCCACCACTTGGCCCCCGCCACCATTTGGGACCTACAACATTTCTGCTGCCTACTGCTACGGGGATCTTGGAGCATTTTTAAAAAAGAACAACAAGTGTGAGGCCAGCTTGGTCTGTGTGGTGAGTTCTAGGTCAGCCAGGGCTACATGGTGAGACACTACCAAAAACAAATCAGAAGATGGACAAAATCTACATATGATGGGTGAGATGGGTCAACAACTAAAGGCTCCTGCTGCCAAAAGGTAGAAAGACAGACCAACTCTGTAGATTGTCCTCTGATCTCACATGTGTGGCATGTGCCCATACCCAAAACATAAATACTCATTTTTATAACCACATGAAGTATTCCTTGGCTGGTGAAATCGTTCAGCAATTAAAAGCACTGATCCCTGGCTCTTCTTCCAGAATGCCTGGGTGTGATTCCCAGCACCCACATGGGAGCTCATGACCGTCTGTCACCCCAGTTCCGGGGGGGTCTCCTCAGTCACCAGGCACGTGTGTGGAAAGACTGGCACGCAGACAGAACACCCATATGCATACAGTCAAATGAAAATTGAAAATATTTGCAGGGTGGCGGCGGTGGCACCCACCTTTGACTCCAGCATGGTCAGCCCCGCCCACAGAGTGAGACAGTCAGAGATACACAGAGAAACTATTTCGAAAGCAAAACAATGTCCCTCACCAAAAAAAAAAAAGAAAGAAAAGAAAATTAAAGGACTTGTTCCTTTAGCTAGAAAAGCAGACTTGCTCAGATATGTTTCCAATTTTCTGATTTTTTTTCAAGTGCTTAAAACAATTTATCAGACATTTCCTGTTTTCTTTGCTCTTTTCCTTCTTTTCCTCTGCTCTCCCACCCACCTGGATTCTCCGTCGCTGACCCAGCCTACTTTCTCCTGGACTACTTGAGTTTAGTTTTTGTTTGCACATGCTCACCAGGTTCTCCATTCCTCAGTCACCTGGCTCCCAGCCCAAGTCTGGAGATAAGAGTGGTATTCACCTTTGGGTCAGGTAAACGGCAGGTGTCAGTTTTTCCCCCAAAATTCAGTCTCTAACTCTGCAGTAGATTGGGAAATCTCTCCTGGGTGTAACTTTTCTTTCTTTTTTTTTTTTTAAATTTATTTATTTATTGTGTATACAACATTCTGCCTCCATGTATGCCCGCACACTAGAAGAGGGCACCAGATCTCATTACAGATGGTTGTGAGCCACCATGTGGTTGCTGGGAATTGAACTCATGACCTCTGGAAGAACAGTCAGTGCTCTTAACTCTGAGCCATCTCTCCAGCCCGGGTGTAACTTTTCTTGTCATGAGTGTACACATCCCTCCCAATACCTTTATTATGGTTCATAGTATTTAAGATTATAATTACTGAGACATAATTTATTTGCAACAAAATACAGTAGTGTGTGGACAATGAGGACTACTGAGAACTCAAGAACAATGGCAATGGGTTTCTGATCCTACTGCACGCACTGGCTTTGTGGGAGCCTAGGCAGTTTGGATGCTCAACTTACTAGACCTGGATGGAGGTGGGGGTTCCTTGGACTTCCCACAGGCCAGGGAACCCTGATTGCTTTTCGGGCTGGGGGGAGACTTAATTGGGGGAGGGGGAGGGAAATGGGAGGCGGTGGCGGGGAAGAGACAGAAATCTTTAATAAATAAATAAATTAAAAAAAAAGTTAAAAAAAAACAACAAAATACAGTAGTGTGAATGCTTAGTTCATTGAAGGATCTTGTTTGTTTTTGACAAACCAAACAGGGTCTTATATACTTTAAACTTTTTAATTTAATACAGATTTTACAGACAGGGTCTCATTGATTGAGTTGAATTTCAGATATTCCTGTCTCCGCTCCTGACTGCTGGAACACCCTAAGTGGTGCCAGGGATTGAACCCAGCCCCAAAATTTTTTGTTTAGTTTTGGTTTTTCAAGTTCAGGCTTCTCTGTGTAGCTCTGGCCATCTTGGAACTCAGAGAAACCCTGTCTTGGAAAGAAAAAAAAAAAAGAGGTACACCTGCACAGTGCCACCACCACCTGATCCCAAGATTGATGATTGAGTCCTCCCATCCCTCCACCCCCCATAGGGTACCCCTGGCTGTCCTGGAACTCCCTCTATCGACCAAGCTGGTTTTGAACTCACAGAGATCTGGCTGCCTCTGTCTCCCAAGTGCTGGGATTAAAAGCGTGTGCCACCACGCGAAATTTATTTTAAAAAGTCTATTAGGCTGGTAAAATGGTTCAGTGAACAAAGGCATTTGCTGCCAAGACAACCTGAGTTCAATTCCCAAGATCTACAGGGTGGAAGAAAGAGAACCTACTATTGAAAGTGTTCTCTGACCGCCACACACACATAAATGTAATTTCAAAAAGTGGGGGTAGAAGGGAGGTGGGGGGAGGGAATGGGAGGAGAGGAGGAGGGGAAACTGGTTGGTATGTGAAATAAATGGTCACTGGGGGCAGGGGAGATAGCTTAATGGTCAAGAGCATTTCTTTCTTTCCTCTTTTTTCGGGGAGGGGGGCATTGAGAAAGGGGGTTTCTCTGTGTAGCAGCCCTGGTTGTCCTGGAACTCGCTTGCTAAACCAGGCTGGCCTCAAACTCAGAGGTCCGCCTACCTCTGCCTCCTGAGTGCTGAGATTAAAGGCGTGCACCACCATGCCCAGCTGCAAGTCAAGAACATTTCTTGTAGAGGACCTGGTTCAAGTCCCTGCACTCACACAGCTGACCAGAGTTGTTGGTAACTCCAGTTCCAGGGGACCTGATGCCTTCTGACCTCCCCAGGTATCGGACACATACATGGTACCCAGATATAAACACTCATATGTAAGACTTTATGACAATTCTGAAGCCATTTCTGACAATTCTGAATCCTCTCAGCCTCTGTGCCATAGTGCTTCCCCTCCTCCCCTGGGAACCAAGGACCTAACAGCTACACATGCACGTACTCAGTTCCTGAACAATTACCCATATACGTATGATTTGATTCGGTCCCCTGAGAAACGGGGTCAAAATGACCTCTTACCTCATCTGATCTGGCAACAGCTCTCCAGCCAATTATTGGTAATAGCCCTTTTGAATAAGCCAATCACAACCCTCCTTGCTTCTGTGGCCTTCTCCTTTAAAAGTAGCCTGTGCCAGCTATTCGAGGTCTCTCGGCTTCCCGAATGCTTAGGGACCCTGTCATGACAGAATTAATAAAATCCTCATGCTTTTGCATCGGCTGTGGTGTGTGAGGTGGTCTCTGGGGGTGACTCCTCCTCGGTGTTTGGACACTAGAGTCCAACACATACACATAAAAAGAGTAAACCTAAAATAAAAAAAAACTTACTAAAATAAAATGAGTCCTTTTTTTTTTCTTTTCCTTTTCAAAACAAAAAATTCTAAGCGGGTGAGACAGGACCTTGCTATGTAGTCCTGGCTGGTCTCCAGCTCGCAACAATCCTCCTGTGTTGTTCCAAACGCTGGGGTTACAACTGCGAGTCAGTATGTCTTTTTCCTTTTTTCTCTGTGATGCTGAGGGTTGAACCCAGGTCTTCGTGCAGGCCAGGCAAACGCTCCAGCAACAGAACTACATCTTCAGCCGAACCTGTGATTCTCCTGTCTCAGGCTCCCCAGAGTGCCGGAATTGCGAACATGGAGCACTGTGCTTTGTGCTCATTCATTTTGCTATGCATTTATTCACTTGTAGCCACTTCCCCTACACAAGGACTGACAAGCTGAACCTCAATGCTTCTTCTGGGTGCCTCTATTCAGTTACCCCATGTACACGCTACACTCTTGGGCTCAGATTTGTAATCCTCCTGTTTCAGGTTCCTAAATGTTGGGATTATAGCTCAGCTATTTTTTCCCCCTCACTACACAGCTCGAGTTGGTCTCGAATGCATGAGCCGTCTACATTTGCTTGGGCTTACAGGCACACTTGGTTTCTAGGCAACAACTTTCTTCTATCAGTGTAAATTAGTTTTCTAGCTGCCCTCCTGGACAACATCTTTCATTTCCTGTGGCTTCATAGCTGAGGGTTAAAGGGAATCCTAAGGGGAAACAGACAAGGCCTTCCACATGGTTGCCCTCTGG
The DNA here is from genome assembly GCF_037038515.1 of Microtus pennsylvanicus. Lineage (NCBI taxonomy): Eukaryota > Metazoa > Chordata > Mammalia > Rodentia > Cricetidae > Microtus > Microtus pennsylvanicus. Next base: position 91,136,906 of record NC_134588.1, read on the forward strand.
TTTGATCACTGAGAGAAAATTCCTTCCCCCTCATTAAGTAGCTGGTTCATAACCTTGGTACTTGATAGGCTGTTTTAATCCATTACCCCACCCTTTAAATTTTTCTTTTCCTTTACACAAAACTTTCAGGTCGGGGGCTGGAGAGATGGCTCAGAGGTTAAGAGCATTGCCTGCTCTTCCAAAGGTCCTGAGTTCAATTCCCAGCAACCACATGGTGGCTCACAACCATCAGTAATGGGGTCTGGTGCCCTCTTCTGGCCTGCAGGCATACACACCGACGAAATAGTGTATGCATAATAAATAAATAAATGTTTAAAAAAAAAAAACTTTCAGGTCTTTTCTTTCCTTTTGGTTTTTCGAGACAGGGTTTCTCTGTAGCTTTGGAGCCTGTCCTGGAACTAGCTCTTGTAGACCAGGCTGGCGCCTCGAACTCACAGATATCGGTCTGCCTCTACCTCCTGAGTGCTGGGAGTAAAGGTGTGTGCTACCACTGCCTGGCACATTCATGTCTTTTCATCAGAACACAAGGGCTTACCAGCTATACATTTTTACCATGCCATTTTTCTTTTCTTTTCTTTTCTTTTCTTTTTTGAGACAGAGTTTCATTGTAGCTATTGAGCCTGTCCTGGACCTAGCTCTTGTAAACCAGGCTGGCCTGGAACTCGCAGAGATCCGCTTGCCTCTGCTTCCTAAGTGCTGGGATTAAAGGTGTGCGCCACCACTGCCCAGCACCTTGCCACTTTTTGCCTTCGTTTTCATATGGAAGTGGACCTCCCCAACGCTGTCATCCTATTCTTCGTCAGACTGGTGTTTACCACGCGTCTGGATCACTGTATCTACCAAACTCCATTTTTGTTGCTCATCTCCTAAATAAGTGTCTTAAAGGCAATCACTGAACCCTCTCATGTCTCAATCAGTGTGTGGGGGTGTTTGTTTTTTGTTTGTTTTTTGATTTATTTATTTATTTATTTTGAGATAGAACTTCTGTGTGTAACATCCCTAACTGTCCTGGAACTAAAGACCAGGCTGGCTTTGAACCTAAGTGCTGGGATTAAAGGAGTACACCACCATGCCCGGCCTTCAACACCTTGAACATCAGTTCTCAAACAGTGCTTATTGAGCCTTGCTAATCTACTGGCCTTCAGAATCTTCTAATTCCAGCCCATCTGGAGTATGGCTGCCTGTCTAACCTTGAAATAACATTTTTTTTATCAGCCAGGGAGTCGATCATTTACAGCAGCAGGTCTTTGTTGCCCAGTGGCTGGAACATGTCTCATCCTGACTCTTGGAGCAATCTGTGGTTCAGATTGGCTTCACCCTGCCTTACCAAACTATCCTGCCAGTGCTTGCATCCACCAGCCTGGTATCCTCAGTGACCCAAACAGACTATAGTCCTTTTTGATCCTGGCCTTCACTCATCATCTCTTCTGCTTGAGAAGCTTCCAGACTTTCAAACCCTCTGGATTTCATAAGAATTAGGAAAATGAGCCAGGCGATGGTGGCACACGCCTTTAATCCCAGCACTCGGGAGGCAGAGGCAGGCGGATCTCTGTGAGTTCGAGACCATCCTGGTCTACAGAGCTAGTTCCAGGACAGGCTCCAAAGCCACAGAGAAACCCTGTCTCGAAAAACCAAAAAAAAAAAAAAAAAAAAAAAAAAAAAAACAACAACAACAAAAAAAAAAGAATTAGGAAAACGTGGGGCTGGAGAGATGGCTCAGTGGTTAAGAGCATCGCCTGCTCTTCCAAAGGTTCTGAGTTCAATTCCCAGCAACCACATGGTGGCTCACAACCATCTGTAATGGGGTCTGGTGCCCTCTTCTGGCCTGCAGGCATACATACAACAGAATATTGTATACATAATAAATAAATAAATATTTAAAAAAATAAAATAATTAGGAAAATGTATTTGGCAGGAGTTTTGCGGTTCTCCTCAAGAGGGTTTTAGTCCTCAGGAAGGATGATTAGCAGATAAATATGTATAACTGGATTTCATGAAGGACACAGATGCAAAACAGTATGTCTCAAGCACGGACTTCTTGGTAACCCTCACCACACTGTATAATCACTTGCTTTTTTCTCTTTAGGCTTAGCTCTTTTTTTAAAAAAAAAGTGTATATATAATATATACATATATATATTATTTATTTTAATTTTATCTACATTGGTGTTTAGCCTGCATGTATGTCTGTGTGAGGGTGTTGGATCTTAGAGTTATACAGACAGGTGTGAGCTGCCCTATGGGTGCAGGGAACTGAACCCGGGTCCCCTGGAGGAGCAGTTTTCTCTTCGCCACTGAGTCGTCTCTCCTACCCCTAGCCTTAGCTCTTTAGAGAAAGGGATCTTTATTTCATTGTTATAACTAACCATGAAACCCAAACATGGCATCCATTCAGTAAGTGAGCTTAGAAATTCCGAGGGGAAAGCTGGGAATACTAATGAGTGGGGAATGGCTTATTGTGGAAAGGGAATGTTGGGGTCTGGGCCTGCTAACCATAACTGAGTAGTTACCACGAGGCACTTTTAGCTACTCCATCACCTTCACTATTTGTAAAATGGGAATTATAAGGTTTATGGCCCTTCCAGGTATGGTGGCTCATGTCTAGATTCCCAGCACGTGGGAGGCTGAGGCAGAAAGGTTGCCATGAGTTCAAGGCCAGCCTCAACTATAGCAAAATTTTCTCTGTGGCTTTCCGTGATAGTTTAATCCCCATGAAATACCTGTCACAGAGAGCATATGGTTTGTTGCTGTAGGAAGACCTTCAGCTTGTAAGTACTTGCCTACTGGGGCGTGGCCTCTTATACTATATATGCGGATAAAAAATCCAGGTCTGTCCCTTTTCTTCTTCCCCTGTTCCTTTTCCAATCGGTCAAGAGGAGGATTCTTTTTTATTTTTTTTATTTTTTTTAGTTTTTCGAGACAGGGTTTCTCTGTAGTTTTGGAGCCTGTCCTGGCACTAGTAGACCAGGCTGGCCTCGAACTCACAGAGATCCGCCTGCCGCTGCCTCCCGAGTGCTGGGATTAAAGGCGTGCGCCACCACCGCCCGGCAAGAGGAGGATTCTGATTTGTGAGTTTACCCCTAAATAAATAACTATTGCTCAATTCTGAGCCAGTGTGGGATTTCTTTTAAGTGTCTGTTCACTGCTTCAGTTTGTATACATGTATACCAGTGTAAGTAATAAACATTAAGAAGTCAGGTGGTGGTGGCTCACCCCTTCAATCCTAGCACTTGGGAGGCAGAGGCAGGTGGCTCTCTGAGTTTGAGGCCAGCCTGGTCTACAGAGTGAGTGCCAGGGCAGCCAGGGCTATACAGAGAAATGTTATCTTGAGAAATCAAAGTCATCGCATGCATGCAGATGACAGCGTTTTACAAATGAATGTACTCATTTGACCAGTACTGTGTGGGACAGAAAAATATACACCATATGGTTTAATAAAACATGTTGAGGCTTGCCTTGTGGCTAAGTTTTGTTCATGGACCATGGCTATGTAAAAGAGGGTATGTTGTCAGATATAGTGGCACACACCTGTAATTCTAGTAGCGGGGAGGCTGAGGCTACAGAATCCTGTTTCAAGAGGGGAGGTAGTGATGGTTAATCTTGATGCTAACTTGACTTAGAATCTTATAGGAGACAGACCTCTGGGTACATCTGTGAGACTTAACTAAATGTGGGCCCCTGGGCTGGTCCAGGACTGAACAAAAAGAGGAAGGCGAGCTGAGTGCCAGCCTTCATCTTTCTCTGCTTTCCGACTGTGGAGGCCACGTGAGCAGCTGCCTTACCCTCCTGCTGCTGCAGCTGGAGCTGTTCTCTCTGCCATGCTCCGCCCCCCACAGTAGACTGACTCGAGCTGCAAGGTTACTCTTGTCGGGTATTTTCTCACAGCAACGGGAACAGTAACGCACTCCTTAGCACAGGGTAAGCGGACAAACACACTCTATGCATCATATAATACATGATATATACTTCTGTGGATCAAAGGTCGAGAATATGGAAACCACCAAGAACGGTGTATCATCTTGCGGTAAAGACATCCCTATAGCTATGACTCAACACTAGAAGCCATAGAACAACCTGACGATACCAGGCGTGGTGGTGCACACCTTTAATCCCAGGACTCGGTAAGCAGAGGCAGGAGAATGAGTTTGAGACCAACCTAGTAGCCTATGGAGTGAAATTCACTCAAAAACAGAATGTGGTGTGTTGCAAGGAGCGGGGCCTGCTTGTTCATCCTGGCCGCCGGCTAGCTTAGCCCTGAAATAACCACACAGAAATTAAATCACTGCTTGGCCCATTAGCTCTAGCCTCTTATTGGCTAACTCTCACAACTTGATTTAACCCATTTATATTAATCTGTATATCACCACGTGGCAGTGGCTTACCGCCAAAGATTCAGCACGTCTGACTCTGGCAGCGGCTCCATAGTGTCTCTCTCTGACTCTGCCTCCTTTCTCCCAGCATGTCATTTAGTTTTCCCCACCTACCTAAGTTCTGTCCTATCAACAGGCCCAAAGCAGTTTCTTTATTAACTAATGAAAGCAACACAAAGACAGAAGGACCTCCTACACCAGTGGTGCAGTGGTAGCACATGCCTCTCTTTAACAGGCACTCTGATGAAGAGGGACGAAGATCTCTGAGTTTGAGGTCAACCTAGTCTACAGAGTGAGTTCCAGGACAACCAAGGCGACACAAACCCTGTCTCAAAAACAACAACAATAACCACCAACCAACCAACCAACCAACTAACGAAAAAAAACCCACCAAAAATAGATTAAGTAAAATCTAAACAATCAAGCAAAGCCTTCCGCATGATACACGGCTGCACTGGTAAACAGGTGCATAGACACACAAGTCAGAAGGAACAGCACCTGGGAAATGTTCAACTGATAGCATACATAGGAGGGCTAATTCATTTCATATGGAAAGAACACTTACAAATCTGTAAGAAAGGCCGGGCGATGGTGGCTCACCATCTCTAGGGGGATCTGATGTCCTCTTCTGGCATAAGGGTGTACATGCAGACAGAGCACTCATTCATAAAATAAGTAAATTAAATCCCCCCCCCCAAAATAGAAAGAAATGAAAAGAATTGAGCTGATGCCTCTGGAGGAGCCTCAGAAATTCCAGGTTTTAGCCGAGCGATGGTGGCGCATGCCTTTAATCCCAGCACTCGGGAGGCAGAGGCAGGCGGATCTCTGTGAGTTCGAGACCAGCCTGGTCTACAGAGCTAGTTCCAGGACAGGCTCCAAAGCCATAGAGAAACCCTGTATTGAAAAACCAAAAAAAAAAAAAAAAAAAAAAAAGAAATTCCAGGTTTAACACTCTGGGTTTAACAGGCCCCTGTGGCGTCAAGGATTTTGTAACATCGAGGAAAAGCTGACGGGTATCTTAGCTAGGGTTTCTACTGCTGTGCTACACCTCTATAACCAATAGCACCTTGGGGAGGGAAGGGCTCTTTTCAGCTTTACTGTCAGCCAGTCTGGTGGGGCACTTTCCCAGTTGAGGTCCTCTTTTCCCAAATGACTCCATTTTGTGTCAAATAAAACTAGCCAGCATACTAGCATATATTCCAATTTGAAAAAGAAAACTGAAGCAAGGTGTGGTAAAGGAGGCTGAAGAATAAGGATGGTCAAGAGTTCAGGCTAAGCTAGACCACATAATGAGAGGCCAGGACAAGCCTGGATAATACAATGAATCCCTGTTTCATCCTGTTTCCAAATAAAATAAAAATAAAGACTGTGATATAGATATAAATTATTTGCATTGGTATGGATCTTGGTCTAATGATACAAATTTAAGGTCAATTTTGTTATATGTATATTTCTGCTCTTGATTAAGGTATTGTGTTTGTGCAGCTCATTTAAAAATGTAATGTATAGGTGGCTGGAGAGATGGCTCGGAGGTTAAGAGCACTGACTGCTCTTCCTGAGGTCCTGAGTTCAATTCCCAGCAACCACATGGTGACTCACAACCATCTGTAATGAGATCTGGTGCCCTCTCTGGCGAGTAGGCATATATGCAGACAGAACACTATATATGTAATAAATAAAAATCTTTTTTAAAAAAAGAATATACCTTTAAAAATGTAATGTATAATTAAGAAATACAGTTAATAGATAGGCATCTATAAAGGTCAAGCTTGTAGTCATGTTAGTTAGGTTTTCTAGATATACAGAGATATATTTCAGCTGGGTAGATATTCCTCAAATCTTTCAGAGACCTTCAGAATATGGCATTTAAAATGTTTTAAGAATTTAGGATGCCAGGCAGTGGTGGCACACGCCTTTAATCCTAGCACTTGGGAGGCAGAGGCAGGTGGATCTCTGTGAGTTCAAAGCCAGCATGGTCAATAAGAGCTAGTTCCGGGACAGGCTCAAAAACCACAGAGAAATAAAATAAAATAAAATAAAATAAAATAAGGACTTATCATGACAATGACACATCTGTTCCTGGCAGCACCAATATACTTCAAAAAGAAGATGGGCATCGAAGAGGCTCCTTATGGAGTTTGATAGCCATTTGGGCAAGAAACTGTTTTTGCCTGGACTGCTTGATGTTATGCTGTGTGAACTGGATATGCAGGACCCACAGAGAAATGACTGCTAAACTTGCCTAAAGGTGAGACAGTCCTTCAGTGCTCCTGCTTCATGAAAGAGTCTGCCAGACATTCTGCAGGACACAGAAGAATGCAACTGATGAACTTTACCATTACAAGGTAAAACAGATCTTTAAATATTCTGCTTCATGGAAAAGTCTGCTGGATACTATGGGCCTGTAGGCTGAAGATGGGTGCCCCAACAATACAGAAGAACTTTGGGTGACTGTCTAGGTAGTGAGATGTCTCTGTCAATTCTAGAGTTTTGGAAGTTGCTTACTTACAATGCACTTCTTGTTAACTTAGGTAATATTATATCCTTCTGGGGTCTCTGTTGGAGTTGAAGAATAGATAGTTATAACTATAGTTTTCCTTAGTTATGATAAAAGATAAAATAGATATAAATATTGCAACTATAATTCTTGCTTGATACTTGTTTGTTATATGTAATTTTACTATGTTAAAGTTAAAAAACAGAAAAGGGGAAATGGTGTGGAAAGTCCCTTTGTATATGTGTTGCTTTTATTGCTTAAAGAATAAAAAAAGCTGCTTTCAGCCAATGGCTTCACAGAATATAGCCAGACTGGAAGAGATATATAGAGAGAGTAGGTGTAATCAAAGAGACACCATGTAGCTGCCAGGGGGGAAAGACGTGAGCTGTCAGCTGGAATCTTGCTGGTAGGCCACAAGCCTCATGGCAAAATATAAAATAATGGAAATGGGTTAATTCTAGATGTAAGAGCTACCTAGCAATATACAAACAGTACTGCAAATAATATAGTTTCTGTGTAGTTATTTCAGGGCTGAGCAGCCGGGAACAAACAAGCAGTCTTCTATTACAGATGGGTGTGCCAAGGTAGGACTGTTTCCACGTAAAACCTGAGAAAGCTTAAAAAGTAATTCTAGCCGGGCGGTGGTGGCGCACGCCTTTAATCCCAGCACTCGGGAGGCAGAGGCAGGCGGATCTCTGTGAGTTCGAGACCAGCCTGGTCTACAGAGCTAGTTCCAGGACAGGCTCCAAAACCACAGAGAAACCCTGTCTCGAAAAACCAAAAAAAAAAAAAAAAAGTAATTCTAGAAAATAATAGAAATGGGTTATAGGCCAAGCAGTGATTTCTTTAATACAATTTGTCTGGTTATTTCGAGTCTGGGCAGCCGGGAGTGAACAAGCAGCCTCCTACTAGAAGACTGGGTCTGCCAGGGTTGGTGGCGCACACCATTAATTCCAGCACTTGAGAGGCAGAGGCAGGCAGATCTCTGTGAGTTCGAGGTCAGTCTGATCTACAGCGCTAGTTCCAGGACAGTCAGGGCTATTACACAAAGAAACCCCGACCCAGAAAAACAAAAACAGAGAAAGCAACAACAAAACACCAGTATGACAGGCTGGAGAGATGGCTCAGAGTTAAGAGCACTGACTGTTCTTCCAGAGGTCCTGAGTTCAATTCCCAGCAACCACATGGTGGCTCACAGCCATCTGTAATGAGATCTGATGCCCTCTTCTGGACAGCAAGCAAGCATACAGACAGAACATTGTATGTATAATAAATAAATAAATAAATAAATATTTCTTTGAAAAAAAAACACCAATATGACTAAAAATTCAGTGGGTCCTCTGAAAGAACGGTATACACTCTTAACCACTAAGCCACCATTCCTGCTCCTAATATTTATTTATTTAGATTTTTGTTTTGCTTTTTGAGACAAGCTTTCTCTGTGTAACTTTGGAACCTGTCCTGGAACTTGTTCTGTAGATTAAGCTGACCTTGAACGCACAGAGATTTGCTTGCACCACCACAACCAGGCTTATTTTTATTTTATTTTATTTTTTTTATTTGTTTATTTATTTATCATGCATACAATATTCTGTCTGTGTGCATGCCTGAAGAGGGCACCAGACCTCATTATAGATGGTTGGGAGCCACCATGTGGTTGCTGGGAATTGAACTCAGGACCTTTGGAAGTCGAGACAATGCTCTTAACCACTGAGCCATCTCTCCAGCCCCCTTATTTTATTTTTTTAAAGGAAAGACTACCAGAAGAAAAGAATAATTAAACATTTTGTGCATTGCCAGGGCATAGTAGCTGGAAATTAAAAAAAAAAACACTTTCACATATTTATTAGGTATAGTGTTCACACTATAATCTTGGTTTTTAGAGAGGCTGAGACATCCTGAATTCAAGGACATTTTGGGCCATGTACATCCTGAGTTTCAGACCAGCCTGGGCTAAAGGAAGACCACCCCAAACAATCCCAAACTGTGTAAGGTCTCACCTTAGGACTTTAAATTTGTTTGAGAAGGAATAACATAGTTTGCACTTGGCAGGTACCCAGACATTTGTTTCAATTTAGTAGTACAAAGTTTTGTTCTTGGTTATGCATTGTCCTGTTTATTATGGTGCCAACCTTGAAGTCACAACTGTTTTTTGTTTGTTTCTGAGCAGAACTGCTGTTTTTATTTATTTGCACTTTCCTATCTCACCCAGTCATGCTTGGTAAACACGTCGTTGTTGTTATTACTGGCTTTTTGAGAAAAAGTCTCCCTTTGTAGCTCTGGCTGTCCTGGAATTCACTATGTAGAATAAAGGGGTGTGCCACCATGCCCAGTGCAGCCGGCACTCTTAACTGCTAAGCCATCTCTCCAGCCTGTTTTTATTTTATTATTTATCTTTAACCCCCCCCCCCCTTGCCCCCGCTCGAGACAGGGTTTCTCTGTGTAAAGGTTCTGGCTATTCTAGATCAAGCTGGCCTTGAAGTCACAGAGATCCACCTGCCTCTGCCTCCTGAATGCTGGGATTAAAGGCGTGCGTCACCACTATCCCAGCTATTTATTTAATTTTACATACCAATCCCAACTTCTCCTCCCTCCCATCAGCTCCTCAGTGAGGGTAAGGCCTTCTCTGGGAAGTCAACTAAGTCTGTCCCCCTGACCTTACTGAGGCAGGACCAAGGTCCCTCTGCCCCTTCCTAGGCTAAGCAAGGTATCTCTCAAAAGAGAATAGGCTCCACAAAGTAAGTTTTAGGGTTAGATCCTGGTCTCACTGCCAGTGGCCCTGTTGTGCCTGAGTCCTAGGACCCCCAAGAAGACCACCACGGAGCCACACTTCCGAATGCAAAAGCAAGGTTTCGTTTATTAAGTACGGGCTAGCACGGGTCCTCTGCCTCCTAGTCTGACACAGCAGATGGAGGGAGAAGGACCCCGTCTACTATTGTAAGGGGTTTATAACGACGAAAACCACAAAACAGTCATAAAGTTACAGTCTCAAAAGACAAAATTACGTATCCTATATTATAATTGGTTAAAGATTAGGTAAAGCTCAGCTGTTAGTTCCTGATAGGCTATTAGTCTAAGGGGGATAGCACCCCTCCCCTTAAGTCCTCCAGACATCTGCTGACCCTTTGCTAACCACAGGGACTGGTTGAAATATTACCCAGCTGGTAGGGGAAGTTGGGTCGTCAACATTCTCTGTATGACTACAGGTGGGGGAATGGGCTGCAGTCAGCAACATTAATGTAACTTAGGTTTCTCCATTAGCTAATACTTCCCCTAAACAGGGGTCCCATGGCCTTCAGCTTATCCTGAGGGCTGGGGTGTTAGCCTTCAGCATTTCCTGGGGGCCCCAAAGGGCCCAGCACAGAAATGGAATCTTTTCTGGCCTTTCAGCCCCACATACTGCTTAATTCCCCCCCCCCCCCGCATTGTCACCTGCATTCAGGGGCCCTAGTTCAGTCCTTTGCAGGTTCCCCAGCTGTCAGTCCAGAGTCAGTGAGTTCCCACTAGCTCCCGTCAGCCGATTCTGTGGGTTTACTCATCACTGTCCAGCCTGTTTTTTTTTTTTTTTAAATGGGGTCTCTTTTAGCCAAGGCTATTGTCAGATTTACTACCTTGTCAAGGATAGCCTTAAACTCTTAATTCTCCCGCCTCTTCCCCCCCCCCCTCGCCCCCCACAGGGTTTCTTAAGTAGCTTTGGAGCCTTGGAATTTATCAGGCTGGCCTTGAACTCATGGAGATCTGCCTGTCTCTGCCTCCCAAGTGCTAAGATTAAAGATGTGTGCCACCACTGCCCGGCTTGTTTTTAAAGTGCTAGGTTACAGGCACAGACACTATGGTTTTGGTTATTTCCTTCCCTCTGCTGCCTCCTCCTCCTTCTGTTCTTCCTTCTCCTCCTCCTCTTCATTTTTAAATTTTGAGACAGGGTCTCATGAAGCCCAGGCTGATCTACAGTTCACCAGGTACCTAAGACTGGCCTTGAACTTCCAATATTCCTGTAGCTATCTCTTGTGTGCTGCAATTACAGGCAGGTGCTGCGGTGTGGGATAGCCTTTTCTACAGGAAGATCCACAGCTCGAGGCCAGCTACAGCCACATAGCTAGCCCTGGTCTAGGGAAACAAAAACCAACCCAAATGTAAGGCTCAGCAATGGAGCTATTGACTAATCATACCCATAAAAAAGACAAATCTCCTGTCATCCAGGGAACTGTAGGTCAGCTTTTATAAACTGAATGTTTTGTGTTGTCTGTGTATTGAGTTTCTTTTTGAAAGAATGTAACCAGAAGGACAGAGTAACCCAGTTTGGGGTAGGTACTCAAAGTATCTCTCCTCCTTTCTCCCAACCTTCCCATATTAATATGTGTTTTTGCTTATCAAGGAAGGGAGGGAGGAGGATTGTGCAGCATTGAGCAATTTTAAATTAATGGGAAAAAAAATCCAACCAAACAGATTCTTAAATCTTAGAGGCCTGTGACCTTCCCCATCTCCTCAGAGATAACTATTAAGAGCCCGGCCAGTCAGAAAGGTCCTAGCTGCAAACCCTGCTGCCAATCGGGATGCCCTTACCTGTTGGAGGCGGCTTTGGTTTCCTTAAGCGACTGTCTTCTGGACCAACCAGAGGTCTCTAGGAAAGGAAGGCACCAATCGGACTCAAGAGGGAGGAAAGTTCGGGGCTGCACCTGCGTACGGTGAGTCACTCGTCGGAGGTCCCTTTCTCTTCACCAATCGGAACGTGGGACAGCCGGGCGCCGCCCACCGGGCGTGGAGAGAAAGGCGGGCTGGACTCAACCTGGCGGCTGGAGTCCAGTCCCAGCGCGGTGGATCGCGGAGCACGTCCCAGCCGAGTGGCTCGCCCGACGCGTCGGGGTTGTAACTGTAATGGGCACCGAGGGGAAAACCGGGAAGAAACTGCTGTTTCTCTTCACGTCTGTGATCCTTGGTGAGTTCCCGGAGTTTTTGGAGGAGTAGATGGGTGGTCCGGTCAGAGGTTGGACGAAGGCGCACCCCCACGCGCCCTCGGGAAGGGAGGAGTCCAGAAACCTGCCTGCTCGCCTGCCTCGCCCTAGGAGTCCACTTTTCCGCCCAGGTCTGGGTGCTATCCTTTCCCCTCCCCCACCTGGATACTGGCTTTCCCCTCCCCCAAGCGGGTGATCTGTGACCCCACCTCCTACACCGTGGCCGGGAGCATTAAAAATAACTGGGGGGGGGGGGTTGTCCACGGTTCTGGGTCTCCCCTTCAGCCGGAGGATCCTTCCCGCCCCAACTATCCAGCTACTTATTCCATTCCATATATACCTGGGAATTGCCGTCTTCCCCCTCTCGGAGGACTCAGAGAGACCTTGAGCCTCTCATCCGGACTCCCTTGGCTCAAGTGTCCTAGGAGGAAATGTAATGGAGGTGGGGGTAGGGAATGTTTCCTTTCCTGGCTTTTGCAGAAAGGGTGTCTCGCTCTTGTTAAATTGTGGACCTTCTGGGATTAATGCGGGGGGTTCAGCGTCTGAAGAAGAAATGAAATCTCTAAAATAAACTTCTCAGATCATAGCGTTCATAATTCCTTCCTTGAATAACTAGCGAGGAGTCCTTAATTAATCTTGTTGACTGAGTGACGATTCCCTGGGGGAGACTGGGTCTCTTGGCTGGTTGATCTCAGAGCCAGAACTCTGCCCTCCCCCTTGTCCGGAATGAGAGTTTTTTGTTTCTTTGTAGCCTCCCTTTCCTGAGAAACAACCAGGCTCGCAAGCTGGGGCTTGACTGTCTCAGAGGTGTGTTTGGATGAGGCCGAGAGTGAGGTTGGTTGGTTTGTGCCTTGGTCAATGTGTGTCAGCACCTGTATATTTATCTGTCTGATTTTTCCCCCGCCACCACCCTTCAGAGTCGAGGACCAAACTCAGGGACTTGGGTGTGCTATGTCTGGTTCTCGAGTGTCATACACTACTGTTGGGTAGTTTTGTTGGAACATGTTCTTTATGAATCTGTTTCAAGGTTCCTGCTTTAGAGGAAACGAGACATTACAGTCAATGCTGGTGTCTTCTGAAGGTTTGTTTTGCTGCGTTTTTTGGAGAGCAGAAATAGATCACCCACGGTGGATAGATAGATAGATAACGCCTTTGTCTCATCACAAAGCTGTGAACCAGTTTTGTGGGTGGACTAGACGATGGGTGATCCTACTTCTCTTTTCCTACAGATAAGGAAACTAGTCTTGAGAGAGGAAATGACCTTTCCAGTTTACAGGGGGGTAGAAGCTGGGGCTGGACCAAAGTCCTCTGTCCTCCATTCCTGGAGAGCCAGCATCTTAGGGATGAGGCACTATCTGAGTGATTGCTTCAGAATTTGCTGTTTTATAAAACAAAAAACAAAACCAAAACAACCTTCCACCAGATCTTTCTTGTCTCGCTTGAACTTCTCAATCTGCTCATCCATTTCTGCTTTTCCTCACCTTCCTTTCTTTGCCCAACCATCACTTATTTCATTTTAATTTGTATCTTAGAAATGTTAGCCACACCCATTTTCCTGTTTTGTGTTCAGTTTCTTCTGGATCACTGACAGCAGTTGTTAGGCTTGTAAACTTCCTGAAGCTGCTTCCTTCTAACACCGTCCCGCCTTCCTTTTCTCTTTCCCTAACTTCCTATCTTGGTTCTATAGCAAACTACCGCCCAAAGGATTGTGACAGCGACGTTTTGAGCAAGCTGCCACGTTCTTAGGAAGCCTGAGGTGTTGCATTTGCTTGGCGGGGCAGTGGTTCCTATGGTGGGGCTGGGGTATGGATGGTAGGGTGGAGGAATTCACCAGGCAACTTTTAAATCAAGGCAGACCTGGGGGAGGGGAGTGGTTTGCTTAGTGCAAATGAGGATGGAAATGGTAGCTTGGCCACTTCATCAGGCATCCTGGCTTTGCTTTTTTCTCTGTCTTGTGACCTTAAACTCAGCTCTTGAGCTATAAAACAGGTGTAATAATACTGGTCCTGCCCTTGCCGTGAGGATCAATGGAGGTAATAGCTACATCCCAGGACATGAAGGGATTTCTGCTGCACAGCTATTACTTACCCCTTTGGATTTTGTGAGGTTGTAAGAATGCTGTCCTTACCAGAGTAGTTCAAAGGAAGCAGGGAAATTCCCGCTGGCAAGGCTTTATTTTAGCATTAAATTGAAGTATGGTCTTTTGGGGGGGGGCGCATCTGGTGTGAAGCATAAACAAATGGCCACTGTGTCCTTTTCTTTCTGAGTCGCTCTCATTGTGGTCTCCGCTATCGGGGAGGGAGAAGAAAGAACAAGATAGTGTGAGCAGCTGAGTGAAAGACAGCTCCAGCCTGAGGTACTTAGTGGGCAGGGACACACAGACACTCCGCGAGGGTTGAACTTGGGGGTTGTAAGACTGGTGACCCAGAATGCTGCATTCCATTCCCTCGAGAACCTGAACTTGGAAAAAGTTCAGCTACGAGCACTGGCCAGTGGATGGGCCAAATTGTATTGTATCCAGAAGGGAGGAAAGCAAGCCAGGGTTGGGTGGAATGCTGACATTTTCGCTGCCTCCTCTTACCTGGGTGTGGGGTTCCCTTGCTAAGAGGGGTGGACAAAGGCCATGGCTTTTGGTTTTTCTGGTGTTTCTGAAGAAGTCCCCTTTGAGGATTTCCAATGTGCTGTTCACGGGGCAGACTTTCCTCAAAACTGTGGATTGGTGAGTCACGCCTACTGCTTCATCCTGGGGAAATGATTGTTCTCTTGAAACTAGAAACTGGTGAGTGGCCACAGCTAGGAGGAAATTGAGCGGTGGCGGTGCTCCAGCGGGCTAGGCTTGGCTCTGGAATGCTTTCACCTGTGATATTTCACTTCCGCTTGTGAGCTGGGCTTGTTCAGGGCCTCGAGCGTAGCTCTGTGGGCAGAGCTGCTGTGATTCTAAAAAGTGTTTATCCAAAGTGCATTGGTTGACAGGATTTGAGATTCAAAATATATCGAAGGGGTGGAGTGGTTCCCTCCCACTCTGTTCTTGCTAAACTATACCTGGCAGAGATTCTTTCTAGTATTTTGTTATGCAGACACATGTGTGCAAATGTGTATTTGTTTTCTCACCATTTCCTTACACAGTAGAGGCTTACAGTACAGTATGCATTAGATCACATCTTGTTTATTTTACTTAATATAGCCTAAAATCAATCAATCAATCTTTCTTTCTCCTCCTCCTCCTTCTCCTCCCCCTCTTCCTCCTCCTCCTCTTTTTTTTTGTTGTTGTTGTTATTTTGAGACTGAGTCTTACTGTGTAGCCTTAGCTGGCCTGAAATTTGCTATGTAGATTAGGCTAGTAGTCTTGAACTCAGTTTCGACTGTGTTTTTTTTCCGCCGTGCTAGCTAGCATTATTATAGGGGCTATGATCTTGGCTGCTTGGATCTGTCCAACCTCCACACAGCTGGAATTCAAGGGGAAGGGTGCCGACATGTCCCTCTCCCAAACCCCCAAAGATGGATTGAAATGCGACATACTTTTTATGTGGTAAATGAGGAAGTAATGGGGCTTGATTTGAACATCTGTTGGCTTTGAGACTAGGAAATCTCAGAATTCATGCCTATTTCCCTCTGCACAGGCTCGGCTAGGTGTGAAAAGCAAATATGAAGTGAGAAAGAGGTTTCTCAGGATTGGGAGGAGGGTAGGGGATGCAGTATAAGCTGATGGGCATTGGGGTTTTCCAGGCTTTGAAACCCTGGAGTTGGTTTGCCTGGGACTCCCTGATAAGCAGAGTTTCTGTCCAAAGTCCAGCTCGTGTCATTTGTTTTACAGGGGTGGGATTAGAGGAAGCAGCTGCCTGGCAGGAAGTGTGATGCCAGGTCCCTGGGTGAATTCCGTCCTGGCAGGAGTCACTGTCCTTTGTGATGGGGGAGGGGGCCGAACAGGTCAAACTGGAAAGTCTACAAAGAGAGGGCGGGAGGGAGCGTGGAGTGAAAGCCCCCTCCTCCCGCCGCCATTGTTGATCTCTACCGTCTTCAGAAGTTCGAGCCTGCTCTGTAGTAGGACTCACACAGCCTTCCTATCGCCCAGGCGTTCTGTACCCGATCACTTCAACCTCCAGAAAGTGTGTGTTTGTTCATTATGTCCAGAGCGTCTTCTGAAGTTCGTCTGCCTAGATGTGAAGGACTGTGTTCTTAGAGAAAACCAGAGATTGGCCGGCTGACTTCCTTCCTTTTTAAAAATCAGACTAGTGGCATAAAAGCGTCTTGAGGAATATTCTAATAGTTAACCGGATGTATATGGAGAGAAAACAAAGGACTTCCTATTAGAACAGTAGAAGGAAGTAGCTGCTCTGCTGTGGGCTGGACCCTCATGTTAGAAACCGGGTTGTGGGGGGGGGGGGACTTCAGGGAGGTTTAGGGAAGTTCAGGGAACATCTACAGCTAAGGACTGAAGCCAGCTTGTTTCTTTGTTTCCAAGAGCTGCAAGTAGGATCCCCAACTTGGATATGGGGGGGGGGGGGTAGGTGTCAACAAAGCACAGAAAGTTTTGGGAGCAAAAGGCAGGAGATGACTCTTGTGATGGATGTGGTGACTTGTGTCAGTAATGCCAGCATGCTGAGATCTTTGACAGCGCCATTGTATACACTGTGTTCTGGTTATGCTCACACGTGCCTCCTTTATCCCCCTTTCACTCCTACCCATCTCCCTCCCTCAAAAAATTCCCTTCTCACTTACACATCTTTCTTTCCTTTTATTCTTTTAAGGACCACATTTTTTAGATTTCATTTGTGTGTGTGTGTGTACGTGGAGGTCAGGAAAGACCTTGTGTGAGTTGGCTCTCCTGCCATGGAACTGAACTCTGGTTGTCAGGCTTGGTGGCGGGCATCTTTACCAGCTGAACCGTCTCTTTGGCCCTTTGCTTGGTTTTTGTTTCTATTTTGTGATTCACTGAGTTTAACCAAGGCCTTGGGTGTGGTGCTATAAACTAGTGGCCCTTGCGAAACTCAGCTGTGGCTACACCACTGTAGACGGTGACTCCTCCCCGGTAGCCATCTTGCCAATTACTGGGTGAGCAGGAGGGACCCAGAAGCCCCGCTGCCAGCCCGGACTGAATCTCTAGGGCCCAGTCGTGTGCCGTCAAGCACAGCTGCTCGGGATATGAGTGCAGCAGCTGTTCTGTGCCCAGATGACAGCCTTTCGTTACCCTCCTCCACATCCTCCGGCTGTTACAGCCTTTGAGAAACAATCTGTACAATTCTGTTTGTTTATTGCACTGTATGTATGTATACGTGTGTCATGTGTGGAGGTCAGAGGCCGACCTCCTGTCGTGTGGGACTTGGGGATCGAATTCAGGTTGTCAGGCTCTTACAACCCCCTCCCCATCCCCCCCATCTTGTGAAGTTCTCAGAGCCTTGGAGGGGTGATACAAATGTCCCACGTAGAGATGAACATTCAGTAATCATTTATTTCCAGCATCTTGATTGGTTCTAAGTCATTAACCACCATCTGCAAAAAAGAAGCTTCTTTGACTAATATAAATATTTAGAAGGCAGTTGAGTGGCATGTCCACTTAGGAAAATAAAGCAGTGGGGCTCATGGCCTATGACCTATGACCTCCAGCCTATGCTTTGACCAGGTCCATGGTACTGTTCATAAATGCCCTCTTGTGGAGTAAGCCTCCGATCTACTCGGTATGCAGTTGGCTGTTCCTCTAACAGTCATGCTGTTACTGCACAGTGGGCACTGTTTGCTTGGCAGGTTGGTGTTATAGCTTGTAAGATCCACAGTTGAATAACAGAACTGATTGCTTTGCTTTCCAATTGCCTAGATAGCACCTTCCAGCACTGTGAAGTCAGCCAGCCCCGGGGAGGAAGCTTCTAGCTCAGTTCCAGCTGGATTTCTCTATATCCTGCAACTAAAGTATATTGTATCTTTAACAGTAGAGTCTTACCATCTAGTTCTGGGCGTTGTAGAATATTACTTGAACTGTGTATAGGTGTGTTGCTTTGGTTTATGCTTCATTTGTTTATGTAAAGGTGTGTTGCTGCTTCACCTTGTCTGCCTAAGGCATCTGATTGAGCTAATAAAAAGTTGAGTGGCCAGTAGTTAGGCAGTAGAGGGGTAGGCAGGGAGAAGAGAACAGTGATGTTTGGGTTAGTTGGCCAGGCAGCCGCCAGGCAGACACAGAAAAGACATACAGAATGAATGAAAGGTAAAAAGTCCCGAGGAAAAATGTAGATGAAGAGAAACAGGTTAATATAAATTATAAGAGTTACCAAGAAATGCGCATAAGGCCAAATATTCATAACTAATAATAAATCTCTGTGTCATGATTTGGGAGTTGGTTGGTGATCTAAAAGAAAGCCCATTATAGGTAGAGAGCTAAGAGCAATGGGTAATACAATATCCTCTATGTTTTGGTACCTCTGGTACTACCTGACCAACATTTATAAGGAAGTATCCTATACTTGGCACTGAGGAGATTCTTTTTCTTTCTTTCTTTTGTTCATTCTTTCTTTTTTTGTTTGGTTTTGTTTTTTGGTGAGACAAGAGTTTCCCTGTGTTACAGTCTTGACTATCTGGAACTTGATTTGGAGATCAGACTGGCCTTGAACTCATAGATGTGCACCTGCCTTTGCCTCCTGAGTGGTGGGATTAAAGGTGTGCATCACCGCTACCTAGTGAGATTTTTATTTAATAACCCATGGCTTCTGGGGTGGGCACTACCATCTTTGTGGGGTACCTCTGTTCAGTTTTAAAAAAAATTAATTCATGTATAAATGTAAGTATGTATGAACATATGTTTGGGTCCCTACGGTGGCTAGAAGAGGGTATCCATTCCCTGTAGCTGGAGATACAGTCAGTTGTGAGCTACCTGACTGGATGCTGGGAACTGAACTTGGGCCCTCTTCAGGAGCAGTAATTTCCTAATAAGCCACCTCTCCAGCCCCTAAGCTTGCAGGTGTGTGTGGGGGGGGAGGGCAAAGAAAGGAAAGATTAAAATAAAAATCCTACTGAAGAGATATGTAGTAATATGAGGGCGGCAGGGCTGGGTCCCCAAAACCCCAGCCGCCTGGCTCGGCTAGCCTATGCCCCGAAATAATTACACGGAAACTGTATTCTTTTAAACACTGCTCTGGCCCATTTCTAATCATCTGTGTAGCGCCCCTAGGTGCGCTTACCGGGAAGATTCTAGCCTAAGTCCATCCTGGGTCGGAGCTTCATAGCGTGCGTCTTCCCTGGAGCAGGTAGCATGGCGTCTCTCCTGCGTCTGCTCCGGAGAGCAGAGCTGTGGAGTCTGACCTCACTTCCTCTTCCTCCCAGCGTTCTGTTCTGTTTACTCCACCCACCTAAGGGTGGGCCTATCAAATGGGCCTAGCAGTTTCTTTATTGCTTAACCAGAGAAATCAACAGATTGATATATGACACTCCCACATCACTTCCCCTTTTTCTGTTTAAACAAAAAAAGAAAGGCTTTAACTTTAACATAGCGAAATTACATATAACAAAACAGTTATCAAGTAAAAGTTACATCAGAAACATTTATACATATAACAAAATTGACCTTAAATCTCTATAAATAAAGCAAAATCTATACTAATGCAAATTATTCATACCTATATCATATCCCCCTTTAAATGTAAAAGAACATTTATAAACTATATTTGGGAACATGGGCGCAGTTTTTTCTCTCCAAACTGCTTCCTGCTGAATGGGGGCGTCGTTAATGATTTTAGGGTGTAACCTGTGTGCCAGGTTTATCTCAGTTGGCAGTTGAGCAAGGCAAT
Source organism: Microtus pennsylvanicus (assembly GCF_037038515.1). Classification (NCBI taxonomy): domain Eukaryota; kingdom Metazoa; phylum Chordata; class Mammalia; order Rodentia; family Cricetidae; genus Microtus; species Microtus pennsylvanicus. Next base: position 91,156,497 of record NC_134588.1, read on the forward strand.
TTTCTGAAGATGTTCACAGCAACCCTTCAGGAGGACGTGGTCCATCATACCAAATCGGAATAGAAGAAATCCATAGAGTCTCATCCTCTGTGAAAACAAAAGAAGAATCTCTTTTCCAAAGTATCATATCCTTAGATCCAAATTCTGAAATCATACCCTCATGATATCCGTTCTGGTTCCACTTGGCAGTCCATATAATGAAATGTCTGTCTGTACTTAGCTCCTTCACAGTCAAAAATTTTAAAGAAAACACAATAATACAAAGAATCCAGACTCTATGTGAATTTTCCATCTTTACGCGGCTTATTTTTATTTATATCTATAACTATCTGTACTCTGTCTCTTTAAAGACTTTACTTTTACTTTTTTCTTTTTAAACCATTAACTTTATTCTCTATATTCTTTTTCTTCTCTCTCCCAAGCCTACGTACATTCATCCAACAGTGTGACTCATTTAGTGGTCTGAATCTGTCCTATTGTGAATCTGCAATTTTTTACTATCCAGGAACACTTTTGATTTGCGCCTTTAAATCATTAGGCGCTTAAGAATCTAAGCTGTGACATTCCTAAGTTAACTTTTTGCTTTTTGAGCGCATATCTGTAGACCAGGCTGTCTTTGAACTCTCAGAGATCCTCCTGTCTCTGCCTCCCAGGCATTGGGATTAAAGGTGTTTGCTACTATACCTTGAACTCACAGAGATCTGTTCGTCTCTGCCTTCTAGGCACTGGGATTAAAGGCGTGTGCTACCACGCCTTGAAGTCACAGAGTTCAATCTCCCTCTGCCTCCCAAGTGTTGGGATTAAAGGTGTGTATACACAACAACTCTCTTCCTTTTCTTTTTTACTTTAAGAACTTCAACTTTTAGCTTGCGTATATTTTTAACACACAGTAAATCATTTAAAATTTTTCTTTGTCTTTGACGCTCTCTTTACTGTATCTCTCTCTGTTTTTCTGACCACATGAGTCTTTTATTTACCAAGCAATATCAGTAGGACTAAAGGCGTGGCTTTGACGGCTGGATCCAGCCCATTCCTTAGCTTTTCAGCCTCATGGCTGAGGTACTGGCTGAGGTACTGGCTGCAAGGTCCCTGCCAGCCAGCAAGCTACAACAGACAACACTCAAGTCCTCTCTCGGTAGCCGGCCCTCCTGCCTCAAACAGTCAGAGTTTGCCCTGGCAGGATGGCCCAGAAAGCCGGCATTTTTAAACGCGCAGCTTTTTTCCTGCTACGGCTGAAAACCGAAAAGCATGCGTTCAGCTTTTCGTCAACACCGTTTAAGTGTTTCGTGGCAGGACCTCTTAATGAGCTGCAGGGTTTTGCAGCTGAAGCTGAGTCAGGAAGCCTCTTGGGGCTACCAGGTAGGAGCGGCACTCAGCACTTTAATTCTGAGACTGAGCGTGCAGCACAGAAATTCTTTTCATCCAAGTAACATCCAAATCTGACAGGCAGAGCACTGCGCAGTCTAAAAACACGTCTCTGTATGGCAGCAGGAATCCGCCATGCTCTTCTGCCTGCCTAAGCCTGATTCTGCCTTCTGTCCAGGAGCAGGCGGGGAGCTCTGAGTCATCGTCAAGGTCTCAGAGCACTCTCCTTCCAATCCCAAGCGGGAAAACAAACATAAAGCCAGAGTTTGCACTGGCGGCACAGTCCCGGGAAGCCACACTTTAAAATAACGCAGCTTTTTTTCTGCTGCTGTTGCTGAATCAGGAAATCTCTCTACAGCACGCCACCAACAAACAGCAAAAATCTGTGTTAAATGATCTCTCCCTTATTTTTAAGCCTTCTCAGGTTTTTTAAGTGGGTTTAGTTAGCCACACGTCTGGGCGTCATTTGTAGTAATATGAGGCGGCGGCGGGGCTGCGTCCCCAAACACCCCAGCCGCCAGCCCTGCCCAGCTAGCTTATGCCCCAAATAATTACACGGAAACTGTATTCTTTTAAACACTGCTCTGGCCCATTTCTAATCATCTGTGTAGCGCCCCTAGGTGCGCTTACCGGGAAGATTCTAGCCTAAGTCCATCCTGGGTCGGAGCTTCATAGCGTGCGTCTTCCCTGGAGCAGGTAGCATGGCGTCTCTCCTGCGTCTGCTCCGGAGAGCAGAGCTGTGGAGTCTGACCTCACTTCCTCTTCCTCCCAGCGTTCTGTTCTGTTTACTCCACCCACCTAAGGGTGGGCCTATCAAATGGGCCTAGCAGTTTCTTTATTGCTTAACCAGAGAAATCAACAGATTGATATATGACACTCCCACATCAGAGATAGAGGCACCATGGTTGTGCTGTTCCCTGTTTGTAATCGCAGCATGAAGGACCCTGAGAGGAGGATGGTGAGGATGGTGAGTTGGAGTCCTGTCTAGACTACAGAGTGACTCACTTTCGAAGCAGGAACAACACAGAGAGTGACACCTGTAGCCAGACTTTCCTTTGGGCCGCCAGCTCACAAATAGCAGCTCAGAGACTTCCTGGTAACCATGAAAGCTCAGCCTCGGCTTAGGCTTGTCCCTCTTGCTCTTCTAACTTAAATTAACCATTTATATTAATAGAGATTCTGCCACGTGGCATTACCTCTCTTTCATCTTCTGTTTCTTCTCTGTGTCTGGCTGGTGACTTCATCTTTCTTCTTCCCAGAATTCCTTCTCTACTGGGAAGAGAGAAATTTAGTCCTGCCTAAATTTCCTGCCTAGCTCTTGGCCATTCGGCTTTTTATTACACTGATCACACCAATACATTTTCACACAGTGTACAGATATTCCACATTTCCCCCTTTTTGTCTAAATAAAAAAGAAAAGTTTTAATTCTTAACACAGGAAAGCTGTATACAGTAAGAACAGTTATCAGGTAAGAATTGCGTTTACAATGTCCAGTTCATTGGCATTTGGCAAATTTGGAGAAAGTACTGTATTGTCTATCCTATCATAGTGAGTCCAAAGTTTTATACCTAAGCCACTTATCACTGTATTACCAACATAAAAACATTTTCTTAGAAAAACAGTTTAAGCTTTTAAATTTCTCAACCTTATGCAATTTACATCTCTTTTGTGGATTTCTTTTCTGAATTTGGTAACAAGAAAACAGTAACTATAACTAGTCTTCAACCCCATCAAAGACCCAAGAAGGATATAATATTACCTGAGTAGAGAGGAAGGGCAGAACAAACAACTTCCAAAGCTATAAAAACAGGTTCCTGTGTAATGTTGAAGCATCCCTCTTTGGCCTACAGGCCTAAAATATTTGACAGACTTCTGTAAAGCAGGGATTTAGCTAGAATGACCATCCTACCTTGTCTTGACAAAGTTCGGCAGTTCCCTTTTCTTGTCCTGCTTATCCAGTTTGGAAAGCATTCCGTCAGCAGTTGAGGCAAGGGCAGTCTCTTGGCCAGATGACTAGCTTTGCCACATTGAAAGCAAACTCCATATGGAGGTTATTCAATGCCCATCAGTCTTTATTGAAGTCAATTGGTATTTCCAGAAGCGTACGTGTCTCACTGTCATGAAAAGTCTTATGTTATTAAAGCATCTTAAATGCCATATTCTGTAGGTCTCCGAAGAGTTTTAAGACCATCTATCTAGCTATAATATATCTCTTACTGACCTTGAATACATATTTAACATGACTATAGGTTTTATTGTTATAGATGACTAACTACTAACCTGCATTTCTTAATTATCCTAAACAGTTTATAATAATAGCCTTTAAGAAATGAGCTGCACAGGTACAATATCTTAAACAAGAGTAGAAACATATGCAGTATAACAAAAATGACCTTAAGTTTGTATCAGTTTGCAAAAATCCATGCTAATGTAAAACATTTGAGATTCATAGTTTTTTAAATTTAAAAGTAGGTTAAATAATTACCCTTTTAGTCTGTCACTTTTATATCCCCCTTTTCTTTTTAGAAAAATCCTTGAATCTAACCTTTTTTTTTCTGTTTAGTATTTTTATTTATTTATTTTTTTGATCATTACCAGTAACAACTTGTAACTAATCCCCCAGCCCCAAACAATGAAAAACATACATTAATGGACCAGAAGCCACCCACTCCACCTCTTGGGTATGCGGGCATTGTGTTTACTCTAGACTGCTTCCTGTTTTCTGGGGTGATAGCATCTTTAGGGGACCCTGAAAAAATTGGGATATTGGTCAAGTCCTGGGAGAGCTAGCTGTATCATTTGTTGTCCAGTCTCAGTGTGATGGGATAGTGTAGAGCTTATCCATTTGAATTGCTTATCCAAAGTATAATATAAATGATGAGGACCCTGTAGCCAATAAGATGTCTCATCTAGTCTCAGAGCTGTTCCCTTGTTGAAGGGTCAGCATATATGTTACCTGCCCTGTAGTCTTTCTTGACTTTTTCCCCTCATATCTGTAAGCCAAGATCCTCAGGAGGTCTTTCCTGGTCAAATCTGATCTTTATTAATTTTGAAGGAATACCTGGCTTTTTGTTTTGCGCGTGCGCGCGTGTGTGTGTGTGCGTGTGTGTGTGTGTGTGTGTGTGTGTAAGCACAATCTTTTCCTCCAGTGCAACACATTTCCCAACTTCATTCTGATGCCAGATTATCTATAAACTGTATGGTCTGGTTTAATTTAGCAGTCCCTTTCATAATCCAGTGTCTCTCAGCAGCTGTTGTTCTATGTTCATTAGCATCCAAATAACTCAAAATTAACAAAACTCCATAATAAGGTCCAAACTCCCTGTGTTATAACATTTCCTGTCTATGTGACTCATTTTTCTATTACTTTACTCTCTTCAAAGTCTTTACTTACCATTTTTTAATTACCTAGTTTTATGACCGACTGTATCCATTTTCTTTTTCTAAAGCACCTTTTAGAGCATATTGTACCTTTTCAGAGTTTGTGTGTTTATGCGTGTCTGTACCTGACTCTTTTTGAGCCTGCAGCCGTACACTTGCTGTGCTCTCTAACTGTGAGAAACACATCTTAAACTGCTAGGTTACTGCCACAGAGGGGTGAGGTGGCTGGCTCCGCCCCCTTCAGGTCCCTGAGAGCCTAGCCTCATGATGGCTGTCCATCATATATCATCATCCATCCGGGCTGCCTGGCTCTGCGTGGTATTTACCTGCTCTAGCTCTGGAATTTGTTGTGTCTGTCTGAAGCAGGAATTTGTACCCACTGTCTGCTGCTCAAGTGCTCAGCTGCACAGTAGGGCCTCTTAAAAGAACCACACCTCCGAGCCTACCTGACAGACCACTTTCCCAGGCCCTATGTAGATTTGAGCCTCCAATTTGAATGCCATATGTAGTTGGATTTCTCTCTGGACAGCCCGCTCACAACAATATGGAGACTTATGAGTTATGAAAGCTTGACTTTAGCTTATGCTCTTATAACTTAAATTAACCGATTTATATTGACATTTTGTCATGTGGCATTATCCCTCTTCCATTTTGCACCTCCTGTTTCTACCCCATGTCTGGCTGGTGACTCTGCTTTCCTTCCCAGCATCCTCTCTTTGCTGGGAAGTCCTGCCTAATCCCCCTGTCTGGCTGTTGGCAATTCAGCTTTTTATTATACCAATCCAGCAATACATGTTCACACAGTGTATAAATATTCCACATCAGATACTTGCTCCAGTTTAAAAAAAAATGGGATAATATAGGACTATAGAGAAACCTAATCACATGTATTATATCTATAGCCTAATACTTCTAGGCTTCTACAAATTAATGCAATACATACAAATACATTAAAACTTAAAGTTAGGCTTGTTAGCACATGCCTTTAATCTCAGAACTTGGGAGGCATAGGCAGGTGGAGCTCTGGAATTCAAAGCCAGCCTAGTCAACAGAGTAAGTTCCAGAACAGCCAGGGCTACACAGAGAAACCCAGTCTCAACCCCCTTCCCCTAAAAAAATCTCTTGTGTTGTATGACTATGCTATGCTAATTTAACCATTTACCTTTTGGGGAGCATTTAGATATTTTTTTATTTCCCATGCCATGTAACAGTAAGTTATTTTATAAATTAATCTTTAAATTTACCTTTAATTACAGGGGAAAAACCAGGAATAAAGGGACATTTGAACAGGGCCTTGAAGAGTAGATGGGTTTTCTTTGCTTGGAATTGGACTACAGCGTAGTAGTTTTGGAGCCTCAGAAATGGACAGACTTGGCAAGAGATGACTCAGAGATTAAGAACATTGGCTGTGATGCTGGAGAAATGGCTCAGAGGTTAAGAACACTGGCTATTCTTCCAGTTCAATTTACAGCAACCACATGGTGGCTCACAGCTGTCTATAATCAGATCTGATGCCCTCTTCTGGTCTGCAGGTAAACATGCAGAGAAACTATTGTATACATAATAAATAAATAAATGTTAAAAACCAAAACAAAGAATAAAAACCACTGGCTTCTCTTCCAGAGAACCTGGGTTTGATTCTCACCCACATTACAACTGAAAGCCCCGAACTCCACTTCTAGGGGGATCTGGTGCCCTCTTCTGACCTCTGCAGGCACCAGGTACATAATCTGGTACAGACATACATGCAGACAAAATTCCCGTGTACATAAAATTAAAATTAAAAATAAATTAATAATAATAAAAAGAAATAGATTTAAAACCCGAATGGTAGCTCAGTAATAGAGCCCTTCTCTTAATCTGCACCATGGCCTAGATTCGATTCATAATACTGCCTACATAAACACAAAAGAAAACAGGAGTTCAAAAAAGAATTAGAGGGGCTGGAGAGATGCCTCAGAGGTTAAGAGCATTGCCTGCTCTTCCAAAGGTCCTGAGTTCAATTCCCAGCAACCACATGGTGGCTCACAATCATCTGTAATGAGATCTGGTGCCCTCTTCTGGCCTGCAGGCATACACACAGACAGAATATTGTACACATAATAAATAAAATATTTAAAAAAAAAAGAATTAGAGAGGCTTATGACCCTTGCCTTCTTATGCAGCAACTGTTCTAAGCCTCAGTTTCCTCTTCTATAAAATGGGATGAGGGTCTGGGGAGGTGGCTCAGTTGATAATAAATATACTTGCTGTACAAGCATGAAGACCTGTATTCTCAGAACCCTTGTTAAAAGCAGGGCACAGCCAGGCCCGGCAGTGTGCCCCTTTAGTCCCAGTGCTCAGGAGTCCTGGGAGCTTGCTGTGTAGACAGTCGTTGAGCTTCAGGCTCGGGAGATAACTGAAAAAATAGGGTGGAGAGTGAGAGAAAGACACTGAGAGTGATCTCTGGATTCCTCGAGTTTGTGTCCAGGCAGGTATCTCTCTCTCTCTCTCTCTCTCTCTCTCTCTCTCTCTCTCTCTCTCTCTCTCACACACACACACACACACACACACACACACACACGACATCTCTGCTGGTACAGCCCCTTTGGATATCAGTATGGCAATTTCTCAGAAAATTAGGACAACCTTCCTCGAGACCCAGCAATACCACTTTTGGGTATATACCCAAAAGACGCTCAATCGTGCTACAAGGACATGTGCTCAAGTATGTTCATAGCTGCTTTGTTTGTCATAGCCAGAACCTGGAAACAACCTAAATGCCCCTCGACCGAAGAATGGATAAGGAAAATGCGGTACATTTACACAATGGAGTACTACACAGCAGAAAAAAATGACATTTTGAAATTTGCAGGCAAATGGATAGAGCTAGAAAACATTATTTTGAGTGAGGTAACCCAGACCCAGAAAGACAATTACCACATGTACTCACTCATAAGTGGTTTTTAAACATAAAGCAAAGAAAACCAGCCTACAAACCACAATCCCAGAGAACCTAGACAACAATGAGGACCCTAAGAGAAAAATATATGGATCTAGTCTACATGGGAAGTAGAAAAAGACAAGATCTCCTGAGTAAATTGGGAGCTTGTGGACCATGGGAAAGGGTTGAAAGGGAGGGAGGGGAGCAGAGAAAAATGTATAGCTCAATAAAATCAATTAAAAAAAAGACATCTCTGGTTTCCTTAAGTGTGTGCATAGACAGGCATCTCTCTCTGCCCCCCCCCTTCCCCTAGTGCTGAGATTAAAGGCATGTGCCACTATTCCTGGCTTGTTTTTTTGAGAATTTAATAAGAAAATAGCACTAACGTTAATGTGAAGATTCTGTGTATCACTCTTGGCTCTTACTCAGTAGTCATAGGACTTTGTCTACACCGAAGAGCACTTAGACTCTGCCCTAGTCCTAAAACACGCACGTGGGAGGTGATAACACTAGATAAATTGGACCATTTTGGAAAAGCCATTTACCACATTGTATTATTACTCAGATACACTGTGATTTTCCGTAGTTACACAGTCAGGGTTACAGATTTATATAGTTTGTCCCTGATTCTTGTTCATTTCTGCATTTTAGTTTACCTATGGTCAGTCTGGGTTTGAAAATATTAAAACGAAAATTCCAGAAACAGTACACGAATTTGGGGTGGATTTTGTTGTGGTGGCTATGGATATAGTCTCGTGTGGTCAGGGTTGCCTTTGCCTCACTTTGTGACTGATGGCTGATGCTTGTCTTGAGGGCCTCCTGCCTCCACCTCCCAAGTGCTAGGATTACAAGCATGTACCACCACGCTTGGCTAGTAATAAATAGTACGTTACTTTTAAATAACTTTATCACAGTGTGTTGCCATTATGTTATTATGAGTTACTGTTACTAATCTTTTATCATTTCTAACTTATGCATTAAGTCTTATTAAATGTAAGAAAGACTATCCAAAAGTTTTGGGTTTAGACTATCTTTGGTTTCATGTGAGGGCAGAACATGTTGGAATGCATCCCGAGGATAAGGAGTGGGGTGGGGAGAGCACATTAATTAGCTGAGTACAAGCGCCAGCTCTCTTGAAAAAAGTCTCTTGGGCTCAGCCTGGTGGCACATACCTATAATACCAGTACTGTAGAAACAGAAGCAGGATTGTCAAAGTTCGAAACCAGTGTGATATACTTACTGATTTCGGACAAGCCAGGGGCTGCATACTGAGACTGTGTCTCCAAAACCAGGGCATTGGTGAGAGGGGAGTAAAAGAAATCGTATCTCATGAAAATATGTGGAGATGACTGACTTAGTTGTTAATATTTTGTGATTATTTTCTGTTCCCTTGTTTTCTCTTCCACATCCTCCTGTGCATGTCCTTCTGCTTTCCTGCTTTCTGTCCCCCGTCTCCAGGACGTCCGTGTGCTGGTGCTTTTGTACCCTGTCCTCCCTCACACAGCCTTCCCTGCAGCTCACATTTCTTCCTCGCCTGTTACCTCAGTTCACCTTTAACATTTATTTGAACATTGTTCACTTTCTGATACAGTATACCACTGATAACTGATATCGGATACTTCCCCCTCTCTTTCTCTCCATCTGTCCTCTCTTGTTTTTCTCTTTTTCTCCTTTTGTAGTGCTGGACATTAAACCCAGAACCTGGCGCAGCTAGGCAAGGGCTCTACCACTGGGCTGCACGCCCAGCCCCATGCCTTCTAGTTTCTGGCTATGTGTTTGCCTCTCCTATTTATTTGGCTGTGTTTCTTCTTGTAGTTTATCTGATTTACCCCCCTTTCCCTTCTTTCCCTCGAGTTGTTTTGAGACAGGGTTCACTCAGTAGTCCATGTTGGCCTCAAGTACTGACACTACAATAAGGGTGACCGTTCCTTTCATCTCCTCTTTCTTCTAGGTTATGATACTTCAGATATACCTGTTCATTAACGAAATACAGAACATGGGCAGGAGAGATGTTGGCGACTGCCAAGTGGGGTCAGTCTGTGCTTGGGCTATTTTTATTATTTATAATTTTTTAAAAATTATTTATGTAAGCCAGGCGGTGGTGGTGCACGCCTTTAATCCCAGCACTCGGGAGGCAGAGGCAGAGGCAGGCGAATCTCTGTGAGTTCGAGACCAGCCTGGTCTACAAGAGCTAGTTCCAGGACAGGCTCCAAAACCACAGAGAAACCCTGTCTCGAAAAACCAAAAAAAAAAAAAAAATTATGTAGATTGAAGCATACTTTTAATTGTAGCACTCAGAAGCCCCAGGAGTCTGACCTCTATGAATTTGAGGCAAGCCTCTTCTGCCTGTTCCGTCTACATGGTGAGCAAGTTCAGGTCAGGCATAGCGAGACTCAAAGAGGGTGTGGGTATCACTTTATATATTAACCTCATATTTTGGAGATATTTATATGTCAGTTCAGATTGGTTTAAATTTTTTTTTTTTTTTTTTGGTTTTTTTCGAGACAGGGTTTCTCTGTGGCTTTGGAGCCCATCCTGGAACTAGCTCTGTAGACCAGGCTGGTCTCGAACTCAGAGATCCGCCTGCCTCTGCCTCCCGAGTGCTGGGATTAAAGGCGTGCGCCACCAACGCCCGGCAGATTGGTTTAAATTTGCTTTGGATGGCACCGTGTTTTGTTTTGTTTTTTGTTTCTCTTAAGGGTAGGAGTTTCTATAGCCCAGACTTGCCTGTAACTATGTAGCTGAAGATGGGTGACATTGAACTCCTGAGGCTCCTACCTCTCCGCCCAAGTGCTAGGATTACAGGCGTGTGCCAACTTGCCTGGTTTTGTTTTGTTTTACATCTGCCACTTCATTTCTTGTTTTCATTTGCAGAAGGAGGGGAAGTAAGTTTTGAGGGTTATCTTTCTTTCCAAATCGTGAGTCCTGCCGAGGAGATTCAGGCCAGCCGTGGTTATGCGTGGGATTTTTAGCTCACGAACAAAGGGCCTGCAAGATGGCTTAGTAGGTAAAGATGCTTGCAACGATGCCTGTCAATTTAAGTTTGGTTTCTGGGATCACATAGTGGAAGGAGAAAAGACTCCCACTAGTGTTCTGCTGAGTTCTCACGGGCACACTGACATGTACATATTTGCGTGCACACACAAGTATACGTGGTGTGTGTGTGTGCAGGATATATTACAGTAGTTGATTCAGTTTTGTGTACTAGGACCATATTATGTGAATTACAAATTTAGCTTTGCCACCCACTAGTTTTGTGACCTTGAACAAATTCATTTCTGTGCCCTGCTTACTCAATAAAGATGAGAGCTATAATTGTATCTGTCTCGTAGCATTAGTCTAAGAGTAAATGAATTATAAATCACTAAAGGCCTTGGAGTATCTGGCAAATAGTGGATATTCAAAAAATGTTAGGGGTAGTTATTGTGTTAGCCAGTGGCTTCTTGATTGTACTCAGTGTCTACAATTCAGATATGATGAATTCACTGTGTAGAACAAGCTGGTTCTTTTTTTTAAATGATTTTTTTTAAAGTTTAATAATTATGTATACAGTGTTCCGCCTGCATGCCAGAAGAGGGCACCAGATCTCATTATGGATGGTTGCACCATATGGTTGCTGGGAATTGAACTCAGGACCTCTGGAAGAGCAACCAGTGCTCTTAACCTCTGAGCCGTCTCTCCAGCCCAGCAAGCTGGTTCTTCTTTGTGTAGTGTCCTCATGCCTTTTTTATCTATGTGGCATGCAGATGTGGGGGCACAGATAAACCAGGGGACCATTGTGTTAGTGTGTTTGGGCCACTGTAACAGATGCCACAGGCTGGGTAGCTTGTCCAAACTTTTCTCACAGTTCTGGATGCTGGAAGTCTAAGATGGATTACTGGCTGGATTAGTTCCCTGTGAGACCTCCCTCCTTGGCTGGCAGATGGCTCTCCCCCTTGCTGTCTGTTCACATGCCACACACTCCAGGTGTGCCTCTGTGTGTGTGTCTTTATTGTAAGGAGACCAGCTGGATTGGATCGAAACATCCAGTAGTAGCCTCGCCTTAACATCATTGCCTCTCTTAAAGGTCCTGTCTCCGAGTACATGCTGAGGTATTGGGAGTTGGGGCGTAAGTATGAGAATTTGGGGGCATCAACACAGTCCATAACAACATAAACAGTTGTGGAGCTGGCCTTAAAAGCAATGGCTTGGCGGGCAGTTTCCTTTTCTGCTGAATTGAGTTTATGTAAACTTTCATTGCTGCTGCTGCTTTTGTGGTCATGAGAATAATGGTGGTGTTGGGAATGGACTCGCCTCTTCTATTTTTCCCCCAAATAGAACCCACATTCTTTGGGAGTAGGAAAGCAAAAATTCTCCTTTGCGGTTGGTCCTGTTTTGTTGTCTTTGCCTCGTGAATGCAGGCTGGTTTCAGAGTTACCAAGTAGCTAAGTCTGGCCTTGAACTCTTTCCTTATCCTTATCTGCCCACCACTACATCCCAAGTACTGGGGTACCAAGTCTTTGCCAGTGGGACTGGCTTCCAGTTGATACAGAACCACGAACGAATGAGGGAGACCATGTGTTTTACTGGTACCGGCTTTACCTGAAAGACCAAGTAGCTGTGTCTGACTCTGTTCTGAGTTCTTGGTGAATTTTCCAGCCCTCTCTTCACTCTCATCCTTCCCTTCTCTTTCCATTCACTTGACAGGGGTTTCTCCCACTTCTTGCTGTTTTAGACCCTGCATTAGAGGTTTTTCTGGCTCTTTTTCTACTCGTGGCTCTTTGTTCTTCCCCTGGAGGTCTTCAGGTACCAGTGTACACAGCCCAGATGGAGAAACCAGCCTCTTGTCAATGTATATGCAACACTCACTGCATGCCAGGTGCAGAAATCAGCCCCGTTTATAAAACAGTAAGCAGGAATTATGGGTAGAGAGAGTAAACACTGTTTTGAGACAGTTGAATTTAAGATCACTTTGTTAGCGTGGTGTGGTGGAGCAGGCACGTAATCTCAAGCATCCACTCCTAATCCCAGCACTCAAAGGGCCCTGGGGCAAGACAATTTCCATAAATTAAAAGCCAGCCTGTTCTAGGCAGCCAATTCAAGGACAGTCTGGGCTACTTAGTGAAATCTTATCTCAAAAAACCAAAATATCAGAATTAAGCCAAAACCACTTTGTTTTTAAAGTACAGAACTAAAAGAATTGGAGAGGTGGCTCAGGGATTCAAAGCACTTGTTCTTCTAGAGGACGGGGTTCAGGTCCCAGTACCCTCATGATAGTTCATTACCATCCATAACACCAGTTGCAGGGGATCTAACGCCCTCTTCTGACGTCTGTCTAAGTTTTAGGACTTGAGAGAGGGTTTGGTAGTTAAGAGCTGAGTTTGGTTCCTAGTACCAGCATTGGGAGGTTCACAACCACCTGTAACTCCAGCTCCAGGGGGATCTGCTGCCCTCTCCTGGCCTCTGTGGACACCCACACACATGCACACAAATAAAATCTTAACAAAACAACAAGGCTAGGTTTTAGGAGCTGGGAGTGTAGTTCAGTTGGTAGAATGCTTGCCTAACATGTATGAAGGCTTAGATTCAATTCCCCCGTGATGCATAAAACTATGGATGATGATGTACTCTTGTAACCCCAGCATCCAGGAGGTAAAGACAAAAGGAACAGAAATTGGCTAGCCTAGATTACATGAGACCCTGTCCCAAATAAAACAAAAATACTAATTTTAGTTTTCTCCCCCCAGAACTAAAGCTTAAAAATGAATTATGATAGTATTAAAATATTGCATAGATTGGATTTTGAAGGAAGTTTGGTTTTGTTTTTTTTTTTTTTTTTTGGTTTGGCCATACTGCCATCTGTCCTGCCCATGTAAAAACTGAACTTTGAAGATAAACCTCAACAAGTAGGTATTAGAGTCTGCTATGACTTAATTTGTTTGTGTTGTGCGTCACTCAGCAAATACCTGATACATAGTATCAGGCACTATGCTAGGGGTTGAGTAGTACTTAGAATAACAAATGAGACTTGGTTTCTGCTCTCTGGGCATTTGCTAGAGAGAGCATGGGAGTGTTTTTATATAATAGCACATAATTTGGTAAACACTTTAATGGTGTTTTTGCAGGGGCTAATTAATGAAAGTCCCGGAAAGAGGCTTTAAGAGAACTGGGGTGTGGTAGGTCATTTCCCGGAAAAAGAAAATCATGGAAGAGATGGGTGCCAACCAGACAAAGAGGGGAAAGGGTGTTTTCCATAGCACAAGCGGCTTGAGCAAAGGCAGAGATTGGGAAACAGCTGGGAAGTGGTTTTGCGGTAACAGATCGTCAGTTGCTACAGGAGAGTGGGTGAAAAATGGGGAGCTTATCGCAGCTCAGATAGTGCTGGAATTTTCTTAGCTTGCTGAAAATTTGCATTTCACCACGCAGGCAGCTTGGAATCCACCAAAACAGGTCGCAGGATTGGATCAGCCTTTGACTGGGTGGCTGTAGCCTGCCTTGCCATTGGACTGTATTTGAAACTCTGTTACCACTCGCTGCTTTTAGTTTCCTCCCAGGGTTTTTTTTTTTTTTTTTTCTTCTCTTCTTTAGACAGGGTTTCTCTGTGTACCTTTGTTTGCCTGGAACTTGCTCTGTAGACCAGTCTGTTCTTGAACTCCCAGAGGCCTGCCTGTCTTCGCCTCCCAACTTTTTGTTTGCTTGTTTGTTTGGTTGGTTATTTTCTTCGTTTTTTTGGAGACAGGGTCTCTCAGACAGATGTGAGTAGGGCATATAGAATGAAAGATAAAAAGCCTGAGGCAAAATGTAAATGAAGAGAAACAGGTTAAGTTACAAGAGCAAGTGGGGCTAACATAAGATAAGGCAAAGCATTCATAATTGATAATATGTTTCCTTGTCTTGTTTTGGGACCTGGTTGGCAGTCCAAGGAAGTCTACTAAAACCGTCTCTGAGGATTTATGCATTTGTGTGCTTGCAACACTGCCTGGTCCATTCTAAGTGCTCAGTAACTGGGGTATTTGCACACTGTGAAGATACACTGCTGTGATTGGTTTAATAAAGAGCTAAAAGGCTACTAGCTAGGCGGGAAGTATGGGTGGGACTTTGGGGGAGGGGGAGTAGGAGATGAATTGAGGTGCCTGAGAAACACCAGGAGACACAGAAGAAGCAGAATGGGAGGTACATAACAGAACGTTATTAATAGAAATGGGTTAAGTTATAAGAGGTAGTTAAAAACAAGCCTAAGCTTTCATAATTAATAATAGGTCTCCGTGTCATTATCTGGGACCTGACTGGCAGGACAAAGAAAGAGTCGTTAAAATGGATTTTCAGTTTATAGACTCACAATTTAAGGAGGCCAAAAGGCTAATCTTTAACTTTGTGTTGTGAGTTTCAGTAAGGGAGGTGTATGTGGTAACACACACATGTAATCCTAGTACTGGGGAAACTGAGGCAGGAAGTGTTTGAGTTCAAAGCTAGCCTGGGCTACATAGTAAAACCATGTCTCTTTTGCACACAAAAACCAAAACAAAAAGCAAGTGAAACTGAGCTGGAGAGATGATCCAGAGGTTAAAAGCACTGACTGCTCTTCCAGGGGACCTGGCTTTGATTCCCAACATTTACATGGCAGTTCATAAACTATTTCTAAGGCTAGTTGTAGAGACTCTAACTCCTCTTTCTGACCTGTATGGGTGCGGCACACACATGGTGCACAGATGTTCATGCAGACAAAACACTCATCTATATAAAAGAAAAATAAGCCTGGCGATGGTGGCACACGCCTTTAATCCCAGCACTCGGGAGGCAGAGGCAGGCAGATCTCTGTGAGTTCGAGACCAGCCTGGTCTACAGAGCTAGTTCCAGGACAGGCTCCAAAGCCACAGAGAAACCCTGTCTCAAAAAACAAAACAAAACAAAACAAAAGAAAAAATCACCAGAAAATAGACTTTTTGTTTGTTTTGAGGGTTTTTTTTTTTTAATTTATATATCTTTTTTTTCTTTTTTCCTAGACAGGGTTTCTTTGGATCCTGTCTTGGAACTTACTCTGTAGATCAGTCTAGCATTGAATTCACAGAGATCTACCTGCCTCTGCCTCCCAAGTGCTGGGGTTAAAAGCAGGCACCACCACCGCCCGGTCCTAAAAATAGATTTTTTTTTTTTAGATTTTTTTTTTTTTATTTTTGAGACGGGGTTTCTCCGTAGCTTTTGGTGCCTGTCCTGGAACTAGCTCTTGTAGACCAGGCTGGCCTCGAACTCCCAGAGATCCACCTGCCTCTGCCTCCCGAGTGCTGGGATGAGAATGGAATTTCCCTGTTTGATTTACTCTGTGCATTAGTAAGAGTTTGTAGGAGGGTCAGAGGTTAAATTAAAAAAGAAAAAGAGGGGCTGGAGAGATGGCTCAGCGGTTAAGAGCACTGACTGTTCTTCCAGAAGACCTGGGTTCAGTTCCCAGCACCCACATGGCAGCTCACATCTGTCTATAACTCCCAGATCAGACAAACATGCAGGCAAAGCATTAATGCACATAAAATAATAAATAAATTTAAAAAGAAAACAGAAAAAAAGAGAGCTGTGCTGAGGCCAGGGAAAGAGTAGAGGTGAGGCTGGCCGCAGAATGATTCTTCCAGTTGTAGATGGGGTCCATGAGGGGATCCCTAATTCTGCGTCCCTACCCATGAAAGTTAGAAGGGGATGCCCTCCCGAGGCAGTTACAGTGACAAAGGGGGATGATTTGGTGGGTTGGGATATAAGCCTTCCTCATGTAGTACTTACTGCTTAATTTAAATGTCCCATTGGGCTACAGTGGCCTGCCTGGGCACACAGTCAAGTAGGGAACAGAGCTGGGATTTGCACACAGTTGCACATAGGTCGTCTGGTTCCAAAGGCTTGCAAAGGAATGAGAGGGGAACGTGGGCCCCATTGGTTGCCTTGTGTTTGGCGGATGAATAGGAAGAGCATGGTGCAGAGGCTGGAATTGAATCGCGGGGGACATAGGCAGGCACCGTGGATGCTATTAGTTAATTAGTCTTTATTTTTAAATTGAAAATTTTCATTTCGTGTGTGTGTGTGTGTACATACACACCAGTGTGGAGGGAGGTAAGAGGAACTGGTTTTCCACTTTTACCATGTGGACTGGGGAAGCGATCTCAGGACATCAGGCTTGGTGACAAGTGACTATACCTCCACTTGAGCCGTCTCACCTCCCCGCAGTAGACTTTTGAGTCTTGGTCAGGTGGGTCTTAGCCAACAGGCATTTGCAGTGGAGGGGTTGATGCGGGTTCCTGTGTTTTTACAGAACATGAAGTAGGTTGTGTCCATTATGATTCTCAAGAGGGGACTGTGCCTGGAGCCCAGAGTTTTTATGTGTGCCTGTGACATAATCCCTGGATGTCTTTTTGATCTCAGTTTCAAAAGGCTCAGAAGACAGTTTTAGAGACTGGGGAGATGACCCAACGGGTAAACCTGACCAGAGTTCAGTGACCAGAACCCATGTAAAAAGTCTTTGGTCAGCTAGCCTGGACAGCAGCTCAGCACGGTGGCAGAGAGGAGAGACATGGTCTGCAAGGTGGAAGAGAGAAGTGATTTCCAGAATGTTGTTTATTGACCGTGCATTCTTACCTCAGCATGGGCATCCACACTCCTAATTAATCAATTAGTTGATTAATTAAAAACTTCATTCGACACCAGAAGTGACTGCGGAATAACTAACAGTCATACACATTGTGGCTTGTGTCTGTGTGTGCGCACGTGCACATATGAATTTTAGATTGTTTTCTGGTTTAATTAGATGCTTGCTCATGATTTGGGTGGTGTCATAGGTTGGGTTCTTGGGAAGCTGACTCTGAGATATCAATTATCATAAGAGACTCTTTAGTAGGGCGTGCCCTTAAGATTCACCCCTGTGGAGAGGAGGGGAAGTCTGCAGGATTGGGTGGAGAGGGGCTGAGGTGCACGGACAACTCCGCCTACTCCTCAGGGAGAGCTGGGAAGTACCCTCCTGTCATTGTCAGATAATGGCTTCTGGCTGCCCTTACCCTGGTGTAAAGCAGGTTCCGGGGCAGGGTGGTGCTCTGTAGCTGTGAGCCTGTGGGCTGCCTTTTGGCGGCACTCCGGTCGCTAGGACAGTGAGTTCTTCATTCCTAGTGAGGTATCTGGTTCAAACATCACCTTGTGCACATCACAGAAGGAAAATTGCAAAGCTTCGGAGCCTTTGTAGAACAAGGTTCCCAGCATTCAGGCAGCGATGATTTGTGAGCCTCCAGACCTGGCCTGGACCTCACTGTATAGACCAGGCCGGCCTTGAACTTGCATTAGTTTTCTTGTCTTTGCCTCTTCTTTTTGATTATTTTTTGTTTGTTTGATTTTGTTTTTTTATTTTTATTTATTTATTTTGTTTTTTCAAGATGGGGTTTCACTGTAGCTTTGGTGCCTGTCCTGGAAATCACTTTGTAGACTAGGCTGGCTTCAAACTCACAGAGATCTGCTTGTCTCTGCCTCCCGAGTGCTGGGATTAAAGCCGTGCGCCACCACCTCCAGGCTGTCTTTGCCTCTCAAATGATGGGTTCATAGATACATTAAAATTTTAAGATTTATTATTGGTGCGTATGCACATGGGTGGGGATGTCTGTTATAGGAGCTGCAGGCTGTGTTCCCGCTGGGCTCCCACATGGCTAGCTTATGCCCCGAAATAACAACACACAAATTGTACTCTTTTAAACATTGCCTGGCTCATTTCTCCAGTCTCTTACTGGCTAACTCTCACATCTTGATTAACCCATTTCTATTAATGTGTGTAGCACCACGAGGTGGTGGCTTACAAGGATCTTAACCTGCATCCATCTTGGAGAGGTGAGCTATAGAGTCTGCTATAGGACAACTGGAGTTGGTTCTCTCCTTTCACCTTGGTGTAGGTTCTGGGGACCAAACTCTGGTGGCGATGCTTGCGTCATCAGGTGGGAAGAGCCTTTAACCACTGAGCTTTAATTGTATCCCCAGGGAGATTTCCCAGTTTAATGGGGGCTATTTGATTTCATTTCTAGATCTGTTGTTACACTTGAGTATGAATTCAACATTAAAACTAATGAGCCAGGCGGTGGTGGCACACACCTTTAATTCCAGCACTAGGGAAGCAGAGGCAGGTGGGTGGATCTTTGTGAATTGAAGGCCAGTACAGCCAGAATTGTTATACAAAAAACCCTTCTCAAAAAAATAAAATAAAAAATAAAAAGTCCATAATGAAAAATATGCGAAGTGATAGTATTAGAAATAACTTAGAGATCAATGTATGACTTTTTTTTTTTTTTGGTTTTTCGAGACAGGGTTTCTCTGTGGCTTTGGAGCCTGTCCTGGAACTAGCTCTGTAGACCAGGCTGGTCTCGAACTCACAGAGATCCGCCTGCCTCTGCCTCCCGAGTGCTGGGATTAATGTATGACTTTTTAAGAGTAGCATCTGAGGGGCTGGAGAGATGGCTTGGAGGTTAAGAGCCCTTGCTGCTCTTGTAGAGGACCCAAGTTCAATTCCCAGCAACCTACTTGGCAGGTTACAGCTGTCTGTAACTCTAGTCCAGGGGATCTGATACCTTCTTCTCACTTCCTGGGCAGTACATACATGCAGGCAGAGCACTTATGTATCTGTGATGTCAGTTTATTAGGGAGTGCTCTCGGGATCCACACTTGTGGAAAGAGGGAGGGTTGCCTACTGTTACGTGGAGATTTGAAACAGGAATCTTTCAGGGATTCCCCAGATCTGGATGGAGTTGGGAATCCCAGCATTTGGGACGAAAGGAAGGATGATTAAGATGCTCCAGGCCAGTCTGGTTTACAGTGGGGTCCTTTCTCAAAAACAACAACAAAAACAAAACCCAACTGATTGTGTCTGGTTGAAATCAATGCATATAAAGATACTTTGTAGGCCTAGCTGGGGGCGTGGCTTGGTAGTAGAGTGCATGCCTGTGATGTACAAGGCCCTGTCTTTGATCCCCAGTACTGCAGAAACAAAGTACTGTTTTAACAGTGGTGCCAGAGAGTAGGAGAACAACAGGACTCTGGGGACCGTCTAGTGCAAACTCTTACCTTTCAGTTAAGGAATGAGACCTCAGAGTCCAAGACTGTATTCAGTTCTGTGGATACATAAATAAAGGAAGGCGTACTTGAGTATGGTAGCTATGCTGCTCCCAGTGTACACGTCTTTCTGCCTTTATCTCAGGACTCTGACTTAGAGCTATAAATAAGCACATTCTTTGTAGATTTGGACTTTGAAAGCACAAAGGAGGGTGTGTGTGGGTGTGTGTACGCAATCCTCTGTCACTAGCTCGAGGACTTGACTGTGAACTCCGATGGTTCCCCTGCTCCCCTGTTACTATTTCGTTAGCGTCCTCCTATCTCCACCCCCGCCCACACTACCTTTTCTTTCTCCATTTGGCAAGTGTGTGACTCCAGCTCAATTCTAGTCGGTCTCTTTTCTTCTCAGGCTCTTTGGTACAAGGCAAGGGATCAGTGTACACTTCTCAGCCCGACGTCCAAGTTGCCGAGAATAACTGTGAGTGGGCCAGAGCTATGAGGTCATCAGGGTGGGGGTTGGGAGGATGTAGCTTGTGGTTTGGGGCTGCTTCTTTCTCTCTCTCATTTTGGTCCTGTCTGTAGCTGTCAAGCTGTCCTGTACCTACTCTGGCTTCTCCTCTCCCCGAGTGGAATGGAAGTTCGTCCAAGGTGACACTACCACGCTTGTTTGCTATAACAGCCAGATCACAGGTAAATTGTCCCACTTGTTAAGATTGCAGCGTCATTGGCACTGCCCAGCCTGGGTTCCTGGGGTGGGGACATCCCCGGAGTTCTGAGTATTTCCCTTTAGTGGAGAATGAAGGATGTACCTTGGGTCCACCTTCCTCTTTTCTTTGCTGCCCAGTTTACTCTGTCTCTTCTGCTCCTGTCTCTTTATAGCTTCCTATGCAGGTCGTGTTACCTTCTCGTCCAGTGGCATCACATTCAATTCTGTGACCCGGAAAGACACTGGAGCATATACTTGTATGGTCTCTGAGGACGGTGGCCAGAACTATGGGGAAGTCAACATCCACCTCACCGTGCTTGGTATGTGCCGTGTAACTTCGTGTAGGCTTAAAACCAGTTGCTCCCCTAAACCTGATAGTAGACTGACTGCTAAGCTTTAGGCCTTGCAGATGGGGAGACTATAGAGAGGGTGAGTGCCCCTCCCCTCCCTCACCCCGTTTAATAGGAACTTGGGGCATACAGGTTGCATCTCTAGCTGATGGGTTGAGAGTGTCATCCTGGTTTGTTACCTACACTTATGTAACCCTATTGTTCTTGCATTCCCTCGCTAGTGCCCCCATCCAAGCCGACGGTCAATATCCCCTCCTCCGTCACCATTGGGAACAGGGCAGTGCTGACCTGCTCAGAACAAGATGGTTCCCCACCTTCTGAGTATTCCTGGTTCAGGGATGGGATAGACATGCTTACAGATGCCAAGAAAACCCGTGCCTTCGTCAATTCTTCATACACCGTTGATCCAAAGACAGGGGACCTGGTACGAAAAGGGAGAGGTGAAAGGTAGGGGGGCAGCCGTAGAACCCCTGAGAGTGGGAAGGCTCAGAGAACTAATTGGATAGATGCTTGATTTATTCGAGCAAGAAGCCGGTGTATTCTCTTCCCTCTAGATCTTTGATCCTGTGACAGCCTTTGATACTGGCGAATACTACTGTCAAGCCCAGAATGGCTTTGGGACAGCCACGAGGTCAGAGGCCGTACGCATGGACGCTGGTGAGTGAGAAGGTGACTGCGGCCTGAGGTTAGAGCTGGGGTACAGTCAGAGGCCAGTTTTCATGTGCTTATTGACAGCTTTGTCAGTGCACAGTTGTCTGTCAGGACACCTCACCTCTTAATTTGTGTCTCACAGTGGAGCTGAATGTGGGGGGCATCGTGGCCGCTGTCCTGGTAACACTGATTCTCCTTGGAGTCTTGATTTTTGGCATCTGGTTTGCCTACAGCCGAGGATACTTTGAAAGTAAGTGCCTCCCTCCCCTTCCCCACCCCTGCCTTGTTTGTGATAGCCCAGGCTATCACAACTCACAGTGATCCTCCTACCTCAGCCTCTAAGTGCTGAGCATAGTAGCAAGTGCTACTGTACCCAGCTGGATGTTCTTTGTCTTTGCGTGGTTTGTGGGTAGCATCTGAGTATGGACCCTGATACCATGCTCCATGTGCTGGTACCATCTGCCCAGGGAGCATGGATAAGTTGATTTAGTTCCTATCAAAAACCACATACTACTTCCCCCTAATGCCCTTCTCATACTGCATTCTGTTCTGATAGTAATCATGGTCTCTCTTTTTCTCTTTTTTCTTTTTCAGGAACAAAGAAAGGGTGAGCGGTGGTGCTGTCCCACAGGGTTCTCTCGTTAAAGCATGGGCAAGTGTGGTTTGGAGCTGAGCTGAGTCCCAGGAGTGGGGTGGAGAGCTAGGTGGAGGCAGCTGTTTCAGAGGGAATGACCCTGCACCTTGCACTCGGTTTTTCTGCAAAGGTTTACCTTCTGAACCCCGCCCCCCCAATCCTGGCAAGGATACATTGTTACCAGGGTCTGAGTGTTTTCCGATTTCTGCTTTTCCCTTAGGACCGCACCAAGTAAAAAGGTGATCTACAGCCAGCCCAGTACTCGAAGTGAGGTGAGTGTACCTGGCCTGAGGAGGGGAGGCCTGAAGTGAAGTGTCTAACCTGCTTGTGTGTTGATGAGCAAAATGAGACTGGTGTTTACTGACGTTTTATTTCCCTAGGGGGAGTTCAAACAGACCTCGTCATTCCTGGTGTGACCTCCTGCGGCTCACCTGTCTCTTCTCCACTTGTCTTACTCAGGTGCTACAGGTTCCAGCCCCTGCTGGCTGTAGCTGCACAGGATGCCTTCAGTGTCTTCTAGATCTCACAGGACCCCTTGCTTTTATTTTAGCTAGGATATGGTTTTAATAAGGTCGGCTATTTCTCCCTCCTCTTTCCTGCCCACCATGGCCTGAGACTAGTTACAAAGTCTCATTCCCTCTTCTGATGTGGAATTGGACAAGAGTCCTACATTAGGCAGCAAAAATGACTGGACTGACAGGAACCTGAAACCAGTACCTGGCTTTAATGGCCTTTGAATAAGAACTTTTAAGCCTAATTCCCCAGTTTTCTCTTCGCTTGATGAGGATGGTTGCCAGCTGCTCTAGAGTGGGAATTGGAGAAAGGAGGGACTGAAGCATTCGGTGGTGACCTCAGCTCTTTGGTCTCTGGAGCCTTCTGTCCCCACAAAATGTGCCACTGGGATTCTTCTCCTGGATACAAGCAAATTGCCACCACATCCGTATGAGGTGGGAGAACTCAGCACTCTCCCAAGAGGCTTGGAGTAAGAGAGATTTAAACTACTAATCTAAAGAAAAGGCTGGGACTTGTAGCTGGCAGTCACTCTTCCCTTGACTGGAACAACTGCACAGACCCTTGTAAGATGTGTGTGGATTCTGGAGATGTGTGCATTGTAGTCTTGCCCCTTTGGTGGACTGTGTGTGTGTGTGTGTGTGTGTGTGTGTGTGTGTGAGTGTGTGTGTGTGAGTGTGTGTGTGTGTGTGTGTGTGTGTGTGTGTGAGAGAGAGAGAGAGAGAGAGAGAGAGAGAGAGAGAGAGCGAGAGAGAGAGCGCGAGTGCGAGCACGCTGGGCTTCCCCAGCTCTTTGGCAAGGTTGTGTTTCTGTGTGTTTATATTAGACAGATGTTGGAAATAAAAATTTGGTTTGTCAGACTTGTTTTTGTTGAAGTAAGGGAAGGAGATCTTTAAGGGACGGCTTCTTTGTATGAACAGGAAAATACATGAAAGTTCTGCTTCCCAGCAACCTGTGGCTGGCCCTCAGGACTGTTTTCTTAGCTAAAGGCAATACTTCAGGGACGTCAGAACTTCCTCGCAGCCTCCTACTGCTGGGTGAAGCTGGAACTCTGCTGGCAGGAAGTGGGTGGGTTCTCCTTAGCCCTTTAGTCCAGTGGGGAAGAAAGCGCCCTGCACTGTCCTGCCTGCGGGCATAATGGACCAAGGCTTCTAAGGGGGCGTTCTTTGATCATTTGAAGAACTGCTTTAATGTTTGAGACAGCAGAAATGACAAGATAGCTCTGGGTCATTGCTTTCTTCGCTGTGGGCCCCTTTCAGCCGCTGGAAATTAAACACTCACCTAAGGGTCTTCCACCAATAAAGGATTTTCCAATGGAAATCAAATCCAATTGAACAATAAAAGAAAAATTTGAAACAGTTCAGTAAAGATAAGACCTTTTCAAGTATGTTTCAATTTGTTGTCATGGTTGGGGGAGGGGGTAGGGGGGCTGGGGGATGAGGTAGGGGAGGGTAAGGGTAAATTAAAGGGCCTAAGGTCCTTTACCCCTTGAGGTAAATAATTCCCTCAGGGGCTTCTGATAAGTATGAATCAATTTACAGTCTTGGAGTTTATCTTTCCGGGTTACAACAGCCCTTGGAAATGCCATGTCTACTTTTATTTCCCAATGTCAAAATTAATTTTTGTAATAAATGCTTATTTTTTGCATCGATTTTGTTTAAATCCTGAAGTTCTGCAATAAGAGAATTGGGACTCCCGGATGGAGTAATAGCTAATAAGCTGATAAAGGGCTTGCCTAGCATGGCAGAAGCCCTTGGTTGGATCCCCAGCACCGCACACAATCAGGTGTGATTGCGCACATCTGTGATCCCAGCCTTTGAGAAGCAGAGGCGGGAGGTTCACAAGTTCAAGGTCATCCTCAGCTAAACAGCAAGTTTGAGGTCTTGTCTCAAGACAAAAAAGAAACAAACAAAAAACTAAAAATGAGAAGACGGGTGAAATTAAGGGGGAAAAATAATTATGACTTCAGAAGTGGCTTGAACATCTAAAATTTTCCTGGTAATCTTGTTGTTTGAAATTTCGGATGTCTGTTCATATGTCTCTTAAAAACATTAGTTTTTAATTTTAAATAGGCGTATGTGTGTGTGTGTGGGGGGGTGGAGTATATGCAAGTGCCCAGGAGGCCAGATTAGGCCTTGGATTCCCATTGACCTTGAGGTTGAGGCAACAGTGCTGGGAGCTAGACAGGTCCTGTGGAAGGAACAGCAAGTGCTCTTTGTTACTGAGCTGTCTCTCCAATAGCTACATTTTAAAAATAGATTCATTTGGGGACTGGAGAGTTGGCTCAGTGTGGTTAAGAACACTGGCTGCTCTCCAAGAGGCCCTGCGTTCAATTCCAGCAACCACATGGTGGCTCACAACTATCTATAATGAGATCGGGTGCCCGCCTCTGGTCTGCAAGCATACATATATGGAGGCAGATCACCGTCTACATAATAAATCTTAAAAGTAGATACATTTTAACTTAGCTTCTTTTTCATAGGCTTGTGTTTGAATGAGAATGACTTAGAAATTGCTACTATATTAAAGATTTGGGCACGGGGGATGGGCCATTCCCATGGGCATTGTTTCTGTGAGCTAGGTACTTTGAGCTAGTATAAAACTGTTTAGGATGCATCTGTTTGTTGTTTTTTTTCTGGTGAAGGTATGATTTGGCACGCACACTATTGTGTTATGATTGTCACAGTCACGTTAACACTTTATCTAAGGGATTGGCCGTTATCTAAGGGTAGTTCAGGAGCAATGTCCCTGTGTAGCACGCTTGAGCCTGGTTTCAGCTTCTCCAGAGAGGAGGAAGGATGAACGTGTCTTCCATAACCATGCTGCCCTTTAGACACCTCAAACTTTGACCAACATGACTGTTGCTGGTTTTGACAGGATCTGTAGATGAAGGCCAGTGATGGAGGAAGCGGAAGGAAATGGAATGAGGTGACAGTTTAACAGAGTGGCTAGAAGAAGAAAAGATACAATTGTTATCTTCAGAAATGGTCTTGAAGGACTGGAGAGGGGGCTCAGTGGGTAAAGGCACTTGCCACGAAACCCGATGACCTGCGTTTGATGCCCTAGATCCACAGGATAGCAAGAGAGGTGACCCCTGCAAGTTGTCCTCTGACTTACACGTGTACTTATGTGTACACAGGTATACACAAAAATAAATGAATGTAATCAACTTGGGTTTTCTATTGCATCAATGAAACAATGAAACACAATGACCAAAAGCAATGGGGAGGAAAGGATTTGCTTGTTCATTTTATTTTCATCTTTATAGCTGAGTAAAATTTCATTTTATATGTGAGCCATATTTTCTTTATCTGTTGGTAGATATCTAAGCTAGTTTGAGGAAAGGGTTTGTCTTATATTTCCATATCACTGTTCATCGTTGAAGGAAGTCAGGACAGGAATTCAAATGGCAGGACCTGGAGGCAGGAGCTGATGCAGAGGTGATGCGTAGTGATGCTTACCAACCTGCTCCTCGAGGCTTGTTCATCCTCCTTTTTTTAACTTTAAATTTTCGTTTTTTGTGTCTTTCACATCATGCCTCTCGAGTCCACTCATCCTCTCCAAATAAAATTTAAGAGGAAAAAGGAGAAAGGAACAATCTCATCATAGAAGCTGCAGTGAGACACAGTGAGTCAGGCAGTAAACCCCTTGACCTCTGCTTCACCATCGATCCTGAACCCTCACTGGGACCCCTGGACATGCTGTTGGCTGCCCTGTGTCGTGTAGATCCTGCAGCCCCATGTCCACAGGACCAACGCCCACCGCCACCACCACTCTGTGTCCCAGCAGATCACAGATGGGTTGGATGTTCGGGCAGGTCAACCTATAATCCTGGTTCTTGCCTGAATAGCCAGCCGGGTTAGCCTTCCTGCCATTCAGGATGAGCTCTCCAGCATTGCCCTGCCTAGTTCATCCCTTGCGGTGTTTTGTTTGCACTCCCATACCTACCCGTTCAGAGCCAGCTCTACTGTGTTGCCCAGGTGGAGGGGCCGTTCTCCCGAGTGCTGCAGCTGATGAGGTTCAGGAACAGCTCTTCCAACTGCCTTAGGCTTTGATGGGGGGGGCATCTCTACCCCCCCCCCCATGCTGCTCCATGTCAGATGAATAATGGGAACAGCTTTCACATGCTTACAGTGTCTCCTGTACCCACACCTTCGCGAACCAGGTCAGTTTTACTGTGCCTCAGGCGAGTGCTGCACAGGTGGTGGGGGTGGGAAAGGTGGGGGGACATCCTTGCCTCGCCCTCACCACCGCACGGCAGATGACGGGGCGTGGCCAGCTGTCCCACTCTCACAGCCTAAGGGCTGTCTCACCTGAGCCTCTGCCAACAGGGTCAGCTCTACTGTACTGCCTAGGTGAGGAGCAGGGCCCTCTTTCCTGTGTGCTGCAGGGAGGGGGTCAGCTTGTCTGTCACAGGTGGTAAGGGGCAAGGGGAGCATCTCTGCCCTGCCCATGCATGACAGAGTAGTGGGGACAGTTCTCCCACGCTCACAACTTGAGGGCTGGCTCATCCACACCTCCACCGACAGAGTTGGCTCTTTTGTTCTGCCGGGAGAGGTGTAGGACCTGCTTTCTCAAGTGTGCAGCTAGTAAAGGGGTCAGCTGCCTCACCAGCTGGAGGCAGGAGGGGCAAGGGAGGAGGGCATCTTTCCCTTGTACCCACCACTACACTGTAGACGTGTTGGTATCAGCTAAGATCGCTCTCACCACCCTCAGAGCTCGCTCACCCTTGCCCTTATCTACAGGGTCAACTCTAGTGCTGACTAGGTGAGGTGGAGGGCGGGCGTGTTTTCCCTAGTGCTGCAGCTGTTGAGGGGTGGGTCAGGTACTCCACGTGCTGCAGGTGGTGAAGGGAGTCCTGTCGGCTGCTTGGCATGGAGCGGAGCTGTTGCTATATCCAGGTCCTGGGCTAGAGTCCCCGCCAGTCACGTGGCGACCGGGAGGTGTTGCTGTTACAGTATTTCTGCTCTCTAACAGAACCCAGGATCACTAATCCAGGGGTGACTCCATCCACAATAGGCTGGGCCCTCCACCATCAATCACTAAGAAAATGCTCTATAGGATAATCCACAGCCTGATCTCATGGAGACTTTTTCTCAGTCGAAATTTCCCCTCTCAGATGGTTATAGTTTGTGTCAAGTTGACATAAATGTAGCCAGCACAGTAATTTATAAAAAGTTCTTTTAATTCTTAGGCTTCTCCAATATATTTATTACCCCTTCTCTGGCTTTGGCTGTGGAAATCCAGTATGAAATGGAAGTGTTTGGGTTTATTTATTTATTTATTTAGGCACAGAGTTTTTCTGTAGCTTTGAAGCCTCTCCTGGAACTCGCTTTGTAGACCAGGCTACTCTCATGGGGATCCGCGTGCCTCTGCCTCCCGAGTGCTGGGAGTAAAGGCATACCACCACTGCCGGGCATGATTTTCTTTCTTTCTTTTTTTAAAGATTTATTTATTATGTATACAACATTCTCCCTCGATGTATGCCCGCATGCCAGAGGAGGGTACGAGATTTCAGTACAGATGGTTGTGAGCCACCATGTGGTTGCTGGGAATTGAACTCAGGACCTCTGGAAGAGCAGCCAGTGCTCTTAACCTCTGAGCCATCTCTCCAGCCCCCAGGCATGATTTTCTTAATGTATGTTTATTTTATGTAGATAAGAGTGTTGGGTCCAGGGGGGGTCACGCAAAGATGAGAATACCACCAAATCTAATAAACCAGAAGCAAACTTTATTCCAGAAACCAGATCCTAGGAAAACCAGAAGCAAACTTAAAAAAGTAAAAATAAAAAAAAAAAGAATTTATGGACTCTAAAAACAAATAAACAAACAAAAAAAGTAAAAATAAAAAACCACCACGGGGCACAGAAGCTTATCAGCTAGCTGAGACCACAGCCAGAGATGGTGTTTGTTAGGCCGTGTGTGGCAAAAGGCCAGTTTCTGAAACCATCTTTTATAGTTAGGGCACCAAGCATTAGGTCTGAACAAAGGAATTTTTACAATCTTACCCTGACCCTAAGGAGGGGAGTGAGTTCTAACGTCAATGGGTAACTAGGCAGCTATCATGAAATACGTTTTAGAGCAGATTACAGTGACAGTCACTAATTGTAAGAAAACAGATGCCTTTAGCAATTAGTCAGAAAAGGGACTGCTAGTATTACTAGAAGGTTGATAAATTAGAATAATTGGTTCTTAAGCTGAGAATTTAGGAGATAGCAGAAAGCTTTTCACACTATCTCAAGGTAAAACTCAGATACCAACTGCCATACTTTACGACAACTCCATTATCCGAGCTCATTAGTTAAACCAGGTGTTTGCACCGTGGTCACTGTTTCTCCTGGTACCTAAAGGCAGTGTATACTGAAGCCCCATGCCTCCCCTTTGATGGCGCCAGTTTCCCATAACAGAGACAGTGCCTCACCCAGAGGTCACACATCTCTGTCTCCTAAAGGTTAACTCAGTTCACATCTGTCTTTTATCAAGGATGGCCAGGACAGTACTCTCAATTTGCAGGGAGAAGCTCTGGCCTTGTAAATAAAGCGACCAGTTGTAAAATGAAATGACCTAAGTTGATGGAGGCTTCCCAAGCATCCGAGAAAACAGCTCACTGTGAATGATTGAGTGTTGATCTGCTGAGAAAGCTGCTGACAGTCTGTTCTCATTCTCCGAGACTTATAACTTTATATTTCCCTATTTCTACACTCTTATTTTTAGAATCTACATTTTTATTTTCTTATTCTTGGACTCTTCAAGAGCTTTGCACATGTCTATGTGTGTGTACGCTGCATGTATGCCTGGTGCCCATGAAAGCCAGAATAGTGTCAGATCCTCTGGAACGGAAGTTACAGGTGTGAGATGCATTATGGGAACTAAACCAGTGGATGCTCTTCTGAGCCACCTCTCCAGCCTCCACACCAACCCTCAAGTGTGCCAAGTGCACACACACACACATGCGCACACACCCACCATTTCCCTGTTTAGCCCTGACAAGGTCTGGAACTTCCCACCTAGACCAATCTGGCCTTGAACTTGTATCATTCCCTGACCTCTTAATGCCTCAGTGCTGGGACAACAGACATCCACCACCATGCCTAGTAGAACCTTTTTCCAAACGTGAATTACTAGGTGTTATTACTAACCCATTTCACAGGCACAGAATAGCCAAGAATTTGCCCAAGTTCACACTTCTTTGTATTTCCAGCCCTGAGTGGAGACATGAGTAGCTAGAAGGCTTTTTAGTAAAGATCAAAAACATACCCATTATCCCTTTCCCTAAGAGTTAATATAAATAGGCCTGTAAGTCAGGAGGCTAGGAGGGACTTTAAGAAAATAAAGGGCTGGGAATATAGCTCAGCTGGAAGATCACTTATCTGACAAGCTCTGAGTCCTGAGTTCAATCTCTGATACCTTAAGAACCAAAGAGAGCAGCCAGTTTTGGCCCGTCTTTGTAGGGAGGCAGGAGAATTTGGAATTCAAGGTCTTTTCCAGCTGTAGTGACTTTGAGATCAGCCTAGGCTTCGTTAGCCCACGTCTAAAATAACAATAACAATAATTGGGCAGTGGTGGTGCACACCTTTAATCCCAGCACTAGGGAGGCAGAGGCAGGCGGATCTATGAGAGCTGGTTCTACGACAAGCTCCAAAGCAACAGAGAAACACTGTCTCAAAAAAAAAAAAAAGCCAATCAAGGAGGCAGGAGGCACTGGTTAACTGCCTTTAATTCACAGCCTGTTCGTCAGCAAGTATTTCCTTCCTTGCCAACAATGTGTGGAATGTACTTGGCTCCTTATCTCAAGAGGAAAAAAAAACTCAAGCAGAATGTCTACACGGTGTTTGCAAGGATCTGTGTTTGTTTGTTTTTGTTTTTTGTTTTTTTTTTTTTTTGGATTTTCAAGACAGGGTTTCTCTGTGGCTTTGGAGCCTGTCCTGGAACTCCGTAGACCAGGCTGGCCTCAAACTCACAGAGATCTGCCTGCCTCAGCCTCCCGAGTGCTGGGATTAAAGGCCTGCGCCACCACCGCCTGGCCAAGGATCTGTATCTTACAAAGGAAAATCAAATTAAACCATCAAAAGAGATTTTGCTTTTGTTTACTTATTTATTTTTGAGGCAGGGTGTCTCACTGTGTACTTCTTACTATCCTGGAACTCATTCTGTAGACCAGGCTGATTTTGAACTCACAGAGATCTGCCTGCCCCTGCCTCCCGAGTGCTGGGATTAAAGGTGTGCATCATAAATAGATTTTTTTTTTTGAGCCAGTGTCTCTCACTTGCCTGGGACTGCTGGGATAGTAGGCATTCCCCACCACACCCAGCTAACTATTAAAAATACCATCCTTATGACTAACAAAACCTTCCAGACCTCAGACCACTCCAATAACCTATAAAGCGCTGCTCGTTTCTGTCCGCAGCCTGAATCTTTTGCAATCAGTCCCATCCCTCCTTTCCCCTGATTCCTCCCTTCCCACGAGAGCTTCGTGTGAATGCTCATACTCTGGTTCAGTTTTTCTTTCTGTAGTCGTTGGCATAAAAGTTTCCGTAAATCTGATGTTACTGTTCGTTTGCTTGTTTGAATAGGATCGCGTGCTTCCCAGGCTGGCTCCCAACTCTCTGTGTCACCAAGGCGGGCTTTACCTGCCGTTCCTCCTTACTCCACCTTCTGGGTGCTGGGATTGCAGGAGTATGCCTCCACACTGGGTTTACGCAGTGTTGGGGACCCAAGCGTTGGGGACCGAAGCGAGGGCTTCAGGCATGCGTGGCGAGTACTGAGTCACATCCCCACCCCAAATAAGACTTTTATCCTTCATCGTTTTGAATGCCTAATTATTTGCAATTTCTTCAGATTTGGAATGTGGCACACACTCCAACATGAGAGGATAGTTAAGTTTTAATGTGGGGCAATCATTGTTTTGTCTTTTGCTTAGCGAAGACGGGGTAAGAAATGAAGTATTTAAAGTGAAAGTCCAGTGCAAAGGCCCAAAAGCTGAGACGGAGCGTTTTCCTGCATGAATATGCTGCCACCAGGTGGCGCCAGACCACCCTGGCAGGGCTCTTTCAAACTGTAATGTTTGAAATCCTGCGGGTTCAGGATTTGCTGGGGATAAGTTTGCATGAAGAATTAAAAATAGCCTGGCCTATCTGATTGGCAGGAACTCAGGATCTTGACAGAAGACTCAATTGGCACGGTTATGAGAAACAAGCACCCACATAGAGTTTTGGAAGGAATACAAAAATGTATAACTCTGGTAGAGAACAGTTTGGCAATATCTTAGCAAATCTACATATGCATTCAGCCTGGGACCTGGCATCCCATGTCATTTACCCTGAAGCTATATCTCTAACAATACGAATATACGTATTCACAAAAGTATTTGATTGCAGCATGATTACACTTGCTAGAAACCATTTTAAAATGTTCAAGACACAGAAAATTGGTTTACTAAACCACAATGAATGAAATACAGCAACTGTAAGAAATGACAGGGGAAAAAAATCTCTACAAATTAGAATTGTTTTCCCCTCCCCCACCTCCTTTCTTTTATCTTACTTTTTTTCTTGAGAGTGTCTTATTCCGTAGTCCAACTGTTCCTTCAAGACTTCTCAGAGATAGACTTCATAGGATGTCATGTCCTGAAGGGGGGCCAGCCACCAGGAACCAACTGAGCACAAGCAGGGTGACTCACTCCTGCCTCAACCAACAGAGGCTTTGAGACCTGCTGGACACATGAGACCCTTTGCTACTGCCCCTTCCCTCAGTGACCCGCAGACATGCTTTGCCATGGCTGCTGTTGGCTCGCTGGCTGGCATAAGAACCCTCCGAGAACTTTCCAATGGGACATTGGCAGTCTTTCTGTTGGCACCTCTCAGTAAGACACCCCAAAGCTTGCTTGAGGACATAGAACTGAAAATAGTACCAATCTCTTTTGGTTGGCATCTGTCACCACCGAGGGTTGCAGAGTTCTTACTTTCCAACTCAAATGACTTCAACATGTAAAGTGGAAAAATGGATTCTTTCGCAGTTTGCTACTAAGTTATTAGCGTACTTGAAAGTCATTTAAGATGGAGCCTTCCTCATAATCAACAGTTTACAAAGCCAGTAGCTGGAACTCTAAGAATCTGATTACTACTCATAAGAATGGAATCTGAGAGGGCTGGAGTGTTTAAGAGCAATGGCTGCTCCTCCTGAGGTCCTGAGTTCAATTCCCAGCAACCACATGGTGGCTCACAGCCATCTACAGTGAGGTCTGGTGCCCTCTTCTGGCCTGCAGACTACATGCAGTCGGAACACTGAATACATAATAAACAAACAAACAAAGGAATGGGATGTGAGTTTAGCTACGGCTCTGCACAGAGACAGGACATTCTAAACTGTCCAAAAGATCATAAGATTACTTCTAGCTGGAAGTTTTCTGATAGAGAATTATACCGCTGTCCCCTCCCTTCACGGTCAACCCCAGACTGGATGTGGTGGTACATGCTTGTAAACTAGAGTGAGGGACCCTGAGGCAGGAGGATCTCTTCAGTCTCATCCTCTACACAAGTTTGAGGCCAGCCCAAGTCACATGATACTCTCTCTCAAAAAAGTGAAAGT
The DNA here is from genome assembly GCF_037038515.1 of Microtus pennsylvanicus. Lineage (NCBI taxonomy): Eukaryota > Metazoa > Chordata > Mammalia > Rodentia > Cricetidae > Microtus > Microtus pennsylvanicus. Next base: position 91,189,638 of record NC_134588.1, read on the forward strand.
TAGCTCGTAAGTGCCTGTGTGTTAGTGACTTCTTCCACTTGGGGAACTGTTGTGTCCTGAGGCCTTGGTGCTACTGAGATGCTTCAAAACTTGACAAAGAATGCCTGGGTAGAGATGGAAAACTCAGCAGGGAAGAAAGAGCACTGGCTGCTCTTCCAGGGGACCTGGCTCACAACCGTCTGTAACTCTAGTCTTAGGGTATCTGATGCTCTCTTCTTGGGCACTGCAAACCCATGGTGCACAGACTTATATGCAGGGAGAAATTTTATCTACTGCTATCTCTCTCTCTCTCTCTCTTTCTATATATATATATATATATGGAAATTAAAAAATTTGCATTGCCAGATGTGACACACACCTGTAATCCCAGCGCTCAGAAGGCAAAGGCAGGCAGATATCTGTGAGTTTGAGGGCTGGTTGGTCTATATAGTGAATTTCTGGATAGCCAGAGCCTCATGGTGAGATCCTCTCTCAAAAACAAAAGAAAACAAAACAAAAAACTATTAGCTGCTGGTAGCCTCACTGTCTTTGATAGGGAAAACAGAACATCCCTCACACCCAAAGCAGTTAGAATTTGTAAAAGGAATTGACAAAGCCAGATAATGCTCACATATAGACTGAGCTGTGCTACCTCCTCCACCTCCTCCCAGAGCGAGAGTGAGGACAATAATGCTGTTTTGGGGGGTGGGGTTCTGTTGCATAGTCCTGGTTCCGGGAGTCAGGAGTTTTGGGGGACAGCTTTTGCTTTTCTGATTGTAGGAATCTGGAGAAGTAGCTTCAGATTCTTTGGGGTTTTTTGTTTGTTTTTGTTTTTCAGATTCTTTGTTATAAGGGGCCCCATTTCAAGAAGATCAGAGTTCAAGGCCAGCCCTGACTTTTTATAGAAATCCTACACATAGAAAATCCCAAATCAGCCAGGCAGTGGTGGTGCACACCTTTAAACCCAACACTTGGGAGGTAGAGGCAGGCAGACCCCTGTGAGTTCAAGGCCAGCCTGGTCTACAGAGTGAATTCCAGGACAGCCAGGGCTACACAAAGAAACAAGGAAACCCTGTCTTGAAAAACCAAAAGAAAAACAAAATAAGTAAAAGGAAACCCCAAATCAGCTAGGGAAAAATGTGTATCATGGAAATACTTATGAAAGACACCCCTACAGGGGTTGGTGAGATGGCTCAGTGGTCAGAGCACCTACTGCTCTGTCATAAGACCTGGATTCAATTCTCAGCACCCACGTGGCAGCTCACAACTGTCTGTAACTTCTGTTCCAGGGATCCGACACCCTCACATGCACAATAAATAAAACCCCAATGCACATAAAATAAAAAATAAATTAGCCGGGTGGTGGTGGCGCACGCCTTTAATCCCAGCACTCGGGAGGCAGAGGGAGGTGGATCTCTGTGAGTTCGAGGCCAGCCTGGTCTACAAGAGCTAGTTCCAGGACAGGAACCAAAAGCTACGGAGAAACCCTGTCTCAAAAATAAAAAAATAAAAAATAAATTATTAAAAAAGACATTTCTATATCTGCATATGAGGTGGAGGCAAAAGGATCAGGGATTCAAGGCCAACCTTGGCAACATGAGACCCTAAATTTAAAAAAGAAAAAAAAAACATACAAAATAGTTGTATCAGAGAGCTGGAGAACTGGCTCAGTGTTTAAGACCACTTGTTGATCTTGTGAGGGATTCAGGTTCGCCTAGAGAGTAGCTTGTGTCTCCCAGTCATGGTGCTGAGATAAGCCGAATGACGAATCGGTAGCTAGCTAGGTCTGAGGTAGCAGTGATGGAGCCCTTAACACCGTGAGGGGTGGAGGGTCATCGTGATAGCAGCGGGTTCAGGGGGCGCCTGCTGTGATTTCTAAACTCTTCCGTTCTGAAATAAGGAGCTGGACAGAGACTCATAGTAAACAGCCACAGAGGGAGTTTATTAGGAAAGAAACTGAGTCAGCCGGGGATTGACTCAGCAGATATGGCTGGGTTGGCAGGTGTCTCCTTCCTCTATCACTTCCTATTGTTCCTCTTGAAGCCCAAGGACGACCTTCTCCACAGAGGTGGAAGAGTATCTGACTGGCTGCATTCTCTTACTAGACCCTCCAAACAAGCTCTCAACAAGAAATTCTTTCCAAGGTTCAGCCTTTAAAAGCATGGCCTGCTCTTCCAGAGGTACTGAGTTCAATTCCCAGCAACTGCGTGGTGGCTCATAACCTTTTGTAATGAGATCTGGTGTCCTCTTCTGGCCTGCAGGCGTATATGCAGACAGAACACTATGAGAGAGAGAGAGAGAGAGAGAGAGAGAGAGAGAGAGAGAGAGAGAGAGAGAGAGCCCGTTAAGGCAGAGCACACGCAGGCCGGGACTTCGGGGACCTTGTAGGCCATCTGCATATGGTGGGCTTTCTGGCACGTGATCAGTCTGGGTGGGAAAGCAGTGTTGGGCAGGCGGTTCAGTTTTTCCTTGGACTGGTTTCTTTCATATGTTAATTCCTAACCTTGGTGTAAAGTCTTTCAGACTTGTTCCGGTTCACTCTCCTGGCTCAAAGAGACCCCAACCTGAGGTTCTAACCAGCGCTCCTAAAACTGCCTCTCACCTGCCCCCAAGTAAGTGGTCTAGAAGATGCTAGGGTACCCAGGAGATAGGTAACTGGGAGTTGGGCCCCTTCATGGGTGCAGCTTCTGTGGGTGGCTCTTATGCCAGGGCTAGGACTTTTTAATGACAATGGCTGCTTTTGTGTCATCAATGTTCCTCTATGGAGCCCTAACAAACTCGTTGGCTCACCAAACTGTACTCAGATGGAATCCTTTTTGTTCTGTCTGTTCTCTATCTGGGGTGAATGTTTCTTTAGAATCTCGTCAGTTAAGTCATGAGATAGGATTGGTCATGCTTAAACTATGACACTTGTTAAAGGGAATTGGTCCATGTGACTAGGGCATCTGGGTGTGTGAACTGATCCTATCTAGGTAAAAAAAAAAGAACGCTTATTTATTTATTTATTTATTGTCAGTATGTTACACTGTAGCCCAGGCTGGACTGGAACTCATGTTGTAGCTTAGGCTAGCCTCAAAGTCCTGGCAATCCTGCGTTAACCTTTTTGCTGAGAACAGGGATCTACAGGCGTGAGACACCTTGCCTGGTTTATCTATCAGATGTAGGAGATACTGGTGATGGAGTTCAGTGCTTCGCTGCTGGGAGCTGCTGTAAGCGCCATTCTCTTTGAACTAGAAGGTTGGTGCCCGAGACTGTTTGGGCTCTTGAAAAGACAACACGTAGTGTTAAGATTTTAATCAAAAAAGGAGTAGAGAAAGAAAGTTGGCGTGTGTGTGTGTGTGTGTGTGTGTGTGTGTTGGAGATCAAAAGTTCTGGAAAACCAAATGTGCTGAGCCATATCCCCATTTATCAAGTAATCGCCCTGGGATCTACTAGGATGCTCTGGAACCTATCTTTATTAGCAGGCTTTGGTTGGCATAAACAGTCTATTTTCCTGGCAGCTTTGCGGGGAGGCATTATAAGGCATTGTCTAGGGCCAGCCCAGGGACATGCCGGAACTCGCTAGAAGCCATGCAAGAGTCTGGTCAACAAGTCTTTTGTGTGTGCATTGTTAACCTCTGGTGGTGTTCCTCAGGAACTGTACACCTTGTTTGAGGCAGGGTCTCTCACTGGGACCTGGAGGGCACCGATTAGGCTTCCTGGCCAGTGAGCCACTTCTCCAGTGCTGGGATTATAAACACACACATTTATGTCTAGTTTCTTACCTGAATGCTGGGGATTGGTCTCAGGTCCCCAAGCCTTCACATGTTGAGTTCTCCCCCGAGGAGCCTGCTGTTTCTTGGCAGTTAAGCAATCTTACCTCAGTGACTTAGAACACGTGAGTAACTTGCCTCACCACAGCTGAAAATGTGCATTGTTTTTAGATGCCTTGGGAAGAATTTTCTTTGCTTCCTTCCTTTTTTGTGTGTGTTGTTTTGAGAAAGGGTTTCACACAGCCCGGGCTCATCTCGAATTCACTATGTGGCGGAGGATGTCCTGAACATCTGATCCCCCTGCCTCCACCTCTCAGGTGGGACTGTAGCCCCACTTCAGACCACTTCTGGTTTTGTGTGGTGCTGGGGATCAAACCCAGGGCTTTGCACATCCGACACGGGCTAGCACTCTACCAACTGAACTAAATCTCCAAGCCTTTTGGCTTACGGAAGCATCCATACAAGTTGCTGGCCACTCATCTCCAGGGGAACAGGGCTGGAAGGAGGATCCGTGTGAGACAGTGTGCTTAGGAAACACTTAAGGAAATACTGCCAGTGTGGGGGTGGGGGGTGGGGGGAAGATGGAGCCTAGCGCTGATGTCAGTAGCCTGAGGAGTTTACGGCTGAGGGACCTAACTCAGGTCAAGGCGGTTCCCTGGCTACATCGCAGACAAGAGTTCCCAGGCAGGTCAGAGTGAAACAGAGTCACGGAGTTTACTAAACAGAGATAAGAGTACATGCTTGATACTGAAGCGTGGGTAGTTAAAGAGACTCAGAGAGGAAAAGGACAGCTTGCACCCGAGCATGGGTGTGGTTTTCAAGAGAAAGCCTTCACTCACAAGGGCTTTCCAAGTTACGCCACTCAGCGGATGCAATTTACATGGTTTAAAGATGAAGCAGACTTTAAATATCAAATGAGGGGCTGGAAAGCTGGCTCAGCGGTTAAGAGTACTTACTCTTTTCTTGTTTTGAGACTGTGCAACAGTCATCCTGGCTGTCCTGAAACTTGTTTTATAGTCCGGCTGGCCTCCGCTCACAGAGACCCGCCTGCCTTTGCCTCTCTAGTGCTGGGATTAAAGGCGTGCGCCACCACTACCTGGCAGAGTCTGTTGCTTTCAATATCCTCATTTGAGATGTTTGGCTGAAGAAAACTAGCGTTAGCTTCTTATGCTTTAGAATTAACATGCTTAATTAAATAAGAAATCATTTTGCACATTTAGAGATTAAGAAAGGAAAGAGCTCTTTAATAATAGCGGGAGAATTTGTCTACCTAATACACAAGAGGGAGCCAGTCTGGAATAGAAAAAAGTTCCAATTTATATAGGTCTTGGGCTTATACACTTCATATACACTGGCTATCATCCTTAAATCCCTTTCAGGTCCCACCTCCCGGGGACCTTACACTCTGAACAATTTAAACAGAGACAAGAGACTCAAACCTGACCACTTGGGGAGATGGGAAGTTCACACAGGAAAGATCATCAGAATTATTTTTCTTTCTTTCTTTCTTTCTTTCTTTCTTTCTTTCTTTCTTTCTTTCTTTCTTTCTTTCTTGTTTTCAAGTCAAGCCCTGGCTGTTCTGAACTAGCTCTGTACACCAGGCTGGCCTAGAACTCAGAGATCCACCTGCCTCTGCCTCCTGAGTGTTGGGATTAAAGGCTTGCACCATCACCACCTGACTTGAAGTTTACAGTGTGGGGGTTCCCCTGGGTTTGTGTGTATATGGTGGGGGGGGGTGAGACAGGGTGGTTTAGGGAGTAAAACCATAAAGCTGAGATTGGTCTTTTTCTGACTTCAGGATTGGTCTTCTGAAGGTTGTAAAACGGCTTCCTCTTCCTCTCCCTCTCCCAACAATGTCTTCTTTAGCCTAGGCTGGGCTCAAACTTGCTATAGAGCTTAGGAGAGTCTTGGACTCCTGATCCTCCTGCCTCCCTCCTTCTAAGGTTCCAGAACGATACATGGACAGCACTTGGCTGTTGTCTTAGGTTGTGACAGGGATTCCTCATCGCTGGGTGTCTACAGCCTTGCTTGTCCGAAGGAACCCGCAGCTCTCCATCGAAGAGTGGAACCAACGATGACCAAGCCACTAGTCAAAGGGGTTACTAGCTATTAACCATGCCATTTGTGTCAAAGGATGCCACCATTAGTTTTTGTACGTCTCATGAGGGGGTCACAGACAGGGTAGGCGATTGTTTGTTGTCTGCCTCAGAAAGGATCTCGCCAGTCCTGGTTCATGCCAATTGTAGGAGACAAAGCAGACAGTTGGCACCTGGGAAGCAGCTGGCTATTGACTTTTTATTCTTCTCTTCCTGCCTAGCATCCTCTATCAAAAGGTTGTAGGTAGACCTTGAGCTAAAATACAAATTTCTACAGCAACCTGTGACCACTCGTCTCCCTGGGGGGATGTGTATTTTGAACCTGGGAGAGACGCGGGGGCAGGGGTGCAGCAGCAGCATGCTGTCCCAGAGGAAGCACCCAGACGTGACTTCTCTGCAAGTGAATTCGCGAGTCTCCCGTGGGCCTTACATCTCACAGTGCTTCCCGAAGCCTCCCCTAATTTGACTCCACTGTGGCCCAATGGACACGTGGGGAATTGTCTTGAATGATTAATAAACTCCAAAATTTTGGGGTCCAGCAGAGCCCTGCATTGATTGGAATACAGCATAGGGGACACCTCTTGAGGGTTTTTTCCCATGTGAATATTCTAATGTATGCATGCCTCAAACGGGTGTGAAGAAATGCTTAAGTCCTGGTTCTACCTGTCAGCTTGGGTAGAACAGGAAGAAGCGAGACTTGAGGCTGAGTTGGAAGAGTCAAGCAGGGGGCACGCTGGGGTACTGCGTGAGCCTACGTGAGCTTGCGTGTGTGTGTGTGTGTGTGTGTGTGTGTGTGTGTACGTGTGCGTGCGTGTGTGTACGTGTGTAAGGGCGGGGAACTGTTATTCTTCCAGTCACCCAGCGCACCCAGTCTTTGCCAGCCCCGCCAGCTTTTCTGACGACTTCATTCCACCACCTGACAGTAGCTCCCCGCCAGACCGGTTCTGAGGTGCAGAACTAGAGAGGCCTCAACCGGAAAGTCACTTCTCACAGGGAAGTTTACTCAACCTAGGCAAGGCAGGGCAGTGGCGTGTGTGTTGCCAGTGCGGTGGGGCGTGGGAGGGTGGAGGCAGCCCTGCCGGCTAGGCGGGGTGCTGGCTAATAGTGGGTGAGGGGAGAAAACAGAGAAAAGGGATTGTGAAAAGCATTACTTAAGGCAAGCGAGATGGCATGGGGCGTCCTGACCACGGATTTTATCCTCAGAATCCACACACAGGTGGAAGGGTGGAAGGAGAGAGCTGACTTCCACAGCTGGTCTGTGATGTGGACACGCATGCGCACACACGCCTACTAGGACAGGCTAGTTTTGAACTCACAGGATCTCAGCCTCCAGAGTTTGGGCTTGTTTTTGTTTTGAGGAGGGATTTCAAGTGGGTCAGGCCTTGAACTTAGTCTGAGCTGGAAGAGTCAAGCAGGGGGCACGCTGGGGTACTGCGTGAGCCTACATGAGCTTGCTTGTGTGTGTGAGTGTGCGTGCGTGCGTGTGTGTACCTGTGTAAGGGCGGGGAACGGTTATTCTTTCAGTCACCCAGCGCACCCAGCCTTTGCCAGCCCAGCCAGCTTTTCTGACGACTTCAGACACCAGCATGTTTGTTGCAGAGGTTTAAGCCTTGAGCTTCCTTTAAAAAAAAATGTGTGTGTGTGTGTGTGTGTGTGTGTGTGTGTGTGTGTGTGTGTGTGTTTGGATGCGCAGGCACAAGTGTTCAAACACTCGGGAACCCTTAGAAATATCGGAGCACAACTTTGAGAAGTGGATTCTCTCCTACCTTAACGTGGGCTCTGCGGATAGAATAGAGGCAGTCAAGCAGCCCCTTTGTTATTTAAGCGACTTGGTTTGGGGCTGCAGAGACGCTCAGTGGTTAAGAGCTCTTGCTGTTCTTGCAGAGGATCCAGATTCAGTTTCCAAGCCCCACGATATGGCTCCATTTCTTACTGCAGTTCCCGGGGATCTGCTGCCCTCTTCTGGGCTCTGCAGGCGCCTCATGCACACAATCGCTATATGCAGGCAGAACACGCAATACATAAAATAAGAATAAATCAATAATTTAAGTATTTAATTGATTTTTAGTTACCTACATACACGTGTCTCTGTGTCTTTATAACTTTATTTTTTATTTTTTTAATATTTATTTATTTATTATGTATACAATATTCTGTCTGTGTGTATGCCTGCAGGCCAGAAGAGGGCACAAGACCCCACTACAGATGGTTGTGAGCCACCATGTGGTTGCTGGGAATTGAACTCAGGACCTTTGGAAGAGCAGGCAATGCTCTTAACCTCTGAGCCATCTCTCTAGCCCCTCTTTATAACTTTATAATGGTTTAAAAATTATGTATATTGGGCGGTGGTGGTGCACTCAGGAGACAGAGGCAGGTGGATCTTTGTGAGTTCGAGGCCAGCCTGGTCTACAGAGTGAGTTACAGGATAGCCAGAGCTTCACAGAGAAGCCCTGTCTGGAAAAATAAAACAAAGCAAACATAAAAAAATTATTTATTTGCTTATTTTTTTATTTTTGCAACAGGGTTTCATATGTCCAAGCTGGCCTCAAACTCAATATTACTGGCCTTGAACTCTTGATTTTCCTGGCTCCATCTCCTGAGTACTTGGATTCCAGGCATGGACCATGGTGCCCAGATATTTTTTTCCTGCGAAAATCTGTTCTTTAGGGAGCTGGAGAGATGGCTCAGAGGTTAAGAGCACTGGCTGCTCTTCCAGAGGTCCTGAGTTCAATTCCCAGCAACCACATGGTGGCTCACAACCATCTGTACTGAAATCTGGCATCCTCCTCTGGTATGTGGGCACACATCAAGGCAGAATGTTGTATACATAATAAATAAATAAATAAATAAAAATCTGTTCTTTAAATTCTTATTAGGTGGGGTTGGCTGAAGCCGTTGAAGCCTATTTGGAATCCCCCTATTATAGGTGTACCAGAGTTCCTGCTTACCTTTAGTAACACAGAAAGAAGACAATTGCAAGTCGCATTTAAAGTGAGGATCCAGTTTTTCCCTGTGTTAATGTTCAGCAGAAAAACGCCACTAACCTTGCCCACCCCAACTCAAACAAAAAACCAGACAGTAATACCTCTTCATTTGGGAAGTGGTAAGCTTTTGGGGACTCTGTGGATGAATGGGTGGGTAGTCACAGCCTTCCTGGGACCCATTAGAGCAGTGTGTTTCAATGGCCATAAAATTGTTCACACCCTGAAATCCAGCGATGGCTCTCATGGGAATAAGCCCTCAGGAAACAATTAAACAAAGCAAAAGACATATACGTATACGCGTGAAAGACATTCATTGTGGCGAGATTTGTAAATGTAACAAGCTGGATGGAGACCAAGTTCTCCACAATAAGCTGATTGTTAAAGTAGAGTACGCAGACTGGTGGACTTTTATCCAGTTATTGAATAATAATTACCGAGAGCGTGTAGAAACACGGAACTATTTATAATTTGGGGGTATACACTTATTAAGAGGAGAGTGAAAGCCCAGTATGGTGGTGCCTGCTGATGGCCCCAACACTCAGAAGGTAGAGCAGAAAGACGAGCTGGAGGCTAGACGGGGTTCTGCGGCTAGTCTGGACTGGAAAGACAGACTATATATATTTATTTTCCTCTTTTGCAAAGTCCTTTACTGGTTATTGAAGCTCAGCACTCAGGAGCAGCAAACTCTCTGGTGACACTGTGTCAAGGTTGTGTGGGTGGTCCTGCACTGGGATCCGGGCAGAGCTCAGAAGATTTTGGAAATAGTAGCGCTATACACCACCTGAAGCACGTGACCCTTAGAGGAAAAGGAGCTTCTTGAGGACTTAAGCCCAGTCCCTGCCTGGGTCTCTGTGGGCATCCAGCAACTGTGTATTGAGGCCAAGGCAGACAAAACACCCACACATATAAGTAAATCTTTTTTTTTTTTTTTTGGTTTTTCGAGACAGGGTTTCTCTGCAGTTTTGGAGCCTGTCCTGGCACTAGCTCTTGTAGACCAGGCTGGCCTCGAACTCACAGAGATCCACCTGCCTCTGCCTCCCAAGTGCTGGGATTAAAGGCGTGCGCCACCACCGCCCGGCAAGTAAATCTTTTTTTTAAAAAAAGATTTATTTATTTATTATGTATACAACATTCTGCCTCGATATATGCCTGCACGCCAGAGGAGGGCGCCAGATCTCATTACAGATGGTTGTGAGCCACCATGTGGTTGCTGGGAATTGAACTCAGGACCTCTGGAAGAGCAGCCAGTGCTCTTAATCTCTGAGCCATCTCTCCAGCCCACATAAGTAAATCTTTAAAAAAAAAAAAGAATTATAGGACAGGAAAAAGTTCCAGGAAGTTGAGATCAATTATGATACTCCATATAGAAGGGAAAAAATAAAAAAGAAGGAAGAAAATAAAAACTTATATCACAGATGACTGAAGATACTACTTTTTTGTTTTTGTTTTCTGAGACAGTGTTTCTCTGTGTAGCCCTGCCTGTCCTGGAACTCACTCTGTAGACCAGGCTGGCCTTGAGTTTATAGAGATCCACCTGTCTCTGCCACTGAGTTCTGGGATTAAAGGTGTGCATGCGTGGCTACCACCACTTGGTTGAAGATACTACTTAACATACGGTCTTCTGCCCGTGCCCCACAAACCGCTTTTCCTTCTATATATAAGAATCCCTTTCCTTTACCTGGGTTTCCTCAGATGGTCTTTTTTTGGGGGATGCTAGCCTCCTCCATCTTCTCTGCTTGTCAGTCCTTGAGTAAATCTGATTTCCTCCCGGCTATTTTTTGCCTCCCGAGCATTGGCTTTCCGGGTGACAGATGCATGTGCCTTGGATTACAGTAATGTTGGGTTCTATGTGTGTCTATACATCGTCCTTTCTTCATGTCAGCACCACAGAGGCCCTGACAGTCAACATGATGCTTCGGGTCCTGGAGCAGACCATCAGGGCCGTGTGAGGTTCATTATGCTACTCGGACCTGCTTGAGATTTGAAACATAATTCCTTTTAAGTTTCTAGAAGTTGGGCTGGAGAGATGGCTCACAGGTTAAGAGCACTGACTGCTCTTCCAGAGGTTTTGAGTTCAATTCCCAGCACCCACATGGTGGCTCACAACCATCTGTAATGGGGTCTGGTGCCCTCTTCTGGCCTGCAGGCATGGAGGCTGAACACTGTGTACATAATAAATAAATAAATCAATTAATTAAAAAAAAGTTTCCAGAAGTTTTGGATTGCAGTTTAACAGAGGTAACTGAAGTGTTTGAAGACAAAAATCATGGATGGAGAGGAAGCTGTATTTTAACTTGATATATACATGGCAAACAGCCAGAAAGAAAATTTCACACGGGAAACTTTGAATTTAGGTTTTTCTTTCTCTCTCTCTTCTCTCTCTCTCTCTCTCTCTCTCTCTCTCTCTCTCTCTCTCTCATCTTTGGGAGAAACAAAGGAGGCGGTGGTAGTTAACAGTATAATTTGCTTTGCAGATTTAAATCAGTACTTCTCTGGTGATGAGAAGTTGAATTACCCTCCCCTTCCTGGTGTAGAGGGGAGACACTCTTGAAATGGAAATTTCCTTTTCTAGGGGGGCAGCTTCTGCACTCGTTCCTTAGCAGTCTCCAAGGCTGGGAGTGTGGGTCAGTGGTGGGAGCATGCGCACTTTGCAGGTGCATGGCTCTGGGTTATCCAGTACCAGTAGGATCTAGAACTAAGTGCTTACTCCTCTGCCCATCCAGGGAGGGACAGACAAGCATCTGAGTGGTTTTGTTAGGAACTCATGAATGGAGGCAGTCTTTACTCCACAGAGAAGAATGGCAGCTCCTGTTGGACAGGGGCAAAACTGGGTTTTGTGAGAGAGAGACATGGAAACAGAACAATATGGAGTTGGGGAGATTTGCTTGGTAACAGGAGGTAGCAGGATTTTTTTTTTCCCCTTCTGTAAGGATTAAAGCAGGAGGTACTGCCTCCCTGTGGTGACTCAGGAAACTGGAATCTCTTGTTGGTAAGAAAATCCCTGTTTGGGCTCTGTGCGCTTCCTTTTCAGTCTGATTTATCCTTTTGATTTGGCCTGGTCACTCTTGGGACCCACAAATACCTCAGGTCACATCAATGGCTTCCCATCATTTCCGTTAACTACATCTTAAAAAAATATTTACTTACTTATTTATTAAGCATACAATGTACTGCTGGCAAGGAAGGCACCAGGTCCCATTACAGATGATTGTGAGCCATCATGTGGTTGCTGGAAATTGAACTTGGGAACTCTGGAAGAGCAGCCAGTGCTCTTACCCTCTGAACCACCTCTCCAGCCCATTAAAAAAATTATGTATTTATTTTATGTATATGTGTGTGTGTGCGTGCCTGGGTGTGTGTATGTGCGCATGTGTGGAGGAGCCCTTGGAACTCAGTTTATAGGTGGTTGTGAGCTACTATATGGGTACTGCGATTGGAGCCTCAAGTTTTGTTTGCTTTTGAGACAGGGCCTGCTATGTAGCCTTGGTTGTCCTGACTCACTCTGTAGACCAGGGTGGCCTTGAACTAGATCTGCTTGATAGTGCCTCCAGAGTGCTGGTATTAAAGATGAGGGACTCTACACCCAGCCACACCCAATTCTTGCTGAGAGGAGTGTTTGCATACATAGAAGAGGCAGGGACATTGTGGGTGACATCTTTGGATTCTGCTTCCACATGAGGTGAAACCTAATCGCAAGAGGAGTGGGGGCAAGGGTGAGGAGGCGCTCGATAGTTGACTAGTTTTGAATTATAAACTTCGAGCAAAATGGACGTATTTCATTCCCAGATGGAAGCGATGAAAGGGCTGCATGATCTGCAGATCTATGAGGCCTGTGTGGTTCGGTTCTATCCCGTTTACAGTTCCAAAGACCTCAGAGTGAAATTACCAAGCTGCTCCTTGGGGGATGGCTGCTCTGCAGAATCAGCAGGCCTGCAGTGACTTTGCTTTAGCAGGCACTAAAGTGCTGGTGTATTAAGTCATTGGGGTTTTGAGCTTGTCTGGGCTGCATTGTTTAATGAGTTCATCACTATTACAGCAAGTGGCTTCCGTTCTTACCGACACCCTAGCCCGGGTTCCTTCCTACACCCTAGCCCAGGCTCTGACACCGCCCCCTAGCCCAGGCTCTGACACCGCCCCCTAGCCCAGGCTCTGACACCGCCCCCTAGCCCAGGTTCTGACACTGCCCCCTAGCCCAGGCTCTGACACCGCCCCCCTAGCCCAGGCTCTGACACCGCCCCCTAGCCCAGGCTCTGACACCGCCCCCTAGCCCAGGCTCTGACACCGCCCCCCTAGCCCAGGCTCTGACACCGCCCCCCCTAGCCCAGGCTCTGACACTGCCCCCCTAGCCCAGGCGCTGACTTCTGGCTTCCTCTTTCTTTGACTTTGCCCATCTGCACGGTTGCCGCCGTCTTCTCTGGGTAAACTTCTGATCCAGTGTCGATACACAGTTCAGCCTTTGCCTCAAAGGTTTTTTTACTTGAGCCAAAGACAAAGCACCATGTTCTAGGAACATGGATTCGGGTTGCGGTGAATAACATGTTCTAACATGTCAGTAGTTTCATGAAGTTTTTTATAGTTCATGACATTTTTACAGTCGAGAAACAAAAGAGAACCATAAATCAAGACACTTTTCAAGCGTGTTGGTGGGAACCCCAGTGAAGGAGCCTGCTCCTACAAAGTCAGCTAGGGTTCCTGACTTGGGGGTCGTTAAGGCGCAGGTGGGTTACAGTACAGCAGGAGACTCAGCTGCGGCTGTTAGGTCATAGCTGGGTCTTAGTTTCTATGTTCGTGGAAGCTACTGGTTTGCTAAATTCCTGTATTCTAAGGCTTTCTCTCTTTTCTCTCTCTTTGGTAGCTGGAAGATGTCAGGTTATATACAAATATGGGCGATGAGGGTCTATTAACCCGGCCACAGATCATTTGGCTCTGGATCTGCAACATTCCAATTCTCCATAAGCAGGATGGTCTAGTAAGCCAATCAGCCTGGAAGGGTCTTAAGCTAGGCATGGTTTCTATGTGGGAACTTCAGCTTTTAACAGTCTTGCCCCAGAACCTTTGAGCCTGGTGCTACTGCATTGGTGTTGGACTCTGCTAGGACCTGGCAGAGAGAACACAAAAAATTTTTAAACAGGTAATTTACAGTTCTTGTGGCTAAGTAGGTAAAATAAAGCTGTCCCAAAGTTTTTCATGTGATTTATTATTATTATCATTATTATTATTACTACTACTACTGTTGTTGTTGTTTTTTTTTTTCGAGACAGAGTCTCACTCTCTAGACCAGGCTGGCCTTGAACTCACAAAGATCCACCTGCCTCTCCCTCGTACGTGCTAGGATTAAAGGCGTGTACCACTATGTCTGACCCTGTCCCAGGGTTTTAATGTGAAGAATAATTTGGAAAGAAATGAAAGGGGTATTTGAAAAACAGTTTGCTGATAGCAGGGTATAGAGCAAGGTGTGGGGTGAGTGAGGAGAGAGGATGGTCAGGGAGATGATCACGTAATTCTTTATATCAAAGGTGGTAGTGGTTAGATTTGTGTAATCTTCTAAACTAAACTTTCACCGGTCATCAATTATTAATCCACATAATCCGGTAAGATAAACCTTGTTCTTTGACAGCTTGGAAATCCAGTCCCCAGGCTGGTGATTGTAGTTACTCAGAGGCAAAGCAGGCATGTCGGCTTTGTTCACCTGTTCATACACACTCTTTTTCCTTTTTTTTTGTTGGTTTTTTTGTTTTTGTTTTTGTTTTTGTTTTTTCGAGACAGGGTTTCTCTGTGGCTTTGAGCCTGTCCTGGAACTAGCTCTGTAGACCAGGCTGGTCTCAAACTCACAGAGATCCGCCTGCCTCTGCCTCCCGAGTGCTGGGATTAAAGGCGTGCGCCACCACTGCCCGGCTCTTACACACTCTTATTTGTGTTCATTTATACGGCCTCTTTCTTTCTCCTCTTCCTTCCTCCCTTCCTTCCTTCCTTCCTTCCTTCCTTCCTTCCTTCCTTCCTTCCTTCCTTCCTTCCTTCCTTCCTTCCTTTCTTGGTTTTCTGAGACAGGGTTTCCCTGTAGTTTTAGAGCCTGTCCTGGAACTAGCTCTGTAGACCAGGCTGGCCTCGAACTCACAGAGATCCGCCCGCCTCTGCCTCCCTAGTGAGTGCTGGGATTAAAGGCGTGCACCACCGCCCAGCCATTTGGCCTTTTCTTAAGTCCTGCTATACTGAGGCTTGCAAATCTTTGCAATATATATATATATATTGCAATATAAAGGCTCATCTCCTTCTGGATCTGGGAGTGGTGTTCCTTGGTGTAGCCAATAAAATCCTGCCCTCTGGAGTGAGGGTGATGCCTGCAGACTTTGCCAAGAATGGACACAGGAAGTATAGAAAAGGATCCATTCAAATAATATTCAAGTACTGTGCCCCCCCCCCCCCCCCCCGCCCGCCCCAATCCCCCGTTCTGGTATTGAATTGAGGGACTTGTGCATACTAGGCAGGCGGTCTATTACTGAGCTGAATCCTAGCCTCTCGAGTGAGATTTTACCTGCTGCAGACTTTAAATGATCATGGGAACATTTTTGGGTTATGTGTTGCTATGAAAACTCATAACCATCAGCGTCACCAGGCATCAGCCCGCAGGAGATGGTACTTGGAACTTGGGGTCAGCAGCTGATACGTTCCTTATTGTTTCAGGACCGTCAGTAAATAAGAGAAGAATTTCAGGATGAGTCAATACGATGCCCAATCAGAGTTTATCTATTATTAATATTGGTTTTAAATTTTTGCATGTGTGTTTATGTGAACGTGTGTGCGGATGCTCTTAGAGCCCAGAGGATCCCTTGGAGCTGGAGTAACAGGGCGCCGTGAGCTGTCTATGTGGGGGCTGGGAACTGGACTCCAGGCCTCTGCAAGAGCAGCGAGTGTCCTTAACCACTGAGCAACTTCAAAGTATTCAGTGCTAAGTAACATTTGTGCCATGTTTTAGAATTTACAAAGAGTTACTCAAATTGAGCCTCAGCATAGCCGCTGGTGAGGCGGTTACCACCCCCACTTCACGATGCAGGATACAGAGCTTCCCCAAGGACAGCAAAGGCCTTGCTTTCCCAACCCACGTCCCTGTTACTGTCTCAGGCCGTTTCTTGTTCCTTGGGCTTATTCTGAGTATGGATTTGCCTGCATTCCTGCTTAGACGCTTGCATCGAATCTGGGACTTCCGAAGGGTGGGTGGGTCCTTAGTAAGGGCCAGGCCTTAACACGCTCCACTGTGCTCTCTGGGCAGAAGAGATTTTAAGGATCTTTGGCTGAGAAAACTTAGTATAAAATTGGGAAACAAATCTATCTGACGCATTGAGATTTTCTCCAGGAAGAGTGACAAGCATTTCTGGGATGCTTTAGGATTCTTCCTGTCCAATTCTTGGGATCCCTGTTGTATCCGTGTGAGTGAGCCTGGCATTTTCCTGAGGTGCTCTTCACTCTGCTTACCCTCAGAGAACAGTGATCCCTGAGAGGTAGGGTAACCATTCAGCCCATACACTTAGCCAGAAGCGGATGTGATTGTCTTCCCAAACCAACCAGGCAGCAAGGGAAATAGAATCGGGAGGTGAATGGATTCTCACGGCAATTTTTGTTTTGGAGCAAAGAAATGTGCTTTATTTCCTCAATTTTCTGGGCATATTTAATAATTTAGAACAATTAGGATTCCCCAGTTTTTGTCACAGACAACAAAGCAACCAACCATAGTGAGGTGGTATTGATATTAATAATCAAACATAGTTAAACATAATAAATGTGCTTAATAGAGACACGCATGATGTAACACTTTCTTTTTTGCTTATTATACAGTCCTTATTCCTTTAGGTTTTAAAAGTATTTTATATGGTAGAACAACCACATCGTTTTGATTCCTGTTCAAGTTTTATAGTAAAGGAGAACGATCTAGAAACAGATGACAGTACTCCATGAGAAAGCCTTGATCATTCATATTCATCAGACCAGCTGGTGATCCCCCTAATAAGACACTGTGGTACATGTCCGGTGGTGTCCTTGTCAGCTTGTCACACTCTGCGGTCATCTGCGAAGAGAAACCATTGAGAAAACTCCTGTATAAGATTGGCCTTGGCCGGGCGGTGGTGGCGCACGCCTTTAATCCCAGCACTCGGGAGGCAGAGGCAGGCGGATCTCTGGGAATTCGAGGCCAGCCTGGTCTACAAGAGCTAGTTCTGGGATTGGCACCAAAAAAAAAAAAAAAAAAAGATTGGCCTTTAGGCAAGTCAGTTTCTAGACTGACAGCCGATGTAGGGGGTACTTGCCTGTAGGTGGTCCTGGGAAGAGAGTTTCGAGCAGACCGCCGGGCGGGCGTTTCTGGCTTTCGAGGTAAGGACTTAAGTGGCAAGGTGTATTATACTGATAGTAAATTTACTCTTTTGGGTGTGTGTCTTTCCTGCAGCTGCAAACTTCAGCTCTTACCTTCTGTAAGACTACTAAGTGCCCATGGCAGAACCATCTCAAACGTTCCTAAGCCAGTCTGCTATTGAACAATATTGTTAGCCTTGCTATCGCAAGGCCTCAAAAAATTAGTCTAAGACTCAGAATTGTTCCTCTCCACGGAAATCTTTAGTAAAAGGCGAAAGATTTATACGATCTGAAGAGAAACCAGAGTATACTCTCGTTGCTTAGGTGTACAGTCCTCGGCCGACTGTACCTCCTAGTTCACCAATGGTAACTATTCTCCTCTAAAGACGGTGACTGTTTCATTCGTTTAGGGTAAAAATTTGATATATCCATCAAATTAAGAAACCAGGATGAATAAAAATGAGAACAATTAAAAAAGTACATTGTTTTTTTAAATGATGTAATTACCCGTGTGCACTGCATTGTGGGTATGCAAATGTTGCCGACGGGCCGCGTGGCCTCCCTCGGTTTCCGGAAGTACCTTGGATTTGTGGATTTGTCCCCGTTGCCGCTAAGCGTTGGGCCACCACCAGGTGTCAGAGCGAAAGCCAGATATGCAGGAGTGTGACTTTGGCTTTGCTTGTGCGCTTTAACTAGCGCTGGTACATAGAGGCAGAGGAAGGGGGAAACCATTGAATTTGAGGCCTGCCAGGGTTACATATGGGAACAAAACTAAAATCAAAGTATGACTTTTCTGGGCAGAGCACACTGTAGAGCGCGTGTCTAGCATGCAGGAGGGAATGGGTTCCATTCTCAGCCCCGTCACATAAATGCAAACAAAAAAGCTGAGAACACCATCTTGTCTGTAAAGGCAGGGGTACAGCTCGGTGGCAGAGTGCCTGCCTGCCGTGCAGCAAGGAGGTGGGTTTAATCCCATTGTGAAATCTTTCCAGCCTGGCTGGGGTGGCATATGCCCGACCTCTCAGCATTGGGAGGGCTGGGTTTTAGTAAGGTAAGACTTACCTAAAATAAAATCAAGTATCGTTTTTAAGGATTATTTAATAACACGGAAAAGTGTTCCACTGTTTTGTGAAAGTAAATAAACAACCTAGGACTTAATAAATCCGTGTTTATTTCCCGTGCTTGGGCTTGAACGTTGGCCATGACACCCTCTATCCCCCCCCTCCCCCAGCTACACCTCACCTCTACTATGATTGGAGAATAGTAGGACGTTCTTAGTTTATGAGTCTGGTCGGGAAATCACTAGGTCCGAGAGGGTATGGAACTCAGGGTGAGCTTCCTACCTTGGCCTCTTTCCAATGCTGGGATTACAGTGTGACCCACTCTTCTCCCTTCTTACAGCCTGGTGGCCCGAGGATCACCTATACTCCGTCGGCGCCAAAGTTCTCAGCCCCACTGGTTCTCTGAAAACAAGACAAAGCAACTTCTTCTGCAGTAAAAATTCAGGGAAGAGTAGGAAAGAAACACAAAGAGATTTTACATAATAAAAATTAGTATGCATATGTAAATGTGATATCAATGATTGAACTGGTCCTAAAGAGGAATGCGTTTAGACTAACAGTGTTGACACATGCCTGACTCTAGGATGCTGAGGCAGGAGGGCCGCTGTGAGTTCACTGTCATTCTGAGTTACACAGGAAGGTTGAAGGCAGGCTGAGCTAGAGACTGAAACCTTGTCTCAAATAGCAAAAATAGAGCTGGACAGGTGGTTCAGAAGCCAAGGGCACAGACTGCTCTTGCAGACCGCTGCAATTAGGCTCTCAGAATTAATATTGGGTAGCCCACAACTGCCTGGAACTCCTTTACCTGGGTTCAACGCTGTTAATATTTTGCTATATTTGTTTTTTTCCCCCTCTCCATTCACTGACACACACACTTTTTAAAATCACTGGAGGGACATTAATCCTGGCCTGTCACCTTAAATAATTATGAGTTTTCTAATGATAGGATCTCCTGCACACATTGATTGCTACAGAACAACTTCACATCATGAACGTCAACATAATTGGTGCTTTCCTAGGGTGGCTCACCAGCCTGGGGATCAGGCAGGGTTGGCATCAGTTGAAATCCCTCTGGCTTTCATCCTCTCCTATTGTAAGGAGGCTTCTGGTCCCCTTTGAAGTCCCCAGTCCCCAGGGGATATCTCGTGTGGGTGACAAACAGGGACTCTGTTCTTCTCATGTGCCAGCTGTGATGAGTGATCTTTATTGCCAAGGTGAGAGGATTGAAAGTCATCCAGGAGGCACTTTTATCACTCACCCCCTTTTATCAATCACTCGCCGCTTTGTAGCACGAACAATGAAAACCCTGAAAACCCAGAGACAGATACTGGGGTTCAAGCGGAAGAACAGAAAAGCAAAGCAGCCAGCCACTAGCTCCTACCTCTGCCTACCTCAGGGTGGTCCTGACTCCACGAATCCTCAGACAGAGACTGCAAGTGAGACCGGCTCCTCCCGTTTTATATTCTTCTCTAGTGCTGGGTTTAAAGGCGTGCGCCACCACTGCCCAGCCTCTATAGCTAAATAGTGTGGCTGCTGGGATCGAAGGTGTGTGCCACCACTCCCTGGCCTATAGTGGCTTAGTTTTGCACCCTAATCTTCAGGTAAGCTTTATTTATTAAAACACAAATAAAATGTCACTATACCCCTTGCCTTACAGCACGCATTCCAGCCTTGTAAAAGACTGGCCTGCAGTTCCCAGTGGTCTGGGTTATGCTCTCCTATCTTTAGATAGGAAACACTTGGGCGTTTTCTCCTTTTCTGGAGTCTTCTATCTCATCTTCCTCCTGACTTGTAGACAGCTATTTATTGTCCACTCAGTGCCAACTTTCTCCAGCAGGCTGCCCGTCTCTGTACCCTACGGTGGGCCTATCCCCACTCGTCCTCAGCTGGTGTCCTGTCTGTGATCTCTTGAAAAAATGTGTTAAATAGTCTCTGTATGCCCAAGGTCTAGGTAGTTCATATTAAGGATTTAAAGTTACTTGGCTGGAAGATTTCAAGTGCTCAGCCTGTTTTTCTTATAGTTGTTGATTTTTTTTGGTCAAGATCTCACTCTGTAGACCAAGCTGACCTTGTGCTCACAGCAGGCCTCTTACCTCAGCAAGTGTAGCAGCCGTGGCAGGCACGAGCCACCACAGCAGCACACCCTGCTTTGTTCGATTTTATTGTGAACCTCAGATGGTCCTCTCATCTGCACTTCAGGGTTTGATGGGAAGGTGTGGTTAAAGCCAAGTAGCATGACTAACTTCTTTTGTCCAGAGCACCCATTTCCCCCTATGCAAAGGGATACTTGTGATCAATATTGTATTATCTGAGTCTAATCTGTCTTGATTTTATGGTGGACTTCAAAGGAGCTGCCTTTCTTTTTAATATTTATTTTAATTTTATGTGCATTGATGTTTTACCTGCCTGTATGTCTGTGTGAAGTTGTTGGATTCCCTAGAACTGGAGTTACAGACAGTTGTGAGCCGCCATGTCGCTGCTGGGAATTGAACCCAGGTTCTCTGGAAGAGCAGTCAGTGTTCTTAATTGCTGAGCCATCTGTCTAGCCCCCGGTTGCCTTTCTTTCTTACCGGCTTTATTTACATTATACATTTGGGAAATGAGGCATTATGGACTATTCTGGAAGATCTAAGGGTCAGTTGTGTTTCTTTTCCACCACCTCCATGTTCCCTGTTGTTTCTCTGTGTTTTAATTACTCTTTACGTCACTGGAACAACACAAGGGAGAGGATCTTTTGGTATCACCAACAGGTGGCCTGGGACAAGCTACAGACTGAGTGCATCATGTGTAAGATGGGGGCAATAGGTACCTTGTCAGTCACCGGGACTCCTGAATACATAGGGCTTGATGTAGACAGGCAATGTCATGTTGCAACACAACTAATTTTGGTTTTGTTTGAGACAAGTTCTCATTATGTAGCGCTGACTCGTCTCAAACTCAAAGAAATCCTCCTACCTCTGAGTGCTGGGATTAAAAGCCTGTGCCACTATGTCCTACCCCCAATTATCTGTCTATCTATCTATCTATCTATCTATCTATCTATCTATCTATCTATCTATCTATCTATCTATCTACCTATCTATCTATCTATCTATCTACCTACCTACCTACCTAGACAGAGCATTGCTATGTGGCACCAGCTCAGTGGTCAAGGCCACCGGCTGCTCTTCCAGAACACCAGGATTCAACTCTCAGCACTTACATGGTATTTCACAACTGTCTGCAACTCCAATTCCAGGAGTTCTGTTGCCTTCTTCTGGCCCCCTTGAGCATCAGGCACACATGTAGTAGACACACATACATGTAGGTAAAATATTTATACAAATAACAAAACAACAGCAAATCTCATGGTAAGGTCTCGTAACTTTCCTTTAAATTCTATTAGTTCTTTTGATGCTGTTTTACTTTACTTTTGTTGTGTGTGTATAGTGTGTTTATGCGTGATTGTGTGTGCACGACTGTGTGTGCACAGGTGGTGTTCGCGTGTGTGTGTGTCTGTGTGTGTGTGTGTGGGGGGGCTGGAGGTCCTTCTGAGTGTCTTCCTCTTTTGTTCTTTATATTGTATTTTGAGATGGAGTCACTAACTGACGATGGCCCTAACAGATCGGCTAGAGTGACTGGCCAGCATGTTTTGGGAATTTGCCTGTCTCCACCTCCTCCATCCTCCATTGCTAGGGTTATAGATGCTCAACCATGCTGGGACGGGTATCTCAACACTGGTCCTTATGCTGTGTATCAGACACTTTATCCACCAAACCATCTTCCATTTGTAATTCTTTTAAAACACAAGGCATTTGTACACTAAAAGCCCAAATCTAAAATTTCAATTTTAAAATCAATGTTCAGTTATCTGAAACACAGCCCATTTTTTTCTTTTATTGCTTCTGGTACATCAAACATGGAATACTGGACTGAGAACTCTGCTGCCGAATGCCCTTTGGAGCTGTTACTATTTCTTGTTATTTCTCGTATTTTTGTCACATTGCTTTTTTCTGCTAACGCCCTAGAGCACTGGTGACTCCATTTAGGCTCTTTCTCTTTATTTTTATAATTTCTTTAGTTGGTTATTTGGGAGTCCCACATTGTTCATTCCAGTCTGCTCCTCCTTACCTTGAACCCCCCCCCCCCAAAAAAAAGAATGGAAAAAGAAAAAAAATAGAGAAAACAAAGCAAAACAAGTCCTTTTTGTGTTGTTTATATACTATTTGGAGTATGGTCAAAGTCTTAGTGGCCATCCCTCCAAGGAAAGGTGTATCTTTGTCTGTAGCTCCCATCAGAAGCCTTCTACTGTGGAAAGTCATGTGGGGCTGTTGAGGGGTGGGGCTCACTCTCCTGCGTTCAGGCCACCACCTGGTGAGGGGACCATTTATACTTTTTTTTTTAAAGACATGTGCCACCACTGCTGGGCTTTATTTATTTATTATGTATACAATATTCTGTCTGTGTATATGCCTGCAGGCCAGAAGAGGGCACCAGACCTCGTTACAGACGGTTGTGAGCTACCATATGGTTGCTGGGAATTAAACTCAGGACCTTTGGAATAGCAGGCAATGCTCTTAACCGCTGAGCCATCTCTCCAGCCCCATTTATACTTTTTTTTTTTTTGGTTTTTCGAGACAGGGTTTCTCTGTGGTTTTGGAGCCTGTCCTGGAACTAGCTCTTGTAGACCAGGCTGGTCTCGAACTCACAGAGATTCACCTGCCTCTGCCTCCCAAGTGCTGGGATTAAAGGCGTGCGCCACCACCGCGCGGCTCCCATTTATACATTTTAAACCAAATTATTTCTCACAGTTCTGAAGACTGAGACATCCAAGATGAAAGCACTGGCAGATTTGGATTCTGGTGAGTCTTCCTTATCCACAGCTCTTGTCTCGACGTTGCCCCATCTGCCTCATGAGGTATCTCTTTGGGACCTCTTTTAAAAGTTCATAGATCAAGCAGCTGGTGGTGGTGGTGGTGGTGGGAAGTGGGGGTCAGGCTGGGGTCTGGTGGTGGTGGTTCAAGGCCAGCCTGGTCTACAAGAGCTAGTTCCAGAACAAGTAGGGCTGTTACACAGAGAAACCCTGTCTCAAAAAACAAAAAACAAACAAAAAGCCAAAACAAACAAACAAGAGCATGGATCCCATTCAGGGGGCCTTCCTATTATGACCTGTCTGTAGAAAGTTACTCCCTGAAAATGCTCTCACATGGTGCTGGGTTTTAACATATGGGTTTTGTGGGGGACAGAAGCAGAACACAGCAGACCTGGACATTGAACATGAATGTGTGACTTCCAGGGAAGATTTGAACAAATGCCTATCGATCCCAGGTAGGACATTGGTGATGAGCCAAAGATGATTCCATCCAAATCCAGTTCAGTGAGTAAATGAGTTTATTGGAGTCTTTTTCAGGAGTATGGGTGAAGAATTACTTATAGGAGTAGAGATAACTCAAAACTGCACCTGTATCTCACCAAAGCTGCATGCCTCCATGACCGACAGCTCACAAACTTGCCTCTCAGGCGATTCCTGCATGACTAGGAAGCAGATTAGCTCGCCAGAAAGTCTCTTTTCCTAGAAAAGTTTTTTTTTTTTTTGAGATAGGGTCTGTCTGCATAGCTCTGACTTCCTGAAGCTCACTATATAGACCGGGCTGGCCTCAAACTCTGTTCTCTGCCTCTCGAGTTCTGGGATTACAGCCAAGGCCACCACTACCTAGCTGCCAGAAATTCTTTACAACTTTTATAAGCTTGGAGATAGACTTTTCTTTTTGATTTTTATTGAGCTCTATATTTTTCTCAGCTCCCTCCCTGCCTCTCCCCTCCCCTTCAATCCTCTCCCAAGGTCCCCATGCTCCCAATTTACTCAGGAGGTCTTGTCTTTTTCTACTTCCCATGTGGAGATAGACATTTTGAGTGTGTAATTTTCAGGACCTTTCTGAGCCTTGTAAATTGTGCCTCCTTCTTTGTCCTTCTATGTTTCTTTTACTTCCAGAGTCTTAAGAGCTGCCCTCATCTTTCCAGGAAGGAATGTTTCAGTTTAGAGTAAATAGCTCTGGCTCATGAGTAGATAAATAAATATACATAAGGAAATATATAGACACAATTTTAAGACACAAGGGCTACAAAGGTGGCTCAGTGGTTAAGAGCAGTAGTGCTCTTGCAGAGGACCTAAGTTTGGTTTCCAGCACCTACGTTGGGCAACTCACAACTGCTTGTTGCTCCAGATCCAGGGACTTCAGTTCCCTCTCCTGGATTCCACGGACACTTGCACTCATTCCCATACCCACACACATACATATACTTTAGAGAGGCATAAGATGGTGATTGTTATTGTGGGCTGAATTATCTAAGAAGATATGTTGTAGTCCTCATCAAAAGAATGCAATGGTGCAAAATAAAAAAGAATGCAATGGTGCTCTTTTATTTAAAAACAGGTTTGAAGGTGTAATTTTTTTTAAAAAAAGTTATTCTAGATTAGGGTGAGTTTTGATTCCAATATAATTCATATCATTTTAAGAAAAGCAGAAGAAACACAGAGACCCACAGAGGGAGGATGGTCACGTGGCTGGTCCAGGGAATGAATCTCATCAGGTTGGTCATCAGATTCCCCAGGCCGCTGTTCTTCCTGCTGCCATTGCTGCACCAGCTCTCTGACTTTGTAAATTAGCCATTTTTGTGTAACTGTGACCCAAATTGTTGTGGAATATTCCTTTACACTGTGTGAAGATATGCCATTGTGATTAATTTAGTAAAAATTTAAATGCCCAATAGGTAGGCAGGATTGCGGGGAGGCAGAAAGAATGATGGGAAAAAGGCAGAGTCTTGGGGAGATGCCAGGAATTGCAGAGCACAGGATGGGTAACACAGAGATGAGGCAATAAAGCCATGAGGCAGAAAGTAAATGAATAGAAACGGGTTAGTAGTCATAAGAGCTAGTTAGAAACAAGCCTAAGCTATTGACGGAGCTTTCATAATTAATAATAAGTTTCTATATTACTATTGGGGAACTGAAGGTTCACAAGAAGTCTGACAACAGCAAATACTTTCCGGAACAATTAAGAGAGGAAGGATTGTTTGGTTCGTGGCCCTGGAAGGGTAGTCCGTGTTTTCTTGGCTGTGTGTGCTTGAGCGGATCTTCCCATTCAGGAACACTTGGCAGTTTCCAGCTCATGAGGTGCAGGGAGCAGAGACTGAGACGGGAACCTGGGACAAGGTGTAACCTTCAAAGACATGCCTTCAGAACCTCCTTTCTTTAACTAGACCCCACTTCCCAAAATTTTCAGAACCACCCCAAATAGTGTCACCATCTTGGGACCAAGCACTCAACACATGAAACTGTATTGGACCTTTCATATTCAAACTGTAATATTTGCCTCTCTAGATCAAGGGTCAGAATTCTGGTCTACAACATCCAATTGGTAAACTTAGGCCATTTGTATGTATTATGGGCTGTTGGATGGGTATGAGGAAGAACCTGGCTCCTCCTGCTTCAGCAGACTCAACGCTCTCTTCTGGCCTCCTCCGTCATCTGAACGTGTGAGGCACACATGCGCACACATACAATAACAAAAGCAAGTCTTGAAAAAAAATGAAAATCTGCCAGGCGGTGATGGAGCACACCTTTAATTCCAGTACCTGGGAGGCAGAGGCAGATGGGTCTCTGTGAGTTCCAGGCCAGCCTGGTCTACATGAGCAAATTCCAGGACAGGCTCCAAAGCTACAGAGAAACCCTGTTTTAAAAGACCAAAAAAGAATAAAAAAAATGAAAGAAAAAGAAAAGAAGAGAAAACGTGCCGATCAATGATCAGAACGAACATAGGAGGAATATTGTTTTGTGGCTGTAAAGTTAACATGGAAATCAGTTATATCTAATTAGTATCAGACCCTGCATTTGAGCTCTAGTATTCAGGCTTGAAGGAAAATCTTTTTTTCCTATTATAGCAGCCCTCTGCTGATGTCAGAATTGTCAGACTCCAAGTCTAAGGCTTCGTTGGTGAACTGCACAGTTGCTTTTGTTCATTAAAAACATAACATAATATGGGAACTTTCAAAACCCAATGCAGTCGGGCGGTGGTGGCGCACACCTTTAATCCCAGCACTCAGGAGGCAGAGACAGGCGGATCTCTGTGAGTTCGAGACCAGCTTGGTCTACAAGAGCTAGTTCCAGGACAGGCTCCAAAACCACAGAGAAACCCTGTCTCGAAAAACCAAAAAAAAAAAAAAACAACCCAATGCATTTATAAAAAAATATTCAACATGGCCTAGAGAGATGACTCAGTGATTAAAAATGGCTACTGCTCTTCCAGAGGACTGGAATTCAGTTCCCAGAACCCCCGGGTGTTGGCCCACAACTGCCTGTATCTCTATATCCAAGGGATGTGACACCCTCTTCTGGAATCTGAGGGCGTTCACTTCCTCTTCTTCTAGTCAATGTAACACTGGAGATGATACCTTGTAGTAACACAAGGGAAAAAAAAAGGGAATAGGGATTGGTAAGGAAAGAACAATAGTTACTTACTGTTTTCAGATGACATAATTGTTACATAGGAAATCTGAAATAATTCACAGATCAATGAATAAGAGATATAAAGTCTACATGGAAACCAGTATGATTCTCCATGTGCAATCAAACAATATGAAATTGAAATTCAAAAAGGAAATATCTACAACATAAAATGTCAATCATTCAGGAGACAGAGACATCCTTTACCATCCTTTGCCATCACACAAGGAAGAATTTCAGTGCTGTGCAGCTAAATAGAATGTAATTATATATATATTGAAGATTTATTTCTAAGTATATGTATATGCGTGTCTCTATGTGTGTGCAGGGGCCCAAACCAAACTACAAACACACACCAACAAAGGCAGTGGAGTATGGGAACAAGGAACTGATCACCATTGGTCTGGTGTTTACCCTACATGGAGGGAGGGCTTTGTAATGGGGAAGGAATGCATTTGATGCTTCTGAAGTGCAGATAAGATTTCATTTCTTCACCTGGCTAGTAATCCACCAATATTTGCTTTTCTATAATTCATTAATCTCTGTATTCATCTGTACCCATTCTCTATACATGTGCATGTATTTGTTGAGCAATAAAGTGTATATTTTAAAAACAGTAAAACATAACAAGTCACCTGGGGATACAGATGCTGGGATGGATTGAGGTGGTGTGGAAGGGAGGGGCTTTCTTCACAAGATTCACCCTCAGGGCACACACATGCTTCCACATCTCCCAGCCACCTAGCACACTTTGAGCTGGAAGGACCACTGACGGTAAACTGAGCCCAGCTCAGAGCAGAGCCCAGCAAAAGCAAGCTTCCTTTTTTTGTTTATATCCCCATCCCCCCCTTCCCCGCAGGACTGGGATCCAATCCAGGACTCTAGTTCTCTCGTATTCTTGTCCGCATGCTCTCACCTGCCCAGATTTTTAGCTCATCCCTCCACACAACAGACTCAGACTCTGTCCAGCTTAGTCTGCAGTATAAGCAGAAGGGTCAGCTGGAGCAACTTCTTCCCCCGACCTTGCTCTCATCCCCACCTCATCGTCGCCAACAGAAGATACAACACACTGGCTGGTTGCACAGTTACATAATTAATGCTTCTGATTCCATTCTGCTGTCGCATAAGGAAATCCAGCTACCAGGGAAGTTGATCTAAGTGACACCTGAGTCCCAAAGGGAGCAAGAGGAAGACTGGAGAGAGCAGCATGCAGTCATATAGCCCACTGACCACCAGTGATCGGCTCGCTTTGCTGTCAAATGTGTCAGTGGTTCAAGCCCTAAAATCCCCACCCTGACAATAAAGAAGAGGGAACTCATGGGAATGACCCAGAAGATGCTAGGCACAACAGAAGCTAGTCATGCAATCTAAGTGCTGCTCAAATTGCAGCCTTATAGACAAAAGAAATGATTCCTGTTTTAAACTACCGAGTTATGGAGTGGTTTGTTACAACAGGTAACTGATACAACCTCTAAGAAAAGGGCTTTGAATTTGTTTTTTGTTTTTTGTTTTTTGTTTTAGCTGCTGGGTGACAGGGGAACTTTTAATGAGATTATAGAAATAATTTTGTGTGTGAGTTCTTTTTTTTTTTAAAGGCAGGGTCTCATGTAGCCCAGGCTGGCTTTGAACTCTGTAGATGGATGACCTTAAAGTCTTGGTCATCCTATCCCTATCTCCCAAATGCCGGCATTACAGGTGTGGATCGTCATTGCTAGATATGGCTTGTATTTCATAAGGATTCCCTTTGGCACCAGTGTGCAGAAGAATTTGAGAGCACCAAATACTAGAGGAAGAAGAGGACTAAGGAATGTTCAAAACAGGGGCCAGAGACTTTGTCACAAAACTCACAAGCATCTGGCCCATGCCCAGATGATTAGCCAGCCCAAGGCAAGTGGGGAAGTTTTACTCCCTTGACCAGAAATTAGTTCAGGAATGGATGTTGTGTTGGGGTGAATTATGGTCCTCTCAATTTTATGTGGCAATCCCAGCCCACCATCTCAGGAAGTGATTACGTTTAGATATAGGGTTTTTAATAAGGTGAGTAAGTGAAAGGTACGTATTGATCCAGTGTTCCTGGTATGTATGTGCATAAATAAACTTTTCACATATGTATATTACAGTATTTTTTTGTTTATTTATTCCCTGTAAACATGTGCAAACACACATGGGTGTATGTATGTCCCACGGCACACCTGAACAAGTCAGAGGACAACTTGTGGGAATCAGTTCTCTGCTTCTAACATAAGGATTACAGGGATTGAATTTAGGTTGTCAAGCTTGGTGGCGAGTGTTTTAATACGCTAAGCTGTCGGGGTTCAGCCTTCATGGGGTTCACATGTTTCAGGATAAGGGTGTGTGGATTAGAAATTTTAGGCAGAAGGAACAGAGATACGAAAGAAAAAGACAGAGACACAGAATAGAATTGGGAGGGCAATCCAGTGAATACTGAACCCACCCATGTTTATTTCTTATGATCTTTAAATACCCCAGTCCAATCCTTCACTCTTTCTGGATTTATTATTTCATCATGTGGTATAATTACTTGTTAAAATATAGGCAAGTTTAAGATTAAAATTTCTATTAACCATAGCTGAAAAATCTAGAACTTAACAAAACAAGAGTCAAAGACAGTAGGAGTTGGGTGAGGTGGAATGAAGAACAGATACCAGAGGAAGTAGGAGGCAGAATCATTGGGACACAGTGACTAGATGCTGGTGGTGAGGGGGTGATAGCCTCCAAATAGCCCAGAGTTTCTTAGATTCTTAGGTCTAATTAGTAATTATTGGCTGTTCTATGACTTATGTACCAGTTAAGAATGAGATGTATAATGACACTAAATATGTCAAATATCACCGAACATATCTGGGAATCAACTTTTTCTTTTTTTTTTCAAGATAGGGTTTTTCTGTGTAACAGTACTGACTGTCCTGGAACTCACTTTGTAGACCAGACTGGCCTCAAACTCTCAGAGATCCACCTGCTTCTGCCTCCTGAAGGCTGGGACTAAAGGCGTGTGCCACACTGCCTGGCAGGAATTGATTTTTAAAAATACTAAAGTGTATATTTTCTTTCTGTGTATATGCGATTTTTTAAAAATATTTATTTATTATGTATACAATATTCTGTCTGTGTGTTTGCCCGAAGGCCAGAAGAGGGCACCAGACCCCATTACAGATGGTTGTAAACCACCATGTGGTTGCTGGGAATTGAATTCAGGACCTTTGGGAGAGCAGGCAATGCTCTTAACCTCTGAGCCATATCTCCAGCCCTATATGCGATTTTTTTGAGTCAAGGTCTCGTATATCCCAGACTGGCCTCAAACTCCTTTTTCTCTTTCTCTCTCTCTCTCTCTCTCTCTCTCTCTCTCTCTCTCTCTCTCTCTCAATTTATTCCCTCCCTCCCTCCCTCCCTTCCTCCCTCCCTCCCTCCCTCCCTCCCTCCCTCCCTCCCTCCCTCCCCCCTCTCTCTTTCTTTTTTTTAAGACAGCATTTCTCTGTGTAGCCCTGCTGTCCCAGAATTCTTTCTGAAGACTAGTCTGGCCTATAACCTATAAACTATAACCTATAACCACCACTTTACTAACTCAGAGATCCACTTCCCTTTGCCTTCCCAGTGCTGGGATCAAAAGTGTGTGCCACCACACTGGCCCTTTTTTTTTTGTATCATTAAAATTACTTTTTGGAATTTTCATACAGTATATTTTGATATATTTTTTCCCTCTCCCAAACTTTCCCATATTTTCCTCAATTCCTTACTCATCCAACTTCATGCTCTTTCTCACCAAAACACAACACAACACGAAACAAAATCCTCCCAAAAATAAAACAACAACAACAGCAATAAAAGCACAGCTGGGTAGGATCTAAAAACCTCCTCCTTGAGGATTAGCTTTCATGGAACCAGAAGGCATCATGCAAACTTCCAAAGGAGGGAAGC
The DNA here is from genome assembly GCF_037038515.1 of Microtus pennsylvanicus. NCBI lineage: Eukaryota > Metazoa > Chordata > Mammalia > Rodentia > Cricetidae > Microtus > Microtus pennsylvanicus. The sequence continues at coordinate 91,220,268 of NC_134588.1, forward strand.
AATCAACAGTTCTACTCACCTATGTTGCCTGTGAGCCACAACAATTACCAGTTTGGTTCAATAGCCCTAAGCGTGTGATAGTGGTGCATATACCTTGGCAGTAACCAACAGCTCTCTAATGGAACTAAGACCTGCTCAACAAGAGGGAAGTCATGCCTGGTACTGGAAACCTAACCGACTATCCAGGGCTAGAGAATTCATGGATCTTGGAAGAGAACCTACAACCACCCCTGTACTAAAGCAGCACAACCCCTGACTTCCTTCTAAATATTTGTCCTTATATTCACAGATAAATATAGTTCTCATTCCTTGTCAAAAACGCTTCTCTTTGCAACGGACGGAGATCTCCGCAGAAGACCACAACCAGTCAAAATGCAGGGTTGTAGAGTCCAGTCCCAAATGACACATCACCCACACAACTCCTGCAGCTAAGTAAGGCTCAGTGTTCATTGTGGAAGAGGGGGTGGAAATATTGCAAGAGTCAAAAGAGAGAGCTAGAGAGATGGTTCAGTGGTTAAGAGCACTGACTGCTCTTCCACAGGACCCTGGTTCAATCCCCAGCACCCACATACCACAACTGTCTGTAACTCTAGTTCCAGGGGTTATGACATCTTCTTCTGAATTCTGCAGGCACTGCATGTACATGCCACACAACCATACATGCATATGCAAAACAGTCACACACATAAAAAGAAAAAAAAGTCAAGGGAACAGGGAGATTGCTGTGAGACTGTTTTCTAGAAGCATCAGAAGCTACATCCATGAGATCTTACCAACATGGCTGTCTAAGCAGGACCCCAATAAGGCGGACACCAATAGACATGCTAATGTAGAGGGAGAAAGCTCAGGAGGCCTCAGCCCTAGATAGAGGACTAGAGGCAACTAAGGACAGCAGAGCTGGAGAAACAGTCTTCTCTAGGGAAGAGAACACCAATTGGTTATGCAATACCAAATGATCAGTCCTGAAAACATGTAAATACAAATAACGTTGTACAGACTGAACCAGCTGTAATTATGTATTTGGGGATACATGCAAACACACACACACACATACACACACGCACGCACGCACGCATGTAACAGCAACTAAAGAAAAAAAGCCGGGCACTGGCGGTGCACACCTTTAATCCCAGCACTCAGGAGGCAGAGGCAGGTGGCCTTCTATGAGTTTGAGGCCCAGTCTGGTCTACAAAACAAGTTCCAAGACAGTGTCTCTGTTTAACAGAGAAACCCTGTCTTGAAAAAAAAAAAGAAAAAAAGAGACCCTGAATTTGAGGGGGGGGGGTGCTGGGTGGAGTGCACAGGATGGTTCTAAGGGAGGAAAAATAAAACCCAACCCAAACCAAAAAGATGAAGACTACCAAATTGTGACGAAATAAGTGCACACAAAACCATGGAGTCGGTTTTGTGCAGGAGGCTGTGCTGGAGTGTGGCTGATGTCAGAGTCATTCCATCCTGAGGGTACTAATGTCAGCCTCTCCTGATGTGTGTTGATTGCAAATAGCTTCTTGGCTGGCAGTGAGATTTATTTAAACTTGTCCACTTCTGTTTGTCTATGATGGGATTCTCCCCCCCCACCCCACTCAAGACAGGGTTTCTCTGTGTAGCCCTGGCTGTCCTGGAACTCACTGTAGATCAGGCTGGCCTTCCACTCCACAGAGATCTGAGATCGACTGAACTCTGCCTCCTGAATGCTGGGATTAAAGGAGTGAGCCACCACCGTGTGGCCAATTAATTTTGTATGTCATTAATCTTATTTAAGCAAAATATTTGTACTTATTCTGAAATTATTCTTTTACAAGATTGTTATTTACACCCCCCCTTTTTCCTAGCCAGCATTTATGGCACAGACCTAAAATTCCAGCACTTGGCAGGTAGAGGCAGGAGGATCTGGAGTCCAAGGTAATTTTCAGCCATATGTGAGTCTGAATCAGGTTGGCTAATGAGACCTTGTCTCAAAAATCACCACCACCACCACCACCGCAACCACTGACACCGCTGGCAAAAATTTCCCTTTCCTATGAATGATGATTATGGTAGATGTTAGAATTTTTTTTAAGAAAAATATTAATTTACAGGAAACATGCGGACTGAAAAACAAACCCAACATCACTTTTTTGAATCTGAGAATGATACTAGCAAACCACACTTAGTATTTGTCCCCGAGAGCCTGCTAATCTCAGAATTACCCTACAATAAGCAGATGCTATGTCTACACTGGGCAGCCTGCCAGAGGTGAGCTTATGCCCCACTGGGCTTTCTCCATAAAAGGACCAGAACCTCACATGTGCAGAAGCCTCAGAAGAGAAAGCTCTGTGTCTTGACTCGGCAACTCTTAGTTCCCACCAGGTAAAGAGGGAAGGTGGTTGCTGTTTCTGGAGCAGCGGGGGAAAGGATTTTGGCTCAGATCGCTGTTAGGGCCAAACGTGTTGAACTAAATAAAGGGAAGGGGCCTTTGAGTAACTGAAGGACTAGATAGGAGCTGAGACTGAGGTAAGGGGAAAAAGATGGCCTGGATAGAGAGTGACCATCATCTTGCCCTTCTCTAGATGACCATGACCCAACTCGGCTTCCTGCTGTTTGTCATCGTGGCCACCAGAGGGTGCACTGCCGGTGAGTCTTGCTACAGGAACAGCGCTTCTGCAGGTCTCCTTTACCTTTAAAGGTAATCAGCGCTAGACTAGGTTGCTGCCAGGACCTAGGTCTCTGAGGGCCAGAGATTGTGCTTCTTTTGTTGTTGTTGTTTTTTGAAACAGGGTCTCTCTGTGTAGCCCTGGCTGTCCCGGAACTTGCTCTGTAGACCAAGCTGGCCTCAAACTGAGAGATCTACCTGCTTCTGCCTCCTAAGTGCTGGGATTAAAGATGTGTGTGATCACAGCTCCATTGTTCATGTCTTTTTTTAAAAATAACCTTTTGAAATGAAATATAATTGTATTTTTCCCCCATTTCTTTTTTCCTTCCAACGTTTCCCAATTATCTCCCACCCCCACTCTCTACCAAAGTAAAGGCCTCTTTTCCTTCAATGGTGGATTCCTGGACATGTAAATACAACCTAGTCCACCCCCCATAGAGATGATGCCTGTGAGATGTAGGCTGGGTGCTGATTGCCTCCTGAAGGAATTGGTGTGTGGCAGTGAGACTGTTGAGACAGGTCCAGGTCCAGATCCTGTGCTTGTGTGTAGCTCCAGGGGGACTTCTGCAAGAGCTGAGTCCCATCCTACTCACTCCCTGTACTTAGAATCTTTGCTTTAGAGTTTCAATGCCAAGGACATATTCTGGTCTGGTTCATGACCAGAGAATGTTTTCTTCAGTTCTGCTCTCTGTAAGAAGTCAATGGTATTTTAAGTGTGTGATTCCTCTCACTGCTTTTTCAGTATCTTTAAGGAAAAGGGCAAGTCCCTACATGCCATTTTACACGATCTCTACATGATAGCCTATGTCAGACTGATATGAGGCAGTAGGGAACTGTGGCTCAGACACAGTAAATACAGTCCAAAAATACTTGACTTGTACGCATGGAGCTACTTACACCTGAGCAGCTCTGATCCTAATATTTTCATTTGTTTTCACTCTTCTAGGTTCTCAGAGGACTTTGCAGAGCTGAGGCCAATTTGCCAGGGTTTTTATTCCATGCTCTCTTGGTCAACCCTCTGCACTGTCTACCTCACTTCCCGTGCTCCAGGCACATTAGGCTCCCTGCATTTCCTCTACCTGCAAAGCTGGACTTCACTTTATTCTTCCTTTTCAGGACTTTGGACACAAAATTCTCCAACACCTTCAGATCTCTTGTCTTTCTTCCTAGTTAGAAATGTTGTTGATTCTCAGAGGGAGGCTTTGAGAAGTCATAGAATGAGTTTAGGATGAATGACAGGGGAGGCTGGGTGACCCATGAGTGTGAAACTCTACATCTTCTCTTGTTAAAGAGAATGACACCAACAGGCGGGCCAATCCTGTGTCTTCCTCTCTGTTCAGAAGCTGCAAGGAAATCAAGCAAAATATCACTGGGGCACAAGGTGAGTGATGAACATTTAAAGAGAACACTGTGATCCTAACACGTGGGAGCTATGGCAGAGGATTGAAATCTCCAAGTCAACCTGGGGAGACACTGTCTCAGAAATGCAAACACATAACCCAGCTAGGAAATCAGGCTTTTGTCCCATGGAACAGTCTTTCTTTTTTGATACAGAAAATGTGATAAAATGTACATCATGGATAAAAATATCCACTTAACCAATTTTGAGGATTTTCAGAGTCAAGAATAACTTTCATAATGGAATGAGTTACTACTATCCATCTCCAGAAGGTTTTCATTCACTGAATAGAAAATCTGTAGTCACCAAGTAACAAATTCCTGTATTCCCTGTGAGCTGCTGTTTTGTTTCTTACTTCTATGAATCTGACAATTCTTGTTACCTCATCTGAGTAATCTGTCTTATTTCATCAGCATGCTTCATGGCTCACATGTGTTGTAGAAGAGTTAATTTATTTTAAAAATATTTAGCATTATTATGATGATGATGTAGATGTACGTGCCTTTGTGTGGGAATGTGTATATGTATGCAGATTCCAGAAGGGACCACTTAGTCCTCTGGAGCTGGAGTAATAATCACTTGCATATTGCCAAGTTTGAGTGTTGGGAACCTAACTCAAGACCTCTGCTAGAGCAGTAATTGCTCTTAACCTTGGAGCCATTTCTCCAGCCCACTTCACTCTTTTTGATCTGTTGGATATATAGGAATGTACACAATATATATTCTGCATACTAGACAACACAGTATATTGCTTATTCCTTTTTCTGCAGAGAAACACTTGGCTTGTTTCTGCCTTCCAGGTCTTGTAACCAGAGCTGTCACAAAATGAATGTCCATATCTGAGTCTTTGTTCCCAGTTCTTTGGTTATCTACCAAGTGGAGTTGCTAAGTCCTTTGATAATACTATGGTTAACTTTAGGAGAAAAATCCCTGTCAGTTTGGGTAATTCCGTGTTCTGCCTCAGTCACAGAAGCATGGCTTTCTGAACTCAGGCCCAATCCCAGGGACACCTGTGGTGGGACACTCAGGGTATGAGGCTTAGCTTTGTTTGTAGTCCCTAGAGCCATTCTGTTTCTGGAGCAGAGATGGACAATGAGCCTGCACACAGCACTGTGGACTGCTTCTCTCTACAGATGGCCTCTACTTCCTCCGCACAAAGAACGGTGCCATCTACCAGACCTTCTGTGACATGACCACTGCTGGTGGTGGATGGACCCTGGTGGCCAGTGTGCACGAGAACAACATGGGTGGGAAGTGCACAGTGGGCGATCGCTGGTCCAGTCAGCAAGGCAGCAGAGCAGACTACCCAGAGGGGGATGGCAACTGGGCCAACTACAACACCTTTGGGACTGCAGAGGGGGCCACAAGTGATGACTACAAGGTTGGTACACTCTGTAGTCACTTGGGAAAGCGTGAGGATGCGAGTGTAGCTCAAGCAGGCCATGGAGAGGGTGGGAAGGTTGTCCTTCAACACAGGGCTGAAGAAGTGAAAAGTGCTTACCTTGAATCTCAGCATCCTTCCAAGTAGGGTTCTCTGTAAGTAGGTGGTGGTGGTGGGACCATTGTCCTTGGAAATAAGGACATCTGAACATGGCTGACCCTCTGTCCACCTGGAGCCCAGAGATACCAGCTGTGCTGGACACTCTGCATGAGGGTCTTCTGCTTAGTGAAATCTTCTGTCTGGTCAGGCTCAGTGTTGGTTGCTTTCCAGAACCCTGGCTACTTCGACATCCAGGCTGAGAACCTGGGCATCTGGCATGTGCCCAACAATAGCCCCCTGGAAAATTGGAGGAATAGCTCCCTGCTGAGGTACCGCACCTTCACTGGCTTCCTGCCATACATGGGCCATAATTTGTTTGGCCTGTACCAGGTACTGGAGACTACTGGGTGAGGCTGTTTTTCATGGGTGTGAAGAGACAGGCAGGTGTTTGAGATTTTTGGGGGGGTTGTATTCAGTGTTTCCCTAGTTTTAAGTGTAATGAGCCAAGTGAGACAAGGGATAGGGGTATGTGGAAAAGAGAATAGATGAGAGGAGAGAAGAGGAGAGGAGAGGAGAGGAGAGGAGAGGAGAAGAGAGGAGAAAGAGAGGTCTAGAATGTCAGAGAGACAGACAAAGGAAAGGATTCTTTTTTAACTGACTAGTTTGGGAAAAATCTTATTTACTGGAGATATGCTTTACTTCTCCACGCAGGGCAGTGTTTCTGTGAGTACTTATGCTGCCATCCTTACCCAGTGACTTTTTTTTTCTTGTAGATGTACCCAGTGAAATATGGAATAGGGAAGTGTTGGACTGACAATGGTCCAGCGTTACCTGTGCGCTATGACTTCGGTGATGCTCAGAAGACAGCTTCTTATTACTCCCCCAGTGGCCAGAGTGAGTCTCTAATGCATCTCTGAACCCTCTGCAGGACACGTGATAAACTCAGTTATGATAAGCAGCAGCCGTTTACTGTCCACCACAGCCTGCTTCTCTTCTGTGAATATCTGTGTTTCACTTCATTCAGTTGATTGCCCTTGGGCTCTCAACTACCACTAACCCATTTTACAGATTAGGAGAACGGAGCACGGAAGGTCTAGGAACTTGCCTGAGATCATAGGATATGAACAAGAGAGTTAGCATTTGTACTGGGGATACATGGTTCCAGAATCTACTCTTAGCAATCCCATTATCAGCCAGAAGTTTCTTAGGAATAAACCAGGTCCATGTGCAAGGACCAGAACAACAGGAAAAGGTGGGGTAGAAGAACAAAGAAAATGGAGTTTTATGTCTGCTGTGAGGGGTGACTATTGTGTTATTTAATATGAATCCAAGGCTGGCTGGCACATACCCTTCAAAGCGGTTGAACCTGTGCTGTGTAATTTCAAGCTCCTGTTATTTGTTCTTGGCATATAAAAGTTTAAAGCGCACGCCTTTAATCCCAGCACTCGGGAGGCAGAGGCAGGCGGATCTCTGTGAGTTCGAGACCAGCCTGGTCTACAGAGCTAGCTCCAGGACAGGCTCCAAAGCCACAGAGAAACCCTGTCTCGAAAAACCAAAAAAAAAAAAAAAAATAAAGGGAAGAAGAAAAGTGTGGTAGGACCAGAGCCAACATACTTGCTAACTGCTGTGATAATCCATTGGAGGTTGTCGGTGTGATCTTCCTGGGTTACTAAATTTCTTCATAAAAGCCTTCAGCAGACTCTTGAACTCTGGGATTTGGGAAAGACTCCTGTTAGCGACATTTGTGGCTAGGATGTTTTAGCCTTTGGTTATGGTAGTGACAGACTACACCCAATGTTTCTGATGTGTTGAACTAGAATCTGCACCTGACACTGACAATCTCTGCATTGACCTCAAGACAATTTTTTTCTAGAATCTTCTTTGAATGCTCTTTTTCCACTTTTTCTTTTCAGGGGAATTCATTGCAGGATTTGTTCAGTTCAGAGTGTTCAATAATGAGAGAGCAGCCAATGCCTTGTGTGCTGGCATGAGGGTCACTGGATGCAATACTGAAATTGTGAGTCCTTTAAAATACATTTTAAAAAATTTAAATTATGTATATACCCCTATCCTTGTGTGTAGGTTGTGTCTGTGAGTACAGATACTCTGGGAAGCCAGAAGAGGGTGTTAGATTTCCTGGAAATGGAGTTACAGATGGTTGTGACATACCTGACATGCAAACTTGGGAACTGAACTTGGATCCTTCTACAAAAGCAGCAAGTGTTCTGGACTGAGTCTTTCTAGGGACCAAGTTAGCCTGTGAATAAGACTGAGGTTTTCAGTGCGTGTTGAGCATGGGAGACTGTCACGGTAGTATGAGCATGCGTGTGAGAGTGTGAGCTTTCCTTGTACTTGGCTTGTTCTCAGGGATAAGAACTTCTGTCTACATACAAATATCCTCTCTCATTGAAGACTAGAGTCAATGTTACAACTTCTAATGCACTGTTGCCGTTTGCTTAGCTTTTAGGATAAAACACTCAGTTACTTGAATTCAGGGTAACACTTAAATTCAGGAAGTCCTGTGAAAACCTTTGGGGGATGAGACTGTTATAGAGTCACTAGGTATTGTCATTCTCTACTGAGGGTTTAGCTTTGAGAGTGAAATGCATTCTTTTCAGGATTTGTACAGTTGCTTATTGTATAAAAAGATTACGTAGAAGAGTTTTGGACATCTGGTAGACCTCACCCAGGCTCTTCTCCTCCCTATCACAGGCACTTTCTCTGGTTAAAGGTTAGCATGTAGACTGACTGTGAGGTCAGGTACACCCAATTTTACTGCAGCTACCCAATGTTCTTTAAGCCTGGGATCATTAGACACTTCTGTTTGTCTCTTTTTCTAGTTTGTGGCAAAAGGCAGAATGAGGTGGGAATTGCCAAGGATAACAGATTCTCTTTGAACCCAGACTTCCTCAAAGTAACAGTCTCAGAAAAGGGTCCTTAGCTCCTGACAGGTGACCCTTTTTCCATTTTCATTCCTCGGTCATCAGAGCGTCCATTCTCCTGACAGGATGAGGAAGCTTTGCTGACAAGGAACCCCCCTGATTGAGATGGAGAGAGATGAATATGGAGATAATGAAAGGGAAGGTTTCTTTGTGAAAACCTGCTTCCGAGTCACCTTTCAGTCACGTCTGAAGAACATGAAATGTAGAGTTAACAGGTGCCAGTGTGTTATCTGCTTATTGTTTAGCATAGCTCGCTTTGGGTACCTATATTGTAATGGTGCAGGAGATATGACATGCGATGTACTTTGCTAGCACTTAATAGATTAGACATTCACACAAATGTGTAATTGTTATTTGATGTGTTTGAAGTATAATTGAAATATAAACTAAGGAGCTTAGGTATGGCTTAGTGGTAAAACACTTGCCTAACATGCAGAAGGCCCTAGGATTTGGTTCCTAGTGTCATAAAACAAAAGAAAGCAAAACACAAAACAAAACAAATAAAAATTAACTAGGGGCTGCAATAAGCACTGGAAAGGCAGAGTATAGACTGTAGGAAAGGATTTTTGCTTTTGAGACAGGTCTCATTTATCTTCATTTGGTTCTAAACTCACTGCATAGGGAGGATGACCTTGAACTTCTGATCCTCTTGCCTTGCCTTTAGCTTTACAGTGCTAGGATCACAGGCATGTGACACCACACCTAGTTTATAGGAAAGGTAGATTTTGAGTTGAGCCTTGGGAGATGGATAGAAGCTTATGGTGCAGACCAATTTAGGGTGAATGAATAATGTATTCAAGTTTACCAGTGTATCAGTTAGCATGTGCTATGAGGGAAAGCAAGCTGTGTTTTAGTTTTGTGTACAGATGAATGTAGGGTAGAGGCAAGAGCTGATTTAGAAAGTGTTAACAGGAACTGGATCAGGACGAAACTTTTACATTATTGTAGTGAGTTTGTACTGTATGCAAACGATGGGAGCCATCAACACGTTTTGAAGGGGAAGACTAACTTTGTCATCTTGGTGTGTTCAGGTGACACTGAGAGCACAGTGTCAGGTCTGAGTGGGGGACGACTAGGCACAAAGAAAGGTGTTTTCCATGGTCCAAATGAAAGCGCGAAGTAGGGCAGTACCCATGTATGGGGCCAATGAACACCGATGATTTAAAATTTAAGACTAGATGAATACAGAGAATGTGAAGAGATGTCTAGGATAACCCTATGGCTTTCTCTTGGGTGAGTGAGTGCCATTTTAAAATACTATTAAAATTAAGTTTACTTAACTGATAACATAAGCTTTTAAAAAAATATTTATTATGTATACAATATTCTGTCTGCATATATGCCTGAAGGCCAGAAGAGGGCACCAGACCTCATTACAGATGGTTGTGAGCCACCATGTGGTTGCTGGGAATTGAACTCAGGACCTTTGGAAGAGCAGGCCATGCTCTTAACTGCTGAGCCATCTCTCCAGCCCACCAATAACATAAACATTTATTAATAGGATGTATTGTGATGGTTCAATGCATGACTAAATCATGCAATGTTTAAATCAGGTTAAACCTGTCTCCTCAAACATGCGTTTCCTTATGATGGAAATATTCCAATTGCTTTCCTCTAGGTTTTCAACTCTGCAGCATGCTATCATTGCCTGAAGCCATCTTTCTCCACAATAGCATACTAGTTCTTGTTCCTATGTAACTGTTATTTTGTGCCTATCCAATCTCTTTACTTCCCTAGTTTTTAAGATGGTGTGGCAAAACATATTCTGCTACTTGGGAAGTTAAGACATGGAAGTAGCATGTTCAAAGCCAATGAACTGCGTTTATTAAGTCCCAATGTCTGAATGAAGACCAGGTTTGGAGTTAAGGAAACTCACTGCTTCATGTTTTGGTCAGTGAAGGATTGTTTACGTGACAGTATTTTCATGTGGCAGTACTGCCTAGAAGAGTCACAGTGACTCCAGATCGTCTGAGGACACCCTGTGATGTCCACACCATGGCAGAACAACCAAGGAATTTATCACAATAAATCCCTATTGTTAAGTGGCTCATGGCGGTAATTAACTCTGCTTTCTCATGTGGAGCTTGAAATGCCTGGAGTGATTTGAGTGACAGATGGATTTAAGATCTTTAGCTCAAGAGACATCTGGACTGGAGATAGACAGTTTGAACCGTCAGTTGGCTAACTGAAGACAGAGGGGAGACACAAGCTACAGAGGACTGGAAAATGTGTCCTCTCTGGGAAGGAGCACTTAAGGAATTCATAAAGGAAAAGATCTAGCCAGGGAACCTGAGTACAAAGGTGCAGAGAAGCTGATGCAAAGGTAGGAAGAGACAGGGATGCCGCTAAAGCCAACGGAAGGAGGTTTTATGGATCAAACAAAGTGGTACTGTCCACAGAGAGTCTAAGAGGGACAACGAGTCCACTAATTTGGGTATTAGGGTGTCTCTGGACTCATCAGCTGTATGAGTCAGCCGTTTGCTCTGTGATTGACACCCAAGAGAAACAGGTTAAAGGGGAACGTCTTATTTAGTTTTGTGCTTTCAGAAATTTTAGCCTGTGTTCACTTGGCTCCATTGATGTTAGATCCATGGTGAGGCAGAAACATTCTACTGGAAAGGCACATCAGAGCAGTGTGGCTTACTGAATGGCGACCAGAAAACCGAGAAACCAGGGCAAGTCACTTTCAAAAACTAAACTGATGAAGGCAGAAACCTCCTATTCAAGCATTCCACAAACTCCTGTCTCTGAATGTTACTTACACTGGGGACCAGGTCTTCAGTGCGTATCATCTTTGGGGAGAACATTTCATATCCAGACCATTTCTCCTTGCTATTTCGTCTCCTCCTGTTTTTTTCAGCACTGCATTGGTGGAGGAGGATTCTTCCCGGAAGGTAACCCTCGGCAGTGTGGAGACTTCTCTGCATTTGATTGGAGTGGATACGGAACTCACACGGCGGGCAGCAGTAGCCGGGAGATAACTGAAGCAGCTGTGCTTCTGTTCTATCGTTGAGAACTTTGTGGTGTGGGACCCAGACATCTTCTCCAATCTGCGGACTCGCATGCATGGTGGAAAACCTATCTAGTTACTAGAATGCTAATGGCACAGAAAAGGAGAATAAACCATGTTCATCGCAGGCTTGGTGTCTTCATGAATCCTTTTTGTGTAGGGGTGGGAGATTTCAAAAGAATTTCTGCTGCCATGCTTGGTTGTTCTTCAGATATCAGGACTATGATTACTACAATGCTCTTTAAAAAATTTATGCTTCTCTCATATATTATATCCGGAGAGCAGCCTTCCGCCTTTTCTCCTCCCAGTCCCTCACTTAACCCCCTGTCCTCAAGATCCACTCTTCCTTCATTTCCCTTCAAAAGTGGAAGGCTTCCCATGGTTATTGACCAAACATAGCATAACAAGTTACAATAAGACTGGGCACATCCCCTCAGAGTGAACGAGGCAACCCAGTAGGAGCAAAATGTTGTGGAATATTCCTTTATACTGTGTGAAAATATGTTACTGTGACTGGTTTAATTAAAAAGATAAGTGACCAATAGTTAGGCAGGAGGGATAGCAGAGACTTCTGGACTAAAAGAACTCTGGGAAGAAGCTGGATGAGGCAACCCAGTAGGAGGAAAAGTGTCCCAGGAGCAGGCAAAAGAGTCAGAGACAACCTCCACTCCCCGGTTAGTAGTCCCACAAGAAGACCAAGCTGCATAACTTTAACATACATGCAGAGTACCTGGGTCAGACCCATGCAGAATCCCCAGTTGTTAGTTCAGTCTCTGTGAGCCCCTATGAGTCCTGGTTAGTTGACCCTCTGGGTTGTGCTCTTGTGGTATTCTTGATCCCTCTGGCTCCTGCAATCCATGCTTCCCATCTAGCACAGGATTCCTCAAGCTCCACCTAATGTTTAGCTGTGGGTCCCTGCATCTGCTTCCATCAGTTGCTGGATGATTATTATTTTAGGCTCCAGTCTACAAGTATAGCAGAATATCATTAGGAATCATTCCATTGACTCTTTTACCCAGTCATATTTGGTTCTATCCCAGGTTATCCAGCCTCTGGTTCTTGACCCTGTAGGCACTGTCAGGCATAGGTTCTCTTTTGTGGTCTGGGTTTCAAGTTAATCCAGTCATTGGTTGGCCATTCCCAAAAGTTCTATACCACTTTTATCCCAGCACATCTTATAGGCAGGAAAAATTGTAGGTCAAAGGTTTTGTAGCTAGGTTGGTGCCCCAATCCTTCTACTGGATGATTTGCCTGGTTACGGAAGATAACAAGTTCAGGATCTTTATTACCCATCACTAGGTGTCTTTACTAGGGCTACTGTCTTAGAGTTTCAATAACTGTGAAGACCATGACCTGTTGTGTTGTATGATATTTTGTTTGTGTTCTGACAAATAAAGCTTTCCTGGAGATCAGAGGTCAGAGCTAGCCACTACTTAACCATAGAAGTCTCAAGGTCTGTACAGAGAGGAGACAGGAAGTGACAATATGGGACAGAGACAGGAAGGGATAAGGCAGGTTGTACCTTTTTGGTAAGAGAATTCTGAAAGCAGTTAGCCTCACACTTCATCATCATCTTCACCATCATTGTCAGCAGATTTTGTGAGACAATTGGGAATTCTTAAAGGGGGGAAATTAGTTAAAAAAAGAGAGAGTTTTTTTCTCATGTTAAAAAACACGGGAGACACTATTACAATGGAGGGAATTAGTTCTCTGTATGGTTACAAAATGGATGATTTAAAAATGGAACAATTAAATGAAGGGATAATCAACTGGGATTGATATAATGTTAATTATCATTTCAATTATTCTTATTTTATTCCTAAAATGTTGGTTTGTATGAGCACCAAGATACAAGTGTCAGAAAAACTTATGAAAACAGGTCATAAAGATATTCACATCCAGACAGAGAAATTTAAAGGAGAACCAATCTCAGCATTACATTGTAAGGTTAGCGAGGAACAACCCAAGTTTTCAAACAACCATTTATCCAGTCACTTTATAGAAACTGCCAAATGACAGGTATCCATCCCTAAGGCTATTCAAGAGCTGACTGGAGTCTTGTAGAAATGTTAGATTTAAGGAAGTAATAGTTTCATATGGTATGCATTCACTTTTTTGTGAGGCAGATGGTTAAACTCATGGTCAACAATTAGCAGAATTATACCTCAAGACTGGAGAAACTTGGGTACAGCAGTATTGGAGCCAGGTCTTCAATTGCAGTGGAAAGCCTGGTTGAAAGAGGAGACTAGGACAATTGAACAATGAAGTAGGGCTAGAGGTATTGGAATCTCCCAAGATCTACTTCTTGGAAAGGGCAATTATGCTGATGTACAAAGACAGTCTATGTATGATGATCATACCTTGGCTCTACGTTATGCAGCAACTTTGAATGCTTGGGACAGAATTGAAGAAGGCAGAAAGAGAATTAAGAGAATTAAGTCATTTACAAAAGTTATACAGGGCCCAAAAGAAACTTTCACTGATTTTTTTTACAAAGACCGACTTTAGCTGTAAATAGAATGACACCAAATTCAGAAGCTACACAAATAATAATTGAGTTTTTTGTTTTCGCAAATGCTAATTTACAATGCAAAAAGGTAATTAGCCTTTAAAGGCAAGATTAGCATCCATATAGGATTGGATCTGAGATACAGTCAATTTTGAATCTCATAGCCATGATGTTGCTGCTTGGATAGAAGAGTTTATTTCAAGAGGCTCAAAGAAAAATCAAAATGCCAAGTGTTTTAATTGTGGTAAACAAGGTCACCTAAAAAAGATCGTAGGCAGGGTATTCATAGAAACAATGTTTCTCCTAAGTATAACCCAAACAGAATGCTCCTCCCTTCTGGAGTATGCAGAAAGCGTGGCAAAGGCCAACACTGGACCAATGAATATAGATCAACAACGGACAGACAAGGTAACTCTTTGACATTGGTCCTCTTGCAGGTCCCCAATGGAATTCTCTTCATTCTCTTTATAGACTAGGCTGATCTCAAACTCACAGAAACCCACCTGTCTTTGCCTCCTGAGTGCTGGGATTAAAGGTATGGGCCCCCACATCTGGATACACAAAATCTGTTCTATTTCCCCTTTCCAAAGAGATCCATGTGTCCATTTGAGCTCTACTCGTTACTTAGCCTCTCTTGGGCTATGGAGTGTAGTATGATTATCCTTTACTTTACAGCTAATATCCACCTATAAGTGAGTTCATACCATGTTTGTCTTTCTGGGTCTGAGTTAACTCTCTTAGGATGATTTTTTCTAGTTCTATTATTTTGTCTGCCAATTTCATAATTTTTTAAACAATTGACTCATATTCCATTGTATAAATATCCTGCATTTTATCTATCCATTCTTTGGCTGAGGTATATTTATGTTCTTCCCAGTTTCTGGCTATTATGAATAAAGCTGCTATGAAAACAGTTGAGAAAGTGTTCTTGTGGTAGGATGGAGCATCCTTTGGATACATGCCCAGGAGTGTTATAGCTGGGTCTTGAGGTAGGTGGATCCCCAATAGACTGTAGGAGTCACCATAATTGGTTTCCAAAGTGACTGTACAAATTTTCACTCCCACCAGCAATGGAGGAGTGTTCCTCTTGCTTCACAACCTTGCAAGCATAGCTGTCCCTTGTGCTTTTGATCTTAGCCATTCTGATAGGTATAAGATGACCTGAGTCATCTTGATTTCCATTTCTCTGATAGATAAGGATGCTTAACATTTCTTAAAGTGTTTCTCAGTCATTTGAGATTCTTCTGTTTAGAATTCTCTGTTTAGATCGATACCCCATTTTTTTTATTTTTTTATTTTTTTTGATACCCCATTTTTAAATGGGATCATTTAGTTTGTTGATGTCTAGTTTCTTGAGTTCTCAAGTGTTTCTTGAGTTCTTTATGTATTTTGGATATTAGTCCTCTGTCAGATGTGGAGCTGGTGAAAAATTTTCCCCATTCTGTAGGCTGATGTTTTGTCCTGTTGAACATCACCTTTTGCTTCACAGAAGCTTTTCAGTTTTCTGAGTCCCTTAGTGGCTGCACTGTTGGTTTTCTGTTCAGGAAGTTGTTTCTTTTGCCAGTGTGTTAAAGGCTATTCTTCCCTTTCTCTTCTATTAAGTTCTGTGTATCTGGTTTTATGTTGAGGTCTTTGATCCACTTGGATTTGAGTTTTGTGCAGGGTGATAGATATGGATCTATCTGCATTCTTCTACATGCTGACATTCAGTTAGACCTGCATCATTTGTTGAAGATGCTTTCTTTTTCCATTTCATAGTTCTGGATTCTTTATCAAAATTCAGATGTACATAGGTGTGTAGATTTATATCTGGATCTTTGGTACAATTCTATGTCTGTTTTTATCAACATGTCTGTTCTTATGCCAATATTATGTGGTTTTTATTACTATGGCTCTGGAGTAGTTTGAAATAAGGGATGGTGATATCTCTGGAAGTTATTTTATTGTACAGGACTGTTTTAGCTATCTTGTATTTTTGTTTTTTCATATTAAACTGAGTATTATGTTGGAATTTGATGGAGATGGTTGATTCTGTAGATTGCTTTGGTAAGATGGCCTCTGCTTCTGGAGTGCTAATATTAAAGGCATGCACCACTATTTCTGGCTCTAAGTTTTAAAACTTAGCTGAGTGGGATCTTTCTCTGATGTTATCACATTCTTTATTACATTTCTTAATCCATTAATCTTTTTGAACACAGGGCTTAGCTCCATCTCACTTCCTGGTGCTCCATTCTCCTCAAATTGTATATTTTATGGTTTTCCTTGTTCAGTCTTTTTATTATAAATTTGTATAAGAGAAACCAGTAATAGCTACACAACAGATTCAATACTAGGCTGTTTTGAGATTTCCTCTGCCATCAGATATAATCCAAATCTCTTCACTTTTGTCTCAGACTCTTTGAACAAGGGCAAAAAAAATAGCCACATTCTTCGCCAAAATATCCCAAGGACAATCTCTAGACCACTTATTAATATTCTTTTCTTCTAAAAACTCTTGAGTTAGGCCCTAACAGTTCAAATAACTCTTAGCACCACTGTCTCCATGTTACTACCAATATGGTCCATTAATCAATGCTTAAAACATTCCACTTTTTTTCTAACTCAAACTTCCAAAGTCCATATTGCTCCAAACCAAAACATGGTCTGGCCTATCAGAGCAATATCTCAGTCCCTGGTACCAACTTCTGTTTTAGGGTTTCCATTGTTGTGAAGAGACCCCATGACCATGGAAACTCTTATAAAGGAAAAAGATTAATGGGATGGCTTGCATTTTCAAAGGTTTAATCATGGTGTGGCAAGGTGATATGCAGGCAGATGTGGTGCTGGAGAAGGAGCTGAGTGTTCTACATCTTGACCTGCAGGCAATAGGAAGTGGTCTGAATCACTGGGCATGGGTTGAGCATATACAAGACCTCAAAGCCCACCTCCACAGTGATCACAGTTCTTCCAACAATGCCATGTTTACTCCAACAAAGTCATGCTTTCTAACAGTGCCACTTCCTATAAGCTGACGGGGGCCAATTACATTAAAAATACCACAGTGCTGATTTCTGAGATCTTCTTTGTAGGAAGAGTGTTTCCCTCCTTCGTTTCTGTTTCTTCTTTGGTATTCTAGTCTTTGTGGTCTGTACTTCTGGCAGCTGATGTGAACTCTGTTCAAGCAGGGAATTTTTGTCAGAGTTGGGGACTGGACTCCTGACAGTTAGTATGGCCTTTGGTCCAGTAGGGGTTGGTATTCTTCTGAATGGTGTGGCCCGCACCTGAGCAGCAGTGTGTCAGTAGCTTGGGTCTTTTGTATTTCATCTGAGGCTGCATGTGGGGGTTCCGAGGGTAGGAGAGCTTCATATACGTTCTTCTGACTGGCCTGGTCTGTACCTGAGCAGCTGGTATCTGCCCAAGGTAGGTGTGGGGGCAGGAAGTGGGATGGGAAGGGATGTGAGCAGGGCATGTGGGATCTGAACCAAGGGCATGAGCGCAAAGGCTGGTGGACCTCTCACCTCTTCCTCTGAGTGATGCGACCTCCAGCCATACTCTCTTAAGTAGCTTCTCAAACACCCTGAGGGATACAGGACAGGGAGTAGGTATGTTACCTCACAATTTTCTTGCTTTCTTTTTAAAGATTAAAATAAAAAATATGTAAAAGAATTATGTATATATGTGTTTCTGTGTGGTAATATATACCATATTGTGTGCAGGTGCCTGCTGAGTCCAGATTAGGTCATTGGATTCCCTAGAACTGGGACTATAGGGGGTTGTGAGCAGCCTGAAGTGAGTGCTGGTAACTATACTTGGGTCCTTTGAAAAAAACTGTCCTTGTAACTGCTGAGTCATCTCCCTATTCCCTTTCCATCCTCTTCTTACTCCTCTTTCTTCTCACCTCTTTTTTTTTCCTAACAGAGTCTTATGTGTATGAAATTTATCTTAAACTGCTCTTGCAGAAAACATAGGTTTGGTTCCCTCATAGCTCACAACTATCTATAACTCCAGTTCCATGGGATTTGATGCCCTCTTCTGGCCTCCTTGGGCACTGCACACACATGGTGCATGTATACATGTAGGCAAAACATATTAATATGTTTAGTACCTATTAAAAAGAATGTTGGGACAGGGAAGAGTATTTATCTTGTTTGAACTAGATTTTTTTTATACTTGACAAAACACACATTTATTATTTTTAATATGAAACCATACAAACAGAATCCCACAGGAAATAAATAACCAGCCCAAAAGTATAGAGCCAGGAAATCGTTGGGCTGAGGTTCAGTGCAAACCCAGTTCCATTACACAGTGGAGTCTTCTATGGATACCCAGGGAAAAGCTCTGCAACTATTGCGAGCAAGGACGACACTTGACAAAATTGTCATCTAAATAGATTACCTGGGATGCGCAATCAGGGCTGCTCTCATCAAGACCCCAAAGTCCACTGCTGTGCTTTGTGCCCTGGCTGGGCATTAGCACCAGGGCTGGCTGTGGCCTGAAGGGCACACTGAACAATATTAGCATGTGTACGGTGGTAAGTTGAATCTGGCCAAGCAATTTGAACAAGGTTGATGTCACGGCTCTAACTGTGCTAGCTGTTGTGATTTGAGGATGATGAACTAGATTTTTTACATCCTGGATGACAAATTGCTAGTGGTCTCTCTACTTGTTTTCATTTTCTCTTGTTTCCTTTTCTATTCGTAATAACCTGATTTTTGATAGTTGTTCTTTCCCGAATTTTCTCTTCTATTTTGACCTTGTTCTTTGTCCTAACCATGCGGGGCCAGTAAGATGGCTCGTCTGGTAGGGGTGCTTGCCAGTGAGTCCAGTGACTTGAGTTTGATTCTCAAGATCCACAGGGTAGAAGGAGAAAACTGAGTTATAAAATTGTCCTCTGGCCTCCATGGCATAATAGCTTGTGTGACCCCCACCCACAGAGTGAAACAGACATACTGAGGTGCAAACACACACACACAGACACACACACACACACACACACAGACACACACACACACAGACACACACACACACACAGACACACACACACAGACACACACACACAGACACACACACACAGACACACACACACAGACACACACACAGACACACACACACAGACACACACACACACAGACACACACACACAGACACACAGACACACACACACAGACACACACACACAGTCCTGATATCCCAAGAGAATCATACAGGGCAGTAGAAACCCTTTTGAAATCACCCACTGTTGCACAAAAAAAAAATTATGAAGACACCTAAGTCTGCAATGAACATTGTTTATTCTCTTTCCTGTGTCATTAGCATTCTAGTTACTAGGTAAGTTTTTCCCAGCACATGTGAATTCACAGACTGGAGAAGTCTGGATCCCACACCACAAAGTTCTCAACGATAGAACAGAAGTACAGCTGCTTCAGTTATCTCCCGGCTATTGCTGAACCAAGTGTGAGTTCCGTATCCATTCCAATCAAATGAAGAGAAGTCGCCACACTGCACAGGGTTGCCTTCTGGAAAGAATCCTCCTCCACCAATGCAGTGCTGAAAAACAGGGGAAGGAAGTAGCAATGAGAGTTCAGATGGTGTTATGATTTGGATATAAAGTGCCCTCCCAAAGGTGTTATGCCCCCAAGATCACTTCTCCAGTGTAAGTAACATTCAAAGGTAGGACTTTTGGGGAAGGCTTGACTATGACAACTCTGCCTTGATCAATTGGCTACTCATTGATGAATTCACAATTTTGAACTGACTATTGGGAGGTGGTGAAACTGGGGATAGGAGTGGGGTATTTGGTTAGAGGAAATAGATCACTGAAGGTGTCAGTGGCATGTTTTGAAGGGTATTTTGCCCTGATCTTTACTGGTCTTTCTTGGCTCCTTGTTGCTATGCAGTCAGCCAAATTGCTATGATATGTCTTTCCTGTGTAATATTCCTGCACCACTATGGATTTAAAAGCAACAAAGCCAAATGACAATGGGTTAAAATCTTGGAAACCATGAAATTAATAAAGCCTTTATTAATCAGGTTTAATGTGTTTATTGCTGTGATGGAGCAACACGATTAAAGCAACTTGGGGAAAAAACTATATTTGGCTTATACATTCACATCACTGTTCATCACGGAAGGAAGTCAGGGCAAGAATTCAAACCGTCTTGGAACCTGGATGCAGGAATGGATACTGAGGACATGGAGAAGTACAACTTTTTGTCTTGCTCCTCATGGTTTGTTCAGACTGTTTTCTTCCAGAACTCAGAACCATCAGCTAGGGGTGGTACCACCCACAATGGACGGGACCTTCCTTTATCAATCGGCAATTAAGAAAATGCTTGTTAGTCTTGCCTACAGACTGATCTTATGAAGGCATTTTCTCAGTTGAGGTTCCCTCATCTCAGATGACTATAACTTGTGTCAAGTTGTCATAAAACTAGCTAGTGCACCCTTCTTTCTATATATAATTTCTCTCATGTATTTATCACAGTGGAAAAAACTAACAAAGCTGATTGTTGAAGGAGCTGCGGGTAGGTTCCTGCCACCCAGCTCCCGGCCGCCTGGCTAGCTTATGCCCCAAAATAACAACACACAAATTGTATTCATTTAAACACTGCCTGGCCCATTAGCTCTAGCTTCTTACTGGCTAATTCTTACATCTTGATTTCCAATTTCTATTTATGTGTGTAGCACCCCAAGGTGCACTTACTGGGAAGATTCTAGCCTATGTCCATCCTGGGTTGGATCTAAATCGTGTCTGCCCGCGAGAGGGGAGCATGGCATCTGAGCTCACTTCCCTTCTTCTTCCCAGCATTCTGTTCTGTTTACTCCACCCACCTATGTTCTAACCTATCAGGCCAAGCAGTTTCTTTATTACTTAACCAATGAAATCAACAGATTGATATATGACACTCCCACATCAGCTGATGAGCCGAGAGACAACTGAACAGCCAACTTCAGTGTGACTCTTTTTCCCTCTTCAGACTCTCTACTGGTAGTATCATTCTATTTGATCCATAAAGGCCCCTTCCATTGACTTTAGTGGCACCATTGTCTCTTCCCACCTTTCCTTAAACTTCTCTAAATCTTTGCCCTCAGGTTTCCTGGATAGAGTTTTTGTTCATGAATCCATTATGTGCTACTTCCCAGAGGGGACACATTACAACTGTCTTGTACTTTGTGTTACCCTTTTAGTGTTAGTTATGAACAATTCACTTATGGCCTAAAATCCATAGCTCTAATCTAAATATTTCTTACATTTAAAACTTAAAAACTGGACTGCCACTTATAATCACTCTTAGGACCTTTATACCCCACATGACAACAACAACAACAACAAATCCCCAAACAGCAACAACACAGTTACTTACAGTTACATATAACTTATAAATGGGGATTTGCTTGGGGTAAGTTCATTGACAAGTTTGTCATTGTGGACATCATAGGTTGTATTTACAGAAGCTAGAATGACTATGATGTTAGTAGGGAATACAAATCCTTTGGGACCCCCATCATATTCAAAGTCCATCACTGATCAAACCATGTAACACTGGTGCTAGAGAGATAGCTCTGTGGTTAAGAGTACTTACTGCTTTAACAGAGGACCAGGCTTGTGTTCCAGAACCCATATGGTGCTCACAATTGTTGTAATTCCAGTTCCAGGGCATAGAATGCCCTTTCCTGGCTCAAGGGCACCAAGAACTCAAGCAATATATAAACATTCATGTAGACAAAACACTCATACACATCAAATTAAATAAACACATCTGAAACAAGACAAAATAAAACCCCTTCTAAACAAGCTAGTAACGAAGGCTGGAGAGATAACCCCAGGTAAAGACATCTTACTAATCTCTCAGAGAACCAAAGTTCAGATTCCGGCATCTATATCAGATCCCAGTATCTAATCAAAAGATTTCCCAATCCCAACTTTCCAGTACTCAATCCTGATTTCCAGGGATCCAATGTCCCCTTTTGACTGCTGTGATCACTTGAATACACATGCGCACACATACTAACAAAATCAAACAAATGTTTTTAAAAATCCAGCATCATGTAAGTATATATCCACCCTTGATCCCAAACATATTCAGCATCTAGACATCTTGGTTTACTATTTGATATGCACCTACTCAAATGAAAACCATGAAATTATTCAAAATGTCTGTTGTGAAATGTTCCTTTTCACTGTGTGTAGATGTGTTGCTGTGATTGGTTTAATAAAAAGCTAAATGGGCAATGTCTAAGCAGAAGGTGCAGGTGGGACTTCTGGACAGGGGGAGTTCTGGGAAGAAGAAAGGCAGTTATCAGCAGAGGTGGAAGAAGCAGGATAGGCATAATGGAGAAGAGGTAACAAGCAAGAACATGATTTAAAAATATGGGTTAATTTAAGTTATAAGAGCTAGTTAGAAACAAGCCTAAACTAAGGCCAAACTTTCATAATTAATAAGAACTCTCTGTGTTATCATTTGAGAGTTGGCTGATGGAACAGAAAAAAAACTCATTATAAGTGTCTTCACTTTCCATTATCTGTGTTCAACTATTAATAAATTTAAATTCTTTGGAACTCATTTATTTCCACCCCCCAAATTTTCATCACATCAGGCTATAATTTGAACCTTTGATGCCAATACTTATTTCCTTACGCTTAGTTTTTCCTCCATTAGAATCGGTCACCTCTAGGTTTCCAGTGTCATCTTTGAAAGATAAAGAATGCTCACATTAATCGCATCTGCCTGTTAAAACACTGCAGTGGTGTTCATCACTTATACAGTCCGAAGACCACTGGTCTGATGTAAAAATTGTTTCCTGATCTAGTCCATGTTAACATTTCCAAAATTAGCACTTCCTGTATTCCACATCCATATTACTTAACAAAATTGAAGATAGCTTGGTACTCCTTCAACACCAGATATTCTCCCTATTTAATCATTTCACTTCGCAGTCCCAAGGTCCTCCTTGATAGCAGAGCTGCCTCATCACGACCAGGTGAGGGTAAGCTACTGACTGAGAAATAAGTAGACACTGAAATCCTCAGAATCATCTGCCAGGAGCTGATGACCCTTTTCTCAGACTGTTATTTTTACAGATGTCTGAAATCCAAAAAAATGCTAATTTTTTTGAGACAGGGTCTTACTATGAAACTCCGGTTGATCTGGAACTCACTATTTAGACCAGGATGGCCTCAAACTCACCACCCAATTGCTGGGATTGAATATATGCATTACCATGCTTTCCAGAACATGCTAACTTGTTACAGACTCCAGTCTGGCAATAAAATGACTCTATTCTCAACCTTTTTGAAAAAGTATCAAAAGAGCAAAACAAAACAATTTGAGTCTAATGATCCCAGGCTCAGTGGGACATCAATTTGCTGCAGTTGGAGAAGAGTCCACCTGCCTTGGCACTTGGCTGATAAGCCAACATCCAACAAGAGAAATTCCCTGTGAAATGGAAGAGAATCACCTGAGAGGTCTACCAGATGTCCAGGACTCTCATAGTAACCCCTTGACACAATGAACACCTGTACAAACCTTGGAAGCAGATAGAAAGAATTCTTTTTTCACTCTGAAAGCTAAATCCCGGTGTTGAGTGACAATACCCGTGTCTCTCTAACAATCTCAGCCCGAAAGGTTTGCACACAACTTCCTGAATACAAGTGTCACCCTCATTGCTGGTGACTGAATGTTTTATCCTAAAAGCTAAGCAAACAGCAACAGTGCATTAGAAGTTTGTAATGTTGACCATGGCTTTCAATAACACAGGATTTCTGTATCTAGATAGAACTTCTTATCCCTGAGACGTAGCAAGGTATAGGGAAAGGTCACACTCTCATACGTGTACACACACTAATTCAAAAGACTCCCATGCTCAATATACACAGAAAACGCACAGGCAACCCCAGTCTTATTCATGAGCCTCTTGGTCACTACACAGACTCACATGTTCAGTGTTACATCCAGTGACCTTTATCCCGGCACACAAGGCATTGGATGCTCCCTCATTATTAAATACTCTGAATTGGATGTATCCTGCAGTGAATTCCTCTGAAAACAAGAGACAGGAAACAACATTCAAGGAAAATGCTTGAAATAGTTGTCAACCTGAAACTTGGTGTTAAAGGTTCAGGATATACAGTCTGAAATATCAGACCCTTGGGGGAATTACATCTGTTCTCATCCACAGACCCCTTGAGTTGGTCCTTGTTAAAAGGTCCCCATCTGTCAGAGCTTGGATGGAGAGATTTCTGATATCTCCCAGGGCTTGTCACAGCAGTTAGCAAGTGCATTCATTCTGGTTCTGTTCGTATTTACCTTGCTAACTTTTCTTTAATCGTTACATCCCAAGCATAAATAAGAAGAGCATTGAATTATACAGCACAAGCTTAGCACTTATAAAGAGTATATGCCGCATTTGCAGTTCTATCAAACAACATGGCAGATATCCCTCACAACGGAAAGAAAACCATATTTTCCTGTTGTTCAGCTTTGTGCACATGGAAACTGGTATGTTCCTAAAAAACTTTTGACTGATAACGATGTTGCAAAGAGTAGATTTTGGAATCATTCATCCCTGGTGCAAATGCCGACTCTCCTGTTTATGCCCTAAGCTCTCTGACAAGTTCTTGGACTTCAGTGCTGCAGTCTCCTAAGCTGATAAACGAGTTAGTGATAGTTGAGAAGCCAAGGGAAATCAATTGAGTGAAGTAACACAAAACAGAAGCATTCACAGAAGAGAAGCAGGCTGTGGTGGATGGTAAATGGCTGCTGCTTATCTTAACTGAGTTTATCACGTGTCCTGCAGAGAGTTCAGAGGCACAATAGAGACTCACTCTGGCCACTGGGGGAGTAATAAGATGCTGTCTTCTGTGCATCACCAAAGTCATAGCGCACAGGTAATGCTGGGCCATTGTCAGTCCAACACTTCCCTATTCCATATTTCACTGGGTACATCTACAAGGAATAAAAAAGGAGTCATTGCATAAGGATGGCAGCATTGGCAATCACAGAAACACTGCCCTGGACAGAGAAGCCCTGCATGTGTCCAGTATGTGAGACTGTTTCCAAACCAGTCAGATAAGAAGGAATCCTTTCCTTTGTCTGTGTCTCTCTGACATCTTAGACACCTCCTCTCCCATTCTCTCCCCCCTCCCTTCTCTCTCCTTTTTTCTACATACATCTATCCCTTGTCTTCCTTGCCTCAATATACTTAGAATTAGGGAAAGACGTAATACAACCCATCCAACCTTAAACACCTGCCTCTCTCTCCACACCCAGTAGTCTCCAGTACCTGGTATAGGCCAAACAGGTTATGGCCCAGGAGCTGAAGGGAACCAGTAAAAGTGCGGTACCGCAACAGGGAGCTGTTCCTCCAATTTTCCAGGGGGCTATTGTTGGGCACATGCCAGATGCCCAGGTTCTCAGCCTGGATGTCGAAGTAGCCAGGGTTCTGGAAAGCAACCAACACTGAGCCTGACCAGACAGAAGATTTCGCTAAGCAGAAGACCCTCATGCACAGTGTCCAGCACAGCTGGTATCTCTGGGCTCCAGGTGGACAGAGGGTCAGCCATGTTCAGATGTCCTTATTTCCAAGGACAATGGTCCCATCACCACCACCTACTTACCGAAAATGCTACTTGGGAGGATGCTGAGATTCAAGATAAGCACTTTTCACTTCTTCGCCCATGTTGAAGAACAACCTTCCCACTCTCTCCAGGGCATCCTTGAGCTACACTCGCATCCTCACGCTTTCCCAAGTGGCTACAGAGTGTACCAACCTTGTAGTCATCACTTGTGGCCCCCTCTGCAGTCCCAAAGGTGTTGTAGTTGGCCCAGTTGCCATCCCCCTCTGGGTAGTCTGCTCTGCTGCCTTGCTGACTGGACCAGCGATCGCCCACTGTGCACTTCCCACGCATGTTGTTCTCGTGCACACTGGCCACCAGGGTCCATCCACCACCAGCAGTGGTCATGTCACAGAAGGTCTGGTAGATGGCACCGTTCTTTGTGCGGAGGAAGTAGAGGCCATCTGTAGAGAGAAGCAGTCCACAGTCCTGTGTGCAGGCTCATTGGCCATCTCTGCTCTGGAAACAGAATGGCTCTAGGAACTGCAAACATGGTTAATGCCTCATACCCTGAGTGTCCCACCACAGGTGTCCCTGGGATTGGTCCTGAGTTCAGAATGCCATGCTTCTGTGACTGAGGTTTAAAATAACTGTTAGTGATGTTTCTTTCCTAAAGTTGAACACAGTATTATCAAGGACTTAGCAACTCCACTCGGTAAGTCGGTAGATGTCCACAGAACTGGGAACAGGGACTCAGATATGGACATTCATGTTTGTTACAGCTCTGGCCACAAGAATTGAAAGAATTCATAAAAAAGAATGAAGTGGGCTGGAGAAAAGACTCCATGGTTAAGAGCAAGTACTGCTCTAGCAGAGGACTTGAGTCAGGCTCCCAGGACTAACACCTGGCAGTGTACAAGTGCCTGTCACTCCAGGTCCAGAGTGGATGGATGGCCTGTTCAGGACTCTGCATGTACCTGCACACACATGCACACATTTTCCCATACAGACATGTGTATCTATACACACAAATAATAATCAATCTTTTAAAAATAAATGAACTCTTCTACAGCACATATGAGCTGTGAAGCATGTTAATGAAATAAGGCAGATTACTCAGACGATGTAACAAGAATTGTCAGATTCATAGACGTAGGAAACAGACAGCAGCTCACAGGGAATACAGAAATTTAATATTTTGTGGCTTACAGGTTTTTTTTTAAGGAATGAAAAGTTTCTGGATATGGATAGTGGTGATCCCTACCATTTTGAAAGTTGCTCTTGACTAAAACTCCTTAATATTAATTAAGTGCAATTTTTATCCATTATGTACATTCTATGAAATTTTCTTTTCTTTTTTCCCCTTGAGATGGGGGTCTCTCTGTGACATCACCACCCAGCTCTATCACATTTTCTTTATCAAAAAAGCATTTCTGAGACAGGGTCTCCCCAGGTTGACTTAGAGATTTCAATCCTGTGCCTTAGGTTCCCAAGTGTTAGGATCACAGTGTGCTCTTTAAATGTTCATCACTCACCACGTGCCCTAGTGACCTCCTTCTTGATTTCCTTGCAGCTTCTGAACAGAGAGGAAGACACAGGATTGGCCTGGCTGTTGGTGTCCAGGTTCTCTTTAACTAGAGAAGATGCAGAGTTTCACACTCATGGGTCACCCAGCCTCCCATGTCATTCATCCTAAACTCATTCCACGACTTCTCAAAGCCTCCCTCTGAGAATCAACAACATTTCTAACTAGGAAGAAAGATAAGAGATTTGAAGACATGGAGAACTTTGTGCCCAATGTCCTGAAAAAGAAGAATAAAGTGAAGCCCAGCTTTGCAGTTAGAAGAAATGCAGGGAGCCTAATGTGCCCAAAGCATGGATAGTGAGGGCAGCTGTGCAGAGGGTTGACCAAGAGAGCATGGAATAAAAACCCTTGCAAATTAGCCTCAACTGTGCAAAGCTGAGAACCTAGAAGGGTAGAAACCAAAGAGAACTTTGGGGTCAGTTCTACCTAGGTGTAAGTAGCTCCATGGGTACAAGTCAAGTATTTTTGAGTTATACTTACTGTGTGTGCCTCAGTTCCCTATGGTGCAATTCAAGCTGAAAAAAGATTATCTTGCAAAGATCAAATAAAATGGCATTTAGGGACTTGCCTTTTCCTTAAAATTACTGAAAACACAGAGAAGAGTAATTACACATTTAAAATAATTTTGGGTTCTTGTAGAGAGCGGAATTGAAGTAAACATTCTCTGGGCACAACGCAGATCATTCACTTGGCAATGAAATCCCAAGGCCAAGGTCCTAAGCATAAGGAGTGGCTAGGATGGGACCCAGTTCTTGCAGAAGTTCCCCTAGAGCTACACACAAGTACAGGATCTGGACCCGTGCATATCCCAACAGTCTCAATGCCACTGCCCAATTCTTTCACGAGGCAATCAGCTCCCAGCTTACATTTTAAAGGCATCATCAATATGGGCGATTGACTAGATTGTATTTACATGTTCGGGAAAGAGTATATATCCACAATTAAACATAAAGAGGCCTTTTTTTTTTTTGTATTGAGGTGGGCGTTATAATTGTGAAATGTTGGAACAAGAAAAAGGAATGGGAAAAATAATGCCATTTTATTTAATTTCAAGATTATTGTTATTTTTTAAAAAGGCATGATTAACTGAGCTGTGGTGACCCATGCCTTTAATCTCAGAACTCCAGAGTCAAAATTATTATTATTATTTCTTAAAAAGGCATCATCTGCCGAGCTGTGGTGACCCATGCGTTTAATCCCAGCACTCCAGAGGCAGAGGCAGGGAGATCTCTGAGTTGAAGCCAGCGTGGTCTACAGATCCAGTTCTAGGACAGCCAGGCTACACAGAGAAACCCTTTCTCCAAAAGCAATAAACAGACAACATCAAGAAAAGCATGATCTTTGGCCCTCAGAGACCAAGTTCCTGGAAGTAACCCACTCTAGAGACGACTCTCTTTTATTTATTTATTTATTTATTTATTTATTTATTTATTTATTTATTTATTAAGGATTTCTGCCTCCTCCCCGCAACCCCATTTCCCCCCCCCCCCCCCCCGATCAAGTCACCCTCCCTGATCTGCTCGAAGAGCAATCAGGGTTCCCTGACCTGTGGGAAGCCCAAGGACCGCCCACCTCTATCCAGGTCTCCTAAGGTGAGCATCCAAACTGCCTAGGCTCCCCCAAAGCCAGTACGTGCAGTAGGATCAAAAACCCTCTGCGATTGTTCTTGAGTTCTCAGTATTCCTCATTGTCCTCTATGTTCAGCCAGTCCGGATTTATCCCATGCTTTTTCAGACCCAGGCCAGCTGGCTTTGGTGAGTTCCCGATAGAACATCCCCATTGTCTCAGTGTGTGGGTGCACCCCTCGCGGTCCTGAGTTCCTTGCTCGAGCTCCATCTCCTTCTGCTCCTGATTTGGACCTTGAGATTTCTCTCCCGTGCTCCTCTGTCTCTGTCTCCTTTCATCGCCTGATGAAGGTTAATATTCATGAGGATGCCTATGTGTTGGTCTTTGGGTTCACCTTCTTACTTAGCTTCTCTAGGAACATGCATTATAAGCCCAATGTCCTTTATTTATGGCTAGAAACCAAATATGAGTGAGTACATCCCATGTTCCTCTTTTTGGGTCTGGCTTACCTCACTCAGGATAGTGTTTTCTATTTCCATCCATTTGTATGCAAAATTCAAGAAGTCCTTGTTTTTTACTGCTGAGTAATACTCTAATATGTATATATTCCATACTTTCTTCATCCATTCTTCCGTTGAAGGGCATCTAGGTTGTTTCCAGGTTCTGGCTATTACAAACAATGCTGCCATGAACATTGTAGAGCATATACTTTTGTTGTATGATAGGGCCTCTCTTGGGTATATTCCCAAGAGTGGTATTGCTGGATCCAGGGGTAGGTTGATTCCGAATTTCCTGAGAAACCGAAACACTGCTTTCCAGAGTGGTTGCACAAGTTTGCATTCCCACCAGCAATGGGTGAGTGTCCCCCTTTCTCCACAACCTCTCCAACAAAGGCTATCATTGGTGTTTTTTATTTTAGCCATTCTGACAGGTGTAAGATGGTATCTTAAAGTTGTCTTGATTTGCATTTCCCTGATCGCTAGGGAAGTTGAGCATGACCTTAAGTGTCTTTTGGCCATTTGAAGTTCTTCTGTTGAGAATTCTCTGTTCAGCTCAGTGCCCCATTTTATAATTGGATTGATTAGCCTTTTACGGTCTAGTTTCTTGATTTCTTTATATATTTTGGAGATCAGACCTTTGTCGGTTGCGGGGTTGGTGAAAATCTTCTCCCAGTAAGTGGGTTGCCTTTTTGTCTTAGTGACAGTGTCCTTTGCTTTACAGAAGCTTCTCAGCCTCAGGAGGTCCCATTTATTCAGTGATGCCCTTAGTGTCTGTGCTGCTGGGGTTATACACAGGAAGTGGTCTCCTGTGCCCATGTGTTGTAGAGTACTTCCCACTTCCTCTTCTATCAGGTTCAGTGTGTTCGGACTGATATTGAGGTCTTTAATCCATTTGGACTTGAGTTTTGTGCATGGTGATAGATATGGATCTATTTTCATTCTTTTACAGATTGACATCCAGTTTTGCCAGCACAATTTGTTGAAAATGCTGTCTTTTTTCCATTGTATACTTTTAGCTCCTTTATCGAAAATCAGGTGCTCATAGGTTTGTGGGTTAAAGTCAGGGTCTTCTATTCGATTCCATTGGTCGACTTCTCTGTTTTTATGCCAATACCAGGCTGTTTTCAATACTGTAGCTCTATAATAGAGTTTGAAGTCAGGGATGGTAATGCCTCCAGACAATCCTTTATTGTATAAGATTGTTCTGGCTATCCTGGGTTTTTTGTTCCTCCATATAAAGTTGATTATTGTCTTCTCCAGATCTGTGAAGAATTTTGATGGGATTTTGATGGGGATTGCATTGAATCTATAGATTGCTTTTGGTAGAATTGCCATTTTTACTATGTTGATCCTCCCAATCCAAGAGCAAGGGAGGTCCTTCCATTTTCTGGTGTCTTCTTCAATTTCTTTCTTCAAAGACTTATAGTTCTTGTCGAATAGGTCTTTCACTTCCTTGGTCAGGGTTACCCCTAGATATTTTATGCTATTTGTGGCTATCGTGAAAGGTGATGCTTCTCTGATTTCCCTCTCTGTTTCCTTATCCTTAGTGTAAAGGAAGGCAACTGATTTTTTGGAGTTGATCTTGTATCCTGCCACATTACTAAATGTGTTTATCAGCTGTAGGAGTTCTTTGGTAGAATTTTTGGGGTCACTTATGTATACTATCGTATCATCTGCAAATAATGAAAGCTTAACTTCTTCCTTTCCAATACAAATCCCCTTGATCTCCTTATGTTGTCTTATTGCTATTGCTAGAACTTCAAGCACTATATTGAAGAGGTATGGAGAGAGTGGACATCCTTGTCGTGTTCCTGATTTTAGTGGGATGGCTTTGAGTTTTTCTCCATTTAATTTAATGTTAGCTGTTGGCTTGCTGTAAATAGCTTTTATTATATTTAGGTAGGATCCTTGTATCCCTATTCTCTCCAAGACCTTTATCATGAAGGGGTGTTGAACTTTGTCGAATGCTTTTTCAGCATCTAATGAAATGATCATATGATTTTTTTCTTTCAGTTTATTTATATGGTGGATTACATTGATAGATTTTCGTATGTTGAACCAGCCCTGCATCTCTGGGATGAAGCCTACTTGATCATAATGGATAATTTTTCTAATGTGTTCTTGGATTCGGTTTGCCAGTATTTTGTTGAGGATTTTTGCGTCGATGTTCATGAGTGAGATTGGCCTGTAATTCTCCTTCCTGGTTGAGTCTTTGTGTGGTTTTGGTATCAAAGTAACTGTAGCTTCATAGAAGGAGTTTGGTAATGACCCTTCTGTTTCTATATTGTGGAATACATTAAGGAGTATAGGTATTAACTCTTCTTGGAAGTTCTGGTAGAATTCCGCATTGAAACCATCTGGTCCTGGGCTTTTTTTGGTAGGGAGGTTTTTGATAACCTCTTCTAATTCTTCGCGCCTAACAGGTCTGTTTAGATTGTTCACCTGGTCCTGGTTTAACTTTGGTATATGGTATTTATCTAAAAAAGTGTCCATTTCTTTTATATTTTCCAGTTTTGTGTTATACAGGCTTTTGTAGTAAGATCTAATGATTCTCTGAATTTCCTCTGTGTCTGTGGTTATGTCCCCCTTTTCATTTCTGATCTTATTTATTTGTGTGTTCTCTCTCTGTCGTTTAATTAGTTTGGATAGGGGTTTGTCGATCTTGTTGACTTTCTCCAAGAACCAGCTTTTTGTTTCATTGATTCTTTGGACTGTTTTCTGTGTTTCTATTTTGTTGATTTCGGCCCTCAGTTTTATTATTTCCAATCTTCTACTTCTCCTGGGCGCGTCTGCTTCTTTTTTTTCTAGAGCTTTCAGGTGTGTTGTTAAGTCCCCAATGTATGCATTTTCCGTTTTCTTTAAGTGGGCACTTAGTGCTATGAACTTTCCTCTTAGCACTGCTTTCATTGTGTCCCATAGGTTTGAGTATGTTGTCTCTTTATTTTCATTAAATTCAAGGAAGACTTTAATTTCTTTCTTAATTTCTTCCTTGACCCAGGTGTGGTTCAGTAGTTGACAGTTCAGTTTCCATGAGTTTGTCGGCTTTCTGTGGGTAGCATTGTTGTTGCCTTCTAACTTTAATCCATGGTGATCAGATAGGACACAGGTGGACACTGATATTTTTTTGTATCTATGGAGGTTTCCTTTGTTTCCAAGTATGTGGTCAATTTTTGAGAAGGTTCCATGAGCTGCAGAGAAGAAGGTATATTCTTTCCTATTTGGGTGGAATGTTCTATAGATGTCTGTTAAGTCCATTTGCTTCATTACCTCCAATAATTCTCTTAATTCTCTATTAGGTTTCTGTCTGATTGACCTGTCCCTTGTTGAGAGAGGTGTGTTGAAGTCTCCTACTACTAGTGTATGTGGTTTGATGTCTGCTTTGAGTTCTAGTAATATTTCTTTTACATAAGTAGGTGCTTTTATATTGGGGGCGTAGATATTCAGAATTGAGACGTCATCCTGATGAATTGTTCCTGTTATGAGTATAAAGTGACCATCTCGGTCTCTTCTGATTGATTTTAGTTTGAAGTCAGTTTTGTTAGAAATTAATATGGCCACACCTGCTTTTTTCTTAGGACCATTTGCTTGAAACACCTTTTCCCAACCCTTTACTCTGAGTAGGTGCCTGTCTTTGTGGTTGAGATGTGTTTCTTGCAAACAGCAGAATGTTGGATCCTGTTTTCTTATCCAATCTTTTAGCCTGTGCCTTTTTATAGGTGAATTGAGCCCATTAATATTAAGTGATATTAATGACCAGTGGTTGTTTACTCCGGTTATTCTTATTGCTTTTGGTTGTAGAGATTGTGTGTCTCCCTTCTTTGAGATGTGCTGGTGAAGGGTCACTAGATGCCTGGGTTATTGTAGGCAGTGTTGGCGATGTTGGATTCCTTGGGTTGTGATTTTCCTTCTATTACTTTCTGTAGGGCTGGATTTGTGGCTACGTATTGTTTAAATTTATTCTTATCCTGGAATGTCTTGATTTCTCCATTTATAGTGAACGAAAGCTTGGCAGGGTATAGTAGTCTGGGCTTGCATCCATGGTCTCTTAGCTTCTGCAGAACATCTATCCAGGACCTTCTGGCTTTCATAGTTTCCATAGAGAAGTCAGGTGTAAGTCTGATTGGTTTACCTTTATAAGTTACTTGCCCTTTTTCCTTTGCAGCTCTTAATATTCTTTCTTTAACCTGTATATTTTGTGTTTTGATTATTATATGGCGAGGAGATGTTTTTCTTTGATCCAGTCTGTTTGGTGTTCTGTATGCTTCTTGAATATTTAAATGAATATCTTTCTTTAAGTTGGGAAAGTTTTCTTCCATAATTTTGTTGAATATATTTTCTGGGCCTTTGAGCTGTGACTCTTCTCCTTCATCTATACCTATTATTCTTAAGTTTGGTTTTTTTATTGTGTCCCATATTTCCTGAATGTTTTGTGTTGAGAATTTGTTGGTTTTGCTGTTTTCTTTGATCTGTTCATTTATTTTCTCTATGGTGTCTTCAGCATCTGAGATTCTTTCTTCTATCTCTTGTATTCTATTGATTATGCTTGTTTCTGTAGACTCTGCTCGTTGACCTAGATTTTCCATATCCAGCTGGTCCTCAGTTTGTATTTTCTTCCTTGCCTTCATTTCAGTTTTCAATTCTTGAACTGTTTCCATTACCTGTTTGATCGTTTTATCTTGGTTTCCCAGGGTATCATGTACATATTTACTCATTTCTTCAAACTTTTTGTTATACTTCTCATCCATTTCTATAAGGGCGTTTTTTACATGCTGTTTAAGGGACTCTATTGCTTTCATAAAGTCAATATTTTCCACTTCTTCTGTGTTAGATTGTTCAAATACTTCTGTTGTAAGATCCTTGGGTTCTGGTGTTTTCATGTTGTTTTTCAGATTATTGGGTGAGTTCTTGCCTTGGCGTCTGCCCATCTCCTCCTATTAATCCTATCTAATAGGTCTTTTAAAAACCGGATCAGGTTTCCCTGCAGGCCCAGGGCTCCGCTTACAAAATGCCCTCGCTCTGTTTCCTGGTTTCTGCCGCAGGCCAAGAACCCTCTCACCCCTCCGAAGTGTCTTCCGGACAGGACCAGACTCCCCGTTTGCCAGTGACCTGGCCAAACAAAGGCCTACCTCTTTGATTTGATTGTAGTAGGGCGATCTGCTATCCTTATTGCCCGCTTGCGTCTGCTGCCGCGCTGGTCTCCCAAAGCCTCTTCCTGAATGCGGTGTCGCTCCGCCGCGTCTGGCCGCCGGCGCTCCGCCTCTGTGCGTCTGGCCGCCGGCGCTCCGCCTCTGTGCGTCTGGCCGCCGGCGCTCCGCCTCTGTGCGTCTGGCCGCCGGCGCTCCGCCTCTGTGCGTCTGGCCGCCGGCGCTCCGCCTCTGTGCGTCTGGCCGCCGGCGCTCCGCCTCTGTGCGTCTGGCCGCCGGCGCTCCGCCTCTGTGCGTCTGGCCGCCGGCGCTCCGCCTCTGTGCGTCTGGCCGCCGGCGCTCCGCCTCTGTGCGTCTGGCCGCCGGCGCTCCGCCTCTGTGCGTCTGGCCGCCGGCGCTCCGCCTCTGTGCGTCTGGCCGCCGGCGCTCCGCCTCTGTGCGTCTGGCCGCCGGCGCTCCGCCTCTGTGCGTCTGGCCGCCGGCGCTCCGCCTCTGTGCGTCTGGCCGCCGGCGCTCCGCCTCTGTGCGTCTGGCCGCCGGCGCTCCGCCTCTGTGCGTCTGGCCGCCGGCGCTCCGCCTCTGTGCGTCTGGCCGCCGGCGCTCCGCCTCTGTGCGTCTGGCCGCCGGCGCTCCGCCTCTGTGCGTCTGGCCGCCGGCGCTCCGCCTCTGTGCGTCTGGCCGCCGGCGCTCCGCCTCTGTGCGTCTGGCCGCCGGCGCTCCGCCTCTGTGCGTCTGGCCGCCGGCGCTCCGCCTCTGTGCGTCTGGCCGCCGGCGCTCCGCCTCTGTGCGTCTGGCCGCCGGCGCTCCGCCTCTGTGCGTCTGGCCGCCGGCGCTCCGCCTCTGTGCGTCTGGCCGCCGGCGCTCCGCCTCTGTGCGTCTGGCCGCCGGCGCTCCGCCTCTGTGCGTCTGGCCGCCGGCGCTCCGCCTCTGTGCGTCTGGCCGCCGGCGCTCCGCCTCTGTGCGTCTGGCCGCCGGCGCTCCGCCTCTGTGCGTCTGGCCGCCGGCGCTCCGCCTCTGTGCGTCTGGCCGCCGGCGCTCCGCCTCTGTGCGTCTGGCCGCCGGCGCTCCGCCTCTGTGCGTCTGGCCGCCGGCGCTCCGCCTCTGTGCGTCTGGCCGCCGGCGCTCCGCCTCTGTGCGTCTGGCCGCCGGCGCTCCGCCTCTGTGCGTCTGGCCGCCGGCGCTCCGCCTCTGTGCGTCTGGCCGCCGGCGCTCCGCCTCTGTGCGTCTGGCCGCCGGCGCTCCGCCTCTGTGCGTCTGGCCGCCGGCGCTCCGCCTCTGTGCGTCTGGCCGCCGGCGCTCCGCCTCTGTGCGTCTGGCCGCCGGCGCTCCGCCTCTGTGCGTCTGCGCCGGCGCTCCGCCTCTGTCGAGACGACTCTCTTTAAAGCTAGAGGTGACCAGAGGAATCTGGTGTCCTGTATCAAGACTCACCAGGGTACCCTCTGGTGACAACGACGATAAACAGCAGGAAGCCGAGTTTCATCATGGTCATCTAGAGAAAAGCAAGAAGAAGGTCACTCTCTATCCAGACCATCTTTTCCCCCATCCCTGTCTCAGCTCCTATCTAGTTCCACTTAAATGCTCCTTCCTTTCCTTTTAACTCCCTGTATCTCTGGGCCCTAAAGCAGACCTGAGCTGGAGTCCACTTTCCTTCTTTCAGCGACAGCAACTCCCTACCCCTCCGTACCTGGCCAGACACTCAGAGTTGCCCGCTGAGTGGAGATGAGCCCCTCTCTCTGCAGAGTCTCTAGTGTGGTCCAGGTGAGGCTCTTGTCCTTTTATGGGAAGAGCCTGGTGGGAATAGCCCAGACTTTGCCAGGCTCCCCCTTTTCTGTCAGGATGCCGCTGAATGATCAACTTTTTTTTTTATTGCAGGAAAGTTCTTTGTACAGTGTTGACTCATGGGATTAAAAGGCTCAAAAAAAGACAAACATTAACTGTCATACCCTAGTACTATTACTAGGTTTGATAATTTCATCGATCTGTGTATTTTCAAAAAGGAAACAGATGAGACTTGCAACATTTGACATCCATTTGGATTTTCTTGTTTGAGTCTTTCTTGCAACATAATACTTAAAAACTCCAAATATTTATAATTATCCTCATTTCATAGGAGAAGAAAACTTTTTTTTGGGGGGGGGAGTTTCAATGTATACAAGAGTAAATTTCATGTAGCCCAGGCTGGTCTCAAACTCACTGTTTAGGCGAAGATGTCCTTGAACTCCTGATTCTCTTCATCCTACCTCCCAAGTGCTGGGATTAGAGACACATACCATCAAACCCGACTATAAAAAGGAAAGTTTAACAAAAAAATATTAAATGATCATTTAAGAGTAAATGTAAACTTTTACTCTGCATGAATTGACTTTCCATATAGCTCTTGCTATTTTGTCCTTGATTTTCTCATAGTTACCACATACTAGTGAAATTATCTAATAAATTGAATTTGGGATTAAGTCATAGAAATCCCCTCTGAAGATGTACAAGCTTCCTCTATCCCTACCTTTCGTCTTTCTCCAGTTCTCAGATTCCACTTTGGGCTATAATGGAGTGAATTACCTTTTCCTCAGCAACGAAGCATCTTCAGTCTTATGTACAAAGCTTTATTATAATACTGATAATATTGCAATCCTTTGGGAGTCAGCCCTTGGTTAAGCTTTTATTTTGTGTCTTTGTGTGTTTGAAGGACTGATTTATACAATATAATTCAGAATTATTGAAAGAATAGAATAAAACAGAGGCATGTAGCTCAGCTGATAGAATGTTTGCCTTGTATACATGAGCGACAGGTTTAATCCCTAGCGTCACATAAACTAGGTATGGTGGGGCATGCCTGAAATTGCTACCCTTGGGAAGTGGGAGTAGGAGGATCAGAAATATGGGGTTATCCTCTGCTACATAGCCAGGTCAGAGGATAGCCTGTGGTATATAAGATTCGGTCAAACAAAACAAAACAAAGCAAAAGAACTGTTCATGCACAGAGAAACTCTTTATGTCTTCTAATGAATAAATACAAGGCCATCTTTGTCTACATAATGACTTGGAAGCCACGTTGTCTGTACTTTATTTCATTGGTTCCTAGATGGCTGCTCTGAGGACCAGCCTTCTACAGCTCAGGATTTGAAGGGGAACCAGAGTCTCTGACCAATCACTCAATTGACCTTTCTATCTGAGGGAATAAAACTTAATTCTGGGGCTGGCGAAAAAGGGAAATATGTACACACACACACACACACACACACACACACACACACACACACACACCCTCCAGGGTCTCTCTATCATCTTTTTATCTTCTCTTTCTTTATTTTTTTAAACACTTTTTAAAATATTTCCCACACCAAGTTCATCACAAAGAGGATTTTCTGCATAATCTAAAGTTACAGAGTTACTTCATTTTCATCATAAAAATATATTTTTCTGGGATAAGTCAATCCCAATACATTTTTAAAAACCATATCTTTATGAATTTTCTGAGAAACTCACACTTAAACATTTACATTTAGACTTTTCACTTATTAGGAGCTTTTCATTTACAACCATTTACAAATGCAGTAGTTTTTATAATTGCCCAAAAAACAGGTTATTTGTTTCACTTTTCATATTTTAGAGTACTGTACAATTATCATAATTTATCATTCATTTCTTTGTTTTCTAGTCACAAGAAATCAGGTGTTTAAAGCTTTGTTTTAGCTTTGATTCATACTTAAACCTGTGAACACATTTCCTAATATCAAAAAGCTCTTGAACTAACTCATGGGATTCCATTGTTTTCCTAATAATTAACCTAAACCATAGTCTATATGGCTACACTTCTGTGTTCCTGTTTTCTATACTTTGCAGCCCCTACTTTACCAGGGGTGGGGATAACACTATATCCTACTTTTACCTATACTAATTTTCTCACCAAACTAACCTCTATCATAATCATAATATATTTGTTAAAAACCCTCAATCATCAAATTTCTATTTAAACTAACACTAATGTTGTATAGAATCATTACTCCAATTAAACGGTACAGCTGAAGAAGAAATCATCTTTATAATAATCTGATGTGGGAGTGTCATATATCAATCTGTTGATTTCATTGGTTAAGCAATAAATAAACTGCTTGGCCCTCATAGGTTAAAACATAGGTGGGAGGAGTAAACAGTACAGAATGCTGGGAGAAAGAAGTTGAGTCAGTGAGTCGCCATGATTCTCCCACTCCAGGCAGACACAGGTTAAGATCATTCCTGGTAAGCCAGCTCGTGGGCTACACAGATTATAAGAAATGGACTAGTCCAGGTGCAAGAGTTAGCTGAAAAAAGGCTAGATATAATGGGCCAAGCGGTGTTTAAAAGAATACAGTTTTCCGTGTAATTATTTCGGGGCATAAGCTAGAGCTAGCCACGTGGGTGGCTGGGTGCCGGGGACGCAGCCCCGTTGCTCCTATTTCACCAATAATCCAAAGGTAAAAATGTCCAGTAGAATAGCATATTTTCACGAAATAATCATACTACATTAAAGGCAGTGGGAATCCACCTTCCCACACCCATTCACACCAGGCCAGATACCAGAGAAAAATGGCAGCAGCAAACATGTAAAGGCACAGCAGTGGCAACAGACATTCTGAAGCTGAAGCCCTTGGGGTCTTTCCTATCCAAGATTTACCCATCATGTTCTTGCATGGTGGTGTGCCAAACTCCCGAAGCTCAATTGCCACCTTCTGTTCCTCTGACATGGTCACCTCTAGATGTATCTCTTTTCTTTTTTATTCTTCTCTCACAGCATACATTCCAACAGTAGTCTCCACTCCTCCACTGCTCTCAACCTACAGTCTTCACACCCCTCCCCTTCTCCCCCAGATAGCCCTCTTCCATTCCCTTCTTATTATTCTGTATTCAGTTGATATCATTGGGAGGCCTGCTCTTTTTCTATTTTTGACCTCTTTGATGTCATAATTCATCTCATCCTTACTGGTACATAAATTATAGAACAGCCTACAACTTTTTAGATATTTGAGAGTCTAAGAAAATCTAGGCCATTGAAGAATAGCACCTTCCTAATGACCAGCATCTAGCTCCCATGGCTATTATATCTGTTCTTCACGTGGCTTCATCCTAACCCCACAGTCCCTGACACTTGTGGTCAGGTCTGGGTGTATTCAGTGGTGACTAATAGAAATACCACCTCCAAGTAGCTTTAAAATGTGCAAGCATGGGGCCTGCATGGTTCTGCACCAGGTACTCTGTGTATGTGCTATGGCTGTTAGCTTGGTGTTTTTGTGGGACTCCTTACAGTAAGAGTAGGGGGTGTCTCTGACTTTTTTTTTTGCCTATTGGGATTCTTATTGTGTTCTCTTGTCCAGGCTCAATAGAAGGGCTTTGCCTTGTCTTATTGTATCTCCTCTTGTTTGTCTGCCATCTTTTGGAAGTCTGCTCTTTTCTGAAGAAGAAATGGGGTGTGTGTGGATTTGGGGGAGTATGGAAATGGGGAGAGGTGGGAGGAGTTGAGGTAGGGAAAACCATGGTTGTGATTGTATTATATAAGAGAATAATCTATTATTCTCAATAAAAATTAAAAAATATAAATCTAAAAAGCTCAGGACCAGATGGTTTCAGCTCAGAATTCTACAAGATTTTCGAAGAACTAGTACCAATACTCCTCAAATTGTTCTATACAATAGAAACAGAAGGAACCTTGCCAAACTCTTTATGAGGATACAATTACCCTGATACCCAAACCACAGAAAGACATTACTAAGAGAATTACAGACCAATCTCACTTATGAACATTGAAGCAGAAATACTAAATAAAATACTGCAAATTGGATCCAAGAACACATAAGTACCATTATCCACCATGAACAAGTTGGCTTCATCCCACAGATGCAGGTATGGTTCAACATACAAAAATCTGTCAATATAATCCACCATATAAACAAACTGAAAAATAAAAACCACATGATCATCTCATTAGATGCTGAAAAAGCTTTTGACAAAATACAACATCTCTTTATGATAAAGGTCTTGGAGACAGCAGGGATACAAGGAACATACCTAAACATAATTAAGGCAATATACAGCAAGCCAACAGCCAACATCAAACTAAATGGAGAGAAACTTCCAGTGATTCCACTGAAATCAGGAACAAGAGAAAGTTGTCCACACTCTCAATATCTATTCAATATAGTTCTTGAAGTCCTAGCTAGGGCAATAAGACACCAAAAGGAGATCAAGGGGATACAAATTGGAAAAGAAGAAGTCAAACTCTCATTACTTGCTGATGATATGATACTTTACATAAGTGATCCCAAAAATTCTACCTAGAAACTGCTACAACTCATAAACACTTTCAGCAATGTAGCAGGATACAAGATTAACTCAAAAAAATCAGTAGCCCTCCTGTACACAGATGATAAAAGATCTGGGGAAGAAATCAGAGCATCAACACCCTTCACAATAGCCGCAAATAGCATAAAATATCTTGGAGTATCTCTAACCAAACAAGTAGAAGACTTGTATGACAAAAACTTTAAATCTTTGAAGAAATAAATTGAAGAAGACACCAGAAAGTAGAAAGATCTCCCATGCTCTTGGGTAGGCATAATTAACATAGCAAAAATGGCAATCTTACCAAAAGCAATCTACAGATTCAACGCAATGCCCATCAAAATCCTAGCAAAATTCTTCAAAGTCCTCGAAAGAATGGTACTCAACTTCATATGGAAAAGCAAAAACCCAGGATAGTCAAAACAATCCTGTACAATAAAAGAACTTCTGGAGGCATCACAATCCCTGACTTCAAACTCTACTACAGAGCAACAGTACTGAAAACAGCCTAGTGTTGGCATAAGAACAGACAGGAGGACTAATGGAACCAAATTGAAGACCCAGATATCAAGCCACACATCTTTGAACACCTGATCTTTGACAAAGAAGCAACACATATAAAATGGAAAAAGAAAGCATGTTTAACAAGTAGTGCTGGCATAACTGAATATCAACATGTAGAAAAATGAAAATATACCCATATCTATCACCATGCACAAAATTCAAGTCCAAATGGATCAAAGACCTCAACATAAAGCAAGCCACACTGAACCTTATAGAAGAGAAAGTGGGAAGTACACTTGAACATATTGGCACAGGGAATAGAATCCCAGCAGCACAGACACTGAAAGAAACAATTAATAAGTGGGACCTCCTGAAATTTAAAAGCTTCTGTAAAGCAAAGGACATGGTCAACAAGACAAAATGACAGTGTACAGAATGGGAAAAGTTCTTCACTAATCCCACATCAGACAGAGGTCTGTTCTCTAAAATATACAAAGGACTCAAGAAATTGGACACCAAAACAACACATAATCCAATAAAAAAAATGGAATAAAGACATAAACAGAGAACTCTCAACAGAGGAATCTAAAATGGCTGAAAGACACTTAAGGAAATGTTCAACATCCTTAGTCATCAGAGAAATGCAAATCAAAACAAATCTGAGTTTCTATCTTACACCTATAAGAATGGCCAAGATCAAACACACTGATGACAACTTATGCTGGAGAGGTTGTGGAGAAAAGGGAACACTTCTGCATTGCTGGTGGGAATGCAAGCTGGTACAACGCCTTTGGCTGTCAATGTGGCAATTTTTCAGAAAATTAGGAAACAACCTTCCTCAAGACCCAGCAATACCACTTTTGGGTATATATCCAAAGGATGCTCAATCATGCCACAAGGACATGTGCTCAACTATGTTCATAGCAGCTTTGTTTGTCATAGTCAGAACCTGGAAACAACCTAAATGCTCCTCGACCAAAGAATGGATAAGGAAAATGTGATACATTTACACAATGCAGTGCTACACAGTAGAAAACAAAACAAAACAAAAATGACAGCTTAAATTTTTCAGGAAAATGGATGGAGCTAGAAAACATTATTTTGAAACATATAAAAGAAACAGAAAGACAATTATCACATGTACTCACTCATAAGTGGTTTTTAAACATAAAACAAAGAAAGCCAGCCTACAAACCACAATCCCACAAAACTTAGAAACCAATGAGGACATTAAGAGAGACTTACATAGATATAATCTACATGGGAAGTAGAAAGTAGAAAAAGACAAGATCTCCTGAGTAATTTGGGAGCATGGGGACCTTGGGGGAAGGGTGAAGGGGGAGAGGAAAGGCAGGGAGGGGAGCAGAGAAAAATGTAGAGCTCAATAAATATAAAAAAGAATAAAGCCACAAGAAAGAGGCAACATGAAGTTAAAGAGCTGCTTT
Organism: Microtus pennsylvanicus; assembly: GCF_037038515.1. Taxonomy (NCBI): domain Eukaryota; kingdom Metazoa; phylum Chordata; class Mammalia; order Rodentia; family Cricetidae; genus Microtus; species Microtus pennsylvanicus. The sequence goes on from NC_134588.1 coordinate 91,262,832, forward strand.
ACTTGGTTTCCTGACCATTCTGATGCAGGGGCAGTAGGTTAGGAGAGGTCGTCAGAGACGATATTTGGACAAACCCACTGCAGTACTATTTGGTTCCTGATGTGAATGATGAAGAAGATGATGATGATGAAGAGGAAAGCTTGGAAGATGTTGATGAAGAAGGGGATGGGGATGAAGGGAAGAAGATAAAGATGATGATGAAGGGGAAGAAGGAGAGGATGATTAAGGCAAGGATGACTAGCACAGAAGACCGATGAGTTATAACCCGCCTTTTTATTTTCTCTTTCTGTTTTAATTTTCTCCAGTCCCTGGGAGCAAATTGTAGTTATTTCCCTCTCCTCCACAAACCTTCTCTGCTCAGTTGTTCTGCTTTTGACGTTTCTCTTCTCAACACCATGGCTCTCAACTTATTTGGGGGAAAATACTTGAGCAAAATATAACAGGAAAAGAATCTACACTATTCTGTTCTAAATTCATTTTTACCCTTTCTTGTCTCAAACTATGGATTCATCACCATCACCGCCAGGCTCTGTGAGAAAAAAGAAAAGCTCTCTGCCCCCCTTGGCTCCGCTGGAGGCTGTGGGGTGTTGGGTCCCTGCGTAGTGCATAGAATTCTAGCTTTTTTTTTTTTTCTCTGTATATTGGGCTCAGAGATTACATTGTGTCTCTATGTGAATACAGACAGTTAGCATTTACCAACATATATCTGTCTACTTTTTCTTGTTTAATAAAAAGAAAAAGAAAGAAAAAAAGGAGAGTATATAAGGTCACCAAGAATGGGTTTGAGGTGTCTGTGAGAGTAAGTGGGCATTCTTTGGCATGTTTAATTGTGATGGTAAAGACATCCTTGCAGTTTAAGATGATACTTTTGACATAAAATTCTCTCCTAATGATGACCTGAGTCTTGCCACTCAATAGGAGAATCAGAAGACCTTGCAGGGTTTTATTTGGAGTTGACATTCTCTGTTGCAACTTTATTTTGAATGTTTTTATTTTTAGTTTTTTGGTTTTTACTGGAAGGAAAAAGATGCTCATTGTAAATGTTGAAGTGTACAAATTGCTTTGTTTTTTTTAAAGGTTTATTTATTTATTATGTATACAATATTCTGTCTGTGTGTATCCCTGCAGGCCAGAAGAGGGCACCAGACCCCATTACAGATGGTTGTGAGCCACCATGTAGTTGCTGGGAATTGAACTCAGGACCTCTGGAAGAGCAGTCAGTGCTCTCAACCTCTGAGCCATCTCTCCAGCCCTACAAATTGCTTTGTTACAATAAAACCAATGTGTAAACAAAGGACCGGTTGCTTTTCTGTCAGAACAGAGGCTCAACATAACCTTCTCCACTTGACCTGCATAATGGCATCATGTCAAACTTTGTCTTCCTAACTTTGTATTTTTTGATACATGCTTTTCAGGAAGACCACAGGGCTATGCAGATTGGGTTAAAATGATGTGAATCATGTCTTCCATAACTGAGTGATGTGGGTACAGCTTTCTGTAATGGACTTGTACCCTAGATAAAGAAAAGAAGAAAAAGCCAACAGAAAGTCTCTATTCACTGACTGAAGACTATCCAGGGAATCATGTAGCCCAATTGTGTAGCCACAAACCTTACTGTTCTTGACATTTTACGCACAAAAATCATACCCTGATTGATACAGGTCAGTTATTAAAAACAGTTAGCAATAAGCAAAGCTACAAAAGTAAAAAGGCAAGGTTACTATATTTAGGGATTATCCCAGAATTAGGAACTATAATGATTATGACTTTGTTTTCATTTTGGCAGGTGTAGGAGTCTATGTGATGGGCTCTTAGGTTACAATGGTGCCTTGGTACATCTAACATGGCACCAGTTGTGTTAAGTTCTGAGAGTGCTACAATGGTCCCCAGACCACACATTCGATGCATGATCAGTACACTCTTCCTCTGGTGCTCCATCTCTTCTGTCCCAGTGTCATTTCTCTGTTCTCTGAGTATCACTACTGTTTTCACTTTCCCCGCAGTGGAATGGAGTCCTTCCTCCTAGGTGTGGTTTCATCCCTGTACACAGTGTTATCTCAGCGTGATAACAAGGTTGTTGCATTGTTTACATAGCTCCTTTGGCAGTTACTATGAAACTTTCATCAGACTGTATTTGTTAAGCCAATATTTTCTTTGTGAATTTACACAGCTCCATACGTTCTAACAAAAGAGAGTAGGACTACATCTGGGTCTAAGACCAGTGTTCAAATTAAGTGTATACTTCCTGTAGCACTAGACGTAGTGCTTACTGTCAGCGCTAAGTAAATTCTTAGTACACCTATCAGCAAATTCTCAGTACATCTAACTTTGGTGGTGGGTTCATGGCATCTCTCTCCCACTCTGCCCTTCTTTCTAGCATTCAGTTCTGTCTTTCCTGCCTACCTAAGTTCTGCCCCATTAACAGGCCCAAAGTAGTTTCTTTATTCACACATGGTGGACCTCCTACACCATGGGTCCCAGTGTTGGATAAATGTACATAGGCTTGGGAGAGAGAAGAAAAAGAGTATAGAGTCATAAAATAAAGTTTACCAAAGGTAAAGTGTTTAAAGAGATAGAGTACAGATAGTCATAGATAAAGAGAGTAAATAAAATAAGCCACATAAAAATGAAACATTCATAGAGAGTCTGGATTCTTTATATTAGTGTGCTTTCTTTGAATTTTTTTTTGTGAAGACAAATGTAGAGAGACATTTCATTATATGGGCTGCTAAGCTAAACCAGCATATATATTGTAAAAGCATCTTGACTTCAGAATTTGGGTCTAAGGATATGCTGCTTGGGAAAAGAAGTTCTTCTTTTGTTTTCACAGAAGATGAGAACCTGTGGATTGCTTCCAGGTGAATATGGTTTCACGGACCAAGGCCTCCTGAAAGGTTGTTGTGAAAACTCTCAAAAAATTACTTCGTCCAACTGCTGACTGAGGTGAACCTAGCACACAGGATACACCATGAAAGACCTGATTAACAGCGCCCCCAACAGCAGGGAGCAGTATAGACAAAACTACGCCCATATTCCCAAATATTGTTCATAAATGTTCTTTTACATTTAAAGTAGGATATGATATAGATATGAATAATTTGCATTGGTATGGATCTTGGTTTACTGATTCCAATTTAAGGTCAATTTTGTTATATGTATATGTATTTCTGACCTTGATTAAGGTATTGTGATTGTGTAGTTCATTAAAAATGTAATGTATAATTAAGAAAATAGGTTAATAGATAATCATCTGTAATAGTCAAGATTGTAGTCATGTTAGTTAGATTTTCTAGATGTATAGAGATATATTTCAGTTAGTTAGGTATTCTTCAAATCTTTCAGAGACCTTAAGAATATGACATTTAAATATTTTACAAATTTAGGTCTTTTCATGACAATGTGACACATCTGCTCCTGGCAGCACCAATCTACTTCAAGAGGAAGACAGGCATTGAAGAGTCTCCTTATGGAGTTGGTTAGCCATTTGGGAAAGAAACTGCTCTTGCCTGGACATGCAGTACTCACAGAGAGATGACTGCTGAACTTGCTTAAAGTTGAGAAGGTCCTTCAGGGTTGCTGCTTATTGAAAGAGTCTGGGAGATATTCTACAGGAAACAGAAGAAAGTGATTGAACTGTCTTTGAAATTTCCTCCTTCATGGAAATGTCTGCTGGATACTATGAGCCTGTAGGCTGAAGATGAATGCCCCAATGGTACAGAGGAACTTTGGATAACTGTCTAGGCAGTGAGATGTCTCTGTCATTTCTAGAGTTTTGGAAGTTGCTTACAATGCACTTCCTGTTTACATAGGTAATATTATATCCTTCTGGAGTCTTTGATGGAGTTACAGAATTTGTAGTTATAGTTTTTCTTAGTTATGATAAAATATAAAGTAGATATAAATATTGTAACTGTAACTCTTGCTTGATAAATGTTTTGTTATATTATTTTGGCTATGTTCATGTTAAAGCTTTCCTGTTTATTTAAACAGAAAAGGGGAAATGATGTAGAAGGTCCTTCTTTCTATGTGTTACTTGTATTGGTTAATAAATAAAGAAACTTCTTTGTGCCTGTTAGTAGGGCAGAGCTTAGGTAGGCAGGGAAGACAGAACTGAATGATGGAAAGAAGGGCCGAGTGGGAGAGAGACGCCATGGACAATGCCGAAGATAATTGTGCTGAGACTTTGCTGGGAGGCCATGACCTCATGGTGATACACAGCTTAATAGAAATGGGTTAAATCAAGATGTGAGAGTTAGGCAGTAAGAGGCTAGAGCTAATGGGCCAAGCAGTGATTTAATTAATACAATTTCTGTGTTGTTACTTCTGGGCTAAGCTGGCTGGGCAGCCAGGACAAACAAGTGGCTCTCTCCTTGCAACACCCACCTCAAGGGGTTGCTGTGAGAAGTGAAAGGAAAAGGCCAAATAGAGAATGGATGCAGACTTGGGGGAAGTATTACACCTTTCCTCCTTTGTAGAAATATTTCCCGTGCTTCCTAGTCTCAAGGTAGGCAGAGACACAGATGCTGGCAAACTAAAGGGATGATCCTTCCTCATACCCTTCTGGCAATCCATAATACTGGCAGATAGCCTGGATATGGCCAATTAGATGCTGTAGCACTGAATTCTGACTCTTGATGTGGAGAAACAAAACGTTATGCTTTGAATATGGAATGTCTACTCCCAGCTTGTGTGTTGAATACTTGACACCCAGTTGATGCCACAGAGGTAAAGGCATTGGATTCCCTGGAACTAGAGTTATAGGCCATTAGTCACCTGACAAGATTTCTAGGACTCAAACTTGAGTTCTCTGGAAGAACAGTACATGCCCTTAAACACTAAGTCGTTTCTCCAGCAGGAAGCCATGAGAATAATGGCATATGCCAGTTGTCTCTCTAGGGTAGGTCAGGAGTCAAGCCAAATCACTTTCTCAGTGAGGTCCTCCTGGCAGCCTTCTCTGGATTAGAGGGTCCCCTCCGTGCTTCCCTAGCTCCATGAGATAGGCTTTCCTAGAACTTGTCCCTTTTGCATGGGAAAAGCCTGCAATTTTAGGACGTGGCTCGTCTGTTTGGCTTTTCATAGTGCAGCAGTCCTTACTGAACTAGTTCCTGGACTCAGTGCTGGGGAGCACGTGAAAGACAGACGTGTTCTGCTGCTGGTCTGCACACTCCCAGTCAACAGTGCCTGGCACAAGGGAACAGGGTCATACACAGGGGACTGTTGGTTTATCTTTGGCACAGTGGTTGTGCCTTAATCTACTGCTATTTCAGCCAGCAATTGTGACTCTGCAGTTCCTGGCCTGATTTTCTGGTGGCTGCCCACCCACTGTTCCCACAGGCACTGGCTCTGTTGCTGCTACTAAAGGTAGCTTTAACTAAATCTCTATCATTCTATTTATAAATAATACTTGAGAATCAAAGGCTGGTGTGAAACTTGTTAGCTCAGAGAGGTTGAGTAGCAACTAGCAAACCTTCTCTCCTTGCTGGTGTCTCCCCCAAAAAGCATGTCTTTATTGCCTGCCAAAACAAAAAAAGCTGCCACTCAGAATCCTTCCTACTTCTTCCAGTGCATCTATCTGTCTCTCCCAGGTGCCCTCCGATGCCCTATGATTACTTTCTGTCAACTGTTAGCTGTTATCTCAGCTTCCTTACCCAAGGTTAATTTATTTAATTAACACAAATGCTAACTTGAGGTTCACAGAGTCATTGAATGTTCTCCAACAGGGGACTGCCAACAGTTAAAACTCATTCACATTTCCTTTTGCTTTCTCTAAGTTGGAGAAAGGCGTGTGAGAATAACGAGGAACCAAGAAAATACATATAATTTGAATAATTTTTACACTTATTTATACATGCTTGTGTGTGTGACTGTGTGTGACTGTGTGTGTGTGTTTGTGTGATGTGCAAGCTGTTATGCCATGGAGGCCAGAGGACAATTTTGAAACTTAGTTTTCTCCTTCTACCATGTAGATCCTAAGAATCAAATTCAAGTCAGTGGGCTTACTGGCAAGCACCCTTACCAGACGAGCCATCTTGCTGGCCCCACATGTTTAGGATGAAGAATGAGGCCAAGATAGAAGAGAAAAGTCAGGAAAGAACAGCTAGAAACCCACATTATTAAGTATAGAAAAGGAAACAAGAAACAATAAAGAAGAGCAGAGAGCCCACTAGCAATTTCTCATTCAGGACCTAAGAAATCCAGTTTAAACAAGATAAAAACTCTTCTCTGCCCAAACATTCTTTATACTGTGTGTGACTGTTTTGCATGCATGTATATTTTCAACATGTATGTGCAGTGCCAAGGAGGCCAGTAGAGGGCATCAAATCCCCTGGAACTGGAGTTATAGACAGTTTTTGAGCTATGAGAGTGCTTTGTCTTCTGCACGAAGAGTATAAGGTAAATTTAGAACACATAGACTTTTTCAGAAAAAAAAGGAGGGGTGAGGAGAAAGAATAGTAAGAGGAGAATGGGGATGGAAAGGGAATAGATAGGTGGCTCAGCAGTTACAAGGACATTGCTTTTTGCAGAGGACCCAAGGGCAATGACCAGCATTCACTTCAGGCAGCTCACAACCTCCTATAGCTCCAGTTGTAGGGAATCCAATTACCTCATTTAGACTCAGCAGGCACCTGCATACAATGTGGTACATATTACCACACAGAAATACATACATGCATAATTCTTTAACACACAATTTTTAATTTTAGTCTTTAAAAACAAAACAGGGAAATAGTGGGGGTAAAGAGCCTTCTTCATGCTTTGTGTCCCTCAGGATGTTTGAAAGGTTATATTTGAAGAAATATTGCTGGTGGCCAAGCCAGAACAAGAATAGGTAAGAGGCCCACCTGCCCTTGGAAACATCTCACACCCTTGGTTCAATCAGCTTGATTGTTATAGATGACTAAGTATTAAACTGTATTTCTTTATTTTCCTAAATAGTTTTCAAGGACAAAAACTTTACATTACATTTATAATGAGCTGCATAGGTACAATACATTAAACAAGAGTAGATACTTATGTACAGTATACCAAAAATAACCTTGAAGTTGTATCAGTATACAAAAAATCCATACCACTGTGAAATATTTGAGACTGAAAAGTAGATTCAATAATTTTTCAGCTGAAAAGTAGATTCAATAATTTGATAATTCTATCGGTTTATCCTGTCATTTCTATATCCACCTTTTTTTTTCTTTTCAGAATGTAATCCCTGAATCTAATCTCCTTTGTTCAGTTTTTTTCCTGATCATTACCAATAACAACTTGTAGCCAACTCCCTAAATGATGACAAATATCTATAACCCACTGAGTGACCAAAAATCACCCACCTCACCTCTTAGGAGTGTGGATGTCATGTTCTCTCGACTTCCTTATGTTGTTTGGGAGCAATGGCATCTCTAGGGGACCTTTTGAAAATTGGGATAATGGACAAAAACTGGGAGAGCTAGCTGTTGTCTAGTCTCGGTGTGATGGGAAAATGTAGGGCTTATCTGAAGTCTGGTTGAAGTAGTCAGTGAGGCTGGACTTTCTCAGCCAGCAGCCTTGAAGCTGTTCTGGATGTAGAACTCTGAGGAAACCACAACAGAGGCATCCTGAGAGGCTGGATCACCTGAGCCACCCGTTTTCATTGGTGTCTGGTGTCCTCGTTCTGAAAACACACACATTTTTAAAGGTAACTTGCATATCTGCATTAACACAAGTCTGGAATGTGTGGTGTGCACAAATCAGTTAAAAATGATTTTCTTTATTCTATATTTGAGAAGGTAAGAGGGATCTGTCAACTTTATAAGACAACTGGACTGTATAACCAAAGTGTAATACAAGTCTCCATCCATTGTATATAAAAGGATAGCATGTAATAATAAGTCATGAGGTCTCTGTAGCTAACAAGATTTATCATGTCTCATCTCATCTCTGAGAGTTCCCATGCAGAGTGATCAGCTTACACATCACCTGTCCTGTAGTCTTTCTTGGCTTCCTCTCTCACGTCTGTAGCCAAGATACTCGGTAGTCTTCCCCTGGTCAAATATGATTTCTATTAACCTGGAAGGTGTAGTAATATGGAGCGGCGGCAGGGTTGCGTCCCCAAACACCCCAGCCGCCTGTCCGGCTCGGCTAGCTTATGCCCCAAATAATTACACGGACACTGTATTCTTTTAAACACTGCTCTGGCCCATTTCTAATCATCTGTGTAGCGCCCCTAGGTGCGCTTACCGGGAAGATTCTAGCCTAAGTCCATCCTGGGTCGGAGCTGGGGCATGGTGTGCGTCTTCCCTGGAGCGGGTAGCATGGCGTCTCTCCTGCGTCTGCTCCGGAGAGGAGAGCTGTGGAGTCTGACCTCACTTCCTCTTCCTCCCAGCCTCCCCTTCTGTTTACTCCACCCACCTAAGGGTGGGCCTATCAAATGGGCCTAGCAGTTTCTTTATTGCTTAAACAATGAAATCAACAGATTGATATATGACACTCCCACATCACTTCCCCTTTTTCTGTTTAAACAAAAAAAAAAAGGAAGGCTTTAACCTTAACATAGCAAAATTACATATAACAAAACAGTTATCAAGTAAAAGTTACATCAGAAACATTTATACATATAACAAAATTGACCTTAAATCTCTATAAATAAAGCAAAATCTATACTAATGCAAATTATTCATACCTATATCATATCCCCCTTTAAATGTAAAAGAACGTTTATAAACCATATTTGGGAACATGGGCGCAGTTTTTTCTCTCCAAACTGCTTCCTGCTGAATGGGGGCGTCGTTAATCAGATTATTTAGGGTGTAACCTGTGTGCCAGGTTTATCTCAGTTGGCAGTTGAGCAAAGCAATTTTCTGAAGATGTTCACAGCAACCCTTCAGGAGGACGTGGTCCATCATACCAAATCGGAATAGAAGAAATCCATAGAGTCTCATCCTCTGTGAAAACAAAAGAAGACTCTCTCCAAAGCATCATATCCTTAGACCCAAATTCTGAAATCGTAATACCCTTATATCCATTCTGGTTTAGCTTGGCAGCCCATGTAATGAAATGTCTCTCTGTACTTAGCTCCTTCACAGTTAAAAATTTTACAGAAAACACAATGTACATAATCCAGACTCTCTGTGAATTTCCCATCTTTACGTAGTTTATTTTTATTTATATCTATAACTATCTGTACTGTCTCTTTAAAGACTTTACTTTTACTTTTTTCTTTTTAAACCATTAACTTTATTCTCTGTATTCTTTTTCTTCTCTCTCCCACGCCTACGTACATTCATCCACCAGTGTGACTCATTTAGTGGTCTGAATCTGTCCTATTGTGAATCTACAATTTTTTACTATCCAGGAGCACTTTTGATTTGCGCCTTTAAATCACTAGGCGCTTAAGAATCTAAGCTGTGACATTCCTAGATTAACTTTTTGCTTTTTGAGCGTAGGTCTGTAGACCAGGCTGTCTTTGAACTCTCAGAGATCCGCCTGTCTCTGCCTCCCAGGCATTGGGATTAAAGGTGTTTGCTACTACACCTTGAACTCACAGAGATCTGTTCGTCTCTGCCTTCTAGGCACTGGGATTAAAGGCGTGTGCTACCATGCCTTGAAGTCACAGAGTTTTACTTTAAGAATTTTAACTTTTAGTCTGCATATATTTTTAACACGCTGTAAATCGTTCAGAAATTTTCTCTGTCTTTGAATCTCTCTTTACTGTATATCTCTTTTTCTGACCACAAGAGCCTTTAATTTACCAAGCAATATCAGTAGGACTAAAGGCGTGGCTTTGACGGCTGGATCCTTAGCCTTCCAGCCTCATGGCTGAGGTTCTGGCTGTAGCCATGTTTATAGCCACAACTGGCGTTTCAAGTCCCTGCCAGCCAGAGAGCTACAACAGACAACACTCAAGTCCTCTCTCGGTAGCCAGCCCTCCTGCCTCAAACAGTCAGAGTTTGCCCTGGCAGGATGGCCCAGAAAGCTGGCATTTTTAAACGGCGCAGCTTTTTTCCTGCTAAGGTTGAAAACCGAAAAGCATGCGTTCAGCTTTTCGTCAACACTATTTAAGTGTTTCGTGGCAGGACCTCTTAATGAGCTGCAGGGATTTGCAGCTGAAGCCGAGTCAGGAAGCCTCTTGGGGCTACCAGGTAGGATCGGCACTCAGCACTTTAATTCTGAGACTGAGCGTGCAGCACAGAAATTCTTTTCATCCAAGTAACATCCAAATCTGACACGCAGAGCACTGCGCAGTCTGAAAACACGTCTCTGTATGGCGGCAGGAATCCGCCATGCTCTTCCGCCTGCCTAAGCCTGATTCTGCTTTCTGCCCAGGAGCAGGCGGGGAGCTCTGAATCATCATCAAGGTCTCAGAGCACTCTCCTTCCGATCCCAAGCGGAAACACAAACGTACAGCCAGAGTTTGCACTGGCGGCACAGCCCCAGGAAGCCACGCTTTGAAACGACACAGCGTTTTTTCTGCTGCTGTTGCCGAATCAGGAAATCTCTCTACAGCACACCACCAACAAACAGCAAAAATCTGTGTTAAACTCTCTCTCCATTATTTTTAAGCCTTCTCAAGTTTTGTAAGTGGGTTTAGTCCATCACGTGGGGCGCCATCTGTAGTAATATGGAGCGGCGGCAGGGTTGCGTCCCCAAACACCCCAGCCGCCTGACCGGCTCGGCTAGCTTATGCCCCAAATAATTACACGGACACTGTATTCTTTTAAACACTGCTCTGGCCCATTTCTAATCATCTGTGTAGCGCCCCTAGGTGCGCTTACCGGGAAGATTCTAGCCTAAGTCCATCTTGGGTCGGAGCTGGGGCATGGTGTGCGTCTTCCCTGGAGCGGGTAGCATGGCGTCTCTCCTGCGTCTGCTCCGGAGAGGAGAGCTGTGGAGTCTGACCTCACTTCCTCTTCCTCCCAGCCTCCCCTTCTGTTTACTCCACCCACCTAAGGGTGGGCCTATCAAATGGGCCTAGCAGTTTCTTTATTGCTTAAACAATGAAATCAACAGATTGATATATGACACTCCCACATCAGGAAGGAATTCACAATCTTTTGTGTCCTATGGAAACAAAAGCATAATCTCTTTCCCTAATGTAAGACATATTTTAACTTCCATTTTAAAGTTAAGGCATTTCTAAACTATATAGGTTGGTTTAATTCAGCAGTACTCTCCATGATCCAATGTCTCTCAGCAGCTGTTGTCTGTTCATTAACATTGAAAAAATTCAAAATTAGCAATGCACCACATAAGGTTCAAAGTCCTTATAATATTTCCCCTTCTTACATGGCTTATTTATTTATTTTACTTCTCTCTTTAAAGGATTTTTTTTAAATTTTCACAATATGTTTTTTTTCTACTGGTGTCTATATTTTATTTTTCTGTCTGGACTTTGCTTTACTAGGCACCTGCATCATTCTGTGGCCTCATGAGTCAAATCTTAAAACCACCATACAGCTTAGCTCATGGTGTGCTGATGGTTAAAGCCCACAGGTAGCTGCTGGGAGACACAAGGCAGCCCAAATAATGAGAGTCTGTGCCACTAGGAAGCTGTGCTTGCTCTGGTTTTTTTTTTTTTGTGTGTGTGTGAGTGTGTGTGGAGACATTTTTTTTAATGAAAAAACTTTCTCAGGTCCTACATGGATATGTTTCCCCATGTTGGATGCCATTATTTAAACAGATTTTTCTTTGTGCTGTTAACTTTAAAAAATGACACAAAGACTTCTTATTGATGATAAAAGTTTGACCTTAGCTTAGGCTTGTTACTCTCTAAGTTTTATAACTTAAGTTAACCCACTTGTTGCGAATTAGGTCTGTACGATGAATAATCAGGCCAACTCAAGAATAACAGTTATATTTTAATGGTTAAAAAGGGGAAACTCACGCTACAAGAGTGAAAGTCCGACATCCTATCTGTCTGGCAGGCACTGTGCAGAGAGGGAGCACATCTGGGTCCTCCCAGTTTTTCTTTCTGGGCCCCAGGTAGCCACACCCTAACTAGATGTGATTGGATGATAGAGTTTCCCCATCACCCATTTCTATTAATTTTCACACTGTTGCATGTCTCATGACTTTTGTTTCTCCTCCTTCATGACTGACTTCCTTTATGTCCAGCTGTTACTCAGCCTTTCTTCTTCTCAGAGCTCTTTCTGTACTATACCACCTGCTTAGCTATTGTGTGTGTATGTATGTATATATATATATATTACTTTAGTTTTTTAATTGTTTTTATTGCACTATATATGTTTCTTCACTCGGCCATTTAGATTTTTATTAAACCAATCACAGTATCTTTACACTGTGTAAAGGGATATTGCATAGCATTTTCCTGCTCCTGGGTTGCCTCATCCAATCTTAATATGGGGGGATGTGCCTGGTCTTATTGTAACTTGTTATGCCATGTTTGGTCGATGGCCTTGGGAAGCCTATGCTTTTCAGAAGGGAAATGTAGGAGTGGGTCTGGGGGACTGCAGAGTAAGGGAGGGGCTGGGAGGAGAGGAGAAAGGGAAGGCTGCTGTCAGGATGCAATATATGAGAGAATGGATAAAAAGAGTATTGCTGTATCAGAATTCCCACCCTGAATAAAATGCCAAGAGAATCAAACAGGACAGCAGAAACCCTTTTGAAATCTCCGATTCCTACACAAAAAGAATTCACAAAGACACCAATGTCTGCAATGAACATGATTTATTCTCCTTCCTGTGTCATTAGCATTCTAGTAACTCGATAGGTTTTTCTCCATGCATGTGAGTCCACAGATTAGAGAAGAATTCTGGGTCCCACACCACAAGGTTCTCAACGGTAGAACAGAAGCACGGCTGCTTCAGTTATCGTCCGACTATTGCTGCTCCCAGTGTGAGTTCCATATCCACTCCAATCAAATGAAGAGAAGTCGCCACACTGCACGGGGTCCCTTTCTGGGAAGTATCCTCCTCCACCAATGCAGTGCTGAAAAACAGGGGAAGGAAGTAGCAATGAGAGGTGTTATGTTTTGGATATAAAGTTCCCTATCAAAAAAAGGTGTTAGATACTGAACACCCGATCCCCACATAAGTAATATTCAGAGGCAGAACTTTGGAAAGGGACTAAATTTGAGGACCCTGCCTTCATCAGTTAGTTAATCACTAACAGAGTCACCATTTTGAACTGACTATTGGGAAGTGGTGGTGGTATGGAAGGGGGTGTCTGGTTAGAGGAAATAAATCACTGAAGGTGTGAATGGCACATTTTGAAAGGTAAATTTTTCTCTGACCTTCCCTGGTCGTTCTTGACTTCTTGTAACTAAGAAGTGAGTCATATTGCTCTGATATGTCTTTCCTGCTCCACTATGAATTTAAAAGCAACAGTGCCAAATGACCATGGGTTAAAATCTCAGAAATCATCAAGCGTTACTATTGCTGTGAGGAAACATCATGACCAAAGCAAGCTTGCTCTCTTGCTCTGGTTGGTGTGTGGCATGGTACTGAGTGTGTTTGGAGACCCAAGTGGCAGAGAGATGGCACGGGATCAGAGGTGACTTCAGCCTTACTCTGTATCTGTGAGTTTGTCCTTCTCATTGCATTCCCCAATAAATCGGTTTTTAAGCCTTTATGATTTCATGCTTCACAAAGGTGAATTGAAACCCATGGCTAGTCTGCGTGGCATCCTTGTTCCATGGGACCCAGAGTCTGCAGACATCCGTTAGCTGCCACCTGGACATGGTGGAGGTCTTCTCTGATTAAGCATAGGGTCCTACAGAAAGCCATCAGTTAGGCTGCATGCCCTTTCACATCTGGAGCTGATCTCACCATGCACAGTGCCGTAGGCACATGTATTAGTCACATTAGCTACCACAGTCTCCCCTCTCCTCCACGCTGAACCCTGTGACTGTTGCAACAGCTCAATATTTCTGATCTTCCTTGTGCTTCTGTCTGACCTGACCTGTTCTGCACATGATCTTGCTGTTTTGTGGACTGAGGCTGTCTCCAACCCAATCCCAAAGACACTAGGTCTGGTCAGGGAATAGTCATGCAGTCACAGTCAGGCCTGTCCCATGCCCAAGCCCAAGTGCTTTCTCCACAGCCTCAGACCATCCCGCCCTGTAGGGGCAGGGCCTGCGTCCAGCCAATCCCTCAGCCAAGCAGGCCTGCTCTGGAGCGTGTTTATGCCCCTCCACAAGCTTCGCATTGAACACCGGGTTTTATTTGTATTTGTTTTTGTCTTTTGGGACAGGGTTTCTGTGTGTATCTTTGGCTGTCCTGGAACTCGCCTTGTAGACCATGCTGGCCTTGCACTCACAGAGATTGACCTGCCATTGCCTCCCTAGTGCTGGAATTAAAGGTGTGACCCACCATGCTTGGTAAACACTGAGTTTTAAATTAGTGCTCTGGGTTTCCTGTGTGTAATCAATCAATCCCTCTAAGACTACAGGATAGGCACTTCCCGCCAGTGATTGATCTGGTTATTAGGAGTGATCTCTGGTTGCTCCACATGCCTGCCATCTTCCCTTGGCATGTACCCCACCTCCTAATCAGGTTCTAACCAAATCTAACCAATTTTGTTAGATATAATTCCTTTCAGCTATGCTAGGTCTCACAGGTTATTCATGTTGTGCTCCAGAACCTTAGTGTTACAATGGCAACACCTGCTGGCCAACATCCTTATTACACCATAAAAATCTCAGTAGCCACCTGAACCTGCCACCTGAACACTGGCTCCACCTGCTGATCAATCAAGATTATTACACCTACCACAGTTTTTCGAGGATTTTAATGGAGGTAAATTATTTGATAACTAAATATTAGATTGATAAATAAATAATTTTTCTACATCAATTGTGGATGATGTCAGCATCCAAAAATTTAAAAACCTTTTCATTTCTACTATATATGGAATTTTAGAAAAGATTTAGGATGCATCTGGGATGTATACATTCTTAACCATAGTTGCTATAGTCTGGAAATTCATGTTACATCCTTAAGATATGGTTTAATAAAATTTCCAGGAATGAAAAACTTACTGAAATGTTATAGACTTTACAAACTGACACTGAGAAATTACCAAAAGGATTCATTCCATGAATGATAAATTAGCAGGCAAAATTTATTCCATAACACATGGAAATGTTCAGTGGCAGAAAAGATTCATTTATGTCAAATGGCTATGGAATGTTAGCAGATAGAACATTGCTTTCGGAGGGCAATTTTCAAGCCTTCCAGATAATCTCTAAGGATAAAAGTTATGATTGATGGATAAAACTAAATCCTTAGAATCATATGTGAATGATGAAAACAAGAAGCTGAGTGATCTAATAAATTCATTGGAATCGTTCTCTGTTCAGGAAGTTCAATCCTTACAGAAAGAAGTGAAAAATAGATTTTGATGTTTAGAAGAACTTGTTAAAACTGATCAAAAGAGCATTGATGCTCAGACAAAAGAGATTAGAGGGGACTTAATATGAGCAGTATCTCACAGACTCAGAGATGACTTGCCAAGACTTGTAACTTCACCTGATATAATCTATCCTGTTACAATTCTGAAAAGGCAGCAAACATTAACTATCCAGAAGGATATACAGAGTGTAAATGGGAAGATATACATATGAAAGATTTAAAAGATTTTAAGGAGGCAATAGTTTCTTATGGTACACATTCAGTGAGGCAGTTATTAAATACACGGTCTTCAAGAAATTATGTGATTGGCTTCAACTAGCCTTAGCAGTTTTATAATATGGTCCTCAGTTACAATGGAGGAGCTATTAAAGAAAGGAAGCTAAGGCCCCTGAACATCAAGGTAAAATCAGAGAATATGAGGTTTCCCAAGATCAAATTCTTGGTGAGGGCCATTATGCTGATATAAATAGTCAAGCTACTAACAATAAGCATGTTGTGTCTCTATGCCATACAGCAGCCCCAAATGCTTGGGACAGGATTCAAGAAGTAGGAAAAGAATTGAGTTGTATACTAAAGTTATACTAGGCCCACAAGAACTCTTCGGTGACATTTTACAGAGATGGACTAAAACTGTTCATATAGGGGTATCGGATCAAGAAGCTAGATAAGTACTAATAGAATCTCTGGCTTTTGAAAGCCTTTAAAGATCGGATCAGTATCTATAGATGAGTGGATTTAACATATAGCCAATGGTGAGTCTCTTGACTATAATAATGAGACCTGGGCAAGAGAGGCATTTTCCAAAGGCCTGAAGACACATAAATGCCAATTTTTAAAACTGTGGTAAAATAGGCCATTTGAGAAGAAACTAAAGACAGGGAATTCCTAGAAATAATGTTTCTTCTAGGAATGACCCAAGTAGAAGGCCCCAACCTTCTTGATTATGCAGAAACTGTGGTAAAGGTGAACATTGGGCCAACAAATGTAGATCAACAAGAGACAAACAAGGTAACTCTTCACTATCAGGAAGCTTCTTGGGGGACCTCTTACAGGCCCCCAAATCAAATGTGGTCTAGTCATTCCCAGTCAGTGTGGAGAACAATCTTCCCCAGAATAATTAGAAAATTCAGGGTCTATTGTAAAAAAAACATAATGCTTGCTGGATGATAGAATAGTTTTGGAGGATGAATCAAAAATTTCAGAAGTAGCCGGGCGGTGGTGGCGCACACCTTTAATCCCAGCACTCGGGAGGCAGAGGCAGGCAGATCTCTGTGAGTTCGAGACCAGCCTGGTCTACAAGAGCTAGTTCCAGGACAGGCTCCAAAACCACAGAGAAACCCTGTCTCAAAAAAAAAAAAAACAAAAAAAACCCCCCAAAATTTCAGGAGTAATTAGAACATGTATACTTTGGCAGACTTCTATAAATGACCAAAGATCAAAGCTAAAAGTACAAATAAATAACATTGTAATTGAGGGATTACTAGACACAGGTGAGGATGTGACTATAATACTCCATAATCTTGGCATCTGAATTGACCTCCTCAGGTAGATGTTCAATTTGTTGGGATTGGAACCCTATCTCAGGTAAAACAAAACATGAGATGGGTTGAATATACAGGGCCAGAAGGACAGAGAGGAAGGCTGAGGCCATCTGTGGCTAATGTAGTAGTGGTTCTATAGGGTCATGATATATTGCGGCAATGGAATACCCAGATTATTATCCTTTACATCTTTGAAACAGACCATAAACCAACTCATGTTTGTGGGAAGAATATTATAAGGCATTATTAAAAAAAACCAGTTTCTGACCATCGAGGCTGTACAAAAACTAGGCAAACAGCTGTCAAACTCTCAGAGGTACCAATTGTCCTACCCTTTGTATTAGGCTTAGAAGCTTCTTATTTAGATAAAATGGGGAACTGTTGTGAGAATTCATTCTGTCAATCGCTTTGGGGTGCCTGCCTTAGGGCATGGCCTTGTGTGCTAGTTGATGACCAATAAGCTTGAGAGGAAAGCATGCTCACTCTCTTGCTTTGGCTCGAACTTGGCATAGTCAGAGACTCAAGCAATAGAGAGGTACATTGGATCAGAGGTGGCTTCAGCCTTACTCTATCTGTGAGTTTGTCCTTCTCATTGTACTCCTTAATAAGTCAGTTTTTATGCCTTTTTGAGTTCATACTTCACTTATGTATAGGCAAACCACTCATACATATCAAATTAAATAAACACACCTGAAATAAGACAAAATACAATACCACCCAAAGAAGCTAGTAACATGGGAGCTGGAGTGATGGCCCCAAGGTAAAGACATCTTGTGCCTCTATCAAAGAAGCAAACTTCAGATTCCATCTTCGACATCAGATCCCAGTGCCCAATCAAAAGACTTTAGCTCCAATTCCCGGGGAGTCAATATCTCCTTTTGATTTCTGCAATAACTCGAATACACATGTGCTCACATACAAATAAAGTCAAACAAATGTTTAAAAATTTCAGAATCATGTCTATAAATCTTTCCTTGATCCCAAATATATTCAGCATGCAGACATCTTGGCGCACTATTTGATATTCACCTACTCAAATGAAAACAGTGAAACTATTCAAAATGTCTTCTATTTCCATTCTCTGTATTCAACTATTAATAAATTTAAAATCTTTGGAACCCACTAGTGTTTCCTCTTCCCCCAGATTCCTATCACAGTTCATCAGGCTTCATTTGGACCATGGAAACCATTTAAATACTTATTTCCTTATGCTTAGTCTTTTCTTCATTAAAATCTGTAACCTCTAGGTGTCACACCACTGTCATCTTTGAAAAAAAAGAATGCTCACATTAATCTCATGTGCCTGTTAAAACATTGCAGTGGTCCTCATGACATACAGTCCAGACACCACTGGTGTGATGCAAAAGTTGTTTCCTGATCTAGTCCATATTAACATTTCTAAAACGACATCTTCCTGTATTTTACCACATCTTACATCCACAAATTAAAAACAGTTCGCTACTCCTTCAATACAACATGCTCTCTTCCATATCATCATTCCACATCACAGTCCCAAGGTCCACTTTGACAAGAAGCTGCCTCATCTTGACCAGGTGAAGTACAAGTTAGTGATTAAGGAATAAATGGACACTGAGATCTTCAGGATCACCTGCCAGGAGCTCATGCTCCTTTTCTCATAGTGTTATATTGATGAGGGCTGGATCACAAAAGAGCATCTACTTTTTTGAGACAGAGTCTTACTATGTAGCTCTGGTTGACCTGGAATTCACTATGTATCTGTTTCACTCTTAAAGCTAAATCCTGGGTGGAGAGCAACTCTCTAACAATCTCAGCCCCCAATGACTTGCACACAACTTCCTGAATACAAGTGTCACCCTCATTCCTGGTGACTAAGTGCTTCATCCTAAAAGCTAAGCAAACAGCAACAGTGCATTAGAAGTTTGTAATGTTGACCATGGTTTTCAACAACACAGGATTTCTGTATCTAGACAGAAATTCTGATCCCTGAGATGTAGCAAGGTATAGGGAAAGGTCACACTCTCATACATGTACACACACTAATTCAAAAGACTCCCACACTCAATATACACAGAAAACGCACAGGCAACCCCAGTCTTATTCATGAGCCTCTTGGTCACTACACAGACTCACATGTTCAGTGTTACATCCAGTGACCTTTATCCCGGCACACAAGGCATTGGATGCTCCCTCATTATTAAACACTCTGAATTGGACGTATCCTGCAGTGACTTCCCCTGAAAACAAAAGACAGGAAACAGCATTCAAGGAAAGTGCTAGAAATCACTGTCAGCCCAGATTTTATGGTGTCAGGTTCAGGATATACAGTCTAAAATATCTAAAATATCAGACCCATTGGGGAAGGTTCATCTATTCTCATCCATAGACCCCAGGAGCCAGTCCTTGAGAAAAGGTCCTCATCTGTCACAGCTTGAATGGAGAAATTTCTGATACAGCAAGGTCTCTACTGAATATCTCCAAGGACTTGTCACAGCAGTCAAGTGCATTCATTTTGGCCCTGTTTATATTTTACTTTGCTAACTTTTCTTCAAAGTCTTACATCCCAAAAATAAATAAGAAGTTCTTTGAATTATACAGCAGAAGTTTAACATTTATAAGGGTACATGACACATTTGGATTTATATTAAACAACAGAGCAGTCATCTCTCACAACTGAAATAAATACATTTTTTCTCTTGTTCAGTCCTGTATACAAGGACCTGTTCTGTTCCTAAATAAACTTCTGACTGATGATGAGATTGCTAAGAGTAGATTCCAGAACCATGTATCCCCAGTGCAAATACTACCTCTCCTGCTCATGCCCTGTACTTTCAGACAAGTTCCAGGACCTTCAGTGCTTCTTTTATTTTGTTAAATGGGTTAGTGATAGTTGAGAGACCAAGGACAATCAATTGGCTGAAGTGTAATAAAACACAAACATTCAGAGGGTCCAGATGAACATTAGATACTCACTCTGGCTATCGGGGGAGTAATACGAGGCTGTCTTCTGTGCATCACCAAAATCATAGGTCACAGGTAATGCTGGACCATTGTCAGTCCAACACTTCCCTCCTCCGTATTTCACTGGGTACTTCTACAAGGAACAAAGGAAGTCACTGGGTAAGGACTGCAGCACTGGCACTCCCAGTAGCACTGCATGTGTCCAGGTAAGTGAGATTGTTCCCAAACCAGTTAGATAAGAAAGACTCCTTTCCATTGTCTTTGTCTCTCTGACATCCTTCACCGCTCCTCTTCTCTTCTCTTCTCTTCTCTTCTCTTCTCTTCTCTTCTCTTCTCTTCTCTTCTCTTCTCTTCTCTTCTCTTCTCTTCTCTTCTCTTCTCTTCTCTTCTCTTCTCTTCTCTTCTCTTCTCTTCTCTCCTCTCCTCTCCTCTCCTCTCCTCTGTCCTCCTCTCCTCTCCTCTCCTCTCCTCTCCTCTCCTCTCCTCTCCTCTCCTCTCCTCTCCTCTCCTCTCCTCTGTCCTCCTCTCCTCTCCTCTCCTCTCCTCTCCTCTCCTCTCCTCTCCTCTCCTCTCCTCTCCTCTCCTCTCCTCTGTCCTCCTCTCCTCTCCTCTGTCCTCCTCTCCTCTGTCCTCCTCTCCTCTCCTCTCCTCTCCTCTCCTCTCCTCTCCTCTCCTCTCCTCTCCTCTCCTCTCCTCTCCTCTCCTCTGTCCTCCTCTCGTCTCCTCTCCTCTCCTCTCCTCTCCTCTCCTCTCCTCTCCTCTCCTCTCCTCTCCTCTCCTCTGTCCTCCTCTCCTCTGTCCTCCTCTCCTCTCCTCTCCTCTCCTCTCCTCTCCTCTCCTCTTCTCTCCTCTGTCCTCCTCTCCTCTCCTCTCCTCTCCTCTCCTCTCCTCTCCTCTCCTCTCCTCTGTCCTCCTCTCCTCTCCTCTCCTCTCCTCTCCTCTCCTCTCCTCTCCTCTCCTCTGTCCTCCTCTCGTCTCCTCTCCTCTCCTCTCCTCTCCTCTCCTCTGTCCTCCTCTCCTCTCCTCTCCTCTCCTCTCCTCTCCTCTCCTCTCCTCTCCTCTCCTCTGTCCTCCTCTCCTCTCCTCTCCTCTCCTCTCCTCTCCTCTCCTCTCCTCTGTCCTCCTCTCGTCTCCTCTCCTCTCCTCTCCTCTCCTCTCCTCTCCTCTCCTCTCCTCTCCTCTCCTCTCCTCTGTCCTCCTCTCGTCTCCTCTCCTCTCCTCTCCTCTCCTCTCCTCTCCTCTCCTCTCCTCTCCTCTCCTCTCCTCTCCTCTCCTCTCCTCTCCTCTGTCCTCCTCTCGTCTCCTCTCCTCTCCTCTCCTCTCCTCTCCTCTCCTCTCCTCTCCTCTCCTCTGTCCTCCTCTCCTCTCCTCTCCTCTCCTCTCCTCTCCTCTCCTCTCCTCTCCTCTCCTCTCCTCTCCTCTCCTCTCCTCTCCTCTGTCCTCCTCTCCCCTCCTCTCCTTCCCCTCTCCCTCCCTTCTCTCTCCCTTCCCCTCCCCTCCTCTCCCTTTCTTTTCTCTTCTCTCCTCTATCTTTCTCCTCTCTTTCTCCCTCTTTTCCACATATTCCTACCCTTTTCCTTCCTTGGCTCATTACAGTTTAGAATGAGAGGAACACAGAATACCACATGCCCAACCTCAAACACTTGCCTATCTCCATACCCATGAAAAGCAGCCTTGGTTAGCAATCGTAAATACCTTGTACAGGCCAAACAGATTATGGCCCATGCGCTGAAAGAAACCAGTAAAAGTGCGGTACCGCAACAGGGATCTGTTCCTCCAATTTTTCAAGGGGATATCGTTGGGTACATGCCAGATCCCTAGGTTCTCAGCCTGGATGTCGAAGTAGCCAGGGTTCTGGAAAGCAACAAATACTGAGTCTGACAAGAGCAGGAGATTTCACTGAGCAAAAGTCCCCAGCAGAACTGATATCCTTAGGCTCCAGGTGGACAGAGGGCCAGCATGCTCAGATGACCCATTTCCAAGCTTTCACCACCTCCTACTTACCGAAAACTTACTTGGAAGGATTCAAGGTAAGCTTTTCACTTCTTCGCCCATGTTGAAGGACAATTTTCCCACCCTTTCCATGGCATCCTTGAGCTACACTCACATCCTCATGTTTTCCCAAGTGACTACAGAGTGTACCAACCTTGTAGTCATCACTTGTGGCCCCCTCTGCAGTCCCAAAGGTGTTGTAGTTGGCCCAGTTGCCATCCCCCTTTGGGTTTTCTCTTCTGTTGCCTTGCTGACTGGACCAGCGATCGCCCACTGTGCACTTCCCATACATGTTGTTCTCGTGCACACTGGCCACCAGGGTCCATCCACCACCAGCAGTGGTCATGTCACAGAAGGTCTGGTAGATGGCACCATTTTCCGTGCGAAGGAAATAGAGGCCATCTGTAGAGAGAACCAATCCACAGTCCACCTGTTTTCAGGCTCATTGTCCATCTCTGCTCTAGGAACAGAATGGCTCTAGGAACTACAAACATGGTTAATTGATGTGGGATTTCCCTCTGTTTGCTGTGAATATCATTGGTTAACAAAGGAACTTCTTTGGGCCTATAGCAGAGCTATAGGGGAACAATGCTAAGTGGGAAAAGCTAAAAGGAATGCTGGGAGAAAGGAGGCAGAGTCAGCCATGGAGCCTCCAGTGGAGACAGACATACCAAAACTTCGCTGGTAGGCAATGATCTCATGGTGAAGTACAGATTAATGGAGATGGGTTAAATTAATATTTAACAGTTAGCCAATAAGAAGCTAGAGCTACACCTTAGGAGACCTGGATAGAGGTGGGCGGTCCTTGGGCTTCCCACAGGTCAGGGAACCCTTATTGCTCTTAGAGCAGATGAGGGAGGGTGACTTGATTGGGGGAGGGGGAGGGAAATGGGAGGCGGTTGCGGGGAGGAGGCAGAAATCCTTAATAAATAAATAAATTAAAAAAAAAGAAAATTAAAAAAAAAAAGAAAACAGTCTGATGCCCGCCATCCAGGATGGAATGCCAGGTTACAATCAGGAGTGAAATTATCCTTGCCCTCCAGGTGGTTATAATCCAGAGAGAGGAGGCAGACCATAGAAAGGATACACTCCGCAACCTATTTGAATGAACAGGATGAAAACTGAGAATCCTTCTGCAGGATGCAGTGAATCTGGCTCTTGAAGATGGAAGCTTCACACTGCATTCTGTTGTACATGAGAAGAACAGGTTGCTGATTGTTTTGGGTTAGGATTTTTTTCTTAAGCAAAGTGTTTTTGAAATGTTGCCTGAAATTCAAATGAAAATTTTGCATAAAATATCTGGGCTTCAGAGAGAAAACAGCATAAATGTTTGGCACTCTAAGTGCCTATTGTTGTGTGGTTAGGAATCTGTAATGTCTCCTTGGTCTACTCTTGAAGGGAAAGATTTCCATCTCCTATTGAAATGGGAAACTCTCACTGAACTCCACAGTTGTCTCTCCTGCTTTAAGCTCCCAGCTTATTTTTCTCTTGCTCTTTCAAAATGCATGTTGTATGTACAAATTACTAGGTATGTGTGCTAAAATGTAGGCATAAATGGTACAGTGTGGGATTGTTAAGATACGTTTTACCTAAATAGCATTTCTATGGGAAAAAAAAAGTTAACCATGGTATTTTATTTACTAGACCAAGAAAAGTTGCTACATTTATTTTAACTCCATATCTTTTGAAGAATGTGTTCTTAATGTCTTGTTAAGATTTTTTGCACTAGAAATTACAATTCCAAATTTCATTTTTAAAGCCCAAGTTTTTTCCAATTTTTACTTTCGTTATGCTTCATCCTCCATGGGATGCCAATTTTACTTTGTATAAGAAACAAAGAGCTCATTCATTTCTATATCCATGGTAGTCTTTGTATTCTGCAGTCTGATAATTACTTAACTTTGTAAGCATGTGTCTATATATATGTAAGGGGTATAATAAACTCACTGCTTTCTGGTTAAAAAAAAAATAAAAAAAATAAAAAAAAAAAGAAGCTAGAGGTAATGGGCCAAACAGCGTTTTAATTAATACAGTTTCTGTGTGATTATTTCAGGGCTAAGCAGCCAGGAAACAAACAAGCAGCCTCCTCCAACAGCTAATGCCTCATACCCTGAGAGTCCTACCACATGTGTCCGTGGGTTCTGCCTGACTTCAGAAAGTCATGCTTCTGTGACTGAAGGAGAACATGGAATTACCCAAACTGACAGGGATGTTTTTCTAATGTTAAACAGAGTATTTACAAAGGATTTAGTAATTCTACTCAGTATATACTCAAAGAACTGGGAGCAGGGACTCATATATGTACATTCATGTTTGTTACAGCTCTGGACACAAGACCTGAAAAACAGAAACAAGTCAAGTACTTTTCTATAGAAAAAGGAATACCCATTATATTCTATGCTGTCTCCTATGCCAAATATATATTGTGTACATTCCTATATATCCAATAGATCAAAAAGAGTAAAGTGAACTGGAAAAATGGCTCAGTGGTTAAGAGCATGTACTGCTCTAGCAGAGGAATTGAGTTAGGTTCTCATCCCTCACACTTGGCATTTGTACAAGTGCACGTCACTCCAGTTCCGGCGGACTAGATGGCCTATTCTGAACTCTGCATGTACCTACACATACATGTACACAATATCCCACACAGACATGTTTATCTACACACAGTAATAATAATAAATCTTTTTAAAATAAATGAACTATTTTACAACACATATGAGCCTTGAAGATTGCTAACAAAATGAGGCAGGTTAGTCATATGAGGTATTGACAGATTCATAGAAGTAGGAAACAGAACAGCAACTCACAGGGAATATGGGAGTTTATTGCTACAGGATTTCTATTAAAGGAACAAAACTGTCTGGGGATGGACAGTGGTGATCCATACCCTTGTGAAAGTCATTCTTGACTCTGAATACCCTTAAAGTTGATTAAGTGCAATTTTTATCCACTATGTACATTTTGTAACATTTTATATATATATATATATATATATAAAAGCTGTTCCATGGGACAAAAGCCTGATTTCCTAGCTGGGTTATGTGTCTGCATTTCTGAGACAGGGTCTCCCCAGGTTGACTTGGAGACTTCAGTCCTCTGCCATAGGCTCCCAAGTGTTAGGATCACAGTGTGCTCTTTAAATGTTCATCACTCACCTCGTGCCCCAGTGACCTCCTGCTTGATTTCCTTGCAGCTTCTGAACAGAGAAGAAGACATAGGATTGGCCCGGCTGTTGGTGTCCATGTTCTCTTTAACAGGAGAAGATGCAGAGTTTCATTCTCATGGGACACCCAGCCTCCCCTGTCATTCATCCTAAACTCACTCCATAACTTCCTAAAGCCTCCCTCTGAGAATCAACAAGAATTCTAAGTAGGAATAAAGACAAGAGATTTGAAGGTATGGAGAAGTTTGTGTCCAAAATCCTGAAAAAGAAGAATAAAGTGAAGTCCAGGTTTGCAGATAGAAAAAACGCAGGAAGCCTTAACGTGCCTGAAGCATGGGTAGTGAGGCTGACAGGGCAGAATCAAGACCAAGAGAGCCTGGAAGCAAAAGCCTTGCAAATTGGCCTCAACTCTGCAAAGTCCTCTGAGAACCTAGACGAGTGGAAACAAATGAGAACTTTGGTGTCAGAGCTGCTCAGGTGTAAGTAGCTTCGTGTTCATAAGTCAAGCATATTTAGATTGTGTTCACTGTGTCTGAGCCTCAGTTCCCTGGTGTCTAATATCAAGCCGACATAGATTATCATGTGGAGATCACATAAGATGACATTGTTTAGGGACTTGCCTTCTTTCTTAAAGATACCAAAATATCAGTGAAGAGGAATTACACATTTAAATAATTTTGAGTTCTTGTAGAGAGCAGAATTGAAGTAAACATTCTCTGGTCAAAAACCATACCATTCCCTTCCCTTGGCACTGAAACTCAAAGGCCAAGGACCTAAGCATAAGGAGTGACTAGGATGGGACACAGTTCCTTCAGAATTTCCTCTAGAGTTACACACAGTATAGAGTTAGGACCAGGGCCTTTCTCAACAATCTCTCTGCCACTGTCCAATTCCTTCAAGAGGCAATCATCACCCAGCCTACATCTCAAAGGCATCATCTCAATGATGAATGGCATAGGTTGTATTTACATTCCAGGAAAAGAACATAAACCCACAACTAAACAAAATTTATTTTCGTACAGACTGAGGGTGGGCAATAATTGGGAAAGGCTGGAGGGAGGAAAAGGAGTGGGAAATAATGCAATCATATTTAATTGAAAATATTTATTATTATTATTATTATTATTATTATTATTATTATTATTTTTAAAGGCATGAACTGTGGTGACCCACTTCTTTATTCCCAGCATTTGGGAGGCAGAGGTAGGAAGATCTCTGAGTTTGAGGACAGCCTGGTCTACAGATCAAGTCCAGGACAGCCCAGGGCTATACAGAGTAACCCTGTCTCCAAAAACAACAAACAACAGGAATGATAACAACAAAAGCGTGATCTCTGACCCTCAAGAGACCCAGGTCTGGAAAGTATTTAAGGCTAGTGCTGACTGCCTTTAACGCTAGAAGTGACTTGAGGAGTCTGGGGTCCTGCATCAAGACTCACCTGCAGTGCACCCTCTGGTGGCCAAAATGATAAACAGCAGGATTCTGAACTGGGTCATGGTCATCTAGAAAAAAGCAAGATGAAGGTCACTCTCTATCCAGACCATCTTTTTCCCCCATCCCTTTCTCAGCTCCTTTCTAGTTCTCGTCAAAGGCTCCTTCCTCCTCTTTAAACTCCTTGTATCACTGAATCCTTAAGCAGACCTGAGCCGGAGTCCACTTTCCTTCTTCCTCTGACAGCAATTACCTTCCCCTCCATACCTGGCCAGACACTCAGAGTTGCCCGCTGAGTGGAGATGAGTTTCTTTCTCTCTCTGAAGAGTCTCTAGTGTGGTCCAGGTGTGGCTCTTGTTCTTTTATGGGAAGAGCCTGGTGGGAATAGCCCAGACTTTGCCAGGCTCCTCCTTTTCTGGCAGGAGACCACTGGAGGGGCAACTTTTATTTATTGCGGAAAGTTCTTTGTAGATAGATGACTCATGGGATTCAAAGTCTCTAGAAGATAAATATTAGATGCCATATCCTGGTACTATCCTCACGTTTGGAAATTTTATCGATTTGTGCATTTTCAAAAAGAAAATATATGAGGAGACTTGCAACATTTGATGTCTGCTGTGGGATGTCTTTCTATATACTGTAAATATGTGTTGCTCTCATTGGTTGATAAATATAGCTGCTTTTGTGCATGGAAAGGCAGGATAGAGGGAGGCAGTAAATCTAAGCAGAGATGCAGGAAAATAAGGAGTCTGGGAGATGCCAACAAGCTGCTGAGGAAGAAAGAGATTTAAAACATGAGCTAACAAGTCAAGAACTACGTGGCAAAGCATAGATGAGAAAAATGGGTTAATTTAAATGTAAGAGCTAGTTAACAATAAGCCTGAGTCATTGGCCAAGCATTTATAAGTAATATTAAGACTCTGAGTGGTTATTTGGGAACTGGCAGACGGACAAAAAAAACCTCTGATTACACACATCCATTTGGATTTTTTTGTTTGTGTCTTTCTTGCAAGGTAATACTTAAAATCTCCAAATGTTTATAATTATTCTCATTTGAGAGGAGAAGACATTTTTGGGCTAGGGGAGAACATGAGAGTACATTTCATGTAGCCCAGGCTGGTCTCAAACTCACTGTTTATGTGAAGATGTCCTTGAACTCCTGATTCTCTTCATCCTACCTTCTAAGTGCTGTAATTACAGGCAAACACCATCAAACCTGACTATAAAAAGACAAGTTTAACATCAAAATAGTAATATAAACATTTAAAAATAAATATAAACCTTTATTCTGCATAAATTGAATTCCTTATAACTCTCACACACTATTTTGTCCTTGATTGTCTCAAAATTACTACAAACTAGTAAAATTTTTAAAATACTGAATGTGGTATAAAATAACAGAAATAGGTTAATTTAAGATGTAAGAGCTAGCTAGAAATATGCTTAAGTGATTGACTAAGCAGTGATTTAAATAATATAGTTTCTGTGTGATTATTTTGGGTTTTGGAAGCCAGGAAACAAATGAGGTACCTCCACCAACAGTTCAGGGTGCCACTGCTTTTCCTGTCTTTCTGATGTTTACAGCCTGGGGTCACTGCTGAGCTCCCTCCCACTCTCTCTCTTTCTGACACTTCTGGGTTGGGATAGGAGTCACACTCCCCCTCTCTCTCCCAGATTTCTTTTTAATGACTAATACAAAAGAATTCCAAGGACTGATTGATTCTTCAATATGTTGATCATTTAGCTGTGCCTGTACCAACTGTTCTAAGACATGTAATTTTTCTGATGCCAAAGGCCATTTTTCCACTCAGAGAGGTTTGCCAGTAACCATTTTAAAGGTAGGGCTGTTGGTACCTTTGAAAGATGAGTAGCCATTGCATCCTGTTATATACAATGTGAATGGTTGGTGACTGTTCTTTGTAATAAATCTGAATATTTTCCCCAGAAATGTTAGTTAATCCACTGTCATTTCAGCCAGCAATTGTGACTCTGCAGTTACTGGCCTGCTTCTCTGGCAATGGCCTGGTGGGAACTTTTTCCTGCAGCCACTGTCTTTGTTGATTCCACTAAAGGTAGCTTTAACTAAATCTCTATTATCCTATTTATATATAAAATCTGATAATCAAAGGCTGAGGTGAAACCTCTCTGCTAGCTCAGAGAGGTTGAGTGGCACTTAGATAATCTTCTTTCCTTGGTGACATCTTCCTTGAAAATTTCACCCCTCTGCTCCACCAAAACAGGGAAAGGCTGCACCACTCAAAATCCCTTCCTACTACTTCCAGTGCATCTTCTCTCTTCCAGATGCCCTCTGATGCTCTATGATTACTTTCTGTCAACTAGTTGCTAACTCAGCCCACTGATCAGTGGTTAATTTTATTTAATTAATGTGAATGCAAACTTGGGGTTCACAGTGGGATTGAATATGCCCCAACACCACACTACTGCTAACAAGGATTGTTATAAAACCTAAGCCTTAGCTAAGAATGATGGCCCATAATCATAATCCTAGCATTTGAGAGGTGGAGACACAAGGATAAAAGTATTCAAGGTCATCGTTGTCTACATTGAAAGGCAGCCTGAGCTACAGGAGAGAGAAACAAATCAACATACATACAGACACACCACACATCCACACACCACTGCTTTCACCACCATGATGAGTCTTGTGAGTCCATTAAAATATTATTGTCACCATGTATCAGCTGGGGTTCTGTAGGCCCATATTTCTGTATGGTGTGGCGGCCAGGCTCTGAAGGCATAGGCCCACCTGAGACGGTCATGTAGACCTGCAGACAGCTTCAACAATAGCCAGGATGTGCTGTTCCTTCTCTTTTGTTATAAATGTAGATCACCTGGGGAGAGTTGTTGGCTGAAACTGATGACTTAATGGTCAGGATGTTTGTATGTGGCGTAATAACCAGGCTAGCTTAATATGAAACAGCAAAATTTTAATGAAGGGATAGCTTACAACACCAGGGATCCAGCCATGGGCAGGAAATACAAAAAAGGACTGGCGGGGCTCACGCCCGCCAGATTTATACATAAACATTAGCCCGAGGCGAACACGCCTCCCCCCCCCATTGGGCTGGGCTTCCCCTACAGATGTTTGGTGTTCCTTCCTTTGTAATTTGGAGGATATCTTATAGAGATGCTAATTCAGGCCTATGTGACAGCTAGCGTACAGGTAGGTACGGATGTGACAGAAGGCATTCACATGGTTACCTAGCAGACAGCCTAATGTATTTTCCGGGCTCAATTGATGTGAGGGTATATAAGCTGTTTGGATAATAAACGCAGAGAGATTGTCAGGAGAAAGAACCCTGAGATGCCCTTCTATGATGACTGTGTAAGTTGTGTCTGATTATTCCTTGTGGCTCTGTACGAGTCTAGTTAGGGAAAATAATTATCTGTGTTGGAGCGACACAGTCTCCAACAGGGTTCAAAACCCATTTCATGGCAATTGTGTCACTTACCTCTCTCTGAATTAGTAATTTAAAACAAGAATTATTTCTTATGTCTATGAAGCTACAATTTGAGTAGTGCTTAGAGGGCTTGACTAGTTTCTACTGTGTTTAACATCTGCTGGGTCATTCCCATGCTTTCTTCATCTTTACTGTCAGGGTGGGGATTTTAGGCCTGAACCACTGACACATTTGAAAGCAAAGCAAGCCAATCGCTGGTGGTCAGTGGGTTATATGACTGCATGCTCCTCTCTCCAGTCTTCCTCTTGCTCCCTTTGATACTCAGGTGTCACTTAGATGAACATCTTTTCACAACAGAATAGAATCAGAGATGTTAGGAGTGTATGTGTAGAGCCAGTGAGTGTGTTATTTCTACTGTTGGTAATGATGAGCTAGGTGGTGGTGAGAGCAAGGTCAGGGGACAGGGGTTTCCCCTGTTGACTTTTCTTCTTGTGCTATAGACTGAACTGGAAGGGTTTGAGTCTCTTGTGTGTAGTGAGAAGGCGGAAGTTTTGATGAAGAGAAAACATGATGATAAGAATATCAAAAAACAAGAGCCTTGGGTTTGATCCCCGACCTTGAAAAAAAAAAAGGTATGTGTGTTGGGGGCAATATGATTGCTTTAATATGTGCTTCTTCACACCTTACTCAAATTAAAAAACAACTTCTTTTTTTTGAGACAGAGTTTTCTGAGTAGACCTGTGTGCTCTGGAACTTTCTCTGTAGACCAGGCTAGCCTTGAACTCAGAGATTTATCTGCTTTTGTCTCCTCAGTACTGAGATTAAAGGTGTAGGGTGCTATGCCTGGCTTTATTTAAATAACAACACTTTTATTTATTTAATGTGTGTGTGTGTGTGTGTGTGTGTGTGTGTGTGTAAGGGTGTACAAGTATGGAAGACAGAAGACAACTGTAGCATGAATTCTAATTGGTCTTGATAGCAAAACAGCTATCAGGGGTTGAAAGCTGAAGGATCAGAGTAGAGCAACCAGCCACTAGAGTTCTTAGCTCTTCCAATTCTTAGACCAAACAGGTGATCTTGACCTCAGACTGCCTTCTCTGCTCCTGTCTCTTCAGGCTTTATATTCCTCTCTCTGTCCAGTCATATCCTTTAGTGCCTCAACCTCCTTAGTGCAGGGATTAAAGGCATGTGACTCTAAAATACTATGATTAAGGTTGTAAGCCACCACTGCTTGGTTCTTTTTCTCTTTTACACTGGATCAATTTCATATAGCTCAGGGTGACCTTGAACTAACAGAGATCAATCTCTCTCTGTATGCCAGGGGCTGGGATTAAAGTTGTATACCACTACTACCTGGCTACTGTAGCTAACTAGTGTGATTTGTTCTTCACTCTGATCTTTAGCAAATTTTATCTTTTAGATCATAAACAAAATACCACCACATTTCTCCCTTTTTGTCTAAAATAAGAGAGAAGGTTATAACTAATATAAGAAAAACTATATACAATAAATACAATAACTATATACAATATATACAAGCAATATGTACAACAACAATGCTAGTCCATTTGCATTTGACAAACTCAAAGAAAATAGTCTATTATCTAGCCTATCTTGGTGAGTCCAAAGTGTTGTACCTAATTCACTTTTTATTCTAATTTGCACTACTAACTCAAAATTATCTTTTTATGTCTCTCAACATTATATACTTTACACTTCTTTAGTGAATTTTTTTATGTGTCTGGTAAACAAAGAAAAGCATAACTATAACTATCTTGTCTTCAGTTCCCTCAGAGACCCAAGAAGGAAAAGTATTAACTGAATAAGCAGGAAGTGCAAGCAAGCGATGTCCAAAAAATGTGAGAAATGACAGAGACAGCTGGATGCCTGGACAATCACTGAAAGTTCTTCTGAAATGTTGGGGTATCCATCTTCAGCCTAAAAGCCTAGAATACTTGACAGACTCTTCTAAGAAGCAGATATTTGAAGGACTGCTCTCCTTGTGTGGAAGTTCTTCTGTATATGTGTTGCTTTTATTGGTTGATAATAAGCTGCTTTCAGCTAATGACTTAACAGAGTAAAGCCAGTCTGAAAGATATATATATAGTCAGAGAGAAGCCATATAGCTGCCACCAGAGTCAGACATCTCTGCTGGAGCCCACTGTCACTTTGCCAATAGGCCATGACCTTGTAGGTAATGCACAGATTAATGGAGATGGGTTAGTTTAAAATATAAGAGCTAACTAGCAATACACTTAAGGTATTGGCCAAACAGTATTGCAAATAATATAGTTTTTGAGTGATTATTTCAGGAGTCTGGGTAGCAAGGAAATATGCAGCTTCCCCCAACACCCTACTTGTCTTGAAAAGGTTTTGTAGTCACTCTGTTTATTATGTCCTGCCTGGATAATTAGGAAAGGACACTGTTAGCAATCAAGGCAAGTGCCCTTTCTTGCCCAGTGGCTTACTTTTGCCACAGACGTATTAAACTCCATGTAGAGTTTCTTCAATATCCATCATCTTTTTTTATGATGTTATATTTATTTATTTATTCTAAAAATTTCCACCTCCTCCTCTCCTCCCATTTCCCTCCCCCTCCCCTCACTCCAGTCCTAAGAGCAGTCAGGGTTCCTTGCCCTGTGGGAAGTCCAAGGTCCTCCCCGCTCCCCCCAGGTCCAGGAAGGTGAGCATCCAAACAGGCTAGGCTCCGACAAAGCCCATCCATGCAGTAGAATCAAAACCCAGTGCCATTGTCCTTGGCTTCTCAGTCAGCCCTCATTGTCAGCCACATTCAGAGAGTCTGCTTTGATCACATGTTCCATCAGTCCCAGTCCAGCTGGCCTTGGTGAGCTCCCGTTTGATCAGCCCCACCGTCTCAGTGGGTGGGTGCATCCTTCGAGGTTCTGACTTCCTTGCTCATGTTCTCCCTCTTTCTGCTTCTCATTTGGACCTTGGGAGCTCAGTCCAGTGCTCCAGTGTTGGTCTCTGTCTCTATCTCCATCCATCGCCAGATGAAGGTTCTATGCTTATATGCAAGATATTCATCAGTGTGGCTATAGGAGAAGGCCATTTCAGGCGCCCTCTCCTCAGCTGCCCAAGGAACAAGCTGGGGACATCTCCTTGGACACCTGGGAACCCCTCTAGATTCAAGTCTCTTGCCAACCCTAAAATGCCTTCCTTAATTAAGATATCTACTTCCCTGCTCCCATAGTCACCCTTCCTCCATCCCAACCATAGCATTCCCCCAAGTTCTCCCCATCCTCCCCTTCTCCCTTCTCTTTCCCCATCTTCCCTCACCCCACCTCCATGCTCCCCACTTTTGTCTGGCAATCTTGTCCACTTCCAATATCCAGGAGGATAACTATATGTTTTTCTTTGGGTTCACCTTCTTATTTAGCTTCTCTAGGATCACGAATTGTAGGCTCAATTTCCTTTGTTTATGGCTAGAATCCACTTATGAGTGAGTAGATACCATATTCATCTTTTTGGGTCTGGGTTATCTCACTCAGTAAAGTGTTTTCTATTTCCATGCATTTGCATGCAAAATTCAAGATGTCATTGTTTTTTTACCAATTGTTTGTAAAACTCTAAAGTGTATATGTGCCACACCTTCTTTATCCATTCTTCTATTGAGGGGCACCTAGGTTGTTTCTAGGTTCTGGCTATTACAAATAGTGCTGCTATAAACATAGTTGAACAAATGCTCATCTTATCCAGAGTAAATTGGTGCTGCCAGGAGCAAACTTGTCTCATTGACATAAAAAAGAACCTATGTTATTAAAATACCTTAAAAACCTTATTCTCTAGATCTCTTAAGTGTTTTAAGATGACCTGTCTCTAAAATAGATGTTTGCTTGACTTTGAAAACATTCCTAGTATGACTACAGTTTAATTGTAATAGGTGATTAATTACTAACCTGTATTTTCTTATTATCTTAACCAGTTGGTAATAATAACCTTCAAGAACTAGAAATTTGTTTTGTATTGTTAAATGAATAGTATAGGTACAATATCTTGAGCAAGATTAGAAATGTGTGTATGGTATGTTCTAACAAATTTATTCTCAACTTTGTATAATATACATAAGTTGTATACAATATACTAAAGTCCAATCCAAAGTAAAATCTTTAAAACTAGTAGTTTGTTTTTAAAAGTAGATTAAATAATCTACCATTTTATCTTATCATATCTATATTCCTTTTTCTTTTCAGAGTAGATTCAATAATCTACTCCTTTATCTTATCATATCGGTGTTCCTCCTTTTTCTTTTCAAAACAAGAACCTTGAATCTAATCTCTTTTGTTTAGCTTTTTTCCTGCCTGGTCCAATAACAGCTTGCAACCAATCCCTCAAACAATGACAAGTATTTATAACCCAAATGAAAGACAAAAAAACCACTCACCCCACCTCTTGGGAATGTAGGTGTCATTGTTCATAAATTTACTTCTGACCATATGGGTGTCAAAGACATCTTTAAGGGACCCTGAAAAGAAAGCAATATGTTAATTTTCAAGAGGGAGCTGTATCATTTGTTGTCCAGTCTCTGCATAATGGGAAAGTGCGGGGCTTGTCTGAGGTCCTGGTGAGAGTAGTCATCTCAGCTAGCCACCTTGAAATTGTTCTGAGAGTTTGTAGTCCAAAGCTGATCTTTAGGTGGGGTTTTCAGCTTAGTGGTGTTATCACAGTCTTGATGAAATTGTTTTTGTGGGGCCGCATTTTCCTTTTGGAGACTTCAAAGATTGCTATGAGGCATGGTCATGATTTACTTAATAAAACTGATAGAGATTCAAACCTGAAACCATATACAGCAAGGTAGATGAAGTCTTATTTTAGTATTCTCTATAACTCATATTAATATCATGACAAAAGCTTAAATATATGTTAATCTTAAAAATTTTGAGAGAGTATTTCTATCTTAAGAAAAGCTGTCAAAGATTCAAAATAAAACCAAAAGATTATGAAATTAGTGTTAACATAATAGTCCCTTAATTTTTTTTCTGTTCCATATCAAGTAATTCTTCTCTCATAAGACAGAGATTTTGGATTTTTCTTTAACAACCATGCTTAGGTTTAGAGTGATGTGGGAGTGTCATATATCAATCTGTTGATTTCATTGGTTAAGTAATAAAGAAATTGCTTGGCTGGCCCTCATAGGTTAAAACATAGGTAGGCGGAGTAAACAGAACAGAATGCTGGGAGAAAGAAGCTGAGTGAGGGAGTCGCCATGATTCTCCCACTCCAGACAGACGCAGGTTAAGATCATTCCTGGTAAGCCAGCTCGTGGGCTACAGCAGATTATTAGAAATGGGCTAGTCCAAGTGCGAGAACTAGCCTAGAAGAGGCTAGATAGAAATGGGCCAAGCGGTGTTTAAAAGAATACAGTTTCCGTGTAATTATTTCGGGTAAAGCTAGCTGTGCGGGTGGCTGGGTGCCGGGGACGCAGCCCCGCCACTCCTATTTCTACATTAGAGAAGGAAAGAGTCACTCTCCAACTCCAAAGCCAGCTTTAATCTCTAATTTGACTGGTACTACAAAAAGACCATTTGCATTATATATCTATAGAGAATAGCAGAAACAAGCATTTGGGAAGATTTATGAAAGTTTATGCCATTGGAAATGTGATATACTAATAGGTTAATTACTCTTTTTCTTGGGACATTTTATCTGGAAGATTTGTCCTTTTTCTTCAGATGTCTCATTTTTCCAGTGATATTTGGATTTCTTATCTGAATGCCTTTATACTTCTGAAAAGATAGAAACAAAACCCTTCGTCAACCTTAATTTTGGGGAGGTTCTCTTTTGGCAAGTGATACTTGATTAAATGAAAAGCATTTGTTAATTTTATAAATTAGTTAAGATTAAATGGCTATGCTACTTGATGAATTATCATGTCTTCTAATTAAGAGGTGTCTCTTGTTCAAATTGTATCTTTATCAGTTTTGATATTTTTCCTTTTTTCTTTTCTTTTTTTGTGAAAACAAAGCAAAACTTTTTCCCCAATGTGTGTCCTGGTTTCCATTCTGAGGTCAAAACATCTTTAAAGTATACCAGCTGATTTAATTCCATAGTTTTTTTTTTTTTACTATCCAATGTATCTCAGCAGCTGTTGTTTCTTTCTCATTAGCACTTTTAATTAGTATGGATCTTGGTTTATTGAAACAAATTTAAGGTAAATTTTGTTATGTGTGTATTTCTGTTCTTGATTAAGGCATTGGGTTTGTGCAGCTCTTTTAAAAATGTAATGTATAATTAAAATATAGGTTAATAGATAATAATTTATTAATAAATAATCATCTATTAATAGTCAAATCATCTATTAATAGTCAAGCTTATAGTTATGTTAATTAGACTTTCTAGATGTATAGAGATATATTTCAGTTAGCTAGGTTTTCTTCAAATCTTTCAGAGACCTTCAGAATTTGGCATTTAAATGTTTTAAGAAATTAGGACTTTTTATGACAATGAGACATATCTGCTCCCAGCAACACCAAACTACTTCAAGAGGAAGATGGGATTTGAAGAGGCTCCTTATGTAGTTGGCTAGCCATTTGGGCAAGAAACCGCTCTTGCCTGGACTACTTGGTGAACTGGAAATGCAGGACCCACAGAGAAATGACTGCTGAACTTGCCTAAAGGTAAGACTGCCCTTCAGGGTTCCTGCTTCATGAAAAAGTCTACCAGACATTCTGCAGGATACAGAAGAAAGTGATTAACAAACTGCCAATATAGGTAGACCTGTCTGTGAAATTTCCTGCTTCATGGAAAAGTCTTCCAGATACTATGGGCCTGTAGGCTGAATATGGATGCCCCAATGGTACAAAGAACTTTTGATGACTGTCCAGGTAGTGAGATATCTCTGTCAATTCTAGAGTTTTGAAAGTTACTTACAATGAACTATTAGTTACTTAGGTAATATTATATCCTTCTGGAGTCTTTGATGGAATTGAAGAATTTATAGTTATAGTTTTTCTTAGTTATGATAAAAGATAAAATAGATGTAAATATTATAACTGTAATTCTTGCATGATAACTGTTTTTTATATGTAATTTTACTATGTTAAAGTTAAAACCTTCCTTTTTAATTTAAACAGAAAAGGGGAGATGATGTGGGATTTCCCTCTGTATGCTGTGATTACCATTAATGAATAGGGAAACTGCTTTGGACCTATAGCAAAGCAGAATTTAGCTAGGCAGAGAAAACTAAACTGAATACTGGAAGAAAGAAGGGCAGAGTCAGAGAGACATCATGCAGCCCCACTGGAGACAGACTCCAGAACCTTAGCCAGTAAGCCACAGCCATCTAGCCATACACAGATTAATAGAAATGGGTTAAATTAATATATAAGAGTTAGCCAATAAGAAGCTAGAGCTAATGGGTCAAGAAGTGATTTAATTAATACAGTTTCTGTGTGATTATTTTGGTTCTGGGAAGCTGGGACAAAGAAGCAGCCTCCCTCCCTCCAACAGAGTTTTGGTTAAATGACCTAATGATTCTGTGGATTTCCTCTGTGCCTGTTGTTATATTCACCTTTTCATTTCTGATTTTGTTAATTTGGATGTTCTCTCTCTCTGCCTTTTGATCAGTTTTGATAAGAGTTTGTCTGTCTTGCTGTTTTTTTTTTTTTAAAGAACCAGCTCTTTAATTGATTCTTTGTTTCTATTTTATTCATTTCAGCCCTCCATTTGATTATTTACTATCATCTACTCCTCCTGGGTCAATCTGCTTTTATTGTTCTAGAGCTTTCAGATGTGCTGTTAAGTCCTAGTGTGAGCTTTCTCTAGATTCTTTATGTAGGCACTTAACATTGTGAACTTTTCTCTTAACACTGATTTCATAGTGTCCCATAGGTTTGGGTATGTTGTGCCTTCATTTTCTTTAAATTCCAAGAAGTCTTTAATTTCCTTCTTTATTTCTTCCTTGACCCAGTGGTTGTTCAATAGAGCACCGTTCAATTTCCATGAGTTTGTAGGCTTTCTTCAAGTAGCATCGTTGTTAAATTCTAACTTTAAACTATGGTAATCCAATAAAATAGAGAGGGTTACTCCAGTTTTTTTGTATCTGTTGAGTTTTGCTTGTTACTGAGTATGTGGACTATTTTAGAGAAGGTTCCATGAGAAGAAGTTATGTTCTTTATGTTTGGGCAGAATGTTCTGTAGATGTCTGTTAAGTCCATTTGAGTCATGGCATATGTTAGTTGTCTTATTTCTCTGTTAAGTTACTATCTGGTTGGCCTGTCCATTGTGGAGAGTGGGATATTGAAATCTCCTACAATTAGTGTGTGGGGTTTGGTGTGTGATTTAAGCTTTAGTAATGTTTCTTTTACGTATGTGGGTGCTCTTGTATTTGAGGCATAGATGTTCAGGATTGAGTCTTATCTTGATGAACTGTTCCTATTATGAGTATAAAGTGTCCTTCTTCATCTCTTCTGATTGATTTTTAGTTTGAAGTCTATTTTGTTAGATATTAGGATAGCTACACCCACTTTTTCTTAGGTCCATTTGATTAGAAAATCTTTTCCCAACAGTTTACTCTGAGGTAATGTCTGTCTTTGTGGTTGAGGTGTGTTTCTTGTATACAATGGAAGAATGGATACTGGTTTTGTATCCATTCTCTTAGCCTGTGTCCTTTTATAGGTGAATCGAGAGCACTGATATTAAGAGATATTAATTAACAGTGATTGTTAGTTTCTGTTATTTTTTGGTGGTAGTGTTGGTGTGTTCTTTTCTTTGGGGTTTGTTGGTGTAAGGTTATCATTTGCCTGTGTTTTTGTGGGTGCAGTTAGCTTCCCTGGGTTGGAGTTTTCCTTCTAGTACTTTCTATATGGTTGTATTTATGGATAGGTATTTTTAAAATCTGTTTTTTTTGTCATGGAATATCGTATTTTCTCCATCAATGGTAATTGAATGCTTTTCTGGGTATAGTAGTCTGAGCTTGCATTTGTGGTCTCTTAGTGTCTGAAGCACATCTGTCCAGGACCTTCTGGCTTTCATGGTTTCCATGGAGAAGTTGGGTGTAATTCTGATAGTTCTGTCTTATATGTTACTTGGTCTTTTTCCATTTCAGGTCTTAATATTCTCTCTTTATTCTGTATGTTTAGTGTTTTGATTATTATGTGGTGATGGGATCTTTTTTTGGTCTAGTCTGTTTAGTGTTCTGTAAGCTTCTTGCACCTTCATAGGGATATCCTTCTTTAGATTGGGAATGTTTACTTCTATGATTTTATTGAATATATTTTCTGTGCCTTTAAGCTAGAGTACTTCTCTTTCTTCTATCCCTGTTCTTCTTAGGTTTGGTCTTTTCATGGTGTCCCAGATTTCTTGGATGCTTTGTGTTAAGAATTTTTTAGATTTAATGTTTTCTTTAACCGATACTACTTCTTCTATAGTATCTTCAACATCCAAGATTCTCTCGTCCATCTCTTTCGTTCTGTTGGTGATGCTTGCCTCTGCAGTTCGCATTCCTTTAACCAGACTTTCCATATCAAGAATTCCCTTGGTTTGTGTTTTCTTTATTGCCTCTGTTTCAGTCATCAAGTCTTGAACTGTTTGCTTCACATGCTTGATTTTTTTCTTGGGATTCTTTCAGAGATTTATTGATTTCTTCCAATTTTTGTTTTTCTTTTTCTCTGTTTTTTAAAGGGAATTTCTCATTTCCTCTTTAAAGATTTCCGTCATCCTCATAAGCTATGTTTAAAATCATTTTTTTTGTTTCTTTTGAGTTAGGATGATCAAGTCTTCCTGTTATATGACCACTGAGTTTTGGTGTTACTGTGCTGCTCTTTAGGTTGTTCGATGAATTCTTGCATCCTATCTGTCTCTTCCTTCATTTGTTGCCGACAGTGTCTTTGCCTGTTGGTTCAATCCTTGCAGTAGCTGTCTATGTCTTTGGGAACTGTTTTTGATATGCTCTGTAACGCCACTGTCTATGTCACTGAGATTTCTCTTGGTCCTCTGTCTCAGCCTGCTCTCTTGTGTCACTCTCTTGGGTCACTCTGTGTAGTCACAGCTTGTGCTTCAGAGTTTCTCTGTTGGTTCCATCTTTTGGTTCTCCCTCTTGGTTCTCTTTCTTGGTCCTCTCTACGTAGTAGCAGACTGTGTTTCAGAGTTCCACTGGGGTTGTGAGGGCATAGGAGGATTTCAGGGCAGGAGTGGGACTTGTAGCTTGCAAGGTCCAATGAATAGTATGGGGGTATTGGAGCAGCCTACCTGTAGGAATCTCCAGGTGTGTTTCTTATATGCAGCAGAAGGATGGATCCTGTTTTCACATCCATTTTCTTAGCCTGTGTCTTTTTAGGTGAATTGAATCCATTGCTATTAAGAGATATTAATGACCAGTGATTGTTAATTCATGCTATTTTTTTGGTGCTAGTGTTTGTGTGTTTCTCTTCTTTGAAGTTTTGCTGATATGAGGTTATCTGTTGCCTGTGTTTTTAGTGGATGCAGCTAGCTTCCTTGGGTTGGCATTTTCCTTCTATTACTTTATGTAAGGCTGGTTTTGTTGATAGGTATTGTTTAAATCTGATTTTGTCATGGAATATCTTGTTTTCTCCATTGATGGTGATTCAAAGCTTTGCTGTTTATAATAGTCTGGGCTTGTATCTGTGGTTTCTTAGTGTCTGCAGCAATCTTTCCAGGACCTTCTGGTTTTCAGGGTTTTCATTGAGAAGTTAGGTGTAATTCTAATAGGTCTGCCTTTATATGACACTTGGAAATTTTCCTCTGCAGCTCTTAATATTCTCTCTTTATTCTGTATGTTTAGTGCTTTGATTACTACATGGTGATGGGTTTTTTTTGGTCCAGTGTATTTGGTGTTCTGTAAGCTTCTTGTATGTTCATAGATATGTCCTTCTTTAGGTTGGGAAAATTTTCTTCTATGATTTTGTTGAATGAATTTTCTGTGCCTTTGAGCTGGATTTCTCCTTCTTCTATTCCTATTCTTTTTAAGATTGGTCTTTTAATGGTGTCTCAGATTTCCTGCATGTTTTGTGTTAGGAATTTTTTGTATTTAGCTTTTTGTTTCACTGGTAAATCTATTTCCTCTACTATAGCTTCAACTCTTGAGACTCTCTCTTCCATCTTTTGTAATCTGTTGGTTATGCTTGCATCTGTAGTTCCTGTTCATTTACTCAAATTTTACATTTCCAGAATTCCTTTGGTTTGTGTTTTCTTTATTCCTTATTTCCTCAATTCCAATTTTCAAATCCTGAACTGTTTGAACTGTTTGTCTCACCTGCTTGATTGTTTTTTTCTTGGGTTTCTTGGCTTTCTTCAAGAGGTTTATTCATTTCTTCCAATATTTTCTTTGTCTTTTTTTCCATTTCTTTAAGGGATTTTTCATTTCTTTAAGGTTCTCTATCATCTTTAGGAAGTTATATTTAAGACATTTTTCTGCTTTTTCTGGGTTAGGATGTTCAGGTCTTCCTTTTGTAGGACCAAAAGGTTCAGGTGTTGCCACATTGCTCTTTAGGTTGTTGAATGCATTCTTACATTGGCACCTACCCATCTCTTCCTCCAAGGGAAGCAGGTAGGGCCGTCAAGTTCATTACATCTGGAATCAGCTAAAACTGAAGCAGCTGGACATGCCTGTGTTGGATTTTCTCGGTTGGATCATATGAGGTGAAAAGACGCACCCTAAATCTAGATGACATCTCTAGTGTCAGCCCACATAAAAGGACATGGAAGAAGAAAGCTTTTGGTCTTTGTCTGCTTGTCTTCACTCATGCTGGTGAGTTTGTATATCTTGTACTTGAGGCATTCCTTTGCTGGTGTTATACTTCTTGAGATTCCTACATAGACTGAAAA
Organism: Microtus pennsylvanicus; assembly: GCF_037038515.1. Lineage (NCBI taxonomy): Eukaryota > Metazoa > Chordata > Mammalia > Rodentia > Cricetidae > Microtus > Microtus pennsylvanicus. The sequence goes on from NC_134588.1 coordinate 91,304,467, forward strand.
CTCACAGCTCTCTAGGTTTTTGCTGGGAACACCAGACTGAGACTGTTGAGACATCCAGTCTCATGCACTCAATAACCACTGGGCTCTTGGCTTTTCCTTTGTAGACTTGGGAGACATCCGTTGTTGGACTACAAGGACCACAATTTGTAAGCTACACTAATGAATCCCACTCCCCTGCTCTGTAATGTTCCTTTAGAGAACCCTGAATACACCCAATAAGCCCTTTACCAAATGAGTTACTTCCCTAGCCCCTGTGAATGGATGTTTTGTTGTGAATGAATGTCATATTATACACACCACCCTTTCTACATCTATGTTTATCTTCATTTTGCCATAAGCTTATCTTAAATACCACCTTTTCATGCACAGACCTCAAACCCCAGTGATCTTGTAGGAGCCCCTGGAGGAAACACCACTGAGGAGCCCCAGGTGGCTCACAGACCACCAACTTTTGGATTGGATGCCCAAGAGCCCTTGCACAAGCAATTTCTGTCCAAGAAGATCCTATCTGTCCATTCAGCCTACAATGGTCATGCCTACTGCAGCCTCAGTCCCACGGATTCCCCCACCTCCCAGCCCCGTCTTCACTCATGAGCTCTTGCTCAGAGTTACTTCTCTGGTGCTTCATGGGACACCTGATTCCTAGGCTGCTTACTGCACAGGCTGGGTCATCCTCTCAGCCTCTACTATAGTACCACTGCAGGAGACATCATAGAATCCAGAGTGCTTCTGGGCAGTGCCCTTTCTCACTTTCTTAACCAAGCAGAAAAGACAAGCAATGTCCAAAAAGAAATTTGGTGCCTGTTTGTCCTTGGAGCCCTGAGAGAGGGAGGGACACTGTTTGGAAAGAGAAGTCCCAGCACAAGTCAATAAAAAGTTTAGGGTGGTCTGACTAATTTATCCTCAAATGACAGTGGTGTTGTGAAGTAAACCCTTGAGGGGACACACAGACTCTTATAGCCAACAGAAAGTCTTTATTCACTGACTGCAGACTATACAGGAAATCATGTGGTCCAAATCGTGTAGCCACAAGCCTTACTGTTCTTGGCTTTTTATACACAAAACCATATCCTGGTTGGTACACATCAATTATTAAAAACAGTTAGCAGTAAGCAAAGCTAAAAATGTAAAAGAGCAAGGTTAGTACACTTATGGACTATTCCAGAACTAGGAATAATAATGATTACGACTTTATTCTCATTTTGGCAGGTGTAGGGGTCTATGTGATGGGCTCTTAGGTTACAATGGTGCCTTGATACATCTAACATGGCACCAGTTGTGCTAAGTTCTGAGAGTGCTACAATGGTCCCCAGACCACACATTCGATGCTTGATCAGTACACTCTTCCTCTGGTGCTCCATCTCTTCTGTCCCAGCGTCATTTCTCTGTTCTCTGAGTATCACTGCTGTTTGCACTTTCCCGCAGTGGAATGGAGTCCTTCCTCCTAGGTGTGGTTTCATTTTTGTACACAGTGTTATCTCAGCATGATAACAAGGCTGTTGCATTGTTTACATGGCTCCTTCGGCAGTTACTATGAAACTTTCATCAGACTGTATTTGTTAAGCCAATATTTTCTTTGTGAATTTACACAGCTCCACAAGCTCTAACAAAAGAGAATAGGACTACATCTGGGTCTAAGACAAGTGTTTAAATTAAGTGTATACTTCCTGTAGCACTAGACGTAGCGCTTACTGTCTCTAATGATGGTAACATATTTTTGTTTCGGATTCATCCTACACAGTACAGTTGTTCATCAACATGTCTTTGATTCAATGAGAAATGCTCATTCTGACATCAGCAGCAAGTTGCTACAGTGGGAAAAAGAACTTCCTGGAAGCCTGAGACTTAGCTGAAATTCAGGGTCTGATACTACTTAGATACAACTGATTTCCATGTTAGCTTTATATCCAATAAAAATATTCCTTTCATTATAATAATTGATCTGCCACTATAGTGTAGATTTTTAGATTTCCCATCTAACCATTTTGTCTAGCAGCTATAGTTTAGATTTCTATCTAACCCGGAGAAAACAACTTATTTCTTCTTCTGTTTCATCTCTCTGAACCCCAATATTTCCACCAAACATTTATAACAAACTCTACCCCAAGGGGTAGTCTGAGGAGTGAAAGTAAAAGGCCCAAAAGAGACTGGATGCAGACACAGAGGAAGTGCTATGCCTTTCCTCCTTTGAAAGAATCTCTCCTGTACTTCTGAGTCTCAGAGGGAGGGAGGCAGAGACCTAGGTGCTGGAAAACTAAAGGAACGATCCTTACTTCTACCCTTCTGGCAACCCGTAATACTGGTAGATGCTTTGGATACAGCCAATTGAATGCTGTAGACTGGAATTCCGACTCTTGAGGTGGAGAAAGAAAACGTTATGTATTTTAATATGGAATGTCTACTACAGGCTTGTGCATTGATTGCTTGGTCCCAGTTTGGTGCCACAGAAGCTAGAGGCAGTGGATTCCCTGGAACTAGAGTTCTAGGCAGCCATGAGTCACCTGACAAGATTGCTAGGGATCAAACTTGAGTCCTCTGGATGAGCCGTTCATTTCCTTAAACACTAAGTCATTTCTCTAGCAGGACACCATGAAAATAATGGCATATGCCAGTTGTCTCTCTAGGGTAGGCCAGGAGTTAAGCCAAATCACCTTCTCAGTGAGGTCTTCCTGGCAGCCTTCTCTGGATTAGAGGTTCCCCTCTGTGCTTCCCCAGCTCCATGACATAGGCTTTCCTAGAACTTGTCACTTTCGCATGGGCAAAGCCTGCAGTTTTAGAACGTGGCTCGTCTGTTTGGCTTTTCACAGTGCAGCAGTCCTTACTGAACTAGTTCCTGGACTCAGTGCTGGGGAGCACGTGAAAGACAGACATGTTCTGCAGATGGTCTGCACACTCCCAGTCAACTGTCCTGTAAGGGGGAGGTGGGTAAGGGAAGAACTGGGAGAGGAGGGAGGGGAGGCTACTGTCAGGATGTAATATGTGAGAGACGAATAAATAAAAAAAGAAGTATTTCTATATCAGAATCTGCATCCACGTTATCCCAGGAGAATCAAATAGGGATGCAGAAACTCTTGAAATTTTCCACCCCTGAACATAAGGAAGTCATGAAGATACCCAAACATGCAATGAACATGATTTATTCTTCTTTCCCATGTCATTAGCATTTTAGTTACTAGGTATTATTTTTTCTGTGCATGTGAGTCCACAGACCGGAGAAGATGTCTGGGTCCCACACCACAACGTTTTCAACGATAGAACAGAAGCACGGCTGCTTCAGTTATCTCCTGGCTACTGCTGTACCCATTGTGAGTTGCGTATCCATTCCAATCAAATGCAGAGAAGTCACCACACTGCAAGGGGTCACCTTCTGGGAAGTATCCTCCTCCACCAATGCAGTGCTGAAAAACAGGGGAAGGAAGTAGCAATGAGAGGTGTTATGTTTTGGATATGAAGTTCCTTATCGAAAGATGTTATATTGAAGACCTGATCCACAAGATAAGTAATATTCAGAGGCAGCACTTTGGGGGAAGGGACTAAATATGAGGACCCTGCTTTCATCAGTTAGTCAATCACTAACAGAGTCACCATTTTGAACTGACTATTGGGAGGTGGTGGTGGTATGGAAGGGGGCATCTGGTTAGAGGAAATAGATCACTAAAAGTGTGAATGGCATGTTTTGAAGGTTGTCTTTCCCTGGCCTTTTCTAGTCTTTTTTGGGTCCTTGAAAACTGTGACATGGGTCATATTACTCTGATATGTCTTCTTGCATGATATTTCTGCCCCACTATGGATTTAAAAGCAATAGAGTCAAATGACTATGGGTTAAAATCTTGGAAACCATCAAGCTAACAAAGTTCTTAATCTTAGGGTGACATTTGCTGTGATGAAACATCATCAACACAGCAACTTGGGGGAGAAAAGAGTTTATTTGGCTCATAGTTTCACATCATTGTTCATCACTGAAGGAACTCAGGACAGGAATTCAAACCGGACAAAAACCTGGAGGCAGGAACTCATGTTGAGGTCATGAAGAAGTGAAGCTTTATGGCTTGCTTCTCATGGCTTGCTCAGTCTGTTTGCTTACAGAACTCAGGGCCACCAGACCAAGGGTGGTGCCACCATTTATCAAACAGCAATTAAGCAAATGTTCTGCAGGCTTGCCTACAGCCTGCACTTACGGAGGCATTTTCTCAATGGAGGTTTTCTCATCTCAGATGACTATAGTTTGTGTCAAGTTGTCATAAAACTAGCCAGCACACTTCTTTCCATGTATTGTTTCTCTCAGGTATTTATCACAGAGGCAAAACCCACTAATATAGCTAATGAGCTCAGAGACATCTCAAAAGCCAAGTTCAGTGTGATTCTTTGTCCTTCATCAGATTCTGCATTGGAAGTATCACTCTATTTGATCCATAAATCCCACTTCCATAGACTCTAGTGGCATCACTGTTTCTTCCTACCTTTCCTTCAACTTCTCTGAGGCTTTGTGCTCAGCTTCTTTGGCTAGTCTTTTCCTTCATGAATTCCTTAATTGTTACTTCTCAGGGGGCACACATTTACAACTCACTTATGATTTGTGTTACCCCTTTAGCTTTAGTTATGAACAATTCACTGGTTGCTTAAAAATCCCTATCTCCAATCCAGATATTTCTTAAGTTTAATGCTTAGAGATTGGACTGCTATTTATAATCACTACTCAGGGTCTTCATACTCCACATGACAAAAAACAAACAAATATTAAAAACACAGTTACTTACAGCTGTGCATAACTTAAAAATGGGGATTTATTTGGGGGAAGTTCATCGGCAAGTTTGCCATCGTGAATGTCATAGGCTGTACTTACACAAGCTAGAACGACTATGCTGTTTGTATGCAATACAAATCTCCGGGACCCCCTTCATATTCAAAGGCCATCAATGATCAAAGCATGTAACACTGGGGCTGAAGAGATAGTTCTGTGTTTTAGAGCACTTGCTGCTCTTGCAGAGGACCAGGTTTGGGTCCCAGAACCCATATGGGCTCATAACTGTTGTAACTCCAGTTCCTGGATATAGAATGCCCTCTTCTAGCTCAAGTGCACCGGGATCTCAAGCAACACACATACATATATGCAGGCAAAACACTCAAACTCATAAAATAAATACACCTGAAAAAAAGACAAAACAAAATACCACCCAAACAGGCTAGTAGCTTGGGGGCTGGAAGATGGCCCAAAGGTTAAGACATCTTACTACTCTACCATAGAACCAATGTTCAGATCCCACCATCCATATCAGATGCCAGCACCAAATCATAAGACTTTAACTCCAACTCCCAGGGATCAAATGTGTCCTTTTGACCTCTGTGATCACTTGAATATACATGTGCACACATACAAGCAAAGTCAAAAAAAGGTTTTAAAAATCCAACATCATATGTCTGTATATCCCTCATTGATCCCAAACATATTAATCACCCAGACCTCTTGGCTTACTATTTAATATTCATCTACTCAAACAAAAACCATGAAGTTATTAAAAATTACTTCTCTTTACACTCTCTGTGTTCTAATATTAATACATTTAAAATCTTTGGAGCTCATTAGTGCCCACTGTTCCCCGAAATGTTCATCACATTATATCAGGCTTTTATTTGGACCATGGACTATTGGACCACTTCAATATTTATTTCCTTACGCTTAGTCTTTCTTCCATTACAGTCTGTGACCTCTAGTATACCTGTGTCATCTTTGAAAAAAAAGAATGATCATATCAATCTTATGTGCACACTAAAACTTTATATTGTTGCTCATGACTTATACAGCCCCCAACCACTGCTGTGATGTAAAAGTGCTGTGTGATTTACTTTATGTTAACATTTCTAAAGGACCTCTTCCTGTATCCCACATCCATCCTACATACCAAAAATGAAAACAGCTTGCTGCTCCCCCAATACCATATGCTCTCCCCCATTCTATCATTCCATATCACAGTGCTAATGCCCTCTTTGATAATAAAACTGCTCCATCTTGACCAGATAAGGGACAAGCTAATGAGGAATGAATAGACACAAATCTATAGGACCACCTGCCAGGAACTGACAACACTATTCTCAGACTGTTACTTTAGGGATGGCTGGACCCCAAAAGAACATGCTAATTTATTTTTTAAAGATAAGGTCTTAATATGTTGTTTTTTTTTTAACTTGGAACTCACTGTGTAGGCCAGGATGGCCTCAAATTCACAGAGACCTGCATGTTTCTACCACCAGAGTTCTGGGATTAAAGATGTACATCACCCTGCTTGGCCAGAACATGCTAACTTGTTACAGCTTTCACTGTGGCAATAAAAGGGCCCCATCCTCAATGTGCTTTTGGGAACAAATTTTTAAAAAACAAAACAAAACAAAATGTTGTGAGTCTAATGATCACAGGCTCAGGGATCATCAGGTTGCTGTAGTGGAACTGAGTTCACCTGCCTTGACACTTAGTTAATATGCCAACATCCAACAAGAGAAATTTCCTGTGATAGGGAGGAGAATGGCCTGGGTGAGGTTTACCAGATGTCCAAGACTCTCCTAGTCACCCCTTTACACAATACAAATCTGTACAACCCCCCCCCCCAAAAAAAGAATGGAAAGGATATGTTTCACTCTGAAAGCTTAATTCTGGGTGGAGATTAACTCTCTAACAATTTCAGCCTCCAAAGGTTTGCACATACTTCCTGAATAAAAGTGTCACCCTTATTCCAGGTAACTGAGTGTTTTGTCTTAAAATCTAAACAAAAAGCAACAGTGCATTAGAAGTTTGTAATGTTGACTAGATTTCAACAAGACAGTATTATCTGTGTCTAGACAGAAGTTCTGATCCCTGAGACAAAGCAAGGTATAGAGAAAGGCCACACACCTGTATATGCATGTACACTAATATGACATCTCCCATACTCAATACGCACAGAAACACAGTCTTATTGGTCACTACAGACTTACAAACTCAGTGTTACATCCAGTGACCTTCATCCCAGCACACAAAGCATTGGCTGCTCCCTCATTATTAAACACTCTGAATTGGATGTATCCTGCAGTGAATTCATCTGAAAACAAGAGACAGAAAACAGCATTCAAGGAAAATGCTAGAAATATTTGTCAGTCCAGAGTTTAGTGGTGCCAAGTTCAGGATATACAGTCTAAAATATCAGCCCCATCAGAGGAGCCTCATCTATTCCCATCCACAGATCCCAAGAGCCAGTCTTTGAAAAAAGGTCCCCATCTGCCAGAGCTTGAGTGGAAAAATTTCTGATATGGCAAGGTCTCTACTGAATATCTCCAAGGACTTGTCACAGCAGTTAGCAAGTGCATCCATTGTGGTCCTGTTCACATTTATCTTGCTAACTTTTCTTACATCTCAAGAATAAATAAGAATAAATAAGAAGAGCTTTGAATTATACAGGTCAGGATTAGCATTTACAAAGGGCACATGCTACATATTAGTCATATTAAGCAACATGGCTGTCATCCTAACAACTGAAATAAATCTTCATTTTTTTCTGTTGTTTTGTCCTGTGCACATGGACCTGGTTTGTTCCTAAGAAACCTCTGACTGATAATGAGGTTGCCAAGAGTAGATTTCAGAATCATGTTTCCACAATGCAAATGCCAACTCTCCAGCTTATACCCTGTGCTCTCGGGCAAGTTCCTGGACTCAGTGCTCCAGTCTCCTAATCTGCAGAGTGGGTTATTAATAGTTGAGAGCCCAAGGGCAATCAACTAAATGGAGTGAATCAAAACACAAACTCTTACAGAGAGAAGCAGGCTGTGGTGGATGATAAATGGCTGCTACTTATCATAACTGAGTTTATCACGTGTCCTGCAGAGGGTTCAGTCACATTAGAGACTCACTCTGGCCATAGGGGGAGTAATAAGAGGCTGTCTTCTGAGCATCACCAAAGTCATAGAGCACTGGTGTTGCTGGGCCGTTGTCAGTCCAACACTTCCCTATTCCATATTTCACCGGGTAAATCTACAGGAAACAAAAGAAGTCACTGGGTAAGGATGGCAGCATTGGCAATCTTAGGCACACTAAGCTATACAGAGAAGCACAGCATGTGTTCAGTAACAGATGTTTCCCAACCAGTCAGATAAGAAAGAATTCTTCCCTTTGTCTGTGTCTCTCTGACACCCTAGACCCCTCCCACCTTTCTTTTCTTTCCCCTCCATACTTTTCTCCTCTCTTCTCTTTTACACATACCCCTACTCTTTGGCTTCCTTGGCCCATTACACTTTAGAATAAGGGAAACATGGAACACAATTTGCCAAACCTCAAACACCTGCCTCTCTCTCCACACAGATGAAAAACAGCTTCAGACAACAGTTTCGAGTACCTGGTACAGACCAAATAGGTTATGGCCCATATGCTTCAGGAAGCCACTGTAGGTATGGTATCTCAGCAGGGAGCTGTTCCTCCAATCTTCCAGGGGGCTATTGTTGGGAACATGCCAGATCCCCAGGTTCTCAGCCTGGATGTCGAAGTAGCCAGGGTTCTGGAAAGCAACCAACACTGAGCCTGACCAGACAAGATTTCGCTAAGCAGAAGATCCTCATGCACAGTGTCCAGCACAGCTGGTATCTCTGGGATCCAGGTGGACAGAGGGTCAGCCATGTTCAGATGTCATTATTTCCAAGGACAATGGTCCCACCACCACCACCTACTTACTGAAAACCCTACTTGGAAGGATGCTGAGATTCAAGATAAGCACTTTTCACTTCTTCAGCTCTGTGTTGAAGGACAAACTTCCCACCCTCTCCAGGGCATCCTTGAGCTACACTCACATCCTCATGTTTTCCCAAGTGACTACAGAGTGTACCAACCTTGTAGTCATCACTTGTGGCCCCCTCTGCAGTCCCAAAGGTGTTGTAGTTGGCCCAGTTGCCATCCCCCTCTGGGTAGTCTACTCTGTTGCCTTGCTGACTGGACCAGCGATCGCCCACTGTGCACTTCCCACGCATGTTGTTCTCGTGCACACTGGCCACCAGGGTCCATCCACCACCAGCAGTGGTCATGTCACAGAAGGTCTGGTAGATGGCACTGTTCTCCGTGTAGAGGAAGTAGAGGCCATCTGTAGAGAGAAGCAGTCCACAGTCCTGTGTGCAGGCTACATCGTCCATCTCTTTTCAGAAACAGAATGACTCTAAGGACCACAAACATGGCTAATGCCTCATACCCTGAGTGTCCCACCACAGGTGTCCCTGGGATTGTGCCTGAGTTCAGAAAGCCATGATTCTGTGACTGAGGCAGAACACGGAATTACCCAAACTGACAGGGATGTTTCTCCTAAAGTTAACCATAGTATTATCAAAGGACTTAGCAACTCCACTTGATTGATACCCAAAGAACTGAGAACAGGGACTCAGATATGGACATTCATGTTTGTTACAGCTCTGGACACAAGACCTGAATGGCAGAAACAAGTCAAGTATTTCTCCACATAAAAAGGTATAAGCGAAATATATGCTGTCTAGTAAGCAGAATCATATGTTGTGTATATTCCTATATATCCCATAGATCAAAGAGAATGAAGTGAACTGGAGAAATGCCTCAGTGGTTAAGAGCAAGTACTGCTCTATCAGAGGATTTGGGATAGCTTCCCAGCACTCACATTTGACAGTGTACAAGTCCTTATCACTCCAGCTCCAGAGGACTAGATGGCCTCTTCTGGACTCTACAGGTACCTGCCTACCTGCACATATATGTACAAGTTTCCAAACACAGACGTACATCTGCGCAAGAATATTATCATTAATATAGTAATAATTAATCTTTTTAAAGTAAGGTAACTCTTCTACAACACTTAAGTACCTTGAAGCTTGCTAATGTAATGAGGCGGATACCTTATATAAGATAACAAGAATTGACATATTCATAGATGTAGGAAACAAAACAGCAGCTCACAGGGAATACAGGAATTTGTTACTTGGTGACTACAGAATTTTTATTTAAGGAATGAAAACCTTCTGGAGATGGATAGTGGTGATCCCTCCCATTGTAAAAGTCATTCTTGATTCTGAAAACTCTTAAAATTGGTTAAGTAAAAATTTTACCCACCACGTACATTTGATCACATTTTCTATATAAAAAAAGAAAAATGATTACAGAGGACAAGTCTGATTTGTGTTTGCATTTCTGAGACAGGGTCTCCCCAGGTTGACTTTGAGCTTTTAGTCTTCTGCCGTAGGTTCCCAAGTGTTAGGATCACAGTGTGCTCCTTAAATGTTCATCACTCACCTCGTGCCCCAGTGACCTCCTGCTTGATTTCCTTGCAGCTTCTGAACAAAGGGGAAGACACAGAATTGGCCCGGCTGTTGGTGTCCAGGTTCCCTTTAACAAGAGAAGATGCAGACTTTCACACCCATGGGCACCCAACCTCCCCTGTCATTCCTCCTAAACTCATTCCATGACTTCTCAAAGCCTCCCTCTGAGAATCAACAAGATTTCTAAGTAGGAATAAAGATAAGAGATTTGAAGGTGTGGAGAACTTTTTGTCTAAAGTCTTGAAAGAGAGAATAAAGTGAAGTCCAGCTTTGCAGGTAGGAGAAATGCAGGGAGCCTAATGTGCCTGGAGCATGGGTCGTGAGGTCGACAGTGCAGAGACTGACCAAGAGACCATGGAAGTAAAAGCCTTGCAAATTGGCCTCAATTCTGTAAAGTCCTCTGAGAACATAGAAGGGGTGCAAACAAATGGAAACTTTGGGGTCAAAGCTACCCAGGTCGATGTAGCTCCATGTTTACCAGTCAAGTATTTTTGGATTGTATTCAGTATGTCTATGCCTCAGATCCCTAGTGCCTCATATCTCTCTGCCAAAGATTATCATGTAGAGATCATGTAAGATGGCATTTAGGGACTCGTTTCTTTCCTTAAAGATACTAAAAACCCAGTGAAGGGGAATTACGCATTTTAAAATACCACTGTGTTCGTGTAGAGAGTGGAATTGAAGAAAATATTCTCTGGGAACAAACTAGACCATTCACTTGGTATTGAAACCCTAAAGCATAGGTCCTAATCTTAAGGAGTCACTAGGATGGGACTCAGCTCTTGCAGAAGTACAGGATTGGGACCAGGACCTGTCTCAGCGATGTCATTGATACTGGCCATTTCCTTCAAGAACCAATCAGCATCCAGACTAATCTCAAAGGCATCATCTTTATGGGGATAGACTAGGTTGTATTTACATATCCAGGAATATTTATATATATACACACATATAATACAAACATATACATAAATACATCTGTATATTGGAAATGCTTATATATTCCACAGTTAAACAAATGGAGGCCTTTATTTTGTAGAATGTAGGGGTGGGAGATAAGTTAGAAAGGTTGGAAGGAGGAAAAGGAATGGTACAACAACACAATTATATTTAATTTCCGTTTGTTTAAAAAGGCATAATCAGCCAAGCTATGTTGACCCACATCTTTTTTTTTAACATTTTTTTTATTGATAAAAGAAGAATAAAGAAAAAAAAACAAATTTCCACCTCCTCCCAGCCTCCCCTTTCCCTCCCCCTCCTCCCACTCTTCTCCCTCTCCTCCCACTCTTCTCCCCCTCCTCCCACCCCTCTCCCCCTCCCCCCACTCCTCTCCCCCTCTCTCTCCAGTCCAAAGAGCAGTCAGGGTTCCCTGCCCTGTGGTAAGTCCTAGGTCCTCCCCCCTCCGTCCATATCTAGGAAGGTGAACATCCAGACTGGCTAGGCTCCCACCAAGCCAGCAGATTGCGTAGGATCAAAACTGCGTGCCATTGTCCTTGGCGTCTCATCAGCCCTCATTGTTCGTCATGATCAGAGAGTTCAGTTTTATCCCATGCTTTTTTTGGTAATAGTCCAGCTGGCCTTGGTGAGCTCTCAGTAGATCAGCTCCACTGTCTCAGTGGGTGGGTGCACCCCTCGTGGTCCCGACTTCTTTGCTCATGTTCTCCCTCCTTCTGCTCCTCATTGGGACCTTGGGAGCTCAGTCCAGTGCTCCAGTGTGGGTTGACCCACATCTTTAATTTCAGCTCCCAGGTAGCAGAGCCAGGCAGATCTCTGAGTCTGAGGCCAGTCTGGTCTATAGATGGAGTTCCAGGACAGTCAGGGCTACACAGAAAAACACAATCTCAAAAACAACAAACAACAACAACAACAAGATTATGATCTCTGGGCGCAGAGTCCCAGGTCCTGGAAGTAACCCAGTCTAATGACGACTGTCTTTAAAGCTAGGGGGTGACCTGAGGAAACTGGGGTCCTGCATCAATACTCACCTGAACTGCAAAGTCTGGTGGCCTTGATGATAAATAGCAGGAAGCCGAGTTTCATCATGGTCATCTAGAGAAAAGCAAGAAGGTCACTCTCTATCCAGACCATCTTTTCCCCCATCCCTGTCTCAGCTCCCATCTAGTCCCACTTAAAGATTCGTTTCTTTCCTTTAAACTCCTCGTATCACTGGGTCCTAAAGCAGACCTGAGCCGGAGTCCACTTTTCTTCTTCCTCTGACAGCAATTACCTTCCCCTCCATACCTGGCCAGACACTAAAAGTTGCCCGCTGAGTGGAGATGAGTTCCTCTCTCTCTGCAGAGTCTCTAGTGTGATCCAGGTGAGGCTCTTGTCCTTTTATGGGATGAACCTGGTGGGAATAGCCCAGACTTTGCCAGGCTCCCCCTTTTCTGGCAGGATGCCACTAGAAGGGAAACTTTTATTTACTTCAGGAAAGTTCTTTGTACCGCGATGACTCATGGGATTCAAGTCTCTAAAAGATACATTTAAAATGTCATATTCTAGCGCTATTACCAGGTTTGGGAATTTCAACGAACTGCGCATTTTCCAAAAAGGTAATAGATAAGGAAATTCACAACATTTGACATCCATTTGGGCTTTTTTGTTTGTGTCTTTCTTGCAATACTAAAAAAAAATGGCAAATGTTTATAATTATACTCACTTCATAAGAGAAGAAAACATTTTTGGGAGGCACTTACAATATATAAAAGAGTACATTTCCTGTAGGCCAGGCTGATCTCAAACTCACTGTATAGGTGAAGATGTCCTTGAACTCCTGATTCTCTTCATCCCACCTCCTAAGTGTTGCGATGACAGGGACACACCATCAAATCGTCACTATAAAAAAGGAAAGTTTAACAACAAAATAGGAAATAATCATTTAAGAATAAATATAAAACTTCAGGATGCATAAATTGAGTTCCATATAACCGTCATTATTTGTACTTGATTTTCTCATAATCACTACAAACTTGTGAAATTTTACAATAGACTGAACTTGGGATGAAGTCACTAGAAATCGCCCCTGAAGATGCTTCGTGCTTCCTCTATCCCCGCCTTTTGTTTCTCCAGTTCTTAGATACCACTTTGGCCTATAATGGAATAAATTTCCTTTTCCTCAGCAAAAAAACATCCTCAGTACAAAGCTTTGCTATAATACTGATAATATCGCAATCCTCTGGGAATCACCTTTTGGTAAAGCTTATATTTTATATCTTTGTGTGTTCACAGGACTGGTTTATACAATGTAACTCAGATAGATTCACAGAATAGAGTAAAACAGAGGCATGTAGCTCAGCTGGTAGAACATTTACCTTGTGTATGTGAGCGCTAGGTTCAGTCACTAGGATCATGCAAACAAGGTATGGATGGACATGCCTGAAATTGCTGCCCTTAGGAAGTGGGAGTAGGAGGATCAGAAATTTGGGGTTATCCCTTACTACATTGCCAGAATGGAGGACAGTCTATGGTACATAGGATTCCTGTCTCAAACATAAAAAACAAAGCAAAACAAAAAATAAAACTGTTCACACACAAAGAAAATCTGTACATCTTCTAGCGAACAAATTCAAGATCATTTTTTGCCTACATAGTGAGTTGGAAGTCACCCTCTCTGTGACTTTATCTTAGTGATTCCTAGATTGCTGCTGTAAGGATCAGACTTTAGCAGCTCAGGAATTGAAGGGGGGGCATGGAGTCTCCGACTAATCACTCAATTGACCTTTCTATCTGAGTGAGTAAAACTTAATTCTGGGGACAACCAGAAGGGACAATACACATGCATGCATGCACGTGCGCGCACACACACACATCACCCCTTCAGGGTTTCTCTATCACCTATCTCTCTGCTCTTTCTTTTTTAATACCCTTTTTAGAATCCCCATAACACGTTTGTTACAGAGAGAATTTTCTGCATTACCCAAAGTCACACAGTTCCTACATAATCACTGTCAAACCATTTTTCTGAAACAAGTCAACCCCAATGCATTTCTTAAGCACATCTTTATGCATTTCCTGAGAAACCCACACTTAGTCAAACACTTACCTTTTAGACTTCTCACAGATCAGGAGCCCGTCATCCATAACTGTGTAAATAGGCAGTAACTCTTATAATTGCCAGGAAAACAGGTTACTTACTTTACTTTTCATATTTAGAACCCTGTCCAGTTATCTTAACTAAGCATTCAATTTTTAAAGTTCTACTTACATAAAGTCAATGGTTTAAAGCTTTGTCTTAGCTATGATGACCCCACAACCTGTGAACACACTTCCCAGTATCAAAAACCACTTGAGCTAATTCTTGGGACTCAGTTGTTTTCCTAATCATTAACTTAAACCACAATCTATTTGGCTCCTAAAGTAAAACTTTTAAGTCCTAGCCTGGTGACACTTCCTTGTTCATATTTTCTATCCTTTCCCGGCCTTGCATTATGATGGGCAGGGGCAACATCATATCCTACATTTACCCATATTAATTTTTCCACAAAACTAGCCTCCATTATAATCCTTTTCTATATTTGTTAAAAACCCTTAATCATGAAAACTCTATTTAAACTAACACTGTTCTTGTATAAAATCATTACTTCAATTAAGCAGTACAGCTTAAGAGGAAACATCTTCGTAATAGTCCACAGGTAAAAATGCCCAGTAGAATGGGATACTTCCATGAAATAGCCACACTACATTAAAGGCAATGGGGATTTCCCCACACCCGTTCACACCATGCCAAATACCAGTGAAAAATGGGAGCAGAAAACATGTAAAGGCACAGCTGTAGCAGGAAACATTCTGGAACTGAAGCCCTCCAGGCCTTTTTTCCTCTGAAATTTACCCATCAGGGCCTTGTATTGTGGTGAGCTAACTCTTGAAACTCAATTGGCACCTGCTGCTCCTCTGACATCGCCACCACTAGATGTATCTTTTCTTTGTATTTATTTTTCTCTCACACAATACAGCCCAACTGCAGCCTGCACTCCTCCACTCCTCTTAGTCCCACTCCCCACACCCTCTCCCAGATCCTGCTTCTCCATTCCCTTCTTGTTATGTTGTGTTTAGTTTGTTACCCCTGGGAGACTTGCTCTTGTATTATTATTTTTGACATCTTTGACGTCATAATATATCTCTTCCTTACTGGTACATAGGTCATAGGGACCTTTTCCCTCCTGAGTTTCCCTGGCCAGCCTAGATATTAAGGCTTTTGACTTGTCTTATTGTATCTTGTTTTGTCATGGAGACCAATTCTTTTTTCAAGAGGAAATGGAGAAGAAGTGGATTTGGGGGAGAAGAAAGGTGGGGGGATCTGGGAGGAGTAGAGGTAGGGAAAACTGTGGTTAAGCTGTTTTTTTTTAATGAGAGAATTTGAAGTGGGATTCCCCTCTTATGCTGTGAATATCATTGGTTAGTAAAGGAACTGCTTTGGGCCTATAGCAGAGCTATAGTGGAACAGAGTTAGGCAGGGAAAACTAAACTGAATGCTGGGAGAAAGGAGGTGGAGTCAAGGAGAAGCAATGTAGTCCTGCTGGAGACAGACACCAGAAATTTAGCCAGTAAGCCAAGCCATGTGGCAATATACAGATTAATATAAATAGGTTAAATAAATATGTAAGAGTTAGCCAATAAGAAGCTAATGGGCCAAGCAGTGATTTAATTAATACAGTTTTTATGTGATTACTTCAGGGCTAAGTGGCCAGGAACTAACTAGCAGCCTCCCCTCCTCCAACAAGAACTGATTTTCAATAAAATTTAAAATTGTACATCTTTCAGGACTAGAGAGATGGCTCAGCAGTTAAGAGAGCATGTCACTTTTCCAAAGGGCCTAAGTTAAATTCTCAGCACCCATGTCACCTGTATCCAATACCAGTGACCTCCATGGATGCCCATCCTCATGTGCACACACAACTACCCACACATAGTTAAAAATGAAATAAAAAGTAAATATATCACTCTACGAAGTAAGAACTCTAAAGAGAGACAAGCCTCCAGGCTTAGTTGACATATTAGTTCGTTTGTCTTCAGGGCCATAGGTTCTTCACTGCCGGCGGCAGTGCCCTGTTAGAGCCATAGCAGGTGTCAATTGAAGTTCAGGTATCAACTTATCAGAAGAAAAACTCCATCATGGAAATGTCTTGTTCAAGCAAGGCTTATGCGAATACAGACTTCAGAATATCCTTTACTTATGCTGTGCCTTCACACTGTTGATGCTACATGTTCTTCTCTGGTATCTGCTATGATGTACTTATATATGGGGAGTCCCTCCATTGCCTGTCTTGTAGGCTGTTTTTTTTTTTTTGTCATGAATGCATCCCTATCTACTGGGGATGTCTATCTATGGATTGTCTAGAGGATCACTCCTCCTTAAGCTGTCTTGTCCATTTGATATCAATAATGTTAGCTTCTACAGAGTTCTGAGGAATAAAGATAGATCCAAAGAAATGCTACACAAGTTAGCAATTATAAATACCTGAGAACTGTTTTATATCACAGCTCAGGTTAACATAGAAAAATTATTTAATTTCCCCAGCTGACAAGATAGTTGTACATTATTAGGTGATATAAAGCTTCAGAGTAGCCTTAGAATAGACCAAGTGCCTTGCTAATGGTTTTTAAGATAAACTATTCCCAGGAAAAGCAGTCCAGCTCACAAGGACATAACAGCCAGTTTTCTGATTTGATGACGTTTCCCTTTTTATCTCCCTAGATAACAAAACAACTGGTACTTTCTATATAGTTGTAAGTAAGAGTTGAGATTTATTTCATATGAGTTTTTGAGATGATTCTGCTTTTTACCATTTACTTAAGAAATGGATTACAAATTGGCACCCCACCTGGCCAACTAAATCCACTTAAAACCTGAGAGAGTTTGGGAAGGAATTCTAGATATAAAAAAACAGAGTATAAGGCAGTTTCTTGCTCTGTTTGCTGGCGACAAGCAGAAACATGGCTCTTTTAAGAGGTTTCCTGACTCAGCTTTAGTGGCAGGAACTGCACAGTTTCTTTAAGGGAAGGCTTCCTGATTCATGTTAGTTACAGGAACAGCGTTGGATCCTTTTTTGGGTTGATGTCACCACCCACTTTGGGTTCGGATGCTTATGTGCCCACTTGGGGATGGAAGGAAAGTAGCTAAGACCATGACCAGGGCTCAGCACTCCCAGCCTGGGCAGGCAGCAGGATTGAGTCTGCTAGGCTTGCATAGGCAGGAGAGCATGGCAGATTCTAAGCACCATATACAAAGATATTTCCAGGCCATACAGTGCGCTGCATGGCAGATTTAGCTTTTACTCAGATAAAAATGGTTCATATGATGCATGGTGCTTTCCAGAGTTTAGGTAGTGAGGATGGCTCCCACCAGGCAGTCTCAGAGGCAGTAAACATGCTTCCTCCATGTTGGACTGGGTGGAGGAAACAGGGCCTTATTGGCCCTAATGAAGTCACTTAGCAAAAAAAGGAAAAGACACTTCTGGTCAGAAAATAACTACAGATCACAATAAAGACAGATTCAGATAAAAAAAAGACCTCTAAATGGGTCACGTATTGGATAAATGTACATAGGCTTGGGAGAGAGAAGAAAAAGAGTATAGAGAATTATAAAAAGAAGTAAATAGTTTTTTTTTAAAAAATAAAACAAAGTCTTTAAAGAGACAGAGTAAACTTGTAGAAAAAGTAATAGGAATAAAGAAAAATAAGCCACATAAAGATGGAATATACACAGTGTGGATTATGTATATTATTGCGTTTTCTTTGATTGTTTTCTTTTTTATTACTTAAAAAAATCAATCCAAATTCCCACTCCTTGCCCTCCTCCCATTCCATCCTCTCCTCCCATTCCATCCACAGACCCTCCCACCCCACCCCTTTCCAATCCTAAGAGAGGGCAATGCATCCTGCCCTTTGGAAAGTTCAAGGCCCTCCCTACTCCATCTAGATTGAGCAAGGTATACATTCAAAGAGACTAGGATCCCAAGAAGCCAGAACATGGAGTAGAGACAAATCTCAGGGTCATTATCAGTGGCCCCTCAGTCTGCCCCAATTGTCAACCCCCTTCAGAGGGACTTGTTTGTTTCCATGCTTGTTCACTCCCAGTCCAGTTGGAGTTGGTGAGCTACCATTAGCTCAAGCAAACTGTCTCAGTGGATGAACCACTCATAAGTGGATACTAGCCATAAACAAAGGACATTGAGCCTATAGTTCATGATCCTAGAGAAGCTAAGTAATATGGTGAACCCAAAGAAAAACATGTATAGATCCACCTGAAAATTGGAAACAGACACAATCGCCTGGCAAAATTAGGAGCATGGGGGTGGGGGATAGAAAGAAGGCAAGAAGGGGAAGAGAAAGAGAGAAAGGGAGGATTAAGAAGAACTTGAGGGAATGGGATAGTTGAGACGGAGAAAGGACAAATATGAGAGCAAGGAAAGAGATATATTGATTGAGGGAGCCATTATGGGGTTAGCAAGAAACCTGGCTCTAGGAAAATTCCCAGGAATCCACAAGG
This sequence comes from Microtus pennsylvanicus, assembly GCF_037038515.1. NCBI lineage: Eukaryota > Metazoa > Chordata > Mammalia > Rodentia > Cricetidae > Microtus > Microtus pennsylvanicus. Next base: position 91,323,239 of record NC_134588.1, read on the forward strand.
ATGACCCCAGCTAAGACCCTAAGCAATTGAGGAGAGGGTGCTCGAACTTTGCCGTGTATTCAAACTGATGACTGTCTTAAATATCACTATAGAACCTTCATCCAACAACAGATGGAAACTGAGGCAGAGTCCCACATCAGAGCACTGGACTGAGCTCCCAAGGTCCAGTTGAAGAGTAGAAGGAATGAAAATATAAGCAAAGAGGTCAAGACCATGAGGGGTTTATCCACTGAAGCAGTTTGCCTGAGCTAATGGTAGCTCATCACCTCCAGCTGGACTGGGAAGGAACAAGCATAGGACCAAACTAGTAGGCTAAGATCAAACACAGCAATGATAACTTTTGCTGGAGAGGATGTAGAGTCAGAGGAACATGCCTCCATTGCTGAGAGAGCAAAGGGGGAGGAGGAGAGGAGAAGGGGAGAAGGGAGGGGTAGTTGAGGAAACAGGGTCATCAAGATGGGGAAAGAACAGAGAGGGAGACCAAGGAAAGAGATATCTTGGTTGAGGGAGCCAACATGGGTCTACCAAGAAATTTGTCAGTAAGGAAATTCCCAGGAATTCACAAGGATGACCCCAGCTAAGACCCTAAGCACTAGTGGAGAAGGTGCCAGAACTGGCCTTGCCATGTATCAGATTGATGACTATCTTACATGTCATCATAGAACCTTTATACAGCAATTGATGGAAGCAGAGGCACAGATCCACAGGGGAACACTGGACTGAGCTCTCAAAGTTCAGTTGAAGAGTGGGAAGAGTGAGAAAATGAGCAAAGAGGTCAAGACCATGATGCAAATACCCACTGAAACAGCTTGCCTGAGCTAATGAGAGCCCACTAACTCTGGCCTGACAGCAGTGGAACCAACATAGGATCAAGTAGGTTCTCTGAATTGGTGGACAGTTATATGACTGGGGTAGACTGTGCGGCTAACTGGCAGTGAAAACAGGATCTATCCCTACTGTTTGTACTGGCTTTTTGGAACCCATTCTCTTTGAAGGGATATCTTGCTCAGTCTAGATATAGTGGATAGGGTCTTGGTCCTGCTTCAAAGCAATGTGTTAGATATTGTTGATGCCCATGGGAAACCTTAACCTCTCTGAGGAGAGAATGGGAGTGGTATTGAATTGATGATGGAGGGAGCATGAAGAAGGGAGTGAGTGGGAACTAGAATTGACATATAAAATGAGAAAAGGTAATTTTTAAAAAATAAATTAAAAAGGAAGTTACTATTACCAACTTTTTAGAATAATAATGAAATGCAGGTTAGTAATTTGTCACCTATTACAATTAAACTTGTAGTCATATTAGGTATGTTTTCAATGTCAAACAGGGATATATTTTAGATTGATATGTCATTTCCATTCACTTCAGAGATATGCAGAATATGGCATTTAAGATGTTTTAATAGCATAGGTTCTTTTATTTTATGACAATGAGACATGTCTGCTCCTGGCAGCACCCATCTATTTTAGAAAAGATGGTGCACATTGAAGTAACTACACATGAAGTTTACTTTCTTTGTGGCAAATGTAAACCACTGGAAAAGAAATGCCTTTGCCTCAACTGCTGGTAGTATGCTGTCATAATTGGACAAGAAGGAGACAAAAAAGAGTGATTGCCAAAATTTGTCAAGACAAGGTGGAACAGTCCTTAAAAAATACTGCTTCACAGAAAAGTCTGTTAAATATCCTGGACCTTTAGGCCAAAGATGGATGCCACAACATTGCAGAGGAACCCTGGGTGACTGTCCAGGCAGCCAGCTCTTTCTGTCATTTCTTACATTTTTTGTAAGTCTCTTGTTTGCACTTCCTACTTACTCAGTTAATATTATTTCCCTCACGTCTCTGAGGTAGTTGAAGACTGGATAGTTATAGTTACTGTTTCTCTTGTTTACGAGACTTGGAAAAGAAATTTACTAAAGAAGTGTAATGTGTATAAGGTTGAGAGAGTAAAAGATAGTTTTGGATGGTAATGAAAGTTATAAGAGAAAGTAAATTAGGAACAAGAATTTGGACTCACCAAGATAAGACAGATAATGAAGTATTTTCTTTGAATTTGTCAAATACACATGGACTAGACATTGCTGATATATTTATTGCCTTTATATATTGTATATAGTTATTGTACTTATTGATTATAGTTTTTCTTATATTAGTTACAGCCTTATTTTTTATAGAAAGGGAAATATCATGATATTTTATTTGTGTTTTAATAACTAAAGCTTGCCTGAATGATGGAGGAAGGTCATTGGCTAATAAAGGAACTGCCTTGGCCCATTTCATTGGTTAGAAGATAGGTGGGAGGAGTAAACAGAACAAAACGCTGGGAGGAAGAGGAAGTGGGGTCAGACTCGACAGCTCTCCTCTCGGGAGCAGACGCCTCACGAGAGACACCATGCTCCCAGCTCCCAGGCAGACACAAGCAATGAAGCTCCGGCCCAGGATGGACATAGGCTAGAATCTTCCCGGTAAGCGCACCTAGGGGCGCTACACAGATGATTAAAAATGGGCTAAATTAATATGTGAGAATTAGCCTAGAAGAGAATGGGCCAAGCAGTGTTTAAAAGAATACAGTGTCCGTGTAATTATTTCGGGTAAAGCTAGCCGTGCAGGCGGCCGGGGTGTTGGGGATGCAGCCCTGCCGCCGCTCCTTATTACTACACCTGAAAATCAGAGTGCAAAGCTAGTTGCACTAGTCAGCCATACAAGCCAAAAGTGATGGCACACACCTTTTAATCCCAGCAGCCACACTAGTTAGCCATAGAGACGGAGGAGATGTACAACTTTAATTCCAGCACTAGGGAGGAATATAAGTTGGAATGAGACAAGAATTCACTCTCTTTTTAGTCTGAAGATTTTGTAGAGGTAAGAGCTCTCTAATGGCTATCTGCTTTGCTTTTCTGTCTTCAGCTTGAACCCCAATATCTGTCTCTGGGGTTTTATTATTTGTGCTACAACTTTTATTCATTGTTTTCATGGTGTGTGTGTGTGTGTGTGTGTGTGTGTGTGTGTGTGTAAGGGTATATGGAAGTCAGAAGACATTTTGAGGAATTAGTTTTATCTTTCCTCCATGTGGGTTCTGGGAATTAAACTCAAGTTTTTAGGCCTGGTTGTGAGTGAGTCATCTTATTGGCTCTGTCCATCTTTATAATCGAGACAGGGAATCTCCCTAAACCTGGAGCTTGCCCATATCGCTAGACTGGATGTCTGGCAGGGCCCAGAGATTCCCCATCTCTGTTTTCTCAGAGCTGTGAGTCAGGTACATGTTGCTCTACCCAATTTTTATGTTTTTATGTATGTGGTGGGGATCCAAACTGATGCTTGAGCAGTGTAACAACTAATCTTGGCTGTCAACTTGACTACATCTGAAATCAGCTAAAATTGAAGCAACTGGGCATGCTAGTGATAGATTTTCTTGACTGAATCATTTGAGGCGAGAAGACACACCCTATACCTAGACCACACCTCTGCTTGCAGCCCAATAAAGTGTTATGGAAGAAGAAAGCTTTTGCTTTTTGCCTGCTTGTCTTCACTCTTGCTGGTGAGTTTGTAGATTCTGTTGCTGAGACATTTTTCTGCTGGTGTTATAACATGCTTCTCTGAGATTCCTACATAGACTGAAGAATGGCAGCTCTCCAGGCTTTCCCTGGGACTCCAGCAGCACACTGGGACTGCTGAGACATCCAGGCTCATGCACTCAACAACCACTGTGTCCTTGGCTTTTCCTTTGGAGACTCGGGAAACATCTGTTGTTGGACTACTAGAACTATAGACTGTAAGCTATTCTAATGAATCTACCTCTAACAACTCTCTCTCTCTCTCTCTCTCTCTCTCTCTCTCTCTCTCTCTCTCTCTCACACACACACACACACACACACACACAATCAGTTCTGTTCCTTTAGAGATCCCTGATTAATATACCTAAAAGCCCTTTACCTTTTACCCTGTGAATGAATGCTTTGTTGTGAATTGTAGCACAAATTCTAATTGGTCTTAATAATAAAAACCCAGAGTCAGATTCAGGGTTAAATGTTGAAAGATCAGAGAAGTAAAGGAACCAGTCACTAGTGAGATTTTTACCTCTTCTAAATTCTCAGACTAAAGTAGGTAGGTCCTGTCTCCATGAATTCTCAGACTGAACGGGCTGAGCTCTGGTCTCCTCCTGCCTTATATTCCTCTCTTTGCCCAGTTGTATCCTTTTCTTTCTTCACTTCCCTAGTGCTGGGATTAATCATGTGTGACTTTCAAGTGCTGGGATTTAAGATGTGAGCCACCATTCCCTGGATCTATTTATTTCTCTTTTAAACTGGATCAATCTTGTGTAGCCCAGGGTGGCCTTGAACGCACAGAGATCTTCCTGCTTTTGCCTCCTGAGCACTGGGATTAAAGATGAGTGCCGCCACTGCATGGTCTCTATGGCTAACTAGGGTGGCTAGCTCCACACTCTGTTCTTCAGGCAAGCTTTATTTGTTAAACCACAAACAAAATATAACCACAATAAATGATTATCAGATTGTACACATCACACTTTTTAAATCTATCAAAATGGTGATATTGTGTTTATCTGCATTTTACCATAAGTTTATTTTAAATTCCACCTTTTTATGCCCAGACCTCAAACCCCAGTGATCCTATAGCAGCCCCTGCAGCAAAAACCCACAGTAAGAAGCCACAGGTTACACATAAAACATCACCTTTAGGCTTGGATGCCAAAAGCCCCTTGCACCAGCAATTTCTGTCCAAGCAGATCATGTCAATTCACTCAGCCTACATTCCTATTGCAGTCTCAGCCCCACAGCTTCCCCTCCTCCAAGCTGTGTCATCAACCCTGAGCCCTTGCTCAGAGTTACTTCTATGGTGCTGCACGGGACCTGATTCTTAGGCTTCTGACTGCAGAGGCTGAGCAATCCTCTCAGTGTCTACCACCCCCCATTCGCACCAGCAAACATCATAGAATCCTGCTTGTTTGTGGAGAGTGCCCCTCCTCTCCTTCTTCGCCACGCAGAGGAGACAAGCAATGCTCCCAAAGAAATATGGTGCCTGTTTTTCTTTCTATCAGAGAAAGACAGTGAGCTCAGTGGAGCCCTGGAAGGTGTGTGTGTGTGTGTGTGTGTGTGGGGGTGTCATTGTTTGGAAAAAGAAGTCTCAGCACAAGTAAACAAAAAGTTCGGGGTGGTTTAGCCTCAAATGACAATGGTGTTACTAGGTAACTCCTTCAGAGAACACACGCCTCTTAAAGCAGACACACAGTCTTTCTTTACTGCCTGGCAGACTACGCAGGGAATCATGTATCCCAAAATGTATAGCTACAAACCTTATTGTTCTTGTCTTTTTATGTATAAAAACCATACCCTGGTTGACATATTCTTCATTTATCAAAAACAGTTACCAATAAACAGAACTACAAAAGCAAAGAGGCAAGGTTAGTGCATTTAGAGACTTTCCCAGAGCTATGAACTATATTGATTTAGGTCTTTGCTCTCATTTTGGCAGGTGTATGGATCTATATAGTGGACTCTTAAGTTAGGATGGTGCTTTGGTACATCTAACATAGTTGTTTTGCTTATGTTCCGAGAGCCTGTTACAGTGGTACCCATATTCAATGCATGATCAGTGCACTCTTCCTCTGGTGCTCCATCTCTTCTGTTCCAGTGTCCTTTCTCTGTTCTCTATCACTGCTGTTTGCACTTTCCCTCAGTGGAATGGAGTCCTTCCCCCTAGGTGTTACTTCATCTTTGTACACAGTATTATCTTAGTGTAATAATAAGGCCATTACATTGTTTACCTGTCTCCTTTGGCAGTTCCTTCAAAACTGTTATGAGACTATATTTGTTAAGCCAATATTTTCTTTATAAATTTACACAGCTCCATAAGTTCTAACAAAAGAAAACAGAACTACTTCTGGGTCTAAGATCGGTGTTTAAAAGCATGTATTCCCTTCCAGGAGGACTCAAGTTTCATTCCTAACACTCTTGTCAAGTGACTGACTGCTGCCTATAGCTCTAGTTCCAGGGAATCCAATGCCTTTAGCCTCTGTTGCACCATCTGGGGACCAAGCATTCAACACGCAAGCCTGTAGTAGACAATCTGTATTCATTCCTCCAGTCCCCATCCCATATCTTAAATTGTATCTGTGTTTTTCATTGTTCTGTAGACATTTTCTCTAAATTGAAACCATTTTTTTTTCTGGAGGGAGGAGTAAGGCTGATAAGACTCATGAAGTAAACATAACCTATAAGACTCAGAATGTTCATGCAATTAATCAGATTCATAAAGACCCTTTCTCCTCATCTTTTCAAAATGTCCTAGTTTTATTTCTTCTGCTATAATAAGATACTCTAACAAAAGCAACTTATGGGAGAAAAGGCTTATTTTAGCTCAAAATTCCAGGCTACAGTCTATCACTGTGGGAAGTTAAGGCGGGAAATTGACATCCACAATTGAAAGAAGAGAGAAATGAATCAATGTAAGCATGGTTAGTGCTCAGCTAACTTTTTTCTTTTTTTTCTTTTTATTAAAATTTCCACCTCCTCTCTTCCTCCCATATCCCTCCTCCTCTCCCTACTCCCCCTCCCCCCCTTCTCCAGTCCAAAGAGCAGTCAGGGTTCCTTGCCCTGTGGGAAGTCCAAGGTCCTGCCCCCTCCATCCAGGTCTTGGAAGGTGAGCATCTAAACAGGCTAGGCTCCCACAAAGCCCGTTCATGCAGTAGAATCAAAACCCAGTGCCATTGTCCTTGGCTTCTCAGTCAGCACTCATTGTCAGCCACGTTCAGAGAGTCCGGTTTGATCACATGCTCCATCAGTCCCAGTCCAGTTGGCCTTGGTGAGCTCCCATTTGATCAGCCCCATGTTTCAGTGGGTTGGCGCACCCCTTGTGGTCCTGACTTCCTTGCTCATGTTCTCCCTCCTTCTGCTCCTCATTTGGACCTTGGGAGCTCAGTCCAGTGCTCCAATGTGGGTCTCTGTCTCTATCTCCATCTATCGCCAGATGAAGGTTCTATGGTGATAGGCAAGATAAATTATAGTATATCTTGTGGCTATAGTATAGGGCCTGTTCAGGCACTCTCTCCTCAGGTGCACAAGGAACAAGCTGGGGACATCTCCTTGGACACCTGGGAACCCCTCTAGAGTCAAGTCTCTTGCCAACCCTAAAATGGCTCCCTTAATTAAGATATCTACTTCTCTGCTCCCATATCCACTCTTCCTCTATCCCAACCATCCCATTCCCCCAAGCTCTCCCCATCCTCCCCTTCTCCCTTCTCCCTTCACTCTCCCCTTACCAAAAGCAATCTATAAATTCAACGCAATTCCCATTAAAATCCCAACAAAATTCTTCACAGACCTTGAGAGGACAATAATCAACTTTATACGGAAAAACAAAAAACCCAGGATAGCCAAAACAATCTTATACAATAAAGGAACTTCTGGAGGCATTAATTACCATCCCTGACTTCAAACTCTATTACAGAGCTACAATAATAAAAACAGCTTGATATTGGCATAAAAACAGAGAAGTCGACCAATGGAATTGAATAGAAGAGCCGGGTATTAACCCACAAACCTATGAACACCTGATTTTAGACAAGGGAACTAAAAGTATACAATGGAAGAAAGAAAGCATCTTCAACAAATGGTGCTAGCATAACTGGATGTCAACCTGTAGAAGAATGAAAATAGATCCATATCTATCACCATGCACAAAACTCAAGTCCAAATGGATTAAAGACCTCAATATCAATCTGAACACACTGAACCTGATAGAAGAGAAAGTGGGAAGTAGTCTACAACACATGGGCACAGGAGACCACTTTCTATGTATAAACCCAGTAGCACAGACTATAAGGGAGACATTGAATATATGGGACCTCCTAAAACTGAGACACTTCTGTAAAGCAAAGGACACTGTCATTAAGACAAAAAGGCAACCTACTGATTGGGAGAAGATCTTTACCAATTATGCATTAGACAAAGGTCTGATCTTCAAAATATATAAAGAACTCAGGAAACTAGACTTTAAAATGCTAATTAACCCAATTAAAAATGGGGCACTGAACTGAACAGAGAATTCTCAACAGAAGTAGTTCAAATGGCCAAAAGACACTTAAGGTCATGTTCAACCTTCTTAACAATCAGGGAAATGCAAATCAAAACAACTTTGAGATACCATCTTACACCTGTCAGAATGGCTAAAATAAAAAAACACCAATGATAGTCTTTGCTGGAGAGGATGTGGAATAAGGGGAACACTCATCCATTGCTGGTGGGTGTTGTAGGTGGATCTTCTTTCTATGTGTTGCTTTCATTGGTTAATTAATAAAGAAACTGCTTGGCCTGATAGGTCAGAACATAGGTGGGTGGAGTAGACAGAACAGAATGCTTGGAAGAAGGCAATGAGACAGATGCCGTAGCTCTCCTCTCCGAGATGGATGCAGGTTAGAATCTTCCCGGTAAGCCACCACCTTGTAGTGATACACAGATTACTAGATATGGGTTAAATCAAGATGTGAGAGTTAGCCAGTAAGAGGCTAGAGCTAATGGGCCAAGCAGTGTTTAAATGAATATAGTTTCCGTGTAATTATTTTGGGTAAAGCTAGCCAGTGGCCGGGAGCTGGGCAGCGGGAAGTGGCCCGCAGCTCCTTTTACAGGTGGGAATGCAAACTTGTGTAACCGCTTTGGAAATCAGTGTGGTGGTTTCTCAGGAAATTCGGGATCAACCTACCCCAGGATCCAGCAATACCACTCTTGGGAATATACCTAAGACATGCTCTATCATACTACAAAAGCATTTGTTCAACTATGTTCATAGCAGCATTATTTGTAATTGCCAGAACCTGGAAACAACCTAGATGCCCCTCAATGGAAGAATGGATAAAGAAAGTGTGAAATATATATGCATTAGAGTACTACTCAGCGGTAAAAAACAACGACATCTTGAATTTTGCATGCAAATCGATGGAAATAGAAAACACTATCCTGAGTGAGATAACCCAGACCCAAAAACATGAATATGGTATGTACTCACTCATAAGTGGATTCTAGCCATAAATAAAGGACATTGAGCCTATAATCTGGGATCCTAGAGAAACTAAATAAGAAGGTGAACCCAAAGAAAAACATATAGTTATTTTCCTGGATATTGGAAGTAACTTTTTCCTTTTTATCCAGCCCAGGACCTAAGTCCTGAGTAATAACGCTACCCACAGCCATTAATGCAAACAAGGAAAACTTCATCTCTGTGTTAATTAATTCATTGACACAATAGTGGCATGAATATTATAAAGGTAAGCAATAATTCCTGATTGCATTTAAGGCTTGCTCTACATGATGTAACTCATAGTGGCATCATTATTGGGTCTAATAACCTGTGGTTAGAGACTTGTAGATCCTAGGGGAGACCCTACTACTATTATTAGCTAAATAGACATAGTTTTTTTTGTTTCATTATTTACAAATTTATTATTATTATTATTAATTTCAGATTACCCCCTCTCTCATGTTTCCTTCTCTCAAATTCATGGTGGGACGTTTGGTTAATATAGTCTCTGAGAAAGAAGATTTTTTTCCACTCTTACTATTTCTTAGTTGCCTGTAGTTCTTTGTGTAAGATTGAGGCCTTGTGAACTTCCCCCTTCCACATTAGCCTGTCTATTGGTGTTTCTGGGCATAGATTAAATCTACTTCTCATGAAATTCTTATACCCACTGTTCAATGCATCTTTCAGTACTCAATCTTTAAAATCAGTGAAGCTTCTATTTAGAATAGATGAGACTCCTAACTGGTCAAGGGGCAGAGAACAAAAAATTGGAAAATATTTTTTCTTTAAAATTTTTACTATATTTATTTTGTGTGGATGCACATGGCATAGTGCATGAGTGAAGGTCAGAGGACAACTTATGGTTGTTGCTTCTTTCCTTCCACAATGTGGGTCCCAGGGAGGCAATTAGCATTTCCCACTGAGATAGCTCTCAACCCCCCCTTTAACTTAAGGGCATTTATTTTTTCTCTCTATTCTCTTTTCTCTTGTCTCTCCTTCTCATTCCATTCTGCTCTTCTCTCCTCCTTTCCTCACTCCCTATTTTGTTGAGATATGGTCTATCTATGTAGCACAGACTAACCTTGAACTTTCAGTACTTTTGCTCAAACCTCCCAAATACTGGGAAAATAAACATGTACCAGTACTTGCAGATAATGCCATCTCTTTAATAATATGTTAATGAGGGTAGGAAGCTGCCCACAGTGTCGACACTGTTTTTTTTTCCTCCTCCACTCTTGTGTACACAAGACTGGCAGCAAACTTACTGTATAGATAAGGTTGGCCTTGAAATCCCAATCCTCCCACTTTCACTTCCCTAGTATCATAGATGTGCACTACCACATCTGGCACGATGCCTGTTCTTAGCGTTCAAGTGTAGTAAACATAACAAAAGCCTTTGGTTCCAAAGGCAGTGGTTTGCATGCTTGTAGTATCCCAGTACTAACTTTCTTATCACTAAGGCTGCTAATAGAACCCCTTCCCCACATCCTTTTTATTTTTAGTTCTTGTGACAGGATCTCACTTTGTGTTCCTGGCTGGCCTGAAACTCACTATGCAGTCTAAGTTGTCATTAAACTCATGGTAGTCCTATTGTCTCTGCCTCCTGGATGTTAAGGTTACAATAGTGCTGGTCTAACATTTCTCTATCAGTTATAAACACGTTATCAAGCTGGCTGTTACAGTTCTGTGTCTTCCAAAGGCTCTGGGTTGAAGGCTTCATTGCTAATCTGTGGTGCTATTATAACTATTCAGGAGTGAGGTACAGAAGGAGGAAGTTAGAACTGGGGGTGTGCCCTTGAGGGAGGTGTTGGGGCCTGGCCTGGTTCCTTCACCTTTCTTCCTTTGCTTTGTAGTCACCATGGCTACCATTTGTTTTCCACCCTGATGTTTCCACCACAGGCCCAAGCAACAGTGCCAACTGTCTACTGATTAAAACTGCAGCCATTATATAGATACATATATACTTTTCTTCCTTGGGAACTGATTATCTCAGGTATTTTGTCACAGTGAAAGAAAGATGACCAACACTCTGAATGCCACACATTTTAGGTATTAATGAGTTAGGAAGATAGGCTGATTGATGCCTGCCCACCTCAGAGACTTCAGCCTCCAAGTGACTCTGCTTATATTTTGTGGCTAGAAGAATTCCACAGTTCAGTTCAACTTCAACAAAAAGAAGTGGTATCCCTTGTGCCTCCTATGAAGGGAAATGAATGTTAATGATTACCTGAGATGACTTATGATGATGTGATAGTCTTTTGTTTTTAAATTTTTATTGATTTATTTTTACTTTATGTGCATTGGTATTTTGCCTATATGTATGTCTGTGTAAGGGTTTCAATACCCTGGACCTAGAGTTCATAGACAGCTGTGAGCTGCCATGTGGGTGCTGGGAATTGAATGCAGATTTTCTGAAAGAGCAGTCAGTGTTCTCAACTAATGAGCTATCTCTTCAACCCCAAGATGATATTTCTTATTACATCATTTGAGGTGAGAAGATTTACCTTAATTCTAGACCACACCTCTGCTGGCAGTCCACATAAAAAGATTTGAATGAGGAAGCTTTTGCTTTTGGTTTTTTATTTTATTTTATTTTTTTACTTTTGCTGGTGAGGTTGTATATCCTGTTTCTGAGGCTTTTCTTTGCTGGTATTCTAACATACTTCTCTGAGATTCCAACATAGACTGAACACTGGCAGCTCTGTGAGATTTCCTTTCCCTGGAAGTCCAACATCAGACTGGGACTGCTAAGATATTCAGTCTCATGCACTCAACTAACACTGGGTCCTTGGCCTTTCCTTTGGAGACTTGGGAGACATCCATTGTCAAACTAGTAGGAGCACAGCCTGCAAGCTACTCTAATGAATACCCTTATAAAACACACACACACACACACACACACACACACACACACACAGAGAGAGAGAGAGAGAGAGAGAGAGACAGACAGACAGACAGACAGACAGACAGATAGACACAGACACACACTATCAGTTCTGTCTTTCAAAGAACCCTGAATAATACACCCAACAATATTTTTACCAAATGAGTTAGTTCCCCAGCCACTGTGAGTGGATCTTTTGTTATGAATGGATGTCAGATTGTACACATCACCCTTTCTATATCTATCAAGATGATGATATTGTGTTTGTTTTCATTTTATTACAAGTTTATCTTAAATACCACCTTTTAGTGCACAGATCTCAAACCCCAATGATTCTGTAGCAGCCCCTGGAGCAAGAGCCCCCTGTGAGGAGAACCAAGTGGCCCATATACCACCTTGGATCTAGATGCCAAAGAGCCCTTGTACAAGCAATTTCTGTCCAAGCAGATCATGTCAATTATCTCTGTCTACACGATGAGCACCCTGATTGCAGCCTCACCTGCATGGCTTACCCACCTTCCAGCCCTGTCACCACTCATGAGCAAGCACTTGCCTAGAGTTACTTCTCTGGTGCTGCACAGGACACCAGATTTCTAGGCTTTTGGCTACACAGACTTGGTAATTCACTCAGCCTATACTATCCCACATCCACAGCAGGAGACATCATAGAATCCTTAGTGCTGTGGACAGCATTCATCCCTACTTCTTTCCCCATGCAGGGGGACAAATAATGTCCCAAAAGGAATATGGAGCTTGTTTTTCCTTCTAACCAAGAAAGACAGTGAACTCAGAGGAGGAGGAGGAGGAGGAGGAGGAGGAGGAGGAGGAAGAGGAGGAAGAGAGAGAGAAAGAGAGAGAGAGAGAGAGAGAGAGAGAGAGAGAGAGAGAGAGAGAGAGAGAGAGAGAGAGAGACTGTTTGGAAAAAGAAGTCTCAGCTGTTGTGATCTATCTGCCCTCACTCCCCCTGACCAACAGAAGAACTGCCTTGTGTTCTGTAACCGACAAAGGATGTTTGTGTTCTTTCTGGCAGGTGCTTTTCCACAGAAGCAGTAGAGGTATAAAAGGCTTTAGCTTGGGATAAAAAAAAATGGTTGCTGTTCTTCTACCTGAAAAGAAGCCTCCATGTCTCAATCCCGGCACCCCCCACCAGTCTTGGCATCCAGGCTGTGCTGGTGCAGCATCAGCACAAGTAAATAAAAAGTTCGGAGTTGTTCAACTAACTTATCTTCTAATGACAATGGTATTATGAGGTAACTCCTCTAGACAACACACAGACTAAGAGTCAACAGACAGTCTGTATTTACTAACTTGAAGACTACACAGGGAATCCTGTATTCCAAATCATGTAGCTATAAACCTTACTATTCTTGCCTTTTCCCTTGTTGACACACTGTTCAATTATCCAAAGCAGTTACAAATCAGCAGAACTACAAAAGCAAAGAGGCAAGGTTATTACATTTAGAGACTTTCCCAGAACTTTGAACTATAATGATTTAGGTCCTTGTTTCATTTTAGCATGTGTATAGGTTTATGTGATGGACTCCTTAAGTTAGGATGTTGCCTTGGTACATCTAACATGGTGTTAGTTGTGCTAAACTCCGAGAGCCTGTTACAATGGTCTCCAGACCACATATTCAATGAGTGATTAGTAAACTCTCCCTCTGGCGCTCCATTACCTGCTCTATCTCTCCTGTCTAATATAATTCTTCCGTTCTCTAAGTATCACTGCTATTTGCACTTCCTCTCAGGTGTTGCTTCATTCCTGTACACAGTGTTATCTTAGTTCAACAGCAAGGCTGTTGCATTGTTTACATGGCTCCTACAGCAGTTCCTAGGAAAATTTTATCAGACTGTACTTGTGAAGCCAGTATTTTCTTTGCAAATTTTCACAGCTCTGTAAGGTCTAACAAAAGAGAATAGGACTACATCTGGGTCTAAGGTCGCTGTTCAAATAAAATGTATACTTCCTGTAGCACTAGACTTAGTGCTTACTGTCAGTGAGGATGGTTCATGTTCATTCAGTGACATATTGTTGTTTGTGATTCAACCTGCACAGTACAGTTGTTCATCAATATGTCTTAGATTCCATGAGAAATGATCATTCTGACATCAGCACAGAGTTGCTATAATGAAAAAAATCCCCCGAAAGGCTAAAGACTTAGCACAAATCTAGGGTTTGATACTGCTTAGATACAAGTGATTTCCATGTTAGCTTTATATCCAATAAATATTCCTTTCATTTATTCTGATAATTGATCTGCAGCTATAGTTTAGATTTTCTAACTAACCATTCTATCATCTGGAAGAAATAACTTATTTCTCTTTCTGTTTCCCCTCAACCTCAGTATTCACACCAAACTTTTATAACAATCTCCATCTCAAAGGGGTGCTGTGAGGAGAGAGAGGAAAAGGCCAAAAAGAGAATGGATGCAGACATGGGGGAAGGATTACACTTTTCTTCCTTTGCAGAAATCTCTCCTGTACTTCCTAGTCTTGGAGGGAGGCAGAGACCCAGATGCTGGGACATAAAAGGAATGATCCCTTCCTCATACCCTTCTGCGAATCCATAATACTGGCAGATAGCCCGGATATGGCCATTTAGATGCTGTAGCCCAGAATTCTGACTCTTGAGGTAAAGAATCAAAATGATCTATTTGAATATGTGAATTGAATTATGATTCTAATTAGTCTCTATAAATTCTCAGACTGAATGGGGGGGGGACTGAGATCCTTTCTCCACTTGCCTTATATTCCTTTCTCTACCTCTCTAGTGTGGGGATTAAAGTCATGTGCCTCCCAAGTACTAGGTTCAAAGGCATAAGACCCCAAGTGCTGGGATAAAAGGTGTGAGCCACCACCATGCTCTGTTTCTCATTTAGAATGATTCAACTAGTGTAGCCCAGGGTGACTTTGAACTCCTGATCTTCCTTCTTTCTCCTCCCAAATTCTGGAATTAAAGGTATGTGCCATCACTGCCTGGCCTCTATGGTTAACTAGTGGCTATATCTGCCTTCTGATCTCCAGATAAGTTTTATTAATCAGAACACAAAATATCATTCAACATTTCCCCGTTTTTTCTTAAATAAAAATGGAAGTTTTAAGTAACATAGAAAAACTACATACAATAGGTAAAATAGCTATATACAAATACACACAGGCAATAGTTAACATTAGCAATGTCTAGTCCATTCACAATTGACAAATTCAGTGAAAATACTCCATCATCTGTCCTATCTTGGTGAGTAAAAAGTATTGTGCCTAATTCTCTTTTTATTCTAACTTGCATTACCAATACAAAACTATTCAAAACTATCTTTTGATATCTCTCAAATTTATACATCTTTTGTGAGTGTCTTTTTAAAATTTTTTAAAAAATAATGCTGTAACTATAAAGTTTTCAACTACATCAGAGACCTGAGAAGGGTACAATATTAACTTAGTAAACAGGAAACATAGAGCAAATACCTCCAAAAATAAGAAATGACAGAAACAGGTGACTGCCTGGACATCCAACCATGCTTTCTCTGCAACTTTGGGGCATCCATCTTTGACCTACAGGCCTAGAATATCTGCCAGGCTTATCTGTGAAGCAGGATTTCTGAAGGTCCTATCTTTTTTTTGGCAAAATTTGGCAGTCATCTTATTTTCTGTCCTGCTTGTCTAATTTGGATGGCATACTGTCAGCAGTCAAGGCAAGGATATTTTCTTGCCCAGTGGCTAACTTTTGTCACAAAGAAAGTAAACACCATATGGAGTTTCTTTCTTTTCTATCTTCTTCTCTAGAGTTGATTGGTGCTGCCAGGAACAGACATGTCTCATTGTCATAAAAAAACTTATGCTATTAAAAATCTTATATGACATATTCTACAGATCTCTGAAGTGTTTTAAGACTATATATCTATCTAAAACATATCTCTGTTTGACCTTGAAAACATACCTAACATGACAATTTTGATCATGTAATAGATGACTAACTACTAACCTACATTTCTTTATTTTCCTAAATAGTTTGTAATAATACCTTTCAAGTACTAAAAATTTCCATTACATTGTTAAATGAGTTGCATAGGTACAATACCTTGAGCAAGAGTAAAAATATATGTACAGTATGTTCTAACAAAAATAGCTATATGTTTGTATTAATGTACGAAAATCCATATCAATGTAAAATATTTAAAACTAGTAGCTGCTGTTTGGTTTAAAAGTATATTCAATAATTTAGCTTTTTGTCCTATCATTTCTACAATATATGTACAGTATAATAAAAGTAACCTCAACTTTGTTTCAATATACAAAAATCCAAGCTAATGTAAAATATTTAAAAGTAGTGGTTGCTTTTTTGATTAAAAATAGATTCAGCAATCTAACTTTTTTATTTCTATATCCCCCTTTTCATTTTAGAATGAGATCATTTGTTCAACTTTTTCATGACCATTACTAATAACAACATATAACCACCCCCCCATAAATGATGACAAATATCCATAACCCACTGAATGACCAAAATCCACCCATCTAACTCATAAGAATGTGGGCATAATGTTCTTAAAATTACTTCCTACTACCTGTGGGTGATGGCATTTTGAGTAGATCCTGAAAAATTTGGGTTAATCGTCAAGTTCTGGCAGAGTTTTTCATATCATTTGCTGTCTAGTCTCTGTGTAATAGGAAAATACAGGGTTTGTGTCAAGTCCTGGTTAGAGTAGACTGAAGCTGGATCATTTCAGCTAGCCACCTTGAAATTGTTCTTTGTAGTTCAAAGACAATCTTTAAGTGATGTTTGTTAACTTAGTGGCATTACCATTGTCTAGGTGGAATCACCATTGTGGGATCCCATCATCTTTTGTAGTCTTCAAAGTTCACATTAGATCAGATTATTCCTTTTCTTGGTATTTTTTTGGGGTACTTCTCCCTCCTTTTTTAGATACTTATTTGCTGTGGGACAATTGTCTGTATCCTGTCAATTATATTTTAAATAAGCAATGATTGGCCAGTAGCCAGGCAGGAAGTATAGGCAGGACAACCAGACAGGAAGTAGAGGAAGGTCAAGGAGAATAGGAGAATTCTGGGAAGAGGATGCAGTCTTGGCCCAGACACAGAAGAAGCAAGATGTGACTGCCTCGCTGAAAAAGGTACTGAGCCCTGTGGCTAACATAGACAAGAATAATGGGCTAATATAAGTTATAAGAGTTAATAAGAAGCCTGAGCTAATGGGCCAATCAGTTTATAAATAATGTAGACCTCTGTGTGATTTCTTTGGGACTTAGCAACTGTGGAAACCGGGGAGGGGGGGGGACACAGAAACTTCAGTCCAAAGGTCTTTAAATTCCTCAAGGTGTTTTTTTTTGCTTGTTTGTTTTAGCTTTTGTTTTGTTTTGTTTTGTTTTCCCCTGGGAAGACAAAAACAAAATCCTTCAACACTAAGTTTGAGGAGGTTCCCTTTTGGCAAGTTATATCTGATCAAATGAGAAGCATTTGTTAGTCTTCTAAGTTAGTTTAGATTGAATGGTAATGCTCTTGATGAACTATCAGCTCTTTTAATTGAGAGGTCTATTTCATTCTGGTTTCTCCTGAAATTTTTGTTTTATCTTCTAAAGTTCTATCATCCATAGTGGTATGGTTTTTTACAATAGGAATTAAGTCCTTTAATTGCTCTGGGAAGGAGTTTCCCCTTCATGGAATGACTGAATCAAATTTGACATGGAGGCCTATGAGAGGCCTCACAAGGTGTTTCCCAATGGCAAAAAGTTACCCTGACTGTCCCTTGATGATGTGCATTCATTTGCCCAATGCCAGCTTTTGCCACACTTTCTGCAAAGGGTCTTTTCTTGGATTATTACTAGAAAAAACATTCTTTCTAGGAACACCCTGTCTACAATCCCTTTTAAGGAACCCTTGTTTGCCACAATTAAAAATACCTGATGTTTTTATTTTTCTTCAAGTTTCTGGAAATCACCTTTTCTATCTAAGTACCATCATGGTTATGAGATTCCATATTGACTGTATCTCAAATCCATTCCTCAGTGGGTGCTGATCTTGCCTTTAAAGGTCTAATTAACCTTTTGCAATGATAATTAACATTTTCAACAGCCAAAGATTTAATTATTTGTGTAGCTTCTAAATTTGGTATCATCCTATTTACTAATGAAGTCAGTCTTTGTAAAAAAAAAAAAACCAAACCAGTGAAGGTTTCTTTGGGGCTCTAATTAAACTTCAGTAAATGACTCATTTTTCCTAACTTCTTCAGTTCTGTCACAAGCATTCAAAACTGCTGCATGGCATAGAGCCAGGGTGTGGTCATCTTATAGACTGTCTTCATACAGCAACATAATTGCCCTCTCCAAGAAGTTGGTCTTGAAATAGTTCAGTACCTTTAGCCCTACTTCATTGTTCAATGGTCCTAGCTTTAGCTTTCCACCAGGTTCTCCACCGTAATTGAGGACCAGGTTCCAATACTGCTATAATTAAATCTCTCTAGTCTTGTGGGATAATTTTATTACTAACTGACCATTGACTTACCATCTGCTTCACAAAAGTGAATGCATACCCTATGAAACTACCAATTCCTTAAATATCCTTAAATATAACATTTCTAAAGGAATCCAGTCAGCTCTGACACAGACTTGGAATTAGGTATCATTTGGCAGTTCTTATAAGATGACTGGATAAATTAGGGTTGATTGTTTAGAAAGATTGGGCTGTTCTTCTCTTATTTTATAATGTAATGCTGAGGTTGGTTGCCTTTTAAATTTCTCTGTCTGGATCTGAATATCTCTATGAGCCATTTTAATAAGTTTTTTAAGGCCAGTGTCTTGGCACACATATCAGCCAATTTTTTTTAGATATAAACAAAGAATTATCAAACTGATAGGAAGAGGTATCAAAATGATAATTAACATTATGCCGATCCCTGTTAAGATGATTATCCCTTCATTTAATTGTTCCATTTTTAAACCATGGATTGCATCATCATACAGAGACCCGACTTCACTATAACAGTGTTTTCCATTTTTTTTGATCTGTAAAATAACTCTCTTTTATAACCAGTTCCTCCCTTTAAGGATTCCCAATTTTCTCATCAAATCTCCTGCTGCTGCTGCTGTGAAGAACAGTTGGAACCTGAGTGGATGTCAGGGCAGTTACCTAGTTGTTGTAGTATGAGCGGCGGGGCAGCTTCCCCAGCACCCCACTGCCCACATGGCTAGCTTATGCCCCGAAATAATTACACAGAAACTGTATTCTTTTAAACACTGCCTGGCCTCTTATTAGCTAGCTCTTACATATTGATCTAACCCATTTCTAATACCCCTGTAACACCATGAGGTGTCTTACCAGGGAAGATACCTGCCTCTGTGTCCGGTAGGAGAATCATGGCGACTCACTGACTCAGCTTCTTTCTCCCAGCATTTGTTCTGTTTACTCCTCCCACCTATGTTTTAACCCATGAGGCCAAGAAGTTTCTTTATTACTTAACCAATGACCTTCCTCCATCATTTCCCCTTTTTCTGTTTAAACAAAAAGGAAAGGCTTTAACTTTAACATAGCAAAATTACATATAACAAAACAGTTATCAAGCAAGAATTACAGTTACAATATTTATATCTATTTTATCTTTTATCATAACTAAGGAAAACTATAACTATTCATTCTTCAACACCATCAAAGACTCCAGAAGGATATAATACTACCTAAGTAAACAAAAAATAAGAAAACTCTAGAAATGACAGAGACATCTCACTGCCTGGACAGTCACCCAAAGTTCTTTTGTACCGTTGGGGCATCCATCTTCAGCCTTCAGGCCCATAGTATCCAGCAGACATTTTCATCAAGCAGGAAATTCCAAAGACAGTTCAGTCACTTTCTGCTGTGTCCTGCAGAATGTCTCACAGACTCTTTCATGAGTCAGGAGCCCCGAAAGATTATCTCACCTTTAGGCAAGTTCAGTAGTCCTCTCTCTGCGGGTTCTCTGGGTCCATTTTATGCAACAGTCCAGGCAAGAGCAGTTTCTTGCCCAAATGGCTATCAAACTCCATAAGAAACCTCTTTGATGCCCATCTTCCTCTCGAAGTAGATTGGTGCCGCCAGGAGCAGACGTGTCTCATTGTCATGAAAAGTCCTAAGTTATTAAAACATTTTAAATGCCATATTCTGCAGCCTTTGAGAGATATGAAGAATGCCTATCTGAAATATACCTCTATATATCTAGAAAATCTAAGTAACATGACTACAAACTTGACTATTATTTATGATTATCCATCAGCAACCTATATTTCCTAATTATACATTACATTTTAAAAATGAACTACACAATCACAATACCTTAATCAAGATCAGAAATACATATACATATAACAAAATTGACCTTAAAATCCATACCAATGCAAATTATTCATACCTATATCATTTCCCCCTTTAAATGTAAAAGAACATTTATAAACAATATTTTGGGAACATGGGCACAGTTTTTTCTCTCCAAACTGCTTCCTGCTGAATGGGGGCGCTGTTAATCATTTAGGGTGTAACCTGTGTGCCAGGTTATCTCAGTTGGCAGTTGAGTGAAGTAATTTTTTGAGGGTGTTCACAGCAACTTTTCGGGAGGTCGTGGTCTATCATACCAAATTGGGATAGATGCAATCCACAGGGTCTGGTCCTCTGTGAAAACAAAAGAAGACCCACTCCAAAGCATCATATCCTTAGACCCAAATTTTGAAATCGTAATACCCTTATATCCATTCTGGTTTAGTTTGGCAGCCCATGTAATGAAATGTCTCTCTGTACTTAGCTCCTTCACAGTCAAAAATTTTAAAGAAAGCACAATGTACATAATCCAGACTCTCTGTGAATTTTCCATTTTTACGTGGCTTATTTTTTTATTTCTTTTAATCTCTTAACTATCTGTACTCTGTCTCTTTAAAGACTTTACCCTTTTTTTTAAGACATTAACTTTATTCTTTATATTCTTTTTCTTCTCTCTCCCAAGCCTACGTACATTCATCCAACAGTGTCTGAATCTGTTTTATTGTGAATCTGTAACATTTTTTTATTATCCAGGAGCATTTTTTAAAATGTTAAGCAGTTCTTAAAATCTTAAGTTGCACCATGTACAGGTAATATGGTACTGCCTGTGTCCTGCCCAGTTGAGACCTTAACTGCGCTGTTTTTATGGTAATTATGGTAGTTCCTGCCTGAGACCAGCACAGTTCAGCATGGCGGAGCTGAGCCCCTCCTGCCTCAGAGCCATTTGGTGCCCCTGAGCCACACACAGTTCCAGGCACACAGCAGTCCACATTGTCATCAAGCAAGCCATAGAGCTTTATTCCAAATGCTCCATTCAAAAGCTCTGTCTCCCGCAGGAGCCAGACAGAGATCGCAATGGTGGCATAGCCCAGAAAGCCGGCATTTTAAAACAGCCAGTTTTTTTCCTGGAAAATTTCAAAATGGAGAACGTACCATTTTGTGCTAGCTCTGAGGCCGCCAGGTAGGAGTGGCACTCAGCACTTTAATTCTGAGACTGAGTGTGCAGCACAGAAATTCTTTTCATCCATGTTACATCCAAATCTGACATGCAGAGCACTGCGCAGTTTGAAAACATCTCTCTATATGGCGGCAGGAATCCGCCATGCTCTTCTGCCTGCCTAAGCCTGATTCTCCCTTCTTCCCAGGTGCAGGTGGGGAGCGCTGAGCCATCTGCACGGTCTCCAAGCACTCTCCTTCCGATCCCAAGCGGGAACACAAACATCCAGGGCGCCACTCTGTTGTAGTAAGAGCGGTGGGGCTGCTTCCCCAGCACCCTGCCGTCCACATGATTAGCTTATGCCCCGAAATAATTACACGGAGACCAGCCTGGTCTACAGAGCTAGTTCCAGGACAGGCTCCAAAACCACAGAGAAACCCTGTCTCAAAAAAAAAAAAAAAGAAACTGTATTCTTTTAAACACTGCCTGACCTCTTATTGGCTAGCTCTTACATATTGATCTAACCCATTTATAATACCCCTGTAACACCATAAGGTGTCTTACCAGGGAAGATCTTAACCTGCGTCTGTGTCCGGTAGGAGAATCATGGCGACTCACTGACTCAGCTTCTTTCTCCCAGCATTTGTTCTGTTTACTCCTCCCACCTATGTTTTAACCTATGAGGCCAAGAAGTTTCTTTATTACTTAACCAATGACCTTCCTCCATCACCTAGTATGGCAGCAGCCCCAAGAAAGGCCCACAACCCTCCAGGAGAGAAGCCATAGAGCCAGCTCTCTGCATGGGGGAACATGCAAAAGTGTCTTACTCTGGTGTCCTTTGGAGCCCAAATATCTGTGGATCTTGCTGCAGAAAGGCTGTAAAAGAAAAATCCTAAACTCACTAAGAGGCTTGGAGGGGGGGGAAAGGAAAACCTAGCCAGTGTGGTGGTGACTCCAGCAGGAGCTCCACATGTAGCTCTGGCATGTGCCTGTGGCTACAAAGCCATGGGCATGCAGCTTTTTCATGAATTCATACCCTAAATGTTAGACACAAGATGAAGCATAATCTTAATTAGTCTCTATGAATCATCAGACTGAATGGGGACCCCAAGATCCCATCTCTGCCCACCTTGTATTCCCATCTCTACTTCCCAGTATTGGAATCAAAGGCATGTGCCTCCCAAGTGCTGGTATCAAAGACACGAGATCTCAAGTGCTGGGGTAAAAGGCATGAGCCAACACCACCAGGCTTTGCTTCTCTTTTAGACTTGATCAATCTAGTGTAGCCCAGGGTAACCTTGAACCCCTGATCTTTCTTCTTCCTCCCAAGTGCTGGGATTAAAGGTGTGTGCCACCACTGCCTAGCCTCTATGGTTAACCACTAGCTTGGTCAGTCCTCTGATCTCCAGGCAAGCTTTATTTGTAGGAACACAAACAAAATGTCCTAGAACAAACATAGAATGTCTACTACATGTTTGTGTGTCAAATGCTTGGTCCCCACCTGGTTTCATAGAGGCTAGACACATTGAATTCTCTGAAAGTAGAGTTATAGGCAGGAGTCAGTCTCCTGACAAGAGTGATGGAAATCAAACTTGAGTCCTCTGGAAGAGCAGTCCTCTTAAGCTCCAAGTCATTTCTCCAGTGGAACACCATCAAAATGATGGCATATGCCAGTTGTCTCTGTAGGATAGGCAAAGTGTTAAGTAAAATCACCTTCCTAGTGAGGTCCTCCTGGCTGCCTTCTCTGGATGAGAGGCTTCTTTTTGTGATTTTCTAGTTCCAGGAGACACACTTTCCTAGAACTTGTCACGTTTACATTGGAAAACCTACAGCTTTAGAACATGCCTCATCTAGCTGCTCTTTCACGAGTCAACAATCTTTACTGAACTAGTTCCTACACTATGTGCTGGGGAGCGCGTGAAAGACAAAAGTGTCCTGCCACTGGTCTGCACACTCCAGTCAACAGTGCTTGGCGCAAGGGAACAGGGCCACCCACAGCAGACTGTTGTTTTATCCTTGGTTCAGTGGTGCAGTGGCTGTTCCTTTATCTACTGCTATTTCAGCCAGCAACCGTGACCGTGCAGTTCCCGGCCTGCTTTTCTGGCAGTGACCCCGCTGCCCATGCTGCAGCCTGGTGGGAATTCTGTTCCCACAAGCATAGGCTCTCCTGCTGCCACTAAAGGTAGCTTTTACCAGATCTCTATCATTCTATTTATAAACAAGACTCGAGATTCAGAAGTTGTGGGGAGACCTGCTAGCTCAAAGAGGTTGAGAAGCAACTAGCTAACCTCCTCTCCTTGTTGGAAGCTCCCCCAAAAGCATGCTTTTCTGGTCTGCCAAAATGAAAAAAGCCACATCTCTCATACTTCCAGTGCATCTCTCTGTCTCTCCCAGATGCCCACCGATGTTCTATGATAACTTTCTGTCAACTAGTTCCTGATTCAGCCTCCTGACCCAAGGTTAATTTCATTTAATTAACACAAATGCTTACTTGGGGTTCACAGTGTGATCAAGTATCCCCCAACAGGGGACTGCCATCAGATAAAACTCATTCAGATTTCTTTTTGCTTTCTCTAATTGGAAGAAAGGTATGTGAGAATACTGAGGAGCCAAGAAAATCCATATAGTTTTTTTTAATATTCTCATTTATTTATGCATGTCTGTGTGCTTGTGTGTGCATGCATGCACATATTTGTGTGTGTGTTTGTGTGTGTGTGCATGTTTATGTATGTGTCACTTTGTGTTCTATGTGTCATTATGCCAAGGAGGTCAGAGGACAATTTTGCAACTCGCTTTTCTTTTTCTATCATGTGGATCCTGAGAATCAAACTCAAATCATTGAGCTCACTGGCAAGTACCCCTACCAGATAAGCCATCTCGCTGGCTGTGCATCTTCAGGATGAGGAATGAGGATAAGAAGTAAGAAAAAATTAAAAAAAAAGAACAGCTTATGAAAGCCAGGCTATTAAAAAAGAGAAAGAAATGGGAAAAATGGGGGAAGAATAGTGAGACCACAATTTCTCATTCAGAATCTAAGAAAGTTATCTCAAAAAAGATATTCTTCCCTGCCACAACATTCTTTTTTAATATGTATGACTGTATTGCTTGCATGTATACATGCACCATGTGTGTACAGTATCCAAGGAGCTTGCAAGAGGAGATCCGGGTACATACACATTTGTGAGCTGAGGGTGCTGGGAACCAAACTTATGTCTTCTGCAAGAGCAGTTCAAAGCCAATTTAGGACACGTAAGACTCTGTCAGAATAAAAGAAAGAGAGGTGAGGAGAAAGAGGAGTAGTTTGGAAGGGGACATTGTTTCTTTCAAAGGACCCAAGTGCAGTGACCAGCACTTCAGGTCTCTATAACTCCAGTTCCAGGGAATCAAATGTCCTCTTCTGGACTCAGCAGGCACCTGCACATAATGTGGTGCACATTGCCACACAGACATATATACCTAATTCCTTTATATATAATTCTTTGATTTTGATCTTTAAAAATAAAAAAATAGTATGCAAGGTGCTTTCTACGTACCCTGTATCCCACAGGATGATTGGGAGGCCATCCTTGAAAAAAAGTATTTCTTTAAGTAGAAGAGTGGTGGGAAGCCATGCCAATCAGAAGAACAGATAAGAGGCCTATCTCTCTTTGGAATTATCCCACACCCTTTGTTCAAATCAGTTTGATTGTTATAGATAATTATTAGCCTGTGATTCTTTATTATCCTAAATAGCTTCCAAGGATTAAAATGTTACATTTTAAAATGAGATGCATAGAAACAATACCTTAAACAAAAACAGAAACTTACATAAAGTATATAAAAATCACCTTAAATTTGTATCAATATACAGAATTCCATACCAATGTGAAGTATTTGATACTAGCAGCTGTTTTTTCGGTTTAAAAGTACCTTTTTCTCTTATCATTTTTATATTCCCCATTTTTCCTTTCTGGATGAGATCCCTGAATCTAATCTCCTTTGTTCAACTTTATTTTCCTGACCATAACCAATAACAACTTGTAACCAACCCCCTAAATGAAGATAAATATCCATAACCAACTGAATGACCAAAAACTTTTGGGAGTGTGAGCATCATGTTCTCTAGACTTCCTTATGTTGTTTGGGAGCAATGGCATCTCTAGGGGACCTTTTGAAAATTGGGATAATGGACAAAAACTGGGAGAGCTAGCTGTTGTCTAGTCTCGGTGTGATGGGAAAATGTAGGGCTTATCTGAAGTCTGGTTGAAGTAGTCTGTGAGGCTGGACTGCCTCAGCCAGCAGCCTTGAAGCTGTTCTGGATGTAGAACTCTGAGGAAACCACAACAGAGGCACCCTGAGAGGCTGGATCACCTGAGCCACCCGTTTTCATTGGTGTCTGGTGTCCTCGTTCTGAAAACACACACATTTTTAAAGGTAACTTGCATATCTGCATTAACACAAGTCTGGAATTTGTGGTGTGCACAAATCCGTTAAAAATGATTTTCTTTATTCTATATTTGAGAAGGTAAGAGGAATCTGTCAACTTTATAAGACCACCTGGACTGCATAACCAAAGTGTAATACAAGTCTCCATCCATTGTATATAAAAGGATAGCATGTAATAATAAGTCATGAGGTCTCTGTAGCTAACAAGATTTATCATGTCTCATCTCATCTCTGAGAAGTTCTCATGCAGAGTGATCAGCTTACACATCACCTGTCCTGTAGTCTTTCTTGGCTTCCTCTCTCACGTCTGTAGCCAAGATACTCGGTAGTCTTTCCCTGGTCAAATATGATTTCTATTAACCTGAAAGGAATTCACAATCTTTTGTGTCCTATGGAAACAAAAGCATAATCTCTTTCCCTAATGTAAGACATATTTTAACTTCCATTTTAAAGTTAAGGCATTTCTAAACTATATAGGTTGGTTTAATTCAGCAGTACTTTCCACGATCCAATGTCTCTCAGCAGCTGTTGTCTGTTCATTAACATTGAAAAAATTCAAAATTAGCAATGCACCACATAAGGTCCAAAGTCCTTATGTTATAGTATTTCCCATTCTTACATGGCTTCTTATTTATTTATTTTACTTCTCTCTTTAAAGGATTTTTTTTTATTTTCACAATTTATTTTTTTCTACTGGTGTCTATATTTTATTTTTCTGTCTGGACTTTGCTTTACTAGGCACCTGCATCATTCTGTGGCCTCATGAGTCAAATCTTAAAACCACCATACAGCTTAGCTCATGGTGTGCTGGTGGTTCAAGCCCACAGCTAGCTGCTGGGAGACACAAGGCAGCCCAACCCAAATGAGACACTGTGCCGCTAGGAAGCTGTGTTTGCTCTGTGTTCTCTCTCTCTCTCTCTCTCTCTCTCTCTCTCTCTCTCTCTCTCTCTCTCTCTCTCTCTGTGTGTGTGTGTGTGTGGTGTGTGTGTGTGTGTGTGTATGTGTTTGGAGACTTTTTTTTGAAAAAACTTTCTCAGGGCCTACATGGATATGTTTCCCTGTGTTGGATACCATTATTTAAACAGATTTTCCTTTTTTTAAAATTTATTTTACTTAAAAATTTCCACCTCCTCCCCTCCTCCCATTTCCTCCCCCTCCCCCTCTCCTCCCTCTCCAGTCTGAACAGCAGTCAGGTTTCCCTGCCCTGTGGGAAGTCCAAGGTCCTTCCCCCTCCATCCAGGTCTAGGAAGATGAGCATTCAAACAGACTAGGCTCCCACAAAGCCAGTACATGCAGTAGGATCAAAACCCAGTGCCATTGTCCTTGACTTCTCAGTCAGCCCTCTTTGTCCGACATGTTTAGAGAGTCCGGTTGGATCCTATGATCCATCAGTCCCAGTCCAGCTTGCTTTGGTGAGCTCCCATTAGATCAGCCCCACGGTCTCAGTGGGTGGGCGCACCCCTTGCGGTCCTGACTTCCTTGCTCATGTTCTCCCTCCTTCTGCTCATTTGGACCTTGGGAGCTCAGTCCAGTGCTCCAATGTGGGTCTCTGTCTCTGTCTCCATCAATCGCCAGATGAAGGTTCTATGGTGATATGCAAGATATTCATCAGTATGGCTATAGTATAGGACCATTTCAGGCTCCCTCTCCTCAGCTGCCCAAGGATTTTTCTTTGGGCTGCCAATGTTCAAAAATGAAATGAAGACTTCTTATTAATGATAAAAGTTTGACCTTAGCTTAGGCTTGTTACTCTCTAGGTTTTATAACTTAAGTTAACCCTTTTCTATTAATCTTTAAAGTATTGCATGTCTCATGACTTTTGTTTCTCCTCCTTCATGACTGACTTCCTTTATGTCCAGCTGTTACTCAACCTTTCTTCTTCCCAGAGCTCTTTTTGTACAGAAGTTCTTGCTATACCACCTACTTTGCTACTGTGTGTGTATGTATATATATGCATATATATACTTTAAAATTTTTATTTTATTGTTTTTATTGTGCTATATATGTTTCTTCACTCGGCCATTTAGATTTTAATTAAACCAATCACGGTACCTTTACACTGTATAAAGGGATATTGCATAGCATTTTCCTGCTACTGGGTTGCCTCGTCCAATCTTAATATGAGGGGATGTGCCTGTTCTTATTGTAACTTGTTATGCCATGTTGGATCAATAGCCTTGGGAAGCCTGTGCTTTTCAGTAGAGAAATGGAGGAGGAGTGGATCTGGGGGAGTGCAGAGTAAGGGAGGGGCTGGGAGGAGAGGAGGAAGGGGAGGCTGCTGTCAGGATGTAATATATAAGAGAATGAATAAAAAGAGTATTGCTGTATCAGAATTCCCACCCTGAATAAAATGCCAAGAGAATCAAACAGGACAGCAGAAACCCTTTTGATATCACCCATCCCTACACAAAAAGAATTCACAAAGACACCAATGTCTGCAATGAACATGATTTATTCTCCTTCCTGTATCATTAGCATTCTAGTAACTAGATAGGTTTTTCTCCATGCATGTGAGTCCACAGATTAGAGAAGAATTCTGGGTCCCACACCACAAAGTTCTCAACGGTAGAATAGAAGCACGGCTGCTTCAGTTATCGTCCGACTATTGCTGCTCCCAGTGTGAGTTCCATATCCATCTGCATCAAATCCAGAGAAGTCACCACACTCCATGGGGTCCCTTTCTGGGAAGTATCCTCCTCCACCAATGCAGTGCTGAAAAACGGGGAGGAAGTAGCAATGAGAGGTGTTATGTTTTGGATATAAAGTTCCCTATCAAAAAAAGGTGTTAGATACTGAACACCCGATCCCCACATAAGTAATATTCAGAGGCAGCACTTTGGAAAGGGACTAAATATGAGGACCCTGCCTTCATCAGTTAGTTAATCACTAATGGAGCTACCATTTTGAACTGACTATTGGTAAGTGGTGGTGGTATGGAAGGGGGAGTCTGGTTAGCGGAAATAGATCACTAAAGGTGTGAGTGGCATGTTTTGAAGGGTAAATTTTTCTCTGACCTTTCCTGGTCGTTCTTGACTTCTTGTAACTAAGAAGTGAGTCATATTGCTCTGATATGTCTTTCCTGCATGATATTCCTGCTCCACTATGAATTTAAAAGCAACAGCGCCAAATGACCATGGGTTAAAATCTTGGAAACCATCAAGCGTTGCTATTGCTGTGAGGAAACATCATGACCAAAGCAAGCTTGCTCTCTTGCTCTGGTTGGTGTGTGGCATGGTACTTAGTGTGTTTGGAGACCAGCAAGTGGCAGAGAGATGGCACAGGATCAGAGGTGACTTCAGCCTTACTCTGTATCTGTGAGTTTGTCCTTCTCATTGCATTCCCCAATAAATCGGTTTTTAAGCCTTTATGATTTCATGCTTCACAAAGAGGAATTGAAACCCATGGCCTATGGCTAGCCTGCATGACATCCTTGTTACATGATATCCAGAGTCTGCAGACATCCGTTAGCTGTCACCTGGACATGGTGGAGGTCTTCTCTGATTAGGCACAGGGTCCCACAGCAAGCCATCAGTTAGGCTGTTTCCCATCTGGAGCTGATTTCTCCATGCATAGTGCCATAGGCACGTGTATTAGTCACATTAGCCGCCCCAGTCTCCCCTCTCCCCCACGCTGAACCCTGTGGCTGTTGTAACAGCTCAATATTTCTGATCTGCCTTGTGCTTCTGTCTTACCTGACCTGCTCTGCACACGATCTTGCTGTTTTGTGGACTGAGGCTGTCTCCAACCCAATCCCAAAGACACTAGGTCTGGTCAGGGAATAGTCATGGCAGTCACAGTCAGGTCTGTCCCATGCCCAAGCACAAGAGTTTTTTCCCACATCCTCAGACCATCCTGCCCTGTAGGAGCAGAGCCTGCGTCTAGCCAGTCTCTCAGCCAAGCAGGCCTGCTCTGGAGTGTGTTTATGCCCCTCCACAAGCTTCACATTTAACACCGGGTTTTATTTGTATTTGTTTTTGTCTTTTGGGACAGGGTTTCTGTGTGTATCTTTGGCTGTCCTGGAACTCGCCTTGTAGACCATGCTGGCCTTGCACTCACGGAGATTCGCCTGCCTTTGCCTCCCTAGCACTGGAATTAAAGGTGTGACCCACCATGCTTGGTAAACACTGAGTTTTAAATTACGTGCTCTGGGTTTCCTGTGTGTAATCAATCAATCCCTCTAAGACTACAGGATAGGCCTTTACCGCCAGTGATTATTGAGCTGGTTGTTAGGACTGCTCTCTGGTTGCTCCGCATGGCTGCCATCTTCCTTGGCATGTACCCCATCTCCTAATCAGGTTCTAACCAAATCTAACCAATTTTATTAGATATAATTCATTTCAGCTTTGCTAGGTCTCACAGGTTATTCATGTTGTGCTCCAGAACCTTAGTGTTACAATGGCAACACCTGCTGGCCAACATCCTTATTACACCATAAAAATCTCAGTAGCCACCTGAACCTGCCACCTGAACACTGGCTCCACCTGCTGATCAATCAAGATTATTACACCTACCACAGTTTTTTGAGAATTTTAATGGAGGTAAATTATTTGATAATTAAATATTAGATTGATAAATAAATAATTTTTCTACACCAATTGTGGATAATATCACCATCCAGGAATTTAAAAACCTTTTCATTTCTACTATAGATGGAATTTTAGAAGAGATTTAGGACCTATCTGGGATGTATACATTCTTAACCATAGTTGCTATAGTCTGAAAATTCATATTGCATCCTTAAAATATGGTTTTATAAATTACAGGAATGAGAAACTTAGACTTATAGACTTTACAAACTGACACTGAGAAATTACCAAAAGGATTTATTCCATGGATGATAAATTAACAGGCAAAATTTATTCCATAGAACATGCAAATGTTCAAAAGGCAGAAAAGATTTATTTATATCAAATGGTTATGGAATGTTAGCAGATAGAACATGGGTTTCGGAAGGCAATTTGCAAGCTTTCCAGATAATCTCTAAGAATAAAAGTTATGATTGATGGCTAAAATTAAATCCTTAGAATCATATGTGAATGATGAAAACAAGAAGCTGAGTGATCTAATGAAATCACTGGAATCATTCTCTGTTCAGGAAGTTCAAACCTTACAGAAAGCAGTGAAAAGTAGATTTCAATATTTAGAAGAACTTGTTAAAACTGATAAAAAGAACATTGATGCTCAGACAAAGAGATTAGAGGGACTTAACATCACCAGTATCTCACAGAGTCAGAGATGACTTGCCAAGACTTGTAACTTCACCTGATATAATCTATCCTGTTACAATTCTGAAAAGGCAGCAAACATTAACTATCCAAAAGGATATACAGAGAGTAAATGGGAACATATACATACGAAAAATTTAAAAGATTTTAAGGAGGCAATAGTTTCTTATGGTACTCATTCAGCGAGGCAGTTGTTAAATACATGGTCTTCAAGAAATAGGATTACACCATGTGATTGGCTTCAGCTAGCCTTAGCAATTTTATAATATGGCCCTCAGTTACAATGAAGGAACTATTAAAAAGAGGAAGCTAAGGTCCCTGAACATCAAGGTAAAAATCAGAGAATATGAAGTTTCCCAAGATCAAATTTTTGGTGAGGGCCATTATGCTGATATAAATAGTCAAGCTACTAATAATGAACATGTTGTGTCTCTATGCCATACAGCAGCCTCAAATGCTTGGGACAGGATTCAAAAACTAGGAAAAGAATTGAGTTGTATACTAAAGTTATACAAGGCCCACAAGAACTCTTCTGTGACATTTTACAGAGATGAACTAAAACTGTTCATATAGGGGTATCAGATAAAGAAGCTAGATAAGTACTAATAGAATCTCTGGTTTTTGAAAATGCTAAATGAGAATGCAAAAAGATACTTGGGCCTTTAAAGATCAGATCAGCACCAATAGATGAGTGGATTTAACACACAGCCAATGGTGAGTCTCTTGACTAATGAGACCTGGGCAAGAGAGGCATTTTCCAAAGGCCTGAAGACACATCAACATGTGAATCTTTAAATTGTGGTAGAATAGGACATCTGAGAAGAAACTGAAGACAGGGAATTCCTAGAAATAATGTTTCTTCTGGGAATGACCCAAGTAGAAGGCCCCAACCTTCTTGACTATGTAGAAAATGTGGTGAAGGTCAACATTGGGCCAACAAATGTAGCTCAACAAGAGACAAACAAGGTAACTCTTCACCACTGGGAAGCTTCTTGGGGGACCTTTTACAGGCCCTCAAGTTGAATGTGGTCTAATCATTCCCAGTCAGTGTGGAGGACAATCTTCCCCAAAATAATTAGAAAATCAAGGGTCTATTGTAAAAAAGCATAATACTTGCTGAATGATAAAGTAGTTTTGGAGGATGAATCATAAGTTCCAGGAGGAACTAGAACATGTGTAATTGGCAGACTTCTATAAATGACCAAAGACCAAAGCTAAAATTACAAATAAATAACATCATAATTGAGGGATTATTAGACACAGGTAAAGCTGTGACTATTAATACTCCATAATCTTAGCATCTGAATTGGCCTCCTGAGAAGGTAGATGTTCAATTCCTTAGGATTGGAACCCTATCTCAGGTAAAACAAAACATGAGATGGGTTGAATGCACAGGGCTAGAAGGACAAAGAGGAAGGCTGAAGCCATCTGTGGCTAATGTAGTAGTGGTTCTATGGGGTCATGTTATACTGCAGCAATGGAATACCCAGATTATTATTCTTCAGATCTCTGAAACAGACCATAAACCAACTCATGTTTGTGGGAAGAATATTATAAGGCATTATTAAAAAAACAGTTTCTGACCATCCAGGCTGTACAAAAACAAGGCAAACAGCTCTCAAACTCTCAGAGGTACCAACAGTCCTATCCTTAAAATGGTTTTGTATTATGCCTAGAACTTTTGTATTATGCTCTATAGTAGAACTTGAAGTCAGGGATTGTGATGCCTCCAGAAGTTCCTTTATTGTAGAGGATTGTTTTATCTATCCTGATTTTTTTGTTTTTCCGTATGATGTTGAGTATTATTCTTTCAAGGTCTATGAGAAATTGTGTTGGGATTTTGATGGGGATCACATTAAATCTGTAGATTGCTTTTGGTAAGATTGTTATTTTATTATATTGATCCTACCTCGTGGCTTTTACCTCTCCTCCATCACGTCTGACTTCTTCTGTGTTCATCTGGGGACTCTGCCTTACTTCCTCCCAGCACTCTCTCTGTCCAGAAGTCCCTGCTATACCTCCTGCCTAGCTATTGGTCATTTAGTTTGTTATTAAACCACTCAAAGTAACATATCTTCACACAGTGTAAAGGAATATTCCACAACATTTTCCTGCTACTGAGTTTCCTCATCCAGTCTTAATATGAGGGGATGTGTCCTGGGAAGCCTGCCCTTTTCTGAATAGAAATGGAGGAGGATTGTATGTAGGGGAGAGCTGGATAAGAGAGGGACTGGGAGGAGAGGAGGGAGGAGAGGCTGCTGTCAGGATGGAATATATGAGAGAAGAATACATTTAAAAAAAGGGTTTTGCTGTATCAGGATTCCCAGTCCTAATAACCCAAAAGAATCAAACAGGGCAGCAGAAACCCTTTGGAAATCTCTTATGTCTGCCCAAAAGAATTCACAATGATACCCAAGCATGGAATAAACATAATTTATTCTCCTTTCCCATGTCATTAGCATTCTAGCTACTAGGCAATGTTTTTTTTTTTCTGTGTATGTGAGTCCACAGACTGGAGAAGATGTCTGGGTCCCACACCACAACGTTTTCAACGATAGAACAGAAGCACAGCTGCTTCAGTTATCTCCCGGCTACTGCTGTACCCACTGTGAGTTCCGTATCCATTCCAATCAAATGCAGAGAAGTCACCACACTGCAAGGGGTCACCTTCTGGGAAGTATCCTCCCCCACCAATGCAGTGCTGAAAAATAGGGGGAGGAAGTAGCAATGAGAGGTGTTCCGGTTTGAATATGAAGTTCCCTATCAAAAGGTGTTATATACTGAAGACCTGGTCCCCAGGATAAGTAACATTCAGAGGCAGCACTTTGGGGAAGGGACTAAATATGAGGACCCTGCCTTCTTCAGTTAGTTAATCACTAATGGAGTCACTGTTTTGGACTATTTGAAGATGGTGAAGCTGGGGATGGGGTGGGGTCACACTGAAGGAGTGAGTGGCATATTTTGAAGAGCATTTTCCTCTGGCCTTTCCTGGTCTTTCCTGACTCCTTGCCACTATGAAGTGATCTATCTTGCTCTGATATGACTTTCTTGCATGATATTTCTACTTCACTACCAATTTAAAAGCAATAGAGCCAAATGAACATAGGTTAAAATCTCAGAAATCATCAAGCTAACGAGGCCTTTTGTTTTAGTTAGGGTCACTATTACTGTGATAAAACACCACGATCAAAGCAGCTTGGGGAGAAAAGAATTTGACTCATACTTTCATATCACTGTTCATCATTGAAGAAACTCAGTGGAGTTCCTGGAGGCAGGAACTCATGCTGAGGCCACAGAGAAGTGCAGTTTTATGGCTTGCTCCCCATGGCTTGCTCTGTCTGTTTTCTTACAGAACTCAGGGCCACCAGCCTAGATCGGCACCACAATGGACTGGGACTCCTTCAATTGGCAATAAGCACATGCTCTGCAGGCTTGCCTACAGCCTGATCTTATGGAACAATTTCTTAATTGCTTTTCCCTTATCTCAGATGACTACAGCTTGCATCACGTTGTCATAGGTCTAGCCAGCACACTTCCTTCCATATATTGCTTCTCTCTGGTGTTTATCACAGAAGCAAAAACTGACTAATATAGCTAATGAGTTCAGAGACATCTCAGCCAAGTTCAGTGTGACTCTTTGTCCCTCATCAGACTCTCTCTTTTGGCAGTATTGACCTATTTGAACCACAACCCCCACTTCCATTGGTTTTAGTGGCATCGTTATCTCTTTCTACCTTTCTTTCAACTTCTCTGAACCTTTGTTCTCAGGTTCTCAGTCAAGACTTTTTCATCATTGATTCCTTAAGTGCTACTTCTCAGAGGGATACATTTACAACACTCATACTTTGTGTTATCCCTTTAGCTTTTGTTATGAACAATTCATTGAAGGTTTAAAATCCTTTTCTCCAATCCAGGTGTTTCTTAAGTTTAAGACTTAAAGATTGGACGGCCAATTAGAATCACTACTCAGGGTCTTCACTTTCCACATGGCAACAAACAAACAAACAAAAGCACAATTACTTACAACCACACATAACTTAAAAATGGGGATTTTTGTTGGGAAATTCTTTGATAGTTTTGTCATTGTGAACATCATAGTCTGGGCTTACACAAGCTAGAATGACTATGATGCTTGTTGACAATTCAAATCTTGTGGGACCACCATCACATGCAAAGTTCATCAATGACCAAAGCATGTAACATTGGGGCTGGAGAGATAGTTCTGTGTTTAAGAGCACTTGCTCCTGTTGCAATTGACCAGGTTTGGGTCCTAGAACTCATATGGGGCTCACAACCATTGTAACTCCAATTCTAGGGTATAGAATGCCCTCTTCTGGCTCAAGGTTTAAACATCTTATGACACTACCAGAGAACCAAATTTAAGATCCCAGCTTCCTTATCAGATCCCAGCACTCAATCAAAAGACTTTATCTTCAGTTTCCAGGGATCCACTGTGTCCTTTTGAACTCTGTGATCGGTTGAATACACATGCACACACATACAAATGAGTTCAAATAAGTGTTTTAGAAATCCAGCATCATATGACTATATATTCCTACTTGATCACAAACATATTCAGCATCCAGACATCTTGGCTTACCATATGATGTTTACCTCCTCATATGCAAACTATGGAATTATTCAAAATGACTTCTCATAACATTCTCTGTGTTAAATTATTAATAAATTTAAAATATTTGGAACTTATTAGTGTCCACCCTTGCTCCAAATATCCACCACATTTCATCAGACTCTCATTTGGACAATGGAAGCCATCTTAATGCTTATTTCCTTATGCTTAGATTTTCCCCCAAGAGAATCTGTCATCGCTAGGCCACAGTGTCATTTCTGCAAAAAAAAAAAAAAGAATTCTCTGAGGAGTGGGTGGGGGATGGGAAGAGAGGTAGGTGGAGGGAGCAGGAAGTACGGAGGGAGAGGAAACTGGGATTGGTATGTAAAATAAAATAAGAATGCTTAAGTCAATCTTATGTACCCATAAAACATTTAAGTGGTGCTCACCCTTATACAGTCCAATAACCACTGGTGTGATGTAAAGGTTGTTTCCTGATCTTTTCATTAACATTGGACATTTCCAAAATGAGTTCTTCCTGTATCCCACATCCATTTTACATACTGAAATAGAAGCAGCTTGATACACTCTTAACACCACATGCTCTCCCCATTTCATCATTCCACATCACAGTCCCACGGTCCACCTTGACAAAAAGATGTCTCATCTTGACCAGGTAAAGGACACACTAATGACCGAGGAATGAATGGATACTGAGATCTTCAGGATCACCTTCCAAGAGCTGACAACCCTTTGCTCAGATTGTTAGTTTAAGGAGGTCTGGATCCCAAAAGAACATGCTATATTTCTTTTTGAGACAGGGTCTTACTATGTAGGTCTTATTAGCCTGGAACTCACTATGTAGACCAGGAAGACCCCAAACTCACAGAGATCTGCCTGTCTCTACCACTTGAGTGCTGGGATTAAAGATGTGTACCACCATGTTTGGCCAGAACTTGCTAACTTGTTACAGCTTTCCCTATGGCCAATGTGCCTTTGCCACAAATTATTAGAAAGAAAACAAAACACTATGAATCCAATTATCACAGGCTCAGGGAGGCATCAGATTGCTGCAGTGGATCTTAGTGCACCTGCCTTGGCACTTAGTTGCTATGCCAACATCCAACAAGAGAAATTCTTTGTGATAGGGAGGAGAATGACCTGGGTGAGATGTCCAGGACTCTCCTAATCACTACTTAACACAATGAAAATCTGTATAAACACTGGAAAAGGTTAGATAGAATTTGTTTTACACTAAAAGCTAAATCCTGGATGGGGAGTGACTCTCTAACAATCTCAGCCCCAAAGGCTCCCACAGGACTTCCTGAATGCAAGTGTCATCCTGACTCGAGGTAGCAAGTGTTTTATTCTAAAAGCTAAACAGTCACAGTTCATTAAAAGTTTGTAATGTTGACTCTGGTTTTCAACAAGACAGAATATCTGTATCTACAAAGAAGCTCTAGTTCCTGAGACCAATGTGAGGAAAATGTCACATGTTCATAAAGGTGCACACACTAACATGGCAGTCTCCCATACTCAGTATTCACAGATACACACAGGCAACTTAAATCTTATTCATGTACTTCTTTGGTCACTACACAGACTCACAAACTTGGTGTTACATCCAGTGACCTTCATCCCAGCACACAAGGCGTTGGCTGCTCCATCATTATTAAACACTCTGAATTGGACGTATCCTGCAGTGAATTCATCTGAAAACAAAAGACAGGAAACAGCATTCAAGGAAAATTCCAGAAATAGCTGTGAGACCAGGGTTTGGTAGTGCCAGGATATACAGCCTAAAATATCAGATCCGTTAGGGAAGCCTTACCTACTCCTGTTTACAAACCACAAGAGCCAATTGTTAAAAAGGTCCTCGTCTGCCAGAGCTTGGATGGAGAAATTTCTGATATGGCAAGGACTCTACTGAATATCTCCCAGGCTTTGTCACAGCAGTTGGCAAGTGCATTCATTTTGGCCCTGTTCACATTGACATTGCTAACTTTTCTTTAAAGCCTTACATTCTAAGAATAAATAAGAAGAGCTTTAAATTATACAGAACAGGCTTAGCATTCATAAAGGACATGTGTCATGCTTGTATTTATATCAAACAACATGTCAGTCACCCCTCAAAACAAAAATAAAACACTATTTTTTTTCCTGTTGTTCAGCCCTGTGCACATGCACCTGGTCTGTTTCTAAGAAACCTCTGACTGATAATGAGGTTGCCAAGAGTAGATTCCTGAACCATGCTTCCCCAATGCAAATGCCAACTCTCTTGCTTATGCCCTGTGATCTCAGGCAACTTCATGGACTTCAGTGCTCCAGTCTCCTAATCTGTAAAATGGGTTAGTGATAGTTGAGAGCCCAAGGGCAATAAACTGAATGAAGCAAAACACAAACTCTCACAGAAGAGAAGCAGGCTGTGGTGGATGGTAAATGACTGCTACTTATCACAACTGAGTGTCCTGCAAGGGATTCAGTAGCATGAGAGACTCACTCTGGTCACTGGGGGAGTAATAAGAGGATGTCTTCTGAGCATCACCGAAATCATAGAGCACAGGTATTGCTGGACCATTATCAGTAGAACACTTCCCTCCATTATTTTTCACCGGGTACTTCTACAAGGAACAAAAGAATCTGTTGTAATAAGTGCAGCGGGCCACTTCCCGCCACCTGGCTAGCTTTACCTGAAATAATTACACAGAAACTGTATTCTTTTAAACACTGCTTGGCCCATTAGTTTTAGCCTCTTTTTGGCTAATTCTTATATCTTGATTAACCCATTTCTAATAATCTGTGTAGCACCATGAGGTGGTGCCTTACCAGGAAGGATCTTAACCTGCGTCCGTCTTGGAGAGGAGAATCATGGTGACTCTGCCTCACTTCCCTTCTTCCCAGCATTCTTTTCTGTCTACTCCGCCTACCTAATTTTCTGTCTATCAAAGGCCAAGCAGTTTCTTTATTAATTAACCAATGAAAGCAACAGATAGACAAATGACCCACCTCCATCAAGAATCCACTAGGTAAGGATGGCGGCATTGGCACTCACAAGAACATTACCATCTACAGAGAAGTAACTGTATCTGGGATTGTTTCCCAACTACTCAGATAAGAAGGAATCCTTTCTTTTGTCTATGTCTCTCTGAAACTCTAGACCCCTCCCTCTTCTTATCTTCTCTTCAGTCCCCCTTCCTACTCTCTTTTCCACATACCCCTACTCTTTGCTATTCTTGGCTCATTGCTCTTTAGAATAAGGGAAATATTGAACACAGCCCACTGAACCTCAAACACCTGCCTTTCTCTCCATACCCATGAAAAGCAGCCTCAGTCAGCAGTCTTGAGTACCTGGTACAGGTCGAACAGATTATGACTTATGTTCTGCAGGAAGCCACTATAGGTGCGGTACCTCAGCAGGGAGCTGTTCCTCCAATTTTTCAGGGGGCTATTGTTGGGCACATGCCAGATGCCCAGGTTCTCAGCCTGGATGTCGAAGTAGCCAGGGTTCTGGAAAGCAACCAACACTGAGCCTGACCAGACCAGGAGATTTCACTAAGCAAAAGACCCTCATGTACAATCTCCAGTAGAGCTGATATCTCTGGGCTCCAGGTGGACAGAGGGACAGCCGTGCTCAGATGCCCCCATTTGCAACGGCAGTGGTCCCACCACCACCACCTACTTACCGAGAACCCTGCTTGGAAGGATTCAAGGTAAGTACTTTTCACTTCTTCGCCCATGTTGAAGGACAACCTTCCCACCCTCTCCATGGCTTGCTTGAGCTACACTCGCATCCTCACGCTTTCCCAAGTGGCTACAGAGTGTACCAACCTTGTAGTCATCACTTGTGGCCCCCTCTGCAGTCCCAAAGGTGTTGTAGTTGGCCCAGTTGCCATCCCCCTCTGGGTAGTCTGCTCTGTTGCCTTGCTGACTGGACCAGCGATCGCCCACTGTGCACTTCCCACGCATGTTGTTCTCGTGCACACTGGCCACCAGGGTCCATCCACCACCAGCAGTGGTCATGTCACAGAAGGTCTGGTAGATGACGCCGTTCTTTGTGTGGAGGAAGTAGAGGCCATCTGTAGAGAAAACCAGTCCACAGTCCTCCTGTTTTCAGGTTCAGTGTCTATTTCTGCTTTTGGAATGGCTCTAAGATCTACCTGCAATACCTGCACATAGATGTACATGTTCCCAAACATAGACACGTGCATCTATGTAATAATAATGATAATAATAATAAATCTTTTAAAAGTAAATTGACTCTTCTACACATATGAGCTATGAAGCATGCTCAGATACTCAGATGAGGTAACAAGAATTGACAGGTTCATAGATGTAGGAAACAGAGCAGCAGCTCACAGGAAATACAGGAATTTGTTACTTGGTGGCTACAGAATTTCTATTCAAGAAATGAAAACTTTCTGGAAATGGATAGTGGTGATTCATTCCATTGTGAAAGTTTTTATGGCCCCTGAAAATCCTTAAAATGGGTTAAGTGTCAATTTTTAACCACTATGTATATTTTGTAACATTTTCTATATATAAATAAAGCTGTTCCAGAGGACAAAACCTGATTTCCTATCTGGGTTATGTGCCTGCATTTCTGAGACAGGGTCTCCCCAGGTTGATTTGGAGATTTCAGTCCTTCACCATAGGCTCCCAAGTATTAGGATCACAGTGTTCTCTTTAAATGTTCATCACTCACCTCGTGCCCCAGTGACCTCCTGTTTGATTTCCTTGCAGCTTCTGAACAGAGAGAAAGACACAGGATTGGCCCAGCTGTTGGTGTCCAGGTTCCCTTTAACAAGAGAAGATGCAGAGTTTCACACTCATGGGACACCCATCCTCCCCTGTCATTCATCCTAAACTCATTCCATGACTTCTAAAAGATGACATCTGAGAATCAGCAAGATTTCTAACTAGGAAGAAAGACAAAAGATTTGAAGGTGTGGAGAACTTGGTGTCTAAAGTCCTGAAAAAGAAAAATAAAGTGACGTTCAACTTTGCAGGTGGGAAAAATGCAGGGAGCCTAATGTGCCTGGAGCATGGGTCGTGAGGTAGACAGTGCAGAGAGTTGACCAAGAGACCATGGAATAAAAAAGCCTTGTGATCTTCCCTCAAAGTCATCTGAGAACCTAGAAGTGTAGAAGCAAATAAGAACATTGGGGCGAGAGCTGCTCAGGTGTAAGTAGCTCCATGTTTCCCAGTCAAGTATTTTTGGATTGTATTTACTGTGTCAAGCTTCAGCTCCCTATTGCCTCATATCAAGCTGAAAAAAGACTGCCGTGTGGAGATCAAGTAAGATGGCATTTAGGGACTTGTCTTTTTCCTTAAAACTACAGTGAAGAGGAATTACATATTTTAAAATAATGTTGAGTTCTTGTAAAGAGCAGACTTGAAGAAAACATTCTTCTGGAACAAATAAGACTGAGCACTTGGCACTGAAACCCCAGAGCAAAGATCCCAAGCATAGGGAGTGAGTAGGATGGGACAGTTCTTACAGCAGTTCCCCTAGAGCTACAAGTACGGAATCTGGACCAGGACTTACCTTGACAATCTCATTGCCACTGGCCAATTCCTTCAAGAGGCAATCAGTACCCAGTCTATATCTCATGGACTGTGTTGTATTTACATGTCCAGGAAAACACACACACACACACACACACACACACACACACACACACACGGGGAGAGAGAGAGAGAAACACACATGTGTGTGTATATATACACACAATTAAACAAATAGAGGCATTTAGTTTTGTAGAATGTGTGAATGAGGATAACTGGGAAAGATTAGAAGGAGAAAAAGGAATAGGAAAACAATACAATTATATTTAATTTTGATTTTCATTAAAGGAATGATTGGTCAAGCTGTGGTGATACACATCTTTAATCATAGCACTCTGGTAACAGAGGCAGGTAGATCTCTAAATTTATGGCCAACCTGGTCTACAGATGGAGTTCCAGGACAGTCAGGGCTACACAGAAAAACCCTGTCTCAAACAAACAATAACAAATGTATAATCCCTCGTTCTCAGAGACCCAGGACATGGAAGCAACCCCATCTAGTATTGATTTCCTTTTAAACTAGAGGGTGATCTGAGGAATCTGGGGTCCTGTATTAGTACTCACCTGAACTGCAATTTCTGGTGACCACAATGAAAAACATCAGGAAACCAAACTTTATCATGGTCATCTAGAGAAAGGAAAGAAGAAGGTCACTCTCTATCCAGACCATCTTTATCCTCATTATAGTCTCAGCTCCTGTCTAGTCCCACTTAAAGGCTTCTTCCTTTCCTTTAAACCCCTCGCATCTCTGGGTCCTAAAGCAGACCTGAACTGGAGTCTACTTTCCTTCTTCCACTGACAAAAACTACCTTCCCCTCCATACCTGGCCAGAAACTCAGAGTTGCCTGCTGAGTTGAGGTAAGCTTCTCTCTCCTTTGCAGAGTGTCTAGTGTGGTCCAGGTGACGCTCTTGTCCTTTTATGGGAAGAGCCTGGTGTAAATAGCCCAGACTTTATTAGGCTCCCCCTTTCCTGGCAGGATGCCGCTGCAGGGGCAACTTTTATTTACTAAAGGAAAATTCTTTGTATAGTGATGACTCATGGGATTAAAGGCTCAAAAAGACATATGTAGAAATATCATGTTCTAGCACTATTAACTAGGTTTGGAAATTTTACTGAACTGTGTATTTTCCAAAAAGGAAATAGATGAGGAGACATTGCAACATTTGGCGCCCATTTGAACTTTTTATGTGTGTCTTTCTTGGAATATTAAAAACAACAAATACTAAAAAATGACAAATATTTATAATTACCCTCATTGGGGGAAGTTTAC
Source organism: Microtus pennsylvanicus (assembly GCF_037038515.1). Classification (NCBI taxonomy): domain Eukaryota; kingdom Metazoa; phylum Chordata; class Mammalia; order Rodentia; family Cricetidae; genus Microtus; species Microtus pennsylvanicus. The sequence continues at coordinate 91,365,663 of NC_134588.1, forward strand.
AATGTATCAAAGAATACATTTCATGTAGCCCAGCTTGGCCTCCATCTTACTGTTTAGGTGAAGATATCCTTGAGTTCCTGATTCTCTTTATTTCACCGCCCAAGTGCTGGGATTATAGACACACAACATAAAATCTGACTATAAAAAGAAAAGTTTAATAACAAAATAATAAAATAATAATTTAAGAATGAATATAAACCTTTAGTCTGCATAAATTGAGTTCCATATAACCCTCACTCTTTGTCCTTGATTTTCTCATAATTACCACACACTCGTGAAATTTTACAATAGACTGAATTTGGGATGAAGTCACTAGACATCCCCCCTGAAGATGCTTTGAGCTTCCTCTATCCCCACCTTTTTTTCTCCAGTTCTCAGATACCACTTTGTTCTATAATGGAATGAACTGCCTTTTCCTTAGCAATGAAGCATCCTTAGTACAAAGTTTTATTATATATTAGCCATAATACTGCAATCCTTTGGGAGTCACCTTTTTGCTAAGCTTATATTTATATCTTTGTTATTCAAAGGACTGATTTATACAATGTAACTCAGATAGGTTGGTAGAATAAAGTGAAACAGAGGCATGTAGCTCAGCTGGTAAAACGTTTGCCTTGTATGCATGAGCTCTAGGTTTAATCCCTAGCATCATGTAAACTAGGTATGGTGGGACATGCCTGATCCCTACCCTTTGGAAGTGCAAGTAGGAGGATCAGAAATTTAACATTATCCTCTACAACATAGTCAGATTGGAGGCCAGCCTCTGGTACACAAGAACCTAGAAACAAAACAAATGAACTGTTCACACATAAATAAAATCTGTACCTCTTTTAGTGGATAAATTCAAGGTCATTTTCATCTACATTTTGAGTTGGAAGTCACCCTGGGCAATAGAAGACCCTGTCTGTACTACTTTATTTTATTGGTTCCTAGATTGCTGCTGTAAGAATGAGTCTTCAAGCCGGGTGGTGGTGGCACACGCCTTTAATCCCAGCACTCGGGAGGCAGAGGCAGGCGGATCTCTGTGAGTTCGAGACCAGCCTGGTTTACAAGAGCTAGTTCCAGGACAGGCTCCAAAACCACAGAGAAACCCTGTCTCGAAAAAAAAAAAAAGAATGAGTCTTCAGCAGCTCAGCAATTGAAGGGGAGCCATGGAGTCTCTGACTAGTTTCTCAGTTGATCTTTCTATCTGACGAAAAAGGGAAATACACACAGACATACACACACACACACACACACACACACACACACACACACACACCTCCTGGGTCTATCATTTTCTATATCCTCTTCATTCTTTTAAACACCCTTTCTGGATTCCCTACACCATACTCATTACAGAGAGGATTTTCTGCATAACGCAAAGATATCGTTACTACATAATCACCATCAAAACATTTTTCTGAAACAAAGTCAACCCCAATACATTTCTTAAGCACATCTCTTTGCATTTCCTGAGAAACCCACACTTAGTCAAACACTTATTATTTAGACTTCTCACAGATCAGGAGCCCGTCATCCATAACTGTGTAAATAGGCAGTAACTCTTATAATTGCCAAGAAAACAGGTTACTTGCTTCACTTTTCACATTTAAAACCCTGTCCAGTTATCTTAAGTAACCATCCAATTCTTTATTCTTTATTTTCTACTTACACAAAGCTGGTCGTTTAAAGCTTTGTTTTAGCTATGTCACATACCAAAAGCCGTGAACACATTTCCCAATATCAAGAAGCACTTGCGTTAACTTCTGAGATTCAATTGTTTTCCTAATTATTAACCTAAACTTCTTAAGTAAAACTCTTAAGTCCTAGCCTCATCACACTCCCCAGTTCCTATCTTCTGCCCTATGCAGCCCGTGTTTATCAGGGATGGAGGCAACACTATATCCTACTTTTACCTATATTAATTTTCCCACCAAACTAACCTGCATTATAATCCCTTACTACATTTGTAAAAAGCCCTCAATCATCAAAATTCTATTAAGCTAACACTATTATTGTATAAAATCATTACTTCAATTAAACAGTACAGCTTAGGAAGAAAGCATCTTCATAATCCACAGGTAAAATTCTCAGTAGAATGGGATATTTCCATGCGATAATCACACTACATTAAAGGCAGTGAGGATCTCCCTCACCCATTCATAGCATGCCAGATACCAGAGAAAAATGATATCAGCAAACATGTAAAGGCATAGCGGTAACAAGAGACATTCTGGAACCAAGCACTTGGGTCCTTTCCTACCCAAGATTCACCCATCAGGGCCTTGCGGTGTGATGAGCTTACTCCTAAAGCTCAATTTCCACCTGCTGCTCTTCTGACATATCCACCACTAGATGTATCTTTTTTCTTTTTATTTATTCTTTTCTCATGCAATATATCCCAATGGCAGCCTCCTCTCCTTCTCTCTTCTCAGTCTCCACTTCCCACATCCCTTCCCCCAGATTCTCCTCCATTCCCTTCTTGTTATGTTGTGTTCAGTTGCTATCCCTGGGAGGTTTGTTCTTTTTTAAAGAGGAAATAGAGGGGGAGTAGATTTGGGGGAGAGGAGAGGTTGGGGTGATCTGGGAGGAGTGGAGGTAGGGAAAACTGTGGTTGGGATGTTTTGTATGAGAGAAAAATCTATTTTCAATAAAAATTTAAAATGTAAGACTATCAGGACTGGAGAGATGATTCAGCAGTTAAGAGAGCATGCCACTGTTGGGGAAAGGGGCTTGTTGGTTCCCGGCCACCTGGCTAGCTTAGACCCAAAATAATCACACAGAAATCGTATTAATTAAATCACTGCTTGGCCCATTAGCTTTAGCTTCTTATTGGGTAACTCTTATATTAATTTAACCCATTTCTATTAATTTATATATTGCCACATAGCTGTGGCTTACCGGGTAAAATTCCCAGTGTCTATCTCTGGCCACTCCACCCCTTCTCTCTCACTCGACCCTTCTTTCTCCTAGCATTCACTTTAGTTTTCTCTGCCTAGCTCTGTTCTTTTGCCCTATCACAGGCCAAGGCATTTTCTTTATTCATTAACCAATAAAAGCAACACATAGCCAGAAGGACCTCCCATACCATGTCACTTTTCCAGAGAACCTGAGTTTAATTCCCAGCACCCATGTCTGGTGGGTCCAACACCAGTGACCTCCATGGATACGCATGCCCATGTGCATACACAGACACCCACACACAATTAAAAATGAAATAAAAAGTAAACATATCACTTCATTAAATAAGAACTCTAGAAAGAGAAGAGTTTCCAGGCTCAACTGACATATTAGTTTGTTTATGTCTTCAAGACCATAGGCTTTTTCTGTTGCCTTCTTTCTTCACCTATGACTACATTCAAAGTAGCTGCTGCTGTTCCATGTATTGCCACAAAACAAGGGAGAATGGATCCTCTCTTTCTACAGATCTTTTTCATGAGCGAGAAAGAATTTCCTAGGAGCTTTTTCATGACTTCCCCATTGACCACAAATGGGTTCTGTAGTGCAACAATTCTTCTTTGGGGAACAGTAAGATTAAGGGGCCTAAACACTGTCAACTGATTTTCCTACAGTTCTGTAGATCAGAATCCAGATGAGTATATCAACAAGGTTCTTCTCTGCTAACCTTGTAGACAACCACCTTCTCACTGTGTTTTCTTATCATAGTCTTTCATTTCTCTGTGTGTATTCCTGATGCCTCCCTCTGGGCTCAGATTTCTTCGTCTTTAAAATAGACTATCTGTATTGAATTAAGAGCTGTCATAATTATCTGTTTTTCATTGGAGAATATTATTTAAAGATGTGTTACATTTGTTTATGCTGTGGAACATTTGTTTAATGATGTAAAGATGTGTTGCATTCTTTTATGTTGCATTTGTTTAATTTTGTGAGACTGTGTTACTTTGTCTAAAACACCTGATGGTCTAACAAAGAGCTGAACAATCAATAACAAGGCAGGAGAAAGGATAGGTAAGGCTGGAAGGCAGAGAGAATAAATAAAGGGAGACATCTGTGAGGAAAAGAAGAAGGAGCAAGAGAAGGAGAAGGACATAAGGGGCCAGTCACCAGCAATGGAGTAAGAAGGAAAGATATACAGAAATAGTAAAAGGTAAAATCCCAGAGGCAAAATGTAAGCAGGACAATTTAAGCTAAGGAAAGGTGGCTAGCAACAAACCAAACCAGGACCAGGCATTCATAAGTAAGAAAAAGTCTCTGTGTATTTATCTGGGAGCTGGGTGGCAGGCTACTCAAAGAGCAAAAGAGTAAAGAGTAATTAAACAACAAACAGCTACACTTAATCACTATCTTAAAAAAAAACCTCATCTCCAAACATAAACAATCTGAGGCACTGAACAAGGACTTCCACATGAAAATACCACAATTCACCTCCCTTATAGCAATTCCTGTAATAACAACTGGCAGGGCGTGAAACACCTGCCTTAAGACTATGACCTGGCCATGGGCCAGATGCTGGACAGCAAAATTTCGGCCTCCATTTTGAGCATCTTAACTCTTGTTTCTAGTATTGACTGACTCCAATCTCTCTCCACACAACTGTTTTATCTTTAAGCACAGTGGCTGCACCTCAATCTACTGCTATTTCGACTGTTGATTGTCACTCTGCAGTTACTGCACAGCTTCTCTGGCAGCTACCTGGCAGCTCAAGCCTCAGCCTGACAGGAATTCTTTTCCTGCAGGCACTGGCTCTGCCACTTCTACTAAAGTCAGTTTTAAATAAATTTCTATCATTGTATTTATAAATAAAACACAAGATTCCAAACCTAGGTGAAACACACTAGTTCAGAGAGGTTGAGTAGCATCTAGCTAACCTTCTCTCCTTGTCATTGCCTCCCAAAGAGAGCCTATTCCTCAACTCTGCCAAAACAGGAAAAGCAAAGACCCTCAAGACCCCTCCTACTCCTGCCAGGGCATCTCTTTGTCTCTTCCCGGTGCCCTCCAATGCTCTATGATTACTCTCTGTCAATTAGCTGCTAACCCAGTCTCCTGACCTAAGGATAATTTTATTTAACTAATGCAAATGCAAACTCTGGGTTAACAGCGGGATCAAATATCCCCCAACACCACACTGCTGCCACCAAGGATCCTTATAAAACACAAGGCTTAGCTAAGATTGATGGCCCATAACTGTAATTCTGGCATTTGGGAGGTAGAGACTCAAGGATAAAGTATTCAAGATCATCTTGGTCTATATTGTGAGTTGAAAGCCAGCCTGAGCTATAGGACAAAAATCCCTATCTGAAAAAAGCAACACACACAGACACTTTTATTCATTTATTTCAGTGTGTGTGTGTGTGTGTGTGTGTGTGTGTGTGTGTGTGTGAGTGTACATGTATGGAAGGCAGAGGACAGCTTAGAAAAGTCAGTTTTCTCCTTCCTCCATGTGGATTCTGGGCATTAAACTCAGGTTTGGTGGTGAGTGTCTTTACCCACTGAATCATCTTATTGGCTCTGTCTATTTTAATTATTAAGACAGGAACTCTCCCTGAACCTGGAACTTGCCCATGTAGCTAGACTGCTTGTCCAGCAAGACCAAGGGATCCACCATCTCTGCATTCTCAGAGATGTGAGTCAGGTACATACTACTGTACTCAATTTTTATGTGTGTTCTGGGGATCCAAACTTATGCTTGCACAGTAAAACAGCTAAACTTGGCTGTCAACTTGACTACATCTGGAATCAGCTACAACTGAAGCAGCTGGGCATGCTTGTGATGGATGTTCTTGATTGGATCATTTGCGGTGAGAAACACACCTTAAACCTAGACCACACCTCTGCTTGCAGCCTTAAAAAGGATATGGAAGAAGGAAGCTTTTGCTTTTTGCCTGCTTGTCTTCTTTCCTGCTGGTGAGTTTGTATAGCCTGTTCCTTAGACATTCCTTTGTTGGTATCACAACATACCTGTTTGAGATTCCCACATAGACTGAAAACTGGCAGCTCTCTAGGTTTTTCCTGGGACTCTGGCACCAGACTGGGACTGCTGAGGCATTCAAACTACACATTTAACAATCACTGGGTCCTTGACCTTTCCTTTGGAGACTTGGGAGACATCCATTTTTTTACTACTAGGACCATAGCCTTTAAGCTACTCTCTCTCTCTCTCTCTCTCTCTCTCTCTCTCTCTCTCTCTCTCTCTCTCCCTCTCTCTCTCTCTCTGTGTGTGTGTGTGTTCCTTTAAAGACTCTCTCTCTCTCTCTCTGTGTGTGTGTTCCTTTAAAGAACCCTGACTAATACATTGAACAATTCCTTTACCAAATGAGTTAACTTCAGTCCCTGTGAACAGATGCTTTGTTGTGAGTGAATGTCAGATTGTACACAGCACCCTTTCTACTTCTATCAAGATGATCATATTATGTTTATCTTCATTTTCCATAGTTTTATCTTAAATCCCACTTTTTTATGTCCAGACCACAAATCCCAATGATCCTGTAGTAGTCCCTGGAACAAGAACCCACAGTGAGGAACCCCAGGTGACCCATGTCAATCCACTCAGTCTACACATTGATCATTCCTACTGCAGCCTCACCCCACGGCATCCCCACCTCCCAGCCCTGTCATCACTTACGAGCCCTTGCTCAGAGTTACTTCTCTGGTGCTGCACAGGGCACCTGATTTCTATTCCTCTGGCTCCAGAGGCTGGGTCATCCTCTCAACCATTACTATCCCACTGCCACAGTGGGAGACTTCATAGAATTATGAGTGCTTGTGGACAGCACTCCTCTCTACCTTCTTTCCCATGTAGATGAGACACGTAATACCCAAAAAGGATTATGGTACTTGTTTGTCCTTCTAACAGAGAAAGACATTGAGCTCAGTAAAGCCCTGAGAGAGAGGGCACTGTTTGAGAAGAGAAGTATCACCACAAGTGAATAAAAGTTTGGAGTGGTTTAGCTAACTTATCCTCAAATGACAATGGTGTTGTGAGTTAATTCCTCTAGACACCACACCGACTCTTAAAGCCAACAGAAAGCCTTTATTCTCCTGCTGGAAGACTACACAGGAAATCCTGTAGCCCAAATTGTGTAACTGTTCTTGGCTTTTTATGCACAAAATCATACCTTGGTTGACACACGTCAATTATCAGAAGCATTTAACAATAAGCAGAGCTAGGAAAGCATAAAGAGAAGGTTAGTACATTCAGAGACTTTCCCAGAACTATGAACTATATTGGTATAGGTGTTTGTTCTCATTTTGGCACATGTAGGCATCTCTGTGATGGACTCTTAAGTTAGGGTGTTCCCTGGTACATTTAACATGGTGTCAGTTGTGCTAAGTTCTGAGAACCTGATACAATGGTCTCTGGACACGATCAACTCTTCCTCTGGTGCTGCACCACCTGCTTTAACTCTCCTGTCCCAATATCACTCCTCCATCCTCTGAGTATCAGTGCTATTTGCACTTTCGCTCAGTGGAATGTAGCCCTTCTTCCTAGGTGTTGCTTCATTCCTCGTACACTGTTATCTTAGTGTGATAACAAGGCTGTTGCATTGTTTACATGGCTCCTTTGGCAGTTCCTGTGAATCTATTATGAGACTGTACTTGTTAAGTCAATATTTTCTTTGCAAATTTACACAGCTCCATAAGGTCTAAAAGATGATAGGGTTACTGCTGGGTCTAAGATCAGCATTTAAGAGCATATATTGCTCTTCCAGAAGACTCAAATTTGATTCCTAGCATTCTTGTCAGGAGACTGACTGCTGCCTATAACTCCAATTCCAGGGAATCCAATGCCTCTAGCCTCTGTTGCACCATTGGGGACCAAGCATTCAATACACAAGACTGTAGGAGACAATCCATACTCATTTCTCCAGTCTTAAATTGTATCTGTGTTTTCATTGCTCTGTAAATATTTTCTCTGAATTGAAACCATTTTTCCTGGAGGGAGAAGGAAGGCTGATAAGACTCATGAAGTAAACATAACCTATAGGACTCAGAATGTTCATGCAATTGACTAGATTCATAAAGACCCTCCCTCCTCATCTCTTCAAAATGGCCTAGTTTTATTTCTTCTATTATAACAATAAGATACTCTAACAAAAGCAACTTAGAAGAGAAAAGGTTTATTTTAGCTCAAAATTCCAGGCTACTGTGCATCATTATGGGAAGTCAAGACAGGAAACTGAAGCAGCTAGTCACATAACATCCACAGCTGAAAGAAGAGAGAAATGAATCAATGTATGCATGCTTATTGCTCAGCTAGCTTTCTGCTTTTTATTCAGCCCAAGCCTCAAGCCCTAGGAAATAATGCTACTCACATCTACTAATGCAATGGAGAACCATCCCCTGTGTTAATCACCCCCATTGTCACAATAGTGGTATGAACACTATGAGAGTAAGCAATAATTGCTGATTGTATTTAAGGCCTGCTGTACAAGATGAAACTCATACTTGGCATCACTACTGGGGCTAATAACCTGTCATTAGAGGTCATAGGTCCTAGGGGAGACCCTACTACTATTATTTTGCTAAACGGACATAGTTTTTTCTGTTTCATTATTTTTAAACTTATTATTATTTTGAGATTACAATGACATGATTTACCCCCCTCTCATGTTTCTACCCTTTCTCTTAAATTCATGGCTTCTTTTTTTTTTGGTTGACACACACACACACACGCACACACACACACACACACACACACACACATCAACTGTATAATCTCAGTCTGTATAATGTTACTTGTATGTACACATCTTCATGACTTTTCATTGGTATTGGATAACAAATTGGTGTGCTTTTCTCTCGGAAAGAAGTGTTTTCCACTTTCAATATTTCTTAGCTGCCTGTAGTTCATTGCGTAAGGTTGAGGTCTTGTGAACTTCCCCCTCCAATATTAACTTGTCTACTGATGTTTCTGGACATAGTTCAAATCTACTTCTAATAACATTATTTTTCTTTTTTCTTTCTTTTTTTTTCAAGACAGGGTTACTCAACAGTTCTTGTTGTTCTGGAACTTGCTTTGTAGAACAGGCTGGCCTTGAAATCACAGAGACTCACCTGCCTCGCACTGATGACATTCTTATACCTACAGATCAAGGCATCTCTCAATCCCCAATGTCCCAAACTAGAGAAGTGTCTATTTACAGTATATGAGACTCACAACTGGTCAAGGTGACATGAATGACAAAGCTGGGAAGTCTTTTTCCTTTAAAATTTTTACTATATTTATTTGTGTGCATTTGTGTAGATGCACATGGCATAGTGCGTGAGTGGAGGTCAGGGGACAACTTGTGGGTGTTGGTTCTCTCCTTCCACAGTGTGGATCCCAGGGAGGCAATTAGCATTTCCCACTGAGATAGCTCTCGTGCCCACCTTTTCTTAAGGGGATGTATCTTTTCCTCTCCTCTCTCCTTTCTCTTGTCTCTCTTCCTCATTCCATCCTACCCTTCTTCCTTCCTTTCCTGCCTCTCCATTTTGTTGAGATATAGTCTATCTCTATAGCTCAGGCTATTCTTGAACGTTCAATCCTTTTGCTCAAGCCTCTCAAATATTGGGAAAGTAGGCATGTTCCACCACTCCCAGATAAGGAGAAATGTGTTATTGAAGGCAGGCAGAAGCCACAGTGTCAACAGTTTTCCTGTTCTTTTTCTCTTTCTCTATCTTTCTCTCTTTGTCCCTCTCAAACTTGCTGTATAGATAAGGCTGGCCTTGAAACCCTGGTCCTTCTGCTTCTACTTCCCTAGTATCACAGGTGCACTCTAGTACAGCTGGCATGATGCCTGTCCTTGGCACTCAAGTGCAGTAGACAAAGCCTTTAGTTCCAAAGGCAGGGGCTTGCATGTTTCACTGTAGAATCCCAGTCCTAACATTCTTGCCTCTAAGGCTGCTAATAGAACCCCTTCCCCATGCTGTCCTTATTTTTAGTTTTTGGAAAGGATCTCACTTTGTGTTCTTGGCTGATCTGAAACTCACTATGCAGTTCAGGATGCCATTAAATTTATGGTAGTCCTACTGCATCTGCTTCCTGAATGCTAGGATTATAGGCTTACACCACTAGTGTTGGTCTAACATTTCTCTATCACTTATAAACACGTCGTCAAACTGACTACTCAGTTTTGTGTCTTCCAAAGGATCTGGGTTGAAGGCTTCACCGCTAATCAGTGGTGCTATTGGCAGGGGCTGTAACTATTCAGAAGTGAGGTACAGTAGGAGGAAGTTAGAATTTGGGGTTGTGCCCTTGAAGGGGGTGTTGGGTCTGGCCTGGTTCCTTCATTTTTCTTCCTTTGCTTTGTGGTCACCATGGCTACCATATTGTTTTCCACCCTGATGTTTCCACCACAGGCCCAAGCAACAGTGCCAACTGACTACTGATCGAAACTGCAGCCCCCCTTCTCTCTCTCTCTCTCTCTCTAAAAAAAAAAAGTATATATATACTTTTCTTCCTTAGGAACTGGTTATCTCAGGTATTTTGTCACAGTGATGGAAAGATGACCAATACTCTGAATGCCACACATTTTAGGTTTAATGAGTTAGGAAAATAGGTTGATTGATTCCTTGCTCTCCTGTGGGGCTTTAGCCTCCAAGTGACTCTGCTTATATTTTTGTGGCTAGAAGAACTGCACAGTTCAGTTTAACTTCAAAGAAGGAAAGTGGTATCTCTTGTGCCTCCTATGAAAAGAAATGAACATTAATGATTACCTGAGATGAGCTATGATGAGGTAATATCCTTTTTTTTTAAAGATTTATTTATTATGTGTTCTGTATGTATGCCTACATGCCAGAAGAGGGCACCAGATCTCTTACAGATTGTTGTGACCTACCATGAGGTTGCTGGGAATTGAATTTAGGACCTCTGGAAGAGCTGCCAATTCTCTTAACCTCTGAGCTATCTCTCCAGCTGCTATGATATTATATAATATAATTCAGTGGTGATATTCTTAATGGTTGGAAAAAATTAGAGATGTATAACAGAACAATCCTTAGTTCCTCCTTCCCTCCCTGATTTAGGGTTATGCTTGGCAGTTGCTGATACTTTCTATGCACAAGATCTTTCTTTTAAAGATTTTTTCTTTATTATGTATTCAGTGTTCTGTGTGAATGTGTGTGTATACCTGTAGGCCAGAAGAGGGTCTCATTTAGACAGTTGTGAGTCACCATGTGATTGCTAGGAATTGAACTCAGGACTTCTAGAAGAGCAGCAAGTGCTCTTAACCTCTGAGCCATGTCTTCAGCCCCATGCACAAGATCTTTTTACAAGAACAATCACCTAACAAGGTGGTGGCAGTACACAGCTTTAATTCTAGCACTCCAGAGGAAAAGGAGGGTGGATCTCTGTGAGTTTGATGCCAGCCTGATCTACAAAAGTGATTTTCAGGACAGTCAAGGCTACAGTCAGATACCCTGTTTCAGAAGAAGAAGGAGGAAGAGGAAGACTTGGTCCTTTTGTGAAAACCTTGGTTTAGGTTTATAAGGGAGGTTCACTGTAAATTCCATATACTTTTGATGACCCGGAGAGGTAAGTTTGGATAAATCTCTTGGCCACAAATACACCAAATATGCTTAAAAAAAAACAACTCTGGAATATTGTTAGAATTTGCAGAGCACAGAAGGATAATGCGAAAGTGAGTTGTCCTCCCCTCCCCCACGCAGATTGTCATGGAAATTCAAGAAAGCAGGAGGTAGCGATGTACATGAAGTGGAGGAAAGGTCTTGGTACAAGAGGCAGAGATGGTGCTTTACAGATTTGGGGAAAGGAATAGGACTCAAGACTGAAAAGTTGGGCTTATATAGGCTGGGAAGGAGTCTCAGAATTTAAATACATGGCCGCAAAACATCTCTGATCAGGGATTTCTGAGTCTGAAACAATGCTGAGAGAAGGCATGCATTCTGTCTTGTGTGCACCAGCCTTTCCTGCACAGCTGTTCAACTGCATGGGCTGTTGCTCTGCCCGAAAGGGAAGATAGGAAGGAAGTGCTGGTAGAGAGTGGAGCAAGAGGAGGCAGTAGTCCTGGGGGCTCCAGCCTAGCGAGAAAAGCTCACAGCTCTGCTAAGGTCCGTGATCGGAGACAGCTGGAGGGACAAGGTACACCAGAAAGCACAGAGAACTGCTCATGAAAGTCATGTCTAAGGCTGGGAGATGGGCAAGGAAGGGGAAGAAAAGGAGGAACTCAGCCAGACAGGAAGTCAGAGCTGGTCTCTTGTGTGGGTGTAGAAACACATCCTACAAGACATGATTAGCAGCACGCGGAGTCCAGGAATCTGTCAGTCCTGTTATGGGTTCTATAAGATAGAGAAACAAAAACATGAAAGGGTAGAATTTTCCAGAAGGTAGCTGTGTTGTGTAAAATCAATTTCCCTTATGGTTAACTGTGAATGTCCATCATTAAAATGATTTAACCTGATGGCTTTTATCTGCTGATGATACTGAACTCTGGTCACATGTATGTGTCTTTAGGGACTCTGGGGAGGCCACTGAAAAGAACTAAAGGCAACATGGGCTTGTATGAGTTACTGTACCATTAAAATTTCAGTTTGCTCTGTTATCCTCAGAACTTTCAAACTGGCTATAATTTAAAAATCAGGCAATAAGGTACCCAGAAGTCATTGTGTGCATTTGAAAATATTTTGGTATATTAATATGTCAACTCTCATAATATCAAAACTTCAGAATATAACTTGTTACTAAATCAAATTGGAGTCCATAAAGTATAATTGGAGTACAAATATATAAGACAAGTTTATGTTTGTCTTTAATTTATTTTAAAATTACATTTTATATATTTTGGAGATCAGACCTTTGTCAGTTGCGGGGTTGGTGAAAATCTTCTCCCAGTAAGTGGGTTGCCTTTTTGTCTTAGTGACAGTATCCTTTGCTTTACAGAAGCTTCTCAATCTCAGGAGGTCCCATTTATTCAATGATGCCCTTAGTGTCTGTGCTGCTGGGGTTCACCAAGGCCAGCTGGCCTGGGTCTGAAAAAGCATGGGATAAATCCGGACTAGCTGAACATAGCGGACAATGAGGAATACTGAGAACTCAAGAACAATGGCAATGGGTTTCTGATCCAACTGCACGCACTGGCTTTGTGGGAGCCTAGGCAGTTTGGATGCTCAACTTACTAGACCTGGATGGAGGTGGGGTTTCCTTGGACTTCCCACAGGACAGGGAACCCTGATTGCTTTTCGAGCAGATGAGGGAGGGGGACTTGATCGGGGGAGGGGGAGGGAAATGGGAGGCAGTTGCGGGGAGGAGGCAGAAATCCTTAATAAATAAATAAATTAAAAAAAAGAAAAGAAAAGACTACAAAAATGTAAATAAAAAAATTACATTTTAGTTTTGTATGTGTGTGTATAATACATACAAAGGCAAGTGAATTTACATATATATATATATATATACCACAGCAAGTGACCTTCACATACCAAGTGAAGGTCAGGTGACAACTTCAGGGTTCCTGGAATCAAACTCAGGTCACCAGCCTTGGAGGCAGGGGTCTGTTCCTGAAGAGACATCTCTCTAGATACTTAATTATTTTCAAATTATACAAGGTACTTTACTGGTATTTTTTTAATTTGGTACAAGTCTTTCACTCATCTTTTGTGTGTTTCTAACATGCACTCATTCATCCCATCTTTACCCCATGTTGCTAATGCGGGGGATGGAGCCTCAGTTCTGCATTTTTGGGGATGTTTCTTTGCTGAAGCTGGGAGCAGCAAGTTTCCCATGTTAAAATTCTAAGAGGAGCCATGTTGTGAACTGCATGTTGCGCTTCCTTTAGGGGCTCAGGTGTGGGTGCTCCAGGCTACCTGATGCCCCAGGTATTGTTTGAAGAAGCTCTATCTTATGAGACCTTCCATATGAGGCTGTTGCATTCCTCACCTTTAGCCTGAAGTTGAAATTCACCATAAGCAAGAAATAAGCAACAATGAGCTAATTTCTAAGGATTGGGTGAAGTCTGGGGTGAATGTGTATTGTTGCAATGGGTCCAGCCCAGTCAAGGATCCTGATGTCTTAGCATCATGTGAGTCTGGCAAAGTCTTCTCCAGGTGAGGCTCAGAGAGTCTTTCTCAGGTTGAAGTGTAAATGCTGACAGTGTGCAGAAACAGCAGCTTTCAGCCTCACCCCTGTGTCTACAGCTTGAAGATTGCTCCCCCATAGACTGCTCCTATCGAGATTAGCAGAACCTGTCTCCTTGTTCAGCTGTATGTAGCAGCCCTACTGCTTTGTTTATCTGTTATGTAATAATTCAACATCCTTGGTCAATTGTGTGCAAAAATTCTACCTCCCTGTTCAACTCTATATAACATGCTAAGCTTCAAGGTTACTGATGCTTCTCCAGCGGAAAGCCCAGTCTATATATGGTCTCAGGTTTTCCTCATTGCTCCCAGCCAGGGTCTTGGGACCTAAGCCCTGCAAGGATGTGGTAGGCTAAGTCTTCTTTTTAAATGAGGAGTGAAAAGCCCAAGAGATGGACACACACACACACACACACACACACACGCATGTATGCACATACACATGTACACACACACACACACACACACACACACACACACACACACACACACGGAGAAACACTTTTGTAGCTCTCATGAGAAATAGAGACTAGAAAGGAACAGCTGCTTGCTAAAAGCTTAGTCATGATGCTGAGGTTTGGGTGTGATTTGCATGTGTCACCCAAAGGTTCACCTTTCTTGAGCACAGTGTGCTGAAAGGTGTTGGGGCCAGCTGAAGGAAGGGTCTAGTGGGAGGAGCTTAGATCATGTGGGGGAACTACACACAGAAGGGACTGAAGTACATCCCAGTGACTAGGTGTGGTGATTTATGTCTGTAATTCCAGCACTTGGGAAGCTAAGACAGGAGGATCACTGTGGGCTTGATGTCAGCTGGGCTACATAACGAATTCCAGAATATACAGAATAAAATTCTGTTGCAAAAACCCTATACAAAACAAAAACAATAAACAACAGCAACTATGGAAAAACAGTACTTCTCACGGGACTTCTGAACTGTTACCAGAATGTGTTTGACTCTTGAGTAGTTCTCTTGCTTTCATGTCAACGATGTGATCGCTTATTCCGATGAACCGCCTGCCACTGTGAGATCCTGACATTCAAACGGAACATAAACAGTACTGATATTTCTAGAAATAAAGACATTGAGTTTTCTCTTAGTGTTTGTATCACAGCAATTATTTGTTTAATTCTTTACAAACTGGCTGACGTCGCCTATAAAGCCAGGAGTCTCCTTTGTGAAAGATTCGCTTTTAACTGCCTGAATAATTTTTTCTTTCAAGATGTACAGAAAAGGATTAGCATTGTTTAAAGAAAGGCCTGGTCTTCTCCCCTTGGCCTAAAGGAGGTAATTTCCAAGCCTTGGAATATTGCTGACTAAAAGTATCTTCATTTAGCATGACCTTGGACCATGACAGGTAGTCTGTGCCAACAAAGTGATTTACTGTAGAATGACTTGGTCCACTTAGCATCAGATAGACCTCTGAAAGGGTCAGATAGGAAAGCCAGCTGTGTGCATGATGAACCTGTATGTGTGTGGCCAAAGATAAAGAGTCTAGACACACGGCTCACAACCTTTCCTGGGGGCAATACTACATATATTGACACACACTTTCTAGAGGTAATTTCTTGTTTAAAAAAATCATTTCTATCATTTATTTTATGTTGCTTAATGACTTTAAAAATCAGTGACTTTATATTATTTGATCATATTGTTACTGAAAAGGCGTTTGGTTTAAATTAACATCATTTTGGGGACAAATTTGAACATATGTACAATGTACTGTAACCATGTTTGGAGAAGTAAGCTCTGTCTGCTTAACTGTCTGCGGGCCAGACTCTGTTCATGGTCCCTTGGGGCCTCCCCTGGATCTTGTTCCTTTTAATCTTTGTTTCATTTTTGCCTGTATTTTCATTTCAGCTATGAACCAGCTGAAAGAGGCTTTTAATGAACTCATTGAGTTTTTCTCCCAAGTTAGCAAACCTCAAGGTAGTCTTGGCCCTCTCCAGTCTGCAAAGTGTCTTGGAAGTGGGATTTATGAGGAAGACCCAACTCACGGCAAAGTAGTGAAAGCATAATTTGGGAAAAGGAAGGTGAAAGTATAGAGCTGGAGGAACCTTTGACCTCGTCTTGGCTACTGATTTTCAAAACCCTTGTTTGAGCCTCTGTCCCAGACTTCCAGAGATCTGGGGAAGCCTCTGAGTTTACAGGAATTTTATAGGGTCTTCAATCTTTATAGTAAAATGTCTAAACCACACAGAAGCTCCCCATCCCAGAAAGTGGCAAAGTAAGGTAAAACTAACTGTCATGATGGGGAGAGACTGTGATGGAATAGCTCACCTCTGTACCTCACTGGGAACGGAAGTGCCTTCTTTAGGGAGCGTATTCATGCCTTCAGCACCAAAGGCTTTTTTGGGATATGCAGATTGCTAACACTTTTGTCCTTTCATGGTAGAAAGAATGGAAAATGAGCAGTATTCTTGAAGCCTGTGGGGTCCCCTACCCTACTTTTAAAATAAGAACATTACTCCATACAGGAGAGCTCTGCTCTCAAAACTTGATAACTCACCCAACACTCCACTTACTAATACCAACATACTGCTGACTAGATTTCAAGATATGAGTTAGAAGGATGGGACAAAAACATTCAGATTTACTTATTATTAACTTAAAAGATTAACATACAAAGTTGTGGGTTTATTATGGCATTTAAAAATTTATTTATTTTAATTATTTTAAGTATATGAGTACTCTATCTGCAGAGGAGGGCATCAGATCCCACTAGAGATGGTTGTGAGTCACCATGTGGATGCTTGGAATTGAACTTAGGACCTTTGGAAGAGCTGCCAGTGCTCTTAACCACAGGGAGTAATCGTTCCAGCTCCCTTATTATGCACCTTTATACATGTGTGCACCAGAGTTTTATATACACACTCTCAGGGATAACTATTAATTTGATTCTAAAAACTATCTTGGAGGACAGCCAAGTATTGCTGATCTTTAAGAAAAAAAAATCCACATATTTATTTACTTGTGTGTGCATGTGTGTGCTCATTTACATTTTGGGTCCTTGTGGAGGTCAGGGGTGGAGTTGATTCTCTTTTCATCATGTGGATCCTAGGGATCATGCTCAGGTCATCAGGCTTAAGGACAAGTACCTTAACCGACGGAGCCATCTCTCCCGCCCAAGTACTGTTGATCTTAGGACTTAGAGAGTAATTCGCTCAGCATCACACAGGTTCTTAAGTTGATTTGGAGTTCAAGGCCAGGTGTTTGACTCCAAATTTTTTGT
The DNA here is from genome assembly GCF_037038515.1 of Microtus pennsylvanicus. NCBI lineage: Eukaryota > Metazoa > Chordata > Mammalia > Rodentia > Cricetidae > Microtus > Microtus pennsylvanicus. The sequence goes on from NC_134588.1 coordinate 91,382,906, forward strand.
CTTGTCCAGAGCATCTGTGCTGCCTCCACTGGCAGGCAAGAGTCTCAATGTCATCTTGCTCAGTTTTGGTCAGTCTAGCGATAGACCTTAGGATAAAGAGGATGGATTTGGAGGGAAATCACAAGTATTTGTTGCTAAGGGGAAAAGCGGAAGAAAGAGGCATGGACTCTAGGTATGTCCTTGAAGTAAAGTGTGCTTAGGAAGGTGGGGTACCATTATCCCCATCCTTCCATGGAGTTCAAAGGGATCGTCTGCCTGCTTTCTACGGGATGGAATCCAGCTGAGGATGGGTGGCCAACACCAACGGGCTCACATCCTCTCTTGGGGAAGGTTAAAGGAAGGTCACAATTGGCACATGCTGAACATTTGGTATCGTAGATGTCCTAGGCTGGTTAGATATTTCCCAGCAAACTCTAAACTTTATGTCTCTTCCTAAATCACCCCATGCATTCCTCTCCTTCAACCACTTACTCAGGGGTCTTCTTCTCAGATCACCCTACTTACAAATCCCTTCCCACTTCTGCTTCCCCAATGTGTGTTGGTTTGGGGCAGTCTGGGATAATGGCTGTTTGTTTCTCTCCACACTGCAAGCAGGGTTGAGGAGAAAGCACACAGGCCTGAGGCAGACCAAGGGCTATGTCTTTCTTTGCAGCTGGTTTGTGAGTCACTGCACACTCTGAGCACCCGCCCACTGGAGGCAGCTTAGCTTGTGGGAACGGTTAGACCCAGTCTAGGGACTGGGGCTTTCTCAGTGGCCTTGTCAGCTCACAGCAGAAGTGAACAGCCTTGAGTTGAGGAAATTGTGGCTGGACAGGCGCAGGGGTAGTTCTGCTCCATGCTCATGTCCTCCTGACTGAGCTGCTGAGCCCATTAAATCTGAGCACCCGAAGAGGAGAGGCCTCCTCTGGCCCTCACTGGCCTGTTCTGTTCTGTGGTGCTGTGGGGATGCTGCGGCAAGCCGCCCTACTGGCACTCTTCCTGCTCCTCAGGGGTCACCAGGGTCACGGTAAGGATTCCTGGTTGGTGTGGGGTGGGGCTGGCATGGACTCACGGGTGCGTGTATGTGTCTGGGAGATCAGAACGCGCAGTTTCTGATTAGGCCATCCACATAGTCACCTGGAATTCAGGGAGCAAGAGGAGAGACTGGAGGAAGTGGTCCAGGTCCTGTAGGCCATTGTGAAGCACACGGATTTTAGTCCGTGTGAAATGTGGAAAGCCGGAGTGATGTGTACATTCGGGCTTCACGTCCAGTTTTCTCTGTCTGGGAGCAGCTTCATCGCCAGCCGCGGGATTTCTATTTTATCCTGTTTGTCCAAACACCACCTTGCCTTCCCCACTGTGAGCGCCGGCAATTCCTGATCTTTCTCTCTACATGATATTCTCAAATGTCCTATCTCCATTTTACCTACCACAGTGCTTACGTTATTCTCTGTCGCACAGTGTCTACTTCAGCCCCACTAGAATGTAAGGTCCTAGAGACCAAGGCTTTTAATCTTTTTTTTTTTTATATTTCCTTGCTGCTCACACCCTCCTCTCTGTTCCCATCTGCCCCCCCCCCACAATATGTTTTGAGCAGCTCTGTATTAAGCCAGATGACAGACATTGAGGATCATGTTGCATAAACCCTTGGCACATATGTGTAGGGGGCTCCATGCTGTCAGCACAGTGCCACGACATGCCTGGCAGAGCAGACGTTCAAAATGTTTGTTGAGTGAATAAGCACATATTTTTCTGGAATCATGGGGATGGACTAGGATGATAACTTGAGTCAGACACATAAAAACAGTTCATCTGGGGCCCTGAGTTCAGATTTTTGGCTGTCTGTTCTGAAGAAAAGGATGGGGCAGGAATTGTGAGTCCCTTGGATGCTCTGGGTCTGCGTGAGGATGGAGATAAAGGAAGAAAGACTGAGACGGCGTCTCCCAGGATGGATTGTGTTGGACCTTGCATTCCTTGGGGGACTGGCACTTGTGGTCACTGCTCTGGAAGGGACCTCAGGGAGGCTCTATCAGGTCAGAGTCTTTTTAACTCAACTTTTACGCATCACCTCTCCTCTCAAACAAGGCATGAGTGGGGGAGGAGCTGGGTGTGGGAGAGATTTTGGCTCAGGGACCCAAAGGAGCTCTAGTTCTGCAGGAATCACTCCAGAGGCAGCCAGATGATGTATTTACCAACAAATGCTTATTAAACCGTGATGTATGTACAGAAACGTGTATGTCAGCCAGTTACTTTGGGGACAACTTTGGAACAATCATATTCACCCCCAATCACTACCTACTCTCTTTTCCAGAAATATAAATAATATTCTAACTTCAAATCTCACAAGTTAGTTTTGCCTGGATGTAAGTAGAATTCCATGGTATGGGGGTTCCTGGCTTCTTAACATTTTTATGAGGTTTGACTACTTTATTACCTGCAGCTTATCCCTTTCAAGTCTGTGTGATATTTCGTCTCATGTTTGCATCCTAATTTGTTCATTCTGTTATGGGTGGACATTTGGAGTTTTAAAACGGCATTATAAAAACGCTGTGAGCCTTTCCAAACACGTAACAGCACATTTTCAGGGTCAGATCACGGAGGTCAAGGGTATCGACTCATAGCAGGGGTGCTGCCGAGCTGTTTTCAGCAGGGCTTGAGCCAGGCAGTACAAGATGTTTCAAGTTGCTTCAGGGAGGGCAATTGGCTTTTTTTTCTTTGAGGTCCTGTAAACAGGAAATGAAATTGCAATGATGTGGAGCCCACAGAGCGAAAGGCCAAAGCCCAGGGGCCTGTGTCTTTGTGACTTCTTTGACATTTGACATGAAATCTCTGTAGGAAGCCACTCTTGGGAGCTAAACAAAAGGCATTCGTGAATTAATTAAACAGATTCATCATGGCTTTTCTATGTGCTGGGAATTAAGCAAAATTTAGCAAGGAATCAGTTGAAGCTGTGCTTTTATTTGTTATTGTTTGTTTGGTTGGTTTTTTGAGACAGGGTTTCTCTGTAACTTTGGAGCCTGGCCTGAAACTAGCTCTTGTAGACCAGGCTGGCCTCGAACTCACAGAGATCCACCTGCCTCTGCCTCCCAAGTGCTGGGATTAAAGGCCAGTGCCACCACTGCCTAGTGGTTTTTTTTTTTTTTGGATGGAATTTCATGTATCCCAGGTTGGCCTGGAACACAGAGCGTTGGCCATGGGAGGCAAGGACCCTACTAATTAAATTATACCTCCACCCTCAGATGCTGATCTTATCTTTGAGCAGTTTTACCCTTGAGCTTCTTTCAGACAGGAAAATAGCTGTGCACAATTCTAACTAGAAGGGAAGGCAGAAGATGCCCTGGTGCTAAGAGTCAAGGGACATTTGAAAGACTCTGGGAAGACGATGGGTTCTTCCAGGTGGGGGTTACTTAGAAAACTGGATAACGTGGACCAACCTTGACCCTGGAAATAGTCTAAATAAAAGAAAACACAGAGTTTGAATGAGAAGCCTACGGCAGTAGTTCTGTTGGAGAAACAGAGATACTTAGGTGAACTGGGAATAGGAGAGGGACACAAGCTAGGTCTGTTTTGACAGAAAGGGGAGAATCAGCTTGCTTGAGGAGAGGCTGTGGTCAGTCCGTATAAAGCTAAGTGGAGAGAGAGGAAGAAGGAAGTAGGCTGGGGTCTCTGCAAGGAACTCACTATTTTGTCTTGGCTGCTGCTGGCCCTGCCAAAAACTCTCTGTCTCTGTTCACTCTCCAGCATTTGACCTCATCCGCTGTCTCTGCCCCAAGCCTGGTAACACAAGCCCCCGCAAAGAAAGACCTCCCCGCCTCCCTCCCCCGCCCGCCCCGCCTCCTTCCCCCCTCCGGAGCTCAGGCTTCCAGTCTTCCTGTGAACTGTGTGAACTGTAAGTCTAGGTTGGAGAAAGCTGAGCTGACTGATCCCTGGGGAGTGTCAGCGTGGGTGACTCCCCTGTTGCGTCAGAGCCCTTGGCCATTCTTTCTGCTTGCTGCTCACTTCCCCAAACAGTGGTAGAGGTCATTAAATTTCCCGTCCTTCTTCTATAGACTTAATATTTTACCTCATCCGTTCTTAACCACCGGAAAAGAGCCCCCGAGGCTGTAAGTAGCAGCAACAGCAGGGGCTGTGGCGTCCCTGACCACCGGAACTGACTGCGGCCACTCCCTTCTGAACTGACATTCGCTGTACTCTTTCATCTCACTCTGAGCATATAAGAACTTGTGAAATTACGCTTTCTTTCTCTCATCTTTTCATATTAGCATTTCCTTTTCGCTCCCGTGTACTGTACACCTCCCCGGGATGGGGACTAAGGTCTTCTTTCTCTCACAGTTCTTGTCTTTCCACTAAATTTACTTGTGTGTCTCAGCTGTTCGGCCCCTCCAGGAAGTGCACACCAACTCAATTGCCTTTCTCCTCTCACTGACCATGGAGACCTGTTGGGATATATTGATTGGTAGAGGTCGCAGTCTGCCATAAACCTAGCAACTTTTTCCCTAGACTCTGGCAATATGGGGCCCCCTTCCTCCCCAGCAAGACTTCTTGCTCTCCTCCTGCCCTTATCTGGAGAATGTCCGTGGGCCTGGAGGACTGACCTTATCTGAAAGCTGTTTCAAAACTAGGTGCTGTCTTTAAAACCGGACGCCTGACTTATCTTTAGCTCAAACCCTGACAGATATCCCTGCTGGAAGGCTCCCTTGCTGCACGTATTAGGAGCCTTTTGATAGGTGTGCACCTCTTAGGCAAATTAGGGGATGGCCCCGCAGCTGTCCCCAGCCTTTTTATTCCCCTTTCCTGCTGAAATAAAGTGGAGTTGTAGCATTTAGTCCAAGTAGGCTTCTCTGGAAAGCTATTTGCCCCCGACTCACAAGCCCTGGGATCCTGCTCCCTTCCCCCACACGAAGATCCCCAAGATCTTCTCAAGGAAGAACAGGAGCAAACTGCAAGCAACCTGCAGGAGAAAATTCTCCAAAGAACAGATGTAGACTCATGGCCTCTGAGCTCAGCTGAGCCCTTAAAATCCTAGGAGTTCCTTTGCCCCTTTGAAAAACATTTTAATTTATTCTTTGAGACTTTCGTGTAATATATTTGGATCATTTTCTTTCTTTTCTCCCAACTCCTCCCAGGTTCACCCCTCATCTGCCTACTTACCCACTCAACTTTATGTTTTTCTCTCAAATAAAAACTCGTACACACACATGAGTATTGGTCAGCTACTCGAGTATGGGTCCTACCCTGGAGTGTGGTAGATATATCCAGTGTTACTTCATTGAAGAAAACCGATTTTCTGTTTCCCTCTCCTGGAAGCTATCGATTACACACACACACACACACACACACACACACACTAACCTTGAACTTCTGATTCCTCTAACGTCACCTCTTAAGTACTGGAAGTATTAATGTGTGCCATCATGGCCAGGTTATGCGGTGCTGTGGGAGTCCAACCCAGGGCTTCGTGGTAAATACTCTACTAACTGAGCTACATCCTCAGCTTCTGGTTCCTCTTTAAAAAATCTTTTAACATTACATTTTATTGTGTGTGTGTGTTCTTGAGACATGGTGCTTAGGTGGAGATCAGAGGACATCTTTTGAGAGTTGATTCTTTCCTTCCACCCTGTGGTCCAGGAGATTGAACTCAGATCATGAACCTTGGCAGCATATACCTACCTTTGCCCACTGAATCATCTTGCTAGCCCCCTTATCACCTCTTTTATTTATGGACAAAACCATATTAGGTATATAAATCCATTCAGCATTACAAAAAAAATAAAGAATAGTGGCATAATTAAGTGATTGCCCTCAGTACAGGGTAGCGTTAATAATGACTATAACTCTCATGTTTTGTTTTTAGGAACTAACAGAATACTCCGTTTTCTGTACGCTCCACACTTAATTGTGTGATAGTGGAGAACAGAGTGGGTCTTTGCTCTGACCTGCCGCTGATTACACAGCAGCTTACTTATTATTATCTATTATACTGTATGCTTTTAGATTAAGCAACTTTTGATATCTGTACTACCTCTCACAGTCTTATGAAACACCTAAAAATTAAACGTCTGTCTGCCACTCCACTTTCTAAACCGTTGAAGAAAGCTTTGCTACAATCCTTATTAGACCAGAGCGCTGGCAGGCAGCTCAGCTCATGCTGCTGCTTTGCCTGTAAAATCTTCTTCCTCACTCATTTCTCCACCCACTAGGCTGACACCAAGGTTTTCTTCTAATGGCAGCTCCCAGCCACCTCCTCTAGGCAGCCATTTCTAATACCCTGGTGCAGAGGAAGGCACACTCTTCTTACACCAACATTGTATCTTTATGTCCTGACCTGTACTGGCTGAAGCCAGTGTAGAGGTTGTACCTCGCGCTGGCAGCCGAACTTGGTAGGATGGGAGTCACCAGGTGGCCCTGGCTTTTAAAGGCATGAAGGGGTCATGTAGAGCAGCTGAGGCTTGAGACTGCGTGCCAGGGCTGGAATCCCTGCTATTGGTGAAAGTGTAGCCCAGTTGCAACAAGGGAACCCAGGAGTTTTGGAGAGGGCAGTGCCATAGGCTGACCACCGAGAACAGCAGCTGCAGTGGAGTGGAGCCTAGAAGACCAGTGGTGTGTGCTGCGGAGGGCAGAGCTGGAGAAGTGACCCAAGTCCCTTGGAGGAGCCCAGAAGTTCGTGAGTGAATCCCAGATAATTGGACACTGAGTTATTTACACGGTTGGAGTTTGGTTTGGTTTTGTTTAAATTGTGACTGTGCCCTGGTTCTTCACTCTTGGAGAACACATTTGCCTTAATTTTAAATTTTTTCAGTAGTTTATAGCTGAAAGACTGAACTTTTAAAAGAGATTTTTTTTTAGAAAGATTGGATATTTCAAAGAGACTGAACTTTTAACGTATTTGACTTTGTAAGGACTGTGGGACTCTTAAAAGAGTTATGTTTATACTGTGATGCTAACATGCCGTCTTGGGGATAAATGCAATAGGAAAGATTCTCACTGAAAAGGGGTGTGCTTGTGTGTCAAGCTGACAGGAGGTCCGTTGTAATGGACACTTTTATGTCAACTTGACATAAGCTAGAGTCATCAGAGAGAATGGAGCCTCACTTGAGGAAGTGCCCCCATAAGATGGGGAAGATGGGGTTATCGGCAAAACGTAGGACATTTTCTTAATTAGTGGTCATGGAGTGGGCTCTACCCATTGTGAGTGGTGCCATCCCTAGGCTGGTTCTATAAGAAAGCAGACTGAGCAAGCCATCTGGAGCAAGTCAAGCACCTCTCCGTGGCCCCTGAATTAGCTGCTGCCTCCAGGTCCCTGTCCTGCTTGAGTTCCTGCCCTCATTGCTTTTGATGATGAACTGTTATCTGTAGCTTATCTTTCACTTCTCAGTTTGACACCTAGAGAGGTCTTCCCCCACCAGGAATCTAGAGGTCCCCACATGCCTCTAGGCACTCTGGTGCCACCTTTTAAATTAAAACATTTTCTCCCATAACCCTTAGGCCTCTCTGAGAAATCTTTTCAAATTTTTCTGCTTGTTTACACCCCAACAGGAATGTGAGCTGTGTGAGAAAAGAACCTTGACTTTCTTGCTCACTCGAATACTCAGAATAGTGTTTCTCCAAGACGGTTTTCCCCAGGGCACATTTGGCAACGTTTGAAGATGTTTTTTGCTTGTCATGGCTGAAGCTAGGGTACCACTGGTATCTAGTGGGCAGAGGCTAGGGATGCTGCTAAAAGATGCACAGCACAAAGTTCCCTCCCAACACCCAAGAAGGAATTCTTGGGCACTGAATACTAAGCTAAGGGATAAAGTTAAGAAATCCAGTTTTGGAGCACCGCTGAGCACATAAAAGAAATCTGGTGCCCTCTTCTGGCCTCCATGGGTAACTGTATAATAATTTTTCTTTCTAATTTTGTGGAGAATGTTATTGATAGTTTGATAGAGCTCACATTAATTATTTTTAGGAAGAAGTGCTATTTAACAATAATGATTCTATCTTTATATTCTTTTGACCTTTTCAACTTCTTCTATTATGTTTTCATAAATTTCATTAAGGAGATCCTTTAGTTATACTTATTCATAGGATAATTTTGGTAGCTACTTAAAGACTGTTTTATGATAGAAGTGTAACTTACTGTCTTTTTGATTCAATTTTCATGGAAAATTTTATCTTACTCCTTCATTTCTAGTTTATTCATTTCCTTAGAGATAAGGTAAGCTTCCTTCTTTTGCTCGCCCTCCCTCCCTCCCTCCCTCCCTCTTTCTTTCTTTCTTTCTTTCTTTCTTTCTTTCTTTCTTTCTTTCTTTCTTTCTTTCTTTCTTTCTTTCTTTCTTTCTTTCTTTCTTTCTTTCTTTCTTTCTTTCTTTCTTGGAGAAAAGGTCTCATGTGTCTTAGGCTGGCTTCAAACTCCTTACATAATTAATGGCAATCTTGAACTCCTAATCCTCCAGCCACTACCCCCAGAATTCTGGGATGCACAGTTTATGCAGTGCTGGGGTGTAGGGAGCGAGTGAAGTCCTGAGTGAATGTGTGTTTGACATGAGCTGGCCATGTCAAGAACCAAGGCCTTGGACCCATGAGGATTTGGTAAAAGCCTCTCTCCTGGTCATGTTGTGTTGGTGAAGGCAGTCTGTGACAACTTAGGTTGATGGTAACCTGGGTCATGCTTGAGTTTCACAACCTCAAGGACCTACATTCTCAGGGATGAACAAGGACTGTGCTACAGCTGGGAATAATGCCAGAGTCCAGTTCCAGTGAGGTTCAGGTCCCAAAGAGGAGGTGTGGAGTCAGCAAGGGGAAGGAGCTAACAGGATCTAGGGGTGAATCAGGATGGCTGCCCACTTATTGAAAAAAGGTTACAACTTTATACTCTATAATTACACAAAGGATTGCATGAGGGAAAGGGGGCATGTGAGCTGGGCTGTGGCTTGTGATCAGGAGTTGAGGAAGCCAGCACCGAATCATGTGTTCTCAGAAGGGCCACAAGTTCTTCTTGCCAGAGATAAGAATATCTTCTCTTTAAGCAAGCAGGAACTTTCAAGACCCCAAGAGAATGGGGCTTTTGTCTAAATGCCTGACCTTGGGAAAAGGACTTTTCTCGGGGAACCAGAAGTTCCAGTATAGAATACCGCAGTATTTTGTGTGGTTTAGTTTATCCAAATAGCTAAAGCTTAAAGTGATCAAAACAAAACTAGACAAACATTACTGTGAACCTGAGTAGACCTTAGGGATTTATAAATCTTGGTTATCAAATATACCTTATTTATCAAGCATATGTTACTGACCTAAATTTTCTGGCAGCTTGGTGTTAACTTGTATAGGAGTAGAAAGAGTTATCACACTTTATGGTTCCATGATGATGGAGATTTTTTCCAAAGAATTATTTTATTTAGAAAGACTGCCATTTTATGCATCTTCAGCCTTCAAAACCCACACAAAATTTCCCAAAGGAAAAAGCATAATAGTGAGAATCATTAAAAATGAAAGTAAAGGGTATTAGAGAATTGTGATCCCCAAAGTCAAAATGCTGGCACGTTGTCAAGCGCCAGTGGTCAGCACACAGACCACACCAGGCGGTATCTGCTGAAACACTCGTCTGGTCCATTGGTGCCTAGGTCTTTCTGATGCAGGGCTTGTGTGTGTGTACTTTGTCCGGCTTGTTCAGTTTCTACTAAGTTCTGGTTACTCTGTGAAGGTCTGTCAGTGATCTCTAAGACAAGCCTATCCCATCTCCCAGCAATTGGTGTCTTATTTCCTGCCCAGCTACCTGATGTTGCAAGAGGAGAGGTGGAACATTCAGCCTCTTAGCCTAAGGTGGTTCTGGTAACTCGGTCTATGGATATCACCTCGGTAGGGGTTGTGAGGATCTGTAGCAAGGAAGTTTTACTGTGTCATGTCCGGTACAAGGTTTCAAGCCTAAAGACTGAACTTAACCATTCACATTCCCAAGTTGGAGACACCGCTCTTTACACTGGACTGGTTGGAGTTGGGGTGCTTCCATCATTTTCTGGATGAAGGTTCTATGATGACAATTAAGGTAGTTATCAATATGATTACAGAGGAAGGCCAGTTCAGGCATCCTGTCCACTATTGCTTAGGGTGTTAGCTGGGGTCATTGTGTGATTCCTGGGAATTTTCCTGGTGCCAGGTTTCTTGCTAGTCCCATAGGGGCTCCCTCAATCAAGATATTACTTTCCTTGCTTTCCCATTCTGTCCATCCCCCAAGTTCTCCTTCCCTTTCCCTTTCTGCCCTCCCTTCTCCCCCTACCCCTAGGCTCCCACTTTTCTCAGGAGATCTTGTCTATTTCCCCTTCCCAGGGGAATACATGTATGTTTCTCTCAGGGTTCTCCTTGTTACCTAACTTCTCTGGAGTCATGGACTATAGGCTGGTTATCCTTTGTATTATGTCTAATATCTACTTATGAATGAGCACATACCATGTTCATCTTTCTGGGTCAGGGTTACCTCACCCAGGATGTTTTTTCTAGTTCCATCCATTTATCTGAAAATTTCAATGTCATTGTTTTTTTATTGTTGAGTAGTACTCCATTGTGTAACTGTACCACATTTTTTTTTAATCCATTCTTTGGTTGTGGGGCATCTAGGTTGGTTCCAGGTTCTGGCTATTATAAATAATGCTGCTATGAACATAGCTGAGCAAATGTCTTTGAAGTATGATTGAGCATCCTTTGGGTATATGCCGAAGAGTGGCATTGCTGGATCCTGAGCTAGGTTGCCTCCCAATTTTCTGAGAAACCGCCATACTGATTTCCAGAGTGGTTATATAAGTTTGCATTCCCACCAGCAATGGAGGAGTGTTCCCCTTACTCTGCATCATCTCTAGAATAAACTATCATTGGTGTTTTTGATCTCAGCCATTCTGACTAGTGTAAGATTGCATATCGGAGCCATTCCGATTTGCATTTCCCTGATGGCTAAGGATGTTGAGCAGTTCCTTAAGTGTCTTTTGTCTGTTTGAGATTCTTCTCTTGAGAATTCTCTGTGTAGCTCTGTACCCAATTTTTTAATTGGATTATTTGATATTTTGATGTCTGGTTTCTTGAATTCCTTATATATTTTGGAGATTAGACCTCTGTTCGATGTGATTGAAACAGCTTACCTGGGCTAATGGGAGCTCACTGACTCTGGACTGACAGCAGAGGGAACAAGCCTAGAAGCAAACTAGACCCTCTGAATGTGGGTGACAGTTGTATGGCTGGGTCAGTCTGTGGAGCCACTGACAGTGGGATCAGGATTTATCCCTGTTGGCTTGAATTGGCTTTCTGGAGCTCATTCTCTTTGGAGGGATACCTTGCTCAGCCTAGATAGATATACTGGGGAGGGTCTTGGTCTTGCCTCAAAGCAATGTGCTAGGCTTTGTTGACTCCCCATGGGAAACCTTACCCTCTCTGAGGAGTGGATGAGGGGTGGGGTGAGGGAGGAGGTGGGAACTGGGATTGGTATGTAAAATGAGAAAAGTTTGTCTTTTAAAAAATTAATTAATTAATTTTAAAAAAGAGTGCATACTGCTCTTCTAGAGGATCCGAATTCAGTGCTTAGCATTCATGTAGGACATAGCTGTCTATAAATACCAGTTCTAGGGGACCTGAGGACCTCTTCTGGCCTCCTGAGTACTGCCCCCACAGGCACAAACCCATATACAGACACACATGCCTATATCATATTTTTTAAAAATAAAAGTGAATCTTCAAAAAATATTTTAGCTGCTATTGATGGTCTGTGAGTTTTTCCCAACTAGAGGGCAGAGATTGGGGACAAGTAGAAACAGTTGGGGCTCTAGGCTCCTCACATTTCCTCCCAGATCCTTAGCTTAAGGAAGTTGTAGACAACTGCCCACACTTCTCTGGTCTCATACTCTTTCAGTCACCTTCAGACCATGTTCTTTTTCTTAGGCTGCTCAGATTCTACTGAAGACGTGGCTGCTGTCTCAGGAAAGCCTCTCTGGCTGCGGCCCAACATACAGACCAAAAATGTTTCCACCATTCAGTGGAAGATGACACTGCAGAACTCAGATCAAAAAATAGAGATCCTGAAACATAACGAAAAACAAACTACTAGTTTCAAAAGTAAATATGATTTTAACTCCTCCGATTTTGCTCTTGGCATCAAGTCAGCCAAGCTGGAAGACAGCGGTTTTTATGAGCTGGAGATCACCAACTGGAGTGGAAGAGTTTGCACTAAGAAATTCTGGATTCTTATACTTGGTGAGTTTTTGGCACTGCTCACTCGGCCCCTCTGATTCTTGTAGGACTTGTATTTCCAGAACCCTCTGACCAGAATCTCTGCTTCCAGATCGTGTTGAGAACCCTGAACTGCAGGGCGAGTGGAAGACCCAGGCTGATGGGATGTGTCTACTGTCTCTGTACTGCTCTGTGTCCAAGGATGACAATGTGAGCTTTGCTTTGTACAGAGGGAGCAAGCTGATCTCAACACTAAGGAACTTTACCTACCTGGAGAACCAGACTGACGCCAGCATCCTGCACACATATACTTGCAATGTTAGCAACAAAGTCAGCTGGGCAAGCAACACACAGAACTTCACCCAGGGCTGTCAGAGTGTCCCTCCAAGTAAGTGGGGGCACTTTGGCTCACTGCAGGGATTCCACATCCAGACTCACAGGAGACCTGGGTATCAGGTCACATGGCCTTCTGGTCCAGTGCCTTGGTTCCTTCCTTAGCAGGCACCTGGCCTCTCAAAGGCACAGGCCTGTCTTAGCCTGGGAGGATTTGTATCTTTCTCTTCTAGTGGAAATAGTACCATAGTTTTCCCACCTAATGTGGAATATGTAGTTGTTTAGTGTCTTTTGAGATTCCCTGAATATTAGTTTCCTAATTTGAGAGATTAGAGAACCAATTTCTCCAAAGTGATGTTTAGCTCAAGCTGGAGAGTTTTCTGGGAGGTAATAACACTGTACCACAGTAACCTTGTCAGTGGGGGCAGCAGAAATGTCAAGTACCTGGAAGAGTTCTGCATTTATTGCTTATCCTTAATTACTGGAGTTAAGGTTATATCATGTTTTATTAGATAAAGGCTTAGTGTGCTGTCAGCATGGGCAATTTTAAGAAAAACAATCCAGTTCAAACCCAACTCAACCAACCCAACCCTACACAACCAACCCAACCCAACCCAACTCTATACAACCCACCAACCCTACACAACCCACTCAATAAAACCCACACAACCCTACACAGCCCACCTAACCCAACCCAACCCTATACAATCCATCCAACCAAACCTAACCCACCCAACATAATCTGTACAACCCTATACAACCCACCAACTCACCCAACCCTTTACAACTTACACAACCCATCCAATCCTATACAACTCACTCAACCCAACCCTCCACAGCCCACCCAATCAATTCAATCCTACAAATCCACTCAACATAACACAAACCTACACAGCTCACCCAATCCACCCAACCCTACATAGCCCACTAAACCCAACGCAACCCACCTAATGCACCCAACCCAGCCTACCCTACTCACCAAACCCCACCCAAATCACAAAATCTAATTGAACCCAACTCATTGCAACGAACCCAGCCCATCCCAGATAATCCAACCCTTCACAACCCACCCAAAATGCCTATCCCATCCCACACCTCCCCAATCCATCCAACCCAACCAACCAACTTAACCCTACACAACCCCCACCACTCTGACCTGACCCAACCAACCCAACCCAACCCTCAGAGTCTCTATTCTTAAATTTGCAGCAGGAAATATGTGCAGCGCCTTACTCTGGGTTCAGGTTCCCACAGTGCTAAGTTTAAGTTCATGGAGTGCATTTTCTTATCTTGGGGTCAGGAACACCTCTTCCTTTTCAGAGGAGGAAAACACTGAAAGAGCAGAAGGAACAGGTCCTCAGAACCTTTTTCCTGGAACACTGCTTGTGTTCCCACAGGCCTGGGCCTGAAGTATTCCACATTTGAGCCTGGATTCTGGATGGAGGTCTACTGCCATCCACTTTAGGCATGAGGACCACTGATTGGCATTGCTGTGGAGCTGTCAAGGAAATACAGCCCCACTATGACAGTGTCCTGTATCAGTGTTCTCAATCCAGTGGCCTGTGCCTCTGAGGACCCTTCAGTGGAGATGCCAAATCCTTAGCAAGCAGCCTTAGAAAAAAAACGCCCAATTTTTAGCCTCCAGAAACACACTTCTGAGGAAATAGGGAGTCACTGCAATAGGAATCCCGAGCTAGGAAGCCCTCTGTGAAACTACAGATCTGAACTGTACTAACTCAAAGCATAGATACTGAAGGAGAAAATGGAAATCATAAACTAACGTATGGAATCTCTCTACCAGTAAGTTTGTGTGAGTTCAAGGCCAGCCTGATCTACAAGAGCTAGTTCCAGGACAGGCTCCAAAACTGCAGAGAAATCCTGTCTTGAAAAACAAAAACAAAACAAAACATAAAGCTACAAGGAAGAGAAAGCAACTCAAGCCTCTGCTGGGCCCTTCAAGGAGATGACTCTGGTTGCTTACAACTGCCCATTTGGCTCTCTTTCCATGTCAACAGGAGCCTGCCTCTGCTGAGAGGGTTATAGGAGATGACCCTGACAGACAACTGCTCCTTCAACCCTCTGCCGTCTATCAGGAAAAGCACAATTCTGCCAGGTAGCCAAGGTGACTGTGGTTAACAGTTGCCCTGGAAAAGCAGCTCTGGCCATTGTTGAGATTTTTTTTTATTGTGAATGTCCTCAAGCAACCAAACTTGCAGTTTCATGTCTCTGCAAAACGTGTAACTGCTCAAAGTTTCTGGAACTCTAAAAGAGATTTTCAGATGAAAGCCCGTGTAAAAATACAATGTTTTAGTTAGAACCTATGCAAAATGTAAAAAATCTCTGTTCATAGACAGTTCCCCTTTGTACATTAGCCAGAACTGGCCCCACCCTATTATATAAGAATTTTTCCTTAAAAAAAGCAGGAAAAAAAGAAACTTATAGCCAAATGGGGCAACAAAACTAAATTATTCATGGGCAGAAAAACAGCAGAAATGATGTAAAGTGTAGTAACAGGGACACTAGTTCGGGGGTCTATACCATCACTGTTCCATCATGGTTTACTGGGATCTGTTTCCTTCTATTTTTCAGTTGGGTAAATGGGAATGATAATAAGAGGTGCCTTACAGGATTGCTACTAAGATCAAGAGAGATGTCTATGAAAAGCTCGTTAGTGGACACCTATAACATGAAATTCTTTCCCATTCTCTTCTTGTTGGTTGGATTACATAACAGTCCATGTATAATACAAATGATAAATGTAGAAGGTCAAAATATTAAGAGCAGTGAGGGCAGAAGAACCAGGAGGGAGAAATGAAAGGTTTGTAGTAGTAGGTGTGTAGTGAGTATTTGCTGTGTTGAAAAGATTAGATAGATGTAACCGTTGCTATGCAAGATGTTTATGAGTACCAGATCATGTAATTAGCCCCTAGAAGGAGAAAACATTATCTCCTTCTTTCAGGTAAGAAAATTACCTCAGTGAGGTAAGTAAGTAGCGCAAGTCATCTGGACCAATCTGTCACCCAACTGAGGAGGGACAAGAGGGTGATGAACTCATAGGATGCGAGGAGACTGGTCTCATGAGAGAGGACAGTGAGCTTGGGGATAGTTCTTGAAGCTGACATATGGGGAAGTGAGGGCTCAGTCCTCCTACCTTCTGTGTCCCTCAGAATTTGCATTTCTGCCCCTTGTGGTGGTCATCGTTATTCTAGTCCTACTATTTCTCGGTGCCGTCACTTGCTTCTGCATACGGAATAAGAAGAGGAAGCAGTCACGTGAGTAGAAGACCCCAGAAGGGGCTCTGGGTCTTGAAGCATCAGGACCAGTGGGTAGACCCCGTGTCCATGGGCTATACTCTACACACGGCTTCTCCTTTCCTGGGAGAGGTGTTGGGGTTTGTGTGAATATGGGTGGGAGAGGACGGCCAATGTCTGCAACCTCCTGTCCACACTAGCTGTGCTGGCTTCAGGATGTTGTTTACAGCATGGTCCCCAATGTACTGGTTTATCTAAGGTGGTTGGTGACTTCCCAGCTTGGTGGAGGATGTTTGGCAAGGGAGGGGTCATTGCTCTACTGTGCTCTTTAGGTATCCTAGCAAGAGCATTAACCTGCCTGATTTCCAGAGCCTTTCTTAAGATCTTTACCATCCATGGTAGAGGGGTGACTTGTGAAGTAGAAGCCTGGTAAGGAAACTTTCATAATGTTTCTGAAGTTCTGATCTTTATTTTCCTCCTTACACAGAGTCTGATCCTAAGGAATTTTTAACAATATATGAAGATGTCAAGAACCCACAAGTCAGGAGGAATCAAGGACATTCTGGGGACTCAGAATCTCTTTCAGTTGTCCAGGAAAATGGAAGGGAACAAAGAGAAGCGAACGGGTGTCTTTTCGAGGTGACCTTCAGCCCTCTTCCATTTTTTTCTCTACCAGTTTCCTGCCTCTGACCAAAGAGATGAAGGGGAAAAGAAATGGTGCAGAGAAAATGAAAACAGGGCAAAAGGGGCATCACAGGATGTACTGTACCTGCTAAGAAGGAGCATCACAGGCTGTACTGTACCTGCTAAGAAGGGGCATCACAGGCTGTACTGTACCTGCTAAGAAGGGGCATCACAGGGCTGTACTGTACCTGCTAAGAAGGGGCACAAATCAGCAGAAATCCATAGCGGAGGGCAGAATGTGGCTAATACTGCCTTCCCAGATCGCATTCTGGCATCATTCTCATTTTGACTCAGTCTTACCAGCTGAATGCCAGGATGAGTATGACCTTCATATTTCTATTGCCTGACCATATTTCTGAGATCAGAAGTTAAGAGCTCTCTGTTGTGGTTCTCTTAATCCCTGCCCAGACTGGTGAGCATGAGCAGCCAGACTGAGAGTTGTGCAGATTCCTCAGTGGTCTGTGTTCAAAGACAGTTGGGTAGAAGCCCAAGCGTGGCTAAAGTAGCAGAGAAGGCAATCAGTTCGGTACAGAGTAGGCAAACCAAAGGCTCGCCTATGAAGACCCCTCTCTTCCAAGCTCTCTTCAGGACCTAGATCTTCTAGTCAGCTAGGAGAAACCTTCAGAGGGCCTGTTTGCAGGATATGGCGACAGGCTTAGGGGAAAGGTGCAGAACAGCCAGCTAGTGCTGGTGGGAAGGATGGTAGGAGAAGAGAGGAAAGGCTTTCTTCCCATCCCCATGTCTTTTGCTAAGCAGAGAGAGACACATGGGTTCATTTCTAATGTCACAGAACAGCTTTTCTCAAGTCTGTTTCTTAGCTTGCTGAGAGAAGCTCCCTTTGCCTTTGTCTTTGTCCTAGCAGTGAACGACTGGACTGTGGGAACTAAAAAGAAGATGGATTTTTCCCACTGCTATTAGTTCTTATGGCACATGTATTTACCTGTAGCCACCTGATGCCCAAATGCTTATAAAATTATCCTCCCCATCACCCCGAATGAAGATGACATTAGACTAGGTAAAATAAGGAGACCACAGGAAGAAATAATATTTAGAACAAAAGGGGCCTCTTGGGGACTCAGGCTGTTGACCACCTTTTGACTTGAGGTTCCTCCCTGTCTGACCTCAGCCTGGCCTGGTGTCTTTTCACTACTTAGGGTTTTGCCTTGAAAGCCTCCATCCCAAGTTTCATGTGGCCTCCCTTTGGGTCACAGATTCAACCTTTTAGGAGAAAATTCACATGGGTCTGGAAGAAGTGAAAAGCAACAAACTCCTGTTGACTTTCTAACTGTCAAGAATGGCTGATGTTTCTCTGTGTCTCAACCTCCTGCTTCTGGAGAGCTCACCTACTGAACTCTCATAGCCTTCCTGACCCCATGAGAACCCCACTTGGCACTGTGTTCTTAGAGTCATGTAAGATGGAATACTTCCATCTCGAATTGCCCGTAGGGCAGGCATGAGGGAAGGGAAAGAAGGAAGTAGTGTGTGCTCTCTGGCCTTGTCGAGACAAGGCTTTCACTCAGCATTATAACATCTGTGGGGTTGGATCGAGGCCCAGGGTAAGCCAACCCTGGATCTGGAAAGGAGCCTTATGACTGCCACATCTTTAAAATGTTTGGACCCTCTGAATTTCAATGTCTTGAAGAGGGAAGGTTCAGGTCACAGATCTGCAGAGAGCTCTTCCCACTGTCAGTGGTTGTGTTGGTATAAAAGCCAGCAAAGGCAAGAAGGGAGTTTACATTATTAAAGGGAAGAAAGAGACAGGAAACCTGCTGGGTTGTTGACTCCTGGGTGGTTCCTTGCTGCTTGTCCACAGCAAATCACTGTTCTTCACCTCTCTCCTCATCCTGGGATGTTTGATGATGAGTCTTTTCCAGTTTTGCACCTCCCTGCCCCTGGAGACCCTTTATTTGTGATGGCCACTGCTCAACCCCAGCCTAGATAGACTATTATATAATCCTTTCACTATTCTATGCAGGAGCAGACACTGGAGCAGAAACCTCCTGGAGAAGGAGGTACCATCTACTCTATGATTCAATACAAGGTACCTTCTAACCTTTCTAATCCATCCTATTCCAGTAAATGGAACTTCCCAAGCCTTACTTAAAACATACCATTGAAGGAGAAGGGGACATTGGTGTTTCTTGGGGGGCAGAAGACAGCCACCAGTGCTCTCACAAATTGTTTGAAATGATCAGCATCCTCAGAGTATCTTGACAGTGAATTTCACTTGTTCACATATAGCAGAAATCTAGACAAGGCTGTCTGTGGGAGAATGCACTTTGTTACAGGATCCAGCTTATGTTTTTCCTCTGATACAAAGAACTGGAGTTCTTGTACTGATCATCCTAATGGTACCATAATGATTATCTCCCTTAAGGAAAGGACAGATGTGTATTGATCTCAAAAAATCGTATTTAGACTTAATAACAATGGACATTTTCTTAATAAATCTCTTTTGGCAGTGTTATGAAGTTTACAAATGAGAAATCTAAGACTCGGGTTAAATAATGTGTACAAGGCCCCATAGATTAGTTGTAAGAAAGTTGAGCCAAACAGTTTTCCAGTTTCCATCCTACCTCTTCCTGCCATGCCTGTAACTCCAGACAATATAGATGTTCATGCATGAATTACTAAGACATTTTCTATTATTGGCAAATAATATGACTTCATTGATAACCAGGGTCAGGTGTTCTCTTCCAAGGGAAAGTACTTGGTGATGGATAGTAGTGAAGTTTCTGATGAAAGCCTTCTCTTCCTATTATCTCCCTTTCTCCTCTCCTCTTCTCTCCCCTTCACTTTCTGAGGACCAAGTCTGGGAACAGCAACACCCTCAGCTTGCTGACAAAGTTGTATCACAAAGGAATTCATCCCAAGAGTGAATGATACCTGCCAGCTTACTGGTTTTAGCCACACTGGGCTTGAGAGAGAACAGCTTGAACAAACTCAAGGAAGAACTCCTCTTAAACAGGGTGCTGAGTGAAAATGAGATTCCTCTCCTGGATTATCTTACTAGGCAGGTCGATTTCTTCTTCCTCCTCCTCCTCCTCCTCCTCCTCCTCCTCCTCCTCCTCCTCCTCCTCCTCCTCCTCCTCCTCCTCCTCCTCCTCCTCTTCTTCTTCTTCTTCTTCTTCTTCTTCTTCTTCTTCTTCTTCTTCTTCCTTATTTGTCCTCTTCCCTTTCTTCTTCTCAATCTGTGACCTTGGTTATGGCAGAAGGAACTATTTTTTTTTAAATTTAACATAAGAGTTAGGAAACAAAGAATATAGATAAAATAAGTGCACAGCAAATGGTGATTGTTACTAACAGTGAGAGTGGAATTAATGTCAGGCCCTACCCCTCAGCTGCTCCAGACTTCTCATTGATTAACCAAGCTTACATTTAGGCAGAGTTGAGGTAAAGGGTTATGCTCGATCTTTATTTATGAAATACTTTTTATTTTTTCTCATTAGCCTTCTGATTCCACATCACACGAAAAATGTACACTTTATTCAGCAATCCAGCCTTCCAGGAAGGTGAGGAGTCTATTCCTTTGGAGGGTTTTATTGAACAAATGTGTCTTGCACGTGTGTACTATACTGTGTTTGCAGAGCATGTGCATATACCCCAGTGAGCTGTGTTCTGTACAACTAAGTAGCTTCTGTTAAATGATCATATCTAAATGTTTAGAGATTAACAAGGAGAAATGCTTTTCAGTTCATCCTATGGAAAAAAAGAACAGTTCTGAGATGCAGAGAACAGTGAATTGTAGGGTTTTCT
Organism: Microtus pennsylvanicus; assembly: GCF_037038515.1. Classification (NCBI taxonomy): domain Eukaryota; kingdom Metazoa; phylum Chordata; class Mammalia; order Rodentia; family Cricetidae; genus Microtus; species Microtus pennsylvanicus. The sequence continues at coordinate 91,403,098 of NC_134588.1, forward strand.
TAGACTTTTTATGGCATGTAAAGGGCAAGGACAGAAGTCAAGATGGAAGACATGTCTGGAAACACAAAGCAGTGTGTTTTGGGGCTCACACTTATCCATTTGACAGGCGTGGGAGGGAGCAGGAAGAGTGGTGCTCTCATGGATGGAATCACAGAGTAGAGCTGCAAGCTATGACTCAGCAGAATGGGCAACTGGAATTCCACAAAACTGGGAATCTGTGCAGGTCAGGGACTGTGGTTTGAAAGTGTTTAGGTCAAGTTTGCAAATTTCATTCATTTTCTTCTAAACCAATCAGTCATCCAATCTGCTTGGATTCCACTATGAGACATTTAATTTTTAATTACATGCTACGATATATGCACATATAAATGCTCATAGGCACTGTGGCATGGATGGTATTATATTCTAAAAATTTTGGGCTGAGGAGATTGGCCAAGTACATAGGAGCACCTGCTGTGCAGGCCCAATGGCCTGAGTGTGAGCTCCAGAACCATGGTGGAAAGAAAGAATTGATTCCTGAGAAGGTGTCCTCTGACCTCCTCATGCACACTGCCTGCCGCATGCATGCCCAATCATAGACCATACACACAATAATAAAAAATTTTATGTACAACTGAAAGCATAGCTAATGATTCATAAACCCACTGTGTTCATGATATGTGCTAAGGTTAGCACACATGTATTTGCTAGAGTTGTTTACATTATAGGAGGGTGTATTGAAATGATACACGGGTTCAAGTGGTATTTACATTAGGATTGCCTAAAGGATGTGTGTTTGTATTTGTGAACACCAGGATTGTGTGATTGTGGATTTGGGAGCTGTGTGGGTACAGAAACTAAATTCTGACTTATTTCAGGAGGACACATCATAGGCCAGAATGCGTTGTGTTTCTCTGGATACCATTAGGCATTACTTGTTGACTCCTGGCTGAAGGGCTTTCTCTTTGGGATCTTGCATGTGAGACAGGAGCAAGACATCTCTCATCTTAAACTTAAACCTTCTTACCCCTTAATTTCTAGTCTGGATCCAAGAAGAGGAACCAGAACTCTCCTTCAAGTTACACTGTGTATGATGAGGTAAGATTCTGGAACTCTCCTTCACAGTGGGTTTAGTGTCTGTGTACTCCCAAGACCCAGTCAAGAGGATATATTTATAACAAGGTCATCCATACAGCCCCAGGGTTGCTGAAATTTTAGGGACCCCAGAAGACCAAATATCTAGCTCAAAGTCATATTATGTGTTCAAGGCTGGGAGGCTTGAGGTCTAACTTAGGACTGTCCCCAAGCTAGTTCCCTAGCTATATGTTAATGTTAATAGATGTATGTGGGGCATACAATGGAGGCTCAGAAAGGGGAAAATAAATGACCCCAAATTATTTCCTTAAATTAGGAAGTTATTGGGAACTACTTCAGAATGTGGGTGATCTCAGACTTCTGCAGAGGACATTGCTCAAAAGCGACACTGAGTCTGGTAGCTAACTGATGCCCATTAGGGCTACATGGAAGGAGAGAAGAGAGACATAACATTTATTAAGGATTTTTTTTATAAATTAAAAGGCAAATTGCCAGTGCCTGCACACAAATTACCTCAATTAATCTTCACAAAATGCTAGAATGTAGGCATAGTATAACCATGGCTTTCATTTGCTCTACCAGTGCTTGGGATAACCCAGGGCCTTGGGTGTACTGTACCATTGAGTTATAGCCCCACCTCCATGCTTGCAGTTTATATCCAGAAAAAATAAGGCACAGAGAATACCCTAAGTATTAGCCTCAGAACCAAAACACCCAGGTCTAATAGAAATGTCGTTAGTCACAAGGGAGAGGCTACGTGGTTGCTTGTGAAGATTCTTAGCTCTACAGTGGTAACCTAGCCTTAAAGCCAACTTGACAGTTCAGAGTTGCAGAGGAGACTGTATGGGCCAAGGCAAGCTGGTGGCCACAAAGAAGCATGGAGTAGCTAAAAGGAAAACCAGCACTGAGCATAAGAATGGATTTAAGTCCTGCCTTCACTCACACTAATCACTGGCCTCGAGGAATGTGTTAAGCCACTCTGATCTTTTCTTTTCTTTAATTAGTCTAGTTTGGGGATAGTAGTTCATGCCCTACAAGATTATTTTAAGGATAGTCCAGGGTGAAGGCTTAAAGTGTCTCCCTTTCTCCTACAGGTTGGAAGTCAATGCCTCAAACCCCGCAACCCTGCCAGACTGAGCCGCAGAGAACTAGAGAACTTTGATGTTTATTCCTAGTTGTTGCAAGTGTTCTCATCCTGTGTTACACATCAGCATTGACTTTGGAAGGGAGCACAGCAGAAGATGATGATGTCGTATGAGTCTATGGAACAGTTCCTGGGCTGAAAGAATATAGACGTTTATTCATGGTTTATATTTTATATTCTTCTTTTAAAAAAAATTTAGACAAGATTTAACATGGCCCAGAATAACCTGAATTTGCTAAGGAACCAAGGATAATCTTAAACTTTTGACCTCCTTGCCTATACTTCCCAAATTCTTGGATCACAGAGGCATGTACTACTATATAAGGCTTGGAAACAATTTTTAACTGCTACTGTTAAGATTAAGGTGGTTAAAAAAATCTCTCAAGCTTACAGACCAGACAAGAATGGGTAGAGAGGTTGTGTTGATCATACTCTGAGAGGTTGTAATCCATACAGTGTTGTAGAAATGTGGGGTAGAGGGAGAGTCCCTTCTTGTGGTTCTCTAAGTTATTATCCCCTACCCTGATACCATTAATATGGAATGCCTGCATTCTAGACCCTTCCTCTGCCCACAATGTGAAGAAGTCCAGCTACTCATTGAGGCTGTGCTATCTGGCTGTGAGCTAGCTATCACTTCTCCCAGGGAAGCTGGAGTCTTGACTTCATTCAAATTTGGGGAACCCCTGATCATCCCACATCTTTACTTCACAAGGGATAGTGGGAAGAACTGAGAGTAGATGGTGCAATTCCAGCAGGTTTCTGGACAGGAGAATCACCCAGAGCATATGCCATCCTGATAATAGGTGGGTAAGGTCAGTGATGCTCACAGTGTGATGGTTTGTTTACAGTCCTATCATTAGAAATTCAGAGCCCTGAAGAGTGTTCCCTGTGATAGATTTGGAGGGAGGGCTCTGACCATAGTTTATCCAAGTTCAGAGTCCTGAGAAATGTTCCCAATGATATACCACAAAAGGAGGGCTCAAATAATTGATTGCTGAAGATGTGGCAGTTGGGTACCACATGCCATTCTATTCAGCAACAGGTTAGCTCCTTCAACAATGCTGGGAGAACAGGCCTGAAGGACTGAATGAGCTCAGGAAAGCAGAAGTATGAATTAAGAGAGGACTTAGTCAAATCTCCAACAAGGGGCTCAACTCAGAGTTTAGTTATTTTTCTCTTTCCTCTGCTGGAACTAAAGGCACACGCCACCATGCCTGGGTCAGAGTCTTGTTCTTCTAGAGTCTCACTGTGCACTTATCATGGGAGCTTGACATAAAAATTTGATCTTACACAGAGGCAATGTCAATCCTTTGACTGAATTAAACTGATGAACTTCTTAACACTCAGCATGTGTGGGTCATTGATTAACATACATAAGCATGTCTGTTTAAATTCTGCCAGAGATGGGGTTGACTTTCTGGATAGCTGACAGTCTTGTTGACACAGAGATAGCAGAAAGTCAGAAGCTTGGGTCTATTCAACCTCATGAAAGACAGACAAGCCATAGGCTTGCTTGTGCTTTACCTGATCCTTCTTTCTTGAATATGCCTAGCAGGCTGGCCTCCCCTTAGATAGAAGCACAGACATAGCATGTCATAAAGTAAGTGCCAAGGGAGGAATATATTTAAAAAGAGTCTGTGTTCTGGAGGCAGATATTGGGAGTCAAGCCAAGGAGTTTGATGAACAGAGACAGTAAGAAATAGTGGAGAGAAGGCTCAGTGTTTAAGAGCACTTGCTGATCCCAGAACTATATTAGATAGTTCACAACAGCCTATAATTCCTGGTCCAGATGATCCAACACTCTCTTTGGCCCTCCACAGGTACTAAATGCATGTAGTGTGCATATATACATGATGTGGGATAATGCTCTTGTACCCTGTAAAGATTTGTCATTCATATTCGTTTAATAAACACTGATTGGCCAGTAACCAGGCAGGAAATATAGGCAGGGTGACCAGACAACTAAAATTCTGGTAAGGAAAGGCTCAGTCTACGGTCACCAGTCAGATACAGAGGAAGCAATATGAGAATGCTGTACTGAATAAGGTACTAAGCCACATGGCTAAACATAGATAAGAACTATTGGTTAATTTAAGTTATAAGAGCTAGTTAGCAATAAGTCTGAGCTAATAGACCAACCGGTTTATAATTAACATAAGGCTCTGTGTGTTTCTTTGGGACTGAATGGTTGTGGGACAGAAACATCCATCTATATATACGTGCAAGCAAAATGTTCATACACATAAAATAAATCTTAAAAAATCATGGAATAAGAGCAATCTAGATGAACACCGAATATATCTCCATTGATTACTTTCTACTGCAGCAATAATAATGAATAATAGTGTCTATTTGGAGATGTATGGCATGCATGTGGAGAGCAGAGGACAACTTTGTAGAGTTGGTTTTTTTTTCTTTTGACCTTTCCAATGAGTTCTGAAGATCAAACTCAGGTTTCCAGACTGTGCAGCAAGGACTTAAACACACTGAGCCATCTTGTCAACAATATCATTGATTTCTTCTGGCTTTAGAAATGTCATGGACTATATAACTCTTGAGAGCAGAAGGAACTTTAAGGCCCAGTGTTTTAGGAAAGCAGTGTTGTGGAGTGTACTGTGGGTATCACCACCATATTATACGTCTGGTTGCTGAGCTCTTCTTTTTTCTCTTTTTTTTTTTTATTGAGAAAAGGAAAAAAAAAACAAGTTTCCGCCTCCTCCCAGCCTCCCATTTCCCTCCCCCTCCCCCGACTCCTCTCCCCCTCCCTTTCCAGTCCAAAGAGCTGTCAGGGTTCCCTGCCCTGTGGTAAGTCCTAGGTCCTCCGCCCTCCGTCCATATCTAGGAAGGTGAACATCCAAACTGGCTAGGCTCCCACAAAGCCAGAACATTAAGTAGGATCAAAACCCCGTGCCATTGTCCTTGGCTTCTCATCAACCCTCATTGTTCGCCATGTTCAGAGTCCGGTTTTATCCTATGCTTTTTCAGTCACAGTCCAGCTGGCCTTGGTGAGCTCCCAATAGATCAGCCCCACTGTCTCAGTGGGTGGGTGCACCCCTCGTGGTCCCGACTTCTTTGCTCATGTTCTCCCCCCTTCTGCTCCTCACTGGGACCTTGGAAGCTCAGTCCGGTGCTCCAGTGTGGGTCTCTGTCTCTATCTCCATCCATCACCAGATGAAGGTTCTATGGTGATATGCAAGATATTCGTCAGTATTACTATAGGCTAGGGTCATTTCAGGTTCCCTATCCTCAGCTGCCCAAGGAACTAACTGGGGACATCGCCTTGGGCTCCTGGGAGCCACTCTAGGTTCAAGTCTCTTGCCAACCCTAAGGTGGCTCCCTTAACTAAGAATTGTGGTTCCATGCTCCCCTGTCCAACCTTCCTTTATCCCAATCCTCCTTTTTCCCCAAGTTCCCCCCATCCTCCCCTTCTCCCTTTTCTCTCTCCATCTCCCCTTACCCCCATCCCACCCCACCCCCAAGATCCCAATTTTCTCCCCAGCAATTTTGTCTACTTCCCATAGCCAAGAGGATAACTATATGTTTTTCCTTGGGTTCACCTTCTTACTTAGCTTCTTTAGGTTCACCAGTTGTAGACTCCATGACCCTTATTTATGGCTAGAAACCAATTATGAGTGAGTACACCCATGTTCATCTTTTTGGGTCTGGGAAGATGGTGGTTACTGGGAGGAAAACTCTCATTATATGATATATACTTGCATGGAAACATTTAAAACTGCAAGTGCTTGTGGCTTACAGTAGTGGAACTTTCAATTTCAATTTGACAAGAGGCTTAATTAGATTCTCTGAGTCAGCTTCTTCAGCTCTCAAATGTGAATGACAAGACGTTTCCAGGGCTTGTTACAAGGATGTAGGGGACATGTTTGCCAATTCCTTATTAACTGTGAGATTTTACGCAAAAGTTAGTTGTTGTAGCCATTATTATTTAGTAGTAAATTCTAACATTAAGCAACCCACTTAATCTCCTATAGTCTTAACCTCTGGTTGACATTAAGAATAATCAATATCAGATATTAAATCAGTTGTTAAATGTTTAAAGACTTTGGTCACACAAGTGTGAGTCAGACATCTCTGTTGACCATAAAATGTATCAGAACCACACTTCCTGAACAGATTTGAGTTCCTGAGCCACAGGAATCTAGGACTTTCATATAAAATGGTTCGTAACAGTTTTTTACTTTATGGATTTTAGAAAAAGAAAATGGTTTCCACCATGTAAGGTTTCTGTACCAAGCAGTAGATTGTGTTTGAGTTTTCTTTCTTCTGAGGAACTGGGGTCTTTCCCTATAACAGGTGAGTAGAGGATTAGCATTAGCCATCAAATGAGAGCTTTCCTGTTTAACCCACTGTTGTGGAATATATTTTAAATGTGTTACATTTGTTTATGCTATGGAATGTTTGTTTAATGATGTAAAAGTGCACTGCATTCTTTTATGTTGCATTTGTTTAACTCTGTGAAGCTGTGTTACTTTGCCTGCCTTAAACACCTGATTGGTCTAATAAAGAGCTGAATGGCCAATAGATAGTCAGGAGTGAGGGATAGGTGGGGCTGACATGCAGAGAAGACAAACAGGAGGAGAAATGTAGACTTCAGATAAGAGAGAGGAAGGATCATGAAAAGGAAGGGAGAGGAGAACACTAGGGTCCAGCCGCCCAGCCACACAATCAGCCGTGGAATAATAAGGAAATAAAGTTATATCGACTAAGGAAAGGCAAAATATAGTTAAAGAGAGATGAAATAATTTAAGTTAGAAAAGCTTACTAGAAACAAGCCAAGCTAAGACCAGTCATTCATAAGTAATAATAGGTCTCTGTGTATTTATTTGGGACCTGGGTGACAGGACCCCAAGAGAAAAAAAAACAATACTTCTTGAGGCCAGAGAACATCCCACTGTGTTCTGGTCTCAAAAATTGAGAGTTACCTTATGCCTGGGGATAGTGCCTCTGTTTCTCTCATCTCTGTGTTGATGGCCCAACAATGCATTCCACCATTTCAAAGGATCTCAAAGTTTGGTAATCATGACTGAGGCTCTGTATGGTCCTTGTTCTATCCACAGATAGACAACAGTTTTAAGGACTAGCCTATGACATCAGATAGACCAAGATGTAGAAGGAAGATGAAGATGTGTTAGTCAGAACTGATCACCTGCACTTTAAGGCACACTTGTATGTATGTAGTGTCCTCTTAAACCTCACACATAACCACTGTGTCATCCAGAGTGACTAATGCATACTCAGAGGTCAATTCATGTGCAGTATCCTCCTGAGTGACCAAGCGATACCCCTGTTTTCTTCCATCAACAGTGTTGTGCATTCTGGTCATTTCCTCATCCTCTTGTGTTGTTGCACTGTTGTCCGAGCTGGAGTCTGAGGCAGGCTTAGGCCTGGTAGTCTTAGTGGGCATGTCTAGTGTCTCATACCATTGGAATATCACAGTAGATTTCATGTGGCCAGCTGGGGTTTCTAGAACACATTGTGCATGCAGAGTTAATAAAAGTATGCCAACTCCCACATCTTTCTTGACCCAACTTGTTGTGACCTCTACCCTAAATAAGACCTCAAGGCTGGAGGTGTTTTCATCTGTCTCCATTAGGGAGCTCCATTTTGGTCCTCCTTTCTCCTTTTCAATGACCAAATAATTTATATCTAATAGGTAAATGTTCACTAGATATAATGTGTGATGGTCTTTTCAGCAACCTTAGTGAACAGAACTGGACCGGACCTTTGGATATGCCATGCTGAGGACCCAGACAGTACGCTGGGGAAACAAAGATAAAGAACGTCTGGTCCTGGAGTTCACTGTCTAGCTGGGGGACAGGAGTCATATACATGACTAGATTGTTAATGCAAGGTGGTCTCTGATAGGTGTCACGTGAGAGGTGTAAGGAAAGTGCTGAGGTGGGGGACTTGGCTTCTGGTTGGAACAAGGAAAACCTTGAAAGTGGCAGAATTGAGGTGGGCTTTAAAGGAAAGGCAAGCCTTGATGAGTGACAGGATGTATTTAGTATGGGGAGCAGCATGGTTAAGGCAGTGTGAAATATGCAGCACCCTCCCTTGAGGAAGGGATGCAGTTCTAAGACTTAAAAAGTGTAATTGCCTGTAGAGGGTCGGATTTGAACTGCATAGAAACTCTGTGCAGGGGTGACTTGAGGTAGCATCCTCACAGGCTTGGTAAACCAAGTCAGGAAGAGGCAAACCTCTCCCATCAATAGAGTGCCTTGCCAATAGTCAGTCCTTGAGAACACAGATGTGCACTGTAGTTCAAAGGCTCTGATTAGGTTGTGGTTTGTCTTCTGATGAGGTATTTTTACATATTATATTTCAGCAAGAGTTATTCCCATAACATCAGGCTTTTTGTTTAGACTAACTAGGGCATGAAGCTCTTGAAAGTATTTGCAACCAAGTTACTAGTTTATGAAATTATTTTCATGTATTATGGGAACCTAGTTTGAATCACAATTTTGGTATTATAAAAAAAAGCACTGGCTTTGCAATAAAGTATGCAGTTGTATCTCTTGCAGTTGTGTTCCGGTTTCTGTGCCATTACCCAGGGTCATCCATAACCGAGGAAGTTGGGGAAGGGTCACCAACAATGGCCCAGGCACAGTACAATCAGAACACGTGCCTGTTACAAGTACCTATCATGGCACACTAGGTGGGTAACAACTTTGGCTTGGGGACATCTAATAGCTCATTTTACCCAAATACAGGAAAAGTATCTCTACCATTTGCTACGCATCTATGATGTGTCAGGCAATGCTCCAAAATGTCTTTAATTTGCCTAAAACACCATGAAGCACAGAAATGAGAAATTGGATCACATAAAAGTCAAGCATGGCACCACCTACATGACAGAGCCAAGATTCAAATGCAAGTAGCTTGGTTCCTGGTGTTCTTGCCACTACCCAGTGCTTTCCCTGGCTTTGTATGGGGAAAAATAAAGTATGAGTTGTTCTAATGGTCAACAATAATAAATATCACTGATTAGCCACTGTGGACATCACTCCACTTTGGTTCTCATAGCAGATGAAGCAAGCCCATTTTCCAGATAAGGGAAATGGAAGGTGTTGGAGCTTGAGCTATCCAAAATGCTATCATTGGTAAGGAAAAGAAGCAGGGTCCACGATTGCCCTGTGTGACCTGTGTCCATGCACCTGACAACTAGGCTCTGTTGACTTTTGACACAGAAGAGCCATGAGGAGTCACTGATAGCTTTGTCCATTCCAATTTCTTTTGGAGGGGTCTTTACATTTCTCTTTCAGAAAGTCTACACTGTATAATGATTCCAGCCCCAGTCCCTCCTCTGGCCCCATCTCCTTGGTAGATCTCCTCCATGAGATGTGACAGAGTCTTCAGAAGCATGAAACATGGTTCAGTTGAGAAGACCAAGTAAGGGACTCCTTGGTGTCCCAGAGTTCTGAAGTTTAAGGTGGTAATTTAGGGCATCATGGAATGGGCATGAGGACATAAAAGCCAGCATCTAAGCTCTCCACCCTAATATCTGCTAGAAGGGTTTTACTTTTACATGCTTTGTGATATGGGAGCATTGAATAAGAGTTTGTTTCAAGAAAGTATTCCTTAGCATAGGTCAAATTGGAAAGCCCAATGCTTCCCAATGCTGAGACCCTTTAATACAGTTCTTCAAGTCATGGTGCCTCCCCAACCATAATATTACTTTACTGCTACTTCATAATTGTAATTTCACTACAATTGTGAATTTTAATGTAAATATCTGATACACGACCCCTGTAGGATTGCGGCTTACAGGTTGAGAACTACTGCTTTTGAATAAGAGGCGTCTGTGCACCTAATTTTCATTAGCTTCTGGTTTTGCTCCTGTCACAGTTTTACTGTTTCATTTGGCCTATGTTTCTGTGTTCTTGGAATGGAAAATAATCCCATCTTTACAGTATGTCACATCAAGTGGTAACAGTCAACACCCGAGGAACCCAGGAGGCTCCAGGACACGGAAGACCCCTCTTAGTTCCAGTAATCATCTCTACAGGGTCTATTTTCCAGGAGCTCTTGTTCCCAAACTACCTCCTTTCAACATACTGCTTTTTTAGACTTTAGCAGGCATATAGGTCGCCAAAATGCAGATCGTATTCTGTATTCTGGGGAAGCAATCAAAATTCTGCATTTCTAATAAGCTCCTAAATAATCCACACTGCTGGTTGGCTGAGCTGGAGAGCTGGGCTTTGGGACTTCTTTCTGGAGCAAGACCCCATATCCAGATTTACCAATGACATTACCTGGTATTTCAGCGGGGGCTTCGTCTTGGCTGTACCCTGATGTCTGAAGATGAACCTGAGAAACCAAGTAGAAGAAGGTTACCAAGACGACTGAGTAGGGAGATGTCTTTGGTTCTGTGAGACTCAAAGGAGAGGGAGAGAGGCTCCTGAAGACATAGTGTCCCTAGGACACTATGGAGAAGGAGGGCACCCTCAGGTAAGCACAGGACAAGAAAGGTAGTAACTAGCACCTAGGGTCATCTTCATCTGAGAAGAATGCTGTGGGACTTCCTGGCATCTCTCTGGAAGACAGAGCTGTAACTTTCTCTTCAGAGAGATGTCAGTCATTCTTCCAGGGCCCTGTGTATTTTAGCCTGCCATATAAAAAATTGTTACATGTTAGTTATCTACTCTAAATTTATTATCTGCACAAAACTTTCTTAATATATACAGAACACTTTACAAATCAACAAAGATGTCAAATTACCTGATTGGTAGATAGATGGTATTATAAAATAAATATTTTTTTCTCAAGACTTCTTAGATTCTAATCTTAAAGCAAACATCTCAGAATGTGACTCATTTGGATACAGGTTCATGTTTAGAGATAGGGTGAACAACTTAGAGTAGGCCCTCATCTTATCTAACATCTGATGTGGGAGGTTCTTCTGTATATGTGTTGCTTTTATTGGTTAATAAATAAAGAATCCACCTTGGTCTGCATAGGGTAAAATAGCGCTAGATGGGGAAAACAAAACTGAATGCTAGGAGAAAGAAGATGGAGTCAAGAGATGCCATGTAGCCACTCCTGGGAACAGACAAGCTGGAACCTTGCCAGTAAGCCACACCATGTAGTGATACACAGATTAATAGAAATGGGTTAAATTAAGATGTAAGAGTTAGCCAATAAGAAGCTAGAGCTGATGGGCCAAGCAGTTATTTAATTAATACAGTTTCTGTGTGGTTATTTTAGGTCTAGCCATCCAGGAACAAACAAGTGGCCTCCTACAACAAACATCCTCCTTAGAAGAAGATAAATAGGACATCAACAACATAGACAACCATCTGAGGACATAGACAGAAGATGAACATCTTCAATCCAAAGCTAGACTTCAGAAGAAACCAAACATACAGATACCTTGATCAGACTGTAAAGTTGTAAGAAAATTCACTTCTATTGATTAACCTACTCAGCCAATAAAACATCTCTAAAAATTTATATTTATTAGTGTTTTGCCTGCATGTATTTCTGTACATTACATACATGTAGTGTACATGTAGGCCAGAAGAGGTCATTAGATCCCTTTAGGACTGAGCTGTAGACAATAAATTGTTAATGGCCATGTAGGTGTTGGGAGTTGAACCTGAGTCCTCTAGATGAGCAGCTAGGACTCTTAACCATTGAATACCCTTTCCAGCTCCATCAGTGAACAATATTTTGTTATAGCAACATTAGTAAATGAATAGATATTTTGATACCAAAAGTTAGGTGTTGTAACAAATATCTAAAAATATGGAAAGTGTCTTTAGAATTGGTTAATGGGTAGAGGTTGGAAGAATTTTGAGGTGTGTGTTAGTAAAAGCTGGGAGTGTGAGTAGAAATCACGCTGAGGCATATGGAACACATGGTTATGGAAAAAATACCTAGTTTTGAATCCCAATCCTGGGAGAGAAGCTTGGGGTGGGAGAGCCTCCTGAGTCTCATGGCACCAATAAAATAAATTAATGAAAATATGCTGTGGATCCACAGCAGCTGCAGTGGACCATGAGACCTCACACAGGTCCCAGAGTGGGGGCAGGCAGCAGGCCCCAGACCAGCCAGTCCCAGGCAGGGATAGCACATGAGACCATGCTGCAGATCTCTGAAGGCGGCTAGTCCTGTGCAGCGGGTGAGAGAGGGATGGATAGGCACGCCATACAGAGTGAAGTTGGATACTTGTTTAGTGGGTTATGGAGGGGGAATGGAGAAGGGGAGAAGAGCAGAGAGAGAGAGAGAGAGAGAGAGAGAGAGAGAGAGAGAGAGGAGTCCAAAGCTGCCTCTTCTAGAGGGAGACGGAAAAGAAAGAGACTCAGGCTTCAAACAGGAAGAAAGCTCTGCCTGCCTCAGTGGAATGGGGAGGGAGGGAGTAGGCATGACTTGTCTCTTAAAGAGACAGAACAGATCATTACACATAGTAGTCTTTGTCTAGAGTAATTACATCTTTTGGGAGGAATGTCACAGCCAGAGACTTGGGGGATAACTCCAGGCAACATACTCAATCTCTGCATCCTCTGAGATGTTTAGGGGAAAAGTCACAGAACCCCCTAGGAACCCTGACATCAATATCAAGATGTTTCCTTCCCAGAGGCTCCTTGTTCTGTGGAGACAGAAGAGGGACTTGGAGGAGCAGCTAAACTCCTCAAACCAGCTTTCATGTATTCATCTATTCATTCACTCAGTAAACATATTCGTCACAAATGTCACACACTGAGGTATGAATGACTAGACCTCCTTCTAAGCCCATTAGTTAGCAAAGCCATTCATTCATTCATTCATGCATGCATTCACCCACTCCTTCAACAATTCTCTCCCATGGAAGCAGCTGTAGTAATCAATAAAACATTCCTTCTAAATTTCTGTTCTAATTAAGGAACTAGCCTTATGACTGGGTGAATCTTTGAATTTTTATGTCAGATTATTCATCTGTAAGACTGATAAACTCATCATAGCTACATCATCTACAAGAGGTATGTCAATACATAAATTGTGGGGGGCGAATTATGCAGGCCCATATTCCACATTGTGTGGTGGTCAGAGAATCTAAGCAGTTTATAAGGCACAATTTGCACTTTCCACACAGGAGGAAATTGCCTAGCTCTTTTACAGTAAAAACAAACCGTGTGCCACTTCAACAGGTACCAGGGTATGATAATTTTGTTCTACTCCTTCTATTGTAGGAAGTCACCTGGGGAAGAGGTGTTTTCAGTCTATGTGACAAAATAGGCACAAACCAGACAGAACTTAAGTCATTCCCCTGCTCCCTAGGAAACAATGCTAACAAAGTTTTTTGTTAACTTCCCTCTCAGTTTACATTGATATAAAAGCTGTTTAAAATGTAAACACAGGTGATTTCAGGATTTGAATGATTCTTGAAACTCCCTCCAAATGCTGTCATGTAAATTGTGCCTTCATTTATCCCAGGCCTCCATGCTGGCATGAAAAATGTTTTATGTTGGGGCTGGATCCCGACAATGACTCCCAACGTGGGGACAATTGGTAAACCCCCAAAAACATGGAAGAGTGACCAGCCATACAGAGGAGAACGTGAGGCATCCATGAAAAAACTACACCACAGGTGGATAGGTGAGTAAGGGATGCTCAGAAATAAATAGTAAAATAAAAAAAAAAACAGAGAGAGAAGTGGCAAATAAAAATTGGGACTAAAAATTTGTAAATAATAAATATAGCTATGGGACAAGGAAGAAGTAATCAAAGGGCTATACAGTTGATTGGAGATGTATTAAAGGATGGGAGCCTGAGTACAGCAGCATCCGATACAGGAATTTTTGGAATTTATAGAGCAGCTATGCCCTCGGTTTTCTGAGTACAGGACTTTAGATGCTGCAACGTGGAAAGAAGATGGGCTAAAAATTCAACATTATTACGATTATGGACCAGAAAGCGTCTCTGCAGATATGCTTTATTTTTGGATGCTAATACAGGAAAGTTTGGACTTAAATCACAAACAGCAGGAGATACTTTCCTCTGAGCCAGTTAGAAGGGAGACAATACCCTCACACCACTGGAGGAGTTGCTAGATGCATTCACAGAACTGAGTGATTACAATCAGCCAAAGCTAATGACTTAGAGAAGTATTAAGAGGAGTCTTCATCTCCCTCATTAATAACCAGCAATGCTGAGAGTCAGGGACATGATGATAAGATTCAAAAGGAGCTAAAAGGCTTAAAAGAGTTGAAAATTTCACTATCATGGAGACCAGAAATTCTGCAGATCCAGAACTCTTGCCAGAAGAGTAATTCTCTTCCTACTGTAATAGCTGGTTTAGATCCGCCTATGGTACAAAGAGCTCCGAAGGTGAGGAAGACTCCTAACATTAGTTACGGGTCTCCTTTACAAGCTTGTATCAGAAAAGCTGCTGGCAGAGGGAAAGAGATACAAGGATTTCAATTATTTCCTAAAATAGAGCAAAGAGATGCTCAAGGATACATACTCCTATATCATTTAAGTTACTCAAAGAATTAAAAACTTCTTGTGCTCAGTATGGCCCAATGGCTCCTTTTACTCAGACACTATTGGAAAGTATAGCTGTAGAAGCTCTCCTCCCAGGGGATTGGAAGCAGATAGCCAAAGTTTGCCTGTCAGGAGGAGACTATCTATTGTGGAAAACTGAGTTTGCAAAACAATGTCAGGCTTCAGCTGAGAGAAACAGGGCTCAGCAAGTTTCTATTCCATATGAAATATTTGCAGGTGAGGGACCTTATACAGGGGCAGATAGAGCAACTAGGCTTTGATATGGCTGCGTATGTCCAAATTAATGCAGCTTTCAAGAAGTCCTTGAATAGACTTCCATCTTCTAAAGAACAGGCTGAGGAGTTGTCTAGTACGAGACAGGGACCAGATGAATTATTTCAAGACTTAGTCTCCAGACTAATGCAGACGTAATAGGTTGATTGGGGACACAGAAGCAGGGCAGTTAATCGTTAGACAGCTAGCCTTTGAAAACACTAATGCTGTATGTAAAGCTCTCTAGGACCTTTTAGAAAGCAGGGTAAAATTGCAGATTATATTCGTGTTTGCATAGATATCGGCCAATCGTATACACAGGGAATGGTCATAGCTGCTGCCTTCCAGGGAAAGAAAATTAATGACATCCTATCCCAGCAGAGAGATGTAGGCTCAGGGAGAAAGCAAGCTACAGGACCTCCTGGAAGGTGTTTTGGATGCAGTCGTATGAGGCATCAGATCAAACAATGTCCTGATAGGAGAATAAGCCCGAGGACAAGAAGGGAACCAGAATTATGCAGAAGATGCAAAAGAGGAAAATATTGGACTAGTGAGTGCAGGTCAAAAAGAGATGACCTAGGGAATCTCCTTTCAGGAAACAGATGCAGGGGCCAGCCTCAGGCCCCAAGACAAAATTCTGGGGCAATCCAGCAACCTATTCTCCCACGAGGAAATCCATTTTGGACTTTTTCAGGGCAACCCCAGGAAGCACAGGACTTGACCTCAGCTCTTCCGTATACATGGTTCTGACTCCCAAAACAGGGATGCAAGCTCTCCCCACTGCGGTTTATGGGCCCTTACCAGAGGGCACTATAGTGCTGTCATCAGGGAGAAGTGGCACCACTCTGCAAAAAATTATTGTTGCCCCTGGAGTCATTGACACTGATTTTGAAGGAGAAATCAAGGTGATGACTCACTCACTAAATGGAGGTCAGAGTTTTGCACAGTAATTCTACTTCTAGCTGTGCAAACCAAAAACCAAATTAAAAAAGATAAGAGAGGGAAGGAGAGATTTGGTTCATCTGACATCTATTTGCTACAAGTCTTAAGTCCTCAGAGAACAGAACTCACTTTGTTTATAAATGGAAAAAAGGTTTTCTGGTCTTCTAGGTGCTGGTACAGACATTTTGGTTATAACTGCTAGCCAATGGCCTTCTAAATGGCCAAAGGTGGAGACTATTACACAGCTGCAGGGGATTGGTCAGACTCAAAATCCTGAACAAAGCAGTAATGAGCTATCCTGGAAGGATGGAGAGAGCCATGAAGGAACTTTTTGGCCACATATTATTCCTCATTTACCCGTAAATTTATGGGGCTGAGATATTATGTCCAGAATGGGTGAAGGCGTAAGCCACAAACAATTCCACACCAGTTTGGAATTATGATTAATAGGGTGGTATTTATTTAAAGGGGAAAAAACTTACAGATCACTGTCCCAGGCAACAGCCCTCTACGCAACCAGGAAGGGAGTCTAGTTGCTGGCAGAGCAGGAAGTGAAGAGAGAGAGGAGAGGGAAGTGGCTGCTTTTTTAAAGGGAGAGAGACCACGCCCCAATGGGCTGGTATCTCAGCAGCTATATGTTGGAGGAGTGGGAGGACCTCCCGCAACACCTTCCCCTTTTGTTTAAATAAGAGAGTTCTAAACCTACTATGAAATTATATACAATAAATACAAATATCTTATTCTAACTAGCTTAGGTCTTGTATAATAAATAACTAGGCCAAGTCTTGAGAGAAAGTAACAACATTTATATAGTCTTCAACCCCATCAAAGATCTGCGAAGGGAAATAATGTTACCTGGGTAATTAGGAAGTTCAGTAAAACAACTTCCAAAACATGCAACAAATCACAGAGACAACTAGCTACTTGGGCAATCACCCAAAGTCATGTTAGCAGAGTTGAAGCAACCAATTTTGGCTAAGGCCTAACATAACTGACATACCATTTTCAAAGGCAAGCAACTTTTCAAAACTATCTTACCCTGTCTTGGCAGGATATGACAGTCCTGTTTTATCCATTGATGCATGCTCTGTATCTCTGTCAGTGGTTGAGGTATGGGCATTTCTTTGCCCAAAGGCCAGTTCTGCCAAAAAGAAAGGCTCCGGGTGGAGTGTCTTTGGTGCTCAACATTCTCTCGGGAATAGAGTGGTGTTGCCAGGAGCAATTGTGTCTCACTACCACAAAACTCTGAGTTAGATTAAAGGCCATTTTCTACAGCTCTTTGAAGAAGTTGAAGATTATCTATCTATACTGAGTATAATCTCTATATATCTAAAGAACCTGATTAGTTTAATTATAAATGACAAACTTAGATGACTATTAGTCTATATAATTCTCAATATCTATCTAACTTAAAGACTAAGAAAATAAACGACTGTGAAACAAATGAGGACAATGACCTCCAAATATAAACAATGTACAAATATACATTGCAGTAGGTAAATATATATCAATAAACAAACATTATGTAAGTATCTTAATCAGAGGTAGAAATGTAAACTGCAATATGGTAAATATATACAATATATATATATATCAATACAATATATGTCAATACATAAAAAATGTTTTACACAGAGGTAGAAACATGCATGCATACAATAGTCAATATAATTTAACTTTGTATCAATATACAAGAATCTATACCAATATATTTGTCTAAAAACAGTAACTCACAATTGCAGATCTATTATCCCATCATCCCTCTTTTTTTTTTTCAAAATGATCCCTGAGCTTATAAAATTCCTCCCCCAACCCTCAATCGTATACTAATTATAATCAACCCCTAAATGATGTCCCTAAACCCAAGGGCAAACTTTATTGGGAGAGGTGACGTTGTCCTCTAGAATTACTTTCAGCTGTCATGGGGGCGACGTTCTTTCTGGGGGATCCTGTGAAAGTAAAATGATGATTAAATTTCAAGATCAATGTCTTTTAAAATTGCCAATAGTCTCTGAGTATTTTGTGCAGGTCTGGCCAAAATGTTGTATAAGATGTGCACCATTTCAGCTAACCAAGTTGGAACTGTCTTGTGCAGCTGGTACCCAAAGCAGGTCTTGTAGTAGCGCTATCAGTATCATGACGTCATATCAACCAGGTGGAGTTGTTGTTATGGGGCCCCATCTTCTTCTTGGAAACTCCAAATGTCACTTCAGGAAAAACTCATTGTTCATTGTGAAAAACTTAAACATTAATCATATAGACACACACACACACACACACACATATATTCAATGAAAGGCATGATAGATATATTCAATGAAAAGTATGATAGATATGAAGAAAAGCAAAGATGTTTTCTAAACTCATTATTCTTTCTGTCCCATATCATGGCTCTTGACATGAGACAGAAACTCTAGAAACTCTGGGTTTTTCTCTTACTAACAGGCTTGGAATTGGAGAGGGACTGAGCCAGAGTCCAACTTCAAAACCTGCTTTATAAATTTAGAAATATGGTTTAATATTACTTACACAACCCATTCAGTTTTCTTGATATTTCCTATTGGGCAGGTATTTTTCCATCTGTCAGTATCCAAACATCCAGGGTCCCTTGAATTTTTCAAAGATGAGTTTTCCTGTGGAGGTAAGAACAGAACCCTGCCCCCATTCTATATGTTTTTCTTACCACCTGTATGAATATCATCATTGTGGATGAGTTGTCATTTCTCCTTTCCAAGAGGTTTCTCCTCTTCAAATTGAAACTTTATTAATTTTGATGGTATCCACAATTTTTCTCCTCCTGTGGAAACAAGAGCAAAACCCCTTCCCCAACGTAGCACATCTCCTGGCTTCCATTGAGAGGTCAGCACATCTTTGAAATAAATCGGTTGATTTAGTTCAGCAGACTTTTCCATTATCCACTGTCTCTCTGCTGCTGTCATTCCTTTCTCATTAGCGTTAAGAAAATTCAAGGTTAATAAAGCATTATGTAATCTATTTCTGGGGGTATTTTCAGTCCCTTTCTGTTTGTTCAGCATATCCTTTATAGTACGATTTGATCTTTCTATAACTGCCTGGCCTGTAGGATTATTTGGTATACCTGTAATGTGTTTTATATTATAATAATCAAAAAAGCATTTCATTTTCTTAGATACATATGCTGGACCATTATCTGTCTTTATTTGTGCAGGTATACCCATGATAGCCATAACTTCCAATAAATGTGTGATTACTGAATCAGCCTTTTCTGAGCTCAGGGCAGTAGCCCATTGAAAACCTGAATACGTGTCTATGGTATGGTGTACATATTTTAATTTACCAAATTCCATAAAGTGGAACACATCCATCTGCCAGATTTTATTTCTCTTAGTACCCTTTGGGTTACTTCCTGCAGGCAACAGTGTTTGATTATAGAAAGAACAAGTAGGACATCTCTTTATAATGTCCTTAGCTTGTTGCCAACTAATGGAAAATTCTTTCTTTAGGCCTTTACTATTGACATGATGCTTCTTATGAAATTCTGAGGCCTGCAACATACTTCCAATCAATAATTGATCAATCTCAGCATTGCCTTGGGCTAGAGGACCAGGCAGACCTGTATGGGACCGGATGTGTGTTATGTACATCGGACAAAGCCTATTCCTGATTATGTCTTGTACCTGGATAAACAATGAAGTCAACTCTGTGTCATCTGGTATAAATTCAGCGGTTTCAATATGCAAGATAACTCTTTCTGCATATTGTGAATCTGTAACTATATTAAGAGGTTCTTTAAAATCCCTTAGCACCATAAGAATGGCATATAATTCTGCCTTCTGGACAGAATTATAAGGGCTTTGTTCCACCTTACTCAATTCATCTGACTTGTAACCTGCTTTCCCTGATTTATTTGCATCAGTATAGAAAGTACGGGCTCCAGTTATTGGAGCATCACGTACAATTCTAGGAAGAATCCAAGAAGTTCTTTTCATGAGGTTAAGTCTACCACTTTTGGGATAGTTGCTATTAATTTCTCCCAAAAAATTAGCACAAGCTCTTTGCCAGGGTTCATTGTCTTCCCATAACTTTTTTATTTCTTCAGTAGTAAAAGGCACTATAATTTCTGCTGGGTCTATACCTGCTAGTTGATGAAGTCTCAGCTTACCTTTTATAATTAATTCAGAGACTTTTTCCACATAAGTTTTTAATTTTTTACTTGGTTTATTAAGCATAAATATTCACTCTAAAATAATATCTTCCCTCTGCATTAGAATCCCTGTAGGAGAAATTCTGGAAGGCAATATGACTAGGATGCAGCTAAGATTTGGGTTCACCCTATCCACATGTGCCTCCTGTAATTTTTCCTCAATCATTGTCAGTTCCTTTTCTGTTTCAGCTGTCAGTTTTCTTGGACTATTCAAATCTTTATCACCATCTAAGGTTTTGTTTAAATGAACTATTAGATCATGTGTTATCCCAACAGCTGGTTGTAGACTGGAAATGTCTCCTAACAATCTTTGGAAGTCTTTAACCGGTCTCTCCTAATTTGTGCCTTTTGTGTTTTAATTTTCTCTAACCCTATTCTGTAACCTAGGTAATTAATAGAATTTCCTCTTTGAATCTTTTTAGGGGCAATTTGTAATCCCCACCTAGGCAAGACTTTCTTTACTTCTTCAAACATCCTTTCTAAAGTATCTTTATTTGAATCAGATAAAAAGATGTCATCCATGTAATGATAAATGATGGACTTGGGGAATTGTTTATGAATTATTTCCAATGGCTTACTCACAAAATATTGGCACAATGTAGGACTATTGAGCATATCCTGTGGGAGGATAGTCCATTTGATATCTCCTATTAGGCTGAGAATTATTATAAGTAGGCACTGTGAAGGCAAATTTTTCTCTATCCTTTTCTTGTAACGGTATAGTGAAAAAACAATCTTTCAAATCAATAACTATAAGAGGCCATCCTTTTGGTAAAAGAGAAGGCAAAGGAATTCCAGATTGTAGTGGGCCCATAGGTTGAATTACTTTGTTGACAGCTCTTAGATCTGTCACCATTCTCCATTTACCAGATTTCTTTTTTACAACAAACACAGGAGAATTCCAAGGGCTGGTTGATTCTTAAATATGGTGAGCATCTAGTTGCTCTTGCACCAGCTGTTCCAATGCCTGTAGTTTATCTTCAGCTAGAGGCCACTGTTTGATCCATATTGGCTTCTCAGTTAGCCATTTTAAAGGTAGGGCTGTTGGTACCTCTAAAGGTTTGGTATTTGCTGTATGTTCTTGTACAGCCTGAATGGCTGGTGACCTTTTTCCATAATACCTCATCATATCCTTCCCAGAATTATGAGTTCCTGGAACTACAGGAATGTTAATGTGGGTATTCCATTGCTGTAGCAGGTCATGACCCCATAAATTTATGGCAATATTGGCTATATATGGCCTTAGTCTTCCTATTTGCCCTTCGGGCCCTATGCATTCAACCCATCTTGTGCTTTGTTTTACACGAGATAGGGTTCCAATTCCCAGGAACTGAACATCTACCTCTTGAAGAGGCCAATTCGGATGCCAAGATTCTGGGGTAATGATACTTACATCCGCACCTGTGTCTAATAAGCCTTCAATAAAAGTGCCATTTATACAGACTCTTAGCTTTGGTCTTTGATCATTAATAGAAGTCTGCCAAAATATACGTTTACTCTGTCCTACTGGGTTTTTTGACTCATCCTCCACATGTAATTCATCATTTAGACCAGTATTACTTTTTACAGCAGAAATTGGAGCTTTTAATTTTCTTGGTGAGGCACGTTCTCCACTGTGATTGGGAATGACTGGGCCACTGTTGGCTTGGGGGCCTGCAAGAGGCCCCCCAAGGAGTTTCCCGATGATATCGGATTGCCCCATCTGTCTGTTGTTGACCTACATTCGTTGGACGAATGCCGGCCTTTACCGCATCTCCTACATATACCTGAAGGCCGAGGTCTCCTATTTTTGTCATTCCCAGAAGAGATATTATTCCTAGAAATTCTTTGCCTGCAATCCCTTTGCAAATGTCCTAATTTACCACAATTAAAACACCTGGCAGTTTGATGTCTCCTCATTGCTTTGGAAATCGCTTCTCCTACCCAAGATTCATCATTATAGCTAAACGTCTCAACATTCATCGTATGCTGAATCCATTCATCCATAGGTGCTGATCTAAACTTTAAAGGCCCAATTATCTTTTTGCATTCTATGTTTGCATTCTCAAAAGCTAGAGATTCAAGAAGTATTTGTCTAGCTTCTGGGTCTGTTACCCCTATGTCCAGAGCCTTAATTAATCTTTGCAAAAAGTCAATAAAGGGTTCTCTCTGTCCCTGCCTAATTCTGGTATATGATTCAACCCTTTTTGCTGGATCTTGTATCCTATTCCAAGCATTTAAAGCTGCTTGGTGACATAGACACAGTACTTCATCGTCATAAAGAGCTTGGACCTGTGGATCAGCATATTCTCCTGCACCAAGAATTTGATCTTGGAAAACCTCAACACCTTTTGCTCTTCCTTGCTGTTCCATATGTTTGGATTCTTCTCTGAAATAAATTCCAAACATCAAGGAAGGTCCATTATCTAAAACTGCAGACACTAACTGATGGAAATCATGGGGGGTAGCTCTAGCATTAGAAGCCCAAGTCCTTATCATTTCCTTTACATATGCATTGGGCAAGCCAAAATTAACAACAGCTTGCTTAATTTCTTTCAGATCATTCATTGCTATTGGCATCCATCTAGCTTCTCTGACTCCCTTTGAGCCTTTAGAAGTTGACGCTTTGTCAGAATTAAGTATAGGGTATGTTGCTAGAACCCTGGGTATGCCAGTTCTAATAGCTGGTGGAGGTATTGTATCCTGTCCTTGTGCCTCCATACTCTGTTCACCAGCTGCGATAATTTCTCCAATCTTTTCAAATCTTTTTATCATTGTCTCTCTTAAATCCTGAATCTCCTGACCTGTATATATTTCCAGTGATTTCACTGAGGTATCAATTTTTTTTGGTCCCCATTCTGTACCTGTGATTCCAAAGCTTTAATTTTTTCCTTCAAAGATAACATGTCCTCCTTAAACTTTTCTTGTATATCATGTAGATTCCCATCTTGGAGGTACATTCTGTCTGTTACCTTATCAAAACTTTGTGATAAAGTCTTAACGTCAAATTCAACAGCCTGAACCCTTTCAGGTAACTTTCTAATACCCTTGGATATGGAGTCAATTTTGTCTGTCATAGTATCCACTTGTTTAGATAACCTCTGATTTTTAATAATTTTAATCCTGTCAATTAATTGTTCATTATTAGTTCGTAAAGATTCTATCGTTCTTAGGAGTGCCATATTCTTCCTTAATGATAGAATATGGAAAAGAAAACTGAAACCTAGTAACAAGCAAATTAAGGTATCCCCATAATCATATAAACCTTGTATGATGTAATCCATTGTATTAGTAAATATAAATTTACTAATCCATTGTATTAGTGAAAACAAAGCAGTAAAATTTGCGTTAGAAACGAAAACTGCCATATTACCTATTATCCAGCAGGTGGCGCTGTTGCCAAGTCGTGATGAAAACGGGGTCCTGTTTCAGTGCCTTAGTAGATGTTAAAAACGGGAAAATGCAAGTTTCTCAACAAAGCAAATGTAATTAAATCAATTCCAGAGACGGAACCAGAAACCCAAATCCAGGGGTAGAGAAGAGCAACCTGGAAAGCGCTTATGCCTCCACATGACAGAGTCACCCTGAGGGGTAGCAGCTTTCACCAACTGCGTGGTTTGGTTTGTGCCATTTAAGAGCTGTGCTTGCAAGGGAGATTTAAAAACGACTCAGAAAAGAGCAAACCATGCGGGCAGAGACTACGCGGGCCTGTGGAGTTTAAATCTACGTGGGGAGGCCAAGGCCGCCACTGCAAGGCACAGGCGGCGGCTGAGAAAGGGAGGGCTCCTGCCAAGCCTCGCGGCCGGCAGCCGAGTGGGGAAAGGAGAGGTTCTAAAACCAAACGTTGGGCGCCAACTGAAGGCGTAAGTCATAAACAATGCCACACCAGTTTGGAATTATGATTAATAGGGTGGTATTTATTTAAAGGGGAAAAAACTTACAGATCACGGTCCCAGCCCTCTGCACAACCAGGAAGGGAGTCTAGTCGCCGGCGGAGCAGGAAGTGAAGAGAGAGAGGAGAGGGAAGTGGCTGCTTTTTTAAAGGGAGAGAGACCACGCCCCAATGGGCTGGGATCTCAGCAGCTATAGGTTGGAGGAGCGGGAGGATCTCCCGCAACAAATGGGGGTATATTTATATTCCCCCAGCACAGCTGTTATTAATCAAATGTTTCAACAAGGATTATTACCTAATCAAGGTCTAGGCAAGGAAAATAAAGGAAGGATTGATCCTATCATACCAGACGATAGACCTTCCGGGGCAGGGTTAGGGTATTTTTAGGAGAGATCATTGAAGAACCTGCACTCCATGCAGACCTAATACTCTAAAAAAGTGATGAGCCTGTATGGGTAAATCAATGTCCTCTAACAGAAGAAAAATTACAAGCTGCCCAGCAGTTAGTGCAGAAATAGCTGGATAATGGACACATTACGCCATCTAATTCACCATGGAATTCTCCATTTTTTTTTATTAAAAAGAAATCAGGAAAGTGTAGATTAATTCAGAACTTAAGGAAGATTAATGCAACCATGCAGCCGATAGGAGCATTACAACCAGGCTGCCTCCTTGTACGGCTATACAAAAAGGCACCAATAAAATCATTTTAGACTTAAAAGATTGTTTTTAATACCATCCCGTTGGCACCACAAGGTTGCCAAAGATTTTCTTTTAGTATCCCCTTAGTTAATTTCAAAGAACCGATAAAGAGATGTCAATGGAGCATCTTACCTCAGGGTATGGCAAACAGTGCCACCTTATGCCAGAAGTTTGTAGCTCAGGCTATACCAACGTTTACAGATCAATTTTCACACATTCATATTATCCATTATATGGATAATATCCTGCTTGCCCGTAGAGATGAAGATTTTTACTGGATCCATATGGACTATTACAACAGAGCCTAAGCCATGCAGGACTAGTTATTGCTCCAGAGAAAGTGCAGAGGCACCCACTTTTCCAATATTTAGGTCATATGTTATACCCCAAAGAAATTAAGCAGATTGCTTAAAGAGCTAGAAATACAAAGGTGAATGATAGAATAAATAAAAGAATACCTTGGTAGAACTCAGGTGCTCGATGTGGGGAGACTAGGAAATGAAAATTCCCTGATAAGGGCTATACCCTGCTCCTGTACCAAGTGTATACTATAACATTCTCTCAGTTTTCAAGTCTGAGAATTTCTTTATCAGCCTACCTTCTGCCTCATCATCCAGGAGGCCTTAAAATGTCTTTGGCTTCGTTAGATTGGGTTTAGGATTGGGGAAAGATAATAGCATTAGCTCATTCCTAATTTTTTTTGACTCAAACAAGATCCATATTTCTGATAAACATTGTTATCAAAGCCCCCAAGAGCTTGGGTCTTTGGTCAACATAGCTCATTTTCTTATGACAGCTCTGTGGTATTTGCTGGATGATCTCAGCCTAGACCCCTGGATTCTAGGGCTCATACAGCTTTGTAGAGTACAGTGGGAATTGAGGTAAAATCAGACAAGTTTTGGAGCATGGCTACTTCAGGAATTTTGGGTGGAAAAATAATAGAAAAATATCAGAGTAGAAGAAGACATAGAAATGAAGCCTAAAGAGGAAGGGAGGATGAGGAGAAAGAGAAAGGGGAGAAACATGCATAGATCCCCCTGGGAAGAGGAAATAGACAAGATGTCCTGAGAAAATTGAGAGTGTGGGTGTTGGGGAAGAAGGGAACATGGAAAGGGAGGAGGAGGGGGAAAGGGGAGAAGGAGGAGAACTTGAGGAAACTGGATGGTCGAGATGGGGGAAGGACAGAGACAGCAAGGAAAGAGATAGCTTGATTAACGAGCCATTATGGGGCTACCAAGAAACCTGGCACTAGATAAATTCCTAGGAATCCACAAAGATGATCCCAGCTAAGACCCTAAGCAATAGTGGAGAGGGTGTCTGAACTGACCTTCCCTTGTAGTCAGATTGATGACTATCTTAAATGTCACCATAGAACCTTCATCTAGTAACTGATGGAGGCAGATGCAGAAAACCACAGTGAAGCATTGAGATGAGCTCCCAAAGCCCAGTCGTAGAGAGGGAGTAGTGAGAATAGGAGCAAAGAGGTCAAGACCATGATGGGGATACCCACTGAAACAGTTTACCTGAGCTAATGGAAGCCCACAGACTCCAGCCAGACAGTGGGAGAACCAGCATAGGACCAAAGTAGGCCCTGAAAATGTGGGTGACAGTGTGGGGCCACTGGCAGTGAGACCAAGATTTATCCCTACTGCTTGTACTGGCTTTTTGGAACCCATTCTCTTTGGAAGGATACCTTGCTCAAACTAGATATAGAGGGGAGGGCCTTGGTCCTGCCTCAAAGCAATGTGCTAGTCTTTGTTGATTCCCCATGGGAAGCCTTACCCTCTCTGAGGAGTGGATAGAGGGTGGGATGGGGGAAGATGGGGGGAGCAGGAGGAGGGGAGGGAGTAGAAACTGGGATTGGTATGTAAAATGCGAAAATGGGAAGTTTTAAAAAATCACAAAACAGACATACATTGTGGCTACCACCCTCTTGGAGACTGCTCACTCCCACCTCTCTTTGGAATGCTTTGCTAAATAAACTTCTGAAAAGTTGTCTGTGACTCTTGACTGGATTCTTTCCCCTGAGAAGACAGGAAGAGCCCTACTCCACCCCAACATCTTTAAGAACATGCCTATGCTATTGTCTGGTTGTAGGCCTAAAGGTGAAGAAGCATAGGAGAGATGTGTTCTGAGGAGAACCAGCAGTGTGTTGTGTGACAGCTGTCTCTGGAGGAGCTGTTATTGGTTCCTCAAACAGTGTGAATGCCATGAGAAAGAGACAGGAAGGTGGATATCCATGGTTGTAGAGGTGCCTATGACACTGCAGTTGGTGACGCTGTCACCGTTGGGAGTGGGAGTGCTGTCATAAGCTGAGAGGTAGTTCTACCTCTGGTATGCACTCTGGGCTCCGGTACGCGCTTTTACAGGTGACAATACTATTTCAGTGTTTGTGGGAAGTCACTTATCGTTGGTTAAGAAAATGACTCATCAGAATTTAGGGACTTCATATCCTTAGTTTGATCTGTTTTTTCCCCCATACCTCCCTATCCCAAGTTACAGGACCCCATTTCCACCAACTCTAACCTCCCGTTAAGGCAGCACCCTTTACGATCAGACTTAACTGGCATTGTAGTTCTACCAATTGCTGGGAAAGGTTCTGGGCTGAATTTTCAATAATTTCATCCTTGTGTATGATGACAGGTGATCATGCTTTTCTTTAAGGCCCATCTGGAGGCCTTTCAGTTGTTTTTATCTTATTGACAATAGGTTTTTTTCATATACTACACATACTATATTATGATTATGGTTCCTCTACCATACTCCTTCCAGCTCCTCCTCACCATCCTCCTATCCAGCTCCACCCCTTCTGTTTCTCATTAGAAAACAAACAAGCATCCAAAGATTAATAATAGAATAAAATAAAATAGAGACAAATTGGAATGGGACAAAACAGAAAAAAAGAGCTAACAGAAAAGCACAAGAAACACAGAGACACATTGACACACACGAGTCCCATAAAAATGTTAAAATCCCATGATACAATATGAAGGATCTATAAGCCAAAAAAAAGCCTTTACATAGCATTATGAAACAGAGACCCTCAAAAGACATAATTGAGTTTGTTTTGTATTGACCATCTAACGCTGGCATGGAGCCTACACTTAAAAGTGGTTTGCTTCCTCAGTGAGACTCCCTTGCCCTTGGAGAAAACTAATTTTTCATTTGCAAGTGCTTATCAACTGGAGAGAGCTTCTGGGTTAGGGATAGGAGTTGTGTCCGCTTCTCTCAGCTCTAGACTCCACTTGGTTCAAATCAGGAATGGTGTTACCTCCAGAAGTTCTTTTATTATATGGGATTGTTTTAACCATCCTGGGTTTTTTGTTTTTGTTTTCTATTTGAAGCTGAATGTTGTCCTTTCAAGGTATTTAAAGAATTGTGTTGGAATTTTGATGGGGATTGCATTAAATCTGTAGATTGCTTTGGTAAGATCTTTTGGTAAGATTGCTTTTAGTAAGATCTTTACTATGATAGTCCTACCAATTCGTGAACATGGGAGATCTTTCCATCTTCTGCTATCTTCTTCAATTTCTTTCTTCAAAGCCTTGAAGTTTTTGTCATACAAGCCTTTCGCTTGCTTAGTTAGAGTTACACCAAGATATTTTATACTATTTGTGGCTACTATGAAGGACGTTGTTTCCCTGATTTCTTTCTTAGCCTTTTTGTCATTTGTGAATAGGAGGGCTACTGATTTTTTTTGAGTTAATCTTGTTTCCAAATATTTTGCTAAAGGTATTTATCAGCTGTAAGAGTTCCCTACTAGAATTTTGGGGAGGGCATATATATACTATCATATTATCTGCAAGATACTTTGACTTCTTCCTTCCAGTTCTTACATTGGTGTCTAGGCATCTAGGGTTTGGGGTCATTTTAGGTCTAGGTGCCGATTTCTGAGTTTATTTTTCTTGGATAGGTGTTTTGTTCCTTAATTTCTGTTTCCTCTCTGATCTTCTGACTGGAGTGGCCTGTGATTGGTCTCCACTTCAGTTCTGGGCTGGACTTCTGAAGGCCAGAGTAGCCACTGGTCTAGCAGGTGATTTCTGCCCAAATTGGGGGCTGAGGTTCTGGTGGTTAGTGTGGCTCTGGTCCAGCATGACAGGGGGGGTCCTCTGCTGGGATTGGAGGCTGGGATGTGGTTACAGGGAGGGGTGGGGCAATTGAGAGTAGACTGGGTGGGCACTGAGTGGGAACAGTTTGCGGGCAGATGGTCTACCTAGAGATTTGGTGGCTAGTGTGCCCTCTGGTTGAGCAAGGGGCCTCTGCCAGAACTGGGGGATGGGATACCATAACAGGAAGGGGAGAGGTGGTTGGGGGTAAGGTTGATGGGCACTGAGAGAGAAGCAGCAGTGGGCAGTGTGCAGGGGGCGGTCTACCTGGAGTTCTGGTGGCTGGTAGGGCCTCTGGTCCACCAGGGTGCCTCAGCTGTGATTGGGGGCCCAGGTATGGTGACGAGGGGAGGGCCGATTGGAGGTAGGCTGGGCAGGCACTGAGAGAGTGGGGATGGTCTGTGGGCTAGTGGCCTACCGGAGGTTCTGATGGCCAGAGGGGTCTCTGGTGGAGCACAGGGGCTTCTGATGGAGTTGTGGGTTGGAATATGATGACAAGGAGAAGAGGGGTGATTGGGGGTAGGGCTAGGTGAGCACTGAGGGTCAGGGGCTTACCTGGGGTTCTGGAGGCTGGCTTGGATTCTGGTCTGTTCATTCTTTCATAACCTTTCACCCTTCTATCTTGTATCTCAAAGCTACTGTGATTAGAGACAACCGGAAAAAGTGTGTGGGCTGATGTTAACATATGAGTGGTCCAGCTGCTGTCATGAGACAGTCCTCTATCATGGTCCTTACCCTTCTGTGGTCTTCTCATGGGTAAGTATACTCCTCTAACTCCTAGGATCTTCTACCTGCCCCGCATGTGGGTTTTTCCTAAGAATGGGACGTTGTCATGGAACGTGTTGCCTTTACGACGGTGTATTGTGTGCCTGCAGGGACTGGCATGCTGTGCTGAAATGAAGTCATGCAAGCCCAGACTTTGTCCTTACTGCCCTCACCTTTCTACCTATGACACTCAGGGCACCTAGGCATTTCCCAAGGGGCTGAATGCTGGCAGCATGAGCTAGGGACAAGCCACAGCCAATTCTAGGACTCATTTTCTCATCATTTCAGCAGATTTTCTGACACGTTTAGGTTTTTAAGGACTCATAAGGGTTTTTGTGTGGTATCTGTCAGGTCCTGTTTCTCTTTCTCATTTCTCCTTTTCCTTCCAGCCCCCCGAGAGTCACTCACTGTTAAGAACGGAGACTGCCACGTTTCATAAACAACTTCAGGGCACAGGTCTGGCATGTGCTCAACAGTTTCTGTCTCTGAGGGTTCTCACAGCTCATCCCCAGGGACCTAACAGATGGCAGGAGGTGGCTCCAATGGTGGCAGTTAGGGGAAACTAGACCTTGGGAAACCCGCAGCGAAGGTTGCGTTCCTTTCTTAGTCTTATGAGTTTTATTCTTTTGCATTTGTTTTCCTTCAGGAGAAACCCAAGTTGTCTTAGCTGCAAGTCATTGACCATCATGGTTGTTCCCACTACAAACACTAAGTGTTTCTTAACATACTGATGAACCATGGATGGAACACTTTGAAGTGCTTATGGCTTAGTAGTTCCTAACTACAGCCATTAAGACTTTAAAGAACTGAATCTTTCCGACAATTTTTGAAATGAGGAGAATTCTAGCGTGGTTTCTGTTGCGATAATGCACACCATGATCAAAAACAGCTTGGGGAAGAAAGGGTTTTTTCATTGTACAGGTTACAGTCCATCATCTAGGAAGCCCAAGGCAGGAACTTGAGGCAGAAAACATGCGGTAGGCTGCTTACTGGCTTGGTCCCAGACTCACACTCAGCTGCTCTTCTTATACAACCCAAATCCACAACCTAGGGATAGTACCATGTATGATGGGCTGGAGGGATCATTAGCAATCAAAAAAATGCCCTACAGACATGTCCACAGGACAATTTGATGGGGGCAATTCTTCAACTAAAGCACCCTTTCCCCAGTGTGCCATGTTGACAACCGAGGTTAGCCACCACGAGGAGAAACTTTGCCTGGGGAACCCTGCTATGGAAGCAGTATAGTAAACTGGATATCAGGCTGGGATCCAAAATGCCTGTGTGTTTGTTTGTTTGTTTGTTTTCCCCCTGCTACTCCCTCCTTGGGGAGTACGGGCAGCTCTTAGGTTCCCTGAATCTCATGGTGTTCATTTGTAGAATGGAAATAGAAATCATGCCTTATCTATTGGTTGGGAGGATAAAATGGCACACACAATGCCCTCAGACAAGAGTCTGGGTGTTGGGATTTGTGCCCTGTGTCTGACCCCCTTGTGCCACTTTCCCTTCAGTTGAGTCAAGAAATGGGCTTCACACTATCAGCCTGATACATGCGCCGCTACACCTAGCTATGAGGCTAATCTAGCCAGCTTTCTGCATCAAATAAGGCATTTTATTCCTTACCTTATTGCAGGTATTTATTACCCCCACCTTCTCTTACCCTGGAGGGACTCACGGCTCTTGGAGAAGACTCATACACAGCTCTTCATATGAGGTAGGATGAAGTACATCTTTGAAACCAAACTGGTCAATAAATGTCGGAAACTCGGAGGGCTTGGCTGGGCCAGGATCATGGGACTAGGAGAAGGCTGCAGCAGGGGAAGAGCGACTATACCAGCTTCAGGGACCCCAGAGCTGCTTTTGCAAGGTGGGATCCCCCAGTATATTTCAGATGGGGGCAATGCTCAGAGAGGAGTGTATATGTGATGTCGGCACTGTTCTCCTGTGGATGAGTCCTAACAGCCTGATCCTAGTGGAACCAGAATAGCTCTGCAGAGGACGTGAACAGTGTCCAGTGGATTCATCGATGAGCAGACTAGGATGCTGTGATTCCCTGGCATGCCACCAGCCTGGCACCAGCCTGGAACTCCACAGGTTCTGTAAACAAGGCTGCTTAGTTCAACTATGTGTGTGTGTGCATGTGCGTGTGTGTGTGTGCATGCAAACGCGTGTGTACATCGTATGCAGATGTATATGTCCATGTGTGGACACATTCGGTGGTCAGAGGTCTATGTAGAGTGTTTCCCTTGATTACTTTTATTTATTTATTTTATTTATTTCTTTGAGACAAGGTCCTGCTATATAACCTTAGTTGGCCCAGAACTTTCTGTATAGATCAGGCTAGCCTTGAGCTCTTAGAGATTCAACCACCTCTGCCTTCTGAGTGCTGGGATTAAAGGTGTGGGCCAGCACACCTAGCCCTGCCTTATTTTTTGAGACAGAATCTCTCAGTGATCATTGAGCTCACATATTTGGCTAGGTCGGCTGGCCGACAAGCCCTAAGGGCCCCTGTCTCCTCCCTTCCTCCTGCAGTACTGCAGTTACAGGCACATTACACATCTTCACTCTTGCTTGGCAAACAATTTACTGAGTGAGCCACCTCTCAAGTCCCTTGGTTTAGCTTTTAGCTGGTGCCTACTCATTACACTCGGGTACAATGACATGGTCAGCACTCTGGATCCAAATTTATATCCGGATACAGACCTTTCCTGGTGCCATAATGACTTTTCTCTTTAAATGCCTATTTGACAGACGTTGGCCAGCTTTAAACGTTTTGCTTCTTGGAATTGCGGGGTACAACCCAACCTAGGGTCTCAGCTACCAGTAGAATCTTCTACAAAGTTGGGTCATGCCACTGAGAGTTGACTTTATTTTTTTTTATTTATTTTATTTTTATTTTTTTTTATCTTTCAAAATCTACAATAAACCTGTATCCAAAGGATAGGTCACTGATGTGCTGAGCTTTTGAGTTCAGGGTTCCGGATTTGCAATGGACTTGTGGGCCAGCTGGCATGAGTAGGGCTCAATTCCTGCCTGTGAAGAGTGAATTGCTACACGGAGCTATGATGTTTTCGGAGTGGCAAAATTCACACAAGTTCCAGGTTATTTGTATCAGGATCATTCCTTGTGCAAAGTTTGATGTAGATGAAGATAAAGTGGTTTCTTGGTCAATAACAGTAATTTTTTTCTTTTAAAGTCAGTGGGTTTCTTGTATAATTCTATTACAATTGGCCCAGGAAATGTTTCTGCATCTGGGCACAATGGTACATGCCTTTAACCCAAGAATTTGTGAGGCAATTTATGGGTTCAAGGCCAGCCTGCTCTGCATAGTTAATTCCAGGTCAAATAGTGCTATACAGTGATATTTTATCTAAAACAACCATCTTGGCAAGACAGACAGTACTGTAATCCCCGTACATGGGTGCCTGGGACAGAGGAACAAGAATTCAAGATTATCCTTAGCTGTACATTGAGTTGGAGGCCAGGCTGCACTACACGAGTCTCTGTCTCAGAAAACAAAACAAAAGAAAAAGTCTCTACAAGGAGGTTGAACAATTTAGGTGACGGGCAAACGAGTTATATCCGCTAACAGATTTCAGAGATATTAAGGATCTTTAAGAAGGGCTGAGAGGTGATGGCTCAGCAGATAAAGGCTCTTGTCACCAAGGCTGATGCTGTGAGCTCAGGCCCTTGAGCCCATTGTCCTCTAAACTCCACATGGCTGGGGCACGAGCATGCCATTTAAAAAGAAGAATCTTGAAGAATACTAATGATGAATTCTATTGAACTGTAATAATTATAGGGTACGCTAATAAAGATAGTGAGTAATGTTTCACCACCTATTTCACGTAGCCCTCACAAAATCCCAGATGTCACACCCTGCTCCACAGGGGAGAAAATTAAGAAACTTGATTCGAGATAACAGCTAGTACCTGGTAAGAGCAAGAGTTTGAACTTGGCTGCTCTTCCTGGTGTCTGGAACTTAGACTTATCTCTCATGTGCACTTTATGTTGGGATTTAGCAAATGCCCCACAGAGCACCTTTAAATTGTCTTAGCCAACCGGGTGCTAATCCTGTTCCCAGGAATCATGGCTGGGTATCTATTTGGGGACCCGCAGCTCTGGAGATGCTGCAGGGCAACAATGCCTACAAATGCATTCTGCTTTAGTTCATCCACCAGCAGGAATGACTCAGGGGCAGCAGGGATCATTAGGTATTTCGCAAGTACTCCACACCAATAGCTGTTTCTTTCTGTGTCTGTGTAGAAGAGAGCCCTCTGCTGGTAGTGATGGGAATTGCAGCCTTACTCTAGTTGAATCACCATCTGGCTGTGTAGTACTGAGCCAAACCACCTATGTTGTTTGGTTCTCTGTTTCCTCCTCTCAAATTTTTAATAAGTCCCTGGTTTGCTCTCAGACATTCTGAGACCTTCTGCTTATTCTGGATAACCTGAAACTTCTGGGTTCACAGGACTAGGGGACTTCCAGAGAGGATGCAGAATCCCTGCTGATAACTGGGACCCTTGGGACCCCTGGCGCTGCTCTCTGGAAGGCAGGTGGACAGCATCTTTCAACACGCCATTCATAACCAAGGACATTTGCCTCTATCG
This sequence comes from Microtus pennsylvanicus, assembly GCF_037038515.1. Taxonomy (NCBI): domain Eukaryota; kingdom Metazoa; phylum Chordata; class Mammalia; order Rodentia; family Cricetidae; genus Microtus; species Microtus pennsylvanicus. The sequence continues at coordinate 91,437,248 of NC_134588.1, forward strand.
CTGTGGTGGAAAGTGGAGAGCTAGACACTTGACACTGGGGTCACGTGAGTGTTGTGGGCCCTGACTTCTCTCAGCAGATTAGCAACCTGAACCTGGAGGATGCAGGGTCTTACAGGGCCCACATCAACCTGAAGCACTCTCCTGTCACCTGCACCCGGAAGTACCACCTGCAAGTCTGGAGTGAGTGTCCTGGGGAAGGCAGGTGGAGGGGTGCCGGCCTGTGATTATTGTCACAGCCTTTAGTCACATTACATGTTCTTTCTAATGATAAGACTAACATATGCTGACCGCAAAATTTGTGGAGAAGAGTTGCTGAAAGCTTACGGACTGGCTGCTTTTGTGTGTCAACTTGACACAAGCTAGAGTCTTCCAAGAGGAAGGAGCCTGGGCCGAGGAAATGTCTCCATAAAATCCAGCTGTAAGGCATTTCCTCAATTAGAGATCAGTGGGGGAGACTCAGCCCATGGTTGGTGCTGCTATCCCTGGGCTTTTGGTCCTGGGTTCTATAAGGAAGCAGACTGAGCATGCCAGGGAAAGCAAGCAAGTAAGCAGCACTCCTCCATGGCCTCTGCATCAGCTCCTGCCTCCAGGACCCTGCCCTGCTTGAGTTCCTGTTCTGATGTCCTTCAGTCATGAGCAGCAATGTAGAACGATAAGCCAAATGAACCCTTCCCTCCCCCACTTGCTTTATGGCCATAGTGTTTTGTCACAGCAATAGAAACCCTAACACAGCCCAGGACCTGCTTCTCACCCACTAATGCAGAACTCCTATGTAGGCAACAGTCTGTGAATAATTTCAGCACCTGAGAACTGGGGTTTGCTGCAATCTATTCCTGGGGTTCAGAGCTTCCCCGCGGCTGAAATAGAAGCACTACATTTAGCTGAGAATAAACACACTGAGCAGATGAGGGCAATCTCTCACTTTTCTCAAAGAAAATTTGAAAACTTTTAGCAAGGGAAATTACCAAGAAAACTGTAGGTGTGGGGTTGAAGCACTCACTGCCTTGGAAAGGCCAGAACCGAATTCACCCGACCAGTAATGGGACCAGAAGCCACTTTTGCGTTCAATTAGTTTATTGCCTATCGAAAGGAAGAAGGAATCAAAGGTCCAGGGCTACATGAGCCTCCCCTACCATCCCCCGCCAACACCAAAGCTGATGTTGGAATAAAAGAATCCAGGTAATGGTGATGAAGATGGTGGAGCAAGTGACCCTGAGGATTCTGGTCTATACTGTAGCTGGGGTCAGAGAGGTGTTGTGGTGGCACTGGGGTGGGGATGATGAGGGGCAGGGATGGGTTACGCTCTACATCTCTGCTCTGTGGGGATGAGGAGCCCCAAATCAAGAATTGTCTCAAACAGCATCCAGGTGAGGGAGAGGCAAGGAATAGTGGCCTCGATCGGAACAGTGACCTCATTGGCTTCCCTGCCTGTCCTCATCTTCTCCTGTTCTGGGATCTCACTGTGGTCATGCCTCCGGTTGGCTGTGACTCCAACTCTGCCTGGAGGTGATGGGCAAGGTCCCAAAGGCCTCGGCAGAGCTCTTCTGAAATAGGTCGGGTAGAGATGAGGGAAAACTAATATGGGGGGGGGGGGCTTCTTATTTTCTTTGAGTTGTGTGACAGGAAATGCTCCTTATTGAGGACACTGATAAGACTAGCTCCTAACTGACCTAGGCTGTTTATGGTCTGTTCTTGAAGGGTTGGAGTTGAGGCTGTAGAACCTGGATAGCGCTACTCACTAGGGTGGGTTCAGAGTTGAAGAGGAAGCTTCTTGTGTCGTGCTGATGGATGTCCAGGAAGATGAGCTCAAGTATAACAATAACAGTAGCAAGATATGAGCCTTGCTGACCAGTCAAGGCGAGTCTTCCATGCAACACCTCACTCTGGATGCCTTGCTTTTCTGGTTGCTGTCATGTCACCCTGGTGTGTGAGGACACAGAAGGGAACTGCAGATGTCAAAGGAGAAGAGCTTTCTCTAGTTATCTTACAGAAGACCCCCTGGGAAGAAGCAGCAGAGTCGCCTGGCAGTAGAAGTCCAGTCATCTCCCAGAAGACACTTAAAGCACAACTGACCAGCTGCTCCTGGGGCTGCCAGTGATTAGGCCATAGAGCTATGCTTGGACAGCGGACAACCTTCTCCAGATTCAGGCTATATCCAACCTAGGTTGCTCATCTTTGTCCATAGCTGCTCTTGCTGCCTCCAAAAATGTTGCTGATTCTAATAATAAGAAAATGGAAGCCTGAAGAAGAGGATGGGTGTGTGTGCCTGGGGGAAGAGGAATAAACATGTAGGTCCAAGGGAGGGCAAACGACTGGGAAAAACTTAAAACATACAGGCAAGGAGCCTGGTGGTGGCGCACGCCTTTAATCCCAGGGCTTAGAAGGCAGAAGCAGGCGGATCTCTGTGAGTTTGAGGCCAGCGTGGTCTACAAGAGCTAGTTCCAGGACAGGCTCCAAAGTTAAAAAGTAACCCTGTCTCAAAAACCAAAAAACAACACACACACACACACACACACACACACACACACACACACACACACACGTTCTCTGGAAACCTTGGTCACTCACTATATAGAAGCCAAGTGTATGCTACAGTGCACCCTGTCGGGAGAATGGCATAATCACAACACAGTTCCACACTTCTTTTATATGCTCTGGGTAGGGGTTAGAAACCCAGGAATAGGATCAGATCCACAACATTTAAATCTGGGATTTGCCATTTAAATAGGTGAGACTTTGGAAAAGTTATCCAAGCATTCTGAGCCTGTGACATGGAATAGATGTGACCCTTGCCTTTCTTACACCATGAAAATAAAATGAGTGTTGGGGACCAGCCCGAACATAAATCATTTCTTGTACCAGAGTGGAGGTATGGGAATAAATGAAGCCCAGTTCACATGACAGTATCGGGAAGGAGTTGCAGAGATAATTCAAATCCTGAAATCTGAAATCACATCCTGAAATCACCCACATTTATTTTCCAAACAGCTTTTATATCAAGGTAAACTGAGGGAGGCAGGGAAACTTAGCATGCTTTCCTAGGTGGTGGTGGGGGATGACTTAGGTCACTTCCTGTCCATGCCTATTTTGTCACATTCTGAAAACATCTGTTCCCTAGGTGACCTCTTAATTTACAATAGAAGGAGCAGAACAACATTAGCATATCCTGACCACTTGTTAGGATGGCATCAGGATGTTTTACTATCAAAGAGCTAGACAACCACCTCCTGTGTGGGAACAAGGGAAATGCTGTGGGACAATGGTCTTTATCCTGTCACTTGTATTACTTTTAATAAAATGCTGATTGGCCAATAGCCAGGCAGAAAGTAGAGGCATGACAATGAGAATTCTGGGAAGAGAGACGTTTCAGTCTTTAGTTGTGACCCGGACACAGAGGACACAAGATGTGACTGCCTCACTGAAAAAAGTACCAAACCACATGGCTAACATGGACAAGAATGGGCTAATATAAGTTATGAGTTAATAAGAAGCCTGAGTTAATAGGCAAACCAGTTTAATGCAGACCTCTGCGTGTTTCTTTGGGACTGAATGACTGCAGGACCAGGTGGGACAGAAACCTCAGTCAACAACAGCCACCACCTCTACCTGCTTTTGCTAACTTTCTCTTTATTCCTATTTTGAATGGCTATTATGGCCTCCTATCTACTTTCATTTGTCTCTACCCAGCTTGAGTTATCAGATGCTATTTAGTTTTTTTTTCTGAGACAGGGTTTCTCTGAGTAGCCCAGGCTGATCTTGAACTCACAGAGATTCACCTGCTTCTGCCTCCCAAGTGCTAGGTTAAAAGGTGTGTGCTACCACCACCTGGATAGAGGTTTACTATTTTAAAATTTTTTTGAAAAAAGAAAACAAACTATCTTTTTTTATTATACTTACCAATCCAAGTTACTACTCACTTTCCTCCTCCCATTCCTTCCACATACCCCCCCCCCCATATCTACTATTCAGAGAGGATAAGGCACATTGCTTTGGGGAAGGTTCAAGGCCCTCCCTACTCTATCTAGGCTGAGCAAGGTATCCATCCAAAGACAATAGGTATGCAAAAGCCAGTACAAAGAGTAGGGTGTTACGGGAGGTCCTCCCACTCCTCCAGCCTATCGCCGCTGAGATACCAGCCCCTTGGGGTGTGGTCTCTCTCCCTTTAAAAAAGCGGCCACTTCCCTCTCCTCGCTCTCTTCACTTCCTGCTCCGCCGGTGACTTGACTTCCTTCCTGGTTACGCAGAGGGCTGACAGTGATCTGTAAGTTTTTTCCCCTTTAAATAAATATCACCCTATTAATCATAATCCCAAGTTGGTGTGGCATTGTTTGTGACTTACGCCTTCATTTGGCGCCCAACGTTTGGTTTTAGAACCTCTCCCGGCTCGCAGCCGCGAGTTCGGCTTGGCGGCCGGAAGTTCGGCTTGGCGGCCGCAAGTTCGGCTTGGCGGGTGCTTGTTCGGCTTGGCGGGAGCCCTTGCTTCCTCAGCTGCTGCCTGTGGATTTAAACTCCACAGGCCCACGTAGTCTCTGCCCGCGTGATTTGCTCTTTTCTGAGTCGTTTTCAAATCTCCCTTGCAAGCACAGCTCTTAAGTGGCGCGAACCAGAGCACGCGGTTGCTGAAAGCTGCAACCCCTCAGGGTGACTCTGTCACGTGGAGGCATAAGTAGCTTCCAGATTGCTCTTCTCTACCCCTGGATTCTAGGTTTCTGGTTCCATCTCTGGAATTGATTTAATTACATTTACTTTGTTGAGCAACTTACATTTTCCAGTTTTTAACAAATACTAGGCGGACTCTGAAACAGGACCGTGTTTTCGTCGAGACTTGGCAACAGCGCCACCTGCTGGATAATAGGTAATATGGCAGTTCTCGTTTCCAACGCGAATTTTACTGTTCTGGTTACCAATACAATGGGTTATATCATGCAAGGTTTATATGACTATGGGGATAACTTAATTTACTGGTTACTAGGTTTCAGTATTCTTTTGAATATTCTATCATTTAGGAAGATCATGGCACTCCTAAGAACCATACAATCTTTACTAGAAACTCATGCAGGTCAGGAGATTCAGGATTCAAAAGAGACAATAATAAAGACAATAATAAGAAGACTTGAAATGATTGAAGAAATGATTGGAGCCGGTGAACAGAGTAATAAGGCACAAGGACAGGATACAATGCCAACACCAGCTATTAGAACTGGCTTACCAAAGGTTTTAGCAGCATACCCTATACTTAATTCTGACAAAGCGTCAACTTCTAAAGGCTCAAAGGGAGTCAGAGAAGCTAGATGGACGCCAATAGCAATGAATGATCTAAAAGAAATTAAGCAAGCTATTGTTAATTTTGGCTTGCACTCTGCATACGTAAAGGAAATGATAAGGACTTGGGCTTCTAATGCTAGAGCTACCCCCCATGATTTCCATCAGTTAGTGTCTGCAGTTTTAGATAATGGACCTTCCTTGATGTTTGGAATTTATTTTAGAGAAGAATCCAAACATATGGAACAGCAAGGAAGAGCAAAAGGTATTGAGGTTTCCCAAGATCAAATTCTTGGTGCAGGAGAATATGCTGATCCACAGGTCCAAGCTCTTTATGATGATGAAGTACTGTGTCTATGTCACCAAGCAGCTTTAAATGCTTGGAATAGGATACAAGATCCAGCAAAAAGGGTTGAATCATATACCAGAATTAGGCAGGGACAGAGAGAACCCTTTATTGACTTTTTGCAAAGATTAATTAAGGCTCTGGACATAGGGGTAACAGACCCAGAAGCTAGACGAATACTTCTTGAATCTCTAGCTTTTGAGAATGCAAACATAGAGTGCAAAAAGATAATTGGGCCTTTAAAGTCTAGATCAGCACCTATGGATGAATGGATTCAGCATACGATGAATGTTGAGACGTTTAGCTATAACGATGAATCTTGGGTAGGAGAAGCGATTTCCACAGCAATGAGGAGACATCAAACTGCCAGGTGTTTTAATTGTGGTAAATTAGGACATCTGAAAAGGGATTGCAGGCACAGAATTTCTAGGAATATTATCTCCTCTGGGAATGACAAAGATAGGAGACCTAGGCCTTCAGGTATATGTAGGAGATGCGGTAAAGGCCGACATTGGTCCAATGAATGCAGGTCAACAACAGACAAACAAGGCAACCCGATACCGTCGGGAAACTCCTTGAGGGGCCTCTCGCAGGCCCCCAAGCCAACAGTGGCCCAGTCATTCCCAGTCACAGTGGAGAACGTGCCTCACCAAGAAAATTAAAAGCTCCAATTTCTGCTGTAAAAAGTAATACTGGTCTAAATGATGAAATCCATGTGGAGGATGAGTCAAAAAACCCAGTTGGACAGAGTAAACGTATATTTTGGCAGACTTCTATTAATGATCAAAGACCAAAGCTAAGAGTCTGTATAAATGGCACTTTTATTGAAGGCTTATTAGACACAGGTGCGGATGTAAGTATCATTACCCCAGAATCTTGGCATCCGAATTGGCCTCTTCAAGAGGTAGATGTTCAGTTCCTGGGAATTGGAACCCTATCTCGTGTAAAACAAAGCACAAGATGGGTTGAATACATAGGGCCCGAAGGGCAAATAGGAAGACTAAGGCCATATATAGCCAATATTGCCATAAATTTATGGGGCCGTGACCTGCTACAGCAATGGAATACCCAGATTAACATTCCTGTAGTTCCAGGAACTCATAATTCTGGGAAGTATATGATGAGGTATTATGGAAAAAGGTCACTAGCCATTCAGGCTGTACAAGAACATACAGCAAATACCAAACCTTTAGAGGTACCAACAGCCCTACCTTTAAAATGGCTAACTGAGAAGCCAATATGGATCAAACAGTGGCCTCTAGCTGAAGATAAACTACAGGCATTGGAACAGCTGGTGCAGGAGCAACTAGATGCTCACCACATTGAAGAATCAACCAGCCCTTGGAATTCTCCTGTGTTTGTTGTAAAAAAGAAATCTGGTAAATGGAGAATGGTGACAGATCTAAGAGCTGTCAACAAAGTAATTCAACCTATGGGCTCACTACAATCTGGAATTCCTTTGCCTTCTCTGTTACCAAAAGGATGGCCTCTTATAGTTATTGATTTGAAAGATTGTTTTTTCACTATACCGTTACAAGAAAAGGATAGAGAAAAATTTGCCTTCACAGTGCCTACTTATAATAATTCTCAGCCCAATAGGAGATATCAATGGACTGTCCTCCCACAGGGTATGCTCAATAGTCCTACACTGTGCCAATATTTTGTAAGTAAGCCATTGGAAATAATTCGTAAACAATTCCCCAAGTCCATTATTTATCATTACATGGATGACATCTTGTTATCTGATCCAAATAAAGATACTTTAGAAAGGATGTTTGAAGAAGAAAGTCTTGCCTAGGTGGGGATTACAAATTGCCCCTGAAAAGATTCAAAGAGGAAATTCTATTAATTACCTAGGTTACAGAATAGGGTTAGAGAAAATTAAAACGCAAAAGGCACAAATTAGGAGAGACCGGTTAAAGACTCTTAATGACTTCCAAAGATTGTTAGGAGACATTTCCAGTCTACGACCAGCTGTTGGGATAACACCTGATCTAATAGTTCATTTAAACAAAACCTTAGATGGTGATAAAGATTTGAATAGTCCAAGAGAACTGACAGCTGAAGCAGAAAAGGAACTGACAATGATTGAGGAAAAATTACAGGAGGCACATGTGGATAGGGTGAACCCAAATCTTAGCTGCATCCTAGTCATATTGCCTTCCAGAATTTCTCCTACAGGGATTCTAATGCAGAGGGAAGATATTATTTTAGAGTGGATATTTATACCTAATAAACCAAGTAAAAAATTAAAAACTTATGTGGAAAAAGTCTCTGAATTAATTATAAAAGGTAAGCTGAGACTTCGTCAACTAGCAGGTATAGACCCAGCAGAAATTATAGTGCCTTTTACTACTGAAGAAATAAAAAAGTTATGGGAAGACAATGAACCGTGGCAAAGAGCTTGTGCTAATTTTTTGGGAGAAATTAATAGCAACTATCCCAAAAGTGGTAGACTTAACCTCATAAAAAGAACTTCTTGGATTCTTCCTAGAATTGTACGTGATGCTCCAATAACTGGAGCCCGTACGTTCTATACTGATGCAAATAAATCAGGGAAAGCAGGTTACAAGTCAGATGAATTGAGTAAGGTGGAACAAAGCCCTTATAATTCTGTCCAGAAGGCAGAATTATATGCCATTCTTATGGTGCTAAGGGATTTTAAAGAACCTCTTAATATAGTTACAGATTCACAATATGCAGAAAGAGTTATCTTGCATATTGAAACCGCTGAATTTATACCAGATGACACAGAGTTGACTTCATTGTTTATCCAGGTACAAGACATAATCAGGAACAGGCTTTGTCCGATGTACATAACACACATCCGGTCCCATACAGGTCTGCCTGGTCCTCTAGCCCAAGGCAACGCTGAGATTGATCAATTATTGATTGGAAGTGTGTTGCAGGCCTCAGAATTTCATAAGAAGCATCATGTCAATAGTAAAGGCCTAAAGAAAGAATTTTCCATTACTTGGCAACAAGCTAAGGACATTATAAAGAGATGTCCTACTTGTTCTTTCTATAATCAAACACCGTTGCCTGCAGGGAGTAACCCAAAGGGCACTAAGAGAAATGAAATCTGGCAGATGGATGTGTTCCACTTTATAGAATTTGGTAAATTAAAATATGTACACCACACCATAGACACGTATTCAGGTTTTCAATGGGCTACTGCCCTGAGCTCAGAAAAGGCTGATTCAGTAATCACACATTTATTGGAAGTTATGGCCATCATGGGTATACCTGCGCAAATAAAGACAGATAATGGTCCAGCATATGTATCTAAGAAAATGAAACGCTTTTTTGATTATTATAATATAAAACATATTACAGGTATACCAAATAATCCTACAGGTCAGGCAGTTATAGAAAGATCAAATCGTACTATAAAGGATATGCTGAACAAACAGAAAGGGACCGAAAATACCCCCAGAAATAGATTACATAATGCTTTATTAACCTTGAATTTTCTTAACGCTAATGAGAAAGGAACGACAGCAGCAGAGAGACATTGGATAATGGAAAAGTCTGCTGAACTAAATCAACCGATTTATTTCAAAGATGTGCTGACCTCTCAATGGAAGCCAGGAGATGTGCTACGTTGGGGAAGGGGTTTTGCTCTTGTTTCCACAGGAGAAGAAAAATTGTGGATACCATCAAAATTAATAAAGTTTCGATTTGAAGAGGAAAAACCTCTTGGAAAGGAGAAATGACAACTTATCTACAATGATGATATTCATACAGATGGTAAGAAAAACATATAGAATGGGGGCAGGGTTCTGTTCTTATCTCCACAGGAAAACACTCATCTTTGAAAAATTCAAGGGACCCTGGATGTTTGGATACTGACAGATGGAAAAGTACCTGCCCGATAGGAAATATCAAGAAAACTGAATGGGTTGTGTAAGTAATATTAAACCATATTTCTAAATTTATAAAGCTGGTTTTGAAGTTGGACTCTGGCTCAGTCCCTCTCCAATTCCAAGCCTGTTAGTAAGAGAAAAACCCAGAGTTTCTGGAGTTTCTGTCTCATGTCAAGAGCCATGATGTGGGACAGAAAGAAATATGAGTTTAGAAAACATCTTTGCTTTTCTTCATATCTATCATACTTTTCATTGAATATATCTATCATGTCTTTCATTGAATATATATATATATATATGTCTATATGATTAATGCTTAAGTTTTTCATAATGAACAATGAGTTTTTCCTGAAGTGACATTTGAAGTTTCCAGGAAGAAGATGGGGCCCCATAACAACAACTCCACCTGGTTGATATGACGTCATGATACTGATAGCGCTACAACAAGACCTGCTTTGGATACCAGCTGCACAAGACAGTTCCAACTTGGTTAGCTGAAATGGTGCACATCTTATACAACATTTTGGCCAGACCTGCACAAAATACTCAGAGACTATTGGCAATTTTAAAAGACATTGATCTTGAAATTTAACCATCATTTTACTTTCACAGGATCCCCCAGAAAGAACGTCGCCCCCATGACAGCTGGAAGTAATTCTAGAGGACGACGTCCCCTCTCCCAGTAAAGTTTGCCCTTGGGTTTAGGGACATCATTTAGGGGTTGATTATAATTAGTATACGATTGAGGGTTGGGGGAGGAATTTTATAAGCTCAGGGATCATTTTGAAAAAAAAAAAAAAGAAGAGGGATGATGGGATAATAGATTTGTAATTGTGAGTTACTGTTGTTAGACAAATATATTGATATAGATTCTTGTATATTGATACAAAGTTAAATTGTATTGACTATTGTATGCATTCATGTTTCTACCTCTGTTTAAAACATTTTTATGTATTGACATATATTGTATTGTATATATTTACCATATTGCTGTGTACATTTCTACCTCTGATTAAGATACTTATATAATGTTTGTGTATTGATATATATTTACCTACTGCAATGTATATTTGTACATTGTTTATATTTGGAGGTCATTGTCCTCATTTGTTTCACAGTTGTTTATTGTCTTAATCTTTAAGTTAGATAGATATTGAGAATTATATAGACTAATAGTCATCTAAGTTTGTCATTTATAATTAGACTAATCAGGTTCTTTAGATATATAGAGATTATACTCAGTATAGATAGATAGTCTTCAACTTCTTCAAAGAGCTGTAGAAAATGGCCTTTAATCTAACTCAGAGTTTTGTGGTAGTGAGACACAATTGCTCCTGGCAACACCACTCTATTCCCGAGAGAATGTTGAGCACCAAAGACACTCCACCTGGAGCCTTTCCTTTTGGCAGAACTGGCCTTGGGGCAAAGAAATGCCCATACCTCAACCACTGACAAAGATACAGAGCGTGCATCAATGGATAAAACAGGGCTGTCTTATCCTGCCAAGACAGGGTAAGATAGTTTTGAAAAGTTGCTTGCCTTTGAAAATGGTGTGTCAGTTATGTTAGGCCTTAGCCAAAGTTGGTTGCTTCAACGCTGCTAATGTGACTTTGGGTGATTGCCTAGGTAGCTAGTTGTCTCTGTGATTTGTTGCATGTTTTGGAAGTTGTTTTACTGAACTTCCTAATTAACCAGGTAACATTATTTCCCTTCTCAGATCTTCGATGGGGTTGAAGACTATATAGATGTAGTTACTTTTCTCTCATGACTTGGCCAAGTTATTTATTATACAAGACCTAAGCTAGTTAGAATAGGATATTTGTACTTATTGTATATAATTTCATAGTAGGTTTAGAACTCTCTTATTTAAACAGAAGGGGGAGGTGTTACGGGAGGTCCTCCCACTCCTCCAGCCTATCGCCGCTGAGATACCAGCCCCTTGGGGTGTGGTCTCTCTCCCTTTAAAAAAGCGGCCACTTCCCTCTCCTCGCTCTCTTCACTTCCTGCTCCGCCGGTGACTTGACTTCCTTCCTGGTTACGCAGAGGGCTGACAGTGATCTGTAAGTTTTTTCCCCTTTAAATAAATATCACCCTATTAATCATAATCCCAAGTTGGTGTGGCATTGTTTGTGACTTACGCCTTCAGTAGGGATAAATCCTGGTGCCACTGCCAGTGGCCCCTCAGTCTGCCCCAGTCATGCAACTGTCAAGCACATTCAGAGAGACTAGTTTGGTCCTATGGTTGTTCCTTCCCAGTACGTCTGGTGTTGACAAGTTCCCATTAGCTCAGGTAGACTGTTTCAGTGGGTGAACCCATCATGGTCTTGACCTCTTTGCTCATATTCTCACTCCTCCCACTCTTCAACTGGACTTTGGGAGCTCAGTTCAGTGCTCTGATGCAGGTCTCTGCTTCTGTTTTCATTGGTTGCTGGATGAAGTTTCTATGGTGATATTTAAGATATTCGTCAGTCTGACTACAGGGCAAGGCCAGTTCAGGCTCCTTTGCCTCTATTGCTTAGGGTCTTAGCTGGGGTAATCCTTGTGGATTCCTGGGAATTTCTCTAGATCCAGGTTTCTTGTTAACCCCGTAATGGCTCCCTCAATCAAGATATCTTTTTCCTTCCTCTCATCTCTGTCCTTTCTCCATCTCGACTATCCTGTTCTCTCAAGTTCTTCTTGCCCCTCCCCTTCTCCCTTCTTCTTTCCCTGCTACCCTCCCTTCTCCCCTTCTGCTATATTCCCAATTTTGTCAGGCGATCTTCTCTGCTTCCAATTTCCAGGTGGATCTATATATGTTTTCCTTTGGGTTCACCTTGTTATTTAGTTTCTCGAGGCTCAATATCCTTTGTTCATGGCTAGTATCCCCTTATGAGTTAAGTACAAACTATATTCATCTTTTTGGGTCTGGGTTACTTCACTGAGGATGGTGTTTTTTAGTTCCATCCATTTGTAATCCCTCATCACACAAAAGACTTATCTCCAAAATATATAAAGAACTCAAGAAATTAGACATCAAAATTCTAAATCACAATTTAAAAAATGGGGTACAAAATTAAACAGAGAATTCTCAACAGAAGAATCTCAAATGGCCAAAAGACACTTGAGGAAATGTTAACATCCTTAACCATCAGGGAAATGCAAATCAAAACAATTCTGATATATCATCTTTCACCTGTCAGAATGGCTAAGATAAAAAACACCAATAATAGCTTATGCTGGAGAGGATGTGGAGTAAGGGGAACACTCATCCATTGCTGGTGGGAATTCATACTTGTACAGCCACTCTGGAAATAAGTATGGTGGGTTCTCAGAAAATTGGGAATCAACCTAGCTCAGGACCCAGCAATACCACTCTTGGGCATATACCCAAGAGATGCTTAGTCATACTACAAAGACATTTGTTCAACTATGTTCATAGCAGCATTATTTGTAATAGCCAGAACCTGGAAACAACCAAATTCTCAGCTGAAGAATAGATAAAGAAAATGTGGCACATTTACACATTAGAGTACTACTCATTGGTAAAAACAAACAAACAAAAAAACATTGGCATCTTGAATTTTGCATACAAATGGATGGAACTAGAGTTTTACTTTTTAATTAAGAAACATATGCTAAATTCATGCCTAAAACCCCCTGACCATGCAGAGAAAGGGGAGATGCATATTAAATGTTGTAAAACTGCAGATAGAAGAAGTGTGGGTGTTGAGAACTATCAGTCAGCAGTATGACTATAATAATGAAGTTTAGGAACGTGATTTTGTTGGCTAAAATGTGTAAGACCATATAAAGTATTATATTTCAGAAAAACTAAGAGTAAACATCAATGTCTCACCATGAAAATTAAGGTAAGCGTGGTAATGGATATATTAAATTGTTTTGCTCATGCACTGTTGGTTGCATATGCTTATCAAAACATTTCATTGTGTCCCATATATATCCACATACATATACATACACACACATATGGCTAAAAATAAAAGAAAACAGAAAATAGAAGAAATTTTAAAATAATATTAAGTCTGGAATGTAGCTCAGTGGTAGATGATCAGCTTGGCAGAGTTTGGGTTTTCTGCACTGGAGACTAAAATTTAAAGAATGGAAATTCTTTGTGATATTTACCCCACTATCTGAGGTGTAAATATTTTAACATCTTTTATCCATTTTAGCAAACGCATCCACTAAGTATCTTTTAGTGTTCTGTAAGTTTTACTGAAGTACAGTGTAGAAGAGGTGTGGATGGACATCTGTGCCCCCCAGGGAACACAATTAAAATCATCACAACCTGATTCTGAGATGCTTCTCGGCTGTATGGTCACGATAGTGGATGACTTTAGCAGGACGTTGTGTTGTTGTTCATGTATGGCAATGGCTATGCTAAATGTGGGCCTGAGTGTCAGGCTTTACTGTGGGCAAAGCCTGTCCCTGCTTCTCTGCAGCTCTAACACACAGCATATAACACTTATGCTAACAAATGTTAGCCTGACAAGGAAGCATTGATGGAGATCTGTGCTGGGTATTCTGGGATATAAGGAGCCATGGTAACTGACTTCTGACAGTTATAGTCTCCTTTCCTCTCTATGGAGCCTGCATGTCACAATTCCTGCATGTTTATAGTTCCTTGATTCCTCTTTCTAAGGGGCTGGGGCACAACTCATTTATACCTTTGACTTTTTTTTTATCTCCAATGTCTTTCCAATTCTTCATTTTCCCATCTTCTCCTCTTCCTTCTAGCCCAATTACTAATCTATGGCACTGTTCATCCAGACTCCTCCTTACTCTGCTCCCTGACGAAAAACTTATTTTTCTTCTCACCCTGGGAACTTTGAAGATTGGACTGATCTGAGCTTGACCTTAAAGAAGATCAAGAGAAAAATATAAGCTTGCAGTCATCCTGGAGACTCAGAAATAAAGGATTCTGTGGGAGGAGCCTTGTGGATGCCAGCCTGTCCTGAGGTGAATGACAGAGGGTTACTGACTCTGACTGGAGCAGAAAACACTTTTCATTTGCAAACTGAGCTCACAATACCCAAGAAACGAATACAGCTCTTATGTTTAAAATAATCTGCGTATGTTGGGGGATGGTGACACATGAGTTTAATCCCAGCACTTGGGAGGGAGGCAGAAACAGGTGAATCTCTGTGAGTTCAAGGCCAGCCTGGTTTACAGAGATAGTTCCAGGGAAGAAAAGGCTACACAGAGAAACCCTGTCACAAAACCAGAACAAAACTAAAACAAAAATAGTGTACTTATTTTTAAAACGCCCAGAAAAAAAGGAAGTGAAGGCAGAAGTCACAAAATTATCTCACAGTAGTTTAGAATTATGAATAATAAAGGATTATTTGTTTTAGGGAAACTTACAGATCACTGTCCTAGATAAGAGTCCACTGCTCGAAAAGGAACAGAGTTTAGCAGCCGCCCGAAGCAAGAGTGGGAAGCTAGACAGAGAGCACATGCTTTACAGCTACATTTCCAGTATAAGAGACCACGCCCAAGGGGGCTGGTATCTTAAATGCTATTGGCTGAAGGAGAGGAATGTGCTCCCACAGCAAGGAAGCTTATTTAAGAAAAAAATAAATGGTTTGAAATATAAAAAGATTAATAAGTCACTAAATACTAATACATCTACCTCACTGATTTTTTGTTACTGTTTAAATAAATGAGTTCAGAGAGTCTCAATTCACTTTAAATGACAATTCTTTGGAGCAGCTTTAATTATTGCCTCCAGATAGACCTTTGCTCTTGTGCATAATTGCACTGCTTGAAAAATTACTTAGGAGACCACTTAGGCTAAAGTGGCTCCAGTGTTCCAGGTTCCTACTTAAAACAGACTAACTTGAAAGATCAACTAACGAGAATCCACAGAATAAGCTTTAACTATGGACTCTCCACTTTAACCAAACAGCTTTTTTCTTGGGTTTACTTCTATGAGTATCATAAAAATATTTTTCCCCTTTATCTTCTGAGAAGCCCAGGGACAATTGTGATCTGGTGTTGCCCAATCCGTAAATTGCTATTGACTCAAACAAATGCTTTAGAATGTCAACTTGATCTTTTCTCTGATGTCAGTTAAAGCCCTAGTCAATATTTGTGATTAGACACTTCAGTTGTTGTGACTACAGTCTGTTTTCTCTATCAGCTCCAAGAAGGGAAGACCTGTTTCTTTGTTTGTTTTATGCAAATGTAAAGCCCTGGGAGAGGTGGAACATCTGGCTGTGGCTGAAATTTCAGCAGTGCAAGAATGAATGATTGGATAGGTAACAGTTAAAATTTACTCTTCCTAAGGTTTGAAGACTGTCGAGTTTATCTGAAGATCGAAGACATAACTATTTTATGTTTTCTCTTTCTGCTTTTGATAGGAAGTAGATCCTTTATTCTAAAATTTTCTAGGATGCTTTAATAACTGGCAAAAGAAGAGGGTTATAGCAAGAAGGTCATTACTCATCTATTGATTAGCAGAAATCCATTCTAGAACTGGCGTCATATACAAACAACTGAACTCAAAGCAAAATTCACCCTGGAAGAAACTTCTTCCATTTTCTCCCTCTCAGCTGATTGCTTCTTTCCCACTTCACTTACAAATGAAGATTGATATACTCTATCACTACACAGGAAACTGCCAAGCAAGTAGTTAGTGGTTTATTCTGAGATGTAAAAGGGCAGACAGAGCAGAATGTAATTGAGGAGAGGCTCTAACATGAAACAGGGGCCCCAAACCCACCAAGTTATCAAAGTATGAGAGATCTAGGAAAAAAGTGAGGGTGTTATGATTTTAATAGGAAAGTCTACCCCCTCTCCCACAGGCTCATGAGGAGTATTGGTATTAGCTCTTCTTTGAAGTTCTGGTAGAATTCTGTATTGAAACCATCTGAGCCCAACTTCCTAAGCTTTTCTGGCCAGCCAGCAGGGAGGGTTCCTGCTGCTGAGCTTTCTTGCCCCCAGTCACCAACCTACCTTTCCCCCAAGTCTGCCTTTTCACCTGCAAGGTCCTTGGAACCCTGCAACACAGCCTGCTCCAGTGCTGAGGGGACCTGAGAGGTGAGTCAGCATTCACAAGCCTGGACAGCTGGACATCCCAGCCTCTGGGATCTTACCAGTGGGACAGAACCCAGGGGCCCCTCCCCAACTCCCTGACTTTTCTGGCCAGCCAACGGGAGTGTTTCCACTGCTGGGCTTTTCCCAACCCAACCTTCCCTCAAGCCTGCCTTTTTATCTGTGAGTTCCTTGGAACCCTGCAACACAGGCTCCTCCAATGCTTAGGGGACCAAAGAGGTGAGTCAGCAGCCACAGGGCTGGACAGCCAGAAGCACCACTCTCTGGGACCTTCCCAGTGGGGCAGAACCCAGGGGCCCCTCCTCAACTCCCTAGGCTTTTCTGGCTAACCAGTGGGGAATGTTCCTGCTGCTGGGCTTTCCCCCAACCCACCCTGACCCCAAGCATGCCTTTTTGCCTGCGAGGTCCTTGGAACCCTGAAATAGAACTTGCTCCAATATTGAGGGAACCTAAGAGAGGGCAGATCAAGAAAAACTCCCAAGTACTCAGAGAGTCACAGCAAAGTTCGGACCAAGATGCCAAGACACTGCTATGAAGGTACAAGAGCATACAGAACACCAAATAGACGTGATAAAAAAATAATCAAAATATAAAACACACAGAATAAAGAACGAATATTAGCAGCTGCAAGGGAAAAAGGCCAAGTAACATATAAAGGGAAACCTATCAGAATTAAACCTGACTTCTCAATGGAAACCATGAAAGCCAGAAGGTCTTGGATAGATGTGCTGAAGACACTAAGAGACCACGGATGCAAGCCCAGACTACTATACCCAGCAAAGCTTGCATTCACCATCAATGGAGAAAACAAGATATTCCAGAACAAAAACAGATTTAAACAATATGTAGCCACAAACCCAGCCTTACAGAAAATACTAGAAGGGAAATCACAAACCAAGAAAGCCAACAACACCCATAATAACACAAGCATCTGACAACCCTCCACCAGCACAACTCAAAGAAGGGAAACACACAAACACTACCACCAGAAAAAATAACCAGAGTTAGCAACCACTGGTCATTAATATTACTTAATATCAATGGACTCAATTCACCTATAAAAAGGCACAGGTTAAGAGAATGAATACGAAAACAGGATCCAACATTCTGCTGTTTACAAGAAACACACCTCAAACTCAAAGACAGACACTACCTCAGAGTAAAGGGTTGGGAAAAGGTTTTCCAAACGTAGCGGCGTAAACGAATGCAGACAGTTTGTAAAAATATATATAGTTTTAATGTAGAAATAGACTTACAGAACCACCGTTCCCGCGGAGACCAGGAGAGTAGAAGAGACAGCTCGGAGCACGCTCACCAAATTTATAGGCAGACATTAGCCCGAGGCGAACACGCCCCCTAAGGGGCGGGACTTATCCCTACATCTCCCCTTTTTGTCTAAATAAGACAGAACCAAACCAAATACAACTACATACAATAACAACAAATAATAAATATAACAAACAATATTGAGAACAAAAGCTTTGCTAAACATTCTATCTCAAGGAGTCCAAATAATGTAAAGAGTAACTACAATTATATAATCTTCAACTCAGTCAAAGATCTGAGAAGGGAATAAACACTACTCAACAAAGAGATATATCCAAAATGTGCAACAATTGACAGAGACAACTGACTACCTGGGCAATCACCCAAAGTCTCGTTGGCAATGTTGAGTCAACCAATTTTGGCTAAGGCCTAACATAACTGACATACCATTATTAAAGGCAAGGAACTTTTCAAAACTATCTTACCCTGTCTTGGCAGGATATGACAGTCCTGTTTTATCCATTGATGCACGCTCTGTATCTGTGTCAGTGGTTGAGGTATAGGCATTTCTTTGCCCAAAGGCCAGTTCTGCCAAATAGAAAGGCTCCAGGTGGAGTGTCTTTGGTGCTCAACATTCTCTCGGGAATGAAGTGGTATTGCCAGGAGCAATTGTGTCTCACTATCACGAAACTCTGAGTTAGATTAAAGGCCATTTTCTACAGCTCTTTGAAGAGGTTGAAGATTATCTATCTATACTGAGTATAATCTCTATATATCTAAAGAACCTGATTAGTCTGATTATAAATGACAAACTTAGATGACTATTTATCTATATAATTCTCAATATCTATCTAACTTAAAGACTAAGACAATAAACAACTGTGTAACAAATGAGGATAATGACCTCCAAATATAAACACTGTACAAATATACATTGCAATATGGTAAATATATATCAATGCACAAACATTATATAAGTATCTTAATCAGAGGTAGAAATGTACATTGCAATATGGTAAATGTATACAATATATATATCAATACAATATATGGCAATACATAAAAATGTTTTAAACAGACATAGAAACATGCATGCATACAATAGTCAATATAATTTAACTTTGTTTCAATATACAAGAATTGATACCAATATATTTGTCTAAAAGCAGTAACTCGCAATTATAAATCTATAATCCCATCATTCCCTCTTTTTTTTTTTTCAAAATGATCCCTGAGCTTATAAAATTCCTCCCCCAACCTCCCAACCCCTAAATGATGTCCCTAAACCCAGGGGTAAACTTTACTGGGAGAGGGGACGTCGTCCTCTAGAATTACTTCCAGCTGTCATGGGGGCGATGTTCTTTCTGGGGGATCCTGTGAAAGTAAAATGATGGTTAAATTTCAAGATCAATGTCTTTTAAAATTGCAAATAGTCTCTGAGTATTTTGTGGAGATCTGGCCAGAATGTTGTACAAGATGTGCACCATTTCAGCTAACCAAGTTGGGATCGTCTTGTGCAGCTGGTATCCAAAACAGGTCTTGTAGTAGCGCTATCAGTATCATGACGTCATATCAACCAGGTAGAGTTGTTGTTGTGGGGCCCCATATTCTTCCTGGAAACTTCAAATGTCACTTCGGGAAAAACTCATTGTTCATTGTGAAAAACTTAAACATTAATCATATAGACATATATATACATACATATATATTCAATAAAAGGCATGATATATATATATTCAATGAAAAGTATGATAGATATGAAGAAAAGCAAGGATGTTTTCTAAACTCATATTTCTTTCTGTCCCATATCATGGCTCTTGACATGAGACAGAAACTCCAGAAACTCTGGGTTTTTCTCTTACTAACAGGCTTGGAATTGGAGAGGGACTGAGCCAGAGTCCAACTTCAAAACCAGCTCTATATATTTATAAAGAAATGTTTAATAAGATATATAAATAAAAATTAATACTTACAAAATGTGTCCATCCATCAGTAATTAAATATTCAGGGTCCCTCAATTTCTTTGAAGATGAGTATTTTCCTGTGGAGATAAGAAAAGAAACCTGCCTCCAAACCTATCTGTATTTCTTACCATCAATATGTTCGCCATCCTTATGATCAAGTAGACTTCATCCCAGGGATGCAGGGCTGGTTCAACATATGCAAATCTATCAATGTAATCCAGCACATAAATAAACTGAAAGAAAAAAAACCATATGATAATTTCATTAGATGCTGAAAAAGCATTCGACAAAATTCAACACCCCTTTATGATAAACATCTTTAGTAATGTGGCAGGATACAAGAGCAACTCCAAAAAATCAGTTGCCCTCCTATACACAAAGAACAATGAAGCAGAGAGGGAAATCAGAGAAAAATCACCTTTCACGATAGCCACAAATAGCATAAAGTGTCTTGGGGTAACTCTAACCAAGGAAGTGAAAGATCTATTTGACAAGAACTTTAAGTCTTTGAAGAAAGAAATTGATGAGGATACCAGAAAATGGAAGGATCTCCCATGCTCTTGGATTGGGAGGATCAACACAGTAAAATTGACAATTCTACCAAAAGCAATCTATAGATTCAATGCAATCCCTATCAAAATCCCAACAAAATTCTTCACAGACCTTGAGAGAACAATAATCAACTTTATATGGAAAAACAAAAAATCCAGGATAGCCAAAGCAATCCTATACAATAAAAGTACTTCCGGAGGTATTACCATCCCTGCCTTCAAACTCTATTACAGAGCTACAGTAATGAAAACAGCTTGGTATTGGCACAAAAACAGAGATGTTGACCAATGGAATCGAATCGAAGAACCGGATATTAATTCACAAGCCTATGAACATCTGATTTTTGACAAAGGAGCTAAAATTATACAATGGAAGAAAGAAAGCATCTTTAACAAATGGTGCTGGCATAACTGGATGTCAACCTGTGGAAGAATAAAAATAGATCCATATCTATCACCATGCACAAAACTCAAATCCAAATGGATTAAAGACCTCAATATAAGTCTGACCACACTGAACCTGATAGAAGAGAAAGTGGGAGGTAGTCTGCAACACATGGGCACAGGAGACCACTTCCTATGTATAACCCCAGTAGCACAGACAATAAGAGCAACAATGAATAAATGGGACCTCCTGAAACTGAGAAGCTTATGTAAAGCAAAGGACACAGTCAATAAGACAAATAGGCAACCTATTGAATGGGAGAAGATTTTCACCAACCTCACATCAGACAAATAACTGATCTCCAAAATATATAAAGAACTCAAGAAATTGGGCATTAAAATTCGAAAAAACACAATTAAAAAATGGTGTACTAAACTGAACAGAAATTTCTCAACAGAAGAATTTTAAATGGTCAAAAAATATTTAAGGATATGTTCAACTTCCTTAGCTATAAGAAAAATGCAAATCAAAACAACTCTGAGATACCATCTTACACCTGCCAGAATGGCTAAAATCAAAAACACCAATGATAACTTATGTTGGAGAGGATGTGGAGTAAGGAGAACACTCATTCATTGCTGGTGGGAATGCAAACTTATGCAACCACTTTGGAAATCAGTGTGGCAGTTTCTCAGAAAATTGGGAGTCAACTTACTTCATGATCCAGCAATACTACTCTGGGGAATACACCCAAAAGATGTTCAATCATACTACAAAAGCATCTGTTCAACTATGTTCATAGCAACATTATTTGTAATAGCCAGAACCTGGAAACAACGTAGATGCCCTTCAAGCGAGAATGGATAAAGAAAGTGTGGCACATCTACACATTAGAGTACTTCTCAGCGGTAAAAAACAATGGCATTTGAATTTTGCATGCAAATGGATGGAAATAGAAAACACTATCCTGAGTGAGATAACCCAGACCCCAAAATATGAATATGGTATATACTCACTTATTCGTGGATACTAGCCATAAACAAAGGACATTGAGCCTATAGTTCATGACCCTAGAGAAGTTAAGTAATAAGGTGAATCCAAAGAAAACATATATAGATCCACCTGGAAATTGGCTTACATGGCAAGCAACTTCAGCCACTAAGGCCATCTCCCTGGCCCCATCTAAGAAATCTAGCCTTCGTCTGTTAGCCTCTGTTCTGTACTTGGCTTCAGCTTCATTTCTTCCTGATCTTAATCTTTTGCCTTCATGAAGGAGCTCATTTCCAGGATTGTTTTCTGCTGGAAGCTGTTCCTCTAAGGCCATCCCAGCCTTTTACAGAATTGTTTTATAGAATTGCACAGGGGAAGTAATTCTTGGTCTCTTGATAACTAATGCCATGTGTCAAGTTGGGTAAGTTAAGGGATGCCCTCATGGTTGGTAAAATCCTGTTCTTGGATATATTTGTGAAGATGTTTTTCAAAAAGATTAGCCTTCCATCAACAATGACACCAGAACCTTCAGGGTTCAGGGAACAAACAGAACAAAATGGATAACTTGGTTTTCCTACTTGAACTGAGACATCTCCCTTTCTGCATGTAGACATCAACACTCCTTGTTTGTGAACTTCTAGATGCAGAATAGAGCTTACACCATCAAATTCTCAACTTCAAGACCTTTTAGACAGAAAATGAACTATACCAATGGCTTTCCTGATTCTCCAGTTTACAGACAACAGATCGTGGGATTGA
The DNA here is from genome assembly GCF_037038515.1 of Microtus pennsylvanicus. Classification (NCBI taxonomy): domain Eukaryota; kingdom Metazoa; phylum Chordata; class Mammalia; order Rodentia; family Cricetidae; genus Microtus; species Microtus pennsylvanicus. Next base: position 91,459,690 of record NC_134588.1, read on the forward strand.
CTGGCCTTTGTCACCATGAGAGCCAATTCATATAATAAATCTCCTCTTAGGTTAATCTCTGTCTTCATGGCCCACCTCTACAGGGACAGAATTTGAAGCATGGGTTTTCTGAATTGCTTCTGAGGCTTCTGGAATCAGAGCACTGGTGGTGCATAGATTGAGCCATTTGATGTTTGCTTTTGGTTACTCTTAATTAATACATATAAGAAGCAAGAATTCACTTGATTTCATGCATCATTCTTGCAAACATTCATGGGGAATTTAATTTTCCCAGAGCTCTAAGCAAGCTCACTCTGGCAGTTTCCTTTTCTCCCTACCTGTGCTTCATTTGGGACTGGTTGCCACTAAAATCCATGAGTAAAATGATGAAAAGAATGAGATCCATCAAGGGATCATTTCCAACTCAGGCTATACAGGCAACTAGAGCTTTTAGGTGATTCCTGATGAAGAGCCTTCTTTCCTGCAGGGATGAAATAACTGAAAATCAAGTATAGAACTCCATCTTGATTTTGGCCTTATTGAACACTTTATACCTGCAGGGCATCAGTTGTTGAAATGAGGTACCGCTTGGAAGAATGGAATTTTGTGGGTTGGGATGGGAATATATGGGAAGAGCCTGATAAAAGCTGTGAGCATGGAGCTCCTAAATTCTAAGGACTGTTTTTTTTTGCTAATGGAGGAGGCCTCCCCAACATCAATAAAGGTGTCCTTGGAATTGATGTCACCCACCAACCAAATCTCTTTGGAAAGTGGCCTTTTTCCCACAGGGCATAAGACCCTCCACATACAACAGTCTCAACTTCTCCATTTCTGAGAGGATTAATGCTGCTTTACCCACAGAAGCAGAAATGCTTTGTGGGAGGCAAGAGAGTGCCAGCTCACCTTATGAGTTAAGGACTCCATCCTTACCTCTTTTGCTTCTAGAGCCATAACTAGGTTCAGCTCCTGTAAGCTCTTGACAATGAAGTATTAAGTGGAACCCATGAGGAGTTGCACTATAATCCTTAAAGAACTGCCTGGGTTTTTTTCATTTATCGTGTGCAATTTAGGATGGGACTAGGCATGAGATAACTGTGGAAGGAGCATAAAGTTGAATCAAGTCCAATTTAAAGATATGGGGCCAGTAAACTGAGATCCTGCAATGAACATTGCAATACCAAGTTAAAACAAAAGGTTGCTAACAGTTTGTCTGATTTGCTGAGTGAAACATGAACTAAGCGGAATTTTCTGTGTTGACTGACCAGCCCTGTGGTGGCAGTTGGTAACATTATGTAATTGGAAAAGGCAGCATTGTGTTCTTGCTGGAAGATACAATTCAGATATGAATATGCTTTTTTTCCTAGACACATTTTTTCCCTAGTATTATTTTAGCTTGTTATTTGTTCAGTTTATGTACCTGAGAACCTGTTCTTTTCTAAAGGGAAATGGAGGAGTGCCTAATCTGACGTTTTTCTCCCATCCACCAGTTCTCGAATAACCACTCAGAGGCTTAATATTGCTTATAAATGGCCAATGGCTCAGGATTATTACTAACTACCTCTTATGTGTAAGTTAACCCATTTCTATTAATCTATCTATTGCTACATGGCTACGGCTTTTACTGGTCTGCTGGCATATTGTTTCTTGGGTGGCCTCTGGCGTCTCTCTCAACTCCACCCTCCTCCCTATATCTCCATTTGACTTTCTCACCCCGTCTTATTCTGCCTGGCTATAGCCCAAATCCCCTTTATTTATCAACCAATGAGAGCAACACATATTCACAGCATACAGAAAGACCATCCCACAGCAGGAGTGGGTCTGAAGGAGAGAGAAGGTAGCAATGGAAGGACTCGTAGGAGTGGAGGGAAAAGGAAACTGTGGTCAGGATGTAATGTATGAGAGAAGAATTTTTTTTTTAAAAAAAAAGACTGGGCTACTTGAAAGAAATGTTGGTTTTCTCATATACTTTCTAGTTTTCTCCCTAGCCCCTCCACATATGTATGTGTATGGTGTTACTCCCTGTGCGTACATAAGCTGCAGACACACATGAAGTCCTAGAAACACAAATAAGCACTAGAGAAACCAGATTGTTATATGCTCAGGCTTTTCAACAAAAGGGATTCTTCCACACAGAAGGCTGGAGTGGATGTTGTTTATAGCCTTGGTGATCTTTGCTGTTCTGTAGTGTCAGGCTTTACCCGAATCCCCCAGGTGCCTGAGCATCATTTCTCAGCCAATAGAACCCATTCTTTATGAAAGAGGTCCTATGTACTCTGTCATAGGATTTAGTATCATGCTTGTTACAAACTATTTCCCTCTAGACCATCATCCTGAGCATTGTTTCTCAGTCAAGAGAACCTGTTCTTGTGGAAGAGGTCACAGGAACTTTGCAAAAGACATAAACTTGACAAAAGAATTTCAATGTAGTCATACCTTATGTGTGAATCATGCATATGCATGTATAATCATATAAAATATTTAGAGCAATGTTTGATATATAGTCGAGACTCTATGGAAATATTAACATAATTTTACAGTTTATTTGCTCTTTTCTTCTGTTTGCCAGTTTGACAGATGGCGATAAACACAAAGATCACTTAGAATGGAGCCAGATAGAAGTCAAGGTATCTATAAAATTTGTCCACAGATTCATGAACTAAGAAGGTTTCAGTGTCTCCGTCTCCCCTGAGTATGAAGTGATACTGAATACGGCTGCAGTCAGGATTGTCTCTCTGCACCCAGATGTTCCCACTTGGAGGGTTTTGCTTCCCTTCTGTGCTTGCTTATTTTTGATCGTGTGATGAACACTGCTCATGAAAGATAGCTTTCAGGGACGGCTTGAGACCTAATAATGGCATTCTCTTGTAGTGATCATCCTTGATACGAGAAACACCAGTTCTTTAAAATCTCATTTCCAGTTTTCAGATGCCTTAATGTTGGCTAAGGCTAATGTATTTCTCGTTTATTTTTTTCTCTGAGGGTCAATCTTTTTGGGTTCCCAGATCAAAGAGACAAATGAGTCCCATTATCTTGATAATTGTTAGGCCCAGATTTTGTCTCTCTAGAAAAGGGGAATCTCTCTGTCTCCTCTTTTAGATCATTGAACACACCCCCCAGGGCAGCTCTGGGAGCAGAAGTCTGTCCCTGAGGTCTATCTCTTGAAACCATTTTTCTTTCTCCACATTCATCCTATCACCCTATTCCACATCCTGGTACTTCTCATGGACCCCTACGCTAGCCTCCAAGATGTTATCCTGCATCGAGCTTTGTCCCTTACAGTGCTTTCTTTCACTGTAACTATGTTCTACAAGCACAGATCTTTACGGGCTAGCCATAGCGACTTCTTTTCTTTCAGGTCTTCTCATCACAGGGCATTTGCACTGGCTGTGCTCTCTGACTGCAAGGAGCCCCTTTTACGTTTCCCTCTTCTTGTTATTTATGTTTAGATTTCATATCAACATTGAATTGAAGATTCTCTGACCATTCCCTTGCCCTAGGTAAGCGCCCCCCCCCCCCATTGTAGGTGACCAGTCCTGGCCAATGTATGTTATTTGCAGGATAGTATGTACGTTGGCCTCTCACTGGAGTATAAACACCCTGAGGGCACAGACCGCTGTTCTGGTTCACTGTTGTGTGCTCTGTGCTCTTGGACAGTGCCTGACATTAGTGGTACACAGTAGTGCTGTTAGACAGATAAAAATACGCATGCACGAGTGAGTGCAGGAACAAATGCCCTCCTGAAATGATGCAAACAGTCTTGCTCCCCCTCCTTCCTTTTATTAGGTTTCTATATTCGAGAATTCATGGCTCATATTTCACAAGTTGCACACCACGTAACTCCGAGGGCTGTATGTGGTGGGCCCACGAGGCGGTGTGACTTTTCGTACTAGTTGGTGGTTTCCTTTGCTGGTAACTTGAGCTCAGGAGGAAAGGACCTCCTTTTGAGCCCACCTTTGTGAAATACTGAGTTCATAGACGCCAGGCCCCGTTTAATTAAAGCAAGAGAGGGTGGTGGTGGGGTGGAGTGGGAAGGATGCTAATCCTAATTTTTTGCCATATGAGATAGTTTCCAGACAGAGGAGATGTGGGAGTGATGGGGGAATCTAAAGCCCAGCTCTGTTTGCCTGCCCACAACCCACCACAGATGCAAGTCATGCTCTGACCGAAATTAATCTTCCTGTCATCACTGTGGGAGGGTCCTTCCTTTGTTCTCCCGCAGGGGGGCATTTTCCATTTTCCTTCACCACACTTTTAACAGGTGGGTTTCAGATTTCCCCTTCAGTTCTTCTTAGCAGACACCAACTCTTTTATTTTCACTGAAAATCTATTTACAACTTTTTCCATCCTGCTCTACAATATGCATTTTTTGAAATGGAAAAGCATTTGGAAAATGAATGTACACAAGAAAAACAAACAAATAATGAGACATTTAAGCTTTCACTCTCCCCAAAACTATTATTAATAGTTAAATGTGCTTTCTTCACACATACTTTTTTTTAAAAAAAATACTTACTCCGTATTAATTGAAGGATGGAGAAGCACTGGCCTCACTCCCTCCTTCTTTCCTCTCCTCCCCCCATCCTTCTTCCTTCTTAATTTTTTTTTGAACAGTGTTTCACTTATTTCAGGCTGACCTCGAACTAGTTAGCAGAGGATTCTGAGTTTCTGGCCCCATTGCCAACACCTCTGGAGGGCAGCTACCACAGCACACACCTTGACACCGAGTTATGTGGTGCTTGGGCTAGGGCTTGTTTTCACGCAAGGCGTTTCTTTCAACGTAACAGTACTCACGGAGCACATTCAATTCTACATGTTATCTTTCCCACTTATGATAACTGTTACATTTTCTAGCTTCATAAAAACTGTTCGACTTTCATTTTTTTGTTGTTTTTGAGACAAGGTCTCATTATGTAGCCCCAGTAGACCTCAAATGTGTAGTCTTTCTGTTTCAGTCTCCTGGGTGGTAAGATTATAAGCACATAACCACCATGAACTACATTTCTTTAAATTTGAGACAAATGTAAATTTATAACAATAACAAAAAATAATAATAGTTAATATTGAAAGGATCTTCCTATTAGATAGTCTTTGCTGGCTTGAAACTTACTATATAGTCTGACTTCAAACTTATAACTAGCCTCCTTTCCCTGCCTTCCAAACACTGAGATTATAAGCATATGTCTCCCATATTTGGCTATATAAACCATATTTTTAAGATTTAACTTAATTTCATTATTTTATGTATATAGACATTGACTGGCATGTATGTTTATGTACCATGTGCCTGCCTGCATGGTACCCATGGAAGTCAGAAGAGGGTATAAGATGCCCTGGAAATGGAGTTACTGATGCTTGTGAGCCACCTCAGTACTGAGGATGAAACTCCTTTGGAAAATGAGCTGGTGCTTATAACTGCTGAGTCGCCCTTCCAGCTCCCTACCCTATACTCTTTAGTCTTTGCTCATTTAACCTTATTTATGGGCTCACTCTTAGGGAGTTTCCAGAATTTGTCTATGGAAAATTGCAACATAATGCATATTTCTGTATGTGAATTCCACAATGTCTTTAAAAGAATCAAATTACATAATTATTATTATCTGGACAAACTTGAAGTCCTGGTTTCTCCTGGCTGCACGGTAAGCAGTTCTCGCCTTATGGGTGCTGGTATGGGTCCTTCTTCTCACCTTCGTGAAAACTTTAGGGAAACCGTCCTTAATACATACTGATTTTATTTAAATAATATTTTACTTTTTAATTAGAGTAATAAATACAGTGACATGTAGTATTTAATAACATTTACATCTGTGCCTTGGGCACGCAGCTCTAGGCAGAGGCTAGCTCAATCCTTTGTGGTCTTGACAGGGTTGCCATGTATTGGGGAATGCATCCTATTTTTAGCTTTTTAGCTTTCATTTCCCCTCAAGACTTTAGCCTCAAGCTTCCTCCTTCCCCAGTTTCTGAGATTCTTCCTCTTTTTTTTAATATATACTTATTTCTGTTTTTGCTTCCATCTTATATTTGGGAGTGCTTCCTTACTCCAGATACTTCTTCTTTATAGAAACATGCTTCCTCTTTTTTTCAACATGTTTTAAAACTATTTGAGTTTATGCCCTTCAACCTTAGAATCTTGGTTCCCTTTTAGCATCCTCATTCAAGATATATAAGTTCTGGTTCTGGAAATCTATCAAATGCACGTGTACGTGCACACACACACGTGCACACACACACACACACACACACACACACACACACTGCTCTATGTGTTCCCATGTCTCTTTCACAACACCAAAAAATTAAAATGAGTTCTATGGGGCAAGGAATATGTCTATTCTACCTAGCATAAGTTCTTAACAGTTGTAAACATTTTCAAGCCATCAAACCCCAGACTCAGCTATCCCTTGACTCCAGCTCTTTGACTAGATCCAAAATGTGGATTCAGGCTATTTCTTTGTTGAGAATAATTGGCTCCTTTAAAGGCCCAGAGCTTAGGCTTCTCCTTTGGAACATGCAAGGGAAAAGTGAAGTAGAGGTAAGGGGTCCTTGTCCTTCACCACTTGCTTTGAGTGATGGACACTCAATGGGGGGATGGTACCAGCCACACATAGGGGTTTAACTGAATATCCTATCCTTGTGCATTTTGACCTCCGGCACCTGCATGCCCACATGGGGACTTCTGGGACTGTATAGGCATTGTTTCTGTGGCTCTCTGTAAAGTTGTTCATGAAGTGTCAAGCAAGATCAGAGGTGTTGGAATAAACAGCCAGGTCTGACACAGTATCTGGCACGTAGCTGTTGACTCCATTAACAATACATCATTTGGGGCTGTTAAACCTGCTCGTGCTGGACATGCCTGTCCTGGTAAGCAGTCTCATGTTATAGTTCTGATCTCAAGTTATAGAATAGGATGTGACTTGAGATCTTGTTCCGAGGTCTTAATTAACATATACATTTCTGAGCTTTTCCCTTAGGACCGACAGATTCATAGTCACATTTACAGGACTATAGACTCTGGGTCTGACGAGAGTTCTCAGCAGTGGAACAATGAACCTCAGGGTCCAAAGCAGCATACAAGTAGCTTATTCTGGAAGGAAGTTGTATTAGTTGGTCCTCTTGTTTTGAGGCCAGAATCTTGACAGAAGCAACTCACAAGGGCAGAAGGTTATTTTGGTTTTGAGTTCCAGCGATGAAATCCATCATCAGAAGGCATGAAGGCTGTAGGGGCTCAGTCTACATTAGAGGGTGTTTGCAATGGCTGCTTCTTTACATCGTGGTGGGCAGGACTCTGTCTGAGGTAGAAGCAGAAGGCTCTGCCCAAAGCCAAAAGTGAATATCACCTTCAAGGTCTTCCTCCTGTGGACGTACCATCTCCAGGCAGGCCTTGTCTTCTGTAGGTTCTGCAGCATCCCTAACTAACACCATCAATTGTCCAAATTGAACACCAAGTATTCAAACACATGAGCCTCTGGAACATGCTTTAGACTCAATCTATAACAGTCACACCTTGGCTCACATACGTTCACGGTCATCATACAGTGCAAAATGTATTCCATCGAACTTTAAGAGTCCCTGGTTATAACAGTTCAATGCCGATGTCTTTTATAAGATGCAAGGCAAACTCTTAGCTGTGAGCCCCTATAAGATATTTAAAAAAAAAATCTTACATACTTACAATGTACAATGGGAGAGAAAACATTCACATTCCATCATTCCAAAATGGAGGGATTAGGCACAGCAAAGAAAGGACAGACCAAAGCTAGGTCAAACCCAGCAGAGAAACGTAAATCCTGAAGCTCCGTATCTGGCATCCTGGGTATGCTGTGGCATCCTGGGTATGCTGTGGCATCCTGGGTATGCTGTGGCATCATGTTTGCTCCAGTTGATTTGGGGAGGCCTTTTTATTCTAACAAAAGCACACACGACCTCTTCCTTGGGTATATTCAGTGCCTGAAGTTTTCTCAGCAGATGCTTCATGTTCCTGACAGCTTGCCTTCATAGTTTCATGCAAGGTTGCTTGGCAGTTCCACTCAGAAAGACCAACCTTGATATATACTCAGAGCAAGCCTCAGCTTCTACATTCTGCCTGTAAGCAAAAGCACCAGCATATGGACATTGCCAAATTCTGCAGATGGTCCAGGGTAGAGCCACATCCTCTTGAGTCAGGGCTTTGGCAGGCTCTAAGAACCCGCGCAGGTGAATCCGGAGAAACACGTTTTCAGTCTAATGTACTGAAGTAGGATGCTCTGTGTTCAAACATTCTTCCTTTTAAATGAAATCTTTTCAAATGGGCTTTTCAGTTGGCGTTCTTGATAGATGGGGCCTCGCTCTCGGTGCTTCTTCTCTACTGTCCTAGTGCAAAGTCTGGGGTTACCCTTCAATGCAGCTCTTCTCTTTAACTGTTGCAGCTTCTTTGTGCATACCCAATTTCCCAACAACTTTAAATGCATTCATGCTGTTTATCAAACTGCATATTTTCTTCATCTTCCTGTTTCTTTTCTTTGCTTTGATGTCTTACTATAAATACGAACAAAGGGAGTATGTCTGTGTCACAGCTTTGGTGTTGTGGTGTCTAGAAACAAATTTCTCCACTAAATGAAATAGGAATGGGCTCCATGCCAATCCCCAGGAGTCATTGTTCTTTGAAACTCCTTAAGTCTGGCCTTCGCCATCTGTATGCAAATGCATGGGGAGGCATTTACATTCAATCTGCGACAGAAGTTTCCATTTCTGCCGAGAATGGTGAATTTTTCGTGTTTAGCTGGCCTGAGAAGAGAGAGTACTGCTGTCTAGATGATATTTTCAAAGCTTAATGGCCTTGTCATAGGTGGCATTGCAAGCAGGGAGCTGGGACTCTTCACCTGCGGGCAGACATGGGAAGAAGAACATTGGACATGAGCAGAGCCCAAGCACTCTCATAGAAGACCTGTCATTCCAGACATTCTTTTTTAAAATTTATTTTTATTGAGCTCTACATTTTTCTCTGCTGCCTCCCTACCTCTCCCTTCCCCTTCAACCCTCTAGATACCCAACCCATAGCTGCTTCACATACAGTCCTTATGTTTACTTTTAGCTGAGAGAGATTATTCTTGAGGGAAATATATTTATCTTTCTCCATGCTTAACAAACTGAGTAATCTTATAATAAATTCACAAGCATTTCTGCCACTAAGAAAACCATCTTCAATATCCTTGTCTTTTCAATTCTTTTGGGCAGGAAGGAAAAACAGACAAAAAGGTGCCCCTGTCTCTTCAAATCACAGGTGATGAAGGGATAAGCTATGCATCTTACCACATTTGGGGTTTGGCAGGGAGGGTGCAAAGTAGACATAATATAACCAGAGCAAGAAAATCTCCCTCCTCCAGTTACATGCTACTCCAGAGTCTTTACCCATGACCCCTCTCTTCCTGTGCATAGCACAAGCTGTAGATGGCCCTTCCCCTCTCTATGACTCTAGACAGAACCCTTCTGCTTTTCTATGTTAATCTAATCTAGAATCCCCTTCCTACTTTGTTTGTTCCAATAAAACAGTTTTCATCTATTTCCTACATTTTTAGGTAACCTCAAACAAAGCCCTGAAAAAACCTGTCTAGATACATGCTCAAAGCTAAATGGCCTCAGCATGTCTGGTGTCACAAGCAGGACTCCCCACCACAGGCAGACATGAGAAACTGGCAGGGGTCTGTTTTAACACCAGGGACTGAGAATCCCTATGAAATGTAAATCTGAACATGAGCCACAGAAAAGGGATTGGCAGTTAGGATGAGAGTCAGCAATAAAGGTTCTTACCACTTTGGGAATCTGCACAGTGGAATAAAGTGTGTTTGCTGCTACCTCTTCCATATTTGTTTCCTATTAATAAACCAACAACAAACAAACATAATTATCACCTAACTTCTGAGTCACACAGACAAGAACATGGAGACACACAATCCAAAGAAAGCAAAGTATATGTAAGAGACCACAGAGAGAAGAAAAAGAAGGTTCTGGGATAGGCAGAGAAGTTCTCTTGTTAGTAACTGCTTAACAATGCCTATTAATCAGTTTTAAAGACAATCATTTTGTTTTTATTCATATTTTATTCATTTTTATCACATTTTCTGTATTATGTTTCAATGGATTTCAAAATATGTTGAGATATATCTCATGAACTATGAGTCTCCTAAGGTGGCTAAAGGCTAACATGAAGTTATAGTGTCAGTGTTAAAAATGGACTTATCCAGTAATTCAAGGTCTCTTGGTGAAACAGTAAGGATGCCCAATGAGCCAAAATAGAGCAATACCAAGAACAAAGACTCATGATTAGAAAGGAAAAAACGTCCTGGGTGAGTTTAAGCTTATTCCCTGACCATGTAGGGCAGCCTTATAGTTTCGGTAGGTGTAACCTGAGCAAGAGAAGAGGAAGAGGAATTTTGACTTAGTAAGTTGAGTAGGCTACAAAGCAGACCAGCTTCCAACCTCCTGTGAGGAAGCAAAGACCATCATCATCAACTGTAAAAAGGAAGAGGTGACTCATGGAACTGCTCACGTAAGTGGTACAGGTGTGGAGAAGAATCAAGGGTTCTAAAGTTCACCAACTTCTGCAACGCTATGAGTTAAGGTGTGGGGGAGGCAGACTGACTGAAGTCAAAGACTGTACATCTTAATCCCCTTCCTTTTCTTATGCTACCCAATTTTGTAGAGGGTAGTCTCAAGTGAAGCAAATAAAGCCTTTGAGGGATGGATCTGATTACAGAAAAGAAAATGGAAAGGGACTCACGTTCATGCAAGGGATTGTGTCATATTCTGGATTCTCTTCCAAGTGGGAACAGAAGTTTGGCTTTTTCTGGTGGATGTCCACTTTCTCCATATGTTCCTTGGAAACTGAAACCAGGTTTAGAGAATCAAAGACTGCCTTTCTTACCATTCACAATCTCCCCTGGCCTACAAAACTTGGATGATATACTCAGAGTGACCAACAATCCTAGAAACTCTGAAACGGAAACACTTTATACGTCAGAAAACTTTCAATATTAAACTGGAGAAAATTCTGGACAAATCAGGATGAATTATCCACTTCCAAATCTCCAAATCAAGGTGGCCACAGTGAGAAGCAGCGGCCCCAAAATGCCTCTCACAGAGGCATTCTCAAAGAATATCTCAAAGACTATCTCAAAGTCTGCATTTGTACTCAACTATTGCTGCAACTTTTCCTCCACACTCTACTCTTGCCCCACCATGGATAGTGCTGGTAGGAAGATGGGAAACAAATAAAGGTTTTGGGACACAGGATGGGGTACAATGTAGAGAGACAAAGAAAGGTTTGTCCAAGAGTAATGTGCCTAGCCTGAGGTGAAGGGGTAAGAGGAATCTTGATGCTGATTGAGTATGGAAGAAAATCTGGTTGGGGACTCTGACAGGGATAAGGATAGGGAGGGCAAGGAGACCTTCCTGCTGGGAAGGAGCAGAAGCTGTAGCAGGAGGGGCTGCTTGTTGGGGTTTTTGTCCTGCCCAGTTCCCACAGCTGGCAAGTCCCAATGAAAATCACACAGAGGTCTCCGTAAGTTATAAACGGAATGGCCAATTAGATCAGGCTTCGTATTAGCTCTTATAACATATATTAACCCATTATTTTTATCTATGTTAGCCACATGGCTCAGTACCTTTTTCAGCAGGGCATATCACATCCTGCTTCTTCCATGGAAGTTAGGTTAAAGGCGTGTGCCACCACTGCCTGGCTAAGATCGTTATTTTGAAAAGACTTTGACTTCAAAATTGAAGTCAAAAGGTATGTTACTTTGGAGAAGAGATTTTGTTTGTCAATTATGTTTTAAATAAACACTGATTGGTCAGTCGCCAGGCATCTGAGCAGGACTGCGGAAAGAGCTTCCTTCTTCCCAGAACACTCCTGTTCTCATTGTCCCACCTCTATTTTCTGTCTGGTTTTCTGGCCTATACTTCCTGCCTGGCTATCAGCCAATTGGCGTTTATTTAAATATAATTGACAGAATATAGATGATTGTCCTGCACCACTTCCCCCTCTTTTAAAAAAAAAAATAAAGGAAAATAGAGGTTAAAATAAAGCCACATAAAGATGAAAAATACAGAGAGTCTAGATACTGAATGTTATGGTTTTGTTAAATTGTTTGATGGCTGAGGAAGGAATAAAAGCTGCTAAAACACATTTGAATATAAATGCTGCTGAATTAATCTAAGATTGTTATTTTGATTTTTTTTTTTTTTTGGTTTTTCAAGACAGGGTTTCTCTGTAACTTTGGTGCCTGTCCCGGAACTAGCTCTTGTAGACCAGGCTGGCCTCAAACTCCCAGAGATCTGCCTGCCTCTGCCTCCTGAGTGCTGGGGTTAAAGGCGTGTGCCACCACTGCCTGGCTAAGATCGTTATTTTGAAAAGACTTTGACTTCAAAATTGAAGTCAAAAGGTATGTTACTTTGGAGAAGAGATTTTGTTTGTCAATTATGTTTTAAATAAACACTGATTGGTCAGTCGCCAGGCAGGAGGTATAAGTCGGACAACCAGACAGAAAGTAGAGGCGAGGCAATGAGAACAGGAGTATTCTGGGAAGAAGGAAGCTCTTTCTGCAGTCCTGCCCAGACCACCGAAGAAGCAGAATGTGACCTGCCCCACTGAAAAAGGTACTGAGCCATGTGGGTAACAGAGATAAGAATAATGGGTTAATATAAGCTACAATAGCTAATAAGAAGCATGTGCTAATGGGACAATCAGTTTATAATCTTATGGAGACTTCTGTGTGATTTTCTTTGGGCCTAAACGACTGTGGGAACTGGGCAGGACAGAAACCCTGACAACAAGCAGGCCCTCCTATTACAAGAATCAACAATATATGACCTGTATCATCAGAAGGACCACATCCTTCTGAAGGAAGGACAGGAGTAGGCACTAGAAAGAGACTCTGTCCTCAAGAGAGAAGGCAAGGACTACATTCTCTACTTTGGAGCTAAGGCTTACAGCTATGGCATGCACTTCTCTTTCTGTGTGTGTGTGTGTGTGTGTTCATATTCATGTGTGCATGTGTGGGAAGGGCAGAGATCAACTTTGGGTGTTGTTCTGCAGGTGTTATCTACCCTGTTTTATGAGATAGAATCTCTCACTGGCTTGGGACTAACAGGTTAGACTAGGCTAGTTGACCAGTATAAGCCCCAGGGAACCACCTATCTCCACCTCCCCAGTGTTGGGATTACAAGTACATGCTGCCACATCTGGATTTTTTTTTTAAACTATGAGTTCTGGGGTTTGAATTCAGGTCCTCACACTTGTATGGCAAGCACTTGACTGAATGAGCTCTCTCTGTCTAGCCACTGACTGTGCATTTCTTAAGGGAAGAGACCATGACCTCCTCGTTTTATATCTTCAACACTAAATCTTGCACACAGATTAATGTATTGCGTGAGGAATAAAAAGGAGAACATATATGAAGCAAAAAACCATAAATGCTTTACCTTTTCCTTTCTCTGTATGCATAACAACAGGAATAATCACCAGCAAGAGACCGAATACAATTAACACTGGCAGGATATATAGGATGATGCTGGATGAATTTAGGTCCTTGGCAGCATCTTTAAAGAGAAAATAAAAAGAGGCATGAGGAGGGTGGATGTGTGTGGTAAAGTCAGCTAGGCAAAAGGACCTAACTTCCACATTCCTCCCAGCCTGCTGCTTTCCCAGAGGCCTTTAGTTGACACGGAGCCTGTTTCTATAGAAACAGGGAGCTAAAGAAGATAACATTTCTCCAACCAGAGGCTCCTGGAGAGAGGAGACTGTTACCTCCACAGAGATCCTGGACATTGGTGGGGATCGAGGAACTTTGGCTGATGGGATTCCTGGCCATGCAAATTAAAGTCTTGTCTTTTTCTCCCAGTCTCCAGGAGATGGGGAGGACGGCACCATCATGAGATTCATTGACTCCATGCCCAATGGCTTTCCAGCTATAGGTCACATTCTCTCCTCCCTTGTCCATGGAGCATGTCAGGTTGGTTGTGCAGGTGCCATTCATGTTGTCTTGCCCATTCAAGGTGACTTTGGGCCTTGACAGATACTCTGTAAAAGAGATAGCACAACAGAGGATGGAAGTTAGTTCTGAGCTCAACATCTCTGAGTTACCCTTCTTTACCTTGGACCCGACTCTTGCTGGTAAATTCAGAAAGGGTAAGCAAGTAACAATTCAGAACAGAATGTCTTATTCTTATCTGGGAAAGAGACCTCTTAAGTCTGCTTGGCTCTACCTATATAGCAAGAATAACAATAGCAACTATTCTAGCAGAGATAATCATACAACAACAATGTGGTGACATTCACCACACCTAGATGCAGGGCAAACACTGACCTTACTTGTATTTAAATACTACCCAGTCTTTAGGCAGAGGCTTTTCATTGCTTGTCCTCGGACTTTCTTGAACACACTTTCCTTTATCCTCTTAGGGAGAATAATCATAACGTAGTAACACTTCTCACTAACTTGTGCCTACTCCTTTATGCTTAGAATATCAGCAACAGCTTATCTATCCTAGAGTTTGGTCCATTAAATATTTCTGTTCAAATACCTTTTTCCTCTTCATCCTTCCCCCAGCTAGATTGTCTGCAGATTAACTCATTTCTGTTGCCTTCCACAGTATCTCAATGAAATATAAGCCTGGCTCAAGGTGCATTGCCTAGCTCCTGCAAGCTAGTCTTGGGTCCCTTCTCTTGGTATCTCTGATACTGTAGTTCAGTGCACAGGACAAGTAACTCTTCTGGTAGAGAGAGCTGACTGGTTTGCAAGTTTAACTTCCTGAGTGGTTTCTCTTTCCTCTCTCCCTCTCTGCCTTTCTCTTACTGTTACCCAGGCCATATCATCAGTGCAGGAGTCCCCTGCTCCCTGATCCTTGCTGTGTGATTATCCAAACTTGACTTGAACATCCACTGTATCAGGATGCTCACTACATCCGTATGCCTACCATCCACCATTAGAACCAAGCCTACTTACCATAGACATACAGCACATATTCCTGGGTGAAGGGAGACTCAAGAGATGTACTGTGAATCTCTGCCCGGTAGACACCTGAGTCATTCTTCTTCAACTGGCTAAGTGTCATGGAGTAGCTTCCGTTTGGGAAGACTATCCTTTCTTTGTTATGATTTTGAGGCACTACGACTTTGTCCTTAACTATGATGGCAACAGAAAGTGTCTTGAAGGTCCATACAATAGTGTCAACCTGTTTTCCCGTGAAATTCAGACTGAAGGTCACAGATCCACCAAGGGCACCAACCATCTCCTTCAGAGTTCCAGAAGTTTTTGCTGTCACTGCAGACACAGAAAACGATAACATAAGCTCTTGTCACAAGTTACCACAACCTTTGAGTCCTTGGAAGATTCTGTGACATATCTTCAAGTTCAATAGAAGCAGAACCTCATCCACATTAAGGTGGCATTGAGAACAGACCCTTCTGCCTGCAAGGTCACCTGCCACCACCACACTACATTCTCAGAGACCCCCAGCGGAGTAGTCCAAACTGTGGTAAACTTGAAAGCCCAGCTCCACCCTCGACAGGTTCCTGTTGTTGGGGGAGGTGAGGAGAGACAACTAAAGAAGTTTCTATCTGGGTCTCTTAGGAAAACCGGATTACTCCAGAGATGTTTAGCATGAAGCTGATGAGATAGGCTGCCCAAACCAGAATCACTGGTTCACAAGCATCACCATGGTAATGGGAGGAGAACTAGATGTTTGTAGGGACAGCAATAGTGGACATGTGTAAGGATGACCTCTCTTCTCAGTTTAAGATGCATTAGTAGACTCAAGGTCATCCCCACAAAAAGCTTCTATACTTACATAATATGTTTGTGTGGGAAGAAGAAAAAGGGTGAGTCTTAGTGTTGGGGAGCATTAAGACGCTCACCTCACATGCTAAAAATTGCTGTAGGGTTTTCATTCCACAAGAATTTGTTGCTTTGACTGACACAGTCTTAGCTCACCTGGTAGAGCCTGACTCTGAAGCAGTCATCACTAGTTATGTGACTCCATATGAAAGAATGACTCTTGGTGGAACTTCCAGAAGTCACCAACTCAGTAAGCATTTACAGTGATGGTGACGGGGTAACTCTCTGTAAAAGTCTAAGGGACAAAATCTGGGGCTAGCAAAGGCACTGAGGCAAGAAAATTAAAGCATGTACTATGAACTTTCTTTAGCTGTTAAAGTTCTTAGAGGAGGAAGATTTTTACTTTCGTCAGACACAACAGGATTTACTCCCTTAAGTACAGGTCTGGGGAACCTTCAAAAGTACTGGCTTCTCTTCCTGGAAAAAATTTCCATTTTCAAACATTTTCTCCTATAACTTCTTAGTCGGTGTACATATACTTTACATCCCTGCAATCTTGTCAAAGTATCTAGTTAAATTTGAGTTTTCAAAAAGTTCCTTACTCTTATAATACAAAGGCGGGAATGGTTTTAGACTGCTTTTAACTATCTCAAAGGATGGAAAAGTAGTCCCAGTAAAAGTTACAGACAAAATCAAATGTACTCTGATTTATTTGACCAATTGATGCCTTCATTCTTACATTTCAACGACAGAGACAGAAAGGGTAAATATTTTGAACTCAGGTGAAGATTGGGTATCACTTGCCCTCCAAGTGGGTCAAATTCCTGGACCTTCAAGTAATTTCATTTTCATATTGGTTTGGGGGACTTGTATTACTCACTCCCTTTTATGGTATGTATCTGTCCTTTTCTGAAGGAATAACAACATGCTTGAAGGTGGATACTTTATAAAGAAAAAGTAACTTACAGTTTGGGAGGTTGAAAATCTGAGCGTGTGCAATACCATATGTGAAGCCTTTGGTGAAGTTTCTCTTGGTTGGGTCACAAGATGGCAGAGAAACAGAAGGGAAATCACCCCTGTGCAGAAGAGGCCAAGAATAGATGGGCCTCACCAGAACAAATCTGCTCTCAGCACAGTTAACTTACTCCAAGAAAGTGGGAGCGATTCTGTCTCAGAATAATGGTACCCTCATCACCTAACAGCCTCTGCTAGGCCTTAGCTCTTAGAGGTTTTATCACCTCTACCTCACCACAGCGCTTTTAGTCTCAAACTCACGGGTGTGACAGATCACATCTAAACCATAGCAAAGTGTTTACGGGGCAAACTGAGACCATGGCTTTAGTATGTCAGCATGTGGGCATGCGCTTCAGCCAGGAGGAAGCCCTCTTTTCACTCCCTCACGGTAGGTGTCAACTTTCTCAGGGTAAATATCACCAGATATGAGTAACGTGGAGCAAGGGTGAGGAAAATCTGAAATTCGCTGTCCTTTGTTAGGAGGGAAGTGGAGGATGGCATGGGGCAGAGTGCTCCATGGAGCACCACCACTCACTCTCTTCCTCCTCTCTCCTGCCTCTTCTTATTTTTCCTTTCCTTTTTCTTTTTCCAAAGTTGGCTTCAAACTTGCTATGGAACGAAGGGAGAATGACCTTGAACACTTTTTTTAAAATAAAAAGTATTTTTTTAGGTTTTTAAATTTGACTTTATATGTATCAGTATTTTGTCAACGTGTAGGTATGTATACCATGTGTGTGCCTGGTACCTGTCAAAGTCAGAAGAGGACAGACACCCCCTGGAAATGGAGTTACAGGTGGTTGTGAGCCATCATGTGAGTGTGGGAATCAACCCCAAGTTCCCTGCCAAGAGCAGCAAATTGCTCTTAGCCCCTGAGCTCCAGAGTCTTGACCTCTTGATCTTCCTGCCTCCACCCCCTAAGTGCAACCATCCTCAGATTACTGTTCTATCTTAAGTGTATCTTCAGGATGGAAAAGAAAGTTAACTGAAGGAAACAGTTCCCTGCTATTTCCTAAATAATGGGTTAACGAACAAAAAACAGTGTTGGGAAATTCTAGCCAGTTTAGTTTTATTATCCCAGTGACTGAGAAATGGGATCTAGAAACCAGAGACATTTTTAAAAAATGCTCAAAGTTGAGATGAAACTTTGGCATCATCTTCATCACTTCCAGGCATGGCGCTACAGTTTGCTCATATTTAAGCAGACCGTGTTTGGTATGCTTGATCTTTTTAGGAGCTAAAGAGAGAATTGAGGGCTTGAGCAAGATGGTCATGATCCTTGCGCTCTCAAAATTGCGAGAAATCAGCAGTTAAGCAACAGCACGTGCTATGAGAAGGGAAGTAATGATTGCTGTGGGGATTCCGTGGGGGCGTTTAGTCTGACTTGGAGTCTGGACTCACAAGACTGCTCAACCTTTTGACATCGCGCCATGACAGTCATCTGAAAATTTTGCCCTTGAGAACTGCACAGTAGAGTTACTAGAAGCATCCCATAGTGTTGTAAGTATGTTTCCAATTTCGTGCTGGGCCACATTCCTGGATTTCTTGGGCTCTATGAAGCCCAGTGGCCACAGACGGGATGTGTTTGCTAGAGAATGTATGACTACCAATACCTTCCTAAAGATCTAGGTCCCACGAGACTCACCTACCTCCCTCAGATGCCACTCTCCCACCTGTCCGCAGGGAATGGTGTGACCTGCTTCCTCTGTGCTCCCTTGACCTCTGATTTCACAGCAGCCAAGTGGTTTGGGTAAGTCTGATGGCGCTCAGCTTTAGTGATATTCTCCTCTGGCCCAGTGATTTCCTTAGAGTTATCACATGACCTGAGAGAAGCCTGGGGCTTTAACTCTAAGGCCAAGATAATGTTATAAGGCTATGGAAAATACAAAACCCACTTGCTGTCAATCAACAAGTATCCAGACCTCTTCTCTTTCCTGATCCTCAGTTGTGTGTGTGTGTGTGTACACTCACATGTGCACCCGCACACACATGCACCATATGTGCATCATATGTGCATGTAGGGAGACATATGCTGTGGTGACTGGACACATCATTTTTGAGTGTGTGAATTAGCCAATGACCAGTCTACAGGTGTTACATCCCAGATTACCCTGTTGTGGCATCACCGTGCCCAGAGAAGGATATGATGCCTTCTCTTCCTACCAGCACACTGCAGAATGAAAAAGGCTCTCTGTCTTCAGTGGGAGTCAAGGGACCCAGGACACATTCCAGCTCCTCCACAGTCATAATTCTAGAGACAAACACTTGGTGTCTGTAAGCCAGCCTGATGGACTTGCCTTTGTTGATCTTCAGAACAAGCTCAGGAGATAAGAGTTAACTCATTCCATTTCATAAATGAGGATACCAGGGCTGAGTGACTTTTCCAAAACCACAAAAATGGCAGGGATGTAGCTCAGTGTTAGAGTCCTTGGCAGATGCACATGAGGCCTTTCCAAAACCACAAAAATGGCAGGGATGTAGCTCAGTGTTAGAGTCCTTGGCAGATGCACATGAGGCACAACTTTGATGAACCCCAATTTGAGAGACAGAGGTAGGGGTAGAGATCATCCATTTCAGAGGCCCCCCCTTTTAACATTTACTATTTTGAGTTTCAGTTCTCTGAGGGAAAAACACCTTCAAGTCCTATGAATTTGGGGAGAGTGAATGTGGATCTGAAAGTATTTTGACAAATACAGAACAAGAACAGGTGACAGCATGGTGGGAGGCGCCAAGGGCATTGGTGGGAGGCGCCAAGGGCATTGGTGGGAGACGCCAAGAGCAGAAGGCTCTTTGAGAAGGCTTTCCATTTTTCAAATTTCATGTCTGAGGCATTCAAGAAAATAGTTCACAAAACAGCAGTGGGTGACTTCGTAGTAAGACAAAGGTTTAGTCACCCCTGCAAATCTCCCTGGCAGCCAGTACGGAGAGGCGGAAGGCGCTGGACCAGGAGGCTGTCCGCTTTCCACCTCTCTGTCTTTGTGTCAGGAGCATCATCATCTCTGAGAGACACTTTGGAGCAGAATGAGACATCTCCACCCTCATGTTGCGCCCTTTCATATTTTCACTTCTCTCTCTTGTGACATTCCCCCGGAAAAGGTCAAAAGAACAGTGAACTGGAGCAGCAAGAAGCAGCCCCAGCCCCAGGAGGGCAGGCAGCCCAGGAGGAAAACACAGGGGAGGGGCCTGGCAAAGCTCCAACTGCCTGTCAGCCCAGCCCTTGACAATGCCACAGACAGGACCACACCGGACAGTCCTCCTCATGGAAGTCAAGAACAGAACACCTCAGACCTGGGAGGAATCTTCAGAGGGTAATAATTAGTCTGATTCCATTCTATTTCCCAGACAGGGAGACTAGACTCAGGATAATGTGGGAGGCCACGAACCAAGGCGCTAAAGGCAAGATTTTCCCCTGTACCTCTTGCTACAGTTGGAGTCTCAAAAATCTCCATCTTTCTGGGAACCTTAGGGAGAGGGGCAAAGAACAGAGAGCCAAGGCTTTGGGGTTTGCTCACTGCCAGGGAGGCTACAACCAAAGGTAGAATCACTTACATGTTTCTGTTTGTAAGTGAAAAACACTGCTTCCGTAATAAAGTGGTTTGAAATGAGTGGCCCTTTAGATAACTTCTTTTCTAACATCCCCTGAAAATTGCATTATAAATCAATACCATGGGGTACACACACAACAGAACTCACAAACTTTCCAGTCCCTCACACCCCTTGCCTGACACATCCAGGCTGCCTCATTTGCTTCTTTACCTCGTGTTTGTCTCCCGCTCTCTTCTCTGTCTTTTTCTCTGGTTCTTTGCAGCGATCCCCCGTACCCACCACTCATCTTTGTTTTCCTTAAAGCCATTGTATTACTCGACCATTATGAAATACGCAAAGGAACAGACTGCTGCCCCCCTTACCCTGGTGAGAACAGAAAGGCTGCAAGAGCTAGCCTCGCCGCTCCTGTCAAGTTGTCCAGAGTGGCATCCCATTGGTATTACCACGCCCCCAAACAGTGAGACCTGTTTGTTGATGGTCTTTTCAGTCCCTGACTTGGGCTCCTGTACCTGGGGAAGGAAGAAATGACATCTGGCTCTTGCTGCGGGGGACTCAGTCCAAATGCATTTTTCCTGAACACCTTTCCAAGGTCAGGTTGACAGCTGAAGCTGTTGGTTAGCGCTCGGTGTGTGGGAGACAGCGCCAGCTGTGGACACTCCGTTCCTCCTTTCCCTTGTAATCACGGCGTGATCTTGCCTAAGAAACTCGACCTCTCCCAGTCTGTTTCCTTATCTTTAAGTCCCTGTCTTATAGGTTTGTAAGGAGATGCCCCCCAAAGTACCTTGGGGTATCAGGAACTTAAATGGCCACTATTACTAAATCAATTTGCTTTTATCTATCTGTTAGACACAGAAAAGCAAAGTTCAAAGTACAAAGATGCTCGCTCACAGCAATCCAGTACAAAGTTAAACTAGGAAACTTGCATCCAGGGTCTGTACTGCTTCCACTGCCCTGTCTTTTGGAGGTTCTAGGACAATCTCTGACTCTTTTCAGCCATAGGAGATGTAACCCCAGACTTCCCACAGCCTACTGGAGTAGAATAGCAGGAGACTCAGGTTACATACCTACGGCACTACAGATGTTTCAGGTGAGCACCTGGGCTTTTCAAAGCCCTGGCATGCCCTCCCCCACCTCGTCTTTAAATTCTAGTTCTGGTCACCATTTCCGTTCAGGTAGTATTTTAGAAACAAGTCTGTTTTTAGGGCAACCTACTTAGGGCCAGGTGCTTCCTAGCAATGCAAGATTTGATGAATTCAAGGAGGCGTGACAGACTGTAGATTTGAGTCACTTAGTTTGGTCTGGTATGAGAAGAAAAGGATTGAAAACCCTGTGTGGCTTGGGAGTTATTTTAGGAAGGTTTATTGTGTACAGATATTACATCTATGGAGGAGAGAGAGAGAGAGAGAGAGAGAGAGAGAGAGAGAGAGAGAGAGAGAGAGAGAGATAGAACCCCTCATGGTGGTACCCCATGTGTCAGAGAACACTGGGTATAGTAAAACCTTTCATTATCATCATACCTACGACAGGGTCATCCAGGCACCCAATCCTTCACTTGAGTGAACATAGAGTACCTATAATTAATTAATTTTCTAAGTAGAGGCAGATTGGGTTAAGAGAGAACAAATTCAAATAGTTGCTTCCATTGATTGATCTCATTCCTATGCACCATCATTAAATTTATTTAGACATGTATTAATTAAAGTACATTTATGAATGAATACACAGCTGTATAACTTTACTTCTAACATTGTTCTCAAAAGGAGGGAAGGCTAAAAGAGAGAGACCCTAAAAGAGAGAAGCCCTGAAGCCCAGGGTAGCTTTATCGTTTTCCTTTTAACTCCTGGCAGAGCTGGATCAGAACACAGGACTCTAAAACCCAATTCTTTGTGTCTCTCCTTCCCTGGGGTAGGCAGAAGGGACTTAGTTCCAAGAGCTGCTTCTTTTCTTCTCCTTCCAGATACCAGTGGCTAATCACAACGCCAAATGAGGCAGAGGCTCCAGAGTGGACTCAGAAGCCTGGGATGACACCTCAGGAGGAGGAGGTCAGGGGACTGGACAGGAGAGGGTTAGACTCACCTGGGATCTGACAGAGCACAGAGGTAAAGATGATGAATGTGCAGAAACCAGCCATAGCGTCCTCAGGTTGTCAGTCACTCAGAGGACTTCTCTAGCCTTCAGCTGGGATTTAAATCAGGTGGGAGGAGCCACGTTAGAATGAGTCATCTTCCACGTCACAGCAAGATTTCCAAAAGGAAGGAAAAAATGATTGGCGAGAGTCTTATTTTCTGTTACAGGTAAGGAATCACACGCTTTGTAAAAATTTTTAAATAGAAATGCTATTCCTTTTTTACTTTACCTGTTACTACTTTGGGGGGATTTTTTTCTTTTTATTTATTCTTTCACATCAATGCACATCTATCCTATTCATTTCTCTGTCCCTTCATATCCATCCTCTGGCCTTGCAACCCCCCCCAAAAAAAAGAATAAAATAAAATTTAAGAGAAAAAAGAAAGAAAGAAGGAAAAATAAACAGTCTGGTCACGGAAGCTACAGTGTGACACAGTGAGTCACACAGTAAACCCTGCCATGTATCTTTACTTGCGAATGTTCATTGATCTGATTTGAGGCCTCTGGTTTCTGTTACACTATTGGTGCCGGGCCCTCACTGGAACCTCCTCTTGGTTATTCTGCTATTGCCCTGCGTTGTGGAGATCCTGCAGCTTTGGGGTCTGTGCGTCAGGTCCCTTCACGTGTGCTAGCAGATGACAGATGTTACCGGTTTCTTCTAAGAGACTCAGAAACAGGAAATCGGTTAGATGGGGGCAGGGAGGACAGGAGGGAGCGAATAGTAAATTTAATAAGCTTTTCTAAATGCCAGTTGCTGTGCGAAGAGTACACACATTGTCTTTTTTATTCTTCGTGTAAACCCTATGAATGGAATTCTACTATGAATCCTATTTTACAGTTGAGAAATTATAGTCTAGGTCTTATGACAACAATACTTATGACTTCTTTTGGAGCTGGAGAGATGCTTAGTGGTTAGCAGCGCTTGCTACTCTTCCAGAGGACCTGAGTCCCAGGATTGACATAGGGAGACTCAGGGGATCTGACATCTTCCTCTGGCCTCAGAGAGCACTTGTACACATGACATACTCACATACAGAGACATACACATATGCATGAATAACATTAAAAGTAAATCCAAAGAAAAGTCTCTTTTAACCAAAAGAAACTCCTATGGGAATATAAGAACCAATCATAAGAGTGGGAAAAGATATTTATAATGTTTATATCTATATCTATAGAGATATATATCCTCCATATCAATACAAAGTAGGAAGATAAACCAGGAATGGTGATGAATGACATTAGTTTTGGTCATTGGGAAGCAGAGGCAGGGGAATCTCTGTGAGTTTGAGGCCAGTCTGACCTACACAGTGAGTTCCAGGCCAACCAGTGCTACATAGTGAGACAATCTCCAAAAAAGTTTAGAAAGATTCAAACACTTCATTAGAGGTGTGCCCGAAGGTCGATAAAGAGAAAATACAAAGGAAAAAAATGCAAATAAGAGTGCTTAAAAGTTCAACCGTGGGTGGCATTACTAAAAGTAAAGTATTTTTTAAAAAAGTCTAATGTTTTTTAAATAAAAGGAAAAAATGGCAAGAAAAAAAACCAAAAAGAACAATCGAGCAGTAAATACCAGACCTAAATCCGACTACACTAATACTTGCACTAGGTATAAACAGACAAAACATTTAAATAAAGGAAAGACTATTAAAACAGATAAGAAAAACTCAAGGCTGAAGTCTCCAGTTTACAAGAGCTACACCTTCAGGATACAGATGGGGAGATGACAGGGAAACAAGAAGGCAGGTGTGACGGAGGGACGGGTGGAGACTGCGCACAAGTGTCCTTGAAGGACCAATGTGTAGGAGTGATGCTTGATACAATTCTGGTATAATTTGATATGAAACCAGAAGGCAGGAGAAAATCCCCAAGAGTAGCACTGTGGGGGGAAGAGCAAGGAGAAGCCTGAGCCGGAAAATGGAAGCACGAGTCCAGGTGTGTCCTAGAATGTGAACTTTGCTCACTTCTGTCCCTTGCTGCCCAGTGACAGCGGCACTGACACACAGCACCAGGCTTCGGACTCCAACTTTTGTGGGCATTCTGCCTCTTTCTCATCCTTCAGCAGCCGCCACAATCTCCTACCTCCTCCGCCTTCCTCAGAGCACTGAGCTGTGTTGTCTTTGTGTTTTGTACTTTTGTGTTTTTGTATTGAGGCTGGATCATCCAAGTTAGGTTGCTGGTTGGAATTTGTTTTAAATAGGACTTTTTTTGAAACAAGAATATTCAAAATGGTCAAGAGTGGCCGGGTTGTAATAAGGTTGGAGTGGTATTTTTTTTTTCTCTGCTTGGTTGGCATAATTTAGGGCATCAGACTAGGTCCCAGTACTCCCCTGAAAGTAGAAACTCTCTTGAAAAAAGAAAAATGACCGCTATCAAAGTGAAAGCCCACCAAGAACATATGGTAATAGCCAAGTAACAAACCATCACCTATTACTCTCCACTCATTGTAAGAAGTAAACTAATACTAATAGAACAGAATCACTAAGATATGAAGTCCTATGGATATGAGTAGATGGGAAAAGAGCGGAGTGACTTGTGATTCATATCGGGTTGAGAAAAAAAAGGAGAGGATGGCAAAACTAGATAGAATGGGGGAACAATATGGACAGGGGTCAGGGTGGGGAATGAGGCAGTTTTAGCTAAAGGTAGGATGAAAAGGGAAAGAGAAAGTAATGTAATCTGATTGCCAAAAAGAGCTCCATGTCTTAGGCATCCGGGCCACAGCGACCCTGCAAAGAATAGGACAGCTTATTTTCTTTGGGAAAGCCCATGAAAACAAAAATAAGGATAAAGAAAAGGTGTGTGTGTGTGTGTGTGTGTGTGTGTGTGTGTGTGTGTGTGTGTGCGCGCGTGTGTGTAAGAGCCAGAGGAGAAGAAATAACAGTGAGAGCAAGCGAGAGAAGACAGCAGGACAGATCTGGCCTCCAGCATAGATACTAGGTGTTCAGTGAGGGAGAAACTCACATGAAGGGGAGTGTGGCGTGGGTATATGTGTGAGCGTGAATGAGGTCCTGCCCTTCCACTCTCTGCTTTCTTTGTGTTCTTTCCCGGGTTCCCAGATGCCTGTTACACCCCTGAGTGGTTCTTTGTGAGGCTGGGTCAGAGATGCTGGCCTTGTCTGTGGGAAGTACCCTGGACAGTCCTTTCCAATGTCTGCTGTGTCACTTGGATCTTTGTTCCTATTCCCTTACTGATACTGTATACGCTTCTTTCCCACAATATATGGGGTTCTACCCACCAGGCTTTTGAGTACTCTTAGGCAATACTTGCTTTTGTTTCTTGAAAATGAACTTCACGGCCAGTCTGGGACTTCCAAGCTGCTAACTCAGGCTGTTTTGGAAATGGTGTCTCACCATTGCTGTGGTCAAGAGTTTGCCTGGCATCTCTCCTATCTGTGTCAATACAGAGCACAACTTTTCTTTCCCTTTTGTTTTTCTTGTTAATATCTCTATTACAAGTGCAAAATGAAAGTAGACGCTGGGAGGCGGAGGATGGAATGGTCTAAGTAGGGGTGGGTGGGGTGGGTGGAAGGGAGTGGTAGATGGAGAAAACCAAAAGCAAAGATGGGAAACTTTACCATTTCGTAAGTTCATTTAAAATGTAATAATTAGAACCTGAACAGAGGTACCTTGTATGGGTGGGCAATGCTTCCTTCAGAAGCCATAGGTTATTAAATGAGTCTTCCAATGCCAACTGTAAGATACCTCAACAGTTGTTGAGGTCAGGGAGGTCAAGGGGCCCAAAGACTCTCAAAACAGTACAGCTTCACCACTGCTCTTGGTCGTCCACCAGGATTTGATGGTAAGGCCTATTGCTACAGACATGAACCACACACTTTGATACAGAGCACAAAGAAATCCAGCTGGGACTGAGCTGAAAGCCTCCTCTCTGCCGGCTAGCTCTCACAGCCTAGAAGGTGCTATGCAGGCTACTGGTGGAGAAAAGCCACCGGTAATCTTACGTAGCTTTGAAATCTGAAGACTAGAGTACTGGCCTCCCTGCCAACACGTACCCATTGGTACAGCAGTGGCGTGATCATGATGGGAATAGCCAGCTACTTTCTGTCTAGATCTAAGGCCTGCTTCATGGGAAGGAACCCATGCTTGATGCTGTGAATTTAGTCAAGAACCCGTGGGCTGGGTAAGTCATAGGCCTTCAAGGGGAGCCTATCACCATTGTGATGCTAAATGGGCGTGCTGTTAAACTGCCTTCTAAACACTCCCATTACACCCACAGATTAGTGCTACCTGCAGCCTTGGGAAGAGATGATTCTTGTAGCAGTGGGCAGTAGTTAGTGCAGAGATTCATAACCGATCAAAGTTTCAAGAATAAATGATGGTCGAGTTCTCAGCTTGCATCAAGATGTCTATGTCACCACCACCTCCTCCCTGGGCTCAGAAACATTAAAGAGGAAGGGGTGGAAAGAGTGTAAGAACTGGAAGACAAGGAGGTATGCTGTGAAACCACATCGTCTGATCAGGACACCGCCCTTGCACTCATGACTTCACTGCAGCTGGGGTTACCTGCACAGGTTTGGGCCTTCAACATCTCGTCTCGCAAAGGGGTGATGCTCACGGAGCCCCACCCTCCCCAAGGGACTATTGGTGGTTAATGGTTGTTTGGGGATAACCACTGATGAATGGCCGATGATCTCTAATAACCACCCAGTGCTCATGCGGGTAACCGTAATGAAGTTCAGCGGGTCACACCCACCAAATGGCGTGAAAGTAAGAGTGTGACTTCTCGTGAGGAACAGTTTCAACAAGAGGAAGGTGGACAAGCGGGCAAAGGGTGTGAAGATGACTAAAACTCACCACATTGGTGATGAAACCGTCAACGAATAATACCTTAAGAAAAGTAAAAGCATGCAAAACAACAAAATGTCCGTTACTGAGAGTTGGGTGCAGGTTTCCCGAGGCTCGCTCTTGGGTGCGACTTGCTCCTTCTCTCTCACTTGAAGGTTGGAGCTCCACAAATCCACCAATCCTTCTGGGACAGATTGAAATGCCTCTGTTCTACTTTTATCATTTTCTGTTTTACTTTGCTATCAAACTGGAGATTTTTTGGCTCTTACCTGCCTCTTCTCATGGCTTTAGCCATCTTTACTCAGCTTATTCTCTGGAGAGCCTTCGGGTTATGCCTGCATGTCATCTGTCACCTTCCAAAGACCTACCTAGATACCTTTCCAACTTGGTTCACAGACTGACACTTATTCATTAATCTTGACAGCTCAGTTAAAAGCCAGAGATGTACTTTTCTAAATATGTCTTATTAGCAAACATTTCATTAACAAAGCCAGAATAAGAACCCACCTGCAGTGACATTAGATCCTATCATATCTTATCCTATGATAAACATTATTGAGTCTTGCTTGTTTTCACAACACACCATACAGATGACGACAGTGGAGGGAATAATAGTTACTACAAAGCATTGCGATTATGATTCTAGAAATTCTTGGCAAACAGAATGAAGATGTGAGAGAAACTGTTCATACGAATTGACCCAGAAGGGGCTTGGGTAATTCATGACATAACTTGTTCCTTCTTCCTGTAACTGACTAGACCAAGATTTTTTTGTGACATATGGAGAGAATTTTGAAAGGGAAAGAGGCCCAGATAGTGTCAAATTAGATCATTGAAAAGTCCTGAGGTATCCCTTCAAGGACTACTTGGAGGGAAATTGAAAAAGAAAGACTAAGCTAAGATAAAGGGTAAACTACCTTGGAAAGCTAACTTAAGCTAGCAGCACTAGCCCGCACTCCTTCTTGTCCATGAGATCCCATTCTGTCTTGCTCTCTTTTGTTCTTTATTATGATTCTCTCTTATCGATAAAAAGTGAAATATTTCTAGATTAAATCTTAAGCTTAATTATTTCTTTATCTCCATGTCTCAGGCCATCTTACCCGGTCTTTTGATCTAACACATTCAGTTTTACAACTATCTTTCCTGAATTCAAATTTTATACATGCAGCGACTTCTCAGCATCTGCATGAGGAGGTTTATCCCACATCGGAAGTTTCTTATATACTAAGAAACTTATATACTAACTCTTGCTTTCTCACTCTGAGCCCCTCATTTCACCTGAAATGTCTTCTCTATCTCAGTTAATTGCTGCCAGGTCACTCAGCTTTTCAGGCCAGATACTTGTGACTTTCCTTAACTCCACTCTGTCCCAAATCCAGCTCTCAGCAAATTCCACAGGCTCTGTGCTTTGGTTTGAATATGAGTAGTCTTCCCCAAAGGTCTATGTGGTAAAGCTTTTGTCCTCTGGTGATACTATTGGGAGGTGCTGTGAAAGCTTATGCCTTATGGGGGCTTCTCAAGTTTGGGGGCATTCCAATGCTTCAAAGAGGATGGGAGGCACGATGGTCCCATCTCACTCTTCTCCCGGCTCATGACTGTGAGCAGTTCCCTCCCCCATGCAGTCTCTACCATTGCCTTCTGGTCCAGTCGCAGTTGCCATTCTGAGAGGCCCAAATCAATGGGATCGCCTAATCTTGAATCTGAGCCTCCAAAAACATGAACCAAATAAATCTTTTGTCATAGTGCTAATTACTTCAGGCATTTTATTATGGGAACAAAAAAAATTGCCTTACAAATTCTGCCTTGAAAAAAGAATACCTAAAATACAAGCACATCTCATCACCTGCAATACGTTCAACACTACCTAATTAGTCTCTTTGTCTCTGTCTTGGCTCTCTGAACCCATCAATAGGCTACTGAAGAGGTACGTTTAACATCTCAGCCTATGTTATTTCTTGTTTTGTTGCTTGTCTCTCAGGTATTTTGGAACAAAATGCAAGGTCCTTTCTAGAGTCCCCAGGACATACATGATGACTTTGACTCCAATTGTAACGTCCTCTCCTGAGGCCTGTTTCACACTTGCCATTAGTGTTCAAGAATTCTTAAGTACACCCTCACCTCTATCTTCTGTATTACAAGAAATGTCTCTCTTCTGCTCCTTAGATACCCATATGGCTATCTCTTCTTCAAGATCTATTAAGGCTCCCCCCCCTACACACACATAGAGCATCATTCCCTCATTTCTAAAAACTCTTTATCCCGAAATGCAAATCGAAACAACTCTGAGATTCCATCTTACACCTGAAAGAATGGCTAAGATCAAAAACACTGATGACAACTTATGCTGGAGAGGTTGTGGGGAAAAGGGAACACTTCTGCATTGGTTCTGGGAATACAAACTGGTACAGCCCCTTTTGGATGGCAGTGTGGTGATTTCTCAGAAAATTAGGAAATAACCTTCCTCAAGACCCAGTAATACCACTTTTGGGTATATATCCAAAGGATGCTCAATTGTGCCACAAGGACATGTGCTCAGCTATGTTCATAGCAGCTTTGTTTGTCATAGCCAGAAACTGGAAACAACCTAAATGCCCCTCGACCGAATAAGGAAAATGTATATTTACACAATGGAGTACTACACAGCAGAAAAAAATGACAGCTTGAATTTTGCAGGCAAATGGATAGAGCTAGAAAACATCATTTTAAGTGAGGTAACCCAGACCCAGAAAGACAATTATCACGTGTACTCACTCACAAGTGATTTTTAAACATAAAGCAAAGAAAACCAGCCAACAAATCACAATCCTAGAGAACCTAGACAACAATGAGGACCCTAAGAGAGAGATACATAGATATAATCTAAATGGGAAGTAGAAAAAGACAAGATCTCCTGAGTAAATTGGGAGCATGGGGACCTTGGGAGAGGGTTGAAGGGAAGGGGAGAGGCAGGGAGGGGAGCAGAGAAAAATGTAGAGCTCAATAAAAATCAGTTTTAAAAAATAAAAAAAGGAAGGCGTGGGCTTGTTGAAGTAGGTGTGGGTTTGTTGGAGTAGGTATGGCCTTGTGGAGGAAATGTGTCATTGTGCCTCGGTAGGCTCTGAGATCTCATATGCTCAAGCAATGCCCATTGTGACACACAGTTGCTTCTGTTGCCTGTGGATCAAGGTGTAGAACCCTCAGTTCTTCCAGGACCATATCTGCCTGCATAGTGCCATATCTCACCATGATGATGATGGACTAAACCTCTGAACTATAAGCCACCCATTATGCTTTTCTCTATAAGAGTTGCCACGGGGACCTCAGTTCTCTTCTGCATCTTGAAGGATGGTAGCTGAGAAGCCTGACACAGAATAAACCTGCAGCCAAGAAGGCTGGCAATGATGCCCTGTCATTGGTGCAGCCAAAAAGGATGACCCTACTGTTAAAAAGCCCAAGAAGGAAAACCCCCTTGAAGCTGAAACCCTACCTTGATTAGAAGAATTGGCAGATACTCCTGATCTGCTATGTATTCCAGAAATACAAAAAAAAATATTCAGCTGTGAAAACCAAGGTTGAAAAGAAGAGGAAGTTCTTGCTACTGTCATAAAACCGGTTGGTGGCTACAAGAATGGTGGTACCCGGTGGTTACGCTTCAAAAAATGCCCAAGCACTATCCTACCGAAGATGTGCCTTGGAAACCACAGCAAGAAGCCCTTTAAGTCAGCATGTGAGACAGCTGAGTGCCAGCATCACTCCTGGTACTGTCCTGGTCATCCCCACTGGGCACCACAGAGGCAAGAGAGTGGTTTTCCTGAAGCAGCTGGACAGCGGCTTGCTACTCGTGACAGGACCTCTTGCCCTCAACAGAGTTCCTCTGCAAAGAACACCCCAGAAGTTTGTCATCACCACCTCTAAAATAGTTGATATCAGTAAGGTTAAAATCCCCAAACACCTGACTGGTACTTCGAGAGGAAGCAGCTGCGCAAGTCCAGGCACCAGGAGGCAGAGGGAGATCTTTGACACAGAGGGAGAAGAGCAGCGCAAGGCTGATCACAGGCACCAGGAGGTGGAGATCTTTGACACAGAGGGAGAAGTACAAGATTACAGAGCAGCGCAAGGCTGATCACAGGCACCAGGAGGTGGGGATCTTTGACACAGAGGGAGAAGTACAAGATTACAGAGCAGCGCAAGGCTGATCACAGGCACCAGGAGGTGGAGATCTTTGACACAGAGGGAGAAGAGCAGCGCAAGGCTGATCACAGGCACCAGGAGGTGGAGATCTTTGACACAGAGGGAGAAGTACAAGATTGCAGAGCAGCGCAAGGCTGATCAGAAAACTGTGGACTAGCAGCTTTTTCCAAAGATCAGAGCTGTTCCTCAACTCCAGGGCTACCTGAGATCTCAGTTCTCTCTGACCAATAGGATGTAGCCTCACAAACTGATTTTCTAAATTGCTAACAACCTAATTAAACAGTTTCATGAAAAAAAAACCTCTTTATCCCCCCTTCTTGCCTGATTATTTTCATCACAGGATCCACTGTAGTAAAATATAAAAAGTATCAAAAGAGAGACATTGTTCTCTTTGCTAGTTTCCATATTTCCCCAGCTGCTGGTCCAGAAGGTACATACGCTGGCTGAATGAGTCCCAAACGATGAAAGCTGGGCAGGCATGAATGGTCCAGCACAGCCTTCATCTTGGAGAAGAAAATCAGAAGCATGAAAGGGCAGGCTTCCCAGGGCCCTGGGGTCCATCTTTTGTGAGACTAGTTTGGTGAAGGAGAGAATGTGGGAGGAAATTCAGAAATTTCAAGATTCTGGGAAAAAAGTGTTTTGAAACAAGGATCGAATGCTTGTGTGTTTGGGAGTGGGGCTTACCACGTATCATAACAAGGACCCATGCTGCTTGTCTGAAACCGTGGCAGTAACTTGAGTTTGTAAAAAATCATTTTAGTCGTCACTTGTTTCTCGAAACACATATAGGGTACGAAAGAAGGAATAATTCATAAAGAAAAGACACATTTCCTACTGTTCTGGAGGCTGGGGAGTCCAACGTTGAAATGCCTGCGCGGGGGGGGGGGATATCTTACTGTATTGTCCTGTGTTGACAAGTGAAAAAGAGAAGGGAGGGAAGGAGAGAGGAAGTGGGAGAGAGAAAGGAAAAGAGAGAGAGAGGGGGGAAGAGAGAGAGAGAAGAAGGGAGGGGGACAGGAAGGGAAAAGGGAGAGGAAAAGGTGCAACATAATTACAAAGCAAAAGGCAAACCCATCCTAGACACGGGAAAGTTAAAATGTATGTAAGCATTATTTAAGTACTACAACGTATATACTGTGTGTAAGTATATAAGGTTGCCTGCCACAACCTGCTGCCTTGCTTCTTTGACTTCTTGTCTCTCCATCTGTGTGGGATGGGAGTGGTAATGCAGGGTAGCTCTGAAGAGCAGTATTTCAGTGACTAAAAAGTAGATGAGGGTCCAGGATTCCAATCCAGGAGAAGGTCCTGACCTTGGGTAAGATGGGCTTCCTTATGTTAACATGATCTAGATATTTCCTCATAAGTGTGCATGTGTTCTAAGTGTTTGTAGATCCCGTCAAGTTGAAATATTAACCTTCACAGTCTCCTATTTTTTATTTGACATTGGGCAAGTTGACTTTAATGAATATTCCATTTCTTAGTTTCCTCATCCGGGAAATAAGTACGGTTGTAATTCCTAGTCATTAAAGTTGGAAATAATAAATGAACTCATACATATTAAAAACAGTAAAATGGACTACCTCCTGATAAAGCTTCAATAACATTAGCTATCATTTAAATAGTTTTAGATTTATTTTATTTCGTGTGTGTGTGGGTTTTGCTTGCCTAGATGTGTGTATGCCACATGCACGCAGTACCCACAGAAAGTATCAGAACCTCTGAAACTGGAATTGTGGATGGTTGTGAGCTATCATGTGGATGCTTGGAATCAAACTCAGGTCCTCTTCATGAGCAGCTCTTAATGGCCTAATTGTTTATATAGCAACAAAATTCGCTATTATTTTTAAATCATTTTAATAGCTTTTGCTAACTTCTTATCAGATCTCAGGTTAGGTGCTATGTATCAATGTATTAGCAAGGCTCAATCATTGTACTTAATAGGGAAAGCTGGTGAACCACACACCTGAGTCTTTCTCCACTTGCCTTGTCCTCCGTGCCGTTCTAGCTTCTTCCCATGGCAAAAATAAAATTACCTGGCCCCCAATGCCAGTCCCAGTAACTTGTGCAGTAGCTCTCTCCATCCCCCCATCTCTGTCTCCCTCTCTCTCTCTCTCTCTCTCTCTCTCTCTCTCTCTCTCTCTCTCTCTCTCTGTGTGTGTGTGTGTGTGTGTGTGTGTGTGTTTGTGTGAATCCGTGTACACAAAAGGCCAGGTTTAGATGGGGTGGTTCAGGAAGGTCTGTGGGAAATTTGCAGGTACATGTGTGGACAGGTGCAGAAGTCTCCATTATAGGTACTCCCATAAGAGTGAAACTTAGCATAGAATATAGAATCTTAACATTTTTCCCAGTTGCCTAGTAGCTGATACAAACAGATCTAGAGAGCATTTCGGGCACTATGTTGTGGAAACTAAGGGTGGTTTTGCTACAAAAGGTCACGCTAACACATTAAGCTGGGGATAACACTAAATTAATGCTGAGAATGCAAAGCATATTAGAACTCCCGTCTCCCTCCACACATACACGGTTCTGATAGGCCATGATGGGCTCTGGTCTCACATCAATCAAAAGTAACTTTGTGGCTAAGGTAGGCAAATATATGCAGAGTTGCAGTTAGAGGAAAGGCTCAGAAGGTGAAAGCGCCAGAGATTACAGAACATAACATAAAGTCTGTCCTACGACAGATGCAAATCTAACCAACGGCATCCCGGCTGAGTGATCACTTTGCTCATATGGCTCTCTCTGCAGGGCGTGCCATCTGTACCCTTTGACCCGATTTTAGACACATCCACGACTCCACTTCATCATGTGTTTGGACATTTTCCTTTTTGCAACCTTTCTTCTTACTCAGGTGCAACTCTGCAATTCCCCTTCTCCAAGCATGTTCGTTCACCAGACACATCCAGGCACCCCAGTCTTTCTAATCACCGCTAAAGTCCTGCCTTTGCCCCACAACCCACATTCCCGAACTTCCCAGTGCAGACAGGAGATGAATCAGGCTCTGTGCCTCCGACGCAGGTTCTCAATCAATCAGTGTTCTGTGTCCCTACAGTGCCACAGACTCCTCAGAGGTGTGATGTCTAACTCCATGCACACATTTTTATTTTGCTTGTTAGTGAACTGATATGATCATGTCTGTGATATGCCAGCTTCTGTTCAGAAAATCATATAAAGAAGCGTGAAGTTTCTGCTAAGACATAAGACATTATGTTAAAGCTAGCACAATACCCATATATGTTTACCTCCTAAGAATACCACAGAACCATCTAACTTGCGACTGGACTATTCAAATAAATGGAGCAGTGGAGAAAGACCGAGGGAATAGTGTAGTAACTGAACATGTGGCAGTCAGTGGCTGGAGTCCTTTGCTCTTCCTGGATGGAATCGTGATTCACAGGAAGAAGATGTGTGAAGACTTGGTCCCTAGCAGTTTTTGCTTCCCTGTGTTTGACAACAGCTGCCTGTTTCTGCCTGTCTGGCAGCGCCCTCTAGTGTTCAAATTCAGGGCAGTCCTTTGGTATCAAATCTTTGCCTTTTTTTTCCAGACAAATCTTTATTAAAATCTTATACCACAGTAGTAATACATTCAATACAGAGAATACATATGCTAAGACATGTGTTTTTTTACTCTCACTTCATTTTCCAGGCTAGAAGACACAGTGCCTTAAAGAAAAGGCAAAATTTTTATCATTTATATAAAAATCTATATTACATATATGTAAGCAATATATGGATATAGATATGCTGGAAAATATATGTGTATACACATGCATATATGTGTATACATATGAAAGGCTTACTTCACCAAGAACAGTATTTTTTTAAAAAAGAAAACAAACTATCTTTTTTCACTCTACATACCAATCCCAGTTCCCACTTCCTTGCCTCCTCCCATTCCCTCCACCTTCCTCCCCACCCCACACCCCCACCATCCACTTTTCAGAGAGAGGGTAGGGCACATTGCTTTGAGGAAGCACCAAGGCTCTTGACTTGCTTCTTGACAGCAGGCAGTGTTAGAGTTCTCAGACTGGGGTCCAGGTCTCTTGGCACTAAAGACTGACAGTTCTCTGCTCTTCTGGTAAGGAAGGTCTGGGGTCCTATTCTGGCTCTGACAGCCTTTCGTCGGTGTTCTGCACTCTCTGCCTGTGTCTCTAATTCTTTCTTGTTTCCTAACCTAGCAGCTTTGAAGTATTCAGTTGTTCACCGCCTCCACCTGTATTAAAAACAAATTCTTTTCTCATACAATATATCCTGATTGCAGTTTCCCCTCCCTCTATTCCTCCAAGTTTCTCCACACCTCCTACCCCATCCAGATACATTTCCTTTCTGTCTCTCATTAGAAAAGAACAGGCCTATGAGGATGCTGGACTAAAATCTGTTAAATGATGTAAACAGGCAAATTGTATACTACATGAATTATTTATCAATAAATATTTTATAAAACTTAAAAAAGAACAAAAACATAACAAAATAAAATATAGTAAGATAAAACAAAAACCACTACATTGAAGTTGAACAAGGCAAACCAACAGAAGAAAAAGAACCACAAAACCACATGACTCAGAGACTTATTTGTTCATGTGCTCAGACGTCCAATAAAAATACCAAACTGAAAGCTACACTGTGCATGCAGAGGACCTGGTGCAAACCTGTGCAGGTCTTGTGTTTGCTGCTTCAGGCTCTGTGACTTCATATGAGTTTTGCCTAGCTGATTTAAAGAGACTTATTTTCCTGGCATCCACCATCCCCTCTGGCTCTCATACTTCCGCCTCCTCTTCTGCCAGTCCCCTGAGCTTTGAGGAGAGGAATCTGATGGAGACATCCCAATTAGAGCTGTGTGCTCCAAAGTTTCTCTCTTTACATAATATCTGACTGTGGGTCTCTGTATTTGTTCCCTTCTGTTGCAGGAGGAGGCTTGCCTGATGATGGCTGGATAAGGCACCAATTTATGAGTATAGCAGAATATCATTAGCAGTCATTTTATTGTTGCTTTTTCTTTCTTTATAGACCAGTAGGTAGGTCTCGGTGCAATCTAGTCTCTGGTTCTTCGTCAGTCACCCGAGCAGTGTCGGGTACGGGTTCTATTCCATGGAGTGGGCCTTAAATCAAATTAGACATTGGTTGATTAACCCCCACACGCTTCGTGCCACCATGGCCCTAATATTTTACAGGCTGGACAGATTATAGATCAAAGGTTCCACGGCTGCATTGGTGTTCATGTTTCTCTCTTAGTGGCCTGCAGAGTGCCTTCCCATACCAAAGACACAAGAACACGCCGGTGCAGGCTTTATGTAGGCACCAGTTCACCCTCTCCGTGAGCAGTGAGTCACACGGGTGCCGTCTCCAGCAATGCTGCCCTGCTGTCTGTTTGGAGAGGGCAGCCCGTTGTCTCGGTAACAACCTGGGTTGTTTAGAGGTTTCCATGGGACCCTTTTGGGCCAACACTCAGTCCTGGTACTGGCAACTTCATTTGGTGACAAGACCTGGTGTTTCCCCCATTATTTGGAGACTTCATTAGGATTGTCTTCATATATTTTAGGAAGTTTCCACTGCACTAGGTGGCTATGCGACCCTCAGTTCTAGCTGTCTCTCCCTGCATTCCCTCCCTCAACCCTGTCTCTCCTCACCTCCCAACCTGATCCTCCCTAGTCCATTACCTATTACCCTAGTCCACCCATGAAATCTATTTTGTTTCTCCCTCCCATGGAGATCCGTGTGTGTGTATTCCCCCAGTCCACTTCTCTGTTCCTAACCCCTCTGGGTATATAGATTATAGGCTGCTTACCATTTATTTAATGGGTAATATCCACATATAAGCAAATATATACCACATTTATCTCTCTAGGTCTGGTTTACATCACTCAGGATGAGTTTTTTATTTCCATCCATTTGTCTCCAGATTTGTTGTCATTTTTTATTACTTTATAAATAATACCAATTAAAATTTCCACTTCCTCCCCTCCTCCCACTTCCTTCCCACTCTTCCACTCACCCTCCCCTTCTTCCCCTCCAGAGAGAGGGCAGGATACCTCCCTCCAAGGCCGTCCCCCTCCACCCAGGCTTAGGAAGGTATGCATCCAAATAGAATAGGATCCCAAAACGCCAGTACATGCAGTAGAGATAAATCCCAGGGCCATTATCATTGGCTTCTCAGTCTGCCCCAATCATCAGCCACATTCAAAGGGTCCAGTTTAATCCCATGCTTGTTCAGTCCCAGTCCAGCTGGATTTGGTGAGCTCCCATTAGATCAGGCACACTGTCTCAGGGGGTGGACCTTATGGTCCTGACTTCTTGCTCATATTCTCCTTCCTTCCGCTCTTCAACTGAACCTTGGGAGCTCAGTCCAGTGCTCTGAGGTGGGTCTCTGTCTCTATCGCCATCCGTCACCAGATGAAGGTTCTATGGTGATATTCAAGATATTCATCAGTGTGACTACAGGACAAGGTCAGTTCAGGCACCCTCTCCCCCACACTGCCCAGGGTCCTAGCTGGGGTCATCCCCGTGGATTCCTGGTAACCCCTGTAAAGCCAACCTTTTTGCAAATCCCAAAATGGCTCCCTCAGTTAAAAAGCAGTTGAGTATAGCAGGTTTTCTCAGACCACCAGCCCCCAAATCATGACACAGAGACTTACTAATAGTTATAAATGCTCAGCTTTGACTTGGGCTGATTTCTTGCTAGCTCTTATAACTTACTTTAACATGTTTCTCTTCATCTACACTTTGACTCGTGACTTTTTAACTTTCTCTCATTCTGTGTGTCCTACTCCATGTCTAGGTGGCTGGCAGCTGCCTGGCTAACTGACCCCCGGCATCTCCCTCGTTCTTTTCTCTTTTTTCTCTTCTCTTCCTCTCTTGAGCATAGATTCCTTTTCCTACTTATTCTCTGTGCCTGCCATCCCTGCCTATCCCTCTACGGCCTAGTTATTGGCCATTCAGCTTTTTTTTTATTAGACTCTCTCTTGCTGTTTTTTTATTACCTTATGCAAGCAAAGCAGCACTTCTTTACATCTTTAAACAAATGCAGCATGAACAAATGTAACACATCTGCCTAAAGTAATATTCCACAACATAAACAAATGTGACTCATCTTTACATAGTTAAAGTAATATTCCACAACAGCGGAATAATCCTCCATTACATAAATGTACCACGTTTTTTATCCATTCATCTGTTGAAGGATATCTATGTTGTTTCTTGTTTCTAGCTATTATGAATAGAGAAGTAACGAACATGACTGAGTGAGTAGCCTTGTGGTAGGATAGAGCTATCTATATCCTTTTGGTACATGCCCAAGAGTAGAATAGTTGTATTTTGAGGTAGGCTGGTTTCCAGCTTTCTGAGAAACTGACATACTGATTTCCATAGTTACTGTATGAATTTGTACTCCCACTAGTAATAATGCATTTTTCTCTTATTTCACATCCTCACCGGCATGAACTGTCATTTATATTATTGAACTTAGCCGTTCTGACAGGTGTGAGATGGAATTTCAAAGTAGATTATATTTGATTTGCATTTCCCTGATAGCTAAGGATGTTGAGCATTTCTTTAAGTGTTTCTCAGCCATTTATATTTCCTCTATGGATAATTCTCTATTTAAATCCTTACCTCATTTTTAAATTGGATTATTTGGGTTTTTTTTTGCTATCCAGTTTCTACACACACACATATATATGTGTATATATACGTATATATATATTAGTCCTCTATAAGATGTTGAGTTGATGAAAAATATTTTCCCATTTTATAACCTGCATCTTTGTTCAAATGATGTTGTTCTTAAAGAAGCTTTTCAATTTCATGAGGTCCCATTTATTAATTGTTGATCTTGTTGCCTGCGCTATTGGTGTTCTGTTCAGAAAGTTGTCTACTGTGGCAATGAGTTCAAGTTCAATTCCCTACTTTTCTCTTCTATCAGGTTTAATTGCCTAGTTTTATGTTGAGGTCTTTCATCCACTTAGACTTGAGTTTTGTGCATGGTGATGAATATGGATCACCTTGCATTCTTCTACATGCAAAGATCCAGTCTGACCAGCACCATTTGTTGAAGATGCTGTCTTTTTTTAAGTGCGTATTTCTGTTTTTTTTTTATAAAAGGAAAAAAAAACAAAACCAGATGTTCATAAGTGTGTGGGTTGGTGTCTGGGTCTTCAGTTTGATTCCATTAGTCAATGTGTCTGTTTTTACACCAATACCATGCTGTTTTTATTGCTGTCACTTTGTAATACAACATGGAATCAGAAATGGTGAGGTCTCCAGCAGTTCTTTCATTGTTCAGGATTGTTTTAGTTATCTTTTCGACAGCAAGAGAGAGTTGAGTAGCTGCCAGTTAGGGAGTCTAACTGCTCTCTCCTTAGCATCTTTGCTTGTTTACAAAACAGATGTCAGAAAGAGTTCTTACAATATAAACTTATCATAAAGTATTGATTTCCACACACCTCAATAATGCTTTATTGACTCTTAATACCTTTCAACTGTCCAGGGAAGGATAGATTTTCCTAGTCATCTCAGAAGCAATTTGATTTATCTCATATATAACATGAAATTACCACCAACACAGAAAACAGAAAGTCACTCTCTAGTCTCCCCATTATACATCTGATGACTGGGCTCGTGTTCATTCTGTAAGATCTGAAAGGGGTATTACTTCCTAGGCTCTCCCGCCCTCCAAAAATTTGCTAAAGCTAGCCGACTGCAACATTATGGGACAGCCCTCCAGATTTCCTTATTTCTGACATTAACTCACATGTTGAGGGACTGCCCCAAACCATAGTCAAGTTACATAATTCAGTAGAAGGGACTCGCATGAGTTACAGAAAACTGATACTGTGGTTTGGGTTAATAAGGTTGGCTTATAACCAAGGTTATAAACTAAAGGCTAAGGCTACTGAAGGGAAGAGACACTGGAGCTGAGTTCAGGAGGGTTCCAAAGACATAGATTCCAATTTCCCTCTGCTCGTGGACTTGCCAAGAACGTTAACTTTTTCTTTAAAAAAAATCCATTTTGCATACCAATCCCAGTTCCTTCTCTCCCTCATCCTCCTACTCCTCCCACCTTCTCCCGACCCCACCCCTCATCCACTCCTTAGAGAGGATAAGGCTTCCTATGGGGAGTCAACAAAATCTATCACATCACTTGAGGCAGGACCAAGGCCGTTCCCCTGTATCTAGGCTGAGCAAGGTATCCCTCCATAGAAAATGGACTCTCAAGAGCCAGATCATGCACGAGGAATAAATACTGGTTCCACTGTTAGTGACCCTATAGACTGCCACACCCAGAACTGTCATCCACATTCAGAGGGCCTAGTTCGGTCTTATGCAGGTTCCCCAGCTGGCACTCCAGAGTCAGTGAGCTCCTACTAGCTCAAGTCAGTTGTTTCTGTGGGTTTCCCCATCAGGATCTTAGCCCCTTTGCTCATAATATTGTTCCTCCCTCTCTGTAACTGGACTCCAGGAGTTCAGCACAGTATTTAGCTGTAGCTCTCTCTGCATCTGCTTCTATCGGTTTCTAGATGAAGGTTCTATGATGACAATAAATATATTCATCAATCTGATTGAAGGGGAAAGGCAATTTAGGCACCCTCTCCACTGTTGCTTAGATTCTTAGCTGGGGTCATCCTTTTGGTTTCCTGGGAGTTTTCCTAATGCTTGGTTTCTTGCTAACCCCACAATGGCTTCCTCTTTCAAGGTATCTCTTTCCTTGCTCTCCCTTTCTGTCTTTTACCCAACTTGATCTTCCTGACCCCTCATGCTCTCCTTCCTGGTTCCTATTTCCCCTCACCATGCCCCCCAATGCTGCCAACTTGCTAAGGAGAACTTGTCTACTTCCCTTTCTGAGGGAGATCCATATATTCCTTTCTGTCTTCTCTGGGGTTGTGGACTGTAGGCTAGTTAGCTTTTTTATGTATAATATCCACTTATGTGTGTGTGTGCATACAATGTTTGCCTTTCTGTGTCTGGGTTACCTCACTCAGGATGTTTTTTTTCTAGTCCAACCCATTTACCTGCAAATTTCAAAATGTCAATTTTTTTAACCACTGAGTAGTATTCCATTGTGTAAATGTGCCACATTTTCTTTATCCATTCTTCAGTTGAGCATGTAGGTTGTTTCCAGGTTCTGGCTATTACAAATTATGGTGCTATGAACAGAGTTAAGCAAATGTCCTTGTGATATGGGTTTGCATTCTTTGGGTATATGCCCAAGATTGCTGGATTTTGAAGTATATTGATTCCCAAGATTTTGAGAAACCACCATTCTGATTTCCAAAGGGGCTGAACAAATTTGCACTCCCACCAGCAGTGGAGGAGAATTCCCCTTGCCCCACATCCTCTCCAGCATAAGCAATTATTGGTGTTTTCGATCTTAGCCATACTAACTGGTGTAAGATGGTGTCTCAGAGTCATTTTGATTTGCATTTCCCTGATGGTTAAGGATATTTAGTATGATGTGGGAGTGTCATCTATCAATCTGTTGATTTCATTGGTTAAGCAATAAAGAAACTGCTTGGTCCTCATAGGTTAAAACATAGGTGGGAGGAGTAAACAGAACAGAAGGCTGGGAGAAAGAAGCTGAGTCAGGAGTCGCCATGATTCTCCCACTCCGGGCAGATGCAGGTTAAGATCATTCCTGGTAAGCCAGCTCGTGGGCTACAGCAGATTATTAGTAATGGGCTAGTCCAGGTGTGAGAGCTAGCCCAGAAGAGGCTAGATAGAAATGGGCCAAGCGGTGTTTAAAAGAATACAGTTTCCGTGTAATTATTTCGGGCATAGCTAGCCCTGGGGGCAGCCGAGTGCCGGGGACGCAGCCCCGCCGCTCTAATTACTACAGATGGCTCCCAGACGTGATGGACTAAATCCACTTAAAAAACCTGAGAAGGCTTTAAAAATAAGGAAGAGAGAGTTTAACACAGATTTTTGCTGTTTGTTGGTGGCGTGCTGTAGAGAGATTTCCTGATTCAGCAACAGCAGCATAAAAAACGCTGCGTCATTTTAAAGTGCAGATTCCTGGGGCTGTGCTGCCAGCGTGAACTCTGGCTTTAAAGCATTTCAAAGGCTTTTTAGGGGACTGGATGTTTCTGTTCCCGCTTGAGATCGGAAGGAGAGTGCTCTCAGACCTTTCTGATGGCTCAGCGCTCCCCGCCTGCACCTGGGCAGACGGCAGAATCAGGCTTAGGCAGGCGGAAGGGCATGGCGTGTTTTCAGACTGCGCAGTGCTCTGCGTGTCAGATTTGGCTGTAACTTGGATGAAAAGAATTTCTGTGCTGCATGCTCAGTCTCAGAATTAAAGTGCTGAGTGCCACTCCTACCTGGTGGCCCCAGAGCTAGCACAAAATGGTATGTCCTCCATTTTGAAATTTTCCTGACTCAGCAGCAGGAAAAAACTGGCTGTTTTAAAATGCCGGCTTTCTGGGCTGTGCCGCCATTGCGATCTGTCTCCTGCGGGAGACAGAGCTTTTGAATGGACCATTTGGAGTGAAGTGCTACGATTTGTTTGATGGCAACTGGACTGATGTGTGCCTAAAAGGGGGACATTGCATGCCGCAGCTCAGAGGCACAAGCAGCTCTGCCATGCTAA
This sequence comes from Microtus pennsylvanicus, assembly GCF_037038515.1. NCBI lineage: Eukaryota > Metazoa > Chordata > Mammalia > Rodentia > Cricetidae > Microtus > Microtus pennsylvanicus. The sequence goes on from NC_134588.1 coordinate 91,502,706, forward strand.
TGGTGCAATGCGCAAGGATCAGAGGCACAAGCGGCTCCGCCATGTTGGACTGGGCGGGGCCAGCAGGCAGTACCTGTTTTTGACCTAGGAATGTCACAGCTTAGATTCTTAAGCGCCTAGTGATTTAAAGGCGCAAATCAAAAGTGCTCCTGGAGAGTAAAAAATTGCAGATTCACAATAGGACAGATTCAGACCACTAAATGAGTCACACTGTTGGATGAATGTACATAGGCTTGAGAGAGGGAAGAAAAAGAATATAGAGAATAAAGTTAATGGTTAAAAAAAAAGGTAAAGTCTTTAAAGAGACAGAGTACAGATAGTTAAGAGATTAAAAGAAATAAAGAAAAATAAGCCACTTAAAAATGGAAAATTCACAGAGAGTCTGGATTATGTACATTGTGTTTTCTTTAAAATTTTTGACTGTGAAGGAGCTAAGTACAGACAGACATTTCATTACATGGGCTGCCAAGCTAAACCAGAATGGATATAAGGGTATTACGATTTCAAAATTTGGATCTAAGGATATGATGCTTTGGAGAGGGTCTTCTTTTGTTTTCACAGAGGACCAGACCCTGTGGATTGCATCTATCCCGATATGGTATGATAGACCACGACCTCCTGAAAAGTTTCTGTGAACATCTTCAGAAAATTGCTTCGCTCAACTGCCAACTGAGATGAAACTAGCACACAGGTTATACCATGAAAGACCTAATTAACAATGCCCCCATTCAGCAGGAAGCAGTTTGGAGAGAAAAAACTGTGCCCATGTTCCCAAATATGGTTTATAAATGTTCTTTTACATTTAAAGGGGGAAATGATATAGGTATGAATAATTTGCATTTGTATGGATTTTACAGTCAATTTTGTTATATGTATATGTATTTCTGATCTTGAATAAGGTATTGTGATTGTGTAGTTCATTTTTAAAATGTAATGTATAATAGGAAATATAGGTTGCTAATGGATAATCATAGATGATAGTAAAGTTTGTAATCATGTTATTTAGATTTTCTAGATATATAGAGATATATTTCAGATAGGCATTCTTCATATCTCTCAAAGGCTACAGAATTTGGCATTTAAAATATTTTAATAACTTAGGACTTTTCATGACAATGAGACATGTCTGCTCCTGGCGGCACCAATCTACTTCGAGAGGAAGATGGGCATCGAAGAGGATCCTTATGGAGCTTGATAGCCATTTGGGCAAGAAACTGCTCTTGCCTGGACTGTTGCATAAACTGGACACAAAGAACCCACAGAGAGAGGACTGCTGAACTTGCCTAAAGGTGAGATGGTCTTTCGGGGTTCCTGACTCATGAAAGAGTCTGCGAGACATTCTGCAGGATACAGCAGAAAGTTACTGAACTGTCTTTGGAATTTCCTGCTTGATGAAAATGTCTGCTGGATACTTTGGGCCTGAAGGCTGAAGATGGATGCCCCAATGGTACAAAAGAACTTTGGGTGGCTGTCCAGGCAGTGAGATGTCTCTGTCATTTCTAGAGTTTTCTTATTTCTTGTTTACTTAGGTAGTATTATATCCTTCTGGAGTCTTTGATGGAGTTGAAGAATGAATAGATAGTTATAGTTTTCCTTAGTTATGATAAAAGATAAAATAGATATAAATATTGTAACTGTAATTCTTGCTTGATAACTGTTTTGCTATATGTAATTTTGCTATGTTAAAGTTAAAGCCTTCCTTTTTTTGTTTAAACAGAAAAAGGGGAAGTGATGTGAGAGTGTCATATATCAATCTGTTGATTTCATTGGTTAAGCAATAAAGAAACTGCTTGGTCCTCATAGGTTAAAACATAGGTGGGAGGAGTAAACAGAACAGAAGGCTGGGAGAAAGAAGCTGAGTCAGGAGTCGCCATGATTCTCCCACTCCGGGCAGATGCAGGTTAAGATCATTCCTGGTAAGCCAGCTCGTGGGCTACAGGAGATTATTAGAAATGGGCTAGTCCAGGTGTGAGAGCTAGCCTAGAAGAGGCTAGATAGAAATGGGCCAAGCGGTGTTTAAAAGAATACAGTTTCCGTGTAATTATTTCGGGCAAAGCTAGCCGTGGGGGCGGCCGGGTGCCGGGGATGCAGCCCGCCGCTCCAACTACAACATTAGTAGTTCCTTAAGTGCCTTTTAGTCATTACAGATTCCTCTGTTGAGAATTCTCTGTTTAGATCTGTACCCCATTTTTAATTGGGTTATTTGATATTTTTATATTGAGTTTCTTGAGTTCTTTCAATATTTTAGAGACCAGCCCTCTGTCTAAAGTGGGGTTGGTGAGTATTTTTCCCCATTCTGTAGGTTGCTATGTGTCTTGTTGACTATGTCCTTGACTTTTTTTTGACATGTGGCTGCAGGCACTTATTTTCCACTGCAGAAGCACACACCAAGTCTAGAGTTAATGTTGGGATGCTGTCCTGAGGGCATTCTTAGATTCTTACGGCTAGTCTCAGTGTTCAGCCCTTCAGGAATCTGAGCAGATAGTGTATGTGATCCAAAACCCTTACATCGAATCATTTTGCTTGCTAACTTATGTGATCCAAAACCCTTACATTGAATCATTTTGCTTGCTAACTGGAGCAAATCTCTGCCATACATACACAGCTCCATCAAGCATGATATTTCAAGGACTCATATCGTTTCTCATAGCCTAAGGACAAATGTTAGTCCTCTCTTTGGGTAAAGTTATAAAGTTACTTTTTTATTACTATCTCCTTTCCCTCATCTTCTCCTCCTCTTCCTTGTCCTATTTCCCATCACTTTGTCTCTCTTCCCCCTCCCCTCTCTGACTACCTTTGGATTACATTCCCAGTTCCAAGGTAATGTGCTTTTTTAAAAAGAGCAATACGCACTCTTTTTAAAAAATAATCTATTTCTTTTTATTTTATGTGCATTGGAGTTTTGCCTGCATGTATATCTGTGTGATTGTGTCCTAGGAATTATAGATAGCTGTGAGCTGCCATTTGGGTCCTGGGACTTGAACCTAAGTTCTCTGGAAGAGTATTCAGTATTCTTAACCACTGTGGAATCTCTCCAGCCCCTGATAATTTATTTATTTTTATTTTATGTGCATTGTTGTTTTCCATGCATGTATGTATGTGTCCAATCTTCAAATTACAGACAGTTGTGAGCTGTCATGTGGGTGCTGGGAATTGAACCCAGTCCTCTGGAAGAGAAGTTGGTGTTCTTAACTGCTGAGCCATCTCTCCAGTCCTGGTAATATTATTTACTATACAGATTCTTTAAAAGCATTGGTTAAATATCCTCTCCTCAAAAGTTAAGCATATTGAAGTTATTTGGCTTTCTAAAGCAAAATGCAGTGAATGGAATAGCTTATATATAATAGAAATTTATTTCTCACAGTTTGGTGGCAGGTGAAATACAAGATCAAGATGATGCTAGATTTTGTGTCTGGTGAAGACAACCTCTGTGTTCATAGATGAAGCCTTCTCACTGAGTCTTAGATAGTGTAAAAGGTCAGAGATCTTCTAGGCCTCTTTTATAAGGGCATTAATTTTATTGATGAGGACTCCACTCTCATGATTTAATCTGCTCTTACAGGTTCCACTTTCTTCTACCATCAGTTATGAGGTTAGGATTTCTTCGGATGAATGGAAGGGGTGCAAACATTCAGAATAGAGTGTATGCTTTAGTTTTAATTTAGAATGCAAGCAGAGGATGTTCTAAAACTGATGGACTGGTAATGTGACTCCTGTCCCTAACTATCCTTTCCCTATTGCCATGGAAGAGACGACAAGGAAATAGTGAAATTCTGGTCAAGTTCTAGTGACCTTGGAGGAAGCCATTCTTGGGTCAGACTGCTTGTGTTTTAGTTAGAGTTGCTATTGCTATAATGAAAAACCATGACCAAAGCAACTTGTGGAGGAAAGGGTTTGTTTGGCTTATATTTCCACATCATTAGTCCATCTCTGAAGCATTTCAGGACAGGACCTCAAAAAGGGCAATAACCTGGAGGCAGGAGCTGATGCAGAGGCCGTGGAGGGGTGCTGCTTACTGGCTTGCTCTTCATACCTTACTCAGCCTGTTTTCTTATAGAACCCAGGACCATCAGCCCTGGAATGGCACCACCCACAAGGGGCTTTCCCCTTTCCCATCAATCACTAATTTAGAAAATTCCCTACAGCCAGATCTTATGGAGACATTTCATCAGTTGAGGTTCCCTCCTTTCAGATGAGTCTAGCTTATGTCAAGTTGATATAAATCCAGCCAGCACAGCTTGTAGACACACAACAGTATAGATCAGGTGAAGTGAAAGGGGTGAAAAGGGGGCCTCCACACTCAACTCAGAGAACCAGGGCAGTACCACCAGTAAAGGATCACCTTGGATTTTTATTTGCTGCTTCCAAAAAGTTCAGGATAGGGCTGAGGAGATGAGGATGCCAGCCTTGAAAGTCAGAAAGCCTGGGTTTAGAAACATGATCTACCAACTCTCCCATTCCTGTCCTCACTTCAGAGTTATACTAGCAACTCTGCTGTGGCCCGAAGCTTAAACCAATACTTTAAAGCCTATCCAAGTTTATCAAGTGCACATTGTTTAAACAGTCACTTTTAAATACAAGTGATTAAACGGGAGTTTTAAGCAAGACAGGAGCAGATCATCAATAGCGAGAAGGAATGACTGAAAAGCATTTTTCTTTATGGAACAGCAAAAATAGTTCTAAAAAATACCGACAACAACAACAAAAAGCCCCCATAAAACCCCCCAGTGATTAAAAATAAAACAGTGGTTTCAAGGCCAGACTGTTCTTGAACTTCTTATCCCAGCCTCGCCATTTCTAGTACTACTATTACTGGTCTCTGTCACCACACCTGAAATTCCAGCAACATCTTTATTCTAACACAGAAGTGTATGCCACAGTCCTCTCCTGAGAGTGATTTTGCCCTACAAGGGACATTTGGTGATTTCTGGAGACGGTTTGGGTTATTGCAGCTGGGACCCAGAGTGTGTAAGTGGCATGTGATGGGCAGCAGAAGCAGGGGACGACTCTAACATGTTGGTGAAAACACAAAATTTCATCTTCCACAATTATACAAGTTGCCAGGAACCCAAAGCGCACACATGTCATGTGACGTCTCTAGCTCCTTCAGGCTTGTGTTCCTAGCCTCTCTGTTTGGTATCTCTCTCTTTAAAATATTTTTTCTCAAAATTTCCCCCCCTTTCCCTTTTTGCTGGGGTTATTTTCTCTCTTCTCTTCACAGATGCTCTTAAGCATGGTTTCAGGCATTGTAGGAGAGAAACTTTAGCAGATAAACTATGATCTACCTTGGTTTTGTATCTGCGCTGTCCATGAACCTTGTTCCTTGCATGGAGGCCGGAAGCATGGCAAGACAGAAATGCAGGATGAGGGGATGGGTCCAAAAGTTGTGGGTTTTTTTCCCCTCTTCATACCCTGGAAAGCAAGCAAGCAAACAAACAAAAAACAAACACAAGTCGGGTGGTGGTGGTGCACGCCTTTAATCCCAGCACTCAGAGGCAGAGGCAGGCGGATCTTTGTGAGTTCAAAGAGAGGCTTGTCTATAAAAGCTAGTTCCAGGACAGACTCCAAAGCTACAGAGAAACCCTGTCTCAAAAAACCAAAAGAAAAGAGGGGAAAAAAATCCCACAAATTCAGACTTATACTCTACCTATTTACTTCTTAATTCAGTGCATAATAGTGTTCTTTCTCCTGATTTATTTGAAATTAATGATTTATCAAATCCAATGAAAACTCCTTTTGGAAGTGTAATAACAGATGAGACTAAGAGCACATACTTAGGCGCCGGAGAGATTGCTCAGTGGTTAAGAGCATTTGCTGTTCTTGCAGAGGACCAAAGTTCAATTCCCAGCACCCACATGATGGCTCAGAATCATCTGTAAAACCAGTTACAGGGGATATTATGCCGTTTTCTGACTTCCATTGGCACCAGTCATGCACACTGTATACATACAAACATACACACATACATACACATACATACATACACACATACATACACACACATACATACACACACATACATACATGTATACACACATACATACATACACACACATACATACATACACACATACATACACACATACATACATACACACACATACATACATACACACATACATACACACACATACATACATACACACACATACATACATACATAAAGGGAAAATGCCCATACACATAAAATAAATATTTTTAAGAAAACATGTTTATTGTAAAAAAAACATCAAGTAACAATAAAGCTAAAACTTAATTCAGGCTTTCTAGTACAATACTGAACTAGAAACTAGTTTTATGCAAATCCATTAGTGCTGCTTCAATGCATACAGAACCATATTAAACACAACCTTCCCTACACACATGGATTTTAACAAAAATAGGAGTAAAATGGATTTGTCTATAAACTTTCTCCAATAATCTATCAGAGATATTCCCCTGGAAGGATTCTAAAAGTCCTTGTTTATATAAGAATTTATTTATCTAACCTCTTTCTGATTGCTATTAATAGGTCATTTTCAACTTCGTTATAAACTACACCAAGTGAGACAGGTGGATCGCTGTGAGTTCAAGGCCAGCCTAGTCTACATAGTGAGTTCCAGGACTGCCAGAGTTATATAGACATACCCTGTCTCAAAACACACACACACAATGTTGTATGTGAGATTGTACTTGTGCAAATCTTCTGTGTGCGTATCTGTGTGTTGTATGTATGTATAGTATTGTGTTGTATGTAAGTGCATATGCATAGGAAGGCTAGATATTGATGTTGGGTGTCATCTTTGATCGCTCCTTTTAGTTCTTGAGATGGGGACTTTCACTGAACCTGAAACTTAGCAATTCAGCTAGTCTAGTGGGCTATTTGGCTAGCTCATCCTAGTGTTTTGGCTGCTCTCACAAAGGCTGGGTTTTTAGACCTGCATTGCCACTTCAGAGTTTATGTAGGCTCTGAGGGTCCAAACTCAGGTCTCCAGGCTTATATGGCAGGCACATTACCATCTGAGCTATGCCTCCAGGTCTATTAGTGTATTTTTCTTTGGTGTGTTGCAAGTAGAATGCATTACTAAAGGCAATGCATAGTTGAAATTTCAGATAACACGAAACTTTCTTCCAAAATGACAGTATAATTTGTAATTCTATCAGTTGTGAGTATGTGGTTCCTACTACCTTTATCCTTAATGGAATCTATTAATTCAGTTATTATTTTTTAACTTGAAGGGGATAATATTTTTGTTTAATTTGCATTTCTCGAATTTCCAGTATAGTGCTTTTTCTCTACTTCCTGGCTATTTTCTTATTCTGACTTGTGTGACTTTCCCTGGGGCATGTGAAATTAACATCTGCCCAAAGAGTGACTCATACAAGATTATCACCCAGTGGAAGGCGTTATCATGGGGTAAATTAGAGGACAGCGGACAACTGGACAGCTGCACTTTCCTAAAGTTACCAACTCCTCTAGCTGCCAAACGCTTATTTTATAGGATAGCAAGCTGAGACCAAATTGATGGATACTTCTGCTAACAGTGCTACCCAGTTTTAAAGCAGCAGAGGTGACTCTGAGAGCAGATAACATATTGTACAGATGAAACCAGGCTCTGGTTAAAATTTACGTGTAAATGTTCTCCTTCCTTCCCTTGTCAGGGATCTTGTCGGTTTCAGAAAACATTGTCCAACTCTGAGAAGGATAGATTATTGGTTGAAGTCTGACCTATAGAGATCCAAAACAAAGGCAAAGTGGAGGTACTCTGGCAGGGCACTGGTCTCACTACACCACTCTATAAATTGACCGTTTAAATGTGTTCCAGTGCACACAGCTCCCTGACCTCATCACATCGCATCCATTTATGTTGCATTTGGCAACATCAACATCTCAGTTCTTCATGTGCAATTGGTCTCCTCTCTCTCTCTCTCTCTCTCTCTCTCTCTCTCTCTCTCTCTCTCTCTCACACACACACACACACACACACACACACACACACACACACACCTCATCTCACTTAGTCAGTTCAGAAGGGGAGGCCTATGGGTTTTCGGGATTTAAAAGGCTCAAGGTTTAATGCTTGGTCACCAGGGAAAATGGCACTATTTGAAAGGGTTGGGAGGTATGGCCTTGCTGTAGGAAGTATGTCACTGAAGGTTGACTCAGGTTTTCAAAACCCATGCCAGACCAAGTGGCTCCCTCTTCTTACTGCCTATGGAACAAGACTTAAAACTCCCAACAGCCATGTCTGCCTTTATGCCGCCATGCCTCCTGCCATACTGATAACGGACTAAACCTCTGAAAGTATAATCAAGCCCTATGTGGTAATTTGAATGTAATTGGCACCCATAATCTAATAGGAAGTGGCACTATTAGAAGGTGTGGCTTTTCTGGAGTGGGTATGATCTTGTCAGAGGAAGTGTGTCACTGTGGGGTGGACTCTGAGGTTTTCTACTCTCAGGATACCATCCAGTGTCCCAGTTGACTGCTTCCTGCAAGATGTAGGACACTCAACTATTACCCCAGCACTATATCTGCCTGCATGGCACCATGTTCCCTGTCATGATGTTAATGGCTGAACCTCTGAAATTATAAGCTAGCCACTTCAATTAAATGTTTTCTTTTTTATTTTATTTATTTATTTATTAAAGATTTCTGCCTCCTCTCCGCCACCGCCTCCCATTTCCCTCCCCCTCCCCCGGTCACGTCCCCCTCCCTCGTCAGCCCAAAGAGCAATCAGGGTTCTTTATAAAAGTCACCGTGGTCATGGTGTGTTTCTTCACAGCAATAGAAATCCTAACTAAGACACCGTAATTAAATGCTTCCCTTTATTAAGAGTTGACATGGTCATAGCATCAATCCACAGCAATGGAACATTGACTAAGACACAATCCATCATGGTAAGGAACGTGTGTGACTCTGTAGTGACGGAAGTGTGAGGCAGCTACTTGTTCATATTGTGGCTGACCAGGAAGTTGGGAAAGGGATGCCAATCTAGCTTTTCCTCCCCTCTTTTCAATCTAGGGCCCCCACTCATGGGATGGTGCTGGCATATGTCCCTTCCTTAGTTGATATGCTCTGGAAATGTTCTCACAGACACCGCCAGTCGTATGTCTTTTGGGTAACTATAAACCGAGCCAAGTTGATAATGAAGCTTAACCCTCACACTGTAACACACTTCCCTGTGTTCTTCAGTGAAACTGCAATACTCATTCATCTTTATCTTGCGTAGTTAAGAAGTTTTTGATAGGGTTAGAGAGGGAAGGAAGAGCAAGAAGAAAAGAAGGAAGGAGAGCCCTGGTTTTGCTTTTACTAAAATGGTTCTTGTCTGGCCAAAGTCATTCATGTGTATACAATTGCTAAATGCTTTCACCAAATTAGGGAAATTTCACTGGAGTGAGTTGGCTTTCTCTTACCTATCATGTCATGTCAATCATGGATTTCATAGCTCTTCTTCAATGATTGTGGCATCTGTCTTCTTATGACAAGAGTATGCTAATCTGCATATAGTCATGACTGTTTTTTGACACAAGGTTTTTCATGGTCCAAGCTGGCCTAGAACTCTCTATGTAGGTGAAGATGACCTTGAACTTCTTATTCTCCTGCCTCTACCTCCTTAGTGTTGGGATCCCTGGGATTTTTGAGATGCGAATTTCTCTTAGAATTCTTTATGTCTATCTAGCTAGTTCTTTTTATCCTCTTCAAGATTCCTTTGTTCTGATCTCTAGTTAAAAATTAGGGTTATCCCAAAATACTGTATTTCAGTAGTAATGCCCTATCTGCATGTGCTTCAGAAAATGTTGTGTTATACTGCCCTCTACTGAAGTAGTGAGAGGTCGGTACGGTTCCTGTCTCAGAGAAGATGACAATAATGTGTTATAGTTCTGCTTATTGAACCCTCCAATATTTCAACTAGACATTGGGTGGCAGTGCTTTTTTTCCCCCTATCTTCAACTCCTGCTTTATTACTCTTATTCCTTGGGGGTCTGAATCCTAGAGTGGATGGGGTTTCTTCTGCAACCTCACTAACCTGTTCTCCTTATCTCTTTGCAAGGAGATAGATTCTATTCCTATTTTTGTTTTCACCAAATTGGGGAAATTTCATTGGAGTGAGTTAGCTTTCTCTCACCTATCATGTCATGTCAATCATGGACTTCATAGCTCTTCTCCAATTATTGTGGCATCTGTCTTCTTATGTCTTCAAGTCAATAATAAACACTTATTTGCTGGTGTAAATGTCCCTTAGTTGAATCTTAGAGCTTTTTTGACATTTATTTTATTTTATGTGTGTGTGTGTGTGTGTGTGTGTGTGTGTGCAGAACAAAGGAGGGTGTCAGATGCCCTTCCATATTAGTCTCTGCCTTATTTCTCTGAGGCTAGAACCTGAACCTGGAGCTTGTACTTTTTAAACTAGTCTGGAAACTAACAAGCTACAAAGATCCTCCTGTCTCCATCTTCCTTAGTGCTGGGTTAAAAAGATATACATAGAACATAATTAGCTAATTACACGGGTTCTGAGACCTAAAGTCAACAGGAGCGAAATCATGTATGGTGCTGGGACCTGAGCTTCCAAGGGCTAATGAGGTCATACACCTTAGACGAGAATCTACTACCACCATTTTGCTAGACTAGCATAATTCCTGACTCCATTCTGAATCTTTTCCTTACACCCACAGAGAAGTGTAACTACTATCCCCCATCAAAGAAGCTTCTTTTTCCAGCAAGTGGAGACCACAGAAAAGCACAAGTAGACACAATGCAGAGATCCGTGGATTGTAGGAAGCTTAGCCTCCGTGCATCTATACCACAGCTTCTGCATTTGCAGTTCAGGGAACAACCCAGAATAGGGGCAGAAAATATTGTAAGAGCCAAAGGCAACAGTCTTTCCTACAAATAACTACATAAACAAGGTTTTAACAGTGGAAATATCAAGACACACACTAATACTGAAAGAGGAACATCTCATGAGATCATACCTGGAGAAGGATCTACAGGCAATGGTGACTCTTGAGAGAGGGCGAGCTAATCTCTCCCTGGGAAGAGCACCAATCGATTGTTTCATACTAAATGATCAGTCTTGAAACCAAACAAACAACAAAAATGGGCTTAACACATTGTATTTATGTATCTGTGAATATATGTACATATAAATACATATATGTAATAATAGTAATCAAGGAAGAGAATGGGGGAGACTAGGAAGGAGATAGAGGGAGAAGACTTAGGAGAACTTGGAGGGGTAAAGGGGGAGAGGGAAAACAATGTAATTACATTTTAGTCAAATGGTATAAAATTTAAAATGAGCTGATTTTATAGTGAAATAATTGCAAAATAATTTTTAAAATTAAAAATTTATTCAATGCCTTGAGGAACGAGACAAGATTTGGTGACACACTCTCCCCTCATTACCGTCCCAGGCCATCTCTGGGACCCTGACAGGGGGGTTATGTTTAGGCAGAGTGTCATAGTTATGCACAGCTAAACAGCTCCAGTCAAGTGGTTGACTGTGGCCCTGTTATATCACTCCAATCTCTCCTGCAAGGTGACAAACCCTCAGTTTTCAGGGAGTCAAGATTCCCACTCTGGCTGGCACTAGACTTCAGCCTTTCTTTTCTACCAGCTTGTGATTCCTGGGTTGAAAATCCAGTTCATTGGTTTACCTTATGTCAATGGTATGATCACCAAAGCAAGGGACACAGTGTCTCTTTAGAACATTTTCATTTCTCCAATTACCTGCTTTTACACAAGACTTGGTATTTGTTTCTTGTGGCTTTCAAAGGATATGTTCTAGTACTGTATACTTAGTGTTTTGACTGTAATATGATGTGGGGAGTTTATTTTCTTATCTTATCTATTTAGTCTTTTAGATGTTTCTTTTATGTAGATAGGCACCTTCCCCCTACATCTGGGACATTTTCTGCTATGATTATATTGAATTTTTTTCTGTGCCTTGGCATGAAAGTCTTCTTTCTTCTAGACTCAGATCTTGTCCTTTCATGGTGTCCTGTGGCTCTCACATGGCCCATTCGTACATTTTTATTGGTCGACCTTTGTCAGGAGCTAAATGTTCAAATTTCTCTACTTTGTCTTCAAGCTATGATATTGTGTCCTTCTTGTTATTAGTTCCACTAGCAAGGCTTTCCCTGGAATCTTCTTATTTAAAAATACTTATTGAAATTTTTGCCTCCAGTGTTTCAATATGTGTTGCTGTGAGGACCAGCTTCCAGCAGCAGCTCAGAAATTGAGGGAGAGCCATAGAGTTGGTGAACTAATCACTTAATTTGATTTTCTCTCTAGGGGTGTAAAATTTAATTCTCTGGGGCCAATAAGTGAGGCAAAAATTAACTCTCTATGGCCAGCAAAAAAAAGGGAAGCGCGCGCGCACACACACACACACACACACACACCCCTACCTTTTCTATCATCTAGCTCTCATCTTTTTATTTCTTTTCTCATCTCTATCCAGGTGAATCCTTTTCTCTGCATCTTTAGTTTTTTCATTACAGCTTATATACCCTAGCAAAGTCTTTCAAGCAAGGTAAAAATTTCAATGTGGTTATGTTCTATTTTTCAAGTGAATGATTATAATGAACACAGGTTTGAAAAACCATGTTTCTCATTTCCATTACATGATTAAATATTTTACACATTACAAGTGAAAAACAAGTTACTCTCAAGAGTCTATATACATTCATATGCAAGAAACGTGTTATAGATTAACAAAGTGTAACCAAGCAAGGCATTTTTCCTCAGTCAGTTCTTTTACTCACAGGCTGCATTTTGCAGTTACAAAGAAAGGATCAATCATTTTATTATTTATCTGAAAAGGCAACGGTAAATTCTTAAAAGAATTGCAAATCTAAACTTTTATACATAAAAACAATCAGTCGGTTCTACTTTAAATCCTCAGGGTGAATACCCATTCATCAACAGTTTTTTTTTTTTTTATATCAAGCAGAGGGCAGAAATGAACACAAGGAATTCATCATCACTTTTGATCACCAGCCCATCCTAGCAAGAAAGGTACGCCAGTCAGCAATAGCCAGGCTGCCATTGTTCCTATTCCCTGATCTCAGTGAGTTCCTGAAGCACAATTAATACAAACTCGGGGTCAGAAATTGGGGCTCAACCTGAAGATCTGAAAAGCAAAACAGCCAACCACTGGCTCTTACCTCAACCTCAGTTTGAAATGGCGATCCTGCTTCCCGAAATCTCAGAATGAGACTGTGTGTTGAGAACTGTTTCTTCCCACTTTACAATCCTCTCTAGGGCTGGGATTAAAGGCGTGCACCACCATGATTAAAGGCATGCACCATTCGGTTTCTATGGCCACTAGTGCAGCTACTGGGATTAAAGGTGTGTGTTACCATAACCTGGTCTGTAAGGCTGACCAATGGGACTGTTTTACTCTCAGATCTTTAGGCAGTCTTTATTTATTAAAATATAATTGAAATGCCACTACAAGTCCCTTGTACTTGTTCAAGGTACACTAAAAGTGTACCTTTCTAAGCTTTAAATTGTTTGCCAAGATTTGTACCTCAAATTCATTAACAACGTCCCTTAACCTAACATTACTAACACATCTAAATTCACATTATACACATCTAGATTCTTTCTGAGGGGGTCGGTTGAATTACTAGTCTGCTCCAACAGCAATGCTTGGGAAAAGTCAATTACTACTATTGTAAGTGCCAGGAACACTGCCCAGGGAGGGTCTAGAAATCCCTAAGAGTTTTCATACAACCTGAAGATTATGAGGGTGTGGTGACCACAAAGGCAACAGTCAGAGCTATGCTCAATAACAGCATGAGTTCCTCAGGACACACAGTCCTTGGGGCTTTGCCTTTCCAAGACTCACACAGGTATGACTTTGCCAACGGCCCAGCTGTGTTCCATCAGTTCCAATGCTTCCTGTGGATCCCCTCGCATGGCCCCCGACAAATATGCTTTTTCTTTAGTCTTTCCTTTTATTGAATTCCATTTTTTATTTCCTATATTGACTCCCTTTTTTTCATCTAACTCTTTGCTTTATTTTCTTGACATTTATTCAGGAGTTTGTGTCCTTTTGAAACTATTTACAATCCTTTTTAAAAAAAATGTGTCTGGAATTTCATCTCACTCCTTCTCATTGCAGGTGTTACTGTGGGGTTGGTGATTTTTGAAGAAAACTTGCTGCCTTTGCTTTTTATGCTTATTCCCTTTTTGCATTGGGACTTGTACATCTGGGATTAGGTTATTGATAGAATTTGGAGTCATCTTTCTTCTTTCAGGGGATGTGTTTGCAATGTTCTGGAGAGCGTGAGTTACAGCGGGGCTGATGTGTCATTTTCCTCTCTAGACCAGGCTCAGTCCCCAGTGCTCTCCTGATGGTGATCACTATCTGCAATATCAGTGTCAATAGGTAGGCCCAATAGGAAAATTCAGTAATAGTAAAGAAAAAATATATCACCCCTTTAACCATCAATAATTTTAGGGAATAAAGGTGGGGCTCTGACAGTACTATGTACACTGTTACATTTATTAGTTACTGTGGGTGTGAATAAAATGAAAAATTGCAGAGTAAGACTAGTGATCAGTTTGGGTGGGATAGAGAAAATATAGGGAAGAAAGCAAGCAGAATATAAACTGTATGCACAGTAATGCTGCAGCCAGATGAGGTGGAGAGGCCAGAGGTGGACTGAAAACAGAGAGGGAAATAAACATGAGCAGCTCGTGTAGAATAGTTCTAACCCCCAGGAGATGAGTCACAGGGAACCCGCAAACCAGACCCAGTCTATGTACTTTGGGAGAGGAAAATTAAAGAGGAAGAAGGAGGAGGAAGGAAGAGCAGGGGGACAAGAACAGAGCAGAACAAAGTTGACTTGTTGGCTGGGTTCGGCTTTAGCCTCTGCTCACTTTCCTAGGCTCTTAGAAGCTCATCTCATCCCTGAGCATAGTTTGCAAACTCAGGTTTCAGGTACTGACATACTTGTGGGTGGTGTTTTTCTCATCTTTGAGTCTTTCTTTGAGAAACTGCATTGCAGATTCTGGTTGGGTCTTGTGGTAGTTTAAATGCAATTGGCCCCGATAATCTTGTGGCATTATTAGGAGGTATGGCTTTGTTGGAGTGGGTATGTCATTGTCGGAGGAAGAATGTCACTATGGAGGCAGGCTTTGAGGTTTCCTATTCTCAGGATACCACCCAGTGTCTTAGTTGACTCTCTGTTGCCTGAAAGATGTAGAATTCTCAGCTACTACCCCAGCACCACATCTGCCTGCACGCCACCATGCTTGCTGTCATGATGATGATGGAGTGAACCTCTGAAACTGTAAATGAGCCTCTCCAATTAAATGTTTTCTGTATAATAATTGTCCTGGTCACAGTGTCTCCTCACAGCATTAGAAACTTTAACTAAGACAGGTCTCTGAGTGTGGTTTACAGACACTGATGATACCTCTGAACAATTCTTCAGGAGTCTACTTGTGAATGCTGTGCCCCCTCCCCATCAGGGTAATGTTTCCCAATGTTTAAGCACTCCTTACAGCCCCTGGTTCCCCAGGTTTCAGCATGCTAAATGCTGCATAGTTCTGAGTCATACTTTGATCCCCACCACCTAGCTGTGTTCTGCAAACAGTCCCTTAACACTAGCCCTGAGTTTCCCACAAGTGTGGTCTACAGAGCACCCCAGACTGTCAAGTCACCAACACAGCAGGGACCTTTCTAAAATGGTGTCTGCTCCATTAAGTGCCAAGTGCTGAGTCCTGAACACCAAGTACCTAGAAAGGGAAGGGTTTTTCAGTATCTTCTCTAGGAGCTGTGGCTGCACCGGGTCTCCCCACCCTTTCTTGTCCTTAAAATGTCTATGACTGTGAAGAACTTCTGAACCTCTCTGACTCCAGTGATCTGATGGTGGAGTCACTCACTGTAGCTGTGAAGCTTCCTAAACACACCCCATCCCACCAGATGGACTCTGAGCCCCTCTAATAGGTGTCTTTTTACTTTCTCTGAACTTTAGGGGTTTCTTGTTTGCTTTTGAAACAGGGTCTCGTGTAGCCCAGACTGACTTGAAACTCGCTCTATAGTGTGTAGTCAAGGATGAAACCTTGACTTCTGAAACCTTCTACTTCCACCACATAAGCATATAGCACTACAGCTGATTTATACAGTTCTGGGTATCATATGCATGGTTTGTGCATGCTAGGCAAGTGCCCTACCCACTGAGTTACCCATCTATTATCTTGGAGGACAAATATTCTTGTCACTACCACGCAAAAATCCTCTGGAATATGTTAAACTCAGACCAAGAGCTTTTACCAACCCCAAAGCTAAGAATGTCAGCAGAGAGCATTGCAGAGGTTACCCTATTTATATCAAAATATTCAAAACTGACTTGACTCCTGGCTTCTTTTCATATGTAACTGTAAAACTTCTATAAACAGTTTCTGCATTACACATGCTATTGAGGGTTATACGAATCTGTGTTCCTGAGCTTTGGTCTCTCATATTTGACTCAAGAATAAACTTTTATATTCCCTTTGAGGTTAAAAAGTCTATTTTTTAAAAAAAATATTAATCTTTATTCTTTTTATTTTATTTATTTTTAATACAATCATTTCTCATTTATATAGCTATCCCCATTCCTACTTCCTTCCCTCCTCTTGTTTCACCCTTCCCCCCACCCCACCCCCCACTCCTCAGAAAGGGTAAGGCTTCCTTCCCATGAGGAGTCAACAAAGTCTGACACATCACTTCGAGGCAGGACCAAGGCCCTTCCCCCTATATCTAGGCTGAGCAAGGGATCATAGAGAATGTGCTCCAAGATGCCAGATCAAGCACTAGGGATAAATCCTGGTCCCACTGCCAGTGTTCCCATGACTGCCCAAGCCTCACAACTGTTCCCCACATTCACTGGGCTTAGTTTTCTCCTATGCAGATTCCCTTACTATCAGTCCAGAGTCAGCGAGCTCTCACTAGCTTAGGTCAGCTGTTTCTGTGGGTGTCACCATCATGGTCTTGACCCCTTTGCTCATATTACCACTCTTCCCTCTCTTGGGCTGGTTTCCGGAAGCTTGACCCAGTTCTTCACTGTGGATCTCTGTGTCTGCTTCCATCAGTTGCTGTCTGAAGGTTCTATGATGATAGTTAGGTAGTCATTAGTGGAAGGCTCTTTAGGCATCCTCTCCGCTGTTGCTTGGAGTCTTAGCTGGGGTCATCCTTGAGGATTCCTGGAAATTTCCCCAGTGCTGGGTTTCTCACTAGCTCCTTAATGTCTCCTTCAATCAAGATATCTCTTTCTTTTTCTCTCCCTCTCTGTCCTTTCCCCTTCTTGAGCATCCTGTTTCTTCATGTTCTTCTCCTCCTTCCCCTTCTTCCCTCCCTCTCCTCTTCCACCCTCCCATCTCCCCCCCCCACACACACTCCCAATTTTCTCAAGATATTTTTTCTGTTTCCCTTTCCCAGGGGGATCCATGTATGTCTCTCTTAAAGTTCTCCTTGTTACCTAGCTTCTAATCTATTTATTCTTATGTGTATGAATTTTTTGTCTGCCTGTATGCATGTTCTACTTATTCTTACATGTACAAATCTTCTGTCTGCATGTATGCGTGTACACCATGTGTGTGCCTGGTGCCCACGTCAGATCCTCTGGAACTGGAGTGGTTCTGAGCCACCATGTGAGTGCTGCAAATCAAGCCTGGGTTATGTGCAAGAACAGGTGTTCTTAGCTACTGAGCCATCGTCTGCAGCCTGAGAAGAGTGTTTCGTGCTGTCTCTTTACTGACTGGTGCTTCTCATAGTTCCCCACACAGGTTCTCCTACTTTTGCAGCCCTGCCCTTTTTCCTCTGTCTTTCTTGGAAGACTCTCCTGAGATTGGTGGGGTGATGGTTTTGAGAAACCACACCCAGCTTATTTCCTGTACGTTGCTCGCCCTCTCATTTCACTCCACCCCCTCGTCTTCAGTTCCTTTTTAAGGTTTGCTCTAAAACCTGCCCTACCTAAGTCCACTTTAAAACCTTGCTCATTTGTTCCTGCCATAACTTCTCATCTAGTTCAAAGCTTTGTTGTCTCCCATGCTGGAGGATAGCAGATAAGAGCAGGCACCGTGCAAAGAGATATAGGGAAAAAGGCACTGATCTCTGGAGGGCATGGTCCAGACTCAAAACCTTGACATATTTCTGCATGAGGAAAATACATGGGGAATTCACGATAGCTGAAACATTACTCAGGCAAGGTCTGACCGTGAGTTTCAATAAAATGAAAGTACTGATGCCTGACATGGCCACTTCATAGGTCCCTGGTATGATCAGGATCACGGGACATCATGTCCAGTGCCAGGCACTGAGTTGGCCTGGTGTCTCTCCTGCTGACTGCTTACAATGATGGCTACAAGAGTTCACAGGATAAAGAGAAGCCACCACCTCCATTCTGAACATCAGAAATATCTTCACTTTTGAAATGATTACAGATATTCTGTCTCAGGGACTATGACTCACTTTCTGAATCTCCCATAGTGTCATAGGTTAAAAAAAAAGTTCATTTAGACTCAATAAATTATAATGAGACCACAAGGGTGAGAAGAAATCCATTCTTTCAAGCTAAGAAAATGTTCCTGATGATGTCCAGTGGTGAAGAATTTGAAATTTCACACCATGAATTTTCCATGAGGGAAGATTGCCAGACAGGAGAAACAGGGCTAAGGCATTGTAAAACCGCGCTGGTGTACGGGTCTCAGGGAGATGAACTAGCCCTGTGTGGAGGAGATCTGAGTGACACTCATGTCAGGCTTCTCTGCCTGGCGTTCTTGGCACAGACTGGCTTCAAGCCTAGGGATGCACTGTCTGCAGGGCCCTTTGTAATTTTCTCATGGACTTTCTGCCCACTCATGCTTGGGTGGGCACCTCTGTGTCTTAGCTCCTGACTGAATCTCTATGGTTGAGTTTTAAGAATCAAAGGTTATAACAATAATACATACCATATTAAATACAGTGCTTTTTGTGCGAGGAGAAAGCTCAGAGCTTTTATTGGGTTTTCTGAGTGGGAAACCCTCAGGCCAGACTAAAGATACCTTTAATTCACAAACCAGGTGTGGCGGCACATCCTAGCCCTCAGGAATAAGGAGGCAGAACTCTGTGAGTTCGAAGCCAGCTGGGTCTACAGAACAGCCAGGGGGAAAAAAGAGAAGATCCTCCCACCCTAGCGTACCGCCTCATACACAACTTCCTGATTCTGCTGTTCCCTGCCTGCTCTCACAGTTGTCGCCGGTGTTCCTGAGAAGCTTTGCAAAGTAGCATGTGTTACTTCAGAAAACAGGAATGGTGTCTGGTCCTGGAACTGCTACTCCTGCCTGTGATATCGGGACTTCAAGGTAGTTTCCACCAAGTGTCTGCTTGTGGTTGTGCACTGAAGGCATGGCCAGCCGGGAAAGGGGAGATGGGATATAGTTCAGCCCTAGAAATGGGTGGGATCTTGGGCAGGGTGCTTCTATGCTGGCGGCAGGGCTATGGGGATGCTGGGGAGCCTTTTTTAGCTCCGGAAAATCAGGCCCCGTTTCTTTTCACGAGGGGACATGAGAAACAGGACCCAGGGAGATGGGGAAGTAGGGCCCCCTGCATTGTAACTCATGGCTGTTGGCCTATAAAATTACAGGAACTTATTTTTAAATAAAAGAAGCTCTCCGTGGAGGGGTGCTCCGTTGTTCAGTTACCATGTTTTCTGTTCAGAAGCAATGTGTTCCGTTAGGTGTTGGGGATTTTATTTATGTAAAGAGTCCTGCCCTGAGCTAAAATAAAAGGTAAACAACCATGTCAGAGACAGATCCAGATTTCGGCACTGTGGGTGAAAAGTCATGAGCAAGAAGTTACACAGCATTGTAAAACCGCGCTGGTGTACGGGTCTCAGGGAGATGAATTAGCCATGTGTGGAGGAGATCTGAGTGACACTCATGCCAGGTTTCTCTGCCTGGCGTTCTTGGCACAGACTGGCTTCAAGTCTAGGGATGCACTGTCTGCAGGGCCCTTTGTAATTTTCCTGACCACCCTGGGCTGCTTCAGCTCAAAGCACAGTATTACGGCCATTGACATGGGAGCTGATAGGAAGCGTTGGTCAACTGCTGTGAGACCAAGTTGGCCAAACTGAACTTTGTTGTTTGCCTAGAATGGAGCATCCCTCTTGACTCTGGGCCTTTCTGTCTAGAATTCTGTGTACCCTCAACTCATCCTGCCTCACCTCAGTCTGCCATTTTCATGTGTCTTCCTCCAGGAAACCTTGCGGCTCAGCAATAGTTTATGACTTGCGTTTTATTTCCTTCTTGAGTCAGCATCCAGTATTTGCCTGGAGCACAGCAAATACTCAGTAAATAACCGTTAAACAAATGAATGAGTAACTTCAAAATCTTCCTTTCGGTCTACATGTCCATAACTTCATGAGCATTTGACAAGCTTCTTCTCTTTTGTAGTGTTTGCCTTCAGGGTAAAGTCTGAGAAACACTCTCTACAGCTCTTCCCTCGTCGTCTTTAGATTCTAAACTGTCCATTTCCTAGGTGATGACTCGGGAGCGTCCTCTGCTCCTGAGCGGCATTTTGCTATCTCCCTACAGGTAGAAGGGTGCACTGGAAATGGCATGATACTGGAACCCGGAAGAACTGGTGTTTGTTTGTTTGTGGTTTTTTGTCTGGGCTCCATCCTGTAGGGCCTTTTAAAATCCTCCACTCTAAAATGGGCGTGATGTCACACTTCCTATGTCTCTGAGGAATTTCTAGTCAGACTCCATGAAGTTGTAAAATGTGAAGCTGCACCCAGGACACACGTGTAGCATGAGGTAGAGGGGAATGGGGGATACACATAAATGAACTCTCAGACGCCCAACTCTTGCCTGTGCCTCAGATCTGAATTTCTGTTCTTTTTTTTTTCAAGCGTCTACTCTAGACGTTCCAGACATGTGTTCAGAATTTGACTCCCCATTTTTGTTCTGACTTTTTCTTGCTGTTTAATGAGCCCTCCCCCACAAAGCACAAGTGCCGAAAATAGTAGCTACAACTGATTTCACTCATGAGTTGGAGGTGGGTTTCACTAGGTTACTTTTCATTTAAGGAATCTCTCCTAATTGCCAGCGAGACCATGGTGGAGCCTAAAGTCATTTGAAAGGCATTTTATTCATGTGGTAAATGTCTAACTAACTGTAGTGTCTCCTTCGGTCAGTTAAGACAAACCAGTCAATGGTGTCTGTTATTTCTCACCTAGCTTTGTGAGTTACCCCTCAGCACTCTGTTCACGAAGGCAGTCATGAAGGCCGATCCAGCTGCAAGAGGACGGGACATCATTGTTATTGTTCCTTGAGACAGGGTCTCTTGTAACCCAGGCTGGCCTCACATTTGCTGTATAGCTGAGAACAGTCTTGAACTTGCAATCTTACTGCCTCTCCTTCCCAACTGCTGGGATTACAGATTTGAACCACCATCTTTGACCTCAAGGGGAAGGGACCAGAAACCCATCTACTGACGGGAGGGGTGTTAAAAAGGCAAAGCTGGAGAGTAGGGCCTCCGACATGTCAAATACTCTATCACTGAGCAACGCCCTCAGCTCCAACTTAAAATAAAAAGTCCCATAGCCAAGCGTGGTGCTGCGTGCTGCTAATCTCAGCACTTGGGTGCAGCTCCGCGAGTTCCAAGCCATCTCAGTCCACACAACAAGTTCCAGGATGGCCAGGGTCACATAAGAAAGGTCACACGTTAAACAAACAAAAATAAAAATTTAAAACAAAAGCCCTTCCATAGTTTCTCTCCTCCCCAACTTTCCTGTTCTTTCATAGTTATCTGTCTTGACTAATAGCACGCCCATTTCTGCAGTTTCTCAAGCTAGAATTCTAGTAGCTATCCTCAGTCTTTTCTTTTCCTTGCCTCTCACAACCAGATATGTGCCAGTTTATCTATCTCCATTGTCTTTCATCCTGGACCAAATGATCACTTTCTGGTGTTGACCAGCAGTAGCACGACCAATCCTAATTGCTCTTTTTGGTCCATTCTGTACCTACCTAATTTGAACACTGCTATTGATGTAAATTTTCTAAAATAGTTATGTTTATTTCACCTTTTTTTAATGTGAAACTCCTCAATAACTTCTATGACAAATAAGAGAGCCCAAATTTTGAGTACAAAGTTCATACACCATCTTGCAGTCACCCCTGCCCTCACCTTGCCTGTGCTCATCTCATTTTAAACGAATTTTGCCTTTGTCATCTTTGAATGCTGGGTGCTATGATTAGTTAATTGCGTCATTAGAGATAGGAAGAACCACCCTAAATTTGTCCTCATCTTCATGTGGTACCCTATATAAAGGGCAAGGAAAGAGGAAGCTTTTGCTCTTTGCCTGCTAGTCCTCATTCTTGCTGGCAAGTCCATTTCTTCACTGGTATTGGTGCCTACTTTTCAGAATTCTTTTGTATACTGAAGACCAACTTAGACATTCACCCCTATGAACTGATAACCACTGGGTTCTTGGACTTTCTGTCAGGAGACAGGCATTGTTGGGCCACAGTCTGTGAGCCATTCTAATAAATCCCCTTTCTATCAGTTCTGTGATTCTAGGGAACCTTGGCTTACACAACAATTTAAGTCATTTCAGTCCCTAAACCAAGCAAACAAAATGGAAACCTCTTTTCACCTTCTACGACCTTCCACACGCTCCATCCTCCTTCCCATTCACACTGTGGAACCTTGAGAGGATGGCTCATATCTGCTTCTCCTTCTCTACATTCGGAATCCATATCAAACCGGCCTACTACACTCATTCTATCCCCTGTCTCAGAAAAGATCACCCTGGGTATTGTTACCAAGACCTAAATGTAGGGTCTTAATAGTTCCTAAATGGGTTTACATAGGTTTCTTAAATATTTGGTCTCCAGAGAAACCCTGTCTCAAAAAAAAAAATGTTTTGTCTCATCAGCACACTCCAGGTGACACCACACCCTTGTCTTCAAGACTCATCTCCATTTCTTCCTTAAGAATTTTACTAAAACTACAAGATTTGTGGTTCTGATAATCAGAATTTCTTCTTTAGAACATTTTTCTCTTTCCTGATCAATGCCTTGGCTTGAAATTACCACCCCCATGTGTGTGTGTGTGCATGTGTGTGTGCACACGCGCATGACTTAAGGGACTCACCATGTAGCACCTTGGATCACGATTCTACTGTCAAATTTTCAAGTGCTGGGATACATTCACTTGCTATCCCAACAAATATAATTATGCCTTTCTAACAGACAGGTTACATGGATGGACAGAAGCAGGATTATCTCCATTCCTACTATGAGCTACAGGGAAACACTGTTACTTTGCCCTCAGTGCCTACACACACCACCCACTGCTTTGTCGTCTTGCCAACAGTCATCATCCCCCTTACTCTTGTCTCACCTGTCTTCTAAAGAATAACCGCAACCCTTATGAAGGTACAGCAAGACTTGAGCCACCAACGGACCGCTTCCTTAATTTTGCAAGCAGCCATCCCCGGTGATTAGGTCAGCCTTTTTTAAGAGTTGCTACATGCAGATGGTTGAGGGAGGCGATGCAACATCCTGTTCACCACGGCTTCTCACCACTCCCCTACGTGGGACGGGGCTGGGGCTCAGTTTCCTCTTTTATTCTATCATGAGGTTTTCCATCGCCTGAGTGTAAGCTGACGCTTGTTGGAGAGGCTGTCCTGGATGACTTAAGTGAGTTCTTCGTGGATAAGGGTGGGGAACTTTTGTCCCACTGCCTGTGGTACTTTTGGTTATCTCCAATAAGGAAGTGCTACAGGTGTCTGGTGGGCCAAGGACATTAGAACCTTAGATTCTTAGAATCACAGAACAGATTTCTCTTTTACAAAAAAAAAAGTGTATCATTTGGCCCTAAATACCAAAATATCAATGGTAAATCACTGCCTGAGGCCACATATTAAAACCACATGGAAATAAGAATGAGAGGAAATATGGAATGTATAGCCAAAGACTTAAAATCCTGGACATGATGACACATGGCTGTTACCCCAGCATTTAGGCAGCTAAGGCAGGAGAATCTGTTATTTAAGACCATCTTTGACTACATGGTGAGATTGAGCTCAACCTATGTTACATGACATTTTATCTAAGAACAGCTACAACAAAAAGCCCCTTGGGAATATTCTCTTATGATATGCTCTCTACTAGGCCAGCCACCTGCATGCATTGCTGCTGTCTACGCCCAGAGAGTCCAGGGCATGAGACTATACAGTATGTGTTTTGTTTTGTTTTTTAGACTTAAGTGATTCTATGAAGGATATGGTAAAATATGGACTGGGCCAATCAGAAGCAACTTGGAACCAAGTGTCAGGGTATGTCTGCATAGGTCAAAGGATGGGGCAATCGGTATGAGCAAGCGCAGGGAAACCACCAAACTAGATCACCCTGTGGCTAGAAAAAGTTTAGAGTGGGACAGACATCTCAGAGAGTAGAGAGCAGTGGTCGGGCAGGAGGAGAGCTTCTATACGACAGGCAGCTATAGGTGGGAGTCTCTAGAGGCCACAGGCTTTTGAGTTAACTTTGCTTGCAGTGGTCTGCCATTAGGGACAGAGAAGGAAAATGGCGGCTTTCCTGAAGAACAGAGACCCACATCACAAGGTGTCTGAGGCGTGTTGAATTTAGGTCTCAGTTTACCTGGTAGGATTCTTCTGTTCACCTGGGCTGGGCCATCATCTGAGGACATCATCAGTAGCACTGCCATTTTGGGGCCTGCTTTGTAACCTAACAGATAAGTTCTCTTGTTGAAGTGATAGGTAGGTTGAAAGAATGAACGGATCCTGAAATGAACGGCTGAATTTTGAAAGCTGTGGGACCATAGCTGTTCCTATCTTTTGGTAGTTGAAGTGGAGGCTCTTGAACAGTCCTGATGCTATGTGGCAGGGACACGGCAGGGGGATGTCACCACGGGCAGAGGGGATATTCCAGGGCATCATGTATTTGCCTACATGGGTGGCAATGCCTTACATGGAAGAGTGTATGAAACACGTAATTACATCCTTTTGAGCTCAAGCTAAACATCCCCCAATTCTAGTTCCTCTTAGATGGATCAGAAAATACCCACAAGTCTGAAATCACCCAACATGAAAGCGATGAAGAGGCTGTGCTGTTGGACTGAAAACAGCCAGTAGCCCCCACTGAATGTTTAAATTGCTATTTAATAAAATTTGTTGATACAGAAAGACACTGTTAGGGCACCTACAAGCACATAAGAGATTGTCCTGGTCAGGTTTTTTCAGGCGGCACAAGCTAGAGTTATCCAGGAAGAGGAACCTCACTTGAGAAAATGCCTCCATCTGTAGATCATTTTGTAATTAAAGATTATTGTGAGTGGGCTGAGCCAGTGGGGTCAGTGTCATCCCTGGGCAGGTGGTCCTGAGTTGTATAAGGAAGCAGACTGAGCAAGTCACTCAGTAGCAATCCTCCGTGGTTTCTGCTTCAGCTCCTGACTCCAGCTTCCTGCCTTGAGTTTCTGTTCTGACTTCCCTCAGTAATGGGGTGTGACCTCATACTTGTAAGCTGAACTCTCCCTCTCCAGTTGCTTTTGGTTACGGGACTTTGTCACAGCAACAGAACACAAACTCGGAAGCTTCAGCGACATCACTTTACAGTAATTCTGCCTCAAAACCAAACTTCCTCAGATAATTCTTTATGAAAATCATCAGTTCCTACTTTCTAATGATTTGTGTTTAAGAAAATGCAAGTACCTATGTTAACATAAACCATTTTACAGGAAATTTTGAAAAAATAATTTTAAATTTTTATTTGTTTTATTTTATTATTAATAATATCATTAATTTTCTATTTTTCTTTTGAGAGAATCTTGCTATGTAGCCCAGTATAGCCTGAAATTCACTATATAGCCAGTCTGACCCCAAACTCAAGATCTTTCTGCCTCAGCCTCTCTAGTTCTGGGATTACAGGTCACTGTACCTGGTTGAATTTTTTTTAGAGCAAAAGTAAAAAATTACTAGAAGAAAATACCTTAACTGATTATCTTCAACCCTTTCACTACCCCCTTTCTTCACCCATTCCCCTTCACTCCATGCCATCCACTGTGTTCTTTTCAGTGTTGGTTAAATATGGCAGGCACACTCCCACCACAGGGCCTTTGCTGTAGATCTTCCTCTACCTGGCTCAGGCATGGCAGATATCTGTTAGGTTTCCTTTCTTCTTGAAGCCTTTGCTCAGATGCAACAAACTCATTACCTTATACATGACATCTCCCTGATCTAACTCTCTGCCTGTATTCATAACCCTGCTTTCTCTTTTCTCATAGCAATCATCACTGCCTAATATGCTGTATGATATATTCAGTTATTGTATTTCATTACTCTTTTTCTTTATATTGAAAATAGATATTTTTCACATAATATATCCTGATTATGGTTTCCTCTCCCTCTACTCCTCCTAGTTCCTCTCCACTACCTCTCCCAACTGGATCCACTCCCTTTCTGTCTCTTATTAGGAAACAGACAGGCTTCTATAGGATAATAATAAAATACAACAAAATAAAATATAGTAAGTTAAAAAAATGATCACACTGAATTGGACAAGACAAAACAATTAGAATAAAAAGAGCTCAAGAGAACATACGAGAATCAGAGACACACTAGTTCACACACTCAAGAATGAAAAGAACTCAAGAGAACATACAAGAATTAGAGACACACTTGTTCACACACTCAGGAATCTCAAAAAAGCACTAAACTGGAAAACAATGTATGCACAGAGGACTTGATGCAGCCCCATGCACGCCCTTTAAATGCAGCTTTATCCTATCTGAGTTCAAATGAGCTTCGATCATTTTTGATTTAAAGGACCTTCTTTTCTTGGTCTCTTTCATCCCCTCTGGCTCTTATGCTCTTTCTGACTCCTCTTCCATGGAGTTCCCTGAGCTCTGAGCAGAAGGATTTGATAAAGACAGCCCATCTAGAGCTGAGTATTCTAAGGTTTTCACTCTGCATAATGTGTGGCTGTGAGTCTCTGCATCTGGTCCCATCTGCTGCAGGAGGAACCTTCTTTGATGATGGCTGAATAAGGTACTGATATAGCAGAACACCGTTAGGATTCATTTTATTGATAAAGGGTTTTTGTTTCATTTTGTTTTTCTAGAACAGTAGCATTTGGTTTTAACCAAAGTCCCTGGGCTATCTAGTCTCTGGTTCTTAGTGAGTCAAAGAGTGTCAGGTATGGGTTCCATCTCATGGAGTGGGCCTTAAGTCAAATCAGATATTGGTTGGTCACTCCCACAAGATTTGTGCTACCATTGTCCTAGCATATCTTGCAGGCAGGATACCATTGTAGATCAAGGGTTTGTAGCTGGATTGGTGTTTATTTTCTTTTTTGGTAGGATGAGAATTTCTTATACCAAGATGCTAGCATACAGGAGGGGAAGCCTCTCTCTGTAGGCACAAGCTCAACTTCTCCATGTTCAATGAGTTTTGTAGGTGTTGTTTTCAACAATGGAGACTTGCTGTCCATTTGTGGAAAGCAACTTACAGTCTCGGCAATGGTCTGAGTTTTTTTTTTTTTTTGGAATTCCCATGAGACGTTCTACTTTGACAACAACTCAATTCAGCATAACCCAATCCTGGTACTGGAAGCTTTATTTAGTGACAAGAGATGACCAGTTGGGACTATGTCTCTCCCATTCTTTGGTGATTTTTAATTTATATCAATTTCATACATGTATATATAATAGGAAGATTCTACTGTATTAGGTTTCCAAAACACCCCTCAAATTGCCCTTAATTTTAGGTGTTTCTCCCCATATTCCCTCCCTCAGGGCCTTTTCCCCTCAGCCTCCTTACATGGCCCTCCTATTCTATCTACACATTACTATCTATTCTATTTCCCTTTCCTAAGGAGACATATCTGTACCCCGAGTTCCTTGCTCTATACTTGACCTCTGTAGCTTTATGAATTGTAGCTTGGTTATCATTGATTTAACAGCTAATATAAGTGAATTACATACTATATTTGTCTTTCTGGGTCTGAGTTATCTCCCTCAAGTTGATTTTTTCTAGTTCCATCCATTTACCTGCAAAATTCATGATGTCATTTTTTAAGCAGATGAATAACACTCCATTGTGTAAATGTTCTACTTTTTTTTTAAAAAAATCCATTCTTCTGATGAAGGACATCTAGGGGGTTTCCAATTTCTGGTTGTCCAGAATTTCCAAATTCTGGTTATTATTAATAGAACACCAATGAACACAGTTGAGCAAGTGCCTCTGTAGTAGGATGAAGCATCCTTTAGATGCCCAAGAGTGGTGTCTTACTTAGGGTTTCTATTGTGAAGAGACACCATGACCATAGCAACTCTTATAAATGAAAACATTTAATTGTCATAGCTGGCTTATAGTTTCAGAGGTTCTGTTCATCATCAAGGCGGGAAGCATGGTGGCAGGGAGGTAGACATAGTCCTGAAAGAGTAACTGAGAGTCATAAATCTTGCAGGCAACAGGAAATTGACTGAATACAGGAATGGGCTGTATCCTGAGCATAAAAAACACCTCAAAGTGCACACCCACAGTAACACACTTACTCTAACAAGGCCATACCTACTCCAACAAAGCCTCACCTCCTTATAGTAACACTCCCTATGGGATAATGGGGGCCAATTACATTCAAACTACCACAAGTGATAGATTCATTTCCATCTTCCTGAAGAAACACCATATTGATTTCCGTAGTGGCTGTACAAGTTTTTACTCCCACCAGTAATTGATGAATGTTCCCTTTACTCCACATCCTGAACAGCATGAGCTGTCACTTGTGTTATTGCTCTTAGCCATTCTGACAGGTATAAGATAAAATCTCAAGGTAGGTTCAACTTGCATTTCCTGGATGACTAAAGATCTTGGCCATTTCTTTAAGTGTTTCTTGGCTATTTGAGTTCCCTATGTTGAGAATTCTTTGTTTAGGTTGGTACCCTGATTTTTTTATAAACAGCTTTTTTATTTAAATAACATTTTTTCATTTATTTTATATACCAACCAAAAGATGGATGCTAAAAAGAAATTCCACACTAGCTCATAAATGAGTATAATAAAGACTTATTTATTTAGGGGTAGACTCATAGATCACAGTCCTCTTCATGAATGGAGAACAGGAACCGAATCCAGCACCTGGAAGAGAGAGGGAACATGAGCTTTACATCAGCATTTATAGTATAAGAAGCCATGCCCAAGTGGGTGGGTAACTTAAAGGCTACTGGCTGTAGGATTTCCTACAGCACCCTCCCTCCTCTCCACCTACCCCTCCCCTTTCCTATCTACCTCCATCCCTATCTACTTTTTCTCCATCTCCATTCAGAAAGGGGCAGGCCTCCTATAGGCTTGCACAAAGCATGGCACATCAAGTTGAGGCAGGACAAGTTCCTCCCCTTATGTCAAGGCAAGGCCAAGTAATCCAGCATGGGGAACAGGTTACCAAAAGTCAGCTAAGTGCCAAGGAGAGGCCCTACTTTCACTTTTAGAAGCCTCACTAAGAGACAAAACTACAAACTGTTACACACATGCAGAGGGACTAGGTCGGTACCATTCAGGCTCCCTGATTGTTGGTCCAGTATCCATGAGCTCCCATGAGCTCAGGTCTGCTGAATCTGTGGGTTTCCTCATCATGATCTCCCTGGCTGGTATAATCCACCTTCCCTTTCTTCCACAAGACTCTTCGAGCGACTAATAGGTCCATTTAGATTGTTCACCTGGTCCTGGTTTAACTTTGGTATATGGTATTTATCTAAAAAAGTGTCCATTTCCTTTACATTTTCCAGTTTTGTGGCATACAGGCTTTTGTAGTAAGATCTAATGATTCTCTGAATTTCCTCTGTGTCTGTGGTTATGTCCCCCTTTTCATTTCTGATCTTATTAATTTGCAAATTCGCTCTCTGCCGTTTGATTAGTTTGGATAGGGGTTTGTCAATCTTGTTGATTTTCTCCAGGAACCAGCTTTTTGTTTCATTGATCCTTTGTATTGTTTTCTGTGTTTTTATTTTGTTGATTTCAGCCCTCAGTTTGATTATTTCCAGTCTTCTACTCCTCCTAGGTGAGTCTGCTTCTTTTTTTTCTAAAGCTTTCAGGTGGGCTGTTAAGTCTCCAATGTGAGCTTTCTCTGTTTTCTTTAAGTGGGCACTTAGTGCTATGAACTTTCCTCTTAGGACTGCTTTCATAGTGTCCCATAAGTTTGAGTATGTTGTTTCTTTATTTTCATTGAATTCCAGGAAGACTTTAATTTCTTTCTTTATTTCTTCCTTAATCCAGGTATGGTTCAGTAGTTGACTGTTCAGTTTCCATGAATTTGTAGGCTTTCTGCGGGTAGCATTGTTGTTGAATTCTAACTTTAATCCATGGTGATCTGATAAGACACAGGTGATTACTAATACTTTTTTGTAACTGTGGATGTTTGCTTTGTTACCGACTATGTGGTCGATTTTTGAGAAAGTTCCATGAGTTTTAGCAATGTTTCTTTTATGTACGTGGGTGCTTTTATATTAGGGGCATAGATGTTCAGGATTGAGACTTCATCCTGATGAACTGTTCCTGTTATGAGTATAAAATGCCCCTCTCCATCTCTTCTGATTGATTTAAGTTTGAAGTCAACTTTGTTAGAGATTAGTATGGCCACACCTGCTTGTTTCTTAGGTCCATTTGCTTGATAAGCCTTTTCCCAGCCCTTTACTCTGAGTAGGTGCCTGTCTTTGTGGTTGAGGTGTGTTTCTTGTAAACAGCAGAATGTTGGATCCTGTTTTTTTATCCAATCTCTTAGCCTGTGCCTTTTTTATAGGTGAGTTGAGTCCATTGACATTAAGTGATATTAATGACCAGTGGTTGTTAACTCCGGTCACTTTTTTAGTCGTAGAGTTTGTGTGTTTCCCTTCTTTGATTTGTGTTGGTGAAGAGTCTCTAGATGTCTGAGTTATTGTGGTCATTGATGGACTCCTTGGTTAGTGATTTTCCTTCTATTACTTTCTGTAAAGCTGGATTTGTGGCTGTGTATTGTTTCAATTTGTTTTTATCCTGAAAAATTTTATTTTCTCCATTTATAGTGAATGAAAGCTTGGCTGGATATAGTAATCTGGGCTTGCATCCATGGTCTCTCAGTTTCTGCAGTACGTCTATCCAGGACCTTCTGGCTTTCATGGTTTCCATGGAGAAGTCAGGTGTAAGTCTGATAGGTTTACCTTTATAAGTAATTTGGCCTTTTTCCTTTGCAGCTCTTAATATTCTTTCCTTATTCTGTATGCTTTGTGTTTTGATAATTATATGGTGAGGGGATGTTTTTTTTTTTTTTTGATCCAGCCTATTCGGTGTTCTGTATGCTTCTTGTACCTTCATAGGTATATCTTTCTTTAGGTTGGGAAAGTTTTCTTCTATAATTTTATTAAATATATTTTCTGGACCATTGAGCTGCACTTCTTCTCCTTCTTCTACTCCTATTATTCTTAGGTTTGGTCTTTTTATTGTGTCCCATATTTCCTGAATGTTTTGTGATGAGAGTTTGTTGGACTTGCTGTTTTCTTTGATCAGTGTGTTTATTTTCTCTATGTTATCTTCAGAATCTGAGATTCTTTCTTCTAACTCTTGTATTCTGTTGGTTATGCTTGTTTCTGTAGAATCTGTTTGTTTACTTAAATTTTCCATGTCCAGCCGGCCCTCTGTTTGTGTTTTCTTCTTTGCCTCCATTTCAGTTTTCAAGTCTTGAACTGTTTCCATTATCTGTTTGATTGTTTTTCCTTGGTTTTCTAGGGTATCATTCACTGATTTATTCAATTCTTCAAACTTTCTGTTATATTTCTCATCCATTTCTATAAGGGCGTTTTTTACATGCTGTTTAAGGGCGTCAATCACTTTCATGAATTCAATCTTTTCTACTTCTTCTTGATTAAGGTGTTCATGTCCTCCCGTTGTGAGGTCGCTGGATTCTGGTGGCTTCATGTTGCTTTTCAGCTTGTTGGGAGAATTCTTGCCTTGGCGTCTGCCCATATCTTCTTCCAAATGCTCCCTTAAGGATCTTCTTTTACTGGATCAGGTCTCCTTGCCTACCCAACGCTGGCTCTCCCCAGCGCTGGCTCTCCTGGTGCCCCAACGCTGGCTCTTCCCAACGCTGGCTCTCCCCAACGCTGGGTCTCTTGGAGCCGAGGATTGGGCAGTTCGCAAACAAAGCGCCTACCCTGCTTGGTGCAGGCAGGCCATAGAAGCAAGGAACTCCCACCCGCTTGGGTGCCCCGAGGATTCGGACCCAGGGCCCAGACAGGCTGGGCTGGGTGATGTTATGTGCCGAAAGAGGGCGGTGGGGCCGAAGTGGGGAGGGTTCTGGATGGAAACTGGGTGGGGTAGGAAGAAAGAGGTGGTATGCAGGGAGGAGAGGCCCTGCAGAGAGCCGAGGAAGGATAGGGGGCCAAGGAACCTCTGAGCTCCCTGTCCTCTAGATAACTCTTATATCTTGAATCACCCCATTTCTATTAATCTGTGTATTACTATGATGCTGTGGCATACCAGTAAGGTTCCAGCCTCTGTCTCCTTCAGCAGCTACATGGTGTCTGCATAACTCTGCCTTCTTTCTCCCTGCATTCAGTTTAGTTTTCCCGCCTAGCTTTATTCTGTCCTGCCAAAGGCCAAATCAGATTATTTATTAACCAATGGTAATAAAATATATTCATAGCATACAGAGTGGAATCCCACATCAGATAGTTTATGTTAGAGAGGATGTGGAGTAAGGGGAATACTCTTCCACTGCTGGTGGGAGTATAAACCTGTACAGCCACTTTGGAAATCAATATGGCAGTTTCATAGAAAATCGGAAACCAATCTGCCCCAAGACCCAGCTACACAAATTTTGGCATATACCTAAAGGATGCACAGTCATACCACAAGAACACTTGTTCAACTATGTTCTTAGCAGCATTATTCATAATAGCCGTAACCTGGAAACAACCTAGATGCCCCCTCGACTGAAAAATGAATAAAAAAAATTCAGTACATTCACACAATGGAGTACTAATCATCTGTAAAAAGTAATGACCTCATGAAATTTTCAGGCACATAGATTGAACTAGAAAAAAAATTATTCTGAGTAAGGTAATTCAGACCCACACAAACATGGTATGTACTCACTCATTGGTGATTATTAGGAATAAAGTAAAGGATAACTAGCCTAAAATTTAAAGCCCCAGAGAGGCTAGATAACAAGGAGGTTCCAAAGAGTGATACATGGATTTCCCTGGGAAGAGGAAGTAGAAAAGATCTCCTGGGTAAACTGGGGAAGGGGTTGGGAGATAGAGGAATGGGAACAAGAGAGAGTTGGTTAGGTGGGCTGTGTGCAGGAGGCAGGTTAGAGGCAGGTTGGAGGGGGAGAGTAACTAAAGAGATGTCTTGATGGGGGCCTTTTTGGGATTAGGGTATCCTGTTTTTTAAATGTAGCATTTTGTTTGTTCATGTCTAGTTTCTTGAGTTCAACTATGTTCTTATATATTTTGAACATTAGTCCTCTATTGAATGCAGAGCTGGTGAAAATCATTTCTCATTCTGTAGGCTGCTTCTTCATCCAAAACAGTGTCCTTTGCAGTGCGGAAGCTTCCCAGTTTCATGAGGTCCTGTTTCTTTTTTTTTCTCTAGTGTTTCTTGTTTTTATTTGGGGTGGGAGGCAGGAGGGAAACAGGGTGAGAGAAAGGACTGGAAACAGGCAGCCTCCTAAGTTCCCTTCTCAAACAGGAAGTGCCATCATTCTGACGGCAGGCTCCCGAAAGGGCACATTCTGAGTTTGTAACAGCGTCCTGGACTGTGAAATTCTGAAGGAGAAAGCGTTTGTTTCTTTTGACACATAATGCCCACCAGCATTAGGGGAGGTGGGTCTAGCCGCATTTCTAAGGACAGGTAAAGGTGACTGTGTGTGGCTTTTACTGAGATTTGGCAGTGGGACAGAGGGCTCAATCACTGGAACAGTAACCAGATACTTCCAGAGTGAGGGGACAGCAGGTGAGGGACAAGGCAGATCTGTGCCAGGGACTCTAAGTGGGCAGTGCTTTTTAGGAAGGGCCGGGACAAAGACGTGACTAAAGGCTGGAGGGCAGAGGCCAAGAAGGGAGAGGAGCTGAGAACTACAGATGCTTTTCACAGGCCTGCCCTGTCAGGTAACCCTGGGGACAGTGGGGGCGGGGGCGACTGTGCTTCTTTCCAGCAACTGGCAAGGCAGCATGCAGCCCCTACAGGAGCACCCAAGATGCTTCTGTTCTCACAGCCATAGCAATAATGGCAATAGAGGCTTGTCCCAGCCTTGCCACCACTGTTGAGTTCTGAGGCAGGTGGTCTCCAGCACCCCCAGGTGGGTGATTAATTGGGGATCCCAAAGAGTATCTGAGCAACTTGAAATCCCCCTTCACTTTTCTTTGAGTGACAGGATGATTTCCTTGTTCTTAGTGAGAGCAGAAAGCGAGGTCCTATTTCTTAATTGTTGATCTTAGTGCTTTGCTAATATTGTTCTGTGCAGAACATCGTTTACTGTGCCAATAAGTTCAAGGCTATTCCCCACTTTGACTTCTATCAGTTCACTGTATCTGGTTTTATGATGAGGTCTTGATTATTTCTTGCCTTGTGCTCCTATTTGGTATGGGTACTTCTTTTGCTAAGTTACTAGTATGAGATTGCTCCAAATTTTTCATGTAGGCCCTTAGTGCTATAGACTTACCTCTTGGAACTACTTTAATTGTGTTCCATAAGTTTAGGTGTGCTATTTCATTCAAATCTAGAAAGTTTTTAATTTCTTTCTTGGTCTATTTTTCATTCAGCTGGGAGTTGTTCAATTTCCATGAGTTTGTAAATTCCCTGTTGAATTTCTGTTTTTGTTGATATCTAGCTTTAATCCATGGTAGTCAGAGAGGATACAAGGAGTTTTTTCAATTTTCTTTTATCTTTTGAGACTTGCTTGGTGTCTATGTGATCAATTTTGGAGGAAGGTATATTCTTTTGTGCTTGGTTGAAATGATCTGTAAATATGTGTTAAGTCTATTTGTTTATATATCAGTTAATTCTAGCATTTTTCTCTTTAGTTTTTGTCTGGATGACCTATCCATTGGTGAGAGTGAGATATTGAAGTCTGCCAATATCAGTGTGTAGGAGTGAATGTGGGATTTAGTAATGCTTCTTTTACAAATGTGGATACACTTGTGTTTGGGGCATGGGTGTTAAGAATTACAATGTCCTCTTGGATTTTTCATTTGATGAGTATGTAGTGTCCTTCCCTATCTCTTCTGATAAGTTTTGGTTTTAAGTCTATTTTTTTTTAAATTTTTTTATTGATAAAAGGAGGATAAAGAAAAGAAAAAAAAACAAATTTCCACCTCCTCCCACCAGCCTCCCATTTCCCTCCCCCTCCTCCCACTCTTCCCCCCTCCTCCCACCCCTCTCCCCTTCCCCCCACTCCTCTCCCCCTCCCTTTCCAGTCCAAAGAGCTGTCAGGGTTCCCTGCCCTGTGGTACGTCCTAGGTCCTCCCCCCTCCATCCATATCTAGGAAGGTGAACATCCAGACTGGCTAGGCTCCCACCAAGCCAGCACATTGCATAGGATCAAAACCGCGTGCCATTGTCCTTGGCGTCTCATCAGCCCTCATTGTTCGCCATGTTCCGAGAGTCCAGTTTTATCCCATGCTTTTTCTGGTAACAGTCCAGCTGGCCTTGGTGAGCTCGCAGTAGATCATCTCCACTGTCTCAGTGGGTGGGTGCACTCCTCGTGGTCCCGACATCTTTGCTCATGTTCTCACTCCTTCTGCTCCTCATTGGGACCTTGGGAGCTCAGTCCAGTGCTCCAGTGTGGGTCTCTGTCTCTATCTCCATCCATCGCCAGATGCAAGTTCTAGGATGGTATGCAATATATTCGTCAGTATTGCTCTAGGGTAGGGTCATTTCAGGTTCCCTATCCTCAGCTGCCCAGGGAACTAACTGGGGACCTCAGCTTGGGCACCTGGGAGCCCCTCTAGGGTCAAGTCTCCTGCCCACCCTAAAGTGGGTCCCTTAACTAAGAATTGTGGTTCCGTGCTCCCCTATCCAACCTTCCTTTATCCCGATCCTCCTGTTTCCCCAAGTCCACCCTCCTTCCCTTCTACCTTTTCTCTCCCCATCTCCCCTAACCCCCATCCCACCCCACCCCCAAGATCCCACTTTTCCCCCCGGCAATTTTGTCTACTTCCCTTATCCAAGAGGATAACTATATGTTTTTCCTTGGGTTCACCTTCTTACTTAGCTTCTTTAGATTCGCCTATTGTAGACTCCGTAAACCCTATTTATGGCTAGAAACCAATTATGAGTGAGTACATCCCATGTTCGTCTTTTTGGGCCTGGGATACCTCACTCAGGATAGTGTTTTCTATTTCCATCCATTTGCATGCAAAATTCGAGAAGTCATTGTTTTTTACCGCAGCGTAGTACTCTAGTGTGTATATATTCCATACTTTCTTCATCCATTCTTCCATTGAAGGGCATCTAGGTTGTTTCCAGGTTCTGGCTATTACAAATAATACTGCTATGAACATAGTTGAACAAATGCTTTTGACATGTGATAGAGCATCTCTTGGGTAAATTCCCAAGAGTGGTATTGCTGGGTCCAGGGGTAGGTTGATCCCGAATTTCCGGAGAAACCGAAACACTGACTTCCACAGTGGTTGCACAAGATTGCATTCCCACCAGCAATGGATGAGGGTACCCCTTCCTCCACAGCCTCTCCAGCAAAGGCTATCCTTGGTGTTTTTGACTTTAGCCAATCTTACAGGTGTAAGATGATATCTCAAAGTTGTTTTGATTTGCATTTCCCTGATCGCTAAGGAGGTTGAGCATGACCTTAAGTGTCTTTTGGTCATTTGAACTTCTTCTGTTGAGAATTCTCTGTTCAGTTCAGCGCCCCATTTTTTAATTGGGTTAATTAGCATTTTAAAGTCTAGTTTCTTGAGTTCTCTATATATTTTGGAGATCAGACCTTTGTCTGTTGCGGGGTTGGTGAAGATCTTCTCCCAGTCAGTAGGTTGCCTTTGTGTCTTAGTGACAGTGTCCTTTGCTTTACAGAAGCTTCTCAGTTTTAGTAGGTCCCATTTATTCAATGTTGCCCTTAATGTCTGTGCTTCTGGGGTTATACCTAAGAAGCGATCGCCTGTGCCCATCTGTTGTAGGGTATTGCCCACTTTCTCTTCTATCAGGTTCAGTGTTTTCGGGCTGATATTGAGGTCTTTAATCCATTTGGACTTGAGTTTTGTGCACGGTGATAGATATGGGTCTATTTTCATTCTTCTACAGGTTGACATCCAGTTGTGCCAGCACCATTTGTTGAAGATGCTTTCTTTCTTCCAATGTAAACTTTTAGGTCCTTTATCGAAAATGAGGTGTTCATAGGTTTGTGGGATAAAGTCCGGGTCTTCTATACGATTCCATTGGTCGACTTCTCTGTTTTTATGCCAGTACCACCCTGTTTTCATTACTGTAGCTCTGTAATAGAGTTTGAAGTCAGGGATGGTAATGCCTCCAGAAGATCCTTTATTGTATAGGATTGTTTTGGCTATCCTGGGTTTTTTGTTTTTCCATATAAAGTTGATTATTGTCCTCTCCAGATCTGTGAAGAATTTTGATGGGATCTTGATGGGGATTGCATTGAATCTATAAATTGCCTTTGGTAGAATTGCCATTTTTACTATGTTGATCCTCCCAATCCAAGAGCAAGGG
This sequence comes from Microtus pennsylvanicus, assembly GCF_037038515.1. NCBI lineage: Eukaryota > Metazoa > Chordata > Mammalia > Rodentia > Cricetidae > Microtus > Microtus pennsylvanicus. The sequence continues at coordinate 91,540,401 of NC_134588.1, forward strand.
ATGTCCATCCATTTTTTGGTATCCTCTTCAATTTCTTTCTTCAATGCCTTAAAGTTCTTGTCAAATAGATCTTTCACTTCCTTGGTTAGATTTACCCCAAGATATTTTATGCTGTTTGTGGCTATCATGAATGGAGAAGCTTCTCTGATTTCCCTCTCTGCTTCCATATCCTTTGAGTATAGGAGGGCGACTGATTTTTTGGAGTTGATCTTGTATCCTGCCACATTACTAAAGCTGTTTATCAGCTGTAAAAGTTCTTTGGTGGAATTTTGGGGGTCGCTTATGTACACTATCATATCATCTGCGAATAACGAAAGTTTAACTTCTTCATTTCCAATTCGAATCCCCTTGATCCCATTATGCTGTCTTATTGCTATTGCTAGAACTTCCAGCACTATATTGAAGAGGTATGGCGAAAGTGGGCAGCCTTGTCGTGTTCCTGAGTTAAGCGGGATGGCTTTGAGTTTCTCTCCATTTAATTTGATGTTAGCTGTCGGCTTGCTGTATATAGCTTTTATTATATTTAGGTATGACCCTTGTATCCCTAATCTCTCCAAGACTTTTAACATAAATGGGTGTTGAATTTTGTCAAATGCTTTTTCAGCATCTAATGAAATGATCATATGGTTTTTTTCTTTCAGTTTATTTATATGATGGATTACATTGATAGATTTTCGTATGTTGAACCAGCCCTGCATCTCAGGAATGAAGCCTACTTGATCATAATGGTTAATTTTTCGGATGTGTTCTTGGATTCGGTTTGCCAGTATTTTGTTGAGGATTTTTGCGTCGATATTCATGAGTGAGATCGGCCTGTAATTCTCTTTCCTGGTTGAGTCTTTGTGTGGTTTTGGTATCAGAGTAACTGTAGCTTCATAAAAGGAATTTGGTAATGACCCTTCTGTTTCTATATTGTGGAATACATTGAGGAGTATAGGTATTAGGTCTTCTTGGAAGTTCTGGTAGAATTCCGCATTGAAACCATCTGGCCCTGGGCTTTTTTTGGTAGGGAGGTTTTTGATAACAGCTTCTAGTTCTTCGCGACTGACAGGTCTGTTTAGCTTGTTCACCTGGTCCTGATTTAATTTTGGTAAATCGTATTTATCTAAGAAAGTGTCCATTTCTTTTACATTTTCCAGTTTAGTGGCATACAAGCTTTTGTAGTAAGATCTAATGACTCTCTGAATTTCCTCTGTGTTTGTGGTTATGTCCCCCTTTTCATTTCTGATCTTATTAATTTGCAAATTTTCTCTCTGCCGTTTGATTAGTTTGGATAGGGGTTTGTCAATCTTGTTGATTTTTTCCAGGAACCAGCTTCTTGATTCATTGATTCTTTGGATTGTTTTTTGTGTTTCTATTTTGTTGATTTCAGCCCTCAGTTTGATTATTTCCAGTCTTCTACTCCTCCTAGGTGAGTCTGCTTCTTTTTTTTCTAGAGCTTTCAGGTGGGCTGTTAAGTCTCCAATATGTGCTTTCTCTGTTTTCTTTAAGTGGGCACTTAGTGCTATGAACTTTCCTCTCAGGACTGCTTTCATAGTGTCCCATAAGTTCGAGTATGTTGTTTCTTTATTTTCATTGAATTCAAGGAAGACTTTAATTTCTTTCTTTATTTCCTCCTTAATCCAGGTATGGTTCAGTAGTTGACTGTTCAGTTTCCATGAGTTTGTAGGCTTTCTGGGGGTAGCATTGTTGTTGAATTCTAACTTTAATCCATGGTGGTCTGATAAGACACAGGTGGTTAGTAATATTTTTTTGTAGCTGTGTAAGTTAGCTTTGTTACCTAGTATGTGGTCAATTTTCGAGAAGGTTCCATGGGCTGCAGAGAAAAAGGTATATTCTTTCCTATTTGGGTGGAATATTCTATAGATGTCTGTTAAGTCCATTTGCTTCATTACCTCCATTAATTCTCTAATTTCTCTGTTAGGTTTCTGTCTGATTGACCTGTCCATTGGTGAAAGAGGAGTGTTGAAGTCTCCTACTATTAGTGTGTGCGGTTTGATGGCTGCCTTGAATTTTAGCAATGTTTCTTTTACATACGTGGGTGCTTTTATATTAGGGGCATAGATATTCAGGATTGAGATTTCTTCCTGATGAATTTTTCCTGTTATGAGTATAAAATGTCCCTCTCCATCTCTTTTGATTGATTTAAGTTTGAAGTCAACTTTGTTAGAAATTAGTATGGCCACACCTGCTTGTTTCTTAGGTCCATTTGCTTGATAAGCCTTTTCCCAGCCCTTTACTCTGAGTAGGTGCCTGTCTTTGTGGTTGAGGTGTGTTTCTTGTAGACAGCAGAATGTTGGGTCCTGTTTTCGTATCCAGTCTCTTAGCCTGTGCCTTTTTATAGGTGAGTTGAGTCCATTGACATTAAGTGATATTAATGACCAGTGGTTGTTAACTCCGGTCACTTTTTAAGTAGTAGGGTTTGTGTGTTTCCCTTCTTTGAGTTGCGCTGGTGAAGGGTCTCTAGATGTCTGAGTTATTGAGGTCTTTGTTGGACTCCTTGGTTAGTGATTTTCCTTCTATTATTTTCTGTAAGGCTGGATTTGTGGCTACGTATTGCTTAAATTTGTTTTTATCCTGGAAAATTTTGGTTTCTCCATTTATGGTGAACGAAAGCTTGGCTGGATATAGTAGTCTGGGCTTGCATCCATGGTCTCTTAGTTTTTGCAGTACATCTATTCAGGACCTTCTGGCTTTCATGGTTTCCATAGAGAAGTCAGGTGTAAGTCTGATAGGTTTACCTTTATAAGTAAGTTGGCCTTTTTCCTTTGCGGCTCTTAATATTCTTTCTTTATTCTGTATATTTTGTGTTTTGATTATTATATGACGAGGGGATGTTTTTTTTTGATCCAGCCTATTTGGGGTTCTGTATGCCTCTTGAACCTTCATAGGTACATCCTTCTTCAGGTTGGGAAAGTTTTCTTCTATAATTTTGTTAAGTATATTTTCTGGACCGTTGAGCTGCACTTCTTCTCCTTCTTCTACTCCAATTATTCTTAGGTTTGGTCTTTTTATTGTGTCCCATATTTCCTGAATGTTTTGTGATGAGAGTTTGTTGGACTTGCTGTTTTCTTTGATCAGTGCGTTTATTTTCTCTATGTTATCCTCAGACTCTGAGATTCTTTCTTCTATCTCTTGTATTCTGCTGGTTATGCTTGTTTCTGTAGTCTCTATTCGTTTACCTAGATTTTCCATGTCCAGCCGGCCCTCTGTTTGTGTTTTCTTCTTTGCCTCCATTTCATTTTTCAAATCATGAACTGTTTCCATTATCTGCTTGATTGTTTTTCCTTGCTTTCCTAGGGTATCATTCACTGATTTACTCAATTCCTCGAACTTTCTGTTATACTTCTCATCCATTTCTATAAGGGTGTTTTTTATATGCTGTTTAAGGGTGTCAATCACTGTCATGAAGTCAGTTTTTTCTCCTTCTTCATGGTTAAGGTGTTCATGTCCTCCTGTTGTGAGGTCGCTGGCTTCTGGTGGTTTCGTGTTGTTCTTCAGATTGTTGGGTGAATTCTTGCATTGGCGTCTCCCCATCTCTTCCTTCCAATATTCTCCTATGGATCTTCTTTTACAGGATCAGGTCTTCTTGCCAACTGATGTACCTTCCAAGTGATGTCACTCCCCCGTGCTGTTTCTCCTGGAGTCCAGTTCCGATCTCCTTGCTGCTTGGTTAGCTTCCAAACAAAGGCCCACCCTGCTTGCTGCAGGCAGGTTATGGAGACAAAGGAGCTACCACCTTCCCCTTTGCACTCACCTTCGGGTTCAGTCCCAGCGCCCAGGCAGGCTGAACAGGGAGGCACTCTGCTCCAAGAAGGGAGGGATGGAGGGAGACAGGGGGTAGGGGGATCTGGATGTAAGCTGGATGGGATAGGAAGAGAGAGGAGGTACCGGGCAGTGTAGCCCTGTAGGTTGATCAGGAAGTGTAGGTGGGCTGTTCCCGGGTGCCGCAGCACTCACTCACCACAATGATGTCTCACTAGGTGCCCTGATTGAAACTCCGTGCTGCTTGGTTCGCTCGCAGACAAAGGGCCCACCCTGCTTGCTGCAGGCGGGCTATGGGGACAAAGAAGCCCCCGAGCTCCCCTTTACCCTACGCTTGGGGTTAGGACCCAGCGCCCAAGCAGGCAGAGCAGGGAGGCTCTCTGCCACCAGGGCAGGGAGGGGGAAGAGAAACAGAGGGTGGGGGGATCTGGATGTAAGCTGGATGGGATAGGAAGAGAGAGGAGGTACCAGGCAGTGTAGCCCTGTAGGTTGATCAGGAAGTGTAGGCGGGCTGTTCCCGGGTGCCGCAGCACTCACTCACCACAATGATGTCTCACTAGGTGCCCTGATCGAAACTCCGTGCTGCTTGGTTCGCTCGCAGACAAAGGGCCCACCCTGCTTGCTGCAGGCGGGCTATGGGGACAAAGAAGCCCCCGAGCTCCCCTTTACCCTACGCTTGGGGTTAGGACCCAGCGCCCAAGCAGGCAGAGCAGGGAGGCTCTCTGCCACCAGGGAAGGGAGGGGGAAGAGAAACAGAGGGTGGGGGGATCTGGATGTAAGCTGGATGGGATAGGAAGAGAGAGGAGGTACCGGGCAGTGTAGCCCTGTAGGTTGATCAGGAAGTGTAGGCGGGCTGTTCCAGGGTGCCGCAGCACTCGCTCACCACAATGATGTCTCACTAGGTGCCCTGATGAAACTCCGTGCTGCTTGGTTCGCTCGCAGACAAAGGGCCCACCCTGCTTGCTGCAGGCGGGCTATGGGGACAAAGAAGCCCCCGAGCTCCCCTTTACCCTACGCTTGGGGTTAGGACCCAGCGCCCAAGCAGGCAGAGCAGGGAGGCTCTCTGCCACCAGGGAAGGGAGGGGGAAGAGAAACAGAGGGTGGGGGGATCTGGATATAAGCTCTTAAGTCTATTTTTTTAATATAAAAATGGGAACACCAGCTCCTTTGGTCCATTTGCCTGGAATATTTTCTCCATATCTTCACCCTGATTTGATGCCTATCCTTGATGTTATGGTGTGTCTCTTGGATGCAGCAGAAGGATGGGTCCTGTTTTTGCACCCATTCTGTTATCTGTGTTTTTTTTATTGAGGAATTAAGACCACTGATATTAAGAGATGTCAATGAGCAGTGTTTCTTGATTGCTATTATTTTGTTGTTGTTGGTGGTGGTGGTAGTGGTAGTAATTGGGGGGTAATTCCCTTCTTTTGACTTTGCTTGTCTTGCTTGTCTGGGATTATTCATTCTCTGTGTTTTCTTAGATGTAGTTAATCTGTTTAGTTTGGGGGTTTTCCTTCTTGCATCTTCTGTAGAGATGAATTTTTAGGTAGATATTCATTAAATTTGGTTTATCATGGAATATCTTATTTTTTCATATATAGTAATTGAAAGTTTTGCTGGGTATACTAGTCAGAAATAGCATTTGTGGTCTCTTAGAGTCTACAGCATATCTGTCCAGAAATTTCTATATTTTAGAGTCTCCATTGAGTAGTCAGGTATAATTCTATCCTTTATAAGTTACTTGGCCTTTGACCCCTTGAAGAGTTTAATAATACTTTTTCTTGTGTATGTTTAGTGTTTTGATTATTATGTGCAATAGGAGCTTTCTTTTCTGGTCCAGTCCATTTGGCATTCTGTGTGCTTCTTATACTTTGATAGGCATCTTCTTCTTTGGGTTAGTGAAATTTTCCTCTATGATTTCATTGAAAATATTTTCTGTGCCTTTGACCTAGGTTTCTTCTCTTACCTCTATTCCTATTATTTGTAGAAATGGTCTTTTCATGGTGTTCCAGGTTTCCTAGATGTTTTGTACAAGGAGATTTTAGATTTAACTTTTTTAATGATAAATTATCCTCTTATGTCTTTGATGCCTGGGATTGTTTCTTCCATCTTTTATATTCTGTGGTGAAGCTTGCCTCTGTGGTTCCTATTTGAGTTCCTAAACTTTTTATTTCCTGATTTCCTACAGTTTGGCTTGATTCTATTTCTACTTTCAGATCTTGAAGGCTTTGATTCATTTTCTCTACTGTTTATTTGTGTTTACATAGATTTCTTTAAGGGACTCATTCATTTCCTCTTTAAGGAACTCTATCATATTCATAAAGACTGTTAAGGTTGTTTTCTTGTGCCTCAGCTAGGTTGGAATATTCAGGATCTGCTGTCAGAGGGTTGCTGGGCACTACTGGAGCCATATTATCCTGGATATTATTTTTACAATGGCATCTAAGCATCTGATATTTGGAAGATTGTAGCTCGAGGTGTTGATATCCTTGTTGACCAAGGTTCCTATCCCACTGGTCCTGCAGCCATTAAGCCCCAAAGAGGTCTAAATTAGTTATAAACTGATTGTCCCATTAGCTCAGGCTTCTTATTAACTAGTTCTTACATCTTAAATTGGCCCATTATTCTTGTCTATGTTAGCCACATGGTTTGATACCCTTTTTTGGCAAGGCAGTCACATCTTGCTTCCTCTACAGCTGGGTCATGACTGTGGACTACGCCTCCCTCTTCCCAGCATTCTTGTTGCCACACCTCTACTTCCAGCCTGGTCACTGTCACCCTGCCTATACTTCCTGTCTGGCCAATCAGCATTTTATTAAAAATAATACAAGTGACAGGATAAAAGATCATTGTCCCACAGCACTCCCCTCTTTTTTTAAAAAATAAGAACTGTGAATCTAATATCCTTTGTTTAGTTTTTCTCCTGACCATTATCCATAACAACTTGTAACAAACATTCTAGACAAGGGAAAATATTCATAGTCCATTTTTTTGGAATATGGGCATAGTTTTCCATGCTACTTCCTACTGATTGGAGGTATTATTATGGGGGACCTAAACAAAATTTAGAATTATGATCAGGTTGTGACTGGAGTATCCTGTGAGGCTTGATCACCTCACGAAACAGTCTTGAATCTTTTCTGGACGTAGAACTCAGACATCTGGGTCATTCACTCCTACTAGAGATTTCTCAGGGGTCTTCCTTGGTCAAACCTGATTTTTCCTAGCTCAGAACAAATCCACAGCCTCTCATTTTCTGTGGAAACAAAAGCAAAACCTCTTCTCCAAAGTAACATACCTTTTGACTTCAATTTTAAAGTCAAGATATTTTCAAAATACCTATCTTGGATTAATTCAGCAGCATTTATATTAAAATGTCTTTTATCAGCTTTTTGTTCCTTCCTCAGCTGTAGAAGGAGCTGCAGGCCACTTCCTGTCACCTGGCTCCCAGCCACCAGCTAGCTTTACCCAAAATAATTACACGGAAACAGTATTCATTTAAATACTGCTTGGCCCATTAGCTCTAGCCTCTTACTGGCTAACTCTCACATCTTGATTAACCCATTTCTATTCATGTGTGTAGCTCAATGAGTTTTACCTGGAAGATTCTAACCTACATCCATCTTGGGCCAGAGCTCATGGTGTCTGCCTCATTGCCTTCTTCCCAGCATTCTGTTCTGTTACTCCACCTATCTAAGTTCTGCCCTATCAAAAAGCAAAGGCAGTTTCTTTATTAACCAATGAAATTAACACATAGACAGATGACCCACTTACATCACTCAGCCACCAAACAATTTAAAAACAACACAATAACATGTAGTATCCAGGTTCTCTGTGTATTTTTCATCTTTATGTGCTTTATTTTAAGCTCTATTTCTTTATTTTTAATTTTTGGCTTTTTGAGACAGGGTTTCTCTGTGTATCTTTGTCCTGGAACTCAGTCTGTAGACCAGGCTGTCCTTGAACTCACAGAGATCTGCCTGCTTCTGCCTACCAAGTGTTGGAATTAAAGATGTGTGCCACTACACCCTGAATTTACAGAGATCCATCTGCCTCTGCTTCCCGAGTCTTGGGATTAAAGGCATAACTGGATATCCACCTGTAGAAGAATGAAAATAGATTTTTTTTTCTTTTTTTTAAAGGCGTTTATCCTTTTTTCAAATATATATATATATATATATATATATATATATACATACACACACACACACAAACACACACAAAGTAAACCATTTAGAGGTTTTATTCATCTTTAAATCTTTCTTTAATATATATATATATATATATATATATATATATATATATATATATATATATTTTTTAACCACATGAGTCTTTAATTTGCTAAGTGATATGGCTAGGATTAAAGCCATGGCTTTGATTGCTGGATCCAGTTCATTTCTTAGCTTTCTGAGAATCTAGCTTCATGGTGGAGGTACTGGCCAGAGCCATGTTTATTGCTACAACTCTATGGCATTTCAAGGTCCATGCTGCCACCAAAATACATGCTGTAGACTATTCATAAACACCATTTAAGTGTTCTGTAGCAGAGCCTCTTAAAAAGGCTGCAAAGTTCTTGTAGCTAAAGCTGAGTCATCAAGCCTCTCTAAAATAAGATGCATTTGCCTCCAGCAAACAGAGCCCACCTAAGAAAATTCTGCTATCAATAAGCTGTGCTTAACTCTATTTTTTTTTTCTGACTAGAATTACTTCCCAAGCTCTCTCAGGCTTTCTGTGGATGCAGTTGTCTACACTTGCCAAGACAGGGTAAAACAGTTTTGAAAAATTCCTGCCTCTGAAAATGGTCTGTCAGTTACTCTAGGCATTAGCCAAAGTTGGTTGCTTCAACATTGCAAATGAGACTTTGGGTGATTGCTTAGGCATCCAGTTGTCTCTGTCATCTATTGTACATTTTGGAAGCTGCTTGATTGCACTTCCTGCTTACTCAAGTAATATTATCTCTCTTCTCAGGCCTTCAATGGGGTTGAAGATTAGATAGTCATATTTACCATCCACTTATGATCTGGCCAAGTCATTTCCAATATAAGACTTAGATTCCTTAGGATAGAATGTTTATTAAAACATTTGTCATATGTTCCTTGCTTAATATTTTTATGCTGGTTGTAATTCTAATCTTATGCTTGATATTTGTTCCTAGTGTATATAGTTTTGTATTGGGTTTGGAACTCTCTTATTTAAACAAAAGGGGAAGGTGCTATGGGAGCTCCTTCTGCTCCTTCAGCCAATGGCCTTTAAGATGCCAGCCCACTTGGGCATGATCTCTTATACTATAAATGCAGCTTCCAGATGCTCGACTCTTTTCCTGTTTATCATTTGTAAAGAGGACTGTGATCTATAAGTTTCCCCTAAATAAATAACCCTTTATTATAAAAAATTCTGAACTCGTATGGGATTATTTTATAACTTCTGCCATCAGATATCTGGTCTTGCCTTGTTGGTGGGTTTCTTTTTTTCCGTTTCTTTTCCTCTCTGGATTTTAGGAGAGTGTAGTGGCTGTATGTTGTCTGATAGAAAATTTTTCTAGTGCCCTGGTAGGTGTGACTACTGGGGATTCCAGTTAAAATGTTTTATTTATTTATTTTTTTAATTTATTTATTTATTAAGGATTTCTGCCTCCTCCCCGCCACCGCCTCCCATTTCCCTCCCCCTCCCCCGATCAAGTCACCCTCCCTCACTGAACCTGATAGAAAAGAAAGTGGGAAGTACTCTACAGCACATGGGCACAGGAGACCACTTCCTACGTATAACCCCAGCAGCACAGACACTAAGGGCATCATTGAATAAATGGGACCTCCTGAGACTGAGAAGCTTCTGTAAAGCAAAGGACACTGTCACTAAGACAAAAAGGCAACCCACTTACTGGGAGAAGATTTTCAGCAACCCCGCAACTGACAAAGGTCTGATCTCCAAAATATATAAAGAAATCAAGAAACTAGACCGTAAAAGGCTAATCAACCCAATTATACAATGGGGCACTGAGCTGAACAGAGAATTCTCAACAGAAGAACTTCAAATGGCCAAAAGACACTTAAGGTCATGCTCAACTTTCTTAGTGATCAGGGAAATGCAAATCAAGACGTTAAGATACCATCTTACACCTGTCAGAATGGCTAAAATAAAAAACAGTGAAAATGTTTTTATGGGTATCAAGAGTTGAGACCTAGATTAGGGTATGAGCTGGCAGGGCAGGGGGTGTTCACAGAATGGAGGGAAACAAGGTATTTCATTGGGATATGCTTAGCTCCCTGGACAGGGATGCAGTGTATGAGGAGAGGACGCGGCAGAAGGGCGGCTACAGAGCTGGGGATATGACTGGGGGATTGAACTTGGAGGAATGGAGACAGGGTAAAGCTCTGCAGCTAGTCCACTTCTTCTCTGGACAGAGTGGCCTGGGGGTTCCCAGGGAAGGCCTGCTGGAGGTGGAGACTGGGACAAAACAATGGGTGGAGGCAAGGATGTTTGGATGGGGATATCTGTGTGATCTGTAGGAAATGGGGGAAAGGGAGCCTTCAATAGGTGCTCTGCTGCAGATCTGGAGATGAGGTTGGGGGATTAAATCCAGAGGAGCAGAAGGAGAGGTGAAGATCTTCAGTCAGCCTACCTGCTTCCCTGGCAGGAATATTTATTTCTTACTGTTAGCTCAAGGCCTCTTATGTTTAACTCACTGACATATTCCTACCTCCTCATATAGCACATGACACATGGTTCTCAACAAGTATTATCTTTTAAACATCTTCTAACTCACATTAGTGGCCGTCACTCCAAAGGGCTTCTCCCAGCTTTCCTCTATCCCCCATCCTATGTGGCTTAGTCCCACACTACCTTGTCCTTGTCTTTACTACACTAACAAGATATTATACTGGTTTTTTTTAGACAGTCTCATTTAGCTCAAGCTGGCCTCAAGCTTACTATGTAGACATTGAGGACCTTGACCTTGTGATTCTCCTGCCTTTATCTCCTGATGGCTAGGATTACATACCAAGTAAGCTATACCCTCAGCCCAGGTTGATTTGCTATTCTGTTCAGTTTACACTTATGTATTAAATCTGTTAGAGTATAATTGTGTAATAATGATGTCTATGACTAGTGTGCTTGTTGAATAAAACTGAACAAACAGGAAACAAATCCATAGAGGGAAATGACTTGGAACCAATTTATTTGAAACTCTATGATGGGTGGGGGCAATGAACAAGAAAATGCCAGTATCAGCTTAGTGCCCTGTGTCTTTTTGGATGAGAGCAGAAATTTGGAATTATAATCAATATGTTCTGTCCCACCCTGTCTCACCCCTGTTTCTCAGACTCTAACTTTTTCCTCCTCTACCAGCTTAAGCTAACACTGGGCCACTGGACAGCACTGCTTTCTCCAGGATGAGTCTCACTCTCTGAATTTTATTGACAGATCATTCAGAACTAGAGATAAATGCTAAAACCGGCAGCAACATAACCCTGCAATTCAAGAAACCACTTGGAACCTATGCACACCTCACCTGGCTTTATACCACGAAACAGAAGATTTTGGAATATGATTATAAGGGTTCAACGATAACCTATTCCGGTTATCGGGGCAGGGTCAGCCTTGACAATATAACTGGTGCACTTCAAATCTACAATGTCCGGAAAGAAGACAAAGGTGACTACTACATGAGAGTGATGAAGCAAACTGAGGAACAATACAAGAAAATCTTGAATGTATTTGGTAAGTTTTAGAGTCAAAGGAAAAATGCCTATTCAGGGAGTTTACTGGGAGTTGGGGGTGGAAAAGGAGAAGAGAGGAACATCGCGACACACTTACTACATTTCTCCCAGAAATACATCTATTTGTGAATGAGCCTGACCCCAGCAGTTATCAAATTGTGTTAGTTTTTCATTACTAAGACAAACACCTCAGATAAAGAATTCAGACAGGGTAAGGTTTATTTGGGCTCATGGCTTCAGAGGTTGTATGGTCCTTGGTTAATTGGCTCTATCACTATGGACCTGTGGGAGGCGCAGCATCATGGCAGAGAGGGGAAATGAAGCAGAGATGCTCACCCCAGGCTGGGAAGGAGGTACTAGAATGAAGGGCCAAGAACAGGTTATACCTTGCAAAGATATGTTCCTAATGACCACTTTCTCAGTTGGGTCCCTCCTTCCAGTTTCTACCATTTTCCAGTAGTCCATTCGATTATTAATCCATCAAAAAATCAATTAATTGATGGTATCAGAGATTTCTGAACCAATCACTTGCACAAATATTGCCTGCTAGTGACCAAACCTTCAATGTGAGGCCCTTTTGAGGAGCCGCATAGAGGAAGAAACAAATCATGGTAAGACTGGAAAGAGTAAAGACTATTTCTTCTGTAGTGCCCTCATTCTGTCGTGGGAGCAACCCAAATTAGTTTTGAACATATTTAATTCTGTCTGAACTCAGATTTCATCAGACTTATATAGAAAAAGAGATATTAAAAATAAATTGAAATAGTTCTCTGGGAGAGTTCTATCAGATTTAGTATGACAAAAATTTCCACTTACAGCTTCAGCCTAACCAGTTCCTATGGAAATAAGAGTAGGGCATTATCCTTGGAGTCAGACAGATTTAGGTTCAAAGTGCCAATTTAATAAAATAACTGTGTATTATTACAAACATTCCCATGTTCTCACTAATTTGTGGAAGCCAAGAAAGATGACTTCATAGTCACTAGTGAGAAGTTGGATAATGGAAACCATCATAAAGTTAAATAGAAAGGGTCATCTCTGGGATTCCATAGCACACTATTTCCAAGTAGCTGGAAAAGAACATCCCAAAGATCCCAACACATAAAAATTATAAATATTTGAAGAGGCAAATCTCAATTTTCTGAAGTAATTATTATACTGTACATTTAATTATCACATAGTACCCCCATAAATATGTACAGTTATTATGTACCCATCAACACTTTAAAATCCCCCTGGCCAGTTCCCTAGTAGCCATGGCACCATGGTGTATGATATTAATATCTCTTTGTCCATATTAAGTAAGGTTCTTTGGAGGGAACTGACAAAAGCCAACTCTTTGTACATTTACCAAAAAAGGAGATATGTTCCCGTGGAGCTCAGTAGAGCAATTCAAGGGAATATAGAAGCGCTATGAAGGCCTAAGGGATGGAAGGGTGAGAACAGAGCCAGTTCAATCCTGAGCCTCAGGAATCTACAGATCCAGGCATCGGCATATTAACTCTCAATGCTTGGTTTTGTGCCAAATCAGAACCTCATAAAGAAAAATGCATTTATTTATGGTTTGCCTAGATTATTTAATGTCTTTTGCTGTGTGATCTTCTGTCTAAATACTTAATAAATGCACTAACTTTGCTTCATTCTGTTTGATTATGGAATTCTTTTTTGTGGGTCATCAAGATCCATCTTTATCCAAATGGGGATCCCCAAAGGAACAGGAAACTCCTTTGGCCACAGGTGACTATGTTGTGGTGTGTCTCCCTGATACGCTAGCAGAGCTACAAACAAAGAAATCTTTGAGGCCAAGAATGTATAGAACCCTACATCTTCTCTCTTTCAAAATTGGTGGGCTCAGAACATTTCCTTGGTCAGAATTAAATAAAAAATGGTTTCAGAAACAACCCAAGATCCAGGTTCCATTTTCCTCAGGAAAGGACTGTTTTGCAATTAAATTTAAGTGTTCTGGCCACCGTCTCACGGCTTCTTCCAAACTGTAGGATGGCCACAGGCACCGGGTGTTTTGGGGGTGGGAGATAACTAAACAGCCACCAGTGGCCTAAGGAGTTCACCTTCCTTTTAGAGATTTCTGCTCAGGTAAAGCTGGATTCTTGACTACCCCACGGAAAAGAATTCATGGTGAGCCGGAATGAAGCAAGCTTACTGAGTTTATTAAGTACTTAGACAGGGAGTCATATTGAAATAAAGACATTACATCATCTGGGCAAACTAATCTATTTTTCTTTATGAGCTTCTGATGCACAACAGAGACAAAGATGGCAGATTTATAGACCTAAGCATCCTATAATGACAGTGTGAAGGGCTTTACTGAGTACAGGTTGAGGCGCTTTAGGATTCTCCCTGAATCTGAACTCTAGAATTCTTGAGGGACAGAGTGGCCCCCGCTGGTGCTTGCTGTGGGCTTTTGTTAGAGAACAAGCCCTGAGTATCCCAGATAGTTAGGAAACACAGTCAGAAGTCAGCTGGTCTCTCCCCTAACACTTAGCTCACAGATGACCATCACCCCACTTTGTTCCTAATGGTGTGTAAAGAACTCTGGCTCCCCCTCCTGGATCTACCTTAGCATCACCACCCAAAAGTAGCCTCCTGAAGACAAAGTTGCTCCCTGGCTCCATCTATAGGAGTCTCTTATCCATACCCACCTTGAACAGCAATCATGGCCCCTCCCTGGTTCCCTTTGCAGTCTGTTGGTCAAATCCTTGCATCATAAACACCACAAAAATGTATAAGCCCATTGTCTCATAACAAGCCTTTTTTCAGATCCTGTGTCCCAGCCTACCATAACAATTGAGAAGACTGAAACTTTGCTTGACTCTTGTCACCTGAAACTATCCTGCAAGGGAGAGCAACAGAATGTTACATACACTTGGTTTGACGACTCAAACCAAAATGAGGAAGGAGATGTGCTGGAAAGAATCGTCACTCCAAAGAACAGGTCTACATTTTATACCTGCCAAGTCAGCAACCCTATAAGCAGGAAAAATGACACCGTGTACTTCACTCCGCCTTGTACTCTGGGTAAGAATTACCTTCCAGGGAGCCGAAGTGGGAACCATGATGACTGGTTCCTTTTGAATGAAGGAAGATATGGGGTTCCTACTCGGCCTTCTGGCAGAGAATGTGGTGGGAAATCTCAAAGGTGTCATTGGAGTTTGAGACCTGGCTTCCACCTGACTCTACAGCCACCTACCAGCTAGCTCACCTTATCTTTCCTTAAAGCTGAGTCCTGAGATACCAGAACAATTAGGGAAAGTAGGAAAAGTGGGAGAGTAGTCCAAGCAAGGAAATAAGGAAAACTGGATGAGTGAGAGAGAGGTTGGTGAATAGAAGCAAGGTCCCCATCCTCAGGAAGAGACTGCATAGGTATTATTCTCCTTGCAAAGGTAGGAAGGCAAACTCTAGGCTTCGTGTTTCCGATTTCTCTGCATTGCCTAGAAGCATCCTTTCATACAATGTCACTCCCCCTTAATTCAGACCTACAGAGGTACCACTGGATTTTAGAGTTAGTCACACCTCAGGTTACTCCTGATATGTCTCTGTATTAGTTATTTTTACTGTTGATATGATAAAATGCCTTACAAAAACAACTTGAAGGAGGAAGGGTAAGAATTCAACCCATCATGACAGGGAAGGCATGGCAACGAAAATGTAAGATAGCAGTTTCTGTCGTGTCCACAATCAGGAAGCAGAGAGATGAATACTGGTACTCAGTAGGCTTCCTCCCTCCCCACCTTTCATTCCCCAGCTTGTGGAAGGATGCTGCCCATATTTAGTGCAGATCTTCCCTCCACAGATAAATATCTCTAGAAACACCCTTAACAGGCACTCTCCAGGGTATGGGGGTCGGTTCTTTTCTGGTCCTACAGATAAGTCAGGGTAAGCGTCTATCACGGGATTCAACCAAGCTAATGACATTTAGGAAACTTCCAAGTCTTTACATCTGAAGAGGATGAGTTTTTGCAAGAGGAGGATTTCCCTAGGCAGCTGGGATTAGGTTTAGGGAGGTAGCCATTCTCCTGTTTTAAGAATGCCATCCTTATGCCAAGTCCTCCTCTTCCTCCTCAAAACAGTGATCAAGGTCTAAGTGTTTGGGGTTTTGTTCTTTCAGCCAGATCCTTTGGAGTACGTTGGATTGCAACTTTGCTGGTGGTCATGGTACCCATCATTCATATCTTCCTGTTGACCTGAGATGAACTCTTCTCACTTGAGAATGAAACTTTGAGGCCACTGGATCCTGTCTTTATCATCTGGAAGGCAGAACTGACTCTATGGGACAGAAGAAATTGTGTTGTTGAACATTTGCGATGGTTTGCATTTTCTTACCATCCTAGAGTTAACTACAGGACCTTCTGCATGCTCCAAAAATGCTGGGCCACTGACCTATGTGCCAATCCCTCTACAAAGATTTTTTTAGTAGTCTTTTAAAAGTTGTGGTTAATATCTAATTTTGTATACCCCATTTGTTTCCCAACAGTCATTAAAGATAAAGGCGTTATTTTCACCAAAATACGTAACTACATTATGCTAATGGTTTTTCTTTTTTAAAATTGGTTCTTTTCTCAAACAATATATCTTAATTAGTTCCCTCTTCCTTTAATCCTCCCAGTTTGACACTACTTCTAATAGGTAACAACAAAACATAACAAAATAAAATATAATAAGCTAAAACAAAAACCATCACATCAAAGTTGGACAAGGCAATTCAAACAAAGGAAAAGTTCCCAAGATCACACATAAGAATCAGAGACCCACTCATTCACATACCCAGAAGTCCCATAAAAATGTTAAACTAAAGCTATAATGTATATGCAAAGGACCTTAATCAGAGCTGTGTGGGCCCTGTACTTGCTGCTCCAGTCTCTCTAAGTTCATAGTGACCTTGCTCAGTTAATTTAGAGAGACTTGTTCTGCTGGTGTCCTGTATCCTCTCTGGCTTTTAGTCTTTCCACCTCCACTTCCACAGGGTACCCTTAGCCCTGGGGGAGGGATATGATGGAGACATCTCATTCAGAGCTAGCTCTCTCTCTCTCTCTCTCTCTCTCTCTCTCTCTCTCTCTCTCTCTCTCTCTGTCTCTCTGTCTCTGTCTCTGTCTCCATCCCTCCCTCCCTCTACCCCCCCCCCTTCATAATGTCTGGCTGTGGGATTATGTATTTGTTCCCATCTACTGCAACAGGAAGTTTCTCTGATGGCTGAATAAGGCACTGATCTATGAGTGTAGCAGAATACCAATAGATATTTTATTGTTACTTTTTTCTTTTTGTTTAGACCAGTAGTATTTGATTTTACCATAGGTCACCCAAGCAGTGTCAGGTTCATCTCATGGAGTGAGCTTTAAGTCAAATCAGACATTGGTTGGCTAGTCCTGCAATCTTTGTGCCCACCATTGCCCTAGCATATTTTACAGGCAGGACAGATTGTAGGTCAAAGGTTTTGTAGCTGGGTTGGTGTTACATTTCTCTTTGGGTTACCTGTAGAGTGCCGCCTTCTACTAAAGACTCTAAAATGATGGGGGTGAAGTTTTAACATAGGTACCTGCTTGACAGCTCCATGTTCAATGTGTTGTGCTAGTGTTGTCTTCGGCACTAGAACCTTACTGGTTGGTTTGTGGGGATCAACCTAATTGCTTGGTAAAACCTGGGTTGTTTGGGTATTTCCATGTGACCTTTTTGGCCAACAACTGAATTGGATGTAACCCAGTTCAAGTACTGGAAGCTTCATTTGAAGACAAGAGATGGCCAACTGGGATTCCATCTTGCTCATAATTTGGAGACATCATTAGGATTGTCTCCATATAGCTTAAGAAGGTTCCAGTGCACCAGCCTTTTATACCACTCCTCAAATACACCTTAATTCCACCTGATTCTCCCTACATTCTTTCTCTCAATCCTATTTCCCCTACACCTCCCCACATGATCCTCCTGTTCCGGTCCTCCATCCCCCAGTCTACCCATAAAATTTATTCTATTTCTCCCTCCCAGGGAAATCTATGTGTCTCCTCCTCAATCCCTTCCTCTATACCTAACTTCTCCAAATCTTTGGACTGTAGTTTGATTCTCATTTTTTAAAGATTAATATCTACATATAAGTGAATACATACCATATTTATCTTTCTGGGTCTGGGTTACCTTACTCAGATTGATTTTTTTCTAGCTCCATCCATTTGCCTGCAAATTTAGTGATATCATTAGACTTGTCCTTTTTAGCAGATGAATAATATTCCATCGTGTAAATGTACAACATTTTCTTTATCCATTCTTAAGTTGAGGGACATCTAGTTTGCTTCCAATTTTTGGATATTGTGAATAGAATAACAATGAACATGGTTTTGAGCAAGTGTCCTTGTGATAGGAAGAAGTGAACTTTGGATATATGACCAAGAATGGTATAGCTGGATCTTGAGGCAGATCGGTTCCTATCTTCATGAGGAACTGTGATATTGATTTCCATAGTGGCTACACAAGTTTGCACTTTCACCAGCATTGGAGGAGTGTTCCCCTTACTCCACATTCTTGCCAGCATGAGCTGACTTGTGTTATTGATCTTAGCCATTCTGATAGGTATAAGATGGAATCTCAAAGTAGTTTTGATTTGCATTTCCCTGATGACTAAGGGTGTTGAACAATTATTTAAGTGATTCTCAGGCATTGGAGTTACCTATATTTAAAAAAAATTCTGTTTAGATCTGCACCCTATTTTTAATTGAACTATTTGGGTTTTTGGTGTCTAGTTTCTTGAGTTCTTCATATATTTTGAGTATTAGTCTGCTATCAGACTTGGAATTGATGAAAATTTTTTCTCATTCTGTAGGCTGCTACTTTTCCCAAATGACAGTGTCCCTCGCCTTACAGAAGGTCTTCAGTTTCATGAAGTCCCATTTATTAATTGTTGATCATAGTGCCCGTGCTATCAGCATTCAGTTGAAACTCTTTTCTTGGCCAATGAGTTCAATTCTATTCCCCACTTTATCTTCTACCATTCAGTGTATCTAGTTTTATGTTGAGGTCCTTGATCATTTTGGAGCTGAGTTTTGTACAGGATGATAAGTCTGGGTCTCTTTGCATTCTTCTGCATGCAAATATCCAGTTTGATCAGAACCATTTATTAAAGAAGTTGTGTTTTTCCCGGTGTGTGTTTCTGACTGCTTTAATCAAAACCAAATGTCCATAGGTATGTCAACATCTAGGTCTTCAGTTCGATTTCATTTATTTATGTTTGTTTTGTACCAATATCATGTGGTTTTTAGCTTTACAGTACAACTTGAAATTGGGGGTGGTGAATGCTCCCACAGTGCTTTTATTATTCAGGATTGTTTTATAAATCCTGTTTGATTTTTGTGTGTATTCTCATATGAAGCTGAAAATTGATATTTAAAGGTTTCTAAAAAAATTGTGTTGGAATTTCAATGAGGATTGCATTGACTCTGTAGATGGTATCTGACAAGATGGTCATTTTTACTATATTAATCCTACTAATCCATGAGCATGGGATATCTTTCCATCTTCTGATATCTTCTTCAATTTCTTCAATGACTTGAAGTTTTTTTTTATTATACAAGTCTTTCACTTGCTTGGTTAGAATTAAGACAAGATAGACCTGGAGATGAGGGGAAATGAGGGAAAACTTGAAGGAGTAGAGGGAGGGGAAACTATAATCAGGATATATTGTATGAGAAAAGAAAAGAATCTATTTTCAACAAAAGGAAAAAAATTAAAAGGAAAATTATACATTTCTTTTAGGTTTTCCAATTTGGAAAAATATAGGTTTTTCATATATATCCTTATGATTTCCTCAGTATCTGTTGTTTTGTCCCCTTTTCATTTCTTTTCTTAAATTGATTTTTGTTGAGCTCTACATTTTTCTCTGTTCCCCTCCTTGCCTCTCCCCTCCCCTTCAACCCTCTCCCAAAGTCCTCATGATTTACTCAGGAGATCTTGTATTTTTCTACTACCCATGTAGATGACATCTATGTATGTCTTTCTTAGGGTGCTCATTGGTGTCTAGGTTCTCTGGGATTATGATTTGTGGCCTGATTTTCTTTGTTTTATGTTTAAAAACCACTTATAGTGAGTACATGTGATAATTATCTTTCTGGATCTGGGTTACCTCACTCAAAATGGTGTTTTCTAGCTCCATCAATTTGCCTGCAAAATTCAAGATGTCATTATTTTTTCTGCTGTGTAGTACTCCTTTGTGTAAATGTACCACATTTTCCTTTTCCATTCTTCAGTTGAGGGGAATTCAGGTTGTTTCCAGATTCTGGCTATGACAAACAATGCTGCTATGAACATAGTTGAACACATGTCTTCTGTAGGAAGTCTTACAGCCAGTGCTTACCCACCCACTGGGGCGTGGCCTCATACTATTTATGCCAATGTACAGCGTGTATCTGGCCTCTTTTCCAGCTGTGGGATTCAGTTTCTGTTCTCCTTTCCAGCGGAGGATTCTGACTTGTGAGTTTACCCCTAAATAAATGTCTATTTTTCTCAATTCTGAGCTAGTGTGGAATTTCTTTTAAACTTCCTTTATCATCATCTGGCACCAAATATGGGTAACTGCATCCACCTAAAAACCTGAGAAAGCTGAAAAATTAATTCTGGACACAAAAGAACAGAGTTAAGCATTTTCTTGGATAGGCTCTGTTTTCTAAAAGCAAGCAGAGGCATGGCTCCTTTAAGAAGGGTTTTCCTGATTCAGCCATAGCAGGAAAGATGCTATGGTTATTTTAAAATGCTGGCTTTCTGGGCCCTGCCAGTACAAACTCTGACTCCTTCAGGCAGGAGGTCTGGCTACAGAGCATTTGACTGGGGTTTGTGAGCAGACTGCTGCAGCTTGCTTAATAGCAACATGGACTGTTGTGTGCCTGGAAGTGGGGCAGTGTGCTTGGCTCTCACAGGGCTAGCAGCTCCTTCATGCTAGACTGGGCGGGACTAGCAGGCAATACCATATTTGACCTAGGAATGTTGTAGCTTAGATTCTTAAGTGTTTTGCATTTTAAGAAGCACTTCTGGTCAGAAAATAATTACAGATATGTAATAAGGACAAATCCAGATTTAAAAAGATCTATAAATGGGTCACAGTGTTGGATAAATGTACGTAGGCTTGGGAGAGAGAAACAAAAAGTATAGAGAATTGAAAAGACAGTCATAGACTAAAGGAGTAAACATAATAAAAGAAATATTAAAAAGCAATAGAATAAAAATAAGCCACATAAAGATGGAAAATTCACAGAGAGTCTGGATTATGTATATTATTGTGTTATCTTTCAACTTTTTGACTTTGAAGGAGCTAAGTACAGAGAGACTTGTACGGGCTGCTAAGCTAAACCAGCATGTATATTATAAAGGTATCATTACTTTGAAATTTGGGTCTAAGGATATGTTGCTTTAAAAAGTTCTTCTCTTGTTTCCACAGAAGATGAGAACCTATGGCTTGCTTCCAGACCAATATGGTTTGATAGACCATGCCCCCCTGAAAGATTGCTATAAACACCCCACAAAGAAAATACTTTGCCCAAATAACAGCAGGAAGCCGTTTGGAGAGAAAAACTACTCCCATATTCCCAAATATTGTTTATAGATATTTCTTTATATTTAAGGGGGTATATGATATAGATATGAATAATTTGCATTGGTATGGATCTTGGTTTATTGATACAAATTTAAGGTGAATTTTGTTATACTGTATATGTATATTTCTACCCTTGATTAAGGATTGTGTTTGTATAGTTCATTTAAAAATGTATAATTAAGAAATATAGGTTAATAGATAGTCATCTACAATAGTCAGGCTTGCAGTCATGTTAGTGAAATTTTCTAGATATGTAGAGATATATTTCAGTTGGTTAGGTATTCTTCAAATCTTTCAGAGAACTTCAGAATATGGCATTTAAGTGTTTTAAAAATTTAGAACTTTTCATGACAGTGAGACACATCTGCTCCTGGCAGCACCAATCTACTTCAAGAAAAAGATGGTCATCAAACAGGCTCCTTATGGAGTTTATCAGATGAACTGGACATGTAGGATCCACAGAGAAAAGACTGTTGAACTTGCCTAAAGATGAGATAATCCTTCGGGGTTCCTGCTTCATGACAGAGTCTGTGAGACATTCTACAGGATACAAAAGAAAGTGACTGAACTGTCTTTGAAAGTTCTTGCTTCATGGAAAAGTCTGCCAGATACTATGGGCCTGTAGGCTGTAGATGGATGCACCAACAGTACAGAAGAACTTTGAGTGACTGTCCAAGCAGTGAGATGCCTCTGTCATTTCTAGAGTTTTCGAAGTTGCTTACAGTGCACTTCCTGTTGACTTAGGTAATATTATATCCTTCTGGAGTCTTTGATGGAGTTGAAGAATAGATAGTTATAGTTTTCCTAAGTTATGATAAAAGATAAAGTAAATAAAAATATTGTAACTGTAATTCTTGTTTGATAACTGTTTTGTTATATGTAATTTTACTATGTGCCAATGTGTTCAAGTTTACTTCCCACTCTCTCTTTTATGAGGTTCAGTGTGGCTGTCTTTATGTTGAGGTCTTTGATCCATTTGGACTTGAGTTTTGTGCATGGTGATAGATAAGGGTTTATTTTCATTCTTCTACATGTTGATATCCAGTTATGTCAGCACCATTTGTTAAATATGCTTTCTTTTTTCCATTTGATATTTTTTTGCTTCTTTGTCAAAAATCAGGTGTTCTCAAAAGTTTGTGGATTAATATCTGGGTCTTCGATTTGTTTTCATGAGTTTGTAAGCTTCCTATTGTTTCTGTTTTTGCTGCTATCTAGCTTTAATTCATGGTAGAGGGGATTCAAGGAGTTATTTCAAATTTCTTCTATCTTTAGTGACTTGCTTTGTGACTGAGTATGTAGCCAATTTTGAAGAAAGTTCTATGAGATACAGAGAAGAAGGCATATTATTTTGTGCTTGGTTGAAATGTTCTGTAAATATCTGTTAGATACATTTGGTTTGCACATCAGTTAGCACCAGCACCAGCACTACTCTGTTTAGTTTTTGTCTAGATGATTTGTCTATTGATGAGAGTATTGATGGAGGAAGGTCATTGGCTAATAAAGGAACTGCCTTGGCCCATGTTATTGGTTAAGACATAGGTAGGTGGAGTAAACAGAACAGAATGCCGGGAGGAAGAGGAAGTGAGGTCAGACTCCACAGCTCTGCTCTCCGGAGCAGACGCCTCAGAGAGACGCCATGCTACCCGCTCCAGGGAAGATGCACACTATGAAGCTCCGACCCAGGATGGACTTAGGCTAGAGTCTTCCCAGTAAGACCGGTGCTATACAGATGATAAGAAATGGTCTAGTCCAGGTGCAAGAGTTAGCCTAGAAGAGGCTAGATAGGAATGGGCCAAAGCAGTGTTTAAATGAATACAGTGTCTGTGTAATTATTTCGGGTAAAGCTAGCCGGGCAGGCGGCTGGGGTGTTGGGGACGCAGCCCCGCCGCTCATATTACTACAGAGTATGGTATTGAAGTCTCCAATTATAAGTGTGTGAGAGTCAATCTGTGATATAGCAGTGTTTATTTTATGAACTTGGGTACCCTTATGTTTGGGGCATAGATGTTAAAAACTGCAATGTCCTCTTGGTGGATTTTTTTTCTTTGATGAGTATGTACCGTTCTTCCCTAGCTCTTCTCATAAATTTTGGTTTGAAATCTATTTTGTTAGATATAAAAGTAGCTATACCAACTTGCTTCTTAGGTCCATTTGTTGAAATATCTTTTTACAACCCTTTACTCTAATCTGATGTCTACCCTTGATATTATGGTATATTTCTTGGATACAGTAAGTAGAAGGATGAATCCTGTTTTGCACTCATTCCGTTAGGTAGCCGTATTTTGTTATACCATATAAGCCTCGCAGGATACCATCCATAGTGGAAGCAAAAAGTTATTAAATCCTTGGGTGGTGATATTGTCTGCAATTATATAACTTTCAAATTTATTTAATTATTTATTAATCAAACAAACTTAACCTTCGTTGTAAGACTTCAGTAAATTGTTGTAGGTGTAATAACCTGTATTGGTCAGCAGGTGTCGCGGTTCCAGGCACATGGTGGAGAGATATGACTGGTGATGGTGTGAACAATCCACTGTGCTCCACATTGGTGCCTGATTAAATATTGACAAATATGCTTGACAAATTAAGAGCAATTAAATCAATTTCATACACAAAGAGAGGGTTTTGTTTGTTTGGTGGCTAGAATATCAAGGAACCCAGAGTTTGTGAACTGGGAACAGGAACCTTAATCTGGGGCGGGGTGGGGGGGTGGGGGATAGGGAGAGGGAGAGTGGAGTATGTGCAAAACCGGGAAATTGCCAAGTCACTGCCCAGTGGGCCCAAGGGGTAGCTCCGCTGCCGCAGGATTTGGGGGAAAAAAACAAAAACAAACAAACAACAAAAAAAAAACACTTAGTAGGTAAAATCAAGCCAGGAGGGTGGGGGTAGGAGACTTTCGGCCTCAGACCATTTGAGTTGGGGGGAAAAGTTTGGAGAAGTTCTTTGTGAACTTAGAGATGGGATCAGAGAGGAAAGGGAGCTCACAGCATGTGTTCTGCTACAGAGCTGGGGATGAGATGCTGTTTTTCTGGGTTTTTTGTTTTGTTTTGCTTTGTTTTTTAGAGGTAATTGATTTTTATTTTGTGTGAGGGTGAACTTGGTCTTTGTATATGCTAAGCAGGTTCCCTACTGCTGGAACTATATGCCTCCTCCTGTAAATGTTTTCATATCTATTTAAATAAATATTTGCTATCCTGAAGCAGAATTTTAAAGTAATTCCAATTTTTTCATAAGCACTACCTTTGGAAAACAGAGGAACCACACAACGCAGAATCAGAGATCTTGGTGCCTGTGTGTAAGCACATCTGAAAGGTCAGTTGTGCTACTTCTAACATCCGTGCCAAGCCAGGGGTTCCAGTTCTTCCAAGGCTCCCTCCTTCCCACCAGGTTCCAGCAGTGGTCTCCTGTGAATACAAGTCATGTTCCCTGAGAGCTGAGCATGAGATTTGTCACAAGGCCTTGACCAGGGGAACCTGAATGTAGTAGTAAGAGTAGTGTGATATTGCTGGGTGGTGGTGGTGCACACCTTTAATCCCAACACTTGGAAGGCAGCGGCAGGCGGGTCTCTGTGAATCAGAGGCCAGCCTGGTCTACAAGAACTAGTTCTAGGACAGACCCAAAAACCTTTCTCAAAACCAACCAACAAACAAACAAAAAAATAGTAATACGATGTTAAGTTCTTTGGGCTCTTTTGGGGGGCTACCAGCTCCCAGATGAATCACACGTGGAGTCTTATTTTTAGTTATAAACATCTGACTTTAGCTTGGCCCATTTCCTTCCAGCTTGCTCTAACTTATTCCATCTACCTTTTGGCCTATGTGTTTTGTCCGTTTTCTTACTTCTATAAATATTACTCTTAGTCTGTGGATTGATGTGTAGCTGGGTGGCTCGTCCCTGATGGGCTCCTCCTCTGGGGCTACTTCTCTGACCACCTACCCCATCCTGAGATTTCTCCTTCTGTTTATCGTCTCTGCCTCAGCCCCACCTATCCTTTCTCTTGCCTCGCTATTGGCCGTTCTGTTCTTTATTAGACCATTGAGTGTTCTAAACAGGCAAAGTATCACAGCTTCACATTGTGAAACAAATGCAACATAAACAAAAGAAACACACCTTAACATAATATTCCCAACATCTGAGTGCTTGGTTCTCTTTACACGATTGTCTCTGTTGAGCAGCAATTCAAATATTAGTTGTGTCATTAGATACAGTAAAACCATCAAACTGACCTGGTGTCCTCAGCGTGGTCTTCCGCAATAAGCAGACAGAAGTTGCCAGACTCACCTTTTAGTAACTCCTAGGATTTATTCTTTCTGTTCCCTCTTCTAAATCTCACGGGCCTGGGGCTTAGAGGTCACTAAAGGATGCTTTCTTCCTTCCCACCAAAGACCACCTTCTGCTTACCTCCATCAGCCTCCTCCACCTCTCCTTTTAGTGGCTACAAAACAATAAACAAATAAACAAACAAATAAGTAGAGGTTTTTCCCTTCTCCACATATCCTATTGACAATCGTATGCTACTTGTTCACCAAACTGTCTTGTTCACCTTTGGTCACCAGGAAAATGTCATTTTCCTTTGCATCAGCTTCAGTGATGTGATTGCTTCTAGTCAACAGAAAGCATGGTGCTGATGTGGCAGTTAAGGAAGCAGAATGACGTCATGCAAGGAGCTTGAGTTTGAACCACTGGTGGTTGGAGAGCAGCTACTTTGCCTGCATTATAAATGCATGCAAGAAAGTTTGGAATTTTGTCTGGCTCCCTAAGACAGCAGCTCTCTCTCCCTCAGCCCAGTCTATGGTCCCATTCCAACCTTAGATCTCAGCAGACTGCTTCCTCCTATCGGGCTATCGTAGCCTGTCTTCTTGAAGTAGTATTCTTTTCTCTCCCACCCCACCCCTAGTTTTCCTGGTGGGGAAGGAGGGGTGGGATGAAAAGGTATACTTTGGGGAAACACAAATGAGAAAAGAAATGTCTCTTTATGTCACCAATGAGCACGTTCCTCAGATGCCAAGGCAGGTATGTCTCTCCAGGAACCACATTGCTATCCATTCTGATAACGTGAGGCACTTTAGATGGTCCAGGTCATAAGGACCAGATACAGAATTTCTGCTTTTCAACCCAAGCATGAAAATGTGAGCCCTTGTTTAAAATACAAGAAAAAGATCTCATTTAAAGTCTAAATTAGAAAATGTTTCCTTTTCATCTGCAGTTTCTCTTTCCAACAGAGACATTTTACATTCACTTTTTAATGCTGCTATCAATAAAACACTAAATTTTAAATCACTGTCATAAATTTAACTGTGTATATTATAAAGTCGGGTTTAAAGGCAAATAGAAGAATATTTAATTTATATGTAAAAACATTGAAATTACCCAATTCATATTTTATAGCTCATGTATGCATTTGTATTTTATAATAACAATGTAAATGCTAATCAAAAATGGTACACATTATCCCCAATGATCACTAAAAGCCAGTGGTTTCTGGAATGGAATTGCTTTGGCCTCACTTGAATTGAAATGCACGCGCTTACACTGTGAATCCACTAAGATGCTGTGTTCATGGGGTATGTGTAATGTGAATGAGGCAGCATCTTCCATGTATGTCCTCCTCTCACATGCGTACTCCATTCTCGAGAGATGGCTCAGAGGATTAGAGCACTAGCTGCTCTTTCAGGGGTCATGAGTTCAATTCCCAGCAACCACATGGTGGCTCACAACCATCTGTAATGAGATCTGGTGCCCTCTTCTGGCACGCAGGCACACATGGAGGTAGAATGGTGCATAAATAAATAAAGGAACGTGTAAATAAATAAAATATGAAAAAAACACAAACTGAAGGATGGAATGATTGAGAATTTACAGATGGTGACAGCAGTATTAACTCAAGTGCAGTATTACTCTGAACATTAGGCCCTATGTGACATGATTATAGGCCCCTTTTGCTTACCGATGCAAGACGTACTTCCTGGGCACAGGGATATTGTCCTCATTAGCAACTGTCAAATTAACACAGCCAAAAATAACCCAAAAATGAGTGTCAGTTGCATAATTTTCCTTACCAGACTGGCCTGTTGACTTGTTTGTGAGGGATTGTCTTTTCCGACTGTTGATATGAGGACCCAGTCTGCTGTGATAGTACTATTCCTAGGGCAGGTTTCCTAGGTTGTATAAAGAGCTAGCTAAGCATGAGCTGGCGTGAGCCAGCCAACAAGTGGTGCTCCTCTGTGGTTTCTGTCTCTAGTTTCCTAGAGTTTCCCCTCTGCCCTCAATGATGGGCTATAACTTGTAAGATGAAATAAACCCTTTCCTCCCCTAAGTTGCTTTGGTCCAGAGTGTTTTATCACAGCAACAGGGATGAAAGTAGAATAGAAATTACTACCTGTTGTTATTTGACTTTCTTTTGGGACCACCAGCTCCCAAATAATGACATAGAAACTTCTTAATACTTATGAAACCTCGACCTTTAGGTTAGGCTTGTCCCCAACTATCTCTTACAACTTAAATAAACCTTCTAGTAATCTATTTTCTGCCAGGTTATTTTGTGCATCAGTTTGTATAGCAGTCTCATCTATGTTGGTCTCCAGCACCATTCTCCCATCACTATTTCTGCAAGAACACCATGAACCTTGTCTACATGGAATGCTCAATCCAGTTCACATACATTTTCAAATAATTATCTAATGTATCTAATAATGATCAAGTTAGATAAAAAAATGTCAAGTATGTTTGCTTTTACCTCTCCTCCATCCTGGACATCTGATGTAGTCTGCAAATCATTGGAGTCTCAGTGATGTGGGAGTGTCATATATCAATCTGTTGATTTCATTGGTTAAGCAATAAAGAAACTGCTTGGCCCTCATAGGTTAAAACATAGGTGGGAGGAGTAAACAGAACAGAAGGCTGGGAGAAAGATGCTGAGTCAGTGAGTTGCCATGATTCTCCCACTCCAGGCAGATGCAGGTTAAGATCATTCCTGGTAAGCCAGCTCGTGGGCTACAGCAGATTATAAGAAATGGGCTAGTCCAGGTGCGAGAGTTAGCAGAGAAAAGGCTAGATATAATGGGCCAAGCGGTGTTTAAAAGAATACAGTTTCCGTGTAATTATTTCGGGCATATGCTAGAGCTAGCCATGTGGGCGGCTGGGTGCCAGGGACACAGCCCCGACGCTCCTACTACAACAGAGTGGCGCCCGACGTGATGGACTAAATCCACTTAAAAAACCTGAGAAGGCTTAAAAATAAGAAAGAGAGAGTTTAACATAGATTTTTGCTGTTTGTTGGTGGCGTGCTGTAGAGAGATTTCCTGATTCAGCAACAGGAGCAGAAAAAAACGCTGTGTCATTTTAAAGCGCAGCTTCTTGGGGCTATGCTGCCAGCATGAACTCTGGCTTTAAAGCGTTTCAATGGATTTTATGGGACTGGATGTTTGTGTTCCCGCTTGGGATCGAAAGGAGAGTGCTCTAAGACTGTGCTGATGGCTCAGCACTCCCTGTCTGCACCTGGGCAGACAGCCGAATCAGGCTTAGGCAGGCGGAAGGGCATGGCATGTTTTCAGACTGCGCAGTGCTCTGCATGTCAGATTTGGCTGTAACTTGGATGAAAAGAATTTCTGTGCTGCACGCTCAGTCTCAGAATTAAAATGCTGAGTGCCGCTCCTACCTGGTGGCCCCAGAGCTAGCACAAAATGGTACGTCCTCCATTTTGAAATTTTCCTGACTCAGCAGCAGGAAAAAACTGGCTGTTTTAAAATGCCGGCTTTCTGGGCTGTGCCGCCATTGCAATCTCTGTCTGGCTCCTGTGGGAGACAGAGCTTTTGAATGGAGCATTTGGAGTAAAGTGCTATGATTTGTTTGATGGCAACTAGACTGCTGTGTGCCTAAAAGGGGGACATTGCATGCTGCAGCTCAGAGGACTGGGCGGGGCCAGCAGGCAGTACCTGTTTTTGACCTAGGAATGTCACAGCTTAGATTCTTAAGCACCTAGTGATTTAAAGATGCAAATCAAAAGTGCTCCTGGATACTAAAAAATGTTACAGATTCACAATAAAACAGATTCAGACATAAAAGACCACACTGTTGGATGAATGTACGTAGGCTTGAGAGAGAGAAGGAAAAGAATATAGAGAATAAAGTTAATGGTTTAAAAAAAAAGCAGGTAAAGTCTTTAAAGAGACAGAGTACAGATAGTTATAGATTAAGAGAAATAAAGTAAAATAAGCCACATAAAATGGAAAATTCACAGAGAGTCTGGATTATGTACATTGTGTTTTCTTTAAAATTTTTGACTGTGAAGGAGCTAAGTACAGACAGACATTTCATTACATGGGCTGCTAAGCTAAATCAGAATGGATATAAGGGTATTACGATTTCAAAATTTGGGTCTAAGGATATGATGCTTTGGAGAGGGTCTTCTTTTGTTTTCACAGAGGACCAGACCCTGTGGATTGCATCTATCCCGATATGGTATGATAGACCACGACCTCCAGAAAGGTTCCTGTGAACACCCTCAAAAAATTACTTCACTCAACTACCAACTGAGATAAACCTGGCACACAGGTTACACCCTAAATGATCTGATTAACAGCGCCCCCATTCAGCAGGAAGCAGTTTGGAGAGAAAAAAACTGCGCCCATGTTCCCAAAATATTGTTTATAAATGTTCTTTTACATTTAAAGGGGGAAATGATATAGGTATGAATAATTTGCATTAATATGGATTTTAAGGTCAATTTTGTTATATGTATATGTATTTCTGATCTTGATTAAGGTATTGTGATTGTGTAGTTCATTTTTAAAATGTAATGTATAATTAAGAAATATAGGTTGTTAATGGATAATCATCAATAATAGTAAAGCTTGTAGTCATGTTAGTTATATTTTCTAGTTATATAGAGATATATTTCAGATAGGCATTCTTCATATCTCTCAAAGGCTGCAGAATATGGCATTTAAAATATTTTAATAACTTAGGACTTTTCATGACAATGAGACATGTCTGCTTTTGGCGGCACCAATCTACTTCGAGAGGAAGATGGGCATCAAAGAGGATCCTTATGGAGTTTGATAGCCATTTGGGCAAGAAACTGCTCTTGCCTGGACTGATGCATGAACTGGACACAGAGAACCTGCAGAGAGAGGACTGCTGAACTTGCCTAAAGGTGAGATGGTCTTTTGGGGTTCCTGACTCATGAAAGAGTCTGCGAGACATTCTGCAGGATACAGCAGAAAGTGACTGAACTGTCTTTGGAATTTCCTGCTTGATGAAAATGTCTGCTGGATACTTTGGGCCTGAAGGCTGAAGATGGATGCCCCAATGGTACAAAAGAACTTTGGGTGACTGTCCAGGCAGCGAGATGTCTCTGTTATTTCTAAAGTTTTGGACTTCGTGTTTATTAGGTAATATTATAGCCTTCTGGAGTCTTTGATGGAGTTGAAGAATGGATAGATAGTTATAGTTTTCCATTGTTATGATAAAAGATAAAGTAGATATAAATATTGTAACTGTAATTCTTGCTTGATAACTGTTTTTTTATATGTAATCTTACTATGTTAAAGTTAAAGCCTTCCTTTTTTTGTTTAAACAGAAAAAGGGGAAGTGATGTGGGAGTGTCATATATCAATCTGTTTATTTCATTGGTTAAGCAATAAAGAAACTGCTTGGCCCTCATAGGTTAAAACATAGGTGGGAGGAGTAAACAGAACAGAAGGCTGGGAGAAAGAAGCTGAGTCAGCAGTCGCCATGATTCTCCCACTCCAGGCAGACGCAGGTTAAGATCATTCCTGGTAAGCCAGCTCGTGGGCTACACAGATTAATAGAAATGGGTTAGATCGATATGTAAGAGCTAGCCAATAAGAAACTGAAAGTAATGGGTCAGGCAGTGTTTAAAAGAATACAGTTTCCGTGTAATTATTTTGGGGCATAAGCTAGCCGTGCAGGCGGCTGGGGTGCCGGGGATGCAGCCCCGCTGCTCCAAGTATTACAACAGAGCACTCAGAAATCCTGCCTATCCTCTCCTGCCTAGCTGTTGACCATTCAGTTCTTTTCTATACCAACCAATCCGAAGGCACCTTGGCAAAGACACATCTTCACAGAGTACAAAAAGATTATCCCATAACTACCACTGTTAAGACTTCTTTAGAAGTTTCAGGGTAAAGGCCAAGCCATGGTCTCATGTGTTTCTAGCCTCTTGTATGTTTGTATGATCAAAAACTTCTCAGGGTATGGGTATGGCTGGAAAAGCAACATCAATAAAGTCCAGGTGTAAGGCTCAAGGGGGACTTCTCCCACCCTGCATCCTGTGCCTACCCTAGAGGCAGTGCCTACCTGACCCAGCCATAATCAAAGCCATTCCCATCTTCAACAACCACAGGAAGCTGAAGCTCTCCAGTTATACCAGCTCTACTGTGGAGACACAGCAGCCAACCATCAGGGAGGCTTTCTACTTAGTGTCTAAGGGAAGTGGAAACAGACATAATTTCCAACAAGGATCATACATTAGAAAATCTGACAACAGACTGATTTATAGGCTTTATGCAACACTGTATTTGTCTTCTGTGTGGATTCCTCAGCAAGCATACTTGAGCATTAGTAGATACATTAGATAAATGTTTGAAAATGTATGTAAACTGGATTGAGCATTCCATGTGGACAAGGTTCATGGTGTTCTTACAGAAATAGTGATGGGGGAATGGTGCTGGAGACCAACATAGATGAGACTGCTCTACAAACTGATGCACAAAATAACCTGGAGGGATCTGAGGCTGGCTTAGCAGGGACTCTAGCCTATGCTGTGTTGCTGTCAAGAATAAGGATCTTGCTGAGATGTAAGATACTAACATTGATGATACCATGTGAAAGTTCAGAGCCTGCCCTCTTCTAAATAAAACATCTAAAAGGCCAGTCCCAGGTAAAATCCTGGAGGAGAGTCAACTGAGTTTACTATGCAGTGGTTTACCAAAAACAGAGGAGGGACATCTTAACTTTGCACTTGGATTTAAGTCAAGGCAGTTCATAGAGGCTGTGTAAAATCAACATAGAAGTTCAATGATGCTTTTCTTACTCAGTGATTTTTTTTTTGTTTTTTTTTTTGAATTTTTTTTTTTAATTAATTTATTTATTTATTAAGGATTTCTGCCTCCTCCCCGCAACCGCCTCCCATTTCCCTCCCCCTCCCCCGATCAAGTCACCCTCCCTAATCTGCTCGAAGAGCAATCAGGGTTCCCTGACTTGTGGGAAGCCCAAGGACCGCCCACCTCTATCCAGGTCTCCTAAGGTGAGCATCCAAACTGCCTAGGCTCCCCCAAAGCCAGTACGTGCAGTAGGATCAAAAACCCTCTGCGATTGTTCTTGAGTTCTCAGTAGTCCTCATTGTCCGCTATGTTCAGAGAGTCCGGTTTTATCCCATGCTTTTTCAGACCCAGGCCAGCTGGCCTTGGTGAGTTCCCGATAGAACATCCCCATTGTCTCAGTGTGTGGGTGCACCCCTCGCGGTCCTGAGTTCCTTGCTCGTGCTCCGTCTCCTTCTGCTCCTGATTTGGACCTTGAGATTTCTGTCCCGTGCTCCTCTGTCTCTGTCTCCTTTCATCGCCTGATGAAGGTTAATATTCATGAGGATGCCTATGTGTTTGTCTTTGGGTTCACCTTCTTACTTAGCTTCTCTAGGAACATGCATTATAAGCCCAATGTCCTTTATTTATGGCTAGAAAGCAAATATGAGTGAGTACATCCCATGTTCCTCTTTTTGGGTCTGGCTTACCTCACTCAGGATAGTGTTTTCTATTTCCATCCATTTGTATGCAAAATTCAAGAAGTCCTTGTTTTTTACTGCTGAGTAATACTCTAATATGTATATATTCCATACTTTCTTCATCCATTCTTCCGTTGAAGGGCATCTAGGTTGTTTCCAGGTTCTGGCTATTACAAACAATGCTGCCATGAACATAGTTGAGCATATACTTTTGTTGTATGATAGGGCCTCTCTTGGGTATATTCTTACTCAGTGATTTTAAAAAAAAAATGAGTCATTCCAGTGTGATTCTTTTTCAGGAATTGTATTCCTGGGGTAACATAAAGGCATTCCTCTATGTATTGGCTATAACAGTATTTTGAAAAATGAGGTACTTCTTCAATTATGTACAACCCAAAGTGTTGATGTTTTGTCTGGATCTTTAAAAAATGCTACATTAAAGTGAAACATTTAAACAATTAAAAATTTTATATGTATGAATTGCAACACATGCATGCCTGGTGCCCTCAGAGGTCAGAAAAGATTGTCAGATCCCTGGGGCTGAAGTTATAAGTTAGAGATAGCTGAGAATCATCATGTGAATTCTGCAAAATTAAGCCTGGGTCCCCTGCAAGAGCAGCAAGTGTTCTTCAGTACTGAGCCATCTCTGCAGACCCCAAGGGCAGTGTTCTTAAATTCTTTCTGTTGTTTGTCACAACTATTATTTAAAGAACCAGTATATATAGCATGAAAACATGATGACCCTTTCCTTAGTTTAAATAAACTCCAAGGTTATCGGAAAGACAAAACAAAACACTTAGTAGATTAAGGGGCTGAAGAGATGGCTCTGAGGTTAAGAGCACTGGCTGTTCTTCCAGAGGTCCTGAGTTCAATTCCCAGCCACCACATGGTGGCTCACAACTAACTGTAATGAGATCGGGTGCCCTCTTCTGGCAGGCAGAACATTGTATATATAATAAATAAATAAATCTTTAAAAAATAAATTCACAACCCCAGAGAAGCTAGGTAAAAAGGAGGACCCTAAAAAGGAAATACATGGAGGATTCTAGAAATGGGAAATAGTTAAGATCCTCTGGGAAAAGTGGGAAGGGGAGTAGAAGCAAGAGGATAAGGAATGGGACATGAGGGCTCAAGATGGCTGAGTTTGGGGACGGACAGAGAGCAGGAGCAATGAAAGAGGTATCTTGATAGAGGGAGCCATTATGCGGTTAGGGAGAAACCAGATGCTAGGGAAATTCCCAGGAATCCACAAGGATGGCACCAGCTAAGACTCCCTAGCAATAGTGGAGAGGGTACCTGAACTGGTTTTCCCTTATAATCAGATTAGTGATTACCCTAATTGTCCTCATAGAACCTGCATCCAGTAACTGATGGAAGCAGATGCAGAGATCCACAGCCAAGCACTGGGCTGAGCTCCTGGAACCTGAAGTTGAAGAGAGGGAAAAAGGATCATATAAAAAAGGGGGGTCAAGATCATAACTGGGAAAACCACAGAAACAACTGACCCAAGCTAATGAGAGCTCACAGACTCTAGACTGACAGATGGGGATCCTGCATAGCCCTCTAAATGTGGGTGACAGTTATGTGGCCTGATCTCTTGGGCGGGTACTGGCAGTGAGACTAGGACTTATCCTAGGTGTGTGAACTCGATTTTTGGAGCCCATTCCCTCTAATGGGATACCTTGCTCAACCTTGATACAGGGGGGAGGGGGTTGGTCCTGCCCGGACTTAGTATACCAGATTTTGTTAACTCCCCACGGGAGGCCTTATCTCCTTGGAGGAATGGATGGGAGGGGTGAAACTGGAGAGGAAGGGATGGGAGGAGAGGAGGGAGGGGGCGCCGGGGCTAGCACGTAAAATTTAAAAAAATTTAAATTAAAAAAAGTAAAAAAAAACCAATTAGTAGATTAGGCTGGAGGGATATCTCAGTGGTGGAGCACTCACATACAGCAGAAGCCCTGGTTGTTAGCAATATTTCATAATGGGAGCTCTCGGTCAACGATCCCAATCAAGCCAAATCACAGCAAGTCGAAGTAAAGGATATCCAGGTTTACTGGGATTCCTGCGCTTTCTGGTCCTCCCCCCCATCTCCCGGGGAACCAGGAAGCTGCCAAGGCGACCACCAGGGGTAAAGAGGGAAGACCATGAAGAGACTTTCCAGGGAGCAGTTTAAATAGACGGGGGAGTGGTCCTGACCTCCTCCGGGGAGGGGGTCAAGGTTTGGCGCGAGCAGGAGCGGACCGGGATTTACACTGGGTACAGTTCTCAGTGCTGCAAGGTAACCAACCCTCAAGCCACTCAGTAGTGAGCTCAAGCAGCTGACCTATGTGCAAAGAGGATAGATAGACCAGCATTTGCCCAAAATCTTTACCAAGAAACCTCACCAACCTGAAGTCCCTCACCAGGCTCCAATAAGCTCTGTAATACTTCCCTCTGGTGGTTCCATTGTGACAAGCTCATACAAATATTGGGGTTGGACCCATGCTCCTGAGTCACTCACTGAGAGATGACTTGCTGATCATGCTGACAATGCAGACTCTGGATTTGCATGCATCTCTGTAAATACCAGGGCTGACAGAGTAACAGTTTGCGTGAGACAAGAAGGAAGTCCAATTCAAAACAACTCAATAGCCCGTGTTGGTTCAAACTTCTAGATTGAACACTGGGAAGTTTATTTTGGACATAATTAAGTAGAGTACAATTTAGAAAAAAGTTTCTGGTGTATCGCAATCCCGTGTGCATATTAAGGTATAATTACATCAAAACTCTCTACAAAGTTTATGTCACTGCTTCCGTGGAGACGGGTTCTATAGGTAGACTTCATGTGTTGTCTTAGGGATTCGGGGGAGGATTTGATGTATTCTTGGTCATTCAGGTAGAACAGCGGACACCTCTGGTCCTGTTAGCAAGAACCTGGGGGAGTCCCTAGCCATACAGATAGCGCAAAAGTCACCTAGACTATTAACTACCTCTGGTCCTGCTTATGGGAGCCTCGGGGAGCCAAATGTGGCTTGGCCCTACAGATAGTACATAGATCACTTAGACTATTAACAACCTCCATTCCCAGCCTTCTGGACAGAAAACAAGCTATGCACCTCTTCCTTTGAAGAGACAACTCTGTGTATTTAATATTCCTGGTTTTCCTACACTTATTTGCAAGCACAAGGACCTCTGTTTTCCCAGCATGAATCAATAATTCTGAGGGAGACTCTGGGATTTAGCATTCATAACATAATCTCAGGAGATGCTCACTTAGGCATATACAGTGCCTGCTAGTACTGCCTTGGTTGGTTTCTTTCCTCCCTGAGTGAAATAGGAAATGGGGTCTTTTTTAACAAGTGCCTTCCTGACTGATGATCTTTAAGACCTAGAGCCCAGCTTCAGCTGAGGCTCCCTAAGGTACAGACAACACACAAAGCACAGTGGTTGGTTCTCTTAGCTGGTGTTTGTTCTTAATGCTGCTTCTCTGGGACCAGAATCAAGAGACTTTACATTCTAAGGAGAGTTGCTAAGTAATGGGGGCAGGGTCAGCTCTTGGACCTACAAAGGGGTGGTTGAACCGGTTCTCCTTACTCCCACTGAATATAAACAGAGGGCTAGAGAGAGAAGGGAATTCTTGGGGCTGAAATTATTTCTTGGAATCAGAGAGCTGCATGATTTCATCCCACCCTTCCCAGGATGAAATCCTCTTCATACAATGACAAATGAAAGGCACTCCCAAGTGATGGAGGAAGGTCATTGGTTAAATTAAAAGAAACTGCTTGGCTTTCACTGGTTAGAAGATAGGTGGGAGGAGTAGACAGAACAAAACGCTGGGAGGAAGAGGAAGTGAGGTCAGACTCCGCAGCTCTCCTCTCCGGAGCAGACGCTTCAGGGAGACGCCATGCCCCAGCTCCGACCCAGGATGGACTTAGGCTAGAATCTTCCCGGTAAGACCGGTGCTCACAGATTATTAGAGATGGATTGATCGGGATGTGAGAATTAGCCTAGAAGAGGCTAGATAGGAATGGGCCAAAGCAGTGATTAAAAGAATACAGTGTCCGTGTAATTATTTCGGGGCATAAGCTAGCCGGGCCAGGCGGCTGGGGTGTTGGGGACGCAGCCCCGCCGCCCATATTACTACACCCAAGAGCCTCCAGGTACACCAATCAAAGGAAGACTAAGGCCTCACTTCCTAATAGCCAGGCTTTGGTTGTCTTGTCCCCTCTACGAGGTAGGCAGATACCAGCAGTATAAGACAGAGTATAACATCATTGGGGACTGAATAAAGGAAGACCAGAAAAGGCTAAGACAGAAAAGAGCGTACATTTTTCAATAGAAAGCTTCTCATCCCCTTACTCTTTCAGAGGTCCCTGAGGTGCTTTCACCTATGCTCACGGAGGCTGGATTAAAAAGAACTGTGACATGAGAGGAGAGAGTAGCACCTCACCCAGGAATTATGTTGAAGACTCTTTCTGGCAGAGAAGCAAGAATCCCAGCACAATTAACAAATTACCTGAGGACATTCTCGCTGTCCAGACTTCCAAAACCCTACATCTGAGGAATCTCAACAGAAGCCCCATCTATAAGAAAGGGAATGTTCTGAACCCCCTGTGCAACTCTAGGACCTCCGGGTTTTGCTTTATCCAGTTACAGTCCCATCCAAGGCCCATCCAGGCCACCCTATAATCTCGCTTACTAAAAAAGAGAGAGAGCCAGGTGTGGTGGCTCTTGCCTTTGATTCAGAACTTGGGAGGCAGTGGCAGGAGGATCTCTGTGAGTTCAAGACCAGCCTGGTTTACAAAGTGAGTTCCAGGACATTCATGGCTGATACACAGAGAAACTCTGTCTCGAAAAACAATAACTAAAAAAGTGAGAGAGAGAATGAGAGAGGAAAAGATTTCTTAGCAACCTTTAATGCTATAATTTGACAGCCACCAAGATGATATTATATGGTCAAGGCTAAGGTAATTAACTGTTCTCCCTTTGAGGAGCCCATAACTGCATTTGAGAATGTCTTACTTTCAACAGCTGTTCTTTGAGAAGTCCATATCTCTGCTCTTGGTTGAGCTTTTATTCTCTTCTTAAGTGTTTTCCTGTTAAAATATCTTTAAGAAAAATATCCAATTGTGCTTCATACTGGTTAGATCTGAAATTATTTTATGCATTGAAGCCCCAAGTCCTAGTCTGACCTGAATCAAGGTTCCTAAAAGATTAAGGGAACTCTGTAGGTCTTGAGGATCACAGAGGGGAGCTGTGTTTCTGCTCCTTTATCACAGACACCCTGCGAATGAGCAAGTAGTATACATCTGCCCCTGGGAGCAGCCACAGTGGAACAGCACTGTGCAGAGGGACTGAGACCACCATCCACGGTCAGACAACAAAAAATTATCTGGTCCTCACCTCATGCCCTACGTCATATGAGAAGGTTCAGGACGATGAGGTAGGAGACCAAATCACACCCTCTTCCCTATTACAGTTATTAGACCATGAGGTAAGCTTAAACAGAAGTGACAGGAAGAGGCACGGGGGAGTTTTACACTGAACTGTTAAATTACTGGAAACGATAAAAGTGAAACTGAGGGATTTGCCCCCAAATATTCTTAAACAATTAATGCAGATGTGACAGGGTCTTCTGTGCAGAGAACAAGAAGCTCCCCCATGCTAACTTCCAGCCAACCAAATCCAATAATTTGGCTGCTCAAAAATACATCTATTTACTGGGCATTTGCTATGAGTTGAACTTCCTTCTACATTTAACACAGAGAGAGAGAGAATTCTTGTCTTCATGCAAATGAAGATACCCATGAGGATATCACTAACGTAAGTTCCATCATGGCAACAGCTGCACATGTCAGATTTGACCACGACTGTACAGACAAGCTATTGAGGATTGAGGACAGGGCAACAAGGATTGAATCTGACTTTAAAGTCAGAGAGTGTCTTCCTTTGAAACTAAAGACTGAAAACTGAAAGGTGATGGGCGGGTCAGGGGCCTGTGTGAGGAGGAGTCTTCAAGGAAAAGGAAGGAAGATGATGCAAGTGGTGCCCTCCCTACTAGATGCTCTTCCCATTGCTGCACTGAAACACCTGACAGAGGGAGTTAAAGCAGGGAAGGTGCACTTAGGCTCCTAGCTTCACGAAGAGAAAGCAATGGCGGCAAGATCATCTCTAGCTGTAATGGTGAGGGTGAGGCAGCTGGTCACAGTGTTCCTCTCATGACAGAGAAAGGCTGGGAGTGTAGCTCTGTTGGAAGAATGCTCTATGTGTCAAAACTTTCCCTGAGGAGATGTAATACGCATGTCTAGTCACACCAGATAGGAAATCCACAACAGACCAACTCTTCGGTGTTACTTACGGGAATATGGGGGAGGGGTTACTTACAGGAGCAGAAATGACTCAAGGACAGTTGCATCACCGAAGTCCACCAGCATGGGGGACAACTCACCAAAGCTGGGAACCTGGATCACACTGCACAACCTACAGGAAGTTTAACAGGTTAGAGAGTGCCCTTTTCAAGGGCCTCAGTTGGTCTAAGCCTCTTCCAGGCAGCTCGTTGAGGTTGTTTCTTCCAGCAAGTGGGTGGTTTGATCTCAAGGGTCTTCTTTGCCGCTTGGCTTGTGTAATGGCTGGTTTTGTGTGTCAACTGGACATGGGCTAGAGTCATTACAGAGGAAGGAGACTCAGCTAAGGAAATGCCTCCATGAGATAGATCCAGCTGTAAGCATTTTCTCGATTAGTGACCAATGGGGGAGGGCCCAACCCATTGTGGGTGGTGCCACCCCTGGACTGGAGGTACCGGGTTCTACAAGAAAGCAGACTGAGCAAACTATGGGAAGTAAGCCAAAAAGCAGCTTCCTTTCATGGCCTCTGCATCAGCTCCTGCCTCCAGGTTCCAGCCCTGCTTGAGTTCCTGTTCTGACTTCTTCTAATGATGGACTATGACCTAGAAGTGTAAGCCAAATAAGCATTTTCCTCCCCAACTTGCCTTTTGGTCATGGTGTTTCGTCGCAATAGAAACCCAAACTAGGTCACCTGGTTTGAATCATTTTTTTTGCTGCTGGGCTCCATTCCTCTGAGAGAGTCTCTCCATTTTCACTGTTTACCCTTGAGAGGGAGGGGCCTAGTGAATCTGGTCAGTTTCAGGGACTTTCTGAATCTATTCTGAGTTTTTTACTTTCCTGTCTAAGGAGCCTCCCTGTTGGATGGAATGTTTTAATTCAAGAGGAAACTGTCAATCAACAAGTACTTGCCCAGCCTGCACAAAGCCCTGCATTCAGACCACAGGGCCACCTAAAAGCTGGGTGGGCATGCTGGCACACACTGGCAATCCCATCATTTGCTGCTTCCTGCCTAACTCTAGGCTCATGCTCCGCTAGCTTTCTTATACAACCCAGAATTGCTTATTTAGCTAATGCAAACAGATACCTACC
The DNA here is from genome assembly GCF_037038515.1 of Microtus pennsylvanicus. NCBI lineage: Eukaryota > Metazoa > Chordata > Mammalia > Rodentia > Cricetidae > Microtus > Microtus pennsylvanicus. Next base: position 91,580,628 of record NC_134588.1, read on the forward strand.
AGGTTTTAATTCTATTAAGGGCTCTTAACTGGCAGATACCCACTACTCCTTAAATCAGAAAGGAATCAAGAGAAAGAGCCCTGGCATGGAGAACCTTCTATCAAGAGTATAAAAAAGGAAATGATAAAGAGTGTTTTTCTGGGACAAATGAAAACATAGACAAGATGTCTTGGTTAGGGTTTCTACTGCTATAAAAAGACAATATGGCAACTCTTATAAAAGAAAACATGTAATTGGGTGTTTTACATTTTCAGAGGTCCAGTCCATTGTCATCATGGTAAGACATGGCAGTATGCAGGCAAACATGATGCTGGAGCAAGAGCTGAGAGTTAATACATCTTGATCTGCAGGCAACAGGAAGTGATCCGTCTCACTGGGAGTAGCTTGAGCATAGGAGACCTCAAAGCCCACCCCTATAGCAACACACTTCCTCCAACAAAGCCACACCACCTAGTTGTGCCATTCCCCATAAGATTATGGAGGCCAATTATATTCAAATTCCCATACAGGATATGTAAATAAACATGCTAACAAAACCTATACATTATCAAGCCCAGATTGTGGTGCCCATTACGATCACTCTTTATTCAAATATTATATATTGTGATGGCGACAGAAAACTCCATTTTGTGCTAGGCACCCATTCTAAATTCCTAAAAGACAATCTCTCATCAACTCTGACTCCTTGCTCCCTCCCCAGGATTGTAAACCCAGTATGAAATAATTAAGGACCTGCTCTGGTTTCTGAAAACTCCATTTTCCGCTGTGTGCAGGGGCGAGCCGGGCAGGTCATCAAGCAGCTTCAGGATCCCACAGGAATGGAGTAATTGTGGCCTGCCTTTAAAAATCCCTCATTCCCTCTTAGCTGGGCACCAGTTCCAAATCCGGCCATGGGAACGGAGGACAGCTGTAGCTTAAAAATCAAAGTTCAGTTCACTCCCATTTAAACTGAGTCTGTGGTCTCTTTGCGTTTTCGGTCTATAACATTTCATGCTGAATGAAAAGTAAGTCAATATTTCAGTTACTAACTCCCAGATTAAGAAAGTTAACATTGATTGACAAATTTTGATCAACAGAAGGGAACTCTATCGTGACACTTTTCTGAGAAAGAGGTGAGAGCAAGTAAATTGGTGAGTGTTCACCTCATGCTCCTGGACTGCTGAACACACTCGCTTGTATATACTTGAATTCTTTCATACATGTAAGTTAAACAGTGGAACCAGGAGAAGAGGGCAGAGAATGAGTCTAGGAGGGTTTATACAAACAAAGTCTTACAGTTAGCTTCCAGGGCAAGGGGGATAACAGTTGGCTAAGAGAAAACAACATAAACCTAATGTGCCGGTGCCACGGGTGCAGAAGCAGAAGCATCTAGAATGTCCAAAGGTGGCTGCAACTTATGACAGTACTAAAATGCCTACTTTTTTCTTTCAATTTAGAGACTATCCTAGATTTTCACACAAAAGTTAAGTATAAATGGCCACGATACACATAAAGTCCCATATCTTAGGAAAAAATACACATATGCATTATAGTATTCAATCTTGATTATCAACTTTATGGTATTAAGAAACAAACAACTATGTCTACGAGGGATTGACCAGAAAGACTTAACTGAAGACGGAAGACCTAGCCTAAAGTGGGCAGCAGCATCCCATGGTGTGGGATCCTGAACTAAACCAGGAAGAGACAGTGAATGCGGCTTCAGTCTTCCTCTCTCCCCCTGCTTCCAGGCTGTGGATACAATACAAGCAGCTCCTTCATGCTACAGCTTGAAGCTGAGCCACTCCTGCCACCATGCCTGCCCCACTAGGATGGACTGTACCCTTAAATTGTAAGCCCAAATAAGTTGCTTTTGTCAAGTATTTTCGTCATAGCAAAGGAAAAAGTAACTATATGCATATGCTTATAATATAAATCATATGCATATACACCTACATGCATATTATATAACACACACAGAGACAATTAAAATGGAACAACGCATTAAAGAACAGGAATTCCGTCATAGCCAACTCACAGATTTTTAGATGGGTTATAAAGGTGAATTGTTGCTGCTGATTGTTTTTGTTGTCGTTGCTTAAAATGGGGTATTGAAATAGGGTCTTATGTAGCTTCAGCTAACTTTGAATTTACAGTAGCTGATGCTGGCCTTTGTAGTAATAAGGAGCGGCGGGGCTGCGTCCCCAATACCCCAGCCGCCTGCTCGGCTAGCTTTTGCCCCAAAATAATTACACGGACACTGTATTCTTTTAATCACTGCTTGGCCCTTTAGCTCTAGCCCTTACTGGCTAATTCTGATATCTCGATCAACCCATCTCTAATAATCTGTGAGCACCGGTCTTACCGGGAAGATTCTAGCCTAAGTCCATCCTGGGTTGGAGCTGGGGCATCGCGTCTCTCTGAGGCGTCTGCTCCGGAGAGGAGAGCTGTGGAGTCTGAGCTCACTTCCTCTTCCTCCCAGCGTTCTGTTCTGTTTACTCCTCCCACCTATCTTCTAACCAATGAAATGGCCCAAGGCAGTTCCTTTATTAGCCAATGACCTTCCTCCATCAGACCTTTGACTTCTGAGCCTCCTGTCAGTGCTGAGCCTCCTGTCAGTGCTGGGATTACATGTGTGTGTCACCAAGTCTTGGTGTAAGGGTGTTTTCCATATAACTTTCTTAATAGTCTCAAAGTTTGGCATTATTTTTAAGTCAAAAGGTGGAAAGACAAACCTATGAATGGTCTGCCTTGATCGTTCTCACTGATGAGCCTTTAAAATGAGGCTGGGTTCGCATGCACCATGTCCTCTTCTTTGCCCTCACAGGACTCTCCTTTCAGAGAGCCTTGGGCTCTCAGCACAAATAATCATTTTCAACTAGGAGAAGGCGGGTTAGTTTTCTATTGATTCAGTCAAGCAAAGTCCAGGCATGGTGGCATGAGTCTGTGTTCTCAGCTGTTCAAGGTGTGCAGGAAAAAGAATTACAGGCTTGTGCCACCTAGATAACATAGAGAGGTTCTTCCTCAGTGGGGAGAAGTTGGGGGCTAGGACAAGGGTAGAAAGAGAAGAGTAGAGAAACACAACAAAACATGCAGAGTAGTGTGCTAGCAGGGTTGTCTGAAGTATGAATTTATCATAGAATGACTTCAAAATAGGGGCTGGGCTGTTCAACAATAGCGCTGTCTGCATGCTGGAGAGGCAGATTGAGAACACAGGAACTGCTCAGCCCAGGAGTCTGGACTCCTCAGCAGTTCCAATCTGTTACTGACGTCTTGGGAGATTTCTGGGTTGTCCTAGTCTTCTGCTTATACTGGGAAGCTGAAGAAGCTGGGGTCGGGTATTAGTGGAGGATGGTGGCAGCTGCAAGGAGGACAGACACCAGCCAGGAGCAATGCCAGGCAAGCCAGTGTGCACCAGGATTCTTGCTGGACGTTTAAATATTTGAACCACTCCCTGGAAGGTCCCACCCATTCAAGGGAAAGGTGGTTTTCTTTCAGTTATTTCTTCCTGGAGATGCCTCAGATATTGGCCCAGAGTGTTGAGTGACTGCAGATCCCATCAAGTTGAGGGTCAAGATTAACCACGAATAGCAAATAGACAAGGATCTCCCCCATCTCTACCTTCTGAAGAGCAGAAGCTCTGCTCTCAGCCTTGCCATCTCTGGCAGAGAACAGGAACAGAGCAGAGGGACCTTTCTAAAGCACAAGTTTGCTGACCACACTGTCATGCTTTGAGACATAAGCTCTTTAGAAAGCCCTAATCTTCTGACGGCTCCTTGCATGACTTGCTCTCTGTGGATTTCTCCTCTCTCATTTCTAGTTTAGACCCTCCCTTTCACCAAATGCTGCAACTTTCCTGTATTTGCAATTCCTTAGAACTCACATGTGCCTTTGTTCAAGCTTTCGCACTTCCTGGAATCCCCTTCTCCTCCTCACTGAGCTGATAAACTCTTACTCATTTGTTAAGATTCAAAGCAGTTGTTCTCCAAAGCCAAGAAGCACGTCTTAGGACAAAGAGGCTCCACTTTCCCCTTACATCAGCTTTTCCACCTACAGTGTCACCAAGATGACTATCGAAGACAAGGCTAGGAAATCAACAGGAAAGTCCACAACATTTACGTATATTTCCTTCAATCTTGGAAAACCTTGACAGAGAAGTGGCTTGCCCAAGGCCATTAGACTAGTTACCAGCAGAGTTGAGACTAGAGGTTGAGGATAATTCCTCCTTTTACTGACACCCACTGGGCATCCCCTGAATCACAGGAATATCCTGAATTCTCTTAAATCTTAGAACTTTACAGGGCTTGCTAGGATGATGAGATTAGCAAATTCACTGGCTTCCAGAGAAAGCATCAGAATAGGGACTTTGGTCCCCAGGCTTAAGTGCCTAATGCTTTGAATAACACTAGAAACCTCTATGAGGTTGCATACTATAGATTCTATGGCATAGAGTATAGGGTGTGAGCTCTGGAGTTAGACAGTTTGGGGTTGATCTTCCAAAACTACCATTTACCAATTGAAAAACTCTAGGGAAATAAGCCTTCCTTGTGTGGAAAACCAATGGATGATCTTTTTCTGGATAGTAAGTGGGAAAATCCCACTAAAACATGCAATACAAAGTGTAACCTACAGTAAGTGCTTAACTAGTATGTTGCCTTCTTCCGTCCCCTCCTGCTGCTTTCTTTCTTCTTGGTTCAGGACTTTAACATGACTAACTCAAGACAAGAGCTTTTAGCTCAAGTTCCTCCCAGTGAAAAGTAAGTCAGGATTGATTGCATGATTTCTGTGCCCCCAAATCATTCTTTTAGTATTGCTTTGATCAATCTTCCCAGTCATATCAGAGGACCCATGGCTGTGACCTGAACAACAAAGGCATTTCTCTTAGAGGAAGTAGAGAGAGGTAAAATGCAAATTTGGAGGCTAAATTGGATTTCCCAGGGTCTGATGACTTCCAAGATGTGGCTAAAATATAATCCCTCTGATGATGTTTATAGAAGGGACCAACCTTATTCCCCAAAGAATAGGCATAATTATTGTATTCATTTAACAAACACATTGAGCAATATTCCATGCCAGACATTGTTACATTGGGGAAAAAAAGAAGACAGAGAAAAAGGAACTTAACTAGAAGCTGGGTACACTGGTTTAAACCCAAGAGATCTGGTTTCTGGTCACATCTTTGCAAAAAAAAAAAAAAATGGACCTCATGGTAAGTCCCTTAAAGGTGTTAGCTTCTAAGTTTTAGTTTTTTCAAAGTGAGGTAGGAGAGCTAAAAATAGTGAATTATCAGATCATTGTATTTGGGGGTTTGCTTCTATATTATATTTTCTCACCACTACCGCCCAGTTTCTATGGCAAACTAGTGTGGCTACTAGGATTAAAAACCACTGCCTGGTCTGTAAGGCTGACCAGTGGGGCTGCTTTACTCTCTGGTCTTCAGGCAAGCTTTATTTATGAAAATACAAATGGAATATTACTACACTTCTCTTCTTAAAGTCAGTCTATATATTCAAGTGTTCCCTGGAAATTTCCATCTAAATAAACTGTAAACACGTCAACTAAACATATCTCAAACTAACAACTAGCCTTGCACTCCTTGCTCCCAATTGTACTGCAAACATTTCTCTACTTCCCTACTTCCTTTCTCAGAGAAGGGCACCATCATTTGCCAGGAGACTAAACCTCACATCTAAAGGTCATAGTATTCAGGTTATTATATTGTTCTTCATATCCAACATCCAAATAGATATTAAATCCTGCTGTCAGATCCAAAGGAACCTCCAGTTCCCCAAACTCTAGGAGGCAGTTCAAATATCCAAAAATGAGCCCAACCTGGACTATAGGAGGATTTCTGGTGATTAGATAATAGGAGGATTTCTGGTGGTTAAACAAAAGCCAGCATTCCTCAAGAACTTGTGAAGCTGGTTCCCATCAGCCCAAAGGAGTCATTTCCCTTACCTCTGGTAAAGGGGATGTATGGCTCTCCAATGAACATATACCTGTAGCACCTAACAGAATATCAAGGTCCATGCTGGCTTCCAGGCTCCCCCAATCCCTACTCACAAGTACTTGTTATAGATTTCAGAGCCCCCACACTAGTCTCATGGCCTTTCATTCCCCACATTGACTCATTCTTCTTATAACCCTAATATTCTCACTGTTTTCTCTATGTTCTGTTACTGCCTCTCTCACTATGCTCTCTACTCTCAATACCCTTCTCTTTTTCCCTCTCTTATAGACAACCCTGGCCATGACCAGTCTTCCGGTCATGTCCATTCTACTTTATTCTCTCTCTGCTCTGAACTCTTCTAGATGCCTCTAGCTATTTTCTCCCTCTTATACACAATGAAAGCCTTCACCGTAATCATAGCATGAAGTGGTCATGCCTCCATGATGCGGGATATCCTTCTGTATATGTGTTGCCTTTTTGGTTAATGAATAAGGCTCAATGACTTAGTAAAGTCAAGTTAGGTGGGAGATCTGAGTAGAGATATAGAGGAAGAGTAGGTGAAGTCAGAGAGACCCCATGTAGCTGCTAAAGGAGTAACATGCCAGCACTGGTAAGTCACAGCCTAGTGGTAATACACATATTAATAGAAATGGATTAATTTAAGATGTAAGGGCTAGCTAGGAATATGCCTAAGCTATTGGCCAAACAGTTTTGTAATTAATATAGTTTCTGTGTGATTATTCAGGTCTGGGTGGCCGGGGAAACAAGTGAGCAGTCTCTGTTTACACCTGCAGTTTCTTTTCTGTGCTCTCTTGCATACAACTTCCAAGACTACCTACTAAATAACTCTCTTGTATACAGGCTTTCCCATCCAATGGCCACTTTTTGAGTTAGATCTTTAATTCTTCCAGTGTAGATAATGAGAAACCATTATTTCCACCCAGATTTTAGTTCTATGTAAATCTCTACCACTGTGACCAAAGTAATTTCTCTAAAGCAAAGCCACATCCAAAAGAAACTACTTCTCCAAATTCCAGTGGTTAGACAAAATCTAGCATTCCTCAAGAACTCATGAAGCTCATTCCCCTCTAACATTGTCTATCAATGGGAGAAGGGACAAATGGTGACCTGTGGTGTCTATTAGCACATCAAAGCACATGCTGGCCTCCTGACTCCTGCAGTATCACAAGCACTCAGCTCTTCTCACCTCCTTTCTGCTGTAAACTTCTTCAGCTCAGGGACTGCCCTCCCACTCAACTACTCACTTCTCCTTATAACCCTGCTATTTCAACTCTCCTCTCCCTTTTGCTCTTCTCTATTGGTCCTCTTCTCTCTTTGTCTTCCTCTCTCACTCTCCCTTCTCTCTCCCCTTCTGGCCAAGCCCAATCTGCTGGCCATGTACAATCTATTACCTTCTCTCTGTGCTCTGGACTCTTCCAAATGCCTCTGTTTATTCCCTCATATCTACAAAAAAAAAAAAACAAAACAAAAACAAAAACCTTCCACTTAACCATACCTTGGGACAGAAACCTTCAGCTTATACAAAAATATGAACAAGTCACTCACCTGCTTAACGTTTTTGATGGTTCCCATCAAGAAATGAATGGATTTTTATTAAGAATGTGTTGAACTATTTATTTAAAGAGAGAGAGACAGAGAGAGAGAGAGAGAGAGAGAGAGAGAGAGAGAGAGAGAGAGAGAGAGAGAGAGTTTTGATCTGATGTAAGAAAAAGATACTGCTTACCATGGGAAGGCTTTCATCAAAAAGGGAGACAAGGGAACTAGCAATAAAATGATGTATTTTATACAATAATTCCTCTATCTCCAAACAATGTAAGACCAGTCTCTCAAACTATGTAAGGTATCTTAGGCCAGGCTCTCAAACAATAGACTCTGGAATAAAGATTTGCTTGTGAATGATGTGAAAATATGACTGTTCCATGGTGTGGTTGAGGAGAAAGTTTTTATTGTAGATAAGAAGTACATCTGGACAATCAGAGGCATCTGGAAGAGTCCAGAGCAGGGAGAGAAACTAAACATGACTAGCAGACTGAACCGAGCCACAAGAGAGGGAAGGAAGAGCAAGAGAGAAAGACCAAGAGAGAGGGTAAGAGTGATGGGGACAAGCAGACCATGCGAAGACAACCAAGAGGCAAGAGAGCTTTGGGCTGAAATGTCAGGGTTGTATAAGAATGAGAAGCTTAGGGGAGGAAAGTGCCTGGACTGGAGAGGTTTAGGGTAGTGGGAGTAGATGAGAAGGGCAGAGAGGAGATGGGATATCAGCAGCTTGAACTCCGTATCAGGTACTTGCTGTGCCGAGAGAACCTGAGGCCAGGGCCAAGTTGGTATGTTAATGCCATTTATCCCTACGTGATAGTTTGCAGAAAATCTACTGAGGGATTGCTGGAAAACCAATCACTGTCTGTGAGGCAAGAAGGAAGGCCTGAGCAGAAGTGGGATTTTGGATTCAGTCCCAGTAAAGGCTTCAGTTCGCTTCCACGTGTCTGATCTAAATTGTTTTATTCACCAACTGACTAGTTTCTGGATGTGGGTTGATCTCAATAAAGAACTACTTGAAGGCATCCCTAGAGAAGGACTCAGTTGACAACTGTCAGTCACTAAGACATGCAGCGTGGGGGAATAATTGCTTTGGCCCTGGAGAAGGACTCAGCTGAGAACTGTCAGTCACTAAGACTTCCAGCATCAGGGAACAATTGTTTTGGTCCTGAGTGGGGTTCTGAGTAGCACATCTGTAAAAGGAGCTGCGGGCCACTTCCCACCTCCTGGCTCCTGGCCACCGACTAGCTTTACCCGAAATAACAACACACAAACTGTCTTCATTTAAACACTGCCTGGCCCATTAGTTCTAGCCTCTTACTGGCTAACTCTCATATCTTGATTAACCCATTTCGGGAAGATTCTAGTGTACGTCCATCTTGGGCTGGAGCTTCATCGCGTCTGGCCTGGAGAGGAGAGGCATGGCATCTGAGCCAGAGAGGAGAGGCATGACGATTGCCTCATTTCCTCCCAGCATTCTGTTCTGTTTACTCCGCCTACCTAATTTTCTGTCCTATCAAGGGCCAAGGCAGTTTCTTTATTAACCAATGAAATCAACTCAAAACAGATTGACAAATGACCTTCCCACATCACACATCCACTTCATGAGCTAACGTGTGCACCATTTTATGGATAAGAAAGCTGTCTCACTGACTTTGTGACTTACCCTGGCTCACACAAGTCCCTGCACTTCTAATTTATCACAGTCTGCATGTCTTGTTAGCCACATTTACCTCTAAAATGGAAAATTTAGTAGTGTACCTTTTTTCATTACAATGAGCACAAACCTGGACTTTCAGGTGCTTTGAGTGGCAGTGTAAGTTTCATATTCATTAATCATTTGAGGAACAATTAAAGCTATATCAAAGATCCCAAGTAGGGTTTTGATGTTTTTCTGTTGACTTAGCAACTGCACACATGAATCTACTGATAATTTAATCATTGTCTGTGGGCCCAGAGCCCCTCAGTTTAAGGGGGAGGTTTTTATTGCACAAATGAGACAGAGAGAGAGAGAGAGAGAGAGAGAGAGAGAGAGAGAGAGAGAGAGAGAACAGCTAGAGGTATCTGGAAGAGTCTAGAAAAAAGAAAGAAAGAAGCATACTGAAAAAGACCAGCAGACTGGACATGGCCAGTGCTTTCTGTGAGAGAGGGGAGAACAACAGTGCATAGAGAATAGACAGAAAATGTTGTTAGAGGTTGCTTTTTGGTTCCCTAGATGCTCAGCCCCAAAATAATCACACAGAAATTATATTAATTAAATCACTGCTTGGCCAATTACTTAAGCATAGTGCTAGCTAGTTCTTACACCTAGAATTAACCCAACTCCATTGTTTTATATTTTACCATGAGGTTGTAGCCAACCAGCAAAGTTTCAGTGTGTCTGTCTCCAGCAGCTCCATGGCTTCTCTCCGACTCCTCCCTTCTTTCTCCCAGCATTCAGTTTGATTTCCCCCACCTAGCTTTGTTCTACCCTATCAGACCAAGCCAGTTTTCTTTATTCATTAACCAATAAAAGCAACACATAGACAGAAGGACCTCCGATAAGAAAACACTAAGAGTAGCAGGAGCAGAGCTGAGAGAACAGGTGAGAACAGCAGGGTTATAAAGAGGATGAGTAACTGGGAGGAGGAAAGCCTGTAAACTGGAGGAAGTTTAGGGAGGGGAAGTTGGACTTCCTTCTGGAGTCTGGGAAATTGGAGTTTCCTTTGGCCCTGACACAAATGTGTTTCTGTAATGAGAGTAGTACAGTGAGGTTCCCCCACCCCTCAAATACTCCTCAGTCCGGGTTAGTTCTTGCAAAACCTTTTACCTTAGCACTTGTATTTTGGCTATAAATATTATTTAGTGATAGAATATCTATTAGGCACTTAATTATAGTAATACATGTCACATCTAAAAGTTACCCTACCCCGCTCAGAAAAGGGGAGGCCCACTGTCTCCATCCAAAATTGAGTCTAGGCCCAGCTCAATCTGGACTATTGGAAGATTTCTGGTGGTTAGATAAAAGTCAGCATTCCTCAGGAACTTGTGAAATTGGTTCTCATCTGCCAAAAGGAGTCATCTCCCTTATCACTGGCAAAAGGGACTTATAACTCAATTGACATGTACCTGTGGCTACATATTAAAGTCCTCGCTGGTCTCCAGGCTCCCTCAGTTCCTACTCACGAGTACTGTTACATGTTTCACAGCTCATGCCAGCTTCCTCAGGCTCCTTTCATCTCAGATAATCACTATTCTCTCTCTCTCCCTCCCTCTCTCTCTCTCCTCTCTGCTCTACTCCTCTACTCTCTCTGTCTTGCTATCTCATGTTCTCTGACTATTCCCCCTTCTTCCACAGATAGCCCTCGCCCTGTCCAATATGCTTTTAAAAATACTCTTTGGTCTGCATATTTTCTCTTCAACTACAACAAAAACCTTCCCTTGAATCATACTATGGAGCAGCCATTGCATTGAAGTGAACAAACCCATTCCACAGAAAAGAAACGTACAGGTGTTTTACAGTCAAACTACCCTTGCAGTTCTTACCCTTGTGATTTTGGTATGGACTCCAAATTCTTCCTCATGTGAATTCTGTGAAATTGAAACAAGCATGCTCAAAATTTAAGTTTATATTTTCATTCTGCTTTTAATTTTCAGCTATGATTTATATTTTTCTGTTCCTGTTCTCTACTGTTACTTTTTTTTAAAAAAAAAATAGGATAATCTTTTAGAAAAGTTGTAATTCTTTATAAGTGGAATTTTAAACATATAATCCATAAACTCTATCTTTCTATGTTCAACTGTTAAAAGTTCCTGAGGGTCCTTAGTGTTAAGTTGAGAGCTTAGGCTCCAGCCCCTTGCATCTATCCTAGCCCCCTGACCCTGAGAGTTAGCACTCTGGATTCCAAATTCCAGCAGGCCAGGTCATAACCCCCCCCCCCCCAAGGACCACTCCCAGGAATATTTAAGTGAACTCCCAAAAGAGGAACGCTTGGTCTCTTTTCTTCCTCTGGGAGGTCGCACATTAGCACGCAGCTTCCCGGTTTCCCCTCAGGGCCACCCGAGACCACAGAACTCACATTAAACCTGGATATCTCTTAACTTGGCTTGTTTTGATTTGGTTTAATTGGGAATTTGCGTAGGTGGAGAGCTCACACTAGGAAATATTCCTAACACTTAGTGTACTTTTGCTTTAGATTTCTGCTACCAGTTTGTCGTGCCTTCTTATAGGGAAGATGGCCTTTATCTGAAAGATACCTGAAGCATTTTGCCACATCTCTGAGATTGTTCCCTATCTTGGCCTCAGAGAAGTACTTCCTGTACATCTGCTACTTGGGATGTTCATTTTCTCCCTTGTGCCCTCTTCTAGGAAACAATAAACTTAATGGATGTCAAATATAAAATGGTTCCTGCACATCAAACACTAATCCTGACCTCTTGCCTGCATTAAGGTTCTTGTGTTTTCCTATAAGCTCTGGTGCGGCTCTACAATTTAACTCTGCTGCTCATGAGAAAACCGTGGCTTAGAATGATTACAGAGTTTTCAGAAGGTGACATCATTTCTAAATGCACGAGGCTATGGAGCCAGATGCTGGACCAGTAAAGTGGATTTGGAGAAGGTACAAACTTGGAAACAGGTCACGGCAAAGTTGGAAAAGATGGAGGATAACGTTTTCTTTCAAAAGTTTCTTCTAAGCTAGATTATATTGTCAGTTTTAAAAGTAGTATCCACCAGGACTCTCCAGAGCCAAACATCATTCTACAGAAATATTTAGAATAGAAATATACATTGACTTTTGTGATTTTGGAAGCTGAGAACTCCTTTGAGCTCAGTGAATAAGCCAGTAGTGTAGTTCAGTTCTGATACCGAAAAATCAAGGAATCTGGTGGTAGAAATCCAGTCTGAGAGCTTGCAAGGACAGATGTCTTAACTCAAGCAGTCAGGAAGCTACAGGGCTAAATCCTGCCTTCCTCCTTTTGTCCTCTATAATCCTTCAAGGGATGATGACAGTCATCATGTGCTTTGCTGACTAAACAGATTCCAACGTCGCCAATCTCATCCAGGAACACTCATAACACTTTCCGAGTTAAAAAAAAAAAAAAAAGGTAAGCCATGTTCCCCATGCCATCAAACTGAGATAAAAAGAAACATCACAGGATGGAACTCTAATCTTTGAAACCCCTAAAATCTTACCTGCTGAGGCAGGTCAACATGTAAGGGTACCCAACATCAAGCCCTAGAACTCACATGTCGATAGGGAGAACCAACACCAGCAAGCTATCCTTTGACCTCCACATACATGGCACGGCACACACACGCACACACACACACACACATACACACGCACCCCTAAAGCTTCAATTCCTGAATAGTTTTCTTTTAACTGGAAATATCCTCTGATAAAGTCATCCAAGCTGATAATAAATTATTTCAGAATGCTATATTTAAAACTATATTATTAGAGATAAATTCAAGCTATTTTAAACCAATTTTAAGCTCTCCCCACCCCACAGTTAACGCTGGAGCATGCCGGTGGCTGGAAAGGGGGAAGTTATTGGATTCCTACCGTTTCACCTTCTCTGTGGTTACTTCCCACAGTTTGTCTTGCTCTGTAGAGACCCCACTTAGAATTCCTCATGGAAATTTCGTAGACTACAGGTAAGCTTGCCAAACTACTGTAGTGTCCAAACATTTCTCCCTCACATGGACTCACTTCAGGTCTGACCACCTCATCAGCATGCAGGAGTCCAGACCTCATAAGTGACCAATAAGTGTCTCCGACTTCACAGGGCGTGCAACCACCAATTCCCCTGACATCTCTCTTGAGAAGCGGCTGGGTGAGTAAAGACCTGAACTTTTCAGAGAGAAAGGACTGAGTTCTGTTCCTCACCAGCACTTACTGGAGGAACATTCAGTGGGTTTGTTAAAGAAAAGGAAACAGAAGTTTGAACTCGGTGTAGAGGGAAGAACGAGGAGGGCAGTGGTTGTCCAGAGTACTTTGCAACTATCACCATGACCACCACTTGGTCTAAAAGGGGGGATCTAGGAAGCAGTGTGGGGTGTTCAGCAATGAACTGAGGCTGGTGACTCAGCATTCACTGTCCCTGGTTCCTGGATGCCTTTCTTCCCTAGAAGGAGTAACATGACATCAGCATTTCCCTTTCTCTAAGGACAATTGCCAGTAACGAGCAGGTCAGAAAACTGTGTGGTAAGGAGTAGTAGGAAGCACTGTAACCCCAACAAGAATGATTTCAAAAGTGCTGTGAGGGGAGTCTGTGATGTAGGGGCTCTCAGTAAAGTACTCTTTGATGGACAGGGAGAGGCCAGTCAGTGTAGACTGGCCACCAAAGAGGAGGATCTCCACATCACATTGGCTCTGGGGTCTGATGGCAGGAGTATCAAGTAAAAAAGAAAGATGCTTAAAGAGGAAGTCCACAACATCTCTCAATTCCCAAACGTCATTGCTCTGAGGTGATTCTGAAGGGGGAGGTACTGGTGTGTGGTGAGGACCTTGGAGTGGGTAATCTCGCCCCAACAGATGAGGTAAGACCTGAGTAAAGCCTAGGCCTGAATCTGACCCAGGTCTCCTCTCATCCAGTTTCTTAACGGTTGTCTTTTTATCACAACCCGCTGGGCCCCACCACACACACACACACACACACACACACACACACACACACCAACAAAAAGACTTTCTGGTCAGCTGACCTGCTCAGTTCCTGTATCAGATACCTGCCCCCTCTACCTCCATCCCTCGAGGGCTTCCTCATCTTACCCAGCGGGGTAGACACAGGGGTATTTTTTCCCAGTGTTTTCCCCAAACCAGTTTTAGATTCTGCAACTAGGTCTCCTAGGAGATGCTCAGAATTGGGGAAATTTTGTACTTTCATTTTGTTTCTGTGGGGTTTTTTTTTTCTTATCCAGATAAATGCGCTCATCATGTGCCCCATTTGATGATCTGGTCCATCCCTCAGTAACTCTTTTCTGCCTGGATAGCTTATGTAATAGAGGGCTTTTAGTTAGAAGTCATGTTGAAGATAGTCATTGACTGGGAAACCAAGATGCACAGAGACAACAGCCCCAGATACTGACGGGCAGCCAGGCAACTTGGCCACTGGCAGCCATGAACTCTCAAGAGAAAAAGAGAAGAGTAGCAAGTCTTAGAAGTCAGACTGTCTTTGCCTTTAAGAGTTGGAGATTGGAATTGGGAAGATGGCTCAAACAATAGAGTGCTTGTCATGCAAGCTTGTGAGCCTGAGTTTGGATCCCTGACATGCACATAAAAGCCAGGTGCAGTGTGCCTATAACCCCGGCGCAAGCAGCAAGGGGACAGAGACAAACAGATCCCAGGGCCTTGCTAACTAGCCAGTCTAGCTGAAACAATTAGCTCCTGGTTCAGTGAGAAACCCTGTCTAAAAATATATAACGTAGATAAACATAGATGAATACACCTGACATTGATCTCTGGACTCCACCTTCATACGCACATGGACAGCCCCCCCCCACACCTAATGAAAAATAAAGAATTAGCGATAACCTCATTGCAAAGCTCATTTTAATTGTGGGAGAAGCTATTCTCTGTACAGTACTCCTTGTTTTGGGGGTAAGGCATCGTGTAACCAAAGGGAAGGAAGTGATGCTGTACCACAGACAAGGGAGTCTAGAAATGGGAAACCATACATTCCCAGGATTCTCCTGCTGTTCTTACTAGAAGACATATTCAATAGACAATAAGTTATTGACCATCATGATCCCAAAGATTGACTAGCCCATTCCTGCCTAGCGTATTCTACTGAAAATGGTATCGGTGAATAGAGAAAGCATAGATGTAGAGTTAGATGATCCAGGATCTCTCATCTCTCTCTGTCTCTCTGTCTGTCTCTGTCTGTCTGTCTCTGTCTGCTTCTCTGTCTCTGCCTCTCTCTCTCTCTCTCTCTCTCTCTCTCTCTCGTGTGTGTGTGTATGTGCATGTGTAACAACTCTTAGACCTCCATCTATAAAATAGGAAAATCATACCTGCTTCTTATTATTCTATGGAATAACAAATATGGAGGCCCTGAACCTGCAGGGACTTCAGTTAGTGGCATTTCTTTCCTTTCTAACTTCTTAAATCTTCAAAGAATAATAAATATACTCCAGAAAAGGAGAAAACACCCTTTACCTAGAGTCTGGATATTTGGGTTTGGCCTAGATCCAGTTTTATACCCCCACTAGCTCTTTCTGCTCTCAAGACTGTCGTGAAGATAAAATAACATAAATGTGTTGGCTTCAGAAAAGTGGTTTTGTGAATACAAGGTGTCCCCAGGTCTTTCCACGTTGGTTGGATCTCTTGCGTGTGTGCCCTACCACTGAAAGGAGTTGCTCTGCACAGAGCTGCAAAAATCTGGAAAACTTGGAATTAGCCACATTGCCTATCTTAATTATGATTTCTATTGCCGTGAAGAGACACCATGAGCATGGCAGTTCTTATAAAGGAAAACATTTAATTGGGACTGTCTTATAGGTTCAGAGGTTTAGTCCATTATCATCACAGCAGAAAGCAGAGAGGCATGCAGGCAGTCATGGTGCAAGAGAAGGAGCTGAGAGTTCTTCTTCCAGATCGGCAGGCAGCGGGAAGACAGAGTGAGCCACCTGAGCTTCTGAAACCTCAAACACACTTTCTCCAGCAAGGCCACATGTTCTAATCCTTTCAAATAATGTCACTCCTTTCAAATAATGAGCCTGTTGGGGGTGTCATTTTCTACCAACACATTGCCCAAGACCTTATTAGCTTCCTGAGGAAAGAGTGTAAGAGCCAGAGGTACTAAACAACAGCAAGGAACCTGCCTTTGAGACACAGAAGGCAGCTGCACGTACGAACTCAGAGGGATTATAGCATCATACATAGAATCTGTGCAAATGCAGGCAAGACCAAGTCTCAACTAGGAGACGAGAGCGGGGCACAAAATCCCACCACTAGCCATGGACGAGTTAACAGTTGTCAACTTCTGGAAGAGGGAGGGGCAATCTTCTCTGAGACTGTTGTCCAGGTTCCAGTGGAAGACCACATACCCAAGAATGTTTGAGCAGCACAAAATGGTTTCAATGGGTTGAAGAAGAAAGGATGCAAAGTTGGGTGAATGTCCTTGGAAGAATGAGGAAGCACAAATATGATTTTAAAAAAAAGTTCACAAAGAACTAATAATTTTTTTTAAGAAAGAAGAAGAAGGTTCATTCTGAAAGGATGAAGTAAACATGAAGCAAACATTTGAAGAGGAGGCAGGGCTTGGCAGAAGCACACAAATGGAGCACACATCCCAGTAGCTGTGCAACTCAAGGACCAAGATCATTTTTGAAAACTCTGATTTAATGGCCAGGTGTCGTGGTGCACACCTTTAATCTCAGCCCTCAAGAAGCAGAACTTGGTAAATTTGAGACCAGCCTGGTCTACATAGTGAGTTCCAGGTCAGCCAGAACTATATAGTAAGATTCTGTCTCAAAAACCAAACCAAAACAAACAAAAAACAAGACAAATGGAAAAGGAGGAAAAGAAGGAAGGAAACTGATCCATGTCATTTGCTGATTTCTACGGTATCAATTTCACATGTGGCCAATTTCTATCTAGCTTCCTCAGTGATGACACTCAGTATCGAGCTGGGAACGTGCCGTACCTAATTCACCACTGCTAAGTTGGCGTACTGGAGGAGAGGGGGAAGCAAAGAGAGCAAAGGACCATTTTTCCTCTATCCCCAGCTCTTTCTACCCTCAGGCCTTCAGAGAGGCCAAGAGTAGAGCACTGTGATTGTGACAATGGATTTTAAAAGCATCATGATGCCTGAGGACCAACGAGATGGCTCAGTGGATAAGGGTACTTGTCCAGGCTTGGAGCCCACATAATGGAAGGAGAGAACTGATTCCTAAGGATTGTTCTTAGACCTCCACATGTACAACTGTGTCAGGCACACACACACACACACACACACACACACACACACACACACACACACTCATCTTTCAAAATCTCCTTGTGAGCCCCGATCATAGCATTTTCCAGTGTTCTGATCATACAGTAAGTTCTTTCATAGCAGAAACTTATACGTAAGCTCTAAATTGAAGACAGCAACGAACTAGCTTGATCCTGCCACATTGTGCTCATCAGAGAAATTGGCTGTTAGCCAGTGGTCCACTCTTCTCCACACCCCCCCTTTGTTTTTTTGAGACAGGGTTTCTCTGTAGTTTTGGAGCCCGTCCTAAAACTCGCTCTGGTCCACTACTGCCTACCCCATCAGTCTGTGACTGTAGCTCCCGGTTTGACTTGCAGGGGTGTTCAATGAGGCTGTGGGACACAGAAGATCTATTATCTCATTGAAGGCTAGTTACAGAACTTGATCTCTGAATTATCTCATCTGTAGGGAGTCTGCCTAAAGTCTCTTTCCTTAGGACCCAAGAAGAGTTACCAGTCAGATCTACTCAGAGAACTTGTGACACCCATTTCCTGGAAACAGTTTAGAAAAAGGAGGGTGGGGAGGGATCACATTTCTGCCCTAAACCAGAGTTTGACTGAAGTGACTACACAGCTCCTTTCCTGGCTCCCAGAGGTCCAGACACCTGACAGGTTTCTCAAGAACAACGAAGTGATTTAAGCCTGATCAGATATGAGCAATCCTTGAGACTCAAGCAAAAAAGAAGAAGAAGAAGAAGAAAAAAAAAACCCGCTTAGTTAAGACAGGAAGCTGGCTCAGGAACTCGGTGGTTCCTGATGTGTAGAGTTGACAGCGGAGGCAGCACAATCTGATCAGAGCCTCCACCGGGGCAACCACGAGCAACTGCCCGGCTCCCAGACAGGCACCGCGTCCCTCTCTTGGCCGGCTAATGGAGCCCAACAGGTTCCTCTCCTTGGGCATACTTCTGCTTCTTTCTCTGGCTTTTGAATTGAGCTACGGAACAGGTAAGTGTCCATTTGTTTAAGGGTTTGAGTCCTGTGTTTAGCCATTTGGAATCAACAGAGCTTCAGGGATAGAGGAGACGTAGGCTGGGAAGTGCGGTTCAGTTGCCTCTTCCTTAGGGAGTACCTCTGGGTTTATACTGTGTCTTTCAAAGAGGAAGAAACTTGTGTTCCTTGCGCCTCCGGTTCCAAGGATTAACCCCACTGACACTAGTTTCTAAGGAAACCAGAAGCCAAAGTCACCGGCTACATCCATAATCAGCCTCTTGGTGTAAGGGACTCAGGCTGAAGTTCTGAGTGGCTGATTTGGGGTGGGTACTCTTCTGGCAAAGACACAGGCTAGGGAATAGAACTCTGGAAGACTTGTCCTCCATCCCTGCTGTGATTCTCACACATACACCAGCAGACAAAAGAGAACATGGTCCAGCGTAGAGCGGTGGTGGCAGAGGGAAACAGGTATAAGCGAGAAACCTCAGACCTCAGGCTGACAGAGTCAGCGGCTCAAGTGTGGTCACACTTTCCCCTAAGAGATGATTCCAAAGCAGCAAGAAGGGAAGAGGTTGGGAGTTTTGGAGCCCAGGGCTGGTTATATGCAAATCGAGAAACTTCTGGTCAAAGAAGCTCCTGCAGTGGGGCCCAGTGGACAGCTAAGTTAAAGGAGTCAGACTTCTCTCCCATCCCGCTGATTCTTTCCAAGGCGAGACACTGTTTCCTGCTGAGTGGGTCGAAGCTATAAGGAGAGGTATTGGGAGCACCAGAGCTAAGAGGGATACTGGACTGACCCTGTGAGTGGAATGGGCAACCCCATGTTAGGATGTGATCAGACTGTGGGAAACAGCCTGGCATGGGGATGCCTTTAGGGAAGGGATGGGAAAATCCTGAGGCCTAAAGCATTTGGCCTTAGTGTTTTGGTCTTGGCGTTTTCATAACTGCAAATCCATTATGGACTTTTCTAAGAAAAGCCCTGGCATGTGCCAGGGATGTGGGGGTGCAGTAAGTGGAAGCTCTTGTTCAAGTCTCAGATGAGGGGGCCCTTGCTTAGACTCATTTTGAGAGCTTAGATCACCAAACCAAGCATCTCTGTAGGTAGAGCTAAGCCTTCCTCGCTGTATCCTATCTGAACCCCACCATACTTGGTGACTAATAACTATGGGATGAATATTTGCTTTTCTGCTTGGATAGCCTTGCCTGTGACAGCTCAGGTGTAGCTAACAAATGCGCTGCTAAAAGGTGAGAGCTCACTTGTTGGTGAGTGGCAGTCCAGTCCCAGAGCACATACATGTCACCCCACTTGACAACTATTCTTTCCTTCCATTCCGTATTCTAAAAGTGGTTCAATTTTTGTCAGTCTTCTATTTTTAAATGTGTACTGTTTTGTGAAACCCCAATAAAACTCAAATAGAAGTGTTTTGCAAATGAGACAGATCAGTCGCGTCAGAGCAACCCAGAGAAGACGCTTGACTCTTGTAAAAATCAGCACCTTCTCATTCCAGCTCAATTTTCAGTTCCCAGTGAGAACTGTAGAAAGCAAAAAGCCCACATGTCCCTTCCCGGGTATAACAAATTCTCCCAAATGACTTCTTCATCCACATCGAACATCGCCTGCTTATTTTATACAACGTCTATATAGCATCTTGACTTACATTCAAGAGCCATAGCAAAGAGTATTCGGGTAAATAACTGCAAGGTAAACTTTTCTGCCTTTTTCTTCTATAGTTTCCCGGGAGTCATTTTTAATTTCTTTCCCTTAGAGAAGACAGATATATTGTGCGTATGTCACAATGTTAGTATTTATTAGGCTCTCTGGAAGCCTTATAGTCTTTACAATGGAGAAAGCCCAGGCTGTGGTTTCTGCAAAGCCAGCCCCAGGTTTCTTCTTAATGTACACATTAATTTGTCTAACAATATCATTTTTGTTGATCTCTGATACTGCTCTCCCCCTCATCATTCCTGCCAGAACATTATGATTCTCATCTACATGGGCCATTAACTCCAATTCACAGACATTTTCATACCACGTGCCTAATGTTTCCATGAATGCTTGAATTGGATACAAATGCCAAGTTCATGTTCGGAAGAATCCACACCAAGGACCAAATACGCAGTCACATCGTATCTAGAAATCAGTTGTCTCAGATCCTTCAATGTATCAATAATTTCTCAAACTATACCTCATTTATAGAGCAATTTTGGGCCATATCCATGTTGAACAGAGATTGCTTACACCCCTTACCCTGTATTTGCATAGTCTTGTTGTCAGTATTGGCCACTATGGGGATATATGAATCATGATTGATGATGCTCCCAAAATAAGGTGCTTTTGTCTTCCATGTGGGTCTTTCCCGCATCCTCCATACATGTTGAGTAAGAGATAAGGGACAAATGCCTGAGTTCTAGGCTTGACCCAACCTAATGCAGCTATTCCATGCCAGTTTATGGATCTAAATATTTCTTCAAAAAATTAATTCCATGATATAAAACCTCACCTTTCTTTATCTGTAACATTGAAACAGAGTTCAAAGCAAAAGGGATTTAGTTATTTATAGACTGACTTTTAAAGTTTCTATTCAGCACTGATCTACTGAGTGTATCTGACACTACCAGACAAGGTGTAGGGGGAAGAGGAAAATGAGCAATCACAGCCTCTGACAGGCACCTGACATGATGCTCAGTATGTGAAAGCCCATTTAAAAATTATTATTGAATGAATAATAGTAGAAAATACTACACACTTGCTTTATATAAGACATTATGCTAAGCGTTTTATCACTGAAGTATCACACCAACCCACCACCATCGCCAGCAGTGAGATTATCATCACCGTCATTAGCACTATTACAACTTTATAAATGAGGAAAGATAAGCAGAGTAGATTAACAGTCTCTGTATACTCTATATGTCAGGGAATGAAACCAGATAAACTTCTGTTTGAGAATTGGGAAGAATGATACATTGTATTTAGGTCCCGAGAGGAAAACTAGAATACAATATCTATAATTGAAGGGTATGTGTTGAATTAAAACTAAGTGAAGCATAGCAAATGTCAAAAGGTGAGAGGAATCAGCAGGTTTACAGGAGAATGTAGAAAGCACATATACGAAGTGAAATCTGCAAAGTAGATAGAGACTGTTTTTAGCATACAGGTTTTTGTTTGAATCCTTCCGTTTATTTAGGCAAGAGTTGCAGTTGCATGTGTGTCCCTAAAACTTCAACAGAACAAAAGAGATTAGAATGAAGACGCCTTCTTTCTATAATCCTTGCTGCAGACAACACTCCTGCCAGTTTTTGCGTTCTCTTTCAAATAGAGGGGTTGGTTTCTACTAGGGTTTGGGAAGAGTGTTTTAGACAGAGATCCAAACACAGAGCTAGAGAGATTCAAGTGCTTGGGGGAACGGCAACGGGTCTGTCATAGCCCAAAGGCAGCAGTGTGTGACTAAGGAGCTTCTAAATCCTCACCTGGAAAGTGGAGACAAATCCTGTCTCTCCTCCCACATGGGGGTGCTACAGAGATGAAATGGATTTCATTTTGACAGTGGAAAGAGAAGCACTTAGACTCATCTTGTCATTCATTCATTCATTCAGCCCACTTCATTTTATTCGTTCACTTTGACAACAAGGATTTTCTGGGCTTCCACTGTGTCCCAGGTACCTCTTAGACACCACAGTAAATCAAAGATATAATCCCTGTTCTGGAAAGATTCTAAGTGTGTGAGGATGACAAGCGCTAAACTTGCTAAAACTGTGATGCAGTTAAAACTAGTTAAATCTGCGTGAGGGGGTGATGCAAAGTGAGATGGAGGCGTGTGGGGGAAAGCTACCCGAAGCCCCAGTCCAGGAAGTCTTCCCTCATTAAAAGGAGTCAAGGTGAAGACCTGAAGGGTGGAAGGAACTGGTCGGGCTGAGAAATGATGGGTGCTGATAGTCTGAGCCACAAAGCCCCAGCACTCTCAGCACCGTGGGATAGGGATATTTACCTGATATCTAGGCTTAAAATCACACCTTCGACAAGCTGTTTTTTTCCTTTCTGAGTCTGCATTTATAGCTAGAACTGCAAAGCCTGTCTCTTTTATACAAAAAAAAAAGAGAGAAAGAAAGAAGAAAAGAAAAAGAATGTAGCAAGATGCTAAAAACATCTATAAAATATCAGAATAAAGTCAAAAAAAATAAAGTTCTGGGGTAGAATCCCACCTTGTGAATGGGTTAGCTAAATCCTGCAAATTTCAGGCCACGGTTCACCTGCCTATGTGAATCACTCCACCATCAAAGCAGAGTTACCCATGAAGGAAAGTGAGTCGGTGTGAAGAGACAAATGTTTCCTCCCAGCCTCTTCTAGTAAACAGGGCTGACTGAATCACGGGCTCGCTGGAAAACCTTCATCAGGCAGTAGGATGTTTCAGGAACAGAGACTCGATGTGAAAGGTTCTACAGCCCCACTGTGTTTCCACTTGAGCGAGGTGGGGATGACCTCAAGCACCCTCCAGACTTAGCAGTCATGGGAGCAATTACATCATTATTCTCTGTGTGTTAGGGTCTCCTGGTGATGTTTTGGTTCCACTCATTGTGCATGCAAATCATGAAGTCTGTCTTCATCTGCCCCGTTTCTTTCCTTTAACCCTCTCTCCTCTTACCTCCTTCATTTATTTGGCTACTTTCTACGTCGGCCTTACCCTACTTTTCTCTTCTTTCTACCACTTCTGTATTCTGAAAACACACACACACATAACCCTACCAGGTCATATGATAGGAAAGGTTGTATAGGAGGCGTTTGGCGAGTGAAGTATCAGCAACGGTCTTATGGGTAAATTTCCCCATTTTCCCCTTCTTCTCCATATCAAAATTAGTTTAAAATGTCAACAGTATGGTAGCGATTCTGTTTTTTAAAATCTCATATCTCTTTCAGAAGTAGCATTTAGGATCTCTTCCCCGGAAATGGACATACATTCAAAGGTCCGTGGACGGCTCTCAGTCTTCCTTCTTTGCTGTTCATATATTTAGGACTCAGGACATCACTACTCTGGGTACATTTTTACAGTTCAGGTGTGAAGCATCAGACTAGCTGTGTCGTCTGGAGTTGTCAGGCATTTCTCAGTGTGGCTGGAAGGAAGTCCAATGAGCTTCCCAACAAACCCCTGTAAAAGCAGCACTAAGCAACTACAGTTCATCTAACTGAGCAACAGGGCGAACACTCTGTTGTTAGAGGAAATATTAGCAATGCCCCAAAGACCAACTCCCTTGTCACCTAACCTACTTTCCTTTAGCAACCATGCATCAACCATTCTCATCCTGACTTTAGCCCATGTAGACTGTGTCTTCTTCCCCACCCCCACATCACTAGTCTTTAATTAATGTGCGCTGGGCCATTTAGCAGGCAGTGTAGGGATTTCAGAGCACATTGATGTCAAGACAATTTTAGCCGATTTACCCAATTTTCCAGTCGTTCAGCTTTACCACAATTGAGAGGGGGTCTCTTCTAGATCGACCCGTGGCAGAAGCAGGTGTTTTTATTTTACCCTTTTGAATCTCTTATCAGCTAGAACAATCTATGCTCATTGAGTCATGTGCTCCTATCATGAACAGTAACTCATGGTTAAATTCAGTTATATACATATTAGGCTGTTAAGAGGTCTGCCAGGGTAATATGACCTTCCTTGTCATTCAAACAGATATTTCAGAGTCTCTCTGTGCCAAGCACTGTGTCAGGCTGTCAGATATACACAGTGGAGAAAGGTTCTTTCTCTGGAGAAGACTGTATTCAAGTGGGGCAGATAGCAATAAAATGAACGAACGGGCACTGAAACACCAGGCAGCAACAGCAAGGGCAATGGGCAGGGGGGCTATCCTGGTACTCTGTCAGAGGAGGCCTCTCCAAAGAAAGAATCCTCTGAGCAGGCACCCAAAATCAAGTAAGGAGCTGAGCTGTTCTGGTACATAAGGGAAGAGCTTTCCAGAGAGAAGCAGCACATACCAAGTCCCAGAGGCAGTAATGTTCTTGATGAGGTCAAGGAACGGGAAGTTACCTGATCATAGCGCTGTGAAAACCAGAGAGTGAGAGGGGGATGGATTAGGAGCAACATTGGGGTTTTCAGTGAGCAGAGTCAGAAACTGTGAACTTATGAGTGCTAGAAAGCCCTGGAAGATTAAAAGTGATAGAAGAAAAGAAAATAAATTAGACGTGGTTTTAAAGAATCTCTCTGTCCATGGTACAAATGCTGGGAGATTAGTTGGGAGACAGGGTAGCAGCTGGGCCTGTGCTGGCCGTGGTAGAAAGGAATGGCATGGGGAGTGTTTCTATGTCAGACCCACATGGAAATTAGGACCAGCAGGATGGTCTGTCAAGACCAAATGTGGAGTGTGACAAAGGGCAGACTCAAGAACTCTCCAATGTTCTGGCCTGAGAAACTGGACAAATGGTCATGCTTGAGCAGAAAGTTCTTTGCTAAAGTCAGATGCCATCTAAACCTCCAAGCACACATCTATGTAGGCAGTAGATATTAGGCAGTGAGCAGATTAGTCACAATTCGCAACTGTTAATACTGCCGTGATACGTCAAACTGTGCAGCGACATGAGAAGTTGAATAGGTGTAAATAAGGGAGGGAAGGAAGCCTGAGCCCAGGCATAGTCTGATATTTAGATATCTGAAAAAAAAAACAGAAGTTTCCCCCAAGGAAACTAAGAACAATAAAAAAGAGCAAAGTTGCAAGTCAGGGACGTGTAGTATCTCGGGAACCAATGCAGGCAGCGTTCAAATGAGGGAAGATGAACTATGTCGAACGTTTCTGAGAAACACTTAAGACGATGATGGAGAATTAATTGAGTTCAACAGACTAATCTTGATGAGTGAGATTCCATGAGATTTGGAGAAGAATACTTGTTTGGAGTGGGCATAGGGGAAACTGGACCAAGAAGTAAAAGCAGAAAACATAAACAGGCAGGCAAGAACCTTCCAAAAGAAAATGAAATGGCCAAGTGGCTGAAGATGATCCTGGGATCAGAGGAGAATTTTTTTTTTAATGAGGGCAATTAAGTGTTTGTATGTTTGAGTTGGTGAAAGAAATCCAGAAGGCAGCTGATAATGCAGGGGGGCACGGATTACAGAGGCAAAACTTGGAAGCACAGGAGTGGTCCTTGAGGGGTGAGACTAACCTTGGACGGGAACACAGGTCATTCCTCCAGGGAGATAGATCAACTGGGATTTCCATAGATTGAAATTTGCTTTCCATTTCTTCTATGTTTTTTCAGTGAGACAGAAAGGGCGGTCACCCCTGCGAGGGGAGGCAGAAGGCGGGCTGTGGGTTTGAGCACAGCGGAGGTATTAAATAGTCAGCACTAGTATCCCTTATTTTGGTTTTTGTGGCTTTTTTTTTACACCCCTCTCATTTTTGTTGGTTCAGCTCTTTTTCAAAAGGGAAATAAAATAATCTCTTACCATTGCCATTATTAATTATCTCAGGGATTTTGGGAGAACTAGGATTCCAGTTTGGACACCAAGTGCACAACCTCCCTAATTTCCGTAGTCCTCAGACCCTTCTCTGCTTATCACCTGACTTGGTGTTTCTGGAACTCCGGTCCTCTGGGCTCCTTTTACTGTTACCCACTCTTCACCCTGCATACTGAGTGCCGGGAAGGACCTTGGCAGAGAAATTATAGACTGGGATTCTTGTCCCAGCACTGCCACTTACTCTGTGACATCAAGGGAGTCATTTACCTACTTCTGCATTCTGTGCCTACCCTGTTACGTCTGAATTGGCAGGGCCCTGGTGTAAGTAAGTCTAGGATTTCCAATGGACACTTTGAAATACTGAAGGTATGGTTAGGATCCTGGTGGTTGTTCTTATAGACCACCGCCTGGTGTATCGAGCTAGTTCGGGAGGAGAGGCGAGCCTCAAGTCTGTCGTTCTCTGCCCTCTACACCGTGTGTTCTCCAGGTCTTCCATCATAAGGAATTACTGTCTCTTCCTTCCCACAGGTGGAGGTCTGATGAACTGCCAAGTGATTATCCAGCAGTTGGGAAATGACACCACGTGGCTGTCCCTGACGAAAGAGAGCTTTAACAAAAGCATCCGCATCCTTGTCACGAAGGCAACCACAATGTCTCTAGAAAGCAAAATCACTAAGAAAATAGTGTCTTTTAATATCGATAAAGAGGACTCTCTAGAGCACCTGGAGAATGGCTACCAGTTTCAAAGGGAAAACCTGAGCCTGGGGATCCTGGGAAACAGGAGGGAGAGTGAAGGATGGTATATCGTGAGTTTGGAGGAAAATGTGCAAGTTCAGCAATTCTGCATACAGCTGAAGCTCTATGGTAAAAATGGGAGTTTTCACACTTTGCACAGGAGGGAGGGCCCAGAAGACTTTAGGCCTTTCACAGAAGCAGAGTGTCTGGAATTGGAAGCAACTTGAAAGATCTGGTCCAAGGAGTATTTAAGCTTACGGGAAACACTTTGACAGGCTGACATTTGTGTGTGTGTTTGTTTGTTTGTTTGTTTATCTCCCAAACTGCACATCAGTGGAGGCTGATTTGATTCCTGTTTTGAAAGGAAGGGAGCCCACTGTGTGGGAGCTGAAGGGCTGGCTTTTATCTCTTACAGGGCTTAGTTTGCATACCAACTTTTTAATAAAAGGATTTTTTTTCTATCAAGCCCAGAAGTACAAAGTTTGAACATAACTGAACAAACCTACCTTCTCCTTCATAGCCAGAGACCCCGACTCCAGGGGCAAGTGGTTTTGCACGTGCTAAGCCACTTGTGTGGGATGTTTGCTGAAGTAGAAGTTCTGAGTAAAGAAAGCTGACATTCCACCCACAACAGGTCACCAAGCCCAGAGCCCTGGGGGAGGCTTCCACCTACGTGAGGAAAGAAACGCCTTTTTTTTTTTTCTCATTTGAACCAGAATCTGGTTATGTAGTTGTTTAGTTGAGGGATTGTAGAACCTACATCACCTGAGTCCGGTGTTTTTCTTAGCCCCTAGAACTCTATCTCTTAGGCCCAGAGGTTCATCTGCTTCCCAAGGCACCACGAAGGATGGGATAGGAAGCCCACAGCCAGAGTTAAAACAGAAACATCTGGACTGTCTCCTGCCCCAGTGTTTCCCTTCTGCAAATAGAGACAGCTGAATTCTCATAGCCCTCTGCTTTGTGTACATGGAGGCCGTACATCAATTGTTTTTTTTAAAAAAAACATATATGTCATATAATCTGTCCCTTTGTTTTTATAAGTTCACTGACTTTTTCAAACCTTATGTTATCAGTTGGGTACTTTGGGAACTGTGGTCTCTGCCACCACGACTCGCTTTGCTGAGAGAGGCGGTTGGGCTGATTTCAGAATCTGACTAAGCTGCTTATCTCAGCCTGGGCCACTTAGAAACTGCATAATGTTGAACAAGACATGCCATTTCTCTGGGACTCAGTTTTCTCATCACAAAATGGGAATAATTATTTTTAGTTATGATTATTGAGAGAATTAAAAAAGATGAATATGAAATGCCAGCAATGTGCTGGTCTTATAGTGGCTGTAACAAGCATGACCTCCCTTTTTGCCTTGCCTGTCTCATGGCTTTAGAATTGTATAGATCAATAGGGCCTGTGGCTATGATTGAAAACCTACCAGTGCCTTAGACCCACCAAGCACTTGCTACACACACACACACACACACACATACACACAAACCACAAATACACCACACACACCACACACATATACCATACATACCACACACCACATACATCACACACACCACACACACATCACATTCCACACACACACACACCACAAATACACCACACACACCATACATACACCATACACACACCACCTACACACACAACACATATGCCATATACACCACACACACACACCACACACCACGCATACCACACACATACATACACACCACACACACACAGGCATGATGAAATCCTATCACTGAAAGCTCATGCTTCCAACTCTAGGAGGTTGTACTTGAAGCCAATCAAAACTCATCTTATTCCTGACAGAACCAACAGAGCAGTCCGGATGAGGCACGCAGTACCCTAACAGTATTAACTGGAAGGAACCAAATACCAAATGCTTCTCTATCTTATCTCAAGGGTCCTGGAAAGAGCAGAGAGTCATGAGGGTTGCTGTGAGTGGCAGTTTTCCAAGAGACAGCTTGCACTTAAGACTTCTCAGTGAGGGGGAAATGCCAATTGTCTAGGCATTGTTTTGGCAAATAAGACAGTCAAATTGAGTTCCAGGAGTTGTGTTTCAGTGATGGCTCCCTTGTTCCTCCTCCTGACAGAGCAGGTCTCCACTCCAGAGATTAAAGTGTTAAACAAGACCCAGGAGAACGGGAATGGGACCTGCAGTTTGACGGTAGTCTGCACCGTGAAGAAAGGTGATCATGTGACTTACAGCTGGAGTAATGAGGCGGGCAAACATCTGCTGAGCCTGGCCAACCACTCCCACCTCCTGAACATCAGTCTTAGCAGCCAGGATCGTGACAGCATCTACAACTGCACGGCAAGCAACCCTGTCAGCAGTCGCTCTCAGAGCTTTGACCTATCACAGGAGTGCAGGCGAGAATCCTCAGGTGGGTACTCTGGGGGCAGCCTGGGCACATCATCAGTGGCAAATCCAATACTAACAGGTCCAATAGCTCCACTTCCATAGCCAAGCCTTGCCAACGGCACTTGTTGTCTATATGTCGTCAAGGCCTCCAGGCACATCCAACAAAGGTGCTTTCATGTCAGCCCTAGGTGGCATTCTATTCCATTTGGTTCACAGTTGAGGAACAAATAGAGAAGAAAAAAACAGAATCAGACCCAGAACTCAGGTTTCCAAGAGAAAACCTTTTTCCAGGCCTTCTGCCCTGGATCGTCATGAGCATGCAATGATGTCTGGGAAGGAGAAAGCAGGTTGCAAGTGCTCAGTCCCAAAGCCGTGCTCCATTGTGGTGAGATAGTTTTATGCCATCAGTAAGTACTTCCCTTACTGAGAAGGGAGTTGGTACAATGCGCCATCTCTGCACCGCAGCAACGCGCTGTAAATGCAAGCACGAGACGTGTGTTTGATAATGAAGTTCAGACTGTAAGTGTGGGGCTTGTGCTGTGAATCCCAGAGCCAGTGAGAGGACCAGAGGATCAGAGTGAGAGGTGAGCTGAGTTCCAGAGCGTGAAGCCAGGGAACAGTGATGAAATGGTAGCACTCCCTTAAGAGCAAGTCACTGTTAACTCTATCGTCTCTTTGGCTCACAATACATTTGTCCGGTGGGTGCTATTACCAGCTTCATTTTACTAGGAGGCACTTGGAGTTCACAGAATTTAAGTATCTTCAAGTTTCTTCAACATCAAATAGTGAAGTTAATGCCTAAATCTTTTGAGTAGGTCTTCTCTTTTCCGAGGTAGAAAGCATGGTTGCTCTTTTGGGAGAAAAAGATGATGAAGTAAGCCCATCTCACCAAGAAACAGAATAGACCACTGCCCTCTTGTGCCATACTGTGCCTCTGTCACAGGAAGGTTCGGGAAAAACCCTGAAGGGCATTACTTACACCCTGACATCTCCTAGACTCCCACCCACGCAGACTTGGTGTCTGTGTGACACACAGATTTACAGGGATAGAGGAAGGGGACTGTACATACGTTAAGCTATGAGCATAGTACTTCCTGTAATAGAGACTCCCCACCCCCAAAGGGTTCTCAGAGAGGAAATACCCCTGCTGTACCCCAACATATTCCTTTGACTTCTTTTTCTATGAACTTAATGTAGTCGTGTCTCAGAAAGAGGCAGCCATCTCTACTTTCTAAACGTGGCCCACAAACAATGCGTAGGCTCTTCTCCAGGTATTTCTCTGCCCACAGTCATTCAGGCATCCTGGAAAAAACAACAACAACAAAAAAAAAACAGTGCCGTAAGTGGGAAGCTTCCAGAATGTGGTCCCAAGGGGCTCTTTCTAATTATTGGAGTAAAAAGCTCAACTTTCTCTGAGACTTTATTTTTCATCTGTAAGTGATGGCTTGGCTTTGACTGTTCACTGGCTACTTGGCAAGTCACTAACCCTCACAGCCATCAGATGATGGAGATAGTGCTAACATCTTCGCCCTATGGATGAAGTGAAGAAAGAAATCAAAAGGTTGGAGTAAGGTCAAACACAGAGCCAGTGAGAGAACTGGGCTGTCTGGTGCTGGAATTCTCATAGGTATTCATGGAAGAGTGAATTCACTTAAAATGCCTTAGAAATCATAATAAAAAAACTAGTTGTTTTCCTTGAAGATGAGGGAGAAATACCCATTATGCCAGCCCAGCTCTCTTTGGTTGTAAAAGCCTGTTTAGGGGCCAGCAACACATTTTTCCTTGGCCTATCTCAAAATGGGATGCTAGGGATGCTGGGATGGGAATTCCTTTCATGCTCCAAGACAGCTTGATAAGCCTTTGGGAATCCATGAAGCTTACACCTAAGAGCATTCAGAGCAGGACATTCTACACGAACACTGAAGATAGTTTTACCTGTTAAAAGGCATCCTGAGGATGAAATATACACTGGTGTGACCAAGTGAGCAGCAGGCTTCTGTGAGGTACGGAGGGACATGAAGTGACAAGACAGGGTGCTCTGAGTAAAACTCTATCAAGGCCTCGTCTGCGGGTCATGGGGGGGAGGGTACAGCTGTGAGCCTGTTTCACCTTGATTAAAGGTCAGAGAGTTTGAGCTTGTTTTCACGCTTTCAAAGCTGTTGACAACAGGAGCAGTTACAAACAGGGTATCTTGACCTAAGGTGTGGTTACTTGGTGTTTTGGACATTAAGATGGCCCATAGAGGTGGATCCGCTCCACCCTGACCAGAGGTCAGAGAATTCAAACCTATTACTGCTCCTTTATTTTAAAATCGTTGGCTTGACCCAGGGAGAGGCTGCCTACAGGATACTTGGTCTAGGGTATTCACTGTATATCCTGCCTAAAAAGTCAGAATGCTTAACCCAGAAAATAATGGTTGGATGTCTCAAGTATTAAAGCAAGTAACTGTTCTGGTCATCCTTTGTGTCATAAGCAGTCTTTTGCTCCCCGCTTCCGTATTGGGGTATATAAGTGTATAAAAAATAAATGCAGGCAGATTCAGTATTCACTGAGTTGCCCTCCCAGTATGATCCTATGTCTCTATTTCTTTTGTATCTCTTTCTGTTCTGCCTAACATTTCTAACCTACATGCTCCTACCCTGGAATGTACGAACCCATCATGGCTGGACCATGACACTCATCCGGTCAGTAAAGATACTTGACATGAGGCAGCCACTTTCCTCTCTTAGGCCTCTGTTTCACCACCTGCAAACCAAAGGGTAAATTACTGATGTTCCTTCCAGAGGTGACATTTGTGATTCAGCTCGTGAGTATGTCAACAAGAACTATTAATAAGAGATGCTAGCGAGTCTTAGTTTTCTGGGGATATTGATGTCATAAACTGGGAAATTATTGTCTCAATGTCCTGGAGTCCAGAAACTCAAGATCAAGGTGTTGTCTGGTTTGATTTCTCTTGAGACCTCTCCTTGACTTGCAGATGGCATTTCTCCTCTGTCTGTGCATCCCTGGTGCCTTTCTCCCTTCCCTCATTTGATACTAACAAGAGTCAGGTTAGATAAGAGCCATCCTAGTGACCTCATTTGAACTTAATTACCTTCTTAACAGCTTGTTCCCAAATATCACTCTGGCGAGGCTTAGAGCTTCGACATATGAGGGAGTCACTCTGGCGAGGCTTAGAGCTTCGACATATGAGGGAGTAGGTGTAGTAATTAAACCATACCACCACACTCACACCCTAGTTGCAACTTGATTATCTCTGTAAAGCTCCCATATCCAATCGAAGTCACATCCTAAGGACGTCCAAATATAGATTTTAAGATAATACAATTTAACGCATAGTTCAAGTAATGATTTCTCCACCTCCAAAGATGGAGGAGGTCTTCTCCAAATCCAAGCCAGACACACAGACAGTTTGCAGCATGACCTTTTCTCTTCACAGGGCTGTAGAGGAAATTACCTAAATTACTGAAAACCCACTTTCATTGGTCTATCACAGTGGTTCTCAACTTTCCTAACTCTGTGACCCTTTTTAATACAGTTCCTCATGTTGTGGTGACCCCCGACCATAAAATTATTTTTGTTGCTACTTCATAACTGTAATTTTGCTACTGTTATGAATTGCAATGTAACTGTCTGTGTTTTCCCGTGGTCTTAGGTGCCCCCTGTGAAGGGGTCACAAGGTGAAAGACGCTGGTCTATCACTTTATGTTTGCAAATGGAAGTTGCTAATTTTAAAAGTGCTTTTTTGGCTTTGACAAAGCATCTATTGAGGATCTACCATGTTCCAGCATCATGCAAGGGACTGAGCACACAAAGATAAAAAAGAAAGAGTGCAATCTTTGTCCTGAAGGAGAGAATTCTGTAAATAGATAGATAATGATCCTAGATCACATGGTATGGAGGGGAGGTTATAAAACCAAAGCGTGTGCAAGGTAAGAAAGAGGGAGAATGAACAGCACTGGCTCCTCGAAGATGGGGATTCAAGCAATGAGGAGAAGTTACCCAGACTCACTGACAAAAGGCAACCTGAGCAGAGGGAGAAGCAGAGAAGAAGGCACAGGCCACATTCTCCACCGCCTTGCAGGTAATAGGGAGATAGGAACTGGTGGTTCTAGATGGGAAACGGCTCCACCGTCTTTGCATTGCGAAGAGAAAATACAGTGGAGAACAGACTGGGGTCAGCAGGAGACAGAGAGAAAGATATGAGTTATAGGAGGACCTTAGGACAGAAATCCGTCAAAATGTGCTGAGACCTGAGTCAAAGCAGCGACTGTTACTGCGACAAAGACTCCTTACATAGTGTGTACCAAGGGAAACCTCCGCCCTGGAACGAAACTGTGCGGCAGACTGAGGGTTCATCAGATATTGTCATCAGTAAGTCAGAAGAGTCATTTTGAAGACAGTTTTTCACTTTAATTGATGAAAATACGTGCATGGACACAGGCGTGCCTTGAAAAGAAGTTTTGATGACATCTGTCTAGGTTCTCAGTCATATAATCATCCAAGTTCCAGCTGCCATTTAAGAATTTCGTGCATCTTCAGTGTCCATCATAAAGAAGTCTCGTATGCAAGGCCTAAGTGCTAGGGCCCCACAGTGTCTTTTATCTAGGTCATGTGAAGCACATTAATGTGGTTTGACAGTAGATCCTGTGTGGGACTTCCTGCTGTCCTTAATCACTCTGTTTTGAAAGCATTTTGTCTGTGCAAGGACAGTTGATTCAGAATCTTAAAAATTCAGCTAGAAGGGAATGCCCCTGGAAGCCCACACTCAAAGGGAAAACTTTCTCAAGAAATTAGTAGAATGCTGGCTCAGTGGAAGAAAGGGCTGACACGTGAGCTCCAGAGTGTCCCCCACCCCAGTGGAGCAAAGCCTCATTTTCATAGTCACCTAGATGTTCCATGACTACGGTCCTCTCCAGTGTACTCCCCGGCTAGCCAACCTGACAGCAATGGCGAAAGGGTAGAGTTCAGATGCTTCTCATCGGCTCCAATTCATTGTGGCCAAACACGATACAAGGAAAGCTAGGAAATACAGTTATTAACTGGGCAGTTGTGTATCCAGAGCCAGGTTGTACCGGCCATGAAAGAACAGGAGACATGGCCTCAGGCACATTCTAGTTCCCTCTACTACACTATTTGGGGAGGACAGGCTGGTGTAAACAGTGTTCCCAAAAGGTGTGGGTTCCATAAAAAAAAAATTAAGGGTGCTCCCAGACTTGTTAGTGTCTTCTCCCCACCCCCATTTCTCACTGGAAACTACCACTAAGAAGGCATCTCTTGAAGATTGCCGACTTCTTCAAGGAGCCCTGCTCCATGCTGGTAACCTTGCTGACAAAACCACATGAAAGGCAGGAAAGAGATCCGGTACTCTCAGACCGTTATGCGAGCATCTTTGAGGCTCCTGGATGAACAACATTTATTTCTTGGGTTCTGTTTTGTTTTCTTTTTTATCTTCTTTAAACAACATGATTTGAGGACTGGAAGGGAGAGAAGCTTCTGTGTCGCTGTGACGACAGATTTTTTTCAGAGACGCAAAGGGAAAGAAGATGGCCAGCATCGTTTTCCTTGGAGGTGTGGCTCTGTTCAGGTTTTCTCACAGCTAACAGTTTTCCTACAGTTAACTCACAGCTAGTAGCAGAGGACTAAAGGATGGACAGTCATACAAAGTACTCTTGCCGCTAAATAGAGCAGGTGTTTTCAGTCAGCCCAATTAGCTGCCTCTAAGGAGGTTTCTACAGGGGGTGGAGGAGGGGGCATCATAACTCTGGTCCAAAAGAAAAAAAAAAGGGAAAAAAGAAAGAGAAAAAAAAGTTGAGGTAATGTTTCTCTGTGGATGAAGGACTGATGGAGCCAAAAGCCAGTTTTATCTGATTTCTGAGAACCACCATCCTGAATGGCCTCACTACACGAATGAACAAAAGGAGAGAGAGTGGGATCTTCCAGTCTGGAAACAGCAGCCCAGGTGATGTGTTGCAGGCAAGCAACTCTCCCAGCTTTGTGCCGTTACTGCAAAGCTGTGTCAAGTAGGTCATTGGTGCCTCCTCTGACTACTGTCCCGGGGCACTCAGGAAGTGACCTAGCATACTTTCCGAGACCTTCGTGTATTAGCACTCTGATCATTTTTAACAGAAGACATGATAGTTCTCTAAGATCCATTCATATCCAGTAATTTAGGTTCATCAACTGTATATGGTACGACGTCACGTCCTGCATCTGATGGAATGAACGAGTATTTAAGAACATAATAGGCACAGAGAGCACCTTTAGAGATGCCAACCTAAGTGAGATTACTATTTACTAGATGGAAAACAACATCATTTGAAAGAGACTAGTACTAAAATTTCTCTTTGGAGGATACATAGGACTTAAGACATGCTTTAATAGCTGCCAGAAGACAGACAATGAGACTCCCCAAGGAATATAGATGTGACCTGGATGCTCTGAGGAAGGGGAAGATATCGTTCATATGGAAGCAGAGAAGCTGAGGGAGTGGGCACAGGCCTCTAATCCTGTCACTGGAGAAGCTGGGAGGAGGGTCACAAGACTACATCACAGGTTCTGGCCAGCCTAGCCTCTCAACAAAATAAAACAAACAAATCAAAACCGAGAGAGAGAAAGAAAGAGAGACACAGAGAGAGAGACAAGAGAACACAGAGAAAGAGACAGAGAGAGAAGGAGAGAGAGAGAGGTCTGAGCCTATCAGGTGATGGACAGAAGCTCCTGTCTCACAATGGAGTCTCTCCTTGAGTCCCTTCAGATCCTCCACAGAAGACTGAAACACATGGATTCTTGGTGTAGAGCTTTGCCCTCTTCCTTTTGCTTGGTGTAGAAACTGAGGAAGGAATTGATCCTCACACAAGAGAAGAACAGGTAGAGCAATAGGAACAAGGCCTCAGAGGAACACAAGGAGAATATTTCCAGAAATTTTGGAAACTGTGTGTAACCTGACCCCCCCCCTACACACACACAAGCTAAATAAGCAGCACTGTGTCCATATTTGTCTGAATTCCTCGAGCCTTCAAGTCCTTGACAGTTTCTACGTAAGTACCATGATTAGCAAATAGCACCAAGGGGGCTAGCATTAAATAGAGGCACCTTGGGGCCTGCTTCTCTGATAGGAAAACTAAGTCATAAGCAAACGACGGGATGGGATGTGGCACCTCTGGGCTTCAATGACAAGAACACTTTTGTACTTAAGAGCAAGCTCATTTTCTTGTTCCAATCAACCATTAAGAACTTACTGAGGATGTATGTGCCAAGGACTGAAAGTACTGAAAAAGAATATCTGCCAAGAGGTGACCTCTGGCCTCCTGGAGGTTCACTGGGGAGCTTGGACTAGTGGAAACAGGTAATGTTCATTGATCATGTCATGACTTTTAGCTGTAGCTCTGAACACTTTATGTACATGATTGTCTTGGTTCATCAGAACAACACTGTGGACTAAATATTTTTATGCTCACGTTATTGGTGATGAAACAGGCCTTGAATGGTCTGAAAGACTCCGAGGCACACAGTTTTGAAATAGTCCACACCATTATTAATTAGATGGAGTTGAATCCACCTGTCTGGTTTCTATTAGCATCAGTTAAAATGGTTTGCATTGCAAAGACAATGGTGGGAAAACACAGGTTCAAACCTATGTGACATAAACTACACGTGATGTCTGCAGGAGAGGGCAGAGTGAGGCTGGAATGTTCAGGAAAGGTGACGCTGAGGAAGGAAGAGGGGTCTGGGCAAAGGGCGTGAGCAGGGGTGGTGGACAGCCGGAACATCATCAGGAAGGAGAATAAACAGCGGAAGGAAGACGGCAAAGAAATGGGTTGACCACCTTGAAGGCCTTAGCTCTCCCAGGCATCAGCATTAGTGGCTACTTTCCTCATGGGACTTCAATCTCCAGAGGCTGTCACAAACCTCAACATCTTCAACGCTCACCTTCCCAGTTGTGCCACTGAATCTTCGAAAATGCCATATATACTTGTTTCCTCAATGTGAAGTGAGTAGGTTGGATAAACTAAACGTCAAAATAGTTCCTTTAAGATTTTTTTAAAAAAATATTTATTTATTTATTATGTATACAATATTCTGTCTGTGTATATGCCTGCAGGCCAGAAGAGGGTACCAGACCCTATTACAGATGGTTGTGAGCCACCATGTGGTTGCTGGGAATTGAACTCAGGACTTTTGGAAGAGCAGGCAATGCTCTTAACCTCTGAGCCATCTCTCCAGCCCCTCCTTTAAGATTTTTTAAACAAATGGTTTTGATTTTTAAAAAATTCACCAATATATTCAAATATATTTTAAAAGGCAAAGAGAAAAATTAGAGTTGATAAAAATATCTTTCAAGCTGATGGCCAGATTGCCTCGTGTCTGGCAGAAGCTGGCCATTTATGTCATGAGATATAAGCAGCCCATTGATTTCATCCTCCTGAGATTCTGGGACGACACAGGCCTGGTGTTACCACATGGAGAGTCTCAGTCATGTACCTGTCACTGTTGACTTATGTGAGTAGGTGGCCAGTGGAGTTGCCAGCAGAAAGCCCAGGGAGGTGAGAAAGGCAGATTTGGCAGGCAAATCCCCGAAAAAGTCCATCATCTGTTGTTTTCCCGCTTCAGAGGCATCACCTTGGGTTTTGGTCTTTTTGTAAATCTCATATGAAATTTAGAAGAAATATTACCTTTGGAAATGATGTAAATGGTTAAGGTGTTTGTCCTTAAATTAGCTTCTGTTATAGACTTTCTTAAGATACATATGTTAGAAGAAGAAAGAGGAACTCTCTCAAAATAGTAAGCACCACTATCACGATTCGCTGGACCAGTACCACGGTTCACGAAAGAAGCTCAGGCTGCTGCCCCTGCTTCTTTCCTGGTCCTGGAGAGTTTCTCTGTGTGTCCCTGGTACTGACATCGAAAATCTGAATCAGTTAGACTCCCAGTCAGACATACATGCACATACATACGTACATACGTACGTACATACATGCATATAACACAGAGGGTTCTCAACCATCATATACCACTCAGGATGTCATGCAGAGGAGCTCACAGCTGCCTTCACATTTTATATGTTATACAAAGCCAACTCTCTGCTTGTTCATTCATTCATTCATTCATTTTCAAGGCAGGGTCTCCCTCCACAACTCGGGCTGCCTTTGACCTTTCAGCCTTCTGTTTCAGGTTTCCGAGTGGTGGGACTAGAGGCATGAACCGCCACACCTAGATCCTATCCTTTTTTGCTCAAGATGGTTAAAGTTGGTATTTGGCAGGGTTAAAACATAGTTTACTTGAGGAAGAGAATCTATCATTGCTGTGAGGTTCCTTGTGATTAGCTATATGGAGAGCCTGGGAAGAAGAACTCTTTCAAGACCAGAAGGAAACTTCTGAGTAGCTGCTGGACTGGAGCGTCTTACCAGTTCTGTGGGACTTCTGTCTATATTTTCATCGGTTCTAGAAACATCTGAATTGTGTCTGCCATTACTCTGTTCCTTTCTAACCCACTTGGTTCTTCCTTTCAACTTCTGAAGTACAACCAGGAAGCTTATTTATTTGTTTGTATTTATACTTCGGGGTAGGATGTTTTTAAAACCACTTTTCTCTCACAATCATTTTTTATAAGGTGTCTCTCCACATTGTGTTAGTCCCTGATACTGTCTTTGTTTCATTAGTAACACTAGAATTTGGTGTCATTACTTAAAAACCTGGTGCTTCAGATGGGACCTCACTGCTTGCTCCAGGAGGCTCTCTGACTCCCAGGGAACCTGTCTTTAGTGTTCAGCCGTGTTTCCTCTCCCATTCCTAGTTCTAGTTCTTGATATTCTTCATGCCATTCCCTTACTTATAAAATGGAAAGGATAAACGTACCCACCCCTTAGGATTGTTCTGATTATATACAGTGGTGTACAAGACTCACTATTAAAAGCATCTGACTGTAAGAACTTAGCAACTGGCCACTATTCTGTTAGTGAGCCACATACCATGTTGATTGAGACAAAGGCTATATTCACTCTTTTCCAAAGTAGTGTTCCTGAGAAAGCTACAAAATTTGGCTCCACGATTTCAAGCCTTAGTTAGCTCTGCTAATTTGAACTATGATAATTTACAGGAAAAACGACATGCATTTCTCTTAGCTCAGGTCTGCTGGGTTCCACACCGTCATTTGCATTTAAGGGCAATAATAGCACTATTGTGTTTACCTTTTTAAGAAGAAAAGCTGATTTCTTCCTCCCAGTTGTCTCATGGGAGTAGTTTGGGGGCATGGGGACAAGCACACGGGACTGTCACATCCCCTTTACCAAAAATGGACACACAATACTTTAGAAATTTAGAAATGGAGAAGCGGGGCAAGAGATTGGCAGGAGAGAGAAGACAAGTTAATTTTAGACAAGTGGTAAAGAGAAAATAAAGCATTTTACTTAGAAGCATCTTTATGAAATCAGAAATGTGAATTTAGGGATAGTGAGTGAAGTGGGGGTAAGAAGGTGGACATGGAAATCTTAGTGGTCGCAGGCTGGTCTCTAATACCACGTAAACAAATGTCTCTCCCTGGGGAGGGAGGTACGGAAACGGGGCATGAAGCTCAGTCTTCTCACTTGTGGGTCAGGTATTTTTAAACCCATGGTGTATTTCATATTTCCTTTGGCTTTTCTTTCAGACGCAAGCTCATGGATAACAACACCCACTGTTGCATCGTTAGGGTTCATTCTATTCCTCATCATTCCAGTCTCCATAGCAGTCACACTGCGGAAAAAACAAGGTAGGTCTGGCAAGAAGGGGTTCTTGCTGGGCTCCCAGTGGTAAGCAGAATAGATCTTAATACGAGCACAGACTCATTCTCACTACAGCTTTCTGTCTGGGACCCCCTGGGAAAAAGACTGAATCAACCCATCCCTGCTCAGTTCAGTCCGTTCTTTGTTGAGCCCCACTGCCAGGTTAAGGGAATCAGAAGAGGACAGAGCCACAAGCGTCTAATATAGAAGACACGGTGCAGATAATTTAAACGCAGCAGTGAGGTTTGGCTTGTAGGGAAGGTTAAAGGAATAGAAACAGGAAGCATGCTTAATTGATATTTGCTAGAGAAGAGAATTCAGAGAAGTCTTGGATCTGTGAAACAGGTCCCAGAGTAGACTAAAAGCAGTAAGGCTGTGATTCTTTCTTCCAAATTGTTCTATGATTCGCTATCTCAGGGCCATGTGCCCCCTCAGCCATATTGACTCCCACTTGCCCATCTGGATCAGAGCATCCTGACTCAGATGCCCTGGCTGGCCTTCCCTGGGGGAGCACAGAACACTACGTTGGTCTCCTCACCAAGCTGAGGGCTCGTGTCGTGCTCAAGCAGGTCAGTGTGATCCACACACGGTCTTCTTAGAAAAAGCCCTTACCTCAGCACACTGAGGTCGGTTTTGCTTATATAAGAAGGTGTCGAGCACAGCACAGAGGCCTACCTCTGCCTCATTTCCTCCATCGAAGAGTTCTCCGAGACAGTGGGGGAGGGGTGTGTGATTCAGATAAAGCTTCTGTTGAGAGCAAAGGGTCTGGGAGTGGATCCACTAGTTTTCATTATTTAAAAAAAAAAAACAGCAAGATTCAGAGGCTAAGAAAGCAGGCAAGTGTCCCACGTTAACCTGGCTAGTGAAGGGATGCTATCCTTCCTTCCACACACCTTCCTCCCTACATTCTGCTCAACACAAAGCTAAGCACTCAGGGAGCAGCACTTCCCTTCCCACTGAAGCCCACTTCCCCCTCCCTCAACACACATCCCACATCAGTTATGCCTTGTAACTCAGTGCTATACAAATCTACGCCAAAATCTGAAGTTAGTTGTTATGCCTTCCACTAAACATTGCTCAAGAGATTCTGCTGGCAATGTGTAACAGTGTCTTCTCAAGAATGCCGCCTGACTCTGAAGAATTTTAACGTGGTTCTGGCAAGTTTGTCTCCAGGAGAATACACTAGTTACAAGTGTAGGCTCTGGGCAGTGTACAATGAGACAAGTCTGTAGTAACAGCTGCTTGTGAGTCTGAGGCAGGAGGATCACTCCAGCCTGTGGTTTCTAGATCAGCCCAGAGCAGCATAGTGAGACCCCATCTCCAAATAAGCA
The DNA here is from genome assembly GCF_037038515.1 of Microtus pennsylvanicus. Classification (NCBI taxonomy): domain Eukaryota; kingdom Metazoa; phylum Chordata; class Mammalia; order Rodentia; family Cricetidae; genus Microtus; species Microtus pennsylvanicus. The sequence continues at coordinate 91,621,657 of NC_134588.1, forward strand.
AATGAGCACATGGGGCTTTGGCCTTAGACAGCACCCAAAGGCAGACTTTAGCACCAGTGGACTGTGTAACCAAGCAAACTGGCCACCATCTGCAAAGTGAGGATACTAAACCCTTTGTGGTATTGCTGTGGAGATTGGCAAACTAATGTTCAGAAAACACACAGTGGTTTTTCTGAATGATAAACATGTATATACATGCATTTGTAGACAGACATATCTCTTGATGTGAGTGGGTCAATGTTTAAGTCTTAAGGAGGCTCTAGAAACAGTACTTACAGCAGGTTTAAAGTACTTGAGGTTACGATCACATAAGACAATTTATTGCTTTGTGTGAGAGCTAAAAAAGCCAATAATGGTCTATGCTCTGGTTTTACAACTACAGTATGTAAAGAGCCCCATTGAAGTGACTTATCTGTTCAATGCCACACAGCAATGCTGGCACTAGTCCTAAGGCTAAGATCTAGGGCTCAGGTCTTTTTCAATACATCCAAAGACTTGGCTGACGTGGAGTCAAGTTGAGCTGGCTCTTGACAATCTGTTTGTGAAATGGAAAAAAAATAAAAAAGGAGAAGAGGAGGGAGGGAGGATAGGTCAGTGCCTTCCTTTTCACATCCTCACCCATGCATGGCACCTGCAAAGGAAATGGTTCAGTGTTAAGAAAAGTGAAGAGGGGCCACTGCAGCATCCCGAAGAGCCTCTGGGAATACAATGGGGTTGGTTAATGAGGGAGAATTTCTAGCCAACTTGAATTTTTATAATGTTAGGAGTTTCTGTACAATTTAAAAAGGAAAATTTAAATGTCATCTAAAAATTAAAATGTTTCACAACTCACTAATTGACAGAGACCCCCGGCTCTGGGCTGGTTTTCTAGATGGGGAACAAAGAAATGACACTATTGGCCTGTTTTCCAGACACTTCCAAGTGAATCGCCCACCTCTACCCCCACCCCACACACTAGCAAGCCCTCCAGAAATAGGGGGATGAGAAAGCTGTGAGCGAAGCAACATGTTACCAGCTGGAGAATAAGAGACAGGCTATAAATAGCCCGCTGTGGCCTTGGAAGACCTAGAACCCCACTAGGAGAGCAGATACACACAGACATAGAGATTAAAGTAGCTGAATTGTACAGCGGTCAAATAGCACCCAAGGGTGAGGGGCACAGCACATATTGGACATTTGCTGCCTGCTAGTATAACTGGTATAAATACTTTTCAGGTATTTTCTCATTTAATTCCCATTTAAATGAGAAATTTAAATTCTCATTTAATTTAGTCCTGTGAGACAGGCATCTCAAATTCCATTTGACATTAGGAACACAGGTCTAGACAGATAGAGTAACCGATCCAGTGCTATCAACAAATGAGTAGATGCCGGGCTCCTGTGACAGGAAAGGCAGAGAGAGTGGAGAGTAAAAACCAGACAGGACTGGGTGAGGGGCCTCATGCTGAGGACTTGAGGAAGGTAACTGCTGTGTTTCTTTGCAGGTAAAAGAAGCCGCTGCCAGCCGCCAGTGGAAGAAAAAGGCCTTACTATTTATGCACAAGTGCAGAAATCAGGGGTAAGTTCTGTGCTCTTCTTGGGGGCATGTCTGTCATATTTCCTACGGGATTCCTGATTGGGCCACCTTGCACAAGACCATGGCTCCATAGGGGTTCTAGAGTAGATGAAATTAGGGAAGCAGAAGTCAAGAATAAGAACTCCCCTAAAAGTTGTTGAACCTGTGTCCCTGGAACTCCTGTTGTTTGAAATAATGGGAAACACTGGGCAGTCTGGTGGCCTGCTTCTTCATATGAGATGAAGTTGTAAACACACGACAGTGGTTGCTTGTCCAGCGCTGGCATTCTAAGAGTCTACCCTGCATCTCCTCAGACTTCCTTCTTGAATGGTACAATCTTAGGAAACGGGGAGGTGTGAGAAAGCTGTTGTGGCATGCTGGCCCGATTCAAATGAAGGCATGTGCGCAGTACAGTTGCTGAGAAAGGGAGGATCTTGAGAATTCCAGTCAGTGTGGGGTTCAAACGAAAGGGGACATATTGAAGGGAGAGGAGAGAAAAACAAAACTGAGGTAGAGTGACCACTGAACTAGAAGGAGTGATGGAAAAATAAGAGACACGATGGAGTCGGGGAACAGACATGTTAGCAGTAAGGGATAGGGAGTCTACAGGATCCTCAGTAGATGCTGCTATTGCCCAGTCACAGTTAATTCGAGAGGATTTTTTTTAGCCCATAATTTGTCCATTTAGGACAGTGGGGGGGGGCACATATTCTTGGACAAATATTATGAGAGTAAAGATAATTGCATACTAATACAATAAATTCATTCCTGAGGACCAGGAAGACAGTCCTGGGCAGATCTCTTTCTGCTCCCTGTGATGGTCTGGTGGGTTTATTACATCGTTGTAATATGTAGTTAGGGTTTCTATTGCTGTGAAGAGACACCATGACTCAGCAACTCTTATAAAGGAAAACATTTCTCTGGGGCTAACTTATAGTTCAGAGGTTCAATCTATTAACATCATAGTGGGTGACATGCAGGCAGACATGGTGCAGGAGAAGGGTTCTACATCTTGATGGGCAGGCAACAGGAAGTGAACTGTCTCACTGGGCATGGCTTGAGCATGTATGAGAGCTCAAAGCCCAAACCCACAGTGACATACTTCTTCCAACAAGGCCACACCTAATCCAACAAGGCCACACCTAATCCAACAAGGCCACACTTCCTCATAGTGCCACTCCCTATGGGGGCCATTTTATTTCAAACCACCACAATCACCATAGATGCCTATTAAGGACAAACTTCCATTTAAAGAAATGAGAACCCCAATGGTACCCTCTCACCTAAATGTTTGCTTTGCGGAGGCTGCGTGTGTCTTTCAGAATCAGTTTCTCAAGTATTAGAAAACGGAAAGAGTTAGGGTTACATTAAACCTATTGACCGACTTGAGAAGAAATTACATCTTTCAGTTTGAGTCTTCCACTGTAAAATACCACTCAGGAAGCAACAGAACACGGCCAGTTCTTCCAGAAAAATCTCTGTACCACAGCTTCCCATCTCCTCCCCAAAGATAACCACTATCCTGGCTTCTAGAAATAAGAATTATATATTTCTTTTCGGGAACCTCATAAAAATAAAATCTGTCAGCATTTATTCTCGCATCTGGTTAGAATTCATGCGTGACTTTGAACTCAGGTTGCATACATTCTCATGAGTTTAGCAATGTGTGTATGTGATGCTTGGGAATATATTTATCAGATGACTATTAATGAGCATCTGGTTATTTCCAATTTGAGGTCATTATGAAAGTTACAGTAATGAAATTTGTGTGACTGTCTTCTGGTGAATATGTCTACATATTGTTGCTGCACATACTTAGAAGTAGATTTGCCAAATGATAGGGCATATGGATTCTCCAATTGACTGGTTAGGACCAAATTGTTCTTTAAAGTAGGTGCCAATTTACTTCTCCAATAAATAAGTTTTAAAAGTTGTATGTGCTGGCCAAAATTTGTTACCATTTTTTTATTTTTTTAATTTATCCATACCAGTAGGGGGTTTTATTAAGGCTTTGGTTTTCTGATAAGTAATAACTTTTCATATGTTTATTGCCATATTAAAATCGCCCAACTTTCAAATCTCATACCCATTTACCTTTGCGTTTTAGGCCCTTTTTAAAACAAGTTAGTATAAACCAAAAAGCCGTTTTAGAGGTGAGTCCTTTAGAGGTTAGATCCATATCATGTGTGGCTTGCCTTTGTAATTTCTCAGTAAGCCCTACCGAAATAGAACACTTCTTAATGTCAGGCTAGAGCAATTTGGTAACCTCTTCCTTTACGGTTATCACTTCTAACCTATTTGAGAAATTTTTCTCAGTCCTAGGTAATAAAAATACTCTTCCGGCATCCTCTTTCACATTATTCTATACTTGGGAAATATTTTTGAGTTTGGTTTAAGAGAAGCCAAGTGTCATTTTTGGCACATATTTACTGGTTATTGTGGCAAAGACTGTTCCCTGACTGCCCTGTCCTACTGGTTATAATTTGAGGGTGCGTGTATGCATGGTTCTGTTTGATGCTCTGTATTCTGCTCCATTGTCCATTGACTAACCTCTCTTAATTAGGGATATAAATTGTGATGTCTGATAAAAGCGAATCTTCACACTTGTTCTTTTTCTTCAAGAGTTCTTGGCCAATTCTTGTGCTCTGATACATATTTCACAATTGGTTTGTTAAACCCCTTTTCACCAAATCTTGCTAGAATGTTAATTAGCACCAAATAGGCCAATGAGGAGAGTGAAGATCTTTATTGTTTTGACTCTTTCTCTAGCCATTCTGTCTTATTTAGTTTCTCAAAATGACGTTTCATAGTTTTACAAATAAGAATATATATATTCCATTCTGACTGATTGGAGCTTCATACCTTGGAATATTGTCAACATTACCTTTTTCAAAACTTTTAGTTTCTAGTTGTTTACTGTTAACATATCCTCTTCTTATACTGACCTTGTATTTGAAACACCGCTGAACTGATCCGCACGTTCCTGCATTTGTTTGCAGACAGCTTTGCTGGGTTTTCCTACCCCGCTGTAGCATCTCCAAAGAGTGAGTTCTCCATTTTGTTTCTAGACCGCATAGCTCCACCTGCTTTCCGTTGTCCTACTTCACTGACAACGTCCTGTTTGCACACGATGATGAACAGAAGCAGTAATGCTGACATTCCCGCAGAGTTCCAGATTGGGAAAGGGAAGACTTCCCTACACCATCATTGAGCATACATTTTGCTGGAGTATTCCTAGTGAGCTTTTTACCATAAGAAACATATCGTTGGGGCCTAGAGATTACTCAGGGATTAGGAGTGTACACTGTTTTTGTAAAGGACTTGGGTTCAAGTCTCAGTCTGACAGTTTACACCCACCAGCAATCCCAGCTCCAGGGCATGTGGTACCCTCTGCTGGCCTCTGCAGGCACTTGCTCTCATGTACATGAAACTGCACACGGTCAGCTAGCAACCCCCAACACACATTAGCTAAATTTTGAAAAATTTTGTCAGGCTAGGCATGGAAGTCCATGCCTGTAATCCTAGCACTCGGGAGGCAGAGGCAAGAGGATGGCAAATTCAAGGCTAGCCTGGTCTACGTAAAAAGTTTCAAACCAACACGGGCTACCTGCCTGTCTCAAAAATTAAATGAAAAAAAAATAGAAAGAATATTATCTGGAGCTAGAGGTATAACTCAGTGATAAAGTACTTGCTAGCATGCACCAAGACCTGGCTTCAATTCCAACACTGGAAGAGAGGGGTGGGGCACTATCATCTTCTAGTCCTGGTTCACTAGACAATTTATCACAGTTTTGTTAAGGTCCAAGAGAAGCCCCCCAAAGAAGACCAACAGCCACATTTGCAATAACAAGAGTGCTTTATTAGCTGGGCGATGGTGGCGCACGTGGCCTTTAATCCCAGCACTTGGGAGGCAGAGACAAGCAGATCTCTATGAGTTCAAGGCCAGCCTGGTCTAGAAGAGCTAGTTCCAGGACAGGCTCCAAAGCTACAGAGAAACTCTGTTTTGAAAAACAGAGAGAGAGAGAGAGAGAGAGAGAGAGAGAGAGAGAGAGAGAGAGAGAGAGAGAGAGTCTGAGAGCTGATTGGTGGAGGAATGATTAGTCTGAGGGCTGATTGGTGAGAGTCCTCCTAGCTGCGGGGTAGGGAAAGCTATCTTTAGTTATCAGGAGACTGGAAGGGGCATCTGCTGAGCCAGCAAAGGGACTTTGGGGGTTGCTGAGCCGGCAGACAGGGCCATGGGGCGTCTGCTAAGCTAGCAGAAGGTTGTGGGGCACCTGCTGACGGGTTGCTCCTAAGTTGTGGTTTTCCTGAGGATTGTCTGTTTAGCGCTGTCCCATTTTAGTGAACTGAAACTAAGGCCTGATCTCTGTCAGGCTACTAGGAGTACTAGGCTACCAGTCCGCCCCCGCCCCACACACCCCCATCCTCCCCACACACACACACCCCCAGCTTTCTCAAGCTGACATCCTATTTTATCAACACTCTTCAGGCATCTGTTGAGATAACCTTCTGGCTGGCTTTCCCTCGTTTATCTGCCTTTGTGGGAGTCAAATCTACTTTACAGTCCTGGAGTAGAACAAATTTAGTTTGGTCCTTTAAAACTCTGCTGGATTTTGTTTCTCTAACATTTTGTTAAACGCTCCCCCTCCCACCCCTGCCACACACACACACACACACACACACACACACATGCACGCACGCATGCACACGCACTCATGCACTTCGTTTCTGGGTGAAACTGGTCTGTCATCTTCCTTCCTCATAATAACTCTGTGAGGCTTTGATATCATGCTTATGTCAACCGTACAAATGGATGAGGCTTGCAATCTTTCAGTCAGACTGTCATAGCAAATCATAACCAACGCCTTGGTTTAAACGACCAGAATTCAGCTTACTTCAGTTCTGGAGACCACCTAAATCCAAAAGGAAAGTGGCATATTAGCAAGACCCCCAAACCCTCTGAAAGCTCTTGAGACAAGCCTTTATCTCAGTATGACCTGATGGCTCCAAACTTTAGCACTCTTTGGTTTGTGGTAGTACCACAATTTCTTTTTTTTTATTTTTTTTATTTTTTAATTTATTTATTTATTAAAGATTTCTGTCTCTTCCCCGCCACCACCTCCCATTTCCCTCCCCCTCCCCCAATCAAGTCCCCCTTCCTCATCAGCCCAAAGAGCAATCAGGGTTCCCTGCCCTGTGGGAAGTCCAAGGACCACCCACCTCCTTCCAGGTCTAGTAAGGTGAGCATCCAAACTGCCTAGGCTCCCACAAAGCCAGTACGTGCAGTAGGATCAAAAACCCATTGCTATTGTTCTTGAGTTCTCAGTATTCCTCATTGTCCGCTATGTTCAGCGAGTCCGGTTTTATCCCAGGCTTTTTCAGGTCCAGGCCAGCTGGCCTTGGTGAGTTCCCGATAGAACATCCCCATTGTCTCAGTGTGTGGGTGCACCCCTCGCGGTCCTGAGTTCCTTGCTCGTGCTCTCTCTCCTTCTGCTCCTGATTTGGACCTTGGGGTTTCTGTCCGGTGCTCCAATGTAGTACCACAATTTCTGCCTCTATCTCTAGGTAACTTTCCTGTCTGTGCTCTGCCTTCTTTCCATCTCTTAGGACATCCTGCCCTGAATGTGGGCCACTGTGACTCAGTGACCTCGCCTTGAAGTTCTGACCTTGCCTATCTTATCCACATCTCTGCCGAGGCTGTACACCACACAATGACATCCTGACACTGGTGGCACGTATCTTTTGGTGGCCACAATTCAGCTCACCAACAGATGCATTTTCTTCCTGTGACTCTCTGGAAATGTTTGGGTGGGATTGATCGTATTTCTCCCCTTATATATTTAGCAGAACTTATTGGTGAGAGTCTCTGAGATTGGAGTTTCTTTGATGGAGGAATTTTCAATTATATTTTTATCATTAAACTTTATTCTACATTGCATTAATATTTAAACGACTATTTCCTCTATTTTTAGTGGCCATCCTAGAAATTATAATCTACACCCTGACTTCTTTGTCTATTTTGGGTTTTTTTGGGGGGGGGCTATAGTTTTGTTTCGTTTTGTTTTTTGAAATGGGGTTTCTAGCCTTGGCTGTCCTAAAACTAGTTGTGTAGACCAGGCTGGCCTTGAACTCACAGAGATTTCATCTGCCTCTGTCTCCCAAAATCTGGGATTAAAAGTGTGCCCGCTACCACCCAGCACATCCCTGACTTACATGTGTTCCTTTTATTCTTTGTACTCCAGTACAGTATTTTAACTACACTATAATCTTGCCTCTTGATTTATATTCTATTTTTATTGGTTTTTAATTTATATGTATCTTAAATATGTAAGACGTTTTTGTTTATATATCAATATGTACAGACTGACCTACATCCTTACAATTTCCTTCATTTTTATTTATCATACTATTATATCATTACAAAGATAATAACAGATATTATCCAAAATCAGCATTTCTTTTGTTTTCATCATAATAGCTATAAAATATCTTTAAATAAAGCATAATAGCATCCAGATGTCATAGCTCACACCTTTAATCCCAGCACTTAGAAGGCAGAGGCAGGTGGATCTCTGAGTTTGAGGCAAAATCTTGGTCTACATAGGGAGTTCCAGTACAGCCAAGGCTACACAGTGAGACCCTGTCTCAAAAAATTAACAACAGAACATTATAACGGGGAATTAAACAATTGTTGGTTAACTGATAGGAACCTCTCCAGGGCTTATTATGTGGTTTCTGCTTTACACTGTCATTTTGAGGGCTCCCATTCTCAAAAAAATAGCAAAATTAAGTTATACATCTGATACTGCTCCAATGTGGTATCCCTGGAGATGTGAAAATCAGGACCCCCAACAGAAGACATGAGAAACAAAAACATGCTGTGTTGTTAAAATTGTGTTTAAAATAATTCTTTCTACTTAGATAAAAATCTTAAAGGGAAATTCAATACCATTGTCCCAAGACATCTCGGGGTTATTTTGAGTACAGACTTCTTTGTGAAATTCCCTAATTGAATGCAGAGCATATAAGTTATTGACACCATCCCTCATCCCTACATTTAGGTCTAGTCACACTAAAATTCTCCCAACCAGGAAGAGAAGCAAAGAGTGCACCCGTGAACAAAAGCTGATTAAAAACCTTCTTCCATCTGCCCCTCACCCCCTCATCCCTAATCAAACATTTGTCATTAAATTTAAATCTCTCTACATACTATGGCATCTAAGAAATGAACAGCAATTGAGATGAAGATATCTTTTCTAAAGCACTAACAAGGGATGAAGTTGCCTTGAGAGGTTGGAAGCCCCAAGATGTCACTCTGGGAATGACAAGCAAAGTGAACTCCAGGGAAGTTTGGGAGAATTCTCACCAGGGAGGAAGTTAGAACGAGCAAAGAAGGAGTTTTTTTAATTTGAGCCATTGGATGGGGCCCAGCTTTCTGCTCAACTAATCTGTCTCCTTTGCTTCTCTTGTAGCCTCCAGAAAAGAAATTTGATGATTCCCTGATGGGTCAGAGTCCCTGCACCACCATTTATGTGGCTGCCACAGAGCCTGTCCCAGAGCCTGTTCAGGTGAGGCATCTCTGCTCCCCCCACCCCCACTGAATGTCTGGTGAGAGGCTGAGAAGAAAGGGAAGAAGGTTTTTGTTGTTGTGTATTTATTTTAGGGGAGAGATGAAGTGAATCATATTGGTGAGAGTGGTCCAGATGCCACATGCAGAAAGGAATAGCTGGTCTTGGTTTGGTAGGACTCATACAAAATCCTTCATCTGGGCTCATAGGCTGTGAGCCACTGTGTACTGATTAGTGTTTCTCTGAGAGTTGTCAAAGGACAACAAATACCTGACATACTTGTTTTGAAAACAGCAAACAGGTACCACTTCTCTCATCCCCATTTGGATCTCACTAGCCCCTCTAAAACCTCTTTTGGCTTCCCCAAACTGTACTCCAGGACTGACAGTAAGTGGGAGAAAAGGAAGATGGAGAGGGAGAAAAGAATTCTTGAAGAATTCAGGGATGGTTATTTTGGTTGTCAGCTTGATGGGAGTAAGAGGGGCCTAAGAAACTGATAAAGCACACCTGTGGGTGTGTCTGTGAGGGTATTCCCAGGGTCACAAAAGGTGAGGGTTCTTACCTGATTGACAAGCTCCTGATCCATGATGTGCTCATAACACAATCATACTGTCAGGAAGCAGTGAGGCCCAGCTGGAGGAAGCCCACCCACTGTGTCCTTGAAAGAGGATGTGTGTTGCTCTGATCTCCTTTGGTATCCCTCTTTACTGTTTCCTAAACCACCATGGTGTGAGTTCGCTTGTCTTTTTCTTCCTCTGACTCTCTTTACCCTATGGGAGGTCTGTTACCTATTTTACATTGCTGTGACCAAAGTACCTAAGAGAACAACTTGAAGGGAGATACATTTGATCTTACAATTTTGGAAGATTCAGCCTGTCACGTGGGGAAGACATAGCATGACCTGGCAAATGTCCTGATCTAAGGGAGTTTCTTCCTAAGGAGGAGAGGGGATAGAGAAGAGGGAAGAGGGGGGATCGAAAGGCAAGGCCAGTCTTCAAATCTCTCATCTCCCCAATGGCACACTTATGCTTGGAAGGGAGATGGAGCCCCATTTGCAGGCAGGCACTGGGAGACCTGAGTGCTGGCCTAGCCATGTCCAGACTCTGACAGACTCGAAGCATCACGCTATATGTACTACAGGAACTCTGAGCCTCTTCTTTTCAGGGAAGGCTGTTCTGCTGCCTGTGAACTTCGTCCCTCCATTCCTTCTCTCATGAATGTCTTCTTTGCTCGCAGGAATCAAACCCCACCACGGTTTATGCCAGTGTGACGTTACCAGAGAGCTGACCCCCAGACACCCAGGGAAAGGACTTTTTGAAGGAACATAGAAAAATCAAAATCCACGCTGAACTTGGCCCTCGGTCCCGAGTTCTCTGTGACAGACACTGCACATCTGTCCCCTTCTTCAATCAATTCCCCGGTGATCGATTTGCACAGGCACACCTGTGAAGTAAGCAAGGAAGTGAGGTTTCCCAAGCCGGCAGCCTGCTGTGCCGCTGACACAGACACGGAGCAGAGACCCCTTGGAATAGCGTTCCACCTTCGCTGTAGCGGATCAAATAGACGGTATGAGTTCAGAATCTCACGCTATGCTGTGCTGGTAAACAAAACCCTGAGACAAAAAGCCAAGATGTGGAACACCTGCCTCAGATGGCTGAGCACAAGGCCCAAAGTCTGGAGATGTTTTTGTTTTGGCTGTCTGTGTTTTATTCTGCAAGCAGATCCTGTTCACCTCAAGACCTGATCAAGGCTCTGTGCCTCAGTTTCCCTCTCACTCTCCGGATGAGGAGGGAATGAAGTGACGTGTGAAGGATGAATTCTTTGTGACTGGAGGTCATTCTATAAACGAACCAGTATTTTATTTGCAAAACTGAAGCTAGCTGTAAGTCAATAGGCTGAAGACGACTGCAGAGTCTAAAGTTTTGAGTGAAAGAATGGAAACCACCCAAGGTTCTATAAAGTGTCGTCCTCAGCGAGCAGCATTCTGTTTCAATCGAAGTAGCAAGTGTTTGGGAACACTGTTATAAAGTAACCTGGGATACTTAGAGGAACTTGCCCCAGGGAGGTTTTTCACTTCTTTAAAGGACTTTTGAATCGAAGCTCTCTGTTTACTTCCTTGAGGGAAAAAAACCCTGGATCCTCAAGATTCGCCCTCAGTTGGTTCTGAACCCATTTTACCACCCAGGCCTACTGAGGAACTGCGGGTCTACCAGGCACTTCCTATTTACTGCATACCTCTTTGTACTGAATTTATCTTCGGATAGAAAATTAAATTATTTTGATTAAACAGTTTCAATTGATTGGATGTTCAATGACTTAGATAAAAGGTGTGTGCAGAAAGAGTCTCTCTATGTAAAGTCCCATCCTCATGTTGTCTGCCCTCAGAGAGGCCATTTTCAACCTTTTGTCCTTACACAACTTTGGCAAATACTTTAAGAAATAACTGTTGTGGAGGTGGGGAGGGATCAGTGGATTCTGGTATAGGATCTGGGTTCAAACTCCTAGCTCCTGTGTAAGAAGATAGGCGTGGCTGGGTGTGCATGTTTCAGAGAAAGACAGGTCCTAAGACCTTTCTGGTCAGCTGGCCCAGCCTATCAAGTCCCCTGAGGGTGACAGAGGAAGACACTGGCATCCTCCTGTGATGTTTTCAAGCATAACCACTTACATACTCGCATGCATACACACACACACACACACATACACCACACACAACACAATACACACACCTACTCATGCATAAAAAAGCCAATTATATCATTGTGTAACAATGAACACCAACTGCCCAGCTCGAAACTCTGATGTCCCATTGCCCTGCATTTAGACAATTTACAGTGTAAATCTTGTTGTTTCAGGTATCCTCCTTTGTGGTACTAATTTCTATAGAGAGATTGCTCATCAACAAAAGCTAACTTTAGATTTTTTTGCAAAAAGGAAACCTGTTGAAAATATTCCAGTTGGTTTAAATAACTACTAGGAAATTCTGAAAAAACCTTTATGAGTTAGGGTTCTCTAGAGTAACAGAACTTACAGAAGGAATCCATTTCCATAGAAGGGAGTTTTATTAGAATGACTTACAGGCTGTGATCCAGCTAATCCAGCAAGAGCTGGCTGTGAACAGCAGTTGCTCAGTTTGCAAAATTAGATGTCTCAGCTGGACTTCAGTAGAGTTGGAATCCTACAGAAGTAGGCTATGATGCCAGTGAAGGAATGGGCTTGCTAACAAGAAGAGGATAAACAGGCAAAGAGCAAAAGCTTCCTTCTGCCATGCTCTTATGCGGGCTTCCAGCAAAAGGTGTGACCCAGATTAAAGTTGTGCCTTCCCACCTCAAGATCTGGTTCAAAGGCGTGTCTTCCCACTTCAGATCTGCCTCAGAGGTGTGTGTCTTCCTGCCTCAAAGGTTCGGACCGGAAGTGGATTCGCCCAAGCAAAAATAATCTCTCACAGGTGTGCCCTCCATGTCTGGATTGTAATTCAATCCAGCTGTGGTCAAGTTGACACCCAAGAATAGCCATCACGCCTCCTTTGAAAGTAAAAAGGATAAAAGAAGACTAGACTGTGGTTAGGGTCATAACTAAAATTGCAAAGCTCCTCTAGGGATTGCAAGGCTATACTGGGCACCACTGTATCGTAATCTTTGTCTACAACACTGGACTCAGACCGCTGCCTTTTGCTTCTGTTACACTAGTAACATGATCGTAGCAGTCATTATTCCTGCATTGTCCACCACCAAAATGACGGCTCCCTCCTTCATCTTTTCATTGCTAGCTTAGAATTCATAATTTGATGCTTCAGAATGGGCAACCCTAGCTCACATGTCCTCATCTTACACCTCCAAAGGAGGTTACGAATTTGCTATCCGGAAGCTTCTACTTTTGTAGTGGCTGGCAAACTCTACCTTTTCATGAATTAGAAAGTTACCAAGACAGAAGCAAGGCTTAGGTGCCAGACAGACCAAAAAATATTCACTACATACCCTTGTAGAAGCTTAGACCAAAGAATTTCATTAATTCTTTGAAAATATCATATATGTGCAACATATTTTGATTGTATCCATCCAAACTACCTTCCGACAATTCCCCTAGGAACCCACCAATCCATTTTCTTTCTGATTCAATTCCCTCTTTTTTCTTACTGAATCCAGTCAATGCTTACCATATGAGAATCCATCCATTGGGCCCACACGCTCTAAAGAAAAGTAATTCCTCCCTCAGGAGCCATCAACTCTCAGTAACTCATGAAACTTTGGGAGATCCCTCTCTCTGTGATGGAATTTTGACTGGTTTGACCTTCTGCACTTCTTATACAGACAACCACAGCTGCTTGTGAGTCAATGTGTACATCAACTATATCATGTCTGAAAGACTACCTGTCGATTCTGAAAACCATAGAGCTACTTAGAATGGGGATATATACAAGCTCTCATTAATTTACTGCAATCCAGACAGCTCCAGAAAACCAGTTTCTAACACTTGGGTTTTTCCTATGCTTGAGTTTTACCTGATGGAGATGCAGAAACGAAGGAGAGTCTATTCCCAAACTTTCTTGAATCTGTAGATTCCAGACCTCACTGAGGATGGGGTTATGTCTTAGAGGCAACCTTTCTGACTACCCATCCAACAGTGCTTGGCCATCCCACCCCCCCTTCTCCCACGCCTGGTTTGCAGGGTAGAAAGAAGAGAGCCTTTTCCAGTACTGTACTTGTGTGCTTCAGTCTTCCCCGAACGGCCCCGAGTGAGTCAAGCTCACCTTTCCCTCAGGCTGACAGCATTAAAGCAGAGACTACAGAGACAGAATTCCCCCATCTTGCTCTTCCAACACTGTTTTCTTTTGACCGAGCACATCTGAATTCTGAAGAAGTCAGGAGGAACAGACCCATTCTCGGTTTTAAGAGGCTAAGGCTTGGAGGCCTGGGTGGAGTCCTTGGCTTCTTTTGGAGTCATACAGCCTGTGTGTGGTGATTACAGGGTACACATGTTGGCTGGGAAGACACTGGGTGCTCATACACCCCCTAAAATGTATGGTTCTTCTACTTTAAAGAAAAAGTCTTTCTATGCATCCCATGTCAGTTTTCAACTCCCAGTCCCCTAATTCAGCCTTCCAATTGCTAGGATTACAAGTATGTGTTTATAGTTCTACCTCGGGAAAATTAATAAAATATAGTTAGTCCACTGGGAGAGACTCACTTCGGTCTCACGTTTCTTAGTATGGCAGTGTGGCTGGATATGTTTCACAGTCCGTGTCTCCGTAGCCTTGTCTGTGAACACTAAGGCAGCTGCTTTGGTAAAATGAGTTGCGAGACTTTTGCTTCCCCAAGAGAGTGTACAAGAGTGAGCCCAGGGCCTCTCCTGCTGCTAAAACCCCGCATCCATTCTCCTTACAGAGGACAGAGTTGTGTCTAAAAGGCATTTGATTTTTGTCACCGCCAGAGTAATCCCCTTCTCTAAATTCCCCACCTCCACCTAAATTCCCCTTGTAGAGAAAACTGGAGCCAAATTTCTCAACTGACATTTGGGACTGGACAAATTTCTGTCACAATGGAGTGTTCTGTTCCTTTAACATCATCCTTGTGCTCTACCCACTAAGTGCCATAGCACATCCTCTCTCCCCCCATGAGGGAAGATACTATCCAAAGGTAGGGTACTGACTAGAGTAAGAGGCCCTGAATTTGAATTCCAGCAATGAAAACAATTAGTGGGCCCAGATATTACTAGATTTTGCCAAGTAGGCAAAATATCCAGTTGAGAACCACTGACCCTGGACTTTTACTCAGCTTCTAATAAACCAAACACACGGTATTGGTCAGGGTTCTCTAGCATAACAGAATTTATACACTGACTCTAGATAGATAGATAGATAGATAGATAGATAGATAGATAGATAGATAGATAGATAGATAGATAGATAGATTAGGGAATTTATTATAATGACTTACAGCTTACAGGCTGTGGTCCAGCTAATCCAACAATGGATTGCTTTGGACGGGAAGACTAAGAATCCAGTAATTGCTCAGTCCACAAGACTGGATGTCACAACTGGTCTCCAGCAGATGCTGGAATCCAGAAGAAGTAGGCTCTAATGCCAATGAAGGAATAAATGCAGAGTAAAGTAAGGGCAAGCAGGAAAGCGCAAAAGCTTCCTCCTGCCATGTCCTTTGTAGGTATTCAGCAGAAGGAGTGACCCTGATTGAAGGTATGTCCTCCCTCCTCAAGAACTGGATTAAAGGTATGTCCTTTCCAAGTTTGAAAGATCTGGATTAAAGGGTGTGTGTGTGTGTGTGTGTGTGTGTGTGTGTGTGTGTGTGTGTGTGTGTATCTTCCTAAAATCTAGATTAGAATGGATTTTTCCAGCCAGGCAGTGCATGCCTTTAATCCCAGCACCAGGAGGCAGAGGCAGACGGATGTCTCAGTTCTAGTCCACGCTGGTCTACAGAGCTAGTTCTATGACAGCCAGGGCTGTGGCCTTGTGTACAAAGAAACCTTGTCTCAAAAAAAGTAGATTTTTTCCTACTTCAAATTAAGCAAAAAATCCCTCACAGGTGCATCCTCCATCTGAGGGTTTAGTCCCTTGAGGGACATTATTTTAGTATCTCAAACTTAAATATAACCACTTTATTTTCTTAAATGATGTTACATCACATGATAAAGAAATTCAGAAAAGAAAACACAAATATCTGTACAAATACATACTTAACAAAATCCAACAGAAACACTCATGTTAACCATAATCCTCATTTCTGCAAGTGGCCAGGCCATAGCAGGTACTTATGACTACCTTCCTCTACTACCCATTCTGTATTTTTTCCACCCTTGGGAGGAACCTCAGCAGGCCTTGACTCTTTTCCTGGAGGACTGACCCTTCCTTCATTTCTGATGGGTATGTGCCCTTTGTTATCGTGCCTGGATTAGGCTGTTGTAGTTCCCTACTGATTTTAATCACAGGACACAGTAGCACCAGGAGACACCCTAAAGGATCTCCTATACTCCAGACATAATCTTTCTTACCTCTGGTGTGAAGAAGCATTCCAGTTTCCCCATGGTAATCTGGATCAATCACCCCTTCTGATACTGTTATTTCTTTCTTAGCCTACTGATTTAAGGGCATTAGAAGCCCTAAGTAGCCAGGCGGAAGTCTGAACTTCTGTTTCCATGGAATGCTTGTTGTGGCTCTTGGCAGAAGCGCTCCTCTCTGGAAATTTTTAGGCAAGCAGAACTTAAGGTCACAGGAACAGAAAGCAAAAATTTTCCTAGTGGGTCAGTAGGAGTGATAATGAGTGGCATTATTCCCTTTTCCACCCTGTGATCTCTGGAGCCATGGATCCTGGCTATGGGAGAAAACACGCCATACACTGGATGCTGATTCCAAGCATATACCTCCTTCTGGAGAACCCTGCACCAACTCTCCAGGTTTCTGCCACCTAATTGACATTGTAGCTGTTTCTCCAAAAGGCCATTTCATCTGTTTGCTATGCCCATGAATAACCTCATCTCTGCCACCGTGGTCCCTGTTCATTGGCCCACTGGGCAACAGTAGGAATGGCTGGGGAAAGAGACTCACTCCCCACAGAAAGAGTCATCCTATCTGCTTGATTTTTGAGCTCCTCCTCAACTGGAGTATTTTTTTTTTTTAAGAGATGCTTGTCAAATTCCACCTTTGAAGCAGTTTTTTTTTTACATCTTTTTATTTATTTATTTATTTATCATACAATGTAATACTGGCAAGGAAGGCAACAGGTCTCATTACATTACAGATGGCTGTGAGCCACCATGTGGTTGCTGGGAATTGAACTCAGGACCTCTGGAAGAGCAGCCAGTGCTCTTACCCTCTGAGCCATCTCTCCAGCCCCTGGAGTTATTTTTTGATGAGCGTTTACATGGGACAAATGTATCATCACATCTTTCAAACATTAGGACGGATCCACATGCTTCTTCCCCAGATGTCTTTCTCACCAGTTTTCTAACCATGCTCTAAGTCTCTGACTGTGCAGTCAGTCCATTGGCTATAGCTCATTAGTCACTGAGTGTAGGCTGCCTGTTCGTTTCCCAGATGACCAGACCCAAAATAATCACACAGAAACTATATTAATTAAAGCACTGCTCAGCCAATTAGCTTAAGCTTCTTATTAACTAACTCTTACATCTCAAATTAACCCATTGCTATTATCTTGTAATTTACCACAAGGCTTGTGGTTTGCCAGTAAAATACCTAAGCATCTGTCTCCTTTAATAGCTACATGGTATCTCTCTGGCTCTGCCTTCTTTCTCTCAGCATTCAGTTTAGCTTTTCTGCCTATCTCTAGTCTGCCCTGCCACAAGCCAAAACAGATTCTTTATTAACCAATGATAATAAAACATATTCACAGCATACAGAGGGGAATCCCACATCAATTGAGCAGTTTCACATCTGGCCATTTTTTCTTCCAAACAAAATGTAGTACCATGTGTACTGCCCAAAGTTCCACCCACTGTGAAGATTTTCCTTCACCCGTGTCTTTCAGAGTTGTCCCAGAAAGCATTTGTAATGCTTCAGCTGTCCACTTCTGGGTGGTGCCTGCATAACATATGAACCATTAATAAACTAGGCCTTAGTCTTCTCTTCCTCAGTCAACCGATCATAGAGAGCACCTCATGAGGTTATAGGTGCATATATAGATTAGATAGATAGATGATAGATGGATGGATAGATAGATAGATAGATAGATAGATAGATAGATAGATAGATAGATATAGAGAAATCTACATATATAGATTGTGGGAGGGGGTATTAGAATGACTTGCAGGCTGTAGTCCAGCTAATCAACAATGACTAGCTATGAACAGAAAGTTCAAGAATCTAGTTGTTGTCAGCTCCACGAGGCTAGATGTGTCTTCTGTATATGCTGGAATCCCAAAGAAGTAGGTTCCAATCTTAGTGAAGGAGTGGTTGTGCTAGCAAGATGAGGGTAAGCAGGCAAAGAACAAAATCTTCCTTCTATGTCCTTATATAGACTTCGAGCAGAAGACATGGTCCATATTAAAGGTTTGTCTTCCCGACCCACAATTTGAATTAAAGGTGTGTATCTTCCTACACCAAAGTTCTAGACTAGAAGCGGATTCACCCACTTCAAAAGAAGCAGAAAATGGACACGTGTGTTGTCCGTTCCTAGATTGTAATTTATTCCAGATATAGTCAAGTTGACAACCAAGAGTAGCCATCACAGTAGGTCACATAACACCCAGCTCATGATGGGCAGCTCAAGATACATAATATCTTAGTGTCCCGTTACCAAATATTCAGTTTCTTCTAAGACCCATTAACAGGCCAACAGCTGTCTTTCAAATGGAGAGTAGTTGTCTGCAGATGATGGTAGAACCTTGTTCCAAAATCCTAAGGTCTCTTCTGTGAGTCATCTGTAGAGGCCTGCTAAAGTCTTCAAACAGCATCCTTGTCTGCCACTGACACCTCAAGTACCATTGGGTCTTCTGGATCATATGTTCCAAGTGGTAGAGCAGCCTGCACAGCAGCTTGGATCTGTTGAAGAGCCTTCTCCCATTCCAGACCCCACACAAAGCTAGCAGCTTATTGAGTCTCTTGGCATACGGGCTGAAGTAACACACCCTAGTGAGGAATATGCTACCTCCAGACTCCAAATAGGTCCACTAAATGCTGTGATTCTTTCTTGATGGTGCAATAACTTGTCCTTCTCTTCAGAAGGAGTATCCGTGCATATCCCCACACCATGGGGCTCCAAAGAATTTCACTGAGGTAAAAGACCCTTGAGTTTTGGTGGGATTCTTTTCTCACCCTCTGATTTGCATATTGGTTACCATTGAAGTCAAAGTGATAGCTACATCCTGCTCACTTAGTCCAATCTGTATAATGTCATCAGTATAGTGCACCAGTGTGACATTTTGCAGGAGAGACAGATGATTGAGATCCCTAAATTATGACACAGGGATGGAGAGTTAATATATCCCTGAGACAAAACAGTAAAGATACACTGCTGGCCTTGCCAACTGAAAGCAAATTACTTCTGGTGGTCCCCATGGACAGAAACTGAGAAAAGGGCATTTTCTAGATCAATAGCTGTATACCACATACCAGATGTGTTAATCTGTTCAAGTAAGGACTTTGGTCTGGGAGGTCCTTCTGTCTATGTGTTGCTTTTATTGGTTAATGAATAAAGAAACTGGCTTGGCTTATAGCATGGGAGGAGGAAGGCAGAGTCAGAGAGAAGCCATGGAGCCACCAGAGAGAGATGCTGGGAACTTTACCTGGTAAGCCACAGCCACATGGTGATATACAGATTAATAGAATTGGGTTAAATTAATATAAGAGTTAGCCAATAAGAAGCTAGAGCTAATGGGCCAAGCAGTGATTTAATTGATACAGTTTCTGGATGATTATTTTGGGTCTAAGCTAACTGGGCAGCCAAGAACCAAGAAGTGGCCTTCTCCAACAGGTCATCACATCTGGTAGAGCCGCTTCTCAGAGTCACTACCTGATTGAGTTTTCAATAGTCAACTGCCACTCTCCAAGATCCATCCATCTTCCATACTGGTCCAGGAGAGTTAAAGGGAGATGTGGTGGTAACCACCACCCATGCATATTTCAAGACTGATTTTTTTTTAGTTCCTCCAGGGATGCCATACTGTTTTTGATTCACTATTTTCCTTGGCAGAGCCCACTCATCAGGCTTCTATTTAGCCTTTCCAACTGTAATAGGCCTCACTCCACATGTCAGGAAACCAACCAGGGAACTCTGCCAACTTCTAAGTATATCTATTCCAATTGTACATTCTGGTACTGGGGAAATAAGCAACAGGATAAGTCTGAGGGCACACTGGACCTACCAGAAGTCAAACTTCAGCCAAAACTTCGTTATTCACCTGACCTTGATAAGCCCCTACTTTAATGGAGGACCACAATGTTTCTTGGGGTCTCCTGGAATCAGGATCAATTCAGAACCAATATCCAATAGACCTCTGATATAGTTTTTGCTTGATAACTTTTATTTTATGTAATTTTGCTATGGTAAAGTTAAAGCCTTTCTTTTTTTGTTTAAACAGAAAACGGGGAAATGATGTAGATGGGTCTCTATCTGTTGTTTCATTGGCTAATAAAGAAACTGCCTTGGCCCTTGATAGGACAGAAAATTAGATAGGCAGAGTAGACAGAACACAATGCTAGGAGGAAGTGAGGCAGACACCATGCCTTTCCTCTCCAGGGCAGACATGATGAAGCAAGCCACCAGGTCAGACATGCTGAATCTTTCCCGGTAAGACTAGTGCTACACAGATTACTAAATATGGGTTAGGCAAGATGTGAGAATTAGCCATTAAGAGGCTAGAACTAATGGGCCAGGCAGTGTTTAAAAGAATACAATTTATGTGTTGTTATTTCAGGGCATAAGCTAGCCAGGCAGCCGGGAGCCACGTGGCAGGAACTCAGCCCGCAGCTCCTTTCTACAGACCTCAGAAAGTCTGATTGTTTTCTTTACCCCGCTGTACAGTTACCCTTGTAAAAAGGCTGCAGGTTCCTCTGGGGAAGGATAGCAGAAAGGATAAGTGTAAAACTTTTAGGTGTTTACTAAGGTCCCTTCCTCAGGAGAACCTAGCTGTCCTTCATTCAAGGGGTTCTGGATCTGCAAATTGACTCAAGTCTGGGAATTGATTCATGGGACAAGATTCTCTTTTGCCATAATGCAATGTAGCCTTTCTTTCATTTGTTGCAGAAATTTTCCACTTATGTAGATTAAACAAAAGTTCAGTAGACTTCTTATCTGTTCCATGCTTGGAAACACCATGATTGATTAGCTGGTTCTAAAGGACCGGATGAGTCATGACACCATAAATTCACTTTGCCTGTGCTGACCATTACTGGTTAGGCCATTATAAACATGACTTTGTCTAGGTTACCTTTTATGATAACTACAATCACCTTGCCCTTGTCATTTCAGTGCTGCCACCTGACTCCTGCTACCCCAGCACTCAACTAAAATTCATCCAGCTGAGCAGCAGCATCTCCAAGCCTAAGGTCTGGCACAAGAGAAAGAGCCACAACAAAACTCTTCAACTGCACTGGCGCGCCTCTCACCGTTTTGCTATCTTATAGGATTACTAAAGGTCATATCTTCTGGACCTTCCCACTGAGGAGGACTAGATTTTACATAGTGCATCTTCTCTAGCATTGCCATTCCCCCTGAGCTTTCAAATCCCTTCATCAACACCAAGCTGAGGGATATCAGGCATTGCAGATTCCTCTTCAGTAGACTGTCTTTTGACAAATGCTTCAGTCAACCATTCAAAAACATTTTGACACCTTTTTTTAAACTGTGGGAGTTTCCATGCTAAACCCAGAAACCCCACTCAGAGGTCCTGCATCAATAAACTCAGACTGATCTAGTTTCACATTCCCTCCATCATTACCCCACACCCTTAAAATTGCATTCCCACCCATTTCCCCAGACTTCCACTTGAATGAATTAGCAAACTCATTAAACTCTTCGGTAGCCTACTGTACCTCCTCATGACTCCACTTTTTACGTCCCTTCTAGGAGCCTGCTGTGCCTTAAGTCTGAATGGAGATCTAAAGGCAACCAAAGGTACTGATGAAGACATCAGTGTTGTCTTCCTGGAATTTCCTTCTGGAGAAAGTTACAGCTGGTTTAGTAGATAACGAGGGGTTGAGTTCTGCAGTCAAAGGTGAAAAGGGCAACATTTCAAGGAGTGGGAGTGATGATACACTACTTCCTCAGGTGAGATAAACCCTTGAGAACCTGAAGACGCTGAGTTCTCAGCTTCAGTAGGATCCTCCCACACATCCCTGTCCCAAGTTACAGGATCTCATCCTGTACCAATTCGTATGCTTACTTTAGTCACTGAAATGCTCCCAGGTTGGGACTTGAATTTTCACTACCATTCAGCCAAACTCATAATAAGGGCTTTGGTTTGACTTTCTGCAACTTGAGCTCTGTGACTGCTGGAGAGAATATTCTCTTCCAGAGGACCCTTAGGAACCTTTAGATCAGTGGTTCTCAACCTGTGGGGCAAGACCCCCAAGATCATGGAAAAGCACAGATATGTACATTGCAGGTCATAGCAATAGAAAATTTACAGTTAGGAAGTAGTAATAAAAATAATTTCACAGCTGGGGGTCGCTACAATATGAGGAACTGTATTTAAGGATCTCATCATTAGGAAGGTTAAGAAACACTGCTTTAGAATGTTCATGTGCATCTGGAGCTGAACGATTTTTATCACTAAGCTCATTGTTGTCTTTCACTGGATTCTGAGACGCTAGAAACTGATAATTTTATCACAGAGTTCATCCCTTTCTTTTGTTGATTTATCTAGAGACGCTAAGAGCAACCGATCAGTATCATCTCTTTCTTTATTTTCCCCCAAACTGTCAAGAGCTCCATATACAGGTTCACCAAATCCATTGTCACTCACAGTTGGTGAAATCAGGATGACAAGTGCATTTATCTCATGAATTTGTGGTATAGTTCACACCATGAGGGTTCAGTACTCTCTGAGCTCCCAAGAGAGGGACTGGAGAGGCTTCGGGAGCTGTAGATGTTGGTGAATTGAAAAGCCTATTCTAGATACTTAAAAGATTCATCCTTATACTTCTGCTGTTCTAGAACCATGTCTAGTACCAAAATCTGTATTAGTCATGGTTCTCTAGAGTAACATTCTCTAGAGAGAATTAATAAACATATATAATACTAACATATAACATAAATATTATATATAAATATTTATATAACATGATATATTGCATATAAATTTGTGTTTATACATAAACTGTATAAATACACAAATATTTATGTCAATATGTATATGTAATTATAAACACCATATTTATATACTATAAATATTGCTTGCCATTTATATTATGTAAAATGTACAAATACATATCTAAGATCACATATATTTATATGGGATTTATTAGAATGATTTACAGGCTGTGCTCCAGCTAATCCAACAATGGTTGGCTGTGACCTGAAAGCTATCAAGGTGAAAGCATGCAGGCAAAGAGCAAAAGTTTCCTTCTGTCATGTCCTTAGTGGTTTCTCGCAGAGAGTGTGGCCCAGATTAAAGGTGTGTCTTCCTTCCTCAAGATCTGGATTAAAGGCATGCCTTTTCCTAGTTTGAAAGATGTGGATTAAAGGTGTGTGTGTGTGTGTGTGTGTGTGTGTGTGTGTGTGTGTGTGTGTGTTTCTGACTGAAAGATCCAGATTAGAAGTAGATTTTCCTACTTAAAATCAAGCAAAAATTCCCTCACAGGTATGCCCTCCATCTGGAGGTTTTAGCTCCAAGTGTGGTCTAGTTGACACCAAGAAGGCCATCATACACACTTTCACTATTCCCAAGTCTCTCTAGATGCAAAGAAAGGAAAAGAAAGAAAAATCAATTCTCAAAACAAGTTCTACACATTGTCCACATGAGGGTAGTGTGACAAAATCATCTACCCCCACCCCGGTGGCTCCACCACTGTCTCTCCTCTGCATGTGAAGGATGTGGACTTAGTCATGTACTCGCCAAAAGAGTAACTAAGTTCACCTTAGCTCAAAACACCTACAAGTTAGAGGGAGCTGCCCCCTCCCTTAGCAGATGAGAAGGCCTAATATGGGTTAGTGACAGGGTCTAAGCATGGATAACTGCAGGAAGTCATTTCACTGGAGGACCCTACTTGTTCTCAATTCACTCATTATGGACCTACTATGGGTTAGAGCTTGTCAGGATGGATTGCTCTGCTCATTTAATAGCATTCCTGGGCTCTACCCACTAGGGGTCAGTAGCTCTACAAGTGAAGATACTGTTCAAAGGTAGGACGCTGCCTGTGGTGTGAGGTTCTGAATTTGAACCTCAGCAAAGGAGCTACATTGAGCACAGAAAGTAAAATAGTCATGTGGTACTTAACAATGAGGATAATTTCTAAAAATGCATAATCAGGCAATTTCACCATTGGTCAACCATCTTAAAATATGCTTTCACAAGCTTAAATGGTATAGGTAACTATATGTCTTTAGTATGTGTATGTATAAGATATATGCATTAGCTTATTGTTCCTCAGTCCATACTTACTTAACAAATTAATAGAGTAGATCAAACACAAGAGGAAAACAATGCACTCTGAAACACAGCACAAACTAGATGTGTCTGTCTCTGTGCTCTGCATACTGCTTGACTGTTGACGGCAAGTGTTTAGCAAATGTAAGGCAATAAACATTAAAACAATGAAAAAATTATAGCACATAAATATGTTAGTTAGCATCAAACTTATTACTACCTATTGCATGCTGCATATGTATATGTTTTATAGGAATGACAATGTGGTAGGTTTGGTTGCACCAAGATCCCTGCAAATGTGTTAGTAATGCAGCAAGCTACTATTTATGGGGGTGATAGTAATTTTTTTAGCCCTATTGTAATCTTATGGGGCCACTGTTGTATATGCGGTTGCTTGACAAAACCTTGCTATGAAATATGTAAGCGGGTCATCATGAGGAGTTCAATGCATTGTCTACTGGGATTCACTGGAAAGCAGAGGTAGATGTTGATAATGTTCACCCAAAGACCATAACTGCAATGTGCAGTCACTTTGATGCCAGAGGAAGTACGGGACCCTAGGTAAGCAGAGGGGAGGCACGCCCAACTCTGACTTCAGAAGTCAAGAAGGTAAGATTATTTTAGGTGAGAAGTTTTGTCTGACTATGGAAATGCAGAGAAATTTAATGAAATGACCAAGGATGAGATTCTGTTACTTAGAATAAGAAATAGAACCACTCTATGGCATTCCCTTCATCATAAAATCTCTTGGAATCAGAGGAAATAAGAATAATTCTAAAGAAGATAAAATAATCCCTGTAACAGAAACTGCCAAAGAACACTGATGTGATCCCAGATCTTAAAGATTGTGTGACATGGTTTGGAAGAGTACAGATGAGTTTCTGTCCCACCTGGGGCACCAACTGAGGCACAATTAATAAAAACTCAGAGAGAGAAATTCGGGGTCAACCCGAAGGTCAAAAAAGTAAAACAGACAGCCGCTGGCTCTTACCTCTGCCTCAGTCCAAAATGGTGGTCCTGCTTCCAGGAATCTCAGAATAAGACTGAGACTGAGAGCTGTCTCCTCCCGTCTTCCATACCTCTCTAGGGCAGGGATTAAAGGTGAGCACCACTGGGATTAAAGGCATGTACCACCTGGTTTCTATGGCAAACTAGTGTGGCTACTGGGATTAAAGGTGTGTGTCATTGCTGCCTGGTCTGTAAGGCTGACCAGTGGGGCTGTTTTACTCTCTGATCTTCAGGCAAGCTTTATTTAGTAAAATACAAATGAAATGCCACTACAGAAGAAGAAGAAATGAAATGGGGGACTTAAAAATCAATAGAGATTGCTGGATAAAATGAATAGTAGCACAATTTCAAGTTTCTTGCCCTTAATTGCTTATTTTGCCTCAAAGATCATAAATCAAACATTTTCTTTACACACCTGTAGATAGTTAGGGTTTGAAATGATCATAGGGGCCATCAGTGAAGACTGTGCCCAGGCCAGATTCCTCGGTCTTCTCCACAACATCCCTGACATCATGGCCCCTGAGAGAGGAGATATTTATGCTCCCATAGCCCTGAGTTCATCGCTGATGTGTACCTAATTCAACAGGTTCAGCTGATGGTGAGGGCAAAGCCAATAAGCCCAAGAAGAAGATAAAAGAGTTCAGAGGGGCTAGAGAGATAGCTTAGCAGTTAAGAACACTGGCTGCAAGCCGGGCGGTGGTGGCGCATGCCTTTAATCCCAGCTCTTGGGAGGCAGAGGCAGGCGGATCTTTGTGAGTTCAAGACCAGCCTGGTCTACAAGAGCTAGTTCCAGGACAGACTCCAAAACCGCAGAGAAACCCTGTCTCGAAAAACCAGAAAAAAAAAAAAAACAAGAACACTGGCTGCTCTTCCAGAGGACCCAGATTCAATTCCTAGCACCCATATGGCAGCTCACAACTATCTGTAACTCCAGTTGCAGGGGCTTGGACACCATCACACAGACATACATGCAGCCAAACACCAATGTACACAAAATAAGTAGATCATTTTTAAAGAGAATGGAGACAGTTTTGCCAAATAAAACAAATACGGAAAACAATGGAGATGTTCTTAAATCAATGGCCTTCTGGAACAAAGAAAGTGGGGAAACTTACATGTATTCATATAGGAAAGACTCATTTTCACATGTAGAAATGGGCACTTCTGAGCATACTCAGTGTGTGGCCAGAGATCAAAAGATTTTTTTTTAATGGTAGATACAAATGTCTCTGAGAAGAGAATTGCATATTATAATGTAATTATAATCACTAGGGGAGTGATTTTTTTTTTTTACCAGCACGGGTAAGTTGCTTATTGGTCTGTGAAGGTGGTAGTTGCTGTTTGTGGTCAGCTCTGTATCTCGAGACGGTGGTCAGCTGCTCGCGAGTCATTTCACCTTAGTTCAGAAAATACTGCTAAGGGCAGCGCATGCAGACTGCTCTGCACCAAGAAAGAGGAACTGTGGAGGGGAGGGCAGAAGGTCATAGAGCTAGGCCTATTCTGGGTCTCCAACACCCCAACAGTCTCCTAGTCACTTTGGAAATACTGAGGGCAATGGGAGAAATGAGCCAGGAAGCACGGTGGAAAGCCGCTTCCATATTTGTGCATAATCACACCCACACCCCGCTAACCCGTATCTACTTCGTTCTTCTGTTTAGAATAGAATAAATAAAAATCAGCCCTTCCTCTTTCCATCTATAACGTCTTTGAATATTTAAAAATATTTTCTCATTATTCCTATTCTCAATGTTTCTTTAATTATTCCATTTTTATTTATAATTAACAAATGTCTCCTCATATAAGTTTTCCCAATGTGCATGTGAGACTTGGGGTAAGAGGGTCCTACAACTACCTCTCAGAGAGGTCAGGAAAGAGGCAACGTGATTTTAAAATTCTGGTTTTTCTTGGTGTGCTCTTCCATCTCTGCATAAAGCCTATTGGCAGCCTGTTTGAGAATTTGACATAAATGTGTCTGCTAAGGCTTCTGAAATGACTCTGCTGGCTGGTGTAGTAGCAGAACAACTCTTACTGCCAACTGTGGGAGAGGAAAAACTCAGGAATAAGCTGGTCTTGGAGTTACTTTTAGCCTAGGTGGAGTTTACATCAACTGGGGTGGGGGGTCTCAAGAAAGTCTTAATAATTGGGTGTAATGGCACACACCCTTAATCCTAGCACTCTGGAGGAGGAGTCAGGCAGAGCTCTGTTAGTGTGAGCTCAAGACTAACCTGACCTAATCAGCAATTTCCAAGACAGCAGGGTTAAATAGTGAGACCCTGTCTCAGAAAATAAAAAAGAATTAACAAAGTGTCAAAGTAGACAGATGACAGAGTAAAACAGAAACTGTGAGTGTGTGTGTGTGTATGAGGGGCGGGGAGGTAGTCCAGTGGTCCAGGCTAGCTTTCAACAGGCTCCTGAGTATGAGGTTATAGGCATGTACCACCATTATCTGGCTTGAGAATATCTTAAGAAATATCTGTACTGGAGTGTTGACTCAGTGGATAAAGCATGCTTCCTGCAGAAGCATGAGAATCAGCATTCTGGCCCCTAGCACTCACATGAGAAAGTTGGGAGGGCATGGTGTCCTCCGTGCAATCCCAACACTGGGCAGACAGAACAGGAACCTCAGGGCAAGTCAACTAGGTCTATGAGCTGAATTGATGAGTTCTAGGTCTAGTGAGAGGCCTGGCCTCAGTAAATAAAGTGGTCAGAAATCAGGAAAGACACCTGATGTCAATCTCTGGTCTACACACACACACACACACACACACACACACACACACAAACAGATAATTTCAATCACTTAGATAAGTAGAGGAAGTCTTAGCCTTCTTTATAGTCTAATCCTTTTAGGAAGCAGAGTCATTCCATCTGTAATGAAGTCTTTGGCTTCTCTCCTATTCCACCCCTCACTTCCTCCAATCCAGGGTGAGAATCGCCTTGTGTGTTTGAAAAGACAACTGAGCAAGCTCCACTCAGTCTTTCTGTGCTGTCCATCTTAGAGCCACTTGCTCAGATTCTTGTCTACTTACTACAGCTTACAAGGACAGATTGTACTCATATTGGGAATCTCGAGGTTGTGCTTTTATGAACCTTTCCTTCCTCCCCTACCTACCCTTTTCCCACCTCACCCTCTGCGTTATAATGATAATGATAGTCAATATTTACCCAGAGCAGTAGTTCTCAACCTTCCTAATATTGCAACCCTTTAATACAGTACCTTGTGTTATGGGGATCCCAACCATAGAATTACTTTTGTTGCTACTTTATAGTTATAATGTTGCTACTGTTATGAGTCATAATGTAAATATCAGTTAGGAGGATATCTGATAAGTTACCCCTGAGAAAGGGTCATTTGACCAAAGGGGTCATGACCAATAGGTTGAGAACCACTGAAGTTTCTAAGTGCCAGGCATGGTGCTGAGTACCAACCACATATCCCCCCACCTAAAGTCTTTTTTGACAAACATATTTATCATTAACGAAGTTGAAACTTTTTTTCTATCTATGTGATTCTTCTATTTCAAAATCAATTCCAAACTCAGGAAGAGTAAGCACAGCATCAATTAATGCCCCCTCCTGAAACTGACACTGCCTAATGGGTTAACTTATCCTTCACAAATTTGGTATTTATTTTCTTTCTCTTTGCTGGGTATTCTAAATTCCTAAGGAAAGTCTTGTCTAAATTAGTAAGATAATCACTGTTGTTCCAGAACAATGAAACAAGAAAATTGTCCTTATAAACTCCTAGCCCATAGTGTTTCTTTAGATGTATAAAGCCAAAAGCATCTGGTGATCTTCAAGTAACACTAGCATGAACACTACATGAAGATGTAGACACTGCAGGATTAGTGATTATTATGGTGGCCACTCATCAGTTGCTAAAAATATATTTGTTTACACTTTCCATATAAACTCATCACTTGAGGTTGTTAGCTGAGGTGGTTCTTAGGACTGAACCGTAGAGCAACAACAAAACTACCGAACACTCTCAAATTCTCTGTCCAAACATTATCCATCCTTTCCTTGGACTTTCCCTCAACAACAGTGTCCTGTGTTCCATATGTTATAACAACACTTCCTAAGTAAATATGATTGGTAAAGGGAGTGGGGAGAAACTGTGAAGAATAGAGGTAGAGGAATCAAAAATCAGGATATATTATCTATTTTCAATAAAATGAAAAATTATTATTTTGGAATTAAAATATGACCAAGCAAAAAAAAATAACACTTCCTAGAGTTTGCCTGTTCTTGCCCTAGTTGTTGATAACCATCTAATTCCTTTCCACATGGCAACTTTCCAAATATTTGACAATAATTGCCATTGCTATGTGACTCAATATCAAGAATAATTGTGAGTTTCTCAAATTTCATATCTTCCCTTCTTAAAATGCACTTGTGAATGAGTTAACAAAATAATTCCTAAGGATTTCCTCTCTCTCAAAGTTCTATTGTATTTCTGTGTGTTTAACTACTATCCAATACATGTACAGATCCACTACATGTCTTTTCATTGTTCTTTATTTTCTAAACACATTCTGCTTGCCAATGTCTCTCAAAACTTACTATTTAAGACTGAACTATATTTCAAATGTGCGCAACTTTAGGAAGTCATGGATCCTTTAGGAAGTAGAGACTAGCTAAATAAAATGGGCCATTGGAGGCAGGCTTCAGGAAATATAACCAATACTTTCCAGATCCGGAAAAAAAAAATGAGGCTTTCCAGTCATGTGCTTTGTCTCCATAAACACTGCCAAGATTTTCCCACCATGATGGACTGTGCTTTATCTAACTATGACCCAAAATAAATTCTCTCATCTTCAATTGTTTCTATAATATTCTATGACTGAAATGGGAAAGGAAAATAATAGGGGAAATTGGCACCAAGAATGGGGTTGTTGTGATATGCTTAAAGGGTAAAACTGATAGATCAAAAGACTACAATCTAATAAAAACAGAGATAGAGAAGTCTGACTCTTTAAATGTCAGAAGGGAAGCAAGAAGTCTATTGGTAACTGAGCGAGGGGCCATTAATGTTATACTCTGACAAAGAACATGACGACATCCTTCCAACGTCCTGAAAATCTGAGTGAGATTAAAGTAAAAAGTTGAACTAGTTTGTTTGACAAAGGGAGTTTCAAAAGAGCATAGCATTTGAATTGTGGCATTATTATGCTTCTAATTCAGCTCTTAGGCCAAATTATAGTGTAAAAGAGGAGAACATTAGCAGAAAAGATGTGAAACTTTTTCAGTTTGGTGAAGAAAGAGGCATAAGGAAGTTCAAAGCAACCAGCAAAGCAGCAATAATTGTTAAACAGACGAGCACAAATAAAGAGAAGCCTGGATCTTTGCACTAGACAGCAATCCACTCAGTGAAGGCTCCATGGTGTAACACTTGAAAAACCTGAACGTAAAAGGAAGGTGCCCGAAAAGAAGGTGCCACAATGGTGATGTTCCGCTCCAATGTTTACCCAGGTTTGGCCTCACAAACACTCAAGGATCACTACAGCTATGATGAGAAGAGTACTTGACCACATATAGAACTTGACAGTGGTCACCACATTGCTACTGGATTCCTGAGGCTTGCACCAAGATTTTAGAAAATTGTTGAGACCAATGTGTAACAGAGTTTGATTTCTTATGTGGAGCTCCTGAGTAGGCTGTGCATGAAGCTGTAAAGGGAACCATGCGTGAGTTCCAATGGATTTTCACTGTTGCAGATGACAGGAACGTGAGACACCTACTTGAGGAAAGATGCAGGCATCTAGTGTAGCCAGCCCAGGAGAGAGGCCAGATGTTGCCACCAGGAACTCCAGATGTTGGGCACCGAGCATCAGGTTTTAATATCTGTTCTGTTGTGTTTCAGTCCTAATTTGGTCCTATTCTCCTTTTGGAATGGAAATGTTTACTCTGCCATTATAAACTGGAATTATGTAATGTGATGGTGTTTTAAAAATTATTTTACAAGGCCTCACAGTTAAGAGATTCCAGAAAAGACTTCAGACCTTGTACTTTTGAACACTGTTGGAACTCACCTTTTGAAATTGGGCTGAATATATTTGGGATTATGAGAGGGCAATAAATTGGGGGGGGGCAGTGGAACAGAATATCATGATTCAAGTGTAAAATGCCCTTTATAAGGGACACATGTTTGAAAATTTACTCCCTAAATGTTGGCAATATTTGGGGAGATTGCGGAAGGAGATATAAGTCCTAACTAGAGGAAGAACATCACTGTGGGTGATAAAGTGTCAAAGTCAAACCTGTTTCTTGTCCAAACTCCTGGATTCCTTGTCCAGATGTGAAGAGTCCAGCTACATAGTTTATTGCCATAAACTCTGCTATGATTTCCCTTCATGGCAACTGTATCTTTTCAAACTGTGAGTCAAAATTAAGGTTAGCAGTGTTCCCCAAGAATCATCCAGTTTGTTCTTGGAGGCTATTATGACATAAATTTCTTGTGGTCAATAAAATTATTGAAAGAGTTGGAAGTTATAAAAAGACACACCACATGCCTTCAGTGGATAACAGACCCTTGAGTGAGCCCAAAACAGTGCCCCTGTCCTTTGTTCCCATGGTGATTGACAAACTCAGACCATGCTTTCAATAGGTAACAGGTTATGAGAGTTTAGCCACACTTTGTCCCTATGCCCATCTTTGTATTCATTATTTTTGTGTCATATGACCATGATACCTGCCAAAAGCAATGTAAGGGAAGAAGTATTTATTTTGGTTCTGAGTTTCAGAGGGCTTCAGTCCATCATGGCAGGAGAGAAAGGTAAAATAGCTCAGAGCATGGCAGTAGGAGCATGTGGTGAAGACTGTTCACATCACAGGGAACCAGAAAGAAAAGAGTGAGGCAGCAGCTAGGGGTCAAGTATAGTCTTCAAAGGCTCCCTCCTGGAAACCTGTTTCAGTCAGGCTGGCATCACTCCCTACAGTTCAGCAGCCTCCAACAACAGCACTGCCACCCGAGAAACAAACATTAGAAAGAACCTATATGGGACAATCAGATGCAAACCCCGATGGTCCCTGACTGTCTCATAATTTGTGCCCTTTAGTTTATTGTCATTTATTTATTTGTGCTTGCAATATATGTACATATCTGAAATTACTTGAAGTTATATAAATAGATATGCCATTCTGTTTCTCGGGCCTTTTGTCTGTTATTCAATATTGTACTCTTAGTTCTTTTCAAGTTACATATGTGGCTTTAGTTATATTTTTTTAATAGAGTGTTATATTCTATGGCAATGTCATATTTGTGGTGTATTTCCTTATTGATACCCAGGTTTCTCTAACTCCTGGTTATTGTGAATATCTATTGTGAACAATCTCACACTTAATTTCTCATGTCTTTGTATCTATAAAAGTGTTCTGAGTGGCCGCCACGGTAGAATTACTCTATGGAAAATGATGCAAATTAGCTACTATAGTGTATGCAGTTATTATCCTAAATGTATAATCCCATTCTTGGGACATTAAGATTCCTCTTCTCCCACCTCCTCACCAGCACTTGGTGCAACAGAATCTGGGGGTTGAGGATCCTGCTCTATTTTTAGCTGATCAAGCACGTGATACAGAACACTCATTTTCATTTTTGTATCTCTGATCCCTGGTGGCAGGGAGGAGATAGCGAATGCTCTTGATGCAAATTTTCATTCTATTTTCTACTTCTATGAATTATGTATACACACTGTTAGCGGATTCTCCTACCAGATTTCCCTTTCTCTTCCTGCGCATGCACAGACTTTCCCTCTCCTTTTGTGATAATATTAGTTGGCCGTGACACCTCTCTCAACATTGTACGGTCATTCACTAGGCAGAAGCCAAATTTGATTTAGATATCCATTTTGACATTATTATTTATGCTTTTATGTCTTTTTAGAATTTCTTCCCTCGTTACAAGATTGTAAAGGGTATTCTTTTAGATCATTATCTGATTCTCTATCTCTCTCTCATGGAGGATGAGGGCTGTAGATTAATTCCAGGGCCTCATGCATGCTAGACATGTATTCTGCCGCTCACCTACTCCCCAAGACCTTGCTTTATTTCTTTCTCCTCTTGGTTACAAATAACATTTAAAATGTTTTACTAGAAAATATTAATTATGCACCTAATGGGTTTCATTATGACATTTTGCATGTGTACCTAATGTGTTTTGATCTTGTTCTCTCCTAGTTACTCTTTCGTGTTTCACTTCTTCTTCCCAACTGAGCTCCACTTCTACTTTCGAGTCTTTATTATGTGTGGTCCTAAGAGTTTAATTAACGTGTACATAAGCATGGATGGGAATTTCTTTCTAGTAGCATATGCACCATACTGGTGGCTATACCACTAAAGAAAGTATCTCTCCCTCTGCCTTCAGCCATTATCTGCACGTCAGTCTTCAGGGAGAGCTGGAGCCCCAGGAACCCTCCCTGTTTTGGTGACAGCATGTTAACAGGTATTGAAGCGGAAAATAGAATGCAAATTGAGAGCATTCGCCATCAACTCCCCACCACCAGGGTCCAGAGATAGTGAAAATGAAAACGAGTGTTCTGGATCACATACTTGACCTGCTGAAAATCAAACAAATGTCATGCAGGTAGTCACAGTTGCTGTGACTTCAAATATGCAACAGCCCTGCCTTTCTTCTCCCTTTACTCCTTCCAGGTCTACATTCTTTCCACCCCCTTCTTTCGTGATGTTTCCTGGTCCTTGGAGGAAGTGATAGACACTTTGTTTGTAACCAAGCATCAAACAGTCCCTCTGGTCAATCCTATTTTGTCTGCATGGTATTTTTAAACTTAATGCATTGCACATACAGGAAAACAAGCTTCCAGTCATATTATTTATGTTCTATCAAACAACCCATTTCCTTTTTCTGTCAGGAAAATCTGGTAAGAGGCTGATCACTTCACTGAAATTAAGAATTCAGCTTAGTCGGGTTGAGTTTTAATTTAAGTGAGACTTAATAAAAAGAAAGCCTTTGTTTTTACCCAGTTCCTTGGGTGTGGTTCTCCTGAGCCTTTGGCTAAGACACTTAGAAAAGACATTGTTTTCTAAGATCTGAGAGATCTTTACAATTTCCTCAGCCTACCACTTCAGTCTAGTATTCCACACAATCTGGCAAATTAGTTAACAGAGAGATAACCATGGAAGTCTCTCCCAGAACTAAGAGCTGAGCAATGGTTTCACAAGCGGATACCATTATTAGGGATTAAATTCCCAAATCCAGTCCCTGACAGACCAAACTACAAATGAGAAATAGAGTCACTCCCCCACAGGAAGCCTTATCCTCTCTGTGGGGTGGGTGGAAGGTATGGGGAGGGAGGTAGAGAGGGGGAGAACTGGGATTGGTATGTAAAATGAGAAAAGATTGTTTTCAAAAATAAATTTTAAAAATAAATTTAAAAATGGAGTCACTCTTACCAAACTCACTAACTGACCCTTTGGGTTACTCCCTGCAGGCAACGGTGTTTGATTATAGAAAGAACAAGTAGGACATCTCTTTATAATGTCCTTAGCTTGTTGCCAAGTAATGGAAAATTCTTTCTTTAGGCCTTTACTATTGACATGATGCTTCTTATAAAATTCTGAGGCCTGCAACACACTTCCAATCAATAATTGATCAATCTCAGCGTTGCCTTGGGCTAGAGGACCAGGCAGACCTGTATGGGACTGGATGTGTGTTATGTACATCAGACAAAGCCTGTTCCTGATTATGTCTTGTACCTGGGTAAACAATGAAGTCAACTCTGTGTCATCTGGTATAAATTCAGCGGTTTCAATATGGAAGATAACTCTTTCTGCATATTGTGAATCTGTAACTATATTAAGAGGTTCTTTAAAATCCCTTAGCACCATAAGAATGGCATATAATTCTGCCTTCTGGACAGAATTATAAGGGCTTTGTTCCACCTTACTCAATTCGTCTGACTTGTAACCTGCTTTCCCTGATTTATTTGCATCAGTATAGAAAGTACGGGCTCCAGTTATTGGAGCATCACGTACAATTCTAGGAAGAATCCAAGAAGTTCTTTTTATGAGGTTAAGTCTACCACTTTGGGGATAGTTGCTATTAATTTCTCCCAAAAAAATTAGCACAAGCTCTTTGCCACGGTTCATTGTCTTCCCATAATTTTTTATTTCTTCAGTAGTAAAAGGCACTATAATTTCTGCTGGGTCTATACCTGCTAGTTGACGAAGTCTCAGCTTACCTTTTATAATTAATTCAGAGACTTTTTCCACATAAGTTTTTAATTTTTTACTTGGTTTATTAGGTATAAATATCCACTCTAAAATAATATCTTCCCTCTGCATTAGAATCCCTGTAGGAGAAATTCTGGAAGGCAATATGACTAGGATGCAGCTAAGATTTGGGTTCACCATATCCACATGTAACTCCTGTAATTTTTCCTCAATCATTGTCAGTTCCTTTTCTGCTTCAGCTGTCAGTTTTCTTGGACTATTCAAATCTTTATCACCATCTAAGGTTTTGTTTAAATGAACTATTAGATCAGGTGTTATCCCAACAGCTGGTCATAGACTGGAAATGTCTCCTAACAATCTTTGGAAGTCATTAAGAGTCTTTAACCAGTCTCTCCTAATTTGTGCCTTTTGCGTTTTAATTTTATCTAACCCTATTCTGTAACCTAGGTAATTAATAGAATTTCCTCTTTGAATCTTTTCAGGGGCAATTTGTAATCCCCACCTAGGCAAGACTTTCTTTACTTCTTCAAACATCCTTTCTAAAGTATCTTTATTTGAATCAGATAACAAGATGTCATCCATGTAATGATAAATTATGGACTTGGGGAATTGTTTGCGAATTATTTCCAATGGCTTACTTACAAAATATTGGCACAATGTAGGACTATTGAGCATACCCTGTGGGAGGACAGTCCATTGATATCTCCTATTAGGCTGAGAATTATTATAAGTAGGTACTGTGAAGGCAAATTTTTCTCTATCCTTTTCTTGTAATGGTATAGTAAAAAAACAATCTTTCAAATCAATAAATATAAGAGGCCATCCTTTTGGTAACAGAGAAGGCAAAGGAATTCCAGATTGTAGTGGGCCCATAGGTTGAATTACTTTGTTGACAGCTCTTAGATCTGTCACCATTCTCCATTTACCAGATTTCTTTTTTACAACAAACACAGGAGAATTCCAAGTGCTGGTTGATTCTTCAATATGGTGAGCATCTAGTTGCTCTTGCACCAGCTGTTCCAATGCCTGTAGTTTATCTTCAGCTAGAGGCCACTGTTTGATCCATATTGGCTTCTCAGTTAGCCATTTTAAAGGTAGGGCTATTGGTACCTCTAAAGGTTTGGTATTTGCTGTATGTTCTTGTACAGCCTAAATGGCTGGTGACCTTTTTCCATAATACCTCATCATATCCTTCCCAGAATTATGAGTTCCTGGAAATACAGTAATGGGTATTCCATTGCTGTAGCAGGTCACGGCCCCATAAATTTATGGCAATATTGGCTATATATGGCCTTAGTCTTCCTATTTGCCCTTCGGGCCCTATGCATTCAACCCATCTTGTGCTTTGTTTTACACGAGATAGGGTTCCAATTCCCAGGAACTGAACATCTACCTCTTGAAGAGGCCAATTCGGATGCCAAGATTCTGGGGTAATGATACTTACATCCGCACCTGTGTCTAATAAGCCTTCAATAAAAGTGCCATTTATACAGACTCTTAGCTTTGGTCTTTGATCATTAATAGAAGTCTGCCAAAATATACGTTTACTCTGTCCTACTGGGTTTTTTGACTCATCCTCCACACGTAATTCATTATTTAGACCAGTATTACTTTTTACAGCAGAAATTGGAGCTTTTAATTTTCTTGGTGAGGCACGTTCTCCACTGTGACTGGGAATGCCTGGGCCACTGTTGGCTTGGGGGCCTGCGAGAGGCCCCCCAAGGAGTTTCCCGATGATATCGGATTGCCCCGTCTATCTGTTGTTGACCTACATTCGTTGGACCAATGCCTGCCTTTACCGCATCTCCTACATATACCTGAAGGCTGAGGTCTCCTATTTTTGTCATTCCCAGAAAAGATATTATTCCTAGAAATTCTTTGCCTGCAATCCCTTTGAAAATGTCCTAATTTACCACAATTAAAACACCTGGCAGTTTGATGTCTCCTCATTGCTTTGGAAATCACTTCTCCTACCCAAGATTCATCATTATAGCTAAACATCTCAACATTCATCGTATGCTGAATCCATTCATCCATACGTGCTGATCTAGACTTTAAAGGCCCAATTATCTTTTTGCATTCTATGTTTGCATTCTCAAAAGCTAGAGATTCAAGAAGTATTCGTCTAGATTCTGGGTCTGTTACCCCTATGTCCAGAGCCTTAATCAATCTTTGCAAAAAGTCAATAAAGGGTTCTCTCTGTCCCTGCCTGGTATATGATTCAACCCTTTTTGCTGGATCTTGTATCCTATTCCAAGCATTTAAAGCTGCTTGGTGACATAGACACAGTACTTCATCGTCATAAAGAGCTTGGACCTGTGGATCAGCATATTCTCCTGCACCAAGAATTTGATCTTGGGAAACCTCAACACCTTTTGCTCTTCCTTGCTGTTCCATATGTTTGGATTCTTCTCTGAAATAATTTCCAAACATCAAGGAAGGTCCATTATCTAAAACTGCAGACACTAACTGATGGATATCATGGGGGGTAGCTCGAGCATTAGAAGCCCAAGTCCTTATCATTTCCTTTACATATGCATTGTGCCAGCCAAAATTAAAAAGAGCTTGCTTAATTTCTTTCAGATCATTCATTGCTATTGGCATCCATCTAGCTTCTCTGACTCCCTTTGAGCCTTTAGAAGTTGATGCTTTGTCAGAATTAAGTATAGGGTATGTCGCTAGAACCCTGGGTAAGCCAGTTCTAATAGCTGATAGAGGCATTGTATCCTGTCCTTGTGCCTCCTTACTCTGTTCACCAGCTGCAATAATTTCTCCAATCTTTTCAAATCTTTTTATCATTGTCTCTCTTAAATCCTGAATCTCCTGACCTGTATATATTTTCAGTGATTTCACTGAGGTATCAATTTTTTTGGTCCCCATTCTGCACCTGTGATTCCAAAGCTTTAATTTTTTCCTTCAAAGATAACATGTCCTCCTTAAACTTTTCTTGTATATCATGTAGATTCCCATCTTGGAGGTACATTCTGTCTGTTACCTTATCAAAACTTTGTGATAAAGTCTGAAGGTCAAATTCAACAGCCTGAACCCTTTCAGGTAACTTTCTAATACCCTTGGATATGGAGTCAATTTTGTCTGTCATAGTATCCACTTGTTCAGATAACCTCTGATTTTCAATAATTTTAATCCTGTCAATTAGTTGTTCATTATTAGTTCGTAAAGATTCTATCATTCTTAGGAGTGCCATATTCTTCTGTTCATTATTAGTATGTAAAGATTCAATCGTTCTTAGGAGTGCCATATTCTTCCTTAATGATAGAATATGGAAAAGAAAACTGAAACCTAGTAACAAGCAAATTAAGGTATCCCCATAATCATATAAACCTTGTATGATGTAATCCATTGTATTAGTAAATATATATTTACTAATCCATTGTATTAGTGAAAACAAAGCAGTAAAATTTGCGTTAGAAACGAAAACTGCCATATTACCTATTATCCAGCAGGTGGCGCTGTTGCTGAGTCACGATGAAAACGGGGTCCTGTTTCAGTGCCTTAGTAGATGTTAAAAACTGGAAAATGCAAGTTTCTCAACAAAGTAAATGTAATTAAATCAATTCCAGAGACGGAACCAGAAACCCAGAATCCAGGGGTAGAGAAGAGCAACCTGGAAGCCGCTTATGCCTCCACGTGACAGAGTCACCCTGAGGGGTTGCAGCTTTCAGCAACCGCGTGCTCTGGTTCGTGCCACTTAAGAGCTGTGCTTGCAAGGGAGATTTAAAAACAACTCAGAAAAGAGCAAACCACGCGGGCAGAGACTACGCGGGCCTGTGGAGTTTAAATCCACGTGGGGAGGCCAAGGCTGCCGCTGCAAGGCACAGGCGGCGGCTGAGGAAGGGAGGGCTCCTGCCAAGCCGAACTCGCTTGGGAAAGGAGAGGTTCTAAAACCAAACGTTGGGCGCCAACTGAAGGCGTAAGTCACAAACAATGCCACACCAGTTTGGAATTATGATTAATAGGGTGGTATTTATTTAAAGGGGAAAAACTTACAGATCACCATCCCAGCCCTCTGCGCAACCAGGAAGGGAGTCTAGTCACCAGCGGAGCAGGAAGTGAAGAGAGAGAGGAGAGGGAAGTGGCCGCTGTTTTAAAGGGAGAGAGACCACGCCCCAATGGGCTGGTATCTCAGCAGCTATAGGTTGGAGGTGCGGGAGGACCTCCCGCAACAACACAGTAAAGTTCCAGGTCAATTAGAGGCTCTATCTCAAAAGGAGAAGGCTCCTGAGGACCAATACTCAAAGTTGCCCCCTGACCTTCACATGCCTGTTGCACATGGACACACACACATACCTATACTTTCATACACACATGCATGTGCATACATACACATGACAAAGACAAAGAGATGTCTTAGGTTTGTTTTTAGAAAAAAATTTAAAGATTTATTTTATTTGTAATTTTGTGCATATGTACAATTCTATGTGTAATAGATAAAGATCTGGAGTTACAGGTGGTTACAGGTGGTTGTGAGCTGTCTGACTTGGCTGTTGCACTGAAATCGGGTCCTCTGCAAGAGCAGTACATATTCTTAACTGCTGAACCATCTCTCTAGTTCCTAGAAATTATTTTTTAAAAAAAGTTTTGATTAACTATTTTATCAGTTTGCCATTATAACAAAACCTTGGTTTTTTTACCCAATATATCATCATTTCAAAACATTAAATAATAACTTTTAATTTAGTATCCCCTTTCATCACAAGCATATACCAGCATTTTATTTCTCTAAATGGATGTCTTAATCACTGTCCTATTGCTGTGAACAGACACCATGACCAACACAACTTGTATAAAAGAAAGCATTTAATTGCAGTCTTCTTGTTTAGAGTTTCAGGGGTTTAGTCCACTATTACCATGGCAGGAAACATGGTGACAGGCATGGCAGTGTGGTGGTTAGAACAGAAATGGCCCCCAAAGACTCATGTGTATGAAAGTTGGGCTCATAGGGTGTGGCACTATTAGCAGGTGTGGCCTTATTGGAGTAGATGTGGCCTTGTTGGAGGAAGTGTGTCACTGTGGGGGCAGGTTTTGGGGTCTCCTATGCTCAGGCTACACCTACTGTTCTATGATATTTTGTTTGTGTTCTGACAAATAAAGCTTGCCTGGAGATCAGAGGGTGGAGCTAGTCTCTGGTTAACCATAGAAGCTGGGTAGTGGTAACACACATCCAGCACTCAGGAGGTAGAGACAGGAAGTGATAAGTGGCAGGTAGACATGATCTCAGCTTCCTCGACTGTGGAAGGAGAAGGAAGGAAGCAACTGATGACTGCTCCCAGCTCTTTGATCTTCCAGGATTTTCCCCCAATATCTGACTCCTGGTTTTATTAAGATTAATTAGACTAATGCTTCATCTAACACCTAACACTTCACAGTGTGGCTTACAGTCTCCTGCTGCTGCCTGTGGATCAAGATGTAGAACTCTCAGCTCCTTCTCCAGCACCATGTCTGCCTGTATGCTGACTTGCTTCTTGGCATGGCAATAATGGACTAGCTCTCTGAAGCTGTAAGCCACCCCAAATTAAATGTTTTCCTTTATAAGAATTGCTGTGGTCATGGTGTCTCTTCACAGCAATAGAAACCCTAACTAAGACACTGGCATGGTGGTAGAGAAACATGTGAGAGCTGATCCATGGTGGAGAGGGAGGGGGAACACTGGCATGGGGCTTTTAAAACCTCAATGCCCACCCCAAGTGACACACTTCCTCCAACAGGGCCACGCCTCCCAAGCCTTCTAACCCTATTAAAGTGATATACGCCCTGGCATCTAAGCATTCAAATATAGAGCCTATGGGGGCTATTCTTATTCAAACCACTACAACGGAGAACTGACCAACAGAGTTCCCGACATAGAGATCAAGACTGGGGATCCCTATTGGATAAGAATGAAATCAGAAAGTAAGTTAAGGGGTCAGGGGTGATGACACACCTGTGAACCCAGTACTGGGGAGGTGAAGGTAGAATGATTACAAGTTCTGGACCAGCCTGGGCTGTAATAACAAGGTCATGTCTCAAAAGGATGGAGGAGATGTAATGGACAATATACAAATCTTTCAATGCTTTTATTGTTTGACTTTAAGGCAGGTTCTCACTCTATAGCTCAGGGAGTTGTTCCTTCAGTTCAGCTCGCAAGCTAACATCAAAATTGTCACAGCCCCCCCCCACACACACACACTTGGACTTATCATGTTACCACATGCCAAGCTGCAAGCAGCATCTCTTAGATAAACAGTCCCAAAGGTCATCAGAATCTTGGGAGGATCTCACAAAAAAACAGGAGTAGAATTTTTTTTTCATTTTTATTTTGAAATATCCAAAATTCAACCACAAAATGAGAAAGTCCCACCAGAGCGTTCATGTCAGAGGCATTCTTGAATTGAATTCTACTATCTGTTGTGACATGGCTGTCATGAATTGAGGAGCTTCAGGTAAGAGCTGAAGTCAGCCCCAATTCCTTCAGCTTTTTCTCATATGGAATTATTTCCTGCAGTTCTGGAAATGAACCTGTGCACCCAATGAGTAATAATTGTGTCTTTTTGACTGGTCAGTGCCTGTTCTTTGGCGGGCAAAGGAATTCCCAGCAGGAATCTACCCAAAAAAAATTGCATTGAAATTTTTAAATTTTGTTCATTATACCTGATACAATGGAAATGTTATGCAAATAATAAAAATTTAAAAATAAAATAAGAGCACATTATGTTTGTCTTTCAGTGCCTGTTACCTCACGTAATTCCATTCTCCGGTTCCACCCATTTCCTCACATTTTTCCTCACCTCTGAATACATTGCGTACATACACTACATTTTCATTGGCCACTCATCAGCTGATGGACTTCTAGGATGCTTCCATTTCCTGGCGACTGTAAAGAGAGCATCAGGAAACACGTATGTGTGCATATCTCTACAGTAGAGCACTGAGTTCTTTGGGCGTGTGCACAGGAGTGGAATGCTGGCTCATCTGCTAGTCCTGTTTGAGAAATGCTCACCCAAATTTCCACAGTGATTGCACCACCTACAGTCCCAGCAGCCGTCAAACATCCATCGCTCTTGCCTCCCCTGCTCACAGTACTTTTTACCGTTGGCATTCTTGATGTCAGCCTTCTGACTGGAGTGAGATGGAGCCTCCGAGTAGTTATAGTTAGCGTTTGCCTAATGGCTAAGGATATTAAACACTCCTCGAAACATTTGTTGGCCATTTATACTTCTTTTGAGAACTATCTGTTCAGTTCATTTGCACATTTATTGAAAGGCATGGTATTGATTTCATTGTTTGATTTCTGAAGTACTTTTAAACATTCTAGATATTCACCCTTCACCTGGAGT
Source organism: Microtus pennsylvanicus (assembly GCF_037038515.1). NCBI lineage: Eukaryota > Metazoa > Chordata > Mammalia > Rodentia > Cricetidae > Microtus > Microtus pennsylvanicus. Next base: position 91,664,367 of record NC_134588.1, read on the forward strand.
GTAGACGGCAGATTTTTCTCCCAGTCTGTAGGCTACTTATCTGTCGTCCCCCCCCCCCCGGCTTAAAGCAACAGTAAACAACTACGGGGGGGGGGCAGGCTCTCACCTGTGCAACTACATGCAAGTCATGTAGGGAGCTCCAGGGCTGCAGCTTTAACATCATCGCTTAGGACGGGATTGGAATCAGCTGCTGTTAAGTCAGTCATCCATGCGCTATATAAGTAACTCCACACCCACGAAAAGGAAAGAGAACGCATATCACATCTGTAATAAAGAGCCCATTCTGGAATTCTGGGAACCTATGGGAAGAGTCAGAGAATGGAGAAAGTAAACTGAGATAAGTGTTAAGAAAGAAACTAACCATGCCAGAGGTGGTGCATGGTGCCCAGTAGAGAATATTGCTCCCCAGATCATTGAGGAAAGGGGTTCCCAGAGCCTCATTTGGAACATGGATTTTATGAGCTAGCGGAGAATTTGGTGGAGCTAAATGACTTGGACTGGCATGTAAATTGGGTTTATAAAGTGCTAATCTACAATAAAGGAGAGGGGGGGGAGGGAGGGAGGGAGGGGTCTTTCCATTTCACCTGAAGACACATGTACAAGACCTGTGTTGCAGAGTTCCCTACAGAAAAAAAGAAAAGATGAAGAAAAGTTGTACTGACAGAAGGCATAGGTGTTAAAACAACACTAAAGAAAGGACTAAGCTTGTCCTGAGGAGGAACAATAATTCCAGAGTAAATTAAATTGTGTACCTCTCTGTCATACCAAAAAATATGTGCTAGGGATGGAAACTGTTTGCCTGGCCTGGAACGGTCCCAGAAGTCGGATGTAGCTGATGGAGAGATCATGGGAGTGGCTGCAGTTGCAGTTCTGACCAAGAGCCTATCAGACCCAGCCAGGCACACTGGTGGCAGGCTAATCCAACTGCTCTTCCTATGCCCTGACATAAACTGCTGGAGCTGGCCCCACTAAGTCCACGGGGGCGAGGAGATGCATGGAAGTCCCATAGAGGTGTGCCAGGATAAGGAAACCAGAGGACTGAGGAGGGAATACATTTTCATTCTCTACTTGCTAACACGTTACCTTAGCTGCTAACTCGTATCAACTGATGAGTCAAATGAACTACAGTGGAGTTTTGGAGAACCCGTTCACCATTTAAGAGGTATTATTACATGAGTTTGGCTTTTTCTTGTTGTTGGGGTTGTTTTGTCTTTGTTTTCTTTTTTAAAAAATGCTAACTTTTGAGTATCTGACAAAATTAAAGAAATGTCTTTTTAAAAAATCAGTAAAAACAATAGCTATTTTGTATCAATTATTTTAAAGGTATCATATATGGATTGCGATAGGGGCTCCCAAAAGCTATAAGGTTGTTAAATGAAAAATCCAGAACCAATGGTGGGTTACCTCTAGGAGTTATGGCCCAGGGAGACCTTAGAGACCTTTAAAATGATAAATACTATTGTCACTGTGTCCTAGTTAGGGTTTTTATTGTCGTGATGAAACACCATGACCAAAAGTAATTTGGGGAGGAAAGGGTTTGTTTGGCTTATGCTTCTACATCGCAGTAACTCAAACAGGGCAGGAACCTGGAGGCAGGAGCTGATGCAGAGACCGTGGCGTGCTGCACTAGCTTACGCCCCGTGGCTTGCTCAGCCTACTTTTTTATAGAACCCATGACTACCAGCCCTGGGGTGGCCCCACCCACAAAGGGCTGGACCTTCCCCATCAATCACTAATTAAGAAGATGTCTGTATCTTATGGAGGGGTTTCCTCAGTTCAGGTTCTCTCCTTTCAGATAACTCCAGCCTGTGTCGAGCTGACATGAAACTAGCCAGCACACACTGTTATTGTTTGTGTGAGTGAAAATCTTTGAGAAGAACAACATCTGGGTGGTTTTGACACCATCAACAAAGATGAAGAAGTGACCATAGCTGTGTGGACTTATCTCTGTCTTTTATTACATTCCACCGGTCCTCCCGTCTGGTTTTCTGTCAAGGAAAATAATCATAATCATTCTGTTAAAAATTGTTTCTAAGTCACTTCAATCAGGAGTCATTACTCTGGGGTGTGTAGTTTAAGGAAGAAATGGGTTTTCCCCTCATTTTTATTTTATAGGTATGACTGTTTTTCAAGTATGACTGTGTACCACATGTGTGCAGTGCCTTCAGAGACCAAAGACAGTGTTTGATCCCCTGAAATAGGAGTTCCAGACACTTGTAGGCGCTGGAGATCAAACCCAGGTCCTCTGGAAGAGCAGAGAGTGCTAACCACTGAACCCTCTCTCCTCCAGCACAAGACAAGTTATCTTGATTTTTTTTCATGTTATTTGTGAGTTGTGCACTGAACTTGCTCAGCTGTCAGTTTCTCTTAGGTCACTTTTCTTGTTTCAGAGAGTGAGTACAGTGTTTCGGAGGGATTGGATTGTAGTAGAGTTATAATTTATTTCCCTCTGTGCTGATGATGACAAACTCCATCCCTCTAACTCTACTCCGAGAGTAGGAACCCATCTTCAATAGCAGTCACTACCAGGAATAGGCCCATTTACTGCTGGATATTATCTGACATCTCTCACGTTCCTTTCCTGGATCCTGGAACCCTGCCTCCTGCTTGGCGCTCCTCTGGGACTGGGCACTTCTTCTTGGGCTCTCTAACGGTGAGCACCTGTCTGGACCGCTCTGGCTTTGAATCTGGTTGACACTTCTCCGTCTCTGACTCTTACCCTGGATCTTGTTTGCCTCTAACTTCAGAGCCAACTTTGGCTCTAACTCTGTCTTGCCATCTGGAAACACGTGTCTGTCTTTCGGAATGCGTTTGACAAACCTGCATTGTGCAGTCAGACTGGGTCTTGGCGTTGGCTCAGCCTAGCTGGTCTTGTCCCACCAAGGCCTGCATGCAGTTCAGCTGTAGGGACAACTTGATGCTGATTCATGAGTGGGGGGGTTAACTTACCTAGGTGACAGTGGGCCAGTGGGAGGGATAGTCTCATGATTCAGAACACAATTAACTCCTTGGCTAATAATGCTAATTTATTCTGCTAAATTATCGATTCCTTTCAGAAACTGCCTCCAACTCACCCTAGCCTGGAATAGATGCCTCCACTCTCAGAGATCCTTGTACATTTCTTCTTGCTGCAATACATATCACCACTTACTGGAATTTCCTGTGTAATTATCAATCCCTCCAAAAAGGATAGAAACCCCACAAAAGGAAGGCGGTTAATTGCATCTTTGGTGTTGGTATGATCAGCACCCATAATATGTCTGGCTCATGGTAGGCCTTTAATAAACGTTTGTTGAATAATTACTTAACTAACAATTTATAGGCACTGTAGTCATATAGTGGAAAACACTGGTAAAGATTAAATTCTTAGCCCTACTTACACTTCCTCTCAAGCTACCGGAAGCCCAAAAGTGAAGTAAAACAGGCTGATAGCGTCTGGCGTTCATGCTTCCCCCAGAAGACTCCAGCCTGACCGGAGATGGCCCAGCAGCACATGTGGATCTGGTTCCTTTGCCTGCAGACCTGTAAGTTCTGAGCCTTGCTCAAATTCAACTCCTACTGTCCCATAAGATTTCAGAACTTATGCTTGGGGAGTCGTTGACATGTCCCTTTGATCTATTTTCAACAGAACACCCTGGGCTTCTGTTTAGATTTTACTCAAAACATTAAACTACAGGAAGAGCTTAGGATCCAAATTGTGTGCTTTATTTCTTTAAATGAATAAACCAATCATCTTGCACTTGATATTTCAGCTCCTAACTAATGCTTTCGATTCCTGTTACTCTCTCCTCCTCCCCATGATCATTTTGTCTGTGAGGCTTTCCACCAAATTATGTATTTGACTTAAGTTTTTCATTTCCAGCACCATGTCGGTTTGATTTTTCTTTTGTATTTCCATCTCTTTGTTTAATCCTTTCAGCTTAGCTGGTCTTGTCTCCACAATGTGTCTAGGACACAGTAGGCACTTAAAAAATGTTTTGTTGGCCGGGCAGTGGTGGTGCACCCCTTTAATCCCAGCACTCGGGAGACAGAGGCAGGCGGATCTCTGTGAGTTCGAGGCCAGCCTGGTACAAGAGCTAGTTCCAAGATAGGCTACAAAGCTTCAGAGAAACCCTGTGTTGAAAAACCAATAAATAAATAAATAAATAAATGTTTTGTTGGATAGCTAATTGATTAATGCTAGGCACTAGAGTCATATAACGGAAAACACTAGCAAGTGGAACAAGAACCAATGCTTCTGTATATTTTCTTTCCTCCCCATTTATTGAAAAATAAATGTTTTGTTCATATAATATGTCCTGCTTAGTTTTCCTTCGCTAAACCCCTCCCAGTTCCCACCCACATCTCCTCCCCCCAGGTCCTCTCCTCTCTGTCTCTCCTTAGAAAAGTACAGGCTTCTAGAGATAACAAACCGGCATGACAAAATTAAACAGAATACGATGAAACAAAAGCCGTCAATCACACTGAGGTTGGACAATACAATCCAACAGAAGGAAAAAAGACCAATTGCAGACCCAGACCCACTTACAGTGATATTTTATTTATGTTTTAATAAATAAAGCTTGCCTGAAGATCAGAGAGTAAAACTAAGCCACTGGAGGCCAGGCAGTGTCACATGCCTTTAATCCCAGGATTTGGGAGACAGAGGCAGACTGATCTGTGTGAGTTCAAGGCCACCCTGGGCTACACAAGACCTATGCAGAAACAGATCCAGGCGGTGGTGGCTCACACCTCTAATCACAGTAGTAGGGAGTCACACACCTTTAATCCCAACACTAAAGGGTAATATGAGACGGAAGGAGACAGAGGCTCAGGGCCCCTGAAGTCAACCAGCCTTGGCAGAGGTAAAACTTTTCTAGTGGTTTGGCTGTTTTGCTTTTCTGTTCTTCAACTTGAACCCCAAAATCTGTTTGTGGGTTTTTATTATTCATGCTACACCAATTCTTTCACACACACCCAGGAACCTACAAAAAGACTAAACTGAAGCTGGATGGTGGTGGTGTATACCTTTAATCCCAGCACTCAGGAGGCAGAGGCCAGCCTGGTCTACAAAGTGAGTTCCAGGCCAGCCAGAATTGCAATGTCGTCTTGGTGTCCTTCCCTTCTCTTTTGATTAGTTTTAGTTTGAAGTCTATTTTTTCAGATATCAAAATGGCTACACCAGCTTGTTTCTTAGGTCCATCTGCTTTGAATATCTTTTTCCATTCCTTTACTCTGAATAACGTCTATCTTTAATGTTGAGGTGTGTTTTTGGGGTGTAACAGAAGGATGGATCCTATTTTCACATCCATTCTGTTAGTCTGTGTCTTTTTATTGGGGAACTGAGATCGTTGATGTTGAGATGTCAATGACAAATGATTGTTGATTCCTATTGTTTTGGTGGTGATGGTGTGTGTGTGTGTGTGTGTGTGTGTGTGTGTGTGTGTGCTTGTCTGAATGTGGTAAGTACTTGAAAATAATAGCCAAGTGTAGTGGTATATACTTTTAATCTTGGCATTTGGGAGACAGAGGCAGGGGAGTTCCAGACCATTCTGGTCTACATAGAGAGTTCCAGGTCAGTCCTCTATAGATAGTGAGATCCTGTCTCAAAAACATGTATATGTTAGCTGATTCTGGTGCTGTGTTTCACATTTGTGTTTCATGCTTTATTAAGAAGGGTACTGGTTCTGTTGTACACAGATCCTGGGCAGGACTTAGGTGTTTGTGGGATGGTCTAAGGAAGCTAAACAGCAAAACAGTAGCAGTTGGAGCTTGAGTGCAGGCTAGTGGGATATTAAAAAGGAAACGAGGGATGAGATATTCATTTTGTCAGACATGCTCAAAACAGGGAGTGAGACCTTGTTTTCAAAGAAGTCAAACATATGGATCACCCTAAGTGTACCTAGAGTTATTTCACAGATACTAAGGAAGGATACAATATGCTCTACCTCCTGCTGCTACCCTTGGTGGAGGGAGTGGTCCCTTCTCTTCAGTGCTGGGCATGGAGACCAACACGGCTTTTCTGCCCCTCCCCCAGCAACTAGAGCCAGGAAACAGCCAAGAGGCAAAGGAGAACTACATATAGAAATCTGCGTTCTTCTCTGGCATCACAGGATAAGGAAGTTGGAGACAGTGGGCTCATGACTACTTTGTGCTGGAAAAGTCTTCTCCAAAGCAAGACTTACAGTCTTGTGCTCTGATTCAACTTCTCATGCTCTTGTGAACTCTGTGACTGATCATCCATGTGTCCTAGAGCCACTTAGCCACCAGGGACAGAAGACAGAATAGTTCGCCACTCGCTCCTTGTTCATTCTCTTTATTAAGTCTTTCCTATGTTGGTTTGATTATTTTCCATCCTCCTCCCATTTTTGCATCTATCCGCTCAACCCTTCCCCTTTGATTTTTCTCCTATCTCCCATCAATAAAAGCAAAGATTAACCACGTATGAAACAATCACTATATGCCTGACACAATTCTAAGTTCTCTACAATATTACTTTGTCCAGTCCCATGATACTCCATAAGATGGATTGTATCTATTAATAAGTCCATTTCCAGATGAAAGTGTTGATACAGAGATACTTAGAAGTCAAAAAGTGAGGAATTTTGTTGTAATCAAAGTTTAAGTGTTTTCTAAGAGGAACAACACTAGTAAAGCAATGGATGACCACGTTCCCACCTCTGTTTGAGATTTGGTGTTTTATTTCGAGTTTTAAAGTATTGATTCAGAATAACCTAAGTCTTATTAAGATGACATAAAATAAAAATGTCTAGAAAAATGTTATACTGCTGTAGAGGGTTGTAGGTTGCTTTTTAAAAACACAACTGTGACCTAAGAATTTCTATAATTATGGGGAGAGTGACATAGGATTTCTGTTGGCCTGCCCTTTCCTTCCTCATTGCTCTCAGCATCTCTTGACTTATTTTGGCTAATATAACGGACTCTTATTGGAGTGTTGCATACTCAAGCTATGTCTGTTTGACCTCCCAGTTCTCAAGTATGGAGGGACCTTCTAGCCACACTGCTAACTCTGAGATGGAGATCAAAAACGGATAGTTTAATTCCTGCCCCACCCCCCAATCAAGAACAAGAAATGTTTATTTAAAGGGCCATGAGGAAACAAAGGGTAGGAGTGATTGTTAAGCAATAATTCAACTGTCCCTAGTTCCTCTCTAACATACCCTTTGCCTCACCCTGATGTCCCAACCTTTTTCTTTCCTTTGAGTAGTATAAAGTATTTAGCCCCTTCAACAATGTTATTTGTTTGAGAGATATTTATGAATGAGTGTGTGCTGTGTGTGTGTGGTATATGCCCATGTACACACAGGTGCATATGTGTGCACCTGCATGAGGAGGTCAGAGGTCAACATACAATGTCTTTTTTCAATGCTCTTGCCCTTATTTTTTAAAATAGTCTCTCTAATTGAACCTGGAGTTCACTGATTCAGTAAGGTTGGATGACCAATGAGTTTCCAGGAATCTGCCTGGCTCTTCCTCACCCCACCTCCCATCCCCATGGGGCTAGAGTTACAGATGTGTGCTGGAGATCTGAATTCAGGTCCTCATGCTTACAAAGCAATTGCTTGACAGGCTGAGTCATCCCTCCAGCCTCTTATTTGTTTTGCATTTAAGAAACAATGCAGTGGTCAGGATATGCCGGCCCACAGATATTAGTTTATTTAGCTCTCATAATGCTTTTTATTAATTTATTTCTCTTACGTCCCCACTGCAGCTTCCCCTCTCCTCTCCTCCCACTCCTTCCTCTCTTCTTATCCTTCAACCCACTCCTCCTTCCTCCGTATTTGCTCAGAAAGGAGCAGGCCTCCCATGAGCATCAGCAAAGCATCTTGCAACAATTTTATGAGGTCAGTGTTATTTCCAGTGAAATCTGAGCAAACAGAGGCATGGAGGACTGATGGCTAGTATCCCGTAACACCAGTAGTCACAGCCAGGTAGTCTCAGCCTTAAAGGCTGGTCAACAGTGACTTACAAAGGGGCAGGCCAAGAATGTGCTTCAAGGCAAGATTTCCTGAGGGTCTCTAAATCCTTCTCCATTGGTACAGAAACTGGAGAGACCTGTCACTAGATCATCTAGCCCTCAATGTGACTCAAAGTGACAGCTCTTCTTAGTTTCATTTATCAGCTAGGATCCTGAGGCTTAGCTGGTTCAGTACATTCTTGGATATCTAGCTTGTCAGCAATGAAGGGAGCAAAAGCACCTTGGCCTAAGTACTGCCATTTTTAGTCCAGACTCCATTTTACCTGTAGGGTAACATGTAGGCTAGGCAAGCCCTAGGAGAGCTGCGAACTTTCCAATGGCTGACCAACCTCCTCTTTAGACAACAGTCTGCTAGGTCCCTTAGTTCTCTCAAAACATTATGGCTGTTCCTAATAACAGAAAAAAACACACAAATGCATCTGATTGGTTGGACTGAAAAACTCTCATTTTTCAGTTGACAGTGATGGAGCACACAAGGAAAGTCCCTAATCTTTCATCTGATTGTGAAAATCATGTCTGTAACTTGGCAACAAACATTTGTGAATTTAGTTCTTATAAACCCTGCTTCTGGCCCTGTTCAGGGCTGCCAGGAGCAACCAGGCTCGCGAGTCTCTGTTCTGAAGCCCTGATTGATCAGTGACCCGCTTAGGTGGTGACTTATTATTAAAGTCTTCAGAAACCATAAATGTTGTTTCTCTCCTTCCTTGTGGATCATAATGGACTGAGTGTAACAAGCAATAGAGTCTGGGGTGGATCAAGTTTCTTGATCTGCAGTTTGGGGCACTGTTGTTATGTTGTGAGTCCCCATTATGAAGATTCCTGTGGATTTTCTTTTCAAACAGAGCAGATATTCCAGTAGAAGGAAGCTACAATTTGCTGACTGTCCCATCTCATTAATCAGTTTGAACTCTGACCAAGACCCAGAGACCAGTAAAGAGTTCTCTTTGGCCCTCATTTTTAGTTTTGCTGTTGAATTTTCTCTCTTGTTATTTGTTTTATTTCATATTTCTATTGCTAAATAGAGTGATTTACTCACAGCAAGAAAAGGTGTTCATGTTCATTCTCCAGCCCCCACCCCCAAGAAATACTTTAAAAACCATCCCCTGGTTATAGGAGACACATTAGTGATGAAAAGAAAGACTCTTCATTCAAGTAGGCTGTGTTTAGGGAAATGGGGGTGATGATAAATTAATACACATATTTGAGACTTTAAGTAGTGTTGTCTGGCACAAAAAGAAAACACAAGGAGTGGGCGGCTTTAGCATTTGTGCTTGGGTGTCAGAACACAGTCCACCAGTGAAGCTGTGTGAGGGGAATTATTAGTGCTTGTGAGAAAACTCCAAGGAAAGAGAACAAGAGTCTTGTGACCTCCGTCCTCCAAAGCACAGAACTGTTCTTGGAAAGTGCTCGTGCCCCTCCTAGGTGTAGCAAATGGGAGTGGATTTGGTTCCAAAGACCACTACACTTACTGTGGTTACTCAGCCAAGCACAGCTTGTCCTTGTGATTGTATACAGCTGAACCTTACGAACTTTGCCTACAGGATGCCCTTGCTTAAAGACTAAAACATTATCTGAGGCTCTAAAGTTGGCTATTGTATGAGACTTCAGTCCGCCTCGTTTTTAGGCTCCATTCTCCAGGTCCCAATGCTTTTGGAGTGGTGACAGTCAGGAAAGCTCTCTCTGATGGGAGGATGTTAGAAGCAAGACCTACATAAGACAAGGTGTGCGGGAGGGTCTGGCGTGAAAGGGAACGGAGCAGACACATGCGCCAAGGTGAAGCATTCCTGGCCTGTACAGCTGTCAGGGAGAGAGAAAGGGTGGCAGGTGAATGACTGAGGTCTGATCTGCCAGGATCTAGATGATGGTGAAGTCCGTGAAAGGAGACTAAGTGGTTTCACAAGCCCAGAGGACATGGTGTGTGCTCTTCACAGAACCTAAGAAGCACCACAACGAATTTCCCTCTGTCCAGTTCAAGACAGTCTAGCTCATCAAGTTCTCAACCCCAGATGGTTTTCTGACTCTTTTTCTGTTTCTTTATTCTTTTTCAAATGTCTTTCCCCACCATTCCTGTTGTCTCCTTCCAGCGGCAGCTTTGCGCAGCTACTTATTCATGGAATGTGTGTTTGTGGAGTTCACCCACAGGCACAGAAGACATCATCCAGCTAAACACAAGTCGCTGGCTAATCTGTGGCCTAATCTGTCCCTCCGGGAGAAGTACTCCAGCCTAAAGAGAGAGAGGCAGGCTGCCTTTCGCAGAGAGTCTGCCCACAGTGCCCCATCCATGCTGGTGTCGTCCATGATCTCTACTCTAGATTCCCTCTTCTCAGAGCTACCTAAAGGATCACCACAGACTTTTACCATGTGTTGAGTATGAATATGAAATATCTGCCCCTCCTCCGGTCCCCAAACCCCATATGTTAAAGGCTTAGTTTCAATCTGCTGGGTTTGGAGAAGTGATTATATTACAAGGGTTCTAACTTCACCAGTGGGTCAATCCTCTGACAAATTCAAAACCTGATGATGGTATTGGAAAATGAGAGAAACTAGGAGACAGGGTCTAATGAAGAGACATTGATTACTAGAAGTTATCCCCTAGAAAGGGAGACCTTGTTTCCCAACTCATCTGTTCTTTCTCTGATTACTGGGAACCACGAGGAGGAAAGCTAGCCTCTAGCATGCTCCTTGCCGTGATATTCTAACTTGTCTCAGTTCATAGCAGTGGAGATAAGTAGCTATGAACTAAAATCTATGAACTGTGAGTCAAAACAAATCTGTCCTCCTTTGATTCATGTTGCAGCTTCTGTCTCAATGAAATCTGAACACACATCACTCAAACCTCATCAGTGTAGCCTCTCCTGGCCCTTGTCTCTTCTTTGGAAGCATAGTCTGCCTCTCACTCTTCCCATTGGTGGTCAGTTTGCTCTACGGGAGTTTGGAACTGAGACTGGTCAGCTATGATGTAACTGTAGGACACCTCTTGACTTGGACCCCAAGGTTTCCGCAACCATTTGATCTGCTTCATCAACCTCCTGCCAGCTTATAAGACCGCATCTCAAACTTTTTCCACCAAAATAATTGAAACTACCACATAGATGTACCACCCACACATTGTGCTAAGTACTATTTCATACATTATCAAATAGTTACCCACATCTAGAAATGAGGAGATAAGGGTTTCAATAATTTTTCATAATTATACTGATAGGTACAAGTATATCTGAACTTAGAACACGTACCCATTGTTGTCAGATTTCCTAGCCAGTTTGACCCTGATCTCCTTCTTCTTAGCAGCTGGTCTCACCTTCCACATGACTGAAGAGGTGATGCCATCAGAATGATTATCTTTCACTTTATGTTTTCAACACTAAATGTTTACTATGCTGTAAGCATCTTCTGTATGCTGTGATAACATTGTCTTATGAAACAGACGTTATTCCAGTCCATCCTGTAGTCTACTTAATGGAAGGGGTCATCAAGTGAGTACAAACCCACCCAGCTCAAACCCGCATCCCTTCCACCTCCCCCAGCAGGATAATCTGGCTTTCCCTTGGACTGTCTCACATGCTTCCATTCTCAAAGAGCATCAATACACTTCTGTCTTAGGGTTTTTATTGCTGTGAAGAGACATCATGATCATGGCAACTCATATAAATAAAAGGTTTAACTGGAGTAGCTCGCTTACAGTTTCAGAGGTTCAGTCCATTATCATCGTGGTGGGGAGCATGGCAGAGTGGAGGAAGAGTGGTGCTGGAGCTGAGAATACTATATCTTGCAGCCACAGGAAGTCGACTGACTCACTGGGTGGTATTTCAAACATAGGAAACCTCAAGGCCCACCCCTACAGTGACATACTTCCTCCAGCAAAGTCACACTTCCGGAATATTGCCACTCCCTTTGGGGGCTGTTTTCTTTCAAACCACCACATCTTCAAAGACATAAAATTTAAGAGATGTTTTCAGCTTCTGTCCTACTTGAACACTCTGAATCATTGTATCACAGACAATCCCTTTTTGATCATCTTGAGGCTACAGTAGGTTCTCTGTTGATAAGTAGCCATCTGATCTATTTGTTTGCTTTGTTGCTGTTTTTGATAATTCTTCTATTACTGTGGACACTTCTCACAAACTCAGCTCCAGATCTAAGCCTTACAGTTCCTGACTTTTATCTTTCTATATCACTGACCTCAATACTTGGTTTCTCGTTGATTCCTGACATTTCTCAGGGGTCCAGCTACCATGGCCAAATAAAGTATAAAGAAAAAGAGATGGAGAGAGCATCTTTTCTTCTCCTAACAGACATTGGAGGCATATATAATACTTTACTTATATTTTATATTTGGTTGGCCTGAACTCGGTGGCATGATGACACTTCACTAGCAGAGAGCAGGATAATGTAGTCTATTCTTGTGGTCATCTGCCCTTTTAACCATCAAGCGTTCTGCCACTGCAATGAGGGAGAGAACAAATATTGGAAAATAGCAGGTGTAATGAGTCTTTTTCTGTCCTGCCAGTCAGCTCTCAAATAATGACACAGAGACTTTTTATTAATTATGCGAATTTGGCCTATAGCTTAGACTTGTTCCTAACTAGCTTTTATAACTTAAATTAATCCATTTATTTTAATCTGTGTTCTATCACATAGTGTATATCTGTATTCCATCTTGTGCTTCAAGTTTCTTCTTTGTGTCTCCTGGCAACTCCTGTATGCCCAGGTCCTCTTCCTCTTCCTTTTTCTCCCCCAAAATCTCACCTATACCTCCTGCCTAGCTATAGGTTGTTCACCTTTTTACTACATCAATCATAGAAATATATCTTTACACGGTGTGCAAATATCCCACAGCAAGCAGGTTCTATTGCCACTCTCTTCCATCCAACAATATCTCTAGACCATACTTTCTCCTAGCACCCTTCCTTCCAACCTCTTACTTAGGTGGTCTAATCTCATCTCAGAGTCAACAGTTCTAACACTGGCCTTGTCTTTTCCATTGGACATCTTTCCCGCATTTCTGTTTTCTACCTTTAGTTTTTCACTGACACAAACTAGAAGCTACAAACAGCAAAACAAGTGAATTGTACAAGGTGCCTATTTCGTCATTGCCCTTCCTTGCACTATCTCTCAAACTCAGCCCTTCCTGTTCATTCCTATTATAACTCCCTCGGTTCATGCCCAGATGGCTACATTCACCTCTTAAAGTTCTCTCTTGTTTCTTTACAGCATATCTGTTTCCTCTATTACCAAAGCTTCTCCTTCTTTATATACATCATTACTATTTTAAATTACCCCAACACGTTATTTTAATCTTAATCCTCAAAACTTTATTAGATCTCTCTACCTATTAAATAAACTCAAATTAAAGATTTTCCCATATCCCAACCTAATTTTTTCCAGTACTCTCTCCCTTCCTCCCCCATCATGAAAATCTAGACTCAATTAGCATCAAAACTTGTGAACTTGAATTTAGAACCCAAAGACCTGAGACTCCTTTTCTTCCACTACCTAGAGAATTCTGCTCTTTCCAGTATGTTTTTCTAACAGCCATAGTTCAAAGTATTCTTTCTCTTTTTGAGATTTGACTGAAATTACCATTAATGGGTAATTTCACCTGACATTTCCTACTTCATACTGCAAAGGAAAGTTATACACATGTGTATTATTACCCCGACTTGGTATTAATTCCCCTGAGGCTCAAACTTAGGGCCTCACATATGACATGCAAATTTCAACCCCCTTTCAAGACATTTTTGTGCCACAAGTGCTCTCCGAAATTAGATTTTGCTGAGATTCCTTCTGGTAATAGCATAATATTCGAGTCTCTGCAGCATGTAGAAAGATAAATATTGGAGTTGATTGGCAGAAAGATTCTTTCTTTAAAAACTGAAGTATTTTAAGGGCAGATTGAGATCCACCAAATAGAGCATATAAAAGCACCCAGTTGGGCTTTACTTGAATTATCCCATAAATCTGCTTTAAAGCGGAGGAGTCCAATATGGCCTCAGCATCACTGAGCTGTCACAGAGAAGGGCCATGCAATCTTTAAAATACACATACCAATTGGTCAAGATCAACACCAGGAATAATTCACATTAGTTTTACTCTGGCAGTTAACAAAGCGCTTCTGCTCACATTACACCGATTGCTGCTCACTGAGGAGATGGGGAGCCAATGTTACGCTATTCTAGACTACAAAAGGTTTTGTAACTTTCTTGAGCTTGCCCAGTTTGGAAGTAGATGCCCAGTCTGGAGCCTGTCTCATGTGTTTTTCGGCTACATGCTATTGTCTCAAAGCTACCTCTCCCAGAGCAGTTGTGTGCCTTTGAAAGCAGCAGAAAATTCATTTCACACCTATTCAAACTCTGCTTTTTCTCAGCGAGCTCAAGGTTCTTGCAAGCATATCAGCAGTGCAAAAAGCTGCAGTATTTCCCCTGCAGCATCACCTAGCATTGCTCTTCCTGCTTGATTGCTCTTTGATAGCCCACCATCATTTCCTGAATGACTCCTGTGGGGAGTGGAGCGTAGCTGAACACTGACACCACATTCAAACGCTTGTGGTGGCACAACTGCTTTACCACCAAGAAGTTCTCAGCCTTAGCAAATGGCCTCCACATTTCCAGAAGATACTGATAGAGTTGTTGGGGTCCAACTTTGACAGGTTCATATATTCAAAGGTAGGAGCATGTGGATCAGAAATGTCAGACAGAAAAAACAGAGATAAAAAGAAATATACAAAGATCCACAATAGAGTCTAGAGGGCAACCCAGTGAATACTGAATTCCCCGTGTTTATTTTTCAAATGCTTTATATAATCCAATCCAAAAGGAGTGGAGGGGGAGAGAAGGCAAAAGACTACTTTACCATGATACAAAAACAGAGTAACTACCTCTTCAATACCTAAAACATCAAGCATCTATATCCTGAGTTAAGTATTCTGTTGTTTAGGTAGGACATGCAGCAACCACACCATATGCCAAGCATCCTGTAGGTAGCCACACCCTGGTTCAAACCTCCTTGTCATGAAGGAGCAAGAATATAACTGAACTCTCTGACCTTTGGTCAAGGTGGAACAGATCCACATCCATGGGCTCTGACATAGAACATAGCCAGAATTAGATATCCCGTATCTGGTTCATCTCATGCCTAACTTAAACCAGAAGAGGAGAACGGCAGCTCATCCATAGGACCTCCATTCAAAAAAGCCTTGAAACATGTAAGCAATCTGAGACAGGGGTTGGCTATGGCATTTGCAGGACCCAGTGTAGAGAAAATTTGGGGCTCTCTGTTTGAAATGTGTTAAGCATTTGGAAG
This sequence comes from Microtus pennsylvanicus, assembly GCF_037038515.1. Lineage (NCBI taxonomy): Eukaryota > Metazoa > Chordata > Mammalia > Rodentia > Cricetidae > Microtus > Microtus pennsylvanicus. The sequence goes on from NC_134588.1 coordinate 91,679,647, forward strand.
TCACACAGCACCAGAAAACAAGTTCAGAATCCTTTAAGCTTAGCTTCTGGCATGCTACACTTGAGACATAAGCTAGGGTATTCCAGGTGCCCTCTGTGAACCCTACCAGCCCAGTGGGATAATTTACCTGGTGACAATTGATGTTTTGGATTTCTGCAAAGTGTGGCTGCAACAGACAGCATTAGCCTAACTTTATGTTCTCTTCTGTATGTTTTCTTCCTGTCACCCGTTCCGTTTGGCACCCATCATGTTTCCTCTTATATTCTGTGGGTTCCTCGGGACTATAGCAGTATCCTATTATCCCTGTGCTCCTAACAGCATGGATGGGTAGTTAGCACTTAAAACAATGTTGGTAGGTAAGTGTCCCTACTTTCCTCCTGTCCCACCCTTACTTGCTCTAGTGCCCTGAAACATGTTGACTTGGCTTGCCCATCCCAACTAAGTTACCAGTATTTCCTCCTTAGGGCAAACCTTCCACTGACCCAAAAGGAAAGAGGTTCATCTTAGCAGTCCTGGGCTCCTGCAGTAGCTACTGAACTGAGGGGCAAAGGTGGCCATAGTGAGAGCCCCACCATGCTGAGAAATCCTTTCATTTTAGTAACTTGCATTCACAACAGACCCTCTGTATACCAAGCCCTGTGTCAGCTTTAGGGTTAACCTGAATCCACTTATGTGAGAAACATGAATCGACCTTTGGGATCTGCACATAACCAGTTCACATCAAAACAGCCCAGCTAGTCGTTCATGATTCGTGACTGGTCAGTTCCCATGTCATAGACATTATCACATACTTCCCGCCAATCTCAAACACTCCTGATCATTAAAGAAGCCACAGTAACGGGGCTGCTGTATTAAAAGATGTTACTACTGCTTTATAATAGATGCATAAATTCTGAAGACTAGGAGGCATTCAAGGGAAAAAGGGCAGAAACCTTCATTAGATCCAAGATATCAAGTGTGTCCTTTTTCTGATCCTTCTACCCAGTAGTAGAAGAGTTGGGGACAGTTCCTGGAGTATGTGAGTCACTGCTTTGTTTGCTTTTTGTTTTTTACTGTGGTCTTCAAAAATATGTTACATTTTCTCTTTTATCCTTGGAAGATAAATGCAAAGAGTTCTTCCAGGTTCTGACAAAATTATTCCCTAAGTTGATGGTTTTGGGGCTATCTTTTTTGTTCACTTCCATCTTCCCAACCTTTATTGAGCATATGACCCACAATACCTGTTTAACTACTTAACAGAGTGGAGTATTAAAATTCACTCTTGTGTTGGGCTCTCTGGAAGCAGCTTACCAAATAGGCTAAGTTCATTTCTTCATTCATCCATTTATGAATGAACACATGTATTCATTCAGGGACAGTTTTGTTTCAGACAACATCGCAAATATTTAATTAAATTTTGCTTGTCATAGTATATTAGACATACCTAGAGTAAGCTGGGCAGTGGTGTTGTACACCTTTAATTCCAGCACTTGGGAGGCAGAGACGGGTGGATCTCTCTGAGATTAAGGCCAGCCTGGGCTACATAGCTAGTTCAAGGACAGCCAGGACTACACACACACACACACACGCGCGCGCACGCGCGCGCGCGCGCACAGACACACACACACACACACACACACACACACACACACACACACACAGTCTCGAAAAAACAAAACAAAAAAGAAGAAGAAAAACATACCTAGAATGAAAGAAGACATCGTCAAGACACAGGATGAGCAAGTGTCTGAGTAAGTTCCTCAGTGATACTCAAGACAGAGAAGGAACACAAAGAGGTTCAACAGTCTGATGATTACTGTTTTCTATTTATATCCTCAGGGTCTGAAGCAGCAGGAAGAGATGCAGATTCGCGCCTGGTGAATGGAATTCTTGGGGAGTCGGTTACTTTCCCCTTAAATATTCAAGAGCCACAGAAAGTTAAGAACATTGCCTGGACCTCTAAATCATCCGTTGCTTTGATCAAACCAAGACTCCAAGGAGCACCACCAGAAGTTACTGTGACCCAGGCGGCTTATGAAGGACGAATAGATGTCATAGAACAGAACTATGACCTAATCATTAAAAACCTGAAAACAGAAGATGCAGGAACTTACAAAGCAGACATAAATATAGAGAATACCCCCGCTACCACCACAAAACACTACTATCTTCATATTTACCGTAAGTTATGGGAGGACAAAGGGTGAATTTTCCTTTTGCTTTGGAGTTTCTGACCTAAAGCACACCATATTTCTGAGAATGGTTCCCTAACTCTTTTCATACAACTGTATAAGTATGTCAGCACTTCCAAAGGTCTAACTTTAGTGCTAGACAGCACAGACTTCAGCTATATTGTTTTTCCAGCAGAACTTGTCCTTGGATCTTCATTTCCCTTTCTTATAAAATGCCAACAATCATATTATTTAATTTGCAAGAGTTATTATGACAATCTAGTAAGACGCCACCTGCAAAGGGGTCTTTTAAAAGCTTCTTGTTTCAAAATAATTGCAGAATGCATGGGAAAGTGCGAAGACCCACAAAAGGAGGTGCTGTGTGTCCTCCACTTCCCCTGCTCTGTTCCTCTAGATCCAACTCTCAGTCTCATCTCCTGTGCTATGGGACCTCTGGGGTGACCTCTCTCCACTGTCTCCCCGATTCCAAGGAGATGCAATAAGCAGATGCTGGTTGAACTCTCCTCCTGGACATGTGAATACTTACAGAACTGCAGCTGGCTGTGCAAGCGCAGAACAGGAAACTGATGTTAGTGTGGTCTGCAGAGCTTACTTAGGAGGCTCCAGCTGTACCAGCACTTAGTCAGGAATGGAATCCCTTGTGGCCTATAGAATTTAATCATATGTGTAGATATCACAATCAAGGCAGTTAATTCAGTGTAGTATCCCAAGATTATCTCAGCTCAGGAGAGTGGAGAACTGTCAGCCCTGACTCTGGTTTTCTCTACCAAGCAGCTTGTGCAGATAGCATCTCTGTTCCTACTGAGAAAGTGAAATGAGACTGTGGTTTTCACCACGATGTCTACACCAATACCCACCACACACACACACTCACACGCACACAAAGTCTCTCTGAAAATAGGTAAATATGGTCTTTTTCATGGGCTCCAGCTATGTTGGAATAGTGAGGCCTGCTGTGGTAGGGTTGCCTGGCTGCAGTGGAGTCAGATTGCCCTGCCTGTTATTGACTGTGTTTTCATGCTGGTGTCTAGGTATCTGGGATAGGGATGATTATAAGTCTAGGTGTTGATCTAGGGATTTGTCTTCGTTGGGTGGGTGTTTTGCTCCTTAGCTTCTGTTTCCTTTCTGAATTTTCAGAGAGTGTGATGGATATGTGTTATCTAGTAGAAAATTTTCTTTGGACCTGATAGTTGTGGCTACTGAAGGTTTCAGGTAAAATGTGTTTCTGGGTATTGGGAACTGACACTTAGGACCTGGGATGGGATAGGGATCTGAAGGGGTTCACAGGAAAGAGGAAGGGAGATTGTTCAACCAGCACCTGCTTATTTCATCTCTTTGGAATCGGGGGAGACAGTGGAGAGGGGTCACACCAGAGGGTCTGCTATAACTCTGGGGATATGACGGGGGAGGGCTGTATCTAGGGGAACAGAAGGAGAGGGGAAGATCTACAGACAGCCTACGTGCTTCCCTGGCAGAAGTGGTCTGTGGATTAGCTGGGAGTGCCTGCTGGAGTTTGGAGCTAGGATAAAGCAACAGGTGGGGAGAGGGAGGATGGGAGGAAAGGACTGTGGGCTCCACAGAGATGTGGGTGGGTGGGAGGTTAGAAGGAAAGCTGCAGCAGGTGTTCTGCTGCAGAGCCGGCTATGAGACTGGGGTATTGGGTTTGGAGGAGAGGGGGTACTGGTGAAGGTCTTCAGTTGGCTTACCTGTTTCCCTGGCCTGCTCAACTGGTGTGTTTGCAGGGAATGCCTGCTGGTGTTTTCTGGGACTCCTGTAGGAGACTGGGATAGTGGGATGAATTGGGGAAAGGAAGGCTGGAGGAGAAGATAGCAGTCCTCAAAGAAAAAAATTAATAAATCCCTTAAAGAAATCCATTAAATCACAAACAGTGGAAAAAATAAAACTCTTCAAGACCTGAAAATAGAAATAGGATCAATAAAGAAAACCCAAACTAGGGAATTCTGGAAATGAAAAATTTAGGAATTTGAACAAGAAATACAGAGGCAAATTTCACCAACAAAATATGAGAAATGGAAGGGAAAAATACCAGGCACTGAAGATATAGTAGAAAAAATGAATACATCAGTCAAAGAAAATGTTAGATTGAAAACATTCTTGTCAGAGAAAGGGTAAGAAAGCTGCTTTTGCAGTGGTATTGATGACTGTGGGCTCACAGTTGAGAAAGAGGGACACAGAAGGCTTCTGTGACAAGCCCTACCCCCCTCCACCCTCCAAAAAATGTAACAGCCTAGACAGGGAACCATTGAAGAGAGTGCTAAAAATTGTGATAAGGCTGCTGAAGTGTAGTTCTCCACAACTGGCGGCTTCTGGTGGGGATGGAGAAGGACTCGATTTTCTTTAAGTGGCTAGCTACTGGAAGTTTGACTGTGGGCAGCACAAGTTGGACTTTGCTTCTTCTCCTCCTCCTCTTCATTCTCCTCTTCCCTCTCCTTCTCTTTTTTTTAGGGGAGGGGGACACGAGGGGAGGCGAACCTGAGAGGACTGGAAAGTGTGATTGGGGTGAAAATATTATGTTGGAAAAGGTACAGGGAATTTTGGACATTAAGAATGGTAGGAGCCGGGCGGTGGTGGCGCACGCCTTTAATCCCAGCACTCGGGAGGCAGAGGCAGGCAGATCTCTGTGAGTTCGAGACCAGCCTGGTCTACAGAGCTAGTTCCAGGACAGGCTCCAAAACCACAGAGAAACCCTGTCTCGAAAAACCAAAAAAAAAAAAAAAAAAAAAAAAAAAAAAAAAAAAAAAAAAAAAAAAAGAATGGTAGGAATACAGGAAGGAAAAGACTCTCAGCTCAAAGACCCAGAAAATATTTTCAACAAAATCATAGAAGACAATTTTCCTGACCTAAAGAAGCTTACAAAACACCAAATAGATTGGGCCAGAAAAAAAGTCTCTTCAGCACCTAATGATAAAAACATGAAATGTACAGAACAAAGAAAGAATATTAAAAGCCTTAAGGGTAAAAGGCCAAAGTAGCACATAAAGGCAAACCTGTTAAAATCATACCAAGCTTCTCAGTTGAGATGCTAAAAGCCAAAAGGTCCTAGACAGATGTGGTGTAGACTCTAAAAGACCATTGATGTCATCCCAGACTACTATAACCAGCAAAAGTTTTAATCACCATAATGGATAAAATAAGATAGTCCATGATAAAGCTAAATTTAAGCAATATCTATCTGCAGATCCAGCCCTATAGAAGATGCTAGAAGGAAAACTTCAACCTAAAGAGGTAAACTACACCCATAAAAACACAAAGAATAAATAATCTTAGAGCAGCAAAATCAAAAGGGAAGCACACATGCACACACACATCCACACACACACACACACCACTACTACCAACAGCAACAATAACTGACAGGAATCAACAATCATTGACATTTCTCAATATCAATGTTCTCAATTACCCAATAAAAAGACATAGACTAACAGAATGGATGTGAAAACAGGATCTATCCTTCTGTTGCATCCAAGAAACACAACTCAACATCAAAGTAGACATTATCTCTGAGTAAAGGGATGGAAAAAGGTATTCGAAGCAGATGGACCTAAGAAACAAGCTGGTGTAGCCATTTTGGTATCTGAAAAAAATAGACTTCAAACTAAAACTAATCAAAAGAGAAGGGAAGGACACCACATACTCATCAAAGGAAAAAATCCAGCAAGAGGACATTGCAATTGTTAACATCTATGCCCAAACATAAGGGTACCCATGTTTGTGAAGAAACACTACTACAGCTTAAATCGCATATTGACCCTCACACATTGATAATGGGAGACCTCAATATCCAACTCTCACTAATAGACGGGTCATCCAGACAAAAACTAATCAGAGAAATGCTGGAGCTAACTGATGCTATAAACCAAAGGGATCTAACAGATATTTACAGAACATTTCACCCAAACACAAAAGAATATACCTTCTTCTCTGCACCTCATGGAACATTCTCCAAAATTGACCACATACTCAGACACAAAGAAAGTCCCAATAGATACAAGAAAATTAAAATAACCCCATGCAGCCTATCAGGCCAGCACAGATTACAGCTGGTTATCAACAGGAACAGAAAGCTTACAAACTCATGGAAGCTGAACAACTCTCTATTGAATGGGAAATGGGTCAAGACAGAAATTAAAGATACTCTAGAATTTAAAGAAAATGAATACACACTAAAACAAGATTTTTATATCTAGTTTTATGAGTATAATATCTTTTATTGAGAGACAATATTCAGTAACATGAAGATGGGAATCTCCTTGATAGAAATTGAATCTTCACAGTTAGAACTATTCTAGAACTACTGAATGCTCTGTGACATCCTGTGCGCATGAGCTGGAGAACATTGTGATAAGTTTTTACTAACATCACTATTTCAGCACAAATATTTTGGGAAAGTTAATGAAAAAATGAAATGTTAAATGATATTTTGGCAAGTTTTGATCAGGAAAGATTTCAATTTTTTCCTGTTAATAATGAAGCTACATCATTCAGCAGTAAGAATGTTTGTATGGCAAGCCAGCGAGCTGAGTTTCCCATGAAACATCTAACAGTATGCAGTCTCATTAGCAATCCATGTGTCAAGCCACATGTCTCAAATTTGGGTTCTGAAAATTTCTAAGTTGCCACAAGTGTTTTCCCAGGCAAAATGAAACCCTTTCAAATGAAAGTAGTTAGGACCTTACATAACACAATGTGGTGCTTTATTATAATTCTCGTTGTTGTTGTCATTATTATAATTACTATTACGTTTTTTGGTGTTTGTTATTGAAATTACAGCAATACTGTATCATAAATGTGCAGGATGACTATTCCAGTTATCACAAGGTCCAAAAGAGAAAGTATTATTTTCCTGTTAATGACATGTAGTCCCTTTGTTCTAATAGATACAAGGTACCTAGAGGTAGTATATAGAGTAAATATTGTTCCATTAGTCCACTTCCTGCAACTTCCATTATCTGAGGAAATGTTCATAACAATTTTGTTTACAAGTCTTTGTTCTAGCCACTAACAGCAGGCATTCATACTACTGGGCTGATTTTGCTTACATCTACAAAAGAAATGTTACATGATACTCAGGCCTCACTTTCCCTTCCATCATACATCTTCAAGGAATGTCAATAAACTCACTTTGGTATGGCAAAAAAAAATTTAAAAAAGAATACACAGCATACCCAAACTTGGGACACAATGAAAGCAGGTATAAGAGGCAAGTTCATAACACTAAGTGGCTACATTAAAAAACAAAAAAAAAAACTGGAACGATCTCATACTAGCAACTTAGTAGCACACCTAAAAGTTCTAGAACTAAAAGTAATCACACATAAAAGGAGTATTTGGCAAGAAACGATCAAACTCAGGCTGAAATCAACAAAATAAAAACAAAGAGAACAATACGAAAAGTCAATGAATCAAACGGTTCTTTGAAAAAAAAAAAAGCTAACAAGACAGACAAGCACTTACCCAAAATAGCTAAAAGGCAGATCGAGAATATCCAAATTAACAAAATCACAAATGAAAATGGGGAGCACAACAGATACCTAGGAAACCCAGAAAATCCTAAGTATATACTTTTAGAACCTGTGTTTTACTAAATTGAAAGATATAAATTAAATGGATAGTTTTTGTGGTGGATACCACTTACCAAAATTAAACCAAGATCAGATAAGAAATTTAAACAGATAAGCAAAGTTAAATCCCCAAAGAAATAGTAGTCACATCTAATCCAACAAGGCCACACCTCCTAATCCTTCTATCATTTCAGTTTCATTCCCTGGTGACTAAACATTTAAACATATAAGTCAGTGGGAGCCATTTTCATGCAAACCACCACACCTTTAATGCTCATAATTTTCATAATCAGTCTTTTTTGTTTTGTTTTGTTTTTGAATGGTTTTAGTAAGTATCCCACACTGGCGTCAAATTTATACATAACCTCCCACGTCACACTCCCAAATGCAAGGATTATAGGCATTTATCCACATGCCTAAATATAAGTAACTTCTTCACTGAGGCAAAAAACAATGTTTTACAGATATTAGATCAATATAATATTTTGTTATTAACAATGTAATGGCTACAAACATGATATGCTTTTAAGTTTCATCTATTTTAGTAACCTTTCATCCATTGCTTTCTCAAGCACATCAATGACAAAAGAATAAATCAAACCCAAAGTTACAACATTTCCAAATTTTTGAGGTTTAAGAACTTCTCCCTCTACTCCTCCCAGTTCCTCTCTACCACCCCTCCCTTCCTTTCTTAGAATGTATCATATGAGAAAAGAAACTATTTTCAAATAAAAGGAAAAGTGAAAAATTAGGTATGCAAATATATATCAACAAATAATGAAAAATAGGCCATGAACTTAAAAAAGGAGGGGTATATGTTAAGGTTTGGAGGGAGGAAAGGGAAGGAAGGAAGGAATGGTATAATTATATCATAATCTCAAAAAGCAAAGAAAAAAGTTCTTGTTAAATGCGTAATGGGAGTGACATAAAAAAATAACTATAGGAAAAACATTTTTAAAAAACCTTCTGTGGCTTATTTTGAGACCTATAGGGTTGAAAGGATATGCTTGCTGGTATGTCCTTACAAAGCATGGATGCAATGTGTGTAACTCACCGCCAGCACACAGACTACAATAAAATACCAAAAATAATTTAAAAACAATTTTAGTATAATTTCTTTGTTGTCATAACTCAATTTTAATGCTGTGATTAACATCTATCATACAAATTCCTGAAAAGTTAACAATTGGTTCTCAGAAGGTTATAGATGTTGGTTTCAGCTCACTATATGCTAGTATATTTTCTCCTCACAGGTCGGCTTGGAAAACCAACAATTACACAGAGTTTAATAACATTTGTGAACAATTCTTGTAATGTCACACTGACCTGCTCTGTGGAGAAAGACGAAGAAAATGTCACCTACAGTTGGAGTCCCTTTGGAGAGAGAAGCAACGTCCTTCAAATCTTCCAGTCCCCTGTGAATCAAAAACTGAATTACACATGTACTGTCCAGAACCCTGTCAGCAACAGCTCCAACTCCGTCACTGCCCAGGAACTCTGCACAGGTAACCAGCTCCATCCGTCTCTTCTGCAAAGTCTCAGAAATCACTCTGAAGAGCGTCAAGGCTTAACCTTTGACTAATCATCACATGCATGTGCCTCCTCCATGCTGACACTAGCCTGGGTGTATCTTCACCCAAGTAGCCTACTGGGACAAAGACCAAAGCCCTCTAGGAAGTGCTAAGCATTCCCGGGTGTTTTAAGGAGCCCCTGGTTGACTCTCTGATTCAGACCGTAAATTGAAGAGCTTTGGCAGTCTCTGAAGGACATCCCATTTTGACAATGGTCATGAAAGTAGACAAACCTGCACAGAATCTTTGCCCTGTCTCCTGATAGCCAAGACTCACAACAATTTCTCTTTCCAGACATTTCAAGCTTCCACCTCCGCCATGCTGTGTTGCCAAGTGGACTGGCTGTTGCTCTCCCTCTGCTTGTTCTCATTCCATTTTCAGTGTTTCTATTCTATTTTTACAAGAGAAGGCACGATGGGACTGACCTGGAAGGTAAAATGTGAGAATGGGCTTTCTTTCTCCCCAGGAGTGAGTTCGTTTATTTAGCCAGGATGGAGTGGAGCGTATCATTTTGGGAACCATAGTGGTAAAGCCAAAGGAGCATTTGCTAGTCTTGTTTCTACTAGAGCTGCTTCAGAGCTGATGGGGATGACAAGGGTCTCTGGTTGGGGTTTCTGATCTGCCATAGGGTTGTAGAACCATAAGGCTAAAAGGACATAAGTAGTATTTTAGAGAAGGAGGTGGCAAGAAGTTAAAGGACAAAACTCATTGGCTGAGAAGCCATCATAGTGGAGTCAGGCGCCAACACGGATAGTAATGGTTGAGACAATGCCTTGTAGAGGTTAAAGGCTTCTAATCTGAAGGATATCAATTATGCCAGAAGGCTAAGTAAACAAGGGCCCGAAAGAATGAGAGTTCTTTTGTGAACTGACCCATGAGGGGTAATAACTGGGAAATTCAGCTGCACGTGCTCTTCTAAAGGAATCCATCCCTCAGAGGCTGGTTTGCTTTATCTAGTTGATCTGTACATATACATATGTATGTGTGTATATGTTATAGATAGATGTATAGATATATAGATACAGATCCTCCTGGTTATTAAAGACCTGGAGGACTGTGTCTCATAAAGTGAAGAAAGGAGCCTGGGATCCCTCGTCTAGTTTTTGAAGGTTTTATCTAATATCCAGAGAGGCTTGGTGCACATATGCATCCAAAGGGTGCAAAGGGGGCTGGAGAGATGGCTCAGTGGTTAAGAGCATTGCCTGCTCTTCCAAAGGTCCTGAGTTCAATTCCCAGCAACCACATGGTGGCTCACAACCATCTGTAAAGAGGTCTGGAGCCCTCTTCTGGCTTTCAGGCATACAGGCAGAATATTGTATACATAATAAATAAATAAATAAATAAATATTTTTTTAAAAAAACAAATGGTGCAAAGGTATCCATTAGCCACATTGTGAAGGGAAGAATGTTCTCTGAAGAGAGGATGACTTTTCATTCTTCCCTGGATTCCCTATATGAAGCTCTTAAGATTGTGTAAGGGGGAAAGACTTGGGTAAGGAAAGATGGTGGTCGGAGAGAACTCCACGTGTAGAGAGGAAGGAGTGAGGGGAGGAAGCAGAGTTGCTAGACGGAGTGGCTAGTGAGCAGGGACTCGAGTGCAACAAAGGAAAGGTGATCAAAGATGTCGCCTGTGGTTGATTGTTGGAGCGTGGTCCAGGAATGGAGTCATGTGAGAACTCTCAGTGCTTGGGAGAAAACTTCGAGGAAACAAGAGCCTTGTGACCCCAGTTTCTTCGGTTGTTGGAATGTGTTCCTGTGCTCCTCCCCGGAGTGGGGATTGGAGGGAGTTCACTTCAGGACATTCATCACAACTGGTTGTTGTTATTTGTTTATTTGCCTCTGTGGAAAACGTGTTCTTGCCACATGCGGCTTGCCCTTGGGACTGTACACTTTACTCGGGTGACTTTTCTTAACCCTCAGAGTACAAACTGTCTGGTGCTCTGAATAAAGCTGGCTGTTGCTTGAGACTTTAATCTACCTCATTTTTAGGCTTCATGCTCCCAAGTCCCACACCTTTAGAGGGGTGTACGGATGGCTTTAAAGGAGACGGACTAGTGTGAGACAATCTAGGAAGACACATCCAACATCCCTCTTGCAGCTTGAGGACTATGATGAGGCCATGAAGCTTAAATATAGGAGATCTATGTCCTTACCTAAATTATGACAAAAGAGATTGAATTTGAATACCCAGTTTTACAGCAGTGTTCCATGAGGTGACAAGCATTCTTGACCTGAGAGTGGATATTAAGGGTCGAGTTTTATTGCAAAGTAAAACTAGGGGAGGTATTTTTCTTTTGATAATCTGTGATTCAAATTTGAACCACTTCTTCAGAATACATCCCAGGGCTAAGTCAGAGGGAATAATGGGCATGAGACCCATCGTGTGGGTCCTACTAGAGGTGAAGTTTTTATTCAGAATGGACCATTTGAGGGAGCAACAGAACCCTAGTGTCAAGGACAATACCTGACTGTGCTGCACTATCTCCATGGAGATGTGCTTGTAAGCTAAGGTGTCGCTTGAGAACAGAGGCTCTCAGACTGGAGAGATAATGGCTTGGTCGGTCGTTAAAAAAACTAGGCTTACAACCAAAAATATAAGAGACCAGAGACTCTCCTGGTGAATGGAGACTAAATTTGGTTTCACTCAACAGTCAAATCTCTCCAGCTGGTGAAATCAAAGCAACCCTGAAGGTAAAATTTTACAGTGTCATACTTGCTGTAGATTGGTCAGAAGGGAAAGGAGAGGACTCACCATCCAGGAGAAACCTAGGTGACTTATGGACCTTTGGGATTAGGAAGTATTGCCAGGAGCCAGAAATTGTCGGCAAAAGCACCATCAACCACTCGCTCTGCTCCCACCTACTCTAGCAAGCAACAGCAAGGCTTGAATGGGGGAAAGGAGTGAGAGAGGAGAGGATAATAGACTAAGCCCTCACAATACGTGCACATTGCCCTGGACAAGCGCTGCTGCCAACTGAACTGCGCTACACCTTGAGAACAAAGTGGCCCTTCATTCTTACAAACTATAACGGGGGGGGGGGGGGGGACTGTTCTTTTTTTCCTTTCCTCGAGTCCTACCAAAGTAGACCCTTGATGTATTAGTTACTTTTCTCATTACTGTGACAAAATACACGGAATTCCATCTTGACTATTATTTGACCAGTTATTTTAGCTCTCTAAGATTCCATTTCCTCAGCTGTACGATAGCCATAATAATGGGGTTTACTGCATATACTTATTAAGGAGATTACACACATGTAATAGTCAGCCCAGCCCCTGGTACTAGGTAAATATTAGTTCCTGCGGGTATAATTGGCAGGCCTGAGAATGGTATAGAGGAGGCATTCTAAGGGAAAGGCTTTATGACATGCATCATAACTCAATCAGATTTACAAAAGGGAATGTCATCATCCCTCAGGCTTGATCTCCACGTTTACTCAAAGAAACATCTTTCTTCTTCTCACAGCCGAGAGAGTAAGGAGAGACAGAGATAGAGAGACAGAGACAGAGAAATGGGGACAGACTTTTTTTGCACCCACGAATAAAACTGAGAGCGCTTTGTCCAGCTCCCTTACTGAGTCTGGGGCAGAAACCAGACTAGCTCTGAACTACTGAGCCCTGGGGTAATCTCAGATCTGACCCATCATTTGTACCTATTTTGGTGTCCTGTAATAAGAAGGCACAAAATCCTGGCTATCTCTTTTCAACTTGACCCTAAAACACTGTGTTGATACTAAACAAAAAGATTAATGCCTCATCTAGCTCAGAAATTCTTAAAAAAATAAGGCTCTTTGTACCCTTCCTTTGTTTCTCTGGGGCCTCCCATGGAGCCTGGCACAAAAAAAAAAGCTTAATAGATGCTTAACTATCTCATGAATGCTTGTGGTTATAGTCGGCTATGCACCAGGATAATAAAGCACCGAGTATAATTAGAATCAGTCAGGTTAAACAACTGAGACCCTGACGTGGAAAGTCCACTAGCCATGCATGATCATCAATGCCAGAGCTACCTTTGAATTACATACAGGGCTGGGAAGAGTCTCTTTAGGCTAAACTGGACTTCAGGAATAAAAAAGAATTCCCACTGGGATTTTGGTGCAATTTGAATGAGATATGTTCTATCACACATGTAATCCTTGGGATGAAAAGACCATCTGGTCCAAGCACCCTTCTCTGTAGGGTGGGGGCCATTTAACCTCTGGGTTTTATTTCTTTGCCACAGAAAGATAAAATAAGACTAAACAGTCTCTAAAACCCTGTCTGCCTTTCACAGACTATTGTTCTATGTTTATTTGTGGCAGGTGATGTCTCAAAGGAAACAGCATACTCTGAAGTTTCAAGAAATGCTCATCCCATGGAGTCCAGAATCTATGATGAAATCCCTGAGGCCAAGGTGAGCTGATGCTACTCATGAATGCATCCTACCACTACCTGCAGAATAGGAGTCTTGGGCAACAATTGCCTGCTGTTTGCCATTGCATAGAAAGAAGCTACAGCCAAGAATCTGGAGGAACCAGCCAAGAGACACTATGCTAAGGCAATGATGCCATGGATCTCCCCATGAAAGCAAGCATAATTCATTCTCTCCTCATGGCAGCTTCCATGGTATAAAACCCTGAGCTTCACATGAAGGAGTAGCCATGGCTTAGATGTGATCTGTTTCTAAGAAGCTCTCTCTGATGGGATTAAACAACGAAGGAGTCCTTATCGTGAGACAAAGGATGCTGTTGGGTTCCGACAGGGCAAAGTCATTGCTAAGATTGTTCCAAGGATGTATAACTAAAGATGAACACCCTGGAACTGCACTAGCTGGTCTATCCGAAGCTTGATTTCTCAGACTCTTTATTCCCTCTGACCCACACCTTTTGCCTTTTGTCTGCCTGCCTGTGCCTCGCCTCCACAAAGATCACCTTCAGTGCCTCCACAAGCCTGTTCCCTTGGAGTCTGCCAAGGACCAAAGAGAAACACTCGGGCCTCTCTGGTTAGTCTATCCCTCCGCTTGAACTGCCAGGGATAAGAATAGAGATTCACATAACTCACAGAAAGCTAAACTCTCAACTGAGCAAGACTCAGTCTAAACCACACAGAATCCTCCTCTTGGCTCTTGGAGGGTTTTTTGCTACAAAGCTGTACCCATCTGCCACCCATCATCCTTATCTCTACCTTAACCTGATCCAAAGTTGGATGGAACAAGAGCTGATGCCAGAAAAGGAGGCTACCCAGTAAAGTGGGACCAGAAATGGGTGATGGAGAGAGTAGAATTGGGAAGGGGGACTCTTAAGGACTGTCTTCTGCATTCTCACTGAGAGGGAAAACATCTCTTTTCCAGATGCTGCCACGCAAGGAAGAGCCAATGAGCACCACTTACTCCTCAGTGCAGCCTTCTGAGAAGGTAAATCCTGTAAAGGAGGCTACTCAGTAAAGTGGGACCAGAAATGGGTGATGGAGAAAGTAGAATTGAGAAGGGGGACTCTTAAGGACTGTCTTCTGCATTCTCACTGAGGGGGAAAACACCTCTTTTCCAGGTGCTGCCACGCAAGGAAGAGCCAATGAGCACCATTTACTCCTCAGTGCAGCCTTCTGAGAAGGTAAATCCTGTATGGCTTTTTAACTCTCTTTTCCCACTTGTTCTGCCTACCCTGGTGAATCCCATCTGCTAATATTTGACTGCAAGCTCAAGTCTTCTCGAGCCAATGGGAAAGTTGCTCCTAGCATCCTAAGTACTAGGTCACACGAGACATTAGCAGTGATGAGATGCCGGCAGTTCCTTGTCTTTATGTGGAGGTGAAAATGGAATCACTGGAGAACGGAAAGAACTAAGGCTGAACTGGGAACAAATAATGCAGCCTGGGTGTTGCTTGAAGCCTAACAATCAAAACCAATGGCAAATACCCCTATTCCCTTCTACTTATCTTTTCTGGGTTAAGAAGTTCCCAAATGGGGTGACTGGAGCTATAGTGACATTTCATTTGTATTTTAGTAAATGAAGCTTGCTTGAAGATCAGAGAGTAAAACAGCCACCCTGTTTTACAGTCATACAGACCAGGCAATGGTGGCACACACCTTTAATCCCAGTAGCCACACTAGTTAGCCATAGAAGCTGGGTGGAAGTGGTACACACCCTTAACCCCAGCATGAGAGAGGAATAAAAGGCAGGAGGAGACAGCTCTGAGGATTCGTGAAGGCAGGATCACCATTTCTGCCTGAGATAGAGGAAAGAACCAGTGACCGGCTGCTTTTTTTTTTCTGATCTTCAGGTTGAACCCCAATATCTGTCTCTGGGTTTTTATTATTCGAGCTACGTAGAGCAAAGGGAAAGGGCTCACCAAAGGAAATAGCCTGGCCATCCCCATTTCCCTAAGTACTGGCAAAATCTAAGACATCACCCTGTGCCATTTTCTTAACTACCTCTTGGGACTGGACTGAGCCAGCCACGTCTTTCAGCTAACATGTTTTCATATTTCCCTCTCTTGCACAGGTGTGGAAAAACAACACGAAGGATGACAGACTCCCCAAGACTTTGGGTAATGAAATTCTCGTCTAGGTGAGCAGATAGCATCCTCCCACCAGGAACTGAAGTTACAAGCAGCAATAGGACAGATGTCCTGGAGACCAAGACTTTCTCTGGCTGTCCCATACCATGGCATTCCAACTCACCACCTCCACACACCCAGCCAGAGCAGGAAACCTTCTGTTATTGGACATTACTTGTACCCAAACGGACTTATGGACACTTGTCCTTACTTATCAAATCCTTTCTATGCAAGAAGCAAGACAGAGTCCCTAACATGGTACCTCCCAAACTTCTCCCCATCACAGAAGATAGAAGAGTTATTTTATGGCACACTGGATGAAATCATCAAGGTCGCTCACATTTAAACTAGACTGAAGATAGCTGGGATTGTCAGCTCTAGCTGCAGCATCACTGCCCGACAGCTGTGGGAAGATACCAGTCAATATTGTGGACACTTGGATGTTCTCTGCAGACTCAACATGCATAAGGAAACCTGATGCACGGCCTCCACAGTTGCTACAGTACCTTAAGCAACTTAGGAGAGGCATGCTTGGAGTATAAGTAACCCCTCACTTGAACGCATGGCAGGGCAAGCCAAGTATAGGCTACCCCTACTCATTCCTCAATTCAGGAGCAATCATGCAGGACACAGCTGCTGGATTGTGGCCCTCAGCCAGGCTGATACATTCTCTAGAGTACAGACTAGACTGATGGAGATCTTCAGAAGCCTCATAAGATTTCCTGTCTGGCCAGGCTTTCCTTCCCTGTTTATTACTTCAGACAGCCTCAGCAAGGAGACACCATGCCCAAGAGCCTCACTCTCCAAAAAGAATTGGCCAGCTCCATTTCTGACACCCTGAAGGAAGTGGGTGCAACCAAACCATCAAACCAAGAGATCTTGAGGACTGCAGAGTCATCACATAAGAGGGAACCTGGGAGATGACATTGCAGATGGTGAAACTGGCTTCACCCCGGATGCTGTTTCAGCCAGCACAGACAGGCACAGGGTTCAAGCTAAGGAAGACTTCCTTCACCCCAGCACCCCCCCCACACACACACAAGCTCAAAACCAGCTGCCAGTCATGAGGAAGAATTTCCATCTGGACAGGGCAGCATGTGATCATTTGAGGCCATGGCTATCTTTTGGGTCAACCATCCTTACCAGCTGAATCTCAAATGCCCATGAATACCAGACTCCACAGTAGGAATGAGCTGTATTTGGGTACAACAAAATTGTGTGTCCCACAAAGGTCCTGGGCACATTTGAAAGTGTGAGAGGTACTACTAACTTGTCTTCTGAAAAGGCTAAACTGAGTTTTGTTTTCAGTAAGTGTGCTGGTGTCCTTATACCCTCGCTCTGCCTATCTGACAGGTGAAATTTTTCTCCCATATGCCCCAAAACTTACTGTTGATTGTATTCATTCTCTTTTGAAAATTTGTTGATATCTGTCAGGTCCCAAAGAAACCTGGAACAAATAAATAACTGAGTTGCCTGTTAGCATACCAAAGAGCATGCTGGCCAGGTTCACTCAGCCTGTGGCTCCTCTCTGCTCTTCCCACCCCACCCCCTAGCCTAACCCTCTCCAGCCCAGGGGCTTCACTTCCCTTCCCAGCCTCTGATTCCTCTCTCTCTCTCTCTCTCTCTCTCTCTCTCTCTCTCTCTCTCTCTCTCTGTGTGTGTGTGTGTGTGTGTGTGTGTGTGTGTGTGTGTGTTTGAGTCTTCCTTCTCTCCTGGCCTCTTGGCCCTCCTCTCTCCTCTCTTCCTCTCTCACTCTACCCCCTACCCCCTCTTTCTCTCCTTTCATGGTGTGGTCTATTCTGCTGACTTTGTTCAATCTGCCACTTTCTCTCTGCTCTGGAATCCTTCAGATGCCCCTGGCTGTACACTCCCTCATGTCTACAATAAAACCTTATCTCCAACCATACCTAGGAGCAGTCAGTGTCCTCATTTTCATTCAATACCTTCTGTTCATTTCCCTATCGGTTTGTTTACAAAGGCTTTCCTGAATAACCTAAATGCCCCTAGACTTAAGAATAAATAAAGATGTGGTACCAAGGATGGCCCCAGCTAAGACCCTAAGCAATAGAGGAGAGAGTACCCGAACTGGCCTTGCCCTGTAGTCAGAGTGATGAATATCTTAAATATCACCACAGAACCTTTGTCCAGTCACTGATGGAAACAGAGGCAGAGACCCACATTGGCACACTGGACTGAGCTCCCAAAGTTCAGTTGAAGAGTGGAAAGAATGAGAATATGAGCAAAGTGGTCAAGACCATAATGGGTTCACCCACTGAAACAGTCTACCTGAGCTAATGGGAGCTCACCAACTCCAGCCAGACTGTGAAGGAACAAGCATAGGGCCAAACTAGTCCCTCTGAATGTGGTTAACAGTTGCATGGCTGGGGCAAACTGAAGGGCCACTGGCAGTGACACCAAGATTTATCCCTACTGCTTGTACTGGTTTTGGGGAACTTATTCTCTTTGGGCGGATGCCTTGCTCAGCCTAGATATAGGAGGGAGGGCCTTGAACCTTTCCCAAAGCAATGTGCCTTGCCTTCTCTGAGGAGTGAGTGGGAGGTGGGGGGGTGGAGGAAATGGGAGGAGAGGAGGGAGTGGGAACTTGGATTGGGTATGTATAATGAAATTTAAGAATTTAAGTAATTTTTTATAATAAAAATTTAAAAAAAAAGAAAATCACTCATACACCAACCATTCAGGGAAAATGACTCTTGTTGACATTTGATGCAAGTTCTTTTATGTACAAGAAGGTGTACTATTTTTTAATTAGCAATGTATTTTAAGTATTTTCTGCGTATTAAGTTTTATCCTAAAACTTGACTATGAATCGCTCGGTTGTGTCTATACACTGTAATAAATTGATCTATTTCCATTTTTGGACTTCAAAAAAAACAAAAAAGAAGATGTGGTATATTTACACAATGAAGAACTACACTGTGAAAAAAAGAATGATGTCTTGAAATTCGCGGGCAAATGGATAGGTCTAGAAAAGATCATATTGAATGAGGTAACCCAGAACCAGAAAGACAAATATAATATAAATTCTCTCATAAGTGGCTTTTAGACATAAAGCAAAGATAAACCAGCCTACAATTCACAACCCCAGAGAACCTAGACAACAAAGAGGACCCTAAGAGAGACATACATGAATCTAATCTACATGGGAAGTAGAAAAAGACAAGATCTCCTGAGTAAATTGGGAGCATGGGGACCATGGAAGAAAGTAGAAGGGGAGAAAAATATATAGCTCAATAAAAACAAAGGCTTTCCTGATAAGAATTCTCAGTATATGGAGGAGACAGCATTCAGAATGCTTGAAATTTTCAAAGAACAAATTTAATAAAGCTCTAAAAAGGAAGAAGAAAGGAAATTGTGTGTTCTCGTGAATGGATCCCTAGAGTGTTCTAGCACCAATTACTATTTCCAGGGCTGCAAGACTGAAACTATAAGATGAGCATTATATCTTGCCCTTATCTAGCTAAAGAGACAATTCCAGAACTGACACTAACTGCATCTAAGTCCTAAACTGTGCCATGAGCTAGGACAGAAAAGATCTAGTGGAGGTACAAGGCTAAGGCCAGACCTCAACACAGTAGGGAACGAGATTAAAAAAAAAAAAAAGGCAGGAGATAGGGGGACTCCAAGTGAGGGAAGCAGGAAAACTAACCAGAGGTCTGCCCTGTGGGATGCATTCTGGGAACCTCCTCAGGTACATCACACATGTTCCCAAGCTCATTGCTCATTGCTAACACACTGCCTCAGGCAGGATGTACGCCCCTACCCCTGTCTGTTTATGTGTCCTCCAAGTCCCACCTCAAATGGTACCCTACCTCCTCTAGGAAGCTTTCCCTGGTATAAGCAGCTAAAATTTTGTACTTTTTCTCCCCCTGTTGGCCCTTTTTTTTTACTTTAACTTATTTCATTTTGACTTACAGAAGTAATTATTTTCCTCTGTGTGTCTGACACAATTTTTTTAAAAAAAATCTGTTACTTTTATTTATTACTTAATTTCCATCTGCATTTGCCACAACCCAACATAACACACTATAGCCTGTGTGAGAGCAATAAATGCTGTGAAATCTCAGGGAGGAGTCAGTTCAGAAGGCACGTGCTGGAAGCAGAGATCGATAGAAGCCAAGAGGCACAGGGAACCAATTGATACCACACATTAGTCATAAAGATGCAGACATCAGCTATTGCCTTAGTGGAAGGGCATTTGGAGAGAAAAGACTCTCTGACCGGCCAACAAAGAGGCCAGCTAAAGCCAAGTGTGGTGATGAATGCCTATAATCCCAGCACTGAGGAGGCAAAGGCACCTTCAGCTATACAACCAGTCCAAGGCCGGCCTGGGCTAATGAGACATCCGTCTAAAAACAAAAACAAACACCACTTTTATTTTCGCGGGAACATGGCCTCCACACTAGATCAGTTGAAGTGCTGAGCCATGAAGAGGCAGTGCCCTGAAGACGTATACATAGAAAGGAATAAAGACACTTGGTCATAAAGGATGGAGACAAGTCAGTTACACTTAACAGAGTTTCTCAAAATCACTCCTCAGCCTACAGTCTGGACAGACCTCCTTCTCTAATTCGCCTCTTCCTTCCCCTGATGAGCTCACTCAGGTTTGCAGCTTCTTAAAGCTCTGGTGTGTAGTTCTAAATCTAAAGGACCAGAGGCGAGAGTTCTCCAGGCATTCTACAAGACCAGTTTTGTTTGAAGTGTGTTAATTCTTTAGGTAGCCTTTGGACTCAGGACCAGCCTACATTTGTTTCTTTTTTAGGAATCTTGTGATTTATGAAAATATAAGCTATTCACTCCCTTCTTAGGACTCAGTTCTCAGATTCTTCTGAAAAAATGGAGTTATATTATTTTCCCATTTCATTGTTTCTAAATGAACTAGATTATGGACAGTATGCCCATAAAGATCAAAGTATACTTTCAGTAAAATGGGATCTCTTAGTAGCTACAATGTGCCCCTTCACATACACACAAAATTGTGATGTCCAACACAGTGCCCTCTAGTGGAAAGTGCTGGTGAGCCAGGATGATCCCTTGTCACAAACACAGGGCCTCATCAGTGACTCAACAAAGTAAATGAAAAGTTAAAACTCATGCTCCCCAAAGAGTGGGAAAATGGAGATATTTAAAATATTTTTAATCTAAAAAAAAATTGTCCATAAACTAGTCATTCCACAAGAGAAGAGCTGGGCTGGGCTTCCTTGGAAAACATCTACAAGCATGAAGAAGCCTGTGTGGTCTGGTGAGAAGCTAAAACCTGGTAAGAAGAAACGATTTAACCAAAACTTCTTCCAAATTTATACCTATTTTTCTGTTTGACTTTTTCCTTGATTTGTAATGTGGTGCTCATCTTTAATCCCGGCACTCGGGAGGCACATGGATCTCTGCATTGGAGGCCAGACTGACTGGTTTACTGGGCTAGTTCCAGGACAGCCAGGGCTGTTACACAGAGAAACCCTGTCTCAAAAAAACAAAAACACACCAACAAAGAAAAGACTACTTGTATAATTTTCTAAAGAGCATAGTCTCTATTTGATATAAATGAAGCCTGAAAAACAAAGACAAACAGGAGAAAACGTGAGTGATCAGAAATGTGGGCTCTGACACTGCAGCACCTAAATCTAAAACCTAGTCTCCTAGTGACCTTAGAGCAAGAACCAGAGCTTCCTGTGCCTCGGGCTACAATGGAAGTAGCTTAGAGTACCTTAGCCAGGATGATTGTGAGCATTAAGTGAGGTGTCACTATAAGAATATGCCAGAACGCAATAAAGTCCTGGGTCCTTTTAACTCAGTCCTTGGAACTAAGGCTATTTTGTTTCAGACCCATCGATTCCTTCTGCCATCCACATACACCAGTCCACTCACCTACTACAATACCTGTGTCTTCACAGAGACAGACGGGACAAGGGCTATATCCAAATAACAACTAAAGTAAAACAGAGAGCTCCTGCGGGGCAAAGAGTTTGTAACAGTTCACCAGAGGCTTGCTTTGCATGGCAGCTGTTACTACATTGTATACTGTTGTCAATACAACAGCCCTGGAAAGTAGACATTATTTCTTCTAGTTTGCATTAAGACTAAGGGGATTAAAAACATTGGCAAGATCAGAAAGCTGGGAACTCTAGCGTTGAATGTGAGATTTCATACATTTGCACCCTGACGCACAGCCTCCATTTACCTGCTGTGGATTCCCAGTGCTTGACACGTGGCCCCAGACATAGCACACATCTGGCATTTTTGCATAATAGATGGATCGCCAAACATCTGTTGAATGAATACTTGCACAGACTATTATTTTAAAGTTACTAAAAGTAGTTCAATGCAAATACACTGACATGTTAATTCCATTGTAGTGTAGTCAACCACACAACTTTTCGGTTGGCAAGGCCAACAAACTAAAGAAGTTTGCATAGAGCTCTTTGGTTGCATCTGAAAAGAACTGCTTTCATATCAAACTAGGGATCATAGTCATGTATGTTTCTGGTGAGTTTTTACAAAATGAGGGAGCAGTGTGTACTTCCACCACTAACATCATACGAATTAACAGGAAGAGAAGAAGAATTTGGAGGATTGCACTGCACTACTTAATGCTCGCTAGTATGAGAAATCTTTGAAATTTTTCCAAATACATTGAAGTGTTAAGATATTTTGACAAATGAAAGTTAGTAGAAGTCTTGACCTCCAACCCGAGGAAGCAAAATAATGAGCAGAGTATTATGTAGAGGCTTTCAGACCTTGAAATATTTACTTTAACAATTCATGAATAAATGTGTGATGGTAGTGAACATTTGCTGGCTGGTGGTCTAGATGTTCTCAACAGCCCTATACAAGTCTCTGGGTAGAGGAGGGTCTACTCTCTGACCTAAACATGGCTGTGTCTTTGAAAATGAGAAACTGAGACATGCCTTTTTTTCTTATAGGTCATCTGTCACTTCTTAAACATGCGCCAGTCTCAACCCTTTCATTTTTGTTTATTTCCAACCCTGATCTTCTTGTAGGTCTCAAAAATCACCTCTAACGTAATGTGCCCCCAGTTGAGTGGAGTCTTTCCTGACCTCCCACCTTGCTGTCCTGTTTCCCCGTGCTAGGCAACGGTCCACTGTCAGCACATGGCATGTGCCACGCCCTGTGCTCCTCAGCACAGAACTCACTTAAAGCTCTTGAGAAACAATGAAACCATCTGCTTTCTGAAGTAGACACATCACCCCATGTCATGGATTAAGAAGCTGAGAGTCACAGAAAGGCTAAGTCACCCATTTAACTGAATAGGCAAAATCTCAACCCTTCGGTCTTCCTGCACCACAGTTCCCCTTTGTATCCAGTCACCCCGGCTCCTCCACGTGACTCATCTCAAGGTCATCCCCCTCATCTACCTAATTCTGCTGGCCTTGTCGTGTGCTGCCAGCACTGCCACACGTGAAAAAGCAATAACATAATTTCCTCTTTCCTTACTGGAATTCACTCCCCCAAAAGATTGGTGTCCACTACAATGGAATCATCACAAAATTGTCATGGATCCAGGAACTGCCAAATCATGTCCACACCCCCGACACACACTTTTCCCCATATCATGTCTGTCTTGAGAGTCTCAGTATCTCCTCTTTGCTGTTCCTCCCAAATTCCCCTACCAAAGCTAATTATATATCGCTCTGTTTTACTTCTACAGTATTTCATACCTAAGTGGGTAGTAATAGCACACTATTACCACATCCTGTGGTGATTATGTGCTGTTAGATCTTCTTAACACTCGCTCTGACTGGTCAGAAACCTATCTTACCCCATTTTTTAGTTCTCTGGGCTTAATGAATATTAAATGCTCAAAACGATTTTTTTTTGTTAGGTTAGTTCATTACGAACAAGAAGATCATGTTGAACAATAATAAACATGCACTAAACCTATCTCAGGAGTTAGTAACACAGTGTCTTGTCTTCTCTTTTATCGCCCTCATTTGGAAATTTCCTTATCTATAAGTTTCACGTTGTGTTTAAGACATTGGAATACAGGCTCCATTTCACCAGGGAAGCACAATAAAGCATGGTTTTCTAATGCGTCTTTTCATTTGTCTGACTCTTTCAAGGAAAGAAGAAACGCACTAGCTGAAACAACAAAAGACAGCGTCGCACAGGTCCTCTGCACTCTGAAACCCCAAATACTTAGAATTTGGGACTAGGGAGCTGGAGAGTTGTGGCCCATAGTACTACTTGGATGAAAGGAAGTAAGGCATGGGATAGACAAAGACAATGAGGCTGTGATTTCCATCAAACCTTCAGGGCCTGAGGATGTGTTCTTAACAGGAAATAGCTATGTCCCTTGTCTCCCCCTTTTATTTTGTAATTATTATATTTTATTTATTGTATAAGGAGAGGCGCACACACACTGCCACCGTGCATGTAGAAATCAGAAACAGCTCGTGGGAGTCGGTGGTCTCCTTCCATCATATGGGCCCCCGGGGAATGAACTAAAGTCATCGGACTTGACATCAAATACCTTTGCCCCACTGAGCTATGTTGTCAGACACATACGCCTTGTGTATTTCTTTCCCTTGGCTGATTTGGCTTTACATACACTCACTGAAATAGATCAAATCCATGAGTATACTTCTACACTATCCAAGGGTTGTGTGACACTTCCTGGGGAGATGTGCAAAAAACGTCCCTTCCAGATGTGCAACAGTGCAGCCAGATAGTGCAATGGTAATAAACAAAGGCAATGAATTACTGGGAATACCTGCAGCTGCACAGGTGATGGTTTACTTACATCAGCATAGGTGACTCAAGGGCAGATGGCCACATCTCTGCAAAGCCCACCCAGGCACAGCTGACAACTTCTGAAGCCTGTATCCCTAAAGTCCCCTGAACAGCTTGCAGGAAGCTCCACTGAGGAGTCTCCTTTCCTACCACAGCTGTTTGCGGCTTCTGTAAACCTGGTGATGGGTTTCCTGGGTGGTAAAAGTTTTTATGAGCTTCCTAAGCCTTGAAAGTTACTCATCTTCTTGATGAGTTTCCTGAGTCTCGTGAGCCTTCCCCCTCCCTCCAGGAAGAAATGTTTCAATTCAAAGGAAACAACTCCACCCCTCCCTCCAGCTGCTACATTCTTTCTCCCCTCTCTTCTACAGTGTTTCTTAAGAGAGTGATAATAGTGTCTGGATAGTCCCTTCCGCTTATGGCTGAGTGCTGTGGCACTGTGTCCACAGCCAAAGCCACTTCTTCTCAGTATTTTGACTGGTTTTCAACTTCTGCAGTAATTGCTACCAGGGGAAAATGGAAATTCTGCAGTAATGTATGGGTATGAGCATAAATATTTAGAAGGCGAATTAAGAGGTACATAGTACCTATTTCACAAAACAGTAACAGTGGCCTCCCTCAATCCTATAATCTCTCAGCCACAGATTTTACCCTTGTTTACCGTACCAACTATGAGTTCCATCCTGTGAGGTGGGCCTCAAATTCAAGCAGAAAGCAGTTGGTTGCTCTTACATCAGCTGTGCCACTGTTGAACCAATGGCCTATGCTGACTGATGTGTCAATTATCACACACAAGGTCCATAGCCAAGCAAGACTGTTGGTCACAATTCCCCTCAACAATCCTGCTATAGTTCCTTCAAGCACTACAAAAGCTTACCAACATGAAATGAGCTTCCAATCTATTCCAAATTTGATTTCTTAACGTCCTGCAACTAAAGCATACGGTGTCTTCAGTTGTAGAAACTTAGCATCTAGTTCTAACATGTAGATAACAGCAGTGACAATAACATACTTTATGGGGTCCTCATGGCCCTTCCCTGGCCAATAATCGTTCAAGAGGTAATCTACTCCGGGCACTCACATTCCTTTAACTCAACAACTTTGTGTTCCTAGAAGTGCCTTTTCTCTGCCCACACAGGGTGCATTCCTTCAAACTTTTCAACTACTATTTTTACTGTTCTTCCAGATGCTTTTCCAAATCTGTAAGATACACAAAGTTTAACGTTACATAACGAATCCTTTTAGAGAGGGTGGGCAGGGCCTCTAAAGGTCCATTGCTGTCTCTTCTAAACAAATGCTAATTGGTTTTGGAATTTAATCTAAAGGGATATTTTTAAAGTTAGAGATATAGCATGAAAAGTATCCCACATTTGCGTCAACTGTTTTGTTTTTCAGAACACAATTTAGGTATATGAATGGGGGCATCACATTGTTTAGATATTTATCATCCATAATCATTATATTCCATATGTCACCCAGTATCTCATCCTGGGGAACTACGCATCTCCCCAACCTTGATAGGCTCCATGGGTCTGGTTCGTGACGCTCTGCCCAGGGACAAGTGAAAGATCAGTGCTGTAATCCGTCACACCCGCTAATTGAGCCTGCTCCCTGGATCAAACAGGCTTCAGGCTGCTTCCTTGGCCTCCGCCTCCATCAGTCAGCCCTGTCTTCTAACAGAGCTCCATCCTGAACAATCTCTACTCCCAGTGCCCTTTTCTGCAGGGGAAAAATGCACACAGTATACTGGGGGATACCTGCACAGTCCTAAGACAAGCTTTTCCACTTGCACTGATCTGTCGTACACTCCTTCCTCCCTCCTTTCCTTCCTTTCTTCTTCCCTTTCTTCCTCCCTTCCTTCCCCCATTTTGTGAACCATTACTTGGGTTTTAAAGCCTTCCCAAGAACAGTACTTGTCTATATTTACTTTGAGGCAACAGACCCCATTACCTGCTTTTCTCTCTTTCTTTTTTAAAATTACATTTATTTATTTGTTTATGGGGGTGGATGCTGTGACATTGTGTTTGGAGGATGGAGTACAGAAGACAACTTTCAGGAGTCATTTCTCTCCTCCTACTATGTGGGTACCAAGAATAGACTCGGGCCTTTAGGCTTGTCAGTAAGCACCTTTTACCAGCCCAGATTTCCCTTTTTCTATTCCCTTCCTAAACACCTCAGCAACCATACAGACATAATTTGTAGTCAGATCCATATGGCCTGTCTAATTTTGTAAAGATCATAAAGCAACATCAGACTCAGCAAAGCCACTTGCCCTATACTAGTCCCAGGGTGCCTGCTGAGTCAATGTTTTCCTCTCTCTGGTGAACAAAGTCCCATCTGGCTTGCTCGCCTGGGCATCAAACACCTTGTCTTGCAAACACAGGTCTCTTGACAATGCCTGTCATTCCTTTATTGTCTTCTATGTCTTATATTCACAGAGATCGCAGCCAGCCAAGCATGCCTAATCATTCATACGAGCCATTTCATTGGGAATAGTTTCCCTTACATTACCTCAAACTAGGCAGCCTGTGTCTGAAAGGGAAAACCACTCAATTTCTCACTTCCAAAATGGCAAGCGGATCCCATCTTCCTCCCACCATGTCCTGTGGCCTCCCAATCAGGCTTCGAAAAGTTCTTCTGTTGCTTATTTAAAGGTCTCTCCCGAGCTGAGAGAGTTTCAAAGCCAAATATCCCCCTGAGTAGTTCATTTTCTGGACTGAGGAATTATTCAGGCTTCCATCTGCATACTGAGTCGTGGATTCTTCCATTTTCTCTATTGTAAGTCAGGCCAGAAGGACATTGTCTATCAGTTCTACTTCATCTCTCATTGCTCACTGTCTGATCCTTCTCACGGATCAAGATTTTTTGGTTCCAGGAAGAGGTTTCTAGCCCAGGTCTAATGAACTCTCTTTCACTAACTGAAAGGAAAAACAGAGTAGGAAAGCATCCTTCTTTTCCCTCCTTTCCTGTCAAATCAGAAGGCATTCGTGGGTCTCTTCTTTTGGAATTCCTCCCTTCTGTTGACAATTCCTTAGCTTCAGTTACATCTCTTATGGATCCGGCAGAGACCAAATGTCTACTTCCATGACTTGCTTATAATCACATGCCCTGTGTGTCATTTCGGGGATTACAATGGGTTCTTTAGTCCATCAGTCACCTTAGGGGGCATTCCTGTACTTGAGCAACAGACCATATACATAAGGGGTATGCCAACCTTACCACACACACAAAGGAAGATAGTCACCCTGGGTTTCCCCTCAAAGATGTTTCAATTTTACTCATATCAGTTTTATTTATATCACACAACTGCCACTACAGTACGGAGGCTAACTGTCCCATACCACCAGGGGAAAGTAATCATATCAAGATTGCCCCATGGATGCTCCGCCCACAGCTGGATCCGTCATTACTGCATGGGTCTCACCCACTCCTGCTCTCAGATTCCTCTTTGTTCTGTTTGTCCCAGTTCAGGCACCAATTGTGACTTTTTTTTTTCTGGGGAGATTTAAACAAGTATCTCTCTTCACCCCAGATTGATCATTGACAACAAAACAAAGAAACAGCCCACATAAAGTCTAGATTAGTTCATTGGAGTTACCTACCAGTGCATGAGTGATGCATTTGCATACCTGAAAAGCCCACTGCCAAAGCACAATCAATGACCTAATAGTCTCCCACAAGGACCCACTTCTCAGAGGTCCCACCACCCCTCTGCATCATCACACTGAAGACCAAGCCTCCAGCATACGAATCTTCTGGGGTCAGAACAACAGGAAGTCCATAAATAAAGGACCTGAGCAACGCTATGAGCCAGCAGGATCTGACCGACATTACAGACGACAAGGAGAACATTTTCTCAAATGCACAGATAGCTCATGATACAAGTCTCCCTAAACTTTTTCAAGTTAAAATTATGCAAGGTATTTTTTAAATTTATTCTCTTATCTATTACATCTCAACCACAGTTCCCCTCCTTCCTTCCCTCCCAACCCCGCCCCCCACACACACACACTCCTCCTCCAATTCCCTTCAGAAAAGAGCAGGCCTCCCAGGGACATCAACATGGTATATAAAGCTGCAACAAGACTAGGCACCTCCCCTCATATTAAGACTGGACTATGTAACCCAGTAAGAGAAAAGGAATTCCAAGAGCAGGCAAAAGAGTCAGAGACAGTCCCCACTCTGGCTGTTAAGAGTCCCACAAAAACACAAAGCTACACAACCATAACATATTTGTCATATGTTATAGAACCACAACATGGGTCTAGGTCAGTACCATGCAGGCTCCCTGATTGTCACTTCAGTCTCTGTGAGATGCTATGAGCCCAGGTTAGTTGACTCTAGATTTTCTTGGGGTGTTCTTGATCCCTCTGACGCCTGCATTCCTCCCCGCTCCCTGCCCCATCTTCCACAGGATTCCTTGAGTTCAGCCTAATTGTTTTTAGGGGGCGGGCCATCCAACCTCTAGTTCCTGGCTCTCCGGGCACTGTCAGGCATGGGCTCCCTCTGAGTAGCGTGGGTCTGAAGCTGGTCCAGTCATTGGTGGCCACTCCCACCATCTGCACCACCTTTACTTCATCTCAGCCTGTAGACAGGAAATTGTAGGTCGAAGGTTTGTGGCCCGATTGATGTTCCAATCCCTTCACTGGAAGTCTTGTCTGGTTACAGGAGATGGCCAGTTCAGGTTCCTTATCCCTCATTACTAGGAGTCTTAACTTATACAAGCTTTTTCTATGAGCAATGTGTGACAATAAAGATCAATAGCCAAAGGCTTGCTAACGCAGAGGAAGAGCTCGCATCACTAGAGGAAAGGGAAGTCTCAGAGACAAGCTTGTGAAAGAATGGCTGTCTCAAGGGCTCCGGTGCCTGACTCCGCCCGTCAGATCATCTGGCTGTTCCCACTTGTCTTCTGCCTTGGCTCAGGTAAATGTCTGTGGACACTGATATTGTTGCTGATTGAGTCCCTTCTTAGGGACAGCTTGCTCAATCTAAGTCATCTAGATTGGGCTGACTGCCTGGTTCTCTGTTCAGAGACCGAGGAAGTTTGAGGTGATTTATAGCAAACTGCTGCCCTCAGACTGTGGCGCCGCTGAGATAGGGCAAACATTTCAGATGGGGCTGACTGGAAGGAAAGTGTTTCCTGGGGCATGGAAAATGAGGCTTTGTAAGTCAGGACTGTTTGTGACCAGCATGTTGTGGTACAAAAATAAGTTTGAGGGTGGGGAGTCTTCTACATTTTAGACTCTGTGATACTATGTATCTTCAGGGGGATTTATTATTCTTTCTGAACTTCACTCTTCATTAAAATACTAAAAACCCAGCACTGCAGTTGGGACCGGACTGACTGAGTCTGCTTCTTCTTCCTGCTGTCTGTTACAAGAGCAGGAAGGCTCACATCAGGTTTGAGAAGTCACAGGGTGTCCATCTGGGCTGAAGTGCCTTAGGAAAAGTGACCAAAGGTTACTAACTCAGACCTAACTCTGAGGGAGTTCACTGGAAAAAAAAAAAAGCTAGCATTTATTTTGCTCCAGAAATGGGCTACATATTAAACATGCATTATGTTTAGAAGTCTTATGGCATATATGTGGATTTATTCTATTAATAGCTTCATGTTAACACAAGAAATTGAGATTATGATCATTTAAATAACTTGCCAAAATTTCATTAGCCAGCAAGAGGCTGAAAAGCAAACAACAACAACAAAAAAAAAAAAATCAGTTGCCTAAACCTGTCAGTAACTCAAGAAAAATCAAGACAGAACTAACTAGATTAATTGAAAACAGAAATAAGAGGAAAGGAAGGTTCATTAAGTCATTGGCGAACCGTTCTAAAATGCCTACAGTCAGGACTGTAGTAGTTTTGGGAGCGACATCAGGACCTAAGTCAGCGTCAGCAAAACTTTCTCTTCTTGAGGAATTAACATCTTGGCAGGGAAGATAAGCTCTAAACAAGTAAAATGTGCACTGGCTAGCAACAAATAATTCTGAAGAAATGAGCGAGAAAGAGAGAAAGAAAAAGAGGAAGGAAGTCATATAGCAGACAGGATGGTCAAAGATAGGAACAGAGGTCAGCTCCTCTTTGGATCTTTATGATATCAGTGCGATCGGCAAGAGGCAATTCCTGAAAGTAGCTGGAAGCTGAGGCACAAGACTAAGGCTGAGAATAGAGACTAAGTCAGGCTAAGGAGAACAGAGGAAGGAGGACAGAACCCTGGGAAATACAAACAAGACGCAGAAAAAGACAAGAAATATTTTCCTCGTGTCTGTGTTACCACTGCCTGACCTGGGACAGGCCAGCAACTTGAGTGTTTAACCTCACATTTATCGCTATAAGACAGGAAATTCTTGAGAGTCCTCTTATTAAAATCCGCCCCACCCCCCATCTCGTGGATTCTTCTTATAAGAAGCCTGTGAGATGTGAGGCTCAGTCCCCATTTGTGGGTGAGGAAACAAGGTGCAGAGCCCAAGTAACAGCCGCTGCCACACAGCTGTGGGGGAGAGTGTGAGTGATGGTTGACTGAACCCGCAGGAGATAGAGGCAGGTGCTCAGAAACCCCTCAGTGGAGCGGAACTGTGGTTGCGGCCCGAGGTGGAAAGTGGAGGCTAGGCAGGGCACCAAAAACAAGGGAGCTGCTCTAGACTCGGTGAGGAAGAACTTTCTGGAATAGGTGCAAATGATACATGAAGTTAAATAGAGAGGGAAACGGAGCAGGGAAGAGTTTAGCGTGGGCGAGGGAGGAAAGACAAGGCCGCCGTGGCAAGTATGTAGGACAAAGATGCTCTCAGAGAAGACGGAGAGAATAGCTCACTCGCTACAGCTTTCAGATAGGTGAGACACAAACTGATTTCATTTGAGAAACTTAGCGCAAAGACAAACCACGTTGGAAATCTAATCTTCCTTCTTTTGGGTGCACCTCTGAGTGTTTACTTATTCCTGCCCGTTTATAAACGTATAGGGCGAGAGGAGGATATCCACTGAGTGTCTTCAATGACTGTTTCTCTCTACCTTTGTCTTTTGAGATGGGGCTCTCAATGAACCCCAAGCTTGCTCTTTTGGCTAGGCTGACTGATCAGTAAGCCCCAGGGCTCCTCCTGCCTCCCAGGGCTAAGTTAACAGCACTGGCTTTACATTACCTTCCCTTGACTTTGGACTTGGGTCCTGTGGATCTGAACTCGGATGGTCCTGATTGCATAGCAAGCACTTAGCCAATTTATGCCTCACCCCAGCCCCCTTCATTCCCTTTAACTCATTTCCTTGTGTGCAAAACTAACCTACCATGTGACCTGACCGTTGTACTCTTCAATGAACAGCAGCTGTGACAACCAGCACAAGACATGCACAAAATTAGGCCTAGCAACATCCTGTCAAGGAGATGGAGGAGGTCAATCAGGCCCACTCCTCCCTCAGGACTTTTAAGTGGTTAATGGTTGGTTGGGTAGGGAGAGACATTTTCCTCAGTGGTGTGACCTCTCATAAGGTGCCCTGGCCTCCGTACATAACCCCTTACTCCTATAAGCAACCCTAAGAAACTCATTGGCTCATCAGAGGGAAAAAGAAAAAAGAACAAAATAGAAGACAGATTACTTGAAAAGATTAACAGGTGTGGAAAGGGATCAGACAGGGTACTGTGGGTAAATATGATCAAAATATATACATGTATGAGAATACAATGAAACCTGTTAACCACATATAATTAATAGATCCTATCAAAAACATTTTTTGGACCTCGTCTGACATCCAGGTGTAATGGTGCCTGCTTTTAATCCCAGTACCGGATACTGAGGCAACCTGGGCTCTACAGCAAACAAAGTGGAAAAACCCTGAAAGCAAAGTAGCGGTTATGGAGGAAATCAAGCACCGTGGTGGATCTCAGCTACTTCTCTACTTAATTCTTTCCACGTAGGAATTTGCCAAACTTTCCTGTATATATCACTGAGAATTTTACTAGAACGGAGACTCTGAGAGGAAGCTGTAAACATCTGCATTTCTAACAAACTCCCAGTGCTATCAGGGTTGCCTGCCCATGGACCGCGTCTTGAGAAGCGCGGTTCTGAAACGTAGTCACACTGAAACGGGTGCCAGAGGAAAATAGGAACTAATTCTTGGGGTGAATTTGAAGGATGCAGATACAGGTGCTGTGGGGCCCAGGGAAGAGCAGTGATCGGATGGACAGGGAAAGGAAAAACATGTGGGCTGGCTCTCAAATCTCTCTCCCTCCCTCCCACCCTCTTCCCTTCCTTCTCTCCTCCTTCCACTTATTTTGCAGCTAAGGATTCAACCTGGGCCTCAAGCATGCTATCATCCTGCCACTTGAACTACACCGGCAGCCCTGGTTCTGAACTTTTTGAGACAAAAGTGTGTACGGTTCTACGGCTAGCAGATTGTTGTTGTCTAACGACGCTCCTCCCCCGAGTGCCGTTATCTTCGCTTTAAGAACCATCTGCTGTTCAAATGGTTATTTTACCTCATCAAAGGCAGAGTGCTGTTTCATATCTTGTTATTATGCTCAAATACACATGATTTTCCATTGCTCAGGCTTTGCGTTCTGTCGTGTTTCTCTCTCCCCTCCCCCACACCCTGTGATCTCTCCCCTTCCTGTCCTCACACCTCTCCACTCTGGGTCCCTCACTCCAGATCAAGCTCGGATTGTTTCCTGCACTCACACTAAGGCCTTTGGCTTTTGTTTGGGGTTTTTTTTTTGTGTGTTTTTTGTTGTTTTTTTTTTTTTTTTTTGGTGTTTTGATTGTTGAGTTTTAGAGGTTTTTTGTTTGTTTGTTTTTGTTTGTTTGTTTGCTTGTTTAGTTGATTGGTTGGTTTTTCAAGTAAGGGCTTCTCTGTGTAGCCTTGGTGCCTGTCCTGGACCTCATTTTGTAGGTCAGGCTGGCCTCAAACTCACAGAAATCCACCTGCCTCTGCCTCCTGAGTGCTGGGATTAAAGGCATGCGCCACCGTTGCCCAGGTGGTTTTTTATTTTCCAGATGAAATTCACATAACACATGTTCTGCGATCAAAATGCTCATTGCTCAAAAAGAAAATTCCAGGCTGGGGACGTTGCTCAGATGTAGAGTTTGCGCTTCAAGACCTTTGGATCAAACCAACAGAGAGAGGGAGAGAAAGCTGTTCTTCACCTCCCATTTTCCCATTTCTTCTTGTCCCAATCTCCTAGCCAACCCTAGCTTTCTGCACCCATTGAGCAACTAAATGAAGACATATAATGGCTGACCTACTGTGTCCCATCTAACAGAATGTGAGGATCTGCTAAGATATTGTATCCTAACATCCTTTGATACACTTTTTTTAGTTTTGATATAATAGAATTTACCTATTTTTTTCCTTTCAGTGCGTTTTTGGTATCATATCTAAGAATTCATTGTCAAATCCAAGATCATTAACATTGGCCCCTATGGTTGTTTATAGCTCACATCTAGAGCTCTGTGTGCGCTAAGCAAGTACACTGCCGCTGGCTGTATCCCCAGCCCAACTTTTCTGTTTTCTTCTACAAGTTTTATACATTTAACTCTTACAAATACTTGACATAGTTTGAGTTTTGCTTTGTTGAGACAGGGATTCACCAGTAGTCTTGGCTGACCTGGAACTCACTATGTAGACCAGATAGGACTAAAACTTACAGAGATCTTCCTGCCTCTGTCTCCAGATGTTAAGGCTGATGGTATGTGCTGGCACACCCAGTTATAGTTTAAGTTGGTGTGAGAGACAGGAATTTAGCTCCATTCTTTTGTATTTGTCCCAGCATCTTTTCTTTTTCTTTCTTTCTTTTTTTTCTTCTCCTTCTCCTTCTTCTTCTTTTCCACAAAGACAGCAACTAATTCTTTTTCACATTCAGAAATACTTAACTGCCTGAGTTGTATTGTTTTATAACTGAAAATGTTGGTTTGTTACAGGGACTTGAACAATCACTTAATATCAACCTTTTTTTAGCTTTAAAACTAAAATAATAAGAATTTGATGCTAGGATCTGTCATAGGAGAAAGAACATGTGGCATTTGTCTTCCTAGGTCTTGATTATTTCATTCAAGAAGATTTTAGTTCCACCCATTTTCCCTACATTTTCATAATTTCATTTTTTATAAATGAATAAAAACTCTGTAGCGTGTATGTATGACATTCTAATTATTCGCTCATCTGTTAGTGGTCATCAAGAATGAATCTGTTTCCTAGCTGTGAACAGAGCGTCAGTGAGCATAGTTGTGTAGGTGTGGAAACCTTTGCTATTTCTGGACCATACGCGAGTTCTACGTTTAGTGTTTTTGAGGAACCTCCACTCCACTGTACATTACTAATAGTGGACAAGGTTTCTCTCCACCCACATCTTCATTTGCAGTCATTTGTGTTTGTCATGTTGGCCATTCTGACCAACCTGAAATGGAATCTCAGACGAGTTTTGATTTTCATTGCCCTCGTGGGAGAGGATACTGAACACTTTTTAAAATATTTATTAGTATTCTACATTCCTCCTTTTGAAAATTCTCTGCCCATTTCCACGGCCTGTTTTTGATTAGGTTGTGTGGTTTGGGGTGTTTAGCTGTTTCAGTTCTTTGCATATTGTAGATATTAATCCTCCACTAGGATAGAGAGCTGGTAAAGATTTTCTTCCATTATGAAAGCTGCTTTGACCTTTGATTAATATACTCATTGTTCTATAGAAACTTTTATTTTCTCTGAAAGTTTCATACATCTATCCAGTGTGCACTGACCGCATCCATTCACTGCTTCCTCTCTCCCACTCCGCTTTGGCAATCCCGCCCCACTTTGCCTGTCTCTCGGCTTCATGTTATCCTTCTTCTTCTTTTATGTAGGCTGCCATTTAATGAGCCTCTGAGTCCAATTAGTGCTGCCCATATGCATATGAGCGTGTGGCTAACCACTGGGGCATGAACAACCTATTATCAGCCACGTTCCCAAAAGAAAGTGACTCTCTCTTCCTCAGCAGCCATCATCTGCCATCAGCCCCTCTGATATGTGTGAAATTTTGACTGGCTTCTCTTCTGCAGGTAACCACAGCTGCTGTGAGTCACTATAAACAACGTCCCTTTCACATCTAGATGGTATTTCATGGCTCTGCATTCTTTTCTCTTCCTCTTCTTTGAGGTCCCTGAGCCTTGGATGGTGAGAAGAAGTTGGTATAAATGACCCATTCACAATTGAGCACCCAGAGTTATTTATACCCAGTACTTTGGCTAATCATGAGTCTATGAATTAATACCAGTTGCAAAAAAAAAATAGAAGAAGAAGAAGCTACCCTGACCAAAGTAGAGAGCGTCACAAATTTGTGGGTATACACACAAATGTTTAGAACTCAGTTTGACTGAATGAACATTTAGCAAAATTCTGCAAACAATAGTAGGTTCCCTCCTCCTTGTCCAGCGCCTATGAATTCCCCCATTAAAGTCTTCTCACCATGCTAACATACCAGGTACAAAATCTCTCCTGTGCAACAGGCCTTATATCTGATCAGAAAATAGTTGGTTTCCCCCCAGAACCTTTCATGCTGCTATTGAACCAAAAGGCATACCTTGCCCGCATGTCAGTGTTGTAGCATGCGAGGTCCAGTGCTGAGAGAGAACATTGATATCTTTCTCCCTTAGCAGCTTACGTAAAACCTTCTGGAACTATATAAGTTGGCCAGCAGCAAGAGAGTATCCTGGTAAGTTAGAGGTTGGTTTTACTATATCCTGTATCCAAAATGAGCGGAATCTTCAGCAACAGGGTCTTACCATGTTGTTATGACAGGCAGCCAAGAGCAATTACAAATGCCAGCATCTTTGAGGCTCCGCTATGACCTCCCTGACCAAAAACTCATATGGGGCATCTGTGCCTGGAACTGAGATGTTTTGTTGATGCTTCTGTAACCCGCTGAGTTCAGTTAGTGCTGCCTGCTAGGATGTTGACCCATTTTGTTGGTTTGATCTTGTGCAAGTCACCATAGCTTGCTGTGAGTTCAGGAGTGGCACTGTGATGTCACGTCTAGAAAACAGCATTTCTTGGCACCCCTCCACATTCTCTGCCTCTTATATTCTTTCCACATCATCTTCCCTGATGTTTCCTGAGCCTTGTGGTGTTGAAATGATGTCCTTTTTAGGGATGAGCACTAACTAGTCATCTATTCCCACCTTTTGACTATGAGTCACTGCATTAACTCTTGCCCATGACAGAATCAGCATCTATGGCCAAGGTTAATACTAATCTATGGACCCCTAGCTATGTTGTTCTTCCGGGTACTATTGTAGGTGGAATTTGTTTTCTTCATTTCCTTTCTAGATTGCTCTTCATTGCTAGTGTAGACAAATGCAAACACTAGTTTTTGTTGGGCTTTGTTTTTGTTTGCTGGTTGAGACAACCTCTCTCTTCACAGCCCTGGGTATCCTGGAACCCACTGTGAAGACCAGACTGGCCTTGAACTCACAGAGATTACTTGCCTTTGCCCCTCCCCAAGAGCTGAGATTAAAGGCATGAGCCACCAGACCCAGCCAAACTAGTTTCTGTATGTGTGATCTTGTGACCTGCAATTCTGCTGAATTCACTTATTAGCTCTGGTTACTTTTGTGGATTCGCAAGGAATTTCTGCTTACATGGCCATAGCATCTATGAGCAGGAATTGTTTTACTTTTTGTTTTTTACAATTGATATGCTTTTTGTTTCTTTTTCTTACCTATTTTCTCTGGCTGGATCTGCTAGAACAGCACTGAATAGAGGTGGTAGAAGTGAATATCATTTTCTCCCAGCCTTAACTGGAAGACATTCCGTCTTGTGTATTGTCTCAGCCGGGGTTTCTGCTGCTGTAATGAAACGCCATGACCAAAACACGAGTTGGTGAGGAAAGGGTTTATTTGGCTTACATTTCCATATCATTATTTATCATTGAAGGAAGTCAGGGCAGAAACTCAAGCAAAGCAAGAAATGGGGGGGGGGGGCAGGATCTGATGCAGAAGCACTATGGGGAGATGCTGTTTACTGGATCGCTCCCCAATGGCTCCCCATTGCTCAGCCTGCTTATAGAACCAGTCCAAATGTGACACCACCTGTAATAGGTTGTGCCCTCTCCCATCTTTCACTAATTGAGAAAATGTCCTACAGGCCTGCCTACATCCCTTTCTTATGGAAGCATTTTCTTAACCGAGAGTCCCTCCTCTCAGATGACTTCAGCTTGTCTCACGTTGACATATATTAAGTAGAATGCTAGCTGCAGGTTTTCATAAATGACTTTCATCAGGTTATAAATGTCCCCTCTCTTCCCTGGGTTCTCAAAGAGTGTTGGGCCTTCTCAAATCCTTTTCCCTATCAAAGGAGATAATGTGTCTCTTTTTTTTCCCTTTGTTTTGTTATTATCCGTAGAGTGCATTGTTTTGTTGTTATTTTGTTCTGTCTTGTTTTTTGTTGTTTTGCTTTTGTTTTTTTTAAGACGGAATTTCTTAAATTCCTGGAACTCTCTTTGTAGACTATGGTGGCCAATGTACTGGGATTAGAGATCCCAAGTGCTGGGATGAAAGGCTTGAGCCCCCGCCACTGCCCAATTTGCATCTTGTGAGATAAATTTCATTTAATCACAATGTATAACCTCACAGTGTTGTTCAGTTTGGTTTGTTACTATTTTGCTAAGGAATTTTCCATATTCAGTACCTCAGTGATTCTGAGCCAGTAGGTCACAACCATTGGAAAATACCTATTTCCGATGCTCCTAGGAACCCATAACCATAAATTTATTTTTGTTGCTGTTTCATAACTGTAATTTTGCTACTGAGCAGAGTCTCAGTTCCTAAGACCCTCAGAAATATGTGCTTTCCAAAGGTCGCAACCCACAGATTGAGAATCGCTGGAGTGTTAGGATTTTTGTTTGTGTGCTTGTTTTCTTTTTCTTTGACTTTTTTGCCATCTTCGGCCTTGTTAAATTATTGACTTGAGATCTTCCTCCTTTCTTACTGTAAGTATTCAGAGCAAGAAACGCTCCTCTGTTCCGTGCTTTTGCTGTACCTCTATGTTTTGGCATGCTGTGCTTCCATTTCACGCCTCTCAAACTGCAGTCTAAATCCACTGCTTTCCTCTTTGGTCCATCGACTGGTTTACACAATGGAGTCTCACTCCCACATTTTCTGTGCAGTTTTTGTTTATCTTTCTGTCCTTGATTTCTGGTTTTATTCCATAGTAGTCAAAGAAGAGTTTTTCTATTATTTGAGACATTTAGAATTTTTTGATACTTGTTTTGTACTTTCATATATAGTCTATCTTGGAGAATGATCCAAGAATACTTTCCTTCAGGACCTATCCGATCAATTCGTCTTACAATTTTGAGATCAAGCTACATGAAGTGTCTAAATGTCTTCCTTCTCCTATAAAGGTCTTAGCCTCATTCTTGCTTACCTTGTTGGAAGAAAACCTCCATTCAAAACTGATACCACACTTGTTCTTCTGAGCCACACTTTGGCTTCCTCCTCAGAAACAGCTCTGTGTTTTCAACATTCCTTTCCACCATCTCTTTAAAGCCATTCTCCATGTCCTGTCCCTTTTCTGTAAATTTACCAATGGCTCTTGTTATCCCTATGGCCACCTTTCCCTCATCCTACCTCTACCAAAAAGGTCTACCCTATGTTTCTCTTCCTTTCTCTGTCAACTTGCTCAATAAATCAGTCCCCACTTCCTTTCATTCTGAATTCATTGCCTGGGAAGTAAAACAGCCCCCCATATCTCCTTTGGCGATGAACAGTCCTAAGTGTTCTAGGTTAGAAAAACCAGAGTCTCTTGTGACTTTCCATTCTTTTTCAGAGTCATCTTAGGCCTACCTATGCCTTATGCTTCCTGAAACACTGTTTTCCATATACTTTTCTACTTCTCCAAAGTATGCTACATTTACTAATACCTTACAAAGTCAGTTCCCACTGGTCAAGTGACCCATTAAGACTTTCTACATTCTAATTTCAGTCTGCATAGCTTTCATTGAATACTCCGAAGCAACTTCTGGAGAAAAAAAGTTAAGTCAGACACTATTCATGTTCCCAGAAACATGTCATCCATTGGTCGGAACATGAAAAGTATGAGATCATGTTCCCTGGTTTGCTATCACCAGAGAATATCAGCACCCTCTCCATAGTCCAAGTGGTCCTCCAGTGGTTTATAGAGTACCAAAGGGATGCTTTCTATGTATCCTACCGGCCCCCATTGTGCCAAGTAGCCTGCCACAGCCAGAGCCATCATGAAGCATCTTTCCAACTTCTATCCTGGCTCTACTCTTCCATATTTACAGCCAGCAGAGCACTTGGAGTCCCAGAATGTCAGTATCCACACCAAAGGTATTGGTCCAGAGTGATTAAAAGCATCTGTGTCCAACCCAGAAAAAAAAATTTCTGTGTTTCCTCTGGGACAAATCCCATCACCTAGTGGTCTTTTGAACATGTTCAGTTCCTTCCAATCTTCATCTTCATGCACTACAAGGAGGTTGGATCTAGTTTTGTCATTATTTTGTCTTAGACCTTCAGGGAACTACTCTTACTGTTCCTTCTGTCCATGCACCTCTCTGTCTCCAACGCAGCTCCCTTCTCCTCCCCCTGTACTGCTGAAAAGTTCCACAAATAGAAGGAGAGGCAAAGAGGTATTTCAGCAGCCTTTCAAAGACAAGTCACAACATCCCATGTAGAAATAAGGGGAGGGCATTTCAGACAGAGGCAACCACAGTGCAAAGGCAGCAGAATGGCCTAGGGAATTTGCACATCACTGAGCAATGGGAAAGCCCCTGCTGTCATTCAAAACCTTCCTACAACATCATATTTTGTGCCTTGTTCCTTCCTAGCTGTCCCTGGTCCATCATTCACTATCTGTGCTTCTGTAGAGCACATATATACCTCCATCAACTCATTATTTATTGACTGGAAATGGTGCTAAGCAATAAGAAGAGTACATAGGAAACAAGCATAATGCCTGCTCTCATTTAGCAAGAAAAGGAGCAAATAATACCATAATTAAAATAAAGAAAACGAGTACTTGATATAGATGGTGTAACAGTGGTATTCAGACAAAGCAGAGGCACCTAGTCCCAAGTCAGTGCCTATCGTCCACATCATAGCTACTCATTCACCTGCCAGTCTTCTCTGTCAGAGAGTGAACCAGCAAATCAGGACTATCTTGTTCATCCATACAACATATGTCTTCCCCAGATCCAGACCAGAAGCAAACATATGAAAGGGAATTAATAATATCGTCTGGATGCCATGATTTCTAAATTTTTATCCACTAAATTAGCACAAAGCTAAATAAATAGTAGAATATATTTATTCTTTTTGAATAAACTAATAATTCAGGCATAGTAACACATGCCTGTAATCCTAGACCTCATGAGTCTAAGGCAGAGGATTGCCCATTTGAGGCTAGCCTGGGCTACATATAAGACCTGTCTCAAAACCACAACCACAAAGAAAAAATTTGATCTATAAAATCAAGGGAACTTAAAGGACTCTGCCAGGCAGGGGAAGGAGGAGTTCCTGATGAGTCCTGTGATTACTGACAGTGCAGATTTGTCTTGCTTGGTTTTAATTTTAAACAAGCAGAATGCTGCTTGAGGGAGCCTTTTGGACCCAGGACTTTGCGTGTTATTTCTCTTCTCGTGTGGTTCGGAGAGGAAAGAGAGGTCGAGATGACAAACAGCCGTGTGTCAAGAGGCTGATGGGAAGCAGGCAGTGCAGAAGGGGATGTGCGATGGCAACACGGATGTGCCTGGAAATCCTGTGACCGCTCAGAAAAGAAAGCAGAAGTGCAAGGTCATGAAAGAGCTGAGTAAGGGTTGGGATCCTCTGGGCCACCCCAAAAATACACACATATGCAACTCTTCCCTGGAAAGTAGGAGACACCCCCGCCCCCGCCAAGAAAATTGACGTGCCAATCATGTTTGTTTGTTGACTGATACCACACACTTCCACAGATCACATCGTTTGTCAAACACTGCGCAGAGTGCTAAGTGCTCAGGGCTGGAGTAAGAGAACAATCACCGTTAGACCAGCAAGCAGAACTCTAGAAAACAAAGCAATGGTGCTAGGAATTTGGCATTGACTCTAAAGAAGCATCCATCCTTTCTAAGAGCTGTAACCATGGGGGTGGAGTGATGACTCAGCAGTTAGGAGCCTGGGCTGCTCTCTTAGAGAACTCTGGTTTGCTTCTCAGTACCAACAAGGCAGCTCACAACTGTCTGTAACTCCAGTTCCATGGACCCAACTCCCTCTCCTGGCTCTGCTATTTTTAAGAAGTACAACCAAGGAACATTAGTTAACCTCTCTCTATCTCAGTCTCTTTACCCATAAACAAACATCTTTATTATCTGCCTCAAAGACAGTTATCAACATCAAATGATGATGCAGGCAAAGAACAGCACATGCAGTAAATCCCTATTATTGGCTTTCTGGATTGCAAAGGCACACTACATAGACATACTTTAGGTAAATCGTAAATGACTGGCCGTGCCAATACTGCCATTAGCAAAGACTTGCAATTGTTGGAGTTTGTGTCAAGGGGTTAATAAAGTTTCTTATCCCTCTCACAGACTGGTGCCAAAATATTTTAAAGGCTTAAAGGGCTGGAGAGATGGCTCAGAGGTTAAGAGCACTGACTGCTCTTCCGGAGGTCCTACGTTCAATTCCCAGCAACCACATGGCTGCTCACAACCATCTGTAATGAGATCTGGTGCCCTCTTCTGGCCTGCAGGCATGGAGGCTGAATACTGCGTACATAATCAATAAGTAAATCTTAAAAAACAAAACAAAAGGCTTAAGGTCACTAAAGATTGACCAGCCAGGGTGGAAGTAGACCATGGGTCAGAATCATCTAACTAGACCAGTTGCCTATTGACCAAGACCGCCTGATATTTTGCTGGAGGTGGAGCTATTAGGAGTGTCCACCACAACACTTGTAACGCTTTTTATCCCCATCACACCCCTGGCTTTCCTTCAAAGAGCTTAAACAGACTGACAGAATGAAAAGAAAGGATGCAGAAATGGAAGGGGCTGTCAGGGCAGTTTTCTAGCATTCTCCTTCTGTGTTTACAGGGAATGAAGTTCCACAAAGCAGCACAAGCCCAAAGGTGGTGAATAGTGTCCGAGGGGGGTCTGCAACTCTTCCTCTGGAGCTTCCTGCAGGAAAGAATGCCAGTGTCATCGTCTGGCAGCACCGAGGAAGAGAGTCACACGACACTGCAATCCTTATCATCCAGTTAAACAAATCTTCAGGTCCACAAATCACGAGACTGGATCAGGAGAAGGGAAGGCGACTGAACATCACCCAGTCCTCTTCCTTACAGATCAGCAACCTCACAATGGCGGACGAAGGATCGTATACTGCACAGATAAGCACCAACTCCAGACAGTACTTGTTCAAGTATGTTCTGAGGGTCTTCGGTGAGTCCAAATACGGCATCTGATCACATATAAACTGAAAACAAATCCAAATCATGTATGTCAACCCTGTGTGCCAACAAGAGTGTACTTTATGTAGCCTAAGGATAAAGAAGGTGGCATTTGACGTCACCGCGAGGTCCAGAAGTGAGGCAGTTAGAAAACGCTGCACCACTAAGTAGCAGCAGAGCTGGGCTAGGGGTTCATATCATGTGGCTCTCTATACCAGGCACTTTATTTCCCTTTCAACCAGAAAGGTAGAGTTCATGGAAGCAAAATACTGCCCTTGCTCCTTACAAAGGCTCTGTGAGCTGTGCAGAATCCTATGCCCA
This sequence comes from Microtus pennsylvanicus, assembly GCF_037038515.1. Lineage (NCBI taxonomy): Eukaryota > Metazoa > Chordata > Mammalia > Rodentia > Cricetidae > Microtus > Microtus pennsylvanicus. The sequence continues at coordinate 91,722,988 of NC_134588.1, forward strand.
AAGCCTGGGCCTAGTCACAGAAGGTAATGGCACTTCCCTCATGACTGACCTGTCTCTCGCCATACAAAGGCCAAGCTGGCCCAGCAGAGTTATCTACCCAGGAAGTGCTCTGCACAGGTGAGCCAATAAATAGAAAAACTAATAGAAAAATTCAATGAAAACTTTTTCTGTCAAGGTTATTTCATTTTTCATTTCTAACGGTATTTTCTCAAACTGGCTCATATTAATCACTAATCAAAAAAAAAAAACAGCCTGCCTTTCTAACTGGAGTGATGATGTACATCTAATCTCTAAACCCAACATGTGGGAATTTGAGGCAGGAGGATCAGGAGTTTGAGGTCAGCCTATACTGTATAGCCAGACTGTCTCAAATAAATAAACCTACCTCCCTAATATTAAAGAACGAAAGTATTTTCAACATAAAATTATGGAAATAATGAGATATTTTATTAATCTAAACCATGAAAATAGACTACTAGAGATGTCCAGAAATGCCCTGGATGGCTTTAGCAGCAGTGTTTTACAGGAGACCCAAGCACAAGATTGGCTACCTAGGGGCAGTGTTCTTTTCTATTACCGTGAAGAGACACCATGACCACAGCAACTCTTATAAAGGAAAACATTTAATCAGGGTGGCTCCCTTACAGTTCCAAAATTTAGCCCATTATCATCATGGTAGGAAGCATGGCAGCATGCAGGTGGACATGCTAGAGAAGGAGCTGAGAGTTCTTACACCTTGTCCCACAGGCAAGTTATCTGAGACTGGGCATATCCTGAGCATAAGAGACCTCAAAGTTCACTCCTACAGTGACACACTCCTTCCAACAGGGTCACACCTACTCCAACAAAGTCACGCTTCCTAATAGTGCCACTCCCAATGAGCTTTGGGGGGGGGGGCAGTTACATTCGAACCACCACAGGCAGTGAGCTCGCTCAGTAGGTGAAGGTACTTGCTGCCAAGCCCGATGCCCTGAATCTGATTTCTAGGGCTCAGGTGGAAGGAGAGAACAGACTCCTGTAAGTTGTCCTCTGATCTCTTTATGCATACCATGGACTCGTGTACACACGAGAGAGAGAGAGAGAGAGAGAGTGAGAGAGAGAGAGAAGTAAATAGCTAACTTAACTAAATATTAGTTCATCATGAGGTGCACACCTTTAATCCCAGCATTCTAAGGGCAGGAGCAGGTGGATCTTTGTGAGTTTGAGGCCAGATTAGTCTATACAGTGAGTTCCAGGACAGCCAGGGCTATGTACAGAAAACTTGTCTCAAAAAAAAAAAAACTAAATAAGTAAACATTAAATGTTATTACATTTTTTAAAATAAATATGTGAATGGATTCCATACTAGACAACTCTAAAGACCACCAAGATTCTATAATTTCTCTCTCCATTAAAATAAATTATCTCCCTAAATTGTTTACACTTTAACCTCCATAATCCCTGACTATTTGATGAGTTCGCCTTGTTGCGTTAGTCAAAGTCCCGTCACTGGAAAGAACATGACACGGAACAAGTAAACATACCTGAGAAAAAACGATGTCTGGAAATTTTCTGAACAGAGAATTCCTCGGCAAGGGGCCAGATAGCCTCAGGGCAATGGATTTGTTTGCTGAAGTAGCCCAAATAAAATTTCACAAGGCACACGGCCTAAATAACAAGAATCTACTCTCGTGAAGGTTCAGGTATGGCCAGATGCCATCTGTTCTTTGTGTTGCTGTTTCTGGTTATTATAGATTCCTTGGTATTCCTTGGCCATGGCTACAGCATTCTGGCTTCGGCCTTCTCCACCTCTTTATGCCCATCTTCTGTTTGTCTCAAATGTCCTTTTGCTTATCTCTTAGACAGATACTTGTCTTTGGAAAGTTGGGGATGACCTCCTCAACTAGTTTATATAAAAGTTACACAGACCTTTTTTTTTCAAGCAAGATAGCACAAGTCTGGAATTAAGACGTGGGTGTCTCTTTGGGGCCGTCCTCATTCCAGCCATTAGAGTCAGGACCACGTGACTGATTTATGCTCATCGGGACACTACTAGATTTATGGAGAGAACTGAGACGCACACAACAGGGAAGCCTGAAAATAGATGCTGCCTGCCAGGCTCTATCAACGTGTGCTGGGACACCATTCTTTTGACACTACCGAGGATACCATGACTTCTACAGCAGCCAGGCTCCTTACATTTATTGATAACCCATATTCAGGGCTGCTTAGGGCACATTCCCTTCAAAGACTCATATACCTAAAGATATGTGATCTGTACCCCAACCTTTTCCTCGTCAGTGCAAAGGAATTTCCAAAGATAAAGTGTAGATTTTGTTTCTCAAACACTGACCAAACACTCTGTATGTGCTAAGATAGAGAAAGTAAAAACTTGATCTTTTAGATAGTTCCCAATTAACCGGGAGTAACTGACTAGAGTTTAGTATTGGATGTGAAGACGCATTTAGTTTATTCATTGAATAATAACATTTATTGCCAGGGATAATGTACAAGGTAGTCTGCTATGCAACTAGAAAACATCGACAAGCAAAACAAAGGTCATTGAGCTCATGAAGCTTATAGTATGCTGTGAGGGCTAAGGAAAAAAAGCATGGGACATGGGGGTACCAGGAAACAGGGCAGGAGACATGGTGCTAGGGACCAAAACTAGACCCTTGAGCAATCTAGGTAAATGCTCTATCACTGAATGTACACCAAGCCCAAGGTATCATTTTAGAGGAAGCAATCAGAATGGGTCTCACTGAAAACACGACATGACATCTGAGTCAATATCTATTGGTGTTAAGGGAGTAGGCATGCAGATATCTGGAGGAAAAGCCAGTCAGAACAGATAGCAAAGTTCTTCTGTGCTCAAAGAGCATCCCTTCAGAAGGTTGAACGTCAGTTCTCAGAACCCACATAGACATCTGGGAATGGTGGCGAACATATGTAGTCCCAGCTCTAGGGAGAAAGAGACAGGAAAACCCCTGGAGTGTGTTGACCAGCTATGCTTGACCAACTGGTAAGCTCCAGGTTCAATGAGAGATCCTGTCCCAAAATATAAGGCAGAGGATGATAGAGAAAGACAACCTCTGACCTCCACATGCATGTAAGCGTGTACCCATACACACATGCGCACATACTACCATATGCACACACATACACACACCCAAAGAAAAGGCAAGAAGATGGGGAATGTTTTTCACAGGTTGATGAGCAAAGTCATGTGTTGCAGACTTTTGCAGGGGCACCAACCAGCTCCTAAATTATGACGTGGAGACTTATTAATTATGAATGGTCAGCCTTATCTTATTCTTGTCCCACTAGCTCTTATAACTTAACCTGTTTCTCTTCATCTATGTTTTGGGCTTTTTACATTTCTCTCCGTCCCTCCCCGCCCTCCTCTCTCCAGACAGGGTTTCTCTGTGTGTAGCTTTGGCTGTCCTGGAACTTGCTCTGTAGACCAGACTGGTCTCAAAGTCACAGAGATTTGCCTGCCCCTGCCTCCCAAGTGCTGGGATTAAAGGCGTGCGCCACCACCAACCAGTTCTTTCTTTCCTTCTGTATGTCTTACTTTCACTGTTTCTCATTGATTGGCTGGTGGCTGCCTAGTTTCTGGCCCTAGGCATGTCCTCTCTTTCTCCCACATTCTCTCCTCTCTCTCTCTCTCTCTCTCTCTCTCTTTCTCTCTCATCTATATTTGTCCTCTTACTTATTCTCTCTCCTTGTTAGCCCTGCCTATCCCTTTCCTGCTTAGCTACCGCTGTTCAGCTTTTTATTAGACCAATCATAAGCCTTAGGCAGGCAAGGTGAAACAAGTGCAGCACATCTTTACATAATCAAACAAATGCAGCACAAATAAATGTAACACATCTTAATATCATTAACAAAGGCAGCAGAAACGTAGCACATCCTTGCCTAGTTAAAATAATATCCTACAATGGTCGCGTGTCCTTTTTCTTTTTCATGTGCATTGGTCTTTTGCCTGCATGTATGTCCAAGTGAGGGTGTAACTAGAGTTACAGGCAGTTGCGAGCTGCCATGTGGGTGCCAGGATTGAATCGGGATCCTCTGTAAGGGCAGTCAGCACCCTTAACCATTCTAGCCCAAGCCATGTGTCCTTAACTAAGGTCTTTTTTCACAGAACGACTGAGTAACTTAGAAGTTATCAACCACACTCGCCTGTTTGAGAACGGGAGCTGCGAGATCCACCTGACCTGTACTGTGGCGAACCCAAATCATACTGCCTCAATTGAGTGGCAGGCCTCAGGAAACATCTCTTTAGGGGACCCAAATATCACTGTCTCCTGGGACCCAAAGAATTCCCGTGACCAGAGTTACACCTGCCACGCTCTGAACCCTGTCAGCAAACTGTCTGTCTCTGTCTCTGCCCAGAGCCTTTGCACAGGTAACACCTGCCTTGGGTCTTTGTGGAAGCTTCAAGCAGCTGTGTAGTGTTATAACATGGTTTTACAGCCTATGTGAATGCCTGGACACTGGCCGTGGAAGGAGCCAAACTCCTGCTGGGAGAGGCTCTAAAACTCTATGCCTCTCATTAGTGTCCCCTTTCCCTTCCCAAGTCCTCTTCCAAGAGCAAGGCCTTAGGAGCCAGGATGACTTTCTCCCTCCCCCAGCCCAGCCCCCACTTGTCATGCCTCCACAGGGGTCCCCAGAAAGCCTGCCAGGGGCCCAAACTAGGAACATAAATGACCCATACCAAACCCCTGTAGGCAGCCCAGAAGAGACTCAAGAGGGTCCTAAAACAAGCTCAAAGGAGCCCCCAGTTTATGTATCCTAAGAGGTTTTTTTTCTTCTTCTTCTTTTCAGGAGTTTTAACTAATGAAAATCTACACCAGTATAAAGAATGGCTTATTGGTCTTGTGGTGCTTATAGTCACCATATGCATAGTCATATGCGTATGTAAGAAGACAAGAAAAAGAAAAGGTAAGTGTTCCATCTGCCTTCTTCTATCTCCTCTAAGACTTCAAGTGTTTAGAGTCTGGTTGCCAAGGGTCAAAGGAGGGTGGACACGACCTCTGCTATTTTAGTGAATTGGGAAGTTCCTGGGGTGTGGCCAGACATCTGTTAATATTTCAGGAGAGGTGTACTACCGAGAAAAAAACAGGACCCAGCCTTGGGATCCACTTGCTCACCCGCCCTTTTTTTTGGGTCCTGTTGCCTGCATCCTCTGGAAAGACGCCTGTTGGGGAAGGAGAGAGAAAGCCTTCCTTCACTGAAGTCCTGCATTTCAGTTTCTTGCTTTCATTTTTCAGGTTCTCTTTCTCTGGGTAGAAGACAACATCTAGGTGAGCATCCATGCTCTTAATGACAGAACTTAAAGCAGACAGGAAGATATCAACGGAAGAGGAGAGGGAGGGGCTGGCCAGAGGGCTAAACAGGGAGAGAGGAGAGAAACCGGATCATCCTTGGTCCGCTGGAGCCTATGGTGTCTGACAGTCTGGTTTATCGCCATGGCACCTGTAGAGTTCCTCCCAAGCATGTGAGGGACATCACAGTTTTCTACAGCAAGGTCAAGATCATTCACTTCCTTTCTGATGAAGAAAATAAGTCCCAGTGTTGGGGTCATCCATGGACCACCCACTGTCCCAGATGGTGTAGGACAGAAATAGGGCCTGAGCGTGAAACACTCCGAACCAGACTCCGTGACTGTCCTGTTGATGTTCAGCCAAGGTTTAGACCCCAGTGAACTGACGCCGTTGAAAACTACGGTGTGATAAAGAGATGTGAAGGCAGGCTCATTTTCTGAGTCTCATCCCATGGGTGATAGTTTCCAGATACCATTGTTGAAGTGAGGGCACCAAGTCGGGGGTCAGAACACTTGCATTCCAGTTCCTGTCCCACTGTTTCCTGGGTGACTTTGTACAGGTCTACCAAGTTCTCTTAAACCTGCAATTCTTCCTCTCTAAAACCGTCAAGTCTGTCACACTGCCTGTGAAAACAGTGTCTCCAAGGATCCCGTGGGTGGTGGTATTCAGTCCTTCATGTGTTCAGCATGGGGGAATTGCTGAGACTCTAAGTCATAAGAACACCATCAACTCACCCAAGAAATGAGGTAGAAATAGACCATATGAAAGTTCTTGTTTAGCCCAGAACTCCAAAGGTTTGGAGGTGGGGAGGGAGTCCCTAAGGAAGAGCAAGATAGAAAAACTGCTTTGGGGATAAAAAGTGTTCTGGGGGCCAACAGAACCCAAGGTCCTGTGGGAAGCAGCCCCGAAGTCATACCGCTGACAGCCGTATCTTTTTTTATTAGCCATAGATTCCTCCGAGAACACAGATACTCCAGGCTCTCCAGGGAACACTGTGTATGCACAAGTCACTCACCCAGTGAAGGTAAGTCCTTTCCACTCTGTCCTCCACCGTTGTGTTATTATTATGGTCACTCATAAACCTGTCATCAGCATTTGTTATTGGAGAAGGCAACCACAGGGCTGACCATCCCAGTGTCGGTGATGATCACCCCCAAGGGAATGCTTACTGCTACTTGCAGTTCTCAAACTGCTTACTGTTCCAGTAGGGCTTCCCTTCTGGGTAGGGACAACCTGCTTGGAAGTACAAATTAGATTTCCTCCCTTTCCCTTGCTGTGTGTAGCATGATACTCGACAAACACTTGAATAGAGCAGAAGAGATTTTACCCTAGGAAGAGCTGTCATCCAGGTACAGAGAAGCTAGAAGAGCCTGAAGTGGTCTCTCAAGAGAAGAGGGGAGTAAGCATCATTACCCCTCCACAATAAAGGAAACTAAGGCACGAGAACCCCCACATAATAGGATGACCTTGGTCAAGTGCCAGAAAGTCCTCTGTCCCCACTACCTATGAATAAGCACGAAGTCTATTTTGTATTAATCATAAAAACTCAGAGTCAGATATAGGGGTTAATGCCGAAGATCAGAGAAGCAAAGCAGCCAACAACTAGAGAGTTCTTTTACCTCTACCAATGCTCAGATTAAAGGGGAGATCCTGTCCTCAGACTGTACCGCTCCTTGACTGCTTCAGACTGACCGCCTCAGACTGCGCTTCTCCTCAAACTGCTTCAGACTGACCACCTCAGACTGCGCTTCTCCTCACACTGCTTCAGACTGACCGCCTCAGACTGTACTGCTCCTTAACTGCACGCTCCTCAGACAGCATCGAACTCCTGTCTCTCCTCCCGCACTATATTCCTCTCCCACCCAACCATATCACTCCTGTCTCCTCCTCACTAGTGCTGGGATTAAAGCGTGGCATCCCAAGTGCTGGGATCACGTTTGTGTGAGCTCTGTTTCTCTTTTAGACGGATTCAATCTTGTGCAGCCCAGAGTAGCCCTGAACTAACAGAGATCCCTCTGCCTCTGCCTCCCATGTTCTGGGATTAAAGTGTGTGCCACCATTCCCTGGGCTCTAAAGGCTTACTTCTGCACTCTAATCTTCAGGCAAGCACAAACAAAAGATCACTACATATGAATGAGACAGTTGTGAAGACATTTCTTTTTTTTCTTTTTTTGTTTTTTGTTTTTTGAGACAGGGTTTCCCTGTATAGCCCTATCCTGGGATCACTCTCTAGACTACACTGGCCTCAAACTCACAGAGATCCACCTGTCTCTATCTCCCGAGTGCTGGAATTAAAGGCCTGTACTGCCACCACCTGACTGGGGACACTTTTTTAAATATCTAGATATACTGGTCATATTTTCTGAAAAAGAAGTCAAAAGAGCTTGGCATTCTTGAAACAATAGAAGCAACAGCCCAGCTAGAAGTCTTAGATTCCCCAAGCAAACACTCTTGACTAAGATCATCACAGGCTTTGGGAAGTAGGCTCCTGAAAGGGAGGACAATAGGGGACATTCACATCACTTACTCAATTGCCATTCCCAGCTCCTGCTGGGAGCAAGCTCTCCAACAAACCCAAACACAAATGGCTAACCCAATAGTCAGCTTCTTTTCAAGACAAAACCAAAAAAAAAAAAGCATTATACCTTGGAGAGTTTCTGGGATCTTAATTATTCTCTAAATATTCCTTCATTAATTTAAAGTATCAAAATATATCAATGGGTCATCTAGGGCCTGGGATTTCTGCTGTTACTACTGCTTAGTGTATCTTTAGAGAGCCATTCTTAAAACTAGGAGTTCCTATACGTCTGGTTCCCTACCATGACCACAACAAGGTGACTGGGCCATTAGAATTACAGGGCTAAATGGAGAAAGCAACGTGGGTGACTCCAGGTATAGCTAATAAAGACTGAGACAAAGATATGATGCAATAACTGTCTGGCATGTAAGTTCTTACAGACAGAGGAGGAGTAAACATAGAATCCTATGCAAAACAAGAATGTTTCCATCCCTTCACAGGAGTCACCTTTCTGCTGCTCTCTGGTTGGGGCCTTTGTATTGTTGGCATGTTGCTCTTATATTTAGTTTGCTTTTCTGCTTCTCTTATATTTTTGGTTGTGAGCCTAGACTTTAATGGCTGAGCCATTTCTCCAGCCACTTTTCTACTTCTCAAGAAATGTTACTAAAATCTTCCAGGTTTGAACTGGTAGTAGAGCTTAGTCCCTACCTCTTCTTGCCATACCTCTTCTTTCTCCTTGCACTGCCTTTCCCCCAAAATATGGGTATGCACAGACCTGTCTCTGTGAAAGCCGAATGCATATAACTCTTTTGTTTTTCTTGTTTACAGGAAAGAGAAATCCCAAAACCTATAAAAAATGATTCCATGACAATTTACTCCAAAGTTAATCATTCCAGAGAGGTAAAATCCATGACTGCTTTATCTTCTTTGATTTTGTATGAATGAATATGTGTGTAATGTATGTTTGTGATTTGTGCTCATGTGTGTGAGAATGGGAACAGCTCCATCCAGTGCCCTTCCCTACCATTCTCTATCTTACTCCTAATAAACAGTGTCTCACTAAACCTGAAGCTAAACCTGTGGCCAGAAAGACCAAATGATCTTCCTACCTCTGGTCCCTAAAGTGCTGGCATTACAAGCGTATGCACTGCTTTTTACATGGGGACTGGGGATTTGAACTCAAACCCTCATGCTTGCTCAGCAACCTCTCTTATCCACTGAGCCATCTTGCCAGTCCCTATATTTATGTATTTTTTACTCCTCTCCCAAACCTTCAATTTTGCAAGTAAAATGAAAGGTCCATTTTACAGATATCCAAATACCACAAGAAAAAGAAAAAAAGTCTTGGAACATTACCAAAATATAAAAAGTCATATTGGGGCTAGTGAGATGACTCAGTGGGTAAAAGGCAGTTTTTACCAAGCCTGATGACCTGAGTTCAATCCCCAGGATCCACATTGTAGGAAAGAACCAACTCCCACAAGTTGTTCTCTAAAGCGGAAACAAACACAGACAGACAGACACACACACACACACACACAGAGAGAGAGAGAGAGAGAGAGAGAGAGAGAGAGAAGCATACACATACATGCACACACAGAGACATACACACAGACACACACTCACATGTATGCACCACACATCACACATCTACACCCACCTATCATACATTTTATACACACTCTCACACTCACATTCACACTCTACACACACACACACACAGAGAGAGAGAGAGAGAGAGAGAGAGAGAGAGAGAGAGAGAGAGAGAGAGAGAGGCGCATACACATACACACACAGCGAGACATACACACAGACAAACATACAAAAACACACAATAAGTAAATAAAGTGTTGAAATTTTTGGTTGTCTTGTATTAGAATCACCTATTACAATTAACCTACTTGTTCTTTAATGTAACCCTGCCTCATGCCCTCAGTAGCCCTACCATTTGACCAGCAGGGCTCTCGTGTTCTCTCTGCAGTCATGGAAAGTAGGCTCTGCATACCTATTAATCTACTTCTTTCTTTTCTCAAAAAACAAGCCCATTTCTCCCAGGATGAATACTCTTAAGGATATCAAGTAAGTTGGTGGAAGACTTTAAAGGAATTCAGGCAGAGTACACGTACTGACCCCCTGGAGGAGAAGAGAGAAGCATGGTTTCCTGCTGGCTATGGAATCCGGATACCCAGGGATATCACATCAGACTTGATCCTGCATACATAGGTCAGAGGCTTGACGAGTAGCAAGATCTCCAGTATGGAACCCCAAAACTGCTTTTTAACCCACTCCAGGACAAGTCCTGCCTTGGATAATACACCCACATGTTGCCTTCTCTTTGACAACTAAACAATCAGAGTTTTGACTGACAGATTATAATTCTACAGGTAATCATTTCTCTCCTTCTAAAAGGCAAGCAGGATGTGATTGGTTGGAGAGAGAACATGGTGTTTTGGTTAAGTATGTAGTGCCTGGCACTGGATAGGCCCACATTCATGTCCTGTGAATCATTTTTACTAGACAGGCCTCCTGGGATGTTCCCTGTGTTCTTGGTGCTTTAATCTCATAGCCAAAACATGAGAGGAGTGATGCATCGATCAGGCCCATTACTCAAGCCAGGAATCTGAGCCATCCCTGATTACAGCCTCTCTATCACCAAGTCCTCACACTCTACCTCCAGAATACATTAGCACATCTATCTCTTTCCAACTTGTAGACCATCCTCCCGTATCTGAGACCGAATGCTCCAATAACCTCTAAACATTCCTTCTAATTTTGTTCTTGTCTCCCTGCAACCCATGGTCCAAAAGACAACGAGCACAGTGTCCCTAGTATAGACCAGCTCTTTCTCTTGTCTGCTCGTAACCCTACACACTGTTCATTGCACTCAGTGTGAAAGCCAATCTCCATGACCCAGGTTGGTCTGACTCCTACCCAGACTCGCTCTGCCAGCTGCCCTATCCCCGTTCTTCTCTGTTTGGCCTTTGTGATCTTTCAAGTCCTCTAGGAAAGAAGAACGTTCTCCATATTACCATCATTTACATCTGCCTGAAGGTTTTTCCTCTGCCTATTGGGCTCCCCCTATTCTTTAGACTTCAGCTTAAACGCATCAGCTTCTGGAAGAGACCTTCCCAGAACACTCTGCTCTCTACCTAAAGGAGGTTTCCTTATCATTCATTCTTTTAAACCTTCCATGTTGTTTATCACATGTCGTTGAGTATTTATTTTTATTTTTAGCATCTGTTTCCCTCATTAGAACATAAGTTGGTGGGACCAGAGACAATAATTATTTTATTGCTAGAACACTGTAAATATTAATTAATTAATTACATTGTAAGTGTTAATTAATACCTAGTACATTGTAAGTGTTCAAACAATATTTTTAGTAAATGAATACATTTGTAATGGGTTTGTATGGTAATTAAATAAGACAATACAGTTGGCTCTTCAACTGTGAGTCTGCTTCTGTGTATTTTATGAACTGCAAACTAAAGTATTTGAGAAAGAATTGCATCTGTACTAACTATATACGTGTGTTTTCTTATTATTCTCTTAAGGTAGACATAGGTTCTATACTATCTCATTTTATATGAGGGACTGGCCTCTAAGGTTAGCCTAGAACTATCTCCCAGGAATACAAAGAATGACTATAAACTCTTAGCATAGTGCCTAACACATTAAAAAAGCTCAAGAAATATCCAGTCTAATTGCTAGTAGTGCCATGTGGTAGGGCTCTCCTAGAATCCCAGTGTTTGGATGGTGGAGTCAAGAGAATTCAATGTCATCCTCAGCTATACAGAAAGTTCAAGGTCGATCTGGGCTACATGAAACCTTGTCTCAAAAAGAAATTGATCACTGATGTTATCATCACTATTAAATTTCATTCTCCTGAAGTCATAGAATCTTCTTGAATAACTTCAGCACCTAAGGCTGAAGACTCCTAAATTCAAGGCCAGCCTGGGCTACATAGAAAATTACATGACCATCTAAGCTACATAGCAAGACTCTGTCATAAAAGGTAAAATAAAATAAATGAGAAGAGAAAAAGCATACTACTTGAAGGCACTTCTTGCCTTTACTCAAGTTTCAAATTCTCATATTTTACCCCATGTGAAGAACAAGGCTCCTCTGTCCTTGAGAAGCATTTTTAGAGGGAGAAGAGGTTCTAGTATTTGTTTTAGTATATTTCATTTTTCTCAAAAATACTAAATGTGCTTATTGTGAATAATTGACATACTCTAAAACTTCTCTACAATATCCAAGATAAAAAAAAATCCTAATCCCAGCACTAGGGAGGCAGAGGCAGGCGGATCTCTGTGAGTTCGAGACCAGCCTGGTCTACAAGAGCTAGTTCCAGGACAGGCTCCAAAACCACAGAGAAACCTTGTCTCGAAAAAACCAAAAAAAAAAAAAGGAAAAAAAAATCCTAGCCTGGCAGTGGTGGCACACGCCTTTAATTCCAACACTCGGGAGGCAGAGGCAGGGGGATCTCTGCGAGTTCAAGGCCAGCCTGGTCTACAAGAGCTAGTTCCAGGACAGGCTCCAAAAGCTACAGAGAAAACCTGTCTTGAAAAACCAAAAACAAAACAAATCCTATATTAAATAGTACTACTTTTACCAAAATGAAATATTTTCACAATTTTGTCTTGGCTTTTAGTTTATTTTGTTTTTTTTTATTTGTTTTGACTTGCTTTATTTTTGCTTAACAATATCCCTGTAGTAACTTTCTTAAATCAGAATATATAATCTTACTAACAGTCATCTTCACTCTTACTTTTTTTTCAATTTTATTTGCTAATTGTAGGCTAATCCACAAGAGCCTGCTTAAAGGAGTAACTAAGATTTATTAAGATACACTCACAGATACACAACAACATGGTCCTTCATTCTGCCTGGGGGTGATTGGCACCAGCAGTCCAATCTCCGTCCACCCTGCCAGAGAGAGCACAACTGCCCGTCTCTTTCTTTAAAGGGGTCACTGCCTCTATTGGGTCAGACAGCCCAAGGTCATGGGTGGAGCGAATACCCACTGCAACTAATAGTTTAGAGTCAAGCAATGGTTTAAAATACATATAGAAATTAGATAAAGGATTTTATTTTGTGTTCCTTACTTCCATACCTTCCCATTCACACACATAAAACACATTATCTATTGATTCCGTACTATTTGTTGAGATACTTTCCCTGCCTCATCTTTCTAGAGTGAATAAATGTCAATTTTGAATAAATACAAATTCAATAACTTTATCATTATGGCCATATTAAAAATTCATTAGTTACTGATGCAATACATGATGTGATTACATTTCCTTTCTAACACAACCTTCTTTTTTTTTTTTAGAGTTGATAGTTGCCTTATTTTTCTTTGCATGGTTTTCATTAGACTGCCATCTTCCTGTATCTTTCTCAACTATATAAAATGTTTCACAAGGTACTCTCCACCTAGTTAAGTCTATTAACTAAGTTGTAAGTTCATACTCTTCTAGATACACCCTGCTGGAGCATATGGCCTTCTATTCCATCTAGAGGTTACTTTCCATGCCTGAAGCAAACAATTGTCACAACCCTCTTGGGGTCAAACAACCTTTTCACAGGGGTCACTGAAGACCATCAGAAAACATAGATATTTACATTATAATTCCTACCAGTAGCAAACTTACAGTTATGAAGTAATAACAAAAATAGCTTTATGGTTCAAGAGTGTGGTCACCACAACATGAAGAACTGTATTAAAGGGTCAAAACATTAGGAAGGTTGAGAACCACTGCCTTAGACAAGCCATTCAAACTTTTTAACTCTGATACGAACTAACTTTTGGTTTCTTCTACATATACATGAAATGCTTAAACCATTACAAAACAAAGTATTATTCTGTTGGTCTTTAAAAACAAATTCTCATCAATGCTTTTTGTTTTGTTTTTGTTTTTTGTCTTTCAAGACAGGGTTTCTCTATGAAACAGTCCTAGCTGTTCTGGAACTTGCTTTTTAGACCAGGCTGACCTCAAACACACAGAGATCCACCTGCCTTTGCCTCTCAAGTGCTGGGATTAAGGGCATGAGCCACCAATGCTCGGCCAATGTTTTATTTTTTAATTTAAAAAAACTTAATGTTTTTAGTGGGGAGGGCCTTGGTCCTGCCTCAAAGCAATGTGCTAGGTTTTGTTGACTCCCATGGGAAGCCTTACCCTCTCTAAGGAGTGAATGGGGTGGGGAAGGAAGGTGGAAGGAGCAGAAGGAGGGGTGGGAGAGCAAAATGGATTTGGCATGTAAAATGAAAAAAAGGTAGCTTTTTAAAACAAAAAAAAATATTGTTTTAAATTGAAATATAATTATATCACTTAGTCCTTCCTTTTCTCCTCCAGGTCCTCCTAACTAACTTCCTTCAATCCCCTCCCATGGCCCTCAATTCTTTTTTCTTTTCTTTTTGTTTGTTTGCTTGCTTGTTTGCTTTTTGAGACAGGGTTTCTCTGGGTACCCTTGACTCTCCTGGAACTCTCTTTGTAGACCAGGCTGGCCTCAAACTCACGTAAATAAATCTACCTCTGCCTCCTGAGTGCTGGTGTCCTAAAGCATAGAGGAAGACTCGCGGGACGAATATCAAGTATACTTCTTTACTTTTACTTTTTACATTTCTGTGTGCTTGGGTACTTAGCAGGCATGTGGGGCATCAGAGGATGTCTTAGTGAAGAGGTTTTTTTTGCTGTGATGAAACATGATCAAAAAGCAAGTTGGAAAAGAAAGGGTTTATTTGGCTCACACTTCCACATCATTGTTCATCATCAAAGGAAGGCAGGACAGAAACTCAAACACGGCAGGAACCTAGAGGCAAGAGCTAATGCAGAGGCCGTGGACTTACTGCTTACTAGCTTGCTCCTCGTGGCTTGCTCAGTCTGCTTTGTTATAGAACCCAGGATCACCAGCCCAGGGGTGGCACCACCCAGCAATGGGCCAGACCCTCCTCCATCAATCTCTAGTTAAGCAAATGCCTCACAGGAATCACTAGTTACACAAATGCCCACATGCCTGCCCTATCTTATGGAGGCATTTTCTTAACTGAGGTTTCCTTCCCGTTTGATGACTTCAGCCTGTGTCAAGTTGACATAAAACTATCCTGCATAGAGGAAAGCTTCAGGGAGATCTCTCCTTCCACCATGTGGATCCTAGGAATTGAACTCTGGTCACTGGGTTTGGCTGCAAGTGCTTTAAGCTGTTAACCTTTTCATCCCGCCCTTAAAATGTTTTCATTTATCAAGTGATTAAAAATAAATAAATAAATAAATAAGATATCCAGTGACCCTCACGGGGTGAGAGAAAAAAATCTGTAAAGTTGGGGAAGGTAGGAAATACATTCCAAAACAAGGTCACCAGGAAATTGCAGGCAAATGGATGGAACTAGAAAAAAAATCATCTTGAGTGACCTAACTCAGACCGAGAAAGACAAACATGGTATGTTCTCACTCATAAGTGGATATTAGTTGTAAAATAAGAGATAACTATGCTACACTCCACAGACCCAGAGAGACTAAGTAACAAGGAGGGTTCATGGGAGAACTCCCTCATCTCCCTGGAAAGGAGAAATAGAAGAGATTTTGTGAGTGAACTGAGGGAGGGTTGGGATGGAAACACAAGTGATCAGATTGTGGGGTAGGAAGGAGAAGAGGGAGAGTACAGAAAGAGACTACTAGAAAATGGGGTGCGTTTCCGGGGACAGATAAAAACCTGGTGCAAGGGAATCTGCCAGGAATCTACCAAATGACCCCAACTAAGACTCCTAACCATAGTGAAAAACGTAGCCTGAACTGGCCATCTCCTGTGACCAGATTGGTGCCTAACCTAGTTGTCATCAGGGAGGCTTCATTCAGCAACTGATGGAAACAAACACATACCCGCAGCCAGACTTTAGGTGGAGTCTGGGAAATCCTGCAGAAGAGGAGGAGAAAGGATTGTAAAAGCCAGAGAGGTCAGCCGGGCGATGGTGGCGCACGCCTTTAATCCCAGCACTCGGGAGGCAGAGGCAGGCGGATCTCTGTGAGTTTGAGACCAGCCTGGTCTACCGAGCTAGCTCCAGGACAGGCTCCAAAGCCGCAGAGAAACCCTGTCTCAAAAAACAAAAAAAAACAAAAAAAAAAAAAGCCAGAGAGGTCAAGGGCTCCTCAAGAAAACTCACAGAATCAACTAACCTGGGCTCATAGGGGCTCACAGAAACTGAACCGACAACCAGGGAGCATGCATGGGACTGACCTAGGCTCTTTGCATATATGTCACAGTTGTGTAGCTTGGTCCTCTTGTGGGAGGTCACGGGGGGAGGGGGATTCCTACTCTTCAGTGGTATAGCCACAGGTACTTTCACAAATGCCGTGAAACACACACACACACTGAGCTATGCACCCATCACTTCTTAGTACATTACTTGCCACCTTCTGTCCCCACCATACTCACATCCTGCTCTCTCCCCCTTTCCTCCTTACTCATCATTGTTTTCTCTTCTCTCCTTACCCCTGGCTCTAAGGGGAGTAGGCAGATGGATTATACTATATAAATGTGAGTGATGGAAGAGGGTGAATATGTCTACTGTAGTTCAGGTTCCCAAACCCACAAATCCACTATCCATACTATCCATCTTCTTTTAAGGCAGTGGAGGACAAACACCACCTCGCTGAGAAGATTAATTTACTCTTAAATTACCCTTATCCACTCAGTATGCAAAAGTGAAGGTTCTTCTTTTCCTAGGAAAAGCGCTCTAGCCACTTGGGGGAATTAAACAATGCTGTCACTTCAGCTCCTCCAGCTTAAATTAATGAAATCAGTGTCTCTGGAGATCGACGCTGTCATTTGCATTTTCAAAAGCTTCCTAGATGATATGATGAGACGCCAGTGGGCTAAGAGCCATTAGAGCAGGGTGGTTTGATTAGGACTGTGTAAGGTAGAGGGAGTCTGGCAAGTATCATTGAAAGGGACAATGGACCAAAGCGAAGTGGGAGACATCTGTGCCTTGCTGTGTAGTTCTCTGGTTTCTTTAGGATGAGGGTTGAAGAGGCCTCAGAGTTGGCACAAAACACACCCAGACACCAAATTCTTAGCACAAAGGAGATTTGTTACCCAAAGGGAACAAGCAGGTTGGGGATGGGGAGCTGCCTCTGGATCAGACGAAGAGCAACAGGTGCTTTTGAAGGAGTGGATTTTAAGAAGAAACGAAGATGTCTATGCTAAGATCTAGTTGGTAAGTCCTGATTGGACGTGTTAGCCAGTGTAGTCAACCAATGACTTTTGTTTGGTGGACCTTAATGTTTTGATAGGTGGACCTTGGGATTTTAGTCAGCCATAAGGAAGTGGCCAAATAATGGACTTTGGGGGCTAGCTTTAGAAATATAATCTAACGGTTTAGCAAGAGAGAGGGACGGGGACGGACAAGGCCTACTGGCGCCATGTTTGCAAAGCTTGGGCTTGTTAGAGAGCCCTTCAGGGGTAGGGAATCCCTTGGATTGGCTATTGGTCCAGAGAGTGGAAAGCAAAATGGAAGGGTATGTGGAGTGTTAGTAATGGGTTTGTTGTCTGTGAACAAGAAATTGAAGATGGCCAGATAGAGACTAAGGGTGGCACCCAAGGGTGTAGGGAGAATGGAAGGAAGAAAGAGAGGATCACTGTAAGAAGCAAGTCTGGGGTTTGTCATCTTGATGTTTGGCCTCCCAGTGGTTCTGTTTTCGGGATTGGGGGAAATGGGACAATTCTCCTGGAGATTCCGAGTTGCTGCTTCTGTCACCCTGGAACCACGCTCCCACAGAATGGCATCACCTAAGAAGTACTGGTCCTCTGCTAACTGGGACCGTCTCTCGGTCTCACCCCTGGCCTTTCTGCCTACTTCACTCACATCATGTCTACCTGGTTCCTAAAAATATTTACATTTCCAGCACCTAATCCTAAGTCATGAATCTTTGCCTCACCTCAGCCTGAATAAAAGATCCACACTAGGTACTCTCAAAAGAGAGATGCCTTATTCTTTCGTACACTCCCCATTCCACTGCCAAGCCAACATCTAGGTAGTTTCAGGACTCTTACCTGAAGCTTTTGGTAAAAAAAAACTGTTTACCATTCTTTGAGATGACATATAAAAGCTGAGCTGGGGGAAATGGCCACAGATGACGCCAGAACAGAGTGAAGGTAGCCTGCTCGGGTGGGGGGGCACACAGGACAGTCATTTCATCTTAGGTTTCAAGGTGTTGACCCAGCATCTGCAAGTCTTCACCTCATGGTGTAGTAATATTTCATTTGTATGTTAATAAATAAAGCTTGCCTAAAGAGCAGAGTAAAACAGCCACACTGGTCAGCCTTACAGACCAGGCAGTGGTGACACACACCTTTAATTCCAGTAGCCATGCTGGTTTGCCGCAGAAACCAGGTGGTAGTGGTGCACACCTTTAATACCAACACCAGAGAAGAATATAAAATAAGAGGAGACAGCTCTCACACACAGTCTTTAATCTCTGCATGAGAGAGGAGTATATAAGCTCTCACACACAGTCTCATTCTGTGTGTGAATCCTGGAAGCAGGATCGCCATTTCAGATTGAGGTAGAAGTTAGAGCCAGTGACTGGCTGTTTTGCTTTTCTGACCTTCAGGCTAAACCCCAATATCTGTCTCTGGGTTTTTATTAATCATGCTACGTGATGGGACTTTTCTCCTGCTGACTGTGACACTCACAGAGTCCCCAGCATGTAGGCAAAACACTCATACAAATAATGTAAATAAATAACTCTTTTTTTAAAAACTAAGCCTACAAATAATATTATTTAACAAGCAGTTATCATGTAACTATTTATAGATTTAGTTCACATTTAACTGCCACTGTGGTTCTGCAAGAATTGAACTGACCTTGAATATCATGGACACAGCCCTAGGCATCAGGAATCTTAGGAATAACAGACAATACATAAATATGCAAACCAGGCATGGTGGCTTATGTCTGTGATCCCAGTACTTAGGATTCTAAGGCAGAAGGACCACCATGAATTTGAGGCCAACCTGGGTTACACAGTGAATTCCAGAACAAAACAAAATTCGTGTGTAATAGCTCTAAAAAGGTAAACAAAAATAAACAGATTGAGTCTGTAGACAGAAGTTTTTGTTCCACCTGGTCCTGCAGCCATTCAGTCCTAAAGAAACACACAGAGGCTTATATTAATTATAAACTGTTTGGCCTATTAGCTCAGGCTTATTATTACCTAGCTCTTATAACTTAAATTAACCTAATTCTTATCTATGTTTGGCCAATTGGCTTGGTACCTTTTCTTAGTAAGGCATTCTCATCTTGCTTCCTCTGTGTCTGGCTGGTGATTGGCTCTCTGCCTTTCCTCATCCCAGAATTTTCCTAATATGGTTGCCCTACCTATACTTCCTGCCTGTCTACTGACCAATCAGCATTTTATTAAACTAATACAAGTGACAAATTTTTACAGGGTACAAGAACATTGTCCCACAGAGTAAGTACAATAAATATTTCAGTGATGCTGATAACATCTTTGCACATGCCAAGGGTGTACAGCCTCAGGACCTTCATGCTTGCTGCTCTTGTTTTATTGCTAGCTTTATTTCTTTGTCCACATACTAAAAACTTCATCCTCATAAAAAGGCTATGATAAATCAACTTAAATGATTCCTTTCCTCCCCCACCCCATTCGTTCTTGGCCTTTGTTTTCTTCACAGCACTGACCACTACCAGGAAATACATTGTGTTAATTTTTTTTATCAAGAGTGTGAATTTTATTTATGTAGTTTACATGGTTTAGAGGATGAAGTTCAGGGCTTCAATCACGCTAGGAAATAACTGTACCACGGAGCTACACTCCCAGGCACACTGTTCATTTCTGCAGAGTTTCTTACCTGTTTCCCCCACGGTGATGCATAATCTTGATTGTCAACTTGGTGGAATCTAAAGCCACCATGGAAACAAATCTCTGGGCATATTGTGAGAGATGATCTCTATTGGGGTTATTGAGGAGAGGAGACTCATCCAAAATATGTGTGGCATCATTCTATGGGCTGGGTTTCCAGACTTAGGAAGAGGAGAAAGCCAACTGAGCACAAGCATTGTGCTGTTTCCTGACTACAGTGATGCGTCAGCCTCCTATTCCTGCTACCACCCCTTTCCACGATGGTGGAATGTCTCCCCTCAAACTGCAAGCCAGGATAAACTGATCTTTCCTTAAATTGCTTCTTGTCCAATTTTGTTACTGTAAAAAGATAAGTAAGTAAGTGATACATTCACTTTCCTCTAAATTCAAGAAAAATATCACTGCTACATTCCTAGAACACAGAATACATGAATTAACACAGATATCTCAATGTCTATAAACTAATAAAGGTACAATTAATGCTACAAAGAAGGTTTATGGGGATAGAGTGATTAGGGAATATTTCTCTGAGATGGTGACTTTTTTATTGTTTTTTTCTCTCTCTTTTTTAGTTTTTTTCTTTTTTTGACAGAATTTCTCTGTATAGCCTTGGCTGTCCTGGAACTCACTTTATAGAACAGGCTGGCCTCAAACTCAGAGATCCACCTGCCTCTGCTTCCAAGTGCTAGGATTAAAGGCATGCACCATCACTACCCAGCTGTTTCTATTTTTCATTTACAATGATAACTACAACTAAAAATTTTAATCTCATCTGGATTCATAGAGTGATTTTCAAGCTATAATGTTTAGAGAGCCACATATCTGAATCATAGATTATAGTGGGTTAATATTCAACACGTATCTAATATTCTATGTACCTGTCTTTATCTTTTTTGAATTTTATGAGACAGGGTTTTGCTATCTTCAAGCTAGCCTCAATTCAGCATCTTCCTATCTCAGCCTCCCAAGTACCACCAAGTCTAGGTTCATTGTGCTGCAGGAATTAATATAGAATAAACTGTATTGCCTAGATTTCCATGAAGCTAGATAAATGCCTCCCTGCCTTTCTTTGACTTTTTTTTTACTGATACCGATTTGACAGATGAAAGGGGTTAGTGAGAGTCAATGAGTGTTGGCATTTCAGAAATAGAATTTGTATTTCTCAAATGGAATCCACAAGGCAGGGGAAACTGCTTAGTCAGAAAAGTACTTACTGCACAAATATAAAGACTTGAGTTTAAATCCCCAGAACCCAACACAAAGTCAGGAGTGGGAGTGCACATCAGCTACCCCGGCATCCTACAGAGAGATGATAGGGAAAGGCGGAAGAATCCCCTGAAGTTTGTGGGCCAGATAGTCTGATGTATACAACACCAAATGAAAGAGGGTATCAGGTTTCCCAGAACTGCAGCTATAGGTGGTTGTGAGTTGCCTGATATGGGGACCAAACTTGAATCTTCTGGAAGAGCAGCAAGCACTCTTAATCGCTGGGCCATCTCTCCACCCTGTCTAAATGTCTAAAACAAGGTGGAAAGCAAGGATCAACACCTTAGAATGTCTTCTATCCTCCACACATTCAGTATGTCAAGTGTGTACTCAAACTCATACATACAAACACACACACACACACACACATAGAAAAAAATGAATCCATAAGAATTAGTGACTGATATTACCGAAAACAAAATAAGAATTAGTGACTGAGTTTATATGGGAGATGAGGAAGAGGAGTAGACTGGTAAGTCAAACATCTTTGTGGTTGACTGAAATTTTAAAATGAAGCAAAGGAAACTAGAAAAGATAACTCAGACCCAATTTAAGTTGCCAGGAGGACATCTGAATGCTTCTCATCAAGCACTCTGAAAAACAGTACAGGTACAGAGGAGTTCAGTTGAGGCTAGAGATAAAGATTTGGGGGCTGGAGAGATGGCTCAGTGGTTAAGAGCATTGCCTGCTCTTCCAAAGGTCCTGAGTTCAATTCCCAGCATCCACATGGTGGCTCACAACCATTTGTAAAGAGGTCTGGTGCCCTCTTCTGGCCTGCAGACATGCACACAGACAGAATATTGTATACATAATAAATAATTAAATATAAAAAAAAGATTTGGGGGCTATATGCATTTGAGCAATAGCTAAAGTCATGAGATTCATAAAATCACCCAGGAAGTATGCACACAGTGAGAAGAGAGAACACTGGGTAAACCCTCTGAACAGAAAAGTTTACGAGATGACAAAAAACAAAACAAACAAACAAACAAAACCAACGGAGTTCACCCAAAAAGTAGAAGGACAAACAATTCCCAGGACTGAAGCGTTTCAAGAAAATATAAATAATTAAAGGTGAAGGTGCTATCCAGGGTTAGTCCCACACAGATACAATCTATAATCCCAGTACTCACTAAGGTAGGAGGATTGTAAATTCAAGGCCACCCTGGGCTACACAACGAAACCTTGTTTTTAACTTTTTTTTTCAATAAGAAATTAAAAGGAAGGAAGGGTCAAAGAAAGCAAAGAATAAAGGAAAAGAGAATGAAAAAAGAAAGAATAAGAGAAAAGGGGAAGTGAAGACTAATTCTGAAGAAGACCTCAGATAAAATTTTAGTAGGGAGGAAATCAGGCATGGCTCAAGGTAACCGCTTTTAGACTGACCCACCCTGCTCTTCCTGTTACAACCACTCCTCCCTAGCAATTGAAGTGTTTAGCTCCTGGCTGACTCTCTCTTCTTTACCATGCCTTTCTAATTGGTCCAATAACCCTGCCCTCCATTCTTTTAGCCTTTCAGAAAGTCACCTCCCTCTTCCACATTTCCATTCTGAGCAGCCCACTGTTTCTAATCAACACCATCCATTAATTTTCTCCAAAAGCCCTTTAACCTCCTTAGAAATCTACAGTTCTTTTTTATAATGCAATCTCTTTTTACTCTCCTCATGGCCCCTTGTGTTATCATTTCCCTCCTACACTCCATTCTTGCCTCAAGTACCTCAAGGCTTCTACACTTAAATCTCTTTCGTGAATTAATCAGTCTAAGCAGATCCCACCCCCTCCTGATCTCTCCACAACTTGTTTGTGGCACAGTGTTCCCCAGCTCAAAAAGTTGCAACTCCATCTTTCCGGGTGCTTAGACAAGAATCCTTGGCGTCCTCCTTCACACTCTCCCACCCAACCTGTGGTCCCGTGCTCTTAGTTCTCCCTTTGAAAACAGAACTGGAATCAGCTGCTTCCCTGCTGCTCCCTGGTCCAGAACACCATCGGCGAGTTGCTGTGCTACCTCCTGTCTTATTCTTTACAAATTGCCTCCAACGGAACATAACCCTCTCTGCTCCATTCCTCCAAGACTTTTCCTCTTCTCACAGAAGTTAGAGTCAGTCAAAAGGTCCCACACGACTTGAGCCCTCATGATTGCTTCTCTGTCCTCATTTGCTACTAATTTCCTCCCAAACTTTCCGCTCCATCGTCACTGACTTCCTTGTCCTTCTTTGTATATGATGAGTACACTCATACCTCCAAAGTCTGTGATAGTTTTCCAGGTGTACACATGATTTGTTTTTTTTTTCCCCTCACCTCTTTAAAGGAGCAGGTTGGAGAGTTAAACAGCTGGGGACCATTTTCATTTGCAGGAAAACGGGAGCCATGGTACTACTGAGACTGTGCAAGTAGTGTGCAGTAGGGAAAGATGCTCATATACAGAGCCTGTGGTAAGTGGCAGGGATCCCAACAGGATAGAAAGGGGAATTGACAGAAGTTAGGGGAACCAGAAAAACCTAACTTGACAACATGTGAAGAAGAGGGGAGTTCCAAGAAATAGGAAACGTGTCGGTAAACTCTTCAGAAAACTTAAGTCATCTATCTATGAGTTCAGTGAGGAGGAAGTCAGAAGGGAGCTTCTGCTCACATAGAAGCTAGAAAGCAAGGATCTGAAAAAACGCTGAGAAGAAATGGAAGTAGAAACTAAAACTGGAGATTGTTTTCTCAGAAGCTGAGCTCAGTAAAGCATGCATGCCTGTCTGAGGCAAGAGCAGATGTTAACAAGGAGGAGAATGCAAATACACGTGAAGAAGGGATTTGCTTGGGGGAATTTCTGTCTTTTGTGGCTTCAGGTTGGGCAGTGGTGGCTGGAGGTAGAAGGTGGTGGTGCACGCCTTTAATCCCAACAGAGGCAGGTGGATCTCTGTAAATTCAAGGCCAATCTGGTCTACAGAGCAAGTTCCAGGACAGGCTCCAAAGCTACACAGAGAAACACTGTCTCAAAAAACCAAAAAGAAAATAAGTGAAAATTTGAGGATCTTGAGAGATAGTTTTGTGGGCCCAAGTACAATTCTAGCACCTTGGGCAGCTCAAAATTGCCTGCAACTCCAGCTCTGGGGGATCCAATACTCTCTTCTGATCTCTGCAGGCACCCATATACTTGCTATACAGTCCCCCCTCCCGTCCCATTCCCTCCCTCTCCTCTCTCTCTCTCCCACACACACATACACACACAAAGATAGATAGATAGATAGATAGATAGATAGATAGATAGATAGATAGATAGATAGATAGATAGAAAGAAAGATAGATAGATAGATAGATAGATAGATAGATAGATAGATAGATAGATAGATAGATAGATAGATAGATAGATCTGTTCTAAACACACAAATTTGAAGGTGGATAAGGTAGCTCAGCAGGCAAACATGTTTGTCACCAAGCCTGAGCACCTATGTTTGATATCCAGGACCTCTCATAGTGGAAAGAAAGAACCAGCTTCTGCAAGTTGTCCTCTGACTTCCACATGCACGCCATGGCTTACATACATGCACACGCATACATACATGCATACATACATACATACATATAAATAAACATTTTAAAAATACATGTTGAGTAAGTATAAACTAAAAGTTGGAAGTGGAAGAAAAAGATATTCGGAAGAAGGAATAATTGATGTGATTAAGTCCTGCAAAGGAGTTTCAATAAATGTCCAGCTAATACTTAAGGTATGCCTGCTACCACTGGAAGCCAAATGTTAGGATACGAAGAGTAAAATCAACATAAAGTAGCTTTTAGCATAACGGAGATGAATGAGGTTAAGACCACAATTGTAGGTCCTACTCTTTAAACTCAAGGGAAACCAAGAGAGGGAGTCAAAGGTGGGATGTTGAGGAATTTCGTATATTCTGGTTTCAATTTTCTCAGCAGACTGCAGTCTATTGAGAGCAAAGGGGTTATAAGGAGCAGACTTACAGTAGAAAATTGAGGCTGAATATTCGCCATAGAGTTGGATATGGCTCATCAGATAAAGACACTTGCTTCCAAGCCCAATAACCCGAGTTCCATACCCAAGACCCACACAGTAGACGGAAAGAACTGGGTCCTGAAAGTTGTTCTCTGACCTCCACACATACTTTATGGGATATGAACATCACACACATACATGTACGCACAAATAAATAAATAAAATAAAATTTTAAATCATTTTAAAACATTTACAAACAAGAGGTGGAAACAATAAAACTAAGAACAATTCTACATGCCTAAATAATATTAAATTCTGCTCATCTGTAGAAGGCCCATTGTCTGCATGTTTGTGTCCTTTATCCAACAGTCAGCATTAAACTATGGAAAGATCTGTACAAGTAACAGCTACCTGACGGCTTGTAAGTGAAGAGAAGTGATAACATCCAAGTTGCTAGTGTGGGTTTTTCCATCTCTACCTCTTTTTCCCTTTGTCTACCTCTAACAAGGAGACAATAAAATTCAAAACAGTGCATCCCCAGCTCCCCTGCAGCAGGAAGAAGCCACACGACATGCTTCTGGCCAATAGGACAAACTGCAGGGTTGAAAATCACCATGATCTGTACAGCTTTGGATCTGACCTGACAGGGGTGATGAAGGAATGACGAAAGAACAGACACACACATAGAAAAGCTGGAATTGAGTGGGCCATGTCCTCTCTGATGGAGACACACCAACCACAACCTGGAAACTCAGCGTATTTATTGTGTATGACTGAACAAGCAGGTGGGTTTATTAGATACAGCTGATAAGGAGGGTCAGTCCACCTCCATAGACGGGTGAGCTGTCTCAGGCTGTAGTTCTCTTGGAGGAGGAAGCTGTGGTTGATACTTTCTGTAGATTCTCAATATACATACTCAGACCAGGGGAAGGCTTTGCCGTTTCCATGGTCTGAGACATTGGGATCCTTGACATGGAAGTGCCCATGTGAACAATATACAACCACTCAGAACTTCATCTACACATGTTCCCTTTCTTGTTTCTTCCATGTTCCTGATGCAGCTTGACTGACTTCTAATTTTGCAAAGCTCTACATAGTCTCTGGAGCTCAGCTGAAAAGAGAAAGAAACAAAGCACTGTGGTCTCAGGTCTGTGTTATTTGGCTCATCCTGCTCAAAACATAGAACAACTAAAAAACTGGCAAGGTCCTCCTCCTCCTGACCACCACATTCCACTCCCTGGCTCCCGTAAGCTTGTAACAATATTATAATGCACCAGACAGTGGTGGCACACGTCTTTAATCTCAGCACTCACGAGGCAGAGACAGGCAGATCTCAGTGAGTTCGGGACCAGCTTAGTCTACAGAGTGAGTTGCAGGACAGGCTCCAAAGCTACAGAGAAACCCTGTCTCAAAAAACAAACAAACAAACAACAATAACAACAAGCCAATATAATGTAAAACTACATTCAGTCCAATTTCAAAGGTCCTCATAGTCTATCACAGTCTCAACAATGTTTAACAGTTCAAAGTCTCTTTTGAGAATCATGAAATCTCTTAACTGGAATCCCCTATAAAATCAAAAACAGCTTACATACTTCAACATATAATGGCACAGATTACATTACCACTTTAAAACATAGGGAAGGGAGCAGAGGGGGGTGGGATACTGGAGGAAACACTTCAGAACTGCTTGTAAGACCTGGGCAACAAAGTCTGGTACAGTACTTCTGGATCTTGGTATCTTGGTGTTGCGGAGTATTTGATTGCACTGGGACCCCCAGAGATTGTGTTAATAAAGTTAACCTTGAATCAGGGCACAGATCCAGTGACAAGCTGACCAGAATTGGCCATAAAGAAGCCAGGAATATGAATAGAGAGATGCACAGAAGAAACAGGGAAGGTCTTAGAAGTTTGTGGTCTTTTTTGGTTTGGAGTGAGTGAAGAGATGCTTCTCTTGCTGGGTCTCCGGACAAAACAAGAAATTCAACTGGTTGCTTCTCAGCTTCTCTGATCTAGCAGTTTTTTGCCCCAAAATATGAATCCCAAGTCTTTATTAGTAAATAGAATGATAGAGACTTAGTTAAAACCTACATTTGGTGGCCGCAACTAAATTGTAGCTGGCAAGATTGGAAGTCACACCAGTTTAAGCAGCAGGGTGCTGACCACAGGGCTGTGGGCACAGACTGTAGTTAAAATATCAATAGATTCAACTTTGGCCCCTATGCCAACAGATAAACATCTTAGTTAGGGTTTCTATTGCTGTGAAGTGACACCATGACCACAGCAACTCTTAGAAAAACATACATACTTCTTTCTCTTGGTCTGGTTCCATTTACTGTTCACCCCTTTCCTTGACAGGTATTCCAAGGCTCTGGCATCTCCAATATCTTGGGGTCTCCAATTCAATCCAGGCTTCAACTTTCCAGCTTCACTCAATGGCATCTCTAGGCCTAGACACCCCTCTCACATGCCTAGCTTCAGTGGCTTTCTTTAGTCATGGAGTTAGATTCCATAACACCTTTCTATCCTTGACTCTAAAGCCAAAATCACATTACCAACGATGCTAGGTTCTACTATTTGCTGGGGCTGGAGTATTCAATGGTTACCTTCACTGCCTAAGACTGACTGTTCTGGAACTTGCTCTACTGACCAGGCTGGCCTCAAACTTAGAGGTACGCCAGCCTCTGCCTTCCTAGTGCTGAAATTAAAGGTGTGCATCACCACATACGGCCCTAGGCTTTTCTTTAATTCTTTTTCACAAATTGGAAACTGAACTGGGTGAGGTCTTGCCCTGATGTCACCACTCCCTTTATCCCATTTCTTAATCTGATTATCTCCTTGAACACAAGACTTATCTCCATTTCACTTCCTGGTGCTCCTTTTCTCCTCAAGTCGTACATTTTGCATTTTTTCCTTGCTCAGCTTGCTCCTATTCATTATAAATCTTCATTAGAGCTAACACTAAAATGACAAAAAATGACATGATAGAGTCTATGCTATACTGTTTGGAGATTTCCCCTGCTAATGGAATTAATCCAAAACTCTTCACTTTAACCTTGGGCAGACTTTTCAGATAAGGGCCAAAAGCAGTCACATTCTTCAACAAAATATCACAAAAGCAACCCCTGGGCAACACACTAAAATTCTTTTCCTCTGAAACCTCTTGAGCCAGGTCCCCATAGTTCATCAAATCACACTCAGCACCACTGTCTTCTATGTTCCTATTAGTATGGTCCACTAAGTAGTAGATAAAACATTCCATTGTTTTCCTAATCCACAGTCCCAAAGTCCATATTCCTTCAAACAAAAATATTCTCCGGCCTATGACAGCAATACCTCAGTCACTGGTCTATTGCTATGAAGAGACACCATGACCATGATAACTCTTATAAAAGAAAACATTTAATTTAATTCAGAGGTTTAGTCCATTATTATCATGGAAGGATTGGCGGCATTCAGGTAGACATGGTGCTGGAGAAGGAGCTGAGAATCCTACATCTTGATCTCCAGGCAATAGGAACTGAACTGAGACACTGGGCATAGCTGAGCATAGGAGATCTCAAAGCCTGACCCCACAGTGACACATTTCCTCCAACAAGACCACATCTCCTAATAATGTCACTCCCTATGAGCTTATGGGGGTCAGTTACATTCAAACTACCATACTTTGCAAATCTCAGTGACAAGGTTTTTATTCCCCTTTAAATGGTAATTCTCTCAATACCTTTAATTTGTTGTAAGCTTGCCATCCCCACGTAGTTTAATGGAGCCCACTGAAGCTTCAGGTGGTTAAAGAAATGTCCCCTAAAATAATTTGTATAAACAAGTGTGGAAGAATGTGACCAAGCCACTGGATGAAAACCTGTGGATCCAGTAAGTTCTCCCCTGACTTGACTTATCTACATGGATATAATTATCAGACACATCAGAAATATGGCTTCCAGGCTATTTCCCAAACCCCATGCTCTCCCCATTTGCATTAGCCTTATTATCTGACCCCCACATTTATTGGCAGAGGTATCTTCCTTGTAGTTTGTATAAGAGACCTCCTCCTCCT
Source organism: Microtus pennsylvanicus (assembly GCF_037038515.1). Lineage (NCBI taxonomy): Eukaryota > Metazoa > Chordata > Mammalia > Rodentia > Cricetidae > Microtus > Microtus pennsylvanicus. The sequence continues at coordinate 91,751,969 of NC_134588.1, forward strand.
CTGAACCCCCTTGATCAGTTTCAAGAGTCACTGATGTGGAACTCTCCTCTGTATGTTGTGAATTGTTTTGTTAATGAATAGAGCTGCTTTGGTCCTATTGCAGTGCAGAATAGGGTAAGGTGGGAGTTCCAAGCAGATAGAGGAGGAAAGAGTAGGTGGAGTCAGAGAGAAGCCATGTATCCACCACAGGAGACAGATGCTGGACACCGGATGGAAACAGGCATGGTGGTGCATGCCTTTAAGCCAGCATTCAAGAGGCAGAGACGGGCAGATCTCTGAGTTCCAGGCCAGCCTGGTCTATAGGGCAATTTCCAGGACAGGTGGAGCTATACAACGAAACCTTATTTTGAAAAACAAACAACAACAACAAAAAAAAGAATTTAGTGTCTGAAGAGATGGCTCAGTGGTTAAGAGCATCATTGCCTGCTCTTCTAAAGGTTCTGAGTTCAATTCCCAGCAACCACATGGTGGCTCACAACCATCTGTAATGAGGTCTGGTGCCCTTGTATACATAATAAATAAATAAATAGTATTTTTTAAAGAATTTAAATAAAATAAAACAAAGAGCAATAATTTACAAAATTTATATCCGTTGATGAGCATGTAGTCATTGAAGTTAGAAAGTCAGTATAAATTCAGCCTTAATTACAGGAATTCTTTCACATGCTATAACATGGATGTTACATTGTTGAGTGAACTAACACAGGCACAAAAAGACAAATAGCTAGCTATGCTCATGCATGCCTGTGATTCCAACACTTCAGAGACTGAGGCAGGAGACTGAATGTGAAGTCAGCTGGACTACACAAGTTCCAGGTCAGTTGGGGCTACATAGTGGTACATTGCTTGTGTGTGTGTGTGTGTGTGTGTGTGTGTGTGTGTGTGTGTGTGTGTGTAGTATGATCGTGTTTAAGTTAGATGTCTATAGAACTCAAAAGTCCAGAAAGTAAAATTAGGCAGTGACCAAGGTTTGGGAAGAGGAAGCATGAAAAGAAAACACAGAGGGATAGAGCAGCCAATAAAACTTCAACGGGACTTTAAACATGAGAATGTCCCAGTAGCACAGACACTGAGAGCAACAATTAATAAATGGGACCTCCTGAAACTGAAAAGCTTCTGTAAAGCAAAGAACACGGTCGACAAGACAAAACGATAACCTATAGAGTGGGAAAAAATCTTCACCAACCCCATATCAGACAGAGGTCTGATCTCAAAAATATACAAAGAACTCAAGAAACTTGACATCAAAAGAACAAATAATCCAATAAAAGGGGGGGGGGGTGCATACCTAAACAGAGAACTCTCAACAGAGGAATCTAAAATGACTGAAAGACACTTAAGGAAATGCTCAACATCCTTAGTCATCAGAGAACTGCAAATCAAAACAACTCTAAGATTCCATCTTAACACCTGTAAAAATGGCCAAAATCAAAAGTGCTGATAACAGCTTATGTTGAAGAGGATGTGGGGTAAGGGGACCACTCCTCCATTGCTGGTGGAAGTGCAGACTTGTACAGCCTCTTTGGAAATCAGTATAGCGGCTTCTCAGAAAATTAAGAAATAATCTACCTCAAGACCCAGCAATGCCACTTTTGGGTATATACCCAAAGGATGCTCAATCATACCACAAGGACATGTGCTCAATGATGTTAATAGCAGCGTTATTCATAATATCCAGAACCTGGAAACAACCTAGATATCTGCCCCTCAATCAAAGAATGGATATAGAAAATGTGGTACATTTATGCAATGGAGTACTACTCAGCAGTAATGACATCTTGAAATTTGCAGGCAAATGGATGGATCTAGAAAAAATCACATTGAGTGAGGTAACCCAGACTCAGGAAAACAAATATCATATCTACTCAATCATAAGTGACTTTTAGACATAAAGCAAAAAAAAAAAAAAAAAAAACCAGCCTACAGTCCACAACCCCAGAGAACCTAGACAACAAAGAAGGAAGACCCTAGGAGATATTACATGGATCTACACAGAAAGGAGAAAAACACAAGATCTCCTGAGTAAACTGGGAGCATGGGGGTCCCTAGAGAGAGTAGAAGGGGAAAGGGGGCGGGGAATGAGGGGAGCGGAGAAAAATGTATAGCTCAATAAAAAGAAAACATGAGAACGGGAAAGCTTTCAAGGATTAACCCAAGGCATCTCCCTTGAGAATTGTGCCACAAAAACAGAGACTGAGAATTACGGACAGGAAGTAGACTCCTTGTGCTTTCGTTGTAAATAACTTGAGAATGAGATAAGAACAGAACATTAAACTGAAAAGCATAACTGGAGAGGCAGCACGGAGGTGTTTCGGTTAACATGAAATATAATCATAGAAACAAATCTGGAAAATGAGGAGAGTGGTTACAGGGGTGTTTTGGAACTCGAATATGAAAATGACTAGGTCTGTCTGCCTTTTTACAGTGCGCTTACGAAACAATGGGACTGATCCACGCGTTGGGTCTCAGAAACTCTTCAAGCTACTTCTTGTAGTAAACATCTTGATGAAAGCCTTCAATAGGCTACCATTTCACCATTCCCTGGTGAACCATGCTTGTCACTGTGGTTATTCATTACCACACTTTATCGGGTTTCTCTATAAGACCCTGCCCTATCAAGAGAATACTAATGACTTGTTTTACAGGAGCCCCTTGTAACCCCAGTACCTTCTAACCAGCCATTTCATTTTTGCTGTGTTTTAAGAACACAATTACCACTGATTCTCTACTAATGAAGGGCTAAGAGATGACCCAAGAACCTCTCCTACAGAGCTTTAGGATAAACACAGTGGTAATCCTTTTTGTAGCTAAGCTCTTCTTGACGTTTCTCAAAGTCTGAGGATGTCTATGTGATAATTTTTCAGGCATAGCTTTTGGGTCACACTTTCCATACACACACCATGCCATCCTTACAGTCCAGAAAGGAATCAGAATGGAAAAGTGGCCCAGACATACACACACACTTCCAAGTTAGCACAATTCTTCATTGATCTCATAATGACAGGACAAGTAAGGTGGCTCAGTATGTTAAGGAACCTTCCACCAAGTTGGATGGCCTGAGCTCAATCCCTAGATCCCACATGGTGGAGGAGAGAACCAACTCCTAATATCCAATGACAATAATGACCCAAATCTCTTTGCTGCATACTTGTCTATTTAAGTCATGTTAATATTCAAATATTTATTTCTTAAGTAGATAAGCCAAATGTTTTCATGTCTTTTGCCTTTTAAGTTCATTCTTTCATCTAACATCTAAATAAAATATACCTTTGCATGCTCCACCGGGGACCTATATTTCCACCAGGAATCTGCAATTCTAACGGGAACCTGCATTTGTGAAGCACTGGGGAGAGATGATGCTTATGTTCTCCTAGTGTCCTCTCCTAATTCCTGGGCCTAGAGGCTTTCCAATCCCTGTTGCCATCTCACCATCTGCAGGTATCCCCACCATACTGTTCCGTCTCATACACGGGCTATGCCTCTCCAAGGACCACCAATAAAACTCTGTGTGTCTCACTCACTCTCACTTGAAGATTGCAGGACGAGGGCAGGAATCTAAAGCACCACGTAGAAGAGGAAGCACATGGCTGGGAAGATTGCTCAGCTGGTAAAGTGCCTGCCGAACAAACATGAGGACATGAGCGCAGAGCTCCAGCATCCAAGCACGATATAGCACAGGTGCATCTGTAACCCTAGTGCTGGGGCTTGGGGGGAGGGGCGGGGGATAGACAGATGCCCAGAGCTTGTTGGATAGCCAGTCTAAACAGCTAATGAGTCCCAGACTCGGGGGGGAAAAAAACCCATCTTAAAAAAAAAAAAAGTGCGCCGGGCGATGGTGGTGCACGCCTTTAATCCCAGCACTCGGAAGGCAGAGGCAGGCGGATCTCTGTGAGTTCGAGACCAGCCTGGTCTACAGAGCTAGTTCCAGGACAGGCTCCAAAGCCACAGAGAAACCCTGTCTCGAAAAAACCAAAAAAAAAAAAGTGCTTGATAAAGGAAGACACCCCGCATTGATCTCTGGCCCCATACACACACACACACACACACACACACACACACACAGAGAGAGAGAGAGAGAGAGAGAGAGAGAGAGAGAGAGAGAGAGAGAGAGAGAGAGAGAGAAAACATTAAAATTAAAATTAAGTGCTTTAAGTCACTGTCCTCAAAGTTTTTGATCATTCCTGCATTCGCACACAGGGACATTCTTACTGGGTATCATTTTCCCCAAGCATCCTTCCTTGGAGCCTACTGCTATTCCTGAAGTTATTCATACCTACTTGGCTTATAATAAAATACTATATCCTGGTGGACATCTTTCCCCAGTAACTTAGTACAAATGTTCCCTCAGAAACTGGCAGACTGCAAAGCTGTTTGTTTGTGTGTTTGTCTGTTGCCAGCGCATTTACTTGTCTGCCTCACCCACCAGGGAAAACTGAAACACACTCCTTACTCTGCTATTCAGACCAAGGTCAACACTTCATTAAACAGCTGATCCCGCTTCAGGACAGGCTTTGGGGCCTATCCCTGCCCACTGAGGCTTTCCTAAGCTTGAGAACTTTCTACTTCTTACACAAAGTTTAGCAACCATGACCAGTTTCTAAATAATCTATTAACAAATCTTTGTCTTATCAATTTGTTTTTATCAATAATAATAAATATCAAACATAACATTCAGAATGAAGATGACTCACAAGAAGTCAAAATGACCTGCAAGGTCAGGAGGCCTGTGGTGTCTTTGGAAAAGGTGATGCTCCCTTGCAGGAGGGATTTGGGAGACTTTGTCTTGTTGAAGGAAAGCTTTGAAAGCAAAGCTAATGGAAACTCTCTTCTCTGTGAGGGGGAGGGTGGTTAATAAAAGTGAGAAAGCACCCCTTTCCCTCCTTTGTGAGTCATTTCCTTCTCAGGGCTTCCTGTTTGTCCTTGGTTGTTCCTCAAGCCTACCTTTCCGCCCTTGCCTCCCCTCCCCAGCACGATTTTCACAGGTCCACGGTTGAGTGAGTCGAAGGAGGCCTCCAAAGCCTTTGATGTTGAAAACGGTTATGAAGCCAGAAATGACTCCTGAATGTACAAACTTTCCAGTCAGGGTGAGCCTGTCTTGATGCAACAGGTAGCTACAAGTTCCAAACCCAGCCCTGCTCATGTGTGTGTGTTCCCCCTCCACTTCCCTCCCTCCATCTCTTCCCATTTCTTCATCATCATCTCTCCGCTCCCCTTTCTTACTTAAGTGTTGTTTTCATGGATTTAAAGACACTTAGACTAGGGATGCAATCTCAAGCATGGAAAGTAAAGCTTTTTTGTTTGTTTGTTTGTTTTCTTTTGAAACAGGGTCTCTCTCTCTCTCTCTCTCTCTCTCTCTCTCTCTCTCTCTCTCTCTCTCTCTCTGTCTCTCCCCACAATTGTGGCTGTTTTAGAACTCCCTCTGTAGACCAGACTGACCTTGAACTCAGAAATATGCCTGCCTCTCCCTCCCCAGTGCTGGGATTAAAGGTGTGCCACCTTGTCTGGCAGGCAATAAAACTTGGAGATGAAGATTTTGAAGCTTTTAACTGAACTCCAAGTTGGCTGGTCCTCAAGAAGCATAAGAAATAAAGTTGGGGTTTTGTTTTTTTGTTTTTGTTTTTTAAAGAGGAAAAAAACAGAGGTCTTTTGCAAGGGTAACCATAAAGATGAAACATCTTAGCCTGGTGTCTCTGATCTAAGTGGCGTCAGTAGAGCTGTTTCTGAGAATAATGACAGCTGGCCTGTGTGTGGCTACTTTTTCTCAAGCGGAAAAGTCATAAGCAAGAGGTCACACTTTGTTGTGGGATGGCTCTGAGAATAAATGCTGGCCTTCCTCACTAGCTGGCCTGCCTTGGGTAAGACACGTGGCCTAGCAGTTTTCATCAGCGCAGCTCCACTCTCAGGACCCTTAGTGGCCAGTACCATCCTAATTGCCAATGACTACGCTGGACCAGCTGCAGCTATTATTAACTCTGAATAAACTCAGTTTTACGTGTAAATAACCTATCACTGACATAATTGTAGATGCTCAATTAATTTTAGCGCTACTAATGATTCTTTTCCTCCCTATCCACCCCCAGACCTCATCATCAAGTCAGTTCTGTTGGGAAACTGGTTTTTGCTTTTAAGAATTATTCTAATGTTCCACAGTTTACGGAAAGGAAACCTTAAGACACTGAGGTGAATAGACTAAGAACACAATATTGAGTCAGAGGCTCCAGTATAAGACTGTGTATGCCATTTCAGAACGCGAGCCAATAATTCCAAGCAGAACTCTATAGGAATCAATTACAGTTGTCAAGAGAAAAAGAGCTCAAACTTTTAAATCAGGAGGGCCTGGGTTCAGGCTCTGTTCCCACCAATTACTATCTATGTGATCTCAAAGAAGCCGCTTACCCTCTATAAGTCTCATTCTCCCCATGCACAAAATGGCACCTAAATGATTAAGTGGGGTAGTCAGTCCATGTGCAAATAAAATTTTAAATGGGATTCTTTCTCCTTTAGTTTTAACTGGCGCTCCAAAAACCAAAATCTGAACTATAACTTTTCCCGTATTGCAAAGCATGGGCACTTGTTTAAAGGATACAACCAAGGCTGGTGTTGTGACACATCACCTACTTCATGAACTGAAGTCAAAAAGAGAAGCAGGGAAAGCGCTTCGGCAGCGTGTTCTGGAATATCGCGTTCTACTCCCCTTCCCTATAGGGAAAGGAAACTCCCATCGTGTCAAGTCAATCAACAGGCTTCAGTGGAAACATGGGTGGCTCATTCAGGGAGGCATACGCCCCCAGAGTACAGACAGTAGGAAAGAGGCTGTGCAGACGTGCTTGAGAGCACAGAGCAGAGGAAGAGAGAGGCCATGGGTAGGATGGTCGCACAGTGGTGTTTTTACAGATCAGCATAAGCGTTCCACGGTGGAATTAGTTGGAAAGCTCACCACTCCATGGAAGTCCATGAAGACTAGGGAAAGAGTTGCAGTTAAAAGGGAAATCAAGCCAGATAAGAGTTATAATATCATAATTAAAGCCCCCAGCAGGGAAGTCTTTGAAGAACCTAAAGTATATTCCATGGGAGAAACAGTCTTCTGTTTTATATCTGTTACGTTTCAGGTCACAGTTGGATGTAAAACACAACCAAGATGTTACCAAAGTCCTAGGCTATAAAGGACTTGACTTCAGGGAGTCCCAACAAATTAGGTCTGACCACTCACTCCAGAAATCAAAAAGAAAAAGTAATAGTAAGTATGGGTTCTATCAATATATTTTAAAAAGAAAAGAAATCAATGTATTCCAGCCCTGACTTTGAGCGTACCGCAGTGAGCTTTAGGGTTGGTGAAGGAAGAACTGAGGCATAAGGGCAATAGGGATGCCCAGTTAGGTCACACACACACACACACACACACACACACACACACACACACATTGAACTATGGTCTGGTTGACCCTTAATTCTGGCTCTGTTAGGTTGGTCCAGAGAAGTCACTGTCACACCAATTAAGGGATCATTTCAGCTCCCTCTGTTTCTGGCATAGGATAACTGCCTTTGTTTGTTGTGAACACTCTTATTGAGTAATCTACCTCCAAGACTCCACTGTCCCTAGAATTCAACACAACTGGAGATTTAGAGCAATGTCCAAGACTTTCAGATATATCCTCAAGGGTCTAGAATAGATTTTGTAAAAGCTAGCAGTAAAAACGCCTTGGTTCCTTTTATTTTGATGACTTCAGTCTTAAAAGATGAAGCAGATTAGATAAATTTGAGGCTAATCATGAAAAATAAATTTAAAAAAAATGGAGGCTAACCAACCTGTATTACCAGCTTTTACACCAGTACTGTTTGAGTAATTAATACACCTATAGGCAGAGTTGAATAGGGATCTGACCCAAAGTAAAAGACAGATACAAAAGGAGGATAGATGTGTTAAGCTTCATCCTGACTCTAATTACGCAGCTGCAGGCCCAAGTGCATGTCATGACTGTGCCTGTTACAGTTTGAGTACGAAAAAACCTTCCAGAAAGATCCATATGTTGAAAGCTTAGTTCTCAGTTGGCAGAGCCAATCATCGGGAGGTGATTGGATCATGATGGCTCTAATCTAATCAACTGATTAAATTTTAAATTGTTTATTTTTATTTACTATTGGGTAATTTAATACACGTATATGTAATATATTTTTATTATATTATCATAGCTTTATGTTTAAAAGCCCCCCTTAAGTGAGTACATATGATAATTTCTTTCTGAGTCTGTGTTACCTCACTCAATATGATGTTTTCTAGCTCCATCCATTTGCCTGCAAAATTCAAGATGTTGCTATTTTTTCTGCTGTGTAGTACTCCATTGTGTAAATGTACCACATTTTCCTTATCCATTCTTCGGTTGAGGGCATTTAGGTTGTTTCCAGGTTCTGGCTATGACAAACAATGCTGCTATGAACATATTTGAGCACATGTCCTTGTGGCACGATTGAGCATCCTTTGAATATATACCCAAAAGTAGTATTACTGAGCCTTGAGGAAGGTTGTTTCCTAATTTTCTGAGAAATCACCACACTGATATCCAAAGGGGCTGTACCAGCTTGCACTCCCACCAGCACTGTAGAAGTGTTCCCTTTCCCCCACAACCTCTCCAGCGTAAGTTGTCATCAGTGGTTTTGATCTTAGCCATTCTTTTAGGTGTAAGATGGAATCTCAAAGTTGTTTTGATTTGCATTTCTCTGATGACTAAGGATGTTGAGCATTTCCTTAAGTGTCTTTCAGCCATTTTAGATTCCTCTGTTGAGAGTTCTCTCTTTAGATCTGTACTCCATTTTTTTTATTGGATTATTAGCTCTTTTGATGACCAATTTCTTGAGTTCTTTGTATATTTTTGAGATCAGACCTCTGTCTGATGTGGAATTGGTAAAAAAAAATTTTCCATTCTGTAGGCTGTCGTTTTGTCTTGTTGACTGTGTCTTTTGCTTTACAGAAGCTTTTCAGTTTCAGGAGGTCCCATTTATTAATTGTTGCTCTCAGTGTCTGTGATACTTGGGTTCTATTTAGGAAACGATCTCCTGTGCCAATGCGTTGATCTCAAAAATAACTTTCCTCTTTTAAGTTGTCTTTCTGAACTATTTGTCACAATTATGAAAAAGTGGCTAATATAGTACTTTAAAAAAATTTTTTTAATCAGCCTTTGAGTCCTCGTTACAATTTCCATTCTAGCCCCTATGGTATTCCAGTATCTTCTGCCAGAGCAAAGTTCATGGTCGCTCCCAATTCCTACTTATGATTAATTACTTTAGTTTATGAAACATTAGTAACCCTCTTTCACGTTCCTTTCCTACCTACCTTGAACTAGGTATTCTACCTTAAACCTGTATTCTCCTAATGTTTTTATTCCTTTGCTTTTCTCTGTCTTCAGTCTCCTATTTCCTCCTAAGATCAAAACTAGATTTCTTCCTTTTCTTACGCATAAAAGACCAATCCAACCATTTCTTTTTTTTTTTTTTCAGGATGAAGAGATGAAGATGAAGAGCCTTGGCTGTTCTTCCAGATGACCTAAAATTGAGTCTCAGTGGATCTGATGCCCTCTTCTGGCCTCTGCAGGCACTGCACACAGATGGTACACAAAATATCCATGCACCATTTTTAAAAAATTTTCCCTGTATGTTTCCTAAAATCTTTTTCTTCAGGTCACTTCTTTCATCTTGAGTGTATTATTTTCTTAAAAATAGTTCAATAGCTCAATACAAAAAAAGGTCTTAGGTGTGACAACATACATCTATAATCATAGCACTTGGGAAGTAGAAACAGCAGGATTAGGGGTTCAAGGACAGCAGCCTACACATAGAAAAAAGAGCTACATCACAAGTTAGAGGGCAGTCTGGGCTATATGAGCTCTTGGTAAAAAGAGAAGGAAGGCAGAGCAGCGGTGGCTTATACCTTCAATTCCAGCACTCAAGAGGCAGAGGTAGGGGGATTTCTGAGTTCAAGGTCAGCCTGGTCTACATAGCAAGTTCCAGGTATCCATGGCTACACATAGACATCCTGTCTCAGAAAAAAAAAAGTAAAAGAGAAGGAAGAGGAGAAGGAGGGAGAGGGAGTTAGAATATAGCTCGGTGGTAGAGGGCTCACTCAGCATATTTTAGGTTCAGTTATCAACACTGGAAAGAAGGAGGTGGAGGTATTTGAACCATTAGTTGTTACTTCAAGAAAGAATTCAAACCAGGGAGCTTTTGCAGAGTAAGTTTCTGGATAATTGGTCAGTTAAATTAATGTTCTTCATCTATAGACTTATGTAAAACAGCTAGCCCGGCCTCTTTAATAAGCTTAGAGAATCCAAGTGGATTGCCTAACTTCAGAAAGAAGTTAGTATCAACATAAAAACTGGTGTTGATGCTTGTTTGTCCCAGCTGCCCAGCTAGCTTAGCCCTGAAATAACCACACAGGAACTATATTAGTTAAATCACTGCTTGGCCCATTAGCTCTAACTTCTTATTGGCTAACTCTTACACCTTAATTTAACCCATTTTTATTAATCTGTGTATCACCACATGGCAGTGGCTTACCAGGTAAAATTCCCAGCTTCTGTCTCTGGCGGCTCCATGGCATCTCTTCACTCCACCCTTCTTCTTCCCAGCATTCAGTTCTATCTTCCCCACCTACCTAAGTTCTACCCTATCAATAGGCCAAATTCATTAACCAAGAAAAGCAACACAGAGACAGAAGGATGATCCCACACCAAACTTGGATTCTGAATTTTTGTGGAGAGTTCCCTGAAACAAACAACAAACGCTTTTGACTTGACTACTGCCAGAATGTATATTGTTTTAGGTTTAAAAATTCATTTCAAAAGGGACCTTGAAGGGGGATGGAGATGGTAGAAGGACTGCTACAAAAATAGAGTTAGGAAATAATGGAGACATCAAGGTGTAAACGAATGGGAGTGGAGAAAGCAGGGAGAAGATCGGGTGCAGAGGAGGGTTATCCAAAACTAAAAGTGTAGGAAGAAGTCACATGAGAATGTACTACTTTATATGCTAATTTTAAAGCATAATTTAAAAAAAAAAGACTTCGAGTATAGATGGCATGTGTGGTAGATGATGCCAATCCCAGAAACCATAGGTTTCTAAACTGAAATCTCAAGGCTGCGTGTAGGCTACCTCCCTAGGAGTTGCCAGCCAGGCATGCTCCAGAGGTCCCCAAAACTATCCCGGTTATGGCCATTGCCCTTGGTTGCCCACCAGACCCCATACAACTTAGTTACAGCACACAGAGAAGTCATGCTGGAACTGAGCAGGACGTTGCCTCTCTGTAGGTGGCGTATTAACCAGGCTAGCTTAATATTAAACAGCAAATTTTAATGAAGGGATAGCTTACAACACCAGGGATCCAGAAATGAGCAGGAGATACAAAAAAGAGAGCTGTGGCGGGGGGGGGGGGGGGGGGGGGGGGGGGGGGTTCACGCTCGCCAGATTTATATGTAAACATTAGCCCGAGGCGAACACACCCCCTAATGGGCTGGAAAGGTTGGAAACGGAACTGAAAGGGCATAGGAGCAAGGGTGAGGCTGGGCTAACCCTACACCTCTCTGCTGGCTAACCTACAAGTACCAAAAGTTGTTAGGATTAGTTACAGCATACAGAGAAGTCATGCTGGAACTGAGCAGGACGTTGCTCTCTGCTGGTAACCTACAAGTACTAGAAATTGTTAGGAAGGCAGCTGAAAGGAAAAGCTACCAATAATCTTTCCTAGCTTTGGGCTTTTCAAGAAGTGTTTTGTTGGCACAATAAGGGAACTGTTACCGGGTTCAACAACTGACTTTGGGTTATGTCTGAGGCCCACTCCATAGAAAGGAATTCCTTCCCAATAGTGTAACTACGGTCCAAGACCCATTACTGGGGAGGTCATAGGCCCTAGGAGTGAAACTAGTATTTTTCTTTGCTAAATAGCCATGTTGTCGAACTGCCTCCTGAGTATATTTATACCCCTGGACTAGGGCAGGCCTCAGCCATCATCAAAGAAGCCTCAAATGAAAAGCAGTTAATGCAGAGACCAGAGGTTGGTCAAGGTCCTGGGGGAAGTGACTGTTGGATGCTCAGACTTAAATGGGGCAACTGTATCTTTCCCTCCAAGTTTCCAGGAACATTGTAGACAAGGAAGCTGGGAGTTGTGAAGCTCTATGTTATGTCCATGACACAGTCATGGCTATGTACTTACAACAGTTGTCGCTGTTCACAAAGGGCCCACACGAGACTGAGCTGGGTGGGAGAGGGGCTCACAGTACCCCCACCCTACCCAGAGGAGCAAATGGCAATCTAAGGCTAGTGAGGGAAAAGAAAGCATTGTCTTCAATGAAGAAGCTACTGACCAGTTACCCATATTCCAGTGGGTAGCTTCACACCCATGACCTTGTGAGTAGCCTGGGTTAAATCCACGGGGTCACAAAACAAACACAGAAACAAAACAAAGGGGCGTGGGAAGAAGAACCGGTAAGGTGGATCAGCAGTTAAAGACGCTTGCTGTTAAGCCTGCTGGCCTGGATTTGATCCCGAGACCCACTGGGCGGAAGGAGAATAGACTCCTGAACATTGTTGTCTGACCTCACTTGCTATAGACACCTCTCCCAACATACTTACACAATTAATTGATTATTTAATTAATTAATAACTAATTCATGGGGAAAAAAGCAAAGCAGAAAGACATGGAAGCGAGACAGGGACTTGGCAAACGGTGAGACACAGGCTGAGAGTGGCGGGATGGCTGTGACATGAATGTGTCACACATGAGGGAACCCGCCAAGGAATAAATTCATTTTTAAAGTTCATGAATTAAAAGGACCTCTGCTCTTTAGTCCCTCGACCTTAAAACGGTGAAAAGTAGATGAGCAGTCATCAAACGCCAGTCTGGAAGCCCTTCTTCTGACTATAAATAAAAACTAAAATAACAACAATAATAAACAGGCTAATTCAGGTCATCCAAGAAGCAGATGCCAAAACTGTGCTGAGAAGATGCCGGTGAGAGAAAAATCACAAGAGCTGGAGAGAACAGGGAGATTGTGCTGGAGATCGGACCCCTGGGAGAAAGAGAGCACAGGGAGGATTAGATTAGCTGGGTCTCAGACTGCTGGGCCATTCTAAGAAAGTTTTAGCCAGGCCACTGGGGAGTCATCAAGTCAAAGGCACCCATCAAAGGAGTCTGCATCTTGCAGGCAAAGACCGCCATTAATATTCATGCCGCCCTGAGCACCGGCTAGGAAAGCCCCATTAAAAGTAGAAACACAATGGTGAATTCAGAGACCAGCTGCTAGGTCATCCATCACTTAGACTTTCTCAAAACAAAGGATTTGAGCAGTGTCCTTTCTCGCCGACTCAATAAAAAAGATTTTAAAAGAGAAATCTCATTTGGATATATATATTATATATATATATATATATTATATATCTTTCCTCATTGTGTTGATATGGAAACAAACTAAGCTATACAGCTGAAAAATACAATATCTGAAATAAGATTCACTAGGTAGAGCTAACTGGAGCAGAAAATGAACAGTAAACTTGATGGTATTCAGTGCAAACCATCTAATTATGAATAAAGAAAAGCATCAATGAAGAGAAGCACTGTTAAGCGATATAATATAAATGGAATCAGAGACCCCCCAAAGAGGAAGGAACAAAAAATAATTGGAAAAATCAATAGCTTAAAATATTTCCAAACAGAGCCATCTGAGGTGCTCAGTGAACCTCAGACAAGAGAAACATAATGCAAACTGAACCAAGTAATAAGACCAGACAGAAAAAAGAAGAGCTATAAAAAGAAAGTCTTAAAAGTAACCTAAGGAAAAAAGAAAATGGCAAACAAGGGAACTCACAGAGGTGGGAGGATTTGGGAGGGCAGGGGTGCAAAATTCTAGTAAAGCACAATGTTAATCCAGAAAAAAAAAATCTCTAGAGATTTAGGGAAAGTAAAAATGAAAACACTAAGTCTAAAGTTCTATGCAAAGAAAATATATCAGGAAAGTAAGTAAAATGTTAGCAAAGAAATCAAAAAAATTTATGGCTAGAAGACATGCAATATGAAGTGTTAAAGGAAGTTCTTGAGGCCAAAATTAAAGGGCCCCAGATATAAGTTCAGATATATAGAAAAGGATTAAGAGCCCTGAATCTAATCTCACCTCGCAATGGTTAAAAACAAATCTCAAAGTAGTCAACAATTTCCAAGTAAATTAGTTGTACCCACAACACTTGAAAGTATTTAAAGAAGTGCAAAACTTTCAAATCTAAAATTTTATATTGTCATGATACCTGACATCCAATAAAAAAAAATATCAACTATGTGGGGCTGAAGAGGTGACGAGGAGCATATATTGTTCTCCCAGAGGACTCTGGTTCATTTCCCAGCACCCACATCAGGCAGCTCAGAACTGCCTGTAACTCCAGCTCCAGGTGATCCAGTGCCCTCTTCTGGACACCACAAGTACCTGCACTCACACATGAATATACAGCTTCTGCCCTGCACCCCAACACACACACACATAATTAAAAGTAATTTTTTTTTTAATTTTCTTAAAACTGGTGCTAAAAAGAAAGTTATTTAGTGACCAGAGGGGGGGGGGGAACCTGGGAAATACAAAAGAAGAAAGACAAGAGTGACAGCTGACAGGAGACTGTGGAAGGAGCAACCGTCCGCAGCATCCATCACCCTACAAGTCTGGACTCTGAGCATAACTTCCACACACAACATTTTCATACACACAAAACCAGAAAGAAGTCATCATTAGCATACCAGCACTACAAGAAATTACAGAAAACCCTTCAGAAAGAACGAAAATGGTGACAGGTGCTCTAATCAGGAGTGACACAGACACCTCTGAGCCTTCCCCTACCTTCTCCCGAAGTGCCCAGGTGGGGACTCTGAGGTTGCCAAGGAAAACTTCAGAGCCACCTCCAGTGAACTCTAAGGGCCTTTCCTGTTCCCCCCTTTAAACAAGGCTATTTTAGAACATATGTTCTCTTAGGTAGGACACACATTAATAATAGCAATAGATGAGTGTGTTAATTTGAATGAAATGTCTCCCATGGGCTCATGGATTAGAACACTTGGCCCCTAGGTGGTAGCGCTGTTTGGGGAGGTTTAGGAAATGCAGGCTTGTTGGAGGACGTATGTCACTACAGATGGACTTTGAGGGTCTAAAGACTCACACCACTTCTAGTTGCGGCCTCTGCTTCCTGCTTGCAGTTCAAGTCATGAGCTCTCAGCTTCCCGCTGCAGCGGCCGTGCCTCCCTTCCATGATGGATTCCCATCTCTGCAGTCATAAGCCTAAAAGACCTCTTCCTCCTGTAAGCTGTGTCTGGCCTTGGCTTTTTATCACAGCAATAGAAAGGTAGCTAGGGTGAATAGTTAGGGTTTTATGATACGAATATTAACAATAACTTAGTGAGGTGATAATCCAAAACTGTCTTTTTCCAGTACTCGTGGTATAGACAGAGTATTGTTAAAATCATTAGTAATCAGGGATATGGTGAGGGAGTCAGAAAGGAGCGAATGTTTGCTAGAGCTCATTCAATCGAGGGAAAAGATGATAACAAAAATCTCAGCAGTTGTAGTCAAAAGTATAGAGAAGTTGACCCTTGGGAAAGAATGCTGGGGTATTCCCCTCCGTGGATCTATGTAGGGTTATGTAAGTTTGGAGCTTATTCTTCTCTTCTGAATCTCAGTTTCCTCATATGTATAGCTAACGGCTGGCTCTGTGAGCCTGTGCTTCTATGAACATGGCTGAAGTTACACGTCTGACCACTTTAAATCCTTCTCAGTATGACAAGGTGAGCGGGAAATTCCCACAACCCCAAAATAACCGTCACTAGTGTAATTTGAAAATGAAGATTCATATTTTGCATTTGAAAATCTTTTCAAGGCCGGGCATGGTGGCTCATGCCTTTACTCCCAGTGTTTGGGAGGCAGATACAGAGGATCTCTGCGAGTGTGAGGCCAGCCTGGTCTAAAGAGTAAGTTCCAGGATAGCCAGGACTACATGGAAAGATCCTATCTCAAAAAATAAAGAAAAAGAAAGGAAGGAACGAATGAAGGAATAAGGGAGGGAGGGAAGGAGGGAGGGAAGCAAGGAGGCAGGGAGGAAGGAAAGAAAGAGAGAGAGAGGGAGGGAGGGAGGGAGGGAGGGAGGGAGGGAGGGAGGGAGGAAGGAAGGAAGGAAGGAAGGAAGGAAGGAAGGAAGGAAGGAGAAAGAAAGATCTCTTCAAGGCTGACTGGGGGAAGGGATGTCAAAGAAGCCTTGAGTGATTGTATAAAAAGCAGGTGATGTCTGAGTGGATGTGTAGTGTTTGACATGAGCACAGTTGTCTCAAGAACCCAATGTCTCAGACTCATAGGAATGGCAAAACCTTACTCCATGTATGGAGTCTCAGAGGGATGGCAGAACCTTCCTCTGGTCCAAGTGTGAATGTTGACATTGGTCCAAGGGCAGATGTTGACAGTGTAAAGCAAGTATGAGTGTTTATAAATGATTGACCAGTGTGCGCAAAAAGTAGCGATGGCAGGTTTCTCATCCCAGATGTATATAACCTGAAACTGCTGCCTACAGAAGCCTCCTCCCCAGACAAGCTACCTCCTCCCTCTGAGCTGTACATGTTGCAGGGTGTTGGGTAGAAGTTGGTGCCACTCCATCAGAGTGTGCCTGTCCCACGTAATCCCAGCTTTTCTGTATGTGTGTCTGTCCTTTATTCATTCCCTCACAACCCCAGCCAAGGGCCCAAGCCACACAGGATGCAGCAGCCAGCAAATCTGGCAGCCTGAGTTCAAGGCCTAGAGCACACAGTGGAAAAAGAGAAACAACTCCCAAAGATGTCTTCTGACCTCCACATGTGTGCACACAGCATACGTACATACATGTGTTCTCTCCCCCCCAAACACACACACAGACATTGTTGGAGTCCAGCCCCAACATAAATCATTTCTCGTACCTGAGTGGAGGTGTGGGAATAATTGAGACACAGTTTAAATGGTAATATTAGGAGGAATCTTCAAAAACATATACTCACACACCTCCTCACAAACAATGATAATAAATAAAAGAAAAAATATTTCTTCTTCTTTTTTTTTTGTGTTTTGAGACATGATTTCCCTGTTTAACAGTCCTAGCTGTCCTGGAACCAGATCTTGTAGACCAGGCTGGCCTCGAACTCACAGGTATTCATCTGCCTCTGCCTCCCAAGTCCTGGGATTAAAGGCATGTGCCACCACGGCCCGGCCCAAGAAAAAATATTTTCTTCTTTTTTTTTTAAGAATTATTTATTTAGGGGCTGGAGAGATGGCTCAGTGGTTAAGAGCATTGCCTGCTCGTCCAAAGGTCCTGAGTTCAATTCCTGGCAACCACATGGTGGCTCACAACCATCTGTAATGAGGTCTGGTGCCCTCTTCTGGCCTGCAGACATACACACAGATAGAATATTGTATACATAATAAATAAATAAATATTTTTTAAAAGATTTATTTATTTATTAGTATACAGTATTCTCAGTACTCTGCCTGCAAGCCAGAAGAGGGCACAGATCTCACTACAGATGGTTGTGAGCCATCATGGGGCTGCTGGGAATTGAACTCAGGACCTTTGGAAGAGCAGGTGGTGCTCTTGACCACTGAGCCATCTCTCCAGCCCCCCAAAAAAATTTTCAAGCTGTCCACATAATACATTGTCCCAGAACACATCAAATTATAGTTCAGAGAACTGACTAGGGTTTAGTAGGGAGAGCAGTGTCAACCACAAATTGATGGCACTGAGAAAATTTTTTAAAGACAGTATCTCACTCACTATGTAACTGAGCTAACCTCAAACTGTCATCCGTGAGCTGGGTGCTGGGGTTCCAATGTGTACCACCATGCCAGGCCCAGGGACCTTTCAGCATAGTAGAGCTGTTCAGTATCTTCATCACAAGGGTGGTTTTATGACTGCATTCCTTTGTGAAGACCTATAAAAGTACATACGATAAGCTTGCATTTCAATGTGCTGAAATTCAAAATGAATGGTATTTTTAAACAACTCGAGCAGCAGCGCCAGTGGTGATTTCATATCCATCTTTTCTAAGCTTGCGTCATTTTAATATGCCCTAGATAACTTTCCAGGTATTAAATTTAAGTTTTACTTTGAGCATTTAGTCTCTTAAGAGAATCTCGATTACTTCAAACATAAAAAAGGGTATACTTTTAAAACTATGCTCATTGCATTTTCGGAAGCATCGTGGGGTGGAGAGATGGCTCAGTGTTTGTTAGCACTGACTGCTCTTCCAGAGGACCCGGGTTCAATTTCCAGAACCTACATGGCACTCACTACCATCTGTAAATCCAGTTCCAGGGGATTCGATGCCCTCCTCTGGTCTCTGCAGACATCATGCACACAGGAGGTGCACAGACATGCCTGCAGGCAAACATTTGCACACGTAAGATAAAAATTAAATGCCTTTAAAACCATCGTTAAAAACACTTACTAAAAGCCAGGTATAGTTGTACACACCTTTAATCCCAACACTAGGGAGGCAGAGGTCAGCAGATCTCTGTGAGTTCGAGGACAGCTGGCTGAGTTCCAGAATAGCCAGAGCTGCATAGTAAGAATCTGTTTTAAAGGGGAAAAAAAAGAAAGAAAAGAAAAGAAAACGAAAAGAAAAAGAGAGAAACACCTATTGAGGTATACTTTACATACCATATAATTCTCCATGCAGAATCAGGTGAATTTAGAGTTGTATTGTCATCGTCTCAATTTAATTTTTGATCACTTCATCACCCCATAAAATCCTCATGCCCATTTTTCAGTTTAACAGATTTCCAAAAAATAAAGGAAAAGGCAAGCAGGCCCAATGACAAGCTTGCTATCATAGAATGACCCAATTTCTAGCCCCAGAAGGTCACAGCCAGCCAGGCTGACACTCCTACATAAGGTCTGTTGTGCTGTCACTGTGCCTAGCAGTTCAACAGAGTGATGCGAGAGTGACCGTCTTAGTTAGCAACTCATTTCACCCTTGCCCAGGTCTATACATCCCACAACTATTCTTCGCCTTGAAGCACTGACGCTTTCATGGGCCCTCCATATGCCCAAACTTCAGAAAGTCCCAACTCCAGCACTCTTGAAATTTTGTAAAAACTCAAAAGTAGCTCTGTTGGGCAAGGGGGCGGGGAGATGTGTGCATATGACAGTGTCTAGGATTGATGATTGCATTAGCAGGCCAGGAAAACAGAAACTTGAAGCAAATAAAAGAAAGCTGCAAGCATTAAACCAGCAGGGAGGCCAAGGGATGGAGCACTGCTTTCAAGACAGGCGGGGAGCTGGAGTATGGCCAGGAGCATGTCTGGGTAGAAAACAAAAGGACAACAGACTAAGATGCTAGTTGACGCTAATGGAAAGGTTCAGGCAACTGCTTAGAGCCACTCGAGGCAGAACGTTTTGTGTCAACTGAGTCCAGACGGCCTACCAGTGAAGTGAACCAAAGCTACTGCTGTGTAATTAAAACGGAATCTAAAACTAGGATTGCTTACGTAATCCCATCGGATGAATGTCACACTTTCTACTAAGTGGCTAATAACTTGCACGGCTGGCTCTTGTATACCGCCTTAAATGTGTGAAAAGACCAGGGAAAGTTCATTAATTCCATAAGCCACCAAAGGTATCAAGGAGAGCATATATCCTGGGTGTCTAGAAACTGTCGCCTGGAAACAACATTGTTAGGTCTGGAGTCACGGGTTGTGACATATGTTATCACACAGGGTCTGTTGTCACTCACTCATGTATGATTTATTTTATTCATTTAGGCAGGGTCTTAGTTTTTTGCTCCAGGCTGGCCCTAAATTCCTGGGCTCACACAATCTCCTTGCCTCAGCCTCTTATTTAGCTACTGATGCATGTCTGAAGCTCTTAATAATGTTTTAACAAAGGACTCTGCTCTGTTTTCATCTTGGCAGTTCCATAGCCAGCTATGAGGCCCATTCACACCTTAGGAGACAAGAATCAGGAGACAAGAGCAGTAGCAATGGGCACACACCACAGTTGAACAACCTTGTAGGGTCTGAAAGCCCTTTCACGCACATCTCAATTTACCCTTACAATTTACCTACTCAAAAAGAAAAAGAAATTAGGAACACTGGTAGTTTGTCCAAGGACACAGACTGAGAAAATTTTAGAAGGAGATTACCAACTGTCTGGTTTATCTTTCCCATGTTTCCAAGTTTGTTTCTCTGTTGCTGTAATAAAAACATCAGCTGAAAGCAGCTTGGGGAAGGGAAGGGTTTACTTGACTTACAGGTTGTAGGTTACATCAAGGAAAGCCAAAGCAGAAACTCAAGCCAAGAACTGAAGCAGGGAACACAGAGGAATATTAGTCATTGCTTTGCTCTGCATGGCTTGCTTTGCTTGCTTTTTCATACAACCCAAGACCACCTGCCTAGGGATGGCACTGCCCATAGTGGGCTGGGTCCTCCCACATCCATCATTAACCAAGAAAACTAATTTCCACAGACCAATCTGATGGAGGTAATTCCTCAGTTGGGGGCTCCCCCTTCCCAGGTAACTCTAGATTGTACCAAGTTAACAAAAACTAACCAGTTCATCATACTTCATTTTACAAACACAAAAGCGTGTGCTTGAAGAAACTAAGAAAACAGGCTTCTTGCTTCTACTCCAGGGTTTCACTGGCCACCCCATAGCATGGGGAAATAAGGACCAACCATGAGTTGCTTGAGGCCGATGTCATGTGTTATATGGTGTAGGATGACCAGAATGGTACCCAGTGAGTGTCTATAAAAGTGCTATTTTTTTAAATACTTTTTTTGTGGTGGTGGTAATGTATAATGTATAATGTGGTGGATATGTAACCCAGGACCTCACACTGCTAGGCAAGCACTCTACCACTGAGCTACATCTCCTGCCCAATACTTAACCATTTGCATATCTACTACCCCATTTGCACGTCCCAACAAGCGCATATAAAAAACAAAACCACTATTGTGCTTTCCTTATTTGTAAGTGAGCCAAACATGCGTGCCTCCCAATGACTCCTACAGCAGACTTGCGTGGGCTTTTCTCACCCCTGCTTCTCAGCTCTGCATTTACCCTAAGTAGGCGGCTTCCTTTCCTGTTTCTCCTTAGGTGGATCTGAACTATTCTCCCTAAAGCAGAAAGAAATCAAATGTGTGTTGAGCACACAATCTGAACAGCTGCCAGGAGAACATCTGGAGCAATGGCAAAAGAAACCAATGGACACTGAGAGTCCTCTATCCACACAGGAAGACGGGCACAGAGTCCTGTTGTATTCAGAGAGACACTGAAGTTCATGTAGTCCAACACTTAAACAAAATTGAGTCACGCACAAAAAAAAACAGAAAGAAAAAAACCCCTACATTTTCATGCATCTATGACCAGCACTCTATTTCGACAGGCACTGCTCACTGGATTTCTGTCACAATTCTCTGCTTGGTGACTTAAACCATCCCTTACACTCCTTAAAATAGCACAAGCAGGTGATTCTCATTTGTTTGACTTGGTGGCAGCCCCTCAGAAGGTGTGAAAGGGAACTAGAGTCCTCCTGATCATGCTGATTCGCCTCAAGCTATCTCTGGGCAGCTAAGAAGCACTGGGTACTGAGTGTATTGAGGTGTCTTCACTACGCAAAAGCCGCAAAATGGCCACAGGGAAACAATAAATGGGGAAGGAAAAAGAACGGACACACAGTTAGCAATTCCATTACTCTTGAATTGCACAGGGAACACGGATGACTCAGACTGCAAAAAACAACAGGAAACTGATAAACAGCAGAGGCGGTAGTGGAGGGGGAAGAACTTTTGCTTTGCTTAATAAATTCCCTTAAAAGAAGTGGATCTCCCTCTGCTCTACTTGTCAGCCTACAGGGCTCTGAATTCCAGGAATGCTGACAAAACAATGGTCTGAAAAGACGCTCTCTGATCTTTAAAGAACCACAGAAGACCTTCCTGGCTTCAGCTTAATAAGAGATTTCTTTAGAAGATATTTTACTATACCAACCTACAGTTTTCCACTCCACCAACTGAGCTCTCTAGACGCTAGGGTTAAGGATAGCAACAGAAATGTCAGGTTGAGCCAGGGCAACCCCAGGCATTCACAAGGGCACAAGGGGCAAGTGCTGGGGTCTGCGAGATCCTTTTACTGACACCTACAGGCTGCTTTCTTTTGGGGGGTCTTTCTGTCTTGCCAGGGCTAGCAAACGGCCTGGTTGTTCTACTCTGAAACAACTAAAAACAAAAGCAAAACCTTTTTCAAACTATTTCTATACCACATAGGAAGTAGGAGGTACCTTCTATGAAAGCAGAATGGGCTGTAACAATAGCCACCACCCCACCCCACCCCACCCCACCCAAAACTATTCCATCGCACAACTAATGCAAGCAGCATGAAAGGTGGGAAGTTCAGACGACATCCAGACGAACAAGAAAATTTACAATCCTTGGACTCAACAAGCTTAGTCTTAAAACAACAGGAACAACATATAAAGTGTGTTTTTAAAAAATTGCATTAAACCCATTAGTTTTTATGCTGTCTAAAATAAAAATTAATAAAAGAGGCATGTTGCTGGGCACAGTGGTTCACACCTTTGATGCCAGCACTTGGGGAGGCGGTGCCAGGGAGACAGATTTCTGTGCGTTCTGGGCCAGCCAGTGTTCAAAATGATGATAATCCCCTAAGCCAGTTCTCAACCTGTGAGTCGTGACGCCCTTTGGGGAAGTAGAATGACCTTTTCACAGGGGTTGTCTGAGACCATCATGCATACCAGATATTTATATTACGATTCATAACAGTAGCAAAATTACAGTTATGAAGTAGTAACAAAAATAATTTTAAGGCTGGGGTTGCCACAACATAAGGAACTGTATTAAAGGGTCACAGCAATAGGAAGATTGAGAACTACGTAGGGCCTAAACTCTAATGGCACAGATATTTAAGTCTAATTTCTGAGACACTGTTTTATTGGGTTAACCCTTTATTGATATGAAAAATACCCCTGGAAGCTTCCATTATAAATTATGATCAAAATTAATAAACTCAGGACAAAAGAAATATAATTACCAAAGGCCAGGAGTGGTGGTGCATACCTTTAATCCCAGCACTTGAGAGGCAGAGACAGGCGGATCTCTGTGAGTTCCAGGCCAGCGTGATCTACATAGCAAGTTCCAGGCCACAGTTACACAATGAGATCTTGGCACAAAACAAACAAAGTAAATAAATAAATACTAAGGCTGAGCGTTTACTCTGTTCTCACTATTTCTATTTTATTTATCCAGACATTTGTGGAAATACACATGAATCTGTATACAGTGGCTTAACTTAATCATGAATGTTCAATGCTTTATGTCGTGATTCTGGTGAGCCCTAGAAAGTGTGGTCCAGCAGGAAGGCCTTCTGAGTGCTTTATCTCCTGTTAACTGGCAATGATGACCCAGCCACGGACCCAGCCTCAGTACCGCATAAAGAGCTTTCTGAGACAGGGTCTCTTGTATCCTACACTGACCTGGAATCTTTACGCTAACCAAGAACAACCTTGACTCCCTGATCCTCCTACCTCCACCTCTCGTGTGCCAGATTACAGGTACGTGCCACCAAGACTGGTTTATATGATGCTGGGGATCAAACTCAGAGTCCAGGCAAGCGCATTCTTACCTATTAAATCCTAAATTCATTCTTGGATGGTAATCGTGAAGATAAATGTGAGTGATATCACCCCATATCACTTGAGAGGATCTGACTGATGAGCTTGGAGTAGCAAGCTGTCAGTGATGGGAGACCTGGAAAACATTAATGAACACTTTGCTTGGTCCACTTCAGGGATGCCAGGGCTGTCTGCACTATTATTTAGGTCTAATAATTACCCTGCAGTGGATGAGAGCCACAGTTAAGGTTTTAACCCATAATTATTAAAGAAAACATCAGCCTGCCCAGCCCTCCTGTCTGCGATGCACTGCTCCCCCGCAGGTGCTTAGGATGTTGAAGTTTTATGTGACGAACTTACGAAGGCTCCCGGGAAAAGCCCTCCTCTCAGTGCATGGATGAAGTTTGTCCTCAAAGAAGTCTTAGCCCTGCGCAAAATGGAAGCCTTTTGTATCTCTGGAGGCTAGCTTCAAGCTCCAGCCTCCTGCATTCCTGTTGAAAATACTAATTTTATAAGTGAACAAAGGGAAAATGGCAAGCATCTCTCCTTAGCATCTCTCTCCCTAACCAGGGCCTCAGTGCAGGACCACGATGACGCCATCACTGGTCGTAATAACATCCTACTCTTTGTTTGTTTGTTGTTTGTTTTTAAACACAAGCTTTTTCTGTGTAACAGCCCTGGCTGTCTGGATCTCACTCTGTAGACCAGGCTGACCTCAGACTCACAGAGATCCGCCTGCCCTCTGCCTCCCAAGTGCTAAGATTAAAGGCATGCGCCACCTTAGTTCTAATGCTGAGAAATCTTTGAGTAACTTTCGAAGGTTCAGTGACTTCAGCACTCACTCCATAACAACTATGTGGACAATGTCATCACAGAACAGAAAGAATAAGGTCTCTCTGATAAAACGGGGTGCTTTTTGTTTGTTTTGCTTTTTAACGTGTGTGTGTGTGTGTGTGTGTGTGTGTGTGTATGTGTGTGTGTGTGTGAATCTATGCGTGCCTTCATGTGAGGTAAGTGTGCTCACGCCAGGGTCCACACGTGCCAGGGTGCACATGTGGTCAGAGGACAATTTCAGGTGCCCATCTCACCTGCCACCTTGATTACCTTATTTACAGCAGGGTCTCTTCCTGTTTTTTTGGTTTTGGAGTTTTGGTTTCCGGTTTGTTTTGAGACAGGATTTCTCTGTATAGCCCTAGCTGTGCTTGCTCTGGAGACCAGACTGGCCTTGAACTCACAGAGATCCCCCTGGCTCTGCCTCCCAAGTGCTGGCACCCCCACCACCCAGAGGCAGGGTCTCCTCTTGTCTTCCCACTATGTGTGTAGAGCCAGGCTAGCGGGTCCTCAGGCTCTTGGGACTTCCCCCTGTCTCTGTCTTTATTCTCATTCTATACTTATTGCAATAATATAAATATTCGAGTGTATCACAGCATCTTATCTGGAATCCGTTAAATACAGTAGAAGACCTAAATATCCTTTGTTCTATCAGCAGTGTTGACAAGAAGTTTCTGGAGGAAGATAATTAATTCAAACAGTATGCACGTTGCTGCTTTAACGCTTTGGTGTTTTTCAAGATTTACTTTTAACTATTTAAAGTGTGTGTGTGTGTGTGTGTGTGTGTGTGTGTGTGATCAGAGTTACAGGTGCTCGTGAACTACCACACATGGATGCTAGCTAGTAAGCTAACTCAGGTCCGCTGCAGGCAGAGGATTTTAGTGCTAAAAATCCCAGCATCATGGCTCTTCTTTGAACCATTATACCAAGAAGCCAACTGCTCTTGCATAAACCCCACACATAAGCCCATCTCATATATTAGTATTTAAATGTCTCACTGAAATCAGTTTGATGCATATATGCAATCATATAACATGAGCAACAATGACTTTATCAAGATATTTATTATGGTCATGAAGCCTACTAATAATAATTTTTAATTTTTGAGATAGGGTCTCATTATACGGACCAAGCTAGCCTGGAAGACATTATATAGTGATCCTCCTGCCTCCGCGTCTTAAGTGCTGAGATCACAGATGTGCACCACCGCACTCAGCAAACAATTTTGAACTCTTGCATCAAGCATTATTTCTTATTAAGGCAAGTTCGGTCCCCTTCAACTTCATGAGTACAAAAGCTTTCTCTTACAGCCTTGCTACTCCAAGTAAGGTCTGCCTAACAGTATCAACAATGTCTTCTGGCACTGCAGACTGAATTGCGTGATCAGAATTCAGGTGCTGAAGCCTCATCTGATTTGATGTTCTTTGAGGAGAAATTGGGATAAGATGAGGGCATAAAAGAGGGGCCTCATCATGGAATTAATGACCTGGCTAGAATTCAGAAACCTAGTCTCTCTCTCTCCGCCCCCAATGGGATATGATGTCATAGTAAGAGGAAACTGGTCTACAACCTAACCCTCTTCTCCAGATCACAACCATGTAAACCTTGGAGTTTAAGCTCCCAGAACAATAAGAAATGAAGAAGTTCTATTTATGCCACCCAATCTGTGCTATTTTGTTGTGACAGCCCAAGCTGACTAAGAAACCAGATGTGTATACCCTCAAGATGTATACTCCCAGGCTGGTAGTGGGGTCCCACACCTTTAATCCCAGAAGCAGAAGCAGGCATATCTCTGAGTCTGAGGCTTACCTGGTCTTCAGAGTGAGTTCCAGGACAGCCAAGGCTACACAGAGAAACCCTGGGCCCATCCCAGACCTTATGTGTAAGGTCCTAAGACCACATGTACACGATGATGTACACGATGGTATGAGCACACTTACATTTACATGAATGCATGCACAAGTTCATACACACACACACAGAAGCTGCATATCTGGAAGATGCTGGAGTGATCTACACATGTCCTAGGTACAGTGACAGTGTGAGAAGCTCTATTTGGGGGAGCTGCCTCAAGATAGACTAGATCCGCCGGAACATTTCGATCCATGAAGGAAAGATCCCTGCTGTCCAGCTCTTTGATATGCTCCAATTCAAGAGGCATCGGATTCCATAGCCGTCTTCGCAAATGAAATCTACACAGTGAGCTGTGTCTGTTTTCTTTTCAGCTCAGCCCCATCCTGCGGAGCAGGGTGCTGTGGTAGGGGAGAAGGGCAGAAGACAATGACCCAACTGGAATCCATCTAGACTGTCAAAACTCTCCCAGTCTATTCCACTCTAAAATTACACGTGAAG
Source organism: Microtus pennsylvanicus (assembly GCF_037038515.1). NCBI lineage: Eukaryota > Metazoa > Chordata > Mammalia > Rodentia > Cricetidae > Microtus > Microtus pennsylvanicus. The sequence continues at coordinate 91,778,808 of NC_134588.1, forward strand.
GTGTCAATGGAAACTAATGTTAACAGGAACTGGTAAAGAGCAAAACCCAGCCCTATCCACTTTATCTCCCAACACAGTGAGGCCCATGCAAATTTTTGGCATCTGTGGTAGATCACGAGGCCCTCCCTTTCCTCTTCGGATGTTTTTGTTGCATTTCCACATTTTTTATCTGCTATCTTAAGTCCTACACCAGTGCTTTTATTGCTCAATCTATGTCTAGAACTACACATGGCTGTATTTGGTGTTTTGCTTAGGTTTTTGCTTGTGTTACATGAACTTCATTTTTCTAAGAGCTGCAGTTTCTCAGGAAAATTGAATCTAATTCGGAGATTTTCCTTAACTGTCTCCTGCCCCGTCCCTCACATGCACAGCCTCCCCCGTTCAGCGCCCTGCTCTGGAGTGAGACAGGGGTCACAACCGGCAAACTTGCAATGATGCACATTATCAAAGCCCATAATTAACATTGGGGTTCAGTCTTGGTAAGGTCCAGTATGGATCTGAACAAATTATGATACTGTGTTCACTACGGTAACATCCATCACCACTATATATCTAGTTTCACTGCCCTAAAAGCCTTCTTTCCCAGTGCTAACAACACAGTTGCCTGGTTAAGCAGCAAGCAGCACTGGTTAGTTGTGTAAAAGGAAGAATGAATAAGATACAACCATATCCAAACTTTTTCCCAACCACAGATTCTCTTACAGAATATCAGTTCAGACAGCCTTGCAAGTAGTGGCTTCATGATAGTCTGTCTCTTGCCTATGCCATCCTCCTCTAGGGGAAAGTTGGATGTATTTCCTTAGTTGTCAACGGTAGGAGACAAAATGACAATAATGGTATTTCCCACTTGTACTAGCAAAGCTCCTAGGGAATGCGAGTGACCCTTGATTTCCCTTTGCATCCCAGTATCACTATCACAAAGAAATGTCTTCCCGAAACTTGCAGAGGTAAGAGAAACCATTGTGTTGCCCAAGTTTCGCAGATCATTTAAGCCAGTATCTTTCCCCCCATTCCACTGAAATGTGGCACTTGCTATGTATCATGCCTGTCCTGCCTTTTGTAATGAATTCCGTTCCCTACTTTAAAAGGTGAGGAGCTACAGAGCTCTTTCTACTGTGCGCCCAGGGGTTTCTCTCTCCCTCTCTCCCTGCCCCTTCCTTCCTACCACTTTAAAATGCATTAATGCTGCAATGGCTTTCCATGAGCTGACATTCCCCCACCCAACCTTCCCAGCAGTTGGAAGAGCTTTTGCATCATTTGCTTAAACTAATAAATAAAATGAGACACTATTTTGAGTAGCTGGCTCTCAGTTCTCAGCAAGTGATTGAACTATCCGGCTCCTCCAAAACACTAGTGACAAATCACTAAAAACTGAGTGTAACATTGTGTCACTTCACCAAGAGCCACAGCCTGCTCCCCTCCCCACTCCGCCCCCCAGCTACGTTGCAAAGTCAAAGGCTAGACCAGCACATTTGAGGAACAACATCAAGAAGTCTTGGTCATGACCTTGACAATCAATTAAGCTGAGTACCTATCTTCTTCAGTGATAGGGAAGTGCTTCCAAACTGTCCCTTCTCAACTAAGGGTTACAAATACCCTTTGTTTACATGACAAAGGGCTGACTTTCACTTTTAGCAAACCCCTGAAGAAAATAAGGTCTTACTGACAGCATTGAGGCTGGTCTTAAGTTGATTAGTTCCTGGACCAGCCTTTTTGGTTGGTTGGTTGGTTGGTTTTGTTTTTTGGCTTTTTGAGTCAGGGTTTCTCTTTGTAGCCCTGATTTCACCTGGAACTCGGTTTATAGATCATGCCCGCCTCAAACTCAGAGATCCACCTGCCTCTGCCTCAAGGGTGCTGGGACTAAAGGTGTGCATCCCATTCCTAGCCTGGACCAACGTTTAAGGAACGAGGTCCATTATGTTAAATGGACACTGCTCCAAGGTTCACAAAGGTCAGTTCAGTGAGAGCAGGATCATGGCCACTATCTTTACCACCCAAGGCAAGGCACTTTAGTACCAGACTGGGGACGTCAAGGCATCAAACAAAAGCTTAGTATACTAAATGGCATTTATTCTATATTTCAATAATTTCAAAGGTAGAAATCTGGTCATACTAAATCAAAACTTGACTATGAGGTGAACTGAAAACAATAAATAGAAGTATTTCTTCCATAAGCCGAAGTATAAAGAGGACAGTGGTGTAGTTTCTAGAGAAGAATTTTTGTGGCCATATAAGAAAGATGTTTAAAAGGAGAAGCAAGGGGCTGGGGTACAGCTCAATTGGTAGAGTGCTTGCCTCGTATCCATGAAAGCCCTGGGTTCAATCCCTAGCACCACCTAGATTAAACATGGTTGTACAAGCCTATAAGCACGAACTGGGGGTAAAAGTGGGGCAATCAGGAATTAAAGGTCATCCCCAGGACAGGCTGGGATACAGGAGATCTTATCTCAGGCAAAACAAAATCTAATGGCACTATGTGTGCCCTTGTGTGTGTGAGGGGGTTGAGTTTGTGTGGGCACACATGTGGAGGTGGTGTCTTCCTTGATGCTCTTCGCCTTATTTTTTAGGCAGGGTTGGAGCTCATTGGTTTATTTTTTTTTATTTTATTTATTTATTTATTTATTTATTTATTTATTATGTGTACAGCCTTCCATGTGTGCCCGCATGCCAGAAGGGGGCGCCAGGTCTCATTACAGATGGTTGTGAGCCACCATGTGGTTGTTGGGACTTGAACTCAGGACCTCTGGAAGAGCAGTCAGTGCTCTTAACCACTGAGCCATCTCTCCAGCCCCGCTCATTGGTTTATTTAGTTAAGCTGGCTAGCTAGCCAATGAACTCCATGGATCTGTCTGTCTCCCTTCCTCCCCAAGCAAAACCACTGTGGCTACCCAGTTTTTTACATGAACCCCTGGGGATTTGAACACAGGTCTTCATGCGTGTATGGTGGCCACTTTACTGACTAAGCCATCTTTCTAGTCCTTATCATGTTAATCTAACTCATTGTTCATTTAGCAATATTTTTTTTTTTTTTTTTTGGTTTTCGAGACAGGGTTTCTCTGTGGCTTTGGGGCCTGTCCTGGAACTAGCTCTGTAGACCAGGCTGGTCTCGAACTCACAGAGATCCGCCTGCCTCTGCCTCCCGAGTGCTGGGATTAAAGGCGTGCGCCACCACCGCCCGGCTCATTTAGCAATATTTTTAACTTTATTGGGGCTTTTTTTTTTTAATACATATGGGTTTTTTGCCTACATGTGTGTCTGTGAACCACATGCATTCCTGGTGTCCTCGGGGGCCAGGAAGGAATATTCTATCCCCTGAACTGGAATTACAGACAGCTGTGAGCTGCCCTGTGGGTGCTGGGAATCAAACCTGGGTCGTCTAGAAAAATATCCAGTGCTCTTAACTCCCCTGCCTTCTTGTCAGCCCCATTAAGAATATTTTTGTTGAGCACTAACACTATGTGAATTGGAGCAGACGACAGTAATGTTTAGAGAAATAACACTTAATCTCAAGGCTGTGGTACTCCCCTCTGAAGTCTTAAAGAAGAAAAGCTCCCTGCTACACAGCCCTCCACACTGCTGAAGACTGATTGGGCCTCCCTCTGGCATCTCCAATAGATTGTGTCTTGTATTTGCATCCACAAAGCCTGGAAAAGCCATGAGGCAGGGGCAAAGGAAGACAATATCTAATAAGTGTGTCATCTCCACGGAGGAAAGTATAGGTTTGTTTTAAACCGGAGAAGACAAGGGGCCCAGCCTGGAGCACACCAGGACTATGCCAGTGGTAACAGGAGGATAGCAAGTGTGAGACCAGCCAGATTACATGGGGGCAGGGGCAGGGGAGGAAGAGGGAAGAAGGCGAGCACACAAACACCCATAAAGAACCTGATATACGGAAGTGCATTCTTTTTGCTGTTGGTGGTGTTTGTTTGCGGAGACCGGATTTTTCTGTGTAGCCCTGGCTGTTCAAGAACTCATTCTAATATCGGACCAGGCTGGCCTTGAACTCAGAGATCTGCCTTCCTCTGCCTCCTAAATCCTGGGATTAAAGACTGCTCCATCACTGCCCAGCAGAGGTGCACTCTTTTACTCAGCACTCTGTAAATTGAGGGAATAAGTATCTGAAACCCAGGAATTTAAAGCCAGCTTAAAAGACTTCCCTCCTTTAAGATTTTTTTTAACATTTAAGTGTTTCTCGGCCATTTGAGATTCCTCCATTGAGAATTCTGTTTAGATCTGTGCCCCGTTTTTTAATTGGATTATTTGGTTTGTTGATGTCTAGTTTCTTGAGTTCTTCATTTATTTTGGATATTAGCCCTCTATCAGATGTGGACTTGGGGAAAACCTTTTCCCATTCTGCAGGCTACTGTTTTGTTTTTTACCTTGCAGCTTTTCGGTTTCATGAGGTCCCACTTATTGTCCACCTGAGTGCTTGCACTATTGATGTTCTGTTCTGGAAGTTGTCTCCTGCGCCAATGCACTCAATGCTACTATCCACTTTCTCTTCTATCAGGCTCAGTACATCTGGTTTTATGTTGAGGTCTTTGATCCACTTGGACTTGAGTTTTGTACAGGGTGATAAATATGATCTATTTGCATTCTTCTACATGCAGACATCCAGTTATGTCAGCACATAAAGATGCTTTCTTTTTCCCGTTGTGTATTTCTGGCTTATCAAAAATCATGTGTCCATAGGTGTGTGGATTTATATCCGAATCTTTGACTTGATCCCATTGATAAATATGGCTTTTAGCCATCAGGGAAATACAAATGAAAATTACTTGAGATTCCATCTTACACCTGTCAGAATGGCTAAGATCAACAACACACGTGACAGCTCATGCTGGTGAGGATGTGGAACAAGGGGAACACTCCTCCATTGCTGATGGGAGTGCAAACTTGTACAGCCACTATGGAAATCAATATGGCAATTCCTCAGAAAATTGAGAATTAATCTACCTCAAGACCCAACTAAACCACTCTTGGACATAAACCCAAAAGATGCTCCATCCTACCACAAGAACACTTGATCAATTATGTTCACAGTGGCTTTATCCATAATAGCCAGAAACTATAAACAGCCTACATATCCCTCAATCAAAGAATGGATAAAGAAAATGTGGTGCATTTATACATGGCTATTAGAAAAAATAACATCATGAAATTTGTAGGCAAATGAATGGAACTAGAAAAAAAATATCATTCTGAGTCATGTAACCCAGAAAGACAAACAAGATTGGTGCCTAGGCCAATTATCAACAGAGAGGTTTCCTCTGGCAGTTGGTGGGAGCAGATAACACCCACAGCCAAACATTAGGTTAAACTTGGGGAACCCAAGTGGGGCGGGGAGAAACATTTATAGGAGCCAGAGGGGTCAAGGTGGGCAGGAGAACATGGTCCAGAGAAGCAACTAAGCAGGGCTCATAGGGGCTCACAGACACTAAATCAACAACCACAGCGTCTGCAAGGCTCCTCTGAATACATGTTACGGTTGTTCGATATGACTAGGAGGAATGCAGGGAAGGGAAACTGTGGTTGGGATGTATTGTGTGAGAAAAGAATTAAAAAAAAGAAAAAGATTGTATACACACGTGCACACACATGCAGAAGGCCAGAAGAGGGCACCAGATCCCCTGGAGCTGGTGGTTATGAGCCACTGCCAACGTAGGTGCTGGGAACCAAACTTGAGTCCTCTGTAGGAACAACAAGTGCTCTTAACACTGAGCCATCTCTTCAGCCCCAGGAATCCACAGTTTAAAAATAAATAAAACCAGCGGTGAAGTTTGGGGACTTTCATAAGTGAAACGTGAGAAGCCGTCACATCAGCATCTTCTGGTTGAGAGCCCACTCCAGTTCTCACTTGGAGGCCGGGTGCACACGCACACACACACACACACACACACACACACACACACACACACACACTTACTTGAGAAGACAGGGGCTGAGAGCAACCCCCCTCCCTCCCCTTCCTCCTCCACCCGCCCCCAGGACCCAGAGATTATCCATCACAGCTCTCCTCAGAATGAGGGTTAGCAGCAAGCAGTTTCCTTTCTCATTTTCCCTCATTCTCCTCCACGCTGCCTGAGGCCTGCAGCAAGACAAAGTTCACACTGCCCCCTGCTGCCCAGCCACACAGTCTCTCTTCCTCGACCACCTTTATCCCACTTTGAAAAAAGAAAAGCAACAGCATACCCCCACAAAAGTCAAATGTCTTTATTTTTATATATAAAAAAAATTTGTACAGTTTTAGTTCCTATGTTTAAGAAAAAAAAATCCCTAAAATTGCCATAATGTTTAATCCACTGCAAACTGTAAAAACAAGCTTTTTATATATTAAAAAAAATTTACATTTTACAATTTTCTACACGCATGCACAAGATCTCAGCTCTGTAACCAAAAAAAAAAAGAAGGAAAAAGAAAAGAAAAAAGGAAAGAAAGAAAGAGAGAGAGAAAGAAAAAAGAAAAGGGGGGGAAGAAAAGGAATAAAAAATCTAGATCCAACAATGGAAAATTCTAAATTACATTCTCACTTGGAAGAGATTCAAGTAGGCCCTTCCTTTTGCACACAGAAGAACAAATTACAACAATCACACATCAGAACAGAATCCATCAGTAGATGTTGTCCCACGAGGAGAACAGAGGGGGCAAAAAGAGACTGACAGACACCAGGAACGGACAAGGCAGAGCGAGGCCCAACCAACAGGGCAAGCACAAACCCTGGAAACCAGACATTTGGAGTGAGGACCTCCCAGGATCCTGCCTCTTTGTCTTTATTAAATCAGGGTTTACAGTGGGAATGCTGTGGCTGGCTAGGACCAAAAGCAGAAGGGAAGAGATGGAAAGAACTGGGAGGACATAAAATAAAAACAGAGCGAACAAAGACACTTATTTAGGAGAAACCAGGAAGGGACCGATGGGGATAGCGACAGAGTGGTGAGGTAGGTGAAGGACTTAGGCACGGTGTCCTGGCGTGGAGGAAAGAGAGGTAAGCACTCCAAGGTCATGAAAACAAAGGCCGAGGTGTGCAGCAGGATGAGCTAGGACGCCACACAGATGGAGAAGCGAGGGCACTGAAGTAGGCCAGCACAGCATCCCCTGCGGTGATAGTGCTGGGCTGGGTAGGCACATTCCTCCAGTGGAAGAATAGAAACCGAGTGAGTGGTGGGACAAGATTGGTGGGGGAAACTGCTCAGAGGGACTGAGTCAGCCGCCCACACATAGCAGTTCACAGCATGAAGACAACTTCCTATTCTGGAGAAGCAAAAGACACAGATACACACACACCTCTCTCTCTCTCTCTCTCTCTCTCTCTCTCTCTCTCTCTCTCTCTCTCACACACACACACACACACACACATACACACACACACAGAGCTATACTCTTGACAATTCATCCTGACATTTTAAAAAACATAATAACCAAAGTAGACAAAGATACCACAGTTCTGACACAAAGGACCAAAACGCTAGACCATTCTTAGTCACAGCCCTTAGTGCTTTGACAGAGAGTCGGAGAGACTTTTTTCTTTTTCATTTTAGGGAAAAGGAATGAAAATATCACAGTGATTAAAAAACATGGCAGGTTCTTAAAATAAATGCCCCTGCGCCCCTAACCTAGGGCATCAACTAAGACCCCAAATATTTTCCTTCTGCCCACCCCCACCCACTGCTTAAACCAAACCAACACCACACCCCATTCTTGCCCAAAAAGGCAGTGATCCCCAATCACCATCCAGGCCCTGCTTTCCAGGATAGTGAGGTATTTATGTGACCCAAAAGGACTCCTCTGAAACCTGCTTTAAAAGAAAGAAAGAAAGAAAGAAAGAAAGAAAGAAAGAAAGAAAGAAAGAAAGAAAGAAAGAAAGAAAAGAAAAGAAAAGAAAAGAAAAGAAAAGAAAAGATACCTTCCCATGACTCAAGTACAGATTTATTTCCCTGGAGTCTATCCAGGAACCTCTACCAGAGCCCTAGGCTAACCTTGAGGCCCTGCCTAAGTCAGCTCCAAAAGCCCATTCCTGTGGGAACAGTAAGGGGTGGTTGGCTATGGATCCCACAGCCTCACATAGAGATCAATGGGTACCTCATCTCAGTGGACGGCAAACACCAGCAAAATTTCCAGGGAAGTGAAAGGCCTATGCAGGGGCTTTGGGAGTTGTTTAAGAGACGTGACCCAGGGGCACTGCTCCGTCCCAGCCATCAGAACCATCCCCCACACGGACTCCTGGAAGGATGGATGTGGACATTTCCTGTTTCTACTTTCTTGTGATAAAAGATAATTTAAAGGTGTCTGATTTAAGGGCTTAAATTTGCTCTGAAAATATCCACTAGAGGGTTAATGAATCCTGCTCAAAAGGAGCTTTCAATTACTGAGATTCAGATGTGGTGCAAAGGCTGTGTTAGTTAAAATGGGGTGAGGAGCTAAGACCTACAAAAGGCAGGAATCCTGGTTCGTCACCCCAATATAGAGCCTAGAAAGCGAGGCAGGGAGAGAAGAGGATGGGACCCTGGAAGGCCATGGAAAAGAGACCCCTGAGGCAAAGAACCGGACTTAAGGCAGGGGATGAGAAGGAGCTGCTGGGCCCTCCCCTAAGAAGAGATGAGGCCACAGGTCTCTAGAGTTGGAAGTCAGCAGGACTGGGGTAGCTAGTGCAGAAAAGAAAAATGTCTTAGGCCATGGTCTTAGACCACATCTTAGGGTTGGTCAGGGTCTGCATATCATAAAGTCCCTACAGAAGTCAACACGCATCCTTCACGGGTAAGGGTGGAAAAGAACTGCTCAGAGGGATAAGGGTCAGTGGTTCAGAGGGATAAGGGGCCAGTGACAAGCGTCTCTCCAACTTGAAGGGGTTGTCCCGCCCTTCCCCTTAGAAGTTGCCCAAAAAAGAAATACCGAACCTCCCCCACAGCCCTAGTAAAGTGGTCAAAGAGGTTTTCACCTCAATTTGCCTATGATCACGTGATCCCACAAGTCAGAAATAGCATAGAAGACTCCTGAGTGGGACTTCCCACTTGTTCTGTCTGTGTGTGGACCAGGAAAGTACAGCTGTAACAGCGGGAAGCAAGTTAACACGCAGGGAGAATCCTAACTCTGGGACTTGTCACAGGTCCATCCCTGCCCAGGGACTCGGGGCTATGAGTGGGCACAGGGAATAGGGTTAGCTGCTGTCCCGCAAGAGTTTGGCACCATGGCTCTCTGGGGTCAAAGCTCTGTCCCCCACCCCCACCCCCACCCCCACCCCAGAGAAATCCTATTAGGGACCACTGGAGAGCAGGGCTCTAAGAACTTAGGTTTGTTAAGTGGAAGCTCAGGGTTAAGGTACAATCAAGATCAAGAAGGTCCTGCGCCCTTTGAGAAGGGACTTCCATCCAGGGGGACACTTTGGGAAAGAACAGGGTAAGAGGCACTGTTTCCTGCAGAGCCTGGAGTGATACAAACTTGTGGGGGAGGCAGGGTGGTTCCCAAATATTGTTAAAGCAAGGTGGTCTCTCCAGATTTACATGGGAAAACTGAGGAAGAGGGGTGGAGACCAGATACAGGATAAGTTAATTCAAGTAAAAAACAAAACAAAACAAAAACAAGAGCAAGAGGAAGTAGGGCAGCAGAAAAGTGGCAGGGCCGAAGCCCCAAGCCACGCCCACTCTGCCCGAGCCCCCCACATACCCCCTGCCCTGCTACTGCTGTAGAGTCACACAGAGGTCTCCGACTGCAGCCGCATGACAAACTTGTGGGACTTGGGATCCACAAATTCCTCAGAGAGTTTGAAGAATGGCACCTTCTTGGTGCTCACCACCAGGCTGAAGTCCTGGCGTTTCAAGAGGAAAACGATGCCGTCCTTAAGCCCATTGGTCACCGGCTCCTCGCTCACCAATGTCCACTGTTTGGCCAGCCACCGTTCCTTGTGGTACTGGATGGTGGGTCCAGCTGCCAGATATCGCTCCAGGAAGGCCTGAGGAGGGGAAAAGACACTGCCTGGGCATCTCTCCCACCCGCCCATCCTTCATCCTCTGCCACACAGCTTTCAAAGGCAGCCATGATGTTCTGAGCTCATTCTATACACATGGACAAGTATCTTCAAATGTGTGCGCAGAAGAAAGCCTGCGAGAAGCTTACTATTCAGATGAGGAGGATGGCATGCAGAGGAGAGAGTGCTCCAGTCAGGACCAGAACTCACTCTGTTCCCTGCACCAGGTTGCGTCCCGGGCAACTCGACCCTCATTCTTCCTTCTTTATTTCTCCCCTTCCATACAGCTTATATGATTAACGCCATATAGGTCTGCACACAGACAGAAGAGGGCCAAGCAAAGGTATACATGCAACAGACTGTGTGTGTGTGCGTGTGTATGTGCCTGTGTGTTGTGCTAGTAACTGAAGTCAAGAACTTGGGCCTGCTCTAGCACTGAGCTACATCCCCAGCCTCTTAAGCACCCACTCACCAAAGAAGGCTCTGAGAAAGCCATTCTAGGAAGCTGGCAACTGGGTTGAGGCAAGCAATGGCTAAAAGTAAGCACAGGCAGAAAGCTTACTTGGAGGGCGAAGGGTCAGGAGGGTAAAGGTGAGACTTGGAATGTAGAAATTCCAGAGCCTTATGAAGAGGAGCAACAGGCCTCTGACATCCCCCCAAATGGTTCAAAAGCCTACCCTTGCCTCCTCCACTCCACACAGACAGGCTAGGTGGAGTGGGGACAAGAAAAGAGATTACAGAAAAGAAGTAAGGAAGAGACAAAGAGAGGGAAGAAGAGGGAAGGAAGAGTAGCCATGAGCAAAGGGAACCGGAAGCTGGACCCAGGGGAAGGGCTCGAGGTGGCAGGCCTACCTTGGGTGTCATGTCGTGAGTGATGCAGAACTCCAAGTGCTGTAGGATGCTCTCCATGGTATGGTAAGGCTGCTGCTTGGTGGTCCGGAGGTACTTCTGCATAGCACGGGCCATGGACGCAAAGATGGCTTGGGCTGCTTCCCGGGGATCCATCACCTCCCTGGGGTTCTTCTGCTCCTCTTCCTGCAGCCGCTTAATATGAGTGAAGGCCTCCTCCACAGCCACCACAAGCCTGGGGACAGGCAGTAGCTGGAGCAGATGCCCAGTGCGGTCCCACCCTCCACCCATTGGCTCTGACTGCTGCAGTCAGAGCGAGGTCAGGCCTCCCTGCTCTCCCTGAAGTCACAGAAGCCCATTTGGAGCCAAGCGCCTGCAGATTAAGAGATGGGGGGGATGTTTTTCTCACAGGCAACAAGAAACAGTTGTAGAACTCAGTGGACTCAGACAAGGGACTTAAAGTGAACAGGCCTGACATTAAATCCAGAAAGACACCTAGGAACTATGTTACTGAAAAGGCCAAGTATCCCACCGTACCCTAGGAAAAGTCTCCATACCACACCACACTATACTATGTAAAAACATTAATAGATATGAGTAAAGGGAAATGGCTCATTATCATCATTATTATTTATTTACCGTTATCATCATCATTTATTATTACTATTAAAGTTATTTATGTGTGTGTGTGTAGGCATGCATATGTCTTCTGTGGAGGTTTGAGAAATCCCTTCTCTTTCTAACATATAACATATGGATTCTGGAGATTGAACTCAGATCATCAGGCTTGGCAGCAAGAGCCTTTACTCCTGGCCCTGGAAATACTATTTCTATTCAGCCACAGTGGGACAGGCAGCGCTGACACTTGACTGGGACCAGAGTGGGGGTAGGGGGACACAATACAGACACAACACAGGACATCTACAGTAGCCTAAAGCCAACAAAGAACTGCTATCTAAAATACACAAAGAATTCACTACAAATAAGGAAGGAAATGGTAAAACCTTTAAAATAATGAATAAAAGAGGAGGCTGGTAAGAGAGCTCAGCCGGGAGAGGGACTTGCCACCAAGACTGACACCCGAGTTCCATCCCTGAACTTACATGGTGGAAGAACAAAACCCACATGCAAAAATTGTCCTCCAAGCTCCATATAAACTCTGAAGTGTGCATGGCCACATAGACATATAAATAAATAAATGTAATTCTTTAATTACTGGCAAGGGAGCCAGGAAAGATGACATATTCCTATAATCCCAGTACTTGGTAAACGGAGGCAGAAGAATCACAGGTTCCAGACCAGGCTGGTCTACTTAGTGAGACTCTATCTCAAAAAACTAAGTACATTCAAATAAAATCAGACCAAGGAAGTAAAGGATTCATATGAAACCTGAAGGACACCAGGCAAGTAGAGATACAAACTGAACACTAATCAGGGGCTAGAGAGGACAGCTCGGTGGTTAAGCACACCTGTTGTTCTTGCATAGGACCCAGGTTCAGTTCCTAGCACTCACATGACAGGTCTCAGCTGCATGTAACTCCAGGTCCAAGGGATCCCATGTCTTTTTGTACCTCCCTGGGCAGCAGGCACACACATAGTATTCATACATGCAGGCAAAACACTAATACACATAAAATAATCTTTTTGAGTGTCTGTCCATTGTCTCGTTCTCCCCCACCCCCCAATCAGGTGTCAGCACGGCCTGTCCTACTGTGGCTGAATAGAAATGTCATTTTCAGAGCCAGGAGTAAAGGCTCTTGCTGGCAAGTCTGATGACCTGAGTTCAATCCCCAGAACTGGAACTGGAGTTACAGACAGCAGTGAGCTGCCATGTGGGTGCTGGGAACTGAACCTGGATCCTCTGGAACAGCAGTCAGTGCTCTTGATCACTGAGTCATCAATCCAGCCCCTAAAATATTTTTTTTAATTTTTAAAAATAAATGAAACATTAAAAAGATGCTTCTTCAATCAAGATGGAAGAAAACTATAATCCTAACACTGGACAGCAAGTCAGGGGCTGGTGCGCGACAACTGTCTATATTCTGTCAATTATGTTTTATATAAATGCTGATTGGCCAGTAGCCAGGCAGGAAGTATGGGCAGAACAACCAGACAGGAAGTAGAGGCAGGTCAATGGGAACAGGAGAATTCTGGGAAGAGGGAAGCTCCCTATGCAGTCCTGTCCAGACACAGAAGAAGCAAGATGTGACTATGCTGCTGAAAAAGGTACTGAGCCATGTAGCTAACACAGATAAGAATAATGGGCTAATGTAAATTATGAGTTAATAAGAAGCCTGAGCTAATGGACCAATCAGTTTATGATTAATGTAGACCTCTGTGTGATTTCTTTGGGACTTAACGACTGTGGGAACCGGGCAGAACAGTAACCTCAGACAACAAGGGGCATTCTATGAACCACAGTGCAGCAATAACATGCAACGAGGGGGACACAGAGAACACATAGGTGAATCTCAAAACACATTACAGAGGAAGAAGAGAAAAGTCAGTTTAGCAAAGGGCCTGGATGAGTTTGAGGTCAGTCTGTCTGCATAATGAGTTCCAGGCCAGTCAAGGCTACAAAGATGATTTTATCTCAAAAACACAAACAAAGAAGTCAGTCAACACTAATAGCACCGAGCCGCACAGGCCAACATATCATTTCTACAAAAACATAAACAGATTCTAAGGACCTCAAGCCAGGCTCAAGTAGATGAGGAAAGACTGTGAAGGAACTATGACCCCAGGTGGTAAGAGCCAAGGACAGCGAGGAGCGTCGTGTCGTACCCACTAAGTCTAAAAACTGAAACAAAACCCTTGACGTGAAAGTAGGAATGGCCAGAAGTGACAGGACAAGAAAGGATGTGAGGCCTGGATGCCAGAATCCAGGCACCTGGGGACCCTCCATAAGCTCAGGATGGAACTCTGGGCTAGTACATGCCTTTGTCTGCAGGTCTCCTTTCTGTACATCCTTATGCCTCCCTACGTTTCTTGGTAAAGTTTCTTTAGAAAAGACATTTTTGTTTCAGGTGAACCAGAGTTTCCTACCAGCTACAAGAAAAGTAACAGGGAGAAGAAAATAAACCCGTGTGCCAAGAGGGACAGGCAAGCCGTGATATCCAAGACCCTAATCAGGGGAAATGGCAAAAGGGCCTTCACTGGTTTCTTTCCAACAAGCACCATTTCCAAGACAACAGGCAATGTCACAGAATTAGAGCTGGTGGTCTCTGCTCTCCAGGGGACACCAAGCTACATTAAGACCAAGATTGGGCCGTCTCTCTGCCTTGAAACCTAGAGATGGGAAGTGGGCGGAGGGCAGGGTAAATGTTCTAGTCCTATATTTCTGCTCCTCTCTTCTCCAGTGAAATCCTAGAAGCTTCAGGTGGAACCTGGTAGCAGCAGGCACTGAGAAAGAGTCTTCAGACATGATTTAAGTTCCTATGACAAAGGGAGACGTGAAGACAGCATTTAAGAATTTACCAATGAGGTCAGGCGTGGCGGAACACGTCTTTAATCCCAGCTCTTGAGAGCAAGATATCATCAGATCTCTGTGAGTTTGGGGCCAGCCTGAGCTACACAGTGAGCTTCTGGACAGCCAGGGCTACATAGCAAGGCCCTGTCTCAACAAAATAAACAAACAAAAAACTCAAAGTCGATATCCTATACTTTGAATCTCAACATCAGGGAAACAAAGACCAGCAGATCCCTGGCATCTGGAAGCCAGCCAGCTTGGTCTAGCCTACTTGGTGAGCTCCAAAGCAAGGAAGAGACCATCTCAAAACACAAAGTGGATGACACCTGAGGAACAATAGCCCAGACTGTCCTCTGGCCTCCACACGCATGCACACATAAATACACACACACACACACACACACACACACACACACACACAAATAAATAAATAATGAACAGACAAACAAACAAATAAATAATCCATTGAGGCCTGAAAACCACTTTTCCCTGTAGGCAGCAAAAGTCAGAAAGAGCAGTCTCCTATTAGAAAAAGCTAGAACCTGTGGGGAGTTTCATGACATGAAAGTGATCCCATCAAAAGCCAGGGAACTTGGAAAAGAAGCCCGGGCTCACAGGAGAGCCACACAGATTTATCCTGCAAGGTCAAAGCAGATGGTCCAGCAAACCCGAAGCTGACCCACGGAACAGAGCAATAATAAATGTGCTGTTTTACAGCAGCTGAGTCTGTGGCAATCAGTCACGGAAGCACTAGAAAATGACTACACAAACCTGTATCATCACTGCTCTACCTCCAGCAGGTCTAGGGGCCTCTTATGCTCCCTCTCCCCAGTCCATCCCAGAGGCTCGCCCTCCCCATCCTCCTGGCTCTTCCCTCCTTCGGGCACTCGCCAGGCCCTGAACTCACGGCCAGGACCCACCTGGCCCTGCGCTTCCGCACTCTGCGCTCGTGCTCGGCTTCCTCGTAGTAGTACTCATTGTGGCTGTTGTCCCGCCTCCGCGCCGCTGCCGCAATCACAGCCCTTGACTGGCCAGTGGAGTTATTGGTGCTGTTTTCTGCACAGGAGCAGGATGGAGGAGATGGTCAAAAAAAAAACAAAGGAAAAAAGAGTGTAGCCTCCACACTTTGCTGGAGCTCTGGGAAAAAGCCTGACACATCCAAAGGATTCGTCCCCCCCACCCACCCAGCAATACCTCCCAGTCCCAGCCCTCCTGGCTACCTCTGGGAGAAGCTGCAGGAAAGCAACCAGGAAGGCATTGGAAGGGCAGAAGTCCTGCATATATGCCTCCCGAGGCAGGAGACTTTGCAGCTCAGGGCCGAAGGGTAGAGACCAGGGGTATGAGAAGACACAGGCGCTAAACCAGGGGACACACCGTAGCATAAAAAGGATCAGCAGCTAAGACCAGCTACCTGAAGTCAAGGGAAATGACAGAACAGAGGGGGCTGGGACACAGGCCAGAGAAAGGAAAAGGCAAGGGAAGTAGCTTGGAGTCCTGTTTAGGAAGAGGCCGGGAGGGGCGGAGGAGCAGGGCCGCTCACCCTCTCCGAGAGAATACACCTTGAAGCCAGACACTTTCTTGGCCAGGACGGACTTGGGCAGGTTGAGGAGGGCGGGGTTGTAGACAGGGAAGTCATGGTAATACTTCTCCAGGATCCACACAGCCACTCGCTGGATGCTGTTGGGGAGACGGCAGGAGGGGGAGGGAAAAGGGACAGACAAGGGGCACAGGGGAAGGGACACATCAGGGCAGGTCGGCAGGGCTGGAGAGGACACATGACAGGGACAAGCTGCTTCCAGGAAGCCTGGCTCAAGCCTGGGGTCTACTTACCAGGCCCCTAACCTTTCCCAAGACATTTCCTACCATGCTGAAGCCCAGGGGTAAAATGGGCCCCAGTCAGAGGTCTCCTCATCCCCCTCCAACATTCTCCCAAGGTTACTGACAGAACCTGGGAGGTGTCACTGATGCTCCGCACAGCCAGGGGGAGGGAGGGAGACATCCTGCCCATAAGCCTGGTAGGAGGTTACTTTCTATCCCTCCCTCAGGCAGCCCATCCTCTGACCAGTTCATCTCGCTGACTACTTTCAGGAAGCTGTGCCTCCAAGAAAAGGTTAGAAACCTTCTGTTGGTATCCCATATCTCTCTCTCCTTTGGTCCATCCTCCCCCAAGGCTCCTGATTTTGAACTGCCTATCCCTCACAGTTCACAACTCCCACAGGCATCTTGCCCACGAGTCTCCATATGACTTTGCCATCAGGTTGAAAATATCGCTGATCTCTTACTGTGTGCACGCTCCCTTCCATCCAGCCCCTTCCATCCATCACTTACTGTTCCCACCACCACACCCTCCCCCTCCCTTCAAGCCCTTTCAGGTCTCATCTTTGTCCTAAGCATTGTCCCACCTACTGCCACGCACCCGTACCTGAGATGGCCGACATTGTAGAAGCGGCTGGCCCCGTCCGTCGACCGCACGACCTTAAGCGTGAACTGGGGCTGGAGTTGGCGCAACTCCAGCAGAACTACAGCCAGGTAGTGCACGAAGAGTAGGGCGTCCACTAGCGAAACAGCAAACTGAACCACGCCCTGGTAGCTGCGCTCCCGCGCATCCAAGATACGCACGCCGTAGAAGAGCCAGTAGGAGATAACAAGCAGAAAGACGAGCACCATGAGCAGGGCGCGTAACACAAAGACTCGGGGCAACGAGGCCTTGGGCCGGCGGAAGAACAGAGCCCAGCTGCCCAAGAGCAAGATGAGCAGCTTGAAGGCCACGGAGATGAAGAGGCCCTCACACGCTGTCCCACACGGCTCCAGCTCCTCCCGCCACAGTAGTGGAGGCAGAAGCAGGAAAGCCAGCGGGGTGAGGAAAGAGAGGAGCGCCAGAGTGGCCCCTGCTGCCACGCCCAAGTGGCGTGAACAGTCCAGCGGCACACTGTCCTCCATGTCCTTGGCGATGCGCGTGAGGTCATCGTGGGAGATACTGTGCTCGGAGGTGCCTGTGACCACCGTTGTTGTCTCTCCCCAGTTGTCATCCTACAGTCGGGAAGAGGACGAAGGAGAAAAGATAAGCAGAGAAGACGGGGCGCACAGGAGAAAGGAGACAGCAGAAAGAAGGGGAATCAACAAATACACCGTCATCGGAGGATGCTGAGCTCCACCATGCGCCCATCTTGTTGCTGCAGGAATTGCAATATAAAACCCAAATCCTTGGGGAGCTGCACAGAGACTGGGGAGGGAAACGCCACGTATGCAGCAGTGACCCTCAGAAAACAGAGCACAGGACAACTGCCAAGGGAACATCTTGGGACAGTAACAATGACCCAGGGGCAGGCTTGCCAGGCAAAACAGGCAGTTTCCCGAGCTGACCCCCCAGCAGCGGGTGACATGCAAAAGCTCTTCTGAATTAGTGGTTCCCAACCCCAGCTGCACACATTAGAATCACCCTGGGGAGCTTGGAAAACATACCAATTATGCAAAGTGAGATCTGCTTGTCAACCTTTTTTTAAAACAGTCCCGAGATGATTATAATGTTCAGCCAAGATTGGGAACTCTGAACTAAATGATCCCCAGGGGCTGCTAGTCAGAACACCCTGTGGACCAGCAGTATGGCAGTCACCTGGGAGCACGTGAGAAACGCAGAACCACAGGCCCACCCCACATTTACCAAGCCACAGTCTGCACTTCAACAAGATGCCCAGGAACAGAAGTCCACAATTTCAATAAAAGCCAGAGACAGACATTCAGGGCAGAGATTCAGAGGGCTGAGGATCCAAAATCAGGGGCTTGGAAGTGCCTGGGAAGGGCAAGTCAAAAGCCACTTGTGCAGGCCATGTGGCAATGCCAGGCTAAGCAACAGGCATCTATCCTGGTCAAGTGAGGTAATGCATGACTATGATCCCAGCGCACAGGAGATTGAAGCTGGAGGATCGTGTCAGCTCAAGATTAGCCTGGACCACAGATCAAGACAGTCTCAAAGAGGGAAGAAAAAAAAAAGCCAGGGGCTTTTACATGCCTGTAATCCTATCACTTGGGGAGGTGGAGGAAGAAATGTCAGCGGGTCAAAGCCATCCTCAATTATATTAGTAAGTTCAAGGCCAGCCTGAGCTACGGGAGACCTCATCTTTTGAAAAAGCCATCTATTCTTCAACCACGAGCAGCTACTGCGGTGTTCCCACAAGGGATAAAGGGAGACAAGACGGCTGGCGAGTGATCTAAATAGGATATGGGAAACACACTGCAGACTCAGGGTCACCATGGGAGACCCCAGGCTACATGGGGTAGCCATCTGAACAATTACGGTTTGGGTCTGTGGAGGTAAGCCGTGGACAGGCTGGGTGCCTCAGGTGCTCTCCAGAGTGTGATCTGCCCACATTTGCTTCTTTGCAGTGGCTAGAGACCATCCTCCAAAGAAGTCCCAGGACACCAGGACTCCAGTACCCACAATTCACTTCCTGGACAGCCTGGGCATATGGAGTCATAACCTGAAGCCCAGGGGATGAAGGCCACAGGACTGAGTCACACAGTGCAGTGAAGCGGGGTGGCCTAGAAGAGCCAGTGACTAGAGGCTGAGGAATGTCCTCTCCCAAGGAGGGGGGAAGAACCCAAACTGAATGTAGAAAGTAGAAGCGCTGGCCACTGTCAGCTGTGGGGGTGGAACCACACCCTCACCCGGTGACCCCAGATACACTGTCTACCCTCTCAAGGATCAAGGCCTAGGGAACCCCACCCCAACAGGAGTGATCAAGATCACTTCAAAAATCTGTGAACCTTGATATCACGGAAAGAAATGAGCTTCCAATGTCAGACAGGTCTGCCCTCCGTGCCCCCCCCCTTTTTGAGGAAAAAAAAAAAGCTAAGAGTCTCAATTGCCTAAGATACTCCCAAGAAGGAAGTTCAGGAATAAGAAGATTTAAGCAACCTCTGTCACTGCAAACCCTGTTGCTCCTCAATTCCAGGACTGTCCTCTCGACCCAGGGAGTGCAATGAGCCAGAAGTTAGAACAGAAACAGCAGTTCCCACTGTCCTGGAGAATTCTTTTCCAAGGTACCTTCCTTAACTGCTCAGGCTGTCCTCTTTACCTAGGACCTAGGTGATGCTATTTCCATATGCTGACAGCAGGGGGCGCAATCCTCAGACTCAAGGGAAACCTGTGGTATTCCCACGAAGACGGCTGCCCTCCTACTCCAACCTGCACCAGCCTGCCAGACTAACCGGAGCCTCACAGGAGCGGCCCACTTCTCCTTACTCAGCTAAACCCCCTCCACCGCTTGAGAGGGGTAGTTTTCCATTAAAATTCCCTGAATTCCAACAGGGCCCCACCTTGGAACCTTAAACTAAGGAAGGGAATAGTAGCGCACAGCTGTAACCCCGACATCTGGGAGTCAGAGACACGAGGGTACCATTTTTAAACCAGTCTGGGGACCAGGGATAGTGGCGCACACCTTTAATCCCAGCACTCGGGGCAGAGGCAGGCGGATCTCTTTGAGTTTGACGCTAGCGTGGGCTACACTATGAGGCCCTATCTCACAACCGTAACAACAAAACAAAAGAAAACCTAAGACCTGATTGGGCTACATAATGAGTCCAAGTCTAGCCTGGGTTACAAAAAGAGGCCTTGTCTTGAAAAACAAACGAAAAGATACCCTTCTGGATCCTGTAACTGTCCTAGGAGACCAGATATTTATCTCGGCCCTTCCCTTGCCTAGTGGAGCCTCGAACTCCCTCAAGGGATCAGAAAATGTTAGCTCTAAACCATTTCACTCCTAATGCTCACCCGCTCATCTCCCCTCGTGGACTCATTGTCCAGCAGGGGCTCTCCTGGAGCCTGGATCGTCACTGATTTATCTCCACGGCTCCCATCCCGGCTCTTAGAGCGGTGTCGGTCCCGGCGGTCCCTGCAGCAGGAAGTCGGAGAAACAGGCACAAAAGGTCAAGAGGGGAGACCCTTACCCTGCCCACCCACCACCATCTCAGCACACACCACCTCTCTACCAGCCGGGCCCTCCCCACCATTCAGCCGGACACACCTGTGCTTTCTGGAGCTGCGGGAATGGCCCGACTTGTAAGAGTAGCCCGAGTACTGGGACTCGGTGTCCATGGCGTCTGAACGCCGTGCCTTGTAGCGCTCCAGGGTCGCGGGCTGGGGCCTCTTGGGGGGCCCCACAGCCACCTCCTTTAGCACAGGCTTCTTCAGGCCAAGAGGCACCTTTAGGAAGTCAACTGTCACCCTGAGGGACTCTATTTTGCTGGACGAGTGGGCTTATCTCAGAGAAATTCAAGCGGCGACAACTGAGGAGATAAAGCAGTTGCTTAGGGGAAGCCATGGGTGAAGACAGAAAAGAAAACCATGCCCAAATGTCACCAGAAGCTCAGGTAAGCCCAGACACTACCCGAGACTACCTCATTTTTGGTTCCTGTTCTGTTCAATGGGCTCAGCTCCTCCTGCTCCGCCAGCTAGAAAAATCCTTCACCCACAGTGTGCCCAGTATTCAGGGCTGGGGGAAATACTGGCACCGGCTCCCAGGGCAAGGACACCCCGAATAATCCAGCTTGGATGCCCCATTGGGAAGAATCAAAGCAGTACTCTCCTATTCTCAGCCAGGAAGACAGAGACTTAGAGACACATGGACGTATGTACGAACTCACAAACATTCTCTCTCTCTCTCTCTCTCTCTCTCTCTCTCTCTCTCTCTCTCTCTCTCTCTCTCTCTCTCTCTCTCTCATTGATGGGTGGATGGAGGATGTAGCCTGTCAGCAGAAAACAAACAGAAGCATCTTCCAAACACCTGAAATCTCTGGACAAGCAAGATCCAAATCTATCTCCACTTTGGGCTGGTGGGCAGCCTCCCTTCTCTACACCGCACAACTCTGCAGCAGAGGACGGTATCTCCTCCCCGAATCTCTAAGCACCACCCATCCTTCAGAGCCCAGCCCCAGCTCTCACAGAAGTCCCAGCTCCTCTAGCAACTAGGGCCATCTTCTCCACTGATGCTGCCAACACTAACTTAAGCCATCACCCTGCCCTGAGAACTTCCCGTCTTCACTCAGTGATTGAGCAAACCTCTCTAACACACCTACTTTGAACTATATACTTTGCTATGCCCTGGGTACTGTGGAGTAGTAACTGACTCTGAGTTTATAGTTTGGGGGAAGATGTACGCTAAGCAACTAAGCCAATAAATACAAGCAGCCACGTCAGTGTGGTGGAGCTTAGCCGACAACAGGCAAAGGTGTCAAGTACCGAACCCTGTGTTCTAAGCAGGCATTCTACCACTGAGCTAGCTACATTTCCAGCCCCACGGAGATGCTTTAAACTGAGTGTCTGGAAACATTGGAAAACAACACTTAAATGGAAGCTGAAGAAAGGAAGAAAAAGTTCCAGGAAGGGAAGAAGTGACACCACACCAGGGAAGGTCAAGTCAAGAAAGCGCTTGTGAATTTAAGGCACAGCCACCAACACAGCTGAGGACAAGAGAGGAAGACAGAAGCAGCAGGCGGCAAGTGAAGAGGTCGGGTTTTATTCCAAGGTTATCAGGAGACTATTTTGCTGTACAGATTTGGGTTGGAAAGAAGAAGCAGCAGAAATGGAGAGATCAGTGAGGAGGGTCCACGGCAGGAAGACTTGGCCACCAGAACCAAGAAGGAGGAAAGAAATGGACTCCCAGAACCAACCAGACCTGGTGAAAGTCTGGCTGAGGGGGTGAGGAGCAACAAAAACACCTAATAAAGCACATAAAATAAGTAAAACACAACCAAAATAAAAATAAATAAATAAATAAATAAACCTAGCCTGAGCAAGGGAGAAGGTGCTGAGACTCTGGTAAGGCAGATTATTAGAAGACATGGTTGGGGGACAGTGTTTCTGAAGAATTATGTGTGAACAGAAGGGCTCTAAGGACTATGCCCCACGCATTGAAGGTCATGCCTATGAGGAACTGGACAGTTTGGCATCCAAGGAACTGGAGTCTGAGCTGGATGTAGGGGCCACAGGCAGAGACACTGCACTGAGCTCAGGAGAAAACTTCATAATTAGATGCAAGAAATGGAAGGGAGGGTGTCCAGCATAGAGGTTTAAAAGGAGAGTCCAGAGGTCAGTAGAATGTAATCTCGGGCGACCAATAAGACAAGTGGACTTCCAGGGAGGAATAAACACAACCAGGTCCAACACCACTGAGAAGCCCACTGTCTTACACACTGAAACAGACTTGCTTTGTGGAGTTACCTTTTTTCCAACCACTTTAAATCACCAACAAGCGAAGGTGCAGATTAAGTCATACATATTCGCAGACATCTCTCCTCCTGTGGGTACAGGGCAAGTAACCGATACCCACCTAGTCAACGAACACACTTGTCTGACTGTCAGGGAAACTGCCACTGCAGAGAGATAAGCATCAGTGTGAAATCTATTCATTTCTCCGCCTATGGAAGCGATCCATGAGCCAGTGATATCAATACCCCACATCAAAGCACTATGCGATAGAGACATACTTTGGGACAAATATAATTCAGCCCGAACCTGAACCTCTCTAAACAGAACCATAAACAGGGCCCGTCCGATGCTCATCCCTCCGTCTGCAAATCACATGTTGGATTTCTCCGCCCCTCCCCTGGGGACCCACTCTACTGGTTTACTCCTCCATGTGGCTCAGACAGTCGCGGCCACACCACTTTTTGATGTGGTTCCCACCTATTCTTTCTAGTTCTCCTCTTAAACACTGAACTTTGCCAGGAGGCTCTGAAACCAGCAGATTGAGGGAAGGGGGGTGAAATAAAAGGACAAAGAAATGCCATGGATTAGATCCAGACAGACACTAGAGCCCTCTCCTTCGCCATCCCCATCCCCAAATACCTGCACTCTGTCTGCCAGAGCCAACAGCAGAAAGAGCCTGGATTTACACAAAGACCTGGCTTTAAAGGCTCCCTCTCCCATTGCTGAGCTGTCTTAGCTGTGGGCAAGTTACTAACCCTTTTGTGCTAGTGGCCCGGTGAGCCCTTGGGTAAAATGAGGTGATGATACCTCCTTCATGGGGTAGCAGCAAGGAACACGGGGATGAAAGGAGTGCTTTCATACGCTGTACAGCTACCAATAGTTAAGCAATTAATAAGCTCTCAAACTCCAGTCCCCAACCACTTCCTCTGAAACTAGGGAAGATGGTGGTATAAATAAATTGTACGACTAAATAAAGAACTCGCGCGCGCACACACACATCCCAACCAGATCCACTACTTCAAACACACCCAGATGTGAGGTGAAGCCACTGTTTCCCCTACAGATAAATGTCAAGCCAGACAGGGTGCCAGCCATCTCCCAAGTCTTTGTTCTGAGTTACTTAGCCTGGATCCACTTCCTTCCTCACTAGCAAAAGACAAACCCCGAAGCCCTGGAATACAGAGGGCTCCCCAAAATGCAATAAAAAGTGCTCCTCCGTCAACTACCAAACACAGGGGCCACAAAGGACCACTTCTGAAGCCTTTGCCTGCTGTCCCTTTGGGTACCCAAGGGAGCTAGCTAATCGCAGCATTGGGAAGGGATGAAAGGTAGGCAAAAAGATGGGCAGAAGATCCACCCCCCCCACACTTAATCGGTCTCAAGGATCAGGTTTGGAGGGTCTCCCGGGTGGGCAGTGTTCCCAGGAAACAAGGTGGGGGAGGGGATCAGTGGATGAGATCAACAAGTAGAAATGTCAGAGCGATGAAAAGACAGGAGAGAAGTCTGGACTTGGCACAGGGCAGAGAGCTGCACCAGCTAAGGGGCAGAGGGTGGGAGGCTGTAAAAAGGGAATATGCCCCACTGTTTTTCAACTCACCCCCCCCACACACTCCTCAAGACACAAACACAGGCACCTTGTCCCCTACTCAAACCAGCCATGGATTATCTGGGGTTAAAAGGAGGCCAAAGAGGAGAGGGAGAGAGCAAAGAGAGCCCCACACAAAAAGGAGACCCTTCTCCCCTCCAAAGGCCTTTCAGAAATAAAATTAATGGAATGTGTCTCAGTATCACCCCAAGGGAATTGGGGGGGGAGGGCTGAGGGGAATGTGGGGGCTTTTGTCCCGGCTGCCCAGCTTCTCCCACATTGATCACCATAGCAACCAAAGCCCCCTGTTGCCTAGGTGATGGCAGCCAGGTCCTGGAACCCATACCCAGCATCCAAAGCGAGAAAGGTTATAGAGGTGGGAGAATGAGACAGAGGGGGAGAGAATGGGGTTTCTCCTCTGGCAGTCCCAGCTTTTGTCTAAGCTTGGGATCGGGTTTCTTCAAAAAACAATTGGAGGCCTCTAGAAAAAAAAAATAAACTGAAAACTTGGCAAGAGGGCCCTGGGGTACATGGTACGTGGGTAGATATGGGTGCCAGGTAAATACAGACCAGGACAAAATGAGCCTTCCTCATTCGCCACTGGCAGGAACAGCTGAGTGTCAATCGAGTGTTCTGCATGTGCGCACACGTGCACACACACACAGGCACCCCACATGTGGCAGGTGCTCAGGACAACAACCAGGCATGGGAGCCTATGGTCACCACCTCCTTCTGCCACTGCAGTAGCCCCGGCCTTAGACCCAGCATGGGGACATGAGGCAAAACACAACGAGGACACATCTGGGGAGAATCTGAGGGCCTGGGTGACTCAGCCAGAGAAAGGTAGGGAAGGGACAGATGCCCAATGCACACCTCAGAAGCGGCGTTCTTCGTCTATACCCGTATGACAGGGTTGGAAGTAGCAGGCCTGCAGGGCGGAGGTACCTGTTCCTGAGGAGAGGAAAGTAGGAGGAGAAGCTAAAAGTGCTGCTTAGACAGGAGTCTGTCTCTAGGAGAGCACATTCCCCCTTCCCAGCCAGGGACCAGGAGGTCTCCTGGAGTGGCATCCATCTGTGGGAGCTTGCCCATTACAGCCTTCTGATTCCTACACAAGAGTCACGGTCGTCCTGTATCTGGCCTGGCCCCACTTCTGAACCACAGCCCGTAGAGAGGTGAGGGACTCCTAGGTAGCTCTCACAACTGCTGAGTACCTACTTTGGGAGTGGGGGTTTACTGATTAGCTATCTGGCCGGAAGCGGAGCACCTAGTCATAAAGCTCATCATCAAGAGGCAGAGAGAAGGTTTAGAGGTTCCTTTGGTCTTTACCACACTATCCCTTGGATGTCTGAGATGCATCCAAACAGGTGGCCCTGTCAGTAGAGACTCAAGGCTTTTGATGTGGGTGAAAATACAGACACCTAACTCGGATCTCTACTCCCTCTCCTCGTCTCTCCTACACCGGGAGACAGTGAACTGACCCACCCAATTCTTTCAGCTACTGCAAGCATTAGCTGAATGGTAACTCGGAGCCCTAAAACCAACCAAGTTTTACAGTAAGGCCCAGTGAAGGGAAGGAAATGGCTGGCCAGTGCTCACTGCTTCCATGACAGCCCATTCTGGCCTCTTATTGCTGGGAAAATTTCTCTTGAAGAGCAATCAGATTCTTCTGCGAGCCTCCCTCTTGCCCTTTCAACAGACAACACTAGAAGAATCTGAGGGAAGGGGAAGATTTGCTGACTCCTGCCTTGAGCCTTCCCACCAGTAAAAACGATCAGAGGTCAGGCAGGCCTAAACCCAATAGCAAAGAATCCCTACGTAACCAGCCACGGCTCCAAAGAACATCAGCACACCTTCATTCCTCCGCATCCGGCCTTGGACATGGGCAAGCCTCCCATTCCAAGAGGCTCATGCCAGGTCCTTCCCATCACAGAAAGAACCAAGGCACAGAATGGGTGAGGACCACCCTCAGCCTAAAAATGGGCTCCCGACTCACTCTTTTAAGTAGTCAGAATAGACCCAGTGACTCTAGTGACCCAAGAGGCCAAGAAGGCAGCTGGATCTCAGGGGGCCCAGTGGGAAGGCTACAAGACCAGGTGCCCAGGAGCTGGCACCAGGTGCCCCACCCCCGTACTGCTAACCAAGCACTCTCCTAGGAGGGCCAGACATGAGCTCATCATCCTCACAGCCCCAGGGAGGGGGCAGGAGCCTTCCCCTCGCAGGGGAGGGGCAGAGTAGCAGGGAAGAGCCCACAGATGGGCTCTTGCCAGGGTACCAGATACTAACTAGGAAGGAAGGTGCTAGAAAGCAGAGCCACGCCCCTTTCCACCTTCTGTAATTTCCCTCGATGTAAAGCAGATCAGCGTGGAGGATACCCTCCAAACCCAGACACGAAACACCGACACATATACACACGCGCATACATTCTAGTTCCCCTTCTGAAACCTGGAATGGTTCCTGCCTGCCCCACCCAGCTCCACCCACCCTGGCTAGGCAGGTTCTGTAGAGACCTGTTCTGCTCTCTCTGGCACCCCTACCCCCACCCGGCTCTCAGAGTCCCTACCCCCAATCCAGCACACACACACACACACACACACACACACACACGCATGCAGTCATACAAACACACGCACAGCCCATAGCATCCCATTCTCTAGTTTCTCCTAGACT
Organism: Microtus pennsylvanicus; assembly: GCF_037038515.1. Classification (NCBI taxonomy): domain Eukaryota; kingdom Metazoa; phylum Chordata; class Mammalia; order Rodentia; family Cricetidae; genus Microtus; species Microtus pennsylvanicus. The sequence goes on from NC_134588.1 coordinate 91,805,545, forward strand.
CATCCCTGGTCAATCTCGAGCAGGATGTTGAGGGGTGAACATTCCCTTGGGCATCTTTCCCAGGTTGAGGCTGTAGGGAGAGAGAGAGGACACAGAACTTGTACGGAGGCAACCGGGACTGAAATGCCAGGATGTCCTACTTAATTTTCACCACCCACTGGGTTTTGAGCTGCTGCCTCCCAGGTTGTGGCAAAAGAGGCCCCTCCCCACATGCCAGGTGAGGTGTGGACAGACTAAGGAGGAAAAACGGAAGGATAAGAGGAAGGAGGTGAGCTGTGCTGACCCACAGGCCCACTTCCCCCATACACGGTCATACTAAATGCCATCTTGAAGCTATCCTAAGGAGGCCTCAACTGTCCCTGACCCCAAGGGACCTCGACGCCTGTTCACTCAGCCCCTGCCTCAAGGCAGGAAGAGTTATTTAGGAAGGGGAAGTCAGCCAACCTCAGGCTGGCAATGTCGACCAGGAGCGCTGAGACGTGGGGAAGGAGTGTGGGGGAAGAGACATATGGGACACTGTGGGTGAAGGCCGGATTGTATGGGGAAGCAGTAGAGTGAGCCTCAAGGTGTGAGACACAGTGTGTGTGTTGGGGGGCGGGTAGGCCTGGGCTTCTCCATAAAACCTCCTCCACCCACCTCAGCCCAGGGCCACTCATATCGAGGAATACTGAGCAGGCCGAAAGGTCTGAGTTCCAACCAGCCTCCGCCCTCCTGACAACACCCACCTCCCTCACCCGAGATTCAGATTCTCGCTCTTTCTGAAGATGATCAACTCCCCCATCCTTATATCTGCCACTTCCATTCCTGGAGTAGAGCAGGTGACAAAATATGTGTTTCTGTTCACACTTGGCTGTTTTCTGAGTTACCACATCACGCGTCAGGCTCAGCACCTGTTTCTGCCTGACCTCCTCCGCTTATCCTAAAAAGCTAGAGCCCCCATTCACAAACCCCCTCTTGTCTTCCATCCAGGCGGAGGGAGCCAGGCGCCAGTGAGAGCAGAACTTGAGGGACTACAGTAACGACTGTGAGAAAATCCTATGACGAGGATGGCAAGATCCCCCTCCACACAAGACTCCATGAGCTACGGTAGCGAAGCTTATTCCCTTGGCTGAGCGCCTGCTCCACACAGAAGGGAAGAGCTTCAGCTCCAACAGGAGTCCTGCCATGGCTTAGACAATGAGGTGCCCACCCCCAGGAAAGCCTGGCTTTCTCCAATAAGGCCCCATCTGGTTCTCATCCTTAGAAGGTGTCTCTACTCATCAGGCTATATGGACTCGAGTTAGCTTTCTAAGGCGGAAGAGGAATTAGTCACGTTCAAGATTAAAGCCAAGAAGGAGCAATCAGATAAAATTGGGATGACAGTGCAGACATGACAAGAGCACTTTGGGAAAGGGAAGACCAAAGAGCACAGAAATTACAGAGATCAAACCTAGCCTTTAGGGGCTACACCATCTTAAAGACTTCCTTGCCTTCTCTATGCTTATTTTCCTGGCTGTAAAATGGGGACAACAGTTTTCCATATAATGTATCTGGTAAGTCAAAGAAGCTGTAATATACAAGATGCTCCATCAGGCCAGGTATGACAGTCACATGTTTTTGTGATCCAGGCACTTCAGAGGCAAAGGCAGGCAGACCTATGTGAGTTTGAGGCCAATGTGGTCTACAAAGAAAGTTTCAGGCCAGTCAGGGCCACACAGTGAGTGAGACCCTGTTTCAAAAAAACAGAAGGTAGCTAGACCTATAGATGATAGATTAAAAATTGATGCTCAGTGAAAGGTTTGTTTCCCAGCTCTTTTAGGTACCGGATAGTCAATCCTTCGACTTCTTTTCCTCTAACCTCATTATAAAAAATAGATTCCACTCAGAATAAGGAGGATGCAGAGGTGGTTCTTCCCCAACATGGGCCTCAGCCAGAACTAATCCTACAGTGATCCATTTCCTTGGGAGCTCTTGGGTCTCCAGCTTCTCTCTTCTGCTCCTCCCTCTTCTTCAGTGAGGTCAGGCCTGGGATCCAATGTCTTGCCCCTCTTCTCCAGTCTCTCACCCTAGCTACTCATCAATGGGAAGAGGAAGGAGACCCCAAGGCTCCTTGCCCCACCCCAGCCCCCCAGCTACTGCCTACTCGCCCCTCTCAGGGCCCCACCCTGATTACCAGGATAGCCCCAGTGCTGCTGATTCCAAGCTTGCTTCTCCCAAGCCCATCCCCAGCTGTCTTGTCTGTAATTACCAACCTTGCCAGGGGCATCAGACTGGCAATGCAACAGCTCATTTCCAAAGGGCCCCACCACAGAAGCCTCTGCCTCCCACTCTGCACCACGCAGAAGGGGGAATAAAAGAGATGAAAAGTTCTGCCCAGGTCACCGTTGAGAAAGTGACAAACGGCTGTCGCTGTCGAAGACCAAACACAATAGAGCCTGTCACATCTCTGCTATCAAATCACACGCAGCACAGGACTACCCACCTGCAGAGGGCGAGAGGCTTCGGGTCAACTCAGAGAGGGAGGAAATTGATTGGAGGCAAAGCAGGAAGACGAATTCGCACAGGGACGAGAGTAGAAGCGCACAGGGCACAGGTGGGAGCTTCGAGGAGAGAGGAGGAAACAGTAGGTTAAAAAAAAAAAAGATCTGAGAAGAGACAGACTATCATCCCAGTCTCTCTCCCTGATGCAGCCACTTCTACCAACAAACACCACAGACAGGAAGGAAAGGGGATCGTTAATTTTGTTTTATAGCTAGGGAAACTGAGACCAAATCCTCACTTCGTACTTCAAGATCCAGCAGGACCAAACCCCCCACTCCTTCCTGCTCATGCTCAGCCTCTACCAGCCTCTACCAGCAAGCCCTCCTCAGGTCTCTCCGTCTTTCTTTCCTTGAAAGACTGCTAGGGGCCAGGCGTGATGGCACAGGACTGAGGCAGAGAGGCAAGCAGATCTCTACGAGTTCCAGGTCAGCAAAGATAAAAAGCAAGACTTTGCAGAGAGATAGATAGATAGATAGATAGATAGATAGATAGATAGATAGATAGATAGATAGATAGATAGATAGATGGTAGGTAGATAGTAGATAGGTAGATAGGTAGATGATAGAGGATAGTGAGAGATAAATGGGGTCTTCTAAGAAATATGTGTGTAGTAGAATATTACTAAGCCATAAAAAGGAGCAATGTACATACATGCTGCCACATGACTAAGCCTTTCAAACATGTTGAGTGGAGGAATCCAGACATAAATGATGAAATTTGGAGGAAATAGCCAGAGCAGGTAACTCCACAGAAACAGAATGCAGGTTAGGGGTGGCCAAGAACTGAACAAGAGGGCATTGGGAACTTAGTGTGCATGCAGTTCCTTCAGGACTAGCAAAAATGTCCCACAACTCAACAGAAATGGCTGCAGAGTATTGTGTGTGTGCACAAAACTCCACTCTCTTTAATGTTCATTTCATGTTAACTTCTAAAATTCCAGCGGCCAACACATCTCCTTCAGGAACCTTGCCCAATACTCCACCTCAGAACCAAACTCTATGCTGTAAGGGCCTCCAGAATACACCTCCATCCGGCACTCAGGGGCTTACGGGGATCGACGTGTTCAAGCATGCTTCCCCTGTGAACAGTGTCTTCTTCACCCTTCCATCCCCCGTGCTTCTCACAACACCTAGCAGAAAGTGGACCGCACTGACTGTGATCCGCCAGAGGAGAGCACAAAGCAAGCTAGCTCACTCCCCTGCCTCACTGCCCGGACCTCCATTGCTTACTACAGCCATGGATTAAAATTCAAGCCATGCCAGCCAGGACGTACTAAGTCATTTTCCCTGTGCCTGGCACTGAGGAACATACTCTTCCCAGGTTATTTCACTTGGTCCTCATGAACCTAAGCGGTGGGGCTTATCATCAAGCCATGTAACAAACAGGTGAGGCTTTACAAAACTTCTCTGTTTTGTCTGAGGTCACAGAATTAGGAAAAGCTAGAAGTTAAGAGCAAATTGTCAACAGGAGAGAGGTCACAGTACCAGGAGGGGTACTTGGAATTCCTTGTGGATGGGTTCAGGGCGGCCTTGGAGGATGGCGTCTTAGAACACCTAGGCGGCTAAGGAATGGAACTTAATTACATGCATCCGGTCACATGGCTCTTAGACTAAGTGAAACTGTCTGACTCTTCCTTTTGTCTCACAGTGTGGGAGCCAGTAAAAGAGAAAACCAGAGTCCCTAAAGCTCAGAAGGAACGAAGGGCCAGGGAAAGGGGATCTCTCTCCTCAAGTCCTACAAGAAGGTGAGGGAGCATAGGAAGAGAAAGGAAGGCAGCCCTGTAGGAATTAGAGAAAGTAAAAAGCAGGACCAAGACAATAGAGAAGGAGGGGCCAATGTGGCCACTGGTTTCCAGTCTGGAAGTACTTTCTGAAATGGCACTTCCTATTGTCTAACCACAGTTCCTCCTGCTTGGAAGGCAACTCCTACTGGTGGTGAGCATAAACTGAGCAAATGAGGCATGCCAAAAAGTCAGGCACTTGTCTTAGACATAAGCACTTTGCAGGTTTGGGGAAAACCATCTGATTGGTGTCTGATTTGAAGGAATGGAGCAGTGGGGTGGGGAAGGGGACATCTAATCCTTTCCTAGCCTGCTCCTCTTCCTAGTCCAACATTTTCTAAACCTCTCCACTCTTTCCAAAGGCTTTATGAAGGGTAGGGAGCTCTGAGGGCTAAAGATGGAACATTCCAACTGCACATGCCCATTAGAGACCAACATTCCAGTTGCAATTACCCAGGGACTCTAATGGGCCCCTGTCTTAAAACCGGTGTCCCCGCCTAACTAACCTCTGGCAGCAAGTGGGAAATGGTTGAGAACGTGCAGCTGGGAACAAGACTTGGGTCCCAGAGGAGATGATCACCCCGGTCTTCCTTTCACCCCAAAGGAGAATGAACAAGAGCAAAGAGAGAAAGAAAGGAGGTAGCCGCTGCTACTCCTCAGAAAAGAGATGTTCCCCTCATGGTCTCTGACTCATAATGATGAAGGCAGACCTTTCCCACAATGTGTACAATCTGGCCCCTGGCACACTCAGCGCCAACACACACACACACACACACGAACATAAGCACACATACACACGAACTCACACACAGACACATTCACACAGAAACACAAACACAAGCACACGTGTACATATGAACTCACACATTCACACATATGTGCACACACAAACATGTACACACATGTACACACACAAGGAAGGCTTCTCATCAAGAAACTACAGGACACACTACTCGGACACCTGCAGAAACTCCCAGAGAAGCACCCCATGTCACTTTCTCAACCCTGCACCTCCCTACCAGGTCTCATGCTGTGTGCATGCTTCTTCTCACCCCCCAGCACACACACACACACACACACACACACACACACACACACACACGTCTCCGGATCCTAAAGGTAGGGCAGAGTTGGAGGGCTCTGAAGTAGTCACCTTCAAGACAGCTTTCCAAGAGAGCTGCGGCCTCAGAGAAGGAACTGGGGCAGAGAAGCCATGCATGTGGCCTCAAAGAACACTAGAGCCCAGCCTAGAACAGTGGGGAAGGTCGCTACTCTTATTTGTGTCCTTGACTCACTGAACCCCAAAATTCCTTTAGGACTACAGAGCCCCTCCACCTCTCCTGAGCCTATTCCCCACTCCCTCACAATACACGCCATCTTCCAGAAAAGTCTACCTTCCCAAATATGCACCACCTCATAAAGCTCACTACCCCCCAAATGCACGATCCCCATGAGGGTCTCAGATCCTCAAGACACTACCCTTGAATCTAGGCAGAGCCATTCAAATCCTGCACAGCCTTCCCTGTGGGCTTTCGGCCAGGAAAATCTGCCTGCAGAGACAAGAGGTACCCCCAATACATACTCAAAAATACACACCCTAGCAAAGGCAGGCACACACATTGACATCACACACATTGACATCTACCCATCAGTACAGGTTACTCACGAGAGCACAGATTCACACACACACACACATTCCCACCACACCGGTGCACACACAACTATCTACATATACCACCCATTCTGCTCTTATAAACCCATCTTCTCTAATACCCACCCACCTCTTTCCTATAAGCCCCTCTCTCAACACATACACAGATACACACCCCTTCCCTAGAGTATACACACAAATACATACCAAACACACAACAGATATGTGGCCAGCTCTCTCTCTCTCTCTCTCTCTCTCTCTCTCTCTCTCACACACACACACACACACACACACACACAGAGAGAGAGAGAGAGAGAGAGAGAGAGAGAGAGAGAGAGAGAACCATCTACAACCCAGGGCCCACCTGCAGGAACACGCAGCACGTCAAGGCGTGCACACACACACAAAAACAAAGAATCATGCATACTGATCCCCCAACCAACCCTTTAAAACTCACTAACGCAGTGTCCAAGACCTTCGATGAGTAAATAGGACGAGGGAGAGATGATGTCGTTTCCCACAACCCACCCCGACACACATTCCCCGGTATCGCTGCAAGTCCCATCCTTGGCGCTCTCTCTCTCTCTCTCTCTCTCTCTCTCTCTCTCTCTCTCTCTCTCTCTCTTACACACACACACACACACACACACACACACACACACTGCTGTCCAGGGCCATCTCTCAGGGATCCACTCCACACCATGTACACAGAGTTCATGAACCTGCCCCTTCCCTCCCGACACTTCAAAGGTGTATACGCAGCCCTACATACCTTTAGCTTCCAATACCTCCAACCTCCGATCCTTCCATGGCCTCTCCCACCACCTCCAACACACGCTTCCCAAACCCCAGCTTCAATGGGCTCCCTGAGGATCGTTCAAGCGACCGACCCGGGCCCCCAGCCCAGGAAAGTCCCCGGCTCTTAAGGCCTGGGCTCCGCCCCTTCCCCACGCACCCTTTCCCCTCCCCAAAGTTGGGGGTACTCCGCTGGGCAGTAGAGAACAGACCGGAAGGGGGTTGCCTCAAGCCCCCCTTCCCCCAGAAGCCACCCCGCTTTCTCCAGGGCCGGGCGCTCCCTGATCTTTTGCATGATCTCCTTTCTTTCTGCTGCTTTCTTTCTTTCTTTTTTTCTTTTTTTGCAAACTTTGCCCGCGCCCCCGCGGCCCGCCACTCACCCGCCGCTGCGAACAGTCGGCTGGACTGGGCGCACGCCCCGCTCCGCTCCGCGCCTTTGTATCCGCAGCGCACCGGGTCGCTCCGAACTCCGCGCTCCAGGACCGGCAGCGCGGCCGATGGGGGTTGTTGAGGGGGGCTCCTGAGGTCGTTCACCCCGGCTCCGTCCCAGACCACTCGCCTCTTTCCCCCTCGAGGCCCCGGGGGCAGGGGGCCGGGGGAACTGCAGGGCGCTCAGGCTCCCATGGCGGGACCGAGGAGGACCAAGCAATCGGGGATCAGGAATCAGATCTCCAGCCGGCGGCGGAGGGGGAGGGGACAGAGGGGGAGGGGACCGGAGGGGGGCAGGGGGCGGGGAGCCTGCTCCCAGGTGCCGCCTCCCGGCTGTTCCCGCAGCCGCCGCCCCTCCCGCCGCTGCGTCCATTGTCTGCGGCCCGGCTCTTCCCCAAGTCGTGGCACCCCCAGCTCTGCGCCTGGCCATGCCCTGCGCCCTCGGGATCCTGGGAATCCGCTCCGGGTTTGCGAACCTGGCCAGGAAGGTGGGCTTGATACTGCCTCGATTCTTGGCTTTGGTCCAGCCCGAAGCCCCTCTTGGAACTGTCTCCTTCGACCCCCCGTTGAAGACCTTTCCCCTAGGCCCTGATGCTGGCCATATTCTCTTCTTTGGGACCACAAACCCGGCCACACGAAATCCATTGGAATCTGAGACGTGGGAAGATTGATCCCCCCGGCCCAGAGCTGCGAAAAGGGTCATCCCTGATTTTAATTAGTGACAAGAGACAGGCCCCTCTCCCATGTATACGGAATTTCCCTGACACCATCACCACCATACCCCCCTTCTTCCAAAAATAATTTAATTACTCGGTGTTCTAGCTGTGAGCGACGACCGCCTAGTCAGACTGGGACGCTCGCTCATTAACACGTATTCCTCCCCTCTGGTTTGAGTGTTGGGATTAATTACAAAGGGAATCCTGCCCTACGGGAACGGGGGAGGGAGAATCGACGACGAGGGCCCGCGACTTCAGGCGGCGGAGGAGAGGGGGGCCTTCTCCCAGGAACCTCGAGTAAAAAATGCCTGGGTCGGTGCGGAATTCCTAGCTCTCCACCCATGGACTTTTGGGTAGTTTGGCGTTGCAAGTAGGTCCCAGAGAATGTAGGTTAGCACAAAATATCTGGCATTTCCACTTCAGAGCACACTAAAAAACAGAGTTCCTAAAGCGGGAAAGAACCCAACAGGGGAGAGCCTACCATAAAGTGGCTGTGGGAAGGCCAGGTTGCCTTCGGAGTGAGTGAAAGCAGAAGTATTATTATATCGCCGCTAGTATTATTTACCCTGTAACCTGCCACTTACCTTGAACAGTATGGCTTCAAAAGCATCTTCACACACGTCTCAACACCCCCACCATCTCCACCTTTCAATTCTGATACCTGCCCTCCCAACCCTGTGATTAAGAAATCCCAGGCAAGGCGACTCCCAGCCTCCTTTCTCTGATAGTCTTTCCGAAAACTCCCTCTTGTCGCTGCTGTACATCTAACCGGTCCCCAAATGAGGACAGGTTGTCTTTATCTGCGTTATGACCGTTGGAAGGTGAAGAACCAAAACAAATGTGTCCTGTCCACCTTGCCCAAACCCTTGCTTTTCCTCAGCCACTAGTTTTTTTGCTAACCATTATGGGTTAGCAAAAAATTTAACACCAAGACTTCAATAGTCATCATTTCAAGTACCACAGCCTGTGCAAACACAGTGGCCCTCATTCACCTACGTCTATCTTGTGCCGACACTGGGCTGTTGTGGGGGTCCCATAACACCAGGAATGTAAGGGAAGGACACACGGCAGGAGAGCAGGAGACCATAAAAAGAGATAGTAAAGACATCAGAGTCCCCTGCCCCATCCAAAGCATACCTCCAGTGTTGAACACAAGTTTATAATTTGACAGAGCTGGGGCTGCCATGTCACTGGAGGTCCTCTGCTATGTTTAGTGTGTATTATATTCATATTCTGCCAGTTTTTTCCCCAAACCTCAGAAGACCCTCAAAGAATTGGAAACAAGTATCTGATGTGAGAATCACAGTCGATTTTTTTGTTTGTTGTTGTTTGTTTGTTTTTATTTTTTTGATACAAGGTCTCTCTGTACAGTCTTGACTGTCCTGTAGACCAGGCTGGCCTTGAACTCACAGAGATCTGCCTGCCTCTGCCTTGTGAATGCTGGAGTAAAGGCGTGTGCTACCACTGCCTAGCTAGATTATAGATGATTTTGTAGACTGGCCCCAGTTAAAGCTTGAAATGTCAGTCAAGATGCCAGGTCAGTACACGAGACTTTAAAATTAATGTCCATAAGGCATGAGCCTGGAATACACTCCATTCCTCTTTTTCTCTTCTGAGGATGAAATGTAATTTATAAACTGTATCTGCAATGATGAAAATACCGTCTTATAGAACTGTCCGACTTTAAATGTAACTGTTCTACATGCAGCTCTCTGAACAACCCTCCACTCTCACCCATTGGATGAATTTCACACATCCTCACATCACAGAGTGGAAGCCAAGGCCCAAAGACAAGAGTCAGTCATGCATTCAGATCCTAGCCTAATTCTTTAGGAAGAAGAGCACCTACCGAGACAGGTGATATCTAACCACAATTTCCCAAGAACAACATGCTGAGGCAGAGCAGGGCTGGAAACTAAGGAGGTCAGGAACCTGAAGGACCATGTAGAGGGACAATTGGACTTTGTTTCATTACATAGTCCAGATCTCTTTATGTAGTCAAGCTAACTTGGAATTAAAAACCCTCCTGCCTCAGCCTCCCAAATACCACCATGTCTGACCTAGCATTCCTGGATGTTGAATGCACAAACAACTTATTTATTCAAACCTCAATTCTATTCGTGTAAAGCACACTAATGAGGTAACAGAAGGCGTCCCCTCTGTAGATCCACAAGGTCGATAGAACCAGTGAATTCCCAGTCAAGTTCCTCTTCCCACCCCTGGGTCTTTCGGGATTCTTCTTCAGGGAAGTGATTCCCAGTCCAAAGTCAAGGCCTTCAGTAAAATCTCTTCTAAGTCCTTGCCAGCTCAGGGTCGTGGGCAGTAGAGATGGAGCAAGCAGACATCCCAGAGGTGTCTCAGAAACCCTGGGAGGTTTGTCTTTCAGAGAAGATTCAAAAAGTGAGAATAGTTTCTCTTCAGGAAGACAATCAGGATATAGAAAATGCCTGCTTTCCTGCATCAATAAAGCTGTCCCTGGCCGGGCGAAAGTGGCACACTCCTCTAATCCCAGAAAGAAAGAAAAAAACCAGTAGGTTACTGTCCATGTCTTTCCTTTCTAATATCTTTCTTTTCTCCATTTTCATCCGTCTCAAACTTTTGTGGCTCTCTACTCATTCAGTGCTTCTTAATTTTGAGTTTCCTTGAATCCAATCCCATTATCACTAATCTAAAAAGTTACCTACAAATTAAATGGGTGATTCTCAACCTTCATCATAGATAATAATCTCATGTGGAACTTTGAAAATATTGCAATGCCCAGGACTCATCCCATACTAATTAAACCAGAAACTTCCAAGGTGTTATCCAACTATGGGCTTTTTTGTTTGTCTCTTTGTTTGGTTTGTTTCCTTAGTGATTACTCTAATGTAAAAATCGCTACTGTAGCTTTGTTTTGTTACTTTTCTGGTCCTGTGATAGAACACTGTGACCAAAGCAACTTATAGAAGGTGAAAGACCTGGATAAATAAATACAGACCCTTCTAGCAGGAAGAATAGAGCCAAAAATCTAGCAGGAAAAATAGAGCCAAAAATCTAGCAGGAAGAGAAGAGCCAAAAATCTAGGTTAGCCCATTCCGTGACTCTGTTCTAGGAACTAGCTGACCATAAAGTTAGATTATAATCTTGAGTATAATCTTGAGAAATGGAGAGTTACCCCCTTGTGATTATCACTGGTATTTACGGAATTTTCCAATGACACCCCCCTACCCCCTTTGGGTTGCGGTTTCTTCTCCTAAATACCTCTTCTCCCAGCTACTCGGGGTCAAACTCCTCTTCCCCTGCATGGGAAATGAGTTTCGGCCCCAGCACGCTGGTTCCTGTCAATAAACCTTGTGTGATTGCAGCAAGGACAGTCTCCCATGAGTTCCTGGGGGTTTGTGTTATCCTGAGACTTGAGTGAATGAGAGTCTCCCCACTCCGGGGTCTTTCAAAGGGAGGGTTTATTTGACTTATGGTTCTAAAGGGGTGAAAATCCATCATGGTAGAGAAATGGGGCAGGTATGGTGGCTGGACAGAAGCTGAGGGCTCACATCTTGAACAGACAGTAGGAAGCAGAGACAGCAAATGGAAAATGGCACCAGGTTTTAAACTCTTAAAGTCTGCCTCCAGTGACATCATTTCTCCAATAAGGCCACAGCCAGAGCCTCTCCAAACAGTGCCACCAACTGGGGAAAAAGCACTCAACTGCCAGGTAGTAGAGAGGACATCTTATTCACTACCACTTTTTGATTCCTTCCCCCCTCTGGGAAAATAAATGACGGTCCTGCTTTTCTTGGGAGGTGGGTCTTGTCCCTTTCCACTTCTGTCAGTTATCCCCAGTGTCTCCCACACCTGACTTTGACCTCTTCCCTCATCTGCATCTCACATAACAAAATCAAATAACAAATGGAGGTAGCTCAGACTTTTAATCCTAGCACTTGGGAAGCAGAGGCAGGTGGATCGCTCTGGCCAGCCTGGTAAAACAAAAACAGTTCCAGGACAGCCAGGGCTACACAGAAAAACCCTATCTTGAAACAAACAAACAAACCAAATACCTCCCTCCATTCAGTACCCATCTTTGTTTCAGCTTTCTCTTCCTTCTCATTCTACTTTTTCCCCCCACCACAACCCACCCACTAGTCACAACTGTGTACCCAAGGATCCTGCTCCACCTCCTAAGTGCTAAGTGCCAGGACTACTGGTATGTGCTACGATGGCTCGTTTATATGGTCCTGGGGACTGAGAACAGGGTGTCATGCATGCTTGGTAAGCACTCTGCTAACTGAGCTATACCCACAGACTCACGTTACCATTTTAAAGGGATAGATTCCCCATCAGTATCCTTTCTTCTACCTTCACTACAAAGCTTTCTGGGATGGCTGCCTCCTCTTCCATGCCTGGACTCCATCCCCATGTTCCTTCAGCCTTCACACTGCTCTCCCCGAACCATGTCGTTCTCTCCTGTCAATTCAACCAGTGCTCACTTACTGACACTTCAGACTCCAGGTCTCTCATCTAAGCAGCAGATTCAAGTTTCCAACTTCCTACTAGGCATTCAGGCATATACATTCTTTGGGTACCTGTTCTCGTCAAGATTACTATTGCTGTGATGAAACACCATGACCAAAAACAAGTTGGGAAAGAAAGGGTTTATTTGTCTTCTGCTTTCACATCACTGTTCATCATCCAAAGAAGTCAGAACAGAAACTCAAAGAGGGCAGGAACCTAGAAGCAGGCACTGATGCAGAGGCCACGGAGGAGTGCTGCTTACTAGCTTGCTCCTTGTGGATTGCTTCTTATAGAATCCAGGATCACCAGTCCAGGGGTGGTCCCACCCACAATGGGCCAGGCCTTCCCATATCAATCACCAATTAAGAAAATGCCCTATAGCATCAATTCTCAACCTACAGGTCTCGAACCCTTTGGGGGTTGAATGACCCTTTCACAGGGATGCCTAAGACCATCCTGCATATCTGATATTTACGTTACCATTAATAACAGTAGTAAAATTACAGTTATGAAGTAGAAACGAGAATAATTTTATGGCTTGCTGTGGACTAATCCTGTTCGCTGTGTGAATATGTGTCACTATGATTAGTTTAATAAACAAGTTAACTGGCCAATAGCTGAACAGGATAAAGTTAGGCAGGAAAGACAGACCGAAAATAATGGGATAAGAAAGAAAAGAGTCAGAGGTGTCACCATCCAGATGGACATAAAAAATGGGATAGTGGTACAAGCCATGATCCTAGGGCAGCACATAAATTAATAGAAATGGGTTAAGTTGTAAGAGCTAGGTAGTAATAAGCCTGAGCTATTGGCTGAGCAATTATAATTTATATTAAGTCTCTTGTAGTTATTTGGGACTGATGGCCAGGACTGGGAAAGAAACATTCGCCTACAAGGATTGGGGGTCACCACAACATGAGGAACTGTATTAAAAGTCAAAACATTAGGAAGGTTGAGAACCAACTGCCCTAGAGACTTGCCTACAGTTCAATCTTAGGGAGGTATTTTCTCAGCTGAGGGTCACTCCTCTCCAGTAACTCTACCTTGTGTCAAACTGACATAAAACTAGACAGCACAGTACCTAAAATGTAAAAATTTTCAAAGAAATATATTATCTTCCTTCAGAAATCATGACCAACTTGATTTATTCAGAACTTTACCACTTCTTAACTTGTTTCATCTCTTCCAGTCCCTCTTATCGATTGCCAACGGAATTTTTCTTTTCAAAAAAAAAATTGTTTTGGGACCTGGAGAGATGGCTCAGAAGTAAAGAGCACTGGTTGTTCTCATAGAGGTCCTGAGTTCAACTGGAGTTACAGACAGTTGCAAACTACCATGTGGGCACTGGAAGCAAACCTAGACCCTCTGGAAGAGCATCCAGTGCTATTAACCTGCACCATCTCTCCAGTTGGCAAGTGATCTCTGAAAAGAAGACAATATGACCCTTAACATTAGCAATGAATACACACACAATGAAAAATACAGTTTGGTTGCATACAGTGTTTTGAGTCTATGTTCCCAACTACTTAGGAAACTGTGGCAAAATGGTGGCTGGAGTTTAGGCGTGCAAGGCCAGCCTAGAGGTCATAGAAAGATCCCCGTCTTGAAAGCAAGAAGATGAGTGGGGCTTGAAGATATACCGCAAGGGTAGAGATCGTGAGGCCCTGGATTATGTAACATACTATAAAATAGTTTAATACTATTAATAGTTTAATACCATTTACATAGTATTAAACGCACACACATATATAAATATAATGTGAATAAAATAAAATGTTCTTTAGGAATACATCTAACAAAAGGTGTTCAAATCAAGTTTACTGAAAACTACAAAATACTAATCAGAACAATCAAGGAAGATCTAAATAAATGGACGGGTGTACACTTTCATGAATTGAAGGACTCAGTAATATTAAGATTTAATTTTCAGCCTTTAATCCCAGCACTTGGGAGGTAGAGGCAGGCGGATCTCTGTGAGTTCGAGACCAGCCTGGTCTACAAGAGCTAGTTCCAGGACAGGCTCCAAAACCACAGAGAAATCCTGTCTCGAAAAAGAAAAAAAAAAGATTTAATTTTCAGTTGAGTGTGATGGCACACACTTGAAATCCCAGCACATGGAAGACTAAGACAGGAGGGTCACAGCAAGTCCAAGACCAGCTAGGGATACAGAGTAAGAACTTGACGCAAAATATTTTTTTTTTTTTTGGTTTTTCGAGACAGGGTTTCTCTGTGGCTTTGGAGCCTGTCCTGGAACTAGCTCTGTAGACCAGGCTGGTCTCGAACTCACAGAGATCCGCCTGCCTCTGCCTCCCGAGTGCTGGGATTAAAGGCGTGCACCACCATTGCCCAGCGTGACGCAAAATATTTTAAAAAGAAAGAAAATATTTTATTCTCCACAAATTGAATCTATAGAATAAATTCAATCCAAACAAAATCATAACACTCCTTTAAAAACAATATAAATTGACAAGATGGGCCACTAGCTCATGTCTATGAATCAAACAGGGAGAAAAGGCAGGAGGACTGCCATGAGTTGTAGGATTACATAGTAAGTACCTAGCCAGCCTGGGCTACAAAGTGAGACTGTCTCAGAAGGGCATGGTGGGGAGGTGGGTGGATGGCTTAGTTAAGAGCACTGGTGATTCTTCCAGAGGACTCGGGGTCCAATTATCAGCACCCATATAGCAGCTCACAATCATGTGTAGATTCAGTACCAAAAAATCTGATGTCCTCTTATGGCCTTTGTGGGCACTGGGCACACAGTGGAACAGAGACATGCATGCAAACTGAGTACCTATGCACATAGAATAAATGGACTGGAGAGAAGCTCAGCAGATAAGAGCACTAGCTGCTCTTCCAGAAGACCTGGGTTCCATTCCCAGTACCCACATGGAGACTCACACATGCTTGTAACTCCAGTTCTAGGAAATCTAAGAATACCTGTACACACATGTACAGAGTCATGCAGACACACACATAATTTAAAGCTAAAAATAAATTGTATACATAATTGACAAATATTTTTAAAAAAATAAATAAATAGAAATAAAGCAGGGCAAGGGAGAAGGAAAAAACTAACAAAAGTGATTCTAAACATGACATAGAGTTGGCGGATTTTTCTGTCCTGCCTGCCAGCTCCCAAACAAACAACACAGAAACTTATTAATTATGAAAGCTTGGCCGATAGCTTAGGCTTGTTTTTCACCAGCTCTTATAACTTAAATTAACTCATTTCCATTAGTCTATGTGCTTCCCTGAGGCTCATCGACTTCATCTATGCACTTACCCATCATGTTCACTCTGCGTCTTATGGCGTCTCCCCTCAGGTCGTCACCTTCTTCCCAGCATTCCCCTCTGCATCAAAAATCCTGCCTAGCTATTGGCGGTTCAGCTTTTTATTAAACCAATCCAAGTGACACATCTTTATAGTGTACAAAAAGACTATTCCACAACAACATAGAAATTCAAAGGAACAAAACAACTTTGAGGGAGAATAAAGTGGACTTATGTAACCAACGAATCAGGACAGTAGGGGCCTAAGTATAAAGACAGACAAGTTGAACAGGGTACAATAGGAAGTCTAAAAACAAGTCCACCTACAAATGGCCGATTTTTTACTAAGGCAGAAGGACATCCACATGCAGAAATTAATAACTCACCCCAGGCATAAGGATTAACCCAAAATTGATCACAAAACTAGAACTGGAGTCTAGTCTAGTGACAGGCAGCATGCGTGAGGCCCTGGGCTAGGCTCCCAGCACCGTGTATGCAAGTACACATACACACACACACAGAAACTCCTAGAAGAAAACAAGGGAGAAGAGGCATGGTAGGCCACGCCTCTAGTGCACTATGAGGGCAGAAGCAGAAGACCATCTGAAGTCCGGTGATAGTCAGGTCTAACTGGAGACCCTGCCTCAAGACAGCAACAAAAAAAAGTAGGATGAAAATCTTTGTAACTTGGGGATAGACAAAATTTTCTTAGCTACGATGCTAAGAACAGGATACACAAAAGAAAATGAGAAATTAGAATTTATCTAAATTAAGAATTTCCATTTTTGAGCAGGGCAATGGTAGCCCATGCCTTTAATCCTAGCACTCAGGAGGCAGAGACAGTCAGAGCTCTGAGCTCAAGGCCAGCCTGGTCTACAGAGCAAGTTTCAGGACAGCCAGGGCCACACAGAGAAACCCTGTCTTGAAAACCCCAAAAAGAATTTCTATTCTCAAGCCACTTGTTTTGTTTGTTGATTTGTTTTCAGATGGAATCTCGCTATGTATTCTTAACAGGCCTGGAAACCCTACGTGAGTCAGGCTGCCCTCAAACTCATAGAGATCTGTCCGTCTTTGCTTCCTGAGTGCTGAGGTCAAGACACTTCGGCTGCAGACTAGGGAGAAGAGAGGTGAAGAGCACATTTAATAGAGCATATAACTGCGGTATTAAAAATAATTCTTAAAGGCCAGTGAAATAGCTTAGCAAGTAAGAGCACTTAGTGTTTTATTGCTGTGATGAAACACCATGACCAAAGTAACTTGGGGAGGAAAGGGTTTACTCAGGTTACACTTACTTCCACAGTACTGTTCACCATCAAAGGAAGTCAGTACAGGGACTCAAGCAGGGCTGGAACCTGGAGGCAGGAGCTGATGAAGAGGCCATGGACGGGTGCTGCTTACTGGCTTGCTTCTCACGGTTGCTCAGTCTACTTTCTCATAGAACCCAGGATCACCAGCCCAGGCAGGGATGGCCCCACCCACAATGGACTGGGCCTTCCCATATCAATCACTAATAAAGAAAATGCCCTACAAGTTTGCTTACAGTCCCGTCTCAGTGAAGCATGGGAACTTACTGCCTGCCAAAGCCTAATGACCTGAGTTTGATTCATGGAACCCATGTGATGGAAAAGTGAGAGTGGAAGGAGAGTGTCTTACCACATGTTCACCATGGCACATGTACACATATGTGTGTGTGTGTGCATATATACAAAACAAATATTTAAAATTTTTAAAACATTTTTTAATATCCCAAAACTAAAACAGGGGCTAGGGATGTGGTTCAGGTGGTAAAGTACTTGCCCAGCGTGAGTGAATCCCTGGCTTCAATCTGTGACACTGCATACACTGGGCATGGCTCTGTGCACCTATAATCCCAGCACAGGCCTGGAAACAGGAGAATCAGAAGTTCAAGGGCATCCTTGACTACATAGGAAATTAGAGGCCAACCTGGACAACATGAGACCCTGTCTCAAAAAAAAACTAAAATAAGAAGGCTAGAAAATGGCAAAACTATTTAAAAAATACAATGGAAGAAATTTTTTTTTTTAGTGTTGATGTTTTATTATATGAATGGGATAACTGGGTGACCTGTGGAGAAAATAAAGTTGGGTTGCTGCCTGGATTTTACATCTAATGAAATACAGATAGTGGATCTGAGAATGAAGCTCAGTGGTAGAACACGTACTTAGCAGGCATAAAGATCTGGGTTCCACCCCAAGTGCCAAAGGACAAGAACAACAGCTAAACAATAATAATAATTATAATGGAATATGTAGGGTTTTTCTGTTATGATTTTTAGAGCAGAGAAGACTAAGACCCAAAATGCAATCATTTTCTTTCTTTCGGTTTTCGAGACAGGGTTTCTCTGTGGTTTTGGAGCCTGTCCTAGAACTAGCTCTTGTAGACCAGGCTGGTCTCGAACTCACAGAGATCCGCCTGCCTCTGCCTCCCGAGTGCTGGGATTAAAGGCGTGCGCCACCACCGCCCGGCAGCCATTTTCTTTCTAAACTGGGACTGGTGACCCTACCCTGCAATGCCATCTACTCAGGAGGCTGAGGCAAGAAGATCTCACGTACAAAGCCTACCTGGGCTGTGTGAATTTAAGTCGAGTCTGGACAACTTGCTAAGACTTTGACTCAAAATAGAAAATAAAAATAGGACTGGATATCTACTTCACATCACTTGTCTACTTCTGCTTTTAATTCCAGGCAACACATAAATTAATATCTAACTAAATTTGGCATGGCAAGGTTACTATCTATAATCCTGTGACTCCTGCAATTTTATAATCCTAAAGATCTTAGAGTGAGTTAGAAAATTCCAAACAACCAAACAGAAAAATAATATCTTTCACTTTATATCACTTTACCTAAGTAGTAAAATTTAATAGTTGAATAATATAAAATGTTAATGAAGTTTTCCTACCAAGGAAATGGATCCCAAAATGAGCTACTGGTGTGTATATAAATCTGTATGTTTTATAGGACAATTTAGAAGTATCTATTAAAATTGAATACATGTATAGTCTATGATCCAGTTCCACTTTTAGGAATATATTATTAACCAACCCTGCAAATGACACACAAAATAGCACAATCAAGGGTGTCTATTGCAGAAAATGAGGGAAATCTTATATGGTAGATTGCAGAACATATACATAGTATATAGAGATACAAAAGATGAACTCTATGCCATATGTTACATTTGAAATTCCATCTCCTGTATAAAAAGAGAATTGTTGGGTTAATAATGTTCTCCTCAAGATCCATAGACTAGGCCGGGCGGTGGTGGCGCACGCCTTTAATCCCAGCACTCGGGAGGCAGAGGCAGGCGGATCTCTGTGAGTTCGAGACCAGCCTGGTCTACAAGAGCTAGTTCCAGGACAGGCTCCAAAACCACAGAGAAACCCTGTCTCGAAAAACCAAAAAAAAAAAAAAAAGATCCATAGACTAGGACTGAGCCAGCAACCTAGGCCAGAGCAGGCCTGGAGAGGTGAACTCCATGGGATCAGGAGTGGATCTAGACCAGGGACATTTGCGGAGGTAAGACTGAGCCAGCAATCTGTTCATAGTAGCATTGTTTGTTATAGCCAGAACCTGGAAACAACCTAAATGCTCTTCGACCAAAGAATGGATAAGGAAAATATGGTACAGGTACACAATGGAGTACTTACTACACAGCAGAAAAAAATAACGGCATCTTGAGATTTGCAGGGAAATGGATGGAGCTAGAAAACATCATATTGAGTGAGGTAACCTAGACCCAGAAAGACAAATATCATATGTACTCCCTCATAAGTGGTTTTTTTAAAAAAAAAGCAAAGAAAACCACCCTACAAATCACAATACCAGAGAACCTAGACAACAATGAGGACTCTAAGAGAGACATACATGGATCTAATATACATAGGAAATTGAAAAAGGCAAGATCTCATGAGTAAATTGGGAGCATGAGGACCTTGGGAGAGGGCTGAAGGGGAGGGGAGAGGCAGGGAGGGGAGCAGAGAAATATGTAGAGCTCAATAAAAATCAATTTAAAAAATCCATAGACTAGCCAGGCGGTGGTGGCGCATGCCTTTAATCCCAGCATTCGAGAGGCAGAGGCAGGCGGATCTCTGTGAGTTCGAAACCAGCCTGGTTTACAAGAGCTAGTTCCAGGACAGGAACCAAAAGTTATGGAGAAACCCTGTCTCGAAAATCAAAAAAAAAAAAAATCCATAGACTAACAAAAATCTCAATAGCGGGCATGAGAGACTCTGACATGGAATGCCCTTCTGTAGGCTGAGAATACGTGTTGCTTTTATTGGTTGATGAATAAAGTTGCTGTGGCCTACAGCAGGGCAGAATATAGCTAGGCAGGAAAGCCAAAGTGAATACAGGGACAAAGAAGTCAGAGTTGAGAGAGATGCCATGTAATCACCCGAAAAGAGAGATGCCAGTAGCAGCCAAAGGGGAAAGATGCCCGAACAGAGGTAACATCACCGCCATGTGATGATACATAGATCAGTAGAAATGGGTTAATTTATAGGTAGAGCTAGCCAGTAAGAAGCCTCAGCCATTGGCCAAACAATTATATTTAATATGTTAGCCTCGAGAGATTATTTCATCAGCAGCTGTGGGGACTGGTGGGTGGAGAGAGAAACTGGTCTAGTGGGGAGAAAAGTCTCCATTTACAAGGTTCACTTTGAATTGCTGGTCAGAGCTGTCCAAAAGACTTCCAAAACATTATTGGCTATTTGCTGTTGCCTTTGGGTGTCTCCCAGAGATGAAAGGTAAGTCCCTATTGCTGGAGATAAATACACTTTGGACACAGGACTCAGAGGACCTGAGCTGGATCTGACCTGAAAGTCTCCTCCCTGAAGAACAGCTTTCGGAGTACCAGAATGTGTCATCCAAGCCTCCAAGAGAGAGAAGAAACCAACAGTCCTACCCAGTTATGACACCTATGAACCACAACAATGGCCAACATGTCACAATAACATAAGAGTGTAATGTGTCTTTTTTTGGGGGGAGGTGGTTTCGATACAATTTCTATGTGTAGCCCTGGCTGTTCTGAAACTAGCTTTGTAGACCAGGATGGCCTCTAACTCACAAAGATTCGCCTGCCTCTGCCTCCTGCATGCTGGGATTAACAGCGTGCGTCACCACTGCCCAGAGAGAATAGCTTCTATTGCTGTGAAGAGAAACCATGACCATGGCAACTCTTATAAAGAAAAACATTTAGTCCATTATCATCATGGTAGGAAACATGGCAGTGTGCAGGCAGACGTGGTGCTGGAGAAGGAGCTGAGAGTCCTACATCCAGATTGGCAGGCAGCAGGAAGAGACTGCCACACTGGGCCTGACTTGAGCATTGGACTTCTCAAAGCCTGCCCCCATGACAAACTACTCCAACAAAGCCATTGCCTAATAGAGCCTCTCCTTGGTGACCAAGCATTCAAACACATGAGTTCATGGGGGCCATTCCCATTCAAACCACCAAAGAATGTATATTTAAAGTTTTAAATTTAGTTGTTCGTGTGTGTGTGTGTGTGTGTGTGTGTGTGTGCAGGCCTTCACATGACACGGCACATTTGTGGAGGACAACTGTTGGTCACCTTGTTGAGGCAGACTTTGTTGTATTTCTGTTGCTGTATCGTACACTCCAGGTTACCTGGTCTAGGAGCTTCTGGTCTATTTTTTTTTTTTTGAGTCTGCCTCCTATCTTGCTGAGGCAGTGCTGGGATGACAGATTTGCGCCACCACTTCCAACGTTCTCCACGAATTCCGGGGATTAATTCAAAGCATCAGGCCGTGTTATTGAAACCACCTTCCTGACCCCACATTTAAAATTTTGATAGGTGGTGACAATCGTTCCTCAAAAAGAACAGTATTTTATTTTATCTTTTCTGAGTCAGGGTCTCCCTGTGCAGCACTGGACAGCGCCAGACTTGCAGGGTTGCCCTTTGCCTCTGCTTCCCAAGCGTTGAGACTGTAGGGAGATGCAATCATGGTGGTTTACATGTCTTCTATTTGAACCGGGGGTGAAAATCCTCATCCCTCTAGGTCATGTAGATTCCAATGAAGTGGAAAGAACAAAACACAGCTCTGGAGGAAATAGCTTACGAAAGCCCCATCTGAAATGAATGTTGGAAGAGAGAAACAAACCCATATTCTCAAGGTGGATGACAACAGGCAGATACAGGGACAACTCAGCAACTGAAACTCTAGACAGTAAAAGCATTAACTACCTAACACAGATGCCATTTGTTGAGCACCATTCTGCACCAGCATAGGGCTGAACATGGTATCTCAATAATTTATTCTGGTTCACACAGAAATCCATGTGTGAGTATAGAGGTGATGTCAATAAAATTCCATGTGGTGAGGGTGTAGTGGTTGAGTGAAAGTGGCCCCTCTAGGCTTATAGGAAGTGACACCATCAAGAAGTGTGGCCTTGCTGGAAGAAGTGGGAGTGGGCTTTGAGGTGTCAGATGCTCAAGCCAGGCCCAGTGTCCCTCTCTCTTCCGGCTGCCTGTGGATCCAGATGTAGAACATTCAGCGACCCCTCCAGCACCTTGTCTGCTTGCACGCCATCATGCTTCCTGGCATGACAATGATGGACTAAACCTCTGAACTGTGAGCCAGCCCCAATTAAACTGTTAAATTGAAAGAGTTGCTGTGGCTATGGTGTCTCTTCACAGCAATAGAGATGGTAGCTAAGACAGAAGCTGGACCAGGAGTGGGGGCTTGTTGTGATAGACATAATTCCTTTTTTGCCTGGAGGACAATGGAACACTTTAAGGCTTTGAACTAGAAAAGCAACTGGACACTTTGAGCACAGGGCTTAATGGGCCGTACTGGTAGAAGCATGAAAGATAGTAGTGTTTAGAGTAATTTGAATGGTGGGGGTCAACTCAAGAGTTTTCAGAGGAGAAAAATTTTAGGGTGTGGCCTAGAGACTGTTATGTGATATTTTGATGAAAAAAAATGTAGCTTCTTTTTGCCCCTGTTCAAAAAGTCTGCCTGAGGCTGAATTGAATAGTTTTGGATTAACCGTGTTGGCAGAGGCAAATCTCAAAACAGCCTAGTATGAACTCGGTCATGTCGTTATTAGTGTTCACTCTTATGCAGATCTATAGTGAAAAGGAGCAAGCTAAGAAAGTAAAAACACAAAATGTACAGTTTGAAGAGCAAAGGGGTACCAGGAAGAGGAATGGAGCTAAATGCTGTCTTCAAGGAGATAAACAAAGAAAATCCTGATGTTAAATGGAATAAAGGGAGTGGTGACCTCAAAGTGAGACCCCCCCCCCACCTAGCTAAGCTTCCAATTTGTGAAAAGGAATTAAAGAAAAGTAAAAAGGAATTTAAAAAAAGTTTGGGGCTAGATATGATGGTACACATCTTTAATCTCAGAGCTCAGAAGGCAAAGGCTGGCAGATCTCTGAGTTCAAGGCCAGCCTGGTCTACAGAGCAAGTTCCAGGACAGCCAAACTTAGCAAAAGACAGAACGCTGGTGACGATGTAATTGAATGAGGGGGCCATGTTCCAGCCCCAGCAAGCAGCAGAACTTGGCAGCTTCAGCCACATGGCTCTGGCTTAGAGTCAAGGATACAAAAAAGGGGTTATAGAATTTCCCTCTGCAACTAAGAGGCCTAGAGAGGTCACTGCGTGATGCTGTGAAGCCTTGGAGACCCTAAGAAACTGGAGATGCCAGATTCATGGGATGCCTGCAGAGGAAAGCCGCTAACAGGAATGGAACAAGCCTAAGAGAAGAAATGTGTTGCAGTCAACAGAGTTGAAAGACTTGGAGATCTGAAGAGCGCTTTGACATCAGGCACGGAAATGCAGACTTTGGAGTTCGCCCAGCTGGTTTTTCGGTCTTGCTTTGATCCGGGTCACTGTGCTCCCTTTCCTCCCTGATGAAATGGTAATATGTTTCCTGCACCATTGTGTGTTGGAACTGTGTGATCTGCTTCTTATTTTGCTTTTACTAGGAATTACAGTTAAGAGATGGTATGAATTGTAGAAGAGACTTTGAACTTTTTAAACATTGTTGAGACTGTGGCAGATCATGGGGACTTTTGAAGTTGGACCAAATGCAGTTTTTCAATTATGATATGGCCACAAGTCTATGAGGGCTGGGGAGTGGAATGTGGCATTTGAGTGAAAATGGCCCCCAGAGGTTCATGGGGAGTCACACTGCTAAGAAGTGTGACATTACTGGAGAAAGTGTGACATTATTGGAGAAAGTGTGACAATGGGGGGTGGGCTTTGAGGTTTCAGATGCTCGAGCTAGGCCCTGTGTAACTCTCTCTCTCTCTTCCTGCTGCCTGATGATCCAGAAGTCTCGGCTACCTCTCCAGCACCATGTTTGCCAGCATGGAATCATGCTTCGCACCATGACAAAAATGGACTAAACCTCTAAACTGTAAGGCAGCCCCAATTAAATGCTTTCCTTTGGATGAGTTGCTGTGGCTATGGCGTCTCTTCACAGCAATAGACACCCTAAGACAGAGGGCAGTCATGGAAACAGGTGTTCCATGAAAGGAGCACAGAGGAGCAGGGTCAGACTTGGGGCTATTGGGGGACCACACCCCTTCTAAGAGAGTTTTGGAGATGAAGACATCTGTGTTATCCTGAAAGGTGAGCAAGCCACAGAGGAAGTGCAGAGCATGGGAGATGAAGGACAGAACACAGGAACTCCTGGGTAAAGGACAGGTAGAGAAACCATGCTAGTGTAGACACAGAAGTGGGAAATGCTTTGGAATACGCCGAAGGATGCTGATCTCGCGAGAACTGCCAGACCCTAAAGCACAAGGATGGAATGGCATGCGAGGCTGGGCAGAGTGGCAGGAGAGGCACCCGGAAGGAAGTCTCATCCCAAGTGGAAGAATGAGTTTTCTTCTGGAAATCATGGGGAGCCAAGGGAAAGACCTGATACAGATGAATCCTGGTTAGATTTGCATTGTGATGGGGCAAGTGTGATGTCAGACTGCACTGTGGACTCAAGAAGAGGGACCTGGGAAGTAAGGGGTGGGCATCTAAGCAACCGCTAAAGCTCTATGGAAAGAAAAGAGAGGTATTAACGGATATATAAGACGGTTCAAGCCTCATTTAAGAGGTAAAAATGTAGCCTGTGATGACAGGCTGCAGGTGTTACAGGATATTCAATCACACTATAAACCCTGAGCTTGAGTTTGCATTAATTAAATAAAATCAACCTTCGGTCAGGAGGCGGAGTCAGCAACTAGTTGACAGGAAGTAACCATAGAGAGTCAGAGGGGATCTGGAAGATGGGTAGAGAAACACACAGGAAGTAGTAGGGAGGGACTTTGAGTATGGCGGTCCTTTTTTGGTTTGGCAGAGCAGGAGGCTCCCCTTCTAAGACAACCGTGAAGAGGAAAGTTCAGTTAGCTGTCCCTCAGCCTCTCTGAGCTAGCAAGTTTTCATCCCAGCCTCTGACTCCTGAGTCTTATTAATACATAGAACAATAGAGATTTAGGTTAAAAACTACATTTGGTGGTAGCAACAGCAGGAGGGGGATCAGGTGGGACACAGGCCAGTAACTGCAGAACGACACTTCTGGCTAAAACAGCAGTAGATTCGAGTACAACTGCTTTGGGGAGGTGAAAAGACATAGGTGGGAGGAGAGAGAAGGAACGTGTGGTAGCCAGGGCAATGGAGCTCTGGTGTACTGGCAGCACTGCGGTCAGGGAGCGGGAAGAAGGTAAAATAACTCCTTCCGGGCATGTAGAGTTGGAGATTTCTGGAGTGATCTCTGGTACAAACCCAAGAAGAGAGCTGGGCGGTGGTGACCATGTCCTGCTTTACAGAAGCTTTTCGGTTTCAGGAGGTCCCATTTATTAATTGTTTCTTTCTGTGCTGCTGGGGTTCTAGTTAGGAAGTGGCTCTCTGTGCCAATGCGTTCAAGTGTACTTCCCACTTTCTCTTCTATGAGGTTCAATGTGGCTGGCTTTATGTTGAGGTCTTTGATCCATTTGGACTTGAGTTTTGTGCATGGTGATAGAAATGGGTCTATTTTCATTCTTCTACATGTTGATATCCAGTTATGCCAGCACCATTTGTTAAATGTTTTCTTCTCTCCGTTTGATATTTTTTTGCTTCTTTGTCAAAAATCAGGTGTTCGAAAGTGTGTGGATTGGTATCCAGGTCTTCTATTTGGTTCCATTGGTCCTCCTGTCTGTTTATGCCAATACCAGGCTGTTTTCAGCACTGTAGCTCTGTAGTAGAGTTTGAAGTCAGCAGTAGGTACTCTAACTGCTGAACCATCTGCCCAGCCTCTTAAAGTGACATTTTTAAGATATGAGATGATGGTGGCACCTATGTACCCTATTAGAGCCTTCCACTGTTTGCTCTCCCATCCGTGCACAGCAGAGGACTGGATGCTACCTACCTACTGACCATTGTCCATCCATCTCCTGTTTCTCCCCCCTTAGCTTCAAAAGCACTGGGATTGTCCACACCATGCCAAAACACTGTTTTGTTTCGGTTTTGTTCTATGTTTTCTGCTAGTTGTTTTCACTGTTGGAGACTGAACCCAGGGCCTCACACAGACATCGTAAGTGAGCATCCTATTACTGAACCACACCTGTGGTGGGAATGGGGTCCTTTGATTCTGACATTGAACGCAGGCAAGGGCTCGCAGGAGTGAACTTTGTTCAGGTGTGGGGTAATGACAGGATGGCTACAGAGGCCTCTGGTGATCCCGCAAGGATTCTCGGGCTTGGGATAGCCCACACCGGCCAATCATTGCATTCAGATGCCCCCAGGAGAGAGCCATCTTCCTCCCAGGGCACGTCCTGGAGAGACTCACCTGTGAGTCAGCACGCCTACACCCACATGCCTACACCTAGGAAGAAAGTGCCTCTGTCCAATGAAGAAGGCTTCTTGGCTATAGCAGCCACTTTAATCACCTTGCTGACCTGAGAGGCCCTTGACCTTCAGAACCCAGCACGGATTTACCTGTTCCCATCCTCAGCGGTCTTCCTCACACCACTACTTTTTTTTTTTTTTAAGATTCATTTGTTTGTTATGTATACAGTGTTCTGCCTGCATGTGTCCCTGACAGCCAGAAGAGGGCGCCAGATCTCATCAAAGGTGGTTGTGAGCCTGTATGAGAACCTGCAGCCATGCTGGATGCACTTGGAGTTTCGGTAGATATGTGTTGCACTGGATGGAATAGACAACCCTCTAAGATTATACAAGGGAAAGCTTTCCGGGTGGTGGTGGCGCATGCCTTTAATCCTAGCACTCAGGAGGCAGAGACAGGCAGATCTCTGTGAGTTCTTGGCCAGCTTGATCTACAGAGCGAGTTCCAAAATAGGCTCCAAAGCTACACAGAGAAACCCTGTCTCGAAAAACATAATAAATAAACAAATAATAAATGGGGGGCTGGAGAGATGGCTCAGAGGTTAAGAGCACTGCCTGCTCTTCCAAAGGTCTTGAGTTCAATTGCCAGCAACCATGTGGTGGCTCACAACCATCTGTAATGAGGTCTGGTGCCCTCTTCTGGCCTGTAGGCATACACACAGACAGAATACTGTATACTTAATAAATAAATAAAACAAATAAATAAATGGGAAAGTTGGACTTGAATGCCATAAAGGATAAAAGAAAGGGGGGGAAAGGTAGCTAGCAGACAGACTGTGTTCTCAGACTCTTATCTCTCCCTTGCTTCTCTTGGAAGATCCAAGTCTTTCATGTTAGAGGAAATCAAGTATCTGAGCTGAGAATGAAGTGGAACAGGGATCAGAAAAAACAAAATCTGCAACCTGCAAACAGCCACATGGATGATAGAGCCTTTCAGAAGGGAGAAGTGAAACTCAGAGAAAGAAGGGGCCTCCAGGAAAGAGGAGAAAACAGTGCCTTGTTCTTGCTGCCCACCTAACAGCCACCACCCAGATTCCTACATAAAGAAAGGCATGAAGGGACTGGACAGTGGCTCAGAGCATATGAGTGCACACTGTTCTTGTGCAGTACCAGAGTTTGGTACCCAGCACCCACTTCAGGTGGCTCACAATCACCTGGAACTCCAGCTCCGGGGCATCCAGCACTTCTGGCCTCCACTAGCATCTGCACTGGGGTGTGTGTGTGTGTGTGTGTGTGTGTGTGTGTGTGTATGCACCCACAAGAAACAAGCATCAAGGCACAGGTGTGTACCCACACCAAATGATACAGCCACAGACAAAAATGATTTGAAATTCTTGTCAATGAATAGATGTAATAAAACACGAGGTCTAGTCTATGTGCCTAGTCAGCACCCCACATTCTCTTATCGTCCAAGAACAGAATCCTGTGTTGCACACCCCACCAGCGTTTTCTCTGCTCTTTCTCCCCAAGTCTGATAGTTTCCTCGGTTTTTTGTTGTTGTTGTTGTTGTTTTGGTTTTTTTTCGGTTTATTAGCTGCTCTCCTTCAGGAAGATGAAGTCTGAAGACCATCTCTGTTAGTGACCAGCAGGGGGCAGTGTTCAACAAGCAATGGTCAAGGTTTACAGAAATTGGGCCTGGAGAAGGAAACCAACAAAACGGGTTCTCAAACGCTTTTCTATTTCATTTTTTCTTTTCTATTTCTCTGACTCCCTATTCTATTTCTTAAGCCCCCATCCCAGCCCCACCCCCACTCCCCTGGCTATAATTTCTCCAGTCTTAGTTTAGTGTATCCCTCAGCTTGCTTGCTTTTTCTTTCTTTCTTTCTTTCTTTCTTTCTTTCTTTCTTTCTTTCTTTTTTTTTTTTTTTTGACCTTTGAGACAGCGTTTCTGTGTAGCTTTAGAGCCTGTCCTGGAGAACTCGCTCTATGGACCAGACCGGCCTCAAACTCACAGAGTTTCACCTGCCTCTGCCTCCTGAACGCTGAGATTAAAAGCAGGTGCCACCACTGGCGGGCATATGGAACACTTTCATGCAAATCTCATTTAATCCTCCTAGCGCTCTGGCAGGTCTTAACTGCCTTCCCACTTTACAGATGAAGACAGTTTGTTTATTACAGTTTAAAGTAATAAACAGTAAAAATGAAGCAAAGGCCTACACCTGTATTCCCAGAACTTGGGGCTGAGGCAGGAGGATGGTAGCAAGTTTTCTATCTCAACAACACTAATTAGGATGAAGAGGAGGAGGGGAAGGAAGACAGGGAGAGAGGGAAGGGAACTGGGTCACCACCAGTCCCCTGGCTGTCGGGTATGGGCTGGGCTCTCTCGCCCTCTGCACAGTGTTGCTGCTGCCTGGCCCTGTTTCTCCACCCCACCCCACCCCCGGCACCCCATGCCTCCCAATCTTACAGACAAATGGTTTTGTGTATTCTTCTCCTGTATTAATGACCTGCGGTGGCGACTTTCTTGCTAACTCACCCTCCATGCTTGGTCGAATTTGAAAGCACAGGAAAGATCATTAGAAAGAAGCAGAAAGATGAAGGGAGAGGAGAGGAGTTAACAAGACAAGCGCTCTATGGGGCCTGGAGAAGGAAGGGGTGGGTGAGCTGAGAGAGAGAGGGAGAGAGAGAGAGAAGCACCGCATTCTATGCCCAGGCTGTAAAGGGGTACAAACAGGGACTCCATTGTGAGGGCACAAAGAAGCCATATGTCTGCCAGTCTACCTCAGTGTGTGTGTGTGTGTGTGTGTGTGTGTGTGCACGCGAGCGCGCGCTCGTCCAGAGAGGACTGGCTCAGAGACCCCATTCTGAAGCCCTTGGGGCCTTGCCTTCTGCTGTCACTGAGTTAAGGCTTTCTGAGATAGAAGGCAGGGACGCAATTATATTGCAGGCAGGACTAGAAGATTAGGGCCTGTGGCCACCAGGGGATGAACAACTGCAAGAGACTGCGCTGTGCACGGGCCCTCGAAGAGGAAAGGGATGATGTGTCAGACTGTCCATCATCTGGGGCTCCAAGTAACCTCCCCCTCACCCGACAGCCCGCTTCGCTCACATCCTGCCGGCTCTGGACCCGGGTTTTGCTTTTTGTCTTGTGATTTCATTTTGTTTCTTCTTTTGGTTTTTTGAGATTGGGTCTTGCTATGTAACCCTGGTTGGCCCAGAACTCTCTATATAGCCCAAACTGGCCTCTCGAACTTGGGATCATCCTGTCTCTGCCTTCCTGGTGCTGGGATTCCAAGCCTGAGTCACCATGCCCTGTTTTGGAGCGGGGTTCTGGAGCAGTATGAACTGAGCTGTGTTCTCTCCCTGTCCTCTCTCAGTGCCTGTTAGCGTTGAAGCTTCCACTTTCCTCTCCTTCCCTCAGCCCTGGGACTGCCATCTCCTGCACTACACACACACACACACACACACACGCTCCCATCTCCTG
This sequence comes from Microtus pennsylvanicus, assembly GCF_037038515.1. NCBI lineage: Eukaryota > Metazoa > Chordata > Mammalia > Rodentia > Cricetidae > Microtus > Microtus pennsylvanicus. The sequence goes on from NC_134588.1 coordinate 91,835,489, forward strand.
CCCCCTCCTCCCCTCACTCTCTGCCTCCTTCCCTGTCCTGCCATGCAGAGCAGAGCGGCAGCCGAGGCCAATTGATTATCTGAAGAAATTCGGAGTTAGCAGCACAACAGCTGCAGCCGCCCTCTCTCACCACCCTCAGGCCCTGAGGGACCTGCGAGGGGAGGGGCCCCTAACCCTTCTGCTCTCCAGCCTGGGAGGGAGGGAGGGAGGGAGATGGTCCCTGAGCACAGAGGCGTAGTGCTGAGGCTTGGGCTCACACCCAGGATCCTAGGAGTCACCGTGAGTCACTTTTCCGGATAGGCAGCTGTCCTTGAAACAAAGGTGTTACCAGGCACCCACGCGCAGTGGCGTCTGTCTTCCAAGCTTTCTAGAGGAAAAAGCAGGTGCTTGCTAAGTTGAAGGCCAGTCTGAGCTATTTAATGTGACTTTGTATCAAAATAAGTAGATAAATAAATAACCAAAGGTGTTGGTCATGTACAGTGGTGCGCCCTTGTAATTCTAGCCCTGGGGAGACTGAGGTAGGAGGATGGCAAGTCGGAGGCCAGGTTGAGTTATATAGTGACACCTGGTATCAAGTTTTTAAAAAATAAATAAATAAATAAATAAATAAATATTAGGACCGAGGTCTGGGGAGATGGCTCAGGTGTTAAGAGCACTGGCTACTACCCTTCCAGAGGTCCTGAGTTCAAGTCCCAGCAACCACATGGTGGCTCACAACCATCTGTAATGAGATCTGGTGCCCTCTTCTGGTATGTGTATAATAAATAAATAAATAAATAAATAAATAAATAAATAAATAAATAAATAAATAAATAAAATTAGGGCCAAGCAGTGGTGGTGCCCTTAATCCCAGTACTCAGGAATCAGAGGCAGGCAGATCTCTGTGAGTTCAACGCCAACCTGGTCTACAGAGCGAGCAACTTTCAGGACAGCCAGGGCTACACAGAAAAACCCGGTCTTGAAAGCAAACAAACAAAAAATTTAAAAGGAAGAGAGGTAAGAATGGGGGGAGCTGGACACTGGGATCTTCCAAGGTCCTTCCAACACTGCGCTTGGATTTCACTGGCCTCAGTTCAGCCCACCCTCCTGCCAGGCTCTGGGCACAGGATATTTCACTTAAATCGCCCGCAAGAGACAAGACATCACATCTTAGGAGTTCCTTTCCAACTGTCATCCAAAGCCCTCTTGCTAGTGGCATTCTGCAGTCACCCTGGGATGTATGTAGTACATACTGCATTCTGTTGGACCAGAGGATGGATGTCTCATTAGACCCTTCCCACTGATTGAAGTTCAGCTATCTCGCACGGCCCTAAGTTAGGAAAGGCTCTTCCAGAGATCCATCTGGAATGGGAATGTGCTCTAGGTGTCTCTTTACAGACTAGATACTTCAGCCCCTCTACCTGGGTTCCTCTTTATGGGGCAAACGGACAGCTCCAGACTCTACAAAACTGCCAAGTTTTTCTTGGAAATAAAATCTATTATGCTATAGCCTCTACTCAGTGATTATGATTCTAGCTTCTGAAGACACAGAAAGTCCATTTTTCTTCCTTCATTTAGTATTTGAAGATAAGGATGGTTTTACCTCTAAATCTACTCTTTGCGTGCTTTGTTTTTTGAGGTAGGCTCTCACACATATTCCGGGGTGACCTCAACTGTAGCTGAGAATAACTTTGATCCAACTGCTGCCGCCTTGGGGTGCCAGGGTCAGGGGGTGCAACCAACCCCTTTTATGCAATGCCAGGATCAAGCCCAGGTTTCTATGCTTACTGGGCATGCACTTTACCAACTGAACTGCTCCTAACTATAATATATATATATATATATATATATATATATATATATATATATATATACTAGAAATATATATATATATTCTAGCCCCTAAATATACTCTTATCAAGACAGACATCATTCTGTCCCCTCTCCAGCACCGCCCCACCCACCCCAATGGTATAGCACTGGTCTACAATGTGTGAGGCCTCTGGTCCCATCCCCAGCATCAACCCAAAAGCAAAACAAAAACCCCAAATGTATCTTCTGTTTTCCTTGTAGCGTGGTCTCCAGACCTTTCACTTTCTTAACCATGTAATGGGCCTCTCTGTTCTGTCAGTGTTCCTCTTAAAAACAGGGGGTCCAAAAGAGCACTGTCTGTCAGGTTGGCTTCTTTTAGGGAGGCCAGATAGAGCGGGGAAAACCTGTAATTCCAGCACTTGGGAGGTTAGCAGGTGGAGAAAATCTCAAATTTAAGACTACCTTAGACTGTGTGCCAGTCAAGGTTAAAGCCAGCCTGGGCTGCACGAGACCCTGTCTTGAACTGACCCACTTGCCCCCCCCCCCCAAAAAGAAGCTGATTCTGAGTCTTAACTGTGTCCCTAATAACTTTGTGACCTTGGGAAAGGTGCTCTCTGACTCTGGGTTTAAATGTCTTTATAAGTTGATTTTAGAGTTTTTTCAAGAATCCTTCTGATGCCGGTTCAGCACCTCCCCCGCCTCTGGTGTTTGGGGCAGGTTCTAGGCTGGACTTGAACCCGTGACTGCCTGCCTCAGTCTCACAGACTCAGCCACTCAGCACTCTATTTTTTTAATTCCTTTCATTCTCTCACTATCACGCTCCATCCTGTGTCTGATGATGTGGCGCACAGAACTGGAGATGATCAGAGAAAAGGCAATGCCTTGATGTTATACCATGGCTTTCTCCAGCAGCATGGACCTACAGACACAGGTAGAGACACCCAGCTGCCTTTTCTCAAGGCCATAGTGAGAAAGATCTGAAAAACAGAAAGCATCACTCAATGGCTGCTAAAATGGAATGTATGAGATTTCTGGTAGGAGGCCTGGGGCGTAGGCTCAACCTCTTCTCCCTGTAGCCCCTCTTCTCTGTCTCCGTTTATTCACCACACGAAGCTCTCATCGTGATCCAGACAGACACTGATGAGGCTTCAGTGCCTAGGACCCTCGGTATCCTCTTTACATAATCTTTTTTCTTTCTATCTTTCTTTTTGTTTTTTGTTTTTCGAGACAGGGTTTCTCTGTAGCTTTGGGGACTTGTCCTGGATCTAGCTCTTGTAGACCAAGCTGGACTCAAACTCACAGAGATCCTCCTGCCTCTGCCTCCTTAGTGCTGGGATTAAAGGCGTGGGCCACCACCGCCCGGCTATATTCTTCAGGCCAGCTTCCCAACACAAAGCAGCCACAACCATATCTGGTACTAGATCGAGGTCACTTTAATTTTTCTTTTTGTAAGAAATTAGCAATGTAACCAAAGAGAGACTTACACACAGGACACAAGACCTGGACTCTGGGGTCTGCTCTTGGTGGTATTGGGAAAAGCAGAGTCAATAGAGGAATGGAGGTGGGTAGGACTGGAGCGGGACTGCCAGGGATGGAGGGGTTGAGAGAGGGCACCCAGAAGGTGGGAGGCTGGGGGAGGGGCACTATTCCAGAGGAAAGGGGGTGGGGATAGACGGAGCTGAGGAAGGGGTGCTGGTATGCTGGGTGAAGGGATCCCCACACACACCTGCATTGGAGAAGGAGCAAGAAAAGGAAAGAAGGTACCAGGGAGAAAGGAGGGTCCCAGCTAGAGTTAGCTGCAGGGAGCCCCCCTCACCATACCCCAAAGTGCATAACTCAGTAATAAATAGTAATATTTATAAATAAATAAATAAATGCATAAATAAATAAATACATAAATATAAATAAATATCCATGTACAGCTAGGAGTTTGCTGTGAGGGTGGGTGGAGCATGGAGAAGCAGTGAGTTCATCTCTTCTACAGGGAGTCTAAAACCCATGGACTCACGTTGAACAGACTACAAAGGGCAGACGGGGCTCAGCAGCATGGGCGGGGCACCTTCCTTTCCATGGCAGCTTCAGAAAGGAGGCGGGGGACATAATAAGAAGGCCCTAGAGCATGCACAGGAGGCAGTCGCAGGCATCCCCTTGCATCTGAGGGGGGAGCTGATAGGGTTTGCAGGTTTTCAAGGTCTGTTGGGACAGAAGCGGCTGCTGCTGAGCTGCCCCACCCAAGGCCTGGGCCTTCTGCAAGGCGCCCTGGGCTATTCGGAGGCGACATTTTCATCCCAGGACTGAGGTTTTCCTTTTGCTAGCTGCCACAGGGGAAAGGAGAAAACTGGAATGGCAGAAGTGGGAAGAGACAGGGGAGCTGGTCAGACAGCTCCTAGAGGAGGCAAGGCACTCACTACCAAGTAAGATCTGAGGTCTATATAATTCTAAGCCTCAGGAGTCAGATAGGAAAGGAAGGGCAGACTTTTTCTATAACCCCTGGCTACCCAGGAATCACCTCACTCATTTTTCTGTCCCTCGAGCCCATTCCTCTCCCAGGCATGGCTGGAGAAGTCTGGGACTTAGGAACCCTCTCCTCACTCCCCCACTGGTCATTTCCCCTTTGGATTCGGATGCTGAATCCCACCATTGCCAGAAGAGAATTTGGGTCTAGGGTCTCTGAAAACTTGGACATAGGGCAGAAGAGGCAGCAGCTGAGCAGAGGCTAGGGTTAGTAAATCCAGCAAGGGCTCCATTCTGACCACTCAGGCAAGCAGCTCTGATCAGCTAGGCCTTAAGAACTCTCTGAAAGAACCCGTGAGAGCATCCCTCACAAGCCTAGGTCAATGAAAAGAAACCGGCCTTCAGGACCAGCGGTGTGAGCCCGGTCCTCTGGGATGGGAAGAAGACAGCCATAAGTAATGCATGGTGGCAGGGATCTCAGAAGAGGCCCCAGGAGGAGGGGAGAATCCAGGGTGGGAGGCGGGCTGAGTTCAGACATCCAGCACGTGATTCAGGTAGGAGATGTAGCAGATGGCCAGACGCAGGATCTCAATCTTGGAAAGCTTCTTGTCTGGGGGCAGAGTGGGCAGCAGTTTGCGCAGCTCGGCGAAGGCCAGGTTGAAAGCTTCCACGCGGATGCGTTCTCGCGTGGCATGTGCTGTGCGGTACTTAGCCGTGGCTCGGCGCCGGCGTCGGCGCTCCTCCCGGCTCAGGTGCTGCAGGTCTTTGCGGCCAGCCTCTCCGAGCTCTGTGCTCCGGACCTGGCCCACTCCGGGATCCCCCGACCCGGCACCATCCGGGCCCGGCCCGCCCCCACAGTCGCTAAAGCCCGACTCGGTCTCCGAGTGGGTGGGAGGTAGGTCCAGCTCCATGGTGTCAGAGTTGAGCATCATGATGGAAACCCCCAGCCTAGTGAAAGCCGGATCACCTCCCTACCCTTCCCTCTCGGAGCTTGAAAACGGGCTGTGGGAGAGGCAGTAAGGATCTGGAGTGCTGGGGTCCACCACTTAGCTCACGAAAGCAGAGTCGCTTCAAGGTTCCATGGTCAGGATTCCAGCCTGGAGCCTGAAACAGAAGAAGAATTAAGAATTGACTGCTGAGTGGGGTGAGCGGCTCAGAGCTGGGAGAAGAGTTGGAAATTTGGAGTCAGGGCTGTCCAAGGTTAGAGAGACCAGCAGGCAGAAAAGAGTGAGAGGAAAAACAGGAAAGAGAAAGTTCTGGGAAAGACACAGCAGGCACCGTAACACTAAACAAGAGAAATGAAGACCTAGAACCGCTGACTTCCTAGAAGAAAACAGAGGGGAAACCTTTCGAAACATTGGACTTGGCCTTCATTTTTCTTGACTATGTGAACAGAAGCATAAGCAGAAAGAAAAAAATGTACACCAAACGTAACTGTAGCACACTAAGAACAATTACCACAGTGAAAATTCAACCTATGGAATAAGGAAGCAGTCACAAACCATATATCTGGTAATAAGTTCATATCCAGAGCATATGAAGAAGTTCTTAGGCAAGTGTGGCAGCATATGTCTGTGTAGCCCCACCATTCAGAAGACTGAGGCAGGAGGATTGTGAATTTGAGACTGGATGCATAGTGATACTCAGTCTCAAAAGAGGAAAGTCAGAACAATGAAAATATTGCAAAACTTCATTTTGAAGTGGGAAAAGGGCTTGAACAGACATTTCTCCAAAGATGATGCACAAATGGCCAACGTGCTTATGAAAATACATGGCATACCACTGGTCACTAAAAATGCAAATAAAAATTACAGTAATATCACCTCTCATTCACTAGAGATAAAACAACAAAAACCAAAACAATAGAAAGAAAAAAACCTAAAACTCAGTCAATGTTGACAAGAATGTGAAGAAATAGGAACCCTTGTTTATAAGACCGTAGAGCAGTACAACTGTTGTGGAAAACAGCCTGGATGTTCCTCAAAAACAACAACGACAGAAAAAAAAAAAAACACCTGAAACTGGAAATACAGTGTGTTCTAGCGTTCATGAGATATTGGCACACCCATGCTCATAATAATAGCAGAAGCAGCTCAAATGTTCACCGGTGGAGCAGTGGATAAACAGAATGCAAATATGATGTATACATTATAGATGTATACATCTCTATATAAACATAAGTAAATATAAAATTATATGAATATGTAAGTATAGCTTCGACTAGGAAAGGACTCCTGTCATACTGCAACGTCGATTAAACCTTGAGGACATTATAAGACAAGTACTATCGCTCTACTAGTTTAAGTCCCTAAAGTCGTTTAATTCATAAAAAGAGAAAGTGGAGTGGTGGCTGCCAGGGGTGGAGGGAAGGCAAAGGGGAGTTGTTCTATAAGGATCATAGAATTTCACATTCAAAAGATGAAAAAGTTCTGGAGATCAGTTCCACATAAAAGAATATACTTAACATTCTCAGGCTCTACCCTCATTTGCTGTGACTGCAAATTTTGTTGTGTGTGTGTGTAGGTTTTTTTTTGCCAGGTGGGAGCTCACATAATAATAAATAAGGGGAAAGACAGAGAAATAGCCCCAAGGGAAGTTGGTTATAATTCTAGCCCTTTCCCAGTAGTGAGGGGAGGACTGTTAAGCCTTGGCTTTGGGACCCTCTGTCCTCTTGTTCCTTGCTGGGGAGAGGAAGCAAACACAGAGACTGGCCATTGTTGCGTGCGCTGGGATATATGAAGCGTGGTACAACTTTATCAGCACCACCTCTGGAAACATTAGGTCCTACCACCCTGCCCATCAGGACCACCGAACTCCCCAGCTCTGTCCTTAGCACAGCCCTTGCCATTTCATGGCCTCTTGGAAAGCCTTCAAGGTAGACAAGGGACACTCACCCACAGCCTGCAACACGGTTGGCAGAGGAGGACACAGGAAGTTTCTTGGAGCTACCCTTATGGAGACCAGCTAAGTTTGCTTGTCCCAGAATCTCTTTCACAGTGAGCTCAGCCTTAATAGAAACAGAGGTACTGAGACTCCTTCCCAGTCACCATGCCCCTCGTCCTCAGCCCTGGCTTTCCAGCTGACAGACAGTCTCACAGGACTCACTCTTTCTCCGAGGCTTGCCCCCGCCCCACCACACAGAAGACAGGTTTAAGACCAGAACAGTTACACGCCTTTTAAGGGGACACTAGACCACTAGCTTCTGATGACGAAGAGACACCTACACACCAACCGCACCATAAAACAGAAGCTGACTAAAGCTGAAATTATGAACAGGGTCCAAAGAAAGAAAAGAGGAGAGAAATAGTGTGGGGTGGTGGGAGAGCAGTTCCCAGTAGTCCATAATTCCCCACTCCCAGGGTGGGCTGGAACCAAGAGTTTAGCCTTGAAGTTCCCAGTGCATCTATTACAACTGGATTCTTCCCTGACCAATCCCTATGTTCCCACATCCTCCATCGCTCTCTGATGCCCTCCCTTTCTCTCTCCTGCTCCCCATCTGTCACGACCCATCTCCACCTGCCCCTCCCTTCTCCCCACCTCCAGTCCTGGCAGCAGCTTCTATTTTCCCATCAAGTCTTTTTCCTCCATGTCTGGTCTCAAAGTTTCAGGCTCCGAGGAGCAGGGACGCAACAATTCCAAGCATCCAAGACAGAAATTCCCACCCTACTTCTTCGAACTGCATTTGACAGAGGCTGCACAAAGAATCCAAGAGAACGGGGGGGGGGGGGGCAGAGGCTGAGGCTGAGGGAGACCCAGCTAGGGGAAGGTTTTGGAAGGAGGGGACTTCTACCAGAGGTTGGGAGTGGCATGCCCACCCTTCCTTCCAGCCCATGGTTTCCCCTTACCTAGAAGGACTCTGCCAAAGGATCCAAGCCGGCGGACGAGGGGGACAGTGTAGAGTGTTCCAGTCTCTTCCGGCTGCTCAAGGCTCATCTGTCTGCAAAGTTAGTGGTCAGTTCCTAGAGCTCTTAGGGATAGCTTGTTGTGGCAGAACAGGCTCCAGGACGGATGAGAGGGGTACGCATGGTAGAGATGTAAGGCCTAGCCAGAAGGGGGGTCTTACTCAAACACTGGAGTCACCCACACTCATACACTCATACACACACTCATACACACTTACAGACACATACACACCTGTACTGGCCCAGCCTTATGTGTATATATATATGGAGATACACACACACCCCCAGCTCGCCATTGGCTGGCCCAGGCAGCCCCCTCATCAATATTAAACAGCCAGGCCAGGCAGCCATTGGCAGAGGGATCTGGGAACCCCTTGGGAGCTGGGGGCGGGGGCTGGCCCTGAGGGGGGCGGGGAGTGGGGGAGCAGGGACATCTGTTCTCCATGCATATTTCATAAGCAAGAAATAGAGAGCTGGGGAAGGGGTGGGGCTGGGGCGAGAGCCAGGGCAGGGCCACAGATGAACCCCCTCAGTCTCTGCACTAGAAGGAGTAGGGCAGGGTCTCCACAGAAGCTGGATTTAAAATAGTTCTATTCTGAGTTCCAGAGTGGCGTTGACTGCCCCTTCTCCCTAATCTCCCTTCCCCTGGGAAGAAGGCTCTCCCTAGTACTAACAGCGAAACTATGAAAAGACTAAGAGACTAAGACGTGGAAGAGGACCTGAAAGTCCTCCCTGTATATAAGTTCCCATACACACAGTATGCACAGTTGGGCAGGCTGCTCCTCGCTACTGTCCAGGTTCTAGCTCTTGTCATCCCGGGACTCAAGCACCCCATTCTCCCACTTACCCCATCACCAGGCTGGAGTGGGGTCAGATTCTAGATAGAGACCCCTTCCCCCGAGGAGTTATTCTAGACTGGTCAGCCCAAGCTGATCCACAGGGAATCAGGGACTTGGGGGAAACTGGGGGGGGGGGGCTAATAGGAGAGGAAGGAGGAGATCCAAGAGAGGCGGAACAGAGATCGGAAGGACTCTGGGAGAGGAGGGCAGGGCAGTCCAGGCTGCCCGAGTGTGCAGACCATCAAATGAGCATCAAGAAAAGTAGATACAAAATCATGTGCGAATGAGCACTGATTACGCTCACTTCGAAAGCTCAGCCGCCTCCAGGATCTGTGCCTGTGCGTATGCGTGTGTTTGTGTCTGTGTGGGTGTGTTGCAGGGTAGCCTCAGAGGGGAGCAAGTTTCTGTGGCTGAGAGAAGCACAGAGAGCAGTGGGCTGGGTTTCAGCGTGGAAATTCTCCCATGTACTCAGCTGTAGGACGTTTCCATTGAGCCTCGGTATCAGAAACATACCATGGCTGGAGAGACCCCAGACACAGTGAGCGACAGCGAAAGGGGCTCTGTTAGTGCACGACCTTGGGCAAGCAATGACCTTTGGGCCTCAATGTCTGTTTTCTTTAAGATGGGGTAAATTATAAACTATTCAGGTTGCCATGGAGATCAAGGGGGATAATGCTTGTAATAAGCATAGACCCTAGTAGGAGCCCACGCTGTGGGAGGGATTCGCCACTTCACTGTACCTTCTCAACCTTTTTCGGGCTTTCTCCAGGGTGAGGCCTTCCCTATAGGGAATCCTATAATTCCTCCCCAAGCTCACCCTCCTCTCCCCACCCCCAAGGCCTGGGAGGTGCCAACTCCCACCTGGGCAGGCCCAGACAGGTGCCCAGGCGCCAGCAGATGGGCTGAGCTGGAGGGGAAAGAAGGCCTGAAGAGGGGGTGGGGGGGGCAGGGGATCAGGTGGCGGTTTGGTTCTTGCATCATCATTGCCATGGTGCTGATTAAAAACCAATCTCTACCTAATGAGCCCCCAGCAACAACAACCCTACTTCCACCACCCTCCCGCCCTCCAACCCATCTAAGGAGTGGGGAGCCCGAGACTCGGAAGAATGGGCCGTGGGAGGGATGAGAGGAGACAGGGAGAAGCAGAGGAAAATGATGGAGAGTAGAGGAGATGCTGAGACGTGGGGAGACATGGAGAAGAGGGAGGATGTAGTCACAAGGTGACAGAGACATAGGGGAGACAGAGGTGGAGAAAGAGGGTGGGGTCAGGTTGCCAAGTCTTTGCAAGAAAAGAAGAGGGAAAAACTTGGGGGGGGGATCTGAAAAAAGACTGTTATGGAGATTCAGGTGTGGAAGAATGGACTCAGGAATGGGAAAGTCTGAGAGAAGCCGCAGACAGAAGGGAGAGGTAAACAAGGGGAAAGCAGCAGACAGTTGTAAGGAGGAGAAAAATCATGGGTGATAAGGTAGGGAGACACAATCGTCAAGTGTTAAAGTGTCACCAAAATGGGGGACCCAGATCCCAAAGGGTAAGGCATTGAGGAACACAGGAGCAGAGTCTTGAGAGACCACAGAGCAGAAAGGAATGATGGGGCGGGGAAGGGACACTGGAGGAGGCAGCCAAGCTCCTGTTGCCAGCCTCCCCCCTGCAGGCTATTTAGCTCAGATACTTTCAGCCCTGCAAGCCCTGTCCCTGAAGCATTCAGCCCTAGCTGTCCCACGTGCTCTGGGGACTATTTCTTCCTCCTCTGCATCTGTCATCCCAAGATCTTAGGCTCTGGGGAGCCCCAGTCCCAGGCCTCATACAGGAATTCGGTTTTTACCTTTTAGGGCAGTAGCTAAAAAGACCACAGGCAGGTAGTAAAGAGGAGCTAACAGCCTAGAACCATAGAAAGCACTGTGTCTACTCAACCTGGAGTCTGTTGGACCTGGGGCCAAGTCCTCGTGACCTTGACAAGTCACATAACCTTCAGTGGATTCATTGCACAGTCTGTAACATGGGCATAATGCTGCCGTCTCTACAGGGCTGTTATGACACCCAATGAAACAGTTCGTGGGAGATCGCTGAGTGAACTGGGGAGTGTTCACCCCAATTCTCTACGTATGCATGGTGGTTAAAAGGATATAGGAACTTTCATTCACATATGTGTGTAAGGCAGTCTGACTGAGGGAATCTGAGGTAAGCTCTCCATGTTGGAGCTATGGGTGCACGTGCGTGCGTGCGTGCGTGCGTGCGTGCGTGCGTGCGTGTGTGTGTGTGTGTGTGTGTGTGTGTGTGTGTTTGATGTTTGTATAGGGCTATCTTCCCTGCAAGGAAGTCAAGAGGAACAGGCTTTGGGGATGGAGAAAATTATTATATCTTTGTGATTTATTGTTATTTTGCATTATTTATAGGCATCTACTTTTTCAGGCTATGGATCACAAATTTCGTTCTATCCTTAGGCAGGCTATGAGGTTCTGAGGGGAGGAGGGAGTTTGGAGGGTAGGTTAGACACAGGGGCTGGGGCTGGTCCTTGAGGGTGAGGGGAGGGCCTGGAGAAGCTGGGAAGCAGTGGGCTTGGCAGGAGAGGGGGTGACATATGTAGGGAGCCCTGGGGACCCAACCAGGCAAATGGCTGGCAGGGAGAGCAGACAGTGTTAACTCTTGCTGTGCTGCACTGCCTGACCCTTTCCTGAGAGTGGCTGGGGTTGAGGTGTCATTTTGTCAGCCGCTGGAGGTGCGTTGGGTCACAGAGACAGAGGCAGGCAGGAGAAGCCTGAGTAGAAGATGCTGTCACTTGGAAATGGCAGGAGTGCTTTAGTGTGTCTTCATCTTCCAGTTTCTGTTCTTGGTTGCCACATGGCTTCCGTCAGTCTTTCTGCCTCTACCTCTCTGTGCCTCTAGAAGGTGACAGCGGGTCTCCACTCTGGCTAACCACACAATCTGTCACTCTCTGCGCTGCCAGCCCAGCTGGAAGCCCCCCCCTTCTCAGCACCCAGCCCAAGCCCTCTGCCCCTGGCCCCCTAGGCCTTATCGCCTTTGTCTCCTAAGGCGGCCTCCCCTTTCTTCTTCCTCTTCACTCACCTCAGAGCCCATCTCCAATCTCATTACAGTCTCAGCCTCCAACCACTGTACCCCCAACCCCCAGCCTCCTCTCTTCCCTCCCCCACCCATCTGTCTTCCCTGAAGCCCTCCTCTTTGTGTCTTCCCATCTGTCACCACCAGCACTGGGCCTACTCCCCTCCCGGCCACACCCGCCTGGCCTTTCTCCCCTTGGGCTCAGTTCCCTCTCCCTCCCCTTCCTCCTTAGGCCCTACTAGGAAACCAACTTCCCCTGTTTCCCATCATAATCTTGTTTTTCCAGGATGTCTTCTCTCACTTCACGTTTTAATTCCATCCCTCTGACTTGTGAGTTGGGGGAAGAGCGAGGACTCCAGGGTCCCAGCCCCTAAGCTCTGAGCAACCACTTAGTTGGGACAGAGGATGGTAATGTTGGCTCACAGTTGCATCACCTCAGGTGAGTGACTTCTCCTCAGGCCCCCTGAGATGACCCTCCACTCTTGCTCCACATTTCCCAGTGTTGGCCCAGGGCTTACACGGCCCTTCTGCACCACAGGAGGTGAGGCTCTCATACCTTCTGAGTGTGAGTTCATGAGAAATAAAATTTTATCCAGAAGCCCATTGGGACCCTGGCCTTCCACGGGCTTCAGATTCTCCAGCGTAACCGCAGCCTTCTCTTTTATTTCTTCTATTTCTTTTTTGTCCTTCCTTTCTCCTTCCTTCTTCTACCCTCTTTCTCTCACCTTCCCTCCCTCTCCTCCTCCCTCCCTCCTCCCATTCTTCTTCTCTCTCTCCCTTCCTCTTTATTTCTTTTGAGGAAATGAAGCCACATTTATCAAATTTCTCCTGTTCCTAGGCTAGGGACAATAGTGTCCCTTTCTAGAGTAGATCCTTATGCTATCTTGAGAGTTCATGAATTGATCGTTTTTTTCAAATGGTCCTTGCCCAGAGGAGCTTAGGGAAAAGGAAGAGGCTAGAACCCCAATTGTTCCTTCACGGAACCAGACAGAGCCAGTATGGACTAGAGACTACACTCTGGAGAGAACACTGGAGCCCGGAGAAGGGCAATGCTTCTCCCGGTGTCACACAGGCCGCAGACCGTCCCACAACACGAGGCTCCTCTCCACTGGCCTTTGCCCTCTGAACTCGGGTAGAACCTTTTAAGACTGATCTAGTGCGGTGCACACACAGTCTTGCTGGGTTATCTTGCGCCACGTCCCTTCCCTCCATCCAAATTTTGGAATCTTCAAGAAAAGATGCAATGTCTCTTATGCTTTTACCATGGGGGACAAAGCAGCTCCCCGGTAGCCATGCTCAGCAAGCGTTTGTTACTGCCATGGCTGCCGGCAGAGATACGAGGCATGTTGTAGTTCCCCTCAGACTCCCGTTTATTGGAGGACCCTGTGCAAGCAGCATCACTCCTCCGGGCTAGCCTCCCCTGCTTATCAATCAAATGAGCTGAGCCTCCGAACATGGCGGCACATGCTGGTATTTCCAGGACTCGAGACACTGAGGCAGGAATGGCTGGTTTGAGGCTAACCTGGGTTTAAGACTCGGTCTCAAAAAAGAGGAAAAAAAATACACATGATTTCCAAGGTCTTAGAAATTCTAAGTCCCTGGATGCAGAGAGTATGGGAAGAAGCAAAGGGGAAAAGGAAGATGCCACATAGTATGAAAATGCCATAATGAAACTCGCTGCTTTGTATGCTAACCTTAAAAAAAAAAAGTTGGCGGGGCTGAAAATTGTTCAGCAGTTAAGAGCACTGGCTGTACTTCCAGAGAACCTGGGTTCAATTCCCACCACCCACATGGCAGCTCACAAGTGTCTGTAACTCCTGTTCCAGGGGACCCAACACGTTCACATAGACATACATGCAGGAAAAAAAAACACCAATGTACATAAAATACAAATGACTAAATAAAAAAAGTAAAAAAAAATTTTAAAGATTTTTTTTATTTATTATGTACACAGTGTTCAGTCTCCATGCCTGCAGGCCAGAAGAGGGCACCAGATCTCATTACAGATGGTTGTGAGGCACCATGTGGTTGCTGGGAATTGAACTCAGGACCTCTGGAAGAGCAGTCAGTGCTCTTAACCTCTGAGCCATCTCTCCAGCCCAAAGTAAAAAAATTTTAAAAAAACGTTGGTTGTGGCACACTCCTTAAATTCTACCTCTCAGAAGCAGATAGATCTCTGTGAGTTTGAAGTCAGCCTGTTCTACATAGCAAGTGCCAGGCTAGCTGGGGCTACAATAGTGAAACCCTACCTCAGATCTAATGAATTTCCCTCAAGGGCAAAAAGTTCTATTGAGTAAGATGGGATTTCAGTGCAGAGCACCAGAATACAGACCAGAGAGATGGCTAGGCCAGCGAGAGTGCTTGCCATGCAAGCCTGGCCACCGAAGGTTGATTCCTGGGTCCCATGGTAGGAGAGAACTGGCTCCCCAGAGTTGTCCTCTGACCACACACATGGTCTGACATGTGCGTGCACATCGGTACACACAAAAGTAAACATCTCTTCCTAGAGTGTGCTTTTCAACAACCACCAAGATGTTAAAAGGAGAAAACAGCATCTTTATTCAAACAGACTGGAGAAGACACTGGCTGGAGGGAGGCCTCCTGGTTAGACTTGAGGAATAAGGTGTCACCGTGGATAGACAGACTGGTATCGAGGCATAGGGAGTCATTCACTCAACTTTCTACCTGGACTTGGAGAGAAGGGCTGATACGAAGCTAACAAAACGTAGGGTGAAAGAGAAGCCCTGGGGGAAGGGAAAGGGCTAGAAAATGACACATTTCAGAAGGCTCAGACCTTCTAGGGGACAAAGGAGGACTAAGGGATTATAATAAAAGTGGGTCCTAAGATGCTGTGGGCCACTTGGTCTTCAGGGCACAAAGGGTAACCTCTTGAGAGGCCAGCACACTGGTCTGAGAGAGGGAGCGGGTCTGGGAGTCTCTGAGGGTCGGTCTTGGTGGCCATGTTCCTTCCATGGAGTCTGGCCTGCAGAGACCGTGAAGAACTGGGTTCTGAGGTTGCTGGCAGGGGGCGGGGATAAAGAATGGTGCGACCGGAGCAAGGCAGCATGGAAGACCGATGAGCTCGTAGTCTGTGTTCTTCCCTAGGAGCGGGAAACATCTTGTCCTCTTTTTTCCTGCCCAGATCCCTTGACTCTGCCCAAGCCTCTGCTTCTCTATTTAGCCCCCTCTCTGGTACCCAGCCATGTCCCCGCTTCCTGAAGCTGCCAGCAGGATGAGGGAGTTTACTGCTCTGTCCGCTGGGAGACCTGTTGGCCAAGGGAGGCATGGAGCCGGCCCAGCCGAAGGCGGCAGCTGTGCTCAGCTCCCACCAGTGCCAGCACAGCACACAGCTTTTCCAGCTCCAACTGGGGGCTGGCAGGGGGGCAGCAGGGTATATTTCCTATCTCAGAACCCTGAACATGTTTCCTCCAGGGAGCCTGGAGAGAAACCTGGAGGAAAATCATCTCTTCTCAGCAGGATTCTCGAAAAGGTAAACAGCTCAACCAAGGAACGGTGTCTGGACTGTGCAAACACCGGCTTTCCATGTCCGCTGGTCTTCAGACGTGTGTGAGCAATGGCCTCCTGGCCAGCAACAAGGAGAGCAAGCCCCAGGTAGGCATCCACCCCTGCTGGCTCTCTCCCCTACCCTCTGTTGACTCAGCCTCGGCCCACAATCACCACGGCTCTGCTCATCTCTACTCTGCAACTGAACCTCCACGAAGACACAGGGACTTGGTCTCCAAGAGCTGAGGGTCTCCCTGAAGCAGCCCCCAAACCACTCTTGTGTTGAGCGACAAAAAGTCCGCCATCAGTACAGGGCCCAAATTCCTTAGCATGCCACCCAAGAACCTCACCGCCTGCTCACCCTCATGGTTCAGGCACACTGAGTACACTTACCATGGCCCAGACACAGGCTTCTGCTTGCTGTGCTTCTGTGTATAGGGAATTCTAATCCTAACTCACGGTCATGTCCATTGCCCTGACTCCCATCTGCAGCACATCACAACGCTTCCGTTTAGTACACTCAATAGTTCTAAGGCTGTCTTTGTCTCTCACTCCAACCCTGAGCTCAAGGCTTAGAGCTGCATCTGCTCAGAGTGGATACAGTAAGCAGAAACTCCACTAATACTGTTCTAAGAGGGGCTCTGGGGATGTCTGAGCCCTGCATTTCACCTCTGTTGTAACAGTATCTTACTTCTGGAGGGCAAGGCCACACACACGGTGCTCTAGTCCGGGGTCACCGAATAAGGTGATCTGGGAAGAATACAAAGGATAAAATACAAATTGTATGGGATAATTTTAATGAAACTTGCTATTTATATATTTACAAAAAAGGAAAAAAACCCAACAAAAATAGATATTACAGTTTAATAATAAAAAGTACAACTGAGCACTGTGGGCTAGAGGTGGGATACCCACCTAACGGCACGCCCACCCTATCATGTCATCTGGGGGCCTGGAGAAAGGACTGTGAGAAAGACACAGGGGCTCAGCCAGAGAACCCGCTCTTCTCCCTAAGGGTTAGGGCAGTTTGAATTTGATGCTCAATCCTCCACATCCTCTTCCCTGTCCAGCAGGTGGCTGGGTACGGGGTGGAGGTAAGGTGACACTAGAGAGGGAGGTATAGAGCAGGACGGAAAGACAAGAGACGGCAGACAAGGGTGGGCGGCTGGGGAGGTAAGCAGAAGGAAGTTCCTATCATAATTCCTGGTATCAGAGAAGGGGGAGCAAACAGGAAAGGAGAGCGGGAAAGGGGAGGCAACTTGTCCATCTCTCCCTGTCTCCACTCACAGTTCCATTCCGTGTGTCAATCCCAGTCTAGGACAGACCCAGAGACAGTCCAGTGATAAATTAGTGGTTTGTTCCCAGTGGAACAACTGATCGAGGAAATGAAGTCCAAAGCTGGTAGGGAGAGCTGGAGTCTTCTTCAGTAAGACACGGATCCTGGCTCTCGGGGAGCAACGAAAAGGACATCGGCTTTGGCATTGATGCAGTAAGTGACGATGAGAGAGAAGACGAGGATGCCGAAGCCCACAATCAAGGTAATGAACTGCAAGGGTGAAAGTGTGAGCAGGAAAGGAAAGAGTTCTCAGATGCCACAGTCTTAGGTAACTCAGGAAGAAACGACATCAGAATTCTGACAGTAGACTCAAGTACCAAGAACCAGCAACAACCATGGGCAGCATCTTCCAAGTGAGCAGCCCGGGCTCTCCTTAAGTGAAAAGAGCGGTGTCTGTGTTCTTTAAGTGATCTGAAGGTAGGCAGGACTCAGGCTCCGGGCCTCTTATACTTATGCCCATGACTTACTTATAACAGGGGCTCAGTAACTATTCGACTGACTCCTCTCAGCTATGCCATAAAGTAGATGCTAGGCAGGAGTGGAAGACACAACCAAACTTCTTAGATTGAACAGGGCTCTCCTAAATAAGCATGCACTCACACCATCAGTGCAGAGAGGCCTTCGAAAGGGAGGCAACAGCAGACCAGGCACAGATTTGCACTGGTTTTGCTGTAAATCTGGGACAAATGAAAAACAACAGAAAGGAGCCTAACAGAACTGAGACAAGAGATAGCAAAGAAGACCCCAATGGAACTCTACCACCTCCCTCCAGCCCATTCTTACCTCAAGTTCTTTGCTGGCAATCAGGAATATCCGAGCTTGGATGTCTTTCCAGCGGCTCTCGGCCCATGTAGAATATTCTGTGGAGCCCCACTGACTTAGTTCAAAGGCAGGGGACAAGGCCCTGGCCAGTCGTACCGTGGAGCGCACACAACGGGGGAGTCGCTCTGTCTTGTTGGAATTCCAAGGGCCTTGTACCCATGAGTATTCATACAGCTGCACAAGAAGACAGGTCAGAGCACAGGGCTGAGGTGACGGTCTTCTCACTCACTCCCTGCTTCCTATTAGCACCACATTCCAACTCACCAACTGGCTGACACTTCATCCCACAGGTGGCCCAATTTCACTCAGGATACTGCTTCCTCAACACGCAGGTTCAAGGACTATATCCCTCTACCTTCCCATGCCCATTCCCATGTCTGCCCGGCAGATTTCCAACTCTTCCAAGGGAAAGAGGCCCCAGGACACCTCCGACACCCACCGCCACTCACATCCTTGCTTTCATTTGGGACTTTACTTGGATCCTGGCACTGCTCTCGGGTGAGGTTGGTCACCTTGCCTGTCAGATTTGCTAAGGCATACTGCACAACGTAAGTAGTGTTGGTAGGGCTGGAGACAGCGATGTAGTGTTGAAGAGGCCCATCATCTGATTGCAGGTCAAAGGGAAAGGACGATTTGGGAGGTGAGGTCAAGGTCGGCAGAAACAGAAAGAACCCAGAATTGGCAGGAACCAGAAGGAAGCAGGTTAAGAGAAAATAGCCCAATAAGCATCAAGAAAAAGAAAGGAAAATGGGGAAAGAAAGCAGAAAGGGAAAGAATAAAAATTAACCAAAATGACGCCTTTTTCTCTATACATTTTGTTGGGTAGGGACCCCCTCTCAGAGCAGATGCTTACCCAAATAGGACCTTAGGTCCTGTCTGAGGATAGACTGGAACCACGAATTGTTGGCTCTAACCAGGAACCCATAGAGCAGACGTGTAACCTAGGATTGGGACACAGAGAAGAAAAAAACGTTGTGACTTTTAGCAAGACCAGGGAAACAACGAGCAGAGATCAGTTATGAGACAGGACATCTCCTGGGGCTGGGAGACAGTAGGCAGTTTACAAGGATGTAGATGAAGCCACTCAAGAGCGCTCAAGTATCATCCTTGCAGGCATGAACAGGCATGCCTAAATTCCAAAGTTTAGAAAGTTGGCAAGGACCATAGGGGGTGGGGGTGGCCTGTGTTAACAGAAACAGGAGGGACTAGGGGCCCATCTTTTCTTACTGTTTGGGGATCAGCCTGAATGGAGTCATTGAAGTTGGTTCCTCCTGCAAGCTCATACAATGCGCGAGCCAGCACTGTGGCCACGTTCGCCAGTGCCTGCAGTGGGTGAGAAGGGCTGGATGGCTCACCTGTCTCCCAGGGCTTCCCTTGGGCCATCTCTGCTGTATTTCCAATGCTCCCACCCAGCCCAGGTCGGTGCTACCTTGGCAGTGTCTGTCACAAAGTTCAGATCCTCTTCTGGGCTCTGCGACTCCGGATAGGTCACGTTAATGTTCTCAGCAGTATCAAAAATGCTCTGGTAATACCTGCCAGAAAAGTCAGCATGAGCCCTGGCTATATGAAGCCAGGTCCTTGTCCCTTTCCTATCTAAATGTCCTTATGTGGGAACCTGCTATCTTATTTTTCATTGTCCAGTGGGAAAAGGAAAGAGAAAATCAGGCTCCATTATTAAAAGGGTATTGGAAATGGGGAAGTAGGAATAACGGTGAGGTAAAGAAATTTAAAGCCTCTGCTGCTGGACAGAATATAAAAAATAAGCCACACAGCCGGGCAGGGGTGGTGCACGCCTTTAATCCCAGCACTTGGGAGGCAGAGACAGGCAGATCTCTGTCAGTTGGAGGCCAGCCTGGTCTACAGAGAGAGTTCCAGGACAGGCTCCAAATCTGCAGTGAAACCCTGCCTTGAAAGGCCAAAAAGAATAAGAATAGTAAGAATGAAGAATGAAGAAAGAAGAAGAAGAAGAAGAAGAAGAAGAAGAAGAAGAAGAAGAAGAAGAAGAAGAAGAAGAAGAAGAAGAAGAAGAAGAAAAAGCAGCAGCAGCAGGAGGCTCTGGACACACAGGAGACTGCCTGGCTTTTCAGAGAACTATCTCTCTGTATGAGTGTTCCCACAAACGCTCACAGTGACAGAGGGGAGGCTGTCGGGGCTAAAACCAGGGATGCTCACAGACAGACACTCTGGATCAGATCACTGTAACTGTCCCTGTGAGTGCCAAGGAAACATATTTTAAAGAGCACCCTCAGCCTTCCTTCTCAAATGCCTCTTATGTAGGTATGAATTGCTGCCCCAAGAAAGAGCCAAGCAAGCCACATAATCAAGTGAATTATCTCTTACCCCATAGGAAAAAGAAAAGCTGATAGTGACAGTAATCTAGAACCACCACCCCCTAGAGTGAGTGAGAAAGTTTCTTTGCTAGGGTCAGAGAATCAAAGTTTAAACATTTTTATTTAAAAACTCATTTGGGTTCAAGGAGGCTGGAGAGAGAGAGAGAGAGAGAGAGAGAGAGAGAGAGAGAGAGAGAGGGAGGGAGGGAGGGAGGGAGGGAGGGAGAGAGACAGAGACAGAGAGACAGAGAGACAGAGAGAGAGGGAGAGAGAGAGAGAGGGAGAGAGAGAGAGAGAGAGAGAGAGAGAGAGAGAGAGAGAGAGAGAGAGACATCTAGCCTGAGTGAGAACCCCATTATCCCTGGCTCAAGTTAGGAAAGTGTGATGACCTCTCCAGAACCAGGAGAGATGACAGGGTGCCTTCTTATCTTCAGAGGCCTCTCCTACATCAGCCACGTGCACCTACCACGTGGTGAGAACATGCTACATTTCAGAGTAAGAACACTGCTTGTGGACCCCAAATAGAACTCCTTTCTAGCTTCCCATGCTTTGGCCTGAGATGAAGACCTCCGTGGCAGCTATTGGGAGCACAGGTGCCGGGAGAACCTGGGAGAAGTGGACCCACAGCAGAGGATTATCGTACTAGGAGTGCTCGAGGTTAAGGACCAGGGCTCCAGGCCTCCTGTGGCCAGGCTACCGGGTGAAGAACACCCGGCTGGAAGTGTATGAGGTGGGAAGAGACGGCATCTTTCTCCCAGACTACAGACTAGACTGTCTCTGAGAACAAAGAAGGTGTGGGGCCAGGTGACTTACCGGTTATGGAAGGAACCAGAGTGGTCGGCCAGAACCACACCCGAGATGTTTCGAGCCCGAAGAAATCGTTGTAGAGATGATGGTGGAAGGGCCTGGGACTGATTCTGTCTCCTGAGGACAACTTCAGGGACACCAGCACCACTCTTCTCCAGAGTGACCAGGAGGTCCTCCACCTGAGGAAGGAACAGAAGCAGACTGCTGAGAGGCGAGGTGGTGGGAGGGCGCTATCAGCCTATGCTCTCCTAGATATATTCTTCAAATGCCCTGGAACCAAGACTGAATTCCCTACAGTTCCCATGGTTCTTTCTACAGTTAGGAAATTAGAGCCCAAAGATGCCTGGGTTTTCCACATTTATAGCTAAGTTCTGTCCTCAGAACTCTGCCTTATCCTCAGTGGGTGTTTCCTATATAATTCATTGTGCAGATCTGGAGGGGGCCAATCAACAACAAAAAGCCAAATATGTAAGTCATTCTCTAAGTGCTACAGGAGTCCAGAGCAGATACGACAGCAACTGGAGAGGCAACAAGAGCACTTCAAGGAGAAAAGCAGGCATACAGCTGCACTTGGTAGGACACAAGAGTCATGAATAAGCATGGAGAAAGAGGAGGGCAGAAGCAAGAGAGATGGCTCAGTGGTTAAAAGTACTTGTTGCTTTTGCTTTTGCAGGAACCCAGGTTTGATCCTCAGTACCAACACGGTGGTTCATACCTATCTGTAACTCCAGTTCTAGAAAATCTGCCCCTCTTCTGATCCTGAGCACCAGACATGCATATGGTAAATATACATGCAGGCAAATACTCATACAGATAAGATAAAATAAATCTGTAAATCCCCCCCCCCCCCATAAAGTGGAAGGCAATTTGGGCAGGAGCCTGGTGCAGGCAGGACTCCAGCAGGCAGCTCTGACAACCGGGTCCATGGGACAGCAAGACTAGAACAGAAAGAGCAAGTCACACTAGGTGGTGGTGAAGTACGCCTTAATCCCAATACTTGGGAGGCAGAGGCGGATGATCTCTGTGAGTTCGAGGACAGCCTGGTCTACAGAGTTTCAGGACAGTCAGGGCTATTATGTCTTGAAAAACAACAACAACAAAAAAGAAAAAAAGAAAGAAAAGAAAAGAAAAAATAAGAAAGGAAGAAAGAAAAAGAAGAGAAAGAAGGAGCAGCCACTCACGTATCAGTAGTGATAGAATTTAGGTGCTGAATGATCACAGAGAACTACCTACACCAGGGAACCGATGAGATACCATCGTCTCTATGATTCTTCTCACAAAGCAGTGGTGTTCAGCTTTAGCCAACACCTAATTTTATCCTTTCTCTTATCTGTTGGGTTACCTGGTTCTTCACAGAGTCGTTCTTCTGAGACATGGGATCTGTGTGCATCCAGAGATCTAGGGAAGTTCTTAAGGCCACCTGGGAAGGATGAAGAGCACCATACATATCTGTCTCCTGCTGCGACCCATGTCTGGGAGACAGACATTAGGGGATGGGTGACAGCTGCAGAACAGGGTGCTTAAGTGTGAGGAGGAGGTGGAGGATAGAGGCTCACACCTGTCCCAGCTCCACAAACGAGTCGATGTTCTCGAGCCGCACGGGAAACTTGCCGTTTTCCATGTCATAGACCATCCTTGAGCTGCCAATGTAGTCAAAAGTCTCCTGAGGAGTGGAGATAGGAGAGATTCCCAAGGGATAGGGCAGTCTGAGGTCAACACAGTGGGTTGCTTTCTTGGGTTATCTTAGCCGACAGTCATCTTACAGTCATGAGATCTACCATCCCCCTGGCAACCTCCCAGCTGCCTCTCACATGCATGTATCATGGGATTTTTGAGCCTAGAGGTGGGGAAAGCAGCCTTTGTAAAGGCTTGAAGCAAACACCAGCTGCTACAGTTGCTTCTTGATTCTCCACCATCTCCACAGCTCTGGCTTCTACTACCGTGCACTTCAGCCAAGCTGTAACACCACAGGGATTGGACAGTAAACACGAAAGGAAGCCTCAAATGAATTTTGTTAATGGGGGAAGGAAGGGAACACATCAATTCAGGAAATCTAAGCTTCCTAAAACAGAGGATGCCAAAGGGGAAACAGAGAGACGCATGCAGAAACTCTGGTTAACAGCTCAGGTCAGTAATTCCTCTCCCACCATTACCATCCCCTGCTCATTGCCATCTTGCCCTAGGGAAAAAGCCCTTACCCCCTGGAAGAAGACAAACATCACATTGCGGGGTAGGGTGGTCACGTCAGGTGCCTTGTGCAAAGCTTCAGCTGCAGCCAGCTGTGTGACAAAGGAGGCTACAGCACTTTCTGCCCCTGGGGCCACGTTCCAGAAAAAGGACCGGCTATCCAGCTGGAATAGCAGAAGACAAGACAGGCTGGTGTACTTTAAAACTGGACCGTTAGAGCCAAGTAAGCGCCTTCTCTTTGGGGCAAGTACTAGAGCCAAGGAGTCCAACAGCCCAGCTCCCTCTCCACTTAAGGCTCCCCAGTGTGCTCACTCTGAAATCAGATGTATCTAATGGGGAGCCCTGCCCATGCTGCACAGGGGCAACACTCACCCGGGTGGCAGCAACCACAACCCTGTCATCAGGTTCTAATGCCCCAGATGTATTTATAGGCTTAAGCATGCTCCATACGTTGTAGTCAGATAAGGGGTCACAGACGATTTCTGAGTAGGACACAAACAACGAGAGATCAATAGTACTAAGGGAGAAGGCAGTTGTAGAGAATGCCTTCAAGATGGCTTAGACTCCGTCCCCATAAACTCCGAGGACCATTTTCTCCACCTTCAACAGCTCTAGCTCTGCTTCTCTGCCACTGTCCACTTCAGGTGCAGGCTGCCTCTTCTCTTCAAGATTCTCCCATCCAGTGCCTGCTGCCCGGGCCCACTCTTCCCTGGATGATCTCACCAACCTCCCCAGCTGGGCCCACCCCACTCACCGCAGTCCACCTGCATGGCTTGGCTCTCTGCCTACCTGGGTTGATGCTGAAGGTGCTCTGGATGAAGCTGCGCCGCATGCAGGTAGCGGTGCTGATGACGGCGTGCATGTGTGAGAAGAGCTGCATTGCACACAGTGGGAAGCTTGGTGCAGAGCCATTCTGACCCAGGTTGTGATCTTGATAGCACTGGAGAGGAGATGGACCCCACTGAGACAGCTAGCTGTGGAGGCCCTCTCTCGCTTTCCAGGAAGAGGAAGACCCAGCTCCATTCTTAAGCCATTCCCTTTTGGGAGACATAAGTCCCCAAGCTACAGGTGTCCTGGGATAACCATATAAGGTCAAAGAGAAAAATTCCTCAATCAGTACAAATAGCATGGACTCAACAGATTGGTTGGAGCAGATAAACTTATCCAATTCTAACTGGTGTGGTCCAAGCTTCAGCCACCACAGGGTCATGCTACACAGTTTACTCATAACCCTGTTTCAGTTTCCCCAGCATTGACAGTACAGGAGTGTGTTACTGTGCCTGGCTTCAGAAATAAAGAATAAAAATTCAGGACAGCCTGACCAGCAACTCACTTTGTCATTCTAAAGACAAATCTCTCAATTCATCTTAAAGTGAAGATGCTGGACTAGACAGAACGAGGACATCAGAGCCGTAAACAACTTATCCGTAAACAAATCATCAGGGAGTAAGGGTGTTCACTGTGCAAACATGAAGAGCTATGTTCCAATCTTAGCACCCATGTAAAATGCTGGACACAGCCAAGCATGAACCCGTAACCCCAGTGATGTTGGAAGAAAAGACAAGGGGACTGCAGGAGCTTGCTGGCTGCCAGTCTAGGTTCAGCTTCCTGTCTCAAGGGAGTAAGGTGGAGAGTGATAGGGAAAGATATCTGATGCCTTCCTCTGGCCTTTGCATATATACTCAGGTATACACATTGCATACATACACAGAGAGACAAACAGAGAGAGAGAACCTCAGGGATTTACTGAACTCAAGCGCTCAACCCCTAGTTCAATGCTCTCTCTTTCTGTTTTTGTTTTGACCTTTATCAGACAAGCTCTCACTCCAGGCTGACCTACTCTTGCCAGTGCCTGGGATTAAGCATGAGGCATCACACCTGGTCCAAAGTTCTTTTTATGTCGTTTTTTGTTTGAAACAGGGTTTCTCTGTGTAGCCCTGGCTGTCCTGGAACTAGCTCTGCAGATCAGGCTGACCTCTTTCAAGGTGTGCACTAGCAGAACAAGCCACCCACCAAACAGGACAGCAATGAGAAAAATAATCCTCTTTCTCACTGGAATCGCCAGAAGCTGGTAGAGTCAGTACCTGCTTGATGACCTTGGTTTCGTTCTCATCTTCAAGAAGAAAGATGGGAAAACTGAAGTCTTCATAAGCCAAGCCATTGCCCAGTTCATTCCACAGTGTTTGTTTGCAGTGAGCAAACTCTGGCCCATAGGAGTTGGAGTAAACACCTGAGGGAGTATTTAGGGACCAGGAGAAGTAGGAAGGTTAGGATATCATAGGGCTGGGGCTAAGAGTACAGAAAGAGACAATGATTCTAAGAGGCAGTCATGAATCTATCACCAGCCCCTTTAGATAGAAACTGCTATCAGGGAAGCCTAGGCTGGCAGATTAGGTATCTGAGCATGTGACAAGAAGGAATGGTAGAAGAGGAAGTGAGGAGGAGTCAGTTGTACATAGTCCACACAGACATCTGCCCCCGTCCCTGAGACCTGATGCTGGTGTAACAGTTAGCTTTGTACAATAGAAGGTTCTCATGAGCTTTTGAGGCTCTTACCAAACCCATCATTTGGGCACTGCACACTAGGAGAGAAGCTTGAAGTCGAATTGGGCTTGGCTAGAGTCACTGCAAGACCAGCAATTCTGTTGGTTTTCCCCTTCAGCTTTTCCATTACATCCCTAGAACGGATAAGGACAGGAGAGAAGACAGGAAGGTATCAGAGAGACTAATACTCAAGACGGAAACAACTGGAGAATTAGGGACTCAGAACTCCAACTCACTTCTTCTCTTTTGGGGCTTAACTTCTAAGTCTGGACTATGGTCCAACCTGAGTTCAGGGTTTCATTTACCTTGTCCCTGCGTGGTTTTGGACAACCCTCCTTCCCTGAAGAAGATCTAATTTTGAGATCAATAAGATGATTCCTTTTGATGTTACCTCTTTTCTGAATATAAACCCAGCTTCCCTTTCCACACCAGACTAGTGCAACAGAAGTTGCCACTCATCAGTACAAGGAGCAGATCTTTTCTTTCTCTACATACAGTTCCAGAATGACACATACAGTTCTTACCTGATAAAGAGCCTGCCCTCCAGTAGAACCACGTACGGAGGGTTGGGGCCATCTGTCAACGCCCACTGCAGGTCCTCTTCTTTTTCCACTACATGGATAACCCCTGTATCCCCACTAATTGAAGCTGTCAGGACAGAATGGGTCAAATTAAAGCTCCCATGGTTGATAATTCTGCAGATTTTTTAAAAAAAAAAAAACAACAACAGGGTCTCATTATGTAACCCTGTCTGACCTGAACTGACTGTGTAAACCAGGCTGGCCCTGAATTTGCAGTGATCCTCCTGCCTCTGTTTTTCAAGTGCTGTGATTCAAGGCCACCACATCCAGCTTCTGTAGATTTTATCTCTAAAGATGTCACAAAATATTAGGGTAAACACTGCCACTTCTAGACTTGAAGAGCTGAATTACCCCAGCTCCATTTGAAGCAGGAAAAGGAGAACAAAAGCCCAAGAGGACTCATTAAAAGTTTTTCTGAATTTTTTTTTTTAAAGTTTGAACTTGGGTCATTAGGATTGTAGAACAAGAGCTTTCACCTTTGGGTCTTCTTGCTGGCCTCTACAGCCCTTCTTATTAGATGTTGGAAAGACTGCACTTTTCTTTTTAACCCAATTCCAAAGGTCTCACTTAACCATATAACAAGATTCTAGAACACTAGACATTCAAGTTCCAAAATCTGATTTTTCCTCCAGAAAATGCCAGACTCTCTATTGCCAGCTCAGACTTCTGGCTTTGATCTTCCTTTGAAAAGACACAGATTCTGTGGCTCAACAGCCATTCTCCAGCCTCCTTTGGGAATGTCTTTGTTTGCTCCTGGCCAGGGTTAGGTGATTTTAATCTAGAACTCTGAGCTCTCTAGAGCAGAGCTTCCCAATTGATAGGCCTGGAGGGACTGAAGACATGCTGATAATCACTGACTCATTTCTGGGAATCTAGGGTTTCAAAAGATCCTCAATTGTCCAAAAACAAGAGCAGACTCCTCATTTACCCAGGATGACCCATGAATAATACCCATTTTTATATGTTAGGATGCCAAATTCAATATTTCTATGCATCTTATGATATGACAAAGGATAGGAAGTACTGCCTCACAGAACAAATGAACCACAGTCCAGGATGTCTAGAATTTAACATGATAGCCTGAGTCTCTAGGGATTCATGTTGGGACAACCTAGGGAAGACTAGATGTGCTATTCGAGAGTTACTTTAGACCTAGCCCTCACACAACTGTGGAGTACAATTACATCGGAAGTATTCTTTGCTTTGCTTTTTTGGCACTAGGGACTGAGTCAGAGGCCTTGTGGACAACACCCACTACCAACGAGCTGCACCCCCAGCCACTGGAATTTTACGAAGTATAAATGCTTGGGCATTCTCTCAGTGGAGCCTGGATATATGTATTTTCTAAAATTATCATATGTAAATCTTGGCTATTTACAGTCAGACGTAAGAACTATGCTTCTAGACCACAGCACTGAAATCAACTTGCAACTGGCAGAAGACTGGAAACCATCAAGTACTTCTCAACTGCTAACTAAACAGAGCTCTTCTCCCGGGACATCTAATAAACAGTAAACACAGTGAAGAGTCTACAACATTTGCCTATGCCTTATATATAGTAAATAATTAACAGGATCATGGCCATGGCAATAAAACATAGTGGAAGAATTGTGGAGCTGGGGATCACTTTAGTTAAGATCCAGATATTAACAAAGGTTTTAAGTAAAACAATAGAAAGGAGAAAACAGTCTCCTACTTGCTAAAGTTCTTAAAACATGAGAAAAGTTAGCGTAGTGAATTAAGAAATAAATAAAGGTAACCGGTAACCAGCTCTAAGGAGGACAGGGAAGAGACAAACTGTGATGCTGAACTAAAGAAACCTGGACTCCCATCCAGGTCCTGACTGGTGACTGCAGAGTTTCAAGTAATGTGTTTGCTTTCTCTGGATCTTCAGGAAGGAACAGTTTTCTTATCCCTATTCATCTTCTACAGTGGGGATGGAGGGAAAAGTTACATGTAGCTCTCTTTGAGCACTTTAAGGATCCAATAAGTGGGTCATAATAATCAGAAAATCAAATCTAGAGCTCATCTTTTCTCCTCAGTTTCATTAAGCTCCAACCCTAATTAAAAGGGTGTTGCCTGTGAAGGAATGGACTGATGTGATGAAGCAAGACTCAGAAGTAAGCAGGTTGGAAAGGAAACACGATCCTAATGAGGAAGTGGCCAGAGTCCAGCCCCTCCCTCTTCTCTCTGCACTAGCTTTGGCTTTATCTCCAGAGGTAACGCTCTGCTTCCCACGGGGCAGCCTGGAGAACACGCAATGCAGTGACTCATCTCCAAAGGAGAGTTTTTAGAGCCCTGCTTTAGGAGGATGGGGTCCTTGCAGTCAGGCTCTGACATGTCCAGCGGTCTGATTTCAGCCTACCCTGGACCTAGTTCTCCTTCATTCACAACTCAGAAGAGAAACTAAATCCAAAAACCTTAAGGCTGTCTGTAACCAATGAATCTGCTTGTGGTGTTTCCTGTATGGGCGACATGGGACAATTAGCTTGTAGTATAGCTCACGGAAGTATAGGTAGAAAAGCATTAACTATCTCCCTGAGAAAATTCCTTACTTTCTAGTAACTGAGTTTCTTTTCAACCAAGATGGAAGGCAATCACATAAAACTGCTTGACACTTTACTCCACATCAACAACAGCCGCTTATTTAAAACGTGTTTGAAGCAGGAAGTGGAGGACCGTGACTACGTGTTTTCAGCATTAGGAAGCCTGAGACAAGAAGATCACAAGTTCAAGACCAGTCTGGGCTATATAATTAGATACTGTCTTTAAAAACAGAAAAAGAAAAAAAGAGATACTTTGACTTTCAGCTTTGTGTATCACTATCCCAGTCATTATTAAAAGGATAAATTAAAATTCAAAAAGTGATCAATTTGATAATAAAGCCAAGATCAGGCCCTGCTTATCTGCAAAAATATATCCTGACAGAGCTACTGTTCACGGAAGACTACAATCTGATGATAACAGATAGCTCAAGCAAAAAACAGCTGTAACTTTTATTTAATTTATTTTTTTAATATGTGTAGTACCAAGAGATAGAATTCAGGGTCTTGTGCATATTAGGCAAGCGCTCCACCACTGAGCTACCCTTCCAGCAATTTATACAGTACTGAGAATGACAGTGTTCTCATGGTACTGTTTTGGAACACATTTACAAAGTACAAGGATAAGTCCAAATACTTCACTTATTTCTCTTTTGGTAGATGGCATGGCAATAGGGTCTCTATCTCAGGCTGGCTTTGGCAACCTATCTCCTGGTTGTTATTATAGCGTGCCACTATATATAATGTATACAGTGCTAGGGACTTAAACCAGGACTCTGTATTTGCTAGGAAAGCACTCTACCGACTACTTCTATCCCCAGCCTTTATCTGGCATTTGTGTGTACACATGTGCAGTGTGTGCAAATGCCCGACAGAAGACAACGTCAGCTCTGTCCTTGTCTTCGGTCTTGTTTGGGGCAGGATCACAACAGACTACCTGGCCTGTGAGTTTCCATTGGTTCTACTGTCTCTGCATCCTGTCTCTCTATAGGAATGCTAGGATTATAAGCAATCATATTATGCCTCTAGCTGTTTTAAAAATGTGGATTCCAGAGATTCAAATTCATGCCTAAGAACTATTTTACCTACTGAGCCATCCCAAGCCCTTAACAAACAAATAAAACAAATAAATAAAAATAAACATTTTTAAAAAATTATTTATGTACATGAGTGCTTTGCCTCCATGTATATAAGTGCACCCACACATGTGTTCAGTGCCAGCGGAGGTGAGAAGCATCATCAGATTTCCTGGAACTGAAGTAATAGCTAGTTGAGAGCCACCATGTGGGTGCTGGAAACCAAAAGTCAGCCGCTGCAAGAGCAATGAACGCTCTCTATCTCTGAACCATTTCTCTGGCCACCTGCTTAGCATTTTTAATGCATTTTCTTCAACTAGTTTACTGCCGGTGGAGAAGCTGATTTTTGGAGGCTGGGGATACTAGTTTGAGGATAGGGATTTAATCAACAGCATCACAAAACAACAAGAGAAGCTCAGACAAAGGGGTGCATGTTTGCAGCCCCAGAACTATGCAGAAGGCTAAAGTCAGACTGGGGTGCACAGTAAGGTTCTGCTCAAATGAAGAAAAAAAAGGCCATTTTGGCTCAAAAAAGATCACTCAGATACCAGAGTGATGGCTAGATTACATAGAATATGGGATTTCTTCTTCCTTAGAGAACTCTATGATAAAATAGTTAAGAGTCCCACCAGGGTTCAGGTCCTAGCACGATTTCTTATTATGATAATGGTGGGAAAGCTAAACAGTTTCTGTAAGTTTTAGTCCCTTTGTTTGTACAATGTTAATAACAGGGATTGATGTGGAGGTAAAAATATAATGCACACATTAAAACAACATTTACTAAAGTTTAGCTCTTATTATCTTGCCTGGTTTGACAGATGCTAATCACCTTCTATAGAAACACTCTGATTTGAATGCCAAAATTCCTAAGCAGGATACGAGTATTTCTGCATATCCACGATGCAAACTGAGTTATTAGCGGCCACAAATACAAACTGCAATTTCAACTTACACTGGCAGCCGATCTGATGAGTGGCATTGAGCAGGCGGACACAAGGAGCTGTTTTATTTAAGGGGATGTAGATTTTCCTCTCCACTGAGTTTCCCAGACACAATCCTGGCCAGAAGATAAAAAGTATTAGGGAAAAATGAAAGATATTTGGTATTAGCCTCTATCATCATTAGCTTGGCTCATGGTAAATCATTCCCTGTCATATTTTCTAATAAGGGGTTAATGATCACTGTTTTCACTTCTTGGTCACATTATTGGAACATAAACGTTGTATAAGAGTACCTAGCTATTAATAACTATTTAATAACTTAGGAAGTTATTAAACTCCATGATGACCAATTAACAATAAAGCTAAAAAATGATTTGTCAAAAGTCCTTGACTTGAGATGTGTGTCTGGTTGCATGGGTACAGACTTCTGCTTTTCTATCTTGTATGTATATTACCAATTAGCCAAAGACCTCTGGCCTGAGAATATAGCTTACCAAAACCAAACAAAGAAAAGCATTCAACAACAAAACCCAGCTAAGAATCTGAACAGGCCTAGGAGAAACCTTATGCCACACACCTGTTCAATCAAACATCAGATCATTTGTGTACACAGCTAGAGTATGTGGCGGCTACCGTTTCTTCCTTGAAGAAGGTAGAAAACAATGTGAATGGAGGGGATAATTTAGTCATGGTTATACACCGGAATGCTTGCATTTTAAGACTTAACTAGAAAGCCATAACCATATAAGGAAATATTTACACTTTGCTCAATTCTTAGTTGAACACACTATAAAGAATTACTGATGTGTTAGTGATTGTAATTCGTAATTGCGAAATTACTAAATGAATATTAAATAGATAAAATGAAAATATTCATATACATTAAACGTCTAAAAGTCCTTGACTTCCCTCTTAACAGTTTAAATCAGCCAAGCCCAGCTTACCCTCACTTTAGTAAGTAAAGGAAATAAGGAACACATATTTAGTATACAACCATCAACAAGAGGAAATGAGGGCACTCCCCCCTCCCAGGGTTGTAAAAGCTCCCACAAAACAAGACTTTTGGTCTCAAAAATACTAGCCCAGAGAAAGAAAGCAGGCTGAGCTTTTTACACCTGTCCCTTTTGGTTGTGGTGGGGTGGCTGGGGCTTTAAAGAAAACGAGACATGTGAATAAGGTATAAGAGAATCAGACAGGAACCCCGAGTAAGGGCTTGGAAACGCCGCGCCTCGGGAGGTAGGAAACGAAGGTCCTGTCAAAGGGGGGAACTTATGTCATGGGAACGAAAGACAAGACGGATTTACAGGGCGGAGGGGACAGAGGGGCAATGGGAACCAGAAGGGCAACGCCTGCGCTTGGCGAAGAGCCGATCCGGACGGTTCTCCTTACAGAGCAGAGCCCCGGGGTAGGGTGGCCTCACCTGCCAGTGTCATGGAAAAAGACAGAAGGAGAAGAAGACCCCGACTTCCTGGGTCAGGCCCAGAGCCGCCCCTAGTCGTAGCCATCTTGCCTCTCCGCAGGGCGGAAGCATCGGGTCCCTTCCAGTCTCGTATCGGCCTCTCTAGGCTTCCGCCGGCGCTGTCTCTGTAGCCCAGCGCTCCAAAGACCGGAAGTTACTCTTGCGGAGCTTCCGGGAGCCACGACCTCAGGTAGCTGACGTGGAGGCCTTGGGAAGGCAACCACAGCCGGGAGCGGCCGTAACGGCTAATCGGACCTGGGAACCGGAGGCTTGAAGGATGCTAACCAAATTCGAGACCAAGAGTGCGCGGGTCAAAGGTAGTGAAGAAGAAGAAAAGGAGAACAACGGGGGGTTAGATGTTAGGGGCGGTGCTGTCACTAAGGGAGTGAGGATGGGCGGACTCGCTGACCGAATTGGGCCCACTTGAACCCGGAGGAATACCCGAGGGTGGCGGGCTAGGTCTAGTGGAGTCTCTACAGTGTGCGCTTCTTAGTGAGTCCTGGGACTTTGATTTCCTCATAAAATGGTTCCTGCATTGAAGGAGATCCCTTAGGCCCGCTTCCTATTATTTCCATCCACCTCTTAGTTCTGTGCTCCGACTTTTATTCTTTCTGTTCTTATGGCCTTGTGACTTTTATGGTATTTTGATGACCATGTTATATGGAGTACCTCTGACGTTTGGTTCTCCACCTCTGTCACTGTAGCTTTTTTGGAGTCAGGCACTGGCTACTCCATTAGCCTGTCTGCCCATCTCGATGCCCAGTGCTTCCTTGGACTCTACTGCCTACTTGCCTACAGCCCCATCAAGTCCCGAGACTGGCAAGATTGTTCGATAAATACAAGATACTTTGTATTAGATTTGAATGTCAGACAATTTTTTGGTAATAAGTTTTGAAGGACAGAGGCCTGAGATCACAGTCTTTCAGAAATTTGAAATTAGAGAAGCAGAGAATTAAGTCTATGGAAATCTGGTTAGAGATATATCTGGAATAGTTCCTAAAATACATTATAGTGAAGTGGTTTGGAATTTGTTCTCTGGAGTCCAGTTGTCTTGCTTAGGAATTCTGAAACATCCACTAACAAACTATATGCCCCAGTCAGCAGACTTACTATCTCTAAAGTTCTATATTCTTATTTTTATTTATTTATTTATTAAAGATTTCTGCCTCCTCCCGGCCACTGCCTCCCATTTCCCTCCCCCGATCAAGTCCCCCTCCCTCGTCAGCCCAAAGAGCAATCAGGGTTCCCTGCCCTGTGGGAAGTCCAAGGACCACCCACCTCCATCTAGGTCTAGTAAGGTGAGCATCCAAACTGCCTAGGCTCCCACAAAGCAAGTACGTGCAGTAGGATCAAAAACCCATTGCCATTGTTTTTGAGTTCTCAGTCCTCATTGTCTGCTATGTTCAGCAAGTCCGGTTTTATCCCATGCTTTTTCAGACCCAGGCCAGGTGGCCTTGGTGAGTTCCCAATAGAACATCCCCATTGTCTCAGTGTGTGGGTGCACCCCTCGCGGTCCTGAGTTCCTTGCTCGTGCTCTCTCTCCTTCTGCTCCTGATTTGGACCTTGAGATTTCTGTCCGGTGCTCCAATATGGGTCTCTGTCTCTGTCTCCTTTCATCGCCTGATGAAGGTTAATATTCAGGAGGATGCCTATATGTTTTTCTTTGGGTTCACCTTCTTAATTTAGCTTCTCTAGGATCACGAATTATAGGCTCAATGTCCTTTATGGCTAGAAACCAAATATGAGTGAGTACATCCCATGTTCCTCTTTTTGGGTCTGGCTTACCTCACTCAGGATAGTGTTTTCTATTTCCGTCCATTTGTATGCAAAATTCAAGAAGTCCTTGTTTTTTACTGCTGAGTAGTACTCTAATATGTATATATTCCATACTTTCTTCATCCATTCTTCCATTGAAGGGCATCTAGGTTGTTTCCAGGTTCTGGCTATGGAAACAATGCTGCTATGAACATAGTTGAGCATATACTTTTGTTGTATGATAGGGCATCTCTTGGGTATATTCCCAAGAGTGGTATTGCTGGGTCCAGGTGTAGGTTGATCCCGAATTTCCTGAGAAACCGCCACACTGCTTTCCAAAGTGGTTGCACAAGATTGCATTCCCACCAGCAATGGATGAGTGTACCCCTTTCTCCACAACCTCTCCAGCAAAGGCTATCATTGGTGTTTGATTTTAGCGATTCTGACAGGTGTAAGATGGTATCTTAAAGTTGTCTTGATTTGCATTTCCCTGATCGCTAAGGAAGTTGAGCATGATCTTAAGTGTCTTTTGGCCATTTGAACTTCTTCTGTTAAGAATTCTATGTTCAGCTCAGTGCCCCATTTTATAGTTGGGTTGATTAGCCTTTTATGGTCTAGTTTCTTGAGTTCTTTTTATATTTTGGAGATCAGACCTTTGTCAGTTGCGGGGTTGGTGAAAATCTTCTCCCAGTCAGTGGGTTGCCTTTTTGTCTTAGTGACAGTGTCCTTTGCTTTACAGAAGCTTCTCAGTCTCAGGAGGTCCCATTTATTCAATAATGTCCTAAGTGTCTATGCTGCTAGGGTTATACGTAGGAAGTGGTCTCCTATGCCCATGTGTTGTAGAGTACTTCCCACTTTCTCTTCTATCAGGTTCAGTGTATTCGGACTGATATTGAGGTCTTTAATCCATTTGGACTTGAGTTTTGTGCATGGTGATAGATATATTCTTATTTTTAAAACTAAGGGTAATTAACATTCTTTTATAAAGAGAATTAAAATGAGAAAGTATATTGCATATGTTATGATAATGCCCGGCCAGACTCAGTAACTCAAAAACTGGAAGCTATTTAATGTGAGGATATACCTGAGCAGTTTCCACTTATCATGGGAAATTTGATCATGAAAGGTACCCTTAAAATTCCTACTACCATCATGGCTATGTAGAGCCTGTCTCAATGGCAATAAAAATAAAGACCCATCATCTCTGGTACATTCATGATGGCTTTAATCCTAGCACCCTGGAGCCAGATGCAGATCTCTCTGTGAGTTGGAGGCTAGTGTGGTCTACACAGTGAGCTCCAGGCCAGTCAAAGCAGCTCACAGCCACCTGTAACTCCAGCTCCAGATGATCCGATCCCCTCTTCTGGACTCTGTGTGCACCTGAACTCACATGTGCCCGAGCATATGTGAAAACAAACAAAGAAAACCAGTTTCTGGTACTTGAGTAGATGACGTGAGTCTTCATTTCCTCTTAGTTCTTTTCAGATGTCTTCTTGGTCAGTAGGAAGGGGTGGGGGAATGAGTACTTGAGAGTTTTGCAATCAGAGTTAAAAGCGCATACTGCTCATACAGAGTTTGGTTCCCATCATCCATGTCATATGCCTCACAACTACCTATACCTCCAGCTCCACGGGATCCAGGGTCCTCTGTCCCCTTCAGGCCCCTGTACTAATGTGCACATAATCCCCACACAGATACACTTCGTTAAAAATAAAAAAAAAAATGTAAGTGCTAAGTTAGACCCTGTGGTTCATGTCTGTAAATCCCAGCGCACGAGAGTCTGAGGCAGGAGAATTGCTGTGCATTGGAGGCTACTTGGTGAGACCTATCCAAAAGGGGGGGAAAAAGAAGCTAACAATATACCATAAAAATAAAAGAAACACCATGCAAAATTGGTGTCTTTGTAAACTTGCTGATTGAGCATATTCGTACAGTGTTCTTACAACTAAGCAATAGCTACCGGAGTTGGATGTGTTGGCTCTCACCTGTCATCCCAGCACATGGGAGGCTAAGGCAAGAGGTTTGTTGCAAGTTTGAGACCAGCCTAAACTACAAAGTGAGTCCCTGTTTTAAAAACACAAACATTGCTGGGTGTGGTGGCATAGAGCAGGCAGAGTTTGAGGCCAGCCTAGTCTCTAGAGTGAGTTCCAGGACAGCCAGGGCTACACAAAGAAACCTTAGCTCTGAAAAACTAAAACCCAAATGTTTACCAGAGTATTAAATGTACATGTTCTAAGCCAGTGAGATGGCTTAGTGGCCAGTGATCCCCATGACCTACATGGAAGGAGAGAGCTGATTCTCACACACATATACCATGGCATGTGTGTATGTGGACACAAAGACATATATACACTCTCAAATAAATGTAATGCAAACTTTTTAATGTATGCGTTCTATTTTGTAGCCATTCTATTTTCAAGTTTTTAGCCTAAAGCACTGTTAAGGCAATTGGTCTAGATTATATATAAACATATCTTCAGTAGATTTTTTTTTTTTTGGTTATTTTTTGAGACAGGATTTCTCTGTGTGTCCCTGGCTGTCCTGGAACTCATTATGTAGATCAGGCTCACCTCAAATTCACAGAGATTCACCTGCCTCTGGTTCCTAAGTGCTGGGATTAAAGGCGTGCCCACCACTTAGCTTCAGCAGATCCTTTTGATAGCCAGAAACTAGAGGTGAAACTTAAATGTTTTCTAAGAGTAAGGTGGTTTTTTCGTTTGTTTGTTTGTTTATTTATTGACAACGTCTCGCTATATAGCCCCTGCGGGCTTCAAACTCATGATGTTTCTGCTTCAGCCTTACAGGTGCCAGGATTACAGGTGTGTGACACCATGCTCAGTTTGGGAGTGTGTGTGTGTGTGTGTGTGTTAGTGACTAAACTGGGCACCAGGCAAGCCACCTCTTTCTCACTGAAGTAAATCTCCAGTTCCAAAATAGTTTAAAATGTGATAGACGAGTGAGATGACTCAGTGGTTAAAGTTCTTACCACCAAGCCTAATGATCTAAGTTCAGTCCGCAAGGCCCTATGGTAGAAGAAGGGAATTGACACCTGCAAGGTTTTGTTGTTGTTGTTTTGTTTTTTAAGGCAATGTCTCAATATGTAGCCTCATATATTACATGTATATGGATTGTCCTCAGACTTCCACACATGCACCATGGTACATGCGTGCCTACACGAGAACACACGTGCATACACACGGTAAATAAATAAATGTAATTAAAAATTTTAAGTTTGGTGCCTTTGTTCCTTACAGTTGTAAAAAAAAGAGAGAATGAATTTCCATTAAGTATAAAAAGATTTATGTCATATATTTAAATGAGAAAGGTTTGCAAAATAGCATTGTATAATTCCATGCCCATAAAATAGTAAGGCCTGTGTTTATATGTAGCTGCATTAAAAACCTGGACACACTCCAAACTGTTAACAGTTCTTTTCTTCTAGTTTGTCCTTTTATCATCCTGGTGGAGTAACAAGGGATAGATTGTTTCCCTTTCTTAAATCACTAAACAACTAAACAAAACTACAAAGGTTTCAGACATTGATCAGTAAAGAGTACAGGAAATTATTCCTTGAGGGAAGGGAAATAAACAGGGTGAGTCCCATGTTTGTTTAGATTAGTACTTAGAGACAGATTCCAGGCAGTAGTGAAGGAAGAGGGAAGAACCCTGTAGTCTAGCAGATGAATAAGAGCTCAGCATTTGGGGCAACAAAGATGACTAAATGTGCTTGGAAAATACCAGAAATGACAGAGCACTGGAGGTCTATATGAGTTCCCTTGGGCCTTTCTTAGAGTGCTGATAGGTACATGCATGTGAGAAAAAAAAAATACAAAATTAAGAAAAAGCCATCAAGAGGTAGTTGTGGAGCTGGGGAGATGACTCAGTGGTTAAGAACACTTGGCACCCTTGCAGAGGACCCAGGTTCAGTTCTCAGCATCTCAGTAATTATGGTGGCTCATAACCATTGGTAACTCCAGTTCCAGGGGATCTGACCTCCACAGCCACCAGGCATGCATGCGGTGCACATAGACACATACAGGCAAAATACTCAGAATGGGCAGTGGTGGCACACATCTTTAATCCCAGTAGGAGACAGACACAGGTGGATCTTTGTGAGTTTGAGGCCAGCCTGGTCTACAGAGAGAATTCCAGGACAGGCTCCAAAGCTACAGAGAAACCCTGTCTCAAAAAACAAAAGCAAACAAAAAAATTAAGAGATAATTCTAGAAGGTGTACATACCTATAATCTGAGCACTGGAAGACTGAGATGGAAAGATTGTGACTTTTTAGGCTAGCCTAGACATAAGAATGAGGTCTGTCTTTTTTAAAAAGAGAAAAAAATAGTAATAGAGGGCTCCAGAGATGGCTCAGTGGTTAAGAGCACTTGCTCTTCCAGAGAACACAAATTCAGTTCCCAGAACCCATGCCAGGCGGCTCACAATCACCTGTAACTCCAGTTCCAGAGGATCCAACACATCTGGCCTTCATAGGTTTTCATAGGTACCTGCACTTATTTGTGCATACCCACACACAGACACATACCTACACATAATTTAAAAGAATACAAAAACAAATATTTTAAGATTTATTTATTTGTTTTTATGTATATATGAGTGTTCTATCTGCATGTTCACCTTTACACCAAAAGACATCAGATCCCATTATATATGGTTGTGAGCCACTATGTGGTTGCTGGGAATTGAACTCAGGACCTCTGGAAGAGCAGCCAGTTCTCTTAACCTCTGAGACATCTCCCCAGCCCCACAGAAACAAATTTTTGTTTTGTTTTGTTTTTGTTTTTTCGAGACAGGATTTCTCTGTAGCTTTTGGAGCCTGTCCTGGAACTAGCTCTTGTAGAAAAGGTTCACCTTGAACTCACAGAGATCCGCCTGCCTCTGCCTCCTGAGTGCTGGGATTAAATGCGTGCGCCACCACTGTCTGGCAAAAACAAGTCTTAATAGTAATTTTTAAATAAAGAATGGAAAGAGAAAGCAGAACAGTTATCCCTGGAGCTCACACAAAGGTGGAAATAGTCTGTGTTCCTATAAGACAAACAGAAAGGGTTTTGTTTTGTTTTTGTGGCGCTGGAGAGATGGCTCAGCAGTTAAAGATTTCCTGACATTATTGAGCATCCTATAGAGACCCTCTGGTGGGTATTCCCTTAGCCATGATTTCAAATTAGACCTAGACTATAAAGGTAGCTATACACCCACAGTAACAAAACTTTAGGTCCTATCTGTCAGCTGATTTCAGCTAAGATACACCTCAGAACAAAGCCCAGCAATGCTTAAAAAAGAAATACCTAACAATAAGATTTATTGTATTTGGTATCCAATAAAAAGCTAGCTATCAGC
Organism: Microtus pennsylvanicus; assembly: GCF_037038515.1. Lineage (NCBI taxonomy): Eukaryota > Metazoa > Chordata > Mammalia > Rodentia > Cricetidae > Microtus > Microtus pennsylvanicus. The sequence continues at coordinate 91,874,772 of NC_134588.1, forward strand.
CAGGAGGTGGTGGCGCACGCCTTTAATCCCAGCACTCGAGGAGACAAAGGCAGGCGAATCTGTGAGTTCCAGGACAGTCTGCTCTACAAAGTAAGTTCCAGGACAGCCAGGGCCATACAAAGACACTTTAAAAATTAGGGAGAAAGCTATCAAGCATGTTGAAGGAATAGATAGCCTCTGGTTAATCTAGTTGTTCCTTTTTATCAGACTTGACAAGAGAAGACATTAGGGACCCTATCTCATTGTATAATTTTCTGCTTGTCCCCTTTCCCCAGGCCTAAGTTTCCATCCCAAAAGACCCTGGATCCTGACCAGTTTACACAATGGGGTCATCCAGTTATGGGACTATCGGATGTGCACTCTAATCGACAAGTTTGATGAACATGATGGTAAGTTAGTTTCTAGGGGGAAATTATAAGATTTAAGTATTGGGGCTAGAGAGGTGACTCAGAAGTGAAAAGTGAAAACTGTTCTTGCAGGACCTGAGTTTAATTCCCTGCCCACATCAATCCAAGGCTCACAAACCACCTGGAACTCCAGCTCCAGGGAACTGATACTCTCTTTTGGCCTCCACTAGCACTTGAACACATGTGCACATGCACATACACATAATAAAAATGAATATTTTCATATTCTTTGGTTGTGAGCCTAGCCTTTAACGGCTGAGCCATCTCTCCAGCCCCAAAATGAATACTTTTAAAGGCCAAGTATTTGTCATATATATTTGTCATTCTCAAATAAGAATCTTAGTTTGACAAGGATTCCCCTAAAACTAAAGAATGTGAAAGTGGAAAGAGGTAGAAACAAGCAAACAAAAGCTACAAATAAGAATTTTTTTCTCTGTGAAACAGTCCTGGCTGTCCTAGAACTCACTCTGTAGACCAGGCTGGCCTCAAACAGAGATCACCCTGCCTCTGCCTCCCGAGTGCTGGGATTAAAGGCATGTACCACCATTGCCTAGCCTATAGAAATAAGAATCTTAAACCTGGGTGGTGGCTCACATCTTTAATCCCAGCACTTGGAGGCAGAGATAGGCAGATCTCTAAGTTCGAGGCCAGCGTGGTCTACAAAGCAAAGTCCAGGACAGCTAAGACTATTACCCAGAGAAACCCTGCCTCAAAAAAAAAAAAAAAGGTGGGGGGGAGAGGAACTGGTGGGGTGGCTTAGAGGGTAAACGTGCTGCTAAGCCTGAGTTAGGTGAGTTCCATCCCTGTGGCCCATATGGTGGAAGAAGAGAATTGACTCTGCAGCTTGTTTTCTGACCTCTGCATGTGCACCACATGTAGACACAAATAAAGAGGATAACTTTCCTTAACATACATTGCCTGCCTTCTTCCCTAGGTCCAGTGCGAGGCATTGACTTCCATAAGCAGCAGCCGCTGTTCGTCTCTGGAGGAGATGACTATAAGATTAAGGTACAGGCCATCTGTCGTGGCTGGGAATAATGGATAAGAGAATGTGGTAAGGTTTGGGAACTAAGGAACTGAAAGACAGGAGAATTCATATATAGAGGACTTGGACTTCTAACATTATCCAAAGCACTTATCCAACAAACACTTACTGAATACTCATTGTATATTAGAAACTTTTCTTTTGTGTGGGAATTGAAAGATAAGTACAAAGTAACTTTTGTTCTCAAGGAGCCTTTATTCTAATACAAGAGATAAATGTACACTCAAATAATAGCATGTATAGTGTACTAGCTGGTTTTGTATGTCAATTTGACACAAACTAGAAGCATCAGAGAGGAATGAGCCTCAGCTGAGGAAATGCCTTGATAAGATCCAGCTATAAGGTATCTTATCCTTTAGTGATCATTGAGGGAGGGCCCATGGTGGGTGGTGCCATCCCTGGGCAGGTGGTCCTGGGTTCTATAAGAGGGTGGAGTGAGTGGGCCGGGGAGCAAGCCAGTAAGCAAGATTCCTTCCTGGCCTCTCTGCATCAGCTCTTGCCTCCCAGATTCTGTTTGAGTTTCTGTCCTGACTCTTTCAATGATGACTAGCAATGCTGAAGTGTAAGCCTAATGAACCCTTCCTCCCCAACTTGCTTTTTGGTCATGGTGTTTCATTGTAGCAATAGAAACCCTAACTAAGACAAATAGTTTGAATGATATAATAAATACTCAAAATAGAAAAAGAACAATCCAGGTACAGAAATGGACATGCATAGCTGGATGTGTTTGGGAATCTCTAGTTCCTTTTAGAGAGATAAAATCTAGAGACAGTGAAAGAGGGCAGAAGACCGAGAGATCTAGAAGGTAGATAAGATCATGCAAAAGTGCACGTTTGCAGTGCTCAGGAGTTCTCTTGTTATTACGCAAGCGTGGAGCCAATACTGGGGCTTAGATAGAGGAGTGGTAGAAGATTTACATTGATTTTATTTTTAAATTTCTCAAATGAAGCTGGGCAGTGGTCCCAGCACTTGGGAGGAAGAGGCAGGCGGATCTCTGTGATTTTGAGGCCAGCCTGCTCTACAAAGTGAGTTCCAGGACAGCCAAAACTACATCTAGAAACCCTGTCTCGAAAAACAAAACGGGGAAAAAAATTTTTTTTTCTCAAATAATAGTAAATAAAAGATTGGATAAATTGGGAAGGACTGAAGACATAGATACCAATGAGGAAACTATTTTATAAGTGCTTAGGGAAAGTGAACAGAACCTGAACTTAGGCAATACCATCTGAAATGGACAGAAGCAGATGGATATGAGAGCTTTAGGAGAAAACCACTGTGATGGACGTCAGAGGGACGATAAAGAAAAGTGAATGAGATACTATTGTGGTACATTCCCCCTCACTGCTGGGGACTGATCTTAGGACTTCATACGTGCTAGGCAAGTACTCTACTGCTCAGGTACATCCCCAGCCCTAACAGAAGGTCATTAACTCGGAAAGAAGAGTCTGCAGTAGGTACAGTTTTCTGGAGTTTTGGAGAATGAATAATTCTGTATTGGCTGTACTGTGCTTGAAGTACCTAGGACACTCACTGAAGATACTTGGAATTTGTCAGTAGTAAGGAGAGAGCTAAAGGATGCTGCACAGGGAATAGTTTGAATGATAGACAAATGATAATCTAAGACAGAGAGAGGTGACTTTCCCTTGAGCCCATTCCCATAAGTCTTTGAGAAGCCTATATTTATGCTCTTAGGTGTGCCTTACTTTCTTCTGAGTACCTCTCTTTCTCTTACCCCTTGTGCTTAAGTCTGCATTAAGATATCTGTATTAAACACCAACTATACTTGATGGGAAAAAGAAGAAAATTGAATAAGTAAGAGTAATTTTATAGTTTGGAGATAAACCAAGGAAAAGCTAAGGAAGAAGGAAGTTTAGGGAAAAATGAAGTTGTCAGAATAAGATCCAGATGAAGAAGAAACCTCTAGATTGCTGAGTAAGGAGTTTATTAGTAATAGTAACACCTTAACGTTAGGTGAGAGTCAACAGAATATAGACAGATCTAAAGGTAAAATATAGTTCAGCAACTTTGGATCTCCAAAACTAGATTTCAGAGGCCGGGTGGTGGTGGCGCACTCCTTTAATCCCAGCACTCGGGAGGCAGAGGCAGGCGGATCTCTGGGAGTTCGAGTCCAGCCTGATCTACAAGAGCTAGTTCTGGGACCAGCACCAAAGTTACAGAGAAACCCTGTCTCGAAAAAACAAAAACAAACAAACAAAAAAAACAAAAACTAGATTTCAGGGCTGGGGATGTGGCTCATTTAAGTGGAATGCTTACCTAATGTTTTTGAAGTTTAGCACCATAAAAAACTGGGTCTCAGCACTCAGGAATTGGAGGCAGGATTAGCAATTCAAGGTCATTGTTGGCCACATAGTAAGTGCAAGTGTAGGAGTTTCTATGTGTATGAAACCCGTTTCAAACAAGCAAGCAAACGAAAGGAACCCAGTGAGACTTTAAGTCCAAGGTGATTATGTCCTACTCCGTGGTTGAATTTCTGTCTTTTCAGGTTTGGAATTATAAACTTCGGCGCTGCCTCTTCACATTGCTTGGGCACTTGGATTATATCCGTACCACATTTTTTCATCATGTAAGTGGCTATTGACCTTCATTATGCAGTGTTCTGTGGTAATTTCTCCACAGTAATCTCTATGCCTGGCACTAGAGCTCCAGCTGTAAATAAGAAGCTGGGCACTGTGATTGCATAGCTTAAGGCTAGCCTAAACTACATAGTGAACCCTGTCTGAAAAACAAGGGCTGGGTATAACTTAGTGATGCTAGGACACTTGTCAAGCATGCACAAGGGTCTGGCCTGACAGAACGAGATTGTCCTAGCCCTGTCTGAAATGTCTTTCAGGAGTATCCTTGGATTCTGAGTGCCTCAGATGACCAAACCATTCGCGTGTGGAACTGGCAATCTAGAACCTGTGTCTGGTAAACCAAGAGGCAGTAGCCTCAAAAAAGGGTCTAATTCTTTCTAAATACTTACAGTCAGCTTCTTCTCAGGTCAGCCATCTTCCTTCCCAGGCAGGCTGTATCTGCTGATTAATTACTGATCATATTTGTAGGATTCTTTTAAATATAATAATATTAGCCTAGATTTTGTGATTTCTTAACAAGAAGAATAGGTCATAAAACTAGACCTTTGGAGTAGAACGTTTAGATCCGTTTTCAGTTCTATGTCCATAAAACTGGAGTTGTAATATAGACAATGAGTCTCACTTAGTGTTTGGGCTGGTTCTCTAGTAGAATTGCCATAACAATTTCCAACTTCAGCTGCTAAAGGTATTCTACTAAAATCTGTCAAGTGTATTTCCTATATGAATTACTAATATTGCATTTATTTTCATATTTTTGTAAGTCTTTAATCTGAGAGTAATCTCGATTCCATGAAATTAGTAATATTTAAATATTAAACAATTAGTGTTAGAAAGAGAATTATTGGAGAAAGCAAAAAGGTGCCATGCAAGCCTGATGACCCGAGTTTGATCCATGTAAAGGGGAGGAGAGAACTGACTCCATGCGGCAGACTCCACGTGGCACCCACTGTTGCCACTGCACTAAGAAGAAGATAACTTTTTTTTTTTTTGGTCTGTTTGAGACAGGGTTTCTCTGTGTAGTCCTGCCTGGCTGTCCTAGAACTTGCTCTGTAGATCAGGCTGGTCTCAAACCCACAGAGATCTGCTTGCCTCTGCCTTCTGGCTGGGGTCAAAGGCATGGGCCATCACTGCCTGGCCAAAAACTATGTATTTTTAAAAAGGAGCTATTAGCTGGACATGCCTTTAATCCCAGCATTCAGGATCAAAAGAACCACAGAACAAAACCACAGAAAAGGAACCATTGTTAGCACAGGTGTCATTGCTTATTACTAGTTTAGAATTGTTAGGATGGCTTACATTGCTTCCACAAAAATATGAGAAAAGCATCCTCTGACTGTAAAGAAAGCATTTAGCTTAGGAGCCTGTTGATTTCTACCTTTAATTGAATGTTTTTTCCTTGCAGTGTGTTAACGGGACACAACCATTATGTAATGTGTGCCCAGTTCCACCCCTCTGAAGACCTGGTGGTGTCCGCTAGCCTGGACCAGACTGTCCGCGTTTGGGATATTTCTGGTGAGCTGCCCAAGTTCAGGGGACAATCTAGTCACGTCTGACACAAAACTGCAATTGCTTAAAATAGCAAGGGTATTTGGCTTTGAACAACGAAATTCAGAATTTCCGTTTCTGTATAATATCTTTGTTTTTGAAGGTATTGAATCTGCTTTGATGTTCATGTTAGCAGTATTTTCTATGAAAGCGACTTACTCTAGGAAGCTAATTTGATTTCTTTAGTTACCTCAGATTTTCATTAAAATATGTACATCTGGGCTGGAGAGATGACTCAGCAGTTAAGAGCACTGGCTGTTCTTCCAGAGGTCCCAGGTTCAATTCCCTGCACATACATGGCAGCTCACAACTGTCTGTAACTCCAGTTGCAGGCTGGTATCTGATACCTTCACACCAATGCACATAAAATAAAATTAAATAAGTTATTTTTTTAAAAAAGTACATCTGATTTATTTAAGAACCAAGCTTTCCACTCAAGTAAAATACATATTTTACTTGAAACATGAAAATATGTAAGTAAATGGGATTTGTGAATCCTGATGCCTTATTTATAAATAGAAAATTCTCCTTATTAGATTTCTTCTATAATAAGGAACATAGAGTGGGAAGGAGTTGGTGACTTTTGTATTCAGAATACAAAATATTAAAGCTTTTAATAAGCTTTCTGAGGGCTGGAGAAATGGCTCAGTGGTTAAGAGCACTGCCTGCTCATCTAAAGGCCCTGAGTTCAATTCCCACCAACCACATGGTGGCTTACAACCATCTGTAATGAGATCTGGTGCCTTCTTCTGGCCTGCAGACATGCATGTAGGCAGAATACTGTATACACAATATATAAATAAATCTTAAAAAAAAATAAGCTTTCTGAGCCCTTTGAATAATTAGGCCAAGTCCTCCTGTCATAATTTATGTGTAATGATTTTTGAGAGAAAGATTGAAATTTTATTGTCACGGAGATCTAAAATGTTGCCACACAGAGAATACTGAGAGAGAATGCTGTCTGTGACGTGCATGGAGGGACTTCATACTGGAATAGGGAACTGAGACTCTAAATACTGTGCTTCTCTGCCCAGTTAAATTTCAAAAACAAAAAACCTCACTCACTGAATTATCTTTATTTGCCACTTCAGAAATTCTGAGATTGGGTTCTTAGGAAAGTCATGTAAGACTGCAAAACAGCATTTCTTCCCTAAATAGGAAGCCCTTGTGGGCCCTTACCTGCTTTTCTGTGGAAGTGAAGGAGTTAGCTTTCCCTTTCTATAAAGTGCTAAAGTGATAACTACCCAGCTCCCTCTGACAGTGCTAGGCTAGGGGTTGCTGCTTTTATAAACCATCAGTGAATGGCAAGTGCAAACTTTGGATTCCTGAATACAATGATTAGAATGTTATAGTTTAACATTTATTTATTGTAGAAATAAACCAAGGAAATTTGGGCACGGTCTTGCATGCTATAATCCCAACACTTAGGAGGTAGAAGCAGGAGAATCAGAAATTCAAAGTCATTCTTGACTACATGATGAGTTTAAGGCCAGCCAGGGCTATATGAGACCCTGTTTCAAAGAACCAAACCAAAGGAAAAACAAAACAAAAAACAAAATCCAAACAAGTCAAGGAGAAAAGAGGGCAGTCGAAGAGTAGGGTCACTGTATCATGCTGTCTCTGCAGTTTTCCAAAGCTTAGAATTGCAAGACAGTGGTGTAAACAAGATGGTTTGGGAGATAGGACCATTGTGTTCATCCTCTAGGGCTTTGCCATTGCAGTTTTCTGTCAGACCGACTAGGCTATTTGAAGTACACCCAGATGTGACCAGCCATGCCCACAGGAGGAGCTTGGTACAGGCTTTGTGAGCCTGTGCCCTCTCCTCCCTGCCAGTACTGGGGAGCTTAGCATTCACTCTGCAGTAACCTGGCTGTGGCTTTCCATATGGTTGCTCCATGCTCACATTCAAGACACACTCTCTGCTCGGGATATACGCACTAATGAGGTCGGCTCCCAGCCTGTGCTGTCCCCGCTGATCAGGGAAAGCTGTGTAGAATAGTCTTGAGTTCTGTGAGAAAGGTGCTGGAGGACGTATCCTGAGTGATTTTTCTCAGTTCTCCCAGGAATTGTGTACAGCTAATCCTATCCTAGAACACAGTTGTTTTTAGATACTAGGGGTTCATCCCCAGAACATTGAGTTGAGAAAGGCCCCTATACCGCTCCACTTTAAAAGTACTGCTTGTGCCATCTGCTGCTAGCACAGCATGTTCCCTGTGGTCTAGCTAAAGTGACTTGGGAAATGCATTTTTAAAAATCCAATAATTAAAATAAGAAGCAATTTGGGGAAGTAAAGTGGCTAGGTTCTCATTTGTGACCATGAAATGCCCAGGGCAAGAAGTACTTTCTTCACCTTTTGCAGGCAGAAAGCATGTTTACATCAAAGTTAAGGGCCTTAGATTAGAGGAGTGAGGGAGAGTATGACCTCGGTGGGGTTTGTGTTGCTCTTGAATGTGTGGGTTACATGGATTGCTGTGTGGTATTACAGCTGCTGTAATTTGTAGATGGTATAGTGAGACTGTTGTACTAACTTGCTGTACTAATGTGAATGCATCTACTATTTCTCTGCTGACTCTGCTGACTTAAAGTAATCCTTTAACTGGAGTGGAAGGCAATGTTTTGGTATTTGAGTAAGCAGAAGAGCATTTGGGTTAGACTTTTTACACTTATATTTTCCTGTCCTCAAAATTAGCATACTCTTCAGAATTCCATTTTGCTCTAGTTCCGGTTAGTCTGAAACAGTAAGAGAAACCAATTTTCTGGTCTCTTAGGGACTGACAATAACATTTTCAAGGCAGGAAAGGACCTACTGAATAAGGGAATGAATGTACCCAAATTTAGGGGATTGTGACATTTCTCATTATTTTGACTCTCTTGAAAAGAAGACTCTAAATTAATGGATAACACCAAGAGAATATAGAATGCTTTAAAGGCAAAGCGGTCCCTTAACACCTTTCCCATGTGAATTTAGCCCCCAGAACTTACTAGAATCTGAATATTCTATGAGCCTGGAAAACAATCATTTGTTTTTAGGGGAACAGTTTAAAAACTAGCTGTGGAAGATGGGTTTCAGCTTGTGCTTCCAAGTAAACTGTCAGTTAAATTAATTTAATATGCTTACACCTTTGCATGTCAACCCCATATAATTCAGGCTCACTCTTTGAAATATCTACTAGAATATATTAATATGCTGCCAAATCCTTTGCTCATCCCTCTCTCTTTACTGCTTTCTCTGGTCCCCACTGGGAGGCATATAATAACTGGTCCATTCTGAGAGTGTTCTCCTCTCCCTCTGGATTTGGGTAGCTGCTGTAGAAATTTTCCATCTGTCGCTCAGTCCTAGTGAGTGGCTTGTCAAAGGCTCAAATATTTCTTCTCTAAGTATCTTTTCACTGCCTGTCACTATTCATCTGTTTCGCCCTTCCCCTTTTCTTGGATCATTGCAGGCAAGTGCAACAAAGACTTTAATTCTGTCGTGCAGCTTTCATTTTAATGTGTTTGTTGAAGGTTATTGGAGGTGAAATTCCTCACAGCTGTCTGTTTTTGTATCTGTCTTGAACCTATTTCATACATTAGCCTCATTAGAAAAAGTTGACAGACCCTATTAAAGGGACAAATGAAGTCAAAGGCATACTTGTGACCATGTATTAATGAAGCTTGAGGGGGCTGGAGAGATGGCTCAGTGGTTAAGAGCACTGACTGTTCTTCCAGAGGTCGTGAGTTCAATTCCCAGCAACCACATGGTGGCTCACAACCATCTGTAATGAGATCTGGCGCCCTCTTCTGGCATGTGGGCATGCATGGAGGCAGAATGTTGTATACATAATAAATAAATAAATCTTTTAAAAAAAAATGAAGCTTGAGGGGAGCTGGAGAGATGGCTCAGTGGTTAAGAGCACTGACTGCTCCTCCAGTGGACCCGGGTTCAATTCCCAGCACCCACATGGCAGCTCACAGCTGTCTGTAGCTCCAGTTCAAGAGAATCTGACATCGCTATACCAATATGCATGAAATAAAGTTAAATAAAATTAAGAAAAAAATGAAGCTTGAGGAGAGTGCTTTTTTTCATAACTTTTATGTCTCTATACCTACAAAGAATCTCTTGAATTAGGCATAAGCTAAGTTATTAAATTAAAACTGTTCTCTGATGCTGATGTTAGGTACTATTCTAATAGAAGAAATACAGTATAGTTTAAAACAATGGCCATAAGTTCATTGAGCTTAACTTTTTTTTCTTTCTCTACAGATACCACATTGTAGTCTGAAGCTTCTTAGGTTTTATTTTCAATTATATGTTTTATTTAGTCCCTGTTTTAAAATACTGTCTGTTTAAAAAAATTTAACAAATACTAAGTAACTTTTTCTTAACCATTTTTTCTCCCAAATATTTTTAAAGGATTTTCATCCCTATTTCATTTTGTTATGTACAATTTGGTATGGTATACATGATTATTATTACCTATCTCTAAGGGTTGTTATCAGAATTAAATCTGATACTGGTACTTTGTATTATAATTTTGCTGCTTTTTAAAAAAATATATTTATTTATTTATTTATTTATTTATTTATTTATTATGTATACAATATTCTGTCTGTGTGTATGCCTGAAGGCCAGAAGAGGGCATCAGACCTCATTACAGATGGTTGTGAGCCATCATGTGGTTGCTGGGAATTGAACTCAGGACATTTGGAAGAGCAGGCAATACTCTTAACCACTGAGCCATCTCTCCAGCCCTGCTTTTTTTTTTTTAATTGGTTTTTCGAGACAGTGTTTCTCTGTGTAGTTTTGGAACCTGTCCTGGAACTAGCTTTTGTAGACAAGTTGGTTTCAGACTCACAGAGATCCACCTGCCTCTGCCTCCCGAGTGCTGGGATTAAAGGTGTGCACCACCACCGCCCGGCCTTGCTTCTGGTTTTAACACAAGTAGTCAGCTTTCCACCAGCCTTCCCTGCTTTTTGAAATAGGACTTTGCTCTATAGCCCAGGCTAGCCTTGAAACTCAACTACATAGCCCAGGTTCAACCTGTGGCAGTCCTACTGCCTCTAACTTCTGATTGCTAAAATTGCATGTATAAGCCAACACAACTTACTTCAAGTAGTTCTCTTTTAAAGATTTTTAGATGAATTGCAAACATGATCGTCCACAAAAAAGACACTTCTCGTCCTGGTGTCTTTTGCCTATCATTTAAAAATTATCAATCAGGCGGTGGCAGCTCATGCCTTTAATCCCAGCACTTGGGAGGCAGAGGCAGGTAGATCTCTGTGAGTCTGAGGTCAGTCTGGTCTACAGAGTGAGGTCCAAGAGAGCCAGGACCACACAATGAAACCATGTCTCGAAAAACAAAAAACAATAATAAAAAAAATTATCAGTGGGGCTGGAGAGATGGCTCAGCAGTCAAGAGCATTGCCTGCTCTTCCAAAGGTCCTGAGTTCAATTCCCAGCAACCACATGGTGGCTCACAACCATCTGTAATGAGATCTGGCACCCTCTTCTGGCCTTCAGGCATACATGCAGACAGAATATTATATACATAATAAATATTTTTAAAAAATTATCAGCTAACAATTCCCCCCAGTGAAACTAGCATCTGTTGGCTTTAATGGAAAAATACATGTGTTCATATCTATAAGCAGCTTTTTATGCAAGAATTATTTGGTGTCTTGTCCAAGAGGCAGGTAGGTGTGAGTACACTTTTTGCTAGTATCTTATTGCTGTATCTTCTCTAGTGTGTATAATAGTTCTTCCAGACTAGTACCTTATTGCTGTATCTTCTCATAGTGTGTATAATAGTTCTTCCAGACTAGTACCTTATTGCTGTGTCTTCTCTAGTGTGTATAATCGTTCTTCCAGACTAGTACCTTATTGCTGTATCTTCTCATAGTGTGTATAATAGTTCTTCCAGACTAGTACCTTATTGCTGTATCTTCTCATAGTGTTTATAATAGTTCTTCCAGACTAGCACCTTATTGCTGTGTCTTCTCATAGTGTGTATAATAGTTCTTCCAGACTAGTACCTTATTGCTGTGTCTTCTCATAGTGTGTATAATAGTTCTTCCAGACTAGTACCTTATTGCTGTATCTTCTCATAGTGTTTATAATAGTTCTTCCAGACTAGATAACTGTTTTGTTTAATATGTGTAGTTCTGCAGTGCATTTGGGATGCCTCTGCACATTGCTTCCAGTTTGGGAAACGCTAAAACACTAAAGCACAAACTCCCCGGGGCATTTCTTCAGATTGTTTCTATCGTGAGGATTGGAGATATGGCTCAGAGTTTAAGAGCACTGACCACTCTTCCATAGAACCTGGGGGTTCAGTTCCCAGCACCTACTTAGCAGCTTACAAATATCTGTAACTTTAATTCCAGAGGATAATTCCAGAGGATATTCTGGCCTCTGCAGGCACTGGTCATGAATGTGGTCACACAGATGTACATGCAGGCAAACCCCCATACTCATCAAATAATAAAATACATTTTTTGAAAAAAATTTAAAAAGTAAAAAAGTAAAATTTTAAGATGGGAAAAGGTTGCTATAGGTTTTATGACCCTGAAAGAAGACATTGAGTGATTGCCATTTGAGGCCACATTTAGAGAAGATTGAAGAATGAAAAGTGCTATTAATCTGAAATAGACTGCTCTTTGAGATGAGATTTAATGAACTGAGTTGTGTTGGAAGTTTGGGCCGGCTCCTAGCAGGGTTCGTGTAAGTGTTAAGGAAGGAGCTAGTGCACACATAGAGGTATTTGTGAGCTCCTTTCCTCCTTTTCTCTAGGTTTACCTGCCCGGTTCATTTTAATCTTATTCTTTTGATACCCATATGAAGTTCTGCTACTTTGCTCTTATGACATTATATTTGCATCTTTCATTCCACCTTAACCCTCCAAAGGTCTGAGGAAAAAAAATTTGTCTCCTGGTGCTGTGGAGTCGGATGTGAGAGGAATAACCGGGGTTGACCTGTTTGGAACTACAGATGCAGTGGTGAAGCACGTACTTGAGGTATTTATCTCTGTTGCCAGTGGTGAGTGCATGCTACCCACTAGAGGAAAGTCTCAGTACGCTGTTCATTTTATTTCATCTCTGTATGGGTGTGTGATGTGTGTGGGTGTGTGCCTCAACACGTGTGTGGAGTCCAGAGGACAAGTTTATAGAGTTGGTTCTCTCCGTCTTTTTATGAGTCCCAGGATTTGAACTGTGACTTAGGGAGTGAGCATTTTATCCACTGAGCCATCTTGCTGGCCAACGATTTTTCATTCTTTCAGCAAATATGTAAGTATTGGGCACCATTTGAGGTTTGGAGAATAGAACTGTAAGTAAGCCAACAGCGAAAGGAAGAGATATGCCATCTTATAAACCCAGTGGGAAAAGAGGAAGAAAACGTGCTTCATCCCTGTCACAAAGCAGAACCCGGAAGAAAGGCTCCTAAAGAAAGTCAGTGAGAACCGGGCGGTGGTGGAGCTGGGCGGTGGTGGCACATGCCTTTAATCCCAGCACTGGAGAGGCAGAGAGAGGCAGATCTCTGTGAGTTCGAGACCAGCCTGGTCTACAAGAGCTGGTTCCAGGGCAGGTTTCAAAGCTACAGAGAAACCCTGTCTTGAAAAACCAGAAAAGAGAAAGTCAGTGAGAAGGACCAAGAGCCAATTTCATATGAGAAACTTTGTTAATGATGAGAAATGGAAAAGAAACTAGGTTTTCTGGTGGTGGTGGTGCACACCTTTAATCCCAACACTTGGGAGACAGAGGCAGGTCTGTGAGTTTGAAGCCAGCCTGGTCCACAGGAGCTAGTTCCAGGACAGCGAGGACGGTAGCACAGAGAAACCCTGTCTCAAAAAAACGAAAAAAGAGTCTAAACCATATAACTACTCACTGAAATGCATACTATTTGAATCAAAGCTGCCTTACCCATAATTCTGTCAAAGAATGTAGTACAATAGAATAGGGACTATCTTGAATCATCATTCTTAAACTTTCATAGGAATTCTCAAGAGTTTATTTATGTATTATATCTGTCAATATTAGCCATATTTTAAATGAAGCAGGTTTTTTATTTATTTTTATGTATAAGAGTGATTTACTTTTGGAGGAACAAGGAGGAGTGGAGGGAATGGTAACTGGTTGGGATGTATTGTATGAGAGAAGAATCTATTTTCAATTAGAAAAAATTTCTAAGTGTTTTACTTGCAAGTATATCTATACCATATGAATATCTGATGCCTTCAGAGGCCGTCAGAGAGCACTAGATCTCTTAGGACTGGAGTTACAGGCAATTATGAACAGTCATATATGGTTGCTGGGAACCAAACCTGGGTGGGTCCTTTTCAAGAAAAGTCAGTACTCTTAACCAGTGAACCATCTCTTCAGCCCCTTGTTTTTTGTTTTTATTTTTTAGTTTGTGCTAGGAATTAAACCTGGTACCTTGCACTTAGTAAACAGATGCTCTACTATTGAATTGAATTACATCCCCAGCCTAAGACTGAGGGCCTTTAAAAAGATGGGCTCTGTTAGCATATATCTCATTAACTGTCATAGCAATGATGTCATCACCTATCATGTATCCTATGGAAAATATGGATAATAACAATAAAGTCTTAGGATTAGGAAAGTAGCTTTGAGTTTACAGATTTCCAAATGGCTCTTGGAACTCCTCCAAAGGATTCCAGATCATGCTCTGAGAACTTCTGCATTAACTTATAAAGTAGGTCTTTATACTTAAGAAGTTACAGTTACTTGGAGCAATAAAACATACATAAACAAGTAAAAAGGAAGGCAAAACATACTAAATACAAATAAAACTAGCTCAGTGGTGTGGTGCATGCCTTTAATCCCAGCACTCAGGAGGCAGAGGCAGGCGGATCTCTGTGAGTTTGAGGCCAGCTTGATCTACAAGAGCTAATTCCAGGACAGGCTACAAGCCTACAGAGAAATCCTGTCTTAAGAAAACAAAACAAGGGGCTGACAAGATGGCTCAGTGGTTAAGAGCACTGACTACTCTTGCAGAAGTCCTGAGTTCAATTCCCAGCAACCACATGGTGGCTCACAGACATCTGTAATGAGATCTGGTGCCCCCTTCTGGTGTGCAGGTGTACATGGAAGGAATGTTGTATACATAATAACTAAATAAATCTTTAGAATAAATAAATATAAATATATATATATATCAAGCTAAATTTCCTGGTGGAAATCTTTGGAAGGCCCCGTGAGAATTTGAAGTAAGTAGACATATTGACATGGCTATTCTAATGTTCAAAGCTTTACAGTATGCCAAGTATAATACTACATACCTGTACTCCAGAAGACTGAAGGAGAAAGGTCTATACAACAAGACCCTGTCTTTAAAAACCATATCAAATGAAAATAAAACAACAACAAATGGACTTTAAAGTGGCACAGTCCCTTGAGTCTTTTTACTTGAAGAGTGTTTCAGAGGGCTGGGGAAATAGCTCAGTGGTAGAGGACTGTCTTAGCATATCCAAGGCCCTGAGTTAGAGTGCCCGTATTGCAGAAAAAGAAACACCAGCGTGATTGCTTTGAATTATGTCTTTAAAGCTGTTTTGGAAGACTCACCTTGTCTTTTTAACAGGGCCATGATCGTGGAGTAAACTGGGCCGCCTTCCACCCCACCATGCCCCTTATTGTATCTGGGGCAGACGACCGACAAGTAAAGATCTGGCGCATGAATGGTGAGTAAGGCTGTGGTAGTGTTGCCATATCTGAGGAAGGGACTGCTGGCCAGTGAGGGAAAGTAGCCAGGTCTTCTGGACTTGGATCTGTTTCCCTTCCTTGGGTGATTATTTCTTGCTAGTTCTAAGTGATTAGTCATTATTTCTTCCTTTTTTCCTCATGACTTATAATCTTTTTTTTTTAATATTTATTTATTTATTTATTTATTTATTTATTTATTTATTTATTTATTTATTTATTATGTATACAATATTCTGTCTGTGTGTATGCCTGCAGGCCAGAAGAGGGCACCAGACCCCATTACAGATGGTTGTGAGGCACCATGTGGTTGCTGGGAATTGAACTCAGGACCTTTGGAAGAGCAGGCAATGCTCTTAACCTCTGAGCCATCTCTCCAGCCCCATGACTTATAATCTTATTAAGAGACATGAGCATAGTTAGAGTAAAAATTCATGCAGTCATTTAACAAATAGTAACTGTTTTGTTTCAGATTGTGTTCAGGACTCTATATTATTTGAGTAGAAAATTCCATGCTATAAAGTTTATATTGTTCTAAAATGTCAGCTAGTAATACATACAAAGAGAATAAGATAGAATAAAAGCTTATAGAATTTTTTTAATATAGGTATTGTAGTCAATAGGGGCTCAGAATAAAAGATCAGAGATGTACAGAAAAACTAGGAAGTTTAGAGCTGAGATAGCATGTGATAGTAGCTCCAGCTACTCAAGAGGCTGAGTCAGTATTGTTCCTAGGAGTTCAAAGCCAGCTTGTACAACACAGCAAAACTGTATCTCCTTAGAAAAGAGGGTGTTGAGGATAGAATAAAAACAAAACCACACAGACAAACAATACATAAAGAGGAAAAGACTTACATAAAATCATTGCCCCATTTGGGGAAAAATTATTTTAGTATTTTTGCAATAATACGTAACACTTGATTAAGAGTATCATAGCTAGATATGGTGGTATATTCTTGCAGTCTCAGCATGTATGATGTTGATGACAAGTATAAGACCAGCCTGAGCCACATAGCAAAACCTCATCTCTTCAAAACATTGGGGCTATAAAGATAGTTCAGTGGACCTTTAGAGGACCTGATTTTGGTTCCTGACATAGCACCTATGTCAGACTTCTCACAACCACCTATTACTCCAGCTCCGGGGGATCCAGTGCCTTGTCCTGGCCTCCACAGGCACTGTACTTAGGTGCATAAACTCACACACAGATACACACACATAATTAAAAATACAAATAAAATCTTTTTTTTTTTTAAGGATGTTGGATTTATAGATGCTAGACTTATAAAGAATTGTGGTAATAATTCCTTTTGTTCTTCAGAGTCAAAGGCATGGGAGGTTGACACCTGCCGGGGCCATTACAACAATGTGTCTTGTGCTGTTTTCCACCCTCGCCAAGAGTTGATCCTCAGCAATTCTGAGGACAAGAGTATCCGAGTCTGGGATATGTCTAAGCGGTAAGGAAATTATTAATGTTATGTGACTTTCTTATTCTCTGTCTTTGAAAATTAGATTAGAAACCAACCATGGTAGCACATACCTGTAATGTCAGCACTTGGGTGTTGGCAGGGGGTGGTCATCTGTTGTGTGGTGAGTTGGACCCAACCAAGGTTACCTGAAACCCTGTCTCAGAAATTTAAAAAAACAACAACAACAAACGATGAGATGGCTCAGCAGATAAAATCACTTTGCATACAAGTTTGATGACCTGCTTTAATCCCTGAGCCTACAGTAGAAGAAGAGAACCAGCTCCCAAAAGCAAGTTGTCCTCTGACTTTCATGTGGTAGGTCGTGTGCACAGGCGCACACCTAATACGTTAATACTTTTTTTAAAGGAAAGGGAAAAGTTAAAATTTTCTTTCTCTTTAGCATGAAGAAAAATCAAGCCCTACATTATGAAAATCTGAAGGGTATAGTTCTTTGTGGTAAAATTGTTTGCCTATCGTGCATGAGAGCCTCAATTTAATGTCCACTGCTGTTAAAATAAATAAGCAAGCAAACCTTAGAGACTGAAATATCAACACATATTTATTAGATAGAAATCTCCGTGTATTCTTCTTTCTCCTCTAAACTTAAATGTGATTTTTTTATTTCCTTCTTGGATGTTTAGCTAAGGCAGTGAGAACTGGGAAATGAACATGCAGTAGAAGTGATAAGGGAGAAGCTGGAGTTGCAGTAAAGGGATCAGTTTGTCCTTGAAGACTGTATCCCGACACACAACTTCATCTATACTGTTTGTGTGCCTAATCCACTTTCAAAATCAGCTTATATGCTTTCTGTCAGTTCTCTTGTGTGTGTTGTGCTGAAGTTTCAGAATTAACAGTTTTCTTTGTATACCTTTTCATTTCCTAGGACGGGGGTTCAGACCTTCCGCAGGGATCATGATCGTTTCTGGGTCCTAGCTGCCCACCCCAACCTTAACCTATTTGCAGCAGGTGAGAGCCATTTCTTATCCCACCCCTCTGATTTAGTTAAACGTTTGTAAGATTTGAAAGTGGGTTTTCATTAGTTTTGTCTCCAGTATGTGGTAATAAGATAACAAAAAGAAGCAGAATTCTCAGAGCCACCTAATTGAAGCACTTCTCATTTTTACCTCTCTTTTGGGGAAAGTGTTTCTTTAGTGTTCTTCTCACCCCAGTTCTGTTTAACCTTAAGCTCATTCTCTTGAATGTGCTCCTAGGAGCTCCTAGGAGACTAATATTGAACACTTAGAGTTCTCACACTGAGAAAATAGAAGTCAAGTCTGTTTCATTCATTTGTCAAATACATAATAAATATTAGACTCTGAGTGCTGATATCAAAGCAGTGCATGAAAGTCCCTGTCTTGATGGAACTTTAAGGGAAATAGACTGTAAACAGTAAGTATATAAAATGATGTGTGTTTGAAAACGCTTTGAACAAAAATGAAGCAAAAAGAAAGATGATGACAGTGTGTGTCCTATTGGCTTATATTGAGTGTTCAGGGAAATGAAAATGAATGATAAAGGAAGACTGTTATAGGCAAAGAACATGAACTGCATGAAAAAGAGAAGTTCTTAGCATGATAGGGGAATATTAGAAATGCCAGTGGGAACATAGTATATGGTATTAGATAGTAAAACCACATCAGATTTTGCTTGGTTTTATAAGCTGTGGCTTTTTTTTTCTTTTTTTTTCGAGACAGGGTTTCTGTGTGGTTTTGGAGCCTGTCCTGGAACTAGCTCTTGTAGACCAGGCTGGTCTCGAACTCACAGAGATCCGCCTGCCTCTGCCTCCCAAGTACTGGGATTAAAGGGGTGCGCCACCACCGCCCGGCTAAGCTGTGGCTTTTAATTGATTGTTTTTACTCTGTTCTTTGGGGGCTTGCCCCCCCCCCCAAGCTCCCAAGTAAATACGTGGAGACTTATTCTTAATTAGGAATGCCTGGCCTTAGCTTGACTTGTTTCTAGCCAGCTTTTCTAACTTAAATTATCCTATCTACCTTTTGCCTCTGGGTTTATACCTTTCTCTATTCTAGGTGTCTTTCTTATTTCTTACTCTGTTGGTGGCTGTGTGGCTGTGTGGCTGTGTGGCTGGCCCCTGGCATCCTCCTTTCCTTTTCTCACTCCTCCTTCTCTTTTTCTCCTTCTGTTTATTCTCTCTGCCCCTGGAAACCCCACCTATCTCTTTCATGCCTATCTATTGGCTGTTCAGCTCTTTATTAGATCAATCAGGTATTTTAGACAGGCAAAGTAACACAGCTTCACAGAGCTAAACATATGCAACATAAACGAATGCAACACATCTTTGCATCATTAAACAAATATTCCACAGCATAAACAAATCTAGCACATCTTAAACTAATATTCCATAATAATGGCTAGAACTTAATATTTTACTCTGGCTGGGCAGTGGTGTCACACACCTTTAATCCCAGGTGGTGCTCTGTGAGTTCAAGGCCAGCCTGGTCTACAGAGTGAGTTTCTAGGACAGCCAGAGTGTGCAGAGAAACCCTGTCTCAAAAAAAAAAACAAAAAAACAAAATTTACTTGGATGAATTAAGAAGACTGTGGTTTGACTCCCAGCACCCACACAGTAACACAACCATCCATAACTCTAGTTCCAGAGAATCAGATGCCCTCTTCTGACCTCTGGAGGCACGTATGTGGTATACAGATATACATGTAGGCAAAGCACTCATACACAGAAAAAAAATCAATCAAGCTTTTAAAAGAAGCCATTGGAAGATTCTGAGTTGAAAGTAAAGCTGGTATGTACATGGACAGCAAGTAATTGGAGTATAAAAATAAGATTATTTAAGGAGTGGATGATGCTAATGGGAGACTACAAACTTTTTTCCCCTCCAGGCAGGGTTTCTCTGTGTAGCCCTAACTGTCCTCGAACTCACAAAAACCTGACTGCATCTGCCTCCATTGTGCTGGGAATAGAGGCGTGTGCCACTACCACCTGGAAACATTTTCTTAAAAACAATCATAAAAGCTTTTTTTGTTAGGCTGGGCAGTGGTATCCCACTCCTTTAATCTCAGCAGTCAGGAGGCAGAGGCAGGAGGATCTCTGAATTCGAGGCCAGCCTGGTCTACAAAGTGAGTTCTACAATAATTAAGAGAGCCTGTCTCAAAAAAAAAAAAGATTTTTTCGCTTCTTGTTTTTAATTTATTTACTTGTTTCATAAAGGCTTCTTAAATTGACTTTTATTTTACCAGCGAAATGGCTCAGCTGGTAAAAGTGTTTGCCAATAAGCCTGACCACCTGAGACAATACCCAGAACCCACGTGGTAGGAGAAAACTGACTCTCACAAGTAGTCCTCCTGCCTCCAAACACATAAAACCATATGCCCTCCCCGTAAACAAATAAATGTAGAAAAAGTAAACATTCATTCTTTTAAGCAGATAGTTTTTATGGTTTTCTTACTTGCTAAAGACTGAGGAAGAATGAAAAATCATATAAATCTGTCTTCAGAGAACATGTGAAATAGTTGGGATGAGACCCTTGAATGCTAACAGCGTTTATACACAGTATTAAGGGAATACGCAGAAGGGTGTACTAAACACAGGGCTGGGAATAGAGTTCATTGGTAGAGTGCTTTCCTAGCTTGTTCCAGATCCTGGGTTCAATAAGAAAGGGCAAGGAGATGAGTGATAGAAAATTACTTGAAAAAAAATTCGAAGGATTGTGAGAGTTTAGAAATGCATTTAGATGTTATATTATTCTGTTATCTATAGCTATAGCGAAATACTTCACACTAGGCAGTTTTTTTTTTTTTTTTTTGGTTTTTCAAGACAGGGTTTCTCTGTGGCTTTGGACTAGGTACTTTTTTAAAAAAGGGATTTAGACTGGAGAGATGCCTCATGGGTGAAGAGTACTTGCTACCCTTACAGAGGACTAAGGTTCCATTCCCAGCACCCACATGGTTGTTCACAGCTGCCTGTTACTCCAGTTCCAAGGGATCTGATGCCCTCTTTTGGCTTCCTCAGGCACTGGGCGTATACAATGTGCATATAATTTGAATGCAGGTACTCACATGTACACATAAAGTAGATCTGAAAAAAAAAAAGGTGTTTATTTTTTTCACCATTAAAGAGGTTGAAAATCAGAGATTGAGCAGCCCAACTGTTTGTCCTTTGGTCAGGATTCCTTTGGCTCAATTACAGTGTGACACAAAGCGTCTTGGTAGTAGTGATCAAGAGGGAGAGATCACATGACCAGGAAGACTCCAGAGAGAATTCAGGCTATTCTTTGTACAGCAACATTCTCCCCAGGGTGCGCTATTGACCTAGTGACATTCACTAAGCCTCCTCTCTTAGAGATTCTACCACCTCAGTGTCTCACACTAAGCTTCTACACGTGAACCCTTGAGGCACAGTCCATCTCCAAGCCATAGGAGATGCCCTCTACCCTTTTAGCATTGAATATATTCATCTGTGTATCTCCTATTTCTAACTATCCTTTTGCTTAGAGATGATTGTTTTCTCTCTTCCCTCTGTTCTCTAGGCCATGATGGTGGAATGATTGTATTTAAGCTGGAACGTGAGCGTCCTGCCTATGCTGTTCATGGCAATATGCTGCATTATGTAAAGGACCGGTTCCTGCGTCAGCTGGACTTCAACAGCTCCAAAGATGTAGCTGTGATGCAGTTGAGGAGGCAAGTCTGACTTCTCCTTTCCACATCCTTTCATCTGTTGTACTTCCTTAGGCAGGACTCTTCAACCAGCCTTTTGGGTCTCAGCTATCAGACATCGATTCCCATTGAACAAACCTCTTCAGTTTAAATCCCATAATGACAGATACAGGGGTGTCATGAACGGGAGGTTTTCTATTGGGACTGCTCATGGCTCTCTGCAAGGACATTCTACTAATGCCTACAAAATCTCTTGCAGATCACAGAAAGCTCCTAGCTAAAAAGTAGCCCAATTTGGTAATGCAAATTTTGGCCTTTTTCATTTATGCCTTGAGGAACCTTGTGGCAGAATGGGGTGATAAAACCTAAATGACTGCAGTTCAGGATAATAAAATAGGGAAGATATTTTTTAAGAGTTGCAGTACATCAGAACTCAACCTTTACAGCAAAATCCCACAACCCTAAAAGGCAAAACCATCTCTGGAACGGTTAGCTCTGAAGATAAGATAACCTCTGGGATGCCTGGCCAAAGGACCTGTGCTTTGAATGCCAGCTGCAGCATGCTGAAACATTCATGGCAGCAAACACTGGCATGCAGGCTTGATAACCACCCGCTAGCTTCACTATGACAAAAAAATGGGTTTTTGTGAACAGTCCCAGGGACAGAAGAAAACAAGCAGAGAAATCACATCAGGCTACACTGTGGTGCCCACTGCAATTATGCATAGGAATTTGTACCAGGCAGAACTGTCACCACTTACCACCTTCTGATGGAAATGTGGCTTGTGCTTTGCTGATTGGACGATTAAGTAGTCAAGCTTTAATGGAAAGAGAAAAAAACACAGTATCTGTTTTTCCTCAGTATAGAAGTAGTGAACATATGTGTACTGAGTGGCTATGTAGACATTGAAGGGATAATTCTTTTTTTCTTTCCTGTTCTTTTTTTCTTTCGTTTTTTGAGACAGGGTTTCTCTTGTGTAACAGCCCTAGCTGTCCTAGAACTAACTCTTGTAGACCAGGCTGGCCTCGAACTCACAAAGATCCGTCTGCCTCTGTCTCCCGAGTGCTGGGATTAAAGGCATGTGCCACCACCGTCCAGCCTTCTTTTCTATTCTTACACCTATTCTATTTCTTCCTTTTTTATGTAGTGGTTCCAAGTTTCCAGTGTTCAACATGTCATACAATCCAGCAGAAAATGCAGTCCTGCTATGCACTGTAAGTAATTATGGCATCTCTAGATTCTCCTCAGTTTTTGTGAGTATCTTATTGCCTTTAGATATGCCACTAATGGCATTTTTGGGTTTTTTGAGACTGTTTCTCTGTGTATCTTTGTTTTCAAACTCACCCTGTACACCAAGCTGGCCTTGAACTCACAGAGATCTGCCTCCCGAGTGCTGGGATTAAAGGCTAAAGGTGTGTACCACCATTACCCGGCCTCTAATTGCCTCTTCAAAGCTCCTCCATTCCCTCTCAATACTGAGGAGTAAACCTATGGGCACCTGGTGGGCAAGTTGACCCTTTCCTAATAGAGCTCCTAGTGGATGTTTTGTAAGAGCTGACGCAGTGGACACTCCAGCTCACACTAATGGTCATGAACCTAAAGGGTTGTGAAGTGGTCAGAAGGAATGCTTGAATTGTGTGCTGTGCACAGGAGGTGCCTTCTGCTCCTTCTGCTCAGGTGAACACAGCAGGCCTGTGTTGGAAGCTGATTCTCCAGTGAATCACCTCTGAGTTTTTAGGGCCCTCCCCGTTTCCTGCCACATAATTTGGAAAAAAAAAAAAAAAGAATGAAGAAATGGCATTCTAATTTTAGTATACTAGTCGCTGAATGAAAACTGCTTTTCCTATATAACTTTTCATATGTAATCTTGCTCATTTAGTATGTAACACAACCATATTCTTCTGACAGTTTCTTGACTGTCTTCTTAGACCAGTTTTGTTTTGTTTTCCTTTTCTTTTTTCAAGTATACTTTTAAGTTGACAAGTATATTCAGATGAAGCACCAGGTTCCTCGTCTTTTAATTTGTGGAATAGAGAGAAATCTTTGTGTCTATTCAGATAATATCTGCATTTTTAGAGGATAAAGAAAATAGTGCCATCAGTGCTTAGTTATTTGGCTAAGAGCGTTATAATTGTTACATATAGAAATAACTCAAGCACCCTCTGGGTGCAGGTAATGGAAGTATGCGTTCAGTATTGTCTGTGTTGCAGTGATGTCTTCTCTGTCAGAAAACAGTGTCTTCAATGCTGCTTCCTAAACATGTCTTCCTTTTCCCTACAGAGAGCAAGCAATTTAGAGAATAGTACTTATGATCTATACACCATCCCCAAAGATGCAGACTCCCAGAATCCTGATGGTGGGTGCTCTTCGTCTCCTCCACTCTGCTTCCAGCTCTCCTCACCAATTATCATCACTTCTTTTCAAGTTTTTCATATCCCATCCACAGGCCGTGGCTACATCACTCATGTCTGTTGGCAGGTGCTGCTGACAGTTGCACCAGAGGCAATTGTGGTGTGAAATATTCATGTTCTGCCTCCATTTTATTACCCCAGCTAGATATATATATTTTATAATTTGGTTATTAGAAACTCTCCATTTTCTCTTTCAGCACAGCATGTTATCCTAGTTTATTGTCAGCTGATATGACTTTCACCCTGGTAGTTTCATTTATTTAAAAATGTGGCTCCAGTCTTGCAATGTCTCATCCTGGGCCTGGGGATTTATTCTTGCCTTTCTATATCCAGATCCGATTTGCTTTCTTTTGCATGTCAAAAAGATGAGGCTGCTAACAGCCCCATGACCCACCTGGGATCCCAGGATCCAGCTGAGACCCCTGCCTGCCTCTTTCATCACCACCATCCCCTGTTGATGTCCTTACTATTAGAACTTGCTGACAAAACATTCTCAGAATGGATTGGAGTCTCGTTTATGCTTTTTTCAGTGCAGTTCTTCCAGTGGATTTACAGGCCTTAAACAGTTTAAAGCTTATTCCACAGGCCCTGCCTTTTACTAGTACATTTTGTTATTTTATACCCTCCAAAGTTCTGAGAAATATTTTGCTAGGTCTGTCCCTTTTGTGAGTGCCAAGAGATCTTACTATTGTAATATTCTCTTTTGTTTGTTTTGTTGTTTTGGAGAGTGCACATATACATATAAGAGAGGGTCTCACTGTATAACCCAGAGAAGCCTCAAACTCATAGTTGCCCTTAATACTGGAATTACACATTATGCCATCTCCCTTTACCCTTTTAAATGTGCTCAGGCTGAGATGATGAGAGAAACAATATATATATATTTGGATCCATAAAGTGAAGTCTCCCTCAAAAATTAGTCAGTTAAGTCTTCCTAAGTAAACTTACGTTTTGGTGCCTCCCAACCCACCATAGTTTTGTTCATTTTCCATATCTCTTAGCATCAGTAGAAGTTCTGTTATCCATCCTTTAAGAGGGATAGTAATTATAAAGGTGTGGTCCAGTGGTGGACACCAGAGAGAGAGTAGAAGCTCAGGTAGTATGAGTTGTGGTAGAAATTTGTTTTGTAAATTCTTTGCCATTCCAGGTACCAGAAAAGTACAAAGCAAGGCTGGCCAGCATGCTCTGGTCTGTTTTCCATTGATATAACAGATAAGACTGTTTGAATATATTCTTTACAAGTTTCTCAGAGAGTGGAGTATCCATTTCAAAATTCTAATCAGCTGCAAACTGAGGAACATTTTATAACTCTCCTCAGGGCAATAATGCTGAATTGACATTCACAGAGCAACAGCTTGATGCTGTGTTGCCCAGCACTGAGCCTGTCAACATTTAGCTGGAAGTACTGTGTCCCACCCTGCCCGACTAGGGGGCCAGCATTAGCATGTTAAAAGCAGCCGAGCAGCTGCGTCCTGGGGTGGGGTTCTGTCACTTCTCCAGCTTGCTTAGATAGGAGGTCTTAGACTTTGACAGGCTGCTTGCTGTGCCTCAGCTTGGCCAGGAAGGCCCTGCTCGTTAGCTTGATGGAGTATCTGTCTCCCAAGATGGGCAGCATTTCTGCCAGGATGTGGTGCTGGCTGAAACGCAGCCACTTGGCCTAGAGATAAGAGGCTTGGCAGGGGTGGGGGCTGGAGTTTGGAGGGAACTGGTGGAGAAAACTCACTGACAGTAGCCTGAGGTTATGGCTGAATTAGTTAGGGAGCAGCTGAACTGGCAAAGCCAAAATGGCAGCTCCATGGCACCTGACTCTGTCACCTGCTAGTGGCTCACCACATGCTCTCATACTTTGGTTTTGTTCTTCTCAGCCCCTGAAGGGAAACGATCCTCGGGCCTGACAGCAGTTTGGGTTGCTCGGAATCGGTTTGCTGTCCTAGATCGCATGCATTCGGTGAGTTAAGGTTGAAAGTGGAAACCAGGTTAGGGAATCCTATAGCAGTACACAGTGAAGAGCACTGCTTTTTCTTAGTCTCTCCAGAGCAGCTGTGGTCCTGGGGTCCTGGGTCTCCCTCTAGCCCTGGCCCTAGACTAATCCCTGGGGAGGAAAAGTTGATTTGTTGGGTTGATGTTATAGGGCTCTGGGCTTCTGAGCTTAGGGGAGCTAAGACCATCAGATTTTAATTAATTTAGTAAAATATCATTTATATGCAGAGATTTTCCTCCCTGTCCCACTCCCCTTATCGGTACTTAAAATGTAATAGGTTTAGATTCCCAGGCATGGTAGCACACTCATTTAAGGCTTGAGGCAGGCAGATTTCTGTGAGTTTGAGGCCAGCCTGGTCCCCAGAACAAGTTCCAGGATAGCCAGAACTGTACAGAGAAACCCTACCTCAAAATAAATAAATGAATGAGTGAGTGAATGAATGAATTAATACGATAGGCCCAATTTAGAATAAGTGAAGGTCTCCCAATAAAATACTTAACTAAAGCTTAATTCCTGCCTGGTTTCTTTCCAACTGATTGAGAAAATCAAATTTAGGTGAATATCTTTTTTTGTTGTTTGCTGATTTTTGAGTCCTAAGGATTGGATTTAGGGCCTTGTTCATGCAAGGTAGGTGCTTTGCCACTTACCTATATCCCAAACTATTTTTTTTTAAACTGTGCGTGTGTATGCTGTGTGTTGTATAATTTTGAGCATCTCACTAAGACTAGTGAGGATCTGTGTAGACTGGGAATGAACTCACTCCTTAACCCCTACTGGGCTCGTAGTCCTATAGTCCTACCTGAGCCTCCCAAGTGGCTGAGATTATAAACCTACACCACCACAAGGATAAGGCCCAGCCTCTCATGATTTCTTTCTCTCTCTCTCTCTCTCTCTCTCTCTCTCTCTCTCTCTCTCTCTCTCTCTCTCTCTCTCTCTCTCTCTGTTGTTGTTTTGTTTTGAGGCAGGGTTTCTCTGTATAGCTCTGGCTGTCCTGGAACTCACTCTGTAGACCAGGCTGGCCTCAAACTCACAGAGATCCGCCTGCCTCTGCCTCCCTGAGTGCCAGGATTAAAGGCGTGCGCCACCACCACCTAGCTAGGATTTCTTTTTTAAGAGAGGGGTGAGAGGCCATTAGATGTCTCAGTGGGTAAGGACCCTTTCCAAGGTAGATGACCTAAATACAATCCCTGGGAACTATGTAGAAGGAGAGAACTTACTTCTTCACTCTCTCCTCTACACATGGGCACATGGTGTGTGTACCCACATATGCATGAACGTTGAGCGAGGTGGGGAAGAAGTGAGACCAGACAGAGGTTAATAATAAGGCCCTGAAGACGATCTTGGAGCGATCAGCATGATGACTTGGACAGGGAAAGAGATTCTTTATTGAAAGAATAATTGCTGAGGGACGTCATTAGCTGTTACGTGACTTATTCGCCTCTTGTAACTCCACCTGTACTCATTTCAGCTTCTGATAAAGAATCTGAAGAATGAGATCACCAAAAAAATCCAGGTGCCCAACTGTGATGAAATCTTCTATGCTGGCACTGGCAACCTCCTGCTTCGGGATGCAGATTCCATCACACTCTTTGATGTCCAGCAGAAGCGGTAACATGGCAGATACCTCTGACAGACAGAGATGTAGTGAGGGAAAGTCGAAATCTTTACTAGGAGCTTTTTCCTAGGCTTACTATGTGGCGTAGCTGCTGCTTGTACTCTTCAAGACTGTCCATAGTTCTTCTTCTCCTT
The DNA here is from genome assembly GCF_037038515.1 of Microtus pennsylvanicus. Classification (NCBI taxonomy): domain Eukaryota; kingdom Metazoa; phylum Chordata; class Mammalia; order Rodentia; family Cricetidae; genus Microtus; species Microtus pennsylvanicus. Next base: position 91,902,296 of record NC_134588.1, read on the forward strand.
CCATGCAATCCTATCACCCTACGCATGCACTCTAGTGGTGTAGCAAGGGGCTATGTAGTTAGGTATTTTTATAATACATACCTAACGACAGATGCTTTCAGGTCGTAGAGTGAGAAGGACACAAGTTGAATAGCAGTTACTGTCCTTAAAGAATTTTATACTTTTAGTAGACTGATAGGTGTAAGTGCCTATAGGAGGGAATGGGGACAAAGAATGAGGAAGGGGGCAATGCAGAGTGTGAGTCAAAATATTTTAGCTCACTGACCTACAGTGCAGGCAATGTTTCCTTGGTGTTACATTGAGAAATTGAGTTTTACATTAATTAAAGATGGAAAAGACAGGTCTTAGCTTGAGACAAGGGAATTCGGCCAGTTTGTGATTACCTTTCTCTTGCTGTCCCAGGACTCTGGCATCAGTGAAGATTTCCAAGGTGAAATACGTTATCTGGTCAGCAGACATGTCTCATGTAGCACTGCTGGCCAAACATGGTAAGGCTTCATTATATCCACCGTCTTAGAGCCCACTTCCTCCCTGCCAGTCTGCTGCACTCACCCTGTCCGACAGAGCACTTATGCCCTTTGCCTCTTACAGCCATTGTGATCTGTAACCGCAAGCTGGATGCTCTGTGCAACATTCATGAGAACATTCGTGTCAAGAGCGGGGCCTGGGATGAGAGTGGGGTGTTTATCTATACCACAAGCAACCACATTAAATATGCCGTCACCACTGGGTAAGTTAATTATCTGGGACACAGTAGAAGAAAGTGTCTTCTTGAAATCACTGTGCTAGCTCAAGAAATATAACTGCAGTTCTCTGTTAACATTCTCCATGAAAAAGCTAGCAGGGCACCTATGTGCTAAAGACATTCATGTGGGCGGGTGTGGGCGTGTGGTGTGTATATAGAGGCAGGTTTTCACAGACTGGGTAACTTGAGTTCAAGCCCCAGATTCCTTCAAGTGGCTGGAGAGAACCATCTGCTTCTGAGAGTTATCCTCCAACACCCAACACACACATTATATACACATACATACACATATACATAAAAGTTCTTTCAAAACTTTAGGAAAAAAATATAAAGGATTGGGGAGGGACCAGTGATACAGTGCATCAGGTCTAAACAAAAATACTTTATGTGTGAGCCTGGCTAGCACCCTGAGTTTGATCCCAGAACTCTTGTATGAGTGAAAGGAGGGAGAGAATGGATTCCTTAGAGCTGAACTCTGCCTTCCACACATGCAGTGCGCACACATTTATATACATCATGGTCACATATGATTTGTAACATATTTAAGGGAGGCTGGTCAGTGGTAATGTGCTTTCCTAGAATGGCCAAGACTCTAGGTTCAATCCATTTTACTGCAAAACATAAAAAGTCCATGGCATCAGCTGGGTGGTGATGGCTCACACCTTTAATTCTAGCATTTGGGAGGCAGAGGCAGGCGGATCTCTGTGAGTTCGAGGCCAGCTTGGTCTACAGAGTGAGTTTCAGAGTAGCCAAGACTGTTTCACAGAGAAATCCTAACTTGAAAAACCAAAAAGAAAAAAAAGAAGAAGAAGCTGGGTTTCCTTGCACTTTGTGCCTTTCCCCCTCTATTCCTAGGGACCATGGGATCATCCGAACTCTGGACTTACCCATCTATGTGACAAGAGTGAAGGGCAACAATGTATACTGCCTGGACAGGGAGTGTCGTCCTCGGGTACTCACCATTGACCCCACCGAGTTCAAATTCAAGCTGGCCCTGATCAACAGGAAGTATGATGAGGTATGAAGCAGGGAGCCCTAATGGGAAGTGCTAAGAGGCTGTGCTCCTTTTTCCTGATAAGCAGCCTCTGCTTCCTGCTTCCCACACCAAATGTCTAGGTTCTGCACATGGTGAGGAACGCCAAACTCGTAGGCCAGTCAATCATTGCGTATCTCCAGAAGAAGGGTTATCCTGAAGTGGCCCTGCATTTTGTGAAGGATGAGAAAACTCGATTCAGCCTAGCTCTGGAGTGCGGAAACATCGAGGTGAGAGGGCTACAATCCTTGTCCCGGGTGGCTGTAGAGAAAGAGAGAGTTCCAGTCAGTGGAACGTAGTAGAGGGCTAGATGGGAAACTGTTCTCCAGAAAGTGGTATCCTGGCTTTGTGCCTTAGCCAGAGTGCAATTAGGATGTTTTTAGTTAAAGTGAGCCATTTTCTTCTTCTGTTTCTGAGTCTTCCATCTCTTCTTCTGCCACAGTATTTCCACTCTCATGATTATCTTCTTTTTCTTTCCTTCCTCCTTCCTTCCTTCTTCCCTTCCTTCCTCCTTTCCTTCCTTCTTCCTCCTTCCTTCCTCCCTTCCTCCCTTCCTTCCTTCCTTCCTTCCTTCCTTCCTTCTTCCTCCTTCCTTCCTCCGTTCCTTCTTCCTCCTTCCTTCCTTCTTTCCTTCTTCCTCCTTCCTCCTTCCTTCCTCCCTCCCTCCCTCCCTCCCTCCCTCCCTCCCTCCCTCCCTCCCTCCCTCCCTTCCTTCCTTCTTTCCTTCCTTCCTTCCTTTTTTTCTTTTGTCAAAGTTGAAGCAGGCTTTAATTAAATACTGGCCAGGAGGGTGAACTCTGGCCAGGTCCTCTACTGGGTTTGCAGGAAATGGCCTCTTTTTTTTGTTTGTTTTGTTTTTTCGAGACAGGGCTTCTCTGTAGCTTTGGAGCCAGTCCTGGAACTAGCTCTGTAGACCAGGCTGGCCTTGAACTCATAGAGATCCACCTGCCTCTGCCTCCTGAGTGCTGGGATTAAAAGTATGCACCACTACTGCCTGATGAAATGGCCTCTTTTTACTATTTTCAAACTGAACTCAAGAATTTCCAAGCTGGGCAGTAGTAGCACACACCTTTTAATCCCAGCATTTGGGAGGCAGTGGCAGATGGATCTCCAAGTTCAAGGCCAGCCTGGTCTACAAAATAAATTCCCAGACAGCCAGGATTGAAACACAGAAGAACTCTGTCTGGAAAACACAATTTAAAAAAAAGAAAAAGAAGAACTTCTAGTATTGAAGCAAGAAAGTAGAAATCCCAAGAATCTGCTTGTTTTCCTTGGTGCTTGGTATTGCTGGATGAAGTACTTAGGAATTGTTGAGGCACAGAGGGTACAAACATTGTTTCAAGGAGGAAAGGACCTAGGAAAGCTGCTTTTCAGCTGCATTTCTTTTCTTCTTAATATTTGCTCTGCCTTCTCTAAAGCACCTGTGTAGTTTCAGAGCTAGCAGATAGGAAATAAGACAGCATAAGCAAGGTCTGTCTCCGTGGAGTACGCAACTGATAGTGACTGTACTGTACAAGTAAATTTCAGAGGGCGAGAACACTGGAGTGAACCCAAATCACATTGTACATAGAATTCTGGATAGAGATAGATGGAAGTAGTGACTGCAAGTATAGAGAATTCCTTGGGAAATTCTTGGCAATGCTTTTGAGACTTTCCTGGTTTTGAGTCATAGTCTACACTAAACACTGACCATGGGAATTCTTTAGATTGCTCTAGAAGCAGCCAAAGCCCTGGATGACAAGAACTGCTGGGAGAAGCTGGGAGAAGTGGCCCTGCTACAGGGTAATCACCAGATTGTAGAAATGTGCTATCAGCGTACCAAAAACTTTGACAAACTTTCCTTCTTGTACCTTATTACCGGCAACCTGGAGAAACTTCGTAAAATGATGAAGATTGGTGAGTTCCTTTAAAACTAAGGTTGGGTGCCGGGCGGTGGTGGCGCACGCCTTTAATCCCAGCACTCGGGAGGCAGAGGCAGGCGGATCTCTGTGAGTTCGAGGCCAGCCTGGTCTACAAGAGCTAGATCCAGGGGGCTGGAGAGATGGCTCAGCGGTTAAGAGCATTGCCTGCTCTTCCAAAGGTCCTGAGTTCAATTCCCAGCAACCACATGGTGGCTCACAACCATCTGTAATGAGGTCTGGTGCCCTCTTCTGGCCTGCAGGCATACACACGGACAGAATATTGTATACATAATAAATAAGTTTTTAAAAAAAAAGAGCTAGATCCAGGACAGGAACCAAAAGCTACGGAGAAACCCTGTCTCGAAAAATCCAAAAAAAAAAAAAAAACTAAGGTTGGGAAGTCTGGAACTTGTGAGGAAGGAAGAAGGTAAATAGAGGAGAGAGGTCTCTAGAGAGAAGGCTTAAGTTGGTTTCTCGTTGACTTGATGCAGCTGAGATCCGAAAGGACATGAGTGGCCATTATCAGAATGCCCTATACCTGGGTGATGTGTCAGAGAGAGTACGAATCCTGAAGAACTGTGGACAGAGTAAGTATCTACCCACTACCCACCAACTTCCTTGAGACCTTTGGAAGTATTTTTTGGGAATTGCTCTTTATTGTAGTGCGTGTGTGTGTGTGTGAAAAATAATAGTATGTTTAATTTTTTTTTCCAAACCAAATGGTGGTGGAGCCAGACAAGGAGTCCTGTTTCTTAACTTGCACTGGAGAGATTAAACTCATGCAGTTTACAGGACTTGATTTGTTGTTGCTCTTGTTTGTTTGTTGACAACTTACTGTATACAAAATATGCTAGAATTTGAGATCCATTAAGGAACAAGTTCCAATCCTGAGTCCAATTCCCAACAATCACATGGTGGCTCACAACCATCTGTAATGAGATCTGGTGCTCTCTTGAGGAAGAGACCTGCTCAGTCATCCTTCTCAACTTAGACCAACTATGAAACCCAATATGGATAAGTTCAACAGAACCAACATATACAGGCTGCCCATGCATTGCCAGGGCATAAATTTCAAATTCATTCGTTTATTCATTCATTCATTCATTCATTCATTCCAAAGAAGGATACCTAAAATATAATTATTTTTTAATTTAATTTACTTTTAACAAACATTTAATTATAATAGACTCTAATAGAACACTTCTAGTCAGTGACAAAAGATGTGACAATGAACTCAGATGTTTAAGCAGGAATGGAATCAAGGGTCACAGTCATCAGGCACAACAAACAAGTTTCTTTTTACCAGATTTTTTTCATCCATGTTTTTAGCATGCTTCTTGGGCTGTTTCAGGGACTACTTGCCACATTTGTGATATCTATTGCCCCTTTCCAAGATATATTGTAAAACAGCTGAGGGAACCAACTCCCAACAGATTGTCCTCTGGTCTTCACATGTGTGCTGTGAGACTTCCACACAAACATGCATACACAATAAACATACAAAAAAATTTATAAGGGCTGGAGAGATGGCTCAGTGGTTAAGAGCACTGCCTGCTCTTCCAAAGGTCCTGAGTTCAATTCCCAGCAACCACATGGTGGCTCACAACCATCTGTAATGAGGTCTGGTGTCCTCTTCTGGCCTGCAGACATACACACAGACAGAATATTGTATACATAATAAATAAATAAATATTAAAAAAAAATTAATAAATAAAACATTCATCCCCTCACATTTGGAATATGGCTTAGCTTTGGTTCAGTGTGTTCTACTAAAGCTGCATTCAAAGGGTGGCCAGTACTGTAGACATACAAAGACCCAACAGGAGAAGAATACATTTCCACACTCACTTGTATGGGTGTGGGTGGTATTTGGGTCTTTGTTCTCCTTTGTCTGAGAGGCAGCATAATCTTGCCATGTTGCCTTTTCCATCATAAAATTCACAACATGGTACCTGGTTACCCTCAGAACAGGTAATCAAGATGACACCCAAATAGAATCCACAATTACTGTAAGCTGATCTTGGGTGTGACAGTTCATCACTTCCGATATATTCTGTATATTAGAAGCTAGTTAACAACCTCAGGCTGCACTTAGGGTTGGGTATTAGGAAGCATCTGGGTACTAGGAGATAGGGGTCACCCCCTCCCTCAGGAGTCTACTGAAATAACATTCTCTTGGGACTATAATTATACCACAAAGCCTGTGTTTTCTTTAGAATCCCTGGCCTATCTCACAGCTGCTACACATGGCTTAGATGAGGAAGCTGAGAGTCTGAAGGAAACATTTGACCCCGAGAAGGAGACAGTGAGTATTTACACATGTGTCTCTGATAACAGGATTCATTCTTATCTTGGGATAATTTAAAACCATAAATTTTACTCAGCAAACTATTGAGAGATGTCTAGGGGAAGCAGCATAACCTTTTCTGTGTGATGCTGTTGAGAGCCTGAGAGCTGTTCATCCTTAACGTCTCCATTATTCCACCTCTCAGATCCCAGAGATCGATCCTAATGCCAAGCTGCTCCAGCCTCCTGCACCTATCATGCCATTGGATACCAATTGGCCCTTATTAACTGTGTCCAAAGGGTTCTTTGAAGGCTCCATTGCCAGCAAGGGTAAGTGCTCATTTCTCCTCTAGCACTCTTGTTACTAGTTTTATAGAGAGCTATCCTAAATGGGTCTGAGTATATACTTAGTAGATTGCTTGCCTAGCATGTGGAACTCTGGGTTCAGTCCCTACCGTTATGCACATAACTGACACACACCTGCAATACCAGCTAGGGATGTAGAGGTAAGAGAATAAAAAATTCAAGGTCATCCTTGGCCACATAGTCAGTTTTAGGACAGTCTGAACTACATGAGACCATGTTTTAAAAACAAACAAACAAAAAACATTTTTAGAAGGTACCAGTAAGTAACAGTTTCATCTGTTCTTTTTGCTGTGTGAAGTTTCACAGAGCACTGAAATGCTAGCCAGGGCTAGGATGTAGTCTCACAAACTGAGGAAAAGTTTTTTGAGAGCATTAAAGAGAATGTGAGCCAGATGTGACACATACCTATACTCTCAGCAATTAGGAAGTTGATGCAGAGGAGACAAGAATTCAAAGCCAGCCATCACAGATTACATAACTAGTTTAAGGTCAGGCTGGGCCTCATGAAACCCTTTCTCGGCTCTCTAGCCCTACCCGCCCCCCCCACACACACACCTAAAACAAACAAACAAACAAAATAGAGTTTAGGGGCTAGAGAGGTGGCTCAGTGGTGGAGAGCAGTGTCTGCTCTTCCAGAGTTCAATTCCCAGCACCCACATGGTGACTCACAACCATCTGTAGTGGGATTGATGCAGAGCACTTACATACATAAAATAAAAAACAGAAAATGTTTTAGAAATTTAGAAAATGATGTAGGTGGTGGCTGTGCTACCCTGACATCTGGGAAGACTTTGTTGTGTTTCTCTAGTTCACCATGCTTGCAGTCATCTCCTCTCACTGTTTCCTTTTCATTGTGGGCTGTGTGTGTCTGTGGACAAATATTTCAGGAAGAAGTTCCTGGAGTGGGCAGTCAGAGACAGCCAGGTTTTGGTAATAGGGAGTTAGTTCTCTCCTACCTCAACAGGGATTGAACCCAGGGCCGCATGCATAACAAACAAGCTCTCTACCACTGAACTACAGCAACCTCTGGTTATCTCTCCTATTTCCTCGCTTTGTGGAACCTGTTGCAAGTTAGTATAACATATATACAACAGGAACAATAACTCATAATATATGGATGGCAACTTTGGAAATGGCTTAGTCAGTAAAGTACCTGCCATGCAAGAGTGAGGACCTGATTACAATCAGCACTGTAATTGCAGCTACTCACATACACACACATTTAAAAAAAAAGACAATTGGACAGAGCAGAACAGGACAGCACCTTGGCAGTTACTGTTTCTTTGTTTGTTTTTTTGTTTGTTTTGTTTTGAGACTTAACACAGTAACACATGTTTACTGACATTCAGAGTTACCACTTTCTAAGTGGACAGCACACACTCCTGAGGACACAGCCCGGAGCAACTGCTTTTGAAAGCACACGCGCCTTGCCTGTAGAGGAGATCAAGACTTAAGACTTGCTAGTCTCTGATATCTCCCTTCTGTCCTTTCTTTGGTAGGGAAGGGAGGAGCATTGGCTGCTGACATTGACATCGACACTGTTGGTACTGAAGGCTGGGGAGAGGATGCGGAACTACAGCTAGATGAAGGTAGGAATGCTGTTTTAGGGCTCTTCTGAGATGATAGGCTCCATTGTAAATGGACCTTTCCTGTCCCGACCACCTGTCCCCAAGTACCTGGCAACTGCTTCCTAAATTATTATGCAGGCTTCTATTAATTATAAATGCTCAGGCTTATTACTAACTTTTACATTTTAAGTTAACCCATATTCCTTATTTACTCTCTGCCACATGGTGGTCCCTTTATTAGCTTGGCATGTTTATCTCCTGCTCCTCCGTGTCTGGCTGGCAACTCCAGACTCTGCCTTTCTCCTTCCCAGCATTCTCAGTGTGGCTCTCCTGCCTAACCTTATTCTGTTCAATTATTGGCTAGTCAGCTTGTTTATTAAACCAATCACAGCAACGAATCTTCGCAGTGCACAAAGGGGTTATTCCACAGCACTCCATGGGTATTTGTGCAGCAATCTGTAAGCTTCTAACTCATGGATCAATAGGATCCTAATATTTTTTTTTTCTGACTATGCTACCACCCAAATCTATTTTGATCCTGAATTTTCCTTACAGATGGATTTGTGGAGGCTCCAGAAGGTTTGGGAGAGGATGCTCTTGGCAAGGGACAAGAAGAAGGAGGTGGCTGGGATGTAGAAGAAGATCTGGAGCTGCCACCTGAGCTGGTGTGTGAAGTTCCTGCTCTGGAATTTCTTTCCTTTTCACCCTCTGAAAACTAGAGGGGTGTGCTCTCTGTCTGTCTGTCTGTCTCTCTCTCACACACACCCCTCTCACACTGTGCCTATCCTGAAGTGTCCACAAAGGAGGGGGTCCAGAACAGCCTCCTATTCTGGTATATATCTCTGATACATTTTGTAAGAGGAGAGCCAGAGTCTGTGGCCTTGTTTCCCTTCTCATGTAGCATAAGAGAAGGGGATGCAGTTTCCCTCTATATGATACTTGTCTTCCACTTGAAAGAGGGGAGTGTTTGAAATCTGAGTTGGAGATTTTGGTATGTTTTCATTTTGGTGAGGTGGCTCCCTATTCTATCCCTCTTATAATGTCACCTTTCTCCTCTAGAGGTAAGCATCTAAAAGGTTGTATCTTTTTTGTCCTTGGTGAGATGGTTCCCATTGTCTCTCTCCCATAACCATCACATCTTTTCTTGAACAGAGGTAGGTGTCTAAATGGTTGTGTCTTGAATTCATCAGAACACCAGTACCTGGACAGTTTTTTAAATGTCTTAATTTGGGACCTACAAACAAGTCAGTTGTAGGGCGCTTGCCTGCCATGCACAAAACCTTTGTTTTGATCCCCACAATATGTAAATCAGGCACAGCGGAATAGCATGTGACCATTATCCTAGCACTAGGTTGAGGCAGGAGGAGTTTTTGCTACATGGAGAGTTTGAGGTTTTGTCAGACTCTGTTTAGACAAATAAATAAAGCCTTTGTTTTTATTTGTTTGTTTGTTTCTTTTTTTTTCTTTTAGGATGTACCCTCTGGGGTCACCAGTGGTGCTGAAGATGGGTTCTTTGTGCCCCCCACCAAGGGAACAAGCCCAACTCAGGTAAGCAGAAAAACACAATTATACAGGGATGAGTGCTTCTGAGCTGGTTAATATTTGGTTACTGTGTAAAATATATATATATATATTGGCTACTTTTAACAGAGATGGAGGAGGAGAATTGGAAAGAGAAAGGAAATTTTTCATTTTGCTTAGGTTTTCTGTTTCTTACTAGATCTGGTGCAATAACTCTCAGCTTCCAGTTGATCACATCCTGGCAGGTTCTTTTGAAACAGCCATGCGGGTAAGTCTTTAAAAATCTTGATCTTCTCTCCTAAGTGTCTTATCCGGAGTTCCAGGGAGAATAGTTGATTATCTATTTAACCACATGGGAATGGTTTTTGTTGTTGTTGTTTGTTTGTTTGTTTTGAGACAGGGTTTCTCTGTGTAGCCCTGGCTGTCCTGGATCTCAGAACTCACTCGTGCACACTGTATCAAATGTTATGATGACAATAGCACCTATATCAATGATTATTTATTGTCTCTATGTATGGATTTTTTAAAAATACTTTATGTAGATATTTAAATGGAGTAGATCCTGTATTTTAGTAATGAGGAAAAAGTACAGAGAAGTAAAATACCTTGCCCAAGTTTGACTTAATTTTTAATTGGTAGAAAACAAATCCTCCAGTACTCTAGCGGCAGAGGCAGGTGGATCTCTGTGAGTTCGAGGTCATCCTGGTCAGGACAGAGAGTTCAGGACAGCCAGAGCCACATAGAGACACCTTATCCTGAAAAACCAAACAAAGAAAGAAAACAAATCCTTGTGTTTCTCTTTTCTTGTTTGCTAGCTTCTTCATGACCAGGTGGGAGTAATCCAGTTTGGCCCCTATAAGCAGCTTTTCCTGCAGACATATGCTCGAGGCCGCACCACCTATCAAGCCCTTCCCTGCTTGCCATCCATGTATAGTTACCCTAATCGCAATTGGTAAGGTCCCATTACTCCTTGCTACCTACTCCAAGTTGGAGTAAACACTTCAGATGGTAGCCACAGTGACATGGAATTGCCCCAGAGCTAAGGTTTCTGAAAGAAAGGATCTGTGGCTTGTTACTTTGGAGTTTGGTTTTTTACCAGCTGCCATCCTATTCCCAGCTACTTTCACAGTAGGGTTGTTGGTGATTGTGTTTGCTAGAAACAGGGCATGAGTCCTTGGCTCTTGACTGTCCTATTTTCTTCATAATTTTCCCTTTTCAGGAAGGATGCAGGGCTAAAGAATGGTGTACCAGCTGTGGGCCTAAAGCTTAATGACCTGATCCAACGATTGCAGCTGTGCTACCAGCTCACCACAGTTGGCAAGTTTGAGGAAGCTGTGGAAAAATTCCGTTCCATCCTGCTCAGTGTGCCTCTTCTTGTTGTGGACAATAAACAGGAGATTGCAGAGGTAGGAGAGTCTAGCCACTTGCTCTGTCCTGGGTACCTCCATAGTCTTGTCTGTGTCATGACTGTCTTCTGCAACCTCTTCAGGCCCAGCAGCTCATCACCATCTGCCGAGAATATATTGTGGGTTTGTGCATGGAGATAGAAAGGAAGAAACTGCCTAAGGAGAGCCTGGACCAGCAGAAGCGCATCTGCGAGGTAAGATGTGTGGAGCCAGTGCTGCAAAGGCGCTGTCCCCATAGCCCTCCGTTACATCTAAAGTGTTTGGTTCGGAACTTTATTGGCTTTGGGGAGGAAGGAAAAATGGAGTTCATCTCCTTGAAGAGGTACTCCATTTCTCCACCCTGTTCCTCAGATCATCAGTTCTCATATTTTAAGAGGTAGAACTAATCTCTGTTTAAAAGTCTATCATGGGGCCGGGCGATGGTGGCGCACGCCTTTAATCCCAGCACTCGGGAGGCAGAGGCAGGCGGATCTCTGTGAGTTCGAGACCAGCCTGGTCTACAGAGCTAGTTCCAGGACAGGCTCCAAAGCCACAGAGAAACCCTGTCTCGAAAAACAAAAAACAAAAACAAAAAAAAAAAAAAAAGTCTATCATGGGGGGCTGGAGAGATGGCTCAGAGGTTAAGAACATTGCCTGCTCTTCCAAAGGTCCTGAGTTCAATTCCCAGCGACCACATGGTGGCTCACAACCATCTGTAATGGGTCTGGTGCCCTCTTCTGGCCTGCAGGCATACAGACAGAATATTGTATACATAATAAATAAATAAATATTTAAAAAAAAAAAGTCTATCATGTTTGCTTTCTGTTGTGGTGTTCTTTTATGATTGTGTAGCTGTTTATAAACAGCTGAATATCAGTCTGCCTTGTGTTCTTTTCTGTCCACTAGATGGCAGCCTATTTCACACACTCAAACCTGCAGCCTGTGCACATGATCCTGGTGCTGCGTACAGCCCTCAATCTTTTCTTCAAGCTCAAAAACTTCAAGACAGCTGCCACCTTTGCCCGGCGCCTGCTGGAACTTGGGCCCAAGCCTGAAGTGGCCCAACAGGTACAGTAGAATTCCATCAGTGACTTTAGGGGGACCAGATGGAAGGAGTAGAGGCCCAAGATACTTGTCTCTGAAACAAAACAACAGTAGTCAACCTGAAAGAAAAAGAAAAATAGAATATCACTCTCTGACCACTTACTGACCTTTAACCTTGAAACTAGAGTAATAATTTATTCAGATATGGCATTGGGTAATTGACATTCTGAAATACTCTATATAGATATTTAAATGGAGTGGAGCCTATAATTACCTGTATTTTAGTAATGAGAAAGCAATACAGAAAAATAAAATACCTTACCCCAATTTGACTCAATGCTTTTTTTCTATGTAGATCTGACTATCCTGGAATTCACTATGTAGACTAGGCTGGCCTTGAACTCACAGAGGTCTGCCTGCCTCTGCCTCCCCAGTACTAGGATTAAAAACATGCTCTACCACACCTGGATTTAATTTTTAATTTGACATTTGTGCTACATCTCACTGCTCCATCACTTTGCAACCTAAAAGTGCATCTATAGATAATGCATCTATCCTTAAGTTACAGTGCACCTGCAGATAATGCATCTGTCCTTAAACTAGTGTACCTGCAGATAATGCATGAGTTGTTAAACTCCAGTGCACCTGAAGATAATGCATCTGTCCTTAAGTTACAGTGCACCTGCAGATAATGCATCAGTACTTAAGCTCCATCTTGACTTCTTGTACTTATACAGATTCCATTATCTGTGCCATCTAAAAACATTCCTCTTGGGCAATAGAAATTTGTTTTAACTCTTTCTGGGGCCCAAGCCTAATAATCTAATCCCCAGACTTTGTTAGATTGTGACTTTAGAGCAATGGAGCCATGTGGAGAAAGATTTCACTGTGTATCCCAAACCTACCCTCAAACTCCTGAATCTCCTGTTTCTGCCTCCTGAGTGCTACGGAGAAGCAATGGCAATTGTTAATTTTTCACATACATCCTATACACAGGACAGTGCCTGTATTCCTGTAGTACAGTTACTTTTGTTGTTGTATTCTGTTTTTTGAGACTGGGTCTCAGTATGTAACTCAGGCTAGCCTGGAACTTGAGACCCTCCTGCTCGTAAGTGCTGACATTGTAGATTTAGACCATCATGCCCAGCATATAGTTGTATTTGTAGCAGAGATTATTTGTGCTGCTTTCTGTCTTCTTAAATAAAATGTTCCTTCCCTCTTCTAGACCAGAAAAATCCTGTCTGCCTGTGAGAAGAACCCCACAGATGCCTGCCAACTCAATTATGACATGCACAACCCCTTTGACATTTGTGCTGCATCTTACCGGCCCATCTACCGTGGAAAACCAGTGGAGAAGTGTCCACTCAGTGGGGCCTGCTATTCCCCTGAGTTCAAGGGGCAAATCTGCAGGGTCACTACAGTAAGTACCATCCTCAAGAATATGTCTAGGAGCTGGGCAGTGGTGGCACACGCCTTTTATCCCAGCACCCAGGAAGGCAGAGGCAGGCCGATCTCTGTGAGTTTGAGGCCAGCCTGGCCTGGTCTACAGAGTGAGTTCCAGGACAGGCTCCAAAGATACACAGAGTAACCCTCTCTCAGGGGGAGAAAAAAAAAATGTGTCTAGGAGGGGAGGGGCAGAAGAAAAAAGGAAACAGTGGTTGGTTTCTCTCTTTGTGTTTGCCCCAGCTCCTTGAGGCAGTGGTACTGGGGAGACCTCAAGCTTCTGCTCACTGTTCACTTCTCAGCACCAGCCATCCTCTGACTGCTCATTGTGGGGTGTCGGGACTAACCTTTCTGGGGTTTTCAGCCTTGTTAATCTCTAACTTGATCCTCTTTTCCACTTCCACAGGTGACAGAGATTGGCAAAGATGTGATTGGTTTGAGGATCAGTCCTCTTCAGTTCCGCTAAGACCCCTTGGGTTAATCACATATTGTTCCCTCAGAGTGTAGCCTCCAACCTCCCACTCTCCCCTTACACTCACACTTCAGCTTGTTGACATTTGGTTCTCCCTAAAATTTCATGTCCTTCTCTTCTATGGCAAATGAGAATTTCCAAGCCCGACTTTGTGGCTAGTCCAGCAGACCTCCCTCCTGAAGGTGGCTGTGGCTGTGATCATAGAGGGCTTTGCCTTGCAGCTTGGGTCTTGCAAGAGACAAATGAAAACCTTGTGCTGAATGTTTGTTTAGCAGATTCTTTCAGTATTTATTCCTCTCTTACCATCACCTTTGTTTCCATTCCACTAGGAAACAGTGTAATGTAAAAAAAAAAAATGCCATTTTTCCTCAGCCACACGAAATTCCTTCCTAACAATCTTGTATTTTCCTTGGGCATTTAATTGGTCATCAATAGGTTCCTGATCTCTGTGGGTCCAGACGCTTGCAGTCTGAAAAGAAGTCTTTTTTTTATTATTTGCAAAATGTATACCATTTCTTGTTGACTTGTTTCTGTCCTTTATTACCATTGTTCTTGTGTTTTATTGCTCACACTAAATAAAATAAATTTCTAAGAGAGCTCCTTGGTTTGCTGTTTTCTTCTTGGACACTTATTTTCATGTCCCTGTTCACATCCATGTATCTCTCTCACGAAAACAAATTCTTTACTTGAGAATCTTTTTTTTTTTTTATGTGTAGTGTTCTGTCTTTATATATGCCTGCAGGCCAGAAGAGAGCACCAGATCTAATTATAGATGGCTGGGAGCCATCATGTGGTTACTTGGAATTGAACTCAAGACCTTTGGAAGAGCAGGCAGTGCTCTTAACCACAGAGCCATCTCTTCAACCCTCTATATACACTGCAAAGAGAAAAATGATACTGTTTTTTTAGTTCTACATTGTTAGACAATGGTAAAAAGAGTTCTCTTGGGGCTGGAGAAATGGCTCAATAGTTAAGCACACTGACTGCTCTTCCAGAGGACCCAGCTTCAGTTCCAGCACCCATATGGCAGCTCACAATTGTCTAACTCCAGTTCTAGGGAATTCGACACTCACACAGACATAAATGCAGGCAAAACACCAATAAAATAAAATTTAAAAAAAAAAGAATTCTCTGTTCCATTTTTTTCTGCAACTTTTTTACCTATTGCTAATTACAGCCAGTATTTGCTGAGCACCTATCTGTCCATCACTGTTGTATTTGACATATTCACATAGAAGATAATTAGATAAATAAACTATATATTTACAGTAAGCACATGGTTGTCTTAGCGTCTTTTCCCATTGCTGCAATAAAATCCCCTGACAAAAGCAACTTCAGGGAGAAAAGACCAATTTGACTCACAATTCCAGCTTAAATTGTCACTGCAGGGAAGTGAAGGTAGCCAGAATCTGAAGCAGCCAGAGAGCAGGAATTCAAGGAGTCCTGCCAGTAATCAACTAGAGGTTTCTTCTTGGTTTTTTTTTTTTTTTTTTTTTTGTGTGTGTGTGTGTGTGTGTGTGTGTGTTTTGGTTTTGAGTCAGGGTCTCACTTAGCTGGGCTGGAACTTGTTATATAGACCTGGCAGGCCCTGAACTGACAAGAATGGAGAAAAAGGAGATGTCTATCTCTTTTCAATACCAACACTCTGGAGGCAGAGGCAAGAAGCTTTCTCCTTTAAATTCAGGACCTCAGACACAGCAAATGCTGCTGCCCACAGTGGGCAGGTCTTTCCATTATCAATTAATTAAATAATTCTTCACAAACATTCCCTGAGGTCCTTTTTAAAAATAAATATTTGGGTTTTTTTATTTTTTGGTTTTTTGAGACAGGGTTTCTCTGTATAGCTTTGGATCCTGTCCTGAAACTTACTCTATAGATCAGGCTGGCCTCGAAACTCAGAGGTTTGCCTTTCTCTGTCTCCCGAGTGCTGGGATTAAAGGTGTGCGCTACCACTGACCCACTTGCTTATTTATTTACTTATTTGTGTATTTGTTTCCATAGAGGTGAGAAGAAGGTATTGGATGGATCTCCTGGAACTGGAGCCATAAATGGTTGTAAGCACCATGTGTGCACCGGGCATCAAACCCAAGTCCACTGGAAGAGTAACCAATGCTCGTAACCACTAAACCATCTTTCCAGCCCCTCAGAGGTCCTACCAGGTGATTTTAGATTATGTCAAATTGATAGACTATCAAAATTGTCAATAGGGCATTTTGCCTATTGTAAATAGTAATATTTACTAAATTAATTGGGGAAATGATATGTTACTCCATTGAGTTAAAATACAAACATACAGGCCCAGCCTGGTGGCTCCATCTGTTCTAGCACTTGCAAGGTAGAAACAGGACCAAAGGTTTAAGAGCAGCCAGACTTGGTGGCACATGCCTTTAATCCCAGCAATTCGGAGGCAGAGTCAAACCTCTGAATTCAAGACCAACCTGATCCAGTCTACATAATGAGTTCCAGTCAGCCAAGCACTACGTAATGAAATCCTATCCCCAAAAACCTAAAAAAGTTAAATATCAGAGACTAGAGAGATGTCTCAGCAGTTAAAAGCATTGGCTGCTATTCAGAGTGACCAGTTTGAACTCCACAACACCCATATGGTAGCTGAACCATCCATAGCTTCAGTTGCAGGGGATCTAACTTACCCTTCAGGTAACCACAGGTACTGAACGTACATGGTGCACAAACCTACACCCCCGTCAAAACATTCAACCACACAATAATCATTAAATTCAGGATAACCCCAGCTATTTTAGAGCCAGCCTGGACTACCCTATCTCAAAAACAACAAAATAGATTAGAGAGGTGGCTCGGCAGTTAAGAGCAAGTATTGTGTTGTGATTTAAAAAGCACAAGAGAGATGCCACATGGTAGAGCTCACATGGAGGTTTTTTTTTAAAATTAATTTTGCCAGAAGAGGGTACCGGATCTCATTATAGATATTGTGAGCACCATGTGGTTGCTGGGAGTTGAACTCAGGACCTCTGGAAGAGCAGCCAGTGCTCTTAATCTCTGCGCCATCTCTCCAGCCCCGTTTTTTTTTTTTTTTTAATTTAGGGAAAGGGAACATAAAAGGGGGAGAGTAGGGGACCGGCTTCTAGTTTCAGAAGTGGCAGAAGGAGAGAGAGGCAGGTGATGTGGGATTCTCCTCTGTATGCTATGAATACCATTGATTAATAAAGAAACTAGCTTGATCTGATAGGGTAGAACAGAGCTAGGTGGGAGAAACTAAACTGAATGCTGGGAGAAAGAAGGCAGGGTCAGAGAGAAGCCATGTAGTCCTGCTGGAGACAGATGCTGGAACTTTACCCAGGTAAGACACAGCCTTGTGGCGATACACAGATTAATGGAGATGGGTTAATTTAAGATATGAGTTAGCCAGAAATACGCTTAAGCTATTGGCCAAATAGTATTGCAAATAATATGGTTTCTGTGTGATTATTTCAGTACTGAGCAGCTGGAAACAAACAAGCAGCCTCATACTACAAATTGGTGCACTGTCATTGACTATATCCTTGTAAAACCTCAGAAAGCTTAGAAAGTAATTCTAGGTGCAAAGAACAGTGTTAAGCATGGCTTCTTGGTAACCCAGCTGCTGGTGGCATGCTGCAGCTCCTTTAAGAGAGGTCTTACTGATTCAGTAGTAGCAGGGAAAAAAAGCCGCTCTTTTTTTAAATGGTGGCTTCATGGGCCTTGTTGCCAGTACAAACTCTGACGAGGTCCAGCTATGGGGCATTTAAATAGGGTTTGTGAGTGGAGTGCTACAACTTGCTTAATGGCAACATAGACATGCTATGTACCTGAAAATGGGGCTATGAGCATGGCTTGCTCTAAACAGACCTCTGCTCCACCATGTTGGACTGAGTGAAGCAAAAAGACAGAGCAGCCTAGCTGTTTAGCATTTAAAGAAGCCATCCTGGTCAAAAAAGGATTACAGATAGGCAATAAGGACATATTCAGGTATAAAGACCTATAAATGAGACACAGTGTTTTAAAAATGTACATACACTTGGGAGAGAAGAAAAAATGAGAATAAATGTAATATAAAAGAATACAGGCAGTCATAGATTAAAGGAGTAAAGATAATAAAATAAATATTAAACTTGTAGAAAAAATAATAGAATAAGAAAAATATAAGTCATGTAAAGATGGAATATACACAGAGAGTCTAGATTATGTATATTACTGTGTTTTCTTTGAATTTTTTGATTGTGAATGAGCTAAGTACAGAGAGACATTTCATTGTACATACTGTTAAACTAAACCAGCATATATACTCTAAAGGTATCTTGACTTCAAAATTTGGGTCTAAAGATATCTTGCTTTGGAAAAGAAGTTCTTTTTTTTTTTTTTTTGGTTTTTCAAGACAGGGTTTCTCTGTAGCTTTGGAGCCTGTCCTGGAACTCCCTTTGTAGACCAGGCTGGCCTCGAACTCACAAAGATCCTCCTGCCTCTGCCTCCCAAGTGCTAGGATTAAAGGCATGCGCCACCACCGCCCGGCAGTTCTTTTTTTTTTTTGTTTCCACAGAGGATGAGAACCTATGGAATCCTTCCAGACTAATGTGGTTTGATGGACCAAGAGCCCCTGAAAGGTCGCCTTGAATACCCCCCCAAACAAATAACTTTGCCCAACATAAAGCAGGAAGCAGTTTGGAGAAGAACTATGCCCATATTCCCAAATATTGTTTATAAATGTTCCTTTACATTTTAAAGGGGAATATGATATAGAGATTTGCATTGGTATGGATCTTGATCTATTGATACAAATTTAAGGTCAATTTTGTGTGTGTGTGTGTGTATATATATATATACACACACACACACACACACACATATATATGCTCTTGATTAAGATATTGTGTTTGTGCAGCTCATCTAAAAATGTAATGTATAATTAAGAAATATAGGTTAATAGATAATCATCTCTAATAGTCAAGCTTATAGTCATGTTAGTTACATTTTCCAGATGTGCAGAGATATATTTCAGATGGATAGGCATTCTT
Source organism: Microtus pennsylvanicus (assembly GCF_037038515.1). Lineage (NCBI taxonomy): Eukaryota > Metazoa > Chordata > Mammalia > Rodentia > Cricetidae > Microtus > Microtus pennsylvanicus. The sequence continues at coordinate 91,921,069 of NC_134588.1, forward strand.
CAAACCTTTCAAAGACTACAGAATACGACATTTAAAATGTTTTAAGAACTTAGGACTTAGCCGGGCGATGGTGGCGCACGCCTTTAATCCCAGCACTCAGGAGGCAGAGGCAGGGGGATCTCTGTGAGTTAGAGACCAGCCTGGTCTACAGAGCTAGTTCCAGGACAGGCTCCAAAGCCACAGGGAAACCCTATCTCGAAAAACCAAAAAAAAAAAAAAAAAAAGAACTTAGGACTTTTCATGACAGTAAGACACATGTGCTCCTGGAAGCACCAAATTACTTCAAGAGGAAGATGAACATCGAAGAGGCTCCTTATGGAGTTGGTTAGTCATTTGGACAAGAAACTACTCTCGCCTGGACTGCTTGATATTATGCTGTATGAACTGGACATTCAGGACCCACAGAAAAATGACTGCTGAACTTGCCTAAAGGTGAGATGGTCCTTCAGGGTTCCTGCTACATGAAAGAATCTGCCAGACATTCTGTAGGAAATAGAAGAAATCAACTGATGAACTTTACCATTACAAGGCAGAACAGATCTTCAAATTTCCTACTTTGTGGAAAAGTCTGCTAGATACTATGGGCCTATAGGCTGAAGATGGATGCTCCAACAATATAGAAGAACTTAGGGTGACTGTTCAGGCAGCGAGATGTCTCTGTCGATTCTAGAGTTATTTGAAGTTGTTTACAATACCCTTCCTGTTTACTTAGGTAATATTATATCCTTCTGGAGTCTTTGATGGAGTTGAAGAATATATAGTTTTCCTTAGTTATGATAAAAGATAAAGTAGATATAAATATTCTAACTGTAATTCTTGCTTGATACCTGTTCTGTGTAATTTTACTATGTTAAAGTTCAAGCCTTACTTTTTATTTAAACATAAAAAGGGAGGTGATGTGGGATTCCCCTATGTATGCTTTGAATACCATTGATTAATAAGGAAACTGCTTTGAGCCTACTGCAGAGCAGGACAGAGCAGAGCTAGGCAGGGAACACTAAACTGAATGCTGGGAGAAAGGAGGCAGAGTCAGAAGGAGAAGCCATGTAGCCCTGTCAGAGACAGATGCCGGAACTTTACCTGTAAACCTCGTGGCAATACACAGATTGATGGAGATGGGTTAATTAAGTGATGGAGGAAGGTCATTGGCTAATAAAGGAACTGCCTTGGCCCATTTCATTGGTTAGAAGATAGGTGGGAGGAGTAAACAGAACAAAAAGCTGGGAGGAAGAGGAAGTGAGCTTAGACTTGACAGCTCTCCTCTCCGAGAATAGTTAGTTATAGTTATAGTTTTCCTTAGTTATGATAAAGATTATTGTAACTTTTACTTGATAACTGTTTTGTTATATGTAATTTTGCTATGTTAAAGTTAAAGCCTTCCTCTTTTTTTTTTTTTTTTGTTTAAACCGAAAAAGGGGAAATGATGGAGGAAGGTCATTGGCTAATAAAGGAACTGCCTTGGCCCTTTTTTATTGGTTAGGACATAGGTAGGTGGAGTAAACAGAACAGAATGCCGGGAGGAAGAGGAAGTGAGGTCAGACTCAACAGCTCTCCTCTCGGGAGCAGATGCCTTCAGAGAGATGCCATGCTCCCCGCTCCAGGGAAGATGCACGCTATGAAGCTCCGACCCAGGATGGACTTAGGCTAGAATCTTCCCGGTAAGACCGGTGCTATACAGATGATAAGAAATGGGCTAGTCCAGGTGCAAGAGTTAGCCTAGAAGAGGCTAGGTAGAAATGAGCCAAGCAGTGTTTAAATGAATACAGTTTGTGTGTTGTTATTTCGGGCATAAGCTAGCCGAGCAGGCGGCTGGGGTGTTGGGGACGCAGCCCCGCCGCCCTTATTACTACAAGTTAGCCACAAATATGCTTTAAGCTATTGGTCAAACAGTATTGCAAATAATATGGTTTCTATGTGATTATTTCGGGGCTGAGCAGCTGGGAACAAACAAGCAGCCTTCTATAACAGGCAGAGAAGTTGGGGAAGAGACAGAGACAAGCAGAGAAGCAGAAACAGAGGAACAGATGGGAGGAAAAATGAGGGGAGGTGGGCAAGGCTCACCTTTGAAAAGGGATCATAGCAAATGTACACAGAAGATGTTCTTAGTGGCTGCAGCTAAGGACGTGTCCTGTCAGGACCTCAAGGGCAGGCCAGTACAGATGCCTGATTACTGGCATATTGTTCTTCCAGAGTTCTTGGGTTCAGTTCTGATCACCCAGGCAAGGTGGTTGAGGACTCCAGCTCCAGGGGAGTCAGTGTTTTGTTTTGACCTTCATGAGCACCTGCACTCACATGAAAACCCATATGTAGCTGTATATAAACACACAGCTGGAAATGCTCCATTGTAGAGTGCTGGCTTAGTATGTACAGGATCCTGGACTTAGTTCCTAGCACTACATATGGTAGCACACAACTTTCTCAAAAACTTGATAAATGTAGAAATTTTGTTCAATTAGTTACTGGGTATTGAACCCAGGTTTGCTCATGATAGGCAAGCCTTCTACTACAAGTTATCTATATCCACAGGAAAAAGATGTACAAAGTATTTAACAGTTTCTTTGTGTTGTTTCTTGAGACAGGTCTTGAACTGTATTGCCAAGAATAACCTTAAACTTTCTGTTTTGTTTTTGTCTTTTCTCAACACAGGGTTTCTCTGGTTGTTCTGGAGCTAGACTGGAACTCGGAGATCCCCCTGCCTCTGCCTCCCTAGTGCTGGACTCAAAGGCCGGCACCACCACCGCTCTGCAACCTTGAACTTTTTTTATTTATTTGTATGTTATGTATGGTGCTCTACATGCCAGAAGAGGGCATCAGATCCTGTTATAGATGGTGTGGGCCACCGCGTGGTTGCTGGGAATTGAACTCAAGACCTCTGGAAGAGCAGCCAGTGCTCTTAACCCCTGAGCTATCTCTCCAGACCCAACCTTGAACTTTTAATCTTCCAGCTTCCACTTCCTGGGTGCTGGAATTACTCATTTTTTTTAGTTAATCCATATTAAATCTATTTTTTCCTTTAATCATGTAGTTCACACACCAATATTTAAAACTATGCTGTCAGGCCAGTGAAATGGCCTAGAAAGTAAGGGCACTTGAGGTCAAACCCCACAACCTGAGTTTAATCCCAGAAATCCACACAGTGGAAGGAGAGAACTAGATCCTCCAAGTTGTCCTATAATCTCTATACAAGCATCATAGTGTGTACGCCCACCTACATACACACTCAAGCAAAATAAATATTTTTAAATTGTGTTTTAAAAACAACTATATTATGACAAGTTTATCTTGTGTACCTTTTTTCCTGACCACTCAGTTTCTATCACCTTTCCCCAAACAGGTAACTAGTTTCCAGTTGGTTGCCAATTGGCTTATATTTATGAGCAGATATACGTTTGTTTTCCCCACTTCCCTTTTATACATGACAGAAACTTAATATTCTTTGTTATTTTTTTGTTCATTTGACACGTTTTAAAGTGTTTTTTTTTTCGAGACAGGGTTTCTCTGTGGCTTTCGAGCCTGTCCTAGAACTAGCTCTATACATGTATTTCATTTTTCTCATTGCATATTTTATTATAAGTTATGAAAGTCTCTGAAAGTATCTGGGTTATTTGCAACCGTTTGCAATTATTAACATTGCTGCAACAAATAAACTTTAACACACATTATATGGGTGGAGGAAGTGCTCCTGAGACTGCACTACAAGAGGAACACCTGCTTCAAAGAGCACAGGACCTCAAACTAAGACTGCTTTCTCAAAAATCTCTATACTATGGAAATGTTTTCTCAAGTTTTAAACATCCTTCCTGCAAGTACAGGCAACACTCAGGCATGCTGGTTCACACCTGTAACTCAAATTCTTGGAAGGCTAAGGCAGAACAATTGTCTCAAGTTCAAGGCTAGCCTTGCTTAAAGAGTGACACCCTGTCTCAAAAATTTGACATCTTGGGGTTACAGAGATGGCTTAGCAGTTAAGAACAAATATTGCTCTTGCAGAGGACTCAAGTTCAGTTCCCAGCACCCACATCTGGTGGCTCGTAACTACCTAAAACTCTAGCTCCAGAGGGATATGCCACCTCTTGTCCCTGAGAGAAAGTGCACTCACATACACACACCCAAATGCAGATATGCACGCACACACAAATATATTTAAAAATATATTGCAAGTCTTGGCAGGCAGATCTTTGTGAGTTCTAGGCTAGACAAAGTTAGACCCTGTCTTTAAAAAAATAAATAAATAAAAGGTCTTATTTTTAAAATAAATATTTATCATGTATACAGTGTTCTGCCTACCTATATGCCAGAAGAGGGCACCAGATCTCATTACAGATGGTTGTGAGCCACCATATGGTTGCTGGGAATTGAACTCAGGACCTCTGGGAGAGCAGCCAGTTTCTTAACCTCTGAGCCATCTCTACAGCCCTATTTATTATTATTTTTTTGTTTTGTTTTTCAAGACAGAGTTTTTCTGTGTAACAGTTCAGACTGTCCTGGAACTCACTTTCTGGACCAGGCTGGCCTCAAACTCACTGAGATCTGCCTGCCTCTGCCTCCCAGGTGCTGGGACTAAAGGCATGTGCCACCACCACCCGTCAAAAGGCCTTTTTTTTTTTTTGAAACCTAAAATAATTTTATCACAATCTCTTTCTCAATAAAAAAGTAAACCTAGGGCTGGAGAGATGGCTCAGCGGTTAAGAGCACTGCCTGCTCTTCCAAAGGTCCTGAGTTCAATTCCCAGCAACCACATGGTGGCTCACAACCATCTGTAATGAGATCTGGTGCCCTCTTCTGGCCTGTAGACAGAATACTGAGAATACTGTATACATAATAAATAAATAAATCTAAAAAAAAAAAAAAAAAAAAGTAAACCTAATTGTAACCTTCAAGTAATCTAAGCAGCCCCTATTTTTAGGAAAATAATATTTTTTTAGAGATTCACCTGCCTCTGCAAAAGGTCTTTTTTCAAAAAATAATCTTACAAATGAAATTACGAAATTGTACTCAAACATTCTAAAATGAGTTTTGTGAACAAAGTAGACAATCTTTGCTTCTTGTCACTTGTGTAACTGAGGAAATAAGAATGGATATATGTGAAATAATTGTAAGTAAAAATTCTGAAGTTAATCAATAATCAGGGGAGAGCCATTAACTCCTTCAATAAGACTGATACGAAAAGAATGCTATGAGCAGAAAAGGGCATGGTAGTGCATATCTGTGTTCCTAGTACTTGGCATGTAGGCAACAGGATGAGGAGTTCTAGGCAAGCCTGGGCTAAACGAGCCCCATCAAGCAAGCAAGAAAGGGAAAGGGGTTCTGTAAAATACCGTTTTGTCACTATTCATTATATATTAGGAAGTCAGAAAGAGTAGTTGCGGTAAATCAGTGTTGAGGTAGGAGGCTAGGAATATCAATAGTAAGAACAGAAAGGTCACGCCTTTAGTCCCAGCACTCTGGAGGCAGAAGCAAGCAATCTCTGTGAGTTCCATGCCACTCTGGTCTTCCAGCACAGCCAGCGCAACACAGAGAAACCCCGTCTTGATAAAACAAAACAAAACAAATGCACACACAAAAGAAAAAGACCACAGAGAAAGAATTGTTTGTATTTGAGTCTGTTTTAATTCTATTAATTACCACCTATGTTTCTAATTCTACCACAAGTTAACCCTCACAGGCAGGACCAAGTGATTTATTTGCATATTTTATTGTTCTCAGAATAAGATTGTATACATCAGTAGATGCTCGCTACGTGCTAAAAATAGATTTGCCAATCCGTTTGTTTATCTATTTTGTGTTTGTATAAGAGCACACGTGGAGGTCTCCTACCCTGCAGGCTCTGGGGGTGAAACCAAGATTGCCTCAATTTAGCAATTCTGTCTCAGCCTAAAAAAATGCGCGTCACTAGATGTATAGCTCCAGGTTTAGCTGAGCTTTGTGGTGTAAATAGGAAAACAAAACCTCTCTAGACTAAAAGTTCTGTGTGAAAGGGAAAGTAAACAAACAAGGAAAGCAAATAAATCCTCTCACTTCTTCAGCCCCCCCCCCCCCCCCCATCTTGACTCCCACATCAAGCTGGGCCTGGTGGGTCAAGCATTTGGGAAATAGAGACCGGAGGAGCCCGATTTCTAGAACAGCCTGCTCAAGTTCTAGACCAAGTTCAGCTGCTGCGGCTGTGTAGCTCCAGGGGTGGAGTGATAGTTTAATAGGAATAAGGACCTAGGTAGATTTCCAGAACAAAAAGAAAAAGAAACCCACGGTTTCCTGTCCCTTTAAAAATGGCGGTCCTGCACAGTAGAATGGTTTCATTGGCTGCACAAGTCTTGGGGGCGGAGTTAGGGGCGGGACAGGTGGTGGCTTTAGTGGTTCCACCTCCTACGGCAAGTCGGAGGCAGCAAGATGGCGGCCGCTGAGGAAGGTTGCGATGTTGGGGTCGAAGCGGACCGGGAACTGGAGGAGCTTCTGGAAAGTAAGAGCCCATGATGGGAAAGGCCAGAGCGGTCGGGGACGAGGACCCATTGGGGGTTAAATGAACTTGAGATTTCGGGGAGGAGCGGGAGAATCTCTCCAGTGGTTGGCGGGGGAGGTGGTCTGACTTCGACCCCGGCCCTCCTCATTAGCAGGAGCTAGGTGTCACCTTGGCCACAGATCAGCCCAGACCGCAAATCTCCCAGCGGAGGAGAAAACTAACTGTAATGAGATGTTTCACGCCCCCCCCCCAAACTTCTCTTGCTGGTTTTGAGGCAGGATCTCACCCTGTAGCACTGCCTGGCCTTGAACTCCCGAGCCTCCCTGCTCTGGGAGTGCTGCGAAGGGCAGGAGCCTCCAGGACCGGCTTTAGTAAATTACTGAAGTCTCCTCTCCTGTAAGCAGCAGCACTGACAGAATAACCTTTAACTCCAAGAGTCCTTATGTCCATGATCGTATCAAGGTATCTTTCCTAACTCCTTTTACCTCACAGTCTTTCCTAAGATTTTACCAGGCCCTTAGTTCTTTCGTGTCAGCAGTTCAAGGAAACCACTCCTAAAGTTATTCTTGGCTTGAGAGACTGTCTCATGTAGTCGAAGCTAGCCCTCAGACTCAAAGATGGTTTTGAACTTGTGATTTTCTGGCCCACTACCAAAAGGGCACCACCATGCCTAACATCCTTTTTCATCCCTTGGAGAAACTGAGAGTAAGTCAGCCCTGGGGGGAAAACACTTCATCTTCCTGAAATGATGGTGGATGTTTCTCGCTTGCTTGCTCTTGCCCTCCACTCTGGTTTCCTGCTCAGAATGAGGCCAGTGCCCTTTCACTGGGTCCTGGCAAGCTTTTCAGGGCAGAGGTGAACCTTTTATCTGTTGCTCAGTCACAGCGAGGTAGGCCGGCATAAAATGAGCAGATCTGGGGAGGCGTGCCAAGTGACTCGATTGGCCAAGGGTTACTGCACATCAGGCTAAGGGAACCTGTAGGCGCCTGCCGAGGGAGAACTAAATTGGAACAGAATTTAAGAATTTGCTGCCCTCCTATAGAATGTGTGGAGTTTGTGGTAGTAGTAGGGCCCGTACAATGCTGAGTGGGCTATCCTGTGCTTTCTTATGAGAGGTTCTTGCCTTTCAGGCCTCAGAGTGAGTCCAAAGAAATAAGTCTCTCTCTCCCCACTATTCATGTTAGATAACTGGGTGGGACTTTTAGGGAATTTTATAGTATGCATATAGAGATTTCTCTTCATGGCTTATTTAACCCTTCCCTCCTAGTTCTGAGATGAACACGGGTTCTATGTAAAAGTTTTTTGTTTTTTGTTTTCCCAATTGGTCACAGTAAGTTAGGTGATTCCCAAGGGTGGTAGGAAACCTGTTGATCCGTGGACCAGGCAGGGGAGACGCCAAGATAAGAGAGTGAATTCAGGAAAGCTGACATTTTATATGATTGTTTTCCTGAGAATTGGCACGGAAAACAGAGCTGTCTAGCCTTACCCATCCCCAACATACCCATCATGTCTTTTGTTTCCAAAGGTGCTCTTGATGATTTCGATAAAGCCAAACCCTCCCCAGCACCCCCTCCTACCACCTCGGCCCCTGATGCATCAGGGCCCCAGAAGAGATCGCCGGGAGACACGGCCAAAGTATAAGTTCCACCCCCTTAAGGGAGGGGGGTGTGGGCATGGAGCTCAGAGCAGGGGTGGGACAGTTCCCTGTGGTCCAGAAGGGGGGTTGGGAGGATACCTTTGCCTCACACTGCTGAGTGTTCCTCCAGGCCTCAGTTCTTGTGAAACAAGGACCTGGGGTTATATTGAGGGATAGCAAGGAAGTAGCTTGAGAAAAGAGCAGTTTTAAGTGGTTGGATTTGTATGCTACCTCATACTGTTCCTTCAGTGGCCAGCTTCTTTGCCTGAGGCCCCCTAAGAAGAGACATGTAGAATGTTCAGTAGAGGTGTTTGTCGGGGAGGTGTTTTGTTTTCCAAAACCGCAACCTGAGCTCCTATAGGAGGCTAGACTCAGGGTGGTGCTGCAAGAGGTGAATTTTGTCCATTTCTTCCCTGCAGGATGCACTCTTCGCCTCCCAAGAGAAATTTTTCCAGGAACTGTTCGACAGTGAGCTGGCTTCCCAAGCAACTGCAGAGTTTGAGAAGGCAATGAAGGAGCTGGCAGAAGAAGAGCCCCACCTGGTGGAACAGTTCCAAAAGCTCTCAGAGGCAGCTGGGAGAGTGGGTGAGGAAACCCCAAACAAAAAATACTGGACAGACCACTTTATTGCTGAGAATACCATGATTGTGAAATTACTGACAGTCATGTCACAGCCATGGAGTGTGGGACAAGGCAGGAGAAAGAGGTGTGGGCATCTTGCTTACTGAAAGAAATGGTTAAGATATTTTGGAAAGTAATAATAAAAAAAGATTATTTTAGCCAGGTATAATAGTGTATTCCTTTAACCATTGAGAGGCAGAGGCAGGTGGATCTCTGAGTTCCAGGCCAGCCTCATCTACCTAGTAAGTTCCAGAACAGCTAGAACTACATAATGAGACCTTGTCTCAAAAGTACATAAATACATAAGATTATCCCAAACCAACCGTTTTAAAGGCCAGGGTTGCGAGTGTTACTGTGGAGAGCTGTTAACACATTATATAGATTTATGGCATAACCATGAAGGTGACCAAAAACTAGTTAAGATTTTGAAGTGGTAGTAGTTTGACAATAAATGTTTTCTATCTAGACTAGTAAGTAGGTCAGTCTGGACAAGTTGACAGTTAACATCCTAGGTAATCCTGGTTCTTTTCGTCTCTCCTAGGCAGTGATGCAAACTCTCAACAAGAATTTACTTCTTGCCTAAAGGAGACATTAAGTGGGCTAGCCAAAAATGCCACTGACCTTCAGGTACTTCCACTCCCAGGTGCTCCTGGGCAGTCTCACAAAGAGATGGTCTAGGGGATCTCCCTGACTCTGCCCCTGCCTTAATTGTTGTTGCAGGCACATCTAGATAGTTTTTTCCACCCAAATGAAAGTACAGTGTAAACTGTTCACCTCTCTTTGGTCTTGTCTAGAACTCAGGCATGTCTGAAGAGGAGCTCACCAAAGCCATGGAAGGACTGGGCATGGATGAAGGGGATGGGGAGGGGAACATCTTCCCCATCATGCAGAGTATCATGCAGAACCTGCTGTCTAAGGATGTGCTGTACCCGTCCCTGAAGGAGATCACGGAAAAGGTTTGTGAATTTCCACTTCTGCCTCTTCTTCTGTTTTCATTATCTCAACTTGTGGGCTACTTTGCTCAGACTGTGCATAATAAAAGTGTAATTTGAGTATACAAGTACTTTTTTCAAACTCTGTTGGAGGTAGAAGAAGTTATTGAGAATAAAGGTACATAGGTGATCTATCTGATTGTTCGTCCATGCTGGGGCAAATTCTTCGGCTTTAGTTTTCTGTAAATTAGTTCAAGACTGTGAGTCTAACCGGTCCGCTCCTTCGTGTATCTCTAACTTTATTAGTTTGTGCTGGTACTGTGAACAGTTTGAGAGTAGTTGAAGTGATGGTCCCTCTTAAAAAGCTTATCATTTCACTAGAGAAATGAGGTAGAGAAATAGAAGCTCTGTAGCATTACAGGACAGCATGTGCCTGAGTGGGAAGTGGGTAACATAGCCTAAGTCCAACTCGAAGAGTATTTTTTACATTCTTTTAAAAATATTTACTTTTAATTAGGGGTTTGTGTGTGGGTGTGCACACATGTGCGTACATGAGTTCAGGTGCCTCTGGAGGCCACAGGCATCGGATCACCCTCAGCTAGAGTTACAGCTGGCAGTGAGCCACCTAACATGAGTGCTGGCTATTGAACTTGAATTGGGGTCTTTGCAAGAGCAGTATGTTTTCTTAACCACTGAGCCATCTTCCCAGCCCCGGTTTTTGTATTTTTAAGTTTAAAAACAACAGGACTGGAGAGAGATTCAACAGTTAAGAGCACTGACTTCCACCAGGTGATGGTGGTGCACACCTTTAATCCCAGCACTCAGAAGGCAGAGGCAGACAGATCTCAGTGAATTTGAGGCTATCTTGGTCTACAAAGTGAGTTCCAGGACAGCCAGGACTGTTAACAAAAAGAAACCCTGTCTCGAAAAACCAAATCCCTTCCCCGCCACCCCCCAAAAAAAAGATCACTGACTGCTCTTCCAGCGGACCTGGGTTCAATTTCCAGAACCCACATAGCAGCTCAGAATGGACTGTGGCTCCAGTTCCAGGGGATTTGATGTCCTCTTCCAGTTTCTGAGAGCACCAGACACACATGGTGCACAGCCATACAAGCAGGCAGAACATTCATATAAAAAACAAATAGAATTTAAGCCTGCTGGTGATGGTGCATGCCTAATACCAGCACTCGGAAGGCAGAGGCAGTCGGATCTGTGTGAGTTCGGGACCAATCTGGTCTATAAGAGCTAGTTTCCAGGACAGAGAAACCCTGCCAGCAGAGGGGGGCTTGTTTCTGTGTGTTTGTGTGGTTTTATTTGTTGTTTGTTTGTTTGCTTTTCGAGACATGGTTTCTCTGTGTGACAGCCCTGGCTGTTCTAGAACTCACTCTGTAGACCAGGCTGGCCTCTAACTTGCAGAGATATGCCTGCCTCTGCCTCCCAAATGCTGGGATTAAAGGCGTATGCCACCCTTGCCCCCCACTAAAACCCCAGCTAGAGAGGGGGCTTGTTAAAGAGTACTCGCTGGTCTTGCAGAGGTCCCAGTTTGGCTCCCAGCACTAACATGGTAGCTCATAACCATCTGTAACTGTAGTTCTAGGGGATCTGACACCCCTTTCTCTGACCTTCAAGTGCGGCAGGTATGCACACGGTACAAATACATACAGGTAATATACTACTAATACATAAAAAGTAAAAATAAATAAATCTAAAAAACAACAGAGAACAATGTTCAACAGAGACCACATGTGACCCATGTTCTAGCTAGCTGCAACTGTCAAGTTTACATAGCTCAGAGTCATTTGAGGGGGTCTAGTTGGGGGATTGCCCAGATTAGATTGGACTATGACCATGTGTATGAGGAATTGCCTTGATTGATGGTTGGTGTGGAAGGGCATAGCTCACTGTGGGTGGTACCGTCTCTAGGCAGATGGTACCTAGACTATATGAGAAAGCTAAAAAATCAAAGAAGAAAGTAAGCCAGTAGGCAGTATTCCTCCATGGTCTCTGCTTAAGTTCCTGCCTTCAGTGATGGACTGTTACCTGGAAGTATCAGATGAAATAAAATAAACCCTTTCCTCCCCAAATTGTTTTTGTTGTTTTGTCACAGGAATGAAACTAGAACAATCATCAGAGCCTAAATAAAATGATTACTATCTTGCTTTTCACAGACAGAGTTTACTAATCTGCAGTTACCATAAATACTAGTATATCCAGGTGGAGTCACCGTACTTTGTCTTTTCCACAGTGAACTTGCTTACTTAGCTTTCTTTCCTCTTTGTCCTCTTCTATTCACATTCTAAGCCCCTTCTCTCCTTGTTCACTTAATTCTTTTCCACCCATTCCCTCTCTTTCCTTAGTATCCGGAATGGTTGCAGAGTCACCAGGAATCTATTCCTCCAGAGCAGTTTGAAAAGTATCAGGAGCAGCACAGGGTCATGGGCAAAATATGTGAGCAGTTTGAGGCAGAGACACCCACGGACAGCGAGGCTACTCACAGGGCTCGTTTTGAGACGGTGCTAGATCTTATGCAGCAGGTAAGACCTTTCACTGCCTTCCTGGTGCTGTCCACTTTGGTGGTGAATGGAAGAGATGTCTGGAAAGGGTGCTATACAACTAAACCTGTGTGCAGGGAGCATACAAAATCTATATACCATGGTCAGAAGAAATCAGATCATGACGGGTGGTGGCAGCACATGCCTTCAATCCCAGCACTTGGGAGGCAGAGGCAGGTGGATCTCTGTGAGTTCGAGGCCAGCTTGGTCTACTAGTTCTAGGACAGCCAGGGCTGTTACACAGAGAAACCCTGTCTCAAAAAAAAAAAAGAAATCCAGATCACAAATCAGATTCCTTTTGTTACTTTTTTGTGTTTTTTTTTCCCTGTGATATTTATTTATTATCTCATATTTTTATCTTCTAGTTACAGGACTTAGGCCATCCTCCAAAAGAGCTGGCTGGGGAGATGGTGAGTATGCCTTTCACAATTTAACCCAGTTTGCAGACTCCAGTAACACCCAGTTAATCTATATAAGGTGATAACTGGCTGCTAGGGACGGGCCTTCAGAAGCTCTGACCTGAAATATGAGTGGTTTTCTCAGTTGCTTCATCTCTTCTCCAGCCTCCTGGCCTCAACTTTGACCTGGATACCCTCAATCTATCGGGCCCACCAGGTGCCAATGGCGAACAGTGTCTGGTCATGTGAAACACAGCTCGCTTTCTTCCTTGAGTCCCAGCCATGGGGAACACCTGGAATCAGCAGAACCATTGGGAACTGAGGCAGAAGTATTGTCTCTGGGAGCTGGCTGCCCCACACTACATCCCATTCAAGACTGTGCCATACCAGCTGAGGGTCTGTTCTGTAGGCATTTCTGTGAGCCTTACTCCGTCATGAGTTCTGCTGTTAGAAATAGGCCAATTAATTGCCTATTAATTTTCGGGGCATTTCACTCCTTCCCGGGCCTAGAAATATTGTTATATATGGCTGTACTCATGTTCCCCTTTATTCCCAGGGATTTCGTGCCTTGTTTCTACTTCCTGTCTTGGATCTGGGGAGCAGGAGCTGAGTCCTAAGACTTTGTGTTTCTATTAGGCGGAACCTCTGGGATGGGGAGAAATGTAGCCTGCCCTGGGACTGTAGGTTTGGCAGCACATCTCCTTGCCTTCATTTTGAACTCTCTGAAGGGAAAGGACTTTTGCACTTACCTGTGGTCAGGATGGAAGTGAAGCCCTAGGTTTTTTCTGTCCCTAGGTGCTGTGCCCTTAGTTCCCCTTTTCTCCTGAGAACTCAAGTTGCTACCCTGGTTCTTTATACAGCTCTCTGATTTGGGTGAACCGAGCTCTTGACCTTCCTTTGCTGCCTGGCTGTCCTCTTACCTCCTCTCTTTAGATTTTTATTTATTCCAGCCCCTCTGAACCAATGTTGTGATTAATGAAGGCCAATCTTGTTTCCTTTCATCTAGTACCTGTACCATTCTCACTAGACCCTTCCCTTCCCTGGCCAACACATAATTGTGGTGTCAGATCTGGTAAATGAATGGCCATTCTACCCAGATACATTCTGGTTTACTTGATGATATCAGATTCCCTAGACTCCTTGGTTCAGGAAGGAGTTTGGGAAAGGGATGTACCCTGAGTCTCTTTTCCTGCGAGCCCCAGGGGACAGTATCTAATAAACATTCTGAGTGCATGTGTTGGTTGTTTGTCATCGATAGTTCTGTATAATAGTATAATACGTGCTAGACTGTACCATGACCCTGCCCTCCAGCTCAGACTGCCCTTCCTTTGGTAAAAGGATACTGTCTTCATCTTCTTGGTAGTTCAGTCTTAACTTCTTACATTATAGTTGATGTTAATGATATATTGTTAACATGTTTTCTAAATTAGTGTTAAATGACCTCAGTAGGTCTAAGGACCATGGTTGCCATATATTTTATGGATATTCCTTTTAGCCCACCTAGCTGTCCTGGTTCACTTGGAAAATAACTTTTAAAATACATGTTTTTATTAATTCTTTGGGAATTTTATACATGTATGAAATGTATTTTGATCATATCCACTCCCGTGGAAAATAACTTTTGCAAGAACAAATTCACATTTATCATTTGAGTTACTTTGACACATCCTCCCTGACCCCTGGGTTAAAGTCACTCTTAAAGATCCCACATCCCACACATTCTGTGGGAGGAAGCATGCTTGCAAATAGCCTGTGGGAACTAATCAGTGTTTAAATATTTAAACTGTTCTCAAAGTTCACAAGAGCTTCTCATCCAAAATTCTGTGTGTTCGGGTAACAAATTTCTGAATGGATAGATGGATTCATGAAACAATCAAATTTTTACAAGGTGTATGATAATATCTTTTTCCTCTGACCCTAGGACATGCTTTCATGTCCCAAAAACTAGAAGTAGGCTGTTGGGAAGCTTGGGGAGTTTGTAGAAAGTGGCCCACATTAAAAAAAAAAAAATAAAACATCTGACATAAAAAACCTCTTAAGGTTTATTGTTAATCTGTTTGTGTGTATGTGTGTTGGGCCTCTGATCCCCTGCACTGGAGTTATGAGTAGTTGCGAGCCACCAGATGTGGGTGCTGGGAACTGAACTCCCGCTTTCTGAAAGAGCAAATAGCTCTTAACCACTGTCCCACATTAAGTAGACATGGCAGGTAAGACAAAAACGTACAAAAAGGATTCAGGAAGTGGACATGCAGTGTTTGCTGTTGAACTGAAAAATTCACTGTGTTCCTTTGGAAAGCAAATGCAGCACTTACCTTTTAAAGCAAAATGGAAGCTTTTCTACAGGGAAACAGCTTGAGTGGAGATTGCTAATAGAGCCCAGGTGATCTATGAACAGGACAGATAGGCAACCAAGAAATAGAAATAAGACCTTCAAATTCGAGGTCAAAGAAGAATGGTTCCCAGCAACCACATGGTGGCAAACAACCATCTATAAGCCCTCTTCTGGCATGCAAGCATACGTGCAGATAGAACACTGTATATATAATAAATAAATAAAAATTAAAAAAAAATAAGGCAGATGTCGGGTGGTGGTGGCTTGGGCCTTTAATTCCAGCACTAGGTAGAGGCGGGTAGATCTCTGGGAGTTCAAGGCCAGCCAAAGCTACAGAAACCCTGTCTCGAAAAACAAACAAACAAAAATAATCAAGTCAGAGCCAGGCAGTGGTGGCACATGCCTCTAATCCCAGCATTTAGGAGGCAGAGTCAGGCAGATGTGAAGTGGAATTCCCCTCTGTATGCTGTGAATATGTTTTATTACCGTTGGTTAATAAAGAAGCTGCTTTGGGTCTATGGCAGGGCAGGATATAGCCAGGCAGGAAATCTGAACAGAGATATAGAGAGAGTAGGGAGAGTCGGGGAGATGCCCCAGAACCTTACTGGTAAACCATGACCCTCATGGTAAAGTACAGATTAATAGAAATGGGTTAATTAAGATGTAAGAGTCAGTAAAAAACCTAATGTATTGGCCAAGCAGTGTTGTAAATAATGTAGTTTATGTGTTATTATTTGTGTTCAGGTGGCTGGGAAATGAACGAGCAGTCACTGCCTACACAGATCTCTGAGTTTGAGGCCAGCCTAGTCTACAGAGAGTTCTAAGACAGCCAGGGCTAAACAGAAACCCTGTCTCAAAAACACAGAAAACATGAAGGCAGTCAGGCAGGCAAATAATACTTTCAGCTGAAAGGTTCTTCCTATTGGGGGAGGGCCTTTCCCTTTCAGTCCTTCACAGAAATGTCCTCACAGACCTGCCCATGTGTCCCTTGGCTGATTCCACATCCAATAAATGAACATCAAGATAAGCCGTCAGTGTCATCGGGAGGTAACTCAGTGGTTAAGAGTACTTGTTGGTCTTTCAGAAGACTTCAGTTTGGGTCCCAGTGTCCACATAGTGGCTTACAGCTGTCTGTAAATCCAATTTCAGGGCATCTGATGCCCTTTTCTGACTTATGTGGACATTGCATGTATGCGGTTAACTCACACACAGACATGACACTCAACACACACAAAAATCACATCACACACAGATTACAGGTCTTTGTAGGCATTCATGTCCGTAGATTCAAAGCACCACAGCAGTGTTTCTTCAAACTTTCCTCATTTAGGAAACTATGGGATACATAAGTGGGATGCCAGACCAAATCTGCCTTACAGTGGATCTACAGATTCTATCTTCTGATAATTTCCGCAACATCCAAATGTGTGTCTCGGTATGACCTGCCAGTGAAGATGCCCAGCATTTGGCCGAAAGACCAAGTAGAAACTCCTGCGACTGCATCCTCACCTCTGTCAGGATAAAAATAATGTTTTATTGTGAAGGAAATGGCAAGGATTAGTTCACCCTTAAAGGGTTCATTAGATCCTCATTTACTTTAATCTTTCTGGCTTTTTTTTTTTTTTTTGATTTTTCGAGACAGGGTTTCTCCGTAGAGTGCTGCGATTAAAGGCGTGCGCCACCACCGCCCGGCTTTTTTTTTTTAATATTTGTTTGTTTGTTTATTTATTTATTTATTGTTTTTTTTCGAGACAAGGTTTCTCTGTAGCTTTGGAGCCTATCCTGGAGCTAGCTCTTGTAGACCAGGCTGGTCTCGAACTCACAGAGATCCACCTGCCTCTGCCTCCCAAGTGCTGGGATTAAAGGTGTGCGCCACCACCGCCCGGCTTTTTTTTTTAAATATTTGTTTGTTTATTTATTATGTATACAATATTCTGTCTGCGTGTATGTCTATAGGCCAGAAGAGGGCACCAGACCTCATTACAGATGGTTGTGAGCCATCATGTCGTTGCTGGGAATTGAACTCAGGACCTTTGGAAGGTGAGGCAATGCTCTTAACCACTGAGCTATCTCTCCAGCCCATCTTTCTGGCTTTTGCAGAAACTGACTGGTGGGTTACAGTAGATAGCTTGCAAGCTAACCAAGTAGTGGTCCTCAAAGCAGGTTATGTGACAATTATAAAGGGGTCAGCAGATTACAGCCTATAAGTCAAATGTGGTCAGTTTCCCAACAAAAAACTATTTTGTGTGTGTGTGTGTGTGTGTGTGTGTGTGTGTGTGTGTGTTTGATGGGGTGAAGCCATGAACATGTGGAAGTTAGAGGACAACTTTGTGGAATCAGTTCTCTCCTTCCACCTTTATTAGCCAGTGTCTACCCACTGATGTAAGCCATCACAGGCCAGTTGCTTTCCGGGTTTTGTAAAGGTTTATTGACGTTCTTGATCATTTATGTACTGTCTTTTAATGCTTCTGTGCTACCTTGGCCATGTAGAGTAGTGACAGATAGTATGGCTTGCAAAGCCTAAAATACTTCGTAACTGAAGTTCATAATCCCCTAGTTGGGAATGAATGCTCTCTCAGTTCCCATCAGAAAGTATCAGAAGTAGTTTGTATTTGTAAGGGACCAGTAACAGTCATTCACAGTCTTAAGCCTTGGACATGTCCATTCTCACTCTTTTTTTCTTGTGCTTTGGGGGTCTTTTGAGTGGGGAGAGGGATATAAAGTGGGTAAGCAGGTGGAGAGGATCTGGAAGGAGTTGGGGGAAGGGTAAACATGATCAAAGTATATTTTTAAAATGTTAAAAAATACCTTGGGGTTAGTGAAATACCATAGCTTTCCAAAAACAGATCCTGAGAATTCCGATATAATCAATGGAGTTTTCACTTACTGTATTCATGATATGATGGCATTATTGGGAGGTGGTAAAAGGTGGGAGTGGATGGGGCTCTAGCTAGAGGAAGTAGGTCACTACCTGCCCTTGAGGCTATAGACCTGGTTGGCTTTTTCCTATATTATCCCATTTCTCTGTTTCCTGTCTGCCAAGGACAAGAACAACCTTCACCCGATCTCCTGCTGTAATATTCTGCCCAAGCACGTAGAGCCAGGCAACCATGGGCTGAATCTTCTGAAATCATAAGCCAAAATAAATCATTTCTTCCTTTGAAAAACTCTAGCAGATCCCCCATTTAATGAGCTCATTATTGTCACACCAACCAAGTCATCAGATTGGGTGGACACAAATGTGGTCCATCTTAATAGGTTGATGCAAAAGGAACTGTGTTTTTGGATTATGAATTTTAAATCATTGTAACAAGACTGAAACACATTAACCAAAATAGGAGCCATTACAATCTTTCCCAATGAGAAGTAAGGTTGTTTATTTCTGTAGCATAAAACTCCATGCTGCCGGGCAGTGGTGGTGCACACCTTTAATCCCGGCACTCAGGAGGCAGAGGCAGGCAGATCTCTGTAAGTTCGAGGCCAGCCTGGTCTATAAGAGCTAGTTCCAGAACAGGCTCTAAAGCTACAGAGAAACCCTGTCTCGAAAAACCAAAAAAAAAAAAACCAAAAAAACCCCACAAAACCCAAAAAACTCCATGCTTTGAGATTTGACAAACAGCTTAATGTTTCCCCTCAAAAAACCTGCTCCTGTTCCCCTACATGTATCTCAGAAAAAGGCATTGCTCTTTTTCAGTTAAGATAACTCACACATCCTTGCTTTTTCCCTCTTATCTCACATCCATGTTCAATCTATTAGCAAGTTCACCTCCTTGCCCTTTTGAGAGCGCATCCTCAGCACGGCCACTTGTACCACTTGGACTGCAATACTCGTCCTGCAGGTCTTTTGTCATAACCTTCCTAACGAGTCTGTCAGCTTCTGTTCTGCCTCCCTGAAGGCAGTTACAGAAGTCAGCTAGGGTGGGCTTCAGTTAGAAATCAATGATGCCACTTTTATTAAAAATTTTAATTTATTAATTTATATCCTTCTCTTGTATTACCTGGCTTCCTATGTAAGCATACTTAACCTTTGGACTGGAACACTTTTCTCCAGGTGTGTATGGCTCAATTTCTCACTTCAGGTTCTTATTCTGAGCACACCTCAGCAAAGGGGTCTTCTTTGAACTCCCAGGATAAGAGAGCACACCCGTCCTAGTAACCTGGAAACCTGCTTTTTCCCTTGTTTAACTTCATATCAATCTTCAAACTTTACATTATTGTTTATGTATCTCTTCTCCCTCTTCACTAAAAGGTTATGTAAACAAAAGAGTCTTGGTTTATTTTATTCACTGCTCTTGTGCCAAGATCACAGCCTCTCATGTAATAGGGATATAAGAAGTAGTTGCTGACTAACGAAAGAATGCAGTAGGGTGATAGGACTTTCACTACTTGGCTCACTAGACTTCCTATAGGTGTTAAGGTTACAAAGATGAAAAAAGGGTAATTCTTGTCTTCAGCAACTTATATTCTAATAATACAGTTAGTTTTAAAATATGTAATTGGAGACTAGAGAGGTGACCTAGTGATTAAAAGCATTGGCCTCTCTTCAGACAACCCCATTTGAATTCCAGCATCCACATGGCAGTTCACAGTCAGTTGTAGCTCCAGTTCCTGGGGATCTGATGCCCTCTTCTGGCTTCCACAGGCACTGCACTCACACAAGTGGTGCCCAGAGCTACAGGCAAAGCACCCATCCACACATTGAATTTACCCTATAACTATAGGTTAAGTGTTCTAAAGTAGAATATGTTATGAAAAAGTAATGCAGCCTGGGTACTCTAGTGCACATCTGTTCTCCTGCTGTGGAGGCTGAGGCCGGAGATCACTTGAGCCCAAGAGCTGGAGACCTGCCTTTCTTTTTTGTTTTCAGACAGGATCCTATAAGCCTAAAGATGGCCTTAAACTACTGATCCTCCTGCCTCCACCTCTCAAATGCTGGGAGCCACCACACGTATGGGCCACCACACCCAACCTGTGAAGCCTCTTCTCTTAAAATAAAAGCAGAGCCAGGTGTGGCGGTGCCTTTAACCTCAGAACTCAGGTGGCAGAAGGCACTTGGGTTCAAGGTCAGCCAGAACTACTCAGTGAGACCCTGTCAGTAAATAAATAAATAAAAGCAGAATGGGGATAGAGGTGCATGGATAGTGAAGTGTTATTCCCAATAGTCAAGCGCTGCCTCTCTTTGAAAGTACCAGTTGTATAGAGACCTAACTTAAGAGGAAAGATGCTTTCTAATAAACTTTATAGCTGAATATTCCAAGGTAAAACACCACGCTGGAGCTGACACATACTGTGAGTTTTGTGATAGCAATAAAGGTAATGAGGCTGAAACAGATCCAGGCTGCCAGGGAAGAGATAAAATCAAAAATAAGACAGAACCAATGATGTAAAGCCTGGGATAATTTTGATTTAAAAAATTTAAAAAGATTTGTTTATTATGTATAGTGTTCTGTCTGCATATCTGCCTGCAGGCAGAAGAGGGCGCCAGACCTCTTGTTAGGAATTGAACTCAGGACCTCTGGAAGAACAGCCAGTACTCTTAACCACTGAGCCATGTCTCCGCCCTTCCTTTTAAAAAGAGTTATTTATTATGTATATATAAAAATATTTTTTTCAAGAGTTTCACTGTGTAGCCCTAGCTGTTCTGGAACTCTATCTATAGACCAGGCTGGTCTTGAACTCACAGAGAACCACCTGCCTCTGCTCCAGTGCTAGGATTCAAGGGGTACACCACGCCTGCACTTGTGTCTATATACCACATTTGTGCAAATGCCTACAAAGCCGGAAAAGGGCATCATCTCCTGGAACTGGATTTTGTTAGCCACCTTGTTGGGTGTTGGAACTTGAACCTGAATCTTCTGGAAGAGCAGTTAGTGCTCCTAACTGCTGAGCCATCTCTCCACTTCAGATAATTCTGATTTTTAGTATGGGATGGGAAAGCTTTGGATGATTTGGGGTAGGGAACTATGACATGACACACACACATATATATGTATATATATATATGTATATATATATATATTATGTATACAATGTTCTGTCTGTGTGTATGCCTGCATTACAGATGGTTGTGAGCCACCATGTGGTTGCTGGGAATTGAACTCAGGACCTTTGGAAGAGCAGGCAATGCTCTTAACCTCTGAGCCATCTCTCCAGCCCCATGACTTATATTTTAAAAGACACTCTGACTGTCTTATGTGTGAGGGCATCAGGGCACTAATGGAAACAGACAAATACTGTACTGGTTGCTTTCCTAATGGACAGCGTGGGATCTGTGAAACTTAAGCAAGGGTTTATTCCAGCTCATAGTTTGAGGGGAAGTTCATCATGATGGGGAAGGCATGGCAACAAGTATGAATGAGGTTCACAGTCAAGAAACAGAGAGATGAGCACTGGTGCTCGTTCACCTCCTTTTTATTCAGTTAAACCCCCAGCCCATGGAGTGGCGCTGCCCCTGCTTAGGCTGGGTCTTCCCACTTTGGTTCTCCTCCTAACCTAGGGAATCCCTCACAGGTGTGCTAGAGGCGTATCTCCTAACTAATTATGGATCTTGTCAAGTTAACAGTATTAATCACATGTCTAACACAGCAGGTAGTTAAGCAAGAGACAGTTTGGACTAGAATATGGCTGGGAACATAGTTCAGTTGGTAGAGTGCTTGCTTTGGTATGCATGAAGCCCTGTTATATTCCCACTGCTGGATAAAATCAGACATGGTGGTGCATGCCCAGCCCTCAGGAGATGGAGACAGTAGTTATATAAATTTAAAGCTATCCTAGGATACTTAAGTACCTGTCTCAAAAACAAAGATCTGAAGTGGGGGAGGGAGGGAGGGAATGGTATTGATATGGGTCAGTGTTGAGGAGTCTGAACCTAGCACCTTGACCTTCTGTTTAAAAGAAAAAGGACAAAGTTGTAATTTACTTGGTAGAGTACTTTTTCAACATGTCCAAAGCCCGGCACATACATACACATTACACATACTTATTCGTATTTACAGGAAATACAAAGGAGCCTGAGAGGCAAGGAAGAGATTTTAAAGGGAGGGAATGGAAGAGAAGATGAAAGGGAACAGATCTAGCCGGATGGTGGTGGCACACGCTGTAAATTCGAGACCAGCCTGGTTTACAAAGCAAGTTCAGCCAGGGCTGTTACACAAAGAAACCCTGTCTTGATAAGCAAACGAAAAGGAGTGCAATAGACACTTGTCGTGAAAGCTAAGGGCAACTAATTGAAGGTATCCAACAAGGAGAAAGAAGGTTATTGGGGAAGGGGACCAATAAGAACCAAGTATGAACACAAATGTATGAGGAGCCGGGCTGTGGTGGCACGCGTTTTTAATTCCAGCACTCGGGAGGCAAGAGGTAGGCAGATCTCTGTGAGTTCAAGGCCAGCCTGGTCTACAAGAGCTAGTTCCAGGACGGGCTCCAAAGTTACAGAGAAACCCTGTCTGGAAAACCAAAATAAATAAATAAATAGATAAATAAATGAAAAAAGAAAATGAATACCACAAGGAAATTTACTATTTTATTTTTGTGTATATGTTGTGTTTGTTAGGGATGGGGGAAGGACTCATTCTAGCCCAGAATTTACTATTGATTGGATTGACCTCCTGCTTGAGCCTCCTAAGTGCTAGCTGTGCACCACTATGCCCAGCTTGAAACCTGGCTCACATTTCTTGTTTAAAGAAAAACAGAACAAAAACATCTGCTTTGAGGGTCAATACTGTGTTTAAACCGGGCGGTGGTGGCGCACTTGGGAGGCAGAGGCAAGCGGATCCCTTGAGTTTGAGATCAACCTGGTCGACAGTGCGAGTTCCAGGACAGCAGAAAAACTGTCTGGAACCCCCCCCCCCCCAAAAAAAAAGATTTTAAAAAATGTGTGAAGAGTTAGAACCTCAGGACTGGAGGACGCCTAGTGACTTGCCTGCCAGTCCCTTGGAAAGTGAGGTTCATTTTCTATCACAACACTAAGGAGCCTTAAATCACATGTGTTTTGAATACTAGGAGCCAAGCCACCACTCTGAAACCACAAAAACAACTTGACTCCTCCGCAGCGCGCACGCGCCCCTCGCGGCTTCGGTTGGCCGTAAGCCCCGCCCCTTGCACGGCCACCGGGGGGTTGGGAGGCGAGGGCTCGCGCGACCGTTCTCGCTCAGTCTCCTCCAGCACAGCGTCGCAAACGCGGCCGAAAAGCGTGACGGCGCAGGCGCAGGCGCAGAGACCCGAGGCGGCGGTGGTGGCTGCCGCTGGCCAGTGTAAGATGGCGGCGGTGTTGGTGGCGGCAGTGGACGGGGCGGCTGGGCCTGGAACAGTCGGAGCATCCGCTGGCAGAAGGATGACCCAAGACGGGAAGCGGGCCGCCGAGCCTCGCCGACTCCCGTGCTTGTAACTGTCCCAGCCGAACGCCCTCCCCTTGACCTACCCGGTCCGTGTCTCGTTCCGGCTCGGCCTGTCCCCCCCTCTCCCTGACCGCTTCCCTACAGGATGGGCCCTATCCCTTTCCTAAGCTCCCAGGGTTTAGGTCTTCCTCCCCTCACCCGGGTCAGTGCTGGGAGGACTGCTTGTCCTTTGCCCAGGTCAGTCCCGGGTTGCCCCCTAGAGCTAACCCCCTTAGTTCACGGGGACTTTTCGTTCGTCCGGTGACCCATCTGTATGCTCTCATTTCTCTTTATAATGTGAGGAGCCGGTTCTGTCTGCGTCTCCCTGTCACTTTAGGGCCACCGCGCAGTGTGCCCCCCTCCCCCATCCCAAGTTCTCAGGCCCAGCACCTTGTACGGAAGGCCGAGGTCCAAGAAACTGGCAGTTTATACTTGAGGTCTAGTCTTGGATGCTTTGTGATATGATTATCTTAGTCCACCTCCCCCTGTCCCGAAATCTTTTAGGGCACCTTAGAACGGCCCCAGTTGGTCCTTATTAGTTGGAAAGCATCTGCTGGCTTGAATTTCTGACTCATGATTGTTGGTAGAGTCTGTAAACAAACCGGCACTAGCGCTATCACGTTCTCGCCGGGCCCTCCCCCTCCCCCCTCCCCTCTGTAGCTTGTGGATGAGAGGTGGTTTGGTGTAGAGTTGAAAAGATGCAGGTTTTCCTGATAAATGACTTCTTAGTGTTGGTGGAACTGGGAGATAACTTGCCTGACGTGTAAGTCTCGTGTTAATTCTTTGTATTTAAGTTCCATGTATGGGTTTTGTTCAGTAGTCACAACTGAATTAAGTAAGTTATTCTGGTTTTAAATAGTTATGTGGCCGACTAGAAAATAGTAAAGTGTGGTTATAAATATTTTGACTACGTTCAGAAGAAGAGACACCTTTGCCATGTAAACTTTAACTTTTCTCAGTTATTCAGTGGACCTCCAGAAGAGTTTTCTCAGGAGCCAGCCTTACACCGGTGACAAAAGGAGGAAAGGTGAGTGGGAGTGGAAGACATACAATTCTTCAATCCATGACAGACTCTTACTTGATGCTCAAGTGCAGATCGCTAAACTCTTAACAAATTTACCATGGTTTCCAAAAATTTGGCTATTGTAACTTTGTTCCAGCTTTGGTTAAATTACTTAATTGGCTGTGTTTTGACCTGCTACCCTAAACTATTGCTGTGTGACTACAAATGATTTGAGTTAAGCCTAGAGTGAGCACTCTGCCTCTGTGGTGTTTGTTTTGGTTTTAATTCATTTGCACTGTGTTTTGTCTTTGTGTGGATCATGTCTTATACTATTTAAAAATTGAGAATGGGCTTACCGGAATTCTGTTTAGTTTTTTTTTTTGTGGGGGGGGGGTGCTGGTTTTTTGAGACAGAGTTTCTCTGTGTAACTGTCTTGGCTGTCCTGGAACTTGGCTTTGTATATCATTCTGGCTTGAAACTCACAGAGATTCGCCTGCCTCTGCCTCCTGAGTGCTGGGATTAAAGGTAGTTAGCCTTTTGTCAATTCAAATCTCTTATCCCAGACCCAAAAGTTATCATCCATGCCATAGGAGTGAAGAGTGATTCTCCATTTAGTTGGTGTCCAAGTCCATATAGTCTCAGAGGTCCAACTTTTCAAAACACAGTGGTTAATTTTTGGTTAAAAGTATCTCCTTTTGTAGCTAGCTTACAGAACTTTTGATTAGTGGAAACAGCATCCTGTGCTTTCATCAAAGTGGGCCAAGCCACAGAAGGAGTCGGAACACAGTTGTAAATGTAGTTCCTGTCAGGCTTTTAGATTTCTGGTAGTACAGAGTAGAACTGTTTTTGAGACTCATAAGACTTGCTAGAAAAGCTAAGTGGTCTGACCAGTTCTTAGTATCCTTATGATTTGTAGTATGAAAAATTTGAGAGTGACTCTGCTAAGTTTTATTCCACATGATGCCCAAGCCAGAAAATGTTTATTATGAACTAAAATAAAAATTTTATTTATTTTTTTTTGTTTTTTTTTGGTTTTTTTTTTTGTTTTTTTTTTTTTTTGGTTTTTCAAGACAGGGTTTCTCTGTGATTTTGAAGCCTTTCCTGGAACTAGCTCTTGTAGACCAGGCTGGTCTCGAACTCACAGAGATCCGCCTGCCTCTGCCTCCCGAGTGCTGGGATTAAAGGCGTGCGCCACCATCGCCCGGCTAAAATAAAAATTTTAATGATGATGTATATATGTAAGATCTAAGAATATGCTGGGCAGTGGTGTCGTATGCTTTTAATCCCAGCACTTGGGAGGCAGAGGCAGGCAGATCTCTGTGAGTTTGAGGCCTGCCTGGTCTACAAGAGCTAGTTCCAGGACAAGGCTCCAAAGCTATAGAGAAACCTTGTCTCGAAAAACAAAACAAAAAAAAAAAAGTAAGAGTTAAGAATAAAAGTATAGCTTTTAAAATTTAGTTTTATGTGTACGGGTGTTTTACCTGCATGGTTATCTGTGCACTACTTTCATGACTCATACAGGAGGAGATCAGAAGAGGGTGTCAGATACCAGATACCCTGAAACTGTAGGTATAGATAGATGGTGAGCTGCCATGGGTGCTGTGAATCAAATCTGGGTCCTCTCCAAGAACAGCAAGTGCTCTTAACCACTGAACCATTTCTCCAGCCCATTTATTTGATTTTTGAGACAGGGACTCACTATCCTGGGCTGGCCTGAAATTGGCCATGTAGATCAGGCTCATCTTGCAAACTGTAAGCCTTCTCTAGTTTCCTAAGTGCTTGTGTACAGATGTGGGGCCCAGTGCCCAGGAAGTTACATGTGTTTGTTTTGTTTTAGCACTCATCTTTCTAATTTCTTCCAGTTTTTTTTTTTAAAGATCTATTTATTTATTATGTATACATCATTCTGCCTTCATGTATGCCCGCACGCCAGAGGAGGGCGCCAGATCTCAGTACAGATGGTTGTGAGCCACCATGTGGTTGCTGGGAATTGAACTCAGGACCTCTGGAAGAGCGGCCAGTGCTCTTAACCTCTGAGCCATTTCTCCAGCCCCAATTTTTTTGTTTTGTTTGTTTGTTATAAAAGAATTGGGGCCTAGGCTGGTGGTGGTAGTGCACACCTTTAATCCCAGCACTTGAAAGCAAAGGTAGGCAGATTTCTGTGAGTTTGAGGCCAGCCTGGTCTGTAAAGTGAGTTCCATAACAGCCAGAACTACATAGTGAGACCCTGTCTCAGAAAAACAAAAACTGGGCCTATGTCTCATATATACTAAGTAAACTCTGTTACTGAGGCACAGCCTCAGATTCATTTTTAAGATTTATGTGTCTGTCTGTGTGGGAATTTATGCATTTGAGGGCAGTGCCTATGGAGGCTAGAACAGAAGAAAGCACCACTTTGGAGCTGGAGTTACAACCTGTTGTGAACTGTTGTGTGGTTTCCAGAAATTGAACTCAGGTCCTCTGCAAGACCAGTAAGTACTTTAATTGCTGAGCCAACTCCAGTTCCCTCAAATTTAGTTTTAATTGTTCATATCATATGTTTGCTTTGTAAGTGCTCATGTGAGGTATCTTTTAAACCTGATTTCTGAGTATAAGACTAGGGAATGTTTGTATATATGTATTTCTAAATATGTCTCTGTCCCTTCCATCCCCATACAAGGCTGTCCTGGAACTTGCTCTGTAGACCAGCCTGGCTCAAAATGCATTCCTTTTCTTTTCTTTTTTTTTTTTTAAGATTTATTTATTTATTATGTATACAACATTCTGCCTCTATGTATGCCTGCAGGCCAGAAGAGTGCGTCAAATCTCATTACAGATGTGGTTGCTGGGAATTGTCTCAAGACCTCTGGAAGAGCAGCCACTGCGCTTAACCTCTAAACCATCTCTCCAGCCCCTCTAAATGCATTCTTAAACTAAATATCAATAATTTCTTTTTGTTTCTGTTTTTTCAAGATAGGGTTTCTCCTTTAACAATTCTGGCTGTCGCTGTCCGTCCTGGAACTCTCTTTGTAGACCAGGCTGGCCTTGAACTCACAGTGATCCACCTTTGCCTCCCAAGTGCTCGGATTAAAGGCGTGAGCCACCACTGGCCAGCCATCAATAATTTCTTTGTTCATTGATTTATTCGTCTTGGTCTGTTAACATACCTTATAGTATTCGTTTCTGCTATAATGTTCACAAGTTTGTAACTGTCCCCTGTGTGATACAGTTTTGATGCAAAAAGGGATAATTTTCTCCAAGATGATGAGCCCTGCTGTGACCCTCACCAACAGATGATTAAGAAAGTGATAACAGCCAGACGATGGTGGCGCACGCCTTTAATCCCAGCACTCCAGAGGCAGAGGCAGACATACCTCTGTGAGTTCGAGGCCAGCCAGTTAAACAGAGCGAGTTCCAGGACAGGCCCCAAAGCTACAGAGAAACCCTGTCTCGAAAAACCAAAATAAAAAAAAAAATTAAAAAAAAGGAATATGAGAAGGAAATACTTTTTTTTCTCAAGTGAATCTACATTATCTTTAGATAGTGCAGATAAAGAATTTTAAACCTAGTTGGGCGACGGTGGCGCACGCCTTTAATCTCAGCACTTGGGAGGTAGAGGCAGGCGGATCTCTGTGAGTTCGAGACCAGCCTGGTCTACAGAGCTAGTTCCAGGACAGGCTCCAAAGCCACAGAGAAACCCTGTCTCGAAAAACCAAAAAAAAAAAAAAAAAAAAAGAATTTTAAACCTTTCTAGTTAGTTTTTTTTTTTTCACATCTGTTTTGGAAGAGTAAAGGGTTCATAAAAGTTGAAGTTTTGATGACAGTACAGTAAGTAGGCACTTTTAGACCATGATTTTTTTGTTGTTGTTGTTGTTTTAGGGCTGATTAACTTTTATTACCACTACCTAGGGGCTAGATTTCCTATCGATATGTCAGGACTCTTGGCAGTGGTCATGAGTTAGGCATTTGCATTTTATGAGATTGGAGGTTTTTGTTGCATGAAGGCTGTGGAGGAGAAAAGGAAATAAGTTGAAAGAATAACTTGACTACCGTTCACTGCCTTTTTTCCTGGATAAGGACCCTCCACCCCCACCCACTTCTAAAACCTGCAGGAAAGATTTTAGGTAGCATCTTGGTGTACATTGAATCCTATTTTTTAGTCTTGTGTATCACAGCTGTAAAATTCTTGTGTTTCTAAGGACATTTCAGTGTTCTGATTTTGTTGTTTCTTTCTCCCTCACTTCTAAAGATGGACTCTCATGTAGCCCAGTCTGGCCTCAAACTCATTATGTAACTGGGCATGAACTGAACTTCCAGTCTTAGATAGCCCCTGCCTTCCTAATGCTATCACAGCATGTACCACCATCCAGGTTTTATTTTTTTGAGAGGACCTCATCTTGAGCTGACTCAGTAACTCAGACTGACCTTGAACTCGGCACCACCACCACCACCACCACCACCACCACCACCTTTCAGTGTCCTGAGTGCTAGCATCATAGGTATGGGTGACCACGCCTGACTTTAGATTAGAGGTTATTAAAATCAAATGACTAGTCAAACTATGTTATTGGTAGATTTACTACTATATTGTTCTTGCTGTATAAAAGTTACACTGATCTAGGAAATAGCTAAGTTATAAAAAAGCAGCAAGGATCCAAAGTGTTGAGTATTGTGGTGCACATTTTTAATCTTGGCACTCAGGAGGCAGAGGCACTGAGTTTGGGAGCCAGTCTTGTGTACACAGTGTGTTTCAGGACAGAGCTATATATAGAGAGACCCTGTCAGAAAAAAAGCAAGGGCGAGAGAGAGAGAGAGAGAGAGAGAGAGAGAGAGAGAGAGAGAGAGAGAGATCCAGTCTGAAGTTTCTACTATATAGCATTGGTGTTAGAGTTGTTTTTAAATTTATTCATTTATTTTTGGAGTTCTTGAGTCTTTGGGATTGAATTTGCCTTTTTCTTTCCTTAAATAGATTATCAGTAAATCGTGAGATAATCTGTGAGATAATCATGGGATTCCCTATTTAGAATCCAAGCACCTGAGTGAATGAGATCAGTAGCAGGCGTGGAGGTCTTAAACCATGTGTACAGTGAGCTCCATGATTTGTAGTTGGGATTTTTTTTTTTTCGAGACAGGGTTTCTCTTTAGCTTTGGTGCCTGTCCTAGAACTAGCTCTGTAGACCAGGCTGGTCACGAACTCACAGAGATCCGCCTGCCTCTGCCTCCCGAGTGCTGGGATTAAAAGCGTGCGCCACCACCGCCCGGCGGGATTTTTTTTTTTTTTTGTCAACCACTGGATAAAAATATTAATTGGCAAAGTACAGAATAAACTATTGATAAGTTTTATATTGCTTTTCTGGGTAGCAGGATGGAATTTACCCCAACTTCCTGGGACCTGAATCATTTCAGGTCCTGTATCTGAGTTGTAGTCACTAGCCATCTCTTAATTACTACCTGTTATCAAACCACTTGTGCTGTATTAGGGTCTGTCTTCAAGTAAATGGCCCCTAAACGTAAGAAGTGTTGTCAGCAACTCAAATTACAAAGAGCAGTTGTAAGTGCTTCCTTTAAATGAAAAGAGGAAGATTCTCAGTAAGGTAAAGGTAGGTATATGCCTGAAGTACCAGTTATTCTGGTGTTTGGTATTTCAAGAGGCAGAAGAATCTTTTTTTTCCTTGATTTTTTTTTTTTTTTTTTTTTTTGGTTTTTCGAGACAGGGTTTCTCTGTGGCTTTAGAGCCTGTCCTGGAACTAGCTCTGTAGACCAGGCTGGTCTCGAACTCACAGAGATCCGCCTGCCTCTGCCTCCCGAGTGTTGGGATTAAAGGTGTCTGCCACCATCGCCCGGCCTTGATTTTTTTTTTAATATTTATTGAGCTCTACATTTTCCTCTGCTCCCCTCCCTGCTTTTCCCCTCCCCCATCAGTTTACTCAGGGGATCTTGTCTTTTTACATTTTCTACTTTCCATGTAGCTTATATATATATGTAAGTCTCTCTTGGTGTCCGCATTATTGTCTAAGTTCTCTGGGATTGTGGTTTGTAGGCTGGCTTTCTTTGCTTTATGTTTAAAAACCACCTATGACTGAGTACATGTGATAATTGTCTTTCTGTGTCTGGGTTACCTCACTCAAAATAATGTTTTCTAGCTCCATCCATTTTGAGACAGGAGAATCTTGACTGTAAGGGCAGTGTGTGCACCCTGCGTGCCCCAAATCCCCCCCTCCCAAAGAAAAGAACAAGAGTGTTATGCTGTGGCTTCTGAGATATGCTTAATAAAGGATCATCAGAAAGACACCACACTGAACTTGTATATATTTTTTAAAGGCTTATCTGTTTTTATGTTATGTTCATGTGTGTTGTGTGACAAAAGTTTGCCTGTGGAGAAACAACAGATATCACCCCAGATAGGGAGCCTACCACAGACTAAAGTATGGATACCACCAGAATCTATCTTGCAGGAATATGGGCAAGAGGTAATTTACAGACACAGAAATAATTTACAGAGAGGTATAGTGACTTTTTTTCCTTTATTTTTTTATTTTGGTTTTTCTTTTTTTTTTTAATTTTTTTTATAAAGATTTATTTATTAATTATGTATACAACATTCTGCCTCAATGTATGCCCAAACGCCAGAGGAGGGCGCCAGATCTCAGTACAGATGGTTGTGAGCCACCATGTGGTTGCTGGAGATTGAACTCAGGACCTCTGGAAGAGCAGCCTGTGCTCTTAACCTTTGAGCCATCTCTCCAGCCCCTTATTTTGGTTTTGTCAAGACAGAGTTTCTTTGTGTAGCCTTGGCTGTCCTTGACTGGCCTTGAACTCAGAGACGTCCAATGACTACGCCTCCCAAGTTAAACTTGTTAAACACTGATTAAAGGTGTGCGCCACCACCGCCCAGATTCAAGTTTGCCACAGAAACCAGGTGGTAGTGGTACACACCTTTAATCCCAGCCCTAGAGAGGTATATAAGACAGCTCTCACTCACAGTCTCATTCTGAGATTCCTGGAAGCAGGATCGCTTTTTCGGACTGAGGTAGAGGTAAGAACCAGTGGCTGCCTGTTTTAATCTCTGAACTTCAGGCAAACCTTGGTGCCAGAGGGGGTCTTTCTGTGTGGTTCAGGCCAGCCCAGTGCTGCTGTATTCTGTGTACCTTCTAAGCTGGAAATGGTCATTCTGCTTAGCCTCCTGAGTGTGGAAATTATAGACATGCACTACCATGCCCAGTTTATTGTTGTTTTAAGCCTGTTTATTTTTATTTTAAGTAGTATGTTTGGAGTCATACTTTTTACTTTCTGTAATGTACAGTTCAGTGATGTAAGAAAATGGAAGTATGAATGACCAACAGTGTTAATGGGGACAGAATACTGATAGGAAAGGTAAATCAGAATGGAAACAGTGGGAATAGATGATCCTTTATGTTCACTTAAATTGATAACTGAGTTTGACTGTTCTCAAAATTTTTTGTTTTTTTTTTTTTGTAACAATCTGGCTGTCCTGGAACTTATTCTGTAGACCAAGGTGGCTTCTAACAGATCTGCCTGCCTCTGCTTCCCAAGTGCTGGGTTTAAAGGCCTAGAGTGCATTCTT
Source organism: Microtus pennsylvanicus (assembly GCF_037038515.1). NCBI lineage: Eukaryota > Metazoa > Chordata > Mammalia > Rodentia > Cricetidae > Microtus > Microtus pennsylvanicus. Next base: position 91,952,939 of record NC_134588.1, read on the forward strand.
AACGTGCTCCAAAGCAACACCACTAGAATCAAAGCCTAAAAGGATAAGCTCTGGCATTTGGTATTATTAACATAGAGAATGGGACATTAAACCATAGAATAAACAGTTTTTTTATCACCTCCTCCCCTTAAAAAAATATAGGTTCTTATGTAGTCCAGTCTGGACCTTAAATTAGTTGAGAATGATCTTGAACTTCTGAGCTTCTTGCCTCCACCTCGTAAGTGCTGGAGATAAAGTTGTGAGCCATCAGTACAGCCTTGACTGAGAGTTAATTGATTCCTAATGGGGTCCCCTTCCCCCTCCACCCCAATGGTTTCTCTATAGCTTTGGAGCCTGTCCTGGAATTCACTCTGTAGACCAGGCTGGCCTCGAACTCACAGAGATCCACCTGCCTCTGCCTCCTGAGTGCTGGGATTAAAGGCGTGCGCCATCATTGCCTGATGAATCCTAGTGTGTTCTGATTCTTGGATGGGGAAAAGAAATAGCTGAGTCCTTGAACAACAGAGTCACTTAGCTGGGCACAGTGGCATACACCGTTAGCCTAGTTATCCTAGCACCCAGAAGCCTGAGGCAGGAGGGGTGACTTTGAATTTGAGACAAATCTGGGCTAAAATAGCAAGTTTTCAGGTGAGTATATGCTATATAAGTCCTTGTCTCAATTGCCACCTCCCCAAAAAAGCTCCCTAGGTAATTCCATTAGAATAGCTTCTCACTCTCAGAATCTTGTCGTACTATACAAATGTTTCTTTGTAGTGATGGAAGTAAGAGGAAACATGAATCCTTTTTTGTTTGTTTCAATTGTGTTTTGTTGTTTGAGACAGTGTTCTTTGTGTGTAGCCTTGGCTATCCTGGAACTCTGTAGACCAGGCTGGCCTTGAACGTGCTGGGACTAAAGGCATGAGCCACCATGCCCAGTGAAGTCTTTTTACCCTTGATTTTCCTCACTCTTTCTGTTCCCACTCAATCTTTTCTCTAAGAAGAGATATTTCCTAAGATTCTTGCCTGGAACTTTCTTTCTTAGAGCTTAATTAGTCTTAGGTACTGATTTAGTTTGTTTTTAATAAGGTTTCGATTACAGGGTATCTGATTTTGAAATTTCTGTTTAGATAATTTGTAATTCAGTATATCTATCTCTAATTTCTTTCTTTCTTTTTTTTTTTTTTTTGGTTTTTCGAGACAGGGTTTCTCTGTGGCTTTGGAGCCTGTCCTGGAACTAGCTCTGTAGACCAGGCTGGTCTCGAACTCACAGAGATCCGCCTGCCTCTGCCTCCCGAGTGCTGGGATTAAAGGTGTGCACCACCACTGCCCGGCTAATTTATTTCTTAAAAAAATTTGAATTCTGTTTTTACTTGAGACAGAGATGGGTGGATTCCTGTGAGTTCAAAGCCACCCTGGTCTATAGAACGAGTTCCAGGACAGGCTCCAAAGCTACAGAGAAACCCTGTCTCGAAAAACCAAATAAATAAATAAATAAAATAATAATAATAATAAAATAAATTAACTTATTTTTTAAAGTATCTATTTTTTTGTTGTTGTTTGTTTTGTTTTGTTTTTGAAATAGGGTTTCTTTGTGTAACCCTGCCTGTTGCTGTCCTGGTATTTGATCTGTAGACCAGGCTTGTCTTAAATTCACAGATCTACCTCTCTGCCTCCCAAGCGCTGGAATTAAAAGCGTGTGCCACCATCATCTGGATAGTATCTTTAATTTTTGAAATTAAAATATAATTGTATATATTCTCCCTTCTCTTTTCTCTCTTCAATGCCTCCCTGTACTCCTCTGCTCAAATTCATGGCCTCTTTTTCTTTAATTATTGTTTTACACACATACACACTTCTAAATATATAAATATAACCAGTTCAGTCTGTTTGATATCACTTGTATGTATATTATTTCAGGTCTGATCACTTGGTATTGGATAATGAACTAGGGCTCTTTTTCCCTGGGGAAGACTATTTCTCCCATTGTCTTTTTTTCTCCCCTGTCAATGTTTCTGTGTCTAGGGCTGGGGCCTGGTGAGGGTTCCCGCTCCATGTTAGCTTGTCTCTTGGTTTAATCCTTCTTCAGGTCTTGTTTAGGCAGCCACAATGAGGCTTCATGGGTGTAGCTTCTTTAGTTTCTAGATGTAGCCTCACAGTAGAGAACAGGTGCCCTGGTCCAGCAGATAACATCTACAACACAATTCCAGCACCTAAAGCTTAGGGATCATCTGGGGTGGGGAGCAGATTGTAAGAGCCAGAAGAAAATGAATTTTAAATGAGCTGGTTTTGTTTGGAAACAAGAATTGATAATAAGGAAAGGAGGATTAATTCCAGATGATAATGGGATCTAGAAAAGCAGATCTGTCTTCTTAAAACCTTACCTCATTTAGGTATGTGTATGTGTCTGGGGAATGCAGGTGTCCACAGAGGCCAGAGACATTGGATCCCACAGGAGTTAGGTGGTGGTGCCGTGCAGTGTGGGCTCTGGAAAGGGAACTTTGATCCTCTGTAAGATGGGTAGTGTAGTCTCAGCAGTTTTAGTTAATTAATGATGAAGTTCAGGATCTTTCCTCAAATGGTCATTATATGTTGTAAGAAGTTTTTTGTTGTAGATTTTTTAATTTTGAGGACAGGGACTTACTCTGTAGCCCTTACTGGCCTGAAACCTACCATGTAGACCAAGCTAGCCTTGAATTCCCAGAGGTCTGCCTTCTTAGTGGATAAAGGGCATGCGTCATCATGCCAGGCTTTTGTAAGAGTTTTAAAATATATTTTGATTACTCTTGTTTGTCATTTGTTTCATAGATATTTTAAGAGTCTGTAGCTTACCTTTTTATTGTCTAGTCTCTTGGAAAGACTTAACTTTGATAAATCCATTTTATTAATTTTAAAACTCTGGTTGTTTCCTATGCTAAGAAATAGTTATCTAATCAAAGTTTACTAAGATAAGCTCCATTGTTTGCTTTGTAAAAGTTGTATGAATCCCTTGATTTATTTACTTTTAGGGATTGAACTCAGAGCTTTGCGTGTGCTGAGCTTGTGCTCTGCCATCATCTGTATACATCTGTATACATGCTATACCTCTTTTTTTGCTTATGGATATTATGCAGTTTAGGGGTCAAGGTTGTTTGTGTTGTGATGGCCAGTTCTAGCACGCGTGGTTTGTTATACAGAACTTTCATCAGTAAGGAAGTGTTGAATTTTTCTTTTTATTTATTTTATTTTTACTTATTTATTTGTTTTTTGAGACAGGGTTTCTTATGTAGCCCTGGCTGCCCTGGAACAAACATGTAGACCAGGCTAGCCTTAGACTCATAGAGATCTTCCTGCCTCTGCTTCTTGTTCTAGGGTTAAAAGCATGTGTGCCACCAAACCTGTTCACCAACAATTTTTAAATAAGAGATTCTTGGTTATGTTTCTGCTGACATTTAGTTAATAGTTTGTCATATAGTTAGCTAAAAAAACTTAAGCTCTATTATTAATACAGGAAAAAAACACTAGATCACTTGGATTTATTACTGAACTTGAAATAACACCTGGATCCACACACCCCCCATCCTCAAATAGTTTACTCTTTAACCTTCAGTTTGGCAGGAGTCTGGGCTATTTTTAGAGTATAGGCAGTAGAGCTAATCTAAACTCCTCCTGCTACCTGAGACAGTGATCTCCTCAGCTCTTTCAGCTCAGCATGGTTTGTTCTGGACCATATTTTACATGTTAATTGACCAGAGTGGAAACAATGGAGAGTTTTGGGGTATGTAATGCATTGAAAAATGAAAAAGGTGGTTGGGGCTTGAATCAAAATATATTTGTTGATGAATGGAAGAGATTCTGCAGTGGCTATGATATTAAAGTTGTATGGCACAGTTAATTGTTTCTGTCTGCTTTAGTTTGGTATTATCTTAAGATGGCTCAGGCTGCTAGAACAAAATGACGACTGGTGGCCTAAACAACAGAATTTAATTCTCTTATTCTAGAGGGTAAAATCTAATGTACTAGTGTGGATGGTTTCTGGCCACAGAGATCTTTCACCTTCTGGAGTTCTGCCTCCGCGTGTGCCCTCACATGCTAGAGAAAAAGGGAGAAATAAAGGACTGTTTCTCACAAAGGTAACAATCCTGAAATGAGGCTATCCACTTTTATAACCTCCTCTAAACCTAAAGACTCCATCTCTAAATGCTATCACATTGGAAGTTATGCTTTCCATATATACATTGTAGGTGGTCACTGCAGTTTCTGTACTAGAGTTGAATTAGTTGTATTTAACTTTGACTGAAACTAAGAATTATAGCATCTCTCAAGAGTAGTAGTTGTATTGACATAATTTGTGTGTGTATATGAGAGAAAGAGAGAGAGTGTGTGTGTGTGTTTGTGTATGTGTGTGTGTGTGTGTGTGTATACGTGCACATACTTGATATACAAGTATGCCGCAGCATGCGTGTCGACAGAGACAACAACTTCAGGGGGCTGTCCTCACTTTCCACCTTGTTTGTGGTAGGGTCTTTGCTTGCGCCTGAGTATATCAGACTAACTCTACTGCAAGTTTCTTGAAATTAAATACAACTAATTCTCTTTTCTCTAGCTCCCATCTTTCCTAGGAACACTGACGTAACAGATGTGAGCTCACCATATCTTGCTTTTTTTGTGGCACCTGAGGATTTGAACTCATCCTTAACACTTGTGTGGCGCAACCACTTTCTTTACCCACTAAACTATCTCTTCAATCTATAATTTCTTGATTTTATAGAGTAGTAGTTTCCCAAAATGGGAAATTTTTAGTCTCATTAAAGGATATATAAGATGATCCAGTGGTGTATAGATAAAGAATGTTGAATACTTGTTTGGCATATATTCTAGAAAAAAATTAAATACCTTTTAAAAATTATTACATTTTTCTTATTTTGTGTGTGTGCCACGGTACATGTGTGAAGGTCTGAGAACAATATGGAGCCCGTTTTCCTTCCACCATGTGAGTCCCAAGGTTCAAACTCAGATTCGCAGACTTGGTGCCAGGTCAGGTACATTACTGAGCTATCTTGCTAGCCCTATTTTATATTTTTAAAAATTATTTTATTTTATTATTGTGTGTATGGGTGTTCCTGCCTATGCAGCACATGTGTGCTTGGTGCTTCTAAAGACCAGAAGAGGGCATCCTGTTCCTTAGAACAGATGATTGTGAGCTGCCATGTGGATATTGGGGAATTGAACCTGGGTCTTCTGAAAGAACAGCCAGTGCTCTTAAGCTCTGAGCCATCTCTCCAGTCCATCTGCACAGGTTTTAATGTAAGATTCTACTAATGTATAACTCTTGTTGAATAGCTCCAGGTTGACTATCCCTCTTTTAAACTGCTCAGGACCAGAATTATTCTATGTTTCAGTTTGTCACATTTGTAGTTGTTGTTGCAGTATTGGGCATTGAGCCCAGGGCCTCTTGCGTGCTGGCCAAGCACTCCATTAAACAAACTATACTTTCAGACCAGATTTGGAATGTTTGCATATAAATATAGGAACATCTGAAATGCTCTAAAATTTGAATTCTCAAAGAGTGTCACAATTTGGGGGCATTTGAAACTTAAACTAGGGACACTCAGTCTTTTTTGTCTTTTTGAGGCCAGTGTCTCATGTAGCCCACAGTACCAACAGCTAGAATTTGCTATCTAAGGATAAGTAACCCTGAACTCACAGATCTATCTTCACCTCTCAAGTCCTGGGATTACAAGCATGTGCTACCCTGTCCAGCTTTCTGTCTGTGATTTTATAGATGGAAAAAGCAAGAATCATGAGCGCTACCCTGTCCAGCTTTCTGTCTGTGATTTTATAGATGGAAAAAGCAAGAATCATATACAGTGTACAGTCTGTTAATGGCTTCACTCATTCGCTGGGATCTTGAATTTCTACTTTTTAGTCTGGAACTGATTTTGTTAAAATTTAATCTTTAGATACTATCTGCTGTGGTTTGCATAAGCATTCACAGGGTTTTACACTTCTGAATTTAATAATAAGGTCTGTCAACTTTATCTCAAAAAGAAGATCCTTTTTTGGAAGAACCTTAGGTCATTTTCTCTCCCAAAAGACTATCCTGTAAACTCTGGATATGAAATGAACATTGTGGCTCCCCTTTCCCTGCCTCTCAGAGCAGGTCACAGAGGCTGGGTAAGCCTTTTCTAGAGCAATTCGACAAGTTCATACATTCCCAACCTCCTGGAGAGGATGCTATTTAGTTAAGAGAAAGGTTTTCAGGAGCTGCTGTTTTTATCTTCTTGAAATGGATAATAGTGGAGTAGGAATGTGACATGGTAGACGGTTTAATTCTAGAAGTGGAAGAATATCTCTGCTACTCCTAATTTACCGTGATACAGTGATCTGTTTTATGACCAGTAATGAAATAACTTTCCTTGTTTCATAGGACTTTTACAGTAACTTAATTAATTTAAGCCTATAGATTCAGGGTTGGGGAGGTTACTGAGGTGCTAAAGAATATCAATAGTGACTATTGAGAAACAAAGCCAAGTACTGTGTGGGAAATGTTTTACCAAAATTCATCCAAATGGGATGGGAAAGGTGGCTCAGAGGTTAAGAGCACTTACTTGACTTGGGAAGACCTAGGTTCGTTTCTCAGCACCTGCATGGTGGCTCACAAACTATAACTCCAGTTTCAGGGAACCCAACACCATCATCTGACCTTCTCAGGCACATATATGATACACATAGCTACATACATGCATGTATGCATGCATGCATACAAGCAAAAAATCTCACACAAAAATCTTTGTTTAAAATGACATACACGTCATTTAAGGAGGGAAAAGATGCCAGTTGTGGTGGCTCTCAGCTGTTAAGAAAGTAATCTGCTTTGGAAATAGCTTGTATACAGCTGTTCACATCTTGTGTCTTTCATCACTGCTCTTCTAGGTGTTCTCAGACGCAGTCCTGGTTTTTGTTTGTTTTTGTATATTTTAACTTCTTCATTGTGGCCTGCTACAAGCATTCTTTGGGCAGCTGTCTCTGCAGAGGGCAATTTTTATGAAACAGTGTAGGTTTCTGTAAAGGAGAGAAGTAGAGGGTGAGGATAAGGATGGACTTCTAGGATAATTGTTAGGGGAATAAAGGGCTGTTGAAAGACTGGAGGATGGTGCCTGGGTACTCGGTCTTAGCTCATAATCATACCCTGTTTTTTACCACTGCCTTTTGTTCAAGACACTGAAAGGGCTAAACAAAACTCTAGCCTGAATAATAATATTCTTTGCTCTTTGGAATTTGCTGGGGGTGGCAGTAAGGCCCTGGAGAGGGGTGGGATTATTACAGCACAGTAAAGAAATAAGATACATTCCCTAGTTCTACGTAGGGTTTTGCTACAGAGGTAAGTCTGGTGAAAATTAGGAGAATTAGCTGAAGTAATGTTAGCCACTATGTTAAAATGAGCTAAGATGTTTTAGTGGGAAATCTCTTTTACATACCTTTGTATGGCCAGTCTGGCACTCACAGAGATCCGCCTGCCTCTGCCTCCCAAGTGCTGGGATCAAGGTGTGTGCCACCATCGCTCAACCTCTGCTTATAGTCGTATGTGTTTTTGCTCATAATACAGGCTTGACATCTGAGTGACCAAAGATTAGGCTGCGTTGCAAGAACTTGATTTCTTCTGTCTATTTGTGTGAAATGAGATTCAGAATCTTGTCTCATGTATTCGTTTTGTGAAAACAGAAGCTTCACAGAATTTGTGGAAGCATGTGTTACTTACAGTGGGGAATTCTTGCTCAGAGGGAAATGTTGAAGGTATCCTTTTTGTGTTAAAGTTCTTAGCTAGCAGCTTATTATTAGATATGCGCCTACTGTTTCAAATTTTATCTCAGATCCTTTTTTCCCATCTAGACAAAAAACCACTATCAGCTACTCAAGAAAGATGGCAAAGAGTTGGGTAGTTGACCTCCTTCCCAGTATGTCTTTCTATGGAATTATGTTCAGGGAAGTTTGGGGTTGGGAGTAGTTAATATTAACTAACAAAAGATTAATTCTTATGAAAATGGTAAAACCTATGAATTGTTAAGTGTCCTTGTCTATTTTATTGTCTTTCCCAGGGGCTTTTCTAATTATTTTGTTTCCTTCTTCCCCAATCCAGGCTGGATACAGCAAATATCATTTTCAAGATGTCCAGCAAAGGGAGCAGCACAGATGGCAGAACAGATTTAGCTAATGGTAAGGGACGGCACAAAGGTCACACTCTCTTTACTATCAGGTGAGGTCTCCCTCCTTCCCTAAGGGTTAGTGGAGACCTGAATTTTAGTGGAACCAAGGAACCCTTAGTGTGTTGTTTGAGTATGAGAAAGCACATGGCAATCTTTTTTTAAAAAATATTTATTATGTATACAATATTCTGTCTGTGTGTGTATGCCTGCAGGTCAGAAGAGGGCACCAGATCTCATTACAGATGGTTGTGAGCCACCATGTGGTTGCTGGAAATTGAACTCAGGACCTTCGGAAGAGCAGGCAATGCTCTTAACCACTGAGTCATCTCTCCAGCCCGCAGCACACAGCAATCTTCATGGATTGCCTGCTGCTTTTGCTCTTTTGAATTTTATCTGATTTCAGAAAATATTTCTTTTATAATTTTTGTTTTATATGTCTGGCTATTTTGCCTGCATATATGTCTGTGCACCACTTTTGTCCCTGTTGCCTGCAGAGGCCAGTCGAAGGCCTTAGGTCCTTTGAAACTGGAATTACAGACCATTGTGAGCCACCATGTGGATTCTGAGAGTTGAACCTGGGTCCTTTGAAAGAGAGGCCCATTCTTTTAACTGCTGGGCCATCTCTAGCCTCAGAGATTTATTGACTTTTTAGTGAAGTGGTTTGAACTTTTGAAATCCTGTTTACAGAAGGACATACTTATGAAATCCTATTAAGAAAAAAAAGTAAGGTAGAGGAAGTAATAAGGTAATAGTCAGGGAAGACTATTAATTGAGAGGTCTGTTTCTATGGCAGATGATAGTTTCAAAGAGTGGTAAGAAATGAAGTTTCAAGCTGGCGCTAGTGGTGCATGCTTTTAATCCCAACACTCAGTAAGCAGAGGCAGATGGATCTCTGAGTTCGAGGCCAGCCTGGTCTATAGAGTTCCAGGACAGCCAAAGTTACACAGAGAAACCCTGTCTCGAAAAACCAAAAAAAAAAAAGAAGAAGAAGAAGAAGTAGTTACTGGGAAGTTACTGGGAATGTATCTCAATGATGAGTGCATGTAGACACTTGGTTTAGTCCCCTGTGCCAAAAAGATGAAGAGAGGAAAAAGTTAAAACCAAAACTATCCAGAACCAGGTCTTCCTTTCCTCCTTTTATATTCTGTTTAATTAAAAGGGATAGGATTCTAAAGACATTTTAGGTATTAATATTTCTCTCCCTCTTTCTCTACGACCATGCCTGTGCCTGTGTGTATGTGTAGATGCTAGGTGGACATAGTGGTCCACATGTGTAATTCCAGTCTCAGTGGAGACAGAGAGGTCCTGAAACAAGCTACCTAAGCTAGATTGACTGCATCAGCAAGCTCTGGGTTCAGCTGACAGGCTGCATTTCAGTAAGGCGGAAAGTGATTAAGACTCCTTATGTCAATCTTTGGCCACTTCACACATGGGGACACCCCTCCCCCACGAACACAGCATATACTCGCACATACCACATACAAACATGTAAAAAAGGGTTCATCAAAACATAGTCATGTCTATTTATGTAGTATCTATGAGTTGCTTGTGTGTGGGTTAGGTTCAGTAGTTGAGACAGTGATAATGGTCTTCTGCAACTTAAAATTTTGACCATCTGAGCTTGTACAGGAAAAATAAAGTTGTCAGATCCTAAGGTAGATCTTGGGCAGTGACCACTGAGCCCCTTCTTCAAGCTTGTTACTGGTATACTCTGTCTGATATATTAATGTCCTACTACCTTCTCAGTCTGAATTTGTTATCACAACTTTAAATTTTATATTACATTTATTTGTTTAGTGTTCACTTGTGCCATGCTACTTTAGTAGAATCTGGTTCTTTTTCTACCCTTTTGGTCTTGAGACCAAAATTCATGCTATCAGGCTTAATGACAAGTGCCTTTATGTACTATATCATCTTATTGGTCCTTGTTCATAATTTTAATAGTAAATTCCAGGAATGTGAGGGGTTTTCTTTTTCCTTGCATCTAGGGCTCTGTTAGGTGTTGTGTGCAGGCGTATAGTACCTAACGTCTACCCAGAACCTTGTACACACTAAAAAGGGTGCTTCACCATTGAACTAGACCCTCAGCCCTAGGTATGTTTTTAAAGTCCCTTATCAACGCCAAGATTTAGCCCAATTGCACTTATCTAATAAACTTTCTCAGCATTTGTAATTCTCAGCAAATCTGCTTCCTAAGTTCAGATTTCTATGGGTTCTCCCCACTTCTACCTGCTAGCCCAGTTTCCCTATTATGCTGTTTTGTGCATTGCTTTTGTGTTGTTCAACCTTCTCTTGTTACTTCAAACAAAACATTTTTATCTGTTTTCTGTGTTGGGATTTTTCTAAGAGTTCATTGGGAGGAGTTCTTGTTTCTTGAGCAGTCTCACAAATCACCGCTCCAACCTAGACAACCAGGCAGTATAAAGTGCTCCAGCTGTCCCTCAGTAAACATTATTGGACCTGAGTAGCTTATGCTGGAGTCACACAACTGGTTTATCTTTCTCCAACTTGACTTGTAGCAGGATAGAATTTGTACTCCTGGGAGAGGAGACAAAAGTAAGCAGCATTTTTTAAAGCGTTTCTTGTTATTCTTTTTTCTATACCTTGACCTTAGGTTGAAAGTTGTGATTGTATTGGGTGTGAACATTGCTCAAGGGCTCATTGCAATGATATATTTTTTTTTTTGCTAGATGAGAATGCAACATTTAATTGTAAGCACTGAAAGTCATCAGTTATGTAACTGCCAAGATAGCAGATCTATAATATACTGAGCCTCTCAAGAACCACTTAAAGTAGCCATGCTTTTTACCAACTTCATGAATGTTTCTCAATAAAACCATTTCATTTCTTAATAAAGAGACTAGAAATCTGTGTTTTAGTATGAAAAATTTAAGCTAGATTTGGACATGTAGCTTCAGGGGTAGACCTTACCAAGCAAGTACAAGGTGTTGAGTTTGATCCCTGAAAACATGGAAGAAAAGAAAAAAATATTTTTATTACTATTTACTAAACTGTTTAGTGTTTTATGCCTGTAATCTTAACACTTGAGAAACCAAGACAGAATCTTTGTGAGTTTGAGGCCAGTGTGAGCTACATAGTGAGACCATATCTAAAACAAGGTAGCTAATTGAGGTAAGTTAATATACATTTGCTAGAAAGAGGCTAGTGAAAACCTATGTAAGTGATCATAATGACCAACTTAAAATCTTTCAACCCCATGTTTCCTGGGTTTTAAGAACTTAAAAGATTGGCTAGCATTATATATAGCTCAGTGGATAAAATTGCTTGCCACCTGGTTGATTCCTGAGTTTGATCCTGGAACTCATATGGAGGAAGAAGGAAACTCAGTCCTCCAAGTTGTCCTTTTATGGCCACATGCTCACTGTGGCACCCTTCAATGAATAAATTTTTTAAAAATAAAAAATCTTCATGGGTGAAAGTTAGCAGTGAAGCAGCAGGGGTAGGTGCTTTCTTGACATGGGAAATGGCATAGGCCACTGTGATTTTTGTCAGTTACCATGGCTATGTAGTTCTTGCTGAGATATTTTTTCTTTTCTTTTATTTTCAATTGAAATGATGCCTTGTTATTGCTGGATGTTTTTTTTTTTTATTTTGTTTTTTGTTGTTTGTTTGGGGTTTTTTTTTTTTTTTTTTTTTTGGTTTTTCGAGATAGGGTTTCTCTGGTTTTGGAGCCTGTCCTGGAACTAGCTCTTGTAGACCAGACTGGTCTCGAACTCACAGAGATCCGCCTGCCTCTGCCTCTCGAGTGCTGGGATTAAAGGCCCGCACCACCACCGCCCGGCCTGTTTTGGTTTTTTGAGACAGGATTTCTCTGTGTAGCTTTGGAACTCTCTCTCTCATGCTGGCCTCAAACTCATAGATCTGCCTGCTTCTGGTTCCCAAGTGCCAGGATTAAGGGTGTGTGCCACCACTGCCTGGAGGGAGTTTTTTCTCCTGAGACAGGGTTTCTCTGTAGCTTTGAAGCCTGAAGCCTGTCCTGGAACTAGCTCTTGTAGATTAGGCTGGCCTTGAACTCAGAGTTCAGCTTTCTCTGCATCCAGGATTAAAGGCCACCACTGCTTGGCAGCACTGAAAATTTTTTAGTAGATAATTTAATTATTTGCTGTTATCAGCAGGTGCCTATCAAACAACATAGCATAAAGCCAGGTGTATGGTGATGTATGCGGGTGATCTCAGTACTCAGGAAGTATAAAAGAAGACTTTCCACAATTGGAGGTCAGCCTGATCTACATAATGAGTTTTAGGCCAGCCATTTATTGGGAGATCCTGTCTCACATAGAGAGCAAAATCTAAGATAGTTGCATCAGGCACACACACTTTTTTGTTTTGTTTTGTTTGTTTTCTGAGACAAGGTTTCTCTGTGTAGCAGTTCTGGCTGTCCTGGAACTTGCTGTGTAGACCGGGTTGGCCTCAAACTCACTGAGATTTTGTTTTAGCTTCCCAAGTGTTAGGATTACCGGCATAAATGCCTCTTTCTCCCAAGTGCTGGGATTAAAGGTGTATACCACCACTGCCTAGCCACACTTTTTTTTTTTAAAGGAATATTTTTAAAATTTATTCTGTGTGTGTATCTGTTTTGAGGCAGGTTTTCTCTGTACCCCTGTAAACTAGATTTACTAGGTATGAATCCTAGAACTTATTCTGTAGACCAGGCTAGTATCGGACTCAGAGAGAGCCACCTCCCTCTGACTTGTTTAGATACTCCAAACTAAACGCATATAATCTATAAGTTTGAAGCTAAGATTCACATAAGAGAGAGTACATGTGATGTCTTTATGAGCCTAAGTTACCTCCAGGCACAGATTCATACAGTATTCCAGTACAGCATCCTTTTTGGGTTTGGGAGACTGGATCTTTTTGTGTTGTCCTGACTGATATTGAACTTGGGGTAATCCTCCTGTCTCTGCTTTCTGACTATGGGAATTGCCAGTGTGTGCTTCCACGTCTAGTGCCTGTGTAGCTTTAATCTTAATCTTTTATTTAAAACAAACAGCTGGGGGCTGGAGAGATGGTTCATTGGTTAAGAGCTTTGCCTGCTCTTCCAAAGGTCCTGAGTTCAATTCTCAGCAACCACATGTGCTCACAACCATCTGTAATGAGATTTTGTGCCCTCTTCTGGCCTGCAGGGATACGTGCAGGCAGAACACTGAATGCATAATAAATAAATAAATCTTTTTTTTTTTTTTTTTTTTTTTTTGGTTTTTCGAGACAGGGTTTCTCTGTGGCTTTGGAGTCTGTCCTGGAACTAGCTCTGTAGACCAGGCTGGTCTCGAACTCACAGAGATCCGCCTGCCTCTATAAATATTTACTTATTTATTTTATTATATATACAATATTCTGTCTGTGTGTATGTCTACAGGCCAGAAGAGGGCACCAGACCTCATTACAGATGGTTGTTAGCCGCCATGTGTTTGCCCGGAATTGAACTCAGGACCTTTGGAAGAGCAGGCGATGCTCTTAACCACTGAGCCATCTCTCCAGCCCATAAATAAATCTTAAAATAAACAAAAACAAAAAAAACAGCCGGGCGGTAGCGGCACACACCTTTAATCTCAACACTTAGGAACCAGGCCAGCCTGGTCTACAAATCAAATTTCAGAGCTACACAAAGAAATACTGTCTTGAAAAACCTAAATAAATAATAAAACATCAAGATTTCATCACAAAAGTTCCACCATTCCACTTTTTTGAGACATTAGCCAGAGGAGCCTTAAAACTTGCTGAAGATGACTTTGGATTACAAGCATATATCACCTTGCCTGGCTAGAAATTGTTCTTTATGACCATTTGGAAAGAGACACATTTATTGAAATTTGTTTCTTGGTCTTTAGGGTAATAGTTTCTTAAACCAACGTGGAAAGTCTTTGCTGTCCTAATTATTTTTCCATATTTTTTCTTTGTGTATATCCATTAATGTCCAGGAAGCCTGTCTAGCAGTCCAGAAGAGATGTCTGGAGCTGAAGAGGGGAGGGAAACATCCTCAGGTATTGAAGTAGAGGCCTCAGACCTCAGTTTGAGTTTGACTGGGGATGATGGTGGCCCCAACCGCACCAGCACAGAAAGTCGAGGTACAGACACAGAGAGCTCAGGTGAAGACAAGGACTCTGACAGCATGGAGGACACTGGCCATTATTCCATCAATGATGAGAACCGAGTTCATGACCACTCTGAAGAGGAGGAAGAAGAACAGCCTCGGCACCGTGTACAGCGCAAACGGGCCAGTCGTGATCAGGACTCATCAGATGATGAGCGAGCCCTGGAAGACTGGGTATCCTCAGAGACAACAGCTTTGCCCCGACCTCGCTGGCAAGCCCTTCCTGCCCTTCGGGAGCGGGAGCTGGGTTCAAGTTCCCGCTTCGTGTATGAGGCTTGTGGGGCAAGAGTCTTTGTGCAGCGTTTCCGCCTACAGCATGGGCTTGAGGGCCATACCGGTTGTGTCAATACCTTGCACTTTAACCAGCGTGGCACCTGGCTGGCCAGTGGCAGTGATGACCTGAAGGTGGTGGTATGGGATTGGGTGCGGCGGCAACCAGTACTGGACTTTGAGAGTGGCCACAAAAGTAATGTCTTCCAGGTAATTAGCAACTTGAGAAAATCAAGTGGGAAGGTAGACTAAGTTGCTGCTAAGGGCAAAAGCTAGTAGCAAGTTGTGATTGGAATTAGGTATTAGGACTTGACTCCATAATGATATACTGAGAGACCATGGCATATAAGGAAACATTATCCTATCCCATTACGGATAGGATACTTGAAACTCATACGTATATCATAAAGGTATATAGGTATATCAATACACGGCAGTGTAAGACAGTGCACAGGATCCTGAGCCAAACTGCTTAGTTTTCAGATCCTAGCCCTATGTAAATTTGGATAGTTATTTAACTTGAGTTTCTCTATCTATGAAATAGGGCTTGTAACACATCAGCACTAAGAGTGCATGGACATGGAGGGTAGTTCAGTGGTAGAGCATTTGCCAAGAGTTCTTTCTCCAGTACTCAAGAAAAAGAAAGCAAGGAGAAATAAGCACTTAAATTTATGGCTGTTGTTTACTTGCATTTGATCAGTTTTCCCTGATGTTTATTTTATGGAGATACTACATCTTAATCCCATTGTCCATATGGTACTGCCACCCGTCCACAAGCATGCCCTTTTCTTCCTTCCAGGTTCTTTTCCCTTTGTGGCAAATATATGTTTGTTAGGTAGATGAAGATTTGTCCTTGTTTATTTTTTGCTTTTTCTTCTTTAAGGCATAATTGCAGTTTACTAGTGTTTAATCATGTAGCATTCACCCTTCTAGAACCTTCCAGAATACACTTTTATGTCAAAGTGACTTCCTTTCTATTCCTTTTACTGCTGGAAGGATTTGAGCTTAGCTGTCTGTACAAAGAGTAGGAAAGGAACATACAGCTGTACAAGGAAAGGTGACAAGGGGTCATTAACACATTTTTCTCTTAAATTTACTTATGTGTCCCTTTTTCATTCTTAATACTCTAGGCCAAGTTTCTTCCTAACAGTGGTGATTCCACCCTGGCAATGTGTGCCCGGGATGGGCAGGTCCGTGTGGCAGAACTGTCTGCTACACAGTGCTGCAAGAACACAAAGCGTGTGGCCCAGCACAAGGGAGCATCTCATAAGGTCAGTAAGCCTTTGTTCCTAAGACTGTGAACCCAGACCTCCATGGATCTCTAAACCAGTGTTTTCCCTGGTGTTTCCTCTGTTGTCTTCACCTGCCTTACCTCATTCAGCCCCTAGGTTTGTTAAGAAGGGAGTAAAACAGTTGTCCTAAAGTTCCCGAAAAACCCAAGTATTTGAAAGACATACTCATACTTCAGCTCACATACTGACAAAGTTTGGTTGATTATCCCCCTGGCTGGGTGCGGTGGTTTATAGCTGTAATCCTAGTACTTGGAAAGCTGAGGCAACATTGCTATGGGTTTAGAGCTAGCCTAGGCTACAGAGTCAGACTCTCTTGTCTGAATAAACAGAATATACAAAAAATAAACAAACCTAGCCCCAAGCGGAGAGTAGTTACTTCAGAGACCCTTGAGTTCCTGTGTCTTCTGAAGTTTAATGGGTCCCAGGTGCTAGTGGTTGAGTCTTCTGAGTCCCAATTTTCCTGCTCACAACTAGCCTATAAATAGCCATGTTATTGACAACTTTATTTAAAGCTGTGACTATACAGTGGATAGTCATGGTGGCAGCTAGGGAGGCACTGAGCTTCTCAGCCTCAGGGTAGATATTATGTTTGTTTGTTTTTCATGCCATGCAAAGGATGATATTCTCTTACAAAACCTAAGAAAATTTGGAGCCCAGAAGGCTCGAGAAATGAAAAATACTCACTTCTTTGATTTTTTTTTTCCCTCCTCACTTTAACTTTTAAGTCTAGTTCCCACCCACTAAGTAACTAATTTTTAGAGTTAAGATACAGGTAAGAAAGAAGTTTCTAATATTATTGTCTACATGCCTGAACTGAACTTTATTTTATAATGAAGTTTTTGTTTTTTGAGACAGAGTTTCTCTGTTTAACAGTTCTGGTTGTCCTGGAATTCAATTTGTAGACCAGGCTAGCCTCAAACTTACTGAAATCAGCTTGCCTCTGCCTTCCAAGTGCGAGATTAAAGGTGTGTGCCACCACCACCTGGCTGAATGATGTTTTCTTTGCTGTCTCTGTTCATGTTCATTGTGATTTGGTTAAAATAGAAAATTACCTGTATAGAATAAGTGGACTATTAACTCACCCAGAAGAGTGAGTGAAGCTTAAATTATTTCCCTTCTTAGGATTTTTTAGAAGATTTATTATGTATACAGTGTTCTGCCTGCGTATATTACAGTTGGTTGTGAGCCACCATGTGATTGCTAAGAATTGAACTAAGGGCCTCTGGAAGAATAGCCAGTGCTCTTAACCACTAAGTCATCTCTCCAATCCCCTTCTTCCCTTGTTAGGGTTTTATAAAAACAAACAAAAAAAGTACACATTTTACTTGCTAAGACTTTTTTTTTGAGACATGGTTTTACTACGTAAACCACACAGATCTTGCCTCAAACTCCCAAATTGGTATTAAAGGTATGTACCTACTATGCATGGCCTGCTAAAACATTTTAATTGCTTCCCTTCTTAAAGGTAAGTCAGTGAACAAGATTCCCTCTCAATATTTAGAAACCACATCCTCTCCCTTTATCTCCTTCAGTTGGCCCTAGAACCAGACTCTCCCTGTACGTTCCTGTCTGCTGGTGAAGATGCTGTTGTCTTCACCATTGATCTGAGACAAGACAGACCAGCTTCGTAAGTTTAGCCGTAATATCTTTTTTAAAGATTTGTATTAGTGGTGTGCATGCCTTTAATCCCAGCACTCAAGAGGCAGAGTCAGGTGGATCTCTGTGAGGTCAGCCTTGTCTACAGAGTGAGTTCCAGGAAAGTCAAAGCTACACAGGTTTGTTTTATACTTGATCTTAACCAAAAGGCCTAGAAGTAATGATATCTTCTGTGTATCTGTGGGGGCGGGTATGTACACATGAGTACAGATGTTCAACATAGATGCTGGGAATCAAACTTGGGTCCTCTGCAAAAGCAATATGTACTCTTAACTTCCGAGCCATCTTTCTAGCTTGTTTGTGGTCACATTTTCTTTGCAGAATTCTATTCCTTGGCCTTGAAAATGTTCCTTACTTCATGGTAATGTTGAACTCTTAGGAGCACAAACCACAGTAGTACCTTTAAGTTTGTGTATGATAAGAGATAGCTTCAGGTTTTGGAGAGATTCTTACCTCCATGTCTGTTTTTTAGTATGAATTGCCTAAGCTACCTTTATTTTTCAGAGGTGTTCATTTTTTATGTATAGACTTTAATAATTTGGTAATCTTCTGTTCTCTATTCACAAATCTACCTGGTCAGCAAGCTTTGGGGATGACCACTTGTCTGCCTCCCCAGCACTAGGATTAGAGGGGTACATCTTCATATCCAGTCTTTCTTGTGAGAGCTTTAGCTCAGCACAGCACACACTTCACTAACGGACACATCTCTCCAAACCCGAAGCCAGGTTCCAGGGAATTTTATTTTATTTTTCTAAAAATTGGGAGATAGACTTTGACCTCCAGGTGGTTTAGCTTCCTGTTGCTATGATTCTTCCAGCACTCCCTGTATCTCCAGGTGTTTTGTATCATGTATCAAGCTTTTAGCTTGTGTTTAATTTTTTAATTTATTATATGTATGGATATTTTGCCTGCATATATCTCTTGCTTACCTCATAAGTGCAGTGCCTGGAGAGGCCAAAAAGGACATTGGATCCCCAAGCACTGGAGTTACAGACAGTGGTAGGCCACCACGTGGTTGCAAGTAAACAAACTGAGCTCCTCTGGAAGGAAGGACAGACAGTGCTCTTAACCACTGAGCCATCTCTTTATCCCCAGCTTATTTTTTATTATTTCATCTATTTTACAGAATGATGGATTCTTTATTGCAGGTTCAAGTACATGTAATATAGTTTGATCATCATCATCTAGATTCTTCCCTCACTCCATAAAGCATCTTCCTTTCCCTCATAGTCTTCCTCCTATTTCTTCCTTTGTAAAAACAAGACTATCAGTTCCATAAATGG
This sequence comes from Microtus pennsylvanicus, assembly GCF_037038515.1. Classification (NCBI taxonomy): domain Eukaryota; kingdom Metazoa; phylum Chordata; class Mammalia; order Rodentia; family Cricetidae; genus Microtus; species Microtus pennsylvanicus. Next base: position 91,971,717 of record NC_134588.1, read on the forward strand.
CAGAGGATGACATTAGCTTCTCATCTTCTTGCCTCTGTCTTCTGAATGCTGGACTTACAGCCATGCCATGATGGCAGCCCTCTTTGCTTTCTTGTTGTACTTTCTCTTCCCTTACTCCATCATGGAGGAAAGCAGGCAGTATATTTTTATGACTCTGGTTTAATTACTTGATGATTTCCAGCTATTCTCCTCAGACACTAGAAAATTACTTCATGTTTTCCCCCAGTCTTCAAAATAGCGTAGTGCATTTTCTTATTTTGTTATTTAGAACAGAATAAAACAAAACAAAAACAACTTTTTTTGGTACAGATTAGGATTTGATTTCTTAATAACATCTTCATTTACTTTCCTGATTTTTCACTTTTCATGACCACCTTGAGTCTTTTAGTTTTGGGGTTTTGTTAGGGAAAGAGGGCACAGTAGCCCAGGTTAACCTGGAAGTCACTAACTATGCTGGCCCTGAATTCAGGCAGTTAACTTCTTGAGTGCTGGGATGACAGATCTGAGTGATCACGCTGAGCTCCATCTGGGTCTTTTGGACGCTGTAACTGTTGCCTTTTCTATTCTCTGAAGGAAATTGGTGGTGACAAAAGAGAAGGAGAAGAAAGTGGGGCTGTATACAATCTATGTGAACCCTGCCAATACCCACCAGTTTGCAGTAGGTGGACGAGACCAGTTTGTAAGGTGAGTGTGTTGGTCCTTTGGCTCTTTCAGAGTTTGAGACTTATGGTACATTGTATATTGCCAGATATTACTCAATGCTAAGTTAGCAAATTGTAGGAATTCATTAACTACCCTGTTGAACTTTTTACCCTTTTGGAAATGCTTTACCTGAGACATTCTGTTCCTTATGACAACAATCTGAGGAATTTCATATTATGGAGATTATTATATTTTAAAATTAATATATTTTATTTGTATTTTGTCTGCTTGTGGGTACCATGTTCATGAGTGGTGCCTGAGGAAGTCAGAGAAGGAGGTCGAATCTTCTGGGATTGGAGTTAGAGATAGTTGTTGGGCACCATGTGGGTGCTGAGAATTGGAACTAATCCTCTTAACCACTATGCCATCTTTTCAGCCCCGAGATTATCACGTTTTAAAGATTGATAAATTTGTCCCACATAGTGGCTCAGACATAAAACCCATATGTGCCACTATTTTTAACATTGTTTAACAACAATCTTTTCATTGTTTTTTGTTTTGTTTTGTTTTTTGAGACAGGGTTTTTCTCTGTGTAGCTTTGGAGCCTGCCTTGGAACTTACTCTGTAAATCAGGCTGGCCTCAACCTCACAGAGATCTACCTGCCTCTGCCTCCTGAGTGCTAGGATTAAAGGTGTATGCTGCAACCACCACTCCCTGGCTTTTTCAAATAATTTTAAAATTTAATTTTAGTATTATCTGTGAGAGTGATGTATTTATGAGGGGTGTATGCCATAGTGCACGTTAGCATGCATTAGAAGTCACAGGACAACTTTGTGGAGTCATTTTGTTCTTAACTCTTGTTCGGGAATCAAACTCAGATTGTGAGGCTTGCATCATTGAGCAGCAAGTGTGTTTACCCGGGTAATCATCTTGACAGCTCTTCATTAGCAGTTTGGAGCACTGGTTAGATTTAGAAAAAAAAATTATCGTGGGAACACTCTGTAACTGAGGATTTTTGTTTCTGTTGTCCTGGACCATTTTTCTTTATCTGTAGTAATATCTTTGTTACAATGAACATCTGTTTTTAACACTGGCTTTTGAAACACATCCTAAGGGAAAACAGACAACATTCTTTCAGTCCCCATTGTACCAGTTGTTTTCCTCCTGACCCGTATTCTCTAGCTAGCCAGCTGCTGTATTTTAACTACATTTCTGTGGGGTTTTCAGTTTGAAAACGGAGGGAGAGCATAATTAGAAAAATGGTGTTTTGTTTTTCTATTCTACTGGTAGTTGAAAAGTGACATCTTCTTTTGAAATGAGAGCACATTTTTAAAACTATTTTGAAATTACTTAGCTGGGCGGTGGTGGCGCACGCCTTTAATCCCAGCACTCGGGAGGCAGAGGCAGGCAGATCTCTGTGAGTTCGAGGCCAGCCTGGTCTACAAGAGCTAGTTCCAGGGCAGGAACCAAAGCTATAGAGAAACCCTGTCTCGAAAAACAAAACAAAGAAAGAAAGAAAGAAAAGAGAAAGAAAGAAATTACTTATAAGTTTTCAGAAAATATATGACTTTGTTCAAGAGTTCTGGATAATTTGTTACTCTTTTCAAAATTTGTTTCTTTTACTCATAGTCTTTAAATATATAGCAGTATTTTATGTATTTATTTTGTGTGTACATTATGGTGTGCCTGGTGCCCACAGAGGGCTAGAAAAGGGCTTTGGATCCCCTAGGAGTGGAGTTGTGGGTGGTTGTGAGCCACCATGTGGGTGCTGGGAATTGAACCTGTGTCCTGCAAGAACAGCTAGTGCTCTTAGCTGCTGGCCCATCTTTCCAGCTTCCTATTTCCTATGCTGTTAATAATAAAAAGGCTATCGTTGGAGCTTTCTGGGTTAAGCTTGAAGCGTCTCTGAACCTCTGGTTGGGATTTTTTTTTTTCTTGGAGAAATAGATTGCTTGAAAAGACTCTTAGGGAGAATATGACCACTGGGACCAAAACTCTTAAAGAGGAATGGGTGAGCTGGATGTACTGACTGCTCTGAAGATCGTAATAAAGTTCCAGTACCCTGTTCTACAGCTTGTGATTTCCCAAGGCTAAAGTTGGACTGAGAATTATTTTAGCAAACAGGAATAAAATACTCAGATCTTTTCTTTTATCTGTGTCAGTGTTTTCAGTCCCCTTGTGCACCCCTGTCTGTCTTCGCAGGTGGGAGCTTGTATACCTGTCAGGAGCACATGCAGACTATGAGCCACACTGCTCTCCATGAGTAGAGGTCCTTTTAGCACTGAGGTCTCTGATAGTATCCTCTTCTCAGTCTGCAAAGAGAGATAGCCTACTCAACCTTAAGGCTTCATATAATTATTACTGAATTTTAGGGTTGTGAAAGGTATATGTGTAAGGTCTTGAGGAAAAACTAAGAAGTTTTATTTATTTATTTTTTGGTTTGTTTGTTTGGTTGGTTGGTTGGTTTGGTTTTTCACAACAGAGCTTCTCTGTGAAACAGAGCTAACAGTGATGGCTGTCCTGGTAGTTCTGTAGACCAGGCTGGCCTGGAATTCAATTCAGAGAGATCTGCAGATGTTTGAGCTTTTGTTTCCTGTAAAGTGCTCAGAAATTACTGAGGAGATTTGAATGGGAACTTAAAAATTTTGTATAAAATTCTGATGACGACATGAGCAGGAAAATCAGAAGGAAATCAAAATAAACAAAGTATGATGGAAGGAAGTAGGAAAAGCAGATATAACCAAAACTGTATACCCAGGGAGAGGAACTGACAAGAACTATAGAAGAGAGAAAAGACTGGGGAGGAATGGGGGGATGAACATGGGTTTTTTTAAAACACACACACACAAACACACATATCAAATACATGTATGAAATTATCAAAGAACTAACCAAAAGTTTTAAGTGTGAGAGACCTGTATGGCTTGGTCATCTGTATTAAGGATAGTGTCACGAACAGATTGAGGGCTAGGGACAGGTTTAGAAAGAGTTTTGGAAGGAAAATGAGTTTGCTTTTGGACAACATATTATTAGAACATTTGATTGGTAAGTATATGTTACAGATGTTAAGTCTAAAACTCAGAGTAAGAGACACAGATTTAAAATAGATTTCCAGATATAGGGAACTAGTGGTAGTTAAAAAATGCTAATAAATTTTCCTTATCAAAAGAAAGTACAGTAATTTCCCCTAATCTATAAAGAATGCATACCATGGTGATAGCTTTGAACCTCTGGATAGTAGTAAACCCTAGAAGTACTGTGTTTTGTTTCTCATATATACCTATGATAATTCATGAATTAGGCACAGTGATTGATTAGCAGCAATGACTAATAGTAAAGTAGAATGTTATAGAAATACTGTAAAGAAATTTTTATTAAAACTAGTAAATTGGGTTTTTTTCTGGACTTATTCATTTAACATTTTGAATAGTTGACTACAGGTAACTTCAGGAGATTGGTGATTTGGGGATAGTTTTTGTGGCCTGTAAGAGAGAGTCTAGCCAAATGAAAGTTTAAGGAAGGAGGGATGGAAAGATGGCTCAGCAGTTACGAACACTTGATGTTCTTTTTTTTTTTTTTTTTTTTTTTTTTTTTTGGTTTTTCGAGTCAGGGTTTCTCTGTGGTTTTGGAGCCTGTCCTGGAACTAGCTCTTGTAGACCAGGCTGGTCTCGAACTCACAGAGATCCGCCTGCCTCTGCCTCCCGAGTGCTGGGATTAAAGGCATGCGCCACCACCGCCTGGCTGAACACTTGATGTTCTTTCAGAGGCTCTGGGTTCAGTTTCTTCTACCCACATGACAGCTCACAACCATCTGTAACTCCAGTTCTCTGGGGTCTGGGACCCTATTCCTGGCCTCTGCAGCACTGCACTCATACATGAGATACATATACATACATGCAGGCAGAGCACTCATACACTTAAATAAAAATATTTTTTTAATGGACTTAAGATCTACTTACATGAAATGGCCTCTGCCCATGAATAATAAATGCTTTTGGATAAGTAGCATATGTATAAAAAGTGTGTATACTAATTGCTTCAGTAAAAATAAACCATAAATGGGGCTTGGCAGATGGATAGTTCAGTCTACAGAATGTGGAATCCCAGTGTATCCATGGGGCTTGCTGGCCAGCAGCTCTAGTATAATTGGTGAGCTCCAGAACAGTGAGGAACCCTGCTGTAAAGGATGTGAATGGTGTTCCACAAAGGATGACACCCAAGGTGGACATACCACCACTAAAATAAACAGTAGGTGACATGAAACTTGAGAGAGACCATTCCAAATGGATGCACCTGAAGATTGCTGCTTAATGAAAGCCATCTGGATAAGGCTAAGTTTAGAACTGGATTGCAGAGGGGACACCTTTCCTAAAGAGAGAAGAAAGAGAAGGAAGAAGCTTGACTAGGAAACAAGAGCCTTGTTTTCAGCCCTGCAAGGGATCACTTTGTAAGTTTTGACACTTTGCCTGCTTCTTTCATTAAAGGATTTATGACCAGAGGAAAATTGACGAGAATGAGAATAATGGAGTACTAAAGAAATTCTGTCCTCATCACTTGGTAAGATTCCTGAAGTGGCTTCTGACTTTTTTGACTTCATTCTGTGCTGCCTCCAAACTTACTGGCATAATGCGAAGAGTTTGGAGTTTGAAGTCAGACAGATTTTAATCCTGGTTTTCTCACAAGTCTTATGATTTTAGGTACCCAGTTCAATTTTTTTTTAGCCTCAGTGTTGTCAACAACAAAATGGAGATTGGCACCAGCATGGTGGCCTAATGAGATAATGCATCTGAAATGCTAGCACTCAAAAGAGAACCAAGACAGGGCCTAAGACTACTTCTTGAAGTGGACATATTTCCTCAGTTAGATACTTCACTCACTCTCTCGCCCCTCCGACTGCCTCTTTCTATTTACCTTTTGTTTGTCTCTGAGGAAAGATACAGAGGAGTTTTTTAAAAAGCCTGTTCCTGAAGTTGATATAATAAATGGGGTGGGGTGGGGGCATCAGTCAGTATCTGCTCCTTATTGCAGGTGAACAGTGAGTCCAAAGCAAACATCACCTGTCTTGTGTACAGCCACGACGGCACAGGTACGTGAGCAGGGCCTACCCCTAGGCTGGCATGCCTCCTGTCTAGGGAGCTGCTGAGCTAGTGAGGCGTATGCCTTCCTTGTTCACCATGCACTGTAGCTCTGCGTGGACAGCTGGGAGTAATACTGATGGTGAGCGTGGAGTGGGAGGATACAGCAGTGACCCTTGGAAATGCTTCAGATGACATTTCACAGGCTCGTCATGAAGCCTAGGCTACTAGCCTAAGCAAATTCTAATGCCTTTGATTCCTTAATAAATTAGAGGGTGTGATCTCCTGCTTCTACTACCCCTGGGCTGGTACTGTGTTCATCAATAGACCCTATGTCGCTGCAAACTAAGTAAGATGGGAGCCGTGTCTTGATGCTAAGAGGATGCACTACCAGCAAGAAGCCCCATCCTAAACACCCTCATCCCCTGAATCTCCTGGTCTCTGCATTTTTCAGCCTTTGCCTTCACTGCTGTGTTCTTGTTCTTGGCAGAGCTCCTGGCTAGTTACAATGATGAAGACATTTACCTTTTCAACTCTTCTCACAGTGATGGGGCCCAATATATTAAGAGATATAAAGGTCATAGAAATAATGCTACAGGTGAGTCTGCCTTTTTCTGTTTCTGTGACCCAAGTCACACTGAAAAACCTGTTAATCTTATTCCCGAAGGAGTAGGCTGCATGTGTCATCTTGGGTAGTGTGAGGTTATGCCTAGTTGGGCTGGAATTTTCTTTTTTCAGAAAGTGTGATTCGGGGGAGGGCTCATTAGCATCTTGACTGAGGTGATGTTGCCTCCAGTTGGTTTAAGCATGAAGCTAGACCTTACTTTCTGTGATTTCAGATACTGTAATATAAGCACAGAGGTCCTTTTTGAAGTCAGGGAAAGCTGTAGTACTGAATTAACACAGTGTGTGCAGGATAGTATCTTTAGAGGAAGAGCAGGGAATGTTTCTTTTGAATAAAGCAAAGTAGGGCAATAGTAGTGATTATCTAGACTAGGTTTGCAGTGAAGTTTGGCGTTTTAGTTCTGTCTGTGGTTCCCAAACATTGGTGCTCAGTGCACTCACCTCAGTCTTTAGGAAGAGAGCACTGATGCCTATGCCCCACCACCACACAGAGACATACTCATTGAATTTAATTGGTGCTGGGTACAGCTGGAGCATTGGAGTTTTAGTGTCCTAACTGGGTCTGATGTAAGGAGGTAGAGAATTATGGCACTTTGTTGCTTCCACTCCCCTCAGCTATGTGTCATCATCTGATTTGGAGACAGTAGTAACTTTTACTTTTTCTCTTGGCTGGTAAGAAGGAAAGAGGGGCAGAGTTATGTGTTTGGATTTCATTATGTGGGCAGTATTGTGTCAGTATTGTGTCTGGTATATGGAACTGGTTCTAATAGTTGGACTCCTGTCTTATACAAATTTTAAAGATTTGAGACCTTTTACTGAATTCTGGTAGTGAGCATAATCAGATGCTTCTTCTAGGTGACTGTGCCACCTACCTTAGTCAGCCTCAGATCAACTGATGACATAAGAAACACTGGCTGAGTACCAATAAAATATAGGCCAAGAATAATCCTAGGGCCAAAGAGTGGACAGACAGAGCTGAAATGAATCAGGTTGGGACAGATAGAGCCTGTACTTGATACAGTATAATTGAATAGAATGTTGCCCAGGGACAGTAGACTCCTGATAGAACTCTTTGGGAAACTATAAATAGTCTCTGTGACTGGTGCAATTCTTATTATAATTATCTATCACTCACATACTCTCTTGATTGGTTTTGTAGAAATGAAAAGAATTATTTGGCATTTAGCTGACACAGTTTGTGAATTACTAAATTCTCGGTGAAGTAAATAAATACAGGCCCGGTGCCAGCCCTTATGTGGTTTCTTCCCTCATTTATCCTTTCAGTAAAAGGCGTCAATTTCTATGGCCCCAAGAGTGAGTTTGTGGTGAGCGGTAGTGACTGCGGGCACATCTTCCTCTGGGAGAAGTCCTCTTGCCAGATCATTCAATTCATGGAGGGAGACAAGGGAGGTGTGGTGAGTATGACGTGCTGGAGTGGCTGGCCCTAGATCCTTAGGTCAGTAAGGTAGGTTTTTACAGTGGACCACTGAATTTTCAATATATGGTACCATGTTCTAGCATTCCATACAGTTAAATTAAAGGTATTATACCTTAAGGGTGCTGAGATTTTGATGGAATACTCTCTTCTATTCCTTCTGCCCTTAAAAGGTTATAGTTGATTAAAAAGAAGAAAGGGTTTTAGGAAGAATTTATAGCCTGAACAAACCTTAAGCATGGGCTTTTTCCAAAAAAAGAAAACATTAGTTTAGGACAGACCTTCCTCTATAATGTCAAAACGAGATGTCTACTGCCTTGGCTGTAAGTAAGCCAAGCAATGTCCTTGGCTGACTCCTGGGTTGGCAGAGAAAAGTTAAAAGCACATTTATTTTTCTTTTATTTTTTTAGAAGATTTTTTTTTTGAACATTCAGGGAAGTAGCTATGATTTGTAACTTATATTACATGGTATTCAATATTAAATGTATTCTTACTGTCAAATGGCTGCAAATACACATAGTGTATCTGCATAGGTAGAAAGGAGAGTGAACAGCCTGCTAGGTAATGTGCTCATCTGATTGTCCTTTGTGTTTTGCAAGCATTCTCTTTGTTAATGACTCAAGAAAGAATCGAGAAATTAAAGTTAAAGAGTGAAAAATGGTCATTCAGCTCTTATGATTTTTTTAGTTTACCATTTTTCTTCCTTTTTTAAGATCCAGCATTAGGAAAGAATTAAATAGCTTTTTAATTCTTAGGTTTTGAGCCACTGAAGAAAAGAAAGAGTTTGAAAGATTATACTTTATAATTAATTACCCAAGATGCTTTGGCTACGTACATCTTGTAAGGAATGATAGAACTGCTTGGGCTCTCATCCTTTTCTTCTACGCTGTGGGGAACTTCAGCGTCCATCTATGGCTTGATAAAGCTTACCAGAGAGCGGCGGTAGAGCTTAAAGTGTCCTTTGGTGTCAGGATCCCATTCCTTCCTGCAGTTTTCTTCTGTTTTATGAGGCTATTTCCTATTTAATTCTGGTTTCTTCTAAATATTTTGAACCTAACATATATATGTCTCATATATGTATTTTATATACATATAAGCTTCTGTAGCCTGAACGTATTGAGAGGAATCTCTTAAGTTCAAGGTGTGTCTTCTCTGCCTGTGTTTCCTTTCCTTCAAAGGTCCCTCCTCTTGTCACCTGTAGTTAACAAGTTCAAATACTGGAATCTTAATAAAAAGTCTGCAGTGGGCACACAGTAAGTCAAAAAGGACCTGTAAATTCTTTCTTGATCAAAAATTATTCTCTTCCAGAAAGATGCAGGGATGAATGCCCTCTTATAGCCAGGACTTGTTTCTCCAGAAGCATTCTACTGGCTGATTTGCTTTCAGCTTAGCCAGTACCAGGGTTTGTTGATTTTTTTTTTTAAGAGATTTTTTTGGGTTGGGTGAGCCCCAGGCCAGAGTTTTTATGATTCTGAGAGATGTAGTGGCTGCCACTTAGTTTCTTTACTTGTTCTTGCCTTTATGTAAGCCAAATGGTTCGTGTGGTTCTTACTGTGTAGAAAGGAGCTGCGGGCTGCGTTCCCGCCACCCGGCTCCCTGCTGCCTGGCTAGCTTATGCCCCGAAATAATTACACAGAAACTGTATTCTTTTAAACACTGCTTGGCCCATTAGTTCTGGCCTCTTACTGGCTAATTCTCACATCTTGCCTAACCCATATTTAGTAATCTGTGTCGCACCAATCTTACCGGGAAAGATTCAGCATGTCTGACCTGGCGGCTTGCTTCATCGCGTCATGCCTCACTTCCCTTCTTCCCAGCATTCTGTTCTGTTTACTCCACCCCCCTATGTTCTAACCTATCAGGCCAAGCAGTTTCTTTATTAACCAATGAAATCGACAGATTGATATGACACTCCCACATCATTACTGGTTTCCTCTGAGATAGTTTTGTTTTTTGTTATAATCTTTCAGCATTGGAGGTCACCAGATTCCAGCCTAGGAGTAGAAGAAGCATTCTCTATATCATTAAGTAGAATGTTAGCATCAGAGGGATCTTAGACTATATTGCTCACCTTGCCCAGGTCTCCTAATTCTTGTTTTGGGATCCTTTGTTCCCATTCACCTTCACCAGGGACAAGAGTGGGAAATGATGTCAAGGAACAACTCCTTACTCCCCAAAGAGCACTTGATGCTTTATCCCATTCCCTGCATCCCCCCCCCCCCCCCCCCCCGCCGCCCAATCCTCTAAAGCCAGAGTCTGGGCTAGAGCATTACTGACAGGGTAAGTAAGCCCTGGAATCTAAACAGGTCTGGTGAGGTGACCAGGTCCCTGGCCCAGAAGCTCTCTGTCAGCTTCCCCTGCGAGCTATGTAATTTATTCTCTTGTCCTCTTGCCATTGGCTTTGTCCTTAGGCTAAGTTCCACCCAAGGAACTGTTCCTTTATGCTTTTATTTTCTCCGCTTGTTGGAAGCTCAAGAGTACAGGTCATGAAGAAATGGATGAATGAGGTCAGGTCTGCATGTGTAAGTTGTGAGTATCCGTTGCTAACATTTTCATACTGGAGTTTGTTCTCTAGTTCGTCCTTGGGCTACAGACTACACAGCCTAAACAACTGCAGTAAGCCTTCATGTGAAATCAGAGCAGAAGAGAACCAGGCTTTCTCTTTTACTCTTAGGCTGAGACTAGATTTGGCCTTCTGAGAGTGTCCTACTTGTAAACTCAGAAAATGAAGTCATCCGAGTCTCTATGCCTGCCTTTCCTTTTCCTTAGCTGTGGTCAGAGTGTGCAGATAACAGCAGCCAAGCTTGGTCCAGAGAGAACTAGAAGAGACTTTTGCCAGGGGTGTATTTTCTTGGACTATAGAGCAGAAGCAAGGCGGGGTGCTTTTCCTATCTGTTCCTCATCTGACTAGAAGCCTAAAAATGCTTTAGCAGCTAGATCTGGGACTGGCTCTTCCGGTGCGGATGGGAACTGCTCTGCCCCGCCTTGCCCTGCCCGGTTAAGGAAGCTCATGTTTGCAAGTCAGACAGCAGAGGGCACGGGTGATTTTAGACAAAAGGAAACTGTCTGAAACCCAATGTCTGCCATCCACTGTTTTTCTTCTGTTCAGTGAATGAGGGTGACTGAAATTGATTCAGTGGTGAAACTGCATGGGCTACATTGTCCTTCCCTGTAGTGAGTTTACTATGGCCGTAGGGCAGAAAGCAGGATGTTGCCTTCTGTGAGCACTATAGTGCTCTTAAACAGTCCCAAACCTCCCTTACCCTGTCCCTTTAGTTCATCCTCCTTAGCCTCCCCATTCTCCACTTAGTAAACAGTCCCAAGTGGATATAATTGTTCTCCATTTTCTCTGGAAGTACAGGGTTGTTTTTTTTTTTTTCATAATTGTTACTTGATGAGAGCCATTGATTTTTTTTTTTCCTTCCCCCCAGCCTTGGGAAAGTTGGAGCTTTAGACTGTGGTGTGAGTGAGGTTATGCACTGTATCTCAGTTACCTTGTGAAGCTGCAATATGCATGGCCCTTCATTCACTTGCTCCTGGGGCTATGTCTGGGGACGTGGCCTCCCCTCATCTGTATATCGGAAATGATAGGCAGGCTGATTTTGTATCCGAGCTATTTGGTCTAGGCTCAGGTAGGTAGGTGGGCCCCTTTCAGGCCAGGTCATGGCAACTATTTGGCTCAGGCAGCTGTAGTTTTCACACTCTGCTCCTGTGTACTCCTGAGCCATTGCTTTCTTTCCTCCCAAACCAGGTAAACTGTCTTGAGCCCCATCCTCACCTACCTGTCTTGGCAACCAGTGGCCTGGACCATGATGTGAAGATCTGGGCACCCACAGCTGAAGCGTCCACTGAGCTGACAGGGTTAAAGGACGTAAGTGAATGGCCGAAGGCATTCATTTGTAGAAACAAATGTGTAACTGTCACAGGAAGGACAGTTCTTTAAAGTCATTCTCTAACAGCTCTTCTGCTTCCTCTCACTGCCTCTGTGGAGACAGTCCTGAGCCAGAGAACAGCTCTGAAGTGCTTCTAGTTAGTAGGTACGAAGCATCCATAGGAAAAAGAGTGTCCAGCTTTGCCAGTGACTGGCCTTCGACATCCTTTCCGAATCTAGGGCTACATTAGCTTAATGGTATCAGAGGGAATGTTTTATTGGAATTAAAGACACAGTCTGCTTATCCCACCCTCTCCCCTCCCCTACAGTGCTAGGGATCGTACTCAGTCTTGCACATGGACTACCACTGAGCTACAATCTAGCTAGCCCCTTGGTTTTCAGAGATAAGCTTTTTTTTTTTTTTTTGGTTTTTGGTTTTTGGTTCTCTGTAGCTTTGGAGCCTGTCTTGGAGCTAGCTCTTGTAGACCAGGCTGTCCTTGAACTCACAGAGATCTGCCTGCCTCTGCCTCCAGAGTGCTGGGATTAAAGGTGCACGCCATCACCGCCCAGCTCAGAGACGAGCTTTTAATGAGTAGCTCAGGCTTGGTCTTGAATTTGATCCTCCTATCTCCACCTTCCAGTGCTGGGTTATAGTCATGCAAACAGCAGCGCCAGTCTTGTTGATCAAGCCTGGGTTTCTATTATTATCCCTTCTCCTAACTCTTTTGGGTTCCAGGTGATAAAGAAGAACAAGCGAGAACGTGATGAAGATAGCTTACATCACACTGACTTGTTTGATAGTCACATGCTTTGGTTCCTTATGCATCACCTGAGACAGAGACGTCATCATCGGGTAAGCCTTCATCTGGTCAGTATTAGTTGGAAGTGAGTTCCCAAGGATTATGTGCCTTTGAAGAAGCCTAAGCACACTTCCTTACTATATTAAAGAGGAATGGCATGGTCTCGGCTGGGTGTCTCATCCACTGGCCTTTTATCCCTATTAGACCAACTAGTAGAGAGGAGGGTGTGTGTGATTTTGTCCTCTGTTACCTTATATGCAGAGGCTTATGGGTGGGAGGGGTAGAGAAGAAATGATTGCTCTGGGTGACCTGTGTTAACTTCATGCTAAAAGAGATCTAGAGCAGGGGTCAGGCAACGAAGCTTTATTGAAAACGCAGCCATGCTTGTTCTCTGTACTATCTGTGGCTGCTTTCATGTTACAGAGGCAGAGCTGAAAAGAGACCAGATGCCCACAAATATTTACAGTCTGGCCTTTTAAGAAAAATTCTGAGCCAGGCACAGTAGTAGCTACTGGGGAGGCCAACCTAGGACGATTGGTAGTAACAGGTCGCACTAGGTTATTTAATTTAAAAAAAAAAAAATTCTAGATCTAAGGTCTTGTCTTTGATCCAGGGGACATTACTAACAAGGATTTCCCATCCTACAGCGCTGGCGAGAACCTGGGGTTGGGGCCACAGATGCGGACTCTGATGAGTCTCCCAGCTCCTCAGACACATCGGACGAGGAGGAGGGCCCTGACCGGGTGCAGTGCATGCCATCCTGAGGCCCCAAACTTAGGAGGGATGGGCTGGGGCTGCCAACCCGATCCTGCCTGGGCAAGTCTTTTTCAATCCCAGGCCCTTATATTCATCAGAAATGCACTTTGGACTTTAAGATATCTGAGAAGGACAGACCACAGGAGAGTGAGCCAGCAGAGAGCCCCTAGGAGTGAGAGACGGCCGGCCGGTATGAGCTTCCATGGAAAGGTGCAAAGGACTCAACAGAAACAGGCCTCTCCCTGAAGCCTTTGTTTAGGGGAGAGAAACAAACAAAGCCTTTTGTTAAACTGGCTTGGATAGGAAATGGGGCTTATTTTTCTTTAACCTCCCTTGTTTCTTTTGTGGGGGGTGGGGGAAGGACTGGCTGGTCAGTACCAAGGGGCCAGAGAAGAGGGTAGGAATGCCACTCTCTTTGGTTTAGGTTTTTCACTTTTTCCCCCCCTCCTTTGTTTTTTTTTTTTTTTAAAGAAGTCTGAACAGTTCCATTGTTTTTTGCCCCTGAGCAACCACATCCCAGGACTGTTTTATTTTATTTTTTTCTTTTTTCTGGGAAATCCTTAAACGTCCCTAACTATCCCAGTACTCTTTTCTTCCCTTTCCACTGTACTTATTCTCTGTACTTATCACAGTGTGTACACTTGACTAGGTATCCTCCATTTTGTCATCTTCATCCCAGAACCCTCTAAATGGGGGTCTGTGATGGAGTTTGTGGAGAAGTGGGGTGGGGGCATGAGGTGGAAAAAAACAGGAAGAAGTTACCTCTTTGTTTTGTTTTGAATTGTTCAGTGGCAGCAATTTCCCTGTCCCTATCACTGTTAGAGGCCTAATTTTATATCTATAAATATATTAAAAAGCAAGTTAAACTTGGATGTATCAAGTTAAAATTATTGTCAAAAGTTTAAATACCTATATATTCTCTATGAATACAATGCAATAAAGGGACTTAAAGGAAGAATGAGCGAGAGTGATGATATAGAGGGGACACATGTGGCCAGCTTCCATTTATATATGGCTGTCAGAGCCTGGGGCTTACCTTTAGTTCTTACAAGGCTCAAAAATGCAAGAATATTTAGCTGTGCCCTTCTCTGCCTTGGTGCAGCGGTATGAAAAAAACAAATTCCTCTCAACCTTGCCTCAGGTCTCCTAATTCCATTAAGTCTTGTAAGGGATCCCAAGATTGCTCCTCTCATTGGAGGCTGGCCTGTCTTTAAAACATGGGCCGAAGTGTGACTTCCGAGGGCACCACTGCTACAGGCCTTACCCTGGATCTGTGGATGACAAAAAGCACACTCGACTCCTGGCCTTCAGCTGCTTGATTCTTTAAGCCATTCAACTCCATACCAGCTCCCTTCTTAATGGAAAGATGAAGGGAAAACTTCCTGTGAATTGAGGGACAAGCCAGTAATTGGAAGGTTATTCTGGTGACTGGGGTGTAGACACCTGTCTTAACCATTGGCCACTATGTGTTAAAGTCCCTGTTGAATTCTTGCCCTAAATGCTTTTGCTGCTATTTCTTTGCCCCTAGTTTTCACAAGGTTCAATCAGGAATCCTGTATCCTGGGTCGGTTCAATTTGACCACACTGGGCCAGGATGAAGGGGGAAAGAGCAGAGGGTGGTATCTTTACACACTCCTTCCTCCTGCCCCTTGCCTAGCAGCTCAGACCAGATCCAGTACTGTACTTCCTGAGGCAGGGAGTGGAGGAAGCTAGTACTCTCATGTCCTCACTGCTAGCGGGAGTATGAGGTGGGCTTAAAACCATGCACTCTGGAACTTGTTGTATTTTCTCTCAGTAAAGCTTTTCCCCCCTCGACTACTGCTTTGTGTGGTATGTGGTCCATCTATTTGTGACAGAGAACTTTGGTTCCTTCCAGTATAAATGCTTGATTCTGCCAAAGTCCCTGTTTCTAATGCTTGAGCTACAGAAGAATGTTTTAGTGGGATGGGCCTGTTTATGCCAGTGCCCTTGATTCATACTGAAGTGAATGATAATAGGGAAAACATGGCTACATGTCCCCTCCCAGTCATTCAGACGTTTCCCAACTCTTAATGACCCACAGAAATTCTAGAATCAGTCAGGTACAGTACAGTCAGTCACCTTTATTCCAGGGTTAGAACAAGGCCGTGCATGCTGCAGACAGGAGCACAGGCTAGGGGCAACCTTACGGCAGCACAAGGATAGTAGGGTAGGTCAGTCTATTAGGGCAGGTTAGTCTATTTAAAGTTTATTTTTTTGCCTTACAGAGAAACTGCTGAAAAGCACCCTCTCTCTTCTGTTTCTCCCATAAATAAGGAAAGCTCCGTCTCACTCTCATACCATCCCAGATGGAAGGATGGTTTATGCTTAGTTCCTTTCTCCCAGCTGTACAAGTCTTTATTTTCTTAAAGGAGAAGCCAGACAGGACTAGGGAGACTTAGGAAGGACCTTTAAGGCAAAACTGGAGTCTTGGAGGTGTGTGTATTAAGGCAGCAGTGGCCAGAGGGGATGGGCAGACTGGGCTGGGCTAGGAGTTGAATGCACTAGCTAGCCAGTCTGGCTTCTTCCTCTTCTGACAGCCTGGCCTCCCCTCCTGTGAAGCTTTGCTCCCACATCCTAGAAGCTCCTACCTTCAACTTCCTCTAAATAGTCTCTGAGCTCACATGTAAATTTAATGTTTGCTGTGGTTAGTTTAAATGCTTTCTTTTCCATTTGGGCTATGTAACAATTTGGCTCTGTCACTCCCTTCACTGTGACAATCCCCTCCCACTCCTGCTCTGGCCTAGACAATAAGTTAATGCCAAAAACCACAAAAAAAAGGGCAGACATGGCAGTGCGGGTTTAATATACATATATGTAGAATATATATGTACACACAGTTAGCACGGTCAAGATGGGGAAGGGCATCTTGGGACAGGTAGGAGGCTGGGTTCACTCACTGTACTCTGTGACTTGGCGGCATCCACAAACCCAAATGAGAAAGGTTACCAAGTCCCTTCCTGGATTGAATTAGGGTGGTAATCAGCGCAAAGGAAACCACTGTAATTAACTCCTTTTTGGGGTATTCCAGAGTGTGAAGGCTACCTACAATATCCATATTGGGACCCTTAGGTGTGGGCAGGTTGAGGTTAAAACCTACAGATCTCATTCCCCAACCTCCTTAGGCTCAGGGTCAGTATATGCAACAGTCTCTATTTAGGAATAAAGGAGTAGAAAGTGGGCCTGTCTCTGCCTGCATCCCTATCTCAGGCTCAGTAGTGCTTGGTCCCAGCATAGTCTCTCCAGAGCAGAAGAAGTTGGGGACATCAAATGCTGGCTTTTCCATGGGGTTTGATTTTGGGGGGCGGCCAGGAAAGGATCTAGTGGTCTTCTCATTAAGATTTCTGGCTCATACCCATCCCAGGCCCATGACAAGGGCATAAAAGAGGGCCTACTGGCGCTCAGGACTTCAGCCTAAGGAACAGCAGGAAACTGGACTCCAGCCAGTCCAGAAGAGATTTACAAACACTGAATTCTGGCTTTGCTTTCCCCTTCCAGGTAGAGGTTGAGTTGCCTCTTACCTTCCTTCCCCATTGGTTTTCTTTAGCTCTAACCATCTCTCCCATACCTCATCTTTACCTTAACTCCTCAGTGCAGGAAAATGCAGGTCCTTTCTGCTTCCATACTTTAAAGATGTGGGGGAAGAGTGGAGGAAAGGGGAGGAGGAGGATTGTGCCGATTTCTATTTACATAGAAATAGCTTCCACCTCCCCTATAGTGGGGAAATTAAGCCCCCCCTCCCCTGACTCCAGTCCCCTCATGAGGAGGAGGAACTAGATGAGCTAGACAGACAGACAGCCAGAGCGTGTGAACACGCACACACACGCGTAAAGTAAGGGGGTTAGGACCAAGTTAGTAAGTGGGTACAGGGCAGGGGGAGTGCCCTAGCCCCTCCCGGTGAGGATGGGGAAGGGAGTGGTCTGATGAAGATCAACCTTCCTCCTCTTCCTCCCCCTTGCTCAAGCCTTCTTTGGTGGGGGAGCCAATTTGATGATTTCTTCCTCAGAGGGCTGCCGGATAATGTCTGGAAAAGCAAAGATGGGTGTGTCCAGGGATAGAAGTTAACCAGGCAGGCCCATTGAGCATCCATCTCCACTCCCCAAATTCAGGGTGATTCTCCACTCTTAAGAATATAGTCAGAGAAGAAAAGAAGCAGTGTAGCTATGCCCAAGGCATGGCCTGTTACCTTTGTACTTCTTGGCACTGGGGATACGGGTTAGCTTGGTGTCCAGCTCATCCTCCTCCGAGATCTTCAGCACGCGGGTTCTGTAGTCGACCACCATAGTGAGTAGGTCAGGACGACGGGATATCTCAAAGATGTGCTCAATGTAGGAGAGGTTGTCTGGAGGAAGGCAGCTTGAGTCAGAACTTGGCGACAGAGGTCAGCTTCTACCCTGTCAAACTGGTATTCTTGAACCAACACTGACTGCTTACATTGGTTACTGGAGGGGACAACAGCGAAAGAAGGGGGTGCTAAGCCAGTAAAAGGAAGCTTGCGGCAGCCATGCAATTCTGAGGACTGATCTAGGTAGGACGGGTGTCAATGAAAGTTTTAGGGCATAAATGGGAAATAACGACTAAATATCAAGTCCATCCTTGGGAAGGGACAATAGAAAAACTGCCTTCAAACTTAGCCCACACCCATTCTGTCCTTTTTCCATTTTCTTTCCAAATGAGTATCGGAATTCAAGACACCACATGTGGAAAAGGATGAGATTTAGAGCCAATCAAAAATGTTCTGTGTCCAGTAAGAAAAGCTACTTAGAGAAAGCACTGACAAAGACAGGGTGGTTTGTGAAGATTGTGTATGCCTCCTGCCCTGATTGCTGCAATAGTCCCTATTGCAGTCCTCCTTCGGTGTCCCTCCCTGCCATCTATCAGACTAGAGCCAGAAGAGTTCATACAAAGGACTCTGACTTCCCTTTCAGACCCATCTAACTCAAGCTTTACATTCTCAGGTAATCAGATCCAATCTTTTTAAGTCCAGCCAAGGTTCTCTGGGTTCTGCTTTAGGAATCCCACTTGCCTTGGGGATGGTCTATTATTATCATTGTGTATGAGTGTGGGCAAAGTACATGGAGGTCAGAGGACAACTTTGAGGAGTTGGTTCCCTCTTTGACTGTGAGCCCTGGGCTCTTGGTGGGCACGCATGGCAAGTGCTTTTACCTGTTACTCTGCCGGCACTTGAGACGGCCTCACACATTTCTCCCTGCAAGCCCCAGCTGCGTATTACTGCTCTAATCAGTGCCTCCCTCCTACTGTTAAAAAGCAGCAGCCTCTAAAAGTAGGTAAGAAAACATTAGAACTATGGCTTTAAGTTTTACCACAATAGCACAGGAGTATTAAAAAACATTTTGTACTAAAAAGGGCCACAAAGGAAGCATGTCTCTAATGATTACTGCCCTAGAACCCTGTCTGTCTCTTAAGAGTGTATCATTTACCCTGCCCCGTCATAAGGTTTCACTTTGTGTAAGAGGCTTGTGTTAGTTTGTTTCTATTTGCTGAATGAACAGAGCCCCCACAACCTTTGTCCAGCTTGTTGTGGCTCTCCAGGAAGCTAAACCAGGCACTGCCTGTGGTGATCTCCTCACTCTTCTCACTGGGGATGTCCTCCTTGCAGGCTGACTTGAGCTGTTCCAGATCTTCAAGGGTGATGTTGTTGGTCAGGTCCTGAAGGAGAGTCCCGTACTCTGCCATGACTGGTATTCAGGGTAATAAAGGGAGAGAAAGCTGAGCTTAGTGTATGGGGTTCACTTGCTGCCAGCCCATCCCCAGCAACACGCACACACGAGAGCACTTTTGTCCCACCAGGATGGTATGTACCTAAAATGTGAAGGTTCAGGAGAGCAGATCTGGAGGGAGAAAAGGAAAACCTCTGACATACAAGAAGAAACTTAGGAAAGCTAGGAGCCATCATGGAGTCTAGAGTGACAGGTCACACACACCCCATACACAATCTTTTTCTTTTTTCCCTCCCTTAACAGTAACCCTGGCAACAGCTCCCCTGACTGAGGAGGCGGTTGCCATGGCAACATTCTCCAGACTTTCTTGCAGTCTCCCTCCCAATTGCCCCACCTACCTACAACTCCTCCCCCTGTCACAGGCTTGCCTAGCATTGAGACACTAAAAGGTTTGGTTGAAGCCCCGCACATTCCATCTTCCGTTCTTCCCCAGAAGCAAAGGGTTCCTCATTTCAACTTCCCACCACCCCGCCAATGACTCATTTTGGATGGATGCCTAATTATTTGGTCTGATGGATCCCTGTCCCCCCATGCTTACCCCTGCATTAGATTATTAGGTCTTAAAGTAGCAGGGAGCAGTGGGCCACCCCCACCTTTGTGAAGCCCATTTTCTCCCTTTATAGTTTACTGGGCCCCAACTCAGCCCTTCTAGCCTTTGTGCTCTGCCTGCAGCCCCCGCGCCCAAGAATACCAAGCGGCTGGCCCTGGCCCCTTGCCCAGTTCCCAGGCAGGCTGGGTGATGGGGGAGGGGAGTTTAGATGTAGCTTTCAGAAATCTGGTAGGAAGGGGGCTGCTAACCTTTTATCAGCATCCTCTGATGCTACCTCCAACCTGGCCGCCTACAGGCAAGGCTAGACCTGCCATTGGCCTCCATACCTCTCATGATCCTTAGTTGAGGAAGGGAGCACTCAAGGACACCCTTCACTAAAATAGGGACAATAGCTAAAATAGAAAGGTCAGACCTGGGGCTGGTGAGATGGCTCAGTGATTAAGGGCACTGGCTGTTCCTCTAGAGGACCTAGGTTCAATTCCCAGCACCCACATGACAACTCAAAACTGCAACAACTCCTGTTCCAGGGGATCCAGAACTCTCACCCAGACATATAAGCAGGCAAAACACCAATGTATATTAAAAAAAAAAAGGTCAGACCTTAGAATGAACTTTATAGATTTGATAAAATGTAAAACTCCAGTGGTATGCTAAGTGACTGAGCATAATGACCTATGCCTGTAGTTCCAACATTCAGCAGTCTAAGGCAGAATTGCTGTAGGTTTAAAGTCATCCTGGACTACATAGCAAAACCTTATTTCAAGTAAGGAACTGTTTTTTGCAATGGAGTATATTTTTATGTTCGGAAAATTAAAGCATTAAAAAAGTAACTACATAAACATTCTGTGGCTAGACCAAAAGGTGGGCAAGAAATTGTCTGGCCTTGGACCTGACCAGAGCTGCCCATGCATCACCCAATACTGACCTGAAACTTCCAGATCAAAGGAACAGGTTGATAAACCTGTTTTGTTTCTAGCCTCTCTTGCAAGGTAACTGAGGCAGAGCCATGGACATTACATAAGTATGGGCCCAGAAGACCTTATTCTCAGCCCCCTACTTGGACCAGAATAAACTCTCAGAATAATACTTTCCCTCGGTGGCAGGCACCGTGACACAAACAGACAATAAGCCAGACAGCAGGGATAGCACGATCCGTGGAAGAATTGGTCAGAAACAATTTTACTTGCACACCAGGTGCCACCAGACAGAAGGGCCCAGCGGTGGTCCTACCAGGCAGGGCCAGGGACAATGCTCTCTGACTGTCAGCACCAGGAACCATCTCTGCCTTGAAATCTAGGTCACATAGCAGCAAGCTGGAGCCCAGCCCCGCCTCCACTGATAATCCTAGGGCAGAAAAAGGGGTGTGGGGGAGGGGCTGGAAGAGTAGCAAAGATGGAGACCAGAAGACCCTGCCCCAAAGGAGGCACGGGGACCAAAGTCTCAGTGGAAAAGGGGTCATACTGCCTTGATGTCACGGGGACGAGGAGTTTGTAAATACGAGAGCTGCTGTAGGAGGAACGTGTGTAGCTGTGTGTGACTCGGGAGGAGTGAAGATTTAGGGCTCTGGATCTAAAACACAGATCTGCCGGGGAGGTAGGCGGGAAGGGATTAATGTGTGTAACATACACACCCACAAAGGTTGGGGGCAGCGGCTAGGAGCTTTCCAAGAGTAATAGATACAAGGAGGCCCTTAAGAGGAATGTGGGTAGGAATATATAAGGTGGCTAGGGAGAGACAGTGTGTACAGACATGTTTGCACGCACTTGAGTTTTCCTGGGGGAAAACAGGTATGTGGCAGAGTGTTTGGGTGTTCTGGTAATGGAGGTATATGCAAGCACTAGCTGTGAGCTTCTGGGGGACGTATGTTTGTGTTAGAACCGGCTGAGAGTATGCAAGAAAGTGCAGACTCCAATCCAGAGGGGTGAGGAAACCCACAATGTGACAGGAGAGCTGGCCTTGGGAAAGGCTACGCATAAGGAATTCAGTGGATATGTGTGGGGGGGGGGGGGACGGGACACTAGGCACAGAGTCCACAAGGCTGCAGCCTCCACTCAGCTGTTACCATAGCAACCTCCACTCAGAGTTACCCCCCCCCATCATCAGGACAATGACACCACCAATGGGAAGAGTATGGAGAGGGCTAAGGGACAGAAAAGAGGACTAGGGTCTCTTGAGGAAGCAGAGTAAGGAGACTCTGAAGTTGCTATTTGCCCATGGCAGGTGTGACAGGCAAAAAGCAGGGCAGTTAGGGAACTTTTTAAGGGTACAGACAGGAGAACTCTCCCCTACATGACTTTTGGGTTTCACTAATCAGCTATTACCCCTGGCTGGTCAGTCTGGTGGGGCTTGGCAGAGCTTGCCTCTTTCATCCTCACCAAAGATTGAGAATTCGTAAGGGCCTATCAAGAAGTCTGCCTTCCTGGCTCTGGAAATTCTCATCTCTGGAGCAGCACAGGGGCCGTCTCAGGAGCGCCGGGTGGAGGCCACTCTTGGGACAGGATACCAGGACAGGAACTGGAGCTCAGGCTGCAGGAAGTCAGTTCCCTTCCCTCCCGTCTCATTCTGTATTCTGCTCATTGCTTCCTCACACCTTCCTTCCTTCCTTCCTCCCTACCTCTCCGAAAGTGGCTCTAGGCAGAGCCCTGACCACTGAGGGTGCGGGAGAAGGGGCCTTTAGGTGCGGATTGGGAAGATAGCACTAGACAAGGAAGTCGTGTGTTGCTCAGAGAAGCCTCGCAAATGGACAAGCACCTGTAGTGGAGGTGCAGCACCAGAACTACTTCTGAGCATTCTGACACTAATCTGTGGCCGCTTATCCCCTTTCCCCAGCATTTGGTTCCACAGAGGAAATTTAAAAAGGAAGCCTAAGGATTAGGTTTTACCCCTTCCTCCACATCTGTTACAGCTGCTGGCCGTTGAGGGGAGGGGCTGTCTTGTGCAGATGCAAGGACCTGAAGGTCCCTTTAATAGTCAGGAGGGGATTCCTAGGCACTCAAGTCAGTTGGTCTTGTCTGGAGCTGGAAGCTGGAGGAAGTAATCAACGGAAACAGGTGGGAAGGGAGGGCGCTAGGGTTGGAGCCATTGTGATGTAAGTGATGTCTGGGCCCCAAATCCAGGCAGTTTCTTTCTTTGGGTATCTTAGCTGACTTCTTCCCCTAACTTTTTTGTCTAGCTTTGGATAGCTCGGCCACCCTTCTCCCTGTAACAAACAGTTCCAGGTCAGCCTGGGAGGACGGCTCTAAAATGTACACCTAGGAAGAAAAACAGGTTGCTTCTGGGTCTGCAAAGGGTCATGCCCAAGATGGAGGTGGCCAAAGATAGCTGGCATTGGATTAGGCAGGGCAGAAGAGGGCTTCACGACTGTGAACAGGGAATGGGCCCTGTGGCTCTCCCTCTAGACTGACTGTTTCTGTCTTTCACAGCTTTGTCCCTTCTCATCTATTTCCTTTCTCCTTCGTCAGTTTTGGTTTCTTTTCCCACCTCCTTCAGCTACCTCTTTTAGCCCCACTTTGGAGGACCAGGCAAGCACTCTCCCACTGAGCTACGTTCCCAACCCCCTTTTTACTCTTTCCACGGGCACTCATCCCTTCCATCTCTCCCGATGCACTCATCCCATTTGCGGATAGCCATGGACACACTTGAATTTCACGAGACTCAGAGTCCCCACCCAAATACTCAGAGCTACCATAAGGAGGGGATCCGCTTCCCCACTGAAAAGGAAAAAGGTTGACAGGAGGGGCTATATGATGGTTGGCTGCTGCCTAGCTAGTGAGGAAGCCTAGCTGGACTATCTTCACATTGTACGTGAAGATCTGTGTGTGAGGTTGTGTGAGTCTGTGACCTTATGTATGAAGTATATGTATGTACACCTGCTGAGCACAGGTGTCATATAAGTAGTAGGCAACCGGAGAAGCTGGCAGCCTAGGGCATGCTGGCAGTTTCCCCACTGGAGTGTTTAACCGCAAAGGGAAGAGCAATTAACACTAATCGCTCATCCAGCCTGGGGGCCAGACACAACCTAGAGAAACAAGACACAAATGTTCACGTGTTCCTTCTAAATCCCTGCTTTCTTTACCCTTCCTAACTTCTGGTCCTCTTTAGCCTACTCTCCAGCATTCTCTGGTTCCTCCGGCCACCCTTCTCTCTCCTTTCCTCTCCATGGTTCACTCTGGATCTGCCCCTTTTTCCATGTCTACCTTCTCCTACCTTCTCACACATTCCTCTCTCTCTCTCTCTCTCTCTCTCTCTCTCTCTCTCTCTCTCTCTCTCTCTCTCTCTCTCTCGTTCTCTTTCCCCACCCTCCCTCTAACTTGGGTTCCTTCCGTGGCTGACTCATTCTTTCGCCCTCTCCCTTGCTTCTGCTCCCTCCTCCATCCTTTGGTCACACTGATGCCCAGAATCTAGCCACTCCCAGGTACTCCATGCTCTAAACGGGCAGTCAGCAAGAAAGGTCACAGGAAGCCCCTCACCCAGGTAAGAGCACAGGCTCACCAGTCTTTGAGGTATTGTCTGCTAAAGCTGTCCATAAAATCTAGGTGCGTTTGTGGACAGCAGCCGTTTACATCCACTACTCAACATTCCTCTTAAGAGGGTATCTTAGAGCCGCCGGTCACGGAGACGCCACACGGGAGGCAATGGGTTGTGGTGGGTGGGTGTATGCGTAGTGCAAGGATGTTGTGATTTGGTTTGTATGAGAGGATGTGTGTAAGTCACATGGGTGTGTGTCACCGTGTGGTTGGCTTTTTTCCTTAAAGGTGTGTTGTGTCCCTGTCGGTTTTGACACTGATTTTTTTTTTAAATTAGGGTCTTTACATAGTCTACATCATTCCTCTGCACCCGCAGCTCCTACCTCCTTCCCTCCGGGCAAGCTTCCACCAATCTCACTCTCCCCAGACGCAGTAGGCTGGGTGTGAGAGCACACCTACCAGCTGCCTGCTGCCGGAGGAGCTGATGCTGGGCTGAGCTGAGCCCGGAGACCGCCTGCAGAGGCGAGTCCGAAGCAACAGCGAGGAGGGAGGGGCGGGAGCTGGCCTGGCCAGGCCGGCTGGGCGGGAAGCAGGCTACATCCTAATCCCCAGGCCCCATAGGACACCCAAACTGCTGTTCAGCACGGAATGGGCAGACGAAGCCACTCTGCCTGCAGTACAATCCAGACTCTGAATACACCGGCATAAACCCCACGGGACCTGACACTATGGACCTGTCTGAATCCTCACGCTCCCCTATTTATCCCCCGGGTTCAGAATTGTGACCTCTCTAGACCCAGACCCCCAATCTACCTCCACCCCACAACACATCTCCCCTTTGCCCCTCTCACCGCCTCCGGAGCTGAGCGCTCAGGGTGCGGGCACTCGTGGGTCCCCGGTTCCTAAGCAGCGTATGGAGCCTGCTCCTTGGCTCCTGCCGCCGCTGCCGCCGCTCCTGCCGCCGCCGCCTCTTCCGCCCGTGGAGCAGAGCCTGAGCCCAGCACCGCCTCACCCCACCCGGCTGGCCGGTGATGTCAGAGCCGGGGAGGGGCGGGGGGCGGGGAGCGGCGAGAGAAGGGGGAGGGGAGGCAGGAGGGGACATGGACTGTGGGCTGGGGTTCTGGAAGACTCCTAGATGCAGACAGCACTGGACTGGAGTATGGACTCTGCCTCTTCCACTTCAGCTGTGGAACGGTCCTCAGATTAATTTGTCCCCAGTAGGTCCCTTTTCTGCCCTTTGACTTTTGGATGATCACAGTGGCTAGGACCCCTGGAAAGCGGAAGCAATTTGGATTGGGGGTTTTGGAAGGCCTGTGACCTCTGGGTTCTCTTGCTTTAGTATTTGGAAAAGCCTCCTTTCTGGCCTTATAGGTCAGAGGAGCAGTAGAAAATGACCAAGTTTATCCATGCTAGGAATAGAAATGGGGATGGGGGTGGGGAGGAGCAGCAACAGGATAATAATCTCTTTTACTTGGCCTGGAGCCATGATCTCTTCTGGATAATAGCAGCTGGACCCCTGTGCTCCTCCCGCCTTGCCTTTCCCAAATAAACCCTGACACACTCACCCCCTACACACACACACACACACACACACACACACACACACACACACACACACTATGATGTAATTTTATTTTCTGGGGAAAAAAGCCACGAGCTCAGCATGCAAATATAGACAACTAACAAAGCCACACTTAGCTGTCTCCTAGCTCTGTCCCTCTGCCTAGGCCCAGTGTGATAATTCTCACTTCCCCTCCACCTCAGGGACTTTCCTCCCCCACATTCTCAGCCAGACTGAAAGAGGGAAGGGAGAACTGGAGAAGCCTTCGATATTCACTCCATCTCTAGCATAAGGGATCTCAGCTCAACCCCTGGAAGTTCAGGCCTTGAAAAGTATGACCATCCTTCCATGTTTGCACGCCACTAGAATGCCTCGTCTTGCCTCTGTTCTAGCTTGGCAGAGACGCTTCCAGAAGCCTCAGTGAGTTGTTCCTTTCTTGGGACCACACTTCTGGGAGAAGTAAGTCATGTTTCTGCCACTTTAAATTTCACAGGGCTTCTCTTTGCCCTTCTCCCCCCCCCCCCTCGTGGCTGGCCGCTGCCCCTTTGAAGATAACATACCACCAGAATTTGTTTTTGTTCCTAATTCTGTGTCGCAGAGACAAACTCTCTTGTTGACCCATCTTTGAGACTCAGCAACTGCACAACATGTTGTATTTAAATGAAGCAAATCCGGCAGCAGACACAGAGACTATGAGCTTCCTGCTTACTGTTTCCTCTAAGTTCATCAAGTTCAGTGTCCACCAGCCAATGAGGATGCTGTGCCAATATAAGGTTCTTCCGACAGTCAGAAATATGAAGTCTTTAGGGACCGGTACCAGATAGGTGCTTAAAAAAACAGGAAGTTGTTTAGTGTGGTATCTTTCACTGACCTGTACTAAACAAACCCCATACTTTTATGGTGTAACCTGACACCCAATTATTAGTTATCCATTATGTGTGAACAGGTTGGTGGATATTTGGTTTCTGTTCTATACAATATGGCCATTTTCTCTAAGAGCGTTGCCTGGGTAGATTTGTCTGTGGAGAGTGAAAATGTCTATAATCTCAGGGCTCATTTTTCCATACTTAGACATCTACTAACTACACTGGTTTCACAAAAACTAGGGTGAGGCATAACGTGGTATACACCTGCCATATCAAGATTCAGAGTGTTGAAACAAGAGGACTCTCATTTCGGGCTACATGGTGATGCCCTATCTAAAACCAACAATGTCTCTTTATTTAGAAGCTTGCTCAGCAGTTTGGTCCTTCATTCTCCCAACACCTATGTGCTTACTCCCACCTGAACATATCCTGGGGGTGGGAGTATGTGTGTGTGAATCTTTTTCACAAAACTCTTAACAGGTTTAAGTCTGGGGATGCTCTTAGTTCAAAAGTCAATTCCTCTTGGTTGCCATGACCACCACATGGGTCCAGATTCTTCCCAGCTCACTGATCATACAGTTTCTGATTAGGAGTGGGGCTCTTTGCCTTTGCATCACCTCCCCTTCCCAAGTCTATCTTGGTTTTTGCTATTATTAGTTGAAATTTTGCCCTTCTATCCCAGTTCATAGGATATAGTTCAAACACTTGTACAAACCAACCCCATTACACTTGCCCAATCCCGTAGCCACAACTTGAATTTCTCTTCACTTTTCTGACCTCTGGTTCCGCCAAAATGACAAACACACCCTGCTAATGCTTTCGAGTTTGTTGTTATGTTTCCATTGACTGGAATGTCCCTGTCCCAACTCCTTTGGCTCCCGTCAAATCCCATTCTTCAGTTGAAGGTCTTGAGAAGGTTTGCTTCCATTGTGGAAGTCACCAAGTTCTTTACACTACCATGGGGGCAATTCTTTATGTACAAGACCCTATAGAAATAAAGAGAAAGCCTGGGTCCCTGCCCTCAGGACTCAATTTAGTGGCTGTGTAATAGCAGAACAGTAACAGGGTGCATCAAATATAAGAAGGGAGGTGTAGGTGCATGTACAGAGAAACAGCAGCGGGGACCACGGCAGGAGATGGCAGGACCACCATGGTCTGGAGAGACCCTCACTAAGGAAGAACAGTGGACTCAGCCTTGATGTTCAAATACACAGCCTCTGGGAGGGCACTGTCAAGCAGCAACACAATCAATTAATATTGCTATGGTATTCTTCAGTTGTTTAGGGTGTTAGTCTTAACTTTCCAGCAAGGCTAGTCAGCTCAAGAGCAGGGACAGGCCTGGCGCTGTCTGTTCCTCCAGAACAACACTGAACAAACACCATGTGTTCAGAAAAGGCTTGTTGACTGGAGGCAGATAAATATCCAGCCCTCCCTGGGATAACTGCTAATCAGCCCCTAGCTCATTCCTAACAAGGCACTCACAGTGAAATCTCCCCTCCGATGGTCACCTCCCTCCTGCCATAAGGGCGAGACTTCGTCAACAACAGACGCTTGCTCATTCTGCCCCAGATCTCTTTATTAAGGCCTTGCATTTGACCCAAATACATTAACAAGAGATGGGTGAGATACATCCCTGAACACAGTACCTCCCTTCCTCCTGGCCTGGATCAGGACAGCCAGAAAGGTTTAAGATTTGAAAAGTGGGAGACTGTGTTGATGGAAGGGACAGAGAAGAGATGGCAAGAGAATCAGAAAGTATGGGGAGGAGAGAATCAGTAGATATGGATAAGGTATAGAATAAGAAACGAGAGAGATGAAAGAACTGGGCTGGTATCTGAGGAGAAGCAGCTCCCTTTCTCATCAGCGGGGGAGACCAGGACCTCAAGCACCCTGTATGTAGACCACAGTGGGCCCTGTAGTAGAGAGTGACCTAGTGTCCCAAGGAGCTTGGGGAAGTGCGTGGATGGTAGGAAGGTACATATGAAGAGCAAGTGGGGCTGGTAGGTGGTTGCCACAGCAACTAGTCATCATCGTCGTCATCGTCGTCGTCATCGTCGTCGTCGTCGTCATCATCATCCTCTGTGTTGATTTCTCCCGACAGCACATCTTCTAGCCAGTCTTCCAGCTCCTCAGCAGAAGGCAGGTCCTCCTCATTGTCCATCTCCATCCATATGCTGTCCGCCTAGGTGATGGCACAGGTAGGGGATGGAAGCCAAATTTAATACAGATCTGGACCTCGTCCTCCCGCTCACTGTACATCCTCTGTCCCTTCCGTGGCCAGAGAACCTATCCTGGTGAAGATCAGAGTCAGCATAGTGGAAAGAAGAGGTGAACTGGCCACAGACCTCCCTCCCTTCAGTCTGTGTTCCTTCACTGTTGCCATCCTGACCTGCTGAAAGCATGCATCTCTACTGTGTCCATAATACAAAAGCACCGGTGGTTACTCACAGCCAACAGAATAAAGTCAGAGGTGCCAACATTCAAGATTTTTATAAAATGATTTTCTAGTAATAGTCTCAGTGATCTTAAAGTCTGAAACTCTAATTTTAAAAAATACTTGCCCATTCCCAAACCTGATATTCACTTTTTTGCTGTGTTTTTGTTGTTGTGTTGTTGGTTTGTTTGTTTTTCAACTCTTTTTTTTTTTAAGATAAGCTCTTGATGAATCACATCTTTAATCTCAGCACTTGGGAGGCAAAGGCAGGTAGATCTCTGATTTCGAGGCCAACCTGGTCTATAGAGTGACTCCCAGGACAGCCAGGGCTGTATGGACAAAAACCTGTCTCAAAAAACAAAAAATAAAAACAAAACAAAACAAAACAAAATGTGTACTTGCTTTACAGCCTTGGCTGGCTGGTCTCATACTCAGCCGTGTAACCCAAGCTGGCTTTGTACTCTCTGCAGTGCTCCAGCCTTTGCCTCTCCAGGCATGGGCCACCAGGCCTGGCTCTCAGTTTGGAGAGTTTGTCTCCGATTGAAATCCTCTGCACTATATAATCTCCACTGTAATGCTGCTTCCTCTTAAACTCTACTCCGAGTCTCTCTAGCAGAAATTCCGGCCTTGCTAGCATTTTATTTCCATTATAAAACTTACCAGAACCAGCCTTACAATTAACGGGATACTTGCCTATTCCATTAGACTGAGAATACTACAAAAGCAAAAGCTGCTCTACTCAGTTCAGCTCAACACGTAAGTATCTACTATGTGGTCACCAGAAGACGTCTGCCTTCGAAATGTTCCAAGACTGCTAGAAGAGATAGGATGCTCTAAAGGGAAGTTCTTAATGCCAGTGCTCCCAGGGTACCATAGAGGGGATGATTCCAAAGAGAAACTCAGTGGAGGACAAAGAAATTGAACTGGACTTTGAAGAATGACATAATTCCAGCGAGTGAAAGATTCAAATGCTCAAGTCATGCGTCCCCACCCGACAGGTCCAGCCATTTGACCAGAGTGGCTTCTGCTCCTGGGCAGTGCTCGCTTGGTTGTTAGCAGCAGTGTGGAAGAGAGCTAGCTATGCTGAGACGGCTGGTGCTGTCTATGGCCACACCACCCTAAACACACCCAGTCACATCTGATCTTGGAGGTGAAGCAAAGTCGAGCCCTGTTAGTACTTGGGTGGGAGATGATCTGGTACACAGCCAGGAAAGAGGAAAGGAAACTCACGTCTGTAACATTGACAACTCCTATTTGCGGAGCTGACAAGTCGATGTCAAACGTCTTCTCCCAGTATGGGACCAACTGTGGAGAGAACCAAAAATGTCAACTTAATACCAGTTAGAAGTTCACAAGCCCATCAGAGGATGAGTCTGGGGCCAGGGCTAAAAGGAGGCAGGATGAGCTGCGCTAATGGATGGAGAGACAGCCCAGCTGTGATCCACAAGCTTGTAGGTAAAGCTAATCAGTAAAAGAGAAGAAACCTCAAAGAAAAAAGACGGGGAAGAAGGCAGCTTCTCCCTTTGGAGAAGAAGTAGAACAGAAACTCTGCTTCGTTCCTGGCTCTACCTATGATTGGCTATATGCCTTGGGACAGCTCACTTCTCTTTGTAGAACCCTCAGTTCCTTCATCTCTCTCTTTTTAAGATTTATTTATTTTTGATTTTTTTTTTTGAGACAGGGTTTCTCTGTGTAACAATCCTAGCTGTCCTAGAACTCACTTTGTAGACCAGGTTGGACTTGAACTCACAGAGATCCTCCTGCTTCTGCCTCCCAAGTGCTGGGATTAAAGGCGTGTGCCACCACCATCCAGCTACTTAAGGTTTATTTTTATTTCTACTTATGTGTGTGTGTTTGAGCGTTTACCACGTGTGTGCATACCTTCAGAAGTGGTATGGATCCCCTGTAGTTGAACAACCACCAGACATGGGTGCTGAGAACTGAACTCAGGCCCACTGGAAGAGCAGCGCGTGCGCCTAACCTCTGAGCCATCTCTCCAGCTCAGTTTCTGCGTGTCTTAACTTAAGTACTTATACCTGGCAATCATCAGTATTCTGTCACGTTCCTGTTTGCTCATTCAACAACAAACGGCAGATGCTGGGGATTCAGCTGAGCGCGGAGCCATCCCCTGGCTCATGGGATCTGCTGACTTCCTGAATTCATGTGCAGTGTGCTGTATCCAGCTGCTCACCAGAGGACCGCTTTTCAGCTCTGGCACACAAATCACCTGTCCGCCTCTGATCTGGGAATCACATACTACATCCCATACAATCACATGTCGTCCCTGTTCCCCTTGTTCAGATGCCCTCTGTGTCCACATTGCTCATGAACATGCAGCAGGCATAATATTCTGGGTCCCCAACTAGGAAGTAGGTAGGGCTAGGAATTCTGAAACAAAAACGGCGCCCCAAGCCAAGTCCCCAGATTAGGAGCCCAATGCTTGAGCTGGGCCTCTTACCAGGGGGAAGTCATCGGGGTCAATCCAGATGATGCTAAGGTCAGGGTTTTCAGTGTTGTCTTGGGCCACCGCCTTGAGAGTCTCTAAGAACTCAAAACCATCTTGGAGGGAGCAGAAGGGAGAAACGTTGAGGTGGAGCAGAAAAGAAAGGGACACAGGAGACAGGAATCCAGGCCTGTTTCCTCGCCTCCTACACCAACACATTGCACGCCCCAGGCTGCTTGCAAACTCCCAGGAATGCCTTCCGCAGTCCTATGACCCAACAAACACACCACCCACCCCTGGCTTCCCCCGGGCCATGTCAGGGTTCTTTCCTCACCAGGATCAGCTTCCTCTGCAAAGGCCACAATGTGGATCCCATCCATATCGTCCTCCTGTTGGAGGGTGAGGAGGGGAGCAGGGTTAGAGCTGGGGGTGACCTTACTCTACTGCTATCCAGCCTCCTTGATGTTGCCTGAGTCTGAATCATGGAATGCCACCTTGTATTTCCACGGTGGTGACTCTTTTCTGAGTGACACCTTTCGCTCTGGTAATCCCTTTACCCTCAGAGTTCGAGACTACTTGACCTCTCCGTCACTTCTGCCTGCCATTGGAGATGTGTTCTTCAGTACAGAAACCTTGCCCCCTGACTGAGATACTGCTCTCCCCACTCCCCCAGCAGAAGGCACAAGGTAGAGGAAGGATGGCCATTTCTAAGACTCTACCCGCCCGGGCTCCCCAAGCACCGGGTCCTGGGAGAGACACTCACCCAAGTCTCGTACATACTCTCAGGCTTCAGTTTCCTCAGGGTCGATCTAGGAGAGAGACAGAGGGTCCCTACTCAGTGGGTGAGAAGAACATCTCCCTCCAGAAGGTCCCCACAGCTGAAAGCACCTCTGGGTCAGGCCTAGGACATAGACAGCTTGTACCCCAGAACAAAGCCAGCTTGCAAATCTAAAGCCCTGGGCGTCAGGCCCAGATCATTGCATGGTTGCAAAACAATGGCTGGTGGGAAGGGACCGGCTGGAAGAGAGACGCTGGGAGGAGCGGTAAGAACTGGGTATCAGGGTAGTCCTTTTTTTTTTTTTTCATTTGTTCATTCAATAAAATTGACAACCTGGGCTCAATAGAATTACATGCCACAGGCCGAGTGGCAGTGGCGCACGCCTTTAATCCCAGCACTCGGGGGGCAGAGGCAAGCATATCTCTGTGAGTTCAAGACCAGCCTGGTCTACAAGAGCTAGTTCCAGGACAGGCTCCAAAGCTACAGAGAAACCCTGTGTCAAAAAACGTGTGTGTGTGTGTGTGTGTGTGTGTGTGTGTGTGTGTGTGTATATCATGCCTAACGTGTGCCAGGCCCTGGGTTCCCTTCCCAGTACCAGGA
The DNA here is from genome assembly GCF_037038515.1 of Microtus pennsylvanicus. NCBI lineage: Eukaryota > Metazoa > Chordata > Mammalia > Rodentia > Cricetidae > Microtus > Microtus pennsylvanicus. The sequence goes on from NC_134588.1 coordinate 92,004,378, forward strand.
GCAGGGAGGGGCTGAAATACATTGTAAATACTGAGTTAGGTATTGGGTAGAGTTAAACAATGCAAACATGTCGTGCCCCAATGAAAGGGGCCAGCATCCAGCATCCAGTGGGAGAGAGTAAGTGGTACTTAGACTGATGAGTGGGTATTTCTAGTCGTGGAGTCTTGTGAAGGAAGTGAATTATGTGTGAGTATAGGGCAGGCTTTCCTAGCTTCAGCAGTGCTGATGCAGAGGGCAGGGGGTGTCCTGTGCACTGCAGGATGCTTAATAGGATCTCTGGTCTCTAATTAGAATACCAGCCACACTCCTCACAGCCACAAATGTCCTGGAAACATTACCTAACAGCCACTGGCCAATTCCTCTACCTCTGTTGACAACTGCTAGCATTGAGAATGAGAACAGGCATGGGACTGAGTTAAGGCTTAAATCCCAGTTCTGACTCCTCTTCCCCTTGTCGCCTCTTTCACTGAGGATGATAAAAGAATGAAATTCAACAGTAGACAGGAGGAGCCTTTTAAGTCTCTGGTCAGAACACAGGCACTCACTACTCATTTGTTGGCAAATTCCTTAAATGGTAACCAGCCCCACGGTCCACACACATTTACAGAGGACTTTGTGTAAGGCTCAGGGCTAAGTTCTGGGGCACAAAATATAATGCAGAACCACTAGTGTTTCAGTGAGCACCAATGTCCGGAGGAGCATTCATCTCCAGTGGACACTGGCTTCCAGGCTGGCTTAAGTTTCCCAGCCCAGCTCACAGACTGGTGTTCTAGCCCCAGGAGGAACCCGCCCCCACTAAGAGGGTTGCTCAGTCCCCACCTCCTGTGCTCTTCCACGAAGCTGACAATCTCCTCTTCACTGTTGGGTTTGTCTGGGATGGTCACAGGCTCGTCCATGAAGGCCTCATAGAAATCAATCTCATTCAACTTCAGGGTCAGCTTCTTTGCCACCTTTGAGGAAGTAGACAAGAGTTGTGAGTCGGAGATTCAGGGTCCGAGTGGGAACTAGTATAAAGGGGAAACGAGCTGCAGGAAAGGAGTCAGAAAATGCAGGTCTGCGGGGGTAGCTTAACTTCCCTGGGCTAATTTAACAGGGCAATGACAGGGTAGACAATCTAATGCCCCTCTTCCCTTCAACTATATAGAAGGAAGGGATGAGTTTCAGGTGCAGGAGTGCCGGCATGCAGAATGGGACCAAGACTCCATCAATTTGGGAGAGAAGGCTGGGGGCAACTTAAGAGTGTAGGGAGAGCGGTGCGGTTTCGGGGAAGAGAACCTTGCTGTCGAAGGTGGCGAAGAAAGGGATATAGGGATGAAACTCTTCAGCAGCATCCTCGAAGGCTTTGTAGTCTGAGGGGAAGAGAGGACAGTCATTCTCAGGGTCTGCCAGAGAATCAGCCCCTTGGCTTCTCTGCAGATCTTCCTGGACCCATCTCCTCTAGCCTCTAGTTCTCAGAGAATAAAATACAACTGAACTCTAGTGGAAGTTCTGGAATGCGGGGCTGTGGTGGGGGAGGATTGGGGAATGCCCCAGGGTACAGGAGACAGGACAGATGAAGGGGCTGACCACGGGAAGGAAGGAGAGGGATAGGAAGTTCAGAACCAGAGATGCTGAGAGCCATTGGCAGGAGGAGGGAGGCAGGAGGACAGGGTGGCAAGCGAGGTCAGAGAGGGGAGCAGTGGAGCTGTTACCCACGCTCTGAGTCTTTGTTCTTGAAATAGCCAATGAGTTTGATCTCATCCTCAATATTCTCAAATGCCTGCAGCTCTCGTTCACCTTCGATCAATTCGACGGGGTCTTCTAGGACCTGGAAGAACAAAAACATGGAGGAGACCATTTCTGTCCTCACTGATAGGACCCAGAGAGGGATCTAGGGAAAGGCAGGGGACTTTTTCGGGATAAAGAGCTAGCTGGTGGTAGAGGGTGGGCACATGGCCCGTGTGCTGTACACTGTTAATGGTGTTGTGCCATGTGTGTGAGGTGTATGTTCTGTATCTTCTGTTTGGCATGGGGTATGTTGTTGTATGTGTGGTTTATTTATGGGTCTAATTGCGTGGTATATATCTGATATAAATTGTGTATGTTGCATGTTATATGTGATATATGTGTATTGTATGTCATGTGTGCTGCCTATGAGAGTGCATTGTGTGTATGCTGTGTGACTGGTATATGTGGTACTGTATATGATGTGTGTTATTTGTTACGTGCGAGCATACACACGTGGTATGTATCTGTTTTGTGTGCATGGTGTCTGATCTGTGTGAAACATGTTTATCTATTGTATGTTGCCTGTGGTATGTGTGCAGCATATGCAGTGTGCGTGTCTGGTTTGTGGTGTCTGTGGTGTGTGTGTGTGGAGGGGTGGAGGGTGGATCAGTAGGGACTAAGGGGCACTGGAAATGTCAAGGCTGTCAGGCTCAGGGGAGTCCTCACATCAAGCAGAAACTCCACCAGAGTGTCCGCAGCAAATTCGCCATCGTACTCAATGACTTCATCTCCTTTAAACACATAAATGCTGTCCTCTTCAATTAGTCCTAAGGAACACAGGGGAGGTGAGCTGCGACCCCAGCCTTCCCTGAGTCGAACTTCTGGTTAGAGCCTACCCACTGGATAATCCCAGCAGACTCATCCCCGCCTCGCCATTTCTCTCCCCCACCCACTTTCAACAACTCCTTACACCCTGCATTCTATGTCCGTGCCTCGGGATTTAGTTCAGGAGCTAACCTCACAGCTGAGCAGGCTACGAAGCTGGGGCAAGGAGGGGTTGTGGGGAGCAGGAGGGGAGGAAACCAGAAAGATGCAGATTCTAGCAACACAGCTCCCTTGCTCTGCCTACATAGCCGGGGATGACTATTCCTGAAGACTCTAAGAGCTGCCGTCCAGATGACTTGTTGCTAACTACCCTTCCCCCATCCACATCCGGTGTCCAGCCTGTGCTGCCGCCTGGTGGCTGGGTGATGTAACATCTGTGCTCTGCTAAGAGGGGGGAGGGGAGGGATGAGGGGGAGGGTGGGGGAGGAGAGGAGTTGAAAAGGTCTTTGCAGAAGGTCTCTGGCTATGCCTGTATTCCTTGGTTTCCCCTTTCCTTCTAACACCTACCTGTGCTTCTTTTTCTTTGTTTCTTCTCTTGCGTTTTTTTTAAAACTAAATTAGGTTAGTATACAAAGCAAAGTCTACATGCTGTTTTTTTTTTGTTGTTTCACTATGTAACCGAGGAGGCTTTGAGCCCAGAATATTACTGCTTTATCCTCCCAAGTACAAGTATTGCAAGAATGAGCCACCATGCCCCTGCTCATGCCCAGCCTTAGCCATTTTTTAGATAAAGATGGCTACCACCCCGCCCCCACCCATCTCGTGCTGGGATTGGAGCAGGCACAAGTCTCTGAATAGAATAGCCCCAGTCTCAGACTCCCCTCCCCACCAGAATAGATATGGTAGAAGAATTCCTAAGCCCCCCGTATCTCCCCCAAGTCCTCCACCGAGGCATCTCTGGTCTGGTATCCCCTTTCTGCTTCTTGCCCCTCCTTCCCTTCCTTACCTAGTTTCTTGGCCACAGCTGCATCTTTCTCAGAGTCCACCAGGCCGAAGCCAACACCCTTGTCTTCTAGGACTTGGGCTGCTAACTGGAAGAAGGAGTCAGGGTTAAAATTAGATCCTAGAATTCTTATTTAACCCCCTTCCCCATTTAACGCTTTCCCACCATCAGGTCAGCTGAGGTACAAGGAGCTTAAGCATTGACCTTGACCATTCTTTAAGATGCACACTCTCCGCAAACACCCCATGATCCTAGCCTGTCTTTGGCGCAGTGTTTTGAAAGATCGTGGGTATTTACTGCTCATTGTAAAGTTCCTGAGGGAAGCTGAGGAGTCTCACTTTCCCTGAAGGGCTGGGCTCTGCCTTCCATCCTGATCAAAGGCCAAACTCAGCATAGGGGAATATAGGATCCTTGGGACCCTCAAGTAACTCCCAAAATGAGAACTGAGACAGATGGGGTGGGGGTGGGGCGGCTGGTCATGTTGTTGAAGGGTGGGAAAGTCTAGAAAGTCAAGAGGTCACCATTCATCACCCAAGGAGGGAGAGCCACGACAGAAACTAAGTAGCATTCTTCTTCCAGATCCATCTCCCCCCTTCCCTTAGTACTGTAGCATTTCCAGCCAGTATTCAGGGTAGTCACAGGCTGGTCACTCCCCCACAAGCCTCCCCACCCAGCAATCCACCCTGACTCTTTCTGCTGTGGGTGCAGCTGCACCCCGCCCAGTCCTTCAGCACAGTGATTCTTAGGGGAACGGGAGGGCGGGTGGCAGGTGGATGGCAGAGGCTACTGAGCGCTCAGGATAAAAATACTTGGCTCATCAATCAGACAGCGGTTTCCAGAGCCCGACAGGGCACACAGAAATGCAGGCCTGGGACCTGGTGTCTGACACTGAAATGTTCCAAGTTTTCCATACAAAGTGGAGCCTCTGTATCACCAAGCTGGAGAAGGGACCGGAGAAGTTCAGACAAAAAACAAAACAAAACAAACAAAACAAAAAAGCATGACCATATCGCAGTTCCCTTAGGGTGTATGTGGCCATGTATCCCAATCTAAGGCCTCCCCGCGCCCCTTCCCCCCCACCCTTATGCTTTGTATTAACCGTCTCTGCTGTGGGTTAAGTCAGATTTGGGGTGGGGGTAAAAAAAATCTCTTCTTCGAAAGAAAAGATGGGGATGGCATGCTGAAGCCTCCTTCAACCAAAAGAATTTTCTGTAAGGACATTTGTTTAATCCACTAGGGACAAAAGAGGAATTGGAGGAGGGAAAGGGACTGGGCTGGGAGGCTTGTGGGAGGCCTCCAGGAGATGTTTGACTACATAGTCATTAAGTCAGTCATAGGTAAATATCAGTCCTGTTTACATTCCTGCTGGGTATTGGGGTATAGCCCTAAGTGTGTGAGGGGGGCATATTTTGACTAGGAGAGAACATCGCTGCTATGGAGCCCAATGCAGAGGCCTGCACGCAGCCCCCCCCCCCTTCCCAGCTAAACCTGGGATCCCTGCCTCCTACTGCACAGACTTGCCCTAAAGTTACCAAAGAAAGCATAGGGCCCTGGTTCCTGAGTCTTTTTCTTTTGGCTAAGGCCGCATTCCAATCATGCTCTCCCTGAAGACAAAGGCCCTGTGATACTCTGACCCCAGCCGCCGCCACCCTCAGACACGGGGCTCACAGAAGGGACTGGGCATGCTCCTTGGGCCTGCTATTCTCTACTCACCTCCAGGATTAGCTCCTCCATCTCAAATTGTCTTTGTGAGGCCTTGTCGTCCTCGGGGGGCTCATGGTAGAGGAGGGCCAGCACCTCATACTTCTTGAACACATTCTTGTAGTTCTTTGCGTTCACATTGATGACACGGTCCACACCATCGTACTCAGGGAAGTCCAGCCCTTCCTCCCCCTGGACGCCTGGCTTGGGTATCCCCAGCACCAGTACAAACAGCAGTGCTAGCCGCAGTTTGGGCACTGCCCTGGCCCCCATCCTGTCTGTAGCTCTCATGGAGGTAGTGGGAGCTAGGTCTGCTCTCCTGGTCCTGAGGAGGTTAGCTGAGATAGGGAGGTGCCCCTGGATACAAGAGTCCTGAGTTAGGGGCTCTGGGTGGGGGTGGGGTAGGGAGTGGGCCAGAGCAGTGGACAGAGGACACTGCTGGGTCCTGGAGAAACTGCCGACAGAGCCAAGTGGAAAGGGGTCAGGAGGAGCAATAGGAGCAGGGGCGGGGAGGGAACTGGAGCTGCCCCTTGAAACTGGCACCCCTCTGTCCCCACCTGGTCCTGTCTAAATATGTCTCTGTGGTTGGCAGGAGCGATGGATAACCTTCTGAGGCCAGGACAGCTCCCTGAGAGCCTGAATCCTCCCGCCTCGCCTCCTACACCTCTTCCCTAGGCTCCCTGCAGCTCCTTCCTTCCCCCTCCCCCAGTGGCCAGGGCTCCTCAGCCCCTGGCCCCATGCAGGCCTAAGAGCTCATCGCCATATTAAGAAAGGGAAAGGGAGAGATGCCGGATCTAAAAATAAGACCAGATGAGTTAGGGGTAAGTGAAGCCGAGGCTGGAGGAGGGGAGATGGAGGGGTAACCGGGGATCCCAGGGTAGGACAAGGCTAATCGGAAAGAAATGTAGGTGAAGAGGTGGACACAGTTCAGGTCAGAGGCTAAGCTGAGGATGAAGTGGGGAAAATGTCGTCTTTCTTCTGACACCTAAAATCTAGCAGTCATCCATAGTTAAAGGCTATTTCTTTGATCGTACGAAGGAGAGGGGGGCAATAAAAGCACATTCCAGGCTCCAGGAAAGAAACCCCCTGCAGTTCCCTTTAAAGAACGTGGACCAAGGATGAGATCATTCTCTGAATAAAAGATGGAGCGGAGTCCAAGACCAGAAGCCTGGCTTCGCTCCAGCCTGTTTCCTTTGCTTCACTCACCAGTCCTAACTCAGGAATGTACGGGGAAGGACAGGGCTGGCCCGGATTCCATCCTGTAGGGATGTGGGCTTGGGCTTTCTCAGCCTGCAAGGACCACTATGAGGAAGGGAATTCTGCTCGGCTGCTTCCTCCCAGTCCTCTCTACCCTGATCCTGAGGGACTCTGTTTCTAGGACATAGAGGGCCGAGCGGGATGCCCAGGCTACGTGATTCTAAAGAAAGCTAATAATAAAAAAATACTATTTTTTTCCTATGTCTTTGATAAGGCACCAGATGATCCGGTATAAACCTGGGAAAAATCAACATGAGGTAAACAGGAAGAGGTGGGCCCTGTGCAAGGTTATCCAGGACTGTGGATTAATTCTATGCATCTGAGACCCGAAGCAGAGCTGGAGGTGTGAAAACTGTAGTTTCAGGCTCCTCACTTGGAGGTGAAGAGATGACTTTAGCTTTCGGTATCTAGCAAGACCCCTTTTATGGCCTTCTAGGGCTCACACTCTATAGGAAGTACACTGGGGCTCAAGGGGGATCGTGAGAAGATCACCCTAAAGCCAGCTCTCCTTGTCCCCTGCATAAGGTTTTTCTCATTCGGGAAGGATAGTGTTTATTTTGCATCTAGGTAGAAACATGAAGCTATGTTAGCAGAATAGCTTCTTTCGTTGCCCTGTGACAGACCTCACGCGCCTAACTTACATTCTTAAGAACAGGAGTGGGTATAAGACAGCTTCCGTGGTAGCAGGGGAGACCAGAGCATGGCGCTGGAGCTGGGGCCATCTCAGAGTCCTGTCTCTTGATCTCCCAGGAGAGAGCCTGATGTGCCAGGCACAGCTTACAACCCTGGCTGCAAAGGCCACCCAGGCCTGCCCATGAGTAGATCCAGTCTTGGTGTCTCATTTCTGCAGGGTTCTGGGGAGAGGCAAATGTCTGAAGAGACAACGGAGCACTAGATGTCTTCCATTGTGAATTAGACCTTTGGAAACAGACAGGACTCCATGGGGACCCTGGCCCCTTCAGCTCCTCCTATGCTGCCAGCTCTCCCCACTGGGGGCCCTTTCTGGCTTCATTTCTACCCTTAACCTCTTTGGCTTCTACATCACTATTCTAGTCCTCCTCTCTCTGATGCTTCCCTCTGTGCTGTCTTCTCGGTCTCCTTCCTTCCAGGCTCCCCGTGTGCAGCCCTTTGGATGGATTTAACACGCCTCAGCCACCCATATCAAATGACCCTGAGTTGGGGTGTCAGTATTTTTAACCCACCAGACACTCAAAGTTCCTCACTACTGAAACTTGAGGAGCTGGTCCCCCTCCTCCCCATCTCACATACCTCCCCACCTCGTTTCCATCTTCCAGGGTCTGTTTCAGCCCTGTCAGCAGCCTGGGTGGACCCCAGACTGTTAGAGCTCTGTCCCCAGGAGACCTTGTGTTGGAAGACGAAAGGGGTGGAAGGAAGTCTCTGAGAAAAGAGCCTGATACAGAGAAAGAGGGGCTGGCTACATCCTTCAATGTGCGGGATTTTTTTAAAAATTTTGTTTTGTTTTCTGCCAGCCTGCAACAAAGCCCATCCATCCTTCAGGTCCATGCTCCACTCCCATTATCCTGTTTAGTTTTTGTTTTGTTTGTAACCGTGTTTGGTCCCGGTTACCACTGAAAGAGTAGTTTGAAAAGCGGTTAATGGTACAAGTTCCAGAATGAGGCTCTAGCTGCTTCTCCTACGAAACAGAGTGCAGTGGTGGGAATCTAGCGATGGCGGGCACAGCCCTTGCGCAGTGTTGGGAGGTGTGCAGTGGTGCCTATGCTGTATTTTTACAACAGCTGCTGAGTTCCTCCCGGTTTTCCTCAGCATTCTTCTGGTTCCTTTGGGGCACAGATCCCTAAAAGGTCCCTGAGAAGGAACTCAGAGTCTCAGAGCAAAGCAGTGGTGCTCACTGAGCAGAAACGAGGGATTGAGGGGGAAGACAAAGTGGGGGAGGAACCACGGGAAGAGGCTGGGTAGGAGAGAGGTTCCTTGCACCTTTTTGCTAAGACCGGGAAAGCTTGGGTCCTGGGCTCAGGGTGTAGCTCAGCAATACAATACTTGTCTAGCATGCACAGCGCCTGTTTCAAGATTATACTGGAGAGAAAGACTAAAGGATGGGCTAGGTTAGAGATGTCCTAACGACAGGCCTACTGGGCAGGAACCACCAGTCTGCCCTAGAGGAGAGAACCTCTCCACACTCCATGTCACCGTTCCCAAGTCATTGAGCCTTGCTGGGCCTGATGTCATCAGGTCTCCATGACAGCAACAGGGCTGTGGCCTGTCATCTGATCTGAGAAAACCCAAGTCAGATCTAGATTATTTGGTCCCACACACCCCAAATGTGGGTGCAGAAATGGGTGCTATGGTACCTCTACAAGATGCAGCTCAGCGTCAGCTGGTTCTCGCTAGACTTTGGGGGCATTCTCTTGTCCCTTACACTGACAGCACATGAGAGATTGATCTTAAAATGGGAAATACCCTTCAGCGACAAGCAGGCTTAATCTTCTGTTTTTAAAGGCAGGGTCTCACTGTGTAGCCCTGTCTGGCCTGGCACTCACTATGTAGACAGGCTGGCATCAAATTCACAGAGGTCCAAATGTTTCTACCTTCCAAATGCTGGTATTAAGGGTATATGCCACCACACTCAGCCCCAGATGCTTGATTCTGGTACCTTTTCAGCCTCCTCTGGAGGTCTCCCTTGGCCAGTTACAATTTTAAGTGTGGGAATAGAACTTTGTAGCACCCTCTAGTCCCCCCAAATCAGATTCCTACATACCGAGTTAGGCGAGGGCTGCTCCAAATGTTTACTCTCTAGAATGAATGTATCAAGACTGTGCACCTCCTCACTGGGCTCCAGATAGAGCAGGCTGGGCTTTCCCCAACTCACCCCATCTCCTACCAGATGCTCTTGGTCCAGCCCCAGGAATGCCTCTCTCTCATCCAGAGTAAATTCAATCCAATGTCTCTGCCCCCCGCTTGGCTTTATCTCAGATGTTGTGTTACACTAAGTCTCAGCTTTTGGGAGACTGATGTCATCTGAAGATCTTTCTCTGCTGCACTCAGTAGTACGTTTCCTTCTCCAGCCATCCTGTGCAGAGGAGACAAAGAGGGCTGAGAAGAGGGAGTAACCACGAGAGTCTGCAGGGGAGCTCCGCGGAAGGGTGGACAAGGGTCAGGTGGAAAGCCTGCCACGTGGAACAGGGCCCCGAGCATTGAGGGGAACATGTAGATTCAGGACTAGAGGACAGGGGTCCAGGAAGAGAAAAGGACAGACAGTGAGACGGAGAAAGTCAGTGGGTCTGGGGAAGCCGGATGGGATGGGAAAACTTGCTAGAGTGTTGGTGACCATTCTAGAGCAAGGTCCAGGGCAGCCTTACCACCAGGCCGTCTACGGATGATGAGTTTTCTGATTTCATCATAGATGAAGATGAGAATACTGTAGGGAAGGGCGCAGAACCACCAGTTTATCCTGCAGAGAGCAAGAGTTGGTTAATGTGGCTGAAGATACAGGGGTCAAAGCAATGGTGCATGGGAACATTGGAGACTGAGCTGGGCACTAGAGTTGGGGAGGTGAACTGAGATCCAGTAGATACTGCCTCTGAGGAGGTCAGAACCTGAGTGCTAAGGGAGAGAAAAGACACAAGACAAATCTGAAATGCCAGTGGCAAGACGATAAATGTCATATCCAGAGTTAAATGCAGCATTTAAAGAGGTTGTCAACTGATTTCATGAGCTGCTGAAAGAGTCTCTCCTTTCCCCTGCTGTTTTTCTGCATAGTCTAAGTTCTACAATTATGGAAGGGAATATATACACTTATTTATGTGTTTCTAAATGTACTCCCATATTGCCAAAGACACTTTTTTTTTTTTACCTCTTTGAGTCTCTTCTATAATTAGGGACCAGGAAGATGGACCTAAGGAGTTTTATACCCTTGAGTGACAGAGAACCATACATAAATCAACAGCACAATTCAACAGAAATACAATGCAAGGGTGGAGAGATGGATGGAGAGATAGTGGCTCGGTAGATGAAGTGCTTGTGGCAAAAGCCTGGTTACCTGTGTTCAGATCCCTAGAACTCATGCAAAACCCAGATGCAGTCACACAAGCCTCTGTAATCCCCTAATGGGGAATGGGAGGCAGAGGCAGAAGAAGCTGCAGACTCGGGTAGACCAGTTAGCCCAGTGCATGCATCAGTGAACACCAGAGAGACTCTCATCTCTAACAAGGTGAGGGGTGAAGACTGATACCAGAAGTTGACCTCTGACCTCCTCATGTGTACCATGGTACACACGCACCTGCACTCATATAGGAACACACATCATATGCACACACAGATAGACACACAGAGACAAAGGAAAAAAAGAAAGAGAAAAAGATAATGCAAACCACATGTGAAATTTAAAGTTTTCTAATGTCTGTATTAAGATAAAACACAAGAAATTTTGATTTTATTTAACTATATCCAAAATACCATTTCAACATGTGTATAATCAATAGAAACGTTATTTTGTTGTGTTTTGTTTTAAGACCCAGTCTTTCTATATGACTCAAGCTGCTTTCGAACTTGTGATTCTCCTGCCTCAGCCTTTGAGTGCTGAGAAGCAGGCATAGAACCCCATGCCAATCAATAGAAACACTACTAATGAGAGTATACATTTTTCTTTTAATACTAAATCTTGGAAATCTAGTGTATATCATGTACTGCTCACCTTTTTTAACTCAGCTACTAAATATTCTTTCCCACCCTCTGTGCAGGATCTCATCATCCAGACTGGCCTTGAACTTGCCGTGTAGCCAAGCACAATCCTAAACTCCTGATCCTCTGGCTCCATCTTTTTTTAAAGTTATCTTATTTTTAAATTTTTATTTATTATGTATACAGTGCTCTGCCTGCATGTATCCCTGCAAGCCAGAGAGGCACCAAATCTCATCACAGATGGTTGTGAGCCACCATGTGGTTGCTGGGAATTGAACTCAGGACCTTTGGAAGAACAGGCAGAGCTCTTAACCACTGAGCCATCTCTCCAGCTCCCTGGCTCCAACTTTCAAGCGCTAGGATCACAGTCATACACCATGTCCAGGTTTGGGATATGAAATTTTCAGTGACTAAAAGGAAATACAGTCCAAAAAATAAAATAATTTTTTTTCTTTCCTTTTCTTCCTTTTTTTTTTTTTTGAAATGTGGTCTGATGTTGCCAGGGTGGCCTCAGATTCATGATTCTTCATCCTCAATCTCCTCCATTGCTCAGACTGGGGATTACAGCGCTGCTCTATGTAGCCCATACTGTGTTTACGGACGTATTTAGTGTTGCTTTAGTTTTTCACTTTAAGCAAGTTAAAATTACAAATACATATTTTCATGCTCCTTGGTCATATTCAAGAGCTCAGTAGTCACATAGGGACAGTGGCTACCATATTGGGCCGAGAAGACTTAGGTCGGGGTTCATCTGCTACACACACCACAAATATAAATGCTAATATGCAGACACCTTTTCAATCCTTGAACAACATTTATATGTACACCCTGATTCTGTGTAAGGTATCAGGGAAACAAACAAACCAACAAAAAAGATCACATGATGGCTTTTTATCTCAAGGAGTCCAGAGAGAAAAGAGATGGAGGGGCACACAAGATAATTTTAGGTGCTATGTGCTTGGCCAAGGTGCATACAGAGAGCAATAGGGCTCACCTTCGTTTGTTATTGACATCAACAGCAACGAAGGCAAAGCTACTATTAAAACCTTTTCCATGAGCCGAATATGTTCAGTGCTTAAAACTAAGTTCTACATGCAATTCTCAACATGCTGCCAGATTCTATTACTTTCCCCAGTGCTGGAGCACAAGCCTAGGGTCTCGCCTATGTTATGCCTGTGCTCTGCCACTAATCTACATAGAGAGTCCTGCCAGGTGTGTGCTGTGGCTGAGGCTCAGAAGAGCTGCCTATTTCCTCAAAGTCACAACATATACAGAGTTGAATTTCAACCTTAGCATTGTCAAGGACTAAGGCTAGCCCCGTCATTAAATATTAGTTGAGCACCTATATTGTAGGAAGCAGTGTGTAACACTGCAAGGGATGGGCAGGTGAACAAAGCTGCTGAAAATATGAGAGATGAATTGGAAGAATATGCACTAAGTTATTCTGATAGGCTGCCTGTGCAGGTGACATGGTGGCAAGGGGGAAGGCACTTCGACGTTTTCCTTGGTAAGTTTTAGATTCATAACTTCAGTGCTAGGGATAGAAACCCGGGCTTTGCACATGCTGGGCAAGCACGCCATCACTGAGTTACATCAGGAGTTCAAGGTCATTCTCTGTTATACAGCAAGTGCAAAGCCAGCCTGGGTACATAAGCATGAGACCCTGTCTCGAACATTCATAAGCATATATTAATGTTAACGCAAAACATAATAACAACCTGAGAGTTGACTAAGACAGGGAACCAGACAATAAGAATTTCAGTATGTTCATTTTCATATATTAAAACAAATTAATATATTATTAAAACTAATAATCTCATATGCCAAAACATGCTCACATTAAAACAGACTTGTATGAAAAAAAAAAGGATTAGTTAAGCTAACCATAAATTTGTCTCTTTGTTTTGAGGCAGGGTTTCTATCCCAGGTTGGCCTCAAACTTACTATGTAACCAAGTGACATGGGATGGTCCTTCTGTATATGTGTTGCTTTTATTGGTTAATGAATAAAGCTGTTTTGACTAATGGCTTAGCAGAGTAAAACCAGGTGGGAAATCTGAACAGAGATCGAAAGAGAGAATAGGCAAAGTCAAGGAGACACCATGTAGCTGCTGAAGGAAAGATGGCTGGAATCTTAGTGGTAGGCCACAGCCTCATGGTGATACACAGATTAATAGAAATGGGTTAATTCAAGATGTAAGAGCTAGCTAGAAATACACCCGAGTCATTGGCCGAGGAGTGTTGTAATTAATGTAGTCTCTGTGTGATTATTCGGGTCTGGGCGGCCAGGAAAGAAACAAGCAGTCTCTGTTTACAATAATGTTCCTGATTCTACTTCCTAGGACTACAGGTATGCACCACTCCACCTGGTAAATGGGACTATTGTATTAGGACTAAGAAATATGTATCTTCATCTAATTCTATCAGATGCCGTCATAAAATTCCCCTCGATTAAACACTGCTAAGTCTGCTGAATTTGCAAGCCCAATGGCATGTAATCATTTGGCATAGTCTCTAATACTGCTCCAGATAAAGGTCATAGATTGAGTGTGAAAGAATCTCCGAGTCACTGAGTGTAGCTCCACTGGTCTGGGCAGTCCCCTACCTGGTGATTGTCCCATTCAAACACACATTTCCTCCCATTTCCTCCCAACTGTTCCTCCAGTGGTGGCATCTCTTCTTTTACTCACTTGAGAGGGTACATTCGCAGGGCCACATCCATGCCTGGAGTGTAGGACAGGACAGCTGCCAGGAATGTCTCCTCAAAGATTCCAAACAATAGGACTTTGTTTCTGGAAAGAAAGATTGATAAGTATGATAGATGTAGGAAGCAAAGGCAAGGGAATGGCGTGTTTGAGCCTGGGAGGGTTGGTGGCTACTGGGGGATGCTCACTTCATGCCCTGCTTGAAGAGCGAATTTCGGCGGGTCTTGCAGATGATGAGGTCAGCCCACTGGACAACCACGATGCTGATGAAGAAGGCCGTTTGGCAAGTGTACTCCACCACCTTCCGCTGCTCATAGGTCTGGGGGTAGGGTGGGCAGAAAAGTGATATCTGGGTCAGAAAGGAGTTTAGATACACCCAAGAATTTCCTACCTTTCTCACCTTTCAGAACCCAGAGTCCGAGCTTTGCTTTGCCTGGAATCTTCTAGCACGGTGTACATTAGCTTTCTTTTTTTTTTTTTTTTTTTTTGGTTTTTCAAGACAGGGTTTCTCTGTGGTTTTGGAGCCTGTCCTGGAACTAGCTCTTGTAGACCAGGCTGGTCTCGAACTCACAGAGATCCGCCTGCCTCTGCCTCCCGAGTGCTGGGATTAAAGGCGTGCGCCACCATCGCCCGGCGTACATTAGCTTTCTTAGCACTTTCTATACTGCATTTAATATTTTTGTATTTTCCTTACATGGCTGAAAGTTCTTTGTGTCCCTTCCTCGTACTTCGCCTATTGAATGTTGTGTAGCATGCCTCAGTAAGTACTAAATTCACTAAGTTAGGACTATGATTAAAAGAAAGTGGACTTAGGCCAGCAGAATCCAGAGGTCATAGGGAAAGGAGATCCAGAGGGCAGTATGAAGACAGAGCAGGGAGGAGTGTTCCAAAAGAGTAGAAAACAGAAGACTGGGGCCGTAGCTCAATTGGAGCGTGCTGGCCTAGCAACCAACCCCGTCGGAGGGCAGACAGGAGGCAACTCTCTTATTCATTTCATGGTTCTTTCATTTGAATTTTGTACATAAGGGACTTAGAATCTAGTAGGAGGCATAAAATTACTAACAATGCCAATACAATAGTTATAACAGAGAAGCCAAGGGCATTGTAGCAACACAGAAGAGGTGCATCTAAATTAGACTCGGGGCAGAAAGCTGGAGAAAAGAGTCTAGGCTTAAAAACAAAACATGTTTCTAAGTATATGTAAGAAATTAATAGGAGAGTTTGCACAATATTAACATAGTAACTATGAAACCACTTGGGATGTACCTAAAGTTGTACTTGGATAGAAATAAAAAAGCTTATATGGTTAAAAAACAAAGGTTAAAAAATTTTCTGGGCATGGTGGTACACAACTTAAACATTAAACATAACAACATTTGGGAAGTAGAGGCAGGCTGATTTCCATATTCAAAGCCAGCCTGGTCTGCATAATGAAACATTGTCTCAAACAAACAAAAAACAAACAAACAAAAATCCAAACAGACAAAAATCTGATGAGCCAAAAGCGGAACATAGGCCAAGAGCAGCCAGCATATTGGCGTGCCGGTGAGCGCTTCACCGTCTGTGACGGTCCCTGTCATTGTTCAGAGAGTTTAGCATCTGACTCACTGCTACTCTGCTTCTGCTCTTGTCCTCATTTTTTGAGATTTAAATATTCATATTTATGAATAATCTTCCATTACCATGGCTTCCCATTTTTTTTTATCCCCTCTAATTCTGTTGCCTTTCACACTCTAACTGGGCAGCTTGTTCTTAGAGTTAAGCTTTAGATATTATCCTAAATCCTTTCCAATACCTACAGTTTTCTGCAATTTAAATTTCAAGCGTCTTTATCTTCCATGTTTATCCTTCCAACTCATTCTAGTATATCAATTTCAATATTTCCTAGTATTTCTTGGACTTACTTTAAATCTGTTAACTTGATATGTTTTATGCACGCACACACTCCCGGACACACACACAACCTCTCCTCCTCTAACTAGAGTAAGCTCTGTAAGAACCATGGCTTATAGGCTGGTGTAGTGCATACCTTTAATCCCAGCATTTGCGAGGAAGAAGCAAGAGACATGTAGATGTGTTAGAGGTCATCCTAGTCTACACAGAAAGAAACTCATGACCATTTTAGTTTACTATCATATCCCCAGGGTCTAGGTCAGTTTCTGGTATAGGTTGGGATAAGTGGGATTAATGAAAATTTCTTAGAAGATAATGAACTATTACTTTAACTGTAAGTGTGTGCTTTCTGGGTGGAGAGCTTTCTGCTTTGCCATCTCGAACTCTAGCCCTCTGGAACTATAAGCCTAGAAGAAACTTTTTCTTCTATAAGTTTCCTTGGCCATGGTGTTTAATCATAGCAATAGAAGAGTAGCTAAGGGGCTAAAGGGATGGCTCAGTGGTTAAGAGCAATTGATGCTCTTGCAGAGGAGCCAGGTTTGATTCCCAGCATCCATATGATGGTTCACAGCCACACTTAAATCTAATCCAAGGTATACAAGGACCTCTTCTGATCTCCATGGGTCACATACACAACACAAACACATAAAATAAAATAAATGTAAAAAAATAAAGAAAAGAAATGTAACTAAAACAAAAATTGGTACCAGGAGTAGGGTAATGCTGTGGTAGACCTGCCCATGTAGTTTTCTTGGAGGAATATGGAAGACTTTGGTACTTGGATCTGGAAAAGTAGTTGAAGGTTGTAAGCAGAGCTTAATGAGCCAATTTAGTAGGAGTTTTGAAGACAGTAATAAGAGCTAAGTACAAGATCTATGTAGATTGTGGAGGCCTAGCTCAAGAGGTTTGAGAGTGCCAGGTAGTGGTGGCACACACCTTTAATCCCAGCACTCAGGAGGCAGGCAGAGGCAGGCAGATTTCTGTGAGTCTGAGGTCAGCCTGGTCTACAAGAGCTAGTTCCAGGACAAGCTCCCAAAAAACTACAGAGAAACCCTGCCTCAAAAAAACAAGAAGAAGAAGGAAGAGAAGTAAGAGAAGGAGGAGGAGGAGGAGGAGGAGGAGGAGGAAGAAGAAGAGGAAGAGGAAGAAGAGGAAGAAGTCTGAGAGGAGAATATTATTAGGCACTGGACTAGAGATGATTTTTGTGCTATTTTGGCAAGGAATGTGGCTGTTTTCTTCCCTCATCCTAAGAACTTACCTGTGGCTAAATTTGAAAGTAACGGACTAATTTCTTTGGCAGAAGAGATTTCAAGATGGCCTAACACTAACTCTGTTATAGGGTTATTAGTAATCACTATTATGTAAACCAACAATAAAAAAGAGGAAGTATGGTAAAAAAGGAAATACCAAGTGTACAGCTTGAGGAGAAAAAGCATATCAGGACGTTTAATGTTGCCCCCAGTGTGCTGAAAGCAATAAGGAGACTAAGGAGAGACCTGATCTACGTTGGGATAAAGGGATGGGTGCCCTCAGGGTAAGAGCCCATGGGCAAGGGAAGCATTAGGGAAGCATCCTTGAGATGTTGGAAATGCCAGGGCCATAAGACACCTGCCAGGATTGCTGCAGACAGGGAGCAGAACCAATCCAAGAATGAGAAGTGAATTGCAGATAGCAATGCTGGATAGGTGGAGTCATCTAAGTCTGCTGACCTAGACCCAGAGCTGTAGGATCTAGGGTTTTTCCTGTTGGGTTTCGATCTTGATTCAGTACTTCTTCACTATGTACTGATTTCCTCCCTTTTGGACTAATAATGTGTATTCTGTGCCATTGTATGTTCAATGTATGTAATTTGCTTTTTGATTTTACAGGGGTTTACAGTTAGATTGCTTGAATCTCAGAAGAAATTTTGGACTTTAAAGTAGTGTTGAGACTGTGAAAGACTACTGGGGACTTTTGAAGATAGACTAAAAACATTTTGCCTGATCATATGTCCAGGAAACTATGGGGCCCAGGAAGTGGAATGTGGCGATTTGAATGATAATGGTCCTCATAGACTCATATTTGGATACTTGGTCTTCAGTTGATAGAACTCTTTGGGAAAGATTAGAAGGTAGGGCCTTGTTCCTGGGGGTGGGTTTTGAAGTTCCTCCTGTCATCCCCCTGTGAACTCTTGGCCTCCAGCTTGTGGTTGGAGATGTGTGTTCTCAGCTGCTGCTACAGCCCCCACTTGCTACCTTCGCAGGTCTTCAGTGTGGAAGACAAATTCTTGTTATGTAAAATTATTTTTAATTAAATTTAATCTATTATAAATAAGTATCATGCCACATCTTGGCCACAGGGAAGGTATAGAGTGTAAAACTAACAAGAGCTTGAGTTGAGGGTTGGGAGGATATTGGTCTGGTGAACAGGAGGGACTTTGGGTATCACTGGCTGTTGGATCACTGGAAGTTCATCATCATGGACTTCTGATAGCTCATGGTGTTCCAACGGCAGAAGCCACAAGTGTGTAAAAGATATATTTTCAGGGGCTGGAGAGATGGCTCAGCGGTTAAGAGCATTGCCTGCTTTTCCAAAGGTCGAGTTCAATTCCCAGCAACCACATGGTGGCTCACAACCATCTGTAATGAGATCTGGTGCCCTCTTCTGGCCTGCAGGCATACACACAGAAAGAATATTGTATACATAATAAATAAAAAAAGATATATTTTCAGCAACTAAGATTTGAGCACACATTTTTTTTGAGACAAGGACTCAAGCATATAGCCTAGGCTAACCTTAAACTTGCTATGTTCCTAGGCTCACTTTCCATTTGTGGTACACTTACCTCAGCTTCCCAAGTGCTCGGGTTATACTATTGGGTGTCTTCCTCAGTCTAACTAGCTGTTCTCAGACCCTGCCTCCTTTTCTACTCACCCACTGCTGTCCAAAGCTGTCTTCCAGGTCATTGACGTTTGCATCATCCCAGTACAAACGGATACCCAGCAGATCCCAAGGCTTAAACCCGTTCTCAGACAGGATCACAAAATAGGTGAAGAATCCAGCCAGAGCCTGTATCATCCCTGTGAGTGACAGCCATAGGGGAAGAGAGAGTCCTGTTCAGAGAATGCCCCAAAGACATATCAGAAGCGGCGAGCTGGTCCTTGCTACTAGCTGGGTTAGTGATGAAGGTTCTTGCCATCAGTGATCTGAGCTGGCCATCTCTGAGAGACTTGGTTCCGAACCCTGACATTTGTTTCTAAACTCCAAGCCAGCAGAGCAGAGCCACCTTAAGCCCCCTCTGACACCAAACATGGAGCTCTAGGATTTAGAGTTTGCCCTGCTGGGTTTCAGTCTTGTTTTGGTCCAGCTAAGATCATCTTTGACGCACATATAGTTTTCACTGTGTGTATGGTTAGGGGAGGGGATATTCATGGTGCTGACAGAGGTCAGAAGAGGGCTTCAGATCCCCTAGAGCTGGAGTTACAGGTAATGGGAGCTGCGAATCAAACTTGGGTTCACAGCAAGACAGGATGTGCTCTTGACCACTGCACCATCTCTCCAGCCCTTGAATCAAATAATTTTAAAACTAAAAAGGACTATGGTGGGCTGGAGAGATGGCTCAGAGGTTAAGAGAACTGACTGCTGTTCTGGAGGTCCCGAGTTCAATTCCCAGCAACCACATGATAGCTCACACCCATCTATAATGAGATCTGGTGCCCAGAACACTATATACATAATAAATAAATTTAAAAAAAGAATTATGATATCAATTCGTCCTTTCTCTCTATTGAGTGCTGGCTTGAGCATCAGCAATTGCTATGAGAGTAACATTTGCCTGCTAGTTACAGAGCTTTGCACACAGGTTCTTGTGGACATAGCTCCTTCCGGTTCTGAACTGTTGTCCTAAGTAGGAAAATCAAAGCACGTGACTCAATTGTCTTCTGGGCCCTAGAGGCAAGCAAGCAGTGACTCAGGTTTCCAGCGGGTCTGACTCCTATGCCACTGCTGTTCAGACACATTTCCTTCCCCGAATGGTTTCTTCTGTCTCGAATCTCTTCCCTATCCATCCCTACCTTACTCTCTGAAATACTCCATCACACTGAGCTGGTAAAGGACAGAGACTTTATATGGTTCTTACATGTTTTTCAAGGTTGGTCCCAGTGTTAATAGCTACAGCCTTATTTTCCATTACTTCCTGATCAAGACTAAACAACACTAAAAGAATTTGCCCATCACTAACCACACCTTGTGAACTTCCCTCCTCTGCTGGCTCAGCATACTTGCCTACCTACGTAACTAGTCCAAACCTTATCTTCCGTCTTAAGTTGTCTCCTCTCTAAAACCTCTGTCACTTCAAAACTAATGAGCTAGCATGCTGTGTGTTTCTGTAGCACACTACGGCTTTACTTCTTGCTTAGCATGTGAAAAGGCGTAACACTATCATTTTATGTCGGTTTTCTTTATCAGTGGTCTTTATGGACAGATCAGAGACCAACAGTTTTTTTGTGGTTCCAGGGCTAAGCAGTTGGTTGTTGAGAAACTATCTTCCTGACTTCTAAACAGAGGTATCTAAATGGCCAGTCAAGGCAACCCTCTCCTCCCCTCCACCCCTCACTTCTCTGGGCTCACCGATCTGCCCATAGGCCATGCCAATGAGCCGGTGGTTCACAAGATTGTCAGTTTTGGGGTTCCGTGGAAGCCTCTTCATGATGTCACTTTCAGGTGTCTCATAAGCCAAGGAGATTGCAGGGACCTGGAGGGTGCAGGGTGGGAATGACAGGTACAGGTACACAGAGACAGTCTAGCTTCGTCCCCTCTTGTGACCAATTTTTCCCTATTTTGACCTATCTTAGGAGTTCCCAGAGTGAGAGCGGGTGCCCACCATGTCAGTGCCCAGGTCGATGAAGAGAATGGTAATGGTACCCAAAGGCAAGGGTATACTTAAGATGATGAACAGCAGGAAGGGGGTGATCTCAGGAATGTTGCTGGTCAGGGTGTATGCGATGGATTTCTTCAGGTTATCAAAGATGAGGCGACCTGGGGAAGATGGCCAAACTTCTGTGAGAAGCAACCAAAGGACATACCTCCGATAAGGCAGCTCCTGGCCAGCAAGACTACTAGGAAGGAGTGGTCCAAGTCCAAGACCTTGTGGGCGGGCCCATGTTTTGTCTGTAAATTGTGTGACACCATCAAGCAAAGCAATGATTTATTAGCCATGGCCTGACTTTGTACTCTTGGCCCTTGGATTCAACATGGCTAGTGTTACCTGATCTCTGAAAATTAGCAGGGTTGGGTAGAGTTAATCCTGGAGGTGTCTGAGAATGCCAGGATTAAAGACTTTGCAAGATTACGACTGAGTGGAAAGAACCTGAGCTTGGTATAGGCTTGGGTTTGAATCTGATTTTCTGCCTTACTTGTGACCTTGCTCTCCCCTTACATCTCTCAGTGCAATTTCTCCTGCTTTGCAAGGACTGCTAAGTCCTTTCTTAGCTACCCTTCTAAAGGCTGTGACCCTTGCCTGAGTCCCATGCTTTATTTTTTCCCCATTGCTTTAACACACTATGGAATTTGCCTTGTTTGTTGTCTGTCTCTCCTTACTACAGAGTAAATTGTATGCGGGCAGGAATTTCTGTCTTTTGTCTCCTGTATCGGGATAGTATCTCGTAAATGGTGCTCAGAAAAAAAAATTATTGAATTAAATAGATTTAAAATACTGTCAGATTCACACTAGATTTCAGTAAAATAGATTAGCGTGTGTTAGTACGACAGCTTTAGACGGAAATAAGGGAGCCTGGCACAGAGCCTATGGGGTTCTTCTGTTTCAATGGGCATTCTCTTTAGAATTCTGTGGAGAGAGGGTAATTGGGTTCATGCTGTTAATTTGCAGATACTCTCCAATTGGTCTCAACATGTCCTTGTAATTCAGGCAACAAGTTCCTAGGGGTCCCTGCTGAAGACTGAAGCACCGAGTTTCCCAGGGTATAGCTACCTCTAAAAACTTGCAGTGGGTACACTTGACTTCCCGTGAGACCATAAAGAAAGAACGGTGCTATGCCAGAGTCTAGGTCTCCCTGGCAAATCTGGAAACCTTCCAACTTTGTCTTTAAGAAGAACACCCTTAAGGATTAGCTAAATCTTTTTTTTTTTTTAACATGGGTTCTTTCATGTCACGCAGGCAGGCCTCAGAATTGCTCTGTAGCCAAGGATAACCTTCAAGCCATGCTCCTCCTGCCTCCATCTTCAGAGGGCTGGGGTAACGGGCATTTGGTGGTGCTGGGACCTAAAGCCAGGGCTTTAAGCATGCAAGCTAAGCAGTCCACTAACAGAGCCATGTTTCTCCAGCTCAAGATAAACGGACTTTTCAAGATTTGTCATTTTTTTGCGGTCCATACAGGATTAGGAAGTTGGATGGTGACCAAAGGCAATGAAGGTAACGTGCACTAGGCCCCATTCCAAGGATCGAGTCCCACTGTGAGGTACCCTGCCTCCTCACCCTCCTCCACGCCTGTCACGATGGAGGCAAAGTTATCATCCAGAAGGATCATGTCAGCGGCCTGCTTAGAGACATCAGAGCCAGTGATGCCCATGGCAATGCCAATATCAGCCTTCTTCAGCGCTGGGGAGTCGTTCACCCCGTCACCAGTCACTGCCACAATGGATCCCTGGTGAAGTCAGACAAGAGTGAAAAGAATGTGTTAGACGCAGGCAGGACCAGTCCCAAATAGCAGCTCGAGCCCAGCATCTCATCTCTTAATACTTGTTTGATTTGTCTATGCTCAGACCTGTCTCTGCTCCCCTGGGCTATGGAAGCTTTCGGAAAGCTTCCGAACTAAAGGCCATCAGTGAGGCTCAGCATTCAATTCTCTCCAGGACCCTTCTACCCAGCCCACCTGTTCCCCGGCTGGGTTTGTGGCTGGACTCTGCCAGGCTCCCAGGGGTGCCTTGACTCCCTTACCACTCGCTGACATCCCTCTACGATGATGAGCTTCTGCTGAGGAGAGGTCCGAGCGAACACGATCTCCTTGTAGGACTTGAGGATTTGGTCCAGCTGGTCTGAGTTCATGTCCTTAAGTTCTGAGCCGTGCACTACAATGGCTTTAACAGACCTACGGGGAGGAGTTTCCAAAGGCTAGATCAGAGTGCTGGGGACTCACCTCAGGTTCCAGTGTTCTCTGCGGAACCCTTACGATCTGGTCTCCTTCCCACCCAGTCTTTTTGTTCTCAGTGTGTAGTGTCCTCAAAACGACTCATCCCATCCTTGTCCCTCCCGCCCCCACCTTGTCAACCACTCTTCCCTTTGGCTCCATTTCTTTTTCTGTCACCTCTGAAAATGCAGTGACTGAATCATCTAAGTCACTTCTCTGTTTTATATATATATATATCGCCGAGTGTATATATCACAATCCTACTTGCTGAAGGAGACTCCAGAACTTTAGGAAGTGGTTTTTGACGGGACAGGTTGAGGATAGGATAGAGGGGGACATGTCAACTCTGAGTTCTGTTGGGGTCTCACTTGGTATTGATTTGGCTGACAGGGACATTAAGTCGAGCAGCCATGTCCTCTGCTGTCTCGTTGGCTTCTGAAATGATGCCCACACTTTTGGCAATAGCTTTGGCAGTGATGGGATGATCCCCTGTTACCATGATTACCTGGGTGGGGAGGAGGAAGGAAAAGGAGAACGTTTTAGACAAGACCTGGATCCATTGTCCCCTAAGTAATAGCCCATTCAGTAGCTGAGTTCCAAGCACAACTCCTACAGGCCAAGAGCTATGCTACTGCGCTATCAGTCCTTGGAGGGAGGCAGGGATGTCAGCTGTGTGACACAGATCCTTCAGGTTCTCTACTGCCCAGGAAGAAGTCAGTGACTTGGAAATACTGCAGAGTTCAGGATTCCATCCAATTGTTCCAGAAGCTGTTTGCAACTTTAAGCAACGATACAGAAGCTCATACCAAAGAAAAGGAATGTCTGGAATAATCTGTTGCCTAGCAAAACTTCACCAAGGCCCTGTGCACACAGACCCTCACTCTACCCGTTGCCTTGCCTGGTCCTACACTTTCTACTTGGAAGCCAGCCGTGTCCCATTCCTACCCAAAGATGATGTTCTTGTGTCCTACACTTTCATAGCATTCTGTTCCTCCTGTGTGCTACCGCTTGACACTTCTCTCTGTGTGCTGCTCTCTTTCCCACTGGCCTGAGAGCTTTGTGAGGGCCACATGGGCAGGCACTCTGTGCCTCTGCAATGGCCTGCACTCAACAAGCCATCAACACAGAAATTCCAGGATGAGAACTGAAGGGATGGGATGGCTGGTGGCTCCCCGGGAGCGCCTCCTCAAGGACCCCAGATGCCCTCTAGGCCTCCATATAATTTTCCAAGCTCTGATTGGGAGGGAGAAGCAAAACACTGACAAAGCAAAAACAAAGAAATCACTGCTCCCAGGAACAAAGGTCAGCATGCTTTCAAGGCATGGGAATATGCACAGCAGTGGTTTTCCTCGAAGAACCAACTACAGGGTTTCCCAAATTCCCATCATTCTGAAAGGCTAGCACCACCCCTGACTTGATGGAAGAAGACAGCAGAGCTAGCTAGGCTGTAATTACCAAGGACTTGGGGAGACCGCACTGAGCTGGTGTACCAAGCCCTGATGTTGATTGTTCAGCCTCGTTGTGCGACAGTGGATCATCAGGAGATTGGCCTGTGGGTTGCATGATGGCGAGGATCTAAGACGGACCTACAAAAGGACTGTCTACATGTGGCCGAGCCCTTCGCCATGTGATTCTGGGTTACACTGTAATGTAAGTCTTCCAGTGGTTCATTAATAGTGGCCTAGGACCTGCTTCCCAAGGCATGCTGTCCCCCTCAGACATTCCTAGTGTCTCACCATGTTGGACCATTCTATAGACTGTTATCTAGTGGCTTCAGCCATACTACCTCCCTGCCAAGTCAGAGAAATAAAAATACAATGCTCCTTCAAGAGTGAGTTGCTTGGACACAATTTTACTTAGCCCCCATATACTCATATATGAGATACACTCTTACAATTGGAGTGCAGTTCTTAAAAAAAAAAATAGCTCCCTTTGAAGAGAAGGGGATCCAACTGCTTTGGAACTCAGCAGGTTCCGGAAGAATTTAATTCCCAACATGTTGATGCTGCCTATACCTCTGATGTTTCCACACCATTGTGCCAGTTACTCTATGCTCCCTTCTACCATCTTCCCCCAGACTAGATCATCTGAAGCAAGCCTTCAAATTCTTTGGGCAGCTCTCAAAGCCCGAGTTTTTTGTAGAGGGAACCAGGGTTATAATGTGCCAAGTATCTCCATTCTACGGAAGTATTAATGATTAATATAATGGAATTATTTTTTAATTTTTTTAAATCACATTTATTTCAAAGTCATGGGCATACAGCTGCCTGCTTAGTCCTCCAATCATTTCCTTGTAAAAGGATTTAGGGGTCACGCACCAATTACATGGTTTCTTTTATTCAGTAGTGTGTGACAGTCATCAGCTCTGTGTCGCCACCACTTGGTGGGGGGATGGTGGCTCAGGAAGGGTTTGCTTCAGAACAAACTCCTACGTGTCTATTACATTTTGTACATTTTGAGAGATGTTGCCTCCTTCTGTCTTATACTTCCCTACCGGGAGAGGGAATGATTCACAACTCCTCACTGAGCCTGCTAACTTCCCATCGGGCTAGCGTGCAGACGGAGGCACACAACTGTAGCGAGACCTAGAAACAGGAGCTGTTCAGACAGCATTGAGCCTCCTAGCTCACGGTTAGCCCTACGAGTCCTCACAAACTATAATGAACTGGCTGTGCCATTATCAGAATGTGGTGACATCCTGATCTGCTGAGCATCCTGATGAGCATTACTTCTTTGCTCTCTATTTGGGCCTCCCTCACCTGTTGGCACACGCGTGGCTCTCTTCTTACCAAAGAGACCCACAAATCCCCAGGTGAGATAAATTGCTGGCTATAGTCATAATGTTATTCCTTATTCTAATAGTCTACCTGGAAGCTCAGAAAACTCAGATGAATGCCTTCTTCCACCATATGGGAGGGTATCTTACAGCACTTTGGGGAAACATCAACATTGGTTATTGTATGGAGGTGTTCTGTAATAATGCCATCTCCTCAAAGAATTTACTGCCTCAGCGGTTTTGTAAGGTGGTGATTAAAAAATTGATGCAACCTAATTTTCCCCATCGTTTCTTTAGTTCCACTGCAGGCAACCACTATTTAACTAAGCATTGCTCAGGACGACTCTTAGATAAACCGCCAACAGTCGCAGCTGAGAGACCTACTCCCCCAAGTGCCTCCAAGGCCTCTGCCTAGCCAGTTCTTCCCACATCTAGAGGATGCAGAATATAAGGTCTGAGCAGCGAGATGTGAGTCTCGGGCCAGTGCAATGACTTGGCGGATACAAACACTTGCTGTACGAGCCTGACAACCTGAAGTCAAATCCTGAAGCACCCAAGATGGAAAGAAAGAATTGACTTCTAAAGATTTTTCTCTGAACTACCCATGAGCATCATGACATGTGTGTTCCCTCACTTACCTATGCGTGCAAACACACACACACACACACACACACACACACACACACACACACAGTCATTCAGTCAACATTTTAAAGACAATGATATGAGCCTTTGACACCTAGAAACATGAATAGACAGAGTCTCAGAAATGGGGAAATTCCATTGCTGCCTCCTATGACAGCCAAGATCCACCTCATCAGAGACTTTCCACTTCTGGGTTTGCGATAGTGGGGTTCCACTTTCAGTTTCAGTTTTTTTTAAGGGTCAGGGGTTTGCAGCTGTTCACTGCACGCCAGGTCCCCAGCTCGCTCTATGGCTCATCCTCCCTATGGCCTGCTCCAGCCGCCAGGCACCTTACCCTCACAGTGTTACCGTTCATCCCAACACCAGCTCCCTAGCTCCTCTGTAGTGCAGCGGTAGGAGCTTGTTCAAAATGTGTAACCTCCAGGGGCTTAGATCAAGATAGGAGGAGATGAGGGTGGGGTGAGGACAGAGGGAGAGGGAGAGAGAAAGAGAAAGAGAGAGAATTCCCAAACTGGGCTAAGAAGCACTGCTTGACAGTGGTTTCATACTGTGTGCTCAATAGAATTTCCAGAAACTTTTAAGTACTGATGCCTGAGAGCCATCCTGGGGAGTTTGGGGTTCAGCTTAGAGTTTTCACGCTTCCTTGGTGATTCGAACTATCCGTGAGAGACAGGCTTCTGGGGGAAACATCCTATTAGGCATCTTCTAAGAGTAGATGCCATAGACTCAAGGAGGCCGAAATCAGTCGAACCAAGGTTAGTTGGCACCTACTCTGGACCAAGCTTTCTACTACCTGCTCCAACTTGTGATGGCTGAGGGGCTCTTGGGGAGGGCAGGAATTTACCTTAATCCCTGCGCTTCGACACTTGCCCACAGCGTCAGGCACAGCAGTTCGAGGCGGGTCAATCATGGATATGAGGCCCGTGAAACACAGATTTTCCATGGGAAAATTTATTTCATCTGTATTGAACTGGAATCCCTTAGAGAAGTTGCTAGGCAAGTTCAAGAAGCAGAACCCTGGAGAGAGAGAAGGGCCCAGCAGTCATTCCCACGCTGTCTCCTGCCACACACCCACAAACGGTTACTTTGATGGTTTTGTTTTTCAAAGCCAACCCCCCAGCTCCTCACCCAGCACGCGCTCTCCCAGACCTCCCAGTTCTAAATAGGCATTTTGGAAGTCTGTCTTCATTTCCTCGTCCATGGGGTACTCCTGCCCATTCAGCATGAAACTGGTGCAAAAATCCAAGATCCTCTCGGGAGCACCCTTCATCAGCAGCACGTGGGCTTGGGAGTCATCTTCCAGCAGGTGGATGGACATCTAGGGAGCGGGGGATGTAGTGAAAGAACCAGGCGGGGCGGGGGGGGGGGGAGATAGAAGGGGAGGAGGAGCATGGGGCAAAAATCCAGAGGGAAGTTTTTTAAGATTAAGTAAGACTCTGACAGCCTGTTTCATATCCACCTCCCACCCTCAATCAGGCCAAATCAGACACAAGTAGAGCCCAGTCCCATCGACTGCACTGGAACCTAGTATCTGCTCAGGAATTCTCTGAAGGCACAGCAGGTACTCTCCTTTCTCCCTGATCCCTTGCTGACTGGAGGGCTCAAGTGAGTTCGAAGACCAGCGTGTTCTCAAGCCAGAATCATGTCTTATCTACCTTATGAGCTCAGCTAAGTTCAGTCAAGCCTGAGAAACCTTAGTTCCTTTCATAGATAGTGAAAGCAACTTGCCTACTTTATTGGGTTTCTTCTTTTAAATGACATTTTTATTTTATGTGCATTGGTGTTTTGCCTGCGTGCGTGTGTAGGAGAGAGAGAGGGTGTAAAATCACTTGGAGCTGGATTACAGACAGTTGTGAGCTGTCATGTGGGTGTTGGGAATTGAACCTGGGTTCTCTGGAAGAGCAGTCAATGTTCTTAACCACTGAGCCATCTCTCCAGTCCCCTTTATTGTTTGTCTGTCTGTTTTTAAGGAGAGATAGTTGTAAAACAAAAGCAAGCAAGCAAGCAAGCAAACAAACAACCCAAAACTTTGAGACTGAAACACAAACAAAATAAATTATCTATGGCCATTCTTCTATAGGCTGGAGATGCCCCCAAGGAAGACTGCCTACTGGCTGGATGCCTGATGGTGGAGGGGAAGGTATACATTCATGACACAAATCTGCAGAGACCACACACCAGAGGGAGCAGTCAGGTGGCTTGTGTTTAGCGGTTCCCTCCAGGCACCCCCGTAGAGTTCCTCTTTTAACTTATAGGAACTGCCTGCTATGGCCCCTGTTGGAGACTGAATCAGCAAATTGAGAGAACTGTGGGAACACCGAGGAGGCCAGACAGCACTTCCCAGATGTCCAGTGGGGTGAGCTACTGGTGCATAAAATGCAACTTCGATTGATTGGTTAGATAATGATTAGTGTGTTCAAGATATGCTTAAGTGGTTAAAAAGGGAAAATCTTGTTTAAAGGAGGAAGCTGTTAGATTGACAAAGCTCAATCATCTTGGTGCTCAATGAATCTTTGCTGAATGAATAAAAGGCTCAGGTGAGCACAATATCTTCTGACCCACTAACCTGGTCACGGGGAATAAAACTGGATAGAAGATTATAGATAGGGGCTTACAAGATGGCTCCACAAATAAAGATGCTTGCGGTCAAACCTGAAGACCTGAATTTGATTCCTGGACTGACAGTGGAAGGGATGGACCAGTTCCCACAGATTGTCTTCTGGCCACACAGAATCCATTGCACACACACACACATACACACATACACACCCCAAAAGGAAATAAGTGTTTTTGGCTGGATGTGGTGGCATATACTTTAATCCCAGCACTCGGGAGGCAGAGATAGGTGGATCTCTGGGAGTTCAAGGCCAGCTTGGTCTACATGAGTGTCACACTATGTAGAGAAACATAGCCTCAAAAAGAAAAAGAAAAAGAAAAAAGCAACAAAAAAGAAGTGTGTTGTTTGTTTGTTGTTTGTTTGTCAGGATCTCACTATGTAGCCCCGGCTGGCATGGAATTTATGTAGTCCAGGCTGGAATTTACAGAGATCCTCATGCTCCTGCCTCTTGAGTGCTGGGATTAAAGGCATATGCCATCGTATCTGACCAAAAATATATTATGTTTCGTAAGATTACAGATAAAGAAGATGGAGAGAGAAATCAGAAATGCTCAGACTAGAATCTGTTTGATTTCCATTTCAGAGATGGTAGGAGACCACGCTCTGCAGACGACAGACAGGCTAAGGAAGACACATGCCTTTCAAACCTGGAGTCTTTGCCCTTGGAGCAAGCTAATTATAGCAGTTCACTAAGTCTGCCAGAGCTAGTGTCTGCTGGAGCTGAGTCCAGCGGATTGGCCTGTCACACACGTGTACCACAGAGACCAGTTCTGCCACTTGAATGCTAGTCAGTAGCTCAGAAACACTCATACAGTAATTTTGGGGAACATGGTTGCTTGTTGGACATCCCAACAATGTCATGAATATGTCCGACTTTTATTTTTAACCACATAGAGGGAGAGGTACCCAATTCATCCAAAGGCTTTACTCGCACTCTGCCAAGCCACAAAATTCCTGTCTGGCTAGCAAGGCTAGCAAGTGTCAGGAAAAAAAAAAAGTGGGACTAAGGTTTGTAGTTTATTTGCAGATCTGGGAGATCTGTTTTATTAAAGCGACTGAGACAAGTTTAGACAGAAGGTACGGATCTACTTATCTCTTGGGGTTCCATCAGAAATTCATAGTAATTGAGTATTAAGAAATCTATATAGACTGTGATTATGTTGTTATGTCTGAAGACATAAAAGCAAAACTGACTTAAGAGTCTTATTTCATACACTCAAATGTCTGGTCTTCATGGAAATACAAGGAATTGAAATGCTTGAATGAACTGGCCTGGTCTGCCTCCAGCCATGGAGAGGCTGCTCACTGTCCCTTACTTTCTACTGAAATCCTGTCTTCAGATTAGGCTCGCATTCTTGTTACCACCATGGGTTATTTTGACTTTTCTTCTTCCTTCTTCTCCTCCTCCTCCTTTCTTCTTCTTTTTTAGACAGCTTCCCTTGCACTCAGGGTAACACTCTTGCCTCAGCCCCCTCCTCCACGCTGAGCGTATAGGCATGAACCACCATGCATAGCCTCTCGGGATTTCATTGTGTGTGCCACTGGCCATTACTCAGCCTTTCCCTTTCCTACCTGTTTCCTCCCTGGATATAAATCAATGCCTTTAGAAAATAAAAAATATGACACATTGTACTAGTGACCCCTGACTGCCTCACTGATGGCCGCACCAGAACTTTATGGAGGGAAAAGGGCTATTTGATGGCTAAGGAAACAGAATGGCTTGTAGAAAGACTTTTGTCTACATAGCAGACACTGGTATAGGCTAATAGTTGTTTGTGGCTCCCACCAGCCAACCTTGACTGCTTCCGTCTCAGCAAACTTGGAACTTGCTCTGTAAGCTGACCTCGAACTCACAGCGATTCCTCCTGAGTGCTGGAATTAAAGGCGTGCGCCACGGCCTGGCCTTAGTGAGCTTTTTAAGACATGCTTTTGTTGCGGGTGGCAGGGGTGAAAATTCCGCTAGAAACGATTCCTTTATCACCTAGTTCTCCTCTCTTCACTGCCACTTTCCTGGAGGTGAGCGTTCCTCCTAGTTGGCCTGCTGGTTCTCCAGAGCTATTGCCCTGCTCAGAAGTACAGCCGGAAGCCAAGGCATAGCTTCCCTACTGCGAGTCCATTCTGTCCCCCAACACCTCGCCCGCCATTCTCCTACCTTTCTGGGTTCTGTACCTGGTACTTGTTGGTAGAATTAAAGGGGATCTCTGCCACCTTGGGGTTTTTCTGTCTCATTTCATTCACAGGGCTGTAGGACTGTTCAATGAATTTGAGGAGCGCTGACTCAGAAGCATCCCCTGTTGTTAACCGCTGCAAGGAAGGATTTGGATGAGCCCCAGGGGTACACCACCTGGGCATAGGATTTGCCTGTGGTCTCAAGGAGAGGCACGGAATGGGGAGGAAAGGGGGTGTAGAAAATCACCGAGGGCGGGCAGAGAAGCAGACTTTTTGGTAAGAGGGGCAGAAATATACTTGTCACCGAGGTACCCTCTTTTCATTTGATACCTTAGCTATGGGAACAGATTCCTGATGAGGCCTAAAGTCAGCCCGGTTACAGAGGCCAGCAATTCGAGCCAGGTGAAACCAGGTGTCCGAGGACTTGGGAAATGTTTTCGCTAGGTAGGAAGGAAGTGTTAACAAACAGAATTTAATACAAGGGATTAATTGCACTTGAGGGGAGAGGTAGGGGATTAGGAGGTTCAAGGTCATCTCCGGCTACTTATTGAGTTGAAGGCTCAACAAACGCGGAAACTCAAGGCTATTCCTATTCTCTTTAACAACCAAGTACCACCTCCTCCCATCACCAGATTCCAGCTGTCTCCTGTGTGCCATTCTCCTAAGGATCCCAGCCCCAATCCTCCTTCTCTGGGCTACCCGGGCTGCCAGTCACCGGTAGTTTGTTCTTCACTGGTGTCGGCCTCATACACAGTCTTATCAAACCACAGGTGGGCCACGGTCATGCGGTTCTGGGTGAGGGTGCCCGTCTTGTCTGAGCAGATGGTGGAAGTGGAGCCCAGCGTCTCCACCGCCTCCAGGTTCTTCACCAGACAGTTCTTCCGGGCCATGCGCTTGGCGGTCAGGGTCAGGCACACCTAAAGTCACCAAAAGAGGCAAGAATGGATGGCGGGGGGGGGGGGGGGAGGGACGGGACTATTCACGTCATTTTGCTTTGGGAATTCGGCCGTTTTTTTTATTTCTCTTTTATCCTTGCCCAGTCTTTAGAAACCCCACCTGTGATCATCATAAACAACACTGAGGGAGCGATTTCGATGTGTACTTTCTGGCAAGAGTTTCAGGGCCTTCCTTCACCAGCATGGCTGTCACAGAGCACAAAGCCCTTCCCCAGAAGGCGTTTAGACCTCTATCTAGTATCCTCTTCTCCATCCTGGGCTGCTTCCTCTCTCTCTCAGATCCAGTCTCTCCAAGGACCACACAGAGAGGTGATGCTTTATTATGGCATACAGTGCTGTGTATGGACCTGGGCATGTTGCCAGTAGTTCCAGAAAAGTTTGGCAGGAGGGAAAGATGACATTGGGAAGCAATGTCACAGCACTGAAAAGTCCTTGTGAAATCACTTAAATCAGAAAGTGTCTGTTAATCTTAAATCGAATGCAAGGTTCTTTTAAAAACTAGCAAATTATTGTGTTGTGGATGTGTAAGTATAGAATTCCAATTATGGAATTGCAATCAATCACTAGTCCCAATGTTTTACTCACCCTAAATGTTATTCTTATTTCTACTTTAAGAAGAATATTGAGAAGCTAGAGCATACCCCAAACAAGCTGTTAGTATGACAGAGAGCTAATACCTTCTCACAGGAAGAATGGTTAAGGAAAAGATTACCTAGAGAATCTGAGGGGACATGATGACTACATCCAAGGGGGTGGGGACTGGAACGTAGGAGACGGAGAATCAACTTATTTTGGTTGGGAAAACCAGGATGAAATAAGGAATCATATCCCTGCTCAACACAGTGAAATTTAACCAAGTGATCCAAGAGCAAACTAGGCAGAGACAAAGAGGAGCTATGTGCTCCATTCCCAGAGAAAACCGCACAATTACCCTCCACGGATCTTTATAGAGGACATTCGGTATTGCCTCAAAGGTTCACTTTAAATGGCCTTGAAATCCTTTCCACTAGGAGTCTGTAATTTCAAATTAATCTTTCTCTAAAAGCCTTGAATATTTTTCAAGTATTGAATACTCGAGGCCCAGAGATCTGAAGTGGTTTGGCCGAGTTTAACAGCTCGAGAACAGAATGCACTTTTTCTCTCTTGCGCCTGGCTTCCTCTTTCACTGAGCAGAAAGAGGTGTGGGTAGAGGAAGTCAGTGTAATGTTGGGAGCTAACTGCCCACACTTAAGATGTTCAACAACAGCCAAATCCATACGAGTGATTCCATTCCCCTGGGGCTACTTCTCTGCCCAGAGGCCACCCTTCCCCCACCTTGTTGACTCACAGTGACAGTAGCCAGCAGCCCTTCGGGCACATTGGCCACAATGATGCCAATCAAGAAGATGACAGCATCCAGCCAGCCGTAGCCCAAGATAAGCGAGAGTGAAAAAAACGTGATGCCAAGGAAGACAGCGACAGCTGTGATCAGATGGATGAAGTGTTCGATTTCAGCAGCAATGGGGGTCTGGCCTATCGCCAAGCCAGATGTCAGAGAAGCAATTCGGCCCATGACTGTGGAGTCTCCTGTAGCGATCACAATACCCCGGGCTGTTCCTGTGGATGAAGGGAAAAGCTGTGATACCATACCGTGGGAAACTTACGAAATGCCTGCATTGGTATCTTCTCCCAGTTATTGACATAGAACTTCTAAAATCCTTAGATTGGAAGGCTAGGAGAATCTTTTGTTATCATAATTGGTCCCTAACACTTCATAGTTTCTGGAGTGATAGAAATTATCTGGTATAGAGCTTCTAAATGCCATAGAGTTCCCTTGGTGGTAAGAGAAACTTGTGTTTTAATGAGGCAACTCTTGGTGGGTTCTTGGCTAGTCACAGGAAGAGGGAGTTGCCTGGGAGTCAACTATGTAGTTCATGGTGGGCTTTCAGCTCTACAGTTCAACTTCTGAGAAGAGTGAGGCTAAAGGTTGAGTTGATTACCAATGGCAAATGTTAGAACCAGTCATGTCTATATAATAAAACACCCATTAAAAAGCCAAGACAACTGGGTTTGAAGAGCTTCCAGACTGGCAACACATGGAGGTGTCTGGAGGATGGCATCTTCAGAGAGGACCCAAAAGTGCCACCCAGAGAACATACAGAAGCCCACATACCATTCCCTACACATGAATCCCTTCTAGGTGTTCACTTGCATCCTATCAAATGTAAGAGATGGGAAATGTAGGCCGAGTGCTTCCCTGAGGTCTGTGAGCCTCAAGGAAGAAGTCATGGGAATCCCAGTGCATAGTCAATCTGTCAGAAGTATGGATGACAACCTATTACTTTGGATTAGAGTCTGAAGCAAGAAGAGTCCCATGGGATCGAGCCCTCATCTGATGCTATTTTGAGGCAGTTACTGTCAAAATTGGACTGAGTTTTGGGGAACTGATAGGGAATCCCTCCAGTAGGACACAGGATTCTATGCAGACAGAAGTAGCAAGGGGGGAAGCCAAGGCCCGCTAAGCATCCTGCAGGGCACAGTTCAGCCCCCCTCTCCACTCACAGCAAAAAGCTCTCTAGTCTTCAGTATTGGTAGTTGAGAAACTCTGCCTGACGAGCCCCCTCCCTGCTTTTCTGGCTAGAGCTAGTCTGACCTCTGCTGGGTAGCACAGGCCATCACAGCTGTGCCCTGGACTTTTCCAGGGCCCTTTCTCCCCCCACCCCCAAACTCTGCTCTCTACCTAGAAGGGCAACTTGGACCTCATGGTTGACTTTACCCACGCGTGGTACAGGACATTCACCTACAAGCTTGAAACAAGGTTATTTAAAACCACCCTTCCTGCTTTGCCACAGTGCCTGTAATTCCCACCACTCAAGTCATAGAATTATTAAGAAAAGAAACTCATAGAAAAAGGCAGAAAGGTCAATTTCGTAAACAACTATCTCTTTTTCCCGAGACAAAGGACTATGTTCTAGGAAACTCAGGCTTCCTTACGGGAGGATACACATCCCCGATGATGTAGGTTATACCTGGAAATCAAGCATTTGAAAGGCTGGGGTAGAGGATTGCCCAGAGTTCAAGGCCAGTGTGGGCTACAAGGTGAGACTTTGTCTAAGGAAGCAAGAGGAGGAGGAAGGGAAAGGAGAAGAGAAGGAAGAGGAAGAAGGAGGAAGAATAGGAGGAAGAAGACAGGAGGAAACAAAGTACCTAAAAGTTGTGCAATTAAATGTAATTAATTGAGTATATAATATAATTAATGTCCAAAAGAGTCCAGAACAAGGTTGGCTATGTGGTAGGCTAGGCTTCCAACTTTGTTCTCACCTTCAGTTGACTAAACGATTTCCTGAAGGACCAATATAAAATGATACGTGTGGCTCAGTAGGAGCAGCTCCCTCATCCACAGGGGCAGGGAGCAGCTTGGGGTCTCCAGTTCTAGAACCACCTTCAGAAACAATCCAGGAGCAAGGGGCCAGAGAGATGGCTCAGTGCT
This sequence comes from Microtus pennsylvanicus, assembly GCF_037038515.1. Taxonomy (NCBI): domain Eukaryota; kingdom Metazoa; phylum Chordata; class Mammalia; order Rodentia; family Cricetidae; genus Microtus; species Microtus pennsylvanicus. The sequence goes on from NC_134588.1 coordinate 92,039,883, forward strand.
GAAGAGGATTTCCTGCTCTTGCAGAGAACCTGGCCTTGGTGCCTAGACCTATATGATGGCTCACAGCAATCTATATATAACTGCAGTTCAAGGGGATCACTTTCTCTGACCTCCTTGGGCTCCTGAATACACTGGGACATGTATATAAAATTTCTCTCTCTCTCTCTCTCTCTCTCTTTCTCTCTGGATATATATCTATGGATATATATCTCTATCTGTCATCTATCTATCTATCTATCTATCTATCTATCTATCTATCTAGAGTCCAGGGGAAGAGTTCTCAGATGGGCCAGGCCAGTATTATGAGGAAAAGAGATTCTGTAAAGGGTCACAGTATAAAGCACCCCATAGACAATCTTTGAACTGGTTGACAGAAGTGTTCTGAACCTTTATGAAAATACTAAAATGACTGAAAGATACCAAAAGGATTTCATATTGTTGATAGGGTAGGTGTGGGTGGCTATGGTGTCATCTTAATCTATTTTGTAGGATGATTTAGCTTGAAAAGATGAAATATAATAAATGGTCTCTATGTGTCTAGAGACAGAGTAGGTTAGCATCCAACTAGAACACGACCAACAAGGACAGGTATCCTGTATCCTAGGCCAGTCTCTTCCCTCATATGCCTTCCATATGTCATCAGAGAAAGAGCGCAGGCTCCCTATACACTTGGGAACACAGAGAGGCATTTGTGCTGCTGCCCGTCAAGGTCAAACAATGACAGCTGGAGACAAGGCTAGAGTGGTATTTACACAACTAATTTGTAAATTAGTCTAGGGCAAAGGTTAAAGGGGGGGGAGCTAGTCTAAGGAAAATTACTGAGCAAGTTGCACAAAAATTCCTTAGTTTGGCTGATATGGGCGTGCACACTTCTTTTAACTTCAGCATTCAGGAGGCTGAGGCAGGTGGATCTCTGTGAGTTCAAGGCCAATCTGGTCTACAGAGCAAGTTCCAGGATAGTCAGGCATTATGAAGCCTGAAATGTTTCAAAAAACAAAATTTCTTAGCTTAATCTAGCTAGTTCCACCCTGTTGGCTACATTTTGGGTTCTTTTTGTCTATGAAATAAACTCCCTTTTACCCAGATAGACCCTTGTTTCTCGACCAGAATGTTCTCACCCACTCTTCCCTAACTATCAGTGGCATATGCTTAGTGAGTGAAAAAAACCTACTTCAGAAACATAAATCTCAGAAAATTTCCCTCCTAAAATGGAGCAGCAGAAATCCAGTAATTTTAGAGAAATCTTGTTAATTTACATTTTTTTTAATTTATTTATTTATTATGTATACAACTTTCTGCCTCCATGTATACCCACACGCCAGAGGAGGGCGCCAGATCTCATTACAGATGGTTTGGAGCCACCATGTGGTTGCTGGGAATTGAACTCAGGACCTCTGGAAGAGCAGATGGTGCTCTTAACCACTGAGCCATCTCTCCAGCCCTTAATTTACATTTTTTGTTCATTCACCTAATTATATATTTTATATATTGTGTACAAATCATGTGATACTATTTTTTCTGGTTGGATTCTTCCTTAATGTCCATTGAGCACTAGAGTTACTAGTAAGGTATTTCCAAGTGAAACGGTTTGATGAGGAGAGGTTATTAGCAATCTCAGTGCTGAGTGGAGTGGAGCAGGAAAGGAAAGAACTTGGCCTTTGGGAGACAGACTTGCATTCGAATTGGCTAATCTTCCTCTTTTCTGCTGAGTCATACTCTTAAGTATGGTGCGCATGTAATTTCTTTAAACTTTAGACTTTGTGTGTGATACTGTGAGAATCAAGAAAAAAATGTTATAGTAGTTGACACTAACTACATGCGTTTATGCATTCAGCAAAAAGCAATTATCTCTAGACAACAAAGCATTTATTCTTAAGCACTAGTAATGGCTTGCAAGTGGATTCCAGGGTCTATTTAGGTTTCTTTAAGGACAAGGGAGAGAGGGACATAATGATGCCAAGCCTTTTGTCACCACTTTGGTCAGAACCAACTTCTGGATCAGGGTTGCCTTACTTCCATTCAAGTGACAAAGCCAACTTTTGAATGGTAAGGTTTGAGGGACACCCCTGGTAACTCAAACTTGCAGGGTTGCTATTTTCCTTTGCAAGGTAAAATGAAGTTGAGAGTATGACCCAGCAGGGATGGATAACTTTCCTCCATTCTGTGCCATTTTCAACACAAAAATCAGTCTCTCCACCAGCTAAAACAATTGTCCACAGCTATAGGGCACCTACAGTGTATTAGACCTGGTGCTAAGCATTTTATATTTATGTCACTTAGTCCATAAATAATCTATGGGCAGCAATATTTAGTACGCAAATTTTGAAATGATGGTGTTGACCTTTTACCAAAGGTCATCAAGCTTCAGCGTGATGGAGAAACCAAGTTGGTAAGGGTCTTCCTACTCCAAAATCTTTAGAAACAGAAGGTTGAAAAGTCTTGTGTTTCCACCTCTACTTTTGAGTCTGTGCTGCGTATGGTGCACTATTCACCTTCTACACAGTTGGTGGAGAAGAAGATGATGTTCCGAGTCTCCAAAGGGTTCTCATGGGTGCATTCAGGGCAGCGAGACTGGGGTTCAGACTCCCCAGTCAGGCAGGAGTTGTCTACCTGGGGTGGCAAGGAGGATCGGTTAAAAGGCAAGCATAGGAGAGATTCATTTATGAAGACAACATCACCTTACCTGTCCTAACCATCATGACATTAACATACAGAGATAAGCAAATGTCCTTCCAGCTCCTTATTGTCTCACTTGTTTTGTTTGTTTGTTTGTTTTTGTTTTTTCGAGACAGGGTTTCTCTGAAGCTTTGGAGCCTGTCCTGGACCTAGCTCTTGTAGACCAGGATGGCCTCGAACTCACAGAGATCCACCTGCCTCTGCCTCCCGAGGGCTGGGATTAAAAGTGTGCACCACCACCACCCGGCTTTGTCTTACTTCTAAACCATCCTCATCACAAGGTTCTGAATAGTAGGATCATATTTTCTGAACCTAAGCCCAGGTCCTTATCATACCTTTGAACCATACATTGTCTTAGACTCCCTCCTCTAGCTTTCCAGACCTCCTCACCTTACATCCTTGTGCAGCGATAACCCTGATATCAGCGGGGATTTGGTCTCCACCCTTCACTTCTACTAGGTCTCCCAGAACCACATCTTTTACATTGATTTGCATCCTCTCTCCACCTCGAATTACCAGAGCTTGCTGGAGGAAGATAACGTAGGATTGTTATGCAGCTTCCTTCCTTGCCCATCCTGCTCCAACCCTAGAAGTTTCCATCTCTAACTCCTTTCTCCTGTGCTTTGCACCATAATAGTCTTGAAAGAGTTTCGGCAGATTGTGTACTTCTGCCATCACTGTCTGCAGAGTCTTTGCTATGTGACTTTGGTGGCCTTGCCATTAAGAGGTGGGATCTATCTCTTAGCTCCTAAACGGAGACTTGGCCATGTAATCGCTCCCCTGACCCCGTGAGATATTAGCAAGTGTGGTACAAACAAAGGCTTAGAAATTCTTTTATGCTAAGGTTTTCCCTGATATTCCCAGGAACTCCTCTGCTCCCATGAACAAGACAGAGCCCCAACCAACCCAGTTATTTCAACTGAGGCTCCAGAGGAGTCAATAAAGTTATTTTGTATTTCTACCTAGCACAAGCTAAAGTCACAGACCACAGCAGCAGCCCAGACACAGGGACAAAGCCCTGTTTGGGGCAGTGTATTAGGTCAACAGTGCTAGCTGATAAACTCCAAGTTCCTAGTCAAAACTCTTACTGGAGGGAAAGCTTAAATTATGACAGAGAAGAAACCCTTAAACAACAAGGCTAGAACATGATAATACTGTTGCATGATTCCGGAGACTTTCTAAGCGTCTAGACCTGTATTTAGGAACTCCAATCTGCTGTCATACTATTTCTAGATACCTTACAAAAATTTAACTTCAAAATAATTTTTAAATTTCAGAAAAGTTTCCGTAATGAAAATAGTGACAAACACACCTGTAAAACTTTTATCATCATCTCCTACTAACTTTTAATCTCATTTGCTTTGTCCTTTTCTGTCTCTAAGTTACATGCATCATGACAATTTATGCCAAACACTTCTGTGTTTATTTTACAAGAATTATGTTATCTTCTCTCTTTAAAAAAAGATTTTTTCAAAAATGCACTTGTATGTATATGTACCATGTTCATGCCTGGTGTCTGTGAGGCCAGAAGAGAAGGAAGGGGAAAGTCCTATGGAACTGGAGTTACAGGTGTTGTAAGCCTCCTTTAGGGTATGGGAATGGAACCCAGGTCCTCTGCAAGAGCAGGGTCTTAGGGTTCTATTGTTGTGATCAGCACCCTATCAAAAGCAACGGTGGGAGGAAAGGATGGATGCCACTTACACTGTCCACAGCACAGCCCATTTGTCCAGGGAACTCAGTAACTCAAGGCAAGAACCTGGAGGCAGGAACTGATGCAGAGGCCACGGAGGGGTGCTGCTTATACCTTGCTCCCCATGGCTTGCTTAGCCTGCTTTCTTATAACACTCAAGACAGTCAGCCCAGGGGTGGCACTGTCCAGAGCGAGCTGGGGCCTCCCACATCAGTCAAGGAAATGTACCACAAGCTTGCCCACAATCTGGTGGGGACATTTCCTCAACCGAGTTCCCTCTTCCCAAATGACTCTAGTTTGTGTATCAGGTTGACATAAAATTAGCTAGTGCAAGCAATTTGAACAAAGACGGACAAGTGCTCTGGGCTGCTGAGCCATCTCTTGGCCCTGTAGTGCCCTCTTCTACAACAGGGCAGTGGTAGCTTCTGCAGGTTCCGTTCTGATGCCGTGCTCACATCTACTCTACATTCCAGCTTTTGCCACTTGACCCTAAATTCCTTTTCAGGCCTTGCCTCCCGGGCACAGCATCTATAGGCCCAGGCCCAAGACCTTTATCTTTACCAGGATGTTCACACTCCCATATCTTTTCAGCTTCCTTTAAACTGGAATGTTTCCCCAGGTTCATTGACTTTAATGTCAGCCTAGCCACTGGCCTCTATCTTTTGTTTTTAGAAGAATGTTCTTGTTTGTTTGTTTGTTTCTCGAGACAGGGTTTCTCTGTAGCTTTGGAACCTGTCCTGGAACTCACTCTGTAGACCAGGCTGGCCTCGAACACACAGAGATCAGCCTGCCTCTGTCTCCCTAGTGCTGGGATTAAAGGTGTGTGCCTCCACCACCCGGCTGGTAGAATGTTCTTGTTTGAGTTGGGGAGGGTCTTTTTTCATTGGATTATCACTTTAGACTAGACAATTCTTTGGTGGTATCACCTGAGTTTCACATTGTTTTCCTGGTAGTTTCTAGGCCCGTTCATTACCAACCTCACTCAGCGCACCCACAGTGGGTTACAGACTCCAGGGGACTGAGTGATTATACAGTTGGTCACAATCTGCACTTCCTCCCACTAGGTCCTCCCACACAAGTCCTACCTACCTGAGGCACCATGTTCTTAAAAGATTCCATGATCTTGGAGCTCTTGGCCTCCTGATAATATGAGAAGCAGCCAGTGATGAGGACCACAACAGCGAGTACGATACCCAAGTACAGCTGAAGACAAGGGAAGAAAGTGTGATTAGCACATCCTTTCCTCCCTCTTCATCCTCAGGGACTGCCGAGGCAACAACTTCCTCTGGATGGAGGAAATCAGAGGGGCTGAAAAGAATCAGGGATGGTGCTGGCACACTAGGCTTCTTAGTAATAGAAACCTGAGCCATTGCGGTGAGTGGTCAGAAAAATGGCAGAGAAATGTGTGGCTTCCTCCCCCATAAAGATGGGAGGTGGATAATGAGCCAAGGAAGGTGAGAGATGGCGAGGCAGACGTTCTGAGAGTAAGAGAAAAGGGTTGCAGACGCTGTGACTCTGGCTGGCTGGGATGATGCTTCTCAGGGAGCTGAACCAGACGCTTCCTAGATAAGAGATTGCTGAGGACCAAGATGGATCAAGAACTTCTCTAGAAAGTTCTGAACTATTGGAGATTTGGACTAGAAGACTTGGGGAGTTCCAGGCTGTTGAACATGAGAGTTTCAGGGACTTAGCCACAGACTAGACTAGATGGTAGATTAGCAAACTCACATTATCTTTGTTGGTTTTTTCACTGAAATGAACGTTTATGCCATAGGCCAGGAAGCAGAGAAAGGCACCAGTCCACAGCAGGAGAGAAAAGCCACCAAACATTTGTTTACAGAATTTGACCCACTCTGGTGTGGTCGGGGGAGGGGTTAGTGCATTCGGTCCATTTGCAGACAGAATCTCCTGGGCGTCTTTGAGGCTATGGCCCTGGGTGGAGAAGAAATAGGGTTCGGAGAGAAAGCAAAGTTACAATCAAGGATAGGCGTACCCCCCAAATCAGGCCTCTGAATGCCCTTCTAGGTTCTTCCTTGATAAGGGAGGATTTTAGACTTCGTGTTGTATAAGGGGTGTCATTTAGCATGCTTACATAGAGCTTTTTTGATTTGTTCATTTGTTTATGAATTGGCTTACAAACATTTAAACTCGAATGCTTTACCTTGGGGCTTGGTAGTATGAGAGACGCTGAGAATACCATCTTGAGTAGGAACGGTCTCCACTCCAAGGGTCTGGTGAGATGGCTTAATGGGTACGGGTGAATGCAGCAAGGCCTGACAACCTAATCCAGCACTTGGACTCCCAGGGCGGAGAGAACTGAATCCCACAACGTTGTCCCACTTCAGTGTGCACGCTGTGGTGGCTTTACACCCACACGCATAAACATAGGCACAATCAATCAACGAAACTAAAGATTACCCCTAGGGAGCTCAAGTCAAAAACAAACATATAAAAATGATTATGGTGTCCTAGCCCCCTGGGGCTATGATCCACAATGCTGGTTACTAGCATTTACACTTTGGCCTTCTAGTTTGGAAATAAGAGAAAATCAAACTAAAGACACAAATGCATAGATTTTTTTTTCTTTTTTCTTTTTGTTTTTTTTTTGGGGGGACAGAGTTTCTCTGAGTAGCTTTTGGGTCTGTCCTAGAACTGGCTTTGCAGATCAGGCTGGCCTTGAACTCACAGAGATCCGCTTGCCTCTGCCTTCTGATTGCTGGGATTAAAGGCATGCACCACCACTAGGATAGATTTTTTTTTATTATAGTCTTATGCACACACCTCTGTGCTTTTTCCTTTATATTATGTGAAAATAGAATCTAAACCCTATCATCCATTCCCTTAACCTCTTCTCAAAAAGACCCAAGGGGACTCCAATACTTTCTAGGGATCCATAAGGTCTAAAGCTTCTATTTTATTTTATTTTGTTTTTTCGATACAGGGCTTCTCTGTAGTTATTGGTGCCTGTCCTGGAAGATCTAAAGCTTTTAATAATACGTTGTCCTTTTTACTCATTCTTGAGAATGGATGGTTAGCCAGCAAGTTCCAGGACAGCCTGATCTAAACAGTGAAACCTTGTCTCACAAAACAAAACAAAAAACAAAACAAAACAAAACAAAAAAACCCAAACAAATGTGTATAATAGATGTTAAGGATTGACTCTTAGGTGTTCCCCAAGCAACCTGGTTCCCAGCTTATGGCAGGAATATTAGGAGACAATTTAGGTGGAGGAAATTGGTCACAGGAAGTAGGCCATGGGAAGTAGATCACGGGAAGGCATCCTTGAAAGGATTCTTTCTCCACCTTCCTGTCTGCCCTGAGGTAAGCAGCTTTGCTCATTCATGCGTTTCCTTCTTCCCCTCAGAAATAGTGGCTCCACTGGGTAGTAATAGAAAATGCCTTAAATCCCAGCACTTGAGAGGCAGAGGCAGGTGAATCTCTACGAGTTCAAGGTCAGCCTGGTCTACAAAACAAGTTCCAGGAAAGTTAGGGCTACACGGAGAAACTCTATCTCGAAAAACGAAACAAAACTAAACTAAAAATAATGAAATAGTGGCACCAAGAGACCACGACCTGAGCCCACAGAGCTGTGAGGCAGAATGACTCTCTACATTGTTTGTCTCCGTCTTACGTTATTTTTCTACTGCTGTGAGGAGACACCATTACCAATGCAGCTTATACAAGAAAGAGTTTGCTGGGGCTCACAGTTCCAGAGGGTTAGAGTCATGACCATCATGGCGGGGAGCACGGCAGCTGGCAGGCAGTAGCTGAGAGCTCGCATCCTGATCCACAGGCAGTAGGCAGAGAGAGAGAGACAGCTGGGAGTGCCTGGACATTTGAAACTTCAAAGCCTTGGTGACACACCTCCTCCAATGAGGCCACACCTCCTAGTCCTTCCCAAGTGTTCCACCAACTGGAGACAAACGTCTGAAATATATGAGCCTATGGGGCCCTTCTCATCCAACCCACTACAGATTCAGGAATTCTGTCCCCTAATAGAAAGATGACACTTCAAGATTTCCAGTCTTCATGACATGTTCCAGTAGATTTAATACCAAAGGAGGAGGATTCAGATTTTTCTATTAGAAAACTAGGCATTAAAGAAGTTTGGAGCCTGGAGAGATGGTTCAATGGTTAAGAGCACTGGCTGCTCTTCCAGAGGACCTGGGTTCAATTCCAGTCCCTACATGGCAGCTCACAACTGTCTGTAACTCGAGTTCTAGGGGGATCTGACACCTTCACACCAATGTACATAAAATAAAGTTGTAATAAATTACAAAAAAAATTATGTAAAATATAGGTGGGCAGGGTAGAAGTGCACATCTTTAATTCCAGCACTTGGGAGGCAGAGACGGGTGGATCTCTGTGAGTTCCAGGCCCACCTGGTCTACAAGAGAGAGCTCTAGGCCAGCCAAGGTTGTACAAGGCTGCTGTCTTGAAAACAAACAAAAAAGAAGTTTGTAAAATATAATATTTTTAAAAATGTAGTTGTTTGGTTAAAATATTATTGCTACTAGTTTATAATAAACCTTTCCTTTTTCCCTCCTCTTTCATTCGAAATTCTGGGGGTTGAACTCAGGGTCCCACTCAGGGGTGTACCACTGAGCTACATTCCTGGCTGCTACTCTATTTGTAAAGGAACTGGAAAATACATTTAAAATTTACCAGCTTTAATTTTACTGTGGCAAATACTGATTATGTTATTTCTACCTAAGCCAAAGCTCTGTGGAGTCCTTGATAACTCCTAAGAAACTGAGCAGATCCCGAGGATAAACAAAGGCAGGCCTCTCCGATCTACCCGTAGCCTCTCTCTGGGGTAGTTACTGGGGTCATCTTTTCCAACTAGAATTTCATGGAACTCTGCAGGGCTTGAGGGTAAGAGATACAAAGTTGGGTTTGAAGATGAGGGGAGGGGGTGTCTCTGCACTGTCCTTGTAGCCCCAAGTCCATGAGAACCTCTGCCTCTCTTGGGCAGTTCACACTCACCTTGGTCAAGTCCACAGAGTACTTGGCGCTCAACTCATCCAAGGTTAGCTTGTGGTCATCCTAAGGGGACAGAAGAGTCATCACGGTGAGATGGTGACCTCAAGGTCACGTGCAGAGAGGAGGGAGGAAGCGGGAAAGGGAGAGTCCTGGCAGTGTGCTTTGTTCTCCTGGCAGGATGTGAAAGGCAACCAGGCAGAAGGCCTAGAAGTGTTTCAAGGGTGATTTGCTTTGGCTTTCCTCACCATAGCCACTTCCTTCTTCAGCTCTTCTAAATCTTTCTTCTTCTTTCCCCTTTTTTGTAGATTTTTATTTATCATTATAGGCCTCACATCAGGTTTTGGGCTTAGATTAGGCTCCTGAGGGGCCACAGTCTCTTTTTCCTCTTCAGGCTCCATCACGTGATCTCTAGACACAGCTGGCTCGGCTCAACTAGTGGGAAGAAAGCAAGGAGGGTAAGGATGTGGGAGCGAGTGGCAGGAAGGGTCACGGAGTTGGAGGTGGGCGGTGGGGTGGGGAGAGTAAAGGAGTGGGATGAATGGGGAGGGGAGTCGCGGTGCAACACGGGAAAGGAAAGGTGCAGAAGGGAGCAGGTCTGAGCGGCAAGGGTGGAGAAGGAAGCACCAGGCCGAGTGAGCCTAGACCCTGCAGGTAAGGGTGGAGGTACAGAGAGGGAGATGGGCGTGGAGGGTACCTGGGTACCTAAAAGATGAAGACTGAGGGGCCCAGCAGGTGGGAAGTGCAGGTGGGAGCCAAGGTGAGAGTGAGCTTCTGGGCAGGCCAGGTGCCCCAGCCCCAGGTCCTGTGGGTGCTATGGCAACAGCCTAGGCCTGGCATCATAATGGGCTCATGAAAATTCTAATCAAGAACCCACAAACCTCTCTGTCTTGGGGTGAGGATGACTGGAGCAGGTTCTGTTGTGGATCAGACAACAAAACTAGAGCAAAGTCTTTGTATGGTCATGTGACTTCTGAGGCTAGGAATGCTCCAGTTAGGTTGCTCAAAAACTAAAGACGTGTGTGTGTGTGTGTGTGTGTGTGTGTGTGTAGGTGTGTGTGTAGTTATTGGCCTCTTGCTGGTTCAGAACTAGCTCTGTACTAGACTGACCTAGGGTATGTTCCTTGTCTCTGCATCCCTGAGTATTGGGATCAGTGGTGTGGGCCACCATTTCCAGTTCTAGTGATGCTCTGACATTGACCGATATTGAATTTAATTTTTCAGTTTTGGAGATTGACTAGGGAGATAAACTTTGGGCCTTGGACTTTGTCCTTGTGTTTGAGTACGGAGTCTTCGTCTAATAGCTGTATGACTTTGTGCAGATTAACTACCCTTTCCGTACTCCCTTTTCTGTTTAGAAAAATGCCTTCCACCTTGTAAAGTAGCACTCGTAAGAATCAAAGTGAGGAGCTTTACCTTCTAGCTTCTCAAACGGTGTATGGCCACCCTGCATATGGTTGTGTAATTAAATGGGTGTGTGTGCTCAAAAAAAGCTGACAACAGTAAAAGTTTCTGATTATACAATAACGACAGATTAATTTTAAATCAAGCATGGGATACATCTGGCAGTGCCCACTCCTGGAACGCCATGTAGTTTCGTCATAGCCTTGGTTCTGAGCACATACACACTTGGTACTGCTACATGGGTACAATTAATGCTGCTGGAAATACCGTGGCCCAATTAAACACTGTGTGTGTGGCCTACATGTGTGTGTTGCATGCATGCACATGACACAGTGCCTGTGTTGGAGGGCAGAGGACAACTGGGCTCCTGGGGCTGGAGCTCGGGCCCTCAGGGGTGGGCAGCAAGTTCCACTACTGCCGAGTCATCACCTCCACGCCCAGTGTTTTTACTCTACATGCAAAGGTTTCTGTTCTCACAGAAACATGACAGAAAACAGTTTCTGAAATGTATTTTTCCCGTTTTGTACTGCATGTTGATGGGAAATGGTATTCTCGGCATTGGTGATTCATTATAAAATAAAAATTTTGGTGATCTCTGAAAAATATTGTTGGGCAATAACAAACATTCAGCCAATATTTAATTATGTAAAAGTAAACACGCACATTCGTATCACGAGCATGCAAATTCGTGTAACACTTTCTCGGGAGAAAAGGGGTCACACGTGGAACATTTGAAGAAGCTTTCCTTGCTCCACGCACAAAATAACCTGAGAGTGAACGGTGTGTGTTCAGTGACTATTTTGGATTCATTCTTAGTGGTTTTATGTGCAGCTAAGTGTGCAGCTCTCCCTGGAAACAAAACTGTCCCGCATGATATACAGTCTCCCCCTTCCTTTAAAATGTCTTGGCTAGCAAGATGGCTCAGCAGGTAAAGGCGTTTGTTGCCAAGCTTGATGACCCAGGTTCAATCCCCAGAAGCCACATGGTGGAAGGAGAGAACCAACTTCCAGATGTCTTCTGACCTACACATTCATGTCATGTACCTGCACACACACACATAAAAAATGTACGAAATTAAATTATGTGTTTATCTCTTCTGTTTACCTTCTCTAGTATCTCACTAAGTGCCTTGACTTTTATGTGACAGTTATGCGTTAATCATTTTTAAATTTTAGATTATAGTATAATAACATTTCTTTCTTCTCTTTCCTTACTTCAAACCATCCCATATGCCTCTCCCACTCTCCTTCAGATTCCATGGTTTTTTTCTCACTAGTTTTTAGTGCATTGTGCTAATTATTTTTTTAAACATTTTATTCAAATGGATCTGAAGCAGCTATATATTTCTATCAAATATATTTTTCAGTTATGAGATCACATACGTTTCAGTTATTTGTTATTTAACTGTGTTTTGGCTGTGTGTGGTTTTGGTTATGATGGAACTTAAAGCATCTCTCACACCAATGGCATCCTTCGCATTGGTTCCCCTTCCCAGCCAGAACAGAGGTTTGTCTCTTTCCTTCAGAGATTGCCTTCCTTCTTTAGTAAAAAGAAGAAAGTAAGTGGAGCTGTGGACATAGCTCAGTCTGTGAAGAGCTTGCCATGTGAGCCTAAGGCCTGCAGTTCAGATCCCCAGCACCCACACGAAAAGCTGGATGTGGTGATGCGTGTCTGCGCTCACAGTGCTAGGGATCCCTGGTGTGGCTGGCCCGTCACTCTAGTTGAATCAGTGCGCTCCTGCTTCAGAGAGACCTTGTCTCAAAAAACGTGGCAATAGCTCTGGCCTTTGTACACACCACACACACACACACACACACACACACACACACACACACACACACACTTCCTCTGCTATCTATAAAATGAAATAATCTCAACACTCAGGAGATGAACCAAAAGATCCTTGAGTTTGAGACCAGCCTGGGTTATATGGTGAGATATTTATTTATTTATTTATATATGGTGAGATCTTATCTTGTATTTTTTAAAAAGTATCGGCTGAATGGTGGCAGCAAACACCTTTAATCCTAGGAGGCAGAGGCAGGTGGATCTCTGAGTTCCAAGCCAGCCTGGTCTACAGAGTGAGTTCCAGGACAGCCAGGACTACACAGAGAAACCCTGTCCTGGAAAAACAAACAAACAAACAAACAAAATAAAGCAAAAGTGTAAAATGAAAGCCAAAAGTCCCCTTTTCCCTTCCCCACAACCGTTCCAAGGCAGAAACAGTTGATATTAAAATGCTGCCCATCTTTCCGGTTTTTCCTATGTTTGTTCAAGTAGAGACCTAAGAGGAGATGCGTTTTTAATCTTCACGTGGCTATTCAATTCTCCTCTCATTTATCAACTTGTCAGGTGCATGACGCTTGCTTGTCTCTCAGCTCCTGCAGGCTTTCCACAGTCTGTACTGACCACGGCTTGTACCGTAACTCCCACGACTGAATGATGAGAGGCTATTTCCCATCTGTTTTCTTAACCATGAAAAAAAAAAACATTGCCATGGAGGCAAACTGGTTAGAGGTAGCTTTAGCCTCTATTTCTGTAGAATCGATTTCCATTGCTGAATCATATGGTAAGCTCATTTAAAGTCTTAAAATATTCTGCCAACTGCTATTAAAAGGGCATTGCCTTGGAGCTTAGCCGTAAGATGTAGCAAAGGCCACCCTCCACACAGGGTGACCTTGACTTCTCAAGAGTTTTAATTTTTTAAAGTTATTGTTTGTGTATTTTCCAATATGTTGGTGGATTGTGTTCTGGACTGCCTTTTCCCTTCTGTGAATTATACTATCATTTGTTCAATTTTATTGTTTTCTTTTTTTAAATTGAGTTATTACACTCCACTGCCATTTACACTGCAAAAGTTTTCCCAGTTTTTAAAAACATTTTTATTATATAAAACAGTTTGGAAATTTCAATATTCTTCCCCTCCCCCAATTCCTTCCAGATCCTCTCCTCTTCCCTACCCATCCAACTTTAAGTTCTTTCTAAAAGAATAAACCTCCCCAAACCGAAAATAAAAAATATATCAATATTCAAAAAGAAAACAAAACAAACAAACAAAAATCCAAGCTGTAACCAAAAGAGAGTACACAAAAAGACAGTGGAGCCCATTGTATGTAGATTAGATACTCCTGAACATGGGGTCTGCCCTGGAGTAGTTGGTATACTCAGTGTCATTCCACTGGAGAAAACTGATCTTCACTCCCACAGCTTAGTCATTAACTTCTACCCTAGCGGCTAGGTTTTCACTCATTTATTCATTATTTTTTTAAAAAAATAAAATAGAAACGATAAAATAAAAACTCTCAGATGGGCCAGGTGGTGGGGGAGCACGCCTTTAATCCCAGCATTTAGGAGGCAGGCGGATCAGTTCAAGCCAGCCTGGTTTACAGAGCTAGTTCCAGGACAGCTAGGGCTACACAGAGAAATCCCGTCTTGAAAAACAAAAAACAAACAAGCAAAAACCTCCAAAACAAACAAAAAACCCAAACAAACAGAAAAAATAAAAACTTAGTAGATCACAATTGGACAAGACAAACCAACAGAAGCAAAAGAACCCAAAGAGAAGGTAGAAGAATCAGAGACCCTTTTGTTCACATACTCAGGAGTCCCATAAAAACACGAAAGCATAGTGCAGACGCGGAGGACCTGCTGCAGACCCATGCAGGCCCCGTCTGTGCTGCGTCAGTCTCTGTGAGTTCATATGAGCTTTGCCCAGGTTGGTTAAGAGGGTTTTGTATCTTTGGTGTCTTCCATGCCCTCTGTCTCTTACATCCTTACTGCTTCCTCTTTCACGAGGTTCCCTGAGCTCTGTGGGGAAGAATCTGATGGAAGCATCCCATTTAGAGCTGGGTGCTCCAAGGTTCTCCAGTTCTCTATGTAATGTCTGACTGTGGGCTCCCGTACCTGTTCCCATCTGCTCCAGGATGAAGCTTCTCTGATGATGGCTGAACAGATTACTTATCTACGAGTTTAGTTGTCATTAGAAATTGTTTCATCATTGTATGTATGTTTTTTCTTATTTAGACCAGTCTTATTTGATTTTGTCTAGGTCCCTGGACTATCTAGTCTCAGGTTCTTGGTTACCCAAGTAGTGTTGGATATGGGTTCTATCTCATGGACTGGGCCTTAAGTCAGATCAGCTATTGGTTGATTACTCCCACAAGCTTTGTGCCACCATTGGCCTAGCATTTCGTGCAGGGACTGCCCCATTGTAGACAGAGGGTTTGAGGCTAGCTTGGTGTTTCCATTTCCCTTTTGCTAGCATGCAGAGTACCTTCCTGTGCCAAAGACCCTGGAACACAGGGATGAAGGGTCTGTGTAGGCACCAGCTCGACTTGTTCCTGTTCAATTAGTTATATAGGTGTTCTCTCCAGCAGTGGGGCTTTCCTGTCAGTTTATGGGGAACAACCTATAGTCTTGGCAACATCCTGAGTTTCGGAGGGTTCCTGTAGGTTCCCTTTGGCCAACAATTCAATTAGATGTAACCCATTAGATGTAACTGGAAAAGCTTCATTTGATGACAAGAGATGGTCAGTTGGGATCTGTCTTCATCATTATTTGGTGATTTCATTTAGAGTGCCTTCATATATGTATATATTTTAGGAAGTTTCTTCTGTATTAGGTTTCCATACTACTTCTTGAATGCCCCTTAATTTTAGCTGTCTTTCCCCATATTCCTTCCCACAACTTTCTCTCTCCTCTCCCTCCCTCCTGATCCTCCCATCCCAGATCCCCCATCCATCCATAAATATCTATTCTATTTCCCTTTCCTAATGAGATCTTGTCTTTAATATCAGTTACAAAAGTCTTAAAGTTAGAGGAAGTGGGAGACCTCTCAGCAGGTAAGAGCACTGGCTGCTCTTTCAGAGGACCCAGGTTCAGTTCCCAGCACCCACATGGCAGCTCATAGTCGTCTGTAGTTCCACTTCCAGGAGATCCAATGCCCTCTTCTGGCCCGTGGGCACCGGGCATGTGTGTAGTGCACATTTGTACATGTAGGTAAACACTTGTAAAGCTAATTTATAAAGAAATTAAAAGAATGAGGCTGGACTGGAGCTGAAATCAGAGTTTCTTTTTATGCAACGTCTCTGTGGCACTTAGATGTGAACCTGGGAGATTCCCAGAGGTAGAGCCGAGGGGACATAATTCATTCAAATTGTTTCTGGAATGCTCATTCTGAGTCACAGATCTTAGCCCCCAAGCTTACCTTTTCAGAGAAACCTCTGCCCGCTGAGTGCAAAGTGGTGCCTCTGGCCAGCCCTATCCATCTCTGCACAACACTTTCTCCCTCGGAGACCGCCTTGCCCATTATCTGTTGACTTGCTAAATTGCCCATTCCCTGCAGCCTTCGCTGGCTGTATACCCAGCCTCTGGAGTGCTGTCTGGCACAGGACAGCCAGTCTACAAATAGTTCCCGAATCGAAGTCAAATGCGGGGCGAGTTTCAGCTTCCATCTGTAGACGACTTTGATTATGAAGTCACTGAGGGAGGTCTGAAGTGTTTAAAATCTGTCCTGTTAAATAGGCTAAGCAACAGACTTCCCTATTAGTTTACTCCCCCTCCCCCAGACAGGGTTTCTCTGTAGCTTTGGAACCTGTCCTAGAATTCACTCAGTAGACCAGGCAGGCTTTGAACTCATGGAGATCCCCCTGTCTCTGCCTCACCAGTGCTGGGATTAAAGGTATGTGCCACCACTGCCTGGTTTAGTTTACTCTTTAAAGACTCAGGTTCTTGCCTGGTTACCACTACACCTGACTGTCACCAACCGTGATTTATGTTTTATAAAAATACAGTGAAGACTTGCCTTGATGTTGGATAGCCTCCTGTGGAGTAACTTGTTGGTCTCTGTACGGTCAGGCTTCCTGAACAGCAGCCAGGATTCGTCCTCGTGTATTCAAGTGTTTATTTTTGTCATTCTGATTTTAAATTTTCTTTAATACAGTATGCTGGACACACTGAGACTCAAGCACAGCTTGTTTTGATTCTGTTGCAAAAACAAGTCCTTTGTTCCCTGTTTTCTATTTCCAATATTTAATGATGCATTCGGCTAAAGTTTGTGTTCTGTAACTTGGAAGCTCAGGGCCTTTTGTTTTTGCTGCTGTTTCTTTGTACGGGTTGTGTCTCAGCTACTTTTCTGATGCTGTGAAGAGACATCATGACCAAGCCAACCTACAAAAGGAAGGTTTGTTGGGGTTCACCGTTCCAGATGGTTCAAGTCCATGAACACCATGGCGGGGAACATGGCAGCTGGCATGGTACTGGGATAGTGGTGGAGAGCTACCTGTTGAAACGATTGCCACAAAGCCGAGAAAGAGAGAGAGCTAACCAGAAATGTCATGGACTTTTGAAACCTCGTGGCCTTCAGTGACACATCTCTGACAACAAGACCACGCCTCCTAGTCCTTCCCAAATAGTTTTGCCAGCTGGCGACCAAGCATGAGAATATAGAAGCCTATGGAGACTATTTTCATTCTACCCACCACAGTCTGTCTTTCTTGGTGTTATAGGCAGCTGTGCTCTTCCAAAAATTAATGTGGTTTTCACTTGTTATAGTCTGACTCCTTACTTTTTTTTTTTTTTAAAAGCAGTCTCACTGTGTATCCTCTGCAGGCCTCAAATGTGCAGTTCTTTGTCTTCAACGTTTAAAATGCTAGGATTTACAGATGTGGGCTACTACTCCTAGATAACTGAAAAATTTTTGTTTATGTAAATGGGTCATGAGTGTGTAGATTCAAGTGCATGTGTGTGTGTGTGTGTGTGTGTGTATGAGTGTGTGTGCGTGCGCGCACACGTGCACAGTTAGAAGCTGGTTGTCTTTCCCCAATCACTCCTCACCTTATTTTTTTGGGAAAGAGTCTCTCACTGAACACAGAATTCAGCAAGACTAGCTGGCCATCAAGCAACAGGATCTTCCTGTCTATACCTCCTTGCATTAGGATCACAGTCACATACAATCATACCTGGCTTTTTTTACATGTGTGCCTGTGGGGGGCATCTGAACTTGAGTCCTTTGTGCTTATGTGGCAAGGGCTTTATCAATTGACACCTGCCTCCCCAGCCCCGTTTGTATTTTTTTAAAGTGCTAACTGCTTACTCAGGGTTGTGAAGGTATAGTTGTGGTTAGTTTTCTGGACTTCATCCCTTTCTCTCTTCTCTGAACACAATTGCATGTCCCAGTATGTTTTTTCCCTCAATATCTGAACTAGGAGTAGATGCTGAGTTTTACATACAGACTTTTCAGTGTCATTTGAAATGATTATTTGTTAATGTTTTCAGTCTGTCTGAGTTGTTACTAACATTTTCCTTGTAATATACTCCCTTGAATTCCCATGGAATTATTATAAGCATTATAAAATTTTATTAAAATGATACTTGTCTCTCATAAAATAGGCTAGGCAATTCAAAATGTCACCCCCTACATTCTAGTAGAGTTGAAATAATATATTCTTCAAAGAATTCAAAAATAAAACTTGAATCTTGGAGCTAATTTTATTTATTTATTTATTTTGTTTTGTTTTTTTGGGTTTTTTTTTTTTGTTTGTTTTTGAGACAGGGTTTCTCTGTGGCTTTGGAGCCTGTCCTGGCACTAGCTCTTGTAGACCAGGCTGGCCTTGAACTCACAGAGATCCGCCTGCCTCTGCCTCCCAAATACTGGGATTAAAGGCGTGCGCCACCACTGCCCGGCTTGGAACTAATTAAAAAAAATTATTTTATAGTATGTATATGTGTCTACTCAAGTGTAGGTATGTATACCACGTGTGTGCAAGTGCCATCAGAGACCGGAAGAGGGCACCAGATCCTCCTTGAACTGGAGTTTTATGTGTTTGAGAGTCATTGGGTGTGGGTGCTGGGAACCAAATATGGGTCCTCTGTAAGAGCAACGAATGTACTTCACTGCTGAGCCATTTTTTTAATCCCGTTTGGTGTTGAGACACAGACTTACTCTGTGGTCCAGGCTGGTCTTGAACTCACACTCCTCCAGAGGCTGAGATTACTGACATTTGTCATTAGCCTACCCAGCTCAAGGGATGTTTTTTAAAGCCTCTTTTGGCTGGGTTCATACATTTAATCCCAGCACTCCAGAAGCAAGACAGGCAGATCTGGGTTTGAGGCTAGCCTGACCTACACCTCTAGTTTCAAGCATGCCAGAGACACAGAGTGAGACTTTGTTTCAAAAAAAAGAATTGTGGTTTTTTTTCCTATTCTGTGTCTTTCTTTGTTATTTGCTACCATTTTGGGGCATGTTCTTAGTATTTTGATCTTTCATCTGGCTGTCTTTTTCTGGTGAATTATCACAATTCTAGCTTTCTTGGTAAAGGAGTCATGCTATGGAGAGTACTTCTTCCTGGGTGGAAGCTGGCTCTACTTTCTAGCATTACTTTCAGTAGTATCTCCTAGCCCTTGGCAAAGACTCTCTCGAAGGTAGTCGGATGGCTCTCTGTTTTCTTCTTGTTTATTTATGCATTTTGTGTGTGTGATACAGTAATTTCACCGAGACTGGTCTCTCTATTGGCTCACATATTTGCATGCTCACATATTCCCAGTTGGTGGACTATGAAGTATGAAGAGATGTGGCCTTGTTGATGTAGGTGTTGATGTAGCCTCCATGGGGAGTAGGCTTTGATGTTTTGAGGTAGGCTCAATCTCTCTCTGCCTGATGTAGCTCTCAGTTACTTGTCTGTCTGCTTAATTACATGCCCATGTTATGCTCCCTGCCATGATGATAATGGACTACCCTTTTGAACTCTAAGCAAGCCCCCAATTAAACGCTCCCTTTGGTAAGAGTTGCTTTGGTCATGGTGTCTCTTCACAGCCACAGAACAGTGACTAAGACAATGGGTGTTTTGTCTGCATGCATGTCTGTGTACCATGTGCTTGCAGTGCTCACAGAGGCCAAAAGAAAAAAAAAGGTGTTGTACCATCTGGGACTGGAGTTACAGAAAGTTGTGAGTCACCGTGTGGGTGCTGGCAGTTGAATCCTGGTTGTCTCTGGAAGGAAATCAGTGCTCTTAACCAGTGAGTCATCTCTCCAGTCCCTATCATGTGAATATATCTTAATATATTAATCCACCCATCCATCTATCCATCCATCCATCCATCCATCCATCATCCATCCATCCATCATCCATCCATCCATCATCCATCCATCATGTGAATATACCTTAACATATTAATCCACCCATCCATCCACACATCCATCCATCATTCATTCATCCATCATCCATCCATCCATCTATCCATCCATCATCCATCATGTGAATATACCTTAACATATTAATCCACCAATCCATCCACACATTCATCCATCCATCCATCATCCATCCATCCATCATCCATTCATCCATCCTTCATCCATCGATCCATTATACATTCGTCCATCATCCATCCATCATTTATCTACCCATCATCTATCCATCCATCCATCCATCCATCCATCCATCCATCCATCCATCCGTCCGTCTGTCCGTCCGTCCGTCCGTCCGTCCGTCCGTCCGTCCATTTTCATACCTAAATTTGAGTTAGTATTTACTAATAAAAGGAAATTGAATAGAAAAGAAATGTCAGGAATGCTAGCTGCCTGAGATGCTTCCCAGGAGAGGTAATGTCTAAGTTAATGTCTGAATGAGAGGGTGGGGAAGCCAAGCATGGGAAAAGAAAGTGTTCTTGGTAGAGGATCCATCAAGAAGACAGACCCTGAGATGAGATCAAAGTAAGCTTTAATCTGGTTTTATTCTTAGCGTTTACAGTGAAAACTGTCATTTTATTTTTTCATTTTTTGGTTTTTTGAGACAGGGTTTCTCTGTGGTTTTGGAGCCTATCCTGGAACTAGCTCTTCTAGACCAGGCTGGTCTCGAACTCACAGAGATCCGCCTGCCTCTGCCTCCCGAGTGCTGGGATTAAAGGCGTGCGCCACCACCGCCCGGCTTTAAAGGCATGGAGTGAGCTATAGTCACTGTGACAGCCACTAGGATGACAACTCCTACCACCACCGCTACTACAGTGATAGTTATAACAAAGGGGCCAGTACAGAACTTAGGCTGGAGCTGATTTCTCATGGCTATTCTGAGATTCCAGTGTAGGTCGTAAGAGCCAGTGTCTCTCTGTCTCCCATGACCCCTGCAGAAATGTGGATTGTGCAACTGTTCCCCATCTCAGTGCACAGGGCTCCTCCCTCCTCCCTCCTCATCTCATGCATGCTACTCAGGTAGGTTTCGAGGCTGTATGAGTTTTACCATACCCCCTAAGGATGGCTTTGAGTACACTATAGACTGCTAATCGGTGCGGACTTGGCTGCAATAGCCCCAGCACAGCACCTCTGTTCCATGCCTCTAAGACTGGGAGTGGGCTGATTTGGTTCTGAAATGGAAAAAGCAGAAATGACCGTGTTTCTCATAGACCCACAGGTACTCTTTCTTCTGGACAAATTCTTGTGGCTTCCTGGTGGGACTACCATGAGGAAGAGAGCTCTGATTACATTTTTCTTCTAGGTTATTTTGCAACCTAACATCTTCCCCTTCAGCTTCTCCCACAGTACCGCCTGTGGCCAGATTATTTCCCTACTATTCCGGACATTTGCCCTTTCTTTCGGTTCCCTTTCCAAGTCAAATCCTTCCACAGCGCAGATCCAAAACCACAATTTGAGAAGGAGGCAAGTATGAAGTATAGAAATCAACCATGGGAGTCACTTCCCTTTACTCATAAAGAAATTCAGCTTTATTATTTTCAAGTACATATGTAGTGCCTCAAGCTAAAGTCTTAAAGAAGGTCACCAGTAAGGATCTTGTAGACGTTCCTTTAACAGACATATTGGGACTGAAGATAATTAGCCTATGCACTTGCTGATTCTAAAGGGAGGTTTCTAAAGTGCCTGAAAAGCATACTTTGGGACAGACTAAATATGCCACTCCTAGCAATACTGTTTATGCACTTAAATTACTGACCAAATGACTTCTTTATTGATTGTGCAATGGTAAACGCTTGTTCAAAGTCAAGATCTCAAATTAATCGGGCCCAAATAAATATAGAGTCTTATTTAGACTTCCAACCTAAGGCTTATGAATGTCAATGTATGTATGATAAAACAAAACTCCACTGTGATGAGACAGTGGCTCTGGGGAGGCCTTTGGGCCTGGCCTAATGCGTGTCTTGTCCTTCATGTTTCCACCTTAGGCCTTCCGGTTTTCTTGCTGTCTCTCACTTGCTTGGCTCATTCATCTAGGTCCAGCTATCTAATGCTTTCTAGGCCAGGCTTAGAAAAAGGGCAGAGCAAAAATGTTAGCTGAGAGGGAGTAAGGAAAGACAACTCTATTCCATAGGAACCTGAAGCTAGCTTCCTGTCTCAAGGAAAGTGGGAGTTTGCCTGGGAGGGGTGGCCTTGCCATCTAAGAGGTCAAAGGCAGATTTTCTCTCGTGTCTAAAATTTCTGACAGTGTCATGCCCTAAGCTGATTTTTCCTGCCAGTGGCCAGCTAGGCAATAACTGGAAATGATGTGGGTTCAGCAGGATGGGCATGAAGGGGAAGGTAGTGGGAGAGCAGGGAGGTGGAAACTGGCAGCTAACTGGGGTCTCAGAACAGCGTGGTGTTTGAGAAATTATTATAAAGAGGGGATGTTCCCAAAAGCATGTAATCCCAAGAGCTGGACCTTCCTGGCCTTGTGGACAAAGGGGACCACTCTCCAGGGGTCATTGGGGCACTTGTGGCCACACTGCCTCCTGGTCTTGCCCCTCGTTGCTAGTCTAATGAGATGGGAATTTAATCTACTTGTGTCTATAAAGGCAGGACACAGAGACACAACCCATACCATCTACCTGGAGACTCAAGGTGACAAATTTGTGGTCACTGCCTCTCTTTATTCCTTTGCTGTCTCCCTCAGCCAGCATATCCCAATCCCTCCTTGCCAGCCCAGCTCTCCTCCCTAGGTTCCTGACTGGCCTTGCCTGGGAGACACTCCTAACCTTCCCTTCCAGCTTCCCCTTCTGGCCTCAGACTCTCGCACTTCCAGAAGGAAAATTTTTTGTTTTTAAGGTCTGGAAAGGGAGGGACAGGGGCAGGCTCAGGAAGGAAGCTAAGGAAGACAAGAACGGGAAGAAGAATGACGCCAGAGACGTGGACACTTGGTCTGAGAGGAGACAAGACTGACCGTTGGGTGGTGATCTGTTTGAAGAATACAGGTGAGGGCTGGGACACAAAGAGGCCTGGGGCAACCCTTAGTGCTTCGGGGAAAGTAGGGGACATGGTAGAGTGGGACGAGAGGGATCTCGGGAGGGGACCCCAGAACACACTGTCTGAGGGTTCACAGTTGGACCTGTGGAGCAGTCACCTCAAGTTTATTTACCCAGCTTAGCTCACCCCGTTGCCTTATTCTGTCTCCCCCAAATCTTCCCCTAAAATACCACCCCAGTTTTTCCATCCCTTCCCTCTACCACCGCAGCAACACCTCCAGAGCACCCCATCTCTCCCATTCTTCCTTTCTCCAGTGATCTCAGTAGTACGTCTCCTTCTCCACCCAGCCTGTGAGAGAGATGGGATAAAGGTTGTAGCAGGAACATAACAGGAAGCAAAAGTTCAACTCCCCAGGGCTCAAATAGCTGAGATCAGAGGGAAGGAGAAGTCTGGGGAATAGCGCAGAGGGAAGGGACAAACCCCTGCCTGGTGGGTGGGCTGTATAAAGGAAAGGAGGGGCCAAGCCTGTCTTCTGGGGAGACTTGTATTTCATTCAGGTAACAAGTGTCCACGGAAGCAGCTGTACCAATGGTGCCGCGAGGAACTGCGCCAGAGGACTGACAGCGCTTTATGTTGTTTTAGAAATCAGATCCCAGGCTTTATGAAAAACGCCCAAGTTTTAGATGGTGGATCCATTAGAAGATCACACATCTAAAATATTGGACCTCTCAGCCCAAACACCATTCATGGACTGTGTGTGGCTTGTAGGTCATCCATTTCAATCCAGCCAATGATCAAAATGCTTCCAGGGGAAATAAACCAACTCTTGGTGGATGCCAGGAAATCAAGAGCCCTGTGTCCTGGTACCAGTTTCTATTCCTTGCCTTATCATTCTAAGCGAATAAATCCCCTCTGTGCATCTTTCTATCAGCAAAATGTATAGATGATTAGATGATCTCCAAGGGTCCTTCTAATCTGATAGTCTGTGATCCTAGAGCAGTGGTTCTCAACCTGTAAGTCATGACCCCTTGGGGAATCAAACAGACTTTTCACAGGGGTTGTATATCAGCTATCTGCACTATGATTCATAACAGTAGCAAAATTACAGTTACGAAGTAACTATGAAAATAATTTTATGGTCAGGGGTCACCACATCGTGAGGAACTGTGTTAAAGGGTCGCAGTATTAGGAAGGTTGGGAACCATTGCTCTAGGTGAGACACAGGATCTGAAAGGAAGAGGCCAGGGTTGGCCTGCTCAGGGCTTCTGGGACCTTAGGGTCAGAGCTGTCTGCAGAGTGGAACGCTTACCCCCAGGGTACCGCCGCAGGATGAGCTTGCGGACCTCATCGTAGATGAAGATGAGGAGACTGTAGGGAAAGGCACAGAACCACCAGGTGACCCTGAAAAACAGTGGAGGGAACTGTCAGGGGCCTCAGAGGCTGGCACGGTGTCACAAAAGTAGAGCAAAAGTGAATTAGAGCCTGGGTCCCAAAAGGAGCCAGGATTTCTCTCTCTGTTCTTACCCCTCCCTCAGCCACTGGTAGAGACACTTACTTGAGTGGGTACATTCGGAGGGCCACCCCCATGCCCGGACAGTAAGACAGGAAGGCAGCCAAAGCCGTCTCTTCTAGGAGCCCAAAAATCAGGATCTTATTCCTAGAAAGGCAAAGAACAGAAAGCAGGTAGTCAGGTAGCGTTGGAGGAGGGTGTGGGAAGGGGGAGCTCCAGGGGCACCCCTTGGAGCAGAAGGGAAGGAGAAGAGCGAAGGACAGCTTCTTCATCCCTATCATCTTCAAACCTCTTCTCATGCTTTATGTAACCAAAGGGGGAAAAAATTTCTTCTGGCTGGATGGTGGTGGTGCATGCTTTTAATCCCAGCACTTGGGATGCAGAGGCAGGTGGATCTCTGTGAGTTCAAGGCCAGCCTGGTCTACAAGAGCTAGTTCCAGGACAGTTAGGACTTACAAAGAGAAACCCTGTCTTGAAAAACCAAAAAAAAAAAATTTTTCTTCTGCTTGTTTTGTTCACCTCTGGCTACTGTGTATTATACATCTATTAACTCATTCAGTAATTGTTTCTTATGTAACTCAGTACCAGAGATGTAGTAGTCAACACAGACAGCTTATAATTGTTATTGCTCTAGGCCCATGAGCTGGTACACTATCATTTTCCCAGCAAGGAGTCTTAAAAAGCTCCTCTGGGCGGAGCCCATTGGTGTCTTCTATTTCTCAGCATCTCCTACAGACCCGGGTGGTTGTACATCACAGACACGGAGAGAAGAGAAGCAAAAGCCAGCGTTTGCTTCTGTGTCACCGTACAGGAAGTAGTTGATATATACTCACTGTATCAGAATGTAAAAGAACGACGGAACAATGTTCTGAGAGCAGGTTCTGGAGTCAGATCTGTCCAGTGTACGCTATCTTAGCCATTTCCTGCCTTTGGGGAGTTTAAAAGAGCCTAATTTCTTAGAGCCTCACACTTCTTCTCTACATACAATAAGCATAAAAAGATGGTTACATAGCACATCAGACAATGTCTGAGAAGAAAATAGGGATAGCTCTTTGCTTTTTTTCCCACACAATCCACATTTTAAATGATTTTTGCCTCTCAAGTTACACTTGCTGGTGAGTGATAACTACGTTAGAATTTATTATAAGTGTTTGAGGATTCCAAGCAGAACAAGAATAACTAGTCTAGAGGAAGTCACCACTGTCTTCTTGGGGTTTGCCTGAGGATGGGAGTTTCTTGCAAGTAAGAGCCTGGCTCATATGGCATTTTGAAATACAGTTGAGAGTATCTTTGAGGACTTTTAACTGCCCAAGGCCCAGGCACACTAAGGCTGCCTCTGGGCCAGGTGGTTTGTGGGTATTAATACCTCTTCCCTGTACTTAGCCAGAGTCACATTGATTCTTTCTCATTTGCCTCTTGGGTGGTCTGAGTTCATCAGTTTGGTTCTGTCCCCACCTTTCTGTGTCACCTGTAAGCTGCCCTGTAAGTGTCTGGTACAGGGCTGTGCCTAATTCCTTAGATTTCTCTGGGACAAAATTTATTCGGGGGAATGGCCACCTTTGTCTATGGTAGGAAACAGGAAAGAAACCAGTGTGGCCCCTTTGCTACTCAGCCTCCATCTGTGTTCAAATCACAAGGGAATGGGGTGCCGGACATTGGGGTGTGTGACAAGTGAGCTACTACTGCAGTGTGGGGTGGAGACCAACCTGGAGGGCCCTGACCAGCTGAGTGACCTTGTCATCTAACCTTGGAGAGGACTCCTTGCCCACACAGTGTATGGTTATACCCGCCTGGAAGACCCTGTCGTGAGAGTGGAGCAAGGCACTTAATTCACAACCCGGCTCGTGGTACCACACTCTAGGAAGGCCTGAATTTGCCCCCTGGGCAGATACAGAACCACAGGACGGTGCCAAGTGTTGGTGTGGCAAACAGGAGACCTGACCCTGGGTTTAGAACCGGGCAAAGGATATGGCTAGGTGCCACCTACACAGGGACTGGAAGAGGAAGCGAGAAGGAGGGGTGAGAGGACAGTAAGGAAGACGAACATGAAGGTAGGAAAACATGACAATAGAGTGTAGTTCCGTAGAGTCTTGCCATTCCGTCCTCGTTTGTGTGTGTGTGCGTGTGCGCACTCGCATTTCAAACCTGTCTATGGATAAGTAGCTAGGTTATTACAACCAGATGCCTTCCGAGTAAATCTGAGCCCTGGGAGCTGAGGGGGTCTGGTACTGGAATCCTGGCCTGTATGGGTTGGTGACCGTGTCTAGAGGACTGTCTGGGTGGTAGGTACTGGTAGCGGTCGGCGCTCACTTCATGCCCTGCTGGAAGACTGAGTTGCGACGGGTCTTGCAGATGATGAGGTCAGCCCACTGCACAACCACGATGCTGGCAAAGAAGGCCGTGTGGCATGTGAACTCCACCACCTTCCGCTGCTCGTAGGTCTGGGGAGGAGGCAGGCGGAAAGAGGTCAAGTGTGAATGTCAGGGATAGATAGTACCAGCACACAGCATGCTTTAGGCAGTGGCTAAGCTCGGCACTTAACCCATCTTCTGCCCCTAGCTTGCTCCCGGCCAGTTCCTGCCAGGCCTTCAGCCCCACCCCTTCTCGTTGGCATCACACTTACACAGCCCCACTCACCCACTCTTGCCCATAGCTGTCCTCCAGGTCATTGGTAGTTCGATCATCCCAGTCAAGGCGGATACCCAGCAGCCGTGATGGCAGGAAACCATTCTCTGCCAGTATCACAAAGTAGGTGAAGAAGCCACCTAGAGCCTGGATCATGCCTGGAAGAGGTTGTAAACAGAAGGTGGGACCTGAGTAGAGAAAGAACCAGCAAAGGGCCACCCCTTGGGGACAGAGATAGAAGTCTCTGTCTCTCAGGGAGCTGGACTCTTTCTCGAAATATCACTCATCTCTCTCAGGCATGGGACGAAGCTTTTGGGGACACCCTCCCAAGCCCCTGGCTGGGCGCACCAATCTGTCCATAAGCCATGCTGATGAGTCTCTCGTTCACCAGCTTGTCCGTCTGGGAGTTTCGTGGCTGCCGCTTCATGATGTCACTCTCAGCTGCTTCGTATGCTAATGAGATGGCAGGAACCTGTGTACAGAGGACGTGGGCTGGAGGAGGCATCTGAAGAGATTCTGTATCTAGAGCAGCAACCGCTCAGTGAAGAATCAACAGAATTTGGCACAGCGGTATTTAAGGTCCTGTCATCACTAGGGTGATAGTTTAGGGGTGGAGAACATGCATGAGTCCTGGGTTCAATCCCCGCTACTATAGACTGGTGGGGAGAAACTTCCTGTTTTCCCCAGGCCTGTGTTTATCATCTGCTGTCTACTGCTCAGGGTCTGGTCTGATACCCTGGCGCAGCTCCTTTGTCCGCTGCTCACCCCACCCCTGTTCCCTGTGATTGCCTGGTCAGATTGTGCTCCACACTCTGGCCTCACCATGTCTGTGCCCAGGTCGATGCAGAGGATGGTCACGGTGCCCAGGGGCAGTGGGATGTTGGCAATGATGAACAGGAGGAAGGGGGTGATCTCAGGGATGTTGCTGGTCAGGGTGTATGCGATGGACTTCTTCAAGTTGTCAAAGATCAGGCGGCCTGTGGGGAGGTTCTGAGGGCATCAGGGAGGTTAGAGGTACTCTTCCCCGCCCTCACCCCTGAGGTGTGGCTGGCTGCTCATTTTTCTAAGAGGAAGATTTAAAGCTGAAGCAGCGTGGAATCTTAGTGTGAAAATCAGAGGAAGCAAAAGGTCTGGCTTCAGACATCCTGGATGTCACACAGCCCACCCTGCTTCCTCACCCTCCTCCACGCCTGTCACGATGGAGGCAAAGTTGTCATCGAGGAGAATCATGTCAGCGGCCTGCTTAGAGACATCAGAGCCAGAGATGCCCATGGCAATGCCGATGTCGGCCTTCTTCAGAGCAGGGGAGTCGTTCACCCCGTCACCAGTCACTGCCACAATGGCTCCCTGCCGGGAGGACACCAAAGGTGCTTGAGGACAAAGTCCTTGCCTGTCTGGCCCCTGACTTTGCCCTGTCTCTGCCTCTTGCTGTCTTGCTCACCTGCCTCTGACATCCCTCCACAATGATGAGCTTCTGCTGAGGGGAGGTCCGGGCAAATACGATCTCCGTGTGGTCCCTGAGGATCTCGTCCAGCTGCTCTGACGTCATGTCCTTCAGGTCTGACCCGTGCACTACACATGCTTTGGCTTCTCTGGAGGGTAGAAGCAGTAAGAACTGACCATCCACACTCACGCCTGTCCTGCTGCCCCTCCCTGCTCCATGTGCCTTAGTCCCCCTGTGCGGTGGGACTCTGTTATTGTTTTCACGCCCTCTTCTATGACACTGAGTTCCGCTATTTCTCCCAGAGAAGGCAACGCTACATTTTCCCCGTGTGGTACCACGAAAGCATGAGGGCTGTTTGCTAGGCATATTCCATCCCTATAGCAACCCTGCAGTATGGACAGCATCTCAATTCCATAACTGAGAAAATGGAAGTTCAAGACTGCAAGATGTTTCCAAGGTTACACAGCTCATCACTGGTACAGGCTGGACACAAAGTTGTTTGTGGGAATGGCCATTGGACAGGCAAAGGAAAGATTTTAGTCTAAGGGTTCCAGAGATGCTGTCCAGATATCCACAAGGAACCCTGACAGCCTCTGGGAGATGATGTGTTGGCTAGGGACAGGGTCTTTGTAAAGCCCTTACCTGGGATTGACTTGGCTCACAGGAATGTTGAGCCGGGCTGCAATGTCCTCCACAGTCTCGTTACCCTCTGATATAATGCCCACACCTTTGGCAATGGCCTTGGCTGTGATAGGGTGGTCCCCAGTGACCATGATCACCTGATAAGAAGAAGACAGAAAAAGAAGGTGTTCAGCTTCCCCTCCTATTCCTTTCCCTAAACCATGTAAAATTAGACTACTAGATGTCTAAGGCTGGTGAATCCCAGCCAGAAGAGAGGAGGTGTGTGTGTGTGTGTGGGGGGGTGTATGTTGTGTGTGTATGTGGTATATGTAGTGTGGTGTGGTGTGTGTGTGAGGTGTGTGTGTATGTGGTGGGTGTGGTGTGTGTGTGTGTACACAAATTTTTGGTGGTAAGGGTAAGAGACAGTGACAAACTGTGTTGGGTTCAGGGTTCAGAGGATCAGAGAGAGTCCATTTAAACAGCCAAAAACATCTGCAGCAGATTAACAGGCTAATGAGGGTCCCTTGGCAGAGGAGAGTCTGTGTGTTCTCCCTAACCCCCGTTTCTGTCTTTCTCTGTCTGTGTTCTGTCTCTGTCTTTCTCTCTCTCTGTGTGTGTGTCTCCTCTACCTCTCTGGGACAAGATCTTTAGGTATGTAGCCCAAGCTGACTTCAGACCCACAGGATCCTCTTGCCTGTGCCTGTCAAGTGTTGGGATTATGGGCATACATTCCCATGCCTGGGCTGTCTGGGGAATTTCTTTAGGAGTTTGGCTATGTGGGAAAAGAAGCCATCAGAACTGGATGGGTACTCCCTTTAACAGTTCCTCCTTCTTCCCCTCCTCTGTCCCCTCTTTTTATTATTTTATGTGTGTGGGTGTTTAGTCTGCATGTATGTCTGTGTACCACATATGTGTCTGGCGCCCTTGGAGACCAGAAGAGGGCATCTAATACCCTGAATGGTTGTGACCTGCCGTGTGAGTCCTCTGAGAGAGCAGCCAATGAGCGCTCCTAGCTGCTGGGCCACTCTCCAAACTCCAACAGCTCCCTTCGAATACACTTAAGGAGACCAAAGTTTTGTGAGCACTCAAGATTTCTTCAAGGTCACAGGGACCCTGAACAAAGGTTTGACTCTCCCGGTGTCTCAAGTGATCACGGCAGCAGTGCGGTTGGATAGAGCAGGGCTAAGATGGAGACAGTGAAGGGGAGAGGGGAGAGAGAAGGGTGAAAGGAAAGACTGGAGAGAGCTTGGGGGAGTGGGAGGGTGGAGATGGAGGAAAGATGGATATAGGAGCAGGGAAGTAGATATCTTAATTAAGGGGGCCATTTTAGGGTTGGCAAGAGACTTGGCTCCAGAGGGGATCCCAGGTATCCACGGGGATGCTCTCAGCTAGGTCCTTGGGCAGCAGAGTAGAGGGTGCCTGAACTGGCTTTCTCCCACCATCACACTGATGATTATCTTGAATATCACCATAGACTCTTCATCTGGTGACAGATGGAGATAGAGACAGAGACCCTCATCAGAGCAATGGACTGAACCCCCAAGGTCCAGTTGAAGAGCAGAAGGAGGGAGAATATGAGCAAGGAAGTCAGGACTGTGAGGGGTTGGTCTACCCACTGAGACAGTGTGCCTGTTCTAATGGGAGCTCACCAAATCCAGCTGGACCGGGGCTGAATGAGCTTGCGATCAAACTGGACTCTCTGAATGTGGCTGAAAATGGGGGCTGACTGAGAAACCATTGATAAAGGCACTGGGACTTGTTTCTACTGCATGTACTTTTTGGGACCCTAGTCTATTTGGATGCAAAGCTTCCTAGGCCTGGATTTAGTGGGGAGGGCCTTGGACTTCCCACAGGGCAGGGTTCCCTGCCCTCTCTTAAGGAGGGAGGAAGAGAATGGGGGAGTGGGAGGGGAATGAGAGGAGGGGAGGAAGTGTAAATTTTTGAATGGAAAAATAAATAAATAAGAAAAAAAAGATGGAGACAGTGTTCAGCTGCTGTTGTGTCCATTGGCTTCCAACAGCCCTGCATGGTTTGGGGAGAAGTGTTTCTTGCCTTAGCGGGGACAATTAATGTTTTTTGCTGTGGCAGAATGCATGGAGTGAAATGGGAAGGGAGGAGGCCTGGGAAGAGGCTATTATCAGCATAAAGTGATCAAAGCTGGATGAGGACAGATTGGCATATGTGGGCTTGTGGGAGATGTCCCACAGAACTGAGGCAAGACACCTCTTCACGCCCCCGCTGCCTTCTCTCCCACCCCCATTATTAACCTGAAACTACCCGCAACATGCCTCCTATTGAAAACAAGTGTCTCGGCAAACCTCGCTGTCCTTGACTCCCTCAGGCGTTGAGACCCCTCGCTCCCTTGGCTTCTGTGCCTCCTTCATTTCTGCCCGAGCTGTACCCCTACCTGGCGGCATGTTCTTTCAAGTCTCCTCAGGGTGGCAGAATGGAGCCTAGCAGAGTGGAGTAAGTGCTGCCTTTGGACAGGAAGTTTAAACATTGACCTTCGCCAACGGTTGGACCTTAGACAAGTCAATTTTCTAGGTCAGCACAATGAAGGGGGTGATCTACATCAGTCCAGGCTGGCGTTATGTAGACACTCAATAAACATTAGCTGTGTCCTACCCATGCCACTGGCTTCTCTTTCTCCTCTTCCCCAGAAATGTTGGTGAACCTAGGGTTTCATTCTTCACCCTTTCCTTGACTACTTGCGTATTGACCTATTGCTTCCTGAACAACATGATAAATATTTAGGTAAGCCTTTAGTTTGTACGCATGTGCTAATGAGATTTAAATCTAAAGTCCTGACCGTCTTTCTTGAACTCGAACTATATTCCAGCTGTCCCCAGATATTCTCTCTCTCTCTCTCTCTCTCTCTCTCTCTCTCTCTCTCTCTCTCTCTCTCTCTCTCTGTTTCTCACAGATGCTTTAAACGGAAGGTCCATACTGCATTGCTGCCTGCACTCCCTGCACCCCCTCCAGCTCCTCTCCTCTTAGACAGACTATCCACTGGGTTCTGTTCTCTCCCTTATCTTCCCACCCTGTGCCCAGCTTGCTCACCAAGTTCTCCAAATGCTTCTCGAATGCAACTATGTGTCTTCACTCCCTGTTTCTCTGTCTTGTCCAGATCCTCACCCCTCGCTTGACTATTGTGCACATTTTAATCTGTCTCCCTGTTCCTGACTTCAGCTTATCCCCACATCTCGTCCCTCCTCCTCTAGGTAGCCTTAAAGCTATATCTGTGACAGTTGTGGTCTTCTGTGGCACATGGGATAGAGCTTGAGTCTGGCATTTAAAGGAAATCTTTCCAACTGGACTTGACCCAATATATCAGTCCCAATCCCCAGTGCTCTTTCACCATCTCTCCCCCACTGACCCGTACACCTCCACCTCCTGATAGTGTCGGCACATCGGGTACGTACTGTTCCCTCATCTAGCCATGCCTCTCCTTCCTTTAGAGCCTGCTGAATCCTCGGCAGCCTTCAAGGCCCAGGTCAAATATCATCCCTTCTGTTAAACCCTGTCTAGTTCTCAGAGGCAGAATTAACAGCTCCCAGTTAATTTTCCATAGAGTCCTTGCCCAGCCTCTGTGTGATTTCTCATCATGCCGAGAGGCACCTGACTGGGCAGAAAGACGGAGCGTGGCTTCCAGACAAGCCAACTGTGCTTCATAATCCCAGTTTGCCTCTTACCAACTGTTCTATTTTGGGGAAACTATTTACCTACTCTGAGTTTCTGAGTGTTTGTGTATTACAATGGGGGTAATAATGCCTATTTTCCATGCTGGGTGGTTACTGCAGTCAAAACTAACGCACATACACAGCACCAAGTCTTCTGGTGTGGTGGTTAAGAAATAGACTGCCTTGTTTCAAATTCTGACTTCACAAATTACTAGCTATGTGGTCTTGGGCTTGCTGCTTGTGCCTCAGTTTCTCTCTCTGTAACAGGGAAGATGCTTGTGCTTACCACATGCTCAGTGCTTAAAGTAGTATCTGATGCATCTAAAACATTAAAATAACTTATCCTTAGGCATCTGACCAATAAATTACTCAATGACCTCAACTCTTAAGACTGTTCTATGATATGTTTAGAAGCATCAGCCCCCCCCCCCCCCCCCTGAGAGATGTGGAAGCCAGGCCTGGTTCTATTCATCTTTGTATTCCCAGTGGGAAACAAAGACTTGGCTCTCAGGGAGCAGGTTGTGTTGCATTGTTAAGGAGAAGGAGGAGGAGGAGGAGGAGGAGGAGGAGGAGGAGGAGGAGAAAGAGGAGGAGAAAGAGGAGGAGAAAGAGGAGGAGAAAGAGGAGGAGAAAGAGGAGAAAGAGGAGGAGAAAGAGGAGGAGAAAGAGGAGAAAGGAGGAGGAGGAAGAGGAAGAAGAAAAAGAAGAGGAGGAATAATAATAATAATAATAATAATAATAATAATAATAAGAAGAAGAAGAAGAAGAAGAAGAAGAAGAAGAAGAAGAAGAAGAAATAATGATGGCATCAGAATTGATGACAGAAAAAGAAGATGTCAGGGACCTGTCTTGGAAATAGGAAACTGAGTTCCTGGATGGATGGATGGTCGGTCGGTTGGTTCATTAAATAACTTGGCACCTCGCACAGTGCCCGATGCACAGTTGATAAGCAATATATATTTGCTGGATGAAGAACAAGCCAGACAAATAAGAGAGCATATTCAGTGAGAAGAGGTTGTGGTTGGACGAAGACTCTGTGGAGTCGTGGATGAGTGGGGAGAATATGGAGTAATAAGGTGAGCTTGTTGAGGCAGACAAGAGCTTTCTAGTCCCCGTTCCGAATGGGTAGACTGAGGCAGCTGGGCACTCAGATAACGAAGTATCCATGATGGGAATGCCAGCTGGTACTTAGGATGAGGAGGGAGGGGTGCACATGAGGTGGGACAGGGAGCTGGGCTAGGTGATAGATAGGCGTGAACAAAAGGAAAAAGCAAGAGCTCTCGTCATGCAGATGGACAGCTTCTCTGGGTCAGAGGGAAGGAGGGCGCCAGGTCTCCTCAGGACAGCAGCTGCTGCGGTCCCTTGACCTCTGGTAGGTGGCCAGGCATACCAGGACAGAGGTGGGAGTGGGCGGGAAGGAGGTCATCGGTACCTTGATGCCTGCGCTTCGGCACTTGCCCACAGCGTCTGGCACAGCTGCCCTGGGCGGGTCAATCATGGACATAAGCCCCACGAAACAGAGCTTCTCTGTGGGGAAGTTCAGTTCATCCGTGTCGAACTTGAAGCCCCGAGGGAACTTCCCGGAAGGCAGGTTCAGCTGACAGAAGCCTGAAGAGGAGCAGAAGGGAGGAGTGAGAGCAGCAGAGTGGCTGCTGGGTTGCCTCCAGGGCTCCATGCTAGAGATGCTAGCGAGGCTCAGGAGCCCCCTTCTTGGCCCTGCTCCGGTTTCGGCTCCCTCACCTAGCACACGTTCCCCGAGTCCTCCCAGCTCCATGTAGGCGTTTTGAAAGGCATCCTGCATCTCCTTGTCCAGAGGAATCTCCTTGCCCTGGACCAGGATGGTGGAGCATCGATCCAGGATGCGCTCCGGAGCCCCTTTCATCACCAGCACGTGACTCTGGGGGCTGTCTTCTCGCTCATGGATGGACAGCTGGAGAGGGGAAAGGCAGTCACAGAGGGCGACTTACTCACTTGGTGCTTAGCACAGGGTCTGATAGGGAGCAGCTTTCCTTATTAACGTAACTCTAATCATCAGAGAGTGTCAACAGAGGAGAAACTATGCGTGGAAGGTGTTTCACATCATCCCGAGTCTTAAAATCTGAGAGTCACTTCCACAGAATGGTGATCGATTCAACAAATAGTTGCTAAGATCAGTTAGGGCAGGCATTGTGCTGGGGGCTGGGTGGCTTTTATTAGCACCCCCTATCATTCCAATGACCCAGGGTTACCTCTATGGTGCCTGCAGAGTAGAGTAGAGATTATTCTTGGCCTTAACAGACGCCTAAATACAGAGGGATACAGTAAGGGAATCACAAAAGTGTGCTTTAGTTATGTGGCCAGTGGGTGGGGAGAAAAGAGGAGACCGTGACAGGTTGTGTGTAGTAAGGTTTGCCAGTCAGAGGATGATGGGTGGCAAGCACACATGTAGCTGGTCCATGTGTCCTGGGCGTCAAGCAGGGGTGGGAGCACACAGCCCTCAGATATTCCCATCCCTTCTTTCTGTTGAGTCTCCGGTCACTCGCTCTCCCCATTTTGGTCCCTCTTTCTTTCTCTGTTCCACCCAGCAGCCCAGCCAGACCTGATATTTGTTGGTCGAGTTGAAGGGGATTTCTGCCACCTTAGGGTTCCTATCCCTCATCTTCCTCACTGAGCCACAGGATAACTCAATGCATTTGAGCAGAGCTGACTCAGAGGCATCACCAGCTGTGTCCCGCTGCCAGAAGAAAATAGAATTCAGTGTCGCAGTGGGGGAGGGTAGGGAGTGGAGGATGGGAGAGACAGGGCATCAGTTGAGGTCACCAACTCAATGTGAGAGGGAAAGCTGGGCACCAACACGGGACCTTTGGAGACAGTCCTCTAGCATATCTGTGCCGGCACTCACCGGCTGACCCCCCTACCTTAGACACAGAGATGTTCTCCTGCCCAGCCTTGAAGACAGCACGATTGCAGAGACCTGCAATCCGAGACAGGGCTGTCCACGTGGGGGACCGTTTGTCAAATGTGGCCCCTGGGGAGAAATAAGGGAGAAAGAAGCTTGGTCCCCTGTTGGAGCATTTTCACACCCTCATCTCCTGCTTCTGCCAGGGCCCTCGGCACCAGCCATCCCCCTTCCCCCTTTCCGGAGAACCAAATCACCAGACTGATCCTCAGTGGTGTCGGCCTCATGGATCTGGTTGTCAAACCACATGTGGGCCACGGTCATGCGGTTCTGGGTGAGGGTGCCCGTCTTGTCCGAGCAGATGGTGGAAGTGGAGCCCAGCGTCTCCACCGCCTCCAGGTTCTTCACCAAACAGTTCTTGCGGGCCATGCGCTTGGCGGTCAGGGTCAGGCACACCTAGTAAGTGGAGAGAAATATAAAATGGTTCAAGACGCCAGGCAGTAGTGGCACACGACTTTAATCCCAGCATTTGGGAAACAGAGGCAAGTGGATCTCTGTGAGTTCGAGGCCAGCCTGTTCTACAGAGCTAGTTCCAGGACTTGCCTGGAAATAAATAAATAATCAACCCAAGTCTAGAGTGACAGGTGTTCATGACCTTTTTCTATCCTGAAGCTCTATTCCTCTTTTCTTAATCCTACTCACAGATAAGACTGGGTGGGGCCTAGCGTAAATAATGACAGTTGGCCATTAGGCGCGTTGAACTGGTTCCTAGGTGTGTCTGTGGGAAACACCCTGCAGAGAGCTGAACACATCTGACTCGGAGCAGGCACAAAGATGGAGAACCGCCTACACAGAAGGGACAGCAGAAGCTGTGGGAGAAAATGAGAACAACAAAGAGGAAAGCGGAGTCTGGGGCTCGTCCGCCATTGAGTTTCTGTGAGGACACAGGACAAGAGAACCAGGACGGTGACACGTCACAGGAGCTGATGAAGGGCGGAGAGCAAGAGGGTGGACAGAGGTATCCATTTCAGCAGCAGGGTTAAGGATGAGAGCTGGGAAATGTCACTTGCTTTGCTAGTTAGTCACCAGTGACCTTTGAAAGAGTCTTTACAGCAAGTGAGACAGGATGGAGCCCAGACTGCAGCGGGAGATGAGCTAGCAGATGGTGAGAAACATGACCATCGCAAGCCCCCAAAGAGAAATTGAATGCTCAGATACAGCTCAACCCAAAATTTTTCAACTTATAACTCCAAGGCAAGCATTACACCGTTTCTGTGTACAGCGTCGGCTATGTGACCGCAGGGACTTGAAGGGAAGAACATTGCTGAGAAGCAATAAGCAACTGTGTTTGTATCAAAGGGGGAAAAGGACGAGGACAGTGGTTGGCACTGGTACTAATTCAGCCTGATCCACTCACAGTAACAGTGGCCAAAAGCCCCTCGGGCACGTTGGCTACGATGATGCCGATGAGGAAGATGACTGCCTCCAGCCAGCTGTAGCCCAGAATGAGGGACAGCACGAAGAAAGAGACCCCCAGGAACACTGCCACTCCTGTGATCAGCTGGATGAAGTGCTCAATCTCCATGGCGATGGGTGTCTGCCCGACCTCCAGGCCAGACGCGAGAGTGGCTATGCGGCCCATCACTGTCCGGTCACCTGTGGCAATCACAATGCCCCTGGCAGTGCCTGCAGTAGAGGAAAGGACAGACGGTGAGTGCTCTGGGCTTGCCAGTGATGAAGTCTCATCACATTTGCTAAGGAAACAAAACCATCACCGAGTAAATAAGCCGAAGACTCTAACCCCGGAGGCTACTTTCGGTAAACTCGGTTTACCCTCCCGGCATAGATCACCAATCTCAGATTTAATGCAGTCGCAAATTCTTTTCTTTTGTGTTCGGGCCTGAGAAGACATCTTGCAAGTAATACTAAAGTTCAAATTGAAGAGATTCAATAAATGAAATTTAAACTGCCTGCAACATTTCAGCGAATCAATCTTGGACTAGATATTTTTCAAAAGCGTATTATAAACAGAAGTAAAGTACTTATTGATTTTGGGGGGAGGGTTTGGACTTAAGATTTTCTTGGGCCAGCAAGACAGTTCAGTGTGTAAGGGCACCACCCACAAATTCTGATGGTCTGAGTTGAGACTCTGGAACCCGTGTGGTGGAAGGCAAGAACCAAGTCCTGCGAATCTTCCTTATGGGTACTGTGGCATGAGTGTGCTCACTTACACACACACACGCACACACACGCACGCACACACACACACACACACACACACACTCAGTGTTAGGTATGAATCTCTGTATCTGTAAAGGGAAGTCAGGTAATCAATCAATCACCATGTGTGACATCACAGGGGTCTTTGGGAAAGGAAGTGCGGTACCGTAGGAAGAGCATGCATGTTGAAGTCAGCCAAATCGCAGCTTGAATGCCTGTTTGGACTCCTACCTAGGAGTCAGTAGTCAAATGGGATAACAGTGTGAAGCGCTTTGGCGAGTGCCTGTCACCTAGCAGGCATGCAACACATGCGACCTCCATCCATTTCCTCTCCTCTCTTCAGAGCTAGCTGCTGAATACGCAGTAAGAACACCTTATCTGACCTTTCAAATACATTCAGTTATGGGAAATGTATGATAAGTCAGAACCTCAGTACATTAAAAATTTAGGAAATTTAATGTGTAGTGATTTTTTATTGTAATTCCATTTCTCTGAAGGAAGGAACCAAGCCCAAAGAACCAATAAATGGAGGAGAAACAGTATCAGGGAAGGAAAGACACGGAGCTGGAATGCAAGAAGCCATTCTTTATCGCCTGAGAGGTCTGTGGGCTAGGAAACCTCTCTGCTACCATGTCCTGCTCCTGGACCTTCCCAGAGTCAGTCCTGGCTGAGCTCTCCGGCTTGACCGTAGAGTATGGGCTACAGGGATGCAGTTGTCTTTCGATTCCTATTCTTACGTGGTAACAGCTCCCAGAGCTCTCATTTGCCACCAGTGCTCATCGCTAGAACCCAGAACTGAGATGGAAAAGCCAGGGCAGACTGCACGTTACAAGAATTTTCTCCTCATCATGGCCTAGATGGATGATACAACCTGAAGGAGAACCTGATTTTCACCAGAAAGTTCTCCTGACCCAGAGTGAGCCTCTGGTTTCTAATGATGAGCAGAGGAAGGAAGCAATTGGTCCAGAATCATAGACCTAGAAGACGTCACCTGACTCCCCACCCTCCTAAGAGTCAAGGCTCTGTGTGTGTGTGTGTGTGTGTGTGTGTGTGTGTGTGTGTGTGTGTGTGTGTGTGGCATCTTGACCCACTATCTGAAAGTTTTGTGGGAGGCTTTCAGTTGGAGAATGAACAGAACAGAGAGCTTCTTGGGGAGAGGTGACTTCCAATAGAGGCGGTCTGCCCTTGGCCAATGCCCTGCTCTCCAGAGATGATGATTTCTGCAATGTTCAGGGCCCTGTTCCCTCCTCAGTGCCCTTTATATGCAGAGCCTTTGCCAAATAAGTACAACTACGGGAACAGGCTCCTTCCCTACACTGCTGGGATGAGGAGCATTCTTGAGAGGTTAGCTTCTCACCTTCCACACAGTTGGTAGAGAAGAAACAGATATTGCGGGTCTCCAGTGGGTTCTCATGGGTGAACTCAGGGGAACGGGTCTGGGGCTCCGACTCCCCTGTTAGGGATGAGTTATCCACCTGAGGAGAAAAGGGGGTGCAGTCATCAAACTGGCAGCAGCAGCAGCACTCTGTGCACACAGCAGTCTCCTGAGCCAGATCCAACCCCCCTCAATCTTCACGACAAGAGGGACGGAATTGCGCTGGCCCTCATCACCTATCTATGGCATTACTCAGCTATCGCTCCTGCTGTGCTTGGGAAGACTGGCTCTTTCTGACTTTTACGTGCCTTTGGGTTATTTGCTTAACCCACGAGGCCTTCATTTGTTCACCTGTAAAGTGGGGAATGTAAACAGCATTGTTGCATTGCCCAGCTCCAGGAGCACCACCGCCAAGGCAGTCTGTGACAATGCCACCTCCTGGGGTTGATCAGGCGGCAACACACAGCAGCCTTCATCACAGTGTCATCTTTTTCCAGACCCCTCTCTAGGTGGCCAGGTTTGAACTCCCCATCCTCCTACTTCTACCCTCCACCTGCAGAGTGCTAAGGTTATGGGTGTGAAGACCCAGCTCCTTCATCTTTATTTCCTTAAAATTATCTATCTATCTATCTATCTATCTATCTATCTATCTATCTATCTATCTATCTATCTATCTATCTATCTATTATTCGGGGCTCTCGGTAGTCCAGGCTGGTCTGGAATCTTTCAGAGTGAAACTGAATAGAGTATGTAAGGTTTCTGTCGCATAAATGGTATTCCATATACAATAGCGATAAAATGCCTACATCAAAGAAATCCCAGGGCATAAAGCATTCCTAACACAGATACGCAGAGGTAGCTGTAGCCATCCTATACTGGGAAGGAGGTTGAGCTGGGAGGCTGAGGGGCAGCCTTGATGTTTGCAATTGAGTTTCTGTTCAACTTCCAAGAGGGCCTCTCTTGACTCTGCACAGACTCAGCCACTTGCTCTTGGTGACCCCCTCACCTTGCAGCCGTGGGAAGAGATGATTCGGAGGTCAGCAGGGACACGGTCCCCACCCTTCACTTCTACCAGGTCTCCTACCACCACCTCCTCCGCATTGATCTGCATCTTCTCCCCCTCTCGGATGACCAGGGCTTGCTGTGGAAAAGCCAAGAGCACCTCGGGAAAGGTTCGTTTCCACCTTTGTGCTCCAATTGCTTGCTCTCCCTCCGAAGGAGGAGAAGAACCGCCCCCCCCACACCTTCAGCAGCACACCTTGGCTTTTGTGTGAAGAGCTGAAAAGGGTATTTTCTGACCATCTTTCTTCTTTTTCAGACCACAAGACTACCGAGAGGTGAGTCCTCTCAGAAACCTTATGCCCCAAGCTGGATGGAGCCAGTCCCTGCCATCTACCTGAGGCACCATGTTCTTGAAGGAGTCCATGATCTTGGAGCTCTTGGCTTCCTGGTAGTAGGAGAAGCATCCGGTGACGATGACTACAGCGGCTAGCACGATACCTAGGTACAACTGGGAAGGAGAAAGAGTTTCACCTGGGGTGGCTGTCACTTGGGGTGGCCTCTCAGAGTCACACTGTGTGGGATTCCCCAGCCTTCACCTGAGCCCAGGTGTGAGAAAGACAGTGAGTCTTTCTCTCCAGCCCTCCTCCCCATAGCCTTCTAACCCACACCCCTAGCACGGAAGGAGCAAAGACGTGAGTTGACAGGGCTGAGGCCTTTCTAAGAGTGAAGTCCCAGGCGTACAGACCAGCTCTTTTTAGTGGACCGAGTATGGAGGATCTCTCTTTCTCATCACTGACTGAATGTGTTGGGGGTGCCCCACAGGCTCTCTTCAGCCTGAGGTACTGGGACTGTGATCTTGTTCACTAACCCTTACCCCTTTGCCTTATCTGGGATTTAGAGTCAGAGGGCAGAGTCAAGGGCTGACTGGTCCAGGGGTTGGGTGCATGGCTCACATTATCATTAGATGGCTCATCCTCCATGGCGGCCAGGATACCATAGGCTAGGAAGCAGAGGAGGGCCCCGATCCACAGAAGGATAGAGAAGCCCCCGAAAAGCTGACGACAGAACTTGACCCACTCAGGAGTTGTGGGGGGTGGTGTGAGGGCGTTGGGTCCATCCCGAGCCAGAATGTCCTGAGCTCGCTGG
Organism: Microtus pennsylvanicus; assembly: GCF_037038515.1. NCBI lineage: Eukaryota > Metazoa > Chordata > Mammalia > Rodentia > Cricetidae > Microtus > Microtus pennsylvanicus. The sequence continues at coordinate 92,081,297 of NC_134588.1, forward strand.
TTGGTGAGGCCCTAGAGAGCAAGAAAAGGTACAGGAGTGGAACAATGGAACAAACCTTACCCCCACCACAACTCTCAGTATCGTGCAGAGTAATGTCCAGCTGGAGAGAGAAAAAAATCTGCTGTGGTTAGAAGGGGTAGGATCATCAGGAGGGACCACACAGAGAAACTGGGGTCTGTTTATGAGACTTGGGCCTTGAAGGCTACAAAGGACTCTCGCTGTGGTCCACCTTCTGTTACTCTTGGGTTGAAACATGTTTTTGTTGGAACAGCATGCATAAGCACACGGGAAAGATTCCTCCTCTGACCGCCCTCCTTTCTTCCTGCAGATCCTTCCTTTCGCCAGGGCTCCAGGGAAAGCCCCTCAGCGTGGACCCTTAGTGTCATGTGACTTTGGCAACCGCTTATCACTTTCCTAAGAAAGCCTAGCTATTCTGGAGGCCCCAGGCTAGATCAGAGGCCTCTTTCTGGATCCAGGCAGCCCCGCCGTGCTTGATTCTAGAATGGTTCTTACTATAGCGCACTGGAATTCTGTTTGTATGGTTTTTGTTTTTAGATTCTTTTGCTACAGACTTCGAGCAGGACCCACTTATTACTGACCTTCCTGTCATTTATTCGTCTACCTTATGTGTGAACGTTGAACTCCGACTACACGCCCAGCAATGGGAAGGATCCAGAGACAGGCACTGTCAACAAAGCCCCACCCACAATCTAAAGAGGAAACCTGCACAGTAATAATACACATGGGTGCCAGAGAGTAGAATATGTCACAGGAAATAAAGTAACGTCAAAGAATCCGGGCAAAGCAGTTTAAGAAGAGACACAAGAAGAATGGGCCAGGGGTACTGTTAATTTTTTTTTTTAAGACAAGTTATGGTTCTAGCTTGGAAGTGACTTTATAACCTAAGCTGGTCTTGAATTTGTGACTGACTTTAATGTATTTTCATTTGTTTGAGCCAGGCTTTCAATATTTTGTCTAGGATAGTCTTGAACTGTTGGGCCCAAGTGTTCTTTCTGCTCTAGTTTCCTAAGAATTGAATTTAAGGCATCACACAAGCTACACAGCATTCTGTCACTGAATCACATGCATAGCTCTCTTTGATTTTTAAGACAGGGACTCTAAGTTGTTCTCTCTAGCCTTGAACTTGCAATCTTCCCTGCCTCCGTCTCCTGAGTAGCTGGGGTTACAGATGTGTGCCCATGCACCCAGCTTAGAGGAACAATTTAAAATATTTTTAAATGATGGGCCTGGCAATCTGGCTGTGGCCTGTGTTTATTTATATAACCTAGCTCATCCGAGGACAGGTGGCGGTCATCCTGGGGAAGGAGGAGAGAAGGCCGAGCACTCTTCGGGGCACAGGATTAAGCGAGGAGCGTGGGCCTGGGTACAAATTCAGCGAGTCACTTTCTGATTCTCCTTGCTTTCATAAACAGGCTAACCATGTCTGACAGAGCTAGGATGGGGATTAAAGAAATGTCCACGCTGCGTCTTATTACAGAGCCACCAACATAGCTGGCGTCAGCAAGTATACTATCATAACAGGGATGAGTCACTTTGCTGGTCCACTTATTACTGACCTTCCTGTCATTTATTCATCTACTCTGAGAGCAGTTGCTGGAGGCAGAGCACAGAGCCTTGCCAGAATCTGAACCTTGGGTCCTCAGGAATTCTAGCTTCCGGATACACAGGCAAAGAGGGGGAAGCAGGGGTCCAATGTCCGTTTTAGACTGTGCCATTGACTGTGCCCATGACCTTAGGTAAGTCTCTCATCTCTGGGCTGCTCCTCTCATCTGCAAGGAGCATTGTGTTCTAGTTTGGAGTCTCTCGCACCTGAAGCTCACCTCTCTCTCATGGCTCCACTCACCTTGGACAGATCCACTTGATATTTTCGGCCCAGCTCATCCAAGGACAGCTTATGGTCATCCTGGGGAAAGGGAAATGCAGACACTTTGGGAGAGGAGGCTGAACACACACTGGGGCACAGGATTAAGTGAGGAACAAGGGTCTATGTACAAAGCTTCTTTGGATGCCCATGGCTGCTGGGGTGTGGCTGTCAGCGCAGAGCTGTTGCTCCATGGCCCTGCTGAGAGCACCGTGGTCCTTACCATGGCAACCTCCTTTTTCAGCTCATCCAGCTCCTTCTCTTTCTGTTTCTTCTTGCCACCCCCATTCTCCGCAGTGGTGGCGGCAGGCGAGTACTCACGCCCTGCCTACAAAAGAAAGGGAGGGCAGGGATGATCAGGGAGACTGGCTGGTTGGAGCCCGTTCCCATCTGCTTTCGAGGATGTCCCAGCACTGGAAGCAGGGGGTGGGAGAGAACGGGAGCAGATGGACGAAGCCCAGGCAGAGCTGCGAGGACCCCCACATTTGAACTTTTATCTGTTTACTATGTGATGTGGGATTCTGCCAGATAAAAAAGAAAAACATGCATTTTGGAAAACACCATCCAAGGTGATCTGAGAGAATTCTGGGACTGGACAGGCATTGTGTTGACAGATGGGTAGGGTATCCTGGAGGGATGCCTTTGCCTAGTTCAGAGAGGAATTCTGGGTAGAGTAAGAGTCCTGGGAAGGCAAGAGAAGCAGGCTTGGTGGTGGGAATGGAAGGGACAGGGATGATGGACTGAGAGAAGCTAATGGTGACAGGTTCAAGTATGTCTATAAAGTCCAGGGTATGCTGGGAGCACCCTGCTGGCAGGCTTACCTGGAACTGCACAGAGACAAGTCACAGAACTTGAAACCCCAAAGCACAATTGGGTTCCCTTTGCCATGATTAGTATAGGGGAGTAAAGAAAGATTCTGTTCAGGTCAGCTGGGTGTTTTTAATAGTGATCTTGTGAGGTCCCCATTTGCTCTTCTCTTCAGGGCTGCTGCAGACTTTCAGGGTCTCATAGGAGCTTCTTGAGGGAGATGGTGGGGATTCTTCATTTAGATAGAGGCAGCCTTGGAGGAATGGGCTAGGTGGGGATTAGGAAAGGCCTCGGGGGTTATGGGTAGTGTGAAAAATGCCATCATCTCCCTCCATGGCTCTCCATCGAGACACAGGGGGTGACTAAGTTTCTGCTCATCCCTCTGGCTTTTCTGTGGACCCTGAAGGCCACACTGAGTTTTTAGAAGTGGTTTTTCTATCCCATGGTGATGACTGGCATTTTCCATAAAGAATGGGTACCTGGTAGAAACAATAGCCTGTGTGGCTTTGTTTGTTTTGTCTTTCAAGATTATGCATTTGGGGGGTGGGGTGGTTTTCTTTTTCTTTCTTTTCTCTTCCTTCCTTCCTTTTTTTTTTTTTTTTTGCAACTTTTTAGCTGACTGGGAAGGTTAGTGGAGAGTGGAGGATGCGCTCAGGGACCTTCTACCCCTACACATGGACAGCCTCCCTCCCTATCAGCATCTCACATTGTTGGAAAGGGACATTGTCTCATCACTACCTCCCCCTCCCAGTGACCACAGCTGACAGGCCGGCAGGGTATGTTCTATGGATTTAGGCAGATGTATATCAGTGTGGACCTCCCGTTTCTCTAGCACATGGCTGTGCCACCCTAGAACCTCAGTGCTTCATGGCAACATATTCTATCCAGAGTTAGAGTGGTCCAGGGCACTTAGCACCCTGAGTAATAGAATTCTGCCCAGTAAAATAAGGAGCAAGGAAGGGAAGGGGCCTTCCGATGCAAGATTATGGACACTTGTTCCATGATTCAGGGACCTAGGAGATGTGCTCTTGGAGCCTGCGTTGCTCAGACATGCTCTGTTTAGACCATCACACCATGCTCTGTTCTCTATCCGAAATACCTATGGATTCAGTCTGGTCTTGATCTTCTGAAGGCCAAGCATCCTAGGGAGACTGAAGTGGCCATCGGCAAGGTAGAGAAGGACTACCTGCCCTTTCCCAGGTGATATAAGAGGCTTTTCTTAATTGGATTGAAATGCTTTGGCCTCTTTGTTGAGGCAGGCAGGGCCGAGTAAAGGATGGGAACCCACAAAAGGTCCGAATGTAAGAAAGCAATCTGGACAGTCATCGGTGAGATCCTTGGGGACTGCAAGGATGGATGAGGTTTGTGCTGGAGGCCAAGGAGCAGAGCCCAGAGAACTCTCTGCACATTTGGTGTCAAAGAAAATGCATGAAAATGAGAATCAAATGCCTGCTTCTGGAGCTAGGAGGGATGGCGTGCACATCTGTATTCCCACAAATCAGGAGGTAGAAGCAAGAGGATCAAAAGTTTGAGTCCAGCCTGGGCTACGTAGTGAGAGTCTATCTCAAACAAATAAACAGATGCTTCTGGTGAAAAACAAATATTCTGGCTCTTGCATGTTGGTATGTTGATTGTGGCTGAGCTAATGTGGTACCTTCTTTTCCTTTGCTCCCACCCTGTTCTCCCATAAGTGTGAAGCTTGGGACACACTGCCCTTCCCCCTCCTCCTGTCCTGGCAAGGATCTCAGGCTCCTCAGCCAGGAGCCTGCGGAGATTTGGGGCCAGTGGTTGCCCAGGGAAGAAAGAAAGAGGAAGCAGGGACCCCCCTTTCCCTCTCTGCTCTTCCCTCCCTCCCCCGGCACAAGTCCCTCTCTTTGGGTCTTGAATGCTGAAGGAGAACAGAGAGTTCTTTCTGAGAAAGCCAGAGTCTGGGACAGAGTGGGGGTAGCTGGAAATCAGCCAGCGCTCCCCCCACCCCCACCTCAGCTTCTGGAGGAGGCCTGGCTCCCTCCCACCAGAGTGATTTCTTCCCTCAGCTCCCACACTGCCCTTCACAGCCACACAGTGATGGGCTGGGGTGGAGGTGAAGAAGCGGACCCCAGAGTTGAGTGTGGAGAGCGGGAACTTGTTTTCTGCAGCTCTTCCCTGGTAGGTAGGATGCTGGGCTCCCAACCTTAAGCTCCCAGACTTTTCAAATAGACCAGACCAGGAGAAGCGTCACTCACAGCCACTAGGTTAGGGGTGCCAGAGGTTATGGATCCAGCAAGGGTGCTGGTGGGGATGGGGGCGGGGATTCAGAGTGGGGAATTCAAGGTCAAATTGCTTTTTAATTAGAAAGAACTGTGTGAGCTAGGTCCTTGCTCTAAGAAAGAGTGAGGGTGGGGGGCATCCTATCTTCCTCTTAGACGGAGGTAGGGCTCTCCTTGGCCCTGACTTCTCAGAGGTTCTGCACCTCATCTGGATCTTTTCTTTCTATAGCGAGATAATGCTGAAGGTCCCAGGACAGAATGTCTTCCCACGACTGTGAACACTTCCTCAGGGAAACATGTTGCCCATAGATAGCTCCTAAGGGTGGGCTCACAGCCCTCGCCTTGTCTCCATCTGTGCCCCTGAATGCCCAAAGGCTGTTCATTTGCAAATTCACCTGCTGAAGCATAGTGCAGGCTCACTCATAGATGTCTACAGCACTACCAGCTTCCTGGGAACACAGGGGTGTGAGGTTGTGGACACATATACACATGTTCACACACACACACACACGCACACACACACACACACACACACACACACACACGCACGCACACACTTGCACGGTACTCTTCTATTTCCAATCCCACCCTAACTCTGGAACCCTGGCGTCCAGGCTCAGAGTGTTTCCAGCTGTTCAGCTTAGAGCAGTAACACGTCCTTGCCTGACTCCTAGTTGGGCCCAGAAATTGGCCCACAGCACCCCATGGCACTGTCTCCCTGGCATTTTGCAATGCCTTGCCAAGCCCTTTCCCTCCGTGCCCTCTTTTGCCAGCATTCCACAAAAGGAAGGCGGCCCAGCACAGTATGGAAAGGGATTGGGTCACTTTCCTTCATATGGGAATTTCATTTCCAAGAATTGGAAGCCTTGTCCTTGCTCGCCCAGACACGACTATTAATCTTTTCATTGGCAAACCCATCCATTGCTCCAGGATGCCGTGGTCAGGGGCAGTTCTCACCAGCCTTTGGAAAGGTCCCCAAAGACTGTGGCCTGGAGCCGAGAACAGTGTTGCTGGGGACATCTGGAGGGGTGCTGGGGTAAGGGTTGGGGATAGATTCCTGCTCTTCATCCCAGCTGACTCTGGCACGCAGGGCTCTTGGAGCTGGTGTAGTGAGCTGCCTGGTGGCCCTGGGAGTGGGGTGTTCCACAGCTGCTTTGCAACCCCAGGCTGGCCCCCTGTCCTCTCCGGCTAGGACCTCAGAGGAATAGATATTTTCAGTGGGTAACAAGGGCGGGAGAGAACTAATGGAGCCAAATGTCCCTTCAGCTGGGAAGCCAGGAACTGTGGTGAGAGAGGAGGGATGTTGGAAGAAGAGATGAGGGGATGGAGTGCGGGGAGACCTAGGAGGGCACTTGGGTGGCTTCTGGGTTAGTTGTGGGAGAGGAGGAGGCCAGGGTGGCTGCAGAACAGGGTACAGAACTTGGGCTAGCGCTGTGGAATCCACAGGCATGTGCAGCTGGGCGACTCGTTCCAAGTTCAAACCATCCCACTCAGGCAGCCTCCCTCACCCTCCCTCCACATCCCATTTCCACCCCACCCTTTCTCCATTGTCTTCTTCACCCTGATCTTTGGGGATACTCACCCCACGACCCATCTTGGGGCAGAGTGGCTGAGGGGACCTAGGCTGAAAAGGTCACCAGGAGGATCTCAAGACCACACTGCCTGTCTGGGGCAGCTGGAGACCCTGGCAGACAGACAGAGACAGCCTGAGCAACAGGGTAGCTTTAAATAGGTCCCTCTCCCCCTCACCCCCGCCTTCCCCTTCTCGGGGAAAGAAACGTTTGTTGAAACTGGATCCCTGAGGACTCCTCCCCTCCCGCCCCTTTAGCAACTGGCCCTGGCTGACGGTCCTGTTTTGTCCCGTGGTGTGTCCCCCCCTTCAGCTCCCCTCAGCACTTCCCCATCCCAGAGCAGCCACAACTGAGAGAGAAGCAAGGGGAAGGGGGTGGAATGGGGGTAGCTGGAGGGAGATGTGGCCCCGAGAGCCCTAGGATGCAAGGCCAGGCATCTTGCAGACTGTCTTCTACTTCCAGGTGAGGACGCTGAGGCGGTAAGAATTCAGCAACCTGAGTGGATAAAACAGAATCAGAATCTCCTGAGTCCACATCCAATTTCCCAGAAAAAGCAACAGCCTGGTCCCTCTGCTGTGGAAGCTGCAGGGACACTGTGACCAAGGGAGTTAGAACAGGAGCACAAGATGACTTTTGCAAGGGACCAAAGTCTGGAGATGGAGGAGAGAAAGTCCTCCTTAGGCCTTCCAGATGTAACCTATGGGCCAGTCGTGTCTGACTCAGTGTCTGCCCTTGGGCTGCACCCTGAGATGGCTATGAATTTGGCCCAACACAACATCCCGAACTCAATTCAAACATTGTGAGGTACTTTATAACAGCCATGTTTTTTGATAACGTGATTGCATAGTTCTCCAGCATGATTTATAGATGACGTGAATAAATTGTAGGTGACAACTTTGTGTCACGATGTTTGAAAGGTGATCACACTTGCATCCAGTGTTCAGGACGATCAAGACTATCGGCACCTAGAGGCAGTTGGGAAGGTGAAAGGACCAAGAAGGCAGCCCGAAGCCAGGCACAGCATCCCATTCATCCCGTGTGTGTGGAATGGAAGAGAGCCTCTCCTTCGTTGCTACAGAGGAGCTCGGAGTGAGTCTGAGGTTGGTGAATGGCATGGGAGGAAGCCCAAACCGGAAGGTGTGGCATTTCTGAGGAGAACATGGAAGTCATTATTACCTCAAATACCAAGTCCGTGAACTGGAAAGAACAATGACTTCCTTGGGTTCCTTCTGGGAGGAAAAAGAGGCAGCTCCATGAGCGACTTGTGTAAGGAAGCACGGGCAGCTGGGCCTGGGGAGAGAGAGGGGGCTTCCCCTCTAGCTGGGAAGGTGTCTTCAGCGCTATGCACAATAGAAATAGGGACAGAGCAGATAACCAGCAGGGCCAGCTGCTCTGGGGGTGCTGGTGCAGTTCATTTAATGAAGACCCAAAGAATAAGGGTGGGGGACAGAGAAGGAAAAGTCCTGCCCCCCCATCTACCGGGAGAGTCAGAGGACAGGGCTCTCCTGCAGCGTCCCCATTTCTCCAGGCCCACAGATGTAGTGAGTGGACACCCGCTGTGTCTGAGAACCCTGATGGAAAAGGAAGAAGGAGGGAGGGAATGGGAGTTTGGCAGGCGGCCTGAGGTACCCGCTGGCTGGGCTGGCTGGATTGGGCCCCCTCCGGCCCTGGAGGCAGCACCCTGTAGAGGGATTATAGACCTCTTGTCCAGGAAATCTACTCTCAGGGCACAAGGCTCACATCTGAATTCCCTAAATAACTGCCCCCCTCTGGGTCTGCAGCTGAGATTTTTCCATGACAGGCATCCGCGGGTCAGATCCTACCTGCCCCTATTGCTTCCTCCTGAGTCTGGGCAGGAAGGATGGGCAGGATAAGCATGCTTGAATTTTCTCATGGTCTGCGGTCCCTTCCAGGCCTCTGGTCTGGAATAGATGCGATTGGGAAATCGTGACCGGATGGACACAGTCCCTGTGTGTCAAGGACGTTCAACTGAAGATGTAAAGCGGAGTGAAGGGGACTCTAGGTTTATCCAAACGCTAGTGGAGTGTAGGGGTGAATTGATAATCCCTTGGGGTCAAAGGGCATCTGTACTCCTGAGCTAGGGTTCCTGAGTAATCTCCGTAGCTTCTTCCAGACATAAAGTGAGACAGAAGAGAAACACAAGGCTCTGAGCTCCTGTGCTCATCCCCCCCCCACTCCCTCCCACCTCCGCTGGCACTTTCCAGTGCTGCCCAGTCCTTCCCAGGCCCTGGCTCTGCTGTCTGTAGCCAGGCTCAATAACGGAAAGGGCTGTGCCCTTCCTCTGCTTGCACAGACTGTTAGGGCTCCTTGCCATGCCCTGCATTAGGGTGACTACAGCTTCAAGGACACCGCGGTTCACATACTTGGGCTGCAACAAGTGATGGTAGGCAGGGCATCCTCCTGCTGCTGCTCACCCACGCCTCCCTGACAACTCCCTCTGTGGAGGCACTGGGTGTCTGTTTCAGACTCCAGAACGCAGTGCGGGTAAATACCTGGCCCTTTGATCTGTTGAACCTGGGTTGGCGACCTGTGGACAGACAGGGGCACTCATGGACTCATCTGAGTCAAGAAAGGAACAAAAGAGGAAGACAGAAAGACGTGAAAGCGGGAGGTGGGAAGGCAGGAGTGGTCTTGAGAGAAAACACAGACTAGAAAGAGGTTCCCGGGGGTAGGACGGGAAAGGTTTGAGCCATGTTTGGTTGGCAGAGATCTGGAAAGTAAGTGTGTGTATGCAGGGGTATGGAACAGAGAGACATAGGAAGATACACTAGGCTAGAGGTGGGGTGCTAGTTATGACTGAAGGGGACTCTGCGGTGTGGGATTCTGTAGGTAAGAATGTACCAAGTGCTATTTCCAAAGGGGTTTCCATGGGGCATATGGCTCAGTGGGGAGAGTGACTTCCTAGCAAGCATGGAACCCTGGGATCTATCTCTAATGCCCCCTAAGCCATGACTTGTAGAACATGCCTCTAATCACAGTACTTGGGAGGCAGAGGCAGGAGGATCAGAAGTTCAAGGTCTCCCTAAATTACATAGCAAGGTTGAGGACTTGAGGAATCAACTCTCTCTCTCTCTCTCTCTCTCTCTCTCTCTCTCTCTCTCTCTCTCTGAGTTGATGGGGACAGGACAGCGCTTGCTTGGATGTGTGGTCGTCTATTACAAATTAGTCATCTGCACAGGAGTGTGTGATGTGCACATGCTCGTGTGCAGGCGTGCACGTGTGCGACAGGGAAGGCTGTGCAGCACCGTGGGTGTACGTGAGAGTCCGTGGGAGAGTGTGCAAGGGGGAGGGTGGGCGCTCAGCTGCGGATGGACTTGTAAAGGAAACAGTTTTGTTTCCTAAGTGACTGGCCTCCTGGGGCCTCCAGCCCAGACTTGAAGGTTGTTTCAAGATCATGAAAGAGAGAGTGGGAGGGACGGAGGGAGGGAGGGAAGAGCTGGGAGAGGCTCCATCACTCCCTCCCATGGGCCCTCCTCCCGCCCCCTCACCCGACTCCTCTGCCCCAGTCCCTCTTGCCCGCTTCTCCTGCTGCCAGTCTTGGGCTGTCTTGTCTCTCCCATTCCCTGTACCCTTCTTCTTCCTTTCTGACTGACCTTGTTATTGCTGCCAGACTTCTGGAGCCTTCTGGGGTGTGGGGTGTGGGAGACAACTGTACTGCTTTCAAAGAAAGACCATCTTGGGGTGAAAAATTAGGTGGAAGTCTAGAAGGCCCAGGGTGGCCTTAATTAGTACCCCAAAAGACATTTTTGCATTTCCTCTTTTCTCCCTAGTCCTCTGCTCCTATTCCCTCGGATTGCAGTGACCTTGGCAGTGGAATATTGGGCCCCAAGTCACAGATGTGGCTGCCGTAGGCCTGCTGCTACCTGAGTTTCCCCATTGGCTCACAAGGACCGTGTGGGTTTTCTTCTCATTTCGTCTTTGATAATGGTTCCTCTGTTTTCTTCTTGATCTCTCTTTCCGGTGTACTCAGTGTAGTTTCTCTTCCTCAGACTCTCCCGAGGCCTGCCATCTTTAATCTTTTCCCCAGATGGTTTTTATTGCCTTGTTTGGATTATTCAAATCATATTGTATAGATGTCAGAAAAAAAAGAAGGGAGAGGCTCTGAGAAACAGTCCCCCATTGTCTTTATGCCTCTGACCCATTGTCTTTTTGCTTTCTTTACTTTTCTGAAAACAGAAAGACCCACACTGGGTGCCCATGGGACACACAGGTGGAGGTGTTCAGGAGATTAAAAAGGAAAACATTGTATGTCAGCTCTCTCGGGCATGGTGGTGCACACTGTTCTCTACCTGTTTCTCACCTGCCCTTTCTGGGGTCTCATGCAGTGGGAACATGCCTGGAAGTCAGATCTCAGTGGGTCCACGAGCCACTTGTATGACCTTGGACAAGCTCTGTGTTAGCCTTGATGTTTCCATCTGAGTGCCGAGGGGCACCAGACAGCTTTTGAGATCCCTTTTCACGTCTGATGCTCCCCAAATTCTGGACCACTTCCAGCTCAGGAGAGCAGGAGACATAGCCAGCAGTTGCTCTGGGCTGGGAGGAGGTGAGGGGGCAATTGCTCCTGCCCAGTTTGTTAGTAGGGTACAGGTATGTCTACTTTGATTCTAGAAAATGAATCTGGACCTTTTAACTCTTGGCATAGAAATGAGAAATGCCCCCCCCTTCTTGGTTTTTTGGTTTTTTTTTTTTTTTTAAGGAAAAATGACCTCAATATTTTATACAGAGCCATGTGGAGAAGGGCAGGGCCTGGGTATCCTTGGGACTGGGGAACCTGGCATCTCTTGGCTGGAATTCAGGCAGCAAATACCAGGTGAGGCTGTTTCAAGGAAGTCTTTATTGGAAGTGACGGGAGGAGGGGGTTAATGGGCCTTGCTGAGTTTGGGGCCAGGGGTCACAGCTGGGCCCTGCAGGGTTCCTGTTTGCCTTTGATTCCATCTGTGTGGGGAAGGAATGGCCCCCCAGCCCCCTGAGGTAGGTTTGTTTTGGCTGAGGATCTGACCCAGCCACTGGCCCAGATCTCTCCGCCCTCCCTTCTCTCCCTATCAAGAGGCAGCCTGACCTGGCCCCTGGCCTCCTCCTTCCTGCCTGCCTCCTTCTTTCCTTCCCATGCCCCTTTTTCTTTTCCCAGCATACAGTTCCATTTGTCTGCTTGTCCCTTTGGTCTTCTGTATGCCCATCTAGGACAGGATGCCCTGAAAGCATCCAGCGCCCCGAGCCATGGCTTCTGTCCTGTGATGGACTTTCAGAATTCTGGGGAGCATGGCCTCCTCTGTGTCTCACCTTCTCTTCCCAGGGTCTTTTCCCTATAGAAACGTGGCATGATCAACAGTGTGCACTCCTCTGATGCCACTGAGTCATCAAGACACTCAGCTTACACTTGCTGTGCTCTCTGTGCATGCCCCATTCTGGGCCAGTGCTGGAGAGACCATCACAACCCAGAGAGTCAAGGATCCCACTCTTAAAGTCCTTCTGCTTAGAACCCCAGGCCATTTAGTCTCCAGCTCCACTTCCATCCTACGGCCTTTGACTCCCAGAGTGGGTGCTGAGCCTTTGAGATCTCTCCTCTCCATTTCCTTAACCTTCTTCTGATTTATTCAGCCCCACGGCCCTAGGCTCTGCACTCCACATGGGTCCCCTTGGGAGAAGCTCCCATCCCACCAGTCCAGTGGCAAAGAGGGCACCTTTGTTCTAAAAGGCGTGCTGGACTGGCTATGAGGGAAGAAAGGGTTTCAATGCAGAACTCACTGTACTTATCAAAAACACTTGACTAAGTCCACCATCTCCTAAGGGTGAAATGAAGGATTCTTACCCTAGCTTCATGTTTATGTCCCAGACCTGGGCCTCACACCAAGGATTATCAGTTGAGGTCAGGCCTAGGCCTCTGGAGTTCCCAAAGCTCTCCAATGGGCAGGCAGAGTTGGGGGTTACTGAGTCAGACTGTCCCCAAAATGTCTTGTGTATCATGGCTAATGTTGAGTGAGCACTAGCCACGCACTGCATGCTGGGTGTGATGGCTAACCTTGGCAGTCACTTTGGCCGGGTCTAGAGTCACCTAGGAGACTTGGTGATTCTGGGCATGTCTCTGAGAGTTTCTAAATTAGGTCGATTGAGCCTCGCAAAGGCCCACTGTAAAAGTGGGCAGCACAATTGCATGGGCGTGGTGGGGGCAGGTCTAAGGCGGAATGGAAAGGAACACGAGCCTTCACCCCTCTCCCTCTGCTTCCTGACTGTGCGCACAATGTGACCAGCTCTCTCTTGATCCTGCTATGCTTTCCCCATCATGCTGGACTGCACCTTCAATGAGCTAAAATAAATGCTTTCTTCTTCAACTTGCTTCTGCCAGGCATTTTCTCACAGCAACAGAAAAAGCAATCAATACACTGAGCCTCACTATGTCACAGGCTGAAGCCTCAGCTTCCAGTGTGAGAATATTAGGAGATAGGTCTTCTGGGAGGTAATTCCACAATATGGGTGCTTCACGGTGAGCTCTGTACTGTTTTTGTTTAACTGGAGTCTCCCTATGTAGGTTTCACCTCCCAGTATCATTGCTTTGACAGCCAGAGTGCTAGGATTATAAGCGTGTGTCTTCCAGATGCAGGTTAGTGCTCTTATGAGAAGAGATGTGTATAGCCTGGTTCCTCTCCTGCTTGTTGCCATGGGGAGGTACAGCATCATAGTAGCTGTGTGCAAACCAGGAATGGATTCTCACTAGATATGGCATCGGTCGGTACCCTGGTATTAGATTTCCCAGGCTCCAAAACTAAAGACAATGCATGTTAATTTAGTCCTCATACCAACTCTGTTTTACAGATAGGGAAACTGAGGCACACAGCTCCTACATAACTAAGTCAAATGGGGGATCGGGGACTCAGACCTGGTCTATTTGGTTTCTAGCGGCTGAATATTTAACATCCTTGCCATGGAAAAGGATTGTCTCTGGGTTCAAGTTTCCTGTCTACAGTGGTGACAAGAGAGAGCGCAGAGGATAAAGGGGAAGGAGGGGAAAGGGCCAGTAGCCTGCCTCTGTGAGCCAGGCTGTGATGGCTGCTGATTGCACACACATGCACCCAGACTAGAGGGTGACGTCAGCTCCAAGAAGAGAGAAACGATTCTCAGAAGAATCAGGAAGGTCTTCATGGAGGAGGTGGCATTCTAGCTAGCTCTGGGTAGATCAGAGCACTCTGGCTCAGAGAGAGCTCAGGGACAGGAGGGCTGCAGCAGCATCCAGAACACAGCGGAGAATGCGAAGTCGATCCTGGAAGTGGGGACAGAGAGCCTTGGATGCCAGACTAAGTGTTATCCTAAATGCCAGTGTTCCGTTAAAGAGCGGAAAATAAGAACCTGTGATGACAGGAGTCACCTGGATGCCTGTTAAAAATACAGAGCAGCGGGCACGGCTCCGAGAGATTCTGATTCATGAGGGCGAGGGTGGGGAGTGGGAGTCTGTATTTTTACCACCAAGAAAGTTTGAAAAATATTGCTATAAACAATATGGAGACATTTAAAGTTTTTTGAGGAGAGACGTAATCTTATTCAAATTGTGCCCTAGGTAGACTCATTTGAATGAAAGGGGTGTGTGTGTGTGTGCACATGGGTGTGAGGTGTGGGACTGAAAGGAAGAGCTAGGTGGCAGCCCTATGGGTGAGGGGGTGACGGGTGAGGAGTGGGGGATGGGTGAGAGGAACATTTAGGATTTGGTAGCTGATTGTTTGCATGGGAGAGGGAAAAAGGACTTGAGGGTTGGGGAGTGCTGTGCAGTTATTAAAATAGGCTAGGCAAGGGAGGGAATTGTTTGGGGAAAGAAGCCGTAACTTCACTGTGGTGTGTGGTAAGGGTGAGGTCGTGTGACCGACCAGCTGCAGGAGGAGCCCTGTGAGTGAATGAGACAGGACGGAAATCCCTGTGTGGAGGTGATTGCTGAGACAGAGACCACCAAGGTGGGGGACCTGCAGGACAAATGGCCAGGAGTCTTAGGCAGAGCTTTGTTCAATTCCTAGGCCAAGGAAGGGTCTAGAACTGTGATTCTCTCTTTTTGGGAGGGGGCGGGGGCAGTCAAATAACCCTTTCACAAGGGTCGCATATCAGGGATCCTACATATCAGGTATTTATTTACATTATGATTCTTAACAGTAGCAAAATTGCAGTTATGAGGTACCAATGAAATAATTTTATGGTTGAGGGTTATCACAGCGTGAGGAACTGTGTTAAAGGGCCACAGCATTTGGAAGACTGAGAATCATTCGTCTAGAAGATAGTGGGGCAGAGAGGCCAGAAAGATCAGAGAGTTAGGCCAAACCGAAGGACCTACAGGTGAAAGTAGAACCCTTGTAAGGAGCAAAACAAAGAACTCTAAAACCCAAGTTTCAAATGGCAAAAGGAAATGAAGGCTAGTTACTTCTTTTCAGAGGTAACTGGTGTGACCTTTAAGAAAGCCATCTTTGGTCGAGGCGGCCATCGGAGAGGAGCAGCCACGGCCCTGCACTACCCCATGACCGTGGGCCTCAACAAGGGCCACAAGGTGACGTGAGCCAGCCGAGGCACAGCCTGCGGAGTGGTGCGCCACAGAGCTGCTCAAGGTATCAAGGACAAGCACACTTCAAGTTGATCAAGAAGGAGGTGGGCACGCACATACGTGCCAAGAGGAAGCAGGAGGAGCTGAGGAACATGCTAGCCACCATGAGAAAGGCAGCAGCCAAGAAGGATTGATCCCCTCCCCGTTCCCAATAAACGTTGCTGGGGCACAAAACAGAAAAAAAAAAGAAAGCCATCTTTTTTTAAAATAAATTTATTTTAAGATTTGTTTATTTATTATATATACAGTGTTCTGCCTGCAGACCAGAAGAGGACACCAAATCTCATTATAGGTGGTTGTGAGCCACACCATGTGGTTGCTGGGAATTGAACTCAGAACCTCTGGAAGAGCAGCCAGTGCTCTTAACCTCAGAGCCATTTCTTCAGCCCAAGAAAGCCATCTTAATAGCAGGTCAAGCCTGGGAACAACACCCCCCCCCCCCCCCCCGTCCCACACCGAGGAGGCTGGGGACAAAGCAAGCCACCCTCTTCCAAGAAAACTGCTTCAGGAAGCAGAAAGACAAAGCGGCAGTGGATAACTGAGTAAAGAGAGGGCGTGGGGGTTAGAGCACCAGGGCCCGCGTAGAGGGCTCTCTTCTCCTATCTCCTGGGCCCACGTGCTTATCATAATTTATCTTCCTGACAATCGCCAGGAAGCAATGAGGTCAATACTGTATGCTGTAGTGATTCCCATTATAGAGATAATGAGACTGAAGTTAGGGACAGTCCGTGATAGGATGAAGGCCACCGTCTGTGAGAGCCACGTCTGCCCAAAGCCTTACTGGCTAGCCCTGACAGCCTTGCCCCACCTACTCAGACCTTAAATTCTAGGTTTGTTTTTCTGCTCCCTTCTCCCCAAGAACATCAAGAGATGGGGTCCTCTGTGCCTACACTCAGTCCCTGCTTATGGGGGTTCCCTGTCCCCGTGGCTGGCAGCTAGTTAGACCTCCATGCCCACATCATGCCACAGACACCAGTTTCCTGTCCACAAATGAAGTGAGAATGCCCAGAAAGTAAATCTTAGGCTGACCACAATTTGGACAAAATGTTTTCCGAACCTGTTTAGGTAGTCACTAACTCAGCGTGGAGAAAAAAGTGCGCAATGAACCTAGCTGTTACTTCCTGCCCTTGTTTTCCAAGGTGCTGGCCTTTGGTCTGCAACTTCTTTTTCCGCTGGACATGAATCTAGCACCTTCCCTCTTTGGAACACAGAATCTGCCCTAAGTAGGCTGTCCAGGAAGCTGCGTGGCTTGATTTCTGAAAGACAGAACTTGGAGTTCTGAAATAGAAAGAAGCTTTCATTTGTGGGTGGAAGTGGTCAGGGTGGGATAGAATCCGGGAAAACGAAAGTGTCCACCGTGGAGGCCATGGGGTACCCAGAGAGAAAAGACTGATTTTTCTCTCGTAGTCCCTCACTCTCTCTCACTGCTCAGTCGCTCTGCACATGAACGCCTGGACCTTGCCAGGCAGAGCAAGAACTGACAGTGGCCTTGAACATCTCAGTCAAGACAGGGAGGCAGATTGAAACAAGCTCCTAGTAGACAGTTGGATGTGGAAAATGCCATCGAAGGGCCAAGGGCAGGTGCTGTGAGTGCGTGTGTGTTGGGGGTTGTCTAAGCATCGGGACCCAGCTCACACTCACTCCCCTGGCCAGCAATTCACCCCCACTGTTCCATCTGTTTCTTTGTTTTGCAGTTTTTATTTCTGGCTTTGTTTTTCCTTTACTTTCCTAATAGAGAGCCTTTGGAAAAATTCCACCCTTGTTTCAGTTGGACCAAGCAAAAAGGGAATTGTCCACTCTTCAGCCAGAATAGCCAAGGGGTATTGGCCTCCTACAGAGGCCAGGTGGACAAGTAGAACAGGCAGGGCCTGGCAGGAAAGAGGCCAAGGAAGACCCTCAGCTGAGACAGAGGGAGGTAAGAGCGCGGGAGGATTCGAGCTCGGTTAAGCTGGATGGGTTGGCTGTGCATCCCCTCCCACACCTCCCCTCACACCTCCTTGCCTTCTGTTCTGGTTGGAGGGGAGAACAGAGAAGCCTTTAGCACTCTTCCCTCGCCTAGGAGGCTGTGAGCTGCCGAGACCCCAGAGTTAGAAGCAAGTCCGGTGTGTGCACGGAATTCACTCTTGTTCCTCTTTCTCCTCAAATTCGCAGCACGCAACTCTCATTGTTTTCTCTTCTCCATGGCCTCTAGCACTGCATTTGTTCATTTAAGAAATATTTACAGAACACCCACTGTGTGTTACACACACACACACACACACACACACACACACGCATGCACGCACCCACACCCACACTAAGTGTGTTCAGGTTTACAATATAGAAGGGAGAAATATGTTCAGGAAAGTTAAGCTCTGAAGTTAGTTTGCCTTTGCTGTGAGGACTATGGTTTGCTTGCTATGCAAATTTGGGTAAATTACACGAGTTCTCAATGCCCGTTTCCTGGTCTTTAACACAGAGGTAAGCATAGCTCGTTGCTTCCAAGGCTGTGGTGAGGACTAAAGAGCGTGTAGTGTATAGTGTTTACACAGGGCCCAGCACAAAGCAGCCTTTCAGTAAGCATTAGCCATTGTTCCTCCTCACCTCTCTCAGCTGGAGGCAGTTAGTAAATGACCTGTTCTTCAAATTTGCCTCTTGCTCAACCTGGTGACTCAGAGGCAGTCACCTGGCGCTAACGGCCTCTTGCCCCCAGAGGCTCATCTGCAACCAGTCGGCAGACCTCTGCCTGCTCAAACTGCTGCCCTCCCCAGCCTTCATTGCCGTACACCCCACTAGGGATCTCATACAGTGAGAGTGAGGGTGGCCTCAGCTCTCTGACACCCTGCAGATGGAAGTCTGAACCAGCTGTTCTTTTCAGCTGGCTGGGGACAGGGTACAAGAACAGGAGGCCTTGGGGATGGAGCCCAGATACCTACACCATGGGAGGAGGGAACACAGGACTTGGCAGGGGAGAAGGCTGAGGGGATCCCAGCTCCGAGGGATCCATGTGTGGCATTCCAAAGTGGGAAGAAGCTGGCACTCATCCTGGGCCCACTCAGTGGGTCAGGACCAGGTCATGCCAAGGCCCAAGTAGCATAGTGGCTCCTCTATTCTTGAACAACTGTGCTGCCCACTTGGCACAGGGCTTGAGAACTAGGAGTGTGAACTCAGTCAGGGCAAGAGGAGGGGCCAGGATGGACACACACACACACACACACACACACACACACACACACACACACACGGGGGGGGGCGGGGAGGGAGGAAGAGAGAGAGAGACAGAGAGAGGGAGAGAGACAGAGAGAGAACACTCTATAAGGGTACACATACCTGGCTTAGGAAGGAAGAAATGGAATGTGCTTGGGGGACACGTCTTTGTGGGTCTGGGAATGGGTTTGGGTGGGGAAGATGCTTGTATGTTTGTATTTGCTTTTGCACCTGCTCCATTCTCTGCCGGAATTTGTTGTCCAGGTGAGGGGTAGGGTTTCCTCTTCCTTTGACTCTGACCCTTTTTGTAACCTCTCAACAGTTTAGCGGAGACAACTTTCCCTTTGGGGAGGGTGGGAAGCTGTAGTTCATTAGTGTAGCCCAGGTCAAGGCTTTGTAAAACTAACACAGGACGTTCTTGTGTGTGGTCCTTAGCTCCCCTCCAAGCTGGAGTTTGCACATACTTGAGAGGGAGAGTGGAATACTATGTGTGTGTTTGTGTCATTTTCATATTAGCTTAGTGGCTGGTGTGTTTGTCATTTTGTCTCAGCAATCCCTATATCTATAGCTCTATGTGTATGTGTGTATATATGCTGGGCTTCTTTCTTTCTTTCTTTCTTTCTTTCTTTCTTTCTTTCTTTCTTTCTTTCTCTCTCTCTCTCTCTTTCTCTCTCCCTCCTTCCCTCCCTCCCTTCCTCCTTCCCTCCTTCCTTCCTTCCTTTCTTCTGTGATATTTGGACTGCAAGGAATCTAATATTGGACAAGTCTAACCTTCCCTAGCCTCATTTTCTATGGAGATAGGTGCTCACAGGTTCTGCTGAGGACCGAATAAAACCATGTTACATGGTCGTCTCAGGGCAGAAGACTTCGCCTCAACAGTCTTGTCTTTGAACATGAGGGGCATTGTCTCCTTGGCTGAGACCTGTAGCATATGACAGTTCAGCCAGATCACAACCATTTTAGGGCAGACCTTGGGTCTTAATTACTTTTTTAAGAAATTTATTTACTTTTATTCTGTGTGCACTGGTGTTTGCCTGAATGTGTGTCTGTGTGAGGTTGTCAGATCTGGGAGTTACAGACAGTTGTGAACAGATACGTGGCGGCTGGGATTTGAACCCAGGTCTTCTGGAAGAGCAGTCAGTGCTCTTATCCGCTGAGCCATCTCTCCAGCCTCGTCTTAATTACTTTTAATGATACTCGCGGCACCGTACTGTCACCTAGATGTCTCATACATATGCCATCTGGAGGCAAAATGAGTTAAATAAGCATATGAAACAAGACTGGTGACTGACGTCTGCCCACACGTGGTAGTACATGGTAATGTGGGTGGGAAACTGGTGAAATGAAAAGTGACAGCCCAGCTCAGCTATGCACCATGGTGCCAGAGTCCCAGCGGTCGCTACTGTGCCCGTGCCTCCACAATCCCAGGCTTCCGTTCCTTCCGTGCCTTAGTCTGACCTTGAGACTGTCTGAACGGCTCCGTTCCTTCTCTGCTCACTCACCCCAGGACACCAGCTGAGAGACTGCTCAAGCCTGTTTCCTTCTGGGAGCGCTGCCTGAGGACAGGGGCTGCCTCCAGTCTTTGACATTGATCCGGCTCTCCTCGGCCGCATGTGCGTGTGTTTGAGCATTGCCCTGCTGTGTGTGTGTGTGCAACGCCTTTCTGCGTGAAGCCCCTTGATGTCAGTGGGAACATGTGCCTGTGTGTGGTGTGCCTCGTGCCTGGCATTTGTTCTCCTCCCCCAACTTTCCCAGTTACATAAGCGGCTTATGGGTGAGTTGGTCCTGGACCTTGGGCGCCCTCTGCTGCTCACTGCTGGTCTCCACAGTTTTGGGAGGGGTGTATGCGGCCTCCTTAGGCCCCAACTCCTCTGGATAAACTAGCCCAGCCCCTAAGCTCTTCTTACTGGTATGGTAGTCCCTTTGTTGCAAGTTAGGCAAGTCACGAGGTAAGCTCCTTGAGGAGTGTTCCTCCCCCACCATCCCATAATGATTAGATTGTGTGTTGACTGCCACCTCTTTACCTGATATTGCACTAACACAAGAGAGTAGGAGACCATAATAGCCTTGCTTACTAGGGCATTGCCAAAACCCAGCCCAAGGCCTGGCTCAATCAGTATCTGCTACATGACTGAGTTTTCACCCTAAAAGGAGTGAACAATGGGGTACAAGAAGATTCAGGGCTGAGGTTTTGTGGATTTGTTGTTGCTGTTTGCTTTGAGACAGGGTCTCGCTATGAAGCCTTGGCTGGCCTGGAACTCCTGGAGATCTGCCTGCCTCTGCCTCCTGAGTGTTAAGGTTAAAGGTGTGCACACCAGGCCTCAGCTTTAAAGTCAAGTCTCAGCTCACTTAAAATGTGTGTGGCCTTGGGCAAGATACTTAACCGTTTTGAAGTTCAGATTTCCTTTGTGTTAAATGACTTTGTCTTGTAAAATAAACCGTAATGCGTAACCATCCCATAAATGGTTGATATTGTGACGATGATGATTCACTTCCAAACCTTAAGTACCAGAAAGGTGGTATTCAATCCACTCAACTTCCAGGTAAAGGGAGATTGCTCTTGTTCCCAGTCTCCTGTCTTTGCAGTTTTCACATAGCTCAGCGTGGCTTCTAGAGAAATAGAGAAACCAGGCTGGGGTACGTCCAGGTGGAAAGCAGCAGGTCCTTTATTTATCCTGTTGTTGGGCCGTCTTGGGAGACCAGGATTGACCTTCTGACTTCCCGCTAGATTCCCAACTCTTTCAGTGTTTCTTTGTGGTTGCTGAAGATGGCTTCAACTGGCAACCCCAGGAACACTTACTCTGCTATCAGGAAGTCAGCACTGGCCTGAGCCACTTTCCCTCTGTGTGCCTCCCTTTCCTCAATAGGGGGCAGTAGCGGAGGGAACACGGCTAAAAGAGACCCAGTCGGGTGTGGAGGGGAAGGACCTAGATGTGGTCTAGGCCACTTCCACTAATGGCCACTTCCACAGCCTTGGTTTTGCGGGCTGGCCAGTCCCTTCTCCCCACTCTGGCTCCACCCTTCTTACTCTCCGCCTTTTTCACAGTGGAGACACGCACTAGGAAAAACTCTTTCGTTTCTCCTACCTCCAGGCTAGCTCCACCCTTTCCAGCCGAGAGGTGTGTCCATAGCTTCTCATTGGAGACTCCAATTGGTAGAAAGCAGTTTAATACAAAAACAAAACAGCCCCTTAGTTACCTTGTGTAACAAACGTTAAGTGCGTGATCTCAGTTAATTATCACCGTAACTCTGAGTGTTTACAACTTCTGTTTCGTACGTGGAGGGGAAAACTGAGGTTAAAGGGACTGAGCCGGTCAAGAGATCACCAAGCTAGGAAGTCTGGACGGCTAACCCACTTTCCTTTCGTTTTTCTTTCTGACCGGGTATTAGGCCAGATTTCAGGGATCTTCCAGGGTTCTGAAGCCTCTTGAGCCCAACCGCTTCACGTCCAGGAAGTCCTGGGTCCCTCCATTCCCACATCAGTCAGCAGGGTTTGCTGCCAAGACTCAGCGGCCCACATCACCCAACTGGATTCTGAGTGCGTAACCACAGTCACCCCATCATCCCCAGAGGCCTTGCAAGCACCGATTCTCCCGGAAAGGCTGGCAGGTGCAGGGCGGGGTGCGCTCTGAGCGAGGGCGGGTGGGGGTAGAAGAACCCAGGTGCCGCCAGCTCGCCCAGCCTGCGGCCAGAGGCGGAGTCACCATCAGGGTCGCAGTCTGGCCGTTGCGGCGGCCACGGGCGGAGCGGGGCGGGGCGGGGGGCGGGGCTGTCTTGTGGGCGTGGCCGGCTGGCGGGGCGCGGCGGGAATGGTCTGGGAGCTGCGGAGGGCGGGAAGAGCGACGGGAGGAGGAGAAGAGGAGAGGAGGGCGGGGAGTTGGCGGCTCCCGCTCATCTGGGCTCTGCGCACCCACGCTTCACCGCTCCGCTTTCTGCCCCCCACCCGGGCATGTGCCCCCCGCGGCCCTGGTCCCCCAGAGCCCACGCCGACCCCCGGAGCCTCCCCAGAGCCGCCTACGCAGAATGGGCGTCCCCAGCCCCACGCCGCTGAGTTCAGTGCTGCTGTTGCTGCTGCTGCTGCTAATGCTTGGTAAGCCGGGTGGTCGCCGCGTCCCTCTCCCGGCCGGGTAGGTGCTGACCCTGCGCATCCAGTCAGCTCACCTTCCTAGCATTTGCGAGTTGGTTGCATCCCTACTTCTCCATCAGGCGTGTCTCCAGTCGCTCTGGGCTCGGCGCCTCGCTTCCTTTTGCGGCCGCCTGCCTAGGCGGTTATGGGGAGGGTGGTGGCGCCCTAGCTTTAGGCCCCGAGTTGGGGCATATTGGCGACCTACTGAGATATCTCCTGAGACACCATTGGACCCTCGAGGCAGGCGCCACTTCTCAGCTTTTACACTCAGGCCCTGGGGTCGTTGCGCCCAAATACTGTGACAACCTTCTGCTCCACTCTAGGCTCCAGGCCTGGCCTCGGGTGCCTGCTCTGCGTGGGCAGTGCCTGGCGGTCTTCATAATTACCCCAGAATTGGCTGGAGGCCCAGGGGCTGATTCTGCCCACGGTCTTTAAAGAAAGTCTCCCCAAGCCCCACCCCAACATACATTTTACCATCTCTCCCTCACCTCTGTCTCCACCCTGGGCCAGTTCCTCTTTGCCCTTCTTCCACACTCCCAGATATTTGGCTGGTTGTCACACTTTGGTCCCAACATGTTTGCCCCAGGTGAAACCAGGCTCCATGGAAACTGAACCTGGGATCTCCAAACACTCAGTGTCTGTCCTGGTTGGTGTTTATGATGGTGTGTATGTGTGTGTGGTGGGGATATGGGGAAGGTGTAGTTATGGGGAAGATTCTGGGGTGCAGTAGTCAAGGCAGAAGCCTGTGGCACCCCATCTGCTTTCTCTGGCTCAGACCAGAACTACATGGTGACAGTCTTGGGCTCTGGGGATGAAAACTCTCCTTGAGGAACAAGGCAGGAGGCAGAGGGATGGCGAGAAATGAAGGAGCTGTGGGGTTTGGTTGCCTAGTGATGGTTTCTTTTCCCCAGTGGGCTTTATGGGTCAGGGATGAGCCCAGGGGAGGCCGGGAGCAGTGAGTGTTGCAGAGCACAGAAGAGCCTGCTGGCATCCAAGCCCACCTCTTTCAAGTCACAGATGAGGAAAATGAAATATCTTGTTCCGGAGAGCATAGCCAAGGAGAGTTGAGGCTAGGATTCGAACTCGGATCTGACTCCCAAATCAGGCCTTTGGCTGTTAGAGGGAGGTGGTCTGGTGAGAGGGAACCTTGTTGCAGCCTGTTTCCTGAGGCCGTGGGGACAGCTTTCCCATGGGGATCTCCAGGCATCAGCACTTGTGGAGCCAGCGAGGTGGGAAGGGGGCCTTCTGGGCAGAATCTACCCATGGGCAGCTGGGAAGGTGTCAGCTTGGCCGTCTTTAGCGTCATCCTGACTATGAAATGTGCCTGGAGCGAGTCACACACTTCCCTGGCTCAGAGTCAGAACTGGAAGCCCTTAGGTCTCCAAGGTAGAAACGGAGGCCCAGGAGAGAGAAGAATTGGTCTTATGTTGGCTTCCTGTCTCTAGCCTCAGCTTCAAGTGATGGTCATGTGTTCTCTGAGTGACGCAGCCACAGCCTGAAGCAGAAAGGAGTAAGAACGGGAGGGCAGGCTCTCAGGCTCCTGGGTGTTTTCCTGCTGGGCAGTAGCAAGACAGTGGACTTCCCCTGGGAATCCTGGAAATTACACAGTTAGCCAAACCAGGCCCCGCCTTGGAAGTGTCTCATCTTCTTGATTTTGTCCCTCTTCAGGGTGTGTAGAGGCCCTCCAGAGATGGCAGGATCTTGACCCGGACATCCCACGCTCTTACACTGCTCATCTAGAAGAGATGGTTCTCTCCCCAGCCAGGCCTTTCCTCTCGTCTCTGTTGACTAGGAGAGCAATTAGAAAGCTTTAGACTCAGACCTGGGTTCAGATCCTAGCTCCGGCACTCCCTAGATGTGCTTGCCGCAGGGAGTTACATCATTTCCCGTCTGTGAAATGACTGCTAGCCCTCCTTGCATTCTGGGATTCGGAGGGTTTTTTTCTAGAAGTAGCTATGGAATGGTGGAAAGAAGAAAGGAGCTGAGACTGACTGTTGGAAC
This sequence comes from Microtus pennsylvanicus, assembly GCF_037038515.1. Taxonomy (NCBI): domain Eukaryota; kingdom Metazoa; phylum Chordata; class Mammalia; order Rodentia; family Cricetidae; genus Microtus; species Microtus pennsylvanicus. The sequence continues at coordinate 92,105,712 of NC_134588.1, forward strand.
AGGAGTGGGGATAAAATGGGGAGGGATAGAGAGAGAGAGAGAAACAGAAGGGTCAGAAGGAGCTTAGGGTCTCCTTACAGAAGGGGGACCAATATAAATGATGCACAGCACATGCAAATCATATGTAAATGAAAGCGTTTGTTGGGAGGGGGTGCATGGTGCACCATCTAGGCTATCCAGAAGGTTGGCAGACTCTGGGGGGAAGGGATCTGCCCCAAGCCAGGGCAGAGCCTGAGTTTTGCCCCAGAAGCCACAGCTGTCTGTGTAGCCCTGTGGGCTAGGAGAAGCAGTGAGCTCATGGCACAGCTGTAGTGGGGAGGGTATTGTGTAGTGAGAACTGACTAGGCCCGTGCCCTGTTCAGCATGGTGCCCCGTCCAGCCTGGGCCACTGGCTCCATTGTCTAGCCCAGGTGACAGAACCAAGCCAAGCAGCTTTTCTGTAAGTTTGTGCCGGGTGCCCTCCAGCAGAGGTCTCAGAATCCCTTAGCTAGAGGCTTCACCTGAGAACGCCCCACACATGAGTGGCAGGGCCAGAGAGAGAAGGATCCAGCCAAGAACTGAGGAGTCAAGAGTCAGACATGCTTCTTTTATTTCTTATTTTAAATTGTGTTTGTGGGGTGCACATGTGTGCACGGGTACAGGTGCGCATATATGAGTCTTCACATAAAGGCCAGAGGTCAGCCTCAGGTGCCACTGCTCAGGAGCCAGCGAGTTGCTGTTGTTGTTGTTATTATTATTATAGAGAGAGAGAGTGCAGGTCAGAGGACAGCTTTCAGGACTTGGGTCTTTCCTGCCGTGGTCTTTTCTGAGGATCAAACTTAGGTTGTCTGGCCTGTGTGGCAGCTGCTTTTACCCCCCGAACCACCTCACCAGCCACCATGCCAAGCTTTTTACGTGGTTGCAGGGACTTGAACTCAGAAAGGCTTTTCTTTACTGGGTTGTCTCTCCGGCCTCCAGATGCGCTCTTTTGTTCAGGCAGCTACTCTACCTCTCATTAGCTAGAGATGGAGTATTCCTCCATTCTGGGGTGGATCTGGGCTTCTGTTCAGATGCTGAGACGCTTATGTCTTCCATCCCAGCATCTCTTCCCTGTCCTCATCTGTGTCTTATGCCTGGCTATGTTCTAACCTTTCTTAGATTGCTTCACAGGTAGCCGTCAAGAATGGTGCTGATGTGCCTGGGCATCGAATGGGGACCCAGTCTTTCTAAAAAAAAAAAAAGTAATAATTCCAATTCTCTTTGCCTTTTCCCCACAGGAGTCAGGTGCTATGCCCGGCAGGTGCATGTCCCCAAGGGCCCTCTTTACCGTGTGGTTGGCACCACTGTCTCTATCTCTTGCAACGTGAGTGCCTATGAAGGCCCTTCCCAGCAGGACTTTGAATGGTTCATGTACAGACCTGAGGCCCCAACGACTTCCCTGGGCATCATCAGCACCAAGGATAGCCAGTTCTCCTACGCCGTGTTTGGGCCTCGTGTGGCTTCTGGGGACCTGCAGGTGCAGCGCCTGAAGGGAGATTCCGTGGTGTTCAAGATTGGTCGCCTGCAGGCCCAGGACTCTGGCTTTTATGAATGCTACACCCCCTCGACGGACACTCAGTACCTGGGCAACTACAGTGCCAAAGTGGAGCTGAGAGGTACTGGGCTCTGAACTGGGTGGTGAGAGCGCCTCCCAGATTTGGGTTTCATCTTCCTCCTCTTGCTTCCTCTTCCTTCTCCTCCTCTTCCTCTTTCGATCTCCCCCCACCCCAGTTGAGCCTACAGTGTTGAGCATACCAGGGAAGTACTCTACTAAGCTATATCTCCTGTGTTAGTTTTTGAGATTGGGTCTCACCCTGTAGTCCAGGCTGGCCTACAACCCACTAGCCTAGGTTGGCCTGTAATTCCTAGCAGTTCTCCCACAGTTCACTATGTAGCCCAGGTTACTTTAAAACTCCCAGCGGTCTTCCTGTCAGGCTCCTGTGCCAGTAAGCCTGCCTTTCCGGCACTTTCTTTGCTTTTACTGGGACCAGATGCAGAGACATTTCAAGTTACTCAGACTGGCATTGAGCTTGTTCTGTAGCCCCAGTGGGCCTTGAACTTGCTCCTTCTGTCTTAGCTTCCTAGGGAGCTTGGATGACAGGCCCGCTCCAGCCTCTTTATCTTTACCGTTACTTTCTTGAGTATTTAAAATGCGTTAATCCCAGATATTAGAGTGAGTGTCAGTAGGCTTATTCTGTAAAATTCATCTTAGTATGCTCAGACTGGGTAGGGACCACTGAGTTATAGAAGTCCTTGTCCTCCAGGAGCCCACAGAGTAGGTAGTGAAGTAGGAGACACACAGGAGACAGGAGGGCTGCCAGCTCCCAGCCCTCTCTCACCAAAGCCTTTCTCTCCAGTTCTTCCAGATGAGCTGCAGGTATCTGCTGCCCCTCCGGGGCCCCGAGGACGCCAAGCCGCAGCCTCCCCCTCCCGACTGACAGTGCATGAGGGGCAGGAGCTGGCTCTGGGCTGCCTGGCTCAGACTAAAACAAAGAAACACACACACCTGTCGGTGTCCTTTGGGAGAGCCGAGCCTGAGGCGCCAGTGGGGCGAGCCACTCTCCAGGAAGTCGTGGGACTGCGCTCTGACATGGCTGTGGAGGCTGGAGCTCCCTATGCTGAGAGGCTGGCAGCCGGGGAGCTGCGGCTGAGCAAGGAAGGGACTGATCGGTACCGCATGGTGGTCGGGGGTGCCCAGGCTGCAGACTCAGGCACCTACCACTGTACTGCCGCTGAATGGATTCAGGATCCTGATGGCTCCTGGGTCCAGATCGCAGAGAAGAGGGCAGTCCTGGCCCATGTGGATGTGCAGACACTGTGTGAGTGCCATGTCCCCCTGAGGGGGCATCTCAGTGGGCATGGGGGTAGTGCTACATGACCGTCCTCTGACTACAGAATTCTTCCATGGAGTGAGCAGCCTTCTAGACCTTATTCACTCTCTATCCATGCTTTCTCTGCTCAGCAATTGGATGTGGAGATACAAGAGCTATGGTGGAAGTGTGAAATTCAGGTCCTGGGGAAAGAGACAGATAAAGGGCCTCTAAATTTTTGCAAAGAGGTGTTATAGATAGGAACCCAGGCATCCCCATGACCCCTCCCTTCCCCTGCTGTATTTCAGCCAGCCAGCTGGCAGTGACGGTGGGACCTGGCGAACATCGGATTGGCCCGGGGGAACCCTTGGAACTGCTATGCAATGTGTCAGGGGCACTGCCCCCACCAGGCCGGCATGCTGCATACTCAGTGGGCTGGGAGATGGCTCCTGCAGGGGCTCCTGGGCCTGGCCGCCTGGTGGCCCAGCTGGACACAGAAGGTGTCGGCAGCCTGGGCCCTGGCTATGAGGGCCGGCACATTGCCATGGAGAAAGTGGCATCCAGGACCTACCGGCTACGACTGGAGGCTGCCAGGCCTGGTGATGCAGGCACCTACCGCTGCCTCGCCAAAGCCTATGTTCGAGGGTCTGGGACCCGACTTCGTGAAGCAGCCAGTGCTCGTTCCCGGCCTCTCCCTGTGCACGTGAGGGAAGAAGGTGAGAGCTTGAACCCTTGGCAGGGTTCAGAGCTTATCGAACTTATTTCCTAAGTTCTTAGCTCCCGAGCCTTCCCTCTGTAACCCGTATGTCCTTCCCTCTGCAGGCGTGGTGCTGGAGGCCGTGGCATGGCTTGCAGGGGGTACTGTGTACCGGGGAGAGACTGCCTCCTTGCTATGCAACATCTCTGTGCGGGGTGGTCCTCCGGGGCTGCGACTAGCAGCCAGCTGGTGGGTGGAAAGGCCAGAGGAGGGCGAGTTAAGCACCGGCCCTGCTCAGCTTGTGGGTGGAGTGGGTCAGGACGGCGTGGCAGAGCTGGGAGTTCGGCCTGGAGGGCGTCCTGTCAGTGTGGAGCTAGTGGGACCCAGAAGTCATCGACTAAGACTGCACAGTCTGGGGCCCGAGGATGAAGGCGTATACCACTGCGCCCCGAGCGCCTGGGTGCAGCATGCGGACTACAGCTGGTATCAGGCGGGCAGTGCACGCTCCGGGCCTGTCACAGTCTACCCCTACACGCATGGTGAGTGATAACCGCCCTCCCCTCCCCTCCCCTGCTCCAGTTGTGTTTGCCCTCTTCTGTTTTCCTGTCTTCCCTGCTATCTCCGCCTCTCCCTGCCTCCCCACATCCCTGCATCCCTTTGCATGAAAATCCCCAAGCTGATCTCAGTGTTGATTGGGGTGGATGTATGTGGGCATGGATGGTACTCTGTGACTAGGGACTGAGTCTAGAAACCCTGCTGGGGAGAGTGTCAGCGACCTGCATGACAGATCCTCTCTGAGCAGGCCATCCTCTCTCCTCCAGCTCTGGATACCCTGTTCGTGCCCCTGTTGGTGGGTATGGGAGTCGCCCTAGTCACTGGCGCCAGCGTCCTTGCTACTATCACTTGCTGCTTTATGAAGAGGCTGCGAAAGCGGTGATCTGTAGCATCCCAGGTGAGGGAAAGGGACCCCCAAGCCCTGTCTTCCTCGGGCTTCCTGTGTGCTCCATCTGGACAAGCCGCGGCCGGCTCAGCCCTGCAGGACCGTGGAGCAGGGTGAGGGCTGAAGGGATCCCTACCCTCAGCCCACTCCACTGCTCTCTCCAGTTCCCGCAGGTGTCTTCCAGCCAGCGCCACCCCGCCCCTCCTCCGGTTGCCTGGATACCCTCTCCCTCCTCCGTCCAGAACTTCCTTTAATTTATTTGACCTGTCCCTGCCTAGAGCGGGAGACTTGGCTCCCGCATTGCCCACAGCTTTCCTCAAGGTCTTCCTTCTGGTTCTCTGTTCTTGGTCTCACACTTGTGCTGTAGGAAGGAAGGCCAATTCCTGTCCTCAAACTAGTTGGGTTTTTTTTTGTTTGTTTGTTTGTTTTTTTTTAATGTGAATAAACTGGTTTTATAAAATCCAGGCTTGGTTGTGTCTTCCCTTGCCATGAAGCTATAAAAGGCAGGGGCGGGGTGGGGTGGGGTGGGGGTGGTAGTAGGGAGGTTGCTGGGGTTGTCAGCCTGTTCTGGATAACCCAGGCCCTCTCCCCATCGTAAACACCATCTGTCCTTCGAGGACCTTGCTACCCACCCACTGCAGGAGGGGATGCCTGGGTCCCATCTGTCACCTAAAATGTCAGTGTTGAGCCAAGTCCTAATGGGGCTTCTGTTTGGAAAGGGGAACATAGGAAGCGAGGGGTGGGTTCCAGCTGAGCTTGGCCCCTCGCACAGCTTCCAGGGACAAGTCTTTCTGAGCTCCCCAGACTGGGACACGCCCTCCTCCGGCTCATTCTCCTGGTTAAGCTAGTCTGGGAGCAGACTCCTCCCACCAGGCCCTGGGGCCTCAGTCTTTTTCATCCTGACCTTAATTATTCTCCGACTGCAGCAGAATAGGAGCCCCAGAATGCAGCTGCCTACTTAGGGACCACAGCGGGGGGGGGGGGGGGGGCTGTGTCCTCTGTACGCAGAGTTACTTACTGCATCTGCTTAACACGAGCTGCACCTCTCTCTGGTCCGGAGAGTCTCGGCTGTTCTATGTTCTGCACTTCAAGTGGCATCCAGTCTACCTTTTCCATTTAGCAATTTAACATTTATTGAGCATTATGAGTTTGTCAGGTATCATTTTTTTTTTTACACATAAGGGAACTAAGGCCTTGCTGAGAGGCTGAGAGTCCTCATGGAGGTAACTAGTGACAATCAGCATTGGCACCAGAACACAGGTCTCCTGACTGTCCTGGACAGTGGTGCCCTGAGTGGTTGCATCTCAGAGACTTCCAGGAGCATCTTCGATGTCTCCATTCCAGTGCTTTGTATGAGGGTGCCAAGCACCCCACCCCTCTTGCGCAGACTCCGCCTTTCCCCCTGAATCCAAACCCCGGCCCCTCCCTGTGCTCTAGTTCAGTATGTGCGTGGGGCTCCAGCAAGCCCATGTTCACGGACCTCATTTTTTTGAGAGTGACCCAGGTGCTCCTGAAACCCGAGTCCAGTGTTCGACTGAAGGGGAGAGGCAAGAGCTTGCGTTCTCTGAGTGGACCCGAGCTCAGATGGGCACTGGGAGGGAGGGACAGTGCCCCATTGGATGCTGGTCTCTTAGCCTGGCACAGAACAGCAGACCTTTATTCAAGGGCAGGAGTGGATGCAGCCAGGGCCACGGTTTGAACCGGCCCCATCAGAGGCTGTGTCCACCTGGGCTACACTGAGCTCCAGGGGGCCAGCCTCCAGTCCCTTGAGGATCTTCTGCTCCTCAACTTGCCATTGTTCTCCCCTGACCAGCCCAAGATGACTGGGGACAAGGGCAGGATGCAGTGGAGGTGGGATGGGAGGATGTCTCTCCAGGGTTCCCTGCCCTGGCAGGACAGATGGCAGGCAGCAAATACCCACAAGTATAAGCTCAGTCTTCTACCCTAGTCCGTCTTGCCTTGTCCTGTTAGAGAGTCAGTCGGCCATTTGTGGTGAAGCCCATTCAGCTTCAGCTCCCCACTGCCTCCCCAGGAGTCCCCGAAAAGGCCTTCTTTCTGTTCCCACCTGTCTCTGTGGCCTTCTCCTCTTCCCAGATGCCACCTCGGTGTCACTGGCAAGTTACCACTGACGCTTCAGTTCTTGGACCCAAAGTCAAGCTCTTTAGCCTGGATCTGGGTCCCTCTCCCTGACATGTCCCTTCTCTTTTCTACTGTTCATAAGGGTCCTCGACTTCTCAGCTCCTGCAGCTTCTCCTCGGCTTGGTTTCCTCATCCAAGTGTAGTGCCCGTCAGCACGATCTGGGAAACCTGTTAGATCTGGGAACTAGTTAGATGTGCAGATTTTTTGGTTTCCATCCCGGACCTACTGAGTCAGAATGTTGGGAGTGGGACCCAGAAATCTGTTTTAACAAGCCCTCCAGGCGAGTGACGCAAAGCTCCGTAACTGCTGGGCTCCCCCCACCCCACCTTGCTCAATCCTTAGCTTCCAGATTGCTAATGCCCTCTCACTTCTGACGAAGAGCTTGTGTGGGCTCCTAGAGTGAGCCACACTTCCTTCAGTTGCTGTGGGGGTATTTCTGACCTCCACCTGTACTGTGTTCTGGTGTTAGGACCAGGTCTTTGAATGTCACTCCTGATACCTAATCACTATTTTGAATGATCCCCTGTCGCTGTGCCTCAAGGATAAACTACTTTCCCCAGGGCTCAGGCTTCCCTCATAAAACCACTTATTTAGTCTCCCTTGGTCTTTCTTCCACCTCAGAGTCTCTCTGCTTTTTTGTTTCTATAGCAGTACCTACCTGCAAGGCTTCACTCCGCTGCCTCAAAAAACCACTACTGTCCTCAGTCTTTCCCGGTCCTGCTCCAGGGCCGCTGCTCAGAGTCTACCAAGGCTTTTTAGCCTACCCCCTGAGGGTATCCGAGCCTATCACAGCTGGATAGTGAATCTGGATAGGGTCACATCTATACCCTGCTCCACATCCTTTTCTCTGTCTCAGCGGTGGCCACTTTGTCTAGACAGGTGTGTCACACACAGGGAAACCAGCAGAGGAGGTGAGTGGGGGCAGCAATTGGTCTGACACTCTACTCCCTAAGCCATGTCCCCTGGTTTGAGGTTGCCTCTGTCTGGAAGAAAAGGGTATTGGTAGGTTTTGCCCAAAGGTGTGCTGCAGATTAAGGCAGCCCTGGGTCCACCAACTGTCGATCCATAGCATAGGCCACCCAAGCTATCCACTGGCTGCCTCTGTCTGCCCGACCTTCCTATTCAACCCCATAAGCCCATCCTTCTGTCCATCCATCCACCCACGAACAGATGTGAAGGTCAGACAGACAGACCGATATGTTCTTTCATCCCCACCCTCTCCTCTCTTCAAACCAGGACTTCTTTCTTCCCCACTGGATCCTGGACTCAGTGGGCCTCTCCCAACATTAGCCATTCCTTGGGACATTGCCTGCCTCCTCTTCTTCCATCTCCACTCCGCAGCTTCCACGTACCTGTGTCTAGCCCCCTGGTCTGCCACAGGGGTTTGGAGAAAACCAGTCACACCTTGGACTCACTCTCCGGGGGTGGTAGGCAGCCATTCTGCTCCTTGTCTGCTCCGTCTCCCCCACCTGCCCCCTCCCCAGCCCCCTCTTCCTCCACCTTCTCATCCAGCCTGCTGGGGATGGACCAATAGAGATGGGCATCGAGGCGGGCTGCAGCTTCTGCCAACTCCCGGGCACTACACGAGGGTGTGGGCACCTCAAAGGTCTCATGGAAGCTGGCATAGTCCACCTCATAGAAGCCGTCCTCCAGGGTGAGCACAGATGTGAACCGGTGGCCCCACAGCACTTCATCTACTAGGTAGGAGCTTCGAGCTTGGCATGTCATTCCTGTGGGGAGGAGGAAGAGGCATTAATCAAAGGGATCCCGGCCTGAGCTTCCCTCTTCTGCCTCTCATTCCACAGCTCTCTTTCCCCAGAGCCCCACCTCTCTTTGGTCAGCTCACTTCTCCATCTGCCAGCCTGTATTTCCCCTTTGAGAAGCTCAACCTTAAAACTAACTTTAGGGATCATCTGGTCCAGCTTCCCACTTCCCACAGAGCCTCCTCGCCCACCCCTGCCCCCGCCCCCGCTGAGCATTCCCAAGCCCTGGGCAGCTGGCTGAATTGATTACCTACCAGGATGGAAAGCTCACCACCTCATGAGAAGTTCAGTCCTTTGTGGATTGCATTTGTGTTTATATGCATTGATTTGTGTTTATATGCATGGGTGTGCATGCATATGCGCCACAGGATGTATGTGAAGGTCAGAGGACAGCTTGTGGGAGTTGGTTCACTCCACAGTCTGAGACCCGGGGATCTAACTCAGGTCCTCGGGCCTTTGACCTTAGCTTGCAGGGCCATCTCACTGGCGCTGGGCTGTCTTTTATACAAGCTAAAATCTGTCCCCAGGATCTCTACCCCTTGCATTTCACTCCCTTCCCACCTGATGCTCCCTTAGCATCTGTCAATATAGACCCAGGTTCCCTTGGACCCCTTCCTCAGATTGAACACTCATGACCATTTCCCACTTGATCTGGCTTTTGAGAAGTTTACTGTCTTCGTTGCAAGTCAGAATGGTTACGGAGGACCAGGTAAGGGGCCATCTGAAGTGTGACGACTTTTCCAATTGTGGCCTCCTCGATGCATAAAAGAAAGCTTGCTGCCTCTTGTTTCTGGCCAGGAGGCCCTAGCAAAGTGGCCCATGATTCTATTACATAAATGCCTTTGGAAGCTGCATCACGTTGCTACAGCAAGCCTGGGAGCCTGTGGCCAACGAAAACCCCCAGTTCTTTCTCCACCAGAGCCTTTCCATGCTGGGCTTACATAAGTGATTTTTTTTTTAAAGCCTAAATGTAGAATTTTATATTTACTCCCTTTAAATGTCATCGTGTTGGGTTTTTTGGCTCATTATTCTTGCTTTTCAAAAGCAGTTTGAATCCCAAAATACTACCATCCTTCCCTGTTTTATCTCTAGAAAGATCGAACATGCTCCCACCCCTATGTCCTTTACACTGCCCTTCTCAGTCCTTGCCCTGGGTCTGTCCTGCCTCCCCTGCTGGGATTTTGCACCCTTCCCTCAGGGCAGATCATTTTGTTCCTACCTCAGAGTCACCCCAACCTAATACCATCCCAGAAACAGAGATGAAAACACCACCAACCGGAGAATGGTTAATCTGGTTCTGTGCTATCCTGGGGACACTGGTATTCTATGGCAAAGCAGAAATAAGAGGAATCTGTCAAGGTGGGGAAGGAGAGCCCGCCCCCGCAGGGCCTCTGCAGAGAGAAGGCCCGAGAAGCAGAGATGGGGCTGAGGCTGGGGCTGGGGGGAGTAGGGATGGGTGGGAGGTGGCGGCAAAAGGGAAAAGTCCTTGTAAGAGAACTGCCCAAGATAGTGTCAAAAAGGAGGGACAGCTGGCGAGACGAGGGAGTAGCAAGGGAAGGGGAAGAGCTAGGACCAGCCTAGTCAGAGTGAAGGAGGAGTGGGGAGTGGATAGAACTGAGTTGGTGATGAAGCAGAGGCTTTCTGCCCAGGACCAGGAACGGGTTCTCAAGGCCAGCAGCAGGGAGCAAGTCTGTCAGTAGCAGTGCTGTAGCTCCCCCTAGTGGCACTTTGGTTCTTTACTTATATTTTCCTTATCTTCAGCAGCTAGGACCTCTTAAAGGACCTGTACCTGTTTTTTTTTTTTTTTTTTTTTTTTTTTTTTTTTTTTTTTTTTTTTTTTTTTGCTCCTATACTGATCCCAAGCAAGCTCTTGACAGTGTAGGCCTGAACGAAGGCACTGACGTCACAGTTCCTTCTGGAAAGGAACTAGAAGTGGCAACATCAGGGGAAGTTAAGAGTGGCAGATGGGGTAACTGAGGCCGAAGTGAGACAGACCAGTTCTCACCTCTCCACACCTCAGTTTGGTCAATCGAATTCCAGGGCTCTGGATCTCTGCGCATCAAGAACCTTGCACGGTAACCTTCATGCCAACATCGTACTAGGAAACACTGAAGCTAGACTTCCTGTGTTCTATCTAGGCTATGCTATTTATTGGCTTGTGACAGTGGGCTATTTATGGGATCTTTCTTTGGGGCTACTCATCCTCTAAAAAGTGAGCACAGTAAAAAAAAAAAAGTAACCTCCAGGGGAACCTTACTAGGATTAAGTGAATTCAGAGATGTAAAGTGCTATTCAAAGTGACATACCTGTCAGGCCAGGGCCTCAAGCTAGCATCATTTCGTAGAACTCTTCCAAGCTTTTTCTTGACTCTGCAAAGTCACCCTGTCCATCCCTTTCATTTCCATCCCTGCCCCAGCACACCCCCCTCCTCCACCTGTCACCCTATACTCCACTCTCTGTCCATCTTTCTGCATGCTCCTCCTCCCACCCCCCACCCCCATGCTTTTCTTGCTCCCATCCTCCAGCCTGCCCGCACCCGTGGCCTCCACCATGCCCTCGAGAATGACCACGATCTCGAAGTCGTCCCTCTCGAGGGCGCGGCGTGACGCCTCCCAGAAGGGGCTGGCGGCATCGATCTCGTGGCTGATGACAAGAGGTGAGACGAGGAAGAGGCGGTCGTCCCCGGTGTCGAAGCCCACGCTGAGGTCGGTCTGGTGCAGGGGGATGAACTCGCCCTCGAGCGTCTGGCGCGAGCGGATGAGCTTGGCGCGGATGGAGGCCTCCACGATGTGCGAGGATCGCAGGTCGCCCACGCGGAACATGAGGCAGAGGCGCCCGTCGCGCAGCGACACCACAGCGTGAGAGGAGAAGACCAGCGTGGCGGCCCGCTTGTTGGGCTGCGAGATCTTAACGAACATGCACCCCACCATGAAGGCGTTCACCATAGAGCCCAGGATGGCCTGCAGCAGCAGCAGCACGATGCCCTCAGGGCACTGGTCAGTAATGACGCGGTGCCCGTAGCCGATGGTGGTCTCGGTCTCGATGGAGAAGAGGAAGGCAGCCACGAAGCCGTTGAGGTTATTGACGCACGGGGTCCACGCGGTGTCCTCCAGGTGCTCCAGGTCGCCGCGGCCGTAGGCGATGAGCCACCAGATGGCGCCGAAGAAGAGCCAAGTGAGCGCGTAGGCGAGCACGAAGAAGAGCAGGCTGAGGCGCCACTGCAGGTCCACCAGCGTGGTGAACAAGTCGGTTAGGTAGCGGTAGGTCTCCCGCACATTGCCCTGCTGCACGTTGCAGCGCCCGTCCTTCTCCACGTAGCGCTGGCGGCCACGGCGCCTGGGTGGCTCCTCCGACACCGGAGAAAAGGCGGCGTTCTCCTGCGCCATGGCGCTGCAACTGGAATCCTGCGGGGACTTAATAAAGGTTTGCCGAGTTGATGGGTCTGCAATGGCGAGTAGCCCCTGGACGAATCACCCCATTCCGCTCTCTTAAGCCTCATTTCCCCCTACTTGGTGGCATGGGAACAACCCAGAAGCCCACAAGCTCGGAAAGCTGGGGGCCGGGAGAGCTGGAGAGATTGCTCAAATGGCTCACTGGCTGCTGTTCCAGAGGATCTGGCTTTGGTTCCCAGCACCCACATGTGGGTTTACAACCGGTTGTAATTCCAATCTCTCTCCCTCTTCTGGCCTCTGAGGGTGTCGCACAGATATACATGAAGGCAAAAGACCCATACACATAAAGTAAAAATAAAAATAAAGGTTAAGAAAAAGTTGTACGGATCACACAGGGTAATGATCACGAACCGGGCCAGCGCAGTGCAAGTTCAATGGGTAGGAAGTGTTAGAGATGTCGGTGCCACTAATCTCGATGCCACCACCTCAAGCTGAAGTGTGTAGCACCTCACAGACAGGCCTGGACCAGACTCCTGAGATTCTAAAACGTAAGAAGTGGGTTCCTTGGCAGTTCCTTCTCTATGCAGAGCCCTCCCTGCCATGAGGACTTACACCACTCTTTCCCTGACCGTTATCCCTTCCTCCTTCCCCGGACTCTTCTTCACCATCCTGCCCAAAGGTCACAGAAAGACTATCCCCTCTCTTCTCTTTCTGAATCTCACTCTTTCTACCTCCTCCTCTGTCTTTTCTCTACCCCAGACTTACCAAGGAGAAAGAAATGCCGGCTGTGCACAAAAAGTCTCCAGTGTGCAAAGGTTGAATGTTCCCAACATTAGGAAATTCCCATTGGCAATTCTGACTGCTTAACCGTGGTCACTGATATCGCCCCCTTTCTCCTGGGCTCTTTCCCAAAGGAGACATGCAGAAAAGGGTTGGCAGGCTGGAGGCCGTGTGAGATCAACTGCCCACAGCAAGGACATGCCAGGCCATCCAGGGTTACGCTCGTCTAGTATCTTTCCACCTCTATACTTCCTTACAAGTAAGAAAAGAACCAAGAGAAACGCCAAGCGCCCACATCAAACCCTCCCAGCTTCCTGCCTTGCATTTACTACCCTAACACCAAGCCCACCCACACCAGCCATATGTCCCCAAACCCACATTCCAAGCAAAGCCCAGATTCCCAGCAAAACCCACCTGATTTTGTTTCAAATTCTTCCCCCTGAGATGCACTCTGAGATGCCTTCTTCCCTGAGAGATGGATGCCCAGAGTCCTTCCCTAGGCTCTTAGGGTCCCCTAAGAGATATGGACCATATGAACCAAAGTCTGTAGAGTAAGGATTTAGGAGACATTAATCTTCCTTTCTCTTTTCTGATATTGGTTATCTCATCCCATTCCAAGGGAACCTGGGGGGTGGGGTGGGGAGAGGCAGGAGGGCTGGGAGGGCAAGGGAGTGCAGGAATGTGACATAAGGTTCACAGATTGCTTAGATGACCAGGTCCTAGGGAGAAACGGCATGGATATGTAACTACAAGCCCTACATCCCAATTTTTAAATTTTGGAGCCAAGCGTCCTGCAGCCAGACCTTTGGAGGATGTTAAAGAAAAGGCAGAAGAAGAAACCACAAAGATGGTTTGTATCCTCAGTGCCTCCACACTTATTTTCCATGGGAGTCAGGAGACATAGCCCAGGAACACCTTGGCAATGGCAGATTAGATCTTCCCCTCCCCCAACAGCAGACTTGCTTTCCCCTCTCTGCAGGGTGTCCTCTGGAAGTGATCTGTAAGTACTCAGTGCCTCAGGACCCTGCGTCTCTTTCATCCTGGCATTAGTTTCAGGTGGGCTTCTAGGCATTCTTCTTAGGGTCTTAGGTAATCTGACCTCCATCTATGTCCAGGAATGGAGAAGGGTGTCCGATCATCCCCCAAACGCTGATTGCCCAGGGAACCTATTGAACATGTTCTAGCTCTTGCTATCTTGAGGAAGGGTCTCTTTTTCACGGGAAAGGAAAGGTGTGCACTGTCCACTATCTAAAGAACGAGGGCTTCATTTCTGCCTCTTCCCTCCAAATAACCACAGTTCTTCCAACCACAGTTCTTGAGCATGCTCTGACCCCTTTCAGTAAGATCCCAGGACCACATGCTTCTTCGTGCTCTTTTCCTCCCCCTAGAGAGTGCTGGCCAGTGGGGGGGGGCTTATCTTTTGGAAGGAGGTCTGTCTGGTGAAAACTCCCTCAGGAACCAGCTCCACCCAAGCCCCACTTGCCTTAGAAATCGGGGCCCGAACCCCAAGTCCCACAACTCAACTCACAGAGCCTGGAGAGGAGAGAAGCCGGCAGCAGAGACCCTTGGGGTTGGTGCCCATGTCCCTGACACCATGTCCCCCCCACCATAGGTCCCCTCTGAGAGTGGGAACTGCAGACTCCTAAATGTAGCGGCAGCTCAGACTAGGACTTGGTATCTGTGTCATCCCCACTTCCCAGGTTCCCCTGCTCCTCTCCCGTTTCCATGGCAACCAGTCTGGCTACAGCTCCACAGCGTCCCCCTCCCTTTCCCAGTTCTGGGTACCACTCTGGCTGATCCACACGCCGTTGCTATTTTTAGCTAAAGTCCCTCCTCTTGGACACTGAGAATCGTCTCCTCACCCCTTTATAGGGAGAAAAGTCGGTGGGGGTGGGGGAGAACCTGGCGTGTTCGCCCTTTTCAGAGAAGCTCCTCATTCTGGGAAAATAGAGGCCTGGAGGTGTTGGGAATAAAACGTTTGATTTCAGGGGGTCATCTGGGAGCTCACAGCTCATGCTCCCCCAGAGGGACCACAGGTAAAGGTGCTGCTCTTAGATCAGGCTCACCACTACAGGCTCCATTTTTGAAGAGACCTCTGCTGCAGAAAGCAGCTGATAGAAGGAAAAGAGGTCTGTGGAGGTAGGGGCTAGAGGCGGGGCCAGAGGTTCTGTCGTTGTCACCCATGCAACACATGACAAAAGTCCCTTCACGTCGCTAAGCCATAGTTGTTCTTCCTATCTCAGAGTGTGGGTATGGGCACACAGCCCTCTTCTGCCTACTTCACATAGGATACAGACCAAATTAGGCAATGCAAAACAGAAGGGTTTGGAGATGAATTTTGCTAATAGCAAAAAGTTGAGAAAACTCTCAAACGTCCAAAGGAGAGAAAAGTTTAGGCTTGCGCTCACTATCAACAGACTTCTGGGGCCCAAATGCCACACACTGTGCTAGGTAGAGGTGATTATGAAACGAAGAGGTCTCTGCCCAGAAGCAGCTTGTGATGCCGCGGGAAGGAAAGACACAGAATTACATCTCACAGAATTACTACTGCATGCTACGGTTGATCCACCAAGCATCAGCACATTTGATGCCCATGAGACAGCTATTTTCTTCTATTTATGGATGAGGAAAATGGAAAAAGCAGCTTATTAAATTCCAGAATTGGACAGAGATAAGATGTCACTGCCCTCAAGCTTTTCATCTAAAAGACTTGTGATATTTTTGTTAGGTGCCCCCCTTCCCTCGGGTCTTATTATCTAGCCCAGGTTGGCGTCAACTTCCTCAGTGTTGGGATTATAGGCATGCATACAAAAGACTTTTTTTTTGAAGGGTAGTTTTAATCTTACGGCAATATAAAAGCTAAGAGAGGAGCCTGGGGATATGGTCAGTCAGCAAAGTGCATGCCCTACAAATGAGGACCCGAGTCTGGGTCCTCAGCCCCTATGTAAAAAGCAGGACCTGATGGCAAGCAGCAGAAAGATGGAGAAAGGAGGATGCATGGAGCTCACTGGCCAGTCAACTGGTGAATTCCATGTTTAATGAGATATTCTGTCTCAAAAAATAAGATGGAGTGATAAAGGAAGATATCGAATTCTGGCCTCTGTGTGTACATACATGTGTATGCACGCACACACACAAAGATGTATACACATACCCATAAATTGAGAGAAAGGCACAAAGAGGTCCCTATGTCTCCTGCCTGGCATATACATAGCCTCTCCCATTGCCAACATCCCCAATGAAATAGTAGCTTGGTTACAATCGAGAAACCTTAATTGACACAGCGTGATCATCAGTCTCTAGTTCCCACGAGAGCTTTCTTTTGGTGTAATTCCTCTTGCTCTAAGTCTGGAGCAGTGTATAATGGCATGTATCCACTATGACAGTGGTGCTTTCCTCTGCGTTCTGCTTAGTCAGCTCGTTCTCCCATTAGCCTTTGGCAATCTCTGATTTTTTTAACCGTTTCCATAGTTCTGCCTTTTCTAGAATGTCATGGAGTTGGAATCATACAATATGTAGCTTCTCAAACTGGCTTCTTTCATTTGTATATTTAAGGTTGTTCCGTGTCTTTTTATAGATCCATAACTCATTTCTTTTTAATACTGAGTAATAGTTTATTGCCAGGATGTACCACAGTTCACTTGTTCATTCACTCCCGAAAGACATTTTGCCTCCGGTTTTTATCAATAACAAATAAAGTTGCTATAAACATCTGTGTGCAGGATTTTTACTTGGAAAAGTTTTCAGCTTTGGGGAGGGTAAATACCAAGGAGGGTGTTGCACTATCATATGGGAAGAATATGTTTAGTTTTGCAGGTGACTGCCAAACCGACTTCCAAAGTGGCTGTACCATTTTGCCGTCTCACTAGCAACACATTCCTTTTCCTGTTGCTCTACATCCTTGCCAGCGTTGGGTGCCATCAGCGCCACGAGCTTTACATCACCACAGAAATGTGATAACTGTAGCATTCAGTAAGTGTAATAGTTTACCGCAGCAGTTGATATGTTTATGCACGCGAATGTTCATGTAGAGAGCGGTGCTACATAAAAAAGTAGAACAGAAGCTGAAGTTCAAGACCAACCGTCATGTTCAAAGCCAGACTCAGTTACATGAAAACTTATGTTAAAGAAAGTAAGAAAGAAAGAGGAGAAAGAAAGAGGAAGAAAGGGAGAAAGAAAGAAAGAAAGAAAGAAAGGAAAGGAGGAAAGAAAAAAGAAAGGAAGGAATAAAAGGAAATAAAAACAAAATATCCATATAAGCTGATTATGATTGTATGATAACAACTACAAAGTGACTGATTAAAAATTAGGAAACACCGGGCGGTGGTGGCACATGCTTTTAATCCCAGCACTCGGGAGGCAGAGACAGGAGGATCTCTGTGAGTCTGAGGCCAGTCTGGTCTACAGAGTGAGTTCCAGGACAGGTTCCAAAGCTACAGAGAAACCCTTGTCTTAAAAAAAAAAAACAAAATAAAGTAAAAATTAGGAAATGTGCTGGGCAGTGGTGGCACAATTTCTTTAATCCCAACTCTCAGGAGGCAGAGGCAGGAGGAACTCTGTAAGTTTGAGGTTAGCCTGGTCTATAAATTGAGTTCCAGTACAGCCTGGACTACACAGAGAAATCCTGTCTTGGAAAAAAAAAGGAAACATTTTGGAGAAACATAAATATTTCAATGTTAATTTCCCTTAAGAATTTATTTATTCATCTGCTTATTTATTTGCACTGCTATAGATGGAACCCAGGGCCTTGTGCATGCTAGGTAAGGCTTGTGCCACAGAAATACATTCCCTTCCTTCAGTCACCAGCCCCAGGGAAATAATTAAAAGCAAAGAATGGTATATAAATTCAAGCTGATATTATTGCTATCATCAGTATCGTTATGTGCAAGGTGTTTTCTATGCATTCTACTAAGCCTTAACATTGCAGGGACATATCACTAGAAGAGCAGGAATGAGGCTGCACATTAGAAGGCTAGAAGCTTCTGGAATGCACTAAAAAAGAGGACTTGTATATGGAGTAATATAAATTTCAGAGGCACTAATATAAGTTCAAATTCTACACCATCTGATAGTAGATGCAAGACTTTGAATTTTTTATTCTTTTTTCTCTTTCTTTTTTGTTTTCTTTCCTCTTCCTCCTCTTCTTTCTTCCTTTCCCCCTTTTCCTTCTTTCTTTTGACAAAGCCTTGTTATAAATTCCTGACTGGCCTGGAATTCACAATCTAGTCTAGGCCAGCCTTGAACTGGTAGTTCCTCCTGCTTTTGCCTCTACAGTTCTGGGATTACACACATGAGCTACCATGCTTGAAAAATGTTAGTTTTCTGTAAATCTAAGAGATGGGAATAGCCATGTTGTATCAGTCACTTTTTGTTGCTATGACAGAATAACTGAGCCAACTTAAAAGACGAACAGTTAATTTTGGTTTCCAGTTTCAGAAATTTCAGTCTGGGGCTGTTTGGCTCCATTTTTCTTGGGCCATATGAGACAGAGCATTGTAGTGGGTAGCATGGAAAACAGACCTCATGGAGACTGGAGAGGTGGGCGGTGGGGAGGGAGGAGATAAGAAGGAGAGAGCAGAAGAAAAAGGAAGAGAGACAAGAGGGAAGAGAAACTGTTTTTCTAGAGCAGAGGTTCTCAACCTGTAGGTCGTGATCCCTTGGGGTCACATATTATATATTCTTCATATCAGATGTTTATATTACAATTTATAACAGTAGAAAATTGCAGCTATGAAGTATAAATAAAATAATGTTCTGGTTGGGGGTCACCACAACACATGGAACTGTATTAAAGGGTAGAAGGATTAGAGAGGTTGAGAACCCCTGTTCAAGAGCCGTCCACTGGTGGCCTGTTTCCTCCAGGCAGCCTTCGTTTCCTGATAGTCCATTCAGGGTTAGTCAGTCAATGAAGTAAACCGTCAACAAAGGGAGCTCCTTTCTCATGATCTAATCACCAATACCGGAGCTTTGGGGAGGGTATTTCATACGGAAAACACAATAAGTAGTATCCATTTCTTGAGGATTGTTTACATAAAGCCTAACATATTGTGTTTTCCTCTTTTTCCCTCTTTCTTCTCCTTGCCACTGCCACTGTTGTCGTCGTCGTCATTGTCATCATCATCATCTTCATCCTCACCATCTCAGGGGACTCCTGAGATCCCTGTCCAGCAGGGGCTGTCCTCCTCTGTCCTGGCATCACCCAGTGAGACCTGCAGGGGGCTCTCCTTGTTCACTGACCCCTCTCCAATCCTGTTGGCTGTTTCTTGTTGTTCCAAGTGGAAATATCAGGTTTTTGCCCGAGATTGGCATCAACAGTGCTGTTAAAGCCCCAGTCAACATCCCTGTCTCCTGGGTCTGGCCCTGTCACCTGAGCCTGGGGACTGCAAACTTGCTTTTCTCTGCCCTGCCAAGAGGCTGCTCACGTTGGTTCCACTGTGCCAGGCACTCAGAGAGAAGAAACCAAACTCCTGGGCAAGAACGTGTTTGCATAGAGCTGGCCCCTTTTTCTGGAGGGACAGTCACAGAGCTGATAGTGCCTTTCCAGGTGTTGTCAGCCAGCCTGCTGACTCTGTCCTTGCTGTGCTGACAGACGACAACACTCTTTCACCTCTTTCAAGATCCTCCAGGTCCTGGACTTAACTTGTTAACTTTAACCTCAATTCCTTGTGTATCTAGCTTGAACTGAGGCAGGAGAAAAGAAAATCTCACAAGTCACTAGCATACAAAAAATAAGCAAGGTCCTAGACTTTATGGACCGAGAGAACGAAAGCAGTTCTGCAAGGAATCAAACCTGTTATGTCAGCAGAGTTGTGATAAATGAGAATTGAAAATCGAGGACACTGGGGACAGGAAGGCCACTTCTGGAGCCACACCACCGGCCTATAAAGAATGTTGGTACAGAGCTGGGGAGATGTTAGAGGGCAAGGTATTTGCAGAGCAAGTTGAGGACCTGGGTTTGGATTCACATCACCTACTTAGAAGCTGGGATGACAGTATATATCTATAACTCCAGCATCAGCCTCTGACCTCTACATATGCCTGCATGGTGAGGGCTAACACACACACACACACACACACACACACACACACACACACACACACACACACACACACACTTTTTTCAAAGTGTAAAATAGAAAATCAGCTCTCTCCAAATATCTGAGTTCTCGTGGAGAGCCTAAAGAAGAGGTAGGGTTTGAGTTTCGTTGCTGCTATTTTGAGGTGAGGGTAGGGACATTCCCTTCCTTTCCCCAACAGTTCTGAGTTTGGGTACAAGATGAACGCAATGCAGCCTTCCGCTCACGCTCACCCAGCAGCCGTGGCCTTTGTTGCCAGCTATGGGGTCAGCCAATCTGGGAAGGCTTCCTTGAACAAGATCATGAGACTTTCTGGGCAAAAGCGTGGAGAAGGGGAAGGAAGTATGAAAGGGAAGGCAGGAGATGGTTGAAGATGTGAGTTTAGTGGAACAGGAAGGTCAAGTAAGTCCAAATAACAATTTGTATAAATGAAAGAGGTCTGGGTGTGGCGGTGCACGCACTTAACCCCAGCACTTGAGAAGCAGTGGCAGGTGGATCTCTGTGGGCTTGTGGCCACCATGGTCTGTATAGTGAGCTCCAGTTCAGTCAGAGCAGCATAGTGAGACTTCATGTCTTACTAAATAGGTAAAGGTGGATTCGGCCCTAGAAGCATCACACATCAGTCCGTGGGGCTGGCTAGAGATAGACTAGGACTTACACACTAGCATTTAGAGGTGGTCTAGGAGCAACCCTCACTATTTAGATAAGAGGGTTTCAAGAGAAGAATGAGGGCTAAGACTTAGCCTTCTCCATTCCAGGCTTCTGGTGGTTTCTTGATTTCCCTTTCCTTACCTCTCCAGAGTGTATTTGGGTGTTAACAAACGTTCCATCAATGGACCCAATTTCAGAGGTGCTAGATAAGCCTTGTAGTTAAAAACATTTTTCCTTCTCCCTCCCTCTCTCTTCCCCTTCTCTATAATAAGACCCTGTCTCAAATAGGACAAATGGAAACAAAATGAGCAAAATCAAATTTACCATGCACAGTAAGTAAACACTCAGAAACATTCATTTGTTAAGCACCCATCACCAATGGTGCTATTGGGCTTGTAGTGTGTTCCAGGACTTCACTTTGGCAAAAGGTTAAATATTAAAAACTGACATGATATGCACAGAGAATATAGTTGCTAACAGAGCATGATTCCTTAAGAACGGAGACCTGATTTAAGCCACTCTTAAAAGGCGAGCATGACAATACCATTGAAGCTGCTTTTCTCACAGCTCCCAGCCCTGTGGCTCTAGAATATCTGAGTCTTTTCAACTGCCCAGTTCCACCCCACACCGCCTCACCCTCACTCTGAGCTTCAGCAAATGGCTACTCTTCTCTCTATATATGGAAGGGGCTTATCCAGACAGTTTTTCTTCTTTAGGGTATCGGTTTTCTTTCCTGCCCCGTGGTTCTCTCTTTCCACCATAGGAGAACTCTAAGTGTTAAGCAAAGGAGACTGGACTAGTAAGAGGGGCTTTTACTGATTGTGTGTGTGTGTATGTGTGTGTACAGGGTCTTGCTATGTTGCCTTGGCTATGGCACACTTGAAACTGGTTATGTAAACCAGCCTTGAACTCCCCGAGGGTCTCCTGCCTCTGCCTCCTGAGTGCTGAGATTAAAGGTGTATACTACCATACCCCTCTTTGTTCAAGGTTTTGGTTCTAGGCTTTATACAGGACTTCTTTAATGGAAACAGTGTATTTTCCTTTGAGACTGAAGAGAAGGGTTAAGGATGGGTCAGGTGCTGGGATAGTGGTAATCTTCATGATTCTGGCCATGGAATGACAGTTTGCATCCTAGAGAGATATAACTAAGGGAGACTTAATAGTGCTTGGTGGCTGAGTTGACATGTCACAGAAAGGGACACAGGGCGAACATGAAGACCAATGCTTACTATCAGCTTTTCAGTCTGCTTAGGAGGAATTACACAGAAATAAGGAAGCCGCGAGTATTCCCAACCTTGGTCAGGGGGGCTGGGAATGGGAAAAGAGGATGGGTTCAGTCGGGCCTCTCAAAGGTAGAATCCCTTGCAGGTACTGGGATGGAAGGTAGAGCACAAGCGAGAAAATGGAGGAAACCAGAGATCTGTACAACACTCAGGCCACGTGACCAAGGGGCAAGGAGCAAGACACAGAGCACAAGACCCAACCATGGTGTTACAGGAGGACGCAGCTGTAGATTCAGATATGAAGGGTCAGAGGAAGACAAGACTAGAATGGTGTCAGGCCAGGTTATAATGAGCCTTCTGTTCTATGCTGCAGAATGTGGATTTTATTTATACACAGCTGCAATTTATTGAAGATTTTTTTTAAAGATTTATTTATTGTGTATACAACATTCTGCCTCCATGTATGCCCACAGAGCAAAAGAGGGCACCAGATCTCTTTACAGATGGCTGTGAGCCACCATGTGGTTGCTGGGAATTGAACTCAGGACCTCTGGAAGAGCAGCCAGTGCTCTTAACCTCTGAGCCATCTCTCCAGTCCCTTATTGAAGATTTTTGAAGTGGGAAGTGTCAAGTCGGATGTGAGCTTTGGACAGAAATACATTATTGATATTTAATTCTTTTTTTAAAAGTTACATCCCCCCCCCGTGTGTGTGTGTGTGTCTGTGTGTGTGTGTGTGTGTGTGTGTGTGTGTAGAAGTGCCCCAATACACACACAGAGGGTAGAGGACAACTTTTGGTAGTTGCCTACCATGTGAGTACTGGCATTGCTCAGGTCATCAGGTTTGGCAGCCAGTACCTTTACCCTCTGAGCCATCTCGCTGGCCTTGATTGCTTTTACATAAAGGAGTTCATGACCTGAAGGATTATTATGAGAGTGTAGAAAGGCTGGAGGGACGGAACCAGTTAGATGGCTGCTGTAGTAGCCCTGCTGAGCGGTGTATTTGCTCCAAACTACAGCAATGATAACGGCACAGGGAGACGGGGGAGTGTCCAGGGACTTAGAAAGGAGATGATGTAGTTAGACAATGGAGTAGCATAAGTCCGGAATGACTGTGGTGCTTCTAGTTGGATGATGGCGACATATTCACCGTGGTTTGGAACAAAGAGGAGCACACCTGTGAGCAAGATGACTCCTTCCATGTTGTACTAAGTTTGAAATATATACCCAGGTGGGTTAGAGTCATGGACGTATGGGTGGTGACTGATGCCAAATGCTTGGTTAACATCTTTGGGAAAATAATAAATTCATGATAAATGTCTTGTAATGATCTCATAAACCACGACAGTCCTTTGACTTCTTTTCTCTGCGTTTGTTCTCAGTTTTATAGTGTGGTCTGAGCTCAGCCTTCAAACCCTTTCTATCTCTGAATGTCAAGACTGTGGGCCCTGATCAATTGTTCAAGCTGGCCTTGAACTTGCTCTGTAGCTCAGGAAGGCTTTGGGCTTGCAACCTTTCTTTCTGCCTTAGCTTCCCAAGCAGCTGGGAATTGCAGACCTAACCCACCATGTTTTCAGACCATCTTACAGAACATATCAGAAATCTGAAAACAAAACAAAACCCAAAAAATAAAAATCAGGCAGGAAGGTAGTTTCTGGTTCATGAATCTGGCTCTGGTTGTATTTTTTCCTCTCTAAGTCAAATCCTTACAAGTGTAAATGTTAACATTTTCTCACTTTCTAATGCAGCACCTTGTAATCTGGTTTCCCTTGGATCACTCTTTTGAAATTGCTCTCACTGGGCAATGGTGGTGCACTCCTTTAGTCTCAGCACTGGGGAGGAAGAGGCAGGCAGATCTCTGAGTTTGAGGCAGCCTGGTCTACAGAGTGAGTTCCACGACAGCCAGGACTACACAGAGAAGTCCTGTCTTGAAAAACCAAAACCAAACAAACAAAGAGAAAAGAAACTGCTCTTAAATGTCACTAATGACTTCTCCTTGTCAAACCCAATGCTTCTCTTTCTGCATTGACTGGAACTGTCCTAAGTTCCCCTCTTTGTCCTTCCTTCCTTGGTTTTTCAACACCTCGCTCTCTTAATCCATTCTTTGGTGGTCAACTGTGACTTTTCCCCTTCTGTTCCTTGGGGTATAAGTCTCTCACTCTTTGTCAGTCTATTTTTCCACCACACATGGCCCTCCTTGAGAAGTGTCTTGATGTCATGGCTTCAGTGTTGCTTTGACAGCAATGGTCAACTGTGTCTTCTTCCCTCTGATAACTCACCATCTCTGCCTCAGTTACCTGTTTCTACAACAGGTTGACTGCTCCTTGGAATTCAGTGGTCTCGTAGTTATCCTGGTTTGTAGAGTCCAGAACCATTGTGATCCCTGCAGCCTTTCTCTTTGCTCGCCATGACACATTGGTCCTTTGACGGTTTTTTTCTCTTGGCTTTTTGATACCCAGGTCTTTTTTTTTTTTTCTGTTTCACTTTTTGCTGAAACCATAGAAATCCAGGCTTTCTTCCTGCCCACATAATTGCTATTCCTCTCTGCCTAATCCAACTGCCTCCTGTTTTCAGATTCAAACCAGCCTGCACACTTCCAGATTAACCTTCCCAGCTTCTGCATGTCTTTATCTCCTCCCCTTAAGAACTCTCAGTTGCTCTACCTTGCTTATAGAAACTCTGACTGACCCTATCACAACCATATATTTACTCCCGGTCTCCCTCTGCTTCTCGAACAAGCCCTGCTTCTAAGAACTAACGTTTAGCCAGCCCTCTCCTTGGCCAGTGAGGAACGGCCTACGTGAAATCCTCTCCTTGGCCAGTGAGGGCTTCCTTGCCTACTTCTCTGTGTTTCTCTTCCTCCCTACTTCCCTCCTTCCTTTCCTCTTTCTGATCTTCCTATCCTTCTTTTCGTGGTGGTAAAGCATGGAACCCAGGGCTATCCAACCATTCCACCACTCAGCTACACCCTCAGCCCCAATAAGGGCTTTTCAAAAGGCACACCTAGTCATTTTAGGAATTTTAGAGAGTCAGGATAAATTAAAACATACAATTTCTCTACTTTTAACCATGACTTCATATTAGCATAGTAAGTAAGGAATAATGGCTATTGATTGTTAATTCTGTGTCTATTATGAATAAGATGGTAAGTGATTATTTTCTTCTTTAATACATGCTATACATGAGATAGTGGATACAAACCATTCAAAACATAGATTCAGGTAATGAAAGCAGTCCTTGGCGCAGACACTCTAGTGTGTAGGAATAGTTTGATGCTATATCCTGAGACAGTATGTACTTCTGTGTCACCCCAGGATTTCACGTAGGCCGTTCCTCTGCCGTAAGTGTCCTTCCTGCCACCTCCTAGGACATGGGCCCCTGTGTCCCCTGGGTCCTTGGACCTAAGTAAATGTTATCTCTTTCCTCGAATATTTGTGGGGAACCCCCTAAATAGAGCGACCTTTCGCTATTCTTCCACAGTTTAAGGTGTCTCTCATACTAGACTGTAGCTTATTTTTCCGTTCAGATGAAGCTGCTGCAGGTGGAGACGGTTTTGGGTGCGACTTTTGCACCCAGCACCGTATTCTCTAAACAGGGAACAGCAAATAGCCTGGAAATTGTACGGGATGCCAGAGCCCTGTAGCCTCGGGAGCCCAGGCCAAGTCTGCCAGTCTGGTCCCAGCCGCAGCCCGTCCTGAATTCATTTCCACCTCATTAACTGGGGCCCAGTCCCGCCCCCGCGGCCCTCGTCCTGGTTCCTCCATTCTGACACGGCCGCCTCGCTTTTTTTCTTTCTCTCTCCCCCTGTCATCTTGCCAGCTCGGCTTCTATCTCTTCTCGTATCGTCCCTTCATCTCTCTTTCTCTGGGACTCTGTCTGGGTCTCTGTCTTTGGGTGTTTCTGCGCCCTAGTCAGTCTGGGTTTGCGCTTCCTAGCACCTTAAGCCCCGCCCCTTACCCAAATCTCGCCAATCCCCAGGCTCGGGGCTGGCGCTCCGCTCTGCCATTGGCCGGCCCCAAGCTCCCCCGCCCCCGCCCTCCCGGCCCCCGCCGGGCCCCTCCATTCACTCAAAGTTTGGCTCCGGCGCTGCAGAGGGAGGGGGCGGCCCGGCCCGGCCCAACTCTGCCCCCGGCCGGCCCGACCCCGGCCCCGGCCCCCGGACAAGCCCTTATCTGATCCCAGCTCCGGGTTTAAGAGTCTTGGTCCTGCCCGTCGCGCAGCTCCTCTCGTCACTCCTACCCGCCCCGTCCGTTCATCGTCCCGCTGCCCGGCGGTCCATCCGTGCAGCCACTCCACCTGCGAGCCAAGGTAAGACTCTGTTCCTGATGAAAGAGTGCTGCCGCCCTGACCGATGACCTGTCCACTTAGAGACATCGGGGTCCCCAGCCCTTCGGTCCCTACCAAGGTTGCCTGGCCTCAGCAGTACAATCCTAAGTACTCCCTCCTTCTGCCTTGGCCGTCCCAAGTGGACTTTCCTGGGAAGGGTTCCTCACCAAGCATACTTTACTTAGGCTAGTCACCTCAGGCCTTCCGTCTGAGAAGGGGGCTTCCGTGATGTCCCCGCCTCACTCGGCATACCTGCAGTTGCATGGGACTCCTCTGGTTACTGGAATAATTACGACACATAAACCTGCACCCACCACACAGTCTTACAGACACTGCTCCTGCACCCAGTAGCGACAGGTTACTCCTGCTCCCAGCCCTCCCCGCGACACTCACGGACCATGTTCTGACCACCAGTTTACACATGGGAGAAAAACAAACATTAGATTAGAAGACACAGCCTGCTGTACCGGGCACCCTCCTCTCTCCCCTTTCCCTTTTCTCTCCCTTTCTTTCCAACTTGGTTCCTACCCCAAGATACCCCTCGCTACCTACACCCCTCAAATTGCTTCACCAGGAGAATTTCAGAAGGAGTCAGAGGGTAGGTTAGGGCCTATGAATTCACCCTCCAGAGTGTCCCTTCTCCCATTCTCTCTCCTCCAACGGGGACTAATCAAGGGCACTCGTGTTGGGAAAGAACTCATTCTAGGGAGGAGAGCTGAGGCCCAGGAAGATTAGAAGGACAAAATGGGGGGGGGGCAAAGGGAGCAGTGCCGGTAGGGCTTTCTGGTATCTTGGGGTTTCATCCCAGTAACTGAAGTGCCCTGGGGAGGCTGAGGATGGCCAAGAGGTGAGGGTGTGAAGAAACAAAGTCAGAGTTGGACCCAAAGGGAAGGCAAGCTTAAAGCCTGATTAGGTTGCTTATCATACACATTCTGACAAGATTTCTGGTCAGACTGCCCTTGCTGTGGTGTTTGAATTTTTTTTCTCTCCCTATGGGACAGACTGCTTTGTGTAGTCCGAGAGGGCAGGAGCTGGGGAAGGAAGATTTGGGAGCCTCCCGTTTGGGCTTATGTAGAAGGCATTGAGATGCTAGTGCCCTGAGTCCGCTGTTGCCATGAGCTCAATTGAGTTTCATCGTGAACACTTCTCCCTGATCTCCAAGGAGTTTTGAATATGTTCCTGGAATGATGGCGATTCCATCCTCTGCCAAAGGGTAGGGCTTGTCAGTTCCCCAAGGGTACAGACTGGGTGGGTATAGGCACCAAGTCTAGAAGGAACTAGGTGTCCTGGCTCATGGCTGGTTCTTCAGGAAGGAGGAAAAGGGGAAAGGGGGGAGAGACGGCATCATGCCAGCCAAGGGTCCAGGGTTGGACGGCAGAGGCAGTAGGCTTGACCCAGGCAGTGCCAATCTCTCCACCCACCCGCCCAGCCTTTGGTGGTGGTGGCAAGGGAGGGAGGAAAGGAGGGGGAGTTAGGGGGTGATCTGGGCCAGTCCAGCCTCCCAAAGCCCTTGCCAACCTGGGTCCTGAAAGGAACTGCTGTTTTCTGAGCCATCCCCCCAGCCCCCATCCCGAGCCCAGAGCAGCCAAGTTGTCTCAGTGGATATCAAATGGCAATGACTCCACTGACTGGGAGGAGGTTGGGGGGGGGAGTATGGTCCCATTCCCTGTATAGCTCTAATGCAGAACCCTACTTCTCTCCCTTACCCTGTGGGGGGATAACATCTCTCCAACACGTACCCAATATATCTTTGGGGGGGCTCGTATTTATGTGGGGATAAGCTGGTATTTCCCAAGTTCTCTCTGTGGCTCCAGCCTGCACTCTGCATGAGCTCACATACACTCCAGCTTTGTTGGCTTGGGCTAGAAGGGAAGTGACTGGCAGAAGACCCAGGGACCTTCCTCCCCCTCTTTCCCCTAGGGACCGAGGAGGCTGGGATGTTCAGATCTGGGTGGGTTCATATGCAGGTCTTTACAGTTGTTTTGGAACTGGCGGGGTGAAGTTTTTAAAGGCTCTGGTGGGTGAGTTGTGTCGCAAGGCCCATTTCCATAAGGGAGGTTTCTTGGCCTCCTAGGTTGGGTTTGCACACACAGGATGCAAAGACAGGTGGTTGAGGCGCGAAGTACTGGTGAGGAGGGAAAAGGACACAAGGTGATGAGGGAAAGAGACACGAGTTCCTAAATTTTCCTGAGAAAAGTTATTTAGGACGGAAGAAAAAAAAAAGAAGAGGGGAAAAAAGGAACTCCACTCTCCCTCCCTTCCCCGGCCTAGATTCTTCTCTTGCCTGACTGGTCAGTGTTACTGTCCAGACTGAGGCCAAGTTGTCCAGGACAGTAGTGAGGCCCGGGAAGGGGCAGAGAGAAGGGATAACATGAGGCACCCCGTTGAGACTAAACTGCAGAAGACTGGCCAGAGAGGGGAGTTTTGGACTCTGTGCAAATGTCTTAGCGCAGAGTGAAGGGCAGTTGCCTAAGGCCACTCCTGAGAACGGGGAGTTTTTGCATTCACCTCATCACCTCAGTCTGAGGCCAAGGGCTTTTTTCCCCCTCATCAGAGACTAGCGTCCATGTTGTCACCATTCTTCATAGAGAGAGTACGTCCTGGGTGGCCCCTCTCCACTCCCCCCCCCCATCAGAACCTTGAAAGGACAAAGAGAAAAGGATTGTGGGAGCAACTCTCCTGTGGGTGTCTGCCAGCCTGGAGCCTGGATTTGAGGTGGTGGGGAAGGGAGGGGCTGTCTTTGGAGAGAGATGTGAGAGAGAAGTAGGACCTAAGCTGTGTGGTCTGCAGAAGAAGCCTGGAGAAGTGGGAACTCCGGATGAGTGGGTATTAATACATGGCGCTTCTGCATTCTTCCAGCGGCAGAAAACCCAGGGAGAGATTAGACACCAGTCGAGAAGACGCCCCATAAAAAGAAAGACATTTGAAATGATGGCTAGGAAGAAAAAGGAGACATATTTCTGGAGGCTAAAAAAAAAAAAGGAGCTTCAGGGGCTGGAGAGATGGCTCAGTGGTTAGGAGCACTTGCTGCTCTTGCAGAGGACCTGAGTTCAGTTCCAGCATCCACATGGCAGCTCAAAGCCATCTGTAACTTCAATTCCAGAGGATCTGACACCCTCTTCTGGTCACCCATACACATGGGTTGCAGGCACTCAGGTACACACGTGATACTCCTTCCCCACCATGATAAATAATATAAAAAAGAAAATAACCCAGACAAAAAAAAGCTCACCATTAAGGCTCCCGAAAGGAGCTGTGAAGTTCTGAAATATAGGGGCTATGTAATAACTGTCAAGAGGCTTCCCATGAATGGCGGTGTGACCCTAACTTGCCACCTCTTCATTCTGAGAGATCACACACACAGTGACCCAGAGCCTTGCCTTGGAGTGCCCCTTACTGGGCTTAAGTCCTGGTTTTACCAGTTAGTAGCCACACAGCTTTCTTCATGCTTTCATCGGGGCTAATAATAGTTGTGAGGGTTTCAAGAGTCAATATTTGCAAAGGATTTAGAAGGTGGGTAGCATGAAAGGTGTGGCGGCTATTAGCTTTCTCTGGGCTCGCCAACTCTTCCTACTCCGCTCTTCTCTACTCTTCCTACTCTCCTCTTGACTGGCTCCTGGGACTGGTCCCAGCCCTCTATAGTGGTTTTCTGAGCATTTGTCCTAGGTCTGGGAAGGCAGAGTTATTGAGAAGTTAAACACGGGGTTCCAGTTTCATGCCAACAGACTGGCTGTTACCAGAAGCAGGACCTTCATACCGCAGCCCATTTTTCCCATGACATTTGTGCCAAACAGATGTCCTGTCTTCAATTCAGACTCAATAACTGTGATCTGTCAAGCACCCGCCCCTTCCCCAGATAATCATCCCTAGCAACCTCTGCTGCTTAGCCAAAGATACACGTTTCTACCCCCACATCCGAGGTGTCTCTACCTATCTTCATGCATTGCTCCCTTCCTGCATAGGTCTGTCTCCCCCCTCTTCTGTATGGTGCATGTATATTTTTGTGTGTGGATGTGGGTGTATATATATTTGCAGGAGTGTAGAGGACAGAGGTTGCTGCTGAGTGTCTTCCTCAATCTTTGTCTATCTTGTATTTATGATTGGATCTCTCATTGAGCCTGGAGTTGATCAATTCGGCCAGACTGACTGACAGCAAGCCCCAAAGATCTTTCTGTTCCCCCCAGTCCTGGGATTATAGGCACGTTCCCTGTGCCTGGTTTTTATGTGGCTGCTGGGTATGCAAACTCAGGTACTAATGCTTGTGTAGTAAACTCTTTATTTATTGAGCCGTCTCCTCAGAACTTTGTGGGTGTGTGTTGGGTGGGGGAGGTCTTATGAAGCTTGCTGTGTATTCAAGGATGACCTTGAACTTCTGAACCTCCTGTCGCTACCCCTGAGATTATAGTCTGTGTCACCACACCTCCCTCCAGGCCTGGTTTGGTGTGGGGCTGGGTTTGTACATGCTAGGTAAGCACCCTACCAAATGAGCTGCATTAGCCTGCCCCCTGTCTCTTGGTCTCTTCATTTAGCACCTCTTCCTTCTCAGCTGGCTCGGGTGTCCTCTGCCCCTGTCCCCTGATCAGCCTGTCAATCATGTTAGCTTAGTTACTGATGATAGCCTCCATCACGACTTTCCTGACTCTGGCCTCTCTCCTTGATTCCTTCCCTCCACTGCTCCATGTTTGGTATTCTCACCATGGAGCAAGAGTTTTTATCTTGCCCCTTCCATGCCTAGACATTCCTGTTAGCACTAGACAGACATTTCCGGTCACAGTCTTCACACAACTTTCTGCCTTTTCCACCTCCCCTCCGGAACCCCATCTCTTGTGTTTTCCAGGGTCTGACCCTGACAGTTAGTCCCCAAGTACGCCCTTCCACCCACTCTTGGATATCACAAGCCTTTCCAAGTTTCACCTGCCTGAAAATTACCATACTCTTTTTTTTCTCTTTCTGTTCAACCATCTCGTTTTATCTTTTCATCTTTGATTTTTCTCATACATGGCAAATGTTAGAGGGATAGTCCATCTTTCCTACCTGCTAATGCGTTCCTCTAGGACAAGCCTATGTCCCTGTCATACTGAGGACCTCCTGAAGCAAAGACGAGACTTCTCTTTTTTGGTCCCAGGGATGCAAAAGGACTCTGTTTACCTTGAATCTAGGCAGGGCTTTGTGTTTACTCAAAACAGAGCATTTGGGAGGAGTACCCTGCCTCTAGAGGCTTAAGTGGGGATTTCCAGTATCATGTGTGTGAGACCCCATTACCCAGCTCTCTAGAGAGCTTCAAGAATGACTCCTCAGCCGGGCGATGGTGGTGCACGCCTTTAATCCCAGCACTTGGGAGGCAGAGGCAGGTGGATCAATGTGAGTTCGAGACCAGCCTGGTCTACAGAGCTAGTTCCAGGACAGGCTCCAAAGCCACAGAAAAACCCTGTCTTGAAAAAGCAAAAAAAAAAAAAAAAAAAAAGAATGACTCCTCATTGACCAGCCATTTCATCTGCTGGGGACAGCTTCATCCTAAGACTAAAAGCCATGTGTGCTTGGATTTCAGTTTCTTGTACCTCAAATCCCTCAGAGGGAGGTCTGACTCCAGCCTGAGGCTGGACTTGTCAGGTGGTGTCTGGGGTGGCAACAGGGCTAGAGGTCAGGGTCCAGTCTGGGACAGTCCCGTTGTCTTGTCCATACTTCTGAGCAGGGATGTGCAAGGTGAGAGATATGGGGACACCAGTCAATGGAGGATAGGTTAGCCTGGCCCTTAATGTTACATTCTCCCTAGAGTAGACCCCTTAGCTCTTTTTCTCTTCCAGTCATAACCCCGAGATCCAGCTACATACCTTACCCCATGCCTAAACCCTGGCTGATCCCATAATTAAAAAAAGATACATGGGAAGCTTATACAAGGTGAAGGTGAGTGTCTGACGCTCTCTCTCTCTCTCTATCTCAGCACCACTTTACATTTGAAATTTTCCGAGGACTCCAAAGAGCATTTGTTTTGCATGGGTGGTATCTATTGATACTTAGTGTGTTAGAAATGAATGCTGAGGAGACCGAAGACCATAATTAATTTAGAAGTAATGATAACCCTGTTGCCCGTTGAAGGGAGGGCTTAAATAAAAGTAGCTATGTTTTATAAAACAAAGGTCTAGCAAGAGTGACCTGCCTTTTATTCACACAAATCTTTTTAATGACAAGCTCAGGAAAAATTAGTTGGTTCCTTGTATTTGCTTCTGCATTTAATATGTTGCAATATCACATGCTACTCACCCCTGGGAAACTGCACTCATCACCCGTGAAGTAATGAAACTGGAAGAATAAATCATGCAGTATTAGCATTATGGCAAGCCGAGGTTTGACCTCCGAAAGCCTCTAGAAGCTCCTCAGGAATCCCTTTGGGTCCGTGAGCTCTCTCTTGAGAACTCCCAGTTTGAGGAACTGCAGGGGACACTGATAATGATGAGTATCTTGGCTGATGTCCCTCAGCAGTGCCTTCTCACTGTTTCCTCCGGGCAGACAGGATGGAGCAGTGGTTAACCCCTCTGGGCTCTGGGAGTTGCTGCTTGTTTGAGGTTGACTCTTAACTCCTCTATCCACTAGCTGTGTGACCTTGGGCTAATGCTTAACACTCTTGCTCCTATTTTCTCCTCTGTAAAATGGAGCCTTTAAAAGGCATCTGCTGCTGGGCAGCGGTGGTGCACACCTTTAATCCCAGCACTCGGGAGGCAGAGGCAGGCGGAGCTCTATGAGTTCGAGACCAGCCTGGTCTACAATAGCTAGTTCTAGGACAGGCTCCAAAGCTACAGAGAAACCCTGTGTTAAAAAAACAAAAAACAAAACAAAAGCAAGCAAGCAACCAACCAATAACAACAACAACAAAAAAAAAAAACAAACAAACCCAGCATCCAGGAAGTTGGTAGGAAGATCACAAGTTAAAGATCCATCTGGCCTACACAGTGAATCAGTCTGACCAACTTGGTGAGACCTTGTCTCAAAAGAAAAAGAGAAAGTAAGGGCTGGGATATAGCTTATTGGCAGAGTCCTTGCTAAGCATGTATGAGACCCTAGGTTCATTTCCTACTAAAAAATAAGTAAGTAAGCATCTGTTGTTTAGAGCGCAGAGGATGACACAGTATTAGAAAAGTGCTTAGCACGGTCCTTGTTGCCGGGAGCTGCTGTGTTCCTGTGTCATGTCTCTGAGCTCACCGCCTAGCAGACGAAGGGCCAGAAAGTCTTTTTTTCCGTGGTACAGAGGGCATCTCTTGGCTCAGAGAGAAAGTGTCTCACACAAGGTTGCAGGGAAAGTTGGGTTGTCTGGTTTTGAACCAGGAATCTGATTTAGGCCTAGCCTTGCGTTCTCTCTAACACGCTATGAGTTAGGGGTTAGTTTTCAAAGTGAGAAGGAAACAGGTTTTACTCCCTACCTCACCCCCACTCCTTAGTAATCTCAGGAGGAGAAGTAGCCAGACATAGACTATAGGAGAGAGACCGGACAGTGGTGGCGCATGTCTTTAATCCCAGCACTGAGGTGGTAGGGGCAGGCGGATCTCTGTAAATTCAAGGCCAAACTGCTCTACAGAGCAAGTGCCAGGACAGGCTCTAAAGCTACACAGAGAAACCCTGTCTCAAAAAAATCAATAAAATAAAATAAAAAGAATATAGGATGGAGGACTTCCTAGTATCAACTAAGAAGAAAGAAGCTGGGAAGACATTCTTAAGCTTGAATTTTTCTTCTCTCTCTTTCTAAAGTACTCCCTACCGTCTCTTGGGGCTTACTGGTCCAGGCCAGAGGAAATCTGATTAAGCTATACAACGGCTCAGATGGTGACCTTTCTCTTGCATGCTGCCTGTATTCTCTCAGCAGGTTCTTACCCTCTTCCTCAGAGTGCCCATCAACCCAGGCCTCAGAGCCCTTGCCTGGCACCCTGTCCCAGATCTAGCTGGTATATGCTGGGGGTGGGCTTGAACTGGGAACTGGTGCACACCCTTGGGAAGAGCAACCTATCTCGCTAGGCACGTGGTTGATTCCCTTTAGTTGGACAGCTGATATTACTTCATGGCTTCACACCGGCCTCCCTGGAAGAGCCCAAAGGGCAGTGGTCCTTGTTCTTAGTCACCGTACTTGCCTTCTCTGTCCCCACCGCTGCCCCGGCAGAGATTCTGTGAGAGGGTAGCACTGGACTGGGGAGACGGCTCAACAGGAAAAAGTGCTTGCTGTCAGAGTTCAGATCTCCATCACCCTTTTAAGATTTGGGTGTTGCGGGCATTGGTGGAGACAGGGAGCTCCCTAAGATTTGCTGGCCAGTCAGCCTGCCTGGCTGACTGAGATAGCAAGCTCCAGTTAGGTTCAGTGAGAGACCTTGTCTCAAAAAATAAAGCTATAGCAGAAGACGCATGACATCAACCTCCAGGCCCCACACACCCAGCTACCTACCCACCCATGCGGAATAAGAGGGCAGCAGTCAAGGAAGCAGAAGACCAGAGACCCCTGAATCCTGAATCTTAGAGGTCCAGAAGCCTCTATTCCTGAAGGCTGGTCATTCTGGCACAGGGCCTCCACCAGCTGTGGCTCTGAGCTTTGGTTTGGGATCTTGTTCTCTCACGCCGGTGTTCACAATCCCACCCACCAAATTCCGTTGACTACATAGCAAAGCGGAAGTAAGGGGTGGGTGAACTCAGGATGCCCATCCATAGCCCCTCTCCTGACTCTTATCCCCAAGGACTTCTCTGTTTAGTCTGTCCTCTTTGGTCAGTGGCAGGTTTGGAGGCCCTAGTCGAATCTCCTTCCCCTGGCTCTTGGTCAGTGACCCCAGGGGAGCTGCTAGGGCTAATGTCTCCTCAGTCTCAGCTGTGCCCCACCCTGTCTCCCACTGCCAGCAGCCCCCCAGCTCCCGCCCCTGGGCTGTGGGACAGTGAGAGGGCTGAGGGGCTGGTTCTGCATACTAATGTCCGGTCCATTGTCAAAGCCCCTTTGTGTCAGAGAGCTCCATTGAGGCGGCTCTGGGGCGGGCACAATGGGGGCTCTGTCCCCAAGTTCCCCCAAACAGTCACCTGCTTTCAGAGCCTCCCCCCACCACCCCTCACCCGCCCCAGTGTCCAGAGAACCCAGAGAGCATGGAGGAGTGGACCCAGGGTTGGGGGGGGAGATTATGTGGGCAGTATGACACTCCCCCCCTTGGGCAGGCTGGGGAGATGGGCATTTGACAGGGCTGACTGTGAAGGGCAAAGCTTGGACCACAGGGGTGGGGGTGGTCTGTGGAGGGAGTTGGAATGCAGGTCTATGAGGCCCATGACAGAACAGGGGCTCACACAGCCTGCCCATGCCTCCTAGATGCCCAGCCTGGACCAGCGACTGCCCAGTCCCTTCTTTATCCCAGCTCATGGACACACGGCTCATATATGCAGAGACACACAGGCACACACTCATCTATGCGGCCCCACACCCACTCCAAACCCACACCCAAGCAGATGTGCCCAGATACGACATGCAGAGCCAGGCTCACAGGCCACATGTCCACACCACCTTCCATCAGCCTATGCACGTGCACACCTCCTCTCCTCTCCCCACACCACTCCTTTCCCTCCCACCCCCTCCGGCAGCTACTGGTACCTCAGCACCATCCCCCTCCCCACCCCTCGCTGCCCTCTGCTGCTCTGACACAGGTTTTAACAAGTTTGCACTTGTTGTGACCTCGAGAATGCGGCCCTGGGGCGGGGAATGTCCTGCTGCCCCAGACTTTACCTGCTTATGCGTTAACCACGGACACGGCCTCCACCAAACTTTGAGTATAACTTTCCTACCTCTACCCCGGCCGTGGAGGAGGTCAGTGGGCCAGGACCCCCACCCTGGCACTGAATCAAGCATACAGTATATATGCGTGTGGACAGCTAACATATCCAGACCTGGTGCATTTCCCCAGAACACTCCCCACATCCCAAGCCCTCATGGCCCTGAAAGGGAAACAGGAAAATTATTGTCCCAGCAAGACGGGGACAGTGAGATGAGGTGCCCAGGCAACTGGTGACAAGACAGGGGGCTGGCCCCTGGTCCCTTGCCTGTTTCATTGTTTTGTTTTTTTCTGTACTGGGAGTTTCTGGCTCTGCTCAGATTGTCCTCTGCTCCTATGGAATTTTACCATAACTGTCTTTACTCACTGTTCTCAGAAAGAAGTTGTGGGCATGGTAACAGTTGGGAGCAGAGAAATAGCAGGTAGAGGGACTGTCGCCAGGCTTCTGGCTATAGAAAGGGATTCAAAAGGTCACTTTGAGCAGGGTGAACCTACCTCTTTTCACTTCCTCCACTGCCATTAGCCCCACTCCTGCTAGTGACTCTGTAGAGCCGGAGTGATTACTCCCTCCCTCTCCTCCCCCCCCCCCCCCATTTCACAGCTGGGATTAGAGCTAGAGACCACTGCTGACTGCAAGTCTCTGTGGTGTCCAGCTCTGCCCTTCCCAACTGTATAACTGTGCTGAGTGTCTGTGCCTCGGCTAGCATTCTGATCTGAGCCATCTCTCTAGTAGCTTGGAGTGGACTCTGTGAAGGGGGAAGAAAGGAAGGTCCTCTGGCACTCCTGGGATTTCGGGCTGAGCTGACTTCAGAGGCTCACTGGGTCCTGGGAGGGTGGATGAGGCCCCAGCTGCAGTGTCTCTAGCAGAGAGCAAACTGAAAGTGGTTACTGAACACGGATCCACGATGCTTCCCTTACGTAAGGACTGCACAAAGGAACTGCAGGATCCTTCTATTCTTCACACACACACACACACACACACACACACACACACACACACGTTATCTAGATGCTTCTCTCCGGCCACTGGATTCAGCCTAAATCTCCTTACCTACCGCTCTCTCTGTACCTCATCCATTGTTTCTACTCATGTTCTCTGTCTCTAAATGTCTCTTTTTGGTGAAGGAAACCCACCCACAAGCTGGGTACCGCTGTACTGGAGCAATTAGTTGTGTGTGTGTGGGAGCAACGACACAATGGGACACCCTCCTCTGAATGTAGCGCTGTATCTATTTGGAGTCTGCATGCCACCCTCACCCCAACCCCATCCTTCTCAAGTGGAGCGAGGATTAAAGAAACTAGCCTTTGGGGTAAAGGTTGACCTCCTGGGACTTCTCTGTGAGTCAGAGGCTGCTTTCTGCATATCTGCATATATGGGACAGTAGCCTTGAGGAGACGATGGAGCTGAGAGGACCTGTCCAGGAGGGGGCTCCATTCCCTGAGCATGAATCATAGGTAGGGCACCCATGGGTGTCCATCGCCATCAAGGATGCAAATAAGAATAAATTGCTTGCCGGGTGGTGGTGCGGGAGGTGCACTCCTTTAGTCCCAGCACTCAGGAGGCAGAGGCAGGTGGATTTCTGTGAGATCGAGGTCAGCCTGGTCTAGAACAAGTTCCAGGGTAGCCAGAGCTACGCAGAGACACCCCCTTTCAAAAAAAAAAAGAAAGAAAAATAAATAAATAAATTGCTTAAGAACAGCAGGTAATGCTTTCCTTAAAAGAAGCATTTCTTGGTGTGCGAGGTGTTACTAGGCACAGGAGGAGGAAGAAGAGCAAGAAAGTCTGGGTGGCCTAAGCAACTGTTCAAGTGACTTTCAGAGCCCCTGTGGGTAGTGGGATTTCTAAATGTCTCTGAGAAACTCTCCGTCCATTTTTACAAGCTCCGTGGATAGTACTTCAAGTGCCAACCAAGAGGACCCCAGGGTCAGATCTTGTAGGAAGAAAGAAGACGGGATGAAGGCCAGGGCTACTGCTCTGATGTGTATGTAAAGTCAGGTGTGCCATTGGCAAGCTGTATGATCTCGGGGACATTGCTCGTCTTTTCTAAGCCGTGGCTCCTTTTTTTCAGAACATTGAGGGACTGAACGGGATGTGCGTGGAGGCCTCCTAGCACCAACATCTTGCGACCCAGGGCAAGATGAAAAGCACAGGCTAGGTTCAGCTTGCGATGCCAGCCTTCCTAGCAGCTTTCTTGAGCATGAGCAAGCCAGCTGACTCTCTGAAGTGTTTCTGTTCTGTTAACATGAAGGCAGCACTATCACCAGCTGCCTGGGAGGGCTGGTCTGTGCATCACATCACATGGAACAATCAGCAAAATACTAGCGTGTGGGAAGGGTTAGGATGGGACTGTCGGTGATACTGTGGGAACACAGATGAGGGTGCAACCCACCCAAGAGCTGGAGACCTTCTGAAAG
Source organism: Microtus pennsylvanicus (assembly GCF_037038515.1). NCBI lineage: Eukaryota > Metazoa > Chordata > Mammalia > Rodentia > Cricetidae > Microtus > Microtus pennsylvanicus. The sequence continues at coordinate 92,143,720 of NC_134588.1, forward strand.
GTTTTCAGAGAAAGTGACATCCAAGATGAATTCTGATGGAGAGAAACAAATGAAGAAATGAGACAGCAAAGTGGTATCCGAAGAGTCTCCGTTTTGAAAAAAAAAACCAACAAAACAAAACAACAATGACAACAAAAAACTGTTCATAGGTGTATGTTTCAGAAGCAAGAGATGCTTGGCATAGCTGGTGGACGAGGATATGTGTGAGGAGTGGATGAAAGGTAGAGAATATTGATGCTTGGGACGTTAGCAAAGGTCAGGCTGTAAGGGATGTTGTCCCACCTGAGCTTTAGAGACAGGCCCCTCAGCTTCTCCTCAACCTTTCCTTCCTTGTCTCTCTCCTTTTCTCTCAAGACTCTCTTCTTGCTTTGGTCACACTGTCCTGGGGGTGCTGGATCTGCCTGGAGGACCTCCTGATCTACGATAAAGCGTCAGCAGTTTTAGGTCAGGGCCTGGCATTGTTCCTCTCTCTTCTACCATGAAAGAATTATCTACTTCCTATAGAAAAAATGGATTTCTGGCATTAAGTCCCCCCTGATAAGCATAGTACCGTCTGCGGGCAGCCTCGGTTTCTCCACATGCCCACCTCCACTCTGCCTGGGGGCAGGGGTAATTCTTAGGAGTGGAGGTTAAGGATGAATTGCAACAAGGACCAGAACACTAGATAGAGCACAGCTTCCCTGTCCGGAGTAAAGGCTGAGGGGGGAGGACTGAGTCCATGTCCCCCAAGCACCCAGAGATTCTCTAGGAGTCTAAGAGGGAGGATGTGCTGGGATAAAGCTGATACACACACTGCAAGAGCAGCCCGGGGTGGGGGGAGTAATACATGGAGTGCTAATCATCTGTACATATGTGTGTGTGCATGGAGGGCAGATGACAACCCATGGGAGTCAGCTATCTCCTTCCACAGTGTGGGTCCCAGAGGCCAAACTCACAGCACCTCCACCCACTGAGCCATCTCATTACTCCTAGATGGGCTCCTTCACGTATAAATACCAGGCACCGGGAAAGAGACAAAAATGAACAACCACAGCAAATACAGATTAAGAGTCAGTTCAGGGGCTGGAGAAATGGTTCAGTAGTTAAGAGCCCTGTCTGTTTCAATTCCCAGCATCTCCACATGGCAAATAACAGTTGTCTCTAATTCCAGTTCCCGGGAATCCGAGGCGCACACATATATGCAAACAAAACATATAGCCTAAAAATAAATATTTTTTTTTAAAAAAGAATCAGCTCAATAGAGTTTCTCATTTGGGGAAGATGGAGGTGACTATCTCTTAGTGCAAGGGGGACAACGATACAGTGCCATGGGGAGCTGTCCTGGGTGCCTCTCCACCAGACAGTGGCTCTTCTGCCTCTCCTTTTGCCTCTTGGGCCCTCCGTCAACCAGGTCAAATTCTCCCTCTTCTCTATACAATGTAACCTGAGGATGACAGGTTCACAAATGCATAGAGAGGAGACCTTCAGCAGGGGTCTTCTCTTTCTTCCCTCTCTCTTTTTGAGACAGGGTCTACTATATAGCTCTGGCTGTTCTGGTACTTTATAGACCAAGCTGGCCTCGAACTCACAGAGATCCACCTGCCTCTGACTCCAGATTAAAGGCATGGCTCTTTCTCTTTTCTAGGTGGAGATTGTGAGTAGGCTTCCAGGACTCCCAAGGAATAAGTCCTGTCAGCTGGAGGCCTCTTTAGTGTCCTAAATGCTGGTGCCAGATCAGGTGCCAGAATATGGTGTTCTGAGGGCATGGACATCCTAAGCCTGGAAGAGCCTGCCAGCTTCCTGGACCCCCTAAGTTTGGAAGTGGGTGAGGGGCCAGAGAGCAGTCATTGAGGAACTCAGATTCCTTGCTGCACACTTTCTCGGGCTCTTGGCAGGCTGAGGAGGTTCTGCACGAAGCCCCACCAGGAATAAGGGGGGCTGGGATAGACTAGTGAATCGGAAGCCCCTCCAGTTCTGAGGCTATGGTAAATCCTATCCCACCAATCGCAATTACCCTAGGGAAAGCAGTAATAAGGCCTTGGTTCAGCTTGAGCAGCATCAAGCCCTCTGGGGTACGGAGAAGCAATATGAGCAAAAGCCCTGTGAGACCTGGAGAGAGCTTCTGGCTTGCTATTAAGTAAATGTCAGCAGTCACCTCACCTTTCCGAGTCTTAGTGTCGTTAATTCAGGGGAATCTTTTCTTCTCTGCAAAGTACAATAATAATGATATCTTTATTTGCATAAGAGCCTAACAGATTTCACGTATTTTCTTTATCTCGTGTAATCCTGAGCACATAATCAAAGTTTATTGCCTTCTTAGGTGAGGAAACTGAGCCCTAGAGGGATTAAGGGATTGACTGAGGTTCCCATAACCAGTAACTGACAAAGACCAGAATGGCAAACAGAGGCAGTGGAGAACAGAAAGAAAACCGGGCTGTGACATGGAGATGCCAGGATAAAAATAGGTTCAATTTGTTAGGTTAACTCTGTTTGAAAGGGGTTTTCTGTATGACTATGTTAAGAAGATTCTGAGGCTCAAAAAAATGTACTTTTATGAATCAGTGATATCTCTGTGGGTGTGTGTTCATCTGCGTGTGAAGATGGCTCATTCAGGCTGTATAGTTGATATCTATAGCCCAGAATCCATCCTCAGATATCAAATTTAAGTCCGTATATACTAAACAATTAGATGAATTTTGACAGTCTCATCTTAAAAATATGCCTGAGATGAAGTCTCTGACTTCAAAGAGCTCTGGCAAAATGTCCCAGGAGCACAGGGGAAGTCTATATATTTCTACCTGGGCCTGGAGCAGCCTCCATGGCAGAGAGAATACTGGGATCAGGACAGGGCCATGAGGGTGAGAAGATTTTAGATGGAAGAAGGATGTGGAAGGAAGTTGGGGGCAGAGGGGGCATTCCCTGGAGAGAGCTGTAGAAGCAAAGGCTAGGAGACAAGGGGGATGAGGGATGGGAGGCAGGGGGATGATGATGATGACAGGCAGCATTCTCCATGGTGGAAACAGGAGTATGGGAAAGAGGCAAAGAAGAGGCTTCCAGGGTGAGCTGGGGTCAGGTGGCGGCGAAGGATTCTTAGCACCATGTCAAGTGGTTTCGTCATGAAAGCTCAAGAAATTCACTGAATGATCGCAAGCCTGAGCTGAGCGATGGGTCAGAGTGGGCTGTAGGACTCTGGAATCTGAAGGACGGGGGTGAGGACATAGGGTAGGAGGACCAGGAAGTCATTGCATCATTTCAGGTGAAAGACTCTAATACTGCATGACGGAAGCCTCAGAGAAGGTGGGCAGACTCAGGAAAAGGAAGAATGGATAAGACCCGGTGACCAATGGACTGAGGGGCAAGAGAGAGACCAGATATCCAGCTTGGGTGCTGAGTGGATGACAATTCTCTGAACAAAAGAAATCACACGGGAGATTCTTGAGGAGAGGACACTGGTCTGTGCATTTTAAATTGGGATGCTCCAGACAGAGGAACCTGTAAGTACTTGGACATACAAGTTAGAAGGGCTGACACAGAGGAGTCAGCCAGGTAGCATTGTTAGAAATGATAATCAAGTTGGGGGTGGGTGCGTGGGAAATGCCAACATGAAGGGGCAGAGGAGAGAGAGCTCATTGAAAGAGATGGAGCAAAAGTAAGCAGAGGGCAGGTGGGCTGGCTCAGAGGGTAAAGGAGCTTGCTGCCAAACCTGGTGACCTGAGCTGATGCCTGGGAACCCACATGGTGGAAAGAGAGATCTGACTCTTACAAGCTGCCCTCTGATCTCCACATGCTGCTATATCACCCGTACAAATAAATGTAAAAAAAAACTTCTAAAAATAGAGGCAGAGAGAACCTAGGAAAGACTGCATTCTGAGCGCTCCACAACTGCCTTCTGAGCGCTCCACAACTCCGGCCGAGCTCATACATGTGTGGTCTCAGAATTCGCCCGTCACCTCCATGTCATCAGGCCCTGTGCGCAGATAAAGGACATGGAAGCCCAGAAACCCAAGTGACTTGCCCAGAATCTTAAAGCCTAGAAACTCTACAAAATCATGAGTCTCCATCACACTGCAATAGCAACAAACACGCAAGCAAACAACAAAACACAAAGAGCACGTGGGGAACAGACCGCCTGTTAGTCCCAAATGCTGACGAGAGACTGCTGGGGTTGAGAACTGAGAAAACACCTTCAGACTTAACAGATGGAATGTTGGCTCCGGCTTTGGAGAGAATTTCCGGCTGCCTTAGCCGCTGCCCAATGGGGCGTCAGACAGAATGAAATGGCTCTAAATTTGTATAGGTGCTTCCTTGAAGGCAACCTTCTGCTCACTAGAAGTGGTTGCTACTGCTACTTAAATTGCTAGGGTTATTGACCCATTCGATATTGATAATATGTGATCTGCATGTAGTTCAACCTAATAGTAAAAGGAGTGGGTTGGTGTGTTGGTAGAGTCTAGGAAGGCAGCCTGCCGGACTCAAGGGCCCTGCCCCCTGGTGGCCAGGACTTAAATCTGCAGCATAGGCAAAAGGCACTTAACCTGGAAGCTTGAGGTCTGTAGTTTTGTAGCCTCCTCTTTCTCTGTACCCATCTGTAGGCATGCCTCTTTCCCAACTCAGCGTAGCCTTCAGCTTTCCCCCTGTGTCCTTGGGAACTGTCGCAGCGTCTCTTCTTACTGGTAGAAAATACCGGCTGGGGCAGTAGCTTAGTTGACAGAGTGCTTGCCTAGCATGCGTGAGGCCTGGCTTCAGCCCCCAGACACGGCACGGCACGAACTGGGTGCGATGCTGCGCAACTGCAATCCTGGCATTTGAGAGAAAGAGGCAAGAGCCATCCCTAGCTGCACTATGAGTTCATAATAGCCTGGACTATATAAGATCCTGCCTCTGCAGGGACATTGGAGGAGGGTTTCCTACCCATTGTTTCCTGCTAAATCACACTATTAGTTGAATTTTCTGGTTCTTCCATCAAGGCGAAGGAGGATGAGCTAACACCTCTAAGCAAATGTTCTGAGGTGAAGACTCACATGGGGCCTGGTTTGGAGGCTCTCCGGACCATTAAAGCGGAGGCTAATGAGGAGACAGTGGTACAGCTCTGTCCTCAGTTGAACTCAACACAGTGCCAAGTCCTCACAAAGGCCCAGTTTACTGAAGAGCTCAGGATGTGCAGTTCCGTAGCCCCAGACAACAGCTAAGGGCAGATACCATGGCTGGACCACAAGTCAGGGAGGAAGTATGGAGGTGATGCGGGAGTCTGAGAGGGCAGGTACCCAAGGAGGCAGTGTGCCATGGAGTCATCCTCCCCCGGCAGGGACAATGGGCTCTCTGAGATGCCACCCTCTGGAGTTTTCTGCAGGAATGTGGTTCCTTTCCTGACACGGGTCAGAAGGCATGTCTGGGGAGGAACAAGCTGGAGGAAAGGCAGTGGTCCTGATCAGCCCACACTGACAGGCAGCGGTGGTGTCTAAACACAGGAGAACATCTGACATGGCCCCATCGCTTTGTCCCTCCCACTCTTGACTGGAAAACACAGAGGGGGGTCAGAAAGGCCAGGGGGAGGTCACAGACTCCCAGGAAATGCTTTGAAGGCTTGTATCCTTCCTTCTGATCAAACTCTGAGAACTTTCCAAACGTTGACACAAGGAAAGAAAAGCCCATTCTTCCCTGGGCCAGGGCCTTGGTGTCAGGCCGGGGCTAAAGGATGGGAGGGCCAGGGGGAAAGGAGGCTCGAGGGTGGGCAACAGAGGCAACAGTGGCTCGGCAGGGAGGGCGGGCTCCTGGACACACACACACACACACACACACACACACACACACACAGCCCCCTTTTTCCTCACCTCGAGATTTGTGTGCATCTGGCTCCCTTTCTATTTGTTTATTTTCACTGGGGGAAGGACAGGAGAGAGATTGATGAATAACGACACTAAGCTTTAAAAGGACCTACATCCAAGTCCATTCTTCTAACCTCCAGGACTTACATAACCCTCAGAGCTTTTCTCGCTGCCCTTCCTCTTCTTCCCCTCTCTTTTCTCTTCTCTTCCTCTCTTTCACTAAGAACACTTGGAAGCAGAAAGGCCTCTTTTCAGGCTCAGCCGCTCTCCTCCAGGAGGTCTCGAAGATCATTATTGAAGTGGGATTGGTATTCAAAGAAGAGATGATACGGCTGTGAGAGGAGGCTGAGGAGCTGTTTCCTTTCTCCAGTGGGAGAAATGGGACCAGACCAGGTTAGCCAGATGTCGAGATTTTTGTTTTACTTGTTTTTGAGATATGTTCCTTCTATATAGCCCAGGCTGGTCTCAAATTCATCATTTTCCTGCCTCAGCCTCTGGAATGCTGGGATTATAGGCATGTGCCACCATCTCACCAGATGGGGAGTTTTTAAAACAGAAAATGGCCTCTCCCTTCTTCTAGCACCGTACCCCGAAACTGACCTCGCGGTGTGTTGTGAATGACAGAGGACAGGAACGTGTCCACAGATGAACTGCAGTTCCACACACTGCGCATCTTTGAGAGCTAGTGCTGTCTGCTCTAAAGTATTGTAAATGTTTCATTTTATTCCACAGTGCTTTGCTTATAGAACATTAAAATATTATTTTCCTAAGATCTTTATAATCGATATCCATGGAGCATATGAGGAGGGGAATCCCGTGGCTATTGGTGTCTCTGGGTGCAGACAGATGTGTGCTAGAGTTGGGGCAACGGGGAGTTGATACAATCTTCTTCTTCCACAATGAGAGATCTGGAGGTCTAGGGGGTTAAGAGCTTGTCCAAGTTCACAGAGAGTCTCTGGCACAGTTGAGATGCACAATATCCTGCTTCCCAGTCCAGTGCATTCCCAGGAGACGGAACTGTACTCTGCCCAGGCTGGACCGCCCTCATCCTTGTGCACAACTATCTCACTTCATCCCCAGCATGCAATGCACGAACACGTCTAGGTCACTGATTTAAAATGCATCTTCTCTGAAGACGACCTACCCATGGATTCTGTTGGCCGGCCTGTGTTAGTTGTGTACCTTTTTGTTGGGACCAAACAGCTGACAAGAAACGAGTTAGTGGGAAAGAGGTTTGTTTTGGCTCTTGTTTGAAAGGGAATTCAACCCATTATGGCAGGCAGGCATGGTGCTATGGAGGTCACATGACGCCCATAGTCAGGAAGCAGAAAGCCAGCTGAGTACCTGCATTCATCTCTTCCCTGTGCTCCCAAAACTTAACAAAAGAATGATTTCTTTTTCTGACTCTGATGTCCCCAGTGCTGTACACACCTGTCCCACTGCACCCCTCTCATTGCCTGAGCTTCTTTGGGTTCTTCCTACAAAACCCCAATCACAGTTTGCCCATCCTTTAGACCCAGTCACCTTTCTCTATGTATCCTTCTTCGAAAGAGACACTTGGGTGTAGCAGGAAAAGCTCAGTTCCTGGTTGCTATCTACATCTCCTAGTCTGAATAGCAATAATAACCATTTTCTATGGTGATCTGAAAATCATATTAACCAACAATTGAAAATATGCCACTCAGTTCCACTCCTCCCACACAATGGTCAGTATTAGTTACTTCCCAGCCCTCATCCCTTGAGCTAGATGTCACCTTTCCCTTGATGCACACTGGCCCCTACATCACTGGTTCCCGTCTCTTTTATGGTCGATTCTCTTATTAGGCTCCAAGGTCTTCAAGGACCTAATTTTATATCTCTTTAATTCCAATGTCTTGTTTAGAATCTGGTACCCAGGAGATACTAAAAAGAAATTCATTATACAAGTGCATGAAAACAAAACGCACACTACATGTGGTGAGCAACGCACCATTTCTGATGGAAATACTTAGCTTTTTTCTTATGTTTGTTAGTGATTCTAATTAGTTGTCAGGAGTTTCCATGTGTGTAAGGGGGGAAAAATCACACACACACACACACACACACACACACACACACACACACCCAAATCAAAAGAAGACACAAACAAGGCAGGAAGAGGAAAGGGTCCCCAAGGCCCTAGGCCAGAGTCGAGTTCCACTCATTCCGCACAGAACAAGAGGGTCCATATTTCCTCAGCCCCTCAGTGATGGGGGCATCTTTTCTTTCCCTTTGAGCAGTGGTTCTCGGCCTCCCTAACAGTTCCTCAAGTGCTGACCCCGCAAGCATAAAATTACTTTGCTGTTACTTCATAACTGTGATTTTTGCTACTGTTATGAAATGTAATGTAAATATCTGATTGCAGGATAGCTGATATGCAACCCACACGTTGAGAACCACTGTCTCAGCTTGCCCTCTAGAGCCAGAAAGGGTCGTGCTCCCCACGGTCGTCAACCCACTCACAAAATACTGCCTGAGCACGCACCCTGCACCATGTAGCTTAGCTATGTCAGTCAGCTTCGGGCTGCTGTGACAAAGTAGCCAAGAGAAACATTTAAAGGAGGAAATGTTGAATTGTAGCTTGAGGCATTTTGGTCTGTGTGGTAACCTCTGTTGCTCTTAGGCCAGAGGCATGGCAGCAACACCATGGTAGAAGGCTAAGGAGGAAGATAACTGCTCAGGGAAACAAGGAAGTCCAAAGGAAGGTTTGGGGGGCAAGATACATCTCTACAGGTCATGCCCAGTGACCTGTTTCTACCTGTTTCTAACTAGGACCCACCTCCTAACTTCCAATTAATCCACTGATGAGTTAGAACTCAATGATCCAGTCATTCATATCTCTACCTCAGAACACTGCTGTAGTGGGGACCAAGGCCTTCAATACGTCACTTTTTCTGGGATAATATTTGATACCTAAATCATAAGATGAGTAGTCAAGATAGACCTAGGTGTTTCCTTCAATAAACTTGTTTTCACTCAATAGATACATATATACAGAAACTCAGGAATAGGGTGTAGTTTTCAGGGAAGGAATTATGGAACAGGAGATGTCTGAACCAGGCTCAGGTAGCCTGGAAGACAGAAGGAGGGCAGGCGAAGGCGAGAAAGCCTGTATGAGTACAGTGGGCTTCAAGAGCAAAGCATTTGTTTGCTTGAATGCCCAAAGGGGAGCCGTAGGAAATAAGGCGGGGAAAGTGGGTTAGACGCAGGCCATGGACGCCCCAGGTGCTGGACTCAGTCCGGTCTCTCTTTGGCGTACAGTGAAATACTTCTTATGGCTGGAGAAGGAACTGGGTAGATAAAGTGTGATGAAAAGTGGGTGGAGCCAGAGGACTTGATCATGAGGCCAGTTCCATGATGGGGGGGGGGGGTCATACCATCTTGCTGAACTTCAGTTTCCTTGATCATAAAGTAAGGACTAGGATTTTGTTTTTGTTTTCTTGTTTTTGGGGTCAAACTCGGAGCCCTGGGCATGCTGGGCAAGCATTTTCTCTCTTAGCTCTGCTATATCCTCAGCCTTAGGACTCGGATCTTACTCTTTCCCAGGAATGCCATGAGAATGAACTGTGCACGTGCTTTGGAAAATACCAGATCAGTGTTCATTGATTCATAGTCAGAAGTGCAAGTAGGAGCAGCACAGTAGAAATATAGGATGAGTTTGATTACAGAATGAACGGAGCCTTGAGACCAACAGCCGGTGACTCAGTGATTGATAAGGAGACGGAGGGAGGAGGCACGAGGAATACATCCACGGCATGGAACATCACGTAGTCACCTGCGGAGGAAGGGGAGTTTGAAAGGGTTCTAGGACGTGGAGTGTGAGGAGCTGGGAGAACGATGGCACCCTTAGTGACCTAGGGAACGGAGAGGGGACAGGTTGGAGAAGAATGTGAGATTGTCCACATTTGGGAGTGAATGAGTTTAGTATTCACATCCCTAGGTTCCTTTCAGTGGAGTCGCTTTTGCTACAGAGAAGCTCTTTCTTTGGGGTTGAAAGGACTTTTCCCCCACATGAGCGTCCTCAGGAAATGGTACAGTTTATCCCCTGCCCTTCTGCCTGCTGTCTTTGGTGTGGAGTTGAAGCATCCTTTCTAGCTGCCCAATACAGCATAATAAACCTTACTGCCAATTAATCTACTTGATTAGTTTTTTTGAGATGAGTCTTTAGGTATCCCAGACTGGCTTTAGACCTGCTATATAGCCAAGGATAACCTGGAACCTCTCATGCTCCTGTCTCAACCTCCTGAGCGTTGGGATTACAGCTGGGCCACCATTACTGTGTTATGTGCTGTTGAGGATCAAATGCAGAGCCTTGTGCATGCTGTGCAAGCCCTCTGTTAACTTAACTTTCTTCCCAGCCGCCACATGCGGCAACCTTAAAAACCTACTCTTTACTATGCCCCTGCCCCCCGCCATCAGCTGACCGGCAGAAGGGTTGGCATTGAAGTCTCTGAGCCGTCTTTCCTTCACCTTCTGAAAAGATCTGCAAACGTTTGCCGTGTTAGTCATGCCTGAATGAACTTGGATCTCCTCTTCCCTGTCACAGCTCCTCTTCAGGAAGTCATCTCCTGTGCGGTGCATTAAGGGGGCAGCCTCACTCAGATCTGTCCAGATTGTGCCTTAAAAACTTGCTTCTGGTGAAACAGATGCAAGCGTAGCCCATGGCCTTCAATTAAGAGTTCACAGATGGCAAACAAAGGCAAACAAACATTTCAAAGCACCGTGGTGTTATAAAGTGGAATTCAGGCAAGAGCATGCTTAGAACACTCATGTCAGTGAGACAGGGGGAGGGGTGTAAGGCGAGGAGGGCTCCCAAAGGCATTGCTAACAACACTTGGTCCAGGCTTTGGAAGGCAGGCAGGAAGGAGATCATCAGACAGCCAGAGAATTGAGCAGTACAAAAGCGGGTCCAAAGGTAGAAAGAATCTGACAGCGGGCTTTTCTGCTGAGCTGAAGTCTAACGATGTGAGAAGACTGTCAAGGGTAAGGCCCAGAAGTAAGTAGAAGCCAGGTGTTGTGGTACACACCTTTAGTCCCAGCACTTGGGAAGCAGAGTTGGTTGGATCTCTCCAAGGCTAGCCTGGTCTATAGAGAGTTCCAGGACAACCAGGGTTACACAGAGAAACCCTGTTTCATAACAAACAAACAAATAATAACAACAATAAAGAAAGAAAGAAGAAAGGAAGGAAGAAAAGAAAGAAAAAGGAAGAAAGAAAGAAAAATAAGCAGAGTCTAACTCATGGAGGACCTTGAATGCCATGCCAAAGGCTTGCAGTTTATCCTAAAAACAATGGGGGGACCTTGGCCAATTTTAGTCACAAGAACTATGTCTTGTCTCGTGAGCAATCATTTACTTGAGAAAGGCATTGATAAATCCATTCATTCTGACACATAAGTGGTTGGCATAAAAGTGCTTGTAGGTTAGGAAATCCAGCGCTAGGGGGAGCTGACAGTGTGAAGTCAAAGATAGATAGGCATGGTATTTGGGGAGGAATGAACATGACTGTCCTTAGAGCTTTTGCTTTAGGAAAGAATTGGCTCACTCCTCAGAGAAGACTGGTGGTAGGTAGCTGGGTCCTGTCTCTATTCAGGCTGCTTTTAAGAATGCCAACCCCAGGGCATGGCTGGGACTGTTTCGGAGAAAGTGCACCCTCTAGAGGAAACAGGATGCATGGTTTTTGGTAGGGCAGCAATAAGCCACTTCCAGAACTTTGGCTGGCTTCCTTGCCCCAGAGGCCTGGCCAGCTTGGGGGTGGAGTGTGCTGATTGTTTATCTGTTTCTGAGACTGGCCACCCCTGAGAACAAAGTGGCTTGGCTGTAGGAGGTGGCATAGCAGCTGGGAACTTTGGATCACAGCTGGAGGTGGCAGATACAAGGGCTGGCAACCTAGACAAAACAGTTGGAGGCGGCAAACATCACAGCCAGAGGCAACAGCTACAACACAAAAAACTAGAGGGTAACCAAAATCTCTAGGGTCCATGAGTCTACAGTCTTAAAAATCTGGCTTTCAAAGCTCCAGATTCTGTCTTTTCTGTGTCAGCGAAACTCCTCAGTACACAGTACCAGGTGTTTTGGACCAGGAGCCCGAAGACCCGGATTGGGCTTCCCATTTACCACTTGTTTGCTTGGAGTGATTTTCTCTGAGCCTTCGTTTCCAATGATGTCTTTCCTATCTACCTCATAGAGTGGGGATCAAATTACATGTTTTATAAAGTAACAAATAACCATAGGCTATTGTGTTGAGGATGATAGGCTAGGTTTTTTGAGAGCCCCCATTCTTCCTGATAAGTAGCACCTCCTCTGAACACAAAGCGAGGGCTTAGATGAGAGATCCCTGAAGGTCACCATGGAAAGTTCAGGGATAGAGGTGGGGAGGAGGAGACATTCTTGATGCTCCCCATGGGTGTGGCTGGAAGCTTAATCATTATGTATTCAGTGAGAACTTTCATCTCCTCTGCAGGATCTCAGGACATATTGACAGCATGTTCTGTACGTCTCTGGGTTGCCTCACGTCTGGATGATTCTGATTATAGCGTTCTCTTCAATGGAACTCTTTTTCCCTATAGTTTGAGCTCACTGGTCATGTTTGCTCTCAGAACTCAGAAAACTAATCTGAACCTTTATTTATGTGACAGTTCCTCAAGCCAACTATTTCACACACATCTGTTCTTTCTTCCAGATCATCTTCTCTCTTGACAAAATCCGTCTGTTTCCTCCAACCGTTTCCCATGTGATCTGAGCCTGAATTTTTTTTTCATATCTTGATTGCTGGAATACTGAAGACTCAGAATGAACCAAGTAGAGTGAACTCAATTACCTCCTTATTCTAGAGACGTCATTCAACCAAACTAGCTTAAGTTTGTATTGCTTTTTGGCATGAATAACTCATACTGGATTTTTTTCTAAAATGTTTACATCTCTCTTCCCCCCCTGCTAATATGACAAAGTGCCATCTTCACAATCTTAAACTTTCCCAGATAATCTTTAGGCCTCAGTGTATAATCCAACATTTATCCGTTTTATTAGATCTGGCTCACTCATCTGGTCCTCTTTAGATCCGAATTCTGCCCAGTCCTTGTAAACTGCCCCAGGTTTGTACACATAACTGATGGCCACAACGTTTTCTAGTTTTGAATGAAACTAGTGTTAAGAGCGCAGAATAGGGCAAGATCAAGGATAAATTTCTTTGCTGCATCATTAGGAGATGAATTCTAGGTATTGGGCTCTCCTCACCAGTACTGCTAAATTTTACAAACCACCTAATTTCATTACCCTTCTGGTCATTTTTCTCTATCTTATCCCCAAAGGTGTAATGGTAGATTTTGTCAAAAAAAAAAAAAAACCACCACCAACAACAACAACAAAAAAACCCTTGCTGAAGCTTTAGCTATACATTGTGTGTATTTTGTTGATTTGTCAATTTGGTAGCCTAAACATAGAGCGAAATTATGTTATTCTGATGTGGCTTGTTCTCACTATACCCACCGTGAGTCTTTCTCTGTGTCACAGTGAGTCTGACCGACAACTTCTCTTCTCTTGTTCTGTCTAGTTACACACAGTCTTTGAATTTTATTCGAGACTCTTTCCTAGGATCCGTATCACCCATTTGTCTATAGCTTATGAAGTATATTTCATATTTATTTTTGAAAATTAGATATTCTCTCATATCTAGCTCTGCAATTCCTTTGATCCCCAACAGCCCTCAAAATCTCACGTATAAGTTTCACATCCTTAAGAGTTTAAGGATTAAACATTCTTTTGTTTTGTTGTTTTTTGCTTTCCAAGACAGGATTTCTCTGTGTATCCCTGGCTTTCCTGGAACTCACTCTGTAGACCACCAGGATGGCCTCAAACTCACAGAAATCCATCTGCTCCTGCCTCCCCGGTGCTGGGATTAAAGGTATGCGCCACCACCATCCAGTGATCCAACCTTCTTAGGTGCAGACTCTTCAATAGCATGTGTGGACTGTGGATTGCGTTAGGTGGCTGTTATTATTAGAGTTTCTGAGTATTGAGCAGGGCTTTATTAAAGCTCTAAATAGGAATCATTCAGAGCTATAGAGCTTCATTTCTGCTGCAAAGGAACCAAGGCTATAATATAGTGAAGAACTCTAGGGTCTGGGCTAAGTAGCAGTCTCTCATGAATAAGCATTTCAAATGGGCTCCAGGCTCATAAAACAGGCAGGCTGACTGCTTCTGAATGTTCTCAGGATCCTCATCCATTGGTGATCTCCAATTCAGTGCCTGTGTGGCTAGGAGTATGTGGAGAGGCCCATATAACTTAGACTCTCCCAGGGGAGCAATGGGGAAAATGAGGGAGTCTGATAAAGAACAATGGTGAGATGCAGTGCTTCAGATGTACGGGGTGGGGAATGCAACGGCGGCTCTGATCTCCAAAGAGGCCCAAATCCCAGAGATCATCTTCACCCTTTGCAGGAGTTCCAGGTGCCAGACTCAGAGTCTAAGTAATGAAAATCTTCCCTCCTGGAAAAGTACAAAGTTCCTTTTTGGGGCAGGGATGCCAGACGCCTTGTACTAAGTGAATTGTCTCCTATTTCAATGTCTCGTCCCACTTTCTACTGTGAGGACGAATAGCAGTCTTGAATCTGAGCATGTGCAGACACAGCTTTGACTAACATGGAGTTCACATTCACTTCACTCAGTCAAGACAGTTTTGCTGCCTACAGTCTGGCATCACTGCTCACCGGTGGGGAGAGGTCTTGGTGCCGGCAGGAAGCTTCAGCCCGTTGCTTCCTTCCTGCATATTACTTTCGCTCAGATCATCTCTGTGCTCTTTCTAGCACCAAGCTAGACCCTGGCCCAAACTTAACTTCTCCCAGGTGGTGCAAACAAAGGATGATGGTGAATGAGGCTGGGTGCTTGACCTGTAGGGGAATGGACCCCTTCTGCCATTTTCTCACCTATGGCCACTAACACAGGCCTAGGAGAGAGAATAGCAAAATTAAAGGTATACATGCATCTTAAACAGGACTGTTTTAGAAGGATTTCGGTGGAATAGATTTTCTTGCCTTGATAGTCAACAGAGGGGAGGGGTTTTACCTTAAATTAAATTAGCTATCTCCACAGGAGTGGTGTGTGTGTTTATGTGTTGGGTGGAGATCAGGGACCTGTGCCCTTCCTGCTCTTTCTTCTCTGTCTCACCTCTTCCCCAAATCAAAAGAATATTACACGGTATTGCAATTGTGTATTTAACTCACGTCCTCACTAAGCTGTGGGTCCTCAGCAGGATGATGTCATTTTCATCTTTGACCTACGGGCACCTCGTGTTGTGGCTGGCGTTTAAAAGTGCTCTATAAATATTTGCCAGGGTAAAAGGCATCAAAATGAAGGTTGGGAGCTGACAGGATGACTTTGACTCAGCAGGTAAAGGCATTTGTCACCAAGCTTGACCACCGAAGTCCAATTCCCAGGGCCCACATGGTGGGAGAAAACGAAATCCTGCAACTTGTCCTCAGGCCGCGACACTTAAGCACTCCCCCATAAATAAATGTAAGAGATTTTAATGGGAAATCTTAGTGCCTCTTCCCACTGGATGGTGCCTAGGAGTTGGCTGGGTTTGGACAATCACCTCATTTACTCTGTCTTGTTCCCTGCAGATGACATCAGTTGCTAAGGTCTATTACAGTCAGACGACTCAGACAGAAAGCCGGCCCCTAGTGGCCCCGGGAATACGTCGGAGGAGGGTCCTGACCAAAGATGGCCGTAGCAACGTCAGAATGGAGCACATTGCTGACAAGCGTTTCCTCTACCTCAAGGACCTATGGACCACCTTCATTGACATGCAATGGCGCTACAAGCTCCTGCTCTTTTCTGCAACCTTTGCAGGCACCTGGTTCCTCTTTGGTGTAGTGTGGTATCTGGTAGCTGTGGCCCACGGGGACCTGTTGGAGCTGGGACCCCCTGCCAACCACACCCCTTGTGTAGTGCAGGTGCACACACTCACTGGAGCCTTCCTCTTCTCCCTCGAATCCCAGACCACCATTGGCTATGGCTTCCGTTATATCAGTGAAGAGTGTCCTCTGGCCATCGTGCTTCTGATTGCCCAGCTGGTGCTCACCACCATCCTTGAGATCTTCATCACAGGTACCTTCCTGGCAAAGATTGCCCGGCCCAAGAAGAGGGCTGAGACTATCCGTTTCAGCCAGCATGCAGTGGTAGCCTCCCACAACGGGAAGCCTTGCCTTATGATCCGAGTGGCCAATATGCGGAAGAGTCTCCTCATTGGATGCCAGGTGACGGGCAAACTGCTTCAGACCCATCAGACAAAGGAGGGTGAGAATATCCGGCTCAACCAGGTCAACGTTACTTTCCAAGTAGACACAGCCTCTGATAGCCCCTTTCTCATTCTACCCTTGACCTTCTACCACGTGGTGGATGAGACGAGTCCCTTGAAAGATCTCCCCCTCCGCAGTGGGGAGGGGGACTTTGAGCTGGTGCTGATCCTCAGTGGGACAGTGGAGTCCACCAGCGCCACCTGTCAAGTTCGCACTTCCTACCTGCCGGAGGAGATCCTCTGGGGCTACGAATTCACACCGGCGATCTCACTTTCAGCCAGTGGCAAATACATAGCGGACTTCAGCCTTTTCGACCAGGTTGTGAAAGTGGCTCCCCCTGGTGGTCTCCGCGATAGCGCTGTGCGCTATGGAGACCCCGAAAAGCTCAAGTTGGAAGAATCATTAAGAGAACAAGCCGAAAAGGAAGGCAGTGCCCTTAGTGTGCGCATCAGCAATGTCTGACTTCTTATTCTCTCCTCCCCAGCCCTTTGGCCTTTTCCTCTTTCAGTGCCCTGGGAAAAGGAGACTATCTGGGTTCGCTGGAGAACCCCAGAAGCACCCGTCCTCTACTTCTCCTTCCTTAACCCGGTGGTCAGCCAGTAGTCTAGACCGCCTGGAGTCCTGCGCTTCCTTCTCTCTGGCCTTGCACCTTCCTCTACTGCTATGCCAATGCACACGACTCTTAAGCCAGGATGGGGGACCGAGTGGGAAGGTTAGGCTGAGTGGCGTGGAAAGCCTCAGCCATGCTTGGAGGTTCACGATAGGAGGGCCATATGATCGGATGGATAGACTCCCCCAGCCCCCTACTACTATAAAGTGTGATGACGTCAGACTGGAGCTCCCCCATCTCTGTTTGCATCTTGTAAGTCTCCTAAGGCAAAACTCTCTCAGAGAGTTATTCTATGGACTATGCTCTCAGAAACAAAGGAATCTGAAATCAGTTTTCCCTGGGCTTGCTACCAAATCCCGAAGAAAGGAGCCAAGGTTTGTCATGGTGTATTTAATTTCAGTTGGTGACTCCTGACATAACCTAGACTTTTGGTCCCCACCGTATTTTCCCATTCCAGTTCTCAAGTGGATCTTCTGAGGATCTTCAGTTCTTTCTCAGCCTCTGTTCCCATAGAATCGGGGCTGATCTGAGAAACGTGAATAGCCAACACTTCTCCTGAACCCATCCTGGCTTCTGAAAAATTCAATTTTGGAACTATCGTCTAAAACTCTGGCCCTGTCCTGGGAAGATTTCTTTTACTGTGCCCTGTGAATAGGAAGGCCTTAGCCAATGAGCTCTCTTCTCTCTCTCTCTCTCTCTCTCTCTCTCTCTCTCTCTCTCTCTCTCTCTCTCACACACACACACACACACACACAAATTTTTCTTTTGAAACAGGGCCTCGCTACATAGCTCTGGCTGTCCTTGAACTCACTCTGTAGACCCAGATGGTCTTGAACTCACAGAGATCCACCTGCCTCTGCCCCCAAGCACTGGGATTAAAGCTGTGAGCCACTATGCCCTGCCACCAATGCTAAGTCCAGTGTTCAGGCCCCATGGAAATATCTAAAACCACTCCAGATTACACTGTACCTGGCTCTTCTTCTTCCTTTCCTACCCACCCTAGACCCCTCATCCCTTAACCCAAGCTTTTAAATAAAGAGAGGGAAACACAGCCATTTCCCTTTCTTAACATCGGCCAATTAAAACTAGTCCCAGGGCACAGATTGCCAGGAAAGGTGAACCAGCCTCTCAGATTTCCAGATTTGCTGTACAGAGCCTTTGGGAATTTGTGATGCTTTGTCAGGGTTTGGACTGAAGCAGAATTCGGGCTGAGAGCCACTATTTTGTTACACCTCCTGGTGCCCTTCTGGAAAGCTGCCTGCTGTTTTCTGAGGCGATGCTGAGGGGGAGGAGCTTACATTCTGATCTCAGCCGTGCTGACACAAAATAATGGAAGTTAGCGTCATCTCCCCTCTCTTCTGCCTACAGGCCGGTCTCAGGCAAGTTAAAAAGACAACTTATGATCAGACCCAAGCCATTCCTAGTTCTCTACTGAGGACCGTGGCAGGGGTCAGGGAAGGGCATGATAAGCACCAGGCCCTGTTCTAAAAGCCCCAAGCAATGAGTTTTGGCTCCAGTTAGGTACACAGGTAACCCCAGAAGATGGTATAGCAGGGATTCCAGCAGGGATGACACATGGCTAATTTAAGGAGGAGTTGACAAATGACGACAAGAAACACATCTAGGCAGAATGTATACACGTCTCTTTGGGCAAGGCCTTGCAGAGAACTCAGAAGCCCTGAGGCTGAACCCATCTCAGCTGTGCAGTCTGCTCACTTTGGTCTTTCCTTGAACTCGGTTAACTGTAGCTTGAAAATGAAGAGCCTTCAGCCTCTTCTTCCTGCAAAACCCACCATTATCCTTAAACTCGCATCAAGATGAGAACCAGAAGAACCTGGCAAAGAGCCAGCTGCTTTCACATACACTCAACGCTGCACTTCCTGGTGGCGTTCGGTGTGCAAGGACCAAGTGCACTGCTGTGTGTATCTTCTTATCCACTGGCGATGTTTCCTCTGTCCGGCTTCTCCTGCGCGTTGCTGCTTCCCTCTCTTCCCAGTCTCTTGCCCAAGGCCCACCTCTCCTCCGACTTTTGGCTAACAATGTGAGAAGAGAACATTTTCTGTTTTAACCCCTTTGGGATTTCCTCTACAATCCCATGCTTTCCTCTCAGGTGCACTTCAAAAGTGCATCCTGTTAATTCAGAATGGCGCTCTTCTCCCACAAGCCCAACATTCTGCATGGAACAACTCCCACTCCCAGTCCCCTGACTTGAATCCTTTTTCAGGATGTACGACAAGCTTTATAGCAGCCAGTGGGTTCCCTGTCTGTACCAGCTATAGACTGAGAGTGTCAGGACAGCAGCAGGCGAGGATTTTAAGTGGGGTGGGCAAAATAACCAATGGGGAAGGGTATCTAGAGTGTGAAAATGAGAAAGATGAGGCTAAGGGACCCAGTGAAATGAAACCCAGAGTCTTACTTATGACTGACACAGACAAGGTGGGTGGAAACGTGGGAAATTGGGATATGATATATATGTTTATCTATGGAGGAAAACAGAGATAATATATAAAAAGATATGTATATAGATGTACATATACCCATATATATGGAATGTACAAAAAGGAAGTGCTCAGATTTTACAAAGGGACAAATATCTTACCTTGGTTTTATGGAGTAGGATACCTGGATTTTCTGTGTTATGGTCAGCAGAGCGGTGAGAGTAGCTGATGGTTTTAAGTTTGATTTATGGAAAAGGGAGGGATAGACCCTGTTGTCCCTTTCATAAATAGAGGCGCACCCATCAAGGTTTGATGAACCTGTGCTGATAGGACAAGAGAGGAGCTAGGAAATGCCCTACCCATGAAGATCTAGGAACATCTATCACTCATACTATGTTCTACCTATTCCTGGCAACAACCTGCTGCTGAACAACTTCTAAAACAAGCAAGCAAGCAAGCAAACAAACAAAACATCCTGCCATTTTCTTCCCCTGAAGTACACTCTGCATTTCCCATTCTTCCACCAGGGTAGGAGCTCTAGCACTAGGCCCCATAACTAAAAACCGAGAAGCAGAAAATTTGGTATTTGGGAGGGAGGCTTTAAGTGGAAACCTTACTGTTAGAATACAAATGCCAGGACTGATAAGCTGTTGAGCTCAAGATACTCCCTAGACAGAGGTCTGAGCTATGTACAAGAATCATAAAGAGGGTGCTGCATATATCATAGTTCCTGCCCTGGTGGGGAGGCAGATGGGCTGCTTTGACTTGGAGGCTCTTCTATGAAGAATGCAGTTTTCATCTTCCCTGGAGGATGGTACAATTCTATAGGAGGATTCTGAAACCCCTACTTCCTGCTGCTCCCTACTGTCCCCTCCCACTCCCCGAAACCCACTTCAGCTAGTGAAACTATGCACGGGTTTCCCTGACATCAGCAGAGAAAGAAAAGCAGTCATAATATAGCTACTGGCCAGGAACATTGGTTGCACCTTCTCCACGACTGCTGCCACGAGCCTTTACCTGTTAGCTTGCTTAGTTTCTTTGCAAAATAACACATTACCTATGCTGTACAGTTAACTGGGCTTCCAGGCCCACTATTGGCCAACACTACTGAAGCAGAAGTATCTAGGAATGATTTTTTTTCTACACTCTGCATTAAAGACTAAACCAGGTCCCATGTATTTAGAAAAAAGATGTGTGAGATATTTTTGGTTTATTTTTGTCTGTTCAGAAGAGACTACTAAATAAACTGGATGAATCTCTTGTTCTCACTGTATCTTCTTTTAGACATCGAAACCTATCTTGTATCAAGGTTTGAACTCCTAGGCTGACTTATGGGCGGGGAGGGCTCAGTTCAGCTCTGCCTTTCTTGCTGGTTTTCCCGTCCTTGCATACATTTCATAACAGTACCCCCAATCCTTCCAACCCTTTTCTTGCTCTTTCCCTTATTAAGATCCTTTAAGAAATCAATTCCACACTCAGTCTTTAAATTATCAAAGACATCCTATTTATTTATTTATGTTTGTGTGGTGTGCATTGTGGGCATCAGAGATGACTTTCTGGAATCAGTTCTTTCCTTACACCATATGGGGTCTAAGGAATCAAACTCAGGCTGTCAGGTTTGGCAGGATAAGCACCTTTACCCATTGAGTTAACTCTGTGGCTTGCAAATTCAGTTCTTTTTAAAATTTATTTTATTTTATGAGTATAGGTATTTTGCCTGGATGCATATATATGTGTGCCATGTGCAGGCTGGTTGCCATGGATCCCCTGGAACCAGGGTTACAGACAATTGTGAGCTGCCATGTGGATGCTGGGAATGGAACTGGAGTCATCTAGAGGAGCATCCAGTGCACTTAACCACTGAGCTATTTGTCTAGCCTGAAATTCCAGTTCTTAAAGGGCAAGACTTACTAAATACTAAGACTCAGGAATCTGAAATCTGGCTCAGCTAATGCCAGGGGTCAAATTGGTCTGGATCTGGGACACTGTCCCTTTTAGATGGTGATATTTGAGTCCATTGCTTTTCTTTCACACTCGGAAATACTTTTTGGATGTTTTCCTTACACATGGAAAGGGCATGGAAGCCCATTTTAAGTAGGAGGCATTTCTGTCCCCAAGTCTTGAAGTCATTGATTTCTCACCTATTCTTACCTAGCATGAGCCTGAGAAGATTGTGGTCAATATCCAACCCCCAATAGGCAGGCAAGAAGCAACAAGTTATACTCACTGACTCTCAGTCTTTGAGATGGAAGGACAAAGGGGAGAGGGAAAACTGGATCTCTCATCATTAATAAACAGACAAGTGAGTCATAAGAGACAATAAATGTCACAGACATATGAAATAACCAGATCCCAAATCTGTAGTTCTTACACACTTGCGAGAAACAAGTGGTACAAAACAAATACAGATACCAAGGGTGAAACATTTAGCATGTGTTAATACAAAACAGGTCACTAACATATTCCAAAACACAACACCTGTGGAAAACACTCCACAGGTTGGACACTAACGGCAGGGAGTGAGATCTGTTCAAGAGTTCTGCCGTTTTCTGCCTCTCATTCATTCGACTCCAAACAGGCTGTTCCTTTTGATTAGTTGTTACCTTTTCTTCTGAATTCGATGTCTCTCCTATTTTTAGGCCAGCTATAGAGGAGAATTAGCTGAGGCCTTTGGCCAAAATACCTAAGACAACCAACCCAGAGGAACCCTTACTGAATCTTTAGACACTACTCTTACATCCTCTACTGAGACTGAGCTTCACTTTCCTATAACTCCCAAAGGAAAATAGCAAACCAGGGATAAAAAGCGCAGCAAGGAGAGAGGTTATCAGAAAGCTCTCAAGGTGAGATTAAGACAAAACACAGAGCAAAACCAGAATTCCAAATCGGCATTTTATTTGTACGTTCATCATGCAGCAATTAAAATATGTTGGGTCAGACAGACCTACTTTCAATTCCAGTTCTGCTGCTACTCAGCTGTGTGGCTTATTTACTCTATGTAAACTCTGATTTTCCTCACTGGTAACAATAAGAACATCTACTTTACATTAAAAAGTAGTTAGCATGTCTGATAATTGTAAATTAGTCCTTAACAACTATTATGAATCATAACGGCTGTTATTTGAATGATAATGTGTCATCACCGTATATATGATCAGTGCATGGTGAAAAATGACTAGAAGTAGTTATTAATCTACAACGTATACTTACATCAAAGCATATTAAAGGTTAGAAGCATCAAAATATGAGGTTAGTATGGCTCGTTCAAAGGATGAATGGGAAGCGTAGGATGAGAGCTGCATGTCCAGACTGACTGGAGCCACCTCTATACTAATCACCAAACTTTCCCGAGGAGCAGGCTCAGTTTGTAAGATCAAGTCAGCCAGCCCGGGTCAGTTACCATGTGTCTGAGACTGTGCTACATTACAGGAACGTACAAAGAAATAAACACTTTCTACTCCCAAGGATCCTACAATTTAGTTGAAACTGGAAATATTCTAAAAGTATGAAGTTCTTAAGTCGATTCTAAGTGCAGTAACCAGAAAAAAGAGTTAGAGTCCTTCGCAAGAAACTAGTGGGGTGGAACGGGGTGGGGAGAGGGCAGATTCTGACTTAGGTGAAAGATGCCTGAAAAGAACGGGAGTAAGGGCACTCCAGGGGCGACCGCACAGACGGATTCTGGTAGGAAAATTCCTAACAGAGGTCAAAAATGAGAACTATTTTAGGTTTATTTTCTTTCCATCTACATTTTTCACTCTCGGTCCTCCAAGTCAGTCCTGAGGGATGTAGGCAGCAGGTCCCAGCTCACTCTTTGCCGAGAGTCGGGAGCGCGGCGGCACCGGTTACTAAAAACAAAACTCACCCAGCTCCGCAAGAGCTCAGCCACTCCGGGCTTTCCGGGCAGCAAAAGAGTGGCCAATGGGGGACCGGAAATCCCGCCTCCGCCGGAGGAAGCTAGGGGAAGCTAGGCAGCCAATCCCGAGGAAGGGAATTGTTCAGCGGGGGGGGGGGGTCGGGGGGGGGACCACGGAGAAGTCGCTCGAGGCCGGAAGTAGCGCGGGGGCGGGACGACGTGCCGGAAGTGCTCGCTCCCGGGTTGTTTCTGTTTGCAGTCGGCGGAGGAGATGCTCCGGGAGGCCGAGTGCGGGAAGCAGGAGGACGGTTAGAAAGCCGGCGGCGCAGCGTGGGGCCCGGGCCGGGCTGCCGGGCCGCCGGGCCGCAGCCAGACCATGAGCTACACCAGGCACTGGGGGGAACGGTTCCTGAACCTGCGGGTGCCCCCCGCCGGTGTGTTCGCTGTGGCCTTCCTGGCCCGGGTCGCCCTGGTTTTCTACGGTGTCTTCCAGGACCGGACTCTGCTGGTGCGATACACCGACATCGACTACCATGTGTTCACGGACGCCGCGCGTTTCGTCACGGAAGGGCGCTCGCCTTACCTGAGGGCGACGTATCGCTACACGCCGCTCCTGAGTTGGCTGCTCACTCCCAACATCTACCTCACCGAGCTCTTCGGCAAGTTTCTCTTCATCAGCTGCGATCTCCTCACCGCCTTCCTCTTATACCGCCTGCTGCTGCTCAAGGGGCTGGGGCGCCGCCAGGCCTGTGGCTACTGCGTCTTCTGGCTGCTTAACCCCTTACCCATGGCGGTGTCGAGCCGGGGCAACGCCGACTCCATCGTGGCCTCCCTGGTGCTCACGGCCCTGTACTTAATAGAGAAGCGGCTGATCGCGTGTGCCGCGGTGTTCTATGGCTTCGCGGTGCACATGAAGATGTATCCGGTCACCTACATCCTCCCCATAGCGCTCCACTTGCGGCCCGAGCGCGAAAGCGACGAGAGTCTCCGGCAAGCCCGCTACTCGTTCCAGGCTCGTCTGTACGACTTCCTGAGGAGGCTGTGTAGCTGGGCGGTGCTGGTCTTTGTCGCGGTGGCGGGACTCACGTTTTTTGCCCTGAACTTCGGTTTTTACTATAAATACGGTTGGGAGTTTTTGGAGCACACCTACCTCTATCATCTGACCAGGAGGGACATCCGCCACAACTTTTCACCCTACTTCTATATGCTGTACTTGACGGCAGAGAGCAAGTGGAGTTTCACCCTGGGCATCGCCGCGTTCCTGCCTCAGTTCATCCTGCTTTCAGCCGTGTCCTTCGCCTATTACAGAGATCTGGACTTCTGTTGTTTTCTTCACACATCCATCTTTGTGACTTTTAACAAAGTTTGCACCTCTCAGTACTTCCTTTGGTACCTCTGCCTTCTGCCTCTGGTGATGCCACTGGTGAGGATCCCTTGGAGAAGAGCCGTAGTCCTCTTGATGTTGTGGTTTATAGGACAGGCCTTGTGGCTGACTCCCGCGTATGTGCTAGAGTTCCAAGGCAAGAACACCTTCCTGTTTATTTGGTTAGCGGGTTTGTTCTTTCTTCTGATCAACTGTTCCATCCTGATTCAGATTATTTCCCATTACAAGGAGGAACGCCTGATAGAGAGGATCAAATATGACTGACGCGCGTTCTGGATCTTCTGCAGCTTCTGTTACATTCTGATCATTCTGTATGGACTGGGAAAGCTTTGCAGGTTTTTCCTCCCTGAACATTCTGAGGACTCTAGTGAACGTTCCCTCGTTCCAATAGAAATGAAAACCAGTGTTGGCCTTCTATGTAAAGGGGACCCAATAATTGAGGTCCAAGTCTCATCTGCTTGAGAGAAGTAAAGGTCCTTGTCTGACAGTCGGAAAGCCGATGAAGCTGGAAGATGCTCACATGTTTTTGAACAGTAGAAAAGTCGACATAAGGTCCCTAGCAGTGTTTGTTCCTGTCCCACTGGGCCACTGTTGTCCCTTCAGCCCCCCCTTTCCTTTCTGCCGTGGTGACAGCTGTGAACATTTACAGAGTTCCCAAAGTACAACATTTTTACATATAAAATATTAACACCACCATGTGTGGTCAGGAAAGTTTGAAATTTTTGTATTGGGGCTTAGAGATAAACAATCCAAAGAATTTAAATTGTGATCATGTATTTGTTTTGTAATTTAGTTTTTCAGCATTAGTACCGTTGGTATTCGTTTTATACCAAAAGATTAAATTTAAACTCTTCCGTTTTTAGACCTGAGTTTTCAAAAAAGAAGTTGAACACTATTATAATATTTATATGGTTATCCTTTTTCTAATTGCTAAAAAGATTTCCACCTAGAATTTAAGCTGAGTATTGTCTGTTGTAAAATTAGTAGACTTTAGGTGATAAAACCTAAAGTTTTGGGTGAAAGCTCCTTTGCTCTCTTCTGGTCTTACCACCTAAATCGTTACACTGTTGATAGATAAGGCATTGCCCAGCTTAGGTCCTACCCTCTGAAAATTCCACGATGGGAAGGAAGGAGACTCCTGGAAAGCTGGTTTGCATCCTGAGGGCTCACTGGTCTGGACTAAAGAAGAGTTACCCAGGGATGTGAGGAAGTGCAGAAACCAGCTTTGCTGGGCAGGTGCAGAGATGCAGCCTTGCTGGGCAGGTGCTTTCTCTTACCACTGTGACATTACCTGGGGGAAAGTACTTTCTCAGCTGTATGAACAAGCATCCAAAAATATTGTTAGAAAAGCTAGAGCCCATCTAAGCTGAGGCTTCCTAACGTTCAAAGATCTAGCAGCAGATAGTATGATTTTGTGATCATGATTTAAGAAAACCAGTAAATTGTTTTCCAGACTTAAAAACACAACGAATTTCTGAAAACAAATACTCCTCCAGAAAAGTTGTTATGTCAAGGCAAGCCTAAAAAGCATTTGAGGGTAAAATATTTATAGGCAGGTCATAATTAGAAGTTCTATTACTGGCAGCATTTCTTTGCTGGATTTCTTTTGGGATTTGCTCTTAGAGGAATAGGTGGCTTTTCTGTGGCTGTCTGTGTGTAGGAAAGCAGTCAGTTGTAGAAAACATGACTTTTCCTATAACGTCAATTCCATATGCCTCGCTAGCTCATTACTTAACACTCATTGTTTAAGACAGTTTAAGTAGTGGCCTTTCCAATTCCAGCACATGAACTTTTTAATATTATTATGGGGCTTGAAAGCTGGGCCTCAAGCATTCTAGGCACGCACTCCCACTGAGCTATGTACCAACTCCAAGGGGATTTGTAAAGTGAAAGCTTTGCAGAAGGAAAGTGTAGTTCGTGTGTTTGTAGAGGCCTGACTTTTGTCGTTAGACAGTCTTAGTCCAGGCTGGCCTCAGACTGACTTCATAGGCCAAGGTAACCTCGAACTCCTGAGCGTTAGACAGTGTTAGTCCAGGCTGGCCTCAGACTGACTTCATAGGCCAAAGTAACCTCGAACTCCTGATCCTCCCTCACACTGCTACCTCCCAAGAGCTGAGATCACAGTCCTGTGACACTGTGCCTGGCTCAGAGATTCTTTATCAAGGAAATGCAAGTGTTTCTTTAGATATTTTGCAGTTTATCTGCTGCAAACACTTATTTTTTATTACTTGTTCTATGTGTATGGGTGTTTTGCGTGTATGTCTGTGCACCATGCGCATTCCTTGTGCCCAAAGATCCCAGAAAAGGGCATTGATTTCCTAGAACTAGAGTCAGAGCTGGTGATAGCCACCATGTGGGAGTCTTCTGGAAGAGCAGCCAGTGCTCCTAACCACTAAACCAACTCTCGAGCTCCCTGGTGCAAAATAGTTAAAAGTTAAATGGAGAAATGGTTTGATCCGGTCTCTTGGATTTTACTTTTGCATTGCAACTTTTAAACTTTTTATTTGGGGAAGAGGCACAAATACCATGGCCTGCGTATGGAGGTCAGATGCACCTGAGACGGCAGAGGAAAACTTGTGCTAGGCGACTGTCCTCTTTCCACTGCTGGCCCTGGGATCAGACTTGGGTTGTCAGGCCTGTCAGCAGGTACCTTTTCACACTGAGCTGTTGATTGCTTTGGCTACTTTTCACTGATACCTGTTGTTTCCCGATTAGTCCTTGAGTAATACCTTAAAATTGTATGGCTCTTTGGCTTATTTTCTGCATAATTCTCTTGTTCTTATATTCCCTGCATTATCTTTACGTCACTGTAGCAAATGACTCAACTTGTCGAAAGAAAAGGTTTATTTGGGGCCATGGATTTAGAAGTTTCGGTTTGAGGTTGGTTGGCCCTGTTGCTTCAGGCCTGTAAGGAGGCAGCATATTGTGGCAGGGAGCACATGCTAGAAGCAAATTATTCACCTCAGTGTGGGTGCAGAAGAGGAAGAGGAGGAGAAGAGGTTTTTTCAGTGCCCTTCTAGGACACACCCTAGTGCCTAAAATCTCCCACTGGGCATGGCCTAAAGTTTCCACAGCTTCCCAGTAGCGCCACAGGCCTTTAGCACTTGGGCCTTTGTGAGGAGATTTAGACCCATACTACAGCATCACTGTGAGACTGACTTACAGACAAGCTTTACCTACTAAAGAAGAATGTTTCCCCAGATAGGTTGTGTTCTAAACAGAGCATTGTGTGTTTTCTTCTGGAACTGCCTTTTTGATGTCCTCAAGGTAAATTCCCAGGATTAGGTTCATTATTGTCTTTGGGGTGTTTTTTTGCTGCTGCTGCTGTAGGAGATGTGAATCCAGGCTGGCCTTAAAGAACTCATTAACCTCTTGAATCTACCTCCTGAGACTGGGGTTAGCAGGTGTGCTGGTCATTTTGATTAGTTTCTTTGGAAAAGCTGTGATAATCATCCTCTACTGCCCAACTCAGCGAAAGAATTCTTAAAACCATAGATCGCAGCTACCAACTTCTTATCATCTGGATTTTTTTTGAGTAATGTAATGATGTTTCATAAGTTGTGTAAAACTTGTCATTTGGTTAATTTATGGCTGAATATATTGTTTTTTTAACATGAGTTATATTTTCGACTCTTGCCATCTGTGCTGTGAGTGTGGTTGGTGGTCTTTAAATGAAATCTCTCGTCATCCCCCTCATTCTTTATTCTTACTTTTGTGTGTATGTGAGTGTGTGCATGCATGCGAGTGTGCATCATCCTTGTGTGTATGTGAGTGTGTGTGTGCGTGTGAGTGCGCATCATCCTTGTGTGTATGTGAGTGTGTGTGTGCGTGCGAGTGCGCATCATCCTTGTGTGTATGTGAGTGTGTGTGTGCGCGTGCGAGTGCGCATCATCCTTGTGTGTATGTGAGTGTGTGTGTGCGTGCGAGTGCGCATCATCCTTGTGTGTATGTGAGTGTGTGTGTGCGTGCGAGTGCGCATCATCCTTGTGTGTGAGTGTGTGCGCGTGTGAGTGCGCATCATCCTTGTGTGTATGTGAGTGTGTTTGTGCACGCGAGTGCGCATCATCCTTGTGTGTATGTGAGTGTGTGTGTGCGTGTGAGTGCGCATCATCCTTGTGTGTATGTGAGTGTGTGTGTGCGTGCGAGTGCGCATCATCCTTGTGTGTATGTGAGTGTGTGTGTGCGCGTGCGAGTGCGCATCATCCTTGTGTGTATGTGAGTGTGTGTGTGCGTGCGAGTGCGCATCATCCTTGTGTGTATGTGAGTGTGTGTGTGCGTGCGAGTGCGCATCATCCTTGTGTGTGAGTGTGTGCGCGTGTGAGTGCGCATCATCCTTGTGTGTATGTGAGTGTGTTTGTGCACGCGAGTGCGCATCATCCTTGTGTGTATGTGAGTGTGTGTGTGCGTGCGAGTGCGCATCATCCTTGTGTGTATGTGAGTGTGTGTGTGCGTGCGAGTGCGCATCATCTTCGGTTGTCATTCCTCAAGCACCATCCACTTTGTTGCGTTTTTGTTTTTTGGAGCTGTCCAGGTTGGCTGGGTTACCCGTCCCCAAGCCCTAAGAATCTGCCTGTGTCTGTTTTGGCAGCACTGAGATTCTAAGTAAATGTCGTACCTGCCCTTTTTTATTTTTATTTTTCTTTAAACATAACCAATAACCCTTACTTTGCCCAGTCAAAAACAGAATTGGCAACTAAGTAACCTCTTTCATAACAGTTGAACACATACTTTTGTCAACATTTCTGTCTCCCTTCTAAGAACCCCTCTCCCCACCACCACCACCACACATACACACATACACACACTCACTCACACACAGGGTTTCTGGCTGTCCTGGTACTCACTCTGTAGACCAGACTGGCCCGAACTCAGAGATCCTCCTGCCTCTGACTCCTGAGTACTGGAATTAAAGACATGTGCTTGACTAGAAAACAAGTTTATCATCCTGTGTTTTATGGCAGACTTTATAGATGAGAGGAAATACATCTTGGGGATTCATCCTTTTCTCACTCAGTGACAATAGTTGCTTAATTGATTTTGTATCGTGATGATGGTTTTCATGGTTAATTTAGAGCACTGCTCTGCCACAGCTTAAGCTCTATGACAGCACTTCAGATTTGGTGTTTGTAGTTAGCATACTTGTCTAACAGAGGAGTAAAGTGTTTTAAAGATGAAATGACTTGGTAATCAATGACAGAACTAGAATTTTAATTCTTCCACTAACATGCCCTTGTCACTGTTTTAGATTTTCAGAGTGCCCAGACCTAGCAGATGATTTCTGCAAAATAAATGGATCAGCACTTAACTGTGGCAGGTGTCTTCAATCAGCTTGATGTAGACCTTCCTGGTGTGTGTTTGTGTAAGGGTGGCTCTTCAGCTCTACCGAGTCTCTCTCTCCCCCCGCCCCATAACTATTTTATGTGTATGAGCGTTTTGCAGACATGTATATCTACACGTGTGTGCTTGGTGCTCCTCAGTTCAGATGTCGGATCCTCTGGAAATGGAGTTACACATGGTTGTAAGGTGATGGGCAGTGAACCCATGTCCTCTGGGAGAGCAGCAAGTGCTCTTAACCACTAGGCCCCACCCATCTCATTCCTGTTGTTCTGTTCTCCCTCTCTCCCTCACCCGCCCCCCACTCCAGAGAAACCACCACACTGCGTGCCCTAGTAGCTGCTCCAGTTCATTCTCATTAGCCGTTTCCATCCTCGCCTGGGTTAATCTTCTCCACGTTAGCCATTCTGACTAGTGAGGACAAACTTCGAGTAGCTGTAACTTGCATTTCCCCTTAGGTGTTTGCTGTCAGTTTGCTTCTTCTTTTGAGAACTACCATTCAGTTCATTAGCCCATTTACTAGAAGACTCAAGTATTTTTTTAATGCTTTTTTTCTTTACATATTTACTTTCAATATTTAGCATCTTGTTCTGTCCCAGCATGAGAACGCTGGGCATATTAATTTAACTGTTGTTTATTAAAGACAGGGCCTCACTATGTAGTTCTGGCTGTCCTGGAGCTCCCTACCTAGACCAGGTTGGCCTCGAACTCAGATCTGCCAGCCCCTGCCTTCCAAGTGCTGAAACCAAAGGTATACACTGTTATGCCCAGTGCTACCATGGGAATCGGTGGTGGTTTCTCAAAAAACACAAAAATACAGCTACCATAAGGACGAGTCCAAAGTTGAATTTAAGTTCTTTTTTGTTTATGGCTGCTCAGTTTACAATTACATAAGAAGTATGGCCGGTGAATAAAGAAAAGGTGATACACACACACACACACACACACACACACCTGAGTTTTACTCAGCCGTCATGACATTTGCAAGGGTAAGGACTGAATTGGGATTATACGTATATATTACATTTATATATTATATGTATATGTATGCAATACATACATTAGATGGTGGGATGAGAGGAACAGATTATTCTAGAGTTCCAAAGGAGATCCCAGCCTTAAAGCTTTATAGGTGTTTGCTTTTTGTTAAGCCTTCTTAAATGAGCATCAAAGAGATGGGTTTTGTTATGGTATTTTTATATGTGCTTTTTGTGGATCTTTCTCCCTGACCCTTTGCTGCTGGTCTCCTTCTCCCAGTAGCCCATCTACCTTCATGTCACATTTCTCTTGGTTTTTTGATATAGTCTTACTATGTAGTTCTAATAGCTCTGGCTGTCCTGGGACTCACTCTATAGACCAGGCTGTCCTCGAATCCCCAGAGATCCACCTGCCTCTGCTCCCCAAATGCTGGGATTAAAGATGTGCGCCGCCACACTCGACCCTCATGTCCCCCCTTTCTCCCCTTCAGAACCCTCCTTTAAGCTGCTCCCCTCCATTATGGTCTGTCCCCCTCCCTTTTTCCCACCCACTCACATAATTAAAATCTAGGATCTGCATTATGGGAGAAAACATAACTTCCAGTTCTATCTTTTTCTTGCAAATGCCATGATTCCAATTTTCTAATTTGTGTGTACCTGGGAGGGTAATAGCTGGTTTTATGGTGGTTTTGTTTGTGTGTGTGTGTGTGTTGGATTTATATAACATAATTATGTGGCTTCCTGTTTTTATAAGCTCCCTCTTCATCTTGACCTAGAAGGTAAGTAGTTATATGTACATATCTGGCTCAGGCTGGACAGATTTGTACTTCTGTATCCCCACCATACATGAGCTGATTTTTTTTTTGTTGTTGCTTTTTTTTTTTTTAATATTTTTTAAGACAGGGTCTCACTTTGTAGCTCTGGCTGCCTTGGAATTCACTCTGTAGACCAGGCCAGTTTTGAACTCAGATCTTCCTGCCTCTGCCTCTCTAACGCTGGAATTAAAGGCGCGTGCCACCACCAACCAGCACTAATCAGTGGAGGTTTGGCGGGTGCCTCCAATCTACAGAGCACTTTTCTCCATTGTGTTGTGCGGGGCAGGGGTCACTGAAAGGCCAGTGTTCTGTAGCTGGAAGCATGTGTCCTCTGCCTGGGTCAGACGCATCACAACAGCGTGAGCGTGTATTCAGCACGGCTGCAGCAGAGCCATTCATTTCGTCAAAATGCATTCATATTCATTATCCCGAATAAAAGCCAGACTGAATGGCAATGTTTCTAGCTGCGCAGACACTCTGCTAATTGCTATGTCTGCTATCTAAAATGAAATGACACTTACAGCGACTGTTTAAAATAATTTGGAGCATGAGTATTTGAAGTTTAGTTCATTTCACACAGGGAAATTTTAAGCTGCTTTGCCCTCCATTCTTTTGGCAGTTATTTATAGGCCCTGGCCATGTGTCAAATATGGCGGCAGATGAGTCAAATGCTCTGCTTTTGAAGAGTAACCAGTAGCATTAGAGATGCATTCTACTAATAAAATGTTATGTGAGACCCCATTAAGTTCCATAAAAATACTGTGGTTTTTAAAATAAGGGTGGGTGGGGACTTGGGTAAGAATGTTCCCATGTTTATTTTACAAATTAAAAAGTTCTCAGAAAAAAGGGACTTTCCAAACTAAAGAACCAGTTAACGCAAGGCCAGAGTTGGACCCCCGCACTGCTGATTCTAGTTTTTATTGTTTTAATTATTTTGCAAGCTTCTCTTGATGCTACATGAAGATGGCTGATTACACAGGAAAATACCATTTGTGTAGTAAATGCCATTCATCTGAGCAGAGTTTGAGGACCAAATGCTACAAAGAGAATTGACTCATGAAAGCTGCCCTCTGACCTCTACATATGCACTGCTGCGTATATGCCATCCCAAACCAGCCTGTTAATAAATTACTAAAGCATATATGCTTTGCTCAGTGTCCAAATAGTACCTTTAGCAGGACTCGAACTGCGGTCTCCTGGGGAGCATTTAGCTGTGGACAGAAGATTATCCCCTGTGTTCTAGAAAGCTGGAAGGACAGGAAGAAATTGTTCAGTGATCATACAGTGGGTACTAGGTGCCAACTTCAGTATGTTTTCAGATAGGCTCTGGATACGGATGGTGAAAATGACAGTTTTGCCTTTCAGGAATTCAGTCAGACACAGGATGGAAAGGTGACTGTAGCTCACAGTTCCATGGTTGGGAGGAAATGTGTATGTAGTTCACTCACCCGCGGTCTGGATTAGGCTAGTGTAGAACCTGGGATAGCTAGGTAGTGAGATGTTATTGCTTTCCTTTAACACTGGATAATACCAGTGGTTGAAAAAAAATTTCCTGCTTGAAATCTCCCAGTGATTAAGCATACTTATGGTAGTTTGAATGGAATTGGAACCCATAAGCTCATAAGGCGTAGCACTATTAGAAGGTGTGCCTTCATTGGAATAGGTGTGGTCTTGTTGGAAGAGGTGTGTTACTATGGAGGCAGGCTTTGAGGTCTCACATATGCTGAAGCCACGCCCAGTGGTTCAGTTCAACTTCCAGTTGCCTCTGGCTCAAGATGTAGGACTTCTCAGCTCAAGCACCATGTCTGCCTGCATGCTGCCTTGCTTCTTGCCGTGACGATAATGGACTGTAATGATAATGGACTCTGAACTGTAAACGAGCCACCACAATTAAATGTTTTCCTTCATAAGAGTTACCATGGTCATGGCGTCTCTTCACAGCAATTGAAACTGTATCTAAGACAATACATTTAAAAAAATACGATTTTTTTTTTTGTTTTGGTTTTTCGAGACAGGGTTTCTCTGTGTAACCATCCTAGCTGTTCTGAAACTCACGTCTCAGGCTCACAGAGATCTACCTGCCTCTGCCTCCTGAGTGCTGAGAAAGGCAGGTGTCACGACTGCCTGGCCAACATGACTTTTTATAAATAATTTATTTAACTTTATTTTTATGTGCATTGGTGTGAAGGTGTCACAGAAATCCTGGAACTGGAGTTCTAGACAGTCATGAGCTGCCATGTGTTTGCTGGGAATTGAACCTGGGTCTTCGGGAAGAGCAGCAAATGCTCTTAACCACTGAGCCATCTCTTCAGCTCCATAAATATGATCTTTAAAAAACACTTTCTGAGGCAGCCTCCTATAACCTAGCTTGGCCTTGAACTCACTATTTTATCGCCAAGGATCATCCTGACTCCGGATCCTCCTGCCTCCACCTCTTGAATGCTCCAGTTCTAGGTATGTGGTCTATACCTGGTGTATGCATACTGATGAGTGAACCCAGGGCTTTGTGCGTGCTGGGGAGCACTCTACCAACTAACCTGTTCATGATTGGCTTTTTCCTGTTCCGCTCCATCTACCTCATCCCAACCACCTTACTAAATTTTACCACCTCTTCCTGCTTCTAAAACATCTGAGGCTAAAAGCCCTTCTTGTGTCTCACCAGTTCCCATTTCACTTAAGGGTGACCTTTGCAAAGCTCTCTCTGGCCCAGCCCTTTTGTTTTATGGTGTGGTCCTCTTGTACTGTAGTTTCAGTGGGTGACTATGCCAGCTAGGCCTTGAGCTCTTCAGGGACTGGGCTATTTTTTTTTTTTTTTACTATGATTATTTTCCAGAGGTTTCACAGACCCAAGCCAAGATGGGCGGAGTAACCAACATCGTTGAGCTACTGGGGTGTTCCACTTACTGCCAGGTTCGTGGAATTGAGTTATACAAGAGTCTGTCAAGTGGGAGCTGGGGACAG
Organism: Microtus pennsylvanicus; assembly: GCF_037038515.1. Taxonomy (NCBI): domain Eukaryota; kingdom Metazoa; phylum Chordata; class Mammalia; order Rodentia; family Cricetidae; genus Microtus; species Microtus pennsylvanicus. Next base: position 92,178,210 of record NC_134588.1, read on the forward strand.
TTGAGTCCTTCGAACGGTGTCCAGGGTGGCAGCTGGGAGAAGGAAAAGAAAGCAGTTTCTTAGAGCCTGTCATTTCGAAATGCCATGGGTGTCTGCCTAGTTTTCCAAGGTAGGAGTTGATAATCACTTCCTGTTCCTTCTCCTACTACCCGCCCCCATCTAATCAGTCACTAAATCCTGTCAGTTGTACTCTTTAATGTCCCCAGAGCCTGCTGGCGTCTTGCCACGGCCGTTGCCAGTCCTGCAGTGCAGGCCCTCATTATCTCTCCTCTGCAATCGATAGCTCTGCCTGCTCTCGCTTTCTCCCTTGCCCTTCACTCCACCTCTCATTTGTCCGCTCCACTGCTGCCACCGTCCGCTTTCTAAAGCACATCTGTTCCCGCCACCATTCTGACGAGACCTGCGCGAAGTCCAAATGCCTTGGCACCTTCCGTCTTGCACCAATGCCCCCCACTCGGCCTCACTCTGGCTCACCAGATGATGCAGTTGTCTGAAATGACCCCGCCGTGAAGCCCTCACTCGTGTTGTTTCTCTGCCAAGTGGGCTGTCTTACCTCCCGGCTTTTGTGTTGGGTGCCACCCATTTTTCAAGGCCTAACTCACAAGCCTCTTGAGTTATGAAAATTGAGCTCATGCGGAGAGGTTAACTATCAAAGAAAAAAAAAACAGTTGTAAGACTCAGTAAGTAATACTTTATATTAGATTGGGCTTTTGTTTCTTTCAGAGTAGATTAGCTCCTGAGGACAGTTTGTGTGCATGCATGTGTCTGTGTGTGCGTGTGTGCACGCTCATGCTAACAAGTGTGTTAAACAAGTGCGGCAGGACTGGGAAGGGAGCAAGTGTTTGCTGAGCAGCATTTGAGAGCCTATGTGCTTTTCATGGCTCCTTTCATTTAATTCAACTGCCAAAATAATTTTTTAAGGTATGTGTTATTTGTTGACCAAGCAAACAAACAAACAGACAAAAAAACCTCAGAGGAAATAACTTTAAAGCTAAAGGTATTGGTTAAAAAACAATCCATCCAGTTTCTGACCTGCATGCAGTTTTATGATTGCTTTTCTTTCTCATCTACCTTTCCTTTCTTCTTTCCGTCTTGCGTTCCAGAAAGCGCCGACATTTTCAAAACTCTTTTCTAATTAGAAGGTAGAGACAGTCTATAAGAAGCTGCAGGTCTCAAACCGCCGCCTCTGGAATCTGGGAACAAGGCCAAAAATGTCACCCTCTGAAACTGACAACAAAAAGTAGATGCGATTAATCACTATGATAATCTTCCCAGGAAATAACCCACCTAAGGAATTCTTGCTAAGGCTGCTGCTGCTAGGCTTCGGCTGTTTTGTCATCTCCGCTAGTGCTGGAGAATATCTCCCTAGCAAGGGGACCGTTTAGAAGGCAGCTCGAGTGAGGTAAACTGTAATCTAGGAAATTAGAAGTGTTTATCCTGGGGTTATTGTAATGGGGAAAGCAGTTAATGTCTTCTCGGTGTGACTGCCTCTAAGCGTTGGGGAGGGGAGGGCTTTAGTTTCTGTTGTTGGTTCTCATGAGCGTGATGAACCCCAAAAGGGAGAAGCTAGGTTTTTTGTTTGTTTGTTTGTTTTTATCAATTTCTGACTGCAGAGGTATAGGTGAGTCATTGCAAGAGGAAGGAGGGGATCAAAAGTGGTGTGGGATGTTAGATGCTGTTATAGTTTAGATGTTTGCGCCCACCCAGTTACTAAAGGTTTAAGTGTTGGAGCCCTGGTTTTCTGCAGTGGTGGGATGTGGTCCTGACCATAAAGATGGAGACAACGGGAGGTCTTAGGTCATGGGGGTATACTCTTGGTAGAAACTGTGGGGACTCCCTTTCCCGCCAACCTCTTTGGCTTTTACTGCGTGACTTCCCTCCTTTACCAACATTCTTGGCATGACATGACACAGCCAAAATGGTCACTAAAGCTGAGCCAAATAAACACTTTCTCTTTGTATAGTTAGTTTGTCTTGAGTATTTTGTTGTAATGACCCAAACTGGACTAATACGGCTGGGGATGTGATTATTAATTGAATTCCAATTTTATGTTCCTATGTCTTCATTTTTCCCTTTTAGGACAATGTATGTTGCAGTCATTAAAAGAATCCCTGACCTCTATAAGGCTAAGCCCTTGCTCTGGTGGATAGGGTTACTGGGGACAATGAAATAGAAGAGAACATGGGAAAGACATAGACATTAGCTCCTCCTTGGAGAGAGAAGATGCCTCTTTAGAGCTTAGATTGACTGGCTTTGCATGCACAGGGCTCTGTTGTGTATACAGAGAGAGAGAGTTCCCGATTCTCTCACAAAGACTGTGAGTGGGTGGAAAATGAACTGAGAGCAATCTCTGAGAGAAAACAGGAATCCAGCCTGAAGGTTGCAGAAAAGTATGGAAGGGTGCTGAGGGGACTTGGAGAGGAAGCAGGTGTGAGCTCATGCACACGAATGTAAACGCATGCACAAACATGTGCATATTAAACTGTTCCACATGTGCCAACATTAATGCCGAGTTTAGATTTCACAGATGCTCTGGGGTAGCCCATAGTCACTGGTAAGAAAAGAGCTCATGAGACGTAACCCGAGGTAACAGATAATTAGAGTAGTTAATATCGGGTTCCTTTTAAGGCCTTGTAGATTGTAAATTACAGAACCCAACTTTAGCTAAAAGACTATGGGCCAGTTAATTACCTCCAAAGAAAGACGTGAATGAGCAAGTGTGGGAAGGAAAAAATTGAACGGTTTGTGGAATTCCACCACAACCTCCAGGGAACCCCCAGTTTTCGATCTTCGCTTTAAATTTTCAAGAGCAGAGTTAACTGTTGGGGCTGATCTCAGAAAAGACCAGCTCCTTAGCCAGCTACTGACCACATTCATGACCATTACTAGCTTGGAGTGGGTGTCCGTTTTTGAAAATGATGGGAGACCAGTACGCAGGTACCCACATCTTCAGATTATGGGTTTCACACTGCAGGAGCTCAATGCACTTTCTTCCTTTTTGTTTTTTAATTGAAAAAGTATTTTTTTTCATATGATATATTCAGATCACAGTTTTCCCTTTCTCATCTCCTGTCGGAACCAGCTTCCACAAAAATACCACTTTCCCAGGTCAGGGGCATGGGGATTGGAAGAGTAGTAAAGGGCATGAAGGCCCGAGTGAAAATAATAAAACAGAAGCATAGGGTAGTACCGGGAGGGAGGTCCAGTGAGTACTGAAAATCACCTGTGTTTAATTGTCCATACACTTTTATACCCCAATGCAACAGGGGGAGAAGACAAAAGACTGCTTTAACATGATACAAAGGACAACTAGAACAGTTAATTGCTTCAATACTTTGAGACGTCAAGTTATTAGCATTCTGTTGTTTAGGCAGTGAACCCACCCTAGACCACATACCCTGAAGGGAGCTATTTCCAAGGTCAAACCTCCTAATTCAAAAGAAGGAGCAGAAGAATGCTTGAATCTCCTGACCATTGGTCAGGGTGGTGTGGATCTCCCTGTATAGGCCATCTTAATGTCAAAAAGACCAAGTAACCACGCCCTAGGTCAGGGTGCGTAGCCACACTTGTTAACAACTTTGAGCAAGCTAAACTCTCTGACCTTCACATTTTGGACCTCCACATCCTCCTAGATCCAATCTCTACCCCTATCCATTCAACTCAGTCTTTTTTCTCTCTCGTTGGAAAATCACAGGCATATAAAAAGCAAAGCAGAATAGATAACCAGAAAACAAAAGAAAGAGCATGATCAGGACATACACACAGAGACATATACACACACGAGAAACACACACACACAGAGACACGCGCACACACGAGAAACACACAGACATGTGCACACACACAGAGACATGCGCACACACGAGAAGCACACGCACAGAGACATGCGCACACATGAGAAACACACACAGAGACATGTGCACACATGAGAAACACACACACAGACATGTGCACACACGAGAAACACACACACAGACATGTGCATACATGAGAAACACACACAGAGACATGTGCACACACAGAGAGACATGTGCACACATGAGAAGCACATACACAGACATGCACACACACAAGAAACACACACAGAGACATGTGCACACACACAGAGACATGTGCACACACATGTTTGATTGCTGGGGCTTCACCCCAGCCCCCGGCATCTGTTTTTGAATTTTGGGCAAAAAACTCCATTTCAAGCCACCTCCTCTGTGAGTGGCCACAGTCTAAACTCCACCTTCAAGAAAGCTCACCAAATGGTGACCCCCAGGGAAGTCCAAGACCATTGTAGATTTTTTTTGTCTTATAATGCTCTGTCTGGGCATTTTTAACTCAATTCAGCTCTATCACCCGCCCCTTGGCATACGCCAGAAGGACTTGAAGTCTGTGTATCATTGAGATCCCTGCACAGTCATGGCTTTTATAGCCTTGTTCACAATAGCTGAATTATGGAACCAGCCTACATGTCCATAAACAGATAGTAGGTAAAGGAAGTATGGGGTTTATACACAATGGCCTTTTGTTCAGCCACAAAGAGGAAAGGAATTATGCTGTTGGGAAGAAAATGGACAGAACTGGAGCTCATGTTATATAAGCCAAACTCAAAACCAGAAATACTCTGTGTTGACTAAAAAAAAAAAAACCAACTAACAAACAATCATGACAGTTGAAGAAAGTGCTATCAGGAGAAGAAAGAGGACCCTGGGAGGTGGGATGGACATTGGAGGAGAACATGGAATGGGGCTGTGTGAACATTAGCAAAGGACACTAGGTACCTACGCGAAAATGTGATGTTGAAACCCCATTTTTGCACAATTAAGTTTTGCTTTAAAACTTCCTAATTAACAGAGAGAAAGGGGGAAGAGGGAGGGTGGGAGACAGAGAGAGGGAGGGCTAAATCCTAACTGCTAAGTTGCCAGGGAGGATCAAAAAATCCCTAATTAATGGAGGCAGTTCCTTGATTTCAGCAGACCAGTAGAACAGCTAACTCTGCTCTTAGAATTACAAAACCTAAAGATAGAGAACTAGAGACGGGAGGTCACAGGAGATGGTCACCTGCTGCTGAGGTTCACAAACCATCCAGTTTCGGCCTCCCATTCCTTCTTGTTTCCTTCCTTCTCTGGAGCTAGCCAACCTTCCTTAAGTGAGTCCTTTGGCAGAGGTGTGGAGAGGTCACCTTTGGAAAGTGCAGCCGCCTTCAGGGAAGAGGAACCTGATGTTCCAGAAATGGGAAGAAAGCCCTGGGCCATAAAGAACAGACTAAGGCAGGAGTGAGGCTTGACCTACCTCACCTTATTGCCTGTGGGACGTGGGACACGGTGAGAAATTCAGGTTTGTTTTGTTTTATTTCTTCTCATGTATAATAGAAAACCACTGGAGAGATTTAAGTAGAAAAGATTCTGTTTTTTATGAGTTCCACTCCCAGATGAGCTATAGGCAATTATGCCTGGAGGGGGAGGGAGGGAGGGAGGGAGGGAGGGAGGGAGGGAGGGAGGGAGGGAGAGAGAGAGAGAGAGAGAGAGAGAGAGAGAGAGAGAGAGAGAACGAACCAGTCTTTCCCTTGGATGAGCCTCCTTACAGTTATCCAATACCCAGTGGTCATCTCTGAAACCCATATGTGAGCACACTAAAGGGACTCAGCAAGTTGTAGATATATTTAATACTCTGGGGGCTGGGGACACAGCTCAGTGGAACCAGTGTTTGCTGCACAAGCATGGAGATAGGCGTTCAGACCCCCAGCATCCATATGAAACCTGGGAAAGTGTGTCAGCTCCCTGTAACCCCAACATTTGGGAGGCAGAGACTAGTAATTCCTGCAAAAAGTTGGGCAGCCAGATCAGATGGAAAGGGAGAGCTCCAGGTCTAGTGAGAAACTTTTCTCCAATAAACTTGAAAGCAGTTGAAGAGGCTATCTAACATCAGCTTCAGTGCTGTGGACAATGGTCTGTTCCCTGTCACTTATAGTATTGTTTTAATAAAATGCTGATTGGCCAGTAGTCAGGCAGGAAGTATAGGCAGGGCGACCAGGCAGGAAGTATTGGTGGAGCAATGAGAACAGGAGAATTCTGGGAAGAGGAAAGAGTCAGGCTGCAGTTGACACAGAGGAAGCCAGACACAGAGGAAGCAAGATGAGAATGCCTCGCTGATAAAAGGCAGTAAGCCATGTAGCTAACACAGACAAGAATTATGAGCTAATTTAAGATGTAAGAATTAATTAATAATGGACTGTGACTGAAAAAGCATGGGATAAAACCGGACTCTCTGAACATGGTGGACAATGAGGGCTGATGAGAAGCCAAGGACAATGGCATGGGGTTTTGTTCCTACTTCATGTTCTGGCTTTGTGGGAGCCTAGCCAGTTTGGATGTTCACCTTCCTAGACCAGGATGGAGGGGGGAGGACCTTGGACTTTCCACAGGGCAGGGAACCCTGACTGCTCTTTGGACTGGAGAGGGAGGGGGAGAGGAGTGGGGGGAGGGGGAGAGGGGCGGGAGAAGGGGAGGGAAATGGGAGGCTGGGAGGAGGCAGAAATTTTTTTTTCAATAAAAAAGAATAAAAAGTATAAAGAGAAAAAAAGAATTAATTAATAAGAAACCTGAGCTAATAGGCCAATCAGTTTATAATTAATGCAAGCTTCTGTGTATTTCTTTGGGGCAAATGGCTGCAGGACCAGGCAGGACAGAAATCCCATGTCAACACTTCAGGCCTTCACATGATGTGCACACATGTGCACTCACATGCCCACGCACGTGTACACATACAGATTCAAACATGCATATACACATGGAAGCACACAGCACACATACCATCCTGGAGCTGAATATAATACTACATGCTTATAATCCCCACATTCAGGAGGTTGAGGCAAAATGATTTCCTGGGCTATATAGTGAGATGTTGTCTAAATGAATCAAAACCAAACCAGACCAACCAAACAAATAATAAAACAACAATGTGGGACGTAGTTCAGTAGTAGAGCTCTTGACTAGCTTGCTGGCATGTCATGCCCTTAGGGATCCCTAGCACTAAAAAAATTTGAAAGAGAGAGGGAAGGAGAGAGGATGAAGGGAAGGAAGGGGAAGAAAAGGAGTAATGAAGAAAGAAGAAAGGAAGGAAGGAAAGAAAGAAGGAAGGAACAAAGGAAGGGGTTCAAAATCACTAACTTACTAGAGCATAGATCCTGCTAAGACCAAGAAGAAATTATTGCAATACCCAGATAAGAGACTGTGATGGTGGCCATCCTAGCTAGTTTAGTGTCTAATTGACTCAAGATAAAGTTATTTGGGAAAAGGGATTCTCACCTGAGAAAATGTCTCCATAAGATTTCCCTGTAGGCAAATCTGTAGTGCATTTTCTTAGAGATATTCTTGATCTCTAAGTGTGGGGAGGAACCAACCCATTGTGTGTGGGGAGGTGATAGTCCTGGGGTGTATAAGGAAGCAGCCGTAGCAAGTCAGGGGGAGCAGATCAGTAAGCAGCTCCGCCATGGCTTCTGCTCCAGTTCTTGCCCTGAGTTCCTACGCTGGCTTCCTTCAGTGATGGACTTATTAGCTGTAAGATGGAACAAGCCCTTCCCTCCCCAAGTTGCTTTTGGTCATGGTGTTTTATCACAGCAACAGAAACCCTAACTAAGATGGTGGCTTGAACCTAAGCATTAGTACAAGAGGTGCTGAGATGTAGCTGGACTCAGCATGCGTTTGTGTGTCTAGGAGGGAGAACTGTCAGGTCTTGCAGATGGATTTGGTATCCAGGGGAAAGAAAAGGAAAAAGGCTTCTTGGTTTGGACAATGAGATGGATAGTGCTGTTTTTCACTGAACTGGGAAGATGGATGGAAGGGATAGATTTAGGAAGGAAGACAGAGCCTGAAATCGATCTTGCCAAGTGTGAGATGTTGATCTCTTCGTTAAAGTCAGAGGGCAGTCAGATGTTCATTTGGGAACCGCCAGACTATAGATGTACTTACAAACAAGGTCTGACTGAACATGGGTGGGAGGGTGTTTATGAATGAACCCAGGACAATCTACCATGAAGAAGTCTGTCTTGGGTGCTGGGAACAGGGAGATAGCGTAGTTGGTAAAATGCGCTTGTGGGTGGGTGATCTGGAGACAGGTGGACATCTAAGCATTGCTTTCTAGCCAATTTAGCCAGATTGGTGTCTCTAGGTTCAGTGAGAGAGTCTTTATCAAAAGATAAGGTACAGCTGGGCAGTGGTGGTGCACACCTTTAATTCCAGCACTTAGGGGGTGGAGGTAGGTGGAGCTCTGTGAGTTCAAGGCCATCCTGGTCTACAGAGTGAGTTCCAGGACAGCAAGGGCCAAACAGAGAAACCCTGTCTTAAAATATATGGGACAGGCCAAAAAAAAAAAAAAAAAAAAGATAAGCCGGGCGGTGGTGGCACAGGCCTTTGATCCCAGCACTCTGTGAGTTCGAGGCCAGCCTGGTCTAGAAGAGCTAGTTCCAGGACAGAAACCAAAAGCTACAGAGAAACCCTGTCTTGAAAATCCAATATATATATGACAGGGTCAGCAAGATGGCTCAGTGGGTAAAGGCACTTGTTGCCAAGTCTTACAGTCTGTGTTTGATCCCTGGGACCAACATGATGGAAGGACCACTGAATATTGTTGTCTTACTTCCACAAGTATGCTGTGATACACATGTGCCTACGCACATGCGAGCACACACACACACACACACACACACACACACACACACACACACACACACAGAGTCTGTCTGGGCCAATAATGGGAAAAGGAGGGTGGTCAGTTAGGCCAGACAAGTACCATATTATTTCAGAAGGGTGGGCACTTACCTTGTCCTTCTTAATGTACAGAAGTTTCTAATGTGGTTCTTTGTTTATTTCAGACATCTGCACTCTTATTTATGAATGTACTTTTAGATCATGTAGTAAATGTCACAGCCTTTGGGGGGCAGACTTTTTCTTCCTTGAACCATTGGCAAAATCTTTCTGACTTCTCTTTCCATGTATCTGAGAAGTTTGGCAGGAATCCGCTGTTCACTGTGCCTGGAAGGAAGGCCAAGTCTGTCAATAAACCTCTCTGGGACTGTAAATATTTACATGAGTCCATTAGCTGTACTCAGTGGCCGGGATAAACCAGGTACTTTACCCACACACTACTCTAATGTACCACAGGCAGAGAACCCGCTCTGCGGATTATTTGCAATAAAATTTAAAATTTCCACAGTGTTAAATTAAAGCCTGTCTAAGCTCTCTTTGGGTTTTTCACTTATTTCTGGGGTGGCTTTCTTTATTAGCATTCAGCATATGAATTTATTTTAGAAGTGGTCTAAGCAAAACACAAGTAGAAAGACGGGCCTGCTGCTTATTTATACTGTGTATATTTAGTAGAAACACACACACACACACAGAGAAAGAGAGAGAGAAGACATGAAAGCATATGAGTGTTATATAGCTCCTTCTAGCTCTTCACAGCAAAGTAACCATAGCAATCAATTAGTTCAGGTGTCGACTCCAGCTTACTTTGTTTTTAAATAAAAATAAAAGTTCCATTTATTAGCAAAACAGTATGTTCATTAGGAACAACAGGAACAAGGATTCTAAGTGACTGTTTAGAGCACAGTAACCTAACACAACAGTTCAGCGAGAAACACAGCTAATACCTTTGGTGTATTCTTCGAGATCACTGTATATATTTTAAGGCTAACTTTGACTAGAACCCGAGCAATGTGTTTACTGAATAGCTTTCAATAACTAATAGTCTTGACGTCCTTCAGACTTGAAACGTTAAGCATCGCATAATACGTTCATGTTGGTTTTGTTTTGTTTTCTGCTAGCGACATCCTTGCATGCGTTGTAAGCTAAACTTTCAAAAGGGGCTCGCTGAGCCCAAGGGTGCTTTGACACATGTTGCCCAGTTATTCTACAGGATGTATGAATGTTGACAGCTCCCAACCATAAGCACCTTCGTCGGCACTGAGCCTAAAAATAATTTTAACAACTCTTTGTCAAGTCAGTAGGGAAAATCCAATTTGATTTCTTTGATTGCTAGCAAGATTGAACATTATTCTCATTGGCCTTTGGCATTTCTTATTTTATGATTTGCTTTGCCATAGCCTGCATTCAGTATTCCCTGAAGAAACCTGTTATTGATTTCTGAGACCAGCTTCTCTATATAAGGCATATTGATCGTCTGTGTTTAAATATTTTTCCTTACATGAATTGGTCTTTCATGTTTTGATCTGAAATGGTAGAAAAAACAACAACTATGTACTCAAGGTCTGTTTTTCCTTTTGTGATTTTTGTATCTTTTGTTACTTTTAGGAAACGTTCTCCATCTATTGTGTAAATGTTTGCCTACATATTTTTTGCTCTTGCTCTCTTCCCTTTTTATCCTCCTCTTTCTTCCTCTTCCTCCTCTTCCACTTTCTTTTCCTCTTTCTTCTGAGTTAATTTATCATATATCCAGAATGACCTTCACTTTGCTACGTAGCTGACGCTGGCTTTAAACTCTTGTCTCCACTTCTGTGCTGGGCTATAGGCTTGCTCCGCTATGCCTGTCTCTCCTCCTGAGTGCTGGGCTATAGGCTTGCTCCGCTATGCCTGTCTCTCCTCCTGAGTGCTGGGCTATAGGCTTGCTCCGCTATGCCTGTCTCTCCTCCTGAGTGCTGGGCTATAGGCTTGCTCCACTGTGTCTGTCTCTCCTCCTGAGTGCTGGGCTATAGGCTTGCTCCACTGTGTCTGTCTCTCCTCCTGAGTGCTGGGCTATAGGCTTGCTCCGCTATGCCTGTCTCTCCTCCTGAGTGCTGGGCTATAGGCTTGCTCCGCTATGCCTGTCTCTCCTCCTGAGTGCGGGCTATAGGCTTGCTCCGCTACGCCTGTGTCACTTCTATCACTGTTCACTTGTTTTTTGAGACCCACTCTCTCGCCGAACGTGGAGCTTGCAGATTTAGCTAGCCTTCCTAGTCAGTGAGCCCCAGAGAGCCTCTTGTCTCGGCCTCCCCAGGACTGGGTCACAGCCTCACACACGCAGACCCAGGCCCCCAGGCTTCCTTGATAAGCGCTTTACCGGCGGAGCCAGCGCCTCGCCTACGGATACATTTTGCTCTCGTATGGTTGAATTGGTTTTCTAAAGATAAAAGCCAGGAAGTTTTATTCCGAAATCTAGCTTTACCAATGTCTCTTGATGGCATCACTCCATCTGGTAACCAGGCTCACAATTTCCCTGCGCTTCATTTATTTCTGGTATCTGCTCAGGTCCCGGTGGCATTCAAGATTACAGCCGCGGTGTTCACATCTAAATCTAGCACAGCTTGGAACTGGACAAAATGATGAGAATTCGGAAAAGCTGAGGTTGGTTCTGAGTTTTCAAGTAGTTACCCAAGAATGACAACTTTGTCTTTCTTTTTCAGTTTGTATACCTCCTAATACTTTTTTCTTGCCTTATTATAGTGGCTAAAAGCGTTCTAACAAAGGTCAAGCACGCTAGGTGGAATCTTTATAGTATACCTGGCTTTAGCAGACTTGTCTTGGCATTTGACTTTTAAATGTGAAGCAAGCATTTTCCGTTGTCAAAATATATGCATTTGGGGGTTTGCTGATGCTCTGATGTTTTATTAATATAAGCCAGCGCTGTTGAATTTTATCAAATCAAATGACTTCAATATCTACTGATATCATGTGGCTTTTCTCTAAACTCAACGCTTTATAATAAGATTTTCTAGTGTTGAACCACATGTGTTCTTTTATTATAAATCCTAACAATATTTAACACTACCTAATGTATCCTAATAATATACTTATTAATCTAATTTGCCTTTTAAAAATAATTAGAAAATTTGCATCTCATTTCAAAGTAAGATTTGTCTATTGTAATCCCCTCTCTATCCTTTTGTATTGTGTCAACGTTTTTCTTAAATGTACATAATCTTAAATTCTCACTGTTGCTATGGTTAATTTTCATTGTATTAACTGATATGTTCCTTAATTTCTTTGAAAGTTAATTTTCATATATATATATGTATATATATATATATATTAGTGACTAATTTTATGCATCATTTGGCTGGGTAAAAATTTCACAGATAGCTGGCAAAATACCACCTCTAGGTAGACTGGGGTTCTGGAGGAGATTGTCCTTTGAATCAGTCAATTGATTCAAAATTTACCTGTCAATGTGGGGCTATTTCCCGGTGTGTGGAGGGTCTAAATAGAACACAGAGGGCATGAAAGGGCAAATTTGCCGTGGGTTCTTGAGTGAGTGTACCCATCTTCTGCCCTGAGTCATGTTCTCCACCTCTCCAACTTGGACTCAGATGGGGACTGAACCCCCTGGGGGACCTGGTTAGCATTCCATGCTTCTTGGGGGCACTAAACCAAAGACAGCAGCTTTGAGACATCCCTGATTCCCCAGTGGTACAAGCCAATCCCTCGTAAGAAGTCTTTTTCATGTAAATCTCTTTTTTGTATACATCTTCTTGGCATTGTGTCTCTGGAGAACCATAACATATATTCTTTTCTACTTGAATTAAAAAATAATCTTATAGCTGCCGGTGGTGGCATATACCTTTAATCCTTGCACTTGGGAGGCAGAGAGGCAGGTGGATCTCTGAGTTCGAGGTCAGCCTGGTTTACAGAGTGAGTTTCAGGACAGCCAGGGCTACACAGAGAAACCCTGTCTTAAAAAACAATAACAAAACAACCCCCCACAATCTTACATTTAATTATTTATTTGTTTATTTATTGTGTGCACATGGGGTGGGTACATGCATGTCCTGGCACATGTGTGGAGGTCAGAGGAGAGTTTGGGCTCTCTCCTTTTACCATCTGTATTCAGGGGTTCAAACGCAGGCTGACAGGCTTGGCCACAAGTGTCTGTGTCTGCTGAGCCATCTCATCGGCCTTTTGAAAACAATCGTTGGGTCTGAAGAGATGGCTCAGTGGTTAAGAGCACTGACTGCTCTTGCAGAGGACCTGAGTTCAATTCCCGGCACCTGTGTGGCAGTTCCCAACTGTCTGTAACCCCAGTTCCAGGGAATCTAACACTTTCATACAGGAAAAACAAATGGACATCAAGTAAAAATAAATCACTAAAAAAGTCTTAATGCGAAACATATTATATGTACGGAACAATCTATAGCATACATTTATGCAGTTTCTTGTTTTATTTATTTCATTTTTCAAGACAGGGTCTCACTGTATAGCTCTGATTGGCTTGGGACAGTTATATAGACCAGGCTGATCTTGAACTCACAGAAATCCACTTACCTCTGCCTTTTGAGTGTGTGCCACTATGCCTGGCTATTTGAATCATTTAAGGAATAATTTTTTTTAAAAAAAAGCCCATACAATCACCACTCAGATCAAGACATAGCATGTCACTTGTACTTAGAACTTGCTTCCAACTGTACCCCCTTCCAACACCCCAAAACCACTATCTGAGTTTTGAGGTAGTATGTTCTTGATTTGGGGTTACAGGGTTTTACCTCCTACATGTGTATCCTTTAACAACATGCTCTTTCGCCGGGCTGTGTCTTAATCTTACATAGGCATGTTTGTACGACGCTCCTTTTGCTCGGTGCTCTGTGTACGGCCCTCACCCGAGCAGGCTCACTTCAGGGACCACACTCAGTTTTGCTGCTGTATCATTTTCTATTACATAGATTTATTGTCTGTGACATTACTGAGTGGCATTGGTGCATGTGAGGTTGCAGAAGAGAAATCTGCTATTTGTCGGTGTGAACAGCTTGTTTTGTTTTGTTTTCTACTTGGATGGCCATAGGATTTTTTTTTTCAAGTCTTTGACGGTCGTAGCTTACTAGAATAATCCAGACAGCTCTTTCAGATTTGCCTGGCACTCTCACTGGGCTCTCTTGTCTCCTCTCTGGTCCTTTCTCTCCGTGCTCAGCTTCCTCACGATGGAAGGTCTCTGCTCGTCTAGATGGGAATGGACGGCGATTCTCCTGGAGATTATGGGTCTCTGAGGAAATGTTTCCATCTCAGCATGGGAAACAAATTTATATATCCATCATTAAACCGCTTTTGAAGAGACATTGCTTGTGAGGGGTGGACAGCTTCACCTAAGCCAGAAGGGCTCCCCCTATGACTGTCATGGCAGCTGCACCCTCTCACCCTCCACCCCCACCTTCTCACCCACACCTCCTCTCCACCCCATTCCAGCCACTATCTGCCACTGTTTTGTCTGGAAGCTAATCTCTATTCTCCGTGTTTTCAAAGACCCAACAAGCATTGAGCGGGCCTAGGGTCACCTGGCCCTCCCTGAGCTCTCCAGGTCCCTTCTGAAGGTGGTGATGGTGTATGACCTTGGCACCTTGACCTTCACTCATCTCTGGCCTCTGTCACACAATGATGTCTTTGTCCTCTTCCACCCTGTCAGTCTTTTCATCAGGGAATCCCCAAGGGAAAGCATTAAATGCATTGATTTGGGTTGTCCCTCTGGGCTGGAAATACCACCTATTTAGCTCGTATTGATCCTCAAATTGAAAAGTGGGTCTCTTGTGCAGCACGCTGGCTCCCCGAGCCTGGTAGGAGGGGGCAGAGTGGATAGAATGATGGGCAGCTTCTGTTTGTCCAGCCCATACCTTGAGAAAAACCCCAGCTTACTTGGCACATTGGCAGGGAAACTGAACACTACCTAAGATTTATAGTCGCCCAAGGGACAAGCTCTTGTTTCAATGGTGAACAAGACAGGTCTCTTCCTCATAGTCCCTACAACAGGCAGGGAGGCTAATCATTTGCCAAACATCTTGTAGGAAGGAAAAATTGCATCAGATGGGAGACTGGACAACGTCCTTAACATCCTTCCTTTCCGGAAATCTTGTGACTAGTGTTTTCTTTCATTGCCTGGGGCACAAGCCTGTGTGTGTGTGTGTGTGTGTGTGTGTGTGTGTGTGTGTGTGTATTTCTCTAATCCTAGAGTCCTGAGTTGTTCCTGGTTCAATGTCACCAAAAGACTTTTACTCAGTGTTTGAAGGGTGGGGTTGTCTCATTATTGCCTAGACAATTTTATTGCCCCAAGGGTCTGACAAATAGGGATGGTATTCCTTTTGGGGAATTTCTGGTTCAGTTCTGTTTTTTGGGCCCTGACGTGCCATAATAGTCATTCAGCACGCAGTTAAGATTTTTCCCTTCCTCCTGGGAACCAAAACTGATTAGCAAATTATAAATTTGGTTATTGTTCTTAAGTAAATTGCATTAAAATTTATGGGTACCTTTCCAAGAGAAGGCAGATTATGCATATTACAAGAAGGGAAGAAAAGACGCGGTGATTATGTAATTCCTTGGAGAAAGGTTCTTTGTTTTGCTTGCTACATAATATGCCCATCAAAGCAGACCCATCCTTCAGTGGGTCTATGATGTCAGTGAATTCTGCCCGGAGAACCAACTTACTGGCCACACTTCTGCAAAGATAATTGAAAAGTTAGGACAGCTCTGCACCACTGTGAAAGTATCTGTGTCTTTGGAGTATGTGTCTTCCTCTTTGACTGGAGACGGAGGTAGGGTGGGTGAGGGGAGTTGCTCTGAGGTTAATGGTATTTGTAAAGAAAACATTTTTTTTTCCAGCCGAGATCTGGAAACAATATATTATGACCAAGTGTTTCTTGAACTGTCTTGATTAGAAAAGAAAGTGGAAGAGCAAAATTACTCTGATTCTTTTGTGGCTTTTGGAATGTGGCAACTGCCTTTCCCTCCCCGACCATCCAAATGGACCCATACTGAAAAGAAGACAGAAGACGACCTGTGTGGTAAATGTTACAATGTATTCTGTGCTGCTCATTTTGGTTGCAATAAGTCTTGGTGGATAGGACGCTAAGAGACAGATGCCAGAAGAGGTTGATTCTCTCTGCGTTTGATGCTAGGCAGCATTCAAGTGTGGTGCAGAAGGTGGATGCTTTGATTGTCTGAATGGCCACCGAGACTGCAGCTGGGTGCAGAATGTCATCCGCAGTAAGACTTGTGATCTGTGGGAGCAGGGAGCTGTTCTTACCTCTTAAAGATTATCCCACAGCCAGGCGGTGGTGGCGTACGCCTTTAATCCCAGCACTAGGGAGGCAGAGGCAGGTGGATCTCTGTGAGTTCGAGATCAGCTTGGTCTACAAGAGCTAGTTCCAGGACAGGAACCAAAAGCTACGGAGAAACCCTGTCTTGAAAAATCAAAAAAAAAAAAAAAAAAGATTATCCCAGAACAGAAAGTCTGCACTAGCCAACTATAATATAATAGGTTATTTAATAAATGTGCCTCAGTTTCCTTTTCTGTAACAGGGGGACAAAATCAGGTACTTTTTGGCAATGCTATGGGGATTAAAAATGAGCTATAGTTGTTAGAAAAAACTTCAGGACCAGAGAAAATGATTAATATTAATTAGGATATGATTATTGTCTTATTTGGATAGTCGAAGAATAAATTCTTTCTCAATCTTTGGTAGAAATATTAAAAATAATCAAACATGTTGGTCTTTAAAAGAAGATGAACTCTCG
This sequence comes from Microtus pennsylvanicus, assembly GCF_037038515.1. NCBI lineage: Eukaryota > Metazoa > Chordata > Mammalia > Rodentia > Cricetidae > Microtus > Microtus pennsylvanicus. The sequence continues at coordinate 92,194,685 of NC_134588.1, forward strand.
TGGAATATTTGCTGGTATTTTACATGTCTGCCCTTGGTGATATCGAATGGATGTCTCCGTTGGGACACCAGAGTCTTATGTACTTTGCTTGAGCACCATAGATGACGCCCACAAATCTCTCAGTTGCATTCAGTTCCCGTGAGAAGGAACACTGCTACAGAGCGATGGCCAAGGAGCTCAGCTCCGTCACAAGTTCTCCCTGAGAGACTTCTGAAACACGAGTCTGTAGCAAAGGTGCCTTCCAGCTAGACTGACTATAAAGAGATCTCCCTTTCCCATTGACTTTTGTTATAAAATCAGAGAGATATGCTCTCATGGGGGGGGGGAAGATCCGCCAATTGATGGACGAGATTGTTGAGGACTGAGTAGAAGATGATGTGTTTGCTTTATTCCACAACCACGGCCCAAGTTCTTAGCTGCGGCTCCTGCTTTTATAGCTCATAAAGATTTAGTGCGGAGTCTTAAAAAGTTGTAGGCACGGTAAATGTTGTTACGGGTTGACCATGTCTGTAGAACAGAAACTACATATACATACATATATGAAATTTATTGTTGTGGAATTCTTTGTGAAAAAGGAGCCTTATTCAAAACAATTTGTATGTGAAAGAGATAAGACATGCCTAAATTTGGGTCTGGAGAGGACGTCACAACTGATGGCCTAGCAGAGGGCCAGGGCAGTGATCTTAGTGTTTTGAGGAAGAGAATTAAAAAGCCTCTCTCTATGAACCAAGATGGGGTTCTGGAGACAGGGTTACCTACCAACTCTATACAGCTAATTATGGAAACCAGAACCAGGACTAAGCACTTTGGAAGTGCTAGGAGATGTCCGTCAAGGTTATCTTTCTGCTTTCTCTGCAGGAAAAGAATTTCTGTTATTTTGACTCACAAAGGAGATATTTAGCACCAACCTGCTTCTTTTCTTTCCAACCCTAGATGGCTGCAATACCGCATATGTACCAGTAGATGGCGCTAGAGGCTACATTATTGTAAGTGTGTCTCCAGCTGTTTTTTTTTTTTTTTTTTTTTTACTTGGAATTCCATCATTAAGGGAAAACCGCAGACTCCTTAGACTCCCGGCATGAATTTCGGGGAATCCAAGAGAAACACAAAAATATTTTAAAACATCATGCTATAAACAGTGGTAGAAAATTCAAAAAGTTGCTTGGGTAGTAATAAATGTAAAACTTAGTTGAAATCGGGTTTTTTTTTGAGGCCTTAGGATAATTTTTTTATTTAATTTTTTTCATTTTACATTCCAACCCTAGTTCCCTCTCCTTTCCCTTCTCCTACTTCCTGATCTCCCTCCATCCTAACCCCCATCCACTCCTCAGAGGGTATCAGCCTCCCTTGGGGAGTTATTAAAGTCTGGGATACCAAGGTGAAGCATGACCAAGCCCCTCACTCAAAATCAGGCTGGGAAAGGTATCCTGCCATAGGTAATGGTTCCAAAAAGCCAGTTCATGCACTGGGATAAGTCCTGGTTCCACCGCTAGGGGCCATCCCAACAGATCAAGCCAGATAACCATCACACCCATTCAGAGGGCCTAGTTCGGGCTCACACAGGTTCCTCGGGTGTCAGTCCAAAGTCCATGAACTCCCACTAGCTCGGGTCAGCGGTCTCTGTGGTTTTCCCCATCGCCATCTTGATCCCCATTGTTCATAGGATCCCTCTTTTCAGCTGAACTCCAGGAGCTCAGCCCAGTGCGTGGTTGCGGATCACTGCATCTGCTTCCATCAGTTACTGGACAGGATGGAGAGTCTCTTGGTCCTCTCTGTGTAGCAGCAGGCTGTGTTTCAGAGTCCCACCACTCTGAAATCAGTTTTGAACAGGGGAATAAAGGGCGATTTAAAGCTAGCCTCCTGGATAGAAGCAGTATGTGGCTCTGAGACCCCCCTACTACCTGCCCCCCACTCCCCTCCCCCCTACTCCCGTCTTCATGTAGCCAGCCAAGCCTCCTTCTGCTTCACCGAGGGGACTTTGAAGGATTGAAGAGAGAGATTCCGCGTACATTGCTTAACTGCCATATCCCTGGCTTTGACGTAACAACATCGATTACACTCTGCCGTGAAGATGAATGTTGAAACGGTACGTGCAAACGAAGACTAACCGTCACCATTAACTGTGATTATTTCACCCAGCAGCAGTATTTCTTGTGACTTAGAAACATTTGAAAAATACTCACTAGTTTAAGCTTTCGTTAAAAAAAGGGGGTGGGGGTGGGGACTGAGGGCTTAAGAGGCCCGTGTGGTTGGGTTCTCTAAGTTTCACAATTTCGGGATACAATACAACTGTTTATGTGAAACAAGGCGCTCGGCTCCTAATCTCCCGCAGGTGCACCTGTCCCACGTAGGGGGAACTTGATATTTCCCTCTTTGAGGTTAAGAAACTCACGGGATGCAAAGCAATCCCTTTTATCATTTAACATGCCGAAAAGTTCACTTCAGTTTTAAATGTAATATTTATTTGCTCTATGTATAAAAGTGATCCAGACGAAATTTGTAAAATCCCACCGAGTGACGTGCTTATGCAAGGATTCTGTTAATGTGGTTAAAACAGTTAAATCGGTAAATACAGATGTTTTCATAACTTGCCAGCCGTCGAGCCAATGCTTTGATTTGTTGATTAGAAAAATATTTTGCTTAGAAAAGTTCCCGTTTGCTGAATAGCTGTGTGGGCTGCCAAGCAGAGGCTTCCACGAAGGGGGAGTGTTTGGTATGAGGCCTTTCGGTGCTGACCGCTTTCGAGATTGATTAGGTGGGTCATCAAAGTTGTGTGGATCCACCCCCATTTAGTTTTTTTTACCCCTCTTTTGAATTCCTAGTTATAGATAAGACACGGCCTACTATGTAGTCTAGCTGACTTTTTCTTCATGATCCTCCTGCTTCAGCCTCTCAAGTGCTTGGCTATCACGTGCAGTTTTAGAACCATAAAATCCCTCTCCAATTCCACGTGCTCTTATCACAAGGTCAGAGGAATCTTTAGATTCTGGAACTAACAAGCCAAGGACTGGTTGTCTGATTGGATCGTGGATGTTCTGGCTATTTTGTGGGTTTCTGTGAGAGAGAGGCTAGCATTAAGAGTCACCTTGGGCTTTGGGGTGATCCTAGAGACGGCTATTGCTGCTTCTGCCGGCAGGGGGCGCAAGTGTGCTGACACAGGATTTGTGGGCCACACTCATTTAACATGCGGTCTAGTGGCCACTGGGCTTTCTGGGGATCATAAAGATGTTTGATGTGATTTTAAGTAAAAAGAAAAAATAAGTATAATAATGAGTACTCAACCACGACCCCAGCCTAGATTACATCTGTCTTTATACTAACATGTAACTAAAATAGAATACTTTTTTTTTTTGTTAACAGAGTAAGGAACCCACGAATACCGAGTGTCCTAGGCCCATGAACAGCGTAACGAACCACAAGTTACCTTTCCAAATTCGGAGTTCTAAATTCACTATAAAGAGGCAATGCAAGGCCTGCCGGAGGGAGAGAATTCCTCTCTTCTCCAGAGGCCAAACTCTATGCTGGGCCCTGGACGGCTGAAAGGAGGTCCCGGACTAACTGTATTGTTTTAAGTGGCCAAACTGATGGGCTAAAGGTCTTTCTGACCTTAAGGCTCATCGCCTCTCACCTCCTTCCTGGATCTCCAGCTGCAGAAGCAGGGTCTAAAACCATCCAGGTCTGGACCAGACAACAAAGCACAGGAAACTGGGACTTCTGGCCCATCCAGGCTTCAGGCAACCATACCTCAGGTACACTGTAGGTGAGTCAACGTTTCCCTCCCCGGAAAGTTACTCGGGAGGGCTCTGAAGGACACAAAAAACGGACAAGAGACCCACCTTCTGTGTGACTAGCAGGCCCTACTGGTTGGCTGGGCACAAAAGAAGAGTTTTCTACACTGCGGCTGCTCTTTCTCGACAAGGGAACCCCAAATTCTAGTCTGGCTACCTGCCAGGAGTCCCTGTACCCTCTGGGATGCGGAGCCACAGACTAGGGTCCCCCAGGGCTTCCCTTCCAGAGGGATGGCAGAGGCGGGCAGGGAAACTGGGAGGCCTGATTGGAGGGGAGCAGCGTGAAGCTTCTGGTCACTGCCCACCAGGTGGCGCTGGGCAGCCGGCCAGCGGCTCGCAGCAAAGGCAGGTACAGTATGACAGGGAAGTGGTCTAGGAGCCTGTACCTTCTGAGTTTGGGCACAAGTATCCCATCTGTCCCCAGAAAAGAAGAGCCTCGCTGGGGCAGTCCAAGCTATAGGCAGAAGACGAGACGCATCCTGACAGATGGGAGCAACCGAAAGCCTGGGGATGGAGAAGTGTTGGCACTGGAGATGTTTCAAGGTCTATTGCTTTTTATCTTCTTGAAGGAGAGAATTCAGTCGAGAGACATATGCAGTTTAAGCAGGTTATTTAGCGAAATTAAGCAAAGCAAACACTCCAGAGCATTTGGGGCCGACAGTTCCAAGAGGGAAAGCAACCCCGCGGTTTCCAATTATGAACTTTAGAATTTAAAAAAAATATATTTATTTATTATTTATACAATTTTCTGTCTGTGTGTATGCCTGCAGGCCAGAAGAGGGCACCAGACCCCATTATAGACGGTCGTGAGCCACCATGTGGTTGCTGGGAATTGAATTCAGGACCTTTGAAAGAGCAGGCAATGCTCTTAACCTCTGAGCCTCTCTCCAGCCCCAAGTTTAGAATTTTTTAGTGAACATTTAGGAGCTAAGTGGTAGATTGGGTAGGGTTAAGCGGCACTTTGCCTTCCCAAATCATGAAGGACCTTTTAGGCCATTTCTTCCTGTAGCCTTCTTTCCATGCGCTGTAAAAACCACAGTGTTAGTCTTCGGAGGAGGTAGATCTTTGTTAGCGCGCATGTGCGGCAGAGTGCCCCGGCGCCTTAGTTCCCCCCAATATAGAGGAAACAACCTAACTGTAGCTTCAAGGGTGTTTAACCGGAAAGCAGTGTTCTGACTGTTGGGAGAACAGCTACCAGGATACAGCTGAAGTTTTCAGGTACTTCCGGTCTGACTCCATGCTTACCCAGTGTCAGAGGTTAAAAGTGCTGTCTAATAAGTGTCAGAGGTGATAAGTGCCCTGTGATAAGGCAGAAGGTGTGGAGAGAGGCAGGCTCTACTGCTTCCCAGCAGAAGAATTTATCAGGGGCCAGGTGGTGGTGGCAATGCCTTTAATCCCAGCTAGTTCCAGGACAGGCTCCAAAGCAACAGAAAAACCCTGTCTGGGGGTGGAGGGTGGGGATCTTATCAGGGGAATTGTAGGCTTTTCAGTCCCACCAGCCAGCTCCAAATTAACTACACTGAAACTTATTATTAAATTTAAATGGTTAGGCTTATTTTTAGCTAGCTTTGTTTTGTTTTTGAGACAGGGTTTCTCTGTAGCTTTGGAGCCTGTCCTGGAACTAGCTTTTGTAGGCCAGGCTGGCCTCGAACTCACAGAGGTCCACCTGCCTCTGCCTTTCAAGTGAGTGCTGAGATTAAAGGTATGAGCCACCACCGCCCAGCTTAGCTAGGTCTTATAACTTAAATTAACCCATTTCTAGTACTCTATCTGCTGCCCCAGGCTCGTTTGCCTCATATACATACTTCCCTTCCTGTACATTCAGCGGCTCATGGTGTCTCTTCTGACTGACCACCCTTCTTTTTCCCAGCATCTTTTTGGTCTGGTTCTCCCACCTAACCTTATCCTGCCTAGCTATAAACCAGTCAGGTTTTTTTTCTTTTTTATTAGCCAATGAGAGTAATACATAGTCACAGTGTACCAAAAGATTGGTCCACAGCAGGAAATAGGTTCAAGATCTATCTGTAGAATGAGGCTTAAACAGATGGAGGGAGCTTATTGATTTCCGGAGACATCACCATATCCTGCAGAACAAGTTCCTCCATTGTGTGAAGCTCCCAGGACCATGCGATAACTTCGGCTATTTAACTACTGGGTGCCCCATCCTGGTAACACCAAGGGCACTGGCCCTGTCACTAGGTCACAGGGAGAAGTGTCCCTATAACACCCTTCCTATGCTCATTTATGACTTCATCTTTTACGCTTGGTGGAGCCAGGTCTGGGGACAGAAATGAGTAATATGTGGCCACTGCCTTCAAGGAGCTCAAAGTCTGGTGGGAGAGACAGAAAGCAAATAGGCTGTTGGCACACAGTGACAACCGCTGGGCCAGAGGTGTGCCCAGAAAGGTGGTGGCAGCTGTGACTGGTGGTGCTGGGGCAGGGCAGGCATTCCAAGGAAGAGAAGTCTTCAAGGGATGTAAGAGTTGGCCGAGGAGAAGTCAAGGAAGGACATATAAAGCTCCATTGCCATAAAAACAGGGTGCTTGGGGCTGCAGGTGGGTGTTGTTGCAGGTGGGTGTTGCAGAAGGTGGGTGTTTTGGCAGGTGGGTGTTGCAGCAGGTGGGTGTTGCAGAAGGTGGGTGTTGCTGCAGGTGGGTGTTGCAGAAGGTGGGTGTTTTGGCAGGTGGGTGTTGCAGCATGTGGGAACAGGTCAGCTTTTGTCACTCTGACACAGCTACAGTCCCTGGAGAAAGGGAACTTCAGTTGAGGAATTACCTCCATCAGATAGGACTGTGAAGAATTTTCTTGATTGCTGGTTGATGCGTGAGGGCCCAGCCCATCCTGGGCAGTGCCACCCGGGGTGGTTTTGGGTTGTATGAGAAAGGAGGCTGAGCAAGCCACGGGAAGCAAGTCAGCAAGCAGTCCTCCATAGCCTCTACTTCAGTTCCTGCTTCCAGGTTCCTGTCCTGAGTTCCTATCTTGTTTTCCTCTTGATGACAGACTGTGACCCCTAAAACAAATAAAACCATTTCCTCCCCATGGTTGCGGTTGCTTTTGGTCCTTGTTTGATTACAGCAACAGAGAAGCGAGCTGGGACTAGCTGAGGAACTGAGGGAAATAGGAACAGAGAGGGGCAAAACTGGAGGCTATGCCAAGGAGCCAGGCTTTCTGCACTGAAGGCCGGGGAAGTTATCGTGAGAATCCCTCAGGTGAGAGAGATACACACGATAGGATATGAACTATGTTAGGGGTGGGAGGACATGGGAGCTAGTGACAGGCAGGTCTGCTAGAGGGTGATGGCCAGCAGGAATTGGTAAATACCTGATAAGGGCTGGAAAGATACCTCCTTAGGTTAAATATTTATTTCCCAAGCATGAGTTTGCATCTCCAATATTTGCAAAATCACTGGGTGTGGTGGCATGGACTTGTAATCCAGAGCTGGGGAAGTGGAGACAGGAGGATCCTTGGGGCTCCCTGGCCAGCCAGTTAGATGAATTTGAACGCTCTGGGTTCAGTGTCTCAAACAAAAAGTGTAAAGTGATGGAAAAAATCAGCTGATGTCAATCTTTGTCTTGCACACATGCATTATACTAAAGGAAAAAAAGGGAAAATTGGATGGGATAATAGATTAGTGTAAACTTACACTAATAATACTTGTGAGCTATTATTTATAGACAATTTACACTGGTATAGATTCCTGTATATTGATACAAATTCAAATTATATCTGTTATATTGAATATGCTCCTATTTCTTTTTATAACATTTGTATACTTATGCAAAGTTATTTTGTAATATTGTATGCATGCATGCCTCTATCTCTGTTTAAGACATTTTGTATAGGGGCTGGAGAGATGGCTCAGAGGTTAAGAGCACTGACTGCTCTTCCTGAGGTCCTGAGTTCAATTCCCAGCAACCACATGGTGGCTCACAACCATCTATAATGAGATCTGGTACCCTCTTCAGGCCTGCAAACATACAGACAGACAGAACACTGTATACATAATAAATAAATAAATCAAAGAAAAAAAATACTCTGGCTTAAAAAAAAGAACAAGACATTTTGTATATTGATACAATTTTAGGATATATTTATCATATTGCACTATACATTTCTACCTTTGATCAAGATACTTATACATTGTTTACATTTTGAGGTCCTCATTTGATGCACAGTTGTTTAAAGATTGTTTAATAGTCTAATATGAAGTCTTAGTCTTTAAGCTATACAGGTATACAGGTATTAAGAATTATAGGTCAATAGTCATCCATGTTTGTCATACTTAAGAGTTAGACTAATTAGGTTCTTTAGATATATAGATTGTATTCTGCATAGATAGGTAATCTCCAACCACTTCAAAAAACTGTAGAATGTGGCATTTAGAAAATTTAGGGCTCTGCTGACGTGAGACATGATTGCTCCTAGCAGCATCAATCTATCCCCGAGAGAATGTTGAGCACTGAAGACTCTCCACTAGGAGGTTTTTTTTTTTTTCTTGGCAAAACTGGCCTTTGGACAAGGAACTGCCTATGCCTTGACTACTGACAAAATGCATAGTGCCTGGGCTGGTCAAGCAGATACAAGAAAAAAGACTGCCAAACCTTGCCAAGACAGGTTTTGAAAAATTTCCTGCCTCTGAAAATGGTCTGTCAGTACTTTAGACCTTAGCCAAAGTTGGTTGCTCCGATGTTGCAAATGAGACTTTGGGTGATTGCCCAGGTAGCCAGTTGTCTCTGTCTTTTATTGCACATTTTGGAAGTTGCTTGACTGCACTTCCTGTTTACTTAAGTAATATTATTTCCCTTCTTAGGTTTTCAGTGGGGGTAGTAGTTACTTTCCTCTCATGACTTGGCCAAGCCATTTCTAATACAAGACTTAGACTCTTTAAGATAGGATAATTATTGAAACATTTAGAAATATGTTTCTCGCTTGATATTGTTTATGTTGATTGTAATACTAATTTTTATACTTTTCTTACTATATATAGTTTTGTATTGGTTTGGAACTCTCTTATTTAGACAAAAGGGAGAGGTGCTGTGGGAGCTCCTTCAGCCAATGGCCTTTGAGAAACCAGTCCACTTGGGCGTGGTCTCATACTATAAATGCAATAAATGTAAAACGCACGAGCTCTCTCTCTCTCTCCTTGCTGCTGCTGCTGCTGTTGCTGCTGGGTTCATTTCTTGTTACCTACTTGTGCAGAGGACTGTGATCTGTGAGTTCCCCCTAAATAAAGTACTCAATTCTGAGCTAGTGTGGGATTATTTTATTTGTGTTCTCCAACACGCATGTATACACACACATATATGCATCCATACATGCATACACATGAAAACACATACACACCCCTAACATAGAAGATACTGAGGCCCCCTTGCCTGCTTTGCAGCATCTGTCCAACTGGAGTCTGAGAATTATAGGCTTGGAGCTCCTGGTCACACGGGAAAGAGCCAAGGTCTCAGGGATGGAAAGGGCTTCCCAAGTCCTCTTCATCTTGCCTTTCTAGCCCCAGCAATGTGTGTTTGTGTGTGTGTGTGTGTGTGTGTGTGTGTGTGTGTAGCAAAGAGCCCAGGAAGCCTAAGCTAGGAACGATAAACCAGGTAATGAAATATGGGAAAGAGGTTTGGGCTAGAGAAGGAGTCCCAGGGCACAGAAGGCTGGTTAGAGTGATTCAGCCTGGGAGCGGCTTGGTCTGAGGCACACAGTGAGATGGGTAGCTTGGGATACCCACCAAGAATCTCTATTCACCACCTTTCTGTTTGTTGGTATAGAGTTTCTCTTTGTAGTCCAGGCTGGTCTTCAACTCATAATCTTCCTGCCTGTGCCAAGAGCCACCATGCCACCCAAGCCTGTACTTGCTGTAAGAGCAAACCTCAAAACTCTCCTGTAGACTGGCAAGGTGGACAGGGTAGACATGGCATGGGGTTGAGCCCTCCCCCAAGAAGTGGGCACTCTTCCCTTCCTGGCTCTTTTACCATTCAGCTGGGTGACCTTGGGATGGGGACTAGACCTTTCTAGACTTTCTTTTGTAAAATGGCAGTGTGCCCCATAATGGTGGTGAGCTCAGTGGGAGATCTTGCTTTAAGACTGTACACTTCAATACTAGGAAGGCCAGTGGAAAAGAATCACTAAGAGACTAAGGGGAAAGCATCCAGGGTAGAATCTTTGATATGCAAATGTCCAGCAAATGCTAGTCCCCTCTCATGTAACTCTGGTTTCAAACATGGTTTAGTCCTAATTCCCTCCACTTCCTCTTTGTGCTCTTGCGTGACCTCAAGATTGTTGGTCTTTCTGCCTTCCTTCATCAGCAAATGGTGTCCAATAGTTCCCCAGTCCAGACACTGAGCTTTCCCATCCTCCTTCAGGCTTTGTAGATAGAATGATGCTGTCAAAATGCACACCAAGACCAAAATGATAACGCTAGCATCACTGTTACACCCTCTCCTCTCTGTCGCTGTTTAGAAGGGTTTTGTTTTGTTTGTTTTCCTCTAGGGGGATTTTCACCTTGTTATGTTTTTCTTACTACCCAATAACTTTGGTCCTTGAATATATGGCATCATTTCACAGACGTTCTGCCTAGATGACAGGGAAATCTAACTTGGAATGAAAAAAAAAACACAAGTCAGCAAACACACTGGCCACACTAGCAATAGTCTACAAAGGGAATAATCTAGATAATTGTCCTAACTCAGGTAGCTTCACTGACCTGGTAGGCTAGACTTAAACCTCCCCGAGAGCCTGGAGCCATCTCAACCAAGTTAAACACCCTTCTTTGTCTAGTTGTAGGGCCCCTGGCTTCTGCCTCCTTGGAGGTGGGGAAGTTTCATAGTATCATCGTCTATACATTACATGCTTCCCATGCAGAATGTTTTGAATATAAAAGCAACTTCTGGCTCCAACTTTCTCATCCTCTCTCTCACCCCTCCTCTCTCTCCTTCTCACCCTCCCACCCTGTCAGTCCAGAGGTGGGGTTCATGCATTGTTGGCTCAGTGTTCCAATATGGTGTATCACACTGATGCAGGTGGGCCTGTAGTAGGGAGTTCGGTGTTCAGTCCAACGTCTGCACACCTCTCCCTTTGCTGACTGCCCTCCAGAGTGCTTCTTGTTCTCAGTTACACATCAGTCATGACACCCAAGGCCTCAGTATTTTCTGTCCAGTTGCCAGAGGTGTTGAGGGTGTGTATGATATTCCCACAAGGAGAGAAAATGTACCATGTGAGTTAAGTGGCTCTCAGAGCTAGGCCCAAGTGAAAAATTCCTCCTGTTCAATATTAGCAGAGGTTTAACCCTTCCACCCCTCCCCAGCTCCATAGGGAAGAACTCCATGTTGCCTGTAGATTCTTACTCTAGTCTAGCCTGCCAATGAACTATATTTCCTGCTTCATCTTGGATTGATTCTTTTCTAAATTTATACTAAATTAAAGACGTAACTAGGTATATGTACAAAGACCCATTTTCTGGCCCATTCTGAGGTTCCCTGTAGCATGAACTTTGTAGGATGCTGTTCGGCTGGGACACTCCCAATGCAGTACATGTATCTCCTACATATTTGATCTCAGACCGAGTCGATGGTCCCTTACATATTTTATGTAGATAAATGGCTGACATAAATATTTTTGGAAAACTAAACATTGAGATTGATAGATTTTATCAAATTTTATCTCTTGTTAAAATTCATGGGCCATGAATCTGGCCAGATGTCAACTCATGTGATTGAATACTACTGAAGAGAGATGCGTGGTATAAATCCAGGAAATACGTGGTATAAATTCCGGGCAGGCTGCACCCATATTTTGGATCTAAGGATCGATTGCCCATTAGTTAGTAACTGCTCTTGTTTCATTTTTGTCTGTTGGCCTCTTTGAAATACATACGTTAGACATTAATTATAGCTGTTTATAAACCTGCTTTTGCTTCTATCAGTGAGAACTGGGAGGAGAAATAAGCAGCGATGGAATGAAATACATTTGCATTTCAATAGCAAAACTTTGGAACAAAAAGGATTTTTTTTTTGGTTGTCACATTTCATTGCTTAAAAAACGCAGTTTTTCATAAAATTAGTAAAAACTCATTTTGGAAGACCTGGGAAAACCATATTAGCACAAAGTGAAAAGAAAATGTTATTGTACTCCCAACAATCAGAAGTAATTGTTGTTAGTATTTTGGAGAATGCATTTCCAGCCTTCTTTGTTTTCTTCACCATAAGCACATGTAAAGGAAAAGACCTATATGTGCACATGTGTGTTCTCAGCATTGAAGGGGCTTCTGCCTTTTTAGGATAGAATCATCTCAAGAAAGGTTTTTTTTTTTTTTTTTAAGCTTAGAGACACTCCTAACAGTCCTCAGGAAGTTGAGGAGTGGACCGATCTCACCCTTATACCAGGACATGGAAAGGAGAAAAGAACCTAAAACGTTTTATAGTTTCTTTTCTCAAAGCAAGCCAAATATTAAGTGATACACGAGCAGCTCAAGAGACCGCATTTACTACTTTCTTCTGTTTTACAGTAACCAAATGCCTGATAGGAACAGCTCCAGGAGAAAAAGGAGTTTTTCGGCTCATGATTTCAGAGGGTTGCTCTTCACTATGATCAGGGTGGTGGGACAGTGCATGGCTCTGTCAGTGGCTAGTCACATGGAACAGATGAGGACACACCATGGGCCAAGCCAGAAGCAGACATGACCTTCAAAAGTCTACCCCAAGTTACTTTCTTCCTCCAGCTAGACCCCAACTCTTAAACCAGGCAGGGAATATGTACTCAAAACATGGGTCTGTCTGTGGGAGACAGATTCAAACCCCAACACTGTGGAGGATGAGGGCCAGGAAGCAAAGAGGTGAGATATGAACAGGGGGGTTGGGGAGTCAGTTAGGAACTCAGGACGGGGTGGCATCTCTGGAGAAGCTTGAGCAGCGGGAGCTTCCTGTGGCTGCTGTGTGCTGTAATGACACCCATCTCTCAGCCCTTCAGTGAGAGTTTGCTGGTAGCAACACACTTGGGTCAGCGATGCTCAGCTTTAAGGAGACATGGGATGAAGTGCAATAGAGATAGAATAAATGAGTAGAGGCTGTGAGCAGATGTTAATGAAGACCTAGAATATTCCGTGGACACATAGTTTAATGTCCTTATGATTCTCTGGATTTCCTCAGTGTCTGTTGTTATATTCCCCTTTCTAATTTTGTTAATTTGGTTATGAGTTTGTCAGTCTTACTGATTTTCTCAAAGAACCAACTCTTTGTTTCATTGATTCTTTGTATTTTTTTTTTTTGGTTGTTGTTGCTTCTTTCTATTTTATTGATTCAGCTTGTAGTTTATTTCTTGCCACCTACTCCTTTGGGGTATGATTTCTTCTTTTTGTAATAGAGCTTTTACTAATACGAGATCTCTCCAATTTTTATATGTAGACATTTAGTGCTATGTCTCTTAAAACCACCTTCATTGTGTGCCACGAGTTTGGGGATGTTGTGCATTCATTTTCAAAGAGACCAGAGCACTAAGGAGAACTCCCTTCTGGACCTGGATTAGGCACAGACCAAACACCAATTTCCAACACAAAGCGATTGTTTATTAAGCATTAAGTGAGGCAAAGAGACAAGGTGGCTGAAGAGGAACTGGGCAGAAACAGCAAATAGCTTTGCGGAAGTGATTTTAAAGGCAAAAAGGGGAGGTCTGTGTTCGAAGGAGCTAGGGCAAGTTGGTGAGCTTGGATGGGCCTGTTAGGGAAGCCAAATGTGGATTTTTGATTGCAAGAACTTGATGTTTTGATAGCTGGATGTTGGTGATCAGGCTCAGGAATGAGTCAGGCACAAGGAAGCAGCCAAATAAGGGAACAGACCTTGGTAGCTGGTCTTAGGAATGTGGAAGTGCCTAAATAAGGGACTCCAAGGGCTTGGCAAGGGAGTGGAAGGAGGGAGGGCAGGGCTTGAAGGTGCTATGCTTGCCTTGCTTGGCCTGTTAGAGCCCTTCACTTTTCACTCGATTCTAGAAAGTGTTTAATTTCTTTCTTAATTTCTGTTTTGACCCGCTTTTCATTCAGTCGTGAGTTGTTCGGTTTCCATGCGCTCGTAGGTTTTCTGTTGTTGTTGATGTCAGATAGGATGCAGGCTGTTATTTCAATTTTCTTGTATCTGTTGAGACTTGTTTTGGTCGGAGTATGTGGTCAGTTTGGGAGAAAGATTCATGAGGTGCTGAGAAGAAGGTGTATTCTTTTGAGTTTGTGTGAAATGTTGTGTAGATACCCGTTAGGCCCATTTGGTTGATATGTTGGTTAGCTCCAGCATTTCTCTGTTTAGTTTTTGTCTGGATGACCTGTCCATTGGTGAGAACGGGGTACTGAAGTCTCCACTATTGGTGTCCCAAGGTCAATCTGTGATTTAAGCTGTACTTGTGTTTCTTTTACAAAGTTAGGTACCCTTGTATTTGGTGTCTAGATGTTAACAATTGCAATGTCCCCTTGGTGGATTTTCCTTGGATGAATATGTAATAATGTCTTTTCCTATCACTTCCGGTTAGTTTTACTTCGAAGTCTCTTTTATCAGATATTAAAATGGCCACACCAACTTGCTTCTTTGGTCCATTTTCTTGAAATACCTTTGTTCATCCTTTCACTCTGAGGTGATGTCTATTTGTTGATGTTGACATGTTTCTTGGATGCAGAAGAAGGATGGATCCTGTTTTCTCTTCCATTCTGTTAGTCTGTCTTATTATTGGGAAATTAAGACCATTGATGTTGGGGGAGACTGAGGGGGTCCAAGGGTGGGAGGAAAGCAGGGTGTTCCACCAGGATCTGCTCAGTCCTCTGGGAAAGAGGGCAGAGAGTGAGGGGAGGCCACAGCAGGTAGCCTGCTGCAGAGCTGGGGATGAGACAGGAGGATTGGATACGGAGGATAGCCAAGACCTGAAGCTCACTACCTGCTTAGCTGGCCTTCTTGCTTCCCTGGCGGGCTTAGCTGGTGGTTCCTGGAGAATGCCTGCTGGAATTAGAGGCTAAGATAACAGCCTGGGTGGAGAGGAAGGTGGGAGGAGAAGATCTGCATAACTGATGGACACAGAGAGAAGTGGGGGCACAGCAAGGGATCTGCTACAGAGTGGAGGGTGAGGTGGAGGGGGCGGCTGGATTTGGAGCGGAGGAGGAAGAGGTGAAGATCTGCCGTTAGCCGATCAGCTTGCCTGGCTGAAGTGAGATTTAATTTTTTTTCTGAGGTTTTGCTTATGTTTATATGAGGCATACATATTAATAAGCATGTATTTGTTTTTCTCTTGTTAGTTTTTCTTATTTAAATCTCTGTTACATTATATTTTTTAATTGGCTATTGGAAGTGAACTTAATTTTAAGTGATGGGGCTTCCTGTTAGGTCCTGTGATTTATCTGTATGCTTGTGTAACAAGACTGTGTAATTTGATTTTAACGAGGCATATTTTAATATGCAACAATGTACATCTCTGTGTTAGTTTCTTTTCTCATTTCTGTGACAAAATAATCAACAAAAGCAACTTTAGGAGGGGATGGTTTGAGGGGGATACAGTCCACCCTGGCCGTCAGGGGAGGGGGCAGTGGTAGGTGTCTCTGTTGTGGCAGGTGAATGAAACTAGTCCCTCCCACAAATGCTGCAAAAGGAAGCAGAGGGATTGCAGGAAGAGGGGGCCAGGCTATGAAACCCCAAGGTCCCGCACAGTAACCCACACCCTCCAGAAGGCTCTACCTCCCCAAACTTTCCCAAATAGGGTTGGAACTGGGGACCAAGTGTTCAGACACCTGAGCCTATGGGGAACACTTTATATGTAAACACAGCAATATTCTCCCTTTTCAATATTTTCTTGATTCTTATCTGTTGTTCTTGGTAGATTTTCATGCTAATTACGCTAACTTGCAAAAAAGTCCCTTTGAGATTTTCAAGAAAATTACCTCAATTTTGTGAAAGAATACAAAAACACTGACCTCTTCCTTTTTCTTTCCTCTCTTCTTCCCTTCTTTTTTTTTAACCTGACATAATCAAAAGTATTTAATATAAGAATTAATAAGGTAGGGAAAAGGAATTCATAGGATATTTTGTACCCCCCCCCAACTTTTAAGCTTTAAATTTGTTCTCTGTTTCTCTTGTTTTGGTGGCGCTAGGGATGGAACCCAAGCTTCACAGATGCTTGTCTTCTGCCACTGAGCCACATTCCAGCTCTCTCTTTTGTGTTATTTTATATCTCATGATTTTTTCTTTTTTTTCCGTTTATTTATTTATTAAAGATTTCTGTCTCTTCTCCGCCACCACCTCCCATTTCCCTCCCCCTCCCCCAATCAAGTTCCCCTCCCTTGTCAGCCCATAGAGCAATCAGGGTTCCCTGCCCTGTGGGAAGTCCAAGGACCACCCACCTCCATCCAGGTCTAGTAAGGTAAGCATCCAAACTGCCTAGGCTCCCACAAAGCCAGTACCTGCAGTAGGATCAAAAACCCACTGCCATTGTTCTTGAGTTCTCAGTATTCCTCATTGTCCGCTATGTTCAGCGAGTCCGGTTTTATCCCAGGTTTTTTCAGACCCAGGCCAGCTGGCCTTGGTGAGTTCCCGATAGAACATCCCCATTGTCTCAGTGTGTGGGTGCACCCCTCGCGGTCCTGAGTTCCATGCTCGTACTCTCTCTCCTTCTGCTCCTGATTTAGACCTTGAGATTTCTGTCCGGTGCTCCAAAGTGGGTCTCTGTCTCTGTCTCCTTTCATCGCCTGATGAAGGTTAATATTCAGGAGGATGCCTATATGTTTTTCTTTGGGTTCTCCTTATTTAGCTTCTCTAGGATCCCTCTTCCCTTCTTAACAAGTTGAGGTTTGTCGTCCATAAATATGGCATGTCTTCCCCACACCGGTTTGCATTTTTTCTTTATATTGATTTTCTACACTTTTTAATGCTTACTATTATGCATTTTATTTTGTATCATTTATATTACAAGTAGAATTTCTCCTGTGAATTATTACTACCAAGATAGTTAACTTTGACAACTTTGTATTGTGTAGAGAATATCTAAAACAAATAAATAAATAAAAATCAGATTAAACAGCTACGGCTTCCTGGAGGAAGTCCTAACTCTAGAGCCTGTGATCCTATGCCTTAAATGTTAGGTCTCAAACCTGGGACAAATGGCTGATGTGCTTATTAACATAGCAAAGTGAACCTAACTATTAGGTTCTCCCAGCATCTCTCAGTCCTAAACTTTTTTTTACCCTATTTTCCCTCTTGGCTACTACACTTGGTTCCCCCTTTTCCGTCTCCCCTCCCGCCTCTCCTCACATGACCCAGCTCAGGGTCCTGTTCACTCTAGATTCTCCCAGATATTTCTGCCTCTGGCTGTGCTCTCCTTCATATCTACAATAAACTCCTCCCCCATACCTAGGAACAATCCTGTTCTTCCCTTTTTATTTATTTATTCCATTCATCTGATACGGCGTATATGAGTTCCCTTCCGAGGAACGCGGCATCTCCCACCCAAGCTGCTGATGGGACTCTCCTAAGGTGTGTACGGATCATTTGTTTCTGCTGACCCCTGCTATCCATCAGATTTGATCCCCAAATTCTGAGTCAGCCTTCTCGGCTACTTCTCCCCTCCATGGCTCTAACCGTTCTTCTCCTTGTCTATGCCACAAATGTCTCTCGGACTTCTAGAGACTTCACGTGCCTGGGCGCTTGTCTAGAATCTTCGACTGTGACCTGCTAGTCTGGGTATCTCTACTAATGGTTCTCACCACATCCCTTTCCCCTCTCACTTTCTCTCGCTTTGCCCTAGGAATCTGCTGTCCCAGCCTGCAATCCTGCTCCTTCAGCTCCCTCAGAAAGCTTCCTCTCCCGCTACTAGTCCGTCTCTTCCGTAAGCCCTCCGAGGCCGAGTTTTTATAAGCCTGGACCCATCTAGATCACTACACACTCTCTCTTAGCCCCCTCCTGGAGCTTATAGAAATTCCCACCATTGGAGTTTCATTTTTCAACACCCCCTTCTTCTCGGACTATAAACCCTTTGTCCTCAGTACAGATCAATGGCCCTAGATTGGCACATTTGATTTTCAGATTCTCCTCACATGGTAACAACTTCTGCCACGTGCAAACAGATGTTCCCCAAATCTCTTCTATTTGCTTGCTCAGCTCTGCCCTTCCAAAAGTCTGTCTTCTCTCCTCCCCACTTTAAAAATCTTTTATCTCTGTTTTCTCTCTGTGCTCTGCTCTCAAAAATGTTTTAAGATTATGCTGTAAACTCTGTCTCAGGATTCATTGGTATGCTTAAAAAATCTGTAAAATCTGTAACAAAAATTAGCTTAAAACTTTGAACAAAAGGTTTATAATTAAAAATCTATGCATGTATAATTATAATTTGCTATAATTTTCTAAATATGTGACTCAACTCTTGTTTAGAATATACTGTATTTGTAACTTAGATTCAACTCTTGTTTTAAAATAGATAACTCTGTTTTAAAATAAGAGAGTACATGTCATGTAACTCTGCTACCATCTTAAGATGACCACACGTCATCAACCAACTGAGGCAGCCCCTATAAAACTTCTTAGTCCTAGGGAGCCCTTGGTTTATCATTGTGTCTCCCTTTAAATTATAAAAGTGACATCAGGGCCGGGTGATGGTCGCGCACGCCTTTAATTCCAGCACTTGTGGGGCAGAGGCAGGCTGATCTCTGTGAGTTTGAGGTCAGCCTGGTCTACAAAGCTAGTTCCAGGATAGGCACCAAAGCTATAGAGAAACCTTGTCTTGAAAAAAATCAAAAAAAAAAGTGACATCAGGTTTCCAAAATCTTGGATTAGGAGTTTTACATAATGGCAACCTCCCATATTGGGTATCCTCAGGCTAACAAAGCTTAAAAATATAAATGTCTAACCACTTGTGTCTTTGCTAAATCTGTTCAACACCAGACTTCTAGGAAATTTAAAATAAAAAACAATGTGTGTTTAGTAAATATGTGTTTCATATATAATGAATGCTTGATAAATAAGCTTATAAATTCCTAAGGTCAGCTCGGATCCACGGTGGTATTTGTCTAGTCTCTTTGTCTTTGCTCACATTGCTGAGTGTTAGCTATTTGGATAAAATGAGTTAGCCTGCTTCTAGCTTCCCAGACCAGCAATTCATCAGTCTTGGTTTGCGCTGCTCTGGCCAAGCGCCACTCTGTGTGGTTTATAAGTGACAGACAATGATTTTTCACAGTTCCAGAAGCGGGAAGCCTGGAGTCAGAGTGTGACACCGCTGGGCTCCAGGGAGAACCTTCTTCCAGGCTGCAGACAGCGGCCTTCGCAGAGCCTCACTTGGGAGGACAGAAGGTGAAAGAGTCTACCACCCACCTCCTTCCTTGCCACTTCTCACCTTCTTGAAAAGATTCAAATTCCATTGATGGGGGCTCTGTTATCAGGGTCTGATGCCTGCTTCCTACAGGCTCCGCCTTTAAACAACACCACATTAGAATTAGGGTTTTAACACACAAAGTTGGGGGCAGCTGGAGAGGGAAGGACAAACATTGAGTGTCTGTCAGGGAACACAGAAATACCCTCCCAGTTTTAGAGCTTCCCTGTTCCCCACCGGCCTCAGAACCTTCCGAATGCTAGTGAGGCCCGCTCACCTTCCTGCTAATAGCAAGCCCAGAACAGATGGTGTCTGTTTTTATCTGGGTGGCCTTTGTTTGTTTTTATAGTATCTTTGGCTTTTAAGGTAGACAGCTATGTCAACCATAGTGAAGACCTTTCTTCCAGAAACCTGTGCATTTGTCACGTCTCTGATATGATGGCTGTACATCTATTTTTGGTAGCAGGACATTCTGTCTTAGATTGCCTATTGAAATGGTCACAGTCATGTGACATACCAGTGCTGATAACAACCATTTGGATCTTATCGCTAATTTTTGGAAGTTTTCCAAGATTGAGGTAGATATTCCTGCCCTATTAAATAAATATATTTCCACCTCTAGATTATTTAGGTTTTTTTTCCTAATAGCAAAAAAAAAATATAAGTTTTTAGTGTCTATTGAGTTAATCTTTTTATTCATACGGGTAATATCATATTAATAGAAATTCTAATTTTGGCCCTTACTTGTATTCTTATAAAAATACACCTCCTTGATCATGGTACATTATTCTTTTATGATGCTGCCGCATTTAATTGGCTAATATTTTATTCAGGATTTTTGCATCTATATTCATAAGTCAGGTTGGTCTGTAATTTTCTCTTTCTGGAGCTATTTTCGTCACATTTATGACTGGGAAATCTCTTCTGTCTGCTGCTAGTACTCCAGACCTTCCTTCTTGTTAGTATTAACAACTGGCGTGTGTTTGAGATACATATGCGTTTTGGTCACATTCAAAACTCGCGACCCAAACCTGTAGTCTTCTGAGGGACACAACTATCTGGCAATGCTTTTCTGGTTTGTCCCATGTGGATTAGTTTGTCAGACCGTTTGCATTCCCCTAACCCAATTCTGATTATTCATATTTCCCCATACACCTACCATTTTATCAAGATTTTCAAGTAATCTGACATAAAATTTTACATGGAAACCTTAAAAAAGACGCCCTGTGCATGTGCGCTTTTGACCCTGTCAGCCTGCGGCTAAGCTGTCTCATCGCTAACGTGGTTCGTCCCGTTTTCATTTTTCCCTCTCTATAGGTGTAGACCTTTTTTTTTTTTTTTGCATTGTTTGCCTTGTGTGTGTGAGCACAGGTGCACCCACCCGGGTGGAGGTTAGAGGACACTTTGGGGGAATTGGTTTTTTTGTTTCCACCAGTGGGTCCTGAGGATAGAACACAGCTCATCAGGTTTGGCAGCAAATAGCTTTACTTGCCAAAGCATTTTGCAGTCTTGGTAGAGACTTTTTAAACAATTCAATGTACAGCTTAGATTTTCCTATGAGATAAGGAGCTGATTTCGGTGGTGTATTTGGTTTGTACAGGAAGACCCTGGAGGGGAGCCAGGAGGTGCTGTGGATACAGGAAGGCAGCCAGCACTGTGGGCAAAGGGACAAGATCCTGGGAGTATCTGAG
This sequence comes from Microtus pennsylvanicus, assembly GCF_037038515.1. NCBI lineage: Eukaryota > Metazoa > Chordata > Mammalia > Rodentia > Cricetidae > Microtus > Microtus pennsylvanicus. The sequence continues at coordinate 92,215,476 of NC_134588.1, forward strand.
GAGGAGATGCCTGCCTCAGGGGGGTTCTCCTACCGAGAATGACAGTTATTTATACACACTCCCTAGGGTCACTGGTTGAGGGTAACTGAGTATGAAGGGGAACAGGTAACATGTGAGGGAGTTTGTTCCTACCTGAGGTGCAGGCAAGAGGCCTCCATAGCCCCAGGAAAGCCGCTGGCAAGGGATTGCAGCTCCTGACACTGGCGATCTCTAGAAAGACAAGAAGCTAGTGATGCTCTGTGTACGTGGGAGGGGCTGGGCACCTGTCACTTAATCATCTGGGGCTCATGTGTCATTTATTCTTTTTCATAGATTTCAGCTAGTTTTATCCTTTATCTCTGCTAATATAGTCTTCTACTTAAGATTCATTTAATTGATTCATTTATTTTTGTGATAGTGGGGTTGGAACCCAGGGCCTCATGCAAACTAAGTTAATATTCTGCCATTGAGCCATACCCACAGCCCTTGGTTTTCACTTTTCATTTTGAGAAGGGTTTCAGTAAGTAATCCAGGCTGTCCTGGAAGTCACAATCCTCCTGCCTCAATCTCTTGTGCTGTCAAGTCTTGCTTTCTTTGAGCCTTAATTTACTGTCCTCCTTGTGAGCACACACATGTATGTACTCGTGTCTTGTGGGCCCGAGGGCAATCTTGGGTGCCTTCCTCAAGTGTTCTCATATTTATCTGTCTGCTATTAGTTTGCTTTCTGTAGTCGTAATAAAGACATCATGACCAAAAAGCAGCCTGAGGAGCAAAGGGTTTATTTGTCTAACAGGTCAGGATCACAGTCCATCCTCAGGGGAAACCGAGGCAGAGACTCAAGCAGGATAAGAACCTGGAGTCAAGAACTGAAGTAGAGGACAGGGAAAAGAGCAACTTACTGGCTTGTTCCCCGTGGCTTGCTCAACCTGCTTTTTCCCCAGTGGGTCTGCATTTCACCTTTGCTTATAGCAAACACTTAAATCACAGCCTCCCCCTCATTCTTTTCCTCGCCTCCCCCTTCCCTCCCCTATAGTCTCACCCCTACCCTTTCCTTCTTACTCCTCTTTCTCTTTCCTTCTCTCCTCTCTTTTCCCCTAATTTCTTGCCCCCTCCACTTCCCTACTCTTTTCTCTGCTCCCTGCCTTTCCTTCCTTGTTTTTCTCTCATAGGTTCTCCTAACCTATTCTAGGAGGGCCTGGAACTCAAGGTGTTTCTGCTTCAGCCTCTGATGTGCTGGGATTACAAGTGTGCACTGCAGGGTCTCAGGTTAATACAGTTGAATTTAAAAGATGTTAACATTAATAATATAATGTGTGTGTGAGTGCACGCGCGCGTGTGTGTGTGTTCAGATATGTGCAGGTGTGCATGTCTGTGTGCAATTGGAGGCTAGCGATCACTTTTGGGTATTGTTCCTCAGAAATCCCCTTTCTCAACCTGCTTTCTTCTAACATCCAGACCACCCACAGTGGACTGGGCCCACCCGCTAACTATCAGTCTGTCTGTCTATCTTCTATCTATTATAATCATCATTTATCTATTATCTTCTCTCTCTGTGTGTAAGTGTGGTGTAACTGTGCATGTAGTGTGTGTGGGGAGTTGTGCATTCACCCACCTGGGTGTGTGTGAAGGCCATAGGTTGGCATCAGAATGTCTGCCTCAATCACTTCTCTACTTTATTATTATTATTTTTTCTTTTTTGGATTTTTTGAGACAGGGTTTCTCCGTAGCTTTTGATTCCTGTCCTGGAACTAGCTCTTGTAGACTAGGCTGGCCTCGAACTCACAGAGATCTGCCTGCCTCTGCCTCCTGAGTGCTGGGATTAAAGGCGTGCGCCACCACCGCCCGGCTACTACTTTATTTTTTGAGACAGTGTCTCTTGCCTAACCTGAAACTCTCTTTCAGCTCCTGGGATCTGCCTATCTCAGTGCCCTAGCGCAGCAGGTGTTTGCAGAATAGTGTACCCCGACCTGCTGGGAATCCAAACTCAGGCCTGACGCGTGCTCAGCAAACAGTGTAGTCATTGAGATATCTCCCAAGTCCTACAACTTATGTTTTTGAGACAATGTCTCTCACTGAACTTGGAGCTCACTAGGTTGTCAGCCTGGCTGGCCGGCAAGTCTCCGGGGTCTTCCTGTCTCTGTCTTCCTGGCACTAAGACTATAGGTGTAAGCCGCCACACCTGGCTTTCCACACTGTCCTGGGGTCTGAACTTTGGTCTTCATGTCTGCAAGCCAAGCACTTATTGCGTCATCTTCCAGTCCTGTCTTTTTAACTTCTTGAGTATCACCCTTCTTCATACGTTTTCAGTCTTTCTCATTAGTAATGCAGTAAGAACAGCTCTGGTGGATGAGGTCAAGTGATTGAGAAATTAGTTACACAAGGGCTTAGCACTGTGTCTGAACCACAGGAAGTGCTCAGCAAATGTTAATGGCAATTTTGATTGAACACTTTCTTTTCTTTTCTTTCTTTTCTAATTTTTGTTTGTTTTTTGAGACATAGGTGTTGTTGTTTTTTAAAATTCTTTGGTTTCTGGGGGCTCACCACCCAGCTCCCAAATCACATGGAGACTTACTTAGCTTGGCTTGTTTCTAGTCAGCTTTTCTTAACTCAAATTATCCTATCTACCTTTTGCCTCTGGGATTTTTATCTTTCTTTCCTTCTTACTCCATGGATGGCTGTGTGACTGGGTGGTTGGCCCCTGGCATCTTCCTTTCTTTTTCTTCTTCTTGCTCCTTTCTCCTTTCCTTTCTCTTTCTATTTATTCTCTCTGCCTAGCAGCCCCACCTATCCCTCTTCTGCCTAGATATTGGCTGTTCAGCTTTTTATTAGACCAATCAGGTGTTTTAGGCAGGCAAAGTAACACAGCTTCATAGGGTTAGACATATGCAACATAAAAGAAGGCAACACATCTTTGCATCGTTAAACAAATATTCCACACATCATAAATGAATGTAACACATCTTTTATTTTTTCGAGAACACATCTTAAAAAACATAATATTGCACAAGACAGGGTTTCTCTGTGTATCCCTCTCTGTCCTAGCACTCACTCTGTGGACCAGCCTGGCCTTGAACTCAGATCTTCTACCTCTGCCTCCTGAGTGCTGGGATTAAAGTCATGTGCCATTACTACCTGGCTTTGATTAAGTATATTTAGGTTACTAACATTATCAGAGGGTAAGTTCAAATGCTGTGGACTAATTAATTTGAAAGAGGCTATCCCAAGATGATATAGCACTCAGGCAGCAGCATGGATTACTGCAAGCTGCTTTTAGTCAAGTTTATAGCGAGGATCAGGAACAAAATGCAGAGCGAAAGGACCGAAAAGTATGCAGTCTGGCCTGAAAGGGGCAGCTGGGAATTGTGGACAAGGACAGTCTATTTATTAAGGAGATTAGCGTCAGTAAAGAGAAATGAAGTCCTTCCCATGGGACGTCAGAATACGAACTGAATGCATTTTGAATCATGACATGTGCGTGAACCTTTGGATGCCAGGGGTAACTGCTACTTTTCTGTTGCTGACAGAAGTAACAGGGAGGAAGACTTGCTTTACCTCACAATTCCCAGTGGGAAGTCAAGGCAGCAGGAGCTCGGAGAGCTTCTGGCGACATCACATCAACAATAAGGAATGGAGAGAGGGAGGGATGCTAGTGCCCAGCCGGCCTTCTTAAGGTCATACAGTCCAGGATCCCCACACAGGGAATGGTCCTGCCTGCAGTTACAATGGGTCTTAACCAAATCAATGAGCCAAATCAAGACACTCTCTCACAGACATCCTCAGCAGCTACCCTTGGTGAAGACTTCTCCAAGGTGGGATCAGAGTCTCATCTCCTAGAAGACCCCAGATCCCATCAAGATGGCAGTCAAATTAGGCTTGTTCCCAACTAGCTCTTGTAAGTCAAATTAACCTGTTTCTATTAATCTACATTCTGCCACGTAGCGTTTTACCTTTCTTCCATATGTCCAATTTTCTCCATGTCTCACTGGTGTCTCTCACATGCCTAGATTCTTCCCCTCTTCCCCTCTTTCCCCAGAAGTCCCTCCTAATCTCTCCTGCCTAGTTATTGGCCATTCAGTCCTTTATTAAACCAATCAGGTACCTTAGGCAGGTAAGGTAAAACAGTGACACATCTTTACACAGCTTGTTCAGATATCCCACAGCATAGACCTTTCAATTGTATCTGTGTTTATTCTAAGGAGGCAACTCTCAGTAGTAGCCCCTGGATTGACTGAGGATGGCGGCTAGTCACTAGAGACCAGGCCTTGCAACTTCCAGTCCTCCCCCATGGATATAGCCATTGATTTCGTTAATCATGCCCGTCAACAGGGAATTCTCTTAAAAGCTCTAAACAATGGGGTGCAAGAGCTTCCTGGACAGCAAATGCATTTATGCGCAGGAAGGTGACATGTCCCAATTCTATGGGGACAGAAACTTCCCTATGGGGGGAAAAGCCCTCTAAAGAGTTTACAATGTGTTTAAAAATATACTTAGGCTTGGGAGAGAAAATAGAAAGGATAGAGAAAGTCCTTATAAAAAAAGAAATAGAGTAGCCAGGCATGGTGGCACACCTTTAATCCCAACACTTGGGAGGCAGAGGCAGGTGGATCTCTCTGAGTTTGAGGCCAGCCTGGTCTGCAGAGTAAGTTCCAGGACAGCCAAAGAGGCACAGAGAAACCCTGTCTCAAAAAAAAACAAAAATTAAAAAGTAAAAATAAATCAAGTTAAAAAAAAAAAAGCCTGTCTGTAGCTTCAGGCAGTCCCTTAAGGGTTCCCAGCTGAAAACAGTTCTGTGCCCTGTGTGTTTTTCCCTGACTGGGGCCACCTTCTCCATATCCTCCAACTCCCAGGAATCCCAGCCCTTAGTGAAGGAGTCTGATCTGAACTGGACAAGGGTTTCAGAGCATCCAGGATAATGAATCTGCTTCCTCACCTTGACACATGGACTCCAGACATCTTTCTGTGAGTTCCCCCCAAGCTTTTGCCCCATACCTATGGTTAGTTCTGTCCGGATCTTTGGCAGCCCAGGCCCAAAAGGAAACCTCAAAGCCAACACCCATTATTGGGAGTCTAGTTTGGGCTTGTATAAGCCATGGTCTGATCTTCTTTCCAAAACTCCCATCAGCGCGGCACAGATCAGAAGCTTGGAAACGCTGCCATCACATTGGTTGAGATGAGATTTATCAGGGTCCCCTCCAAGTCCAGCCACCACATTTCAGTCTCTTGAGGATTTTCTACACTTCAACTGGCTGGATCAGGTCTCACCCCCAACTCCAGGGCTTCAGGGTGGGACCTGGGGCCTGCTGCCGAAACTGAATGACTGTATCTGGGTTTTGCTGGTATTCTCTTCCTGCTGCTGTGGCTGAGTGGTGTTCTCTTTCATTGGACTGGCTGGTGATGGCTCCGTTTGACCTTCTGATTCCTTCAACAGTAGATAATGGAACAGTTTTGACTGGAAAGTGATGAATCAAGTGTAGTTCACACCTGAGAGGCCAAAAAGCCTAGCAGAGAAGCCTGAGTCACATTTTCTTCATTGAGTATGGTCCTGAGGCTGGAGGATGAGCCTGGAAAAAGCTGAGTCTGTCAATGAGCTGTGGCGTCCACGAGACTCACATGTCTGAATTCTTTTCCCTTTCTTCTTTATTTTTTTTTATCAATGGACTAGCACCAGGTTCCATACAATTTTTGATAAACTAAGAAGAAAAAGAATCTTCTTCAATACTTATCACAAATGTCTTGTTAATTTAAAAATGCAAACACAAAAGCTCAAATAAAGAAGCATTGCATCATATTCTTGTCTGACTTAAGTAAACACAATTATAGGCTTCAGCAGTAGAATACGGTAAGTAGGTAGGGAATTCCTCGCTCTTCCGCTCAGTGAGAGCTGTGGGTTGTGGGTGTGAGGGAGACAGTGCTTCTCCCTTCATAAATCTGTTTTCTCACGTAATATCTTGTTATGATGAATGTGAGTCTAATGTTTCAAAAACACATGTACTTTTGAACAGTGTGGTACCTAAGTGAAAGCCGCCTGCTTCCCCTGGCGCTGTGGGCTCTAACCAAGAAAAGAAAGCCCAGCTGTGATGGGCTCCAGTGTCAGCTTTCCCGGGGTCTTCATGGATATTTTAAACATTATGTTTAATTTGCCTCGTGGGAAGCTTTTAGAGGTTACATTCATGTTCTGTTGCTGTGTACCAAACTGCCACATGTCCAGCAGCTTGAAAGGAAGAGCACACTGGCTTGCAGCGCCCATTGGGGCCTCGGCATGGTTTATTGGTGCTCTGTCCAGGGTTCACTGGGATTTGTTTGTTTCCGGAGGCTCGGCTGCAGGGGAGCTTCTGCCCAGCTCGTTCAGCTTGTTGGCCAAATTTGTTTTCTTGAGATTGCATGACCGTAGAGTGTTTCTTGAGAACATGATCTTAGAACGTTGCTTTGGGCTGTCTGGAGGCAGGTCCCAGGTTCTAGAAGCTAACCTCTAGCTCTTTACGACTCAAGGTCTCTCTGACCTCAGGGAGGGCCTGATTCTTCTTTTATGGATTTTCATCTGATCAAGTCAGACCCAGCCCAGATCATCTTCCCTTTTGTGAATGCAAACGCAACTATTTAGGGACTCTTAATTATGTATATGAAGTCCCTTTGCCACAGTCTGTGGTTTAGATTCTGGTCACAGGTGCTTACCACATTTAAGGGGAAGGAATAGTTCTGGAATCACGAAGGGGACCCTAAGCATCTCTCTACCACAGAATGCTAACCCAGGAAGACAGGAAGCACACAAAGCATGCTAACAGAATGTGTTCAGTTAGTTAGTCAACTGAGAGAATGAGAGAGAGCATGACAGACTAATTCTTTTAAGTCCCTTCCTGGACAGTTCCAGGGAAGGAGGAGCCTGGCAGAGCTCTGATTTCTAAGCACGGGTTCCGCCTGGCTGTTGTGGGTGGTCCAGTTGGTGACATGAGGTTCTTTCTGGGAGCACTGATAGAAACTTAAGAACAGGGACCAGCCTACTGGTAGGAAGACCAGGAACAGCCAGGTCATGGCAGTTCTCCTTACTGCCTGCTAGTCTCTAACATCTATCCCTTTTGGTAGAAACCAACAGTGAAGAAGCTGCCAGTGGAAAAAAAATACACTTTGTTGCGCCCTGGACCCAGCATCAGGAACCCATCCGAAGCTAGGGAGTTATCTTAATGATCAGTACTTCACAGTTGCCTCCCTTAGATAAGGCTCTGAAACAGGGCTTCATCAAAAGCGATGGGTGTGGTTATCTAGTCTGATAACTATAAAGCTGAGATCCTACCAACTTTCTTTCCTGTTTGAGTTCTGAACTACCAAGTGAGAATGTCTGTTTAGAAGCTGGTAGTCAAAATATCAAAATATCAGTTTACAAAGCCAGGCATGAAGGCGCATGCATTTAATCCCAGCACTAGGGAGGCAGAGGCAGGCTGATCTCTAAGTTAGAGACCAGCCTAGTCTAAAGAGTACATCCCAAGACAGATAGGGCTACACAGAGAAATCCCTGTCTAGAAAAACAAACAAACAACAACAAGAGCAACAAAAACAGCCTGTTTACTAACAAAATCTCTGGTGTAAAGTATGTAGCTGATCGTTCTTGCTGACATCCCTGACTGAAACTTCATTATTTTTTTAATATCTTTTTATTTATTTTATGTTTATGAGTCCTCTATCTGCTTGTACAACTTTATGCCAGAAGAGGACATCAATCACACTACAGATGGTTATAAGCCACCATGTGGTTGCTGGGAATTGAACTCTGGAAGAGCATCCAGTGCTCTTAACTACTGTACCATCTCTCCATCCACTGTACCATCTCTCCATCCCCTGACGGAAACTTCTTGTAGCAAGGCCTACAGACCCAAAGAGAATGCATTTCTCAGGTGCCGCTAGGCTCCCAGGCAAGGAAACCATGTGAATGAAGGCAATGGTGAAGGGACATGGTCCAGAGGAGCTGAGTGAGGCCTGGAGGGTTTCCCAGTGGAAGTGAGCAGTAAGGAACAGGCTGGGAACCTATTCGGTCACAGCCTGGCTCTGTTTATAGGTGCTGTAAAGGGACAGGGTTCATGCTGCAGCCAAGCTTAGGTGGCAAATTGCTTGTGTGGCATGCACAAAGCCTAGGTTCACTCAGGGCACCCCATAAACAGGGTGTGGTGGTACACACCTGTAATTCCAGAACGCGGGAGTGGAGGCAGGAGGATAAGAAGTTCAATGCCATCCTTTGCTGCAAGTTTGGGATCATCCAGGGATACATGAGAGACTGTCTCACAAAAGAAAAAAAGAAATGAAAGCATTCTAGGAACATATTATTAATGGTAAAAGGAGATTGATGAAATCAATAATATATTCTGTTGAATCTGCTCTGCCCAAATATCATTTCAGCACACAATAAATATTAAAACTACAGAGCTATTTCACACACTTCTCTAGTTTTCACTAAGAGCACTAGTTGAACAGAATCAATAAGATATTTATGAAATTATGAGGACATTTATAATTCTTTAAATTGAAATATAATGACATCATTTCCCCCTTCTTTTTCCTCCCTCCAACCCTTCCCATATACTGCTTTGCTCTCCCTCAAATTCGTGGCCCCTATTTCTGTAGTTGTTGTTACATACATATGTATATTGCTGTTATATATGATGTATGTAACAACAGTTAGAGAATATACTCCTAATATATCATCCTAAATATATAAATATAACGTTTGCAGTCCTTATAATGTATTTCAATGCAGACCAGTTGTGTTGGGTAACCAGCTGGGGGCTCTTCCCTGGGGAGGATTCCTTTCCTTTCCTTAGTTGTCTGTACTTCTTCGTTCAGGGTTGAGCCCTTATGAGATTTTCCCTTTACATCTTAGAACGTCTATTGGCGGGTGTCCTTGAATGGGCAGTGGTGTTGTTGAGATTACATAGGTGTAGATCCTCTGACAGTTCTATGAGATGAACCTCATAGAAAACTTCCTGTTCCTCTGACTCTTCTGATAATTAGCTCTCCTGGTCAGAGGCTCGATGGTCCCACAGAGTCCACCTGCTGGTTGGAAAGCTGGGTAAACTAACAGTTGCTCAGCCAAGAATCTGGAATCTTCAGAACAAAGGGATTACTGTGAGGAGAAAAAGTGCCCCTGCTTAACAAAAATATAAGATAAGATTTCCTTTATCTTATATTTTACCATGAGGCTTGTGGTTTACCGGTAAGGTTCTGGGGTGCCTGTCTTCTTCAGCAGCTCCATGGCATCTCTTTGGCTCTGCCTTCTCTTCTCATCTATCTGCTTGGAATTCTCACCTTGCTCTATTCTGCACTGTCATAGGCCCAAAGCAGCTTCTTTATTAACCAATGGTAATAAAACATATTCACAGTATACAGAGGAGAATCCCACATCACCTCCCCTTTTCTGTCTAAATAAAAAGAAAGGTTTTAACTTTAACATAGCAAGATTACATACAACAAAACAATAATGAAGAAAGAATTATAGTAATATTTAGTCTGTTTATGTTTGAAAAATTAAGGAAAATACTATTAATATCCTATTTTTGTGAGTGAGTCTAAAGTTTTTTTTAAGTTTTATATCTATCTTTTCCCTTCTCAGATATTCGATGGGGTTGAAGACAAGATAGTGGTAGTTCCTTTCCTCTCATGACTTAGCCAAGCCATTTATAATACAAGACTTAGACTCCTTAGGATAGAGTAGTTATTGAAACATTTAACATATGTTTCTTGCTTAGGATTGTTTATGCTGGTTGTAGTTCTAATTTTTCTACTTGATATCTGTTCTTATTGTATATAGTTTTGTATTGGGTTTGAAACTACCTTATTTAGACAAAAGGGGGAGGTGCTGGGGAAACTCCTTCAGCCAATGGCCTTTGAGATGCTGAGCTAGGTTGGGCGTGGCCTTGGGTACTAGAAATGGGCACGCTTGCACGCTTGCTCTCTCTTTTGGCTGCTGGTTTCGGTCCCTGTTCCCCGCTCGTGCAGAGGACCATGAGTCTACTCCTAAAATAAAGAACCCTTTATTATACTCCCATTCTGAGCTAGCATGGGATTACTTCATCGCATCTTGTGTGGGTATCCAGGATAACCTCCCTGTCTCAAGATCTTTGGTTTAGTTACATATGCAATGTCTTCCTTACCCTTTAATGTGACATTTACATGTTCTGGGAATTAGGATGTGGACATCTTTGGGGATCATTATTCAACTTCTGTAGAAGTGACTTTTTACAATTATATAAGGAAAGCTGTGAGCCTGCAGGTTTTTGTGCTCCTCATCCAAAACTGGTGACTTCAGCTCACCTTGCTCCTCTGGGAAACACTTTCCTTTATCCCCGCCTGTCTGTAGCGCTGCTGGTTGTTGCGGAGACACAATGTTTCTTCACCTTGTCCCACTCATCCTTCCATTTTCGGTCCCTTATTGCCTCGTGTGTTTGTTTTGGGAACCGAATGCACCCTTTCCCTTCAGATTTAGAGATTTCCAAGAAGCCTTTTGTCATGCTCTCTACTTTTAATTTTGGGTGAGACGATGGAGGTGAATGGCCGGAGTCACTGACTGGAAGAGGTTTGTGCGTCCTTGTAGAGGAACCTGAGAGGCACCTAGACTCAACACTCTATCCTTACCATGCTTTTCATATCAACTATGTTCTACAGGGTCCAGGCTAACATTGACCTTCAACCCAAGCTTGCTTTCTCAATCAAGTCAGTTCATTCCTAACAATGATCATTCAAGTTAATAATTGTTAATAATAGAAATAAACTTGGATTAACTTAACGGGAAAAAATAATGGACAGAGGACCTTTGACAGAGAGCCTTTCCTTAGGAGATCCAATTTCTTGCTTTTCAGGATCCCTTTTCTAACCTTTAGGATCCCTTCTTTAGGAAAGGGAACGCTCCTTGTTCCCTTTAGACTACTGGGACATGCTGGCTATGAAGCTCAAGGCTAGGCATCCTCAGACACCTACAAGTCCTGTGTGTGTGTCTTTCTCCACCAGATGGATGAAGAGTCGCAGAGCCTTGATGGGGCCAGGGAAAAGGTCCCTGGGGTGAAGTGCTACAAGAGGAGCTAGGCAAGATCCTACTAACAGCTAAGCAAAGTATTGCGATATAAACTAGGGACTTTAATGTTATGTGTTATAGATACATGTGTGTGCCCCAAAGGACACATGTAGGTACACTACCCCTCCACAAAGTTTGAACATCTACTATGTATGCGGACTGCACTAGAGTTAAGAATACAGAAGTGATTTCATTTCTACCCTAGAGGTTTCCCTGAGAGAAGGAGAATTGCTGGGAGTTTGATAAATGTCTTAGGTGTTAGTGTTGAGGACAAAAGTAGCACCACAGGGCTATGGCTTTGTTTGGGTGGGTGGGCTCTTTGGGTGGGAGTGTCTGCTTGGGCCTCAGAATGTAACTACATTTGCATTTAGGGTCTCTTAAGAGCACGTAAGATAGATCGTTAGTGTTGGTCCTAATCTAACATCATACATCTTTGTAAGAAGAAGAAATTGGGATACTTGAAGGATACATGGGGACAGAGGAAAAATCAGGTGAGCTCATGGGAAGAAGACAGCCAATTACAAGTCAAGAAGGAAGGATTCCAAAGGAACCAACCCTGAAACAGCTTTATCTCAGCCTTCCAGCCTCCAGAACTGTGAGGGGAAGATGTTGTCCAGGCCCCTAGTCTGGGTTATTTGTTAGGAGGCTGTGGTGTGCTCAAGGATGAAGGCTTTTTGCTCTTGGGAACCTTTTATGGAAGAGATATTTGAAGTGGGCCTTAGTGAGAATCCAAAGATCAGTAGGTGTATGTGTGTATGTGTGTATAGAAAGGTTGGGTAGTGGGGAAGGATGTTCCATTAAGGGATTTTCAGCTAACAGATGAAATGATGAAATAGCACGCGGGTTTATGAGTACAGAACATTCCATATGACTGACAGAATGGGGTAGGGTTGGGAGATAGATAGGAGAGCAGACACTTGAGCACAGGCCAAATCCGAAGAGACTTCATCTTTCAGTTTTATCTTGTAAATGTCCAGATATCTTGAAAGCGGAGTGTAACAAGATCATATTTGAATTTTAGAAGGGCTCTAAATGGTGTGGGGATGGGATTAAGGAGGCGGTGTGGGGACAGCAGGATCAGACAGAAGAAACAGAGAGTAAAGCAAAACTAGCCCTGGAGTGTTTCTCTGGGGGAAACACTGCCTGCTGTGAAGCCTAGAGGCTAGCACGGGGCTGGGCAACGGACTTCAGGTGGCAGGGTAGACTAGACACCTTTAGAGAGATTAGGCGGGGAAAGAGGGCCTATGGGAGGAGCAGGTCTGAGAAAGCCTACAGGGGCTCAGGGTGGAAGTGTCCCAGAACAGGAACTGTGTCCTAGCGAAGTTCTTTCTCTAGTACCTAGCTGTGCTCAAGTCACTAGCTAGCAAAAGCTCGGGGCGGGGAGGGGAGCGACCTTAGAACACAGTCGGAGCGAGGGCAGAAATGAGGAATAGAGCAGTGTGAAAGGCGGTTAGATCATCTGTAGCCCTCCTCCTGGGGCGCCCCATTCAGACAAACCGAAGCCGGTTTCTGCTAGCCTCTCCTAAAGGCTACAGTTGTTTCTTTTGTGCACGTGATTGCTGCCCCCTTCCGTTTTCCTGCTGGGTCAGGACGTCCCCTTCCACTATCTTTTGGAATACCACAGGCTCAGTAGATGCACAAACAGTTCAGGCTTCCGTATCAAATAGCTCAGACGGGGTCTTGAATAACAGACTTATCGCCTCCTAGTTTTGGAGACCGGAAGTTGAGAGTTGGGGGCTCAGCAGGATCGGCGTCTTCTGAGTTCTCTCTCCTTGGCACGCAGATGGCCATCTTTCCCTGTGTACTCACCTGGGCTTTGCATGCAAATCCCTGGGGTCTCTCTGTGTGGCGAGATTTCCTTTACTTATAAGGACATCCATCAGAATGGATTATGTCTTATTTAATGACCTTATATCTCATTAATTACTTTGTTACAGGTCCTGTATGTAAATGCAGTTACTTTCGGAAAACCTGAGGATCAGGGTATCAGTAAATAGACTTGGAGGGGTGCACAGCCCAGCCCATGTGATCTACATTTGAGTTGAAACTAGTGTCATTCTATCAGGGTCCTTCCATCTTAGCTTCTTATTACCCAAGACTTTCCTGCTGTCCAGATTCTGGGGTTTGTTTTCTTTGATGATGATGATTGTGCGCACATGTGCGTGTGTGTGTGTGTTCATGTGCCACTGTATGTGTGTGAACATCAGAGGACTACTTTTAGGAGTCAGTTCTCTCAACTTTACATGGTTTTAGAGTGATCAGAGTTACTCTTTTCTCCTTCCCGAAGGTCAATTATTGATCATCTTCCTACTTACCAGTTCTGGGACAAATTTGTAAGAAACTTTATTTCAAACTTACTTCCAACTTTCTCCTTCATTACATTATATAAAATGCTTATTTTGACAGGTTATCACTATGTATGTGTACCTCAGGATAGTTTTCTTGTGATCCTTCTGCCTCTGTCTCCCAAGTGTTGGTGTTAGAGATATGCACCACAGTGTTCGGCTTATCCACTGCTTGCAGTCAAACTCGGGGCCTCATGCACACTAGACAAGTACTCTGAGCTACCCTGAGTTATCCCCAGCCCTCTCCTCTGTTTTTTTTTATCATCTGTATGTGTATTTTATTTAATATACTTATGCAAAAATGTAGATTTGTTCTTAAGCATAAATGTTTTCATATTGAATGAATAGATTTATAACTTGTTCCCTTTGAGACAAGTTCTTTTGATATTGGTGCACACAGATATTGTGTTCATTAGCTCCTGATAATGAGCTGCAGAGAGGTGGAGATATCTCTATCGTTCTCAGGAAGATCATTAAACACTATGCCTGAAGGGTAGCCTGGCTGGCGTGGCAGGGTGACAACTTACTGTTTTAGTTCAGTTCTTTCAGATTGCTAAGAGTCAGGCCCAGGCATAGGAGAGCTCAAGCAAGCACTAACAAGGGAGGATTCTTCTGTTAACAGCCTCCTAGTTTGGCCTCATGGAAGAGTGGGGACCACTCGGTGACTGTGGGGCAATGGCAGCCACTCTGGCTGTGTAAGCAGCCTGCTGTCCCTGCAGAAGGGACTTTAGTTACAGCTTATCTCCTTCCTCCGCTCTGTTCTCTACTTTCACTGCTTTCTGCCCTCCTAGTTGGTGATCAAAGTTCTCTAAGAGAACTTGGCTCTATACAAACAGAGCTCACCTCTGAAACCACTGGGTTAGTCAGACCCTTGACCTTTGCTCTAATCAGTCATATCCAAGGTAGCCCGATCATAAAATTCAGCGTCTGGCCAATTTTGCAGGTATCAGCAGAAAGCAGGTTTCTTCAGAAGAGGCCCATGGACTTGGCAGGCACTGAGAATATTACGAATGTCTCTCCAGTCCATCCCCTTCAGCAGGGTTTTAGGAGGCTGAATCAGTTTGCTGAGACCACTGTAACAAAATTTCACAGACATAGGGGCTTAAGAACCACACACTGGAAGGCTAGGGGTGTAGATCAATTGATAAAGTGTTCGCTATCTCATATGAAAGCCTGAGTCTGATCCTTAGTATAAACCAAGAGTGGTTTATTCCAGTAATTCCAGCACTTGGGAGTTGGAGGCAGGAAGATCAGGTGTTAAAGATAATCTCCGGCAATACAGGAAGTTTGAGGCCAGCTTGGATTATATGAGATAAGGAAGAAAAAGGAGGAGGATGGGAGGAGAGGAGGAAGGGGAGGAGGAGGGAAGGAGAGGAAGAGGAGGAGGGGGAGGAAGAGGAAGAGGGGGAGGAAGAGGAGAACAAAAAGAACCAGGATTTTAGTTTTGAATAGTTCTAGAGCCTGGAAGTTCAAAATCAAGGGGACAGCAAGGCTCTTTCTTCTGAGGCCAGTTGTAGCTGGAGGACTATCTTCTCCATGAGCTTCACATGGTCTTCCTGTGTGTGAAAGTTTGTATTCAAGTGTCTTCCTTTTATAAGAATATGAGTCAGATTGGTTTAGGGCTTGTTAGGGTTATCATTGTTGTGATGAAACACCATGACCAAAAGCAAGTTGGGGAAGAAAAAGTTTGTCTTATACTTCCACATTGTAGTCTATCACTGAGGGAAGTCAACAGGACAGGAACTTGGAGGCAGGCGCTGAGGCAGAGGCTGCGAGGGATGGCTGCTTACTGACTTGCTCTTTATTGCTTGCTCAGCTTGCTTTCTTATAGAATCCAAGGCCACTAGTGCAGGGTGGCACCATTCCAATCAGTTATTAATTAAGAAATGTCTGACAGGCTCACTTACAGCCACATCTTACGGAAACATTTTCTCAATTGAGGATCCCTCCTCTCTGATGACTCTAGCTTGTGTCAAGTTGACATAAAACAAGCCAGCATAGGACTTATTCTAATCTCATTTTAACTCACTCACCTCTTTAAAGACTCCATATATAGTCACATTATGATGTACTGGGGGCCAGAGAATAATCCTATGGATGTCTGGAACCCATAAAAGAAGATAATCAACATGTTACTTCTTCAGTTCCCTCACACATGAAGAGGCTCTGAACTTGTGGTGGATGTGGTGGCTTGTATTGGTGGAGGTCACTCATTCGTTCCCCGACTGCTCAGACCCAAATAATCACACAGAAACTGTATTAATTAAAACACAGCTTGGTCAATCACTTAGGCGTATTGCTAGCTACTACTCATATCTTAAATTAACCCATTTCTATGAATCTGTGTATTGCCACTTGGTTGTGGCTGTCCAGCATCCATCTCCTGTGATGGCTACATGGTGTTCCTTAGACTCCGCCTACTTTCTCCTACTCTATCTGCTTGGAATTCCCGCCTTGCCCTATTCTGTGTTGCAATAGGCTCAAAGCAGCTCCTGTATTAGTCAATGGTATTCACAGCATAAAGAGGGGAATCCCACACCAGGCCTGGATCTGTATTTCCTGCTTTTGACACTGGGCATGGTAAAGGGAATCAGAAGGGCCCTTGGTATCCCTTTAAATGTTGCCCATGAGTGGAGGGGGTGGAGAGGCACTTGGACCACCATGTAGGATAACTATCATTGTCACCTTTGAGAGACTACAGAGTTAGCTGTGAGGTGAAGGGATAGGGGATAAGATGTGCTGAGACTGGTGTGTAGGGGAGCTGGGGGTAGGCAGAAAAGGGAAAGAGCCTGGGGAGGGTGGTAAGACTGGGAAGGCTGAGCCAGTGCAGTGAGTGCTGGTCTGAGTGGGGTTATGGATTCAGTTCACTGCAGAGAAGCTTGTGTGGCCAGAGGTCCACCCTAAGCATGCCCCTGGGGATCACTCAGATGGCAGGATGTCCATGTCCTCCCATCTCCAATCAGTGGAAGAAACCGAGAAGAGTGGAGGACACAGGTTGCTGACTGCCCCCAAACTTCTGCTTCATCTCGGTTCCAGGGACCAAGACATTCTTGTCTCCCATTCTTATTTCTATTCACCCCTAAACCACGTGATCCCCATTCCTGTGCCTTGTCCATGCCTGTTCCTTCAGGTATAACTTACGTCACTTACACTAGCCTTCTAATCCTTCTTGAACCATGCTTGAAACTTTCAGAAGGGTGGGACATGTGCTTTGGATGCTGGGACTTTGCTCTGGGTCTCAACATCTGTTTATTCTTTCATGGCTTGCAGCTGTTTCATGCACTCATGTGTAACATTACAGAAATTATTGCTGAGTAGAATTCAAAGAAATTGTTTTATGCTATTTTCTCTAGGTCACTTATGGTAAAGGGTTCCTTAAGGTTTCTTTCAGTAAAAACAAAACAAAAAACTCTTTCCACTTCCTAAGGCCTTGACTCTTAACTTCAGCCTCTTGAAGCTCTGACTGATTTAAAGTACTGCCCTCCCAATGCTTATGCTTGCAGTTTTACAAAAATGAGCTCATAGCTTCATCTGAGCCTGTTTATCTGAAAAAAAAATTGCATTTTTTCAGACCATTTATAAAGCTCTAGAACGGTTTCTAACCAGAGATATGGTATGGTTTCTTCTGATATTCCTAGGAGCATTTGCATTTTAAAAGACAAACTGGGTGGAGGAAGGTAGTGCAACCAAGAAAAAAAAATCAGAGAAACTGAGTGTCAGGGTGGCTCTTGGAAAACTGTGATGGGGAGGGACATTGTTTTTCTCTCCCATTGCTGGAGACTGAACCCAGAGCCTTGCACTTGAATCCAGGGGCTCAGCGCCCCCCCCAGGATGTACCCAGTGTTATAATTTCCCTCTGCTCACACCAATTTTGCGAATGAATCACAAGTTGGAAGAATGAACACGGCAAAATAGCAATAAAAAGGCAGCCAGACTGACAGCATAGCGAGGCTCATCTAGTTACACACAAGACTAATGTCATGAAAAGTGAGCAGAGGTTTCCCCAATCCTCCAAACCAAAAGCAAAACCTGTGTCTTCACACAGTTAGATTAATATTTCTGAGGTCAGCCCTGGGGCGGGGAAGCTGAAAGGACTGGAGAAACCCGTCTTCAGCAAGAGAAAGTCACTGCTCAGCCAATGTTGCTGCAAGGAAGACCTGTGCATTTAATTTATTTAATTTATTATTATTATTATTATTATTATGATGATGGTTTTTAAGGACAGGGTTTCTCTGTGTAATGGCCCTGGCTGTCCTGGAATTCGCTTTGTAGACCAGGCTGGCCTTGAACACACAGAGATCAGCCTGCCTCTGCCTTCCAAGTGCTGGGATTAAAGGAGTGTACCACCACTGCCTGAGAACTGTACATTTATATCTCAGATGCTTAAGTTCATTACATACGGTATATAAATGTACACTAGCGGATGCTATGGAAGGAGTTCTTATTCTGTGTTGTCCAGGAACTGACAAGAACATCTTTGTGCAGGCTCTATTCTGTCAACAACAACAACAAAAGCTTTTGAATGTTTTGGTGGGATTTTTTTTTTTTGAGACAGGGTCTGTCTTAGGGTTTCTGTTACTGTGATAAGACACCACAACCAAAAGCAACTCGGGGAGGGAAGGTTTTATTGAACTTATACTTCCACACCAGTGTTTCACTGAGGGAAGTCAGGGCTGGAACTCAGACAGGGCAGGAACCTGGAGGTAGGAACTGAGGCAGAGACTATGGAGCAGTACTGCTTACTGGCTTGTTCCCTCTAGCTTGCTCAGCCTTCTTTCTTATAACATCCAGGATCAGGGACCCAGGAGTGGCACAGCCCACAATGGGCTAGGCCCTCACACATCAATCACTAATTCAGAAAATGCTTTGCAGGCTTGCCTATAGATCAATCTGGTTGGAGACATCTTCTCAGTTGAGGTTCTTGCATCCCTAATGACTCTAGCTTGTGTCAAGTTGACACAAAACTAGCCAGCACAGGGTCTTACTATGTAGCCCTGGCTGTTCTAGAACTCTCTGTGTAAACCAGGCTGGCTTCGAACTCATAGAGATCTGTTTGCCTGCCTCTGCCTCCTGAGAGTATGGTCACCATGCCCAAACTGGAAAAAGTATTTTTGATGAAGGTTAGTAGGTTCTGCAGTTACAGAATCGGAAGATAAACAGGGCTAACAGTATTGCCTCTGTGTGCATGTGTGTCTTCAGGTCAGAGGTGGACTGAGGGTAATTTCATCTGTTGCAATCCACCTTCTTTTGAAACAGAGTCTCTCATCAAACCTGGTATCCACTAGTTCAGCAAGATTAGCTGGCCAGCGAGTGTCAGGGATCCTACCGTCTTTGCTTCTCCAGTGCTAGGATGGCAGGCATGTGCCCAATGCCTGACCTTTTGTTTTGGTGCTAGGAGTCCAAACTCAGGTCCTTATACCTTCATACCCAATACTTTACCAATTGAGCTATTTACCTAGCCCCAGAACTGTCTCTTTTTCATTAGTAACAAAGTCTAGAAGACCTGCAGTTAGGTCTTATATTAGTTTCTGTTGCTGTAACAAAACACAGTAACCAAAGCAACTTATAGAGAAAAGAGTTTATTTGGGTTTATTTATGGTCAGAGGGAGAAGAGTCTGTCATGGCAGGGAGACATGACAGCAGGCGGGAGGCATCGTGGCAGGAGCAGAAAGCTGAGGGCTCACGTCTTGAGCTGCAAGGACAAAACAGAGAATGTACACGGGAAACTGTGTGGTGAGGTTCCTTTAAACTCCCAAAGCCCACCGCCAGTGGCATACTTCTTTCCACAAAGCCACACCTCCTAACCCTCCCCAAATAGCATCATCAACTGAGGACCACTATGGGGGACATTCAAGCTATCACAGACCCAAACAAGGAGCTCCTGGTGGAGTCGGGTGTCTAGAGACATAGACCTGAGGTTCTCTCTGCTTTTGAGATTCGCCTTTCCTAGGACTCTCTCTTTAATCACGGCTAATGTATACAGAGCGGGACTGTGAGGCCTCTTTGTTCTATCCCTGTAACATATAGCAGAGAGAAGATGAAAGGTTTAGATGTGTTCACAGTAGACTAGGGAAATGCAAAAAGGGAGGAGGGTCGGAACCAGGAGTCTGTCTCGTAAGATGTGGGCTGTGTATCTTTATCTGCATTGCTTTAGTTGCTGGCCTGTCTGGAAGTCATCCCATCCGATTCATTCTTCCTTCAAGCTAGAGCAGACCCCTGAGAGAGAAGGGTTTCATCCCAACTACCCGAGACCCGCTATGTCAATCTGGTGTCCTATCTACAAATCTACGTTTCCCTCAATTGTTAGCACGAAAATACAGCTCTCTTTTGCCAAGTTCTCCAGCTATCTTCATGCCTACCCCTGCATCTTTTCCTGCTTCCTTCTTAGAGGATGTGGTAATTGTGTTTCATGTACCATCTGGCCTCTGCTCACCGGTCCTCCTGAAGCAGTAGTGGAGGGAAATGGGGAAAAACGTTTGGGGGTAGAGATCCTACAGCGAGGGTGGTCAGAGGCTGTGCAGAAGTGCTCCCGGGGAATATATTAGGAACTGAGACTGGGCAGGGCAGGGGGATCATGGTAACTGGCACTCCCCACATCCGTAGAGAAAATATAAGGGAGGGAGCCCACGGATCTCTTGTGTGCGCCATTACAGTCCTTAACGATGGCTTCTGCCAGGAAGCCCCTGTTATTTAGTCTAATCCCCCCACTTTTCTCCATTGCAGGTTCCTGTGGTGGAAACTCTGGTGAGCCTTTAATTTCACGTTTCTTGCATGTCCCTGTGTGTTGTTCCTGTTTTTTTCTGTCCCATTCCGACCACCCACGCCGTTTGTGACTCTTGGCGAGGACAGCTGTTTGGCAAAGGGTTCCACAGGCCCTGACTTTAGCTCAGTCAGGGAGACTGGCTCCATTCTATAAACTCAGATTTTTGTTAGACTTGCACAGTCTGTCCTGATGTTATGAAATTTGCGAATATATATGATGGTACACTTTTTAAAAATATAATTTATAAGTACAGGTAGGGACATTACATACATAACTTTAGATGCTGATTTTACCACCCTGCCACAACAATTCTTTATCTTAGGACTCATTCTACATATGTATTTAAGGATTTATCTCTTTTTCTCTTGTGGTTCTATCATATTTTATTATATAGTTAGATTAGATTTAATTAACCCTTTATAGTAGATATTTTTTGTTTTTAATCTATCTACCATAAACTATACACATTAATTTTTTAAAGACGTATGCCAGCACTGTCCAGCTTCTTTTCACTTTTTTATTTATTTATTTTTTGGATTTATTATATATACAGTGTTCTACCTGCATGTATGCCTACAGTCCAGAAGAAGGTGCCAGATCACATTATAGATGGTTGCGAGCCACCATGTGGTTTCTGGGAATTGAACTCAGGACTCCTGGAAGAGCAGCCAGTGCTCTTAACCTCTGAGCCATCTCTCCAGCCCCTATACACATTATTTTTATACACAGTCTCGGTGAGTCTTTGTCAACTTGTCACAAGTTAGAATTATCTGACAACAGAGAACCTCTACTGAGAAAATGCCTTCAACCAGATTGACCGGTAGGCGAGCCTGCAGGGTGATGGATGTGGGAAGGCCCATCCCATTGTGGGTGGTGCCACACAATGAACCTCTGGTCCAGGGTTGGATAAGAAAGCAGTCTGAGCAAGCCACAGGGAGCAAGCCAGTGAGCAGCACAACTCCACGGCCTCTGTTCCAGTTCCTGCGTCTAGGCTACTGCCTTGAGCTCCAGCTTTTATTTCCCTGGATGATTGACTACAAGCTATAAAATAAAATAAATCCTTCTTAAGTTGCTTTTGATAGTTATCATATCAATAGACCTGACATGCACATAGTCACATGTAATAACAAAGGAGTTAGTCTAACAAACAGACATATTCCCCCCTCTGCCCTTCATGCTCAAGTACTCTACCCACACACTTGTCATCATGTGTCACTAAATGCTAGATTCTTGAATCTTTCTTCCAGCCTAGAACAGACCTTTAATTTACACAGACTCCAAACTGATGGATACCCCCATTGGGTAATGCCAAAAGTGCCTTACCTGATTTAACGTATCACTTCTCCAGGGCCACTCTCTCCATAACCTGCAGCCTTGCCACGTTGCCCAGCGTCCGAGAATCCTCCTGGCTTCTACCCTTTCCTTAGGCGCCTCCATCTTGCAGTGAAACATCCTGATTTCCCCATCATACTGAGCACTTGCCTGTGTTTCAAGGTGAGGTCAAGATGACCTTTCCTACTGGTCTCTCCTCTCCAGTTAGAACGGGAGACTTGCTTTATATATTTACACTTACAACACCTTGTCTCTTTTTCTCCTCTATCAGGCTTGAAGCAGCACATTTCCTCAGTGTACGGCCTGTAGAATGTATTTAATAAATGTTTGATGGATGAAATAAGATGATGAATTAATAATAAATAATCCCTGATTCTCTGCTTTGAGTGAATCAGTCAAAAAGGAGACATTGTGACAGACAGACGTAAACTTCCAGTGAGTTATGAATGCCACTGCTTGTAGGAGAATGTGTGGATACTTGGAAATTCAAGAGTTCTGTGACTAGCACTGATTGAGAGACCAGGCTTGGAAAATGGGGAGTGTGCTCGCGACCTTGCAGGCCTCTGTATCTTAGGAGTGATGCTAGGTACCCTGTGGTCCAGGAAGGAGGTTGTGTATTTATCTTCCTCCATGCATCTTATTTCTACAGTTCATCATCATGATCTTTAGGACCAAATACCAGCTATGGTGTTGACTCTGAAGGATACCATGGATATGAGGAGTTTGATTTGTGAGAGATTCAAAGGCCAGAGGGAAATCTCTAGGCATCAGGGGTCAGGAGCGCCTTGGGGTCGAGGAGGGTTGTTCATGGGGGAGGAAGCCTGCAGCCTGAGAGGAAAGGCCGGGTCGAGGAGGGTTGTTCATGGGGGAGGAAGCCTGCAGCCTGAGAGGAAAGGCTGGCCTTCTCACACCTCGCCTGTCATTCGGTGCCTGAGTCTTGTCTTCTGCTCATTCTGTGACAAGGGGCCACTTGCCCTGCTATAAGCAAAAGTAGAGTTCTTCTGTCTACCATGCTCTCCTTTGATTGGGTGATCTTGGGGACCTCCCCATCTCCCCCTAGCATCAGAGTGGGGTACCAAGAGGTCCTCCCCGGAGGTGAGTTCATTGTCCCCAGGAAGAGACTCTCCTTGGTGGTATATCTTGTTTTTCATGCAGAACCTCAGTTTTGGGCCTGGGATTGCTGCTTATCTTCCAACCGCACAGCCTGGTGGAATGTGGAGAGCTTGGGGTGGGTAGACAGGTGAAGGAGAGGGAGAAGAACCACGGTTCCATGTAACCACAGAAGCTGCATTCTCTTTCCTCTAGAGAACTGTTTTCCTGAGGCCTCACCAACGCTAAGCCCTGTGTATCTTGGCCTTTGACATAGGTATCTGCCAGCTTGGGTGAGGGAGACAGGCACACAGCGTATGAATAGGGAGACACAGAGGTGCAGGAGTTGAGGTGTACAGTTGAGCTCAGGAGACCTGCAAATGCTCAATACTCTCAGAGGTTGGCAGATGCCTTCCAGAGCCGACAGCATTTTTTGTTTTTCCTGATTGGATGAACCATTGACATGAGACTATATGCCATGCTATACGGAAAGTCCACAGTCTCTCAGTCAGGTAGGTGTATGGTATGTGTGTGTGTGTGTGTGTGTGTGTGTGTGTGTGTGTGTGCGCAGGTGCATGCATGTTGGGAACCACAAGACTCTCAGAGTGCCAGAGAAGAGAAAGCAGCTGTTTTGACTCAGGTGACTCTTAGGGTCTGGAGTCTGAGGGTCAACTGCGTCCTCAAGTCAGTTGTCTTTCTCAAATGGTTCTCAACATCTGGCAGTAGATCCCCCACCCCCCTCTTCTACCACACATGAGTCCATCCTAATCCAAATAACCCTGAGACAGTCTGTACCTCCATGCTTTCTTTGGTCCCAGAATTCACTGAAGGTCCCAGCCCTTCCCACATCACTCACGTGATGGGCATCCTGGCTCCTGGCTCCACGTCAGAGTACCACAAGCAGGAAAATCAGTTTATAAGGTGCTCCATCACTGGCTTTGGTCATAAGAAAAAAGAGTCCCGTCTGGAGTGCCTTACCACTGTTTCTCTCATGGGA
This sequence comes from Microtus pennsylvanicus, assembly GCF_037038515.1. Classification (NCBI taxonomy): domain Eukaryota; kingdom Metazoa; phylum Chordata; class Mammalia; order Rodentia; family Cricetidae; genus Microtus; species Microtus pennsylvanicus. Next base: position 92,239,034 of record NC_134588.1, read on the forward strand.
CTTGATTCCATTATTAAAGAAGATAAATAGTCTGGTCATACCTGTACTAACTTGATTTGACCAGTTATTTGCTCTATCTTTTTCTTATCTTACCCCAAAGATGAATTTTATATGTGATAGAGCAAGAAATCAATCTTCCCTAAAGATTGTTCTAGCTTTCACCCTGAGCTACTGGGATTTAATTTTAGAACCTTCCATGCCAGGTATGATCAGAATGTCTATTTGCCTAGGGGTGTTGGTCACCAGACAATCTCACAATGCAATTTGCCATGGAGGCTAAGAGCCAAGTATGATACGTTCTATCTCCAGAGAACTGAAGATTAAGGGTATCAGTCCGACCTTTGGACGGGCTGGGAGCTCAAGGTTAGCCATGTGGGTGGCAGCATGTGATATAGCTCTAGTAAAAATTCCAAGGCTTGGGTGAATGCTCACAACACACAGGGAGACGCTGTCTGAACTCATGAGAGATGTCTCACGTACTTAATGCTTCTCTGAACTCGTAGGTGCTTCTTCTTCAGCATGGCTGTTATCCGTATGCTTTCCCAATCCTAAATCACAGCTAGGACTGCGACAGTTGAGTGGTCCTTCTAGAAAATGACTGCAGTGGTGAGCGGGTGGGTTTCAAATTCCCTCAGACTTGGCAGCTGGTGTCAGAGTGAGGGCAGTGGTCTTGTCGACTGCGTTTCCTCTAACTGTGCACTTGGTTAAAATCCCACACGCTGTTCCAAATCTACGTAACGTGACAAGCTAAAACACCTGCTGGTTGGGAATGGGAGGCTTGAAGGAAGAGTAGGGAAATCAGCCGCAGTTAAGGAATGGAGTCAGGGTCTAAGCTGCATCCATTAGTGCTCTGTCCCTGCCTGAGGTGGTCGGGCTTCCTAGCAGTGACTGAGAAAGGGTGGCAAGCTGTATCCTGAGAGCACAGGAATGCCCAGAGAAACGCAGATGCTTCCAGTGGGAGGCATGTTTTCCCCTCAAGAGAACACTTAGTGGTAACAAACAGCATCTTGGTGGTCTCTTTTTCGTGCCTCTAAAGAATAGTCCCACTTTTTCACACTGTTTTCTACGAGCTGTGAGTTGTGTAGCAAAACATATTACTGGGCAAGTCTACACAGTCCCCTTTGATATGGCCTGGGTTTCATCCTTCTTATCGTCCGGCCCTCCAGGGTTAATGGTTCACAGTGGGGGCCCTCCTCCCTCCCTCCAACTCTGCAGAGCTCACAGCTAACACAGCCTGCGATTACTGTGAGGGTGTATAGCATTTTTGTAGGGCTAAGTCATAGCCAGGGTGAGAAACACACTTTTAAAGGATTTTCAGTGGCGTTGGGGAAGGCTTTATAAAAGGCGATCCATCATTCTCTTTAGAAGTCTGGGAGTCCCACCTGCCAACTCCTGAGCAGAGGGTGCAATAGGACCTTTAGGGCTGAACAATTCCCATGGGGTTTAATTGAACTGCTGAGATGGGCTAGACCAGTCCATTTTTTCTTTGTATTGGGGTTCCTGTAATATTTCCATTGAAGGGAACATGCATGTTTTGTCATTTTTGTTTTTTTAAATGATTTTTACTGTTTTATTTTTTATGTGTATGGGTGCTTTACCTACATGTCTGTGATCTTTTGAAAGATGAAGTGGTTGGGACCAGTTGCTCGCTCCTCCCCCCTCCCCAATATTTGTTCACAGGACTTCAGGGATTCCTCCCCACACCTTCTTGCCCTGCTTACCGAACAGCCCTAAATCTTCCACTTTTCCTTTTGTGCCCTAATTTCCTATTCTATTAGTGTTTGTTTGTGTGTGTGTGTGTGTGTGTGTGTGTGTGTGTGTGTTTTGATTTTTTTGTGGAGTGAGGAATCCCGAAGGCTTTCCTGACTTCGTAAATATTTCCATGGATTGAGAGAAACAAAGGGAACCTCTGAGATCCAGGTTCTCCGAGATCCTGTATCAATATCTCACAATGGTTGGTCTAGATTCCAAAACACTTCAGCCAGCCAAGGCCAGGCTCCCTCGCTGCTTCTCTCTCAGAAGAAAGATGTAGCCCAGAGAGCAGAGTGTCCTGGAGCGTTGGGAAAGCCATCATAGGTGACAAGCTCTTTGGGGAACTTAACAGGGAAGACAGAGCATTTTGTGTGTTATAACAGAAGGGCTGCAGGCTGTAGGGAGAGGAAAGGGGAGGGCTGTGTTCTCAGACCAAAATATGAAATTCAGACGGAGGTCATCCAGGATGAGATACGGAAATTATATTTAAAAGTAAATAATCAAATGAAGATATATCCCTTATTAAGAAATTAAGACGAGGGACTGTGACATATCACAGAATGAGAGCCACAGAAGGACACATCCTGGCCACACCAGCTGAGTTGTGTCTGAGTCCCCTGATAGCCAGACCATTGCATTCAAGGGTCACAGAGGCCAGAAGGAGCCATATTACAGAGATGAGCATAAGAGACTGTTGCTGGGTTGTTGAACCTTAGCTTGTTTCCCCTCCTCTAGTCCAGTGTTTCTCAACCTTTCTAATGCGGCAACCCTTTGGTACTCATGTTGCAACGACCCCCCCAACCACACAATGATTTTCTTTGTTTCTTCATAACTGTAATTTTGCCACTGTCATGAATCATTATGTAAATATCTCATATGTGGCCCCACGTGTTGAGAACCGCTGCTTTAGCACCACGCTCCCAGGCGGTCTTCTGTGATGACTCCGCGCTGACTGTATAAGGAGAAAATGCCAGGGTAGGGCAACTGCAGCTGGTGTATCTGACCTGAACACCACAAGCAAAGGACGTTTCTCGCCTCCTTAATTTTGCCCGGCTTTCCCTCGCAGTACATCATTACTTGATGGGAGCTATTTACTGAGTATTGCTCGTCTCTCGCTGACCTCTGACCCACTGATAATGAAGGCTCATGCTTTTCTCTTCACCCCATATCCTACGTCTGGAATTGTGTCTTGTTTTTTAAATGAAGCTTAATAAATATTTGCAGGAGAATAGCTGATTTCATGTCAGCTGATGACAGTTCTGATAACATGAAGAATGATCGTAGAGTCTGATCAATTCTGGGAGATATTTACAGTTTACTGCAAAGACTTGGAGGCTGAACAGTACTGAGCTGACTAAGAAAAATGTCAGTGTGTGCAAAAGCTGTCTGTGTGGCCAGCCGGCCCTCCTCATTCCCCTCTGTTCCCTAGCGCTTGCTGTGTGCACCTCTAGTCTCAAATACAAATCAATAGTAACGAATGACTACATAGAGTAATTAATAATGACACCAATATGGTAATGACAATTACTAGGTACTTTCTCTGTGCCAGGACATCTCCAGACTTGGCCCTATTATACTGCAAAACCCATCAGCAAGAGACCAGAAGCCAGTCCATCTCATCCACCTCAGAATGGCAACCATCAGAAATGAATGACAATATCCCTGTGAGGATGTGGGAAAAGAGGAACCCTTTTCCCCACTGACGAGAACGTAAACTGTTGCGGTCGCTATGGAAATCAGTATGGAGGTTCCTCAAAAAACTAAAAATAGAACCCCCGTGCTAGCATTCCCGGGTGTATACTCAAAGGAACTGGGTACTACAGATCACAGAAATACTTGCACAAGCGTGGTGGTTGGCACCCTATTCACAGTGGTCAGCCAGGAAGTGGAATTAACTTAGCTGTCCATCAACAGATGGATAAAGAGAAAGTGGTATATACATAAGACAATGGGATTTTATATAACTGTGAACAAAGATGAAATCATGATATTTGCAAAAAAAAATGGACAAAAGTTGGAAATTGTTAAGCAAAATAAGCCAGACTCAGAAAGATAAAAACACTATGTTTTCTCTCCTATGCACAAACTGAATTTAAAATTTCTGTGTGTGTGTGTGTGTGTGTGTGTGTGTGTGTGCATGTACGTGTGTGTGCATGTGCTACAAAATGGGAAAGGGTGTCATGAGAGGGGAGGAAAAAATTTTAAACGAGGTGGGAAATAGAGAGATTAATGGATATTCGTAGTTGGAAAGCAAAGTGGGGGATGATTTGGGGGAGAGACCAGAGGGAAAGGGCGACAGGGAAGGGGAAATGATTGACAACAAAGTATAATGGTTCACATGTAGTAAGATGCTATGATGAAAGTCAGTACTTCGTATGCTAACCCAAACAGTATTTTTAAAAACCCAAAGACAATAAAACAAAATAATATTAAACAACCTGATTTTGATCCAAACTTTGCATTAAATTTTGTGGATTTAAAGTTGTTCTACATCCTCGACCTGTGGATTTTGTATTTGGTTTTAATTTGTAAGATAAGAGGTTGGGCGAGCTCAGTAGATTCTACTTTTTAAAAAGGTGCTCTGGAGTAACCTACTTTCCAGCAGGTACTGCCTCTGAGCCCCCGTGTGTGAAGAGATAAAAGCAGAGTTCTCAGGACTGATACCCGGCACCCGGCTGCAGTCTGCGAGGCTGTTCTGTGGAAAGCACAGGAGAACAGGTTAGACGCTGGTGGAGCCTCTCTTATGCTCCCCCAAACCCAGTTCAAGAAAAAAACAGCGTCATTTCACGGCTTTGCTCAGGGGAAACCTTTTGTGATTGGAGACTAAAGACACCACTTGGCTAGGGAGCGTCCTCTCTGCTCCCACAGAACTAAAGAGCAGGCTGCAGCTTGCTTTCCAGTTTACAGCAGGCTCACTTGGCGACTTTGCATGATGAGCAGGCAGCATCCCTAAACTCCATCCTCCATACCTTCACCCCGATTCACTGGGTATGAAGTGTGGCCAGTGGCATCACCAACATTTTAACCATCTCCCTGTGTGTGACTCTAAAGTAGTGGGTAAGTCGAGGGAGCCACTTTGCATTCTGGGATGTGTGATGCCGATGAGACGAGGTCTTAGCTGTTCAGAGGTGCAGCTGGGGGAATAGCCTCAGGCGTGACATGGTTGTATGCTCTGGTGAATCGGATGCTGCTGGCATGGGGGACATGGTGCTGAGCTGTGCATCCCCGTGTCAGAGCTCCATAAGAGGGCTGATGGGTACATTTGGCTTACCTTCCTTATCTTAGAGATTCTGGTGTCTTCTTTTTAATAATCACAGATAGTTGCTAATTAATGAGGGGCCCTTGGCCTTCACAATGCCAGCCATTAGTAACCCCCACAGCTCGTATTCATAGAGACCTCATCATGGGCCCAGCTCTATGCCAAGTGCTTTCCAGGCATTATATAAGCTTGGTTTTCACCTTTAGAGTACACGCGTAAGCATCCTGGTCTGCATAGGAAGGAGCTGAGCATCTTAGTTCCACTTGTGTGGCTTTCCCAATTGTGTGGTCCACTGCCCACTCCAGGTCTCAGGGCAGCTGGTTGCCCATTAAAGCCAAGGATAACCATTGCTTTCTTGACACGTGCAAACCTTTCTCATCTCTGCCTGCTCTTTCTGCTTTTAAGGGAGGACCCTCTTGTGATCTTAGATGGGTCCCTTTTCTTGGGCTCTAGATGTCACCTCCCTACAACCCTCTGGGTAGGGGTGGGTGGAGAAGAAGCCTTATTCCATTCTTTATCTCCCCTCTGCCTCTGCCTTCAATGTCCCTCCCTACCTGCTCCTTCCCTCGTCGTCTGTATCCAGTTATCTTTCTCCCATCACCACTAATGAGCGTTCCTGATACACTACACTTTGCCCTTTCTCATCACCTGTTTCCTTTCTTCATCAAAGGTAAATGTGAGAGAGTATGACTCAGTCCCTTGGTCGGGTCTGTAAAAGGCCCCTTGGCAAAGCCCATACCCACAAGCGGATAAACTTTCCATCACTGCATGAGGAAGCCTATGCCCATATTCTTGCTCTTGCATCTTCCTTTTTGAGCCCCTCTCTTTCTCTTAACCTTCATGGCTAAGTGTATATCACTATATCATGGTACCTTTAATAGCATTTCCAACTCTGCCTTACCATACTGCCTACTCCTGAAATTCTTTTCCATGTCAAAGGGACCAATCCAGTCTCTAAAAACTTAAGAGAACCTCTCAGGCTCCTGTGTAGAGCTGTTTATCTACTCTTAGCCTTAGCTCAACCTCTTTTCTGTCTGCTTTTCTTAGAAGCCCTCACCCATGGAGAGAGGGCAACTGAGAAAGCAACATCCTTGGACAAACCATCACTTTGGAAGCGTCTCCTGCAGAAGACAGTCAGAGAGGACAGCAGCCTAGGGCAGGCCCAGGAAAGTTAGAACTGATTATAGACTAGGGTCTGACTCCAACTAGGGAACTAGAAGCATGATACTACACTGTAGATACTGGAATCTGTCAGGGAAGTAATATTTAAAACCATGGCCTATTTGGTTACTTAGGGAACGCTTATAAGAGGGTGTGTGTGTGTTCTGTGTGCATGTGTGTGTTTATGAAGGGAGGTATGTTTCAGATGTCTATGGAAGGAGGAAGGATTTATGAAGGACCATCTGGAATAGAGATGCCTTAGCCATCAGAACTCCTTAACAGAAAATATTCCTTTTTAACCTCCTCCCAGGACCGAGTACAAAGTCACTCACTCAGAGAAGATCAATTTGTCACCACCACTCCCCCATCTGTCTGGAGAGGAAACCATGAGCTTTGGGAGACTCTGCTGGGAGCACCAAGGAGGAAAGGGCGGGGTGGAGGTGAGCTGAGGGTGAGCGGTCCAGGGACCTCCCTCTCCCGTTGTGTACCTGCGCTAATGGGTAGCAATTGTTTCACTGCAAGTTAGGATTGGAGTTTTACCTCTCATTTCTGAGCTGAGACTAAAGCAAAGTTCTCACCCAGGGGCAGGAGTAGACTTCATATGTGAATAATATTAAAAAAGGGCATTACGAGGAAGCAAGGAAGCTTCCTTTGGTTGGAGCACAGTCCAAGAGCTGAAGAACGGTTCTTTGAAAATGATGCTGAGAAGAGACTCTCTCCACAGTGGCCTGGAAGAGCTCAGTGAGGAGTGTAGATAGCAATCATTTTTCTCTTTCCAAAGATGTGATGGACTGTTCATATTTATGGGGGCATGCTCAATAAATACAAGTACAGCCATCTCTGGCTGTCAGCGTGCCCACTGTAGCAGCAATGGAGATGGCCTTTGGCTCACCCTTCAAGAGAAAACTTTTCTTCATCTGCAAGGAGTGTTAGGAGCTGGCAGCCTCCAACTGCTGTTCTCCCAGGCCCACCACTTTTAGGGCAGCTCCAGCCACGAACTGCACACAGGGCGGGCATTGGTACCTGACACTCTTGGACAAGATCTAGTTCTTGGGCAATCCTACCCAACAGAGGCATCCTCACCTACATCATGGTACCACACTCTCCCAACTTGGGCTTGCTTTCTCCTCTGTTAACTCTCCCATGAAGCCGCTTTTATTCTTGACTCCAACACTTGAAATCTTTAAACCCTGGACATTATACACACGAGCTTGTTTTCTTTTTAGCTTGCTTTAATTGTATTCTTAATTTTGTGTAGTTTATTTTTTTAAAAAATTGGTGAAATTGTGTATACATTTATCATGTACAACATGTCACTTTGAAGCATATATATATATATATATATGTGTGTGTGTACCTTGTGGAATGGTTAAATCATGTTAATTAGCATATTATTAACAGCCTGAAATATTTTTTGTACTATAAACACAAAAATCTATTATCAGCTATTTCTGAGAATACTATATATTAAGTGTATGTGCTATTAACTGCAATCACCATGTTGTATAGTAGATCTGTTGAATTTATTCCTTCTGTCCACCTGAAACTTTGTGTCCTATAACCACTGTCTCCCCATCTGACCTGATCCACAACCTTTGGAAATAACCACTCCACTCTCTAGTTCGATGGGTTCAATTTTTAAGGATCCTACATGTGAGATCATGTGGCATCTGACCTTCTGATTAAATGTTTTCTTTATAAGAGTTACCGTGGTCATGGTGTCTCTTCATAGTAATAAAAATCTAAACTAAGAAGTCGTGAAATACCATTTTGGCTTCCTTGTCATAGCATAGGACTTGTTGAAATGAGCATTGCTAGAAACTTCAAGGCTATCCAGTTTGAGGATCCATCTGGTGTCGAGATGCTGTAGACCATCTGAGCCAGTGGCTGTCCATCCTAACTTGAATACAGGGAACGAACGCTATCTAACACAGTCCATTGCATCTTTACAGCCAAAGTTTATCCTTTTCTTTCTTCTTAACCTTTTTTTTTTTTCAAGACAGGGTTTTTCTGCATTTCAGCCTTTGCTATCCTGGAACTAGCTCTTGTAGACCAGCTGGGCTCAAACTCACAAAGATCTACCTGCCTCTGCCTTCCAAGTGCTGGGATTAAAGGTGTGGGCCACCACTGCCCAGTTCTCTTTTTAACCATTTTTAAAATTTCAATTATAGTGTGTGTGTGCATGCATGCATGCATAAGGAAGGGGTCAGCAGCTATCAGGTCACTTGAGGCTGGAGTTTCAGGTAGTTGTGAGCTTCCTGTTATGAGTGCTGCACATCACGCTTGGGTCCTCTGCAGAGCAGTTGTGTTCTTAAACCACATCTCTCCAAAATGGGTTTCCCTGTAACGCTTTCATGTATGCATCTAACATACTTTGATTGTGCTTACACTCTATCGTTGTTTCTTGTGTCTCCCCTCCCCCACTCAGTCTCTCCTATTCCTAATTAGTCTTCCTTTCACAGCCATCTAGGTTTGAAAACCATATAGGTTTTCAAAAGCCTAGATTCTGCATATGAGGAAAAAAAAAGCAACCCATGACCATTTTGTTTAGCATGATTACTTCTGGTTCCATTTCCTTTCCTACAAATTCCGTAGCTTCATTACTTATGGATGAATAAAATTATTGGTGTATACATATCACGTCTGCTTTATCCATTCACCTGTTGATGGACACTTAGGCTGGTTCCATAACCGCTACTATAAAGACCATTGCAGTAAGCTTGAGTGTGCAGGATCACTGAAGGATGCTGATTTAGATTCCTCTGAGTATATTACCCAGGAATAGCTATATCATATGATAGTTCTCTTTTCAGTTTTTTTAAAAGAGCCTCCATACTGATTTCCATAGTGACCTAATTAATTTATATTTCTACTACTTTCAGTTCTACATACAGTTTCATTTCTGTTATTGTGTTAAAATACCCTAAAAGCAACTTAGTGGAAAAACTGTTTTGGCCCATGATTCCAGGCTACAGTCTATCAAAGCAGGGAAACAGTAGCAGGAGCCTAAGACTGTTGCTCCGGATGAACAAGAACAGAGATAACCAAATACATGCATGCTTGCTTCTTTGCTTATGCTTGCCTCTTACACAGTTGGGCTGGATCTTCCCACATCCATCAACCCCAAAGACATACCCATAGACTAACTCAGTGTACATCATCTGTCATTGAGACTCTTTCCCCAAGTGATTCTAAGTTGTGTCAAGTAGACATGTAAAGCTAACTGTCCACCACACTGCCAAGAGTGCACACAGGGGTTCCTTTTTTTCCAGGATATGTTTCTCATACCTTGGTTCTCTACAATCTCTTCTCAAATCTGATTTTCTCCATATCTTTGATCAAGATTGATAATCCGAATGATTTGAAATATGTCTATGACATTAACAACTCTAACAAACTCCTTTTAAAATGATTGCTGTTATTGTTGTTGTCCTGTTCCCTTTGAGACAGGGTCTCCCTATGTGTAGCTCCAGCTCATGATATAGACCAGGGTGGCCTGGAAGTCAGAGCAATCCACTTGCCTCTGCCTCCTGAGTGCTGGTGTTAAAAGGTGTGCACCCCGATGCCTAGCCTGAAACAGAATTTTAAAAGAGAAATCAGCCTTTCTGTGCTGTCTGGGTGGGGGGTATCCAAAGGATGTTTCTCTCAATTCACACTGCAATTTAAAGGGAAACTCACACAGTGTCTGGAGCCCTTGACATCCTGCAAGTGAAGAAGAAGAATGTCCTCAAACTCCTTGCAGTAGGAACTCACTTAGGTGGCACCAACCTTGACTTCCAACTGCAAAAGGCAAAGTGATGATATTTACATCCAAAATCAGAGGAGGACCTGGTGAAGCTGTTGCTGACAGCTCCATCCATCATTGCCACTGAGAACCCTGCTGATATCAGCATCATCTCCTCTAGGAACCCCTGGGGCCAGCCAGCTGTGCTGGCCACTCCAAGTGCCAGCCGCTCCACTTCTAGAACTTTCACTAGCCAATCTAAGAGAACTTCAGGGTGTGATGTCTTCTGGCGGTGCCCAATCCCAGAGCTGACCGCCAGCTTCTCACGAGGATGTCTTATGTTAACCTACCTACCATTGCTCTGTGTAACACAGACTCTCCTCTGCACTGCTGACATTGCCATTCCATGTGACAAATGGGTATTCACCCAGTGAACCCTGTTGGGTGAAAGTTCTGCACACGTGTGGCACCATCTCTGATGAGCACCAACGGTGCCCATCTGGTCATCCCCGATTCCCACTTCTATAGAGATTCTAAGAGACTGAGAAGGAAGAGCAGGTGCAGAAAGAAAGATGGTGACCAAGAAGGAATGTCAGGGTGAATGGACCATACTTCCTCCTGAGTCCACTGCTTCCAGATGGGAGGTGAGAGACTGGCCTGCAGGTGTGCATGCGTCCTCTGTCCTCATGCAACAGTTCCCTAGTGATGATCAGAATGTTCGGATAGCCACTGGGGTGTAGCCTGCAGGTCTCACTGCGCAGGGTGCGGAATCAGATGGAACCACCACTGAGTGGTCATCAACTGTTTTACAGACTCTTGAGCAGCCGAGAAAGGTGGCTGGAAGACAAATAGTTTCTTAGAAAACAAGAGATCAATCCCCCATCCCCAAATAGCATCCCAGGTGGGAATACAGATAGCTTTAAACAAAAGGACTTCTCTCACTCATCCTTTCTAATGCTGTGAGTGTGCACTTAACAGGGGCCAGGAACAGTGAAACATACAGAAGAAATAAACAATAGACTATCAGGGGAGATAGGGAGCACAGCGACACAGGAAGCACTGAGGTGGCGGGGAGTGCAGGCCGAGGGCCGGCAGCAGGCTGGTGCGTGCATATACGATTTCCATGGGATCTGGACATGCAGAAAATTGGAAGTAGAAAGTTGTTATTAGGAAGTAAGACTTGAGCTGAGTTTGGGGGATGGGCAATCTGAGTCAGTGGATAAATCATCTGACTGTTAGACTGGGGAGAAATGTCCCACGGGGGCCAGGGAGGAACTTAATGGGGACAGAGGAAGTTGGAGTGCGAAGAATTTCCCTCTCTGTTCCTGTCAATATCAATCAGTCATTCTTCTTGGAGAACCCCATACCGACTTCTCTTTCCACAGCCTGCGGAGCTGACCAGGCCATTCTTGCCAGGCAGGGATTGCTGATATGGGGGCCTTTCTCTGGTCACTCCTTCTGCTGCTTCAGGAAGGTGAGTAGCTGCCTGTGCTTTGTACCCCTCGACTCTACTTGGCCTTAGGCTAACAAGACCCTTCCTTTAGGGTTGAATGTGTCAGTCCTGCTGATGAGCACCTCGGCTGATTCTCTAGCTTGGCTATTGTGACATGCTCTGCTGTAAACGTGGGTGTGCATGCATCATAGCCTTATGTTGGCTTAGACTGTACTGAGTATGTACCCAGGAGTGATATAGCTGGATCCCAGCCTAGTTTTGAGAAACTTCCATTCTGATCTCCAAGGGATGGGGTATGGCCTCAGAGTGGGATGAGAGAGGAGGATATCTCGGGGACATGGATGGGGTTGCAGTTCAAGAAGGACAAGGGAAGAGGAAAAACTTTGGATGGCGAAGAGATGGATAGGGACCATTCCTGGTCGGCTTGGGTGCAGTAGAAATCTAGAACTACAAGAGGTAGCTAGAGAGTCACACTGAACAGGGAGCTAGGGAAGGTGCTCAGATGAGGAGCAGCCACGGCTACCATGCCAACTAGCCTCGGTCTCCCAGAGATATCAGCTGGCCTACATACATCTCTTTTCAGCCAAAGGGTTTTCTGGAGATGATGAGGACGCTGAGGAAGTGGTTGCAGCCCTTCAAGAGTCTATCAGCCTCTCTCTGGAAATACCACCCAATGAAGAGGTTGAGAGCATCACCTGGTCCTCTCAAAAAAACCTCGCCATAGTGGTGCCAGGGAAAGAGGGACAGCCGACCAGCATCAGTGTGATGGATCCTCGCTACAGGGGTCGAGTGGACGTCTCGGAGTCCAGTTACTCTCTGTATATCAACAATCTGACTTGGGAGGACTCGGGACTTTACCAAGCCAAAGTCAACTTGAAGACATCCCAGTTCTCTATCACGAAGTCTTACGATCTCCTTGTCTACCGTGAGTTTAGACTCCTATTATTCTGGCTTTCCTGAGTTTGGCATGGGAGCTCGGGGGCTGAGGTAAGCTTTAAGAGGCTGAAACTGGAAGGCAAACCGCCTCAAGTGTGCTCTGCTCTAGTGTCTGAGCTCAGCCACAGGGAAACTGAGCTGGAACAAGGAGCCATTAGGTACTGAGGCTCCTTCCACAGAGGTTCCCAAAGCAGTGAGTGATGAGGATCGTGTATAGCAAGGGTATCTAAGGGTTCTTTCTCACCCAGCAGACTGTGCATCCTCTAGATAAATAGCTCCTAGCCCCTTATCCCCTTGTGTGATTTGAGGGTTATTAATCATTTCTTTCCTGTTTGAACCAACATTTCTTCTCTCTACCTGCTGTACTGAATCTACTTAGGATCTTGGAGAGATGACTAAAATGTAAATGCCCTTGGGAGGGTGGTAATGTTTTGTACAATCAGTGAGACAGAGGAGAAACTGGGAGAAGTAGGGGTCTAAAGCTGAGAGAGTGAAGTTAGAAGGAGTACCGGTATACATCTGTCTAAGCACATTCCCTGGGACCCCGCAACCACAAATTAGATGCTTGTTTTTATCTGGTTTGTATTTATTTATTTATTTATTTATTTATTTATTTATTTATTTTTGAGCAAAGGGCCTCTCAGGATAGCTAGAATACCCAAGGCTTGAGAAATGTAGGAAAACAGACCCAACTTCAGAATGTTCAGCAGGTCTTTGTGCTTTTTTGTTTGTTTGTTTTGTTTTTGTTTTCTCTCTTTTAGGGCGACTGTCAAAGCCCCATGTCACTGTGACCTTTAAGATTTCCGAGGAAGGTGCCTGTAATATATCCCTGATGTGCGCTGTAGAGAGAGCAGGCATGGATGTGACCTACACCTGGTTTTCCTCCCAGGACAGCACTAACACTTCTCGTGAAGGCTCTGCCATCAGTACATCCTGGAGGCCCGGTGACAGAGCCCTTTCCTACACTTGTAGGGTCAGCAACCCCATCAGCAGCACCAGCTCCCGTCTCATCCCTGTTGGGTCCTTCTGTGCAGGTACCAGAACCCTAGAGACAATTCCTGAGACTGTGCAAGTCCAGGGACTGAGGACACCACCTCCTCCCATGCCTGGGGCTCTTAAGGAGAGTACTGGACTCTAGAACACAATGTTCTCCCGTAGAAGCCTGCTATTGGATCACAGAGGGGCCCTTCCTTTGTCAATTGCTCTGGATTCCCAGAGATTCTTCCGTACTTGGTTTGAGACTGATGGCCAGATATCAGTCTTTGAGCGTCTGTGCCCAGAATAGGTATTTCTAGAGACATGTGCTGTAAGATATGAGCTGATTATTCTCCCAAGAGCCTTTCTGAGACACCTCAGGCAGACATCTGCCCTCTAAACTTTATCATTCTTTTAATGAACTCTTGTTTTCTTCCTATCCTAGATCCTGGCTCTCCAGAGAAATCTCCAAGATTCTGCCTCCTGGCCAAGGGCTTGCTCCTTCTCTTACTCTTGGTGACTCTAGCTGTGGGAATCTATGTCTTCCGAGCCCAGAAAAATTACGAGATGTCAAAGGTGAGGAAACTCAAGAGAAACCGAATTAAACTGAGGAAGAAGAGGAAACCTGGTCCTAGTCCAGTCTCACCATCCCTGGGGGATCTCTGTTCTAAGCTCTGACTCCTCTTAGCCTCCAGGGAAAACATCTGTGGGGCAGGTGGGAGGGCAGACCAGGGTTAAACACCTGAAAGGACCATATTCCCTGAGAGACACCATCTGGCAATAAAGTCAAGTTCCCACCCCTCTGGAGGTTTCTGTTTGTGCTCAGCAGCCCAGAGAAAACCTGTTTTCCACCTTCTCTACCTGTCCTCCTGTCTTTACTGAAGCTGTGTGTCCTTCTCAGGCTTGCCTCTGGGCAGGAAAACAAGTCTGAAGACCCTGTTAGAGTGAAGTGTTTGTTTTTACTGTGTGCATCCCATTCTTCACTAACCTAAGTCTCACAATACTCTAAACTACACAGCAGGCATTCTCGCCTGATTGAACTTGTGACAGCCGGTCGTTTAGAGTTCTACGTAAGTGCTATGCCCAAGACTCCTCGCTCTCCTACCCCTATCCTCATTCTGACAGGTAACTTTACTTAACTCTTCTACCCACTGTACCAAGTCTATATAGAAACCGTCCCACAAGGAGGTGGCGGAGGCCCCTGCTCAGTCCTTCCCTGGGTTGTAGTTGAGTTTAGTGACCTCTGTTGTCTCCCTCATGCCAACTGCTCTGAGCCCTGCTGCTCACCTAGTAGAAGTGACAACTTCCTATGTCAATTACTAAGATCTTGCACCCTTGACTTCTGTTTAAGGTTGACATAGTTTATCCAGGTGGTAGTGGCGCACACCTTTAATCCCAGCATTTGGGAGGTAGAGGCAGGTGGATCTCTGAGTCTGAGGCCAGCCTGGTCTACAGATCAAGCTCCAGGACAGTCAAGAGCTGGACAGAGAGACCCTGTCTGAGTTGGTTTTGTTGGCCTTCCTCTTTTCTTCTTACAGATTTCTGTTTCGGGCCTTCCGATTGGAATCTTTGGTCAATGTACAGCTCTTTCCTCTTGCTCTTTCCGTAGTCCTGGGTCTGATGTGCCTACCATATCGTTTTCCCAGAGCTCCATCTTGGGTGTTTTACTTAGGTAATTGCCAGGGGAGGGGGGGCACAAGAGAAGCCACTTGATCAGTAGGACAGGTGTAAGTAACCAATGAATTGGTGGAGGTGATACAGGATGTGCCAAGGAGGGAGCTGGGGGAGATCTTAGGAAACCTAGGTTTTGTCCTGCAACTTCCCCCTGTCCTGGGATACTGTGTTTACCCAGCATCCATCAGTTCAGTTCCACAAAGAACACATACACTACATAGGTGTAGCTTCTTGGAGTTCTTACAGAGACTGGGCCTCCTTGTCTTCAAAAAAGGTCTGTAGCCCTAACTTCTGACACTTGCCATGCCTGTCAGAGGAGGCACCACTGTTAGGTGAGGGCCGGCCTGGGCAAACAACCTGGAGTCTGTTTTTTCACCTAGAGGGACAGCCCGTTTCTCTTGTCTTAGGAGCAGGCATACAGAAAGCAAACAGAGAAATGAATAGTCTCTGTGTGGCTTAGTCCAGGGATCTCCCTGGAGCCAGCAGAGTCCCTTCTTCTCAGAGCCAATCTCTGAATAGAGAAAGCCCCAAACAGCCTGGAAAAGGAAGGCTTAAACCTTGAAGAAAGTGTACACTAGAAGCTGGAATAGGAATCCGGTAGCATGTTAAGATGCTCTTACTCGTTATTTGAAATAGGTTAATGCAAACCGGGGGATGGACATTCCAACCAGACAGGAAACACACACCAAGATGCTCACATGTGAAGTATCATAGCACGTAAAGACTGCCATGCCACACACTATGATTAAAGAGTGCTTGAGAAAGCAGGCTGGAGAGGCATGCTCTAAACGGTGAGGGGACCAGGGCTCATGCACACATTGCCAACAGACTCCCCAGGTTCACGATTTTCTGATAGTCACATCCAGAAATTGAAATATGCAAAGTCGCTGATATATTAGAGGCAGTACTGGTTGGCTGAATAAATTTTTTCAGAGGAGCAGTCACTATGGCTCAAGGACAAACGGGAGGAAAAATCTTTATTTCTCACCTTTAGGGATTCTTTTTTTTTTTTTTTTAAAAATATACTTCACTTTTGGAGTAAGGAGGGTACAAGTGACAGAACTAGATTTCGTTTCTTATAAAAACAAAACAAAACAAACACATAAAATACATCAATCAGACAAAAATGACAATAATAAAAAACAAACATTCAGGAAAACCATGAACATATAAACTTTTAAAATTTGAAAACCATTTAAAATCTCATTTTTTTAAAAAAAATAATTTTAACATCCACATGAGATTAGCTTATCTTTCTACCAGAAACCACCATAGACAGCAGAAACGAAACTCTTGGACCAGAGGTGGGTGCCAGTGTCTTCCAATTGGTGAGGAACCAAGAAATCAAAGACTTCCCCTTTTGAGCTTATAGTTTGCGGTTATGTTCAGGCTCTGTTCACTAACATGAAGTCATCTTGTCACTGTTAGGGTAGCCTACTATGCAAACTAGCAAAGCCGCTAGTTCTGGGTCCTTGTTGGGGCAGTGGGAAAGACCAAGTTTCTGTCCCAGTCTGCTCCCCTGCTCCAAGCTCTTTGTGTGGCTTCCAACACTCAGGCCCTTACACCTGGGAGAATGTTCCAGCTCTCAAGGCTTACTGAAGATGGAAGGCCAAACAAAACGATGGGATCTGATTTGGACGACCAGCATTCGGGGTGGTGTGATAGTGATTCAGGCGTGCTTAAAATCTTTCCCCAGGGTCTGCTCCCGACCCCGATGTCATTAACTTCATGCCTGTTACAGTCAGTGGGAGCTTTACCCAGTCAGTTCAGGGAGGGCTTCGGGAGGAACACCCTGGGAAGTTCCTGGACAATGTAGCTTGAGCCTGGTGGGAAAGCAAACAGCAAGCCTGCACCCCCACAACAGCGCCAAGCTGAGAGGTACTAATTTCTAAGGGCAGGTACATGCTGCCTGTGGGTGAAATGTCCCAAGGGGGTGGGTTCCGCCATCCAGGTTGGATCTCAGGCCCTGAATGTGCCTAGGTGGGGACTTTTGACTGGGCAGGTTCCTCCATCTGGTCCAGCCGCTGTTTTCATACTAGTCAAAAGGAGCTGCACTCTCTTCGCGGGGTTTCAGTGCAGATTACGGGAGCAACGAACCAAAGCATGAATCTACCCCAGGGTTTGACACCCTGCAAGGGATTCGGTGTAGAATCAGATATTTCATTCTTTCTCTTTCAATCTCCGTTGTCAGGGTGCCTGTCATTTCTTCCCCCTGGGCTTAATTTCTTTAGGTCTTTGGTGCTAGAAGCTGCTCCGGCAGCCCCAAACAGGAGCTCAGCCTTCAGCAAGCTACACACAAGGGAGGCGCCTGAGCAAAAGCTGGGAGCTAGCCAATACAGACAGGTATTTCCAGTCCAGCGAAAGGAAATGGGTGGGGGTGGGGATAAAGAGAGGCGATCAGATGGGCCCGGGACTTGGGTGGATCCCCAGGGAGGGGGCGGGGAATCGTGCTCTCCCCAGGTGCTTCTGCTCCTGGCTCAGATTTCAACCTTCGACGCCTCCTTTGGGGCACGCTTGTTCGAAAAGGGGAGAAGGCCACGGGTAAGTTTTAAAGGAAGGAGGGCATGCAAGCAGCCTGCAAAGGGGATAGTCTTCTGCGGCTCTTGGTGCCCGGGTCGGTCTGACCCAGTAGCCCATCTAACTCGAGGCGGGAAGTGGCAATCAGCCTTCCCACACTTAGTTGTATAGAGCTCCACGAGGGGGCGACTGGAGCCCACGTGCGACCGCGTCCTTCTGTCTCTAAACTACAACTCCCAGGCGGCTCGAGGGTCCCGCCCGCCTTGCCCGGCCTCTGTGGGCTCCAATTGGACGCCGCGGGAGGGGGGATTGGCGGTCTCCAGGGCGACGGGAGGCGCTCGGGGCATCTGAGGCGGGGAGGCGGGTCCGCCCCCTATTGTGTGGCTGCGAGAGCAGAGCTGTGCGGTGCAGAGCAGGTGAGGGTGGGGGTGTCCTGGGGCGTAGAAATGGGGTACCGGCGGGGAGACGGAGGGCAGTGAGGAGTTGTGGGGGCCAGAGGGAAGCGGGGGTGCTCTAGAGAGAAGTGAAATTATCTGGGGAAGCAGAACTAGGGTAGCTCTGGGAGCGAAGTGGAATCACTGATGGGTGAGCGGGGGTTCCAATAGATCTGGAAGAGTGTAAGAGGTAAAGGAGGGGAGTTCTTGGCGGGTTCCAAAAGAGAGGCGTTCCAGGAGCCAGAGAATGCGAGGGAACAGAGAATTGTTGTGGTGGGCTATCAGAAGTGTATTATGGGATGAGTCCTGGAGGATTGGAGGGTGGGGGATTCCCGGGAGAGCAGGGTGGGGGGAAGGGGGAGGGCGAGTGGGAATTCTGGAGGAGGCCAGCCAGGGGTGCTCTGAAGCGAGGACCTGCTGCAACTGGAGATCAGGTGTGAGAAGCTGGAATTTTGCAGACACTGTGAAAAGTGTATGGCGGGGATGGGAGTCCTGGAAGAAACGAGGGACTGCTGGAGGGGATGGGAAGATCAAAAGGACAGAGGATGGATGGGGAGCAGGAGTTGGAAAGATTCCAGGAAAAGTGGGGTACGTCCTGGGGTTGCCTTGGTCACAAGACTCTTGGTCGAGCTAGAAGAGCATGGCCTCTGTATGGTACAATTGGAAGGTTTTCCAGGGAAGTCCAGGAGAGCTGACTGGGAGGAGCAGCAAGAGGCATGGGAACGAATTACCAGGGGTCAGACATACAGGGGTGATACTACCCCTGTGGAGGGTATTTTACAGACAGTGCTGGATTGTGTGAGGCCCACAAGAGGGTGGAGGCCTCAGAGCAGAGTCCACTGGGTTTGCCAGGTCCAGGTCAGGGCCCTTTGGTCCTTTGTGACTGCCTTAGACACTGAGAAGTTGGTGTTGCTGGGAGTGCCTACCTTCCATGCTCCAGGGCCCGTTTTGTGTATCCTGCGGATTCAAACGCAGTCTTGGTTACTCTCAGATCATGCCTCTAGGGTTAGGGAATGGAGGGCCTGGCAAATCCTGGCACCCCCAGGATACTAGAGAGGAGTGTGTGGGAGTAATTAGGGTGAGGCGCTAAGTCGGAGTGTCTGGCAGAGAGAGGGTTCTCTGGCAGCATCTTGAAGAAAGTGGCTATAGCTGCCAACTCTGGATCTGTCCAGACCTGGAGGATGCCGCCTTCCTGCCCCCCTCTCCCCATCCTCTGCAGGTGGGGAAGGCAAGCTTCTCCTCTCCCAAGTCCCTGACTGACTCACTGCCAAAAGCAGTGTTGCCTGAGTGGAGAATATCTCCAGGCTCCAGGGTGCCACCCAGAGGGTGGGAAATGGGGTGAAGAATTGGATGTGGGCACTCTGTGGAGCATTCTCTACAGGGGAAGGGGTTAGAGTCTACCCGAGGTTTGCTCTTGACTAGTTGTCTGCTTCTGAGCAAGATCCTGAGGGTCCTTACTGGTCACACGGGGCGGCGGTGGTGAATAATGTCATCATGTCATCTGTTCCCTTGTTGGCATCGGGAGAAAGGGCAGAAGGGTGGGGAGGCTAGTGCATGATGGACTTCCCATGTGTGAGAACCCTTAGTTCCCTTTGCTTACTTTGCTAACGGCGGAGTATCACTTGCCAGGCATTCCCAGAATTCCCTTGCTTTTTCTAGGATCTGCTCCCTTACCCGTGTAGTCTCAACCAGACAGCACTCTCTTGTTCTCTAGTGTTCACATCCTAGCTTACTCTCAGGGATTCAGGATCTCTGGTTTGGGAGCTAGGAGAGTCTAGCAGTGGTAGAGTCTGGCAGAAGTGAGGCTGCAGAGTTGGTCCCCAGCAGTCCAACCCCAAAGATCTCTGGTCTCTGCGCAGGTCCCTTCCTTTTCTCGATGCCTCCTTCTTCCAGGCATCTTGCTCCAACAGGGTTTTCTTCTGGTCTCCTCCACTGACCAACTCTTATGTTACCTTATATTTTGCATTTAGATCTGGTGGCTCTCCAGACTGGAACTGCTCCCTCAGGTGTTGCGCGAGCTAGGCATTAACTGGAAGAGTGAGAGCCGAAACTGGTTGCCTGAGGCGGATCAGAAGGACCGATGCTCTCTGGGATTGCTGGGCAGCAGACATCCTTCCGGCCCCTCCGTCTAGGCTCCTTTGGATAGGAGGGGCCGGGTGAGCAGGCCAGCTGGGCTATGATTTGGTGTCTCAGTCTGACCATCCTCAGCCTGGTCATCAGCCAGGGGGCTGACGGTGAGCCAGACCCCCGGGGATCACTGACTCTGTTACCCTGGAATGTGACTGTCCACTAAGGGGTTAACTGTGAGCGTAGGAGAGGGGCTAGGGCTGGCTCAGAGAGGTTGGGGGTTCCTCCCGTCCATGTTCATCCGTGCAAAGACTTAAGGAAACCAGAGAGATGTTGATGGAGCCTCCCCACCCATATCTCATCTTGATCCCTTGCTGTTCCCTCATGCTACCCCACCTCGTTAGGTCGAAGGAAGCCTGAGGTGGTCTCTGTGGTGGGCCGGGCTGGGGAGAGTGCAGTTCTGGGCTGTGACTTGCTGCCTCCAACTGGCCGTCCCCCTCTGCATGTCATCGAGTGGCTGCGCTTTGGATTCCTGCTTCCCATCTTCATCCAGTTCGGCCTCTACTCTCCCCGAATTGACCCTGATTATGTGGGTAAGAGTTGTCCTTAAGTGGGAGGGGGGAGTGTCACCAACAAAGGAGGGCTGAGTAGGCTGCCCTGGGCCCTCTCCAAGCGCATCTCCTGCTCAGCTGCCCTAACTGCTTTAGCAAGCATGGCCCTGCACCCCAGTAGTGCTAAATCATTGAAGGATTCATTTATTTGCACATGATGCATGCACACATTGGAGCTTTGCTCTTTTAGTTATGTGCGGCCTGTTGCACGGGAGACCCTGCAGCCCTGTCCCAGGTATCCATCCTAACTTGCTAACTGTTCTATCCTCATCTCATGCAACCTTCCAGACTCCATCTTGATCTTCTGTAGTTTCCCCACTTAGCTCTATGCTGGTCTTTCGACCTGCTGCTCTGTGTCTTCACTACTGTCCGGGATGCCAGACTAGAGGGGCCAGACTTTTGGGGGGAGTGGGCTGAAGGGACAGCAGAGTTGTAAAGATGTGGGTTCTTTGGGTATGAGGAACATAGCCAGAGAACATGAACACAGGCGGGGGTTGCCGGGGTAGGCTCCAGTTCAGTCCCCCAAAGGTCCAGGCATAGGCCTATGCTACAGCATTGACTGGGTCACTGCTTGTGGAGGCTCCTGTGGAGCCATACTTTGTAGACCCCCCAGTTGAAGAAGGACCTCTTTCCTACTGCACCCCAGCTTATTCCTAATCCTGGATGGAGCCTTAATCTGAGTGGTTCACCGGAAGGTCTCGGAGGACTTGTAGGAGTACGGGTCTGGGCTCCTGGGCAAGGGCGATCCTTGGTGCTTCCTTTTCAGAAGTGAAACCCGGAAAAGGCCACCTGGATTGATGCTAATGGGGTATCTTTTCTGGCTTCGGTTTGAATCCTGAGGGAAAACCTGGGATTGGTTGGGCTCTTGTCACGGGCTGGCTGAGCTGAGGGGAGGAGGTGCTGGCAGGTGCCTGCAGAAGAGAGTTTATTTTCAAACTGGGGGCAGTTATTGGCAAACAGCCTAGCTGGGAGTGTGCGTGTGTCTACACAAGCCCTGGGGACTTAATGAAAGTGGGCCTCAATTAGCACAAGTAGAGAGAAACAGCACAGGCACAGCCGGCCTCCCTGTCTGTGCCTGTCTGTGCCCAGGGGGCTTTGGCTGCAGGGCTGAGGCTGGACAAATTCAAATTATCGCCAGGCAGAGAGAAGGCAGGGGTGGGGGAGAGGCGAGGTGGGAAGGGCTTTCCCTGGGACTCCACCTGGGAGATGTAAAACTCGGTATTTGCTGCAGTGATCGCCTGGTATTGTTTGTTGGTTCCTAGACAGATGAGCCACGAGATGGCCTGCTTCCCTGTCTACCTGTGGGGTTTCTCCAGGTCTAAAGGCTGCGAGTTGCGAGCCTTTCAGTTTTCTTCTTACCTCGACCCTTTGTTCCCCATCTTGCCCCTGAGTGGCCTGGAGCTCCTGGTCAGCCACATGGGTCCTGCTCTGGTGAAGACCCCAGAGGGGAGGCCTCTGAGCCCATTAACCCTTTATTGCTTTGCAGTTCAGAAGAGGGGGGCCTCTCAGCCTTTGTGCAGGGGACTCACAATCGCGGTTGCTAAGCAACAGGAGGTGGAGGTTGCTGAGGACAATGCTGTTCTGTCATAAACCCTGTGGGCAAGTGGAGGGGAGACGTGGCCTGGGACGGCTTGAGGCCCGTGGCCTAGAATGTGGGAGGAATCACAGAGAGATAGTAGCTTTGGGAACCACACGGAAGGGAGAGCTGGTTTTGGAGGGTTCTAGAAGCTGCGAAGTAGAGGAGCCTAGATGTATAAACTAGTAGAGGCGTAGTAAAAGGGAACATACAATGATCTAGAACTAGTAGATTAAGGTGGCTTCGGTAAAGTATTTAGCATAGCACCTGGGTGGTGTGAAACAGACCAGACTGGGGAAAGGCAGTCTGGACTCAGGTTTCCTGGGATGGATATTAGACTAAGGCAGAGTCAGGGAGACAGGCTCTTGGCCCTTGCTGTGTTTCTGGGATGCCCCGCAGAGGAGAAGGGACTTGTGTTTCGTGACCGTGCTGAGTTGCTTGACAAATCCCTTCCAGCTGTCCATCTGGAAGGCCCGAACTCACTCTCATAATCCCCCCTTTCTGCCTTTGATCATTCCAAGCCGGCTCCCTCGATGCGTCTTCCCAGGACTTCTGCGTGAACCTGTCCATGCTCATGGTTAATTTACCGTGGGTTTCTTGCCTCTGCAGAGCCCGAGAGAGCAGGCTCTGTCCTATGTAGGAGATCTGAAGTCCCTTAGGTTTGGTCATGCAGGAGGAGGGCAGGCCTGCCGGAAGTGGGCCCAGGAGATAGGAAGTTACAGGACTGGGCTCTGGTTACCTTGTTCTGAAACCCTGCAGCCCAGCGGTCTGGACCTCCTAGGGAGGTTAGTTTGTACATCATACTGCACTGAATATTCTGGATAACAGACATCAGGACTATTAGCCATTAGCGGCTAACATTTCTTAAGTGAAATCGAAGATTATGCTCAGTGCCCTGAACGCTATTTGATTCTAATGTTGGTGTTCAGTGGAACGCTCACCGACTGGGGAGACCTGGCTCCATCTTCTAACAGCTATGTAATTTTGGAAAGCAGTTTAACATTAGTTCCTTCATCAATAATGGATTTTGGGGGAGGATTAAATATGGTGACTGTCTAATATTACATGGCTCATATTCAGCACTCAGTCTTTCTTCCTTCGCTCTGGAACTCAGCGATCACCGTTATGAAAAGTTCTATCCTGTGGGGCATTGGAGGAAGCTGCAGTCTGGGATCCGCTGGGCTTAGTGGCCTGGCAGGAGAGAGAGCGACAGGACTCCTGAAGGTTTGGGGAAGGGTATTCTTATGCTAAATATTTACTTGCTAGGCCCTCCTGGGTAGGGATTATACACCTAGACCTATAAGCGGGTCCACCCATTCTAAAGAATCCTCACCCCAGGGACCAACTGTTGAAGGGAAAAAGCTCACTAGCCACCCAAGATCCTCTGGCTCTCGTCTTTCCAGTGGCATCAAGGGCACACAGGCCGAGTTTCTACTTCAGATAGGCCACCCTAGGGTAGAGTCGAAGCTGCATGGAGAGTGGGCTACACAGCAGCTTCAGGATGGCTCCTGCCAGGGAGGGTTGGGATAGGCAGGACTCGGAAAGCACCACCTGGGAGCTGCACTTGCCTGTCCTCTGAATTTTAGGGAATCCCATTTGTTCCCAGCAAAGGTCAAGTGGGGATGGGCGCCTGGTAGGTGCAGGGGGCTGAAGCAGCTGGACAACCCAGGTGAGAGGACCGGTAGGCTTCAAGGTGGAAGGAGGCAGAGAGGGAAAGACCAATACTTAGGAGGTGGACTTGGAAGATGCAATGAATAAGTATATGGCAGGGGATGACGGAGGAAGCCAGGTTGTGCCAGGCTCCCCAGAGGGCAACCTGGAGCATGATGGTAGTTCACTGGGCATGGAAGAGGAAAGGGAGGAGATATGTTATCAGATGACGGATGGGGCCAAGACTGAGTGTCGACTCCTGATTTCAAATCTGCATCTTATTCATTGGCTTCACAGCCTTTATTGGAGCATCCGGTGATGCCAGGTGCCATTATCGTTATCTCCACTTTACCTCTTGCTTTCCACCTCATCCCAATTTTCCCTTTCTCAGTTTTTACTGATGAGGAAACTGAAATTGACAGGTCTTGCCCCAAGGAGCATACAGCTGAGCTGGATTCGTGCCTGGGTATTTGGGACTGCCAAGCCTGCGCCCTTCTCACTTCTGCTGCCCTGCTAGGGGCATCGCAATGGCGTCGGAGTGCAGGGTTCCCTCAGAGGAGGGTACTGAGGGGTTGGGTGGGCATTGCAGTCAGCCTGGTGGTATGCTGAGGGTGCTGACTTGGCAGGAATGAGGTGTCATTGTGTGCTGGGGTATGTGGCTTTGTGGGGCGTGGAGGGGAGGGGATGAGCCGAGAAGCCTGCTGACACCGCTGCCTGGCTGGGCTGGACTCCGGCCACTCTAAGGCGCTTAGGCCACTGATAATAGCTCTGAGGGATTACGGGCTTTGGCAGGCGAGGTCTGGGTCCCCAGGAGAGCCAAACACTGCTGGGGATTCCGGGGACAGAGTCGTCTAAACTCAGGAGTACCCCCAGAGGACTTCTACCTTGAACTTATAAAGGGACTCAGGGATGGTGGATCTTCTAGGAGTCCAGGGGAGACCAAACACTGGCTCTTCACTCAGTCCTCTAACAGTCAGAGAAGTCCGGAATATCTGAGGGTAGCATTCTCTCCACTTGCCATGCCTTGAATTTTTCTGGTCTGGGTCTCAGCTATTGAAAGGCAGGAGCAGTCGGAAGGATAGCAATCTATTCTCAGTGATCCCATTTGTTCCTCTGCAGACCCTCACTCTTGGATAACAGACCTAGGCTGTTCTCAACCTCTGGGAATGGCCTGTGTGACCAGGACCGGGATGTAGGTGGGGGCCCCTGCAGAGTCCTTTCCTTCGCCACCCTTGATTTAGGACTTCCCTCCTCACAGGACGAGTCCGACTGCAGACCGGAGCATCTCTCCAGATTGACGGGCTCCGGGTGGAAGACCAGGGCTGGTACGAGTGCCGTGTGCTCTTCCTGGACCAGCACAGCCCTGAACAGGATTTTGCCAATGGCTCCTGGGTGCACCTGACAGTCAATTGTATGAAGCTGGGGAGTAGGTGGTGCAGGGAGGGAGGGGGTGATGGGAAACCCGGTGGTGAAAGAGAAGAGGGAGCTCTGTCTGTCCCAGCCCATGGCTGATGCCCTGCCCACTCTGGCATCTGCTCACTGTGTTTGCTCATGTAGAGCTTGCTGCTTACCCCTGCTCCCTCTCCCCGCTTCAGTTCTTCAAAGAAAACCCAGTCAGCCTCTAGGCTCTGAGTCAGGAAAACTTCTTCCTTGGCGGAGGTCTTGGTTATGGTGTATTGGGCTCTGAGTGATACAGCTTACTCATGCATGGCTCTTTTCATCCGGGACCTTGCTTCCTCCTCAGCACTATACCGGAGACAGTTGTAACCAATTCCCATTTCCTAGGTGACTCAGAGACAGAGAATCAGAAAGGCAGCGTGTGCCACCAATGAGTGGCGGGAGATGAGGCTAAGATCCACACGTGACTCTCCCCTAGCTCTGGACATGCAGCCAGTGTTGGGATGGTCCTATGTCCCTGGTACAGCAGACAGGTGTCCCTGGGCTAGTATTCTCATGTACCCGGGCAGGCAACAGCTCTGAGACAGGTCTCCCTGGCTTTTGAATACTGCTTTGGGGGCTGATAGCCTTTCTGGCAGCCCCTGATGCCTCTTTCCCTCACAGCGCCCCCTCAGTTCCAGGAGACTCCTCCCTTAGTACTGGAAGTGAAGGAACTGGAGGCTGTTACCTTGCGTTGTGTGGCCCGGGGCAGCCCCCAGCCTTACGTGACCTGGAAATTCCGAGGACAGGACCTTGGCAAGGGCCAGGGTCAGGTGCAAGTGAGTGGGCCCCCTGGAGTGGGAGGGCAAAATTGTGCGGGCAGGAGAAGCGCAGAAGCCAAACTGGGAGATGGGTTGGAGGGAGGGGCTGGTCATTGGCTTCCCTGAGCTGGGGTGCTGCCTCCCTCTGCTGGCCATCCCTGGAAGCGCAGGGTGTAAGGCTGACCAAACCGGAGGGGCCTTACTTAGACTCATTACTTAGGTGCAGAACGGGACACTGTGGATCCGCCGGGTGCAGCGAGGCAGCGCTGGAGACTACACCTGCCAAGCCTCCAGCACGGAGGGCAGCGTCACCCACACGACACAACTTCTGGTGCTAGGTGCTCTTTGGTGGGAGGGCTGGGGACATGGGCCACCTATGTGAGAAGACAGGACCTGTGTTGCGGGGAAGCCCACAGCAGATGGGGAGGAGGCTCAGATCTGAGGAAGAGGCCCCTGTAGAGTGAGAGAAAGGATGAGGAAATGGGCATTTTAGTGCGGTGTATTACAGTGGAGAGAACATGGGTGCTGGTGTTATCTTGTAAAAAAAGGTTCATACCTACCTCTCGGGACTTTGACAAGCACAGAAAGTGGCACGTATTCATGCGTGCTCAGCTTGACTGAGAAGAGGAGGGAAACGAGCTGTGTGAGGCAGGAATGTGTCTTCATAGCACCTGGTTTCCTGGGGGGAGGGAAAACAGATCAATCTGTGATCCACTGAAGTGCCATTGTCGTTACTACTTGACAAGGGCAGTGCTGGGTCACAGTTAAAGGACAGAGACCTTGGCATCCGGAAGGCCCAAGAAGAAGTCTTGCCTCCCTCTTTGACCTGGGGCAAGTTACCTCATAATGTGCCTGCCTCTGAAACCTCACTTCTTCATCTGCCAAAGCAGAAAGATAATCTTGGCGCACTGGTTCTTGTGAGGGCTCAAGAGATGAGCCAGCAGTGGGCTAGGCATGAGGGCTGTGGCCGGTGCTGTGTGTATGTGTGAGCGTGTGCACTCAGGTCATTTCCCACTTGTTACTAACAGGCTGTGTGTGGGGGCCCAGCGATGAAGAAGGCAATGGGGGCATGGTAGCTAGATACAATGTTGCAGAATGTGTGTGGTTAGGTTAGACAGGCATTCTGGACCTCCGATTCACTAGGAACAAAAAGGAATCAGTCTGGCATGGGGACAGCCAGGTGCCCAGACTGGCTAGATGACAATGACATACGGGAAAGTGGGTGGCCAGGAAGGGGTTATGGGTAGGTAGGCACTGGGCTGAAAGGTTTTTTTTTCTACATAAAAGGCCATTAGTGTTGAGGTGACGTGGGAGTCTAGATCCTGGCATCGGCACAGCATCTTTGATGACGGGGACAGAAAGAGTAAATGAGTTAAAACTGACCCTCGTTTAAATACAGTTTCTAAGCAGAGGGAAATAGGGTAACTAGGATTACCTGTCACTTCTTGTGAAACGAGGCCACCTTGGAATAGGGAGCAGCCTCTGGAACAGGATGGGTTTTCAGTCACAGCTTCCGCTTCAAGCCCTCAAGGCCCGACAGCAACTTATTCTCTGTTACAAAGGGCAGAGCCAGAAGTGCCCCGAGGGTCCCGGGAAGATGAGGGGCTGAGGTCATCTTTCTGCTCTTTGTTTCCCACAGGGCCACCTGTCATTGTGGTGCCCCCCAACAACAGCACGGTCAATGCCTCCCAGGATGTTTCTTTGGCTTGCCAGGCTGAGGCATACCCTGCTAACCTCACCTACAGCTGGTTCCAGGATGGCATCAATGTCTTCCACATTAGGTAAGGGTAGTGGAGACGGGGGATTGACGAGTAGCATGTGAGGGACTCCCTGTCTGGGCGAGGCCCAGGCTCCTCCTCACACATACCACATTGCAGCCGCCTACAGTCCCGAGTGCGGATCCTGGTCGATGGAAGCCTGTGGGTCCAGGCTGCTCAGCCCGATGACGCTGGCCACTATACTTGTGTGCCCAGCAATGGCTTTCCGCATCCACCCTCCGCTTCTGCCTATCTCACTGTGCTCTGTAAGTCTGAGCCTCCGCTCCCAACCCTGCTCCCACCGCTATCCCCGAGACAGGCCCAAGACCCTGTCCCCCAACTTGTCTCTATGTTCTTTCAGACCCAGCAGAGGTGACAGTCATGCCTCCCGAGACACCCCTGCCCATTGGCATGCGGGGGGTGATCCAGTGTCCAGTGCGTGCTAATCCCCCACTGCTGTTTGTCACCTGGACCAAAGATGGGCAGGCCTTGCAGCTGGACAAGGTACAGACTTGGGGCAGGGGAAGGAAGGTCTTAGCCAGGTGTTGTGATGGTCCAATGGCCAACTCCAGTGGGTGGCTAAGTGTAATTCAGTGCTGTGGTTAGGAAACATGCTTCTTACCAGATGCCATGTTGGGTGGTGGGTGTGGGGGTGTAACAAGGAAGTATCCATCCCTAGAGGGTTACCTTGGGGATAGAACTGTGACAGAGACTGTCCTGGGAGGCCAGAGAAGGAACAAGGCTTCGTTTGCTTTTGGGTCTGGTTGAGGAGGGAGCAGTAACAAATTCGGGGACCTTGGTGATAGATCTTGAAAAGTGGGCAGTCATTCCATGCAGAAACCACGTCAGAAAGGCAGGGTATTGGACAGTGTGTTGAAGAGACGACGGACCATGCAGTGACGTGGGAGCAGCTGCGAGCACCTGTAGGGACTTGAGTGGTGTAGAAAGAGCTGGAAAGACAGGTTGGGTCTTAAGGAAAAACTGCACGCCAACTTCATATGACCTCATTCCAAGCTGATTGAGATCTTTTGTTTGTCTGAGGAGACTATAAATTCTTTGAGGCTTTGTGTCTTTTCATCACACTGTCCCTGGGGCTTTTACAACTTTTACAACGATTTCGATAAATTTTCTGTTGAAAGTTTACAAAAATCTTGAGGCAACAGCAGCAGTGGGGTTTGGCGGTGGCAGTGGTGTGGCATCAGGGCTGTGAGTAGGGGTTCAGAGAGGGCAGCTGGAAGGTGATTAAGAGAGAGTTCGGGTGAGGGGTTGTGGGGCCTGAGCTAGAGAGGACCTGAAAACAGGCTTCGCACTCAGACCAGACCAGAATGACAAACGAGGATTTAGATACAAAGAGTGAGGGGCTGCACTTCATTCAGTAGCATGGGGGTGGGGTGGGGTTTCTTACAGAAGAGGATTTTGGAGTAGGAGATGCAGAATTTAGCAACACAGTGCTGGGAGGACAACCAGGCAGGGAACCCCACCAACTCTAGGCATGGCATCCATGCTACTCTCCGCTATTGTTGGCACCGTGAAGCTGCGCTGTGCAGTCTCACACCCACTGATAATAGCCCCTGACAGGAGAGAGAAGTGGAGGTCTCGAGTCCAGAGAGAGGGTCAGGCCAAGACCTAGAGCTGATGGATCAGCTTTCCACGAGAGACTTGCCCATATTTCTTCCTCTCTTGAGTTGCCTCTCTCCACCCCAGCTTGCCTCTCGAGTTTCTCTCTACTTTTCATTTCCTCTGCCCTCTAGTTCCCTGGCTGGTCGCAGGGCCCAGAGGGCTCACTCATCATTGCCCTGGGGAATGAGGATGCCTTGGGAGAATACACCTGTACCCCCTACAACAGCCTTGGTACTGCTGGACCCTCCTCCGTGACCCGAGTGCTGCTCAAGGTGAGGCTTACAGCCAACCTGCTGTGGTGTGGCTGGGTGGCTGAAAATAATACATTCTAAGCCATGTTTAGAGGGTGGAGACAGGCAGACAGGTGTGGGAGGGGCTCCTAAGTCTGTTTCTTGTGGTGGCCATAGCAACAGCCAGCAGACAATGCAGACATGAGACCGGGCAGTGGGACATCAGTCACGTACACATTCACAAAATGAGATATCTGTCTAATCTCAAGCCTTCTGCCTCCCTTGCAGGAGTCCTACAGGGAATGGAGGAAAGGGGGGGGGGAGGAAGGGAGGGAGAGAGAAGAGAGGGAAAATGATCTGTAGAGACTCACCTACCTCAGAGAGTCTGGCCCCAGCCCACCATTGCCCTTCAGTCCTATCTGTTGGAAGCAAAGACACAGAACTGAGAGATGGAGAATAAGTTAGAGACTAAGACAGCGTAGCAGGGGTCTCGGAAGGGGGTACACCGGAGCTGAGAGATGAGAGAGGGTCTGTGAAAGAGGCCCCTCCCAATACAGATCTGGCCTGCAGGCTCCCCCAGCTTTTATAGACCAGCCCAAGGAAGAGTATTTCCAAGAAGTGGGGAGAGAGTTACTTATCCCCTGTTCCGCCCGAGGAGACCCTCCTCCTACTGTGTCTTGGGCCAAGGTAAGGCTCCCAAGTCCCGACTCGGCTCGACCTGGGTCCATGCCTGCTTTTCCCCTGGTTGTATTTTTGGAAAGGAGGACGTGTATAGGCTGTCAGAGGCAAGGTGGGGAAGGATCAGACTGTTACCTGGAGAGATGAGTGGCCGGCCCCTTGGTGAGGGGTGGCTGCATGTGTCCTTAGGGCTCACCAGTGGTTCTGTAGGTGGGCCGGGGGCTGCAGGGCCAGGCCCAGGTGGACAGCAACAGCAGCCTCATCCTTCGACCCCTGACCAAGGAGGCCCATGGACGATGGGAATGCCGTGCCAGCAACGCTGTAGCCCAAGTGGCCGCTTCTACCAACGTCTATGTGCTAGGTTAGTGGTCTGGGCTGGGGCTGGGGAAGCCGTGTGAAACAGATGGAGGTATTGTTCTTGGGAGGTCTAGGTGGGGATTTGTGGGGATGGGATTCCCCCAGGGTCATGGGTGGAGGACGAACCTCCGATTTACTCTTTACTCTACTTCAGGGTCCTGATCAGCATCCCTCCCTCCATTCCCCCTACCCAGGCACCAGCCCCCATGTCGTCACCAATGTGTCTGTGGTACCTTTACCCAAGGGTGCCAATGTCTCTTGGGAGCCTGGCTTTGATGGTGGCTATCTGCAGAGATTCAGTGTCTGGTATACCCCACTGTGAGTGACCTGTCCCTGACTTCACCCCCTATCTACCTGGCCCTCTGCCCTTCCTTCCATCCCTCTGTGCCTAGCCACACGCTAGCTCTGCTGTCTTTTATTTTCATAGATTCTTAAACATTCAGGGCCAAGGTCCTGAGACTTTGGTGGTTGAGCAGAGGGGTGAGGTCAGCTCTTTGAAGCCCACACCATTTTGATCTTCCTTGCTGATGAGATTTCCCTCTATTCCCCAGGGCCAAACGTCCTGACCGAGCCCACCATGACTGGGTATCTATGGCTGTGCCTATGGGGGCTACACACCTCCTAGTACCAGGGCTGCAACCCCATACTCAATACCAGTTCAGTGTCCTTGCTCAGAATAAGCTGGGCAGTGGGCCCTTCAGCGAGATTGTCCTGTCTATACCAGAAGGTAAGGGGTCCCCATCCCTGCACCGCACAGAAAAAGGATGGGGAGGATCTGGGGTGGAGATAGGGCAGAGATGCTGAGCAGCTTGGAGTCCAGAGAGGGTACAAAAAGGCTGTGGCAGAATGTGTGGGTCTCAGAGTTGGGGAAGGCCAGGGGAGGGGCAGAATGAAGGAGTCTGAGACTCTTATCCCTCATTTGTCTGTCCCATCCAGGGCTTCCTACCACACCAGCTGCCTCCAGGCTTCCTCCGACCGAGGTGCCACCTCCTCTATCCCCTCCTAGAGGTTTGGTGGCAGTGCGGACACCCCGGGGGGTACTGCTGCATTGGGATCCCCCAGAACTCATCCCTAAGAGACTGGATGGCTATGTCCTGGAAGGACGGCAAGGCTCCCAGGACTGGGAGATACTGGACCAGGCTGTGGCAGGCACAGAAATCGAGCTGCTGGTACCTGGCCTCATCAAGGTGTGTGCAGAGAGGGAAGGTCCTCCTGGTGACTTGACCGTGTCCTCTTCTTCCCTAATCCTGTCTTCTCATCCTGACTCGGCCATTTTCACCCCCTGTCCTACCTCATTCTTACCTCTGACTGCAGTCTTCACAAAAGGGACGGTGGCGGGCAGTGCTGGCCCTGATCCGCTTCATGGCCCCCCACCTCTCATCCCCAGGATACTCTCTATGAGTTCCGCCTCGCGGCATTCGCTGATGACTATGTCAGTGGTCCCAGCAACATAGCCAACATCTCCACCTCTGGTGAGAACCCAGCGAGAGGGGGAGTTGCTGGAGGTTATATGGGGATACACAGTCCGCTGACCCTCTTTTCTGTCCCTTTGCCCAGGCCTGGAGGTGTACCCTTCCCGAACGCAGCTACCAGGTCTTCTGCCCCAGCCTGTATTAGCTGGTGTTGTGGGTGGGGTCTGTTTCTTGGGCGTGGCAGTCCTTGTGAGCATCCTGGCTGCCTGCCTCATGAATCGGCGCAGGGCTGCCCGCCGCCACAGAAAACGCCTGCGCCAGGGTAGGTGCCCTCACTCCTCCATCCTCATCACTGGGTCCTGAATACTACTTGGCTACTTTTGAAGGGCTGCCCATCCGCCAGATGTCACTTCCCGGGAGAATAGTTTCCCCCTACCCCTCCCCCCCTTTGTTTTTTACATGGTCCTGGTGCGGCATCCTTCCAATCTGGTACCTGGCCCTTGCGTACCCTTTTCCCAGTTGGATGGGAATGCAGTTGAGGGTTATATCCCTGGAGCTTGGGCAGAACTTTACCTGGATCGCCTGCTGCTCTTGTGTCCTTACAGATCCACCTCTGATCTTCTCCCCACCGAGGAAGTCAGGCACGCAGTAAGTCCCTTGACTTCTTTGTTTTCCTTCTGCCTCCCCGTCGCTTCCTCTGTTGTACCTTCAGAAGGAATCAGAAAAAAAAACAGGGAAATGAGACTAGAAGCGTGTTGGCCCCGGCTTGGGGACTAGTCCCACGTTGTTTATCTCCCTTCCACCCCCACCACCTGGCGCTGCCCTTGCTTGCTGGCTATAGCTCTGCTCTGTTGTGCAACAAACCTTGCAAGGCCAGACCCTGATCTTCTATCTTTCCCTAGCTCTGCTCCTGGCTCAGGCAGCCCTGACAGCGTGACCAAGTTGAAGCTCCAGGGCTCTCCGGTCCCCAGCCTACGTCAGAGTCTGCTCTGGGGGGAGCCTGCCCGACCTCCTAGCCCCCACCCGGATTCTCCAATTGGTTGTGGACCCTTGCCACTGGAGCCCATTTGCCGGGGCCCAGATGGCCGCTTTGTGATGGGACCCACTGTGGCCCCTCCACAAGAAAAGTTCTGTCTGGAGCGGGCAGAACCTCAGACTTCAGCCAAACGCCTGGCCCAGTCCTTTGACTGTAGCAGCCCTAGTGGGGTACCACAGCCCCTCTGCATTGCAGACATCAGCCCTGTGGGGCCGCCTCCTGCAGCCCCCCTACCAGGTCCAGGACCCCTGCTCCAGTACCTGAGCCTACCCTTCTTCCGGGAGATGAATGTCGATGGGGACTGGCCACCTCTGGAGGAGCCTACACCTGCTCCACCTCCAGATTTCAGGGAGCCCTGTGCTCCTTCATCTTTCCTTCCACCGCCTGACTCACCTCCCACAAACCTCAGGGCAGTGCTTCCTAGGACAATAACGGGGGTGGGGGCCTCCTCAGAGCCTCCTTACACAGCTTTGACTGACTGGACCCTGAGGGAGCGGGTGTTGCCGGGGCTTCTCCCTGCCGCCCCTCGTGGTAGCCTCACTAGCCAGAGCAGTGGGAGAGGAAGTGCTTCCTTCCTGCGGCCCCCCTCCACAGCCCCCTCTGCAGGGGGAAGCTACCTCAGTCCCGCTCCAGGAGACACCAGCAGCTGGGCCAGCGGTCCAGAGAGGTGGCCCCGGAGGGAACATGTGGCGACAGTCAGCAAAAGGTAAAGGCAATAGCTACCCATCTTTGCCCTGGCCCTCCATGCTGTCCTGTCAGTCCAGATCTCTCCCCTGCTCCGCCCCCACCCGCCTAGGCTCTTCACCTTCCCGTGTTCCTCCGCTCCCACCCGGGAGAAGCTCTGCTGAGGTCGAGGAAGCTCAGTCTGATTTAGAGGAGCCTGGGTTCATACTTTGCGGGCTGCCCTCTGTTCCTCTACTCACACTTTCCACCTGTCCTAACAGGAGGAACACATCTGTGGATGAGAACTACGAATGGGACTCAGAATTCCCCGGGGACATGGAGCTGCTGGAGACTTGGCACCAGGGCTTGCCCGGCTCTCGGTCCCGCCCTGAACTTGAGCCAGAGTTTGGTAGGTGAACTTCCTAGCCTGCTGCACTGCACTGCCCCGCACTCCTTGTCCCGTGTTCTGAGCTGGTGCGCCTGTTTCTCAGTCAGTTCCTGAGTCTCCGGCTCCCTGCCCTGGAGTGTCTCTTGCTCCCCAGGCTCACTGCATGCAAAGGGCCTTTGGAGCCTCAGGCTTGAGCCCTTCACCCAATTAGTCACCGCATCTCGCATCTCGGCTCTTCCCTTTGAAGGTGCGAAGACTCCAGAGGAGAGCTGCCTCCTGAACACAGGCCATGCTTCTGGCCCTGAGGCCCGCTGTGCTGCCCTTCGGGAGGAATTTCTGGCCTTCCGCCGCAGCAGAGATGCTAGCAGGGCCCGGCTGCCGGCCTATCAGCAGTCCATCTCTTACCCGGAACAGGCTACTCTGCTATGAGCACAGTGTGAGGCTAGGAAAGAATATGGATCTGCAGAGGAGGCCAAGACTCTGACTCCAAGCTCGGCCACTGCCCCTACCCCTTTGTGCCCAGGCATAGACCCCTGATGATGGCCTGAGGGTAGGCCTGCGTGAGCTTGGTGTAGAATGAATGTATTGACTCTTTAGTTGAGTCTGGGGGGGGGGGGGTGGTTGAAGCGTGTGTGTGTGTGTGTGTGTGTGTGTGTGTGTGTGGTGTTTATAGTGTGGGTGGTGCAGGTTCTTTTTTTTTTTAAAAAAAACGGTGAATAAAAGTTTGAAAAACATGTCTCTGTTACCTATCTTTGTGTCTAAGAAAGGCGAGGAAGTCCCTGGACCTGTACAGAAAAGATACTGAATGGGACACATTCAACCATCATTCAAAAAATAGTTGTTGAGGGCCTAGTAGGGTCAGCTAGTGGAGATTTACTGTTAGGCTAGAAGCCATGAGAAAATACAGAAGTCACCGAGATAATGCTTTGTCCTTGGGGAGTTCTTTCTGGTCAGCGAGGCAGACAAACATTTCCAGCAGACCAAGTTCTGTGATAAAGCCATAGGCTCTTACACTGGCACAAAGAGTCCGGGCTGCGTCATTTCGTAAGGACTTAGAACGTGTGGGACTTCCTGGGACCCTCACAGAAGGCGGAGAACATTCCCTGTGTGCCAGACACGGTTCTGCGCTCTTTCTGAGTGCTGTTTAAGTGGCCACAGCTTTGAGTTTATTTTGTAGACCGGGCAACTAATGCTTAAGATGCTTTCGTAATTGAGCAAAAGCCACACTGCAGGTAAGAGGCAGGGCAGGTGAGGTGCCAGTGAAGAAAGCAGAAACCTTCCGGGGGTTGGGGGGAAGACACCCTAAAGGCACAGAGGACCTAACGACATTCTCGAAGTATGAGTGGGTACTCTGGGAAATAGAAAATGCAAAGATCAGGGAGGAACTGGCTGTCATTTTTTTTAAAATCAGGCTCAACTGAGGTCTCCCCTAGAATGTGAAGAAAGACAGCACTGGTGGGTTCTAAGTGGGGACTCCATTAATTGAAGCCTGGAAAAAAGCAGGTGTCCTGGACACCCCTAGACTATTGCTTTCCACCCTAAGGGACAGAAAAATGCCTGCCCGCTTTCTCCACTAAGCCTCCCCCTTTCCGATCCCGCCAAGATGTAAGGGGAAAATGTCGGATTATCAAGCATGAGATGGAAGGGTGGGAGAGAGAGGCTCGGTCTGAACCCCAGGCCCTAAGTCCTACCACACCCCTTGGGCTCTGGGCAAGGAGTGACCTCACTGTTAGTTTTTGCCCAGGCTTGAAGTTAAATGGCAAGCAGAACCACGTGGGGGTGCTGTCCCAGCCTGTAAGCCCCATTCTGGTCACACCCTGCTCAGTCCTGGGGGAAGGCTCTTCAAGTACCTTCATTTACCTTGCCAGTTTTTAAGCCTGCAATCGCGAGCTAACCTAGGCAGAAAGTTTTCTACTGGATTGTAAGTCTGAGGTAGCTGAGTGGAGATTGGGTTCTCATGGGTGGAGACCTAGGCAGGGGCGCCAAGGACTCAGCAGGTCCTTTAACCCTCATTCCTGCCTACAGACCACCTATCTTAAGCATTCCAGCATTCCTCTAGGCTGCGCCTTTAAACCTTCTCAGCCCTTGCCCCGCCCCTGGTCCGCCCCGTCTGAGGCGGGACCCTCCAGAAAACTCCAAGCCCGGCCGGGTCTTCAGCTCCACTCGCCACTGCGCAGCCCCTGACGTGCGCGTGCTCTTATCCAGCCCGCTTGGACGGTGAGCAGGACTGAGGGACCAAGGAAGTGGGGTGGGGTGGGGGTGGGAGTATGTGTGTGGTCTGTAGAAAGCAAGAAGCCAACACTTGATTGTTGCTCCAGGGAGCGTGGGGGTTATAGACTGGCGGTCGCAAGGGTCTGAACCGGGCGCCCCGCCCCGTGCTGTCAGGTCCGGTTCCCAAGTTTTGATTCTGCATTGTTGGACAATTAAGTAAAGCGAGCTTTGCGGGTGCTTAGACGGGGCGTCCGTCCCGACCCAAGGGTCAGGTTCCAAGCCCCAGCAGTCTACTCCAGCGTCGAGTTCTTGGGGAAGAAGGAAGGAGGGAGTCCGACGTTCGCAGGCTGGTGTTGAGTGGTGGCGAGAATAGGTTTCTGGAGCGCGCCCTGGTGCGTCTCCGCAGTCCCTGAATTTACCGTGCGACCCTTTCACTTCCTGGTCCAGGAGCACGTGTGGGCACTGCCTGCCTTCTGTGTCCTCGAGACTGCCCTTTTGCGCCCTTTCCTGCTAGTTTGCTTTTCTGGGTACTCGGGTTCACCACCTAGGGTCACGGGTCTCGGTCCCTTACTTGCACAGTGGCCTGGTCTTCTGTGCGACCCCATCCCTTTCCTGGAGAGCCTTTAACCTCGGACATCTCGGGGCTGCAGCCCTGACTGCACTCGGATGTGTCCTGTCTGGAGGGGTTGGCTGCTGTCCAAGCTCTCCTACCCTAGCCCAAGCCCCGCTGCCCCCTCCCGTGCCCCCTGCTGCTGGGAAAGCTGGTGGTGGCCGCGGGCGGGCGGGCGGGCTGCCCAGACCTGCGTCACCCCAGTGGCGGGAGGGTGGTGGGTGACTCATCCGCAATAACGGCCCAGGGTGTGGCCGTGGGGGTGGGGGTGGGGGTGGCGGCTGAAGGGGTTGGACCTGCAGACCGGAAGTAGATTGCCTCCTCGCTGGGCTCCGCAGGCCTCCCCGTGTTCGTATGGGAGAGGTTCTGGAATACTTGGTATCCGGAGCAGAAGCAGCGGTGTTGGAAAGTGAAGGTGCGGTGTAGGAGACCTGTGGCTGGACGGGCTCCCCTTGTTCTCTTAATACGGAGCAGGAGTCAGGGACAGCGCCTCATCTCTAAGCTCCTCCCAGTTTCTCCTTCCCGCAGTTCAGGGTACACCTCAGACTTCGGGACAAGGTTGGGAGGGGTGAGCAGGGTGCTATCGTTCCAGAGCCAGCAAAATAATCTTTGTCCTTGCCATCCCCTTGCGCACCCATAACTTTACTGTCTATGCCAACCCCCAGGGAATTGGCGTCCAGCCTGTCTTCATTCACTCCATGGCCTTGCCCTTCGAGATTGCCAGGTGTGGGCTTTCCTACTCGGGATGTGTCCTCTAGACTTCTTCGATTCTTGCTTCTATACCCACAAACTACATATGCCCTCCCGGTCCTCCAAAGCTGCCTCCTTGTACCCTGAGAACGGTTAGGATCCCTCATACCCCTTTGCCCAGGGCCTCCACCCAAGTCTGTGTGGAGTGGGTGTTCCTGCCTGGGGGGCCCCCACCCTGCCTCCATTCTTCTGTTTGGTACACAGAAGTCATGGCAACGGCCTCCACCCCCTCCTCTCCTGAGCAGGCCTTGTGGCTTCCTGTTTGTGGAGCTTTCTCTTCTGCTCAGGATTCTAGGTGGTGAGGGGGCTGCCCCCTGGTGGGGGGAGGGTCTTCCCCCTGCAAGGCATTCCCTTAACCACAGTGCTCCCCAATGGCCTTCTGTCTACTCATTGGGCATTTCTGTTTCAGAAAAGTCCCAACAGTCCCAGCTGGGAAGTTCCCTATGCTCCATCTGCACCATAAGAGGACAGTCCCCTCGTTTTCCCAATAAACACTCGTCAGGAATCCCAAAGTCTGACCCTTCCCAACTTGGTGTTCCCCTTGACTTCAGCATTGACGCTGAATGGGGCTAGGTAAGCTGCCAGCCGTGGTTTGGGTGGAGCCCAGGGCTGGAAGGCCTTTTGCGGCCCCTCCTTCTTTCCAAGCTCTTGTAACCTTGTAGGCCTGAGTGATTATTGTTCCTAGGGCTGCTGTTGGCTCTGGAGTTCGCCGCTGCCAGCCCGCCATGTAGGCTGTCCAGCTGTTGCCTCCACTTGAGATACCCGGTTCTGGTCATCTCCCACACCTGTGTACCAGATTGACAGATGTCTTTAGCCCACACCGGAGGGAGACTTGCTATTTTCTCTTTCTCTGAGGGAGGGCTGGGGTAGGTCTGCTGGGTGTAACTAGGGTGGGTCTTTCCAGCTGCGGCAGCCACAACCCATCAGCTGTCTGCCTGAGGGGGTAGGGAGAGACGGAGAGACACAGCTGCTGGCCAGGCAGGCCTGGCTGGGATAGCTTTATCTGAGAACTCCGCCCCATGGCTCTGCCACTTTGGGGTTCTGGGGTCATGGCCTCGGAGTGGAAGAGAGATACTGCAGCTGGACAGCAATGACCTTGCCAGCTGTGTCCAGGCTCCAGAGCCAGGGGAGGGACCCTCAGTAGTCCTCTGTCTGGAGATAGATCAGGGGCAGCGGGGGACACTGGAAGAGTCTGTCTTTGGACTCCTTCTTAACCCCGGTATCTGGGTTAATCATTCTCTTGTCCTTTCTTTACTTATGCCCGGGCTTCAGGCCCATGAGCTCCCTAGAAACAGCCCGAAGTGGCAGGGGTGAGGCTATTTCCAGAAGAGAAGTCTAGAAATTGGGCAGGGAAAGGAGTCTTGCTTCTGATGAGAGCTTTTAGCCATCTCCTTTTCCTGTCCTGTCTTCTAGTTACACCTAGAGCGTATAGACTGGGAGCTGCGTGGCTGCGGGTGGACAGTGTGGGCGAGGATGCTCGCTCACCTCTTCTGCCAGGCCGCAGCCACTCCACACTTCTACCTGCCGTCACATGCTGATTGTGTGTGTGGCCCATGGTGTGGTGTGGGTCGGGACCCGGCCTAACATTTATCTGGTCTGGCTGGGGGAAGTCTCCTAATGAAGTTTAAAAATAGCTGATTTATGGGGCGGATCCTGCCGGAAATGTGCAGCTGGATAACCCAGGGTAGGAAGGGGCGGCCATGTTGAAGGGTGGGGAAGGGGGCGCTGGCCCAGCACACAACCTCTGCCCAGACGCATGACATTATTAGAGGCAGCCTGGCTTCTTGTATTTTGGCGGAGCGCCAGCGCCCGTTGTGGGGGTGGTGGGAGTGTTTAACCTGGGGTGCATGAGAGAGGGAGCCAGAATGACTTCATCCCTTAAGTCTGACCTGGCCTGGAGCCAGATGTGGGCTCCCTGCTTCTCATTGAATGGAGGCTCTTGTCCTGGGAATACCAGTTTTTGAGCTGTCAGAGACAGCCAGCTGTATTTCTGACCAGAGAGAAGGACCCCCTAAACAGGGGCTGGGAGTCACAAGTGAGGGATAGTGTCCCTCCTCTGTTCCTGGCTCCTTCACGCATCAGCAGCGTCTCCAGCGCCTGCTCCTAGGTTCCTGGGTGTGGGACCTGTCAGCAAAGTGGTGGGTGGGGACGGCTGCCCACAGCGAAATGCTGCCAACTCAGACCTGTGGTCAGAAGCTACCGGTTCCTAACCAAGGTCCTCAAGGAAAGTTAAACTCAGCCGTGCACTCTGCCACCCCGCCATTGTTTCTCTCCCAGGTTTTCCTGAAAATAAAGCCCAAGGCTCTGGGTTAATTTCCCTGTTTCTGCTCTAACAGACTATGAACTTAGTGACACACGGGCTGCTCTAATGGGTCTAGAAACCCAGTGAGTGAGTGCGTGTGTGTGTGTGTGTGTGTGTGTGTGTGTGTGTGTGTGTGTGGTGGGGTCTCACTGGTGGAGGTCCAGGTGCTGGCGGGGCTACATTGACTGGGGCTGAGGAGCTAGGGCAGAATCCATTTCCTTTTCTTTTCTGGGCTTCTAGGGGCATTGCCTGATTCATGACTCTGCCTGATACAGGCACTCTTCCTTCCCCCTCCCGTTCTGCCTCCCCCCTTTCATTCTGCCTTCCCCCCCATTCTGCCTCCCCGCTCCCATTCTTTCCTCTCCTCTCACTGAGAATGAGAACTCTTGTAAGAATATTGGGCCCGCCTGGCTGACACTTGGTAATTATTCTGTCTGCAAATGCGCCCCCCCTCCTTTTTTAACTCCTGTAAGGTGATCTATCCCCCAGTTCTGGGAATTAGTGTGTGGACACCTTCGGTGAGAGGAAGGGAGGAGGAAGGGGGTTATTCTGTCTACCATGATGCCTCAAAGGGAAGGGAAAGCATTTGGTTTTTTACTGCAAGGTTTCACAGAGGAAATTCCCTTTGCAGTCTAAAATGCGGGCCTCCCTTTCCCAGCAAGCCCACCCGGACTGCTTCTGTCGCCCTGGGTCTGTTAATTCCTGTAACATGATCTGAACTCTGCACCTTACACGATCACCTTCACGCCCCTGTCCCTGCGATGGCACTAGGGAGAGTTCAGGGCTGAAGACTTTGTTCTCTGCTATAATCCCTACTGCAGATGCTCCGTTAGAAACCTAGTGGTTAGTGGAAGGTAATGCCACTCACTCCCCCTCTTGGCGTAGGTTTCCCTTATGCTCTATATAATCCGTTCCTGAAACGTTTTCTAAGGCTTTGAAGAGCAGGGTTGGGGGCTAGACTGACTGATTTGCCTTTGTCAGGCCTCATTACTCCCAGTAAAGATCTGAACCGAAAGCATTTACCCCATCCTTTATTCCCGTGGGTCCTAGGCTTCATCCTAGACGTAAACCATTCATTCAAATGAAATTTAGAATCTGTGTAGCCTCACACCAGAGGGCCAGAGTTCAGAGCCCTGCTGTGCTAGCTCCTGGGCAGGAATTCCCTCTCTGGCCCTCACAGGCACCCTGAGTATTGTAGAATTGACCGTGGGCCTGGTTATATCCTTCCACAGCTCCTCACCGTCACCACAGCTGTCAGAATGGCGAACCGGGGACCTTCCTACGGCCTGAGCCGAGAGGTGCAGCAGAAGATTGAGAAGCAGTACGATGCGGACCTGGAGCAGATCCTGATCCAGTGGATTACCACTCAGTGCCGCAAGGATGTGGGCCGGCCCCAGCCTGGGCGTGAGAACTTCCAGAACTGGCTCAAGGATGGCACGGTGAGAGCGAGCTGGGAGGTGCAGGGAGGGCATGGGGGCCCTTTAACCCGAATAGGAGAAGAAAGAGGACAAATAGACCCAATTGTGTCATCAGCCTGAATCTTTCCAGAGGCTGTTAGAGCCCCCGTGCTTTCCGACCTCTCCATTGGGTGAAGGTCAAGGTGGATGTGCCCCTTAGAACAGCAGCTCATAGGTGCTGGGAGAATGGCAGTTTGAGCCGGGAAGTGGTGGAGCGCGCCTCTAATCCCAGCATTCGGGAGGTAGAGACAGAGGGATCTCTGTGAGCTCGAGGCCAGCCTGGTCTACAGAGCGAGTACCAGGACAGGCTCCAAAGCTATAGAGAAACCCCGTCTCAAAAAAAAAAAAAAGGAAAGAAAAAAGCCCAACACACACACACACACACACACACACACACACACACACAGTAAAATAAATAATAAAAAAAGAATGCTAGAATGCTGGCTGTTTGCAAGAGGGTGAGAAGGTAAGCTCCGGCCAGTGATTCAGGAGCAGCAAGGAAAGACTAGCCATGCACTGGCTCTTCATCTGGTTTCAGAGGCAGGAGGGACCTTGAGGTTCACCTGGGAGAGCCCCTCTCTGGTTCACTGTCTTTGGTGCTCTGGTCTTGAGTAGGCATGTCCTCACCTCTTCCAGGTGCTGTGTGAGCTCATTAACTCACTATACCCTGAGGGGCAGGCTCCTGTAAAGAAGATCCAGGCCTCCACCATGGCCTTCAAGCAGATGGAGCAGATCTCTCAGTTCCTGCAGGCCGCTGAGCGCTATGGCATTAACACCACTGACATCTTCCAAACCGTGGATCTCTGGGAAGGTGAGCCGGGGCTCAGGGCTGTTACCCAGGAGACTCGGGGTTGGGCTGTGCTGTCTTTACCACAGAGAAACGACAGGTTGGTGGTTTTCCTGAGGAGAGTGTGTGCGTGCCTGATGGAAGATGGGCCCTCCTGCAGGGTAGGGGGGAAACAATGAATTAAGGAGTTTGGATGCCAAGCTTGGACCTGGTTGGCAGGTAGAAGGCATCTAGTACCCTACTTCTGCTCAGGCGGCGTACTTGTTTTCCAGGAAAGAACATGGCTTGTGTGCAGCGGACACTAATGAACCTGGGTGGGCTGGCGGTAGCCAGGGATGATGGACTCTTCTCTGGGGATCCCAACTGGTTTCCTAAGTAAGTATCTGTGGGCTTGCCATAGGGCCCTGCTGGTACAGTATTCTCGCCCATTCCTTGCTGTCGAAAAGAAACGATGTCGCTGTAGAACCAGCCATTACAAAGCGCCTTTAGAACTCCAGAAGGTGGTGGGAGGTGGCGGCGGCAGCAATGACTTTCCTTTTGGAGAGACAAAGAGGTGCTTCTAAGCAGCCCAGAGGTCTCAAAGGCAGAGTGGATATCAGCTTACATGTCCAGGGAAGAATTCACTGGGATAGCTAGCCTCTGACAGCCTCCTAACTAGTACCCTCCCCCTTCTACCCAGGAAATCCAAGGAGAACCCCCGGAACTTCTCGGACAACCAGTTGCAAGAGGGCAAGAATGTGATTGGACTGCAGATGGGTACCAATCGTGGAGCCTCGCAGGCAGGCATGACCGGCTATGGGATGCCACGCCAGATCCTCTGATCACACAACCCCCTGCCCCTGCCCTCCATGAATGGTTAATATATATGTATATATATGTTTTAGCAGTGACATTCCCCGAGAGCCCCTGGATCTCTAAGCTCCCCTCTGCCAGAGTAGGGTCCAAATTATCTTGTCACTTCTGGCAGTGCCCGATGATTGCCTCTCTCTGGGCTTACTAATACATTCCTTCCCCACAGCCATCAAAACTGGACCACCTTCCCCCTGGGACCAAAAGCCTCCTTCCCCAGCCTGCTTCTCTTTTCCTGACCTCTGTGCTTCCAGTCCATTCCTTGGCTAGGAGTCAGAGATGCTGCCCTGTGGCCTTATGCCACGCTGACCTTCCTTCTACAAGTGCCTCTCCTACAGCGGTGGCTGCAGGGATTTAATTTATAGGGAGGGGCCCGTGGCTGTCACCCCAGCCACAGCTGGGCTGTACTTAGCACGCTTCTGGGCAGCTTTCCTCCCCAGCAAGAGGCCCTTTTGGCTTCTTATTTTCCATTCCTCTCACTGTGGCTAAGGGGTGGAGCAGTGGAGACAGAGGTGGAAGAGCTGCCCACCATGGTCTGGGGCTTGAGGAACATGAGTTTGCTGATTTTCAATAAAGAGTCTCATTCTTTTTTGGATGGAGTCAGGCTGTATCTAGGGCCACTGCGCCTACGTCGGGGGCGAGAGCCATACCAGGCAAGAAGGGAGGGCAGAGGTGAAAGGTTGCTGGGCTGAGCCCTGTCTTCATTTTCGTCTGCATCCTCTTTCTGTCATCCGGTTTAGGAGGGGACAGGCTGGGATTAAGAAGGGACAGGCCTCACTTGGGGTAGTAGCCTTAATGCAGATTACATTGGCTGCGTTTGCTGGATGGGAGAACTTTATTCCTCAGGGAACTGGGCGTGTGGTCTGCTGCTCCTGGCTGTGTCTGGACAAGGAAAAGATGGCCCATGTTGGAGTAGGCTGTTCCAGCATGGGGGCTGAAGGTGGGGGTCACAGTGGCTGGATGGAACCCAAAGCTGGGAAATGAGCGGGAGTGAGTTAGCTGACTGTGGAGATGCCTTGTCCATTGACCCCCAGCACCTGTGAGCTGCATTCCAGGGAGAGCCTCGCTGTAACTTTCTTCTAGACTTTGACCTTGGACAAGATAATCAACTTGGGGTCACTCTGTCCCCAGCCCAACCCAGGAATGAATGCATGCGACCTATAGGCCTCCCATTATCTCAAGGCTTCCTATGTTGGCTTCACGTCTTCCCATGGAGAACCTGAAGGACGCTGGGTCAGCTAAAGCCTGACCTTTGCCCACCCTCGCTAGCCAGTCTCAGGGCTGTGGTGTCCCTTGTTCTTCTTCCCCTTTCTGCTTTGGGTACTACCCGTCTCTTTCAGAGCAGAAAGCCACAAAACTGTACCTGAGGCTCACATAATGCAGCAGCTTGTAAACAAGGAGCGTTTGTCTTGCAGTCTGATCCTGGAAACACCTACTGTGTGCCAGACACCGTCCGTGCCATAGTTTATAGCCATCGGCCCCGTGGCTCTCAGCCTTATCCTGACACCTCGCTATGGAAGAGATAGCATTTT
Source organism: Microtus pennsylvanicus (assembly GCF_037038515.1). Classification (NCBI taxonomy): domain Eukaryota; kingdom Metazoa; phylum Chordata; class Mammalia; order Rodentia; family Cricetidae; genus Microtus; species Microtus pennsylvanicus. The sequence goes on from NC_134588.1 coordinate 92,283,660, forward strand.
CTTGCTGCACTGTGAGGAACTGTGGCACAGTTAGATAGACTGCAGCCTCTGTATAAATCTCCAGGGCTTGGCTGTCATTCTTTATCTCTCCTTCAGGAAGGCTCTGTGGACTGCCAGTGTGAGAGGTGATGTCACTGCAGAGAAAACACAGAATCCACTGATTTTTTTTTTTAACATCCTTCCCTGATTTAACTATTTAGAGCTGCAAACTGTTGTCAACACACTGCAGTGTTCTGGGATGGGATGTGCCTCAGCACTAATGCTGCCTGGTTTCAGAAGATCCTTATAGAAGTCTAGGAGGTGGATATTACCTGTTATCGCTCCCATTCTATCCCCTTAGGTGTGATAAAGGGCAAGAAACTTAGCCAAGGTCCTGTGAAGGAGCAGATATTTAAGCCCTAAGGGAACCTGGTTGAAGGTGGAGTTCACTCAGCCTTTGCTGTTACAGGCTCAACCACAAGCGGGGATGTGGAGGGACTGGGGAGTGAATGTAAGGTGGGGTAATGGGGGGATGAGTTCTCCTAAGGCTCCTGTGAAGGCCGAGTAAGCCCAGAACAGAAAGGACTTGCATGGTGAATACTTGTAAAGACCCAGGAAATGGAAGTGAAGGGATAAAGAGTGGACTTGGTGTGCACAGTGGGCTGGGAGATTGCTGAAGCCCCCGGCACCGCTGTACTGCTGAGTATGACCACAAAGTGTCAGCTGGCCCTATCTGACTCTCTAGAGTGACTTTTCCAAGGCAGAAAGCAGTGGGGTCTAAGAGACGCTCATTTTCCTTCTGGCTGTGATCTCCAACTACTGGCCTGCAGGCAAGTCTGTGGGCCATATCCTTGATTAATGATTGATGGGGGAGGGCCCAGACCAGGACGTTCTGGGTCTGATAATAGGAAGCAGACTGAATGAGCCATGAAGAGCAAGCCAGTAAACTGTGTTCCCTTATGGCTTCTGCTTCAGTTCCTGCCTCCAGGTCCCTGCCTTGAGTTTCTTGATTCTCCCCAGTGGACTGTGACTTAGGACGTGTAAAACAAATAAATTCTTTTCTTGCCAAGTTGCTTTTGTTGCTGATGTCTTCCTTACACCAACAGAGAGCAAACTAAGCCAAAAACCCTTTTGGGGCTCTAGCATCTTAAGATCTTGTATCATTTTCTGTTTTCTTTTTAGCTTTTGGTCCCTGCTGAGGTCAGTTTCACTCCTGACTTGGCTCTTCTAATTTCCTGGCACCCTTTCAAGCCCTGGAGCCCAGAATGGGTCCCAACCCCGATGCCAGGAGAAACAGCTCCTTTGTACAATGTCCCCTAGGTTGCTTGTCATCTCCCAGTACCCGTTCTTTGTGGCTTTCTGTGTGTATTTTGTAACTGATACTGCAGGAAGAGTCCAGCTACCCGAAACAATCTCCTTGGAGGTCTCTCCATGGTTTGCTCTTTTTATCTCCTCAGAGCTTTGTTCAAATATCACCATTTCTGACCACGCTCCTTAAAACCGCGCACCTCCTCAGCCTGCATCCCCCTCCCTTCCTGCTGCCATTTATGACTGTCCGAGAGCCAATATGTTTTACTTTCTCATTTTCAGCCTCCGCCCATAGAATCTACACTGCACAGAGGCAGGGTTTTATTGTTTTTTTTTTTTTTTGTTCGTGTAGAACGGTGCTACAGGTGCTGGATAAATATTTGTTGGATGAATAAACGAACGACCTGTTACACCAGCTGCTTGCTCTCAAATCTCCTTGCCTAGTAAGATAGTGCCCAGCCAGCTCAGGGGCACAGCAACCCAACCACTCGTTGCATCTGAGCTGGGACCAAGCGCCTTTGTCGGCCCCCATGCTTCCCTCATGCTAATTTTCACAAAGCAAAACCCCAAGAAGCTTTGCTCCCTGCTGCCAGAGACACTGCGAAGTGGATGGAGGGTAGGGTGTGTGTGTGCAATCTGAAGACAAACTGATGGTTTGAGGTGGGGGGGGCGTGGGGGGATGGAGTGTGGGAGAAGTACCGGAAGAAGACAGCGGAGTCAACTTTCCGTCATTGGCTTTGCCCTCATCCATGAAGCAGAAAGTCACTCTGGAGGTGTAGAGGAAGTAGGCGTGCCCCTTGGTGGCCAATAGGAGGAAGAATTAGAGAAGGGGGACGAGGGATTTCTGAAGCTCCACCCAGTTTGGCTCGCTTCTGAGAACAAGCTTACGTTTGCCCTGTCCCTGTGTGAGTGTGTACCCAGGTGTGTGTGTGAGGACTGACTCAGGGGCCCCAGGTGGGAGAGAGGAATCTACGTGAGAAGACTGTCAGGAATTTGTGTTGAGTGTCTGCCCAGGAGGATAACGGGTGGGTAGAGGTGTCAGTCCTGTGTGCGTAGGCAGCTGTGTGTTTGTCCACCAAGGAGAACAATGGGTGCCATTTCTGCCCCTGTTGCTTTCTGAGAACTTGGCAAAGGGCCCAAGGAGCAGTGGAACGGGGAGAGGACTGGGTAATAGGACCCTAGGGAAGGGAACAATAAAGGGCATGGGATTAAATTTGTTGAAGAAAGGCTAAAACAATGAATTAGTAACTGTCTCTGCAAAGAAGTAGGTTTTAGTCCCAGTGGCCAGCGAAGAGGATTACAGAAAAATGCCCCAAAGTTGCATCTAGAGAAATTTAGGTTAGACAAGGAAAAATGATACTCTTGCCTCTAAAGGTTATTAGTCTCTGGAATCTCTCAAGGGTCAGAAGGAATGTCTTCAATAAATAGGACAAATCTCATTTCCTAATGGAGGAAAATGGGCAGTTCTGCCTGGGAAAGCTCAGATACACTCCCCCCCGCCTTTTTATGTGTGTGTTTTTCAACACTTACTGCCTTACTGAGGTTCTGTTGCAGGCCATACAGGGTAAATTATTGATACATGTGGTCCTGAAGGGAAATAACACATGGATGTGAGCCATGCTGATTCTTGAAGTCAGTGACACATACCTTTGAGGAATGCATGCTGGACTCCATGGAAGGACTCTCATGTCAACTCAATACCCTGGAGAACTCCTGAATGCCATGGGAACAAGAGGTCACCTATATCAGGAATTATCTGCCCCCCTCCCATCTACCCAAGGAAACCTGGGAGCCCATTAGGGAGACTTTTGTAATAATGAGCAGTCACTGGCTTTGTGGTCAGAGGTCCAGTGTGGGTGGGTGGAAGGGCTTTGTCTTCTTTGGAAAGGGCCGGTCAAAGAGGTGTGAGGATGAGAGCAAGGGATCAGCAGGGGCAGACAGGCCAGCATCACTCAGTCCTGAAGTGGGCATGGTGAGGTGATAGAAACATTCCCCCAGACACCGGGGCCGTCATTCTGCCTCACTCCACTTTTCGGTAGAATCTGACTTTTTAGTCGGTTTTCTATCAGGCAAGTTGGTTTTCTAGTGACGGTAGTGTGATGATGGGGATGGGGATGATATTCGCTATCGTTTTTTGCTACACCCTATGCAAGGAACTCAATGGTTTGGATTTATTCCTTCATTGTTTCAAAGAGCAATCCTTGAACTTCTTTTCAAGGTTGCGGCACCTGTCGCCTTCTGGCAGTGGGAGCCCCGCAATTAACAAGACAAGCAATCTCTGCTCGCCTAAAAGCGGTAAGAAAAGTAAGGAGCCAACTATAAAACATGTCTTGTGGCGTTGTAAGAGGGTCTAGGCTAGTTCTTTGAGGCACCTCCAGGATGGGTGCCTTGACCCATCATCACCAGCTTTGTCACCATCATTGTCACTGCACCTACCACACCCTGGGCCATATTTCCCTACCAGAAAACCAGTTAAAAAATTGGATCCCACCATACACCTGCGTGTACGGAAGACGGTACATCTGGGGATGCATGGGTGGCTGGAAGCATATGGGGAGGCCAGGGGTGGTAAGGCTTCCCAGTCACGGTGTGGTAAGATGCAGAGAGGAGGCTGAGCCGAACTGGACTATAGATCTTTGAATTTAGAGATGATGCTAAGAAACATGCTTGAGAAGGGAAGTGAGGATCAGATCATTGGAGGAGCTTAAAGGGAAGTTACTGGATGCTTTTCCAGGAGTCAGGGTCTTACATGGTTGGTCTTGAATTTGTGGCAGTCTTCCTGCCTCTGCCTACCACACGCTGGGATCCAGGTGTTTCCCACCAAATGATGCCGAGCTAGACAACGAAGTTGTAAACTGCGCTTTGTTTAGAAAGTTCTAAGAAGCTGCAAGTAAAGAATGGTCTAAACTAGGAAAAGGATTGCTGTGGTGGTTCAGGCTGAAGTGAGCCTGGGTTAAGGGCAGGGCAATGAGGATAGAAGAAGATAATGAAGTTGAAAATTGTGACTCTTATTCACAGTAGAACTTGGAGGGGGAGAGGAAGGGGTTAAGAAAGACATTGGTTAGCACGAGTAACTCATGTATGTGCTAGCTGAGAAATCCACGAAGAGAGGGCGCCAACACAGAATGTGAATCGTTCCCATTTTACAGAGGAGGACACTTAAGCTCACGGAGTAGCAGTAACTACCCAGTGAAACTCATGGACTGACTGAAACCCAAACTCTAGATAGCAGAAGGCCAAGTTACTGCTCTCCCTGTTGTGGGGTTCCCCTGTGAAATGACTGACCCTGAAGAAGGGTTCAGCCCGCAGCTGGCTCGAGCTGTGGTTTTCCTGTGAGTGGAGATGGGGGCCACAGTGGAGGAAGGGAGAGGTCAGGCTTGGCAAGAGGTACAGGAAGTTCAGCTCCGCGGCAGCCACCTCTCTAGTTAAATGGAGATCTGGTTGCTTTGGAGAGGAACTGACAAGAGAGCCTGAGGCGCAGCCTCTGGATCCTGCCTTCTGCAGGTTTCCTGCTCAAGGCAGCCTGACCTTCTTAGACCTCCCTCAGACAGCCCCATTTTTACCACCAACAGACAGAAACCACGGCCACCGGGACAATACCTGAGAGGTGTGCTTTCAGGACACTCGGATGTTTATTGATCCCAAAGGGGTTTGTCACTCCTGGTAAGGCTTTAATATTTTCCTATCCTTTGGAGAGAACAGAAAAAGCAAAGCTTAGGGAGTGTGAGTGATTTGCCTGGGGTCCTCAGGTTCCCGAGAGCAGACAGCATACATTACACATCTCCCCTCGGCTCCTGGTTCTCAGAAGCAAAAAGTGTTGAAGCCAGAAGGAGCTCAGAGTTCAGGATTTTGAACTGGTGCTGCATGCCCTAGAATCCAGGTTTCTAGACTCCTGCCAAACAGCTGATGTTGAAAGCCCAGCACCCTTGGAGCTGGGGCTGGCTATGTACTTCAGGGAACACAGGTTGGTGGATCCTCCTAACCTGACCGACAGAAGCTTCAACTGCTGAACACAGCCCATTCTCTAAGTGACATCCTCATACTCCAGCACGGGACTCAGTGGGACGCAGTGAGCGATGCAGATTCCAGCCTACTTGCTAGAACCTGGGTGGAGCTTAATTTGCATCTCAGATGGATTCTTCCTTAACTTTTAGGCAGTATATTCTAGAAGACTGGAAAAAGTTTCTCTAACAAGAAAACTGAGGTCTCGGAAGAGTGCTGGCCTGAGCCAGGAACAGTTGTTGTCCCTACCCCCTCAACCCTAGCTCTGTTTGGTGACTGTGGTGGGGTTGCCAGGGGAACCAGCCTGTGCAACTTCCTGGCTTTGGCGTTTTTCCCCCTCCTTGGCCTTATCTCAGCATCCGCCACCCAGTCCAGGGCTGTGTACTGGTCACGTAGAAGGGGAAGCTGGTGCCAGGCATGTCCAGGACTCCCAGGGAACATTGGCCCAAGTACTGAATGGATTGGAGGGTAGAGGCGTGAAGTTCAAGAAGTCTGGGAGGGTGGGTAGGGGCACCATTTCATTAATGTCTTTCTCTACGGTCTGGGTGGTACCTGCCAAATGGTGGTGTGGGGGAGGGTGGTGGTGACTCAAAAGGATCTGTCTCCACCTAACTGATGTCTCAACTCATCTTCATCATCCCCTATGGCGTGTGCTCCTCTCTCTCCTCTCTAGACCTAAAGTCTCCAGCACTTAAGGACCCCATTTCCACCCCAACACTGACATCCCTGTCTCCCCAGTTCTAGGGACTTCTTTCTGTTTGGTTCCAGATTGCTTCCTGTGTTTTATGTCAGCCTTCCTCTCTCCCTGCCTTGGCTGGGTCTCTTGGGCAGTCGTTAAGAACAGGAAAGAGAAGGGGAGTTTTGAAGACAGATGGGGAGCAGTTAGCAATTTAAGGAAAGTAATTTGTGCATCTAAGCGCTTATTTATGTTTTGAGCCTTACTTTGATTTCAAAAGAATTTAGGGTGGTTTGGAGAATTTAAGTGTTCCAGGAAAGGGGATGGTGACGCAGCTCCCAAGCTTCGTGCAGCTTAGTAGAGAGGGTAAGGTCCATTCCTGAGTCCTGATGTTTGTACTACATTAAGGACAAGGACTTCCCCCCCTGCTGCCCCCGCATGTGGGGGGGCTGGGGAAGAAAAGACTGCAAACTGAGTTTTGAGCACAGTCTTATCTTCATATCCCGCTCCCTGGGGTGGGGGCTGTTATCCTTTCCCCGGAGGAAACCAGGCCCAGACCAGGGTCAAGCCTTGGGAGGCTCTCAAATGACTGTTGTCCTTTTCCATTCTGTTCCCCCAGGGAACACAGCATGGGAGAGCTTCCTCCAGGCCTGCTAAGATGGGATTTTGGCTGGGAACCAGACTTAGAAGAAACAGCTTTACTGAGGACCAAATGGATACCCTTAAAATGGGGTGATATGATGGGACAGGTCCAGGGGATGGAGATGACTCCTGGCCTCCGGAATGCCTAGGTCTGAGTATAGGGGTTCAGAAAGACCATGCTGCAGAGCCCTGTGCAGGGAGCACAAACCCTTCTACCGGAAAGTGGAGTCCCCTTGCGTTTACTGCGCATGCCCAGCTAACCCCATCCTATTTCCTTTCTTGTCTAGCTTCAGCGTGTGTCACCCTAGTGCTGGAAGGCCAGGTTCCTCCATGCCTTTCAGAGGGGCCAGAGGAAGGGGAGAACAGAGAGTAGCACAGCATTGCTCCGAGACAGGAGATACGCTTCAGTGAGAAGCCAGGCTTTATTTTAATAGCTCCCCTAGACCATGTCTTCCAGGCTCCTCCAACTAAATATGCTTACTCATCATAGAGTCAAACTTCCTGTGCCTCCTGCCTCAGGCAGTGTGGGGAGCATCTCAAGGGCCAGTGGGGTGACTGGCTAGGCACCCTTTAAGGCTTGGAGGGATGAGTAGGCTGTTCCAGCTACAAGTCCCAACTGACAGGCTGTGCCCCAGCCCCTTGCCTTGGCTTCTCTCCTGGATCCTGATCCCTGGCTAGTGACCCAGGCCTTAATCTGGGACTTCCCAGGGAGTGGTGTACTTCCCTCTTCTTCTAATTACTTAGCCTCTTATCCCTTCTCTTAGCTCTCACCTCTGGGCTTGCTGGACGGTGAGGACATGATGAAAATGGGACAGAGCGGAGGAGGGTGAGAGGTTTGCTTATGGGGGAAGGTAGAAGGGAAAAGACTCTGAAGATGTGTGAGTAGAAATAGCTGGAAGAAGAAGAAAAGGATGTGGGGGGATGAGTGGGCAGGGATGATGGAGGGAGGTAACCGCTTGAAGCCTCACCAGATAAGGATAGGGTTCTGCTGTGCTTTGGGCCAAGTTTTGCTGAGAAAAAAAAAGTTCTTGGTTTTGTGAGGCTTATGTAGTTTTGGAAGCTCCAACTGAGATAAGCAACACAAAATTATTAATCCAAAGTTAAATACAGAAACAAACACTTGGAATAATAAACAAAGCTGGAGTAATTTTTAAAGTTTTTGAGCATTCTGGAAAATGTCACAAAAAAAAATCTCCATTCCTAGAGGAGCAATATGCTTTGTGAATGGCTTTTGGCCCCACCTCTTGGTCTCTACATAGGATAATGGTTTCACAGCCTTGAGTAAAACACAACCTTTCCTGGGATGTGGATTGATCAACACTTTTATTATTATTGATAGATTAGAATGTTTCACTTCACAGTTTGTTGTAGGCAAAATTATGTTGGTTTTTATTGTTGTTGTCAAATTTGGGGAAATTTGTATTAAATTTCTTTCTTATAGAAGCTGTAGGATTTCAGAGCATTGTTCAGTAATTAATCTTAAGTGTTCTTTGAATTGATGATACTCATTAATCAGATTGTCGCTGGTCCTCCTCTTGCTGTGCTAATATGGGTTTCATGCATTCTCTATCAATGTCAACACTTTGTATTAAATCAACAAGGAATTTAACATTCTCCCAATGTTTGTGTCATTTCCTTTGTCTTGTTAAATGGATTACTACACACCCTAAATTTAGTCTTCTTATTCCTCCAAATTTCATCTGTTCCTCTTTTGGAATTACCCCCTTTTGGGTATAATTTAAAAATTGTTTTAATTTGCTTCTCAATTTCAAAGTAATTCCTACTGATTTCAGGGCTTGTTTTTTCTATTTCTGTTTCATGAGCTGTCCATTTTAAGTTCATTTAAATGTATTCAAATACATACACTCAATGATGTAAGAAGAAATTATATTGTCCATACATATCAAAATCAGAAATCTTTTAAATTTGACTTGCATGATTGACACCTTGAGAAGTAGGCTGCCGGGGATTTAGGTCAGTGGTAGAGCAGTTTCCTGGGATGCCTGAGGCCCTGAGTTAGAGCCTCAGTTTAAGGAGATTGCATAGTGGGTAAAAGGCAAAAGCTTGACGTCCTGGGCTTGATCTCTGGATGTCGTAGCCAGCGTTGGCATTCATTGTACTCTTATATGGAGGTGGGAGGCAGAGATGGGAATCATGCCACCCCACCCCACCCCTGCCCAAACACGTGTGTGTGTGTGTGTGCCACAAATATATAAATAGACAAAAATATCAGTCCAGATGGAATGTTCTCATCAACCCCTTCCCCTTAGGGCACAGGGGACTATGCAGAAGAGCAGACTGAAAGATCATAAGAGCCAGAGGTGATGGGTGACACCAGGGAACAGTGTCTTCCAGACACAACAGCACTGACGCACGCATGAGCTCACACCAAGGAAACAGTGTCTTCCAGACACAACAGCACTGACGCACATATGAGCTCACACCAAGGAAACAGTGTTTTCCAGACACAACAGCACTGACGCACGCATGAACTCACACCAAGGAAAGAGTATATTCCAGACACAACAGCACTGATGCATGTATGAGCTCACACCAAGGAAAGAGTGTTTTCCAGACACAACGGCACTGACGCACATATGAGCTCACACCAAGGAAACAGTGTCTTCCAGACACAACAGCACTGATGCACGTATGAGCTCACACCAAGGAAACAGTGTTTTCCAGACACAACAGCACTGACGCACGTATGAGCTCACACCAAGGAAAGAGTGTCTTCCAGACACAACAGCACTGATGCACGTATGAGCCCACACCAAGGAAAGAGTGTCTTCCAGACACAATGGCACTGACGCAGTACGGACCCATGGAGACTGTGGCGGTGAACACAGGGTCTGCACAGGTCTAAGCCAAGTGTGGGAAGAGGACATGAGCTCCCATCCTTAACTAAGAAGCTATCTCCAGTTGACCGCCGGTCATAAAGGAGCAATTACTTTCTCCATTAGAGTCTCATTGGGCATACAGATCACTCGGAAGGCCAGGCCCCAGGTCCAGCACTAGATGGCCAACACAAAATGAACTCAATGACATTTTTTGGTTTTTTTTTTTGGTCTCATATTTGTTTGGACATTTTACCTCCTTGCTGATCTTTTGCTTGTATATTATGATTTCTGATTTTTGTTTGTTGGTTTGTTTTGTTTTTGTTTTGAGATAGGGTTTCTCTGTGTAATAATCCTGGCTGTTCTGGAATTCATGAATTCTGGAATCCAGAATGGTCTCAAACTCATAGAGACCTACCTGCCCTTGTCTCTGCCTCTCAAGTGCTGGGATTAAAGGTGTGTGTCACTATCACCCAGCTGAGTTTTGTTATTTATTTATTTATTTATTTAGTGTGTACATGTGTGTTTCTCATGCTTTTTCTTTCTTCCTTTTTATTTTATTTATTTATTTGTTATATTTACTTGTTTTCTAACGAGAGAGAGAAATAAAGTGTGGAGTTGGAAGGGTGGTGGGAAGTGGAAAGGATCTGGGAGGAGTGAGAGAGGGGAAACTCTCATCAGGATATATTTTATTAAAAATTATTTTCAAGAAAAAAAGAAGCTTCAAATTAAAACATAAATAAATTCCAACGGGGTTTAAAGCAGCCTATTCAATGATTCAGTATTTTCAATTAATTTTATTTTATTTTTCAAATCTTTGGAAGTATATTGCAAGGTATGGAGAGATAGGCCTGTGATTAGGAGTACTGACTGCTCTTCCTGAGGACCCAGGTTTGATTCCCAGCACCCACAGAGCAGATGGTAACTCTAGTTCCAGGAGATCCAATGCCATCTTCTGGCCCCCAGGGCTACTGCAGGCGTGTATTGCACAAGCAATCATATAATACTCATGCACATGAAAATAAATAAGAAAAGTCTTCAAAAAATTTTAAGAAGAAAATATGTCAGAGAGTCCTTAAAATATCCTTGCTGTATTTCACGGTGTGGTAGGCAGAATGAAACACACCCTTCTGACACACTGCCCAGCTGTCCAACTCTTTATCCCCAGAACTTGTGAATACTAACTTTCATGGCAAAAGAAGTTTTGCAGAAATGATGAAGTTAGGGAGCCTGAGATGGGGGTGATCTTCACTGGTTCTGGGTGGACAGCGTCCTGAAAACCTTTCCCCAGAAGAGGGAGGTGTGACTTGCAGAATTGCTGGAAACAGTCAACAATGTTGCCTTTGTGGAGAGTGGAAGGGGTCATGGGCCAAGGGAAAGGGGCAGCCTTAGAAACACCAGAACCTTTAAGAGGAAGGCATCCCTATTGATACTTTGATTTTAGCCCAGTGAAACCCACATCAAACTAAGACTGTAATAAATTCGTGGTTATTTAAACTACTAAATTCATGGTGATTTGTTACAGCAGCTGTGGAAAACTAATACGCAGGACTTAGGTAGTTTTAAAATGAGAACACTGCCTGCCTCATTATGTGTAGGAAAATCCGGGTGACAGGTGTATTTCAGGAACTGTAATAAGGAAATGCAAAGAGAAAACATCAGCGAAGGAGAAATGCAAGTAGCCAACTGGTTTGGGTGCCCTGAGGGCAGCTTTTCTCTAATGAACCATATGATGTACATATAACGATATATGTTATATTGTTGTGTCTCTTTTTAGACACAAAGAACTTTGGTTTTTACTAGAAATTAATATAAGTGGAATCCCCACTTAACATTTTGTCCTATTTTTACTTGTGTATGTATGATGTGTATGCATGTATGTATGCTTGCATGTGTGTTCAGTTCCATTGTATAAGTGTGCATGCATGTGTGTATATGTGTTTGAATATGTGTTCAGATACACTGCATGAGTGTGCATGCGTGTGTGTATGTGTGCTTACATATGTGTTCAGATACACTGCATGAGTGTGCATGCGTGTGTGTATGTGTGCTTACATATGTGTTCAGATACACTGCATGAGTGTGCATGCGTGTGTGTATGTGTGCTTACATATGTGTTCAGATACACTGCATGAGTGTGCATGCGTGCAGAGACTGGAGGTTGGTGTTGGTTATCCTCCCCAATCTCTCCTCTTTATATAGTGAAGCAAGGTCTCTCACTTAAACCCAGAACTTGCTGATTCTGTTGATCTAGGAAGCCATCTTGCTCTGAGAGCCCATCTCTGCCTCCTGAGATTAGGGACTGTCATACCTGCCCTGCCCATCAGGAATTTATGTGGATTTTCAGGAACTGAACTCTGCTCTTCAGGCTTGTGTGGCACAGTTTTATCCAATGATCCAGCTTCCCATGCCCATGTTTACAGCTTTACAGCACTGATGGTTTAGAGGAATAGTTTTCACAGACTGGCTTCTGGCTTCTGGCTTTGTTCATTCCCAACCTTGTCCCCCCACCCCCCACCCCATTTTTGGATTGTTGCATCAGGCCTCACAACACAGCCATATGGAGACTATGGCTGATAATTTGCGGCCTGGATGTCCAATAGGTTGACTTAGTAGCCAGGTGGGAGGAGCATTCTAGGAAGCTTTCCTATTAAAGGAGAGTCTTAACTGTACATGCAAGTGATGGAAACCACACCATCATGTGTCATGGAATCCAGAATAAATGTTTCTTTAAATCAACTGACGTTGCACAAATACATGAATAAGCAGACGTATTGCTCAGGGCTTTGCTATGAGCCTTAAGCGCCTGGAGCAAGGCACTGTTCACTGTGAGGCACGTTCACACCCAACACTGGGGTGTGATTTCCTTAGGGCGCACTCAGTCACCACCCCTCCCTGCCTTTACACCTTCCCTTTAGCTTGCAGTCTGAGTCGTGAAAGGAACACATGCCTTGTTTTGCAGTAGCCTCTATCGGCCTGACTTTCATCTTTGGTGGTGGTGGGGGCTAATAGCTACCTCAGGGAGGTGTGGTTACTAATTGGATTCCAAAGGAGATAAGAGTGGAAGAATCCAGGGAATGAACTCTGCAGCTTTTTGGATTAAGCAGCAGCAGCAGTGGGTAGAATTGGTGGTGGTGGAAGAGGAGGAGGAGGTGGTGGAAGTGGTGGGGGTGGAAGTGGTGGAGGTGGGGGTGGGGGGGTGGGTAGTTGGCCCTGTCTTCCTTCCTCCACTCCCCAGGGCTTGTCAACAGTTTTCTGATGCTTAGGTTGGATTAAGGGTCAGAGTTTGGAGGGAGATTTGGAGGCTTGGAGAGACCCAGAGCTCAGAAAATAAAACTCTGAGAAACAAACAAACAAAAAGCAAAGCAAAACAAAAAAGCCCTCACCAGGTTGGTGGGCGATTTTGTGAGGTGTGGGGCATGCAGGATCCCAGGTCAACTCAGTTCCGTCCTGCAGATGAGGAGGCATGGGGGAACAAGACCAAACTGGGTGAATCTTAAGCTCCTGAAAACATTCACAGTAGGTGAAAGGCAGGCCGCCTAAGCCGGAGCTATGGATTTTGACGCGGTTTAGGTAAGACTTACGTATTTATTGGATGGAGCGTGCTATAATGTTGCCGAGGCAGGTTTTGAACTTCCTGTCTCAGACTCCTGTGGTTTCAGTAAACTCTCCACGGATCTCAGAGCTCGTGAGACTACATACACGTCTTCAGGGCTAGGTCGTTCCTTGGTCTAGTCAGAGTCCCTCCTACTGTGAAATTTGTTTGGTTTAATGCTGCTCGCTTCTCAGCAGCCTGAACTCTCATCAGGTTTGGTTTGGCTCCTCCTGGAAACCCGTTGCAGTAACCATGGTAACCTAGGGTGGGTGGAAGGGTCTGTGAGGGAAAACCACTATCCGCCTGGCTGTTGGGCTCCGTTATAGTTGAGCCCTCCCGGGCCCATGGAAAGTAGGTCCTTTAAAGTTTGAGCCTGACTTAAACTGAAGGAAAGCCAAAGTGGACGATAGGGACGTATCCAAGGGTCTCAACGTTCAAAAGCCTCATTCCTGATCCTCTGTAGGGCTGGAAAAGCTTGAGGGAAAGGGTTCCTGCTTTTAAACTACCTTGTGACTGTCCCAGGAATTGGAAGGGGCGGGACAGGGGGCAGGGCTAAACCGCGAACTGCGGGTTCTTGGTTGCTAGGGTAACGCGTCAGCTCCCGCGGAGCTGGTGAAAGCGCTTGCAGCGGAAGCGGTGGCAGAGATGGTGAGGCTCTGAGGCTATAGTTCCTGAGTCCTGAAGTGGATTGGGAAAGCTGGGGGTTTCTCTGAGAGGCTGGGGAGGACAGGAAGTTCTGGGAGGGAGGACAGGACCACAGTGGAAACCGAGTAAAGGAAGTCCAGAGGCGGATTCAAGAGACTTATTACTTACTGGCTGGCAACCTCGGGTGGGGTTGAATGGGGGGGGGTGTGCTGCATCTTTCCCCATCCTTTGGGCTGGGTCCTTTGGGTTGTGGGATGTGATGTGGAGAAAAGCTCCGACAAGAAGGCCAGATGATGGGCTCGGCGACCCACTATGCGGCTCACCAGTGATCACAGGAAAGGCACCCAATGTTCCAGAAGAGCCTCGGCTCTCACTTGTGTGAGAATGGTTTAGGATCATTCGGTGGGCACGCCGTAAGCATTTGTGAATGGATGAATAGATTGCTGAGTAAATGAACGAAGGAACAGATGAATGAATGTCGAGGTTTACAAAGTCCTGGGGGATAATGGGGATAAGCCGGACAATCCTGAGCTACCATGGCCGTAGATTGAGAAGACCAACGAGACCTGGTAGGAGCCATGAAAGCCTGGGCCTGAGCGTGTTGGTTCTGGGGGGTTAAGGGGAGGTTGCGGACAGGTGTTGGAGCATACAGTTACTGGAACTTACTTAGAATGTCTGGCAACCTGGGTGGCTAAGTGGGGTAATTGTGTTGTATTTGTGGACACACTTTAGGCTCAGAGGCTGCCTTGCTTTTGTGGATTTCAGAAGAAGCTGGTTTATTATGAAAGAAGTAAGTCTTCAAGTTGCCAACTTTTGGGGACCCTCCAAAATGGAGCGATGGGGATCCCTTTCAGCCTTTCAGTTGTACATTTTATTTGATGTCTCCTCTCAGCTCAACAGTGTGTGTGTGTGTGTGTGTGTGTGTGTGTGTGTGTGTGTGATGACCTGACACCGTGCCTGATATCTAAGGACAAGTGCCAGATGTTAACTCGTGGCCCCTGTTTTAAAAGTATCCTTTCCCCAAGTATTCATGAATCAGTAAGTTCCAACTGGACTAGCTAGACACGTGGGCTGCATAGCTCCCAAAGCCCAGAGATTCACACCCAAAGACCATTCGGGACAAGGTTCTGGCTGAGTTACTTGACCCTTATAAAATCCTTTAGATAGGAATGGGTATAGAGATATGTTGGGAAGATAGTGGGTTTGAATAATTCCCAGCAGGCCAAGTGTGCGCATGAGTGAGTGTGTGTGTCTATAGTGCTACTCACAAAAGTTTTTTGTTGTTGTTGTTTTGTGGGTTTTTTTTTCTGAGAGCATGGAGGAATGAGAAGAGGTGGTGGCAGGGAGAATCATAGACAGGCTATTAATCACTTCAAAAGAAAATAATTGATATCATCCTCTAGAGGGAGGGGCAGGAGCCTCAGTGCCAACTCTGCTGTAATGTTTAGGCGATCCTCCGCAGATGGGCAATCTTGTCCATTTAAAAATAGAGGACAATCGGCTGGATCACTCAGTGTGGAAGGCAAGGGGCCTGATGTGTGTGGGAGTTCTTCCTTCCTTAGTAGCCAAGTCTATGGAAAAGGATCTGAAGTCTAACTTTGCCAGCCCCTGTTGTCTGTCTGTAAGAGGAACTAGCTCTCAGAGTAGAAAGGACATCTAAGAATGAGTCTGTCTTTGTCTTTGTTCAGTTGACAGGTGTTGGACTTACGTCAGGGAAACTCCACACCAACCCATTCCAGTCCCTGCTAGCACTGGCTTGCTGAATTTAAGCCAAATACCCCAGATCCCACCATCTATATAAACAAAACTGAGTTCGTGTTTTAGGGGTTGCACTATCTCGCCTTCAAAATCAGGTGCCTGTCCCACGGTTATACTTGGTTTTCACCTAGGAAGATTATTTTGCTATTGCTTTTATTTTATTGTTAGGTTTCTTGATCATTAAATAGTTACCTACTCGTTGCAGAAAATTGCTCAATAAGAGAAACAGCTTCAGATGGTAATATCCACCTGAAGTGCAGGCGGGGGGGGGGGGGGCAGAATCACAGATGTGCGATGCTATGCTTGGCTTTTACCTGAGCGTCCGAGAGCCAAACTCAGGCCCTCACGCTTTTGTGCAACAAGCATTTTGCAACTAAGCCAGCCTTCTCTAACAATATTTTCACAGGAGTACTTACATATTTCTTAGAATGTATTTTTCGTCAATAAAATTTTGACAGTTTTATAGTTATATAATGAGGTTTAGTCATTTCACGCACCCTCCCCCATTCCTCTCACATCTTCCTCCCTATCTTATGGAAAAAGACATGTTTCTTAAAGACTTCATATAATGTGGGAGTCCCCTCTGTGTGCTGTGATTACTATTAATGAATAAAGAAACTGCCTTGGCCTGTTGATAGGGCAGAACTTAGGTAGGTGGTGGGGGGACTAAATGGCATGCTGGGAGAAAAGAAGGCAGAGTCAGGGGGACACCATGGATCCTTCGCCGGAGATAGACATGCTGGAATTTTGCTAGTAGGCCACAACCTTGTGGTAATATACAGATTAATAAAAATGGGTTAAATTAAGATGTAGGAGTTAACCAATAAGAAGCTAGAGCTAATGGGTCAAGCAGTGATTTATTGAATACAGTTTCTGTGTGATTATTTCGGTTCTGGGCGGCCGGGATGAACAAGAGGCTTGTCCCATGCAACATTCGTATATTATGGAGATCTCCCTATTTAAACTCTGTCCATTTGACTTAATCTCTCTGCCTCAGCGGCTCCATTAGTGCACCCTTGTTTGGAACAGATTCTCATGCTCCTGGTTTATAAATAGAAAGGGGCTGCTGGATTACCACAATCAGCATATTAATGCAGGGCCTGTATGTTTATCTGTTTCCTGATCAATCTTTGTCTTCCCCATTGCTACCCCACCCCCCACACACCACTTCTCAGCTGTTGGTAGCTGGAGCAAACTGCTTTTCCTTCCAACACTGTCTCTTTCCAAGCAGGGGCAGGCAGCTCCTGCCTAGCCACAGCTCGGAGTTGTGGGGATATTTATTTGGTCACGCAAGAAATAAAACCAACCCTTTACCTCCTAAGAGGACCACTTGGCTACTGCCTCCGGACCAGAGGGATCCAACTTTCCATTTCTGCTTGGTTCTTCATTTTTTTTTCCTAGTGTGTTTACACAGTGACCTCCCTAGTTCTTGTTACTCTTGGCAAAATTGGTTATTCTAGCCCTGGGGTAAGGTTTGTGGCTTCAAAGTCAGCGGTTCTTAAATGAGGGTTTTTTAGGTACTCAACACTAGAGCTCATAGCTTCCCCTGGGCCTGCTCAGTGGCTATTTTTTCTGTGGTCATTTGCTTTCCTTCCTCTGTTCCGACTTCTAGGTTCAGGCAGTGGATTATTTCCTGTGGTGACTTCCTCCAACCTGGGTACCAAGGACACAGGAAAGGGGAGACAGTCCCTGCCTTGAGGGACCTATAGTCTGGTGCACAATGCCACACACAAGGAGCCCTTGAAAAGAAACAGGAAAACAGATGCGAAAACAATAATAATACTTTCCATCTGTACTCCGGAGCCCTTTCATATACATTATTATCCACAGTGCAGACCGCATACGTGACCTGGAAAACGTGGAATGGCGGAGTGGCTTGGAGTCAGACAAGCATTTCCCAGAGACACCCGTCTCAGTCTGGTCTAGACTCCTTGCGAGGTCACTGTTTAATTTCTTTCCTTGTTTTGCATCACATGTAAGTTGGGTTCCTACTCTGTGCCAGGTCCTGCACTTTTTCCTTAATCACATAGAGAACTTAAACCCCACCCTTTGTTATCCTTCCTCCCTCCCCCACCATGCTTAGCCTATCTCCTGAAGTTTCTGTTCATTTCTCTTGTTCTATTTTCAGTGGAAATGGGAGCATGTTCCTCATTGCCACCAATTAACAGCCAGTCAGAGGCTGCTATGCGGCATCTTTGGGGCTGCCATATATATATTTGAGATAGGGTTTTCCTGTGTAACAGTTCTGGCTGTCCTGGAACTCGCTTTGAAAACCAGGTTGGCATTGAACTCATTGAGATCCACCTGCCTCTGCCTCCCAAGTTCTGGGCATGCACCACCATTACCTGGCTGGGGCTACCATATTTACCTTTCAATAAATCCAAGCTTGTCTGTTCTGCTGTCATGAAAACATAAAGGGGGGGGGCTCCCTCTGTAAGCCTATGCTAGCGGTGCCAGGCAGTGAGGCAAAGGCACAACCAGCTGTTCTCATTGTTTGGTAGAGAGCCAGCCAGAGAATGATTGCCCAGTTTAGGGTAAAACCCTGATACAGGTGTGACAGGGACTGGAAGGCGGACTTGTTGGTAACGGCAGCTCACTGAGGGCTTGTAAAACACTGGCCAGTGTTTAGTGAGCTGGACTGGACTGCGAAGTCCACGTCTCTGTTTACTCCATCCCCCTGGTGGCTTCTGATTCCCAGACTTGGAGGGACTCAGTGTGTCTAGACCATTTCCCCAAGATATCTCAGCTTACAGCGCTTTGTCAAGGCGGGTGTGGGCTCCTCCAAAGTAATGTATGAATCAGCCTTAGATTAAGGCTACCGTTATCCAGAAGTCCTTGCCGAAATGGCTTCCTGGATGCAGATAGCTACTCTTAGGGGCCGAGCCAAAGCTGGACTGACCGCTGGGACTGGAGGTTGTGATTAGCTGGGCTCTTGGGTGTAAGCAGCAGAATGAGAACTCTTGTTTAAGTAGGATGGAACACCCTGAGAGGATTTAGGAAAGCCCGCTGATTTTGCTCCAGCGGGAAGCCAGGTTTGGAAAATAGGAACAGAGGGTGCCTCTTCAGCTGTAACCAAGGCCAAAATCAAGACCGGGAACTGCTCTGGCGCGTGCTCCCCAGCAGTGCTAGCTTTGCGTGCTGGTGGTGTCCTTATCAGCGTCGCCCCAGATGCTGACTGTGGCTGCTCTCGCCATGCGTGTCAGAAAGGCTTTGCTTGTTCTGCGCCTTGCATCACCGGTTCTCTAGCCGCTGTCAGGTCAGGGGCATCTTCTTGGCTCAGCTTAGGTCCCCTGCTTGACTAGGAAGGCATACAGAATGTGTGCAGCTTTTGTTGTTGGGAATGAGCTTTGTCTCTCACAGTTGTTAGTGGGTGGGTGTGTGCCTGGGGCGTGGGGGGTGTCGGGAAATCTGCCAAACATAGGACGCTATGGGCACATTGAATGGTATGGTGTATATTACACTGTGGTTAATTTTGTCTGATTGTAGTGGGTAATCAATCATCGTTTATCCACTACCTAAAGTTTGTCAGTCATCACAGGCTGAGCCGTGACCCAATAAATGTCTACATCTTTTATTTCCTTTTGTGGTATGTCCTTAGTGAAGGGGGCCTAGAGCTTGGCCGAGAAGACGGTAGTGAAGAGGGCACGTGCAGCCGCCTCTCAAGGCCATTCTTGTGGGAGTTGCCACAGCTGGGCAGGCAATGGGGTACAGTGTTACTCTATTCCTCTTGGCGTCTTTTCCTCCATCCTTTCATCTGTACCTTGTGACTGACTTGGCTTCATCAGTTCCCAAGACGACAGAAATGGTTTTTGGTAGAGCTGGTGCACCTTGTCAAGAGATTCCCGCCCCCCACGCGGATGTCGTGCCCCTGCATTTCAGGGCCTATACAGATACTTTCTGCAAGAGGTTTCCCCACACAATCACCCTTCAAGCCCTCATCACAAGCTAGAGAAACGTTTGTGGCCTGTGGTCTGGATGCCACTGGATACTGATGTCCAATCCTCTGTCTCTCCCTGCAGCCACTAAGTAAAGGGGATGCTTCAAGCTCCGCCTCCACTGCCTCCAACAGGTCACGGAATAGGACTCGCTATCGGACCAAAGCCGTGAACTCGGAGGTTGATGAGAGCCTTTTTGGAGGTGCCAAGGTAACCAATCATTGGCAGGTCCTGCACGGGTAGCCGCCCCCAGACAGCAGTGGTCTAGACCAGTTTGCTTAGGATGAAGCTTGTGCTAGCCACAGAGATTTCACCCCAAAGGAAGAGGGGGAAGTTCTGCATCCCTAGCTGTCCAGCTCTGACATCTAGTATGTTCTAAAGCAGGGGTACCTGGTTCCTCACCCCTGAAAATTCCCACATCTTCACAGCGTCAGAGTACAAAACAACACAAACAACCTCCCTTTGACTGCTTCCGGTGCTGAATTAAAACAGTTGCTTAGCTTGGGGAGACAAGCAAGACTGATCCAGACTAGAATGATGGCAATTCCTGGAGTGCAGAGAAGGAGAGGTAGCGAGTTGTTAGGAACAGTTTTGGTGCCTGTGATGAAAGATGGGGAGGAGGCAAAAAGAGTGAGACTTGGAGAGCCGAGCAGGGAGGGGTTAAGAGAGAGGAAGAGCCGAGGGGAGAAAGAAGTGATACTTTTGGAAGCGTAGGTGGGCTGGGGTGTAGAGAGCTGGTGTCTGTTCCTGCTCTTCGTTGGCGTCACTGTGTGTTGACGACGGCTTTCCTGAGGGTCCCTTGGAAGATTTTCCACTCTGTGGTGGTTTCCCCTTTGGTAAAGGCAAGAATCAAAAGGAGGCAATTTTATAATTACCCTTAGAGACTCTTTTTGAGGGGAAGGGTCTTCACGGAAGTTTCTAGTCAAAGAAGGGTGGGAAATGGCCAAGTGCTCCTGGACTAGTCGTGTCCTGGCCCCAAGAAGTTCTTTGGCCTCATGGGTAGAAGAGAATCCAGGAGGTGGGCGGTAGGGGGCAGAAGTGGCCTGTGGCGTGACTTGAGTCGTGCCCTTCCGGAAGCAGAGATGGACAGCAGGTGGCAGCAGTGCTCAGGGGACGGTGCAAAGCGAACCAGTGCAAGCCACCCCCTAGACACCAGGCAGGTGTCAGTTACTGCATTTATAGCGCCTCCGTTTTCCTGTGTTTAGAAATTCCCTGAAATGGGTGATTGTATTTTTTCGATAACTCTTTCACAGTTAGAAAAAGATCTGAAAAAACCATCACACACCCGATCTGTGCTCATTTTGCTGAATCCTTGGTGTGGTGATCTCTTTAACCATTTTTCTGTTGCTAAGAGTCTTGCTGTATAGCCTAGGCTGGCTTCACACTAGCCTTCCTCCTGCCCCTGCCTCCCAGTTGCTGGGATCACAGGTGTGTGCCACCAAGCTTGGCCCAAACACTTTAGATTTTAAAGGTAGGTTCCTGTTAGGCCACTTGGCATGTCTAACTCCCTCAATATGGCTTCTTTTTAAAAATCATTATTCATTAGAAAAGATTACAAATTACTAATTCTAAAGCGTAGATTAATCTGTAACATGTATTGCTTCAAACTCATTGTGGTCCAAGAATTTCACAAGACCAGAAATGTTCATAAAGAGATAACTACACATCAGAATTTTCATTTTCATTTCTAAGCATTTTAACATAAGGATAGATACACGCTGTCACCCCCCTCTCCTCCCCACTCCTTGGCACAGTCTCTGGCATCCTCAAGAGGAATGCCTGCCCAAGAATAGAAGGCACTACAATACCCTAGCCTTGATGTCCAGCAGTCTCTATCAGAGCCAGATCCCCTTAGCACCTCCATGGCTGAATGGGGTGGAAGCCCCAGGGAAGCTACCCTTGAGGTTAGGATGGGTCAGTGGGAAGTGGGGTGACCTGCTTCAAAGTCTTCCTTTCTGATCTTGTAGCCTGCACCCCAGGGCAGGAGCGACAGCCCCATTGTGCTGCTCCGTGATAAGCATGCTGTCCGGAAAACTCTCACTGCTCTGGGTCTGGACCACAAGCCAGAGACAATCCAGCTCATCACCCGAGACATGGTCCGAGAGCTCATGTGAGTCCCCACGGCCTAGTCCTGGGTTCTGGGTCCAGTGCCTCTGCGCAGGGTGATGGGGAAACCAGGCTGGGCATCCAGCCAGCCCGACTCCAGCTGCCTTCCTAGTCACTCCTCTCCTTTTTTCTTTTACTTTTTAGGTTTTTTTTTGTTTTGTTTTGCTTGCCCTGTATAGATATTTTTTAAATCTTTTTTTTTGGTTAATATGCACATAAATGGGTTTCATTGTGACATTTTCTTATATCTGTATACTTTGTTCTTATTTGTCCTTTCCCCAGTGCCTTCCTGTCCTCCCTCTTCCCTTCTTCAGGGTCCCCTTCGTCCTCCTAATAGTCCTGTTCTGCTATCATGACACATGCATGCCAATATCCTCATAGTTCCCTTCTTGTACTTAAAATCTCTTCCTTCCTTAAAGTCCTCCATTTCCATGATCGCAGGCATGAACGTACGGACGTGCACACGTCTACATGTGAAAGAGAAAAGAACCACGATGTGTTGTTTGAGAGTTCCTTCTTCTCCTTCTTGGCCTTTCTCTTTTCCCCTTCGTGGTTACCAGTGCACTGCCTTTCACTCCAAAGTTTCTCTCTCCTCCCTTTCTTAGGATGAGCTTTGGGCTCTAAAAGTAACTGGCCGAGGCGGGTAATGCTTCTTGGTCTTCAGCAGTGCACGCGGCGAAGGGAAGTGAAGCAGATGAGTCACTTCCTTCTGCCTCCATCAGGAATCCAACGCGAAGGGAAACTGAGCAGATGCCTAATTAGCACCCTGGCTCCTTCCCAGACTGTGTGGCTATCAGAGGAAATTCACAGGGCCTCTCCAGGTTCCTCTGGGGTTACATCAGTCTTACTGCCTGTCTGGAGCAGCGCCATTGGACTCCTCCTAAGTGCCAGGAGCCAGTGCTGTGTTTGGTGATTTAGCACTGTGTTTGATGCTTCACACTCTCTACCCATTCCTACCACTCTGGCTCCATTGCTGAATGACGAATGACGTCAGTTCCCAGAATTTGAAGCCCTTGACTCATGGCTTAAGCTGAAGAGACACAGCTGGATCCCAGCGAAGGAGCTGGGATTGACTACAGCCTTTGTCTGGCTGAGACTGGCCAGCCTGAGCATCTGACAGCCTGATGTGGGCTGTAGCCTTCAGAGGGCTAGTGCTGCTTCCTGGAGTGGTCTCTCTGCAGACACTGGTGGTGTTTCTGGTCCACTGTCATAGATCTAGGTTGCTCTTGGTCCTTTCACACCCTTGGATGTTTGGGGCCACACTACTTGGTGTAGTGTAGGACCTTGACTAATCTGTAAATCTACTTCTTGGACAACCCCCACTAGTTTTAATAGAGGAGATTTCACGTCTGGCCTCAGATCATCTGCGTCTTCTGGCCATGCCCCTGTTAAATGACCTCGCCCAGAAGCGGCCTTATTCCCACCTCTCAGCTGCTCCCTCCCCCACCCGTAATGTATGTTATTTGTTTCTAATCATTATAATTAGCTATAGGTTTGTTGAATGCGTTTGGGTAGCTACAAGGAGAGTTCAAGAGACATGTCTCCAGCAGCTGTCGATCAGAGTTTTTAATTAATATTTAGGGTTCAAAGCTTCTATCTAGGCTGGATGGGCAGGAAGATTTAGATTTCCCACCAGCATCCATTTCAACCTCGCCGAGCATTCCCTTATACTTTATGTATTGGGAATAATCTGTTTTCAAAGTTCAACTCAGCAGCTTTATTGTGAGTGCTAAGTACCAAACTCTGGGTCAGAGATTAAGGTCACCGATGTAGTTAAGATAGAGCTTCATCCTGAAGAAGCTTGAAACACGCCCTGCGCCATTGGTCCTGATGTGGGCAGTAAAACGGAGTCGGAATGTGGTGGGGTTCAGAAGGAAATGTTAGGGGCAGCGTGGCCATACATAAACACAAGGAAGGGTCCTGGACAGTTACACAGAGAATACAGCATATGAGACAGATCATAGAGAGAAAGGTGCAAAATGTCTCTTTTTAATCTGCAGCGTCACTTACTTCTTACCTGAAACCTTTCACGCCAGTGGTCCATGAAGTTGCTGACTCTCCTCCCTCAGCATAGTATGGGGAGAAGAGAGCGTGGGAGCTTGGAGCCTGCTCTCCTCCCTAACCCTGGTCATTCCTGTGTCAGTGTTCCTACAGAGGATCCCTCTGGGGAATCCCTAATCATCAGCCCTGAGGAGTTTGAGCGGATCAAATGGGCATCCCAAGTCCTGACCAAAGAAGAATTGGAGGCCAAAGAGCAGGCCTTAAAGAAGGAGAAGGAAGCCATCTTGGTAACTCACCTTCATAGCCTTGTGCTTGGTGGAGGGGTGGCAGGGTAGGAAAGTATAGGGGGAGGCCAGCTTCTCGTCCCAGAGGGGATAAACCCAGTTAAGGCATGCTAAAATAAGGTGTGCATGTGCATTTAAATGAAAGATGTTGGACAAGGAAGACTGGAAGGAAACCCCTGAGATACGGGAGGGCTATGTGGGCCACTGGGAGAAAGAGCAAAGCCGGGCTGTGAAACCTCTCAGCTGCGATACAGTGATGGACTGAGGCGAAAATCTTCCCAGGTTACCTGTGGCAGACAAGTTCACAGGGCATAACCCCCGCCAATGCAGGCTGGTGTCCCTTAGGAAGCAGTGACAATCCGCAAGAAGATCATGAAGCAGAAAGAAATGGCCTGGAGCAACAACAAGAAGCTGAGTGACCTGGAGGAGGTAGCCAAGGAGCGGGCCCAGAACCTTCTGCAGAGAGCCAACAAGCTTCGCATGGAGCAGGAGGAGGAGCTTAAGAACATGAGCAAGGTGGGTCTCTTCCTTTTATCTGAGGACTCACTGCCACTCCCTCTTGCTGGACTCAGTGAGGGACTGCTGTGGGTGGGGCTGGCAGGAGGAGGAGGACTGCCCTGCTTGCTGGTTGACTGGAGCAAGTCACTTGCCCTCCCAGAGCCTCATTGAGTCCGTGTGTAAAATAGTAACAGCAACACTATACAGCAGAATTATTGACGGTGTTAAATAAGCCAAGATGTAGGACAGCCTTTGTGAGCCGGGGTTGATAAGGATCTCACTTTTATTATTTTTATTCTGGTAGTTCAAGTCTGGCCCCGATGGTGGTGCAGACAATCGGACTCTTTTTGATGTGCCCAGAGTGCTTCTTTTAGCAGAAAGCATAAAGATCAGGGGCTCATTTGCAATTCTATTCTGTAATTCATTTGTGTGTGGTTCTCTTATTGACTCCCCAACCCCTTCATCTCTGATTCCCATCTCTTAGGTATTAAATCTTCTCCACTCATACCTGCTTTTATTTTCCCAACGCTCTTACATTCTGGGTCTTTACACCGTGGTTTTTTCATTTCTTTTATGTTGTGTTGGGTTCTTCTCGATTAAAAAAAATAAACCTAGTGGTTTGATTTCTGCTCAACGATCTTGAGTCCCCTAAGCATAACATGGTGTTCCTGGGTCCCTGCAAAGGAACTGCTAAAGTCTCATGGAGACTTTGTGTGTGTTTATGTAGGTGGATATCATGATCTTCATCATATTTCGGAAGGCTGATCCATCACCTCTCAAATTCTACAATACTGAGTGATGCTGTCTCTCCTTGAATAAACCTTAGTGCCTAATAAGAACCCGATAAATATTTGAGCTATACTGTGTTAAGAAGTGAGTGAAAAAAATTGCTCTTTTTCTCTGAGCTTGTGATGGACCCTGCCCATCTCCAGCACGTTCAGTAGCGTTCTGCTTCCATGTCTGCCCCCTTAGACTTCCACACGCACACAATGCCTCCTTCCTTAACCTTACCCCCAGGGCCTAATGCCACAATCTTTTCCCTCACTCCCTAGATTATTCTGAATGCCAAGTGCCACGCAATCCGGGATGCCCAGATCCTGGAGAAGCAGCAGATACGAAAGGAGCTGGACGAGGAGGAGAAGAGGTTGGATCAGATGATGGAGGAAGACCGGCAGAAATCCCTCCAAAGGCAGAAGGATCGGGAAAAGAAGAGGAAGGAGGAAAGAATACGGTAGGTGGAGATGTGAGTTTGGTAAGTCCCCTTCCTAAGTCCTTCCCGTGTATCTTCAGGTCCAGGTGGCCCAGCAAAGAGAAGACCTGAGAGGTGGTAGTGAGGCTCCAATGTCTCTCATCTACAGGGAATCATACAACCTGGAAAGCTTATTTACAGGACTGTAATGGGTACTACTCTGTAGACTCCAATTCTGTGTCCGTTCTTAGTGCTTCCTGTCATCCACTCTGCTTTCCTCTCCCAATATCTACAAAGTCTTTATAAGCAGACCTAATGAAGGAACGCTCTGCCTTGTTAGGCAGCTCTAGTGTCCTGACCTGATCTTCACACTGATTGATCTCACACCCTCTTTCCAGGCAACTCCTTCTGCCCCTCCTTACATCATCTGTCATACGAAGCATTCAGCATCTGAATATGAGTTGAACATTTCTCCTTGATTCATATCTTTGCCTTGTCTTCTCCCATTCCTGCAGCCTTTACTCAGGCCATAGGTTCTAGATGTTACCCTTCCAGCACCCTGGAATCACTTGGCTGGAAGCACTGATTGTAGATGGAGTAGCCCTGTATTTACTATTGAGAGGAGGGCTTTGCTGAGCGGAGCTCGGGGTTCAGCCCTGTCTATCAGCAGCTGAGAGTCTTCAGTGTAAGAATGTACACAAAAAGACAGTGGGCAGAGTAGGCATGAGAGTTGGGAGATAACAGAGGAGAGGCACTAAAGGAACTCAAGATCCTGGGCTTTGAAACTACAATGCCCTGTGAAGCTGGGGGAGGAAGCCACCTTCCCACATCATTAGACTTGGGGGAAAGCTGCATTCCAGAAGCTTGTTAAATGCTAGAAGGGAGAGATGGATTAGGATGCAGGGTAACTCCTGGGCAGACAGATAAAGAAGAGGAATATCAGGCAGGGATTAGAACTAGAATTGGAACTAGAACACTGAAAACTGAACACTTCTGGCCCTGGACACTCAAGGGAAGGACTTTAGTGCAGGAAGCGTCAGTGTGTCAAAGGGACACTTGTCAAACGATGCCTGTGAGACCTCCCGTCGGCTGTGTGGGTAGAAGTGGGGGTGGAAACTTGGACTCTTGATCTCAGAGTCTCTCTGGCCCCGTTTCCGCCCAGGGGAAAACGGCACATTGTGGAACAGATAAAAAAGAACGAAGAGGAGCGATCGCTGCTTGCAGAGCACCGTGAACAAGAGAAGGAGCAGATGATGGCCTATATGGAGCGGCTCCAGGAGGAGGATTTGCAGGTACCAGGCTATCGGGCCATGCTGAGTTTCACCGCTGGCAGGAGAGCCCTCCGAGATTTTGGGGCTCAGGGTATGGAGTGACAAGGCACACGCTCATTTCACAACACCATCACCATAAGCTTCTTAATTGCTGTCTGAAACATTTGTTTGGCCATGGCATCATGCTGGGGATGAACTGTGATTTGGATAAATATTATCCTTGCCTCCCAGGGACTTGGGGTCTGAGACTGGCATATCAATGTGAACAGACGCATAAAGGAAATATATGGTTGCATGCTTTGCGCAAGTAAACATCGGGATGTTTTACAATCCTTTCCTCGGTTACTGAGGGAAATTATACACTCTGCAGAGGAACAGTAGCTCAGTTTAGCTCAGTTTCCTGCTCCCTGCTGTTGTCTCATTCAAAGTACACAATATCCCATTGTCATTAATTGTGTTGTGAAGCCAAACCTTTTATCCCTATTAGCTTCGATAAAATTAGTAGTACCATTTAATGAGAAAACAAA
The DNA here is from genome assembly GCF_037038515.1 of Microtus pennsylvanicus. Classification (NCBI taxonomy): domain Eukaryota; kingdom Metazoa; phylum Chordata; class Mammalia; order Rodentia; family Cricetidae; genus Microtus; species Microtus pennsylvanicus. The sequence continues at coordinate 92,310,913 of NC_134588.1, forward strand.
ACCAAAAAACAAAATAAAACAAAATGCCCGATGACACACCTAAGTGAACCTTATAAAGTTTAAGATGGTCTTTCGTTTGCCTTGTCTGGTCTGTTGCGGTACTGAAGCATGTAACAGAGACATATGCACATGCGTCTGTAGGTGCGCACGCTTTTGCATGTGATAGACATGTGTGTGTGCACGCATGCCTGTGGGAAGCCCCAAGCTGATGTCAGGAATCATCTTCCGTCACCTTCCTGCCTGCTTCACGGAGGCTGCTCCCAGTCAAGCCTGGTCATGCTAGCCAGTTGGCTCTGGGGACTTCTCTGTGTCTTCTCAGGCTACAATTACAAGCGGACCACCACACCCACTCAGCATGCAAGATTTCTGGGGATCTAAACTCCAGTCTTCACAGTCCTCACGCAAGCACGTTAGCCACCGATCTGTCTTGCTAGCCCTGGAGCAAGCATTTGAAAACACACACATTAATGTTTGATTAGTCCCTTGACAATTTTGTACCATGGGTTTTGATCATATTCATCTCTTTGCCCATTTTTTTTTGAAAATTTTACGCACAATCAGCAGTTGAAAGAACTGTAACCATATCCATAAGCACTTCTCTTTGGTTTAATGATTAACTTATTACCTTAATATTTGGCTAAACTACTTTTAGCTCTAGACATCTTGACACTTTGCTGGTAAGTACTTCGCCCCGCATCTTTGAAGGACTAGGGCCCACTTACATAGCCTTCATCAAAAACTCCTCCAAAGACCCCATAGTATTAACCTGTATTCAGTTTTCTTTAATTGGCACAGAAATGTATTTTTCTTTTTCCAAACCAGCTTCTAAATCAGCCTTGCAGGCTGCATTTGGTTAAACCTTTTTAGTCTGTTTTGATCTGGAAGCATTCCCCTGTTTGTTGATTCATTTGTTTCTTTAGTATATTTTTATTTTTAACTGACACATAGTAATTGTGCATGTTTGTGGTCTACAGTGTGACAGTTCTATATGTAGGATGTGTAATGGTCAGGGTGACGCAAATGTCTGCCTCCTCAGACAGTCAACATTTCTTTGTGTTGGGAACACTCAGAATATTTTCTATTAATATTTTCAAATGTGCCATTGATTATTGTTGACTATAATTATCCCGCTGTGCTATAGAACACCAGCAATTATTCCTCCTATCCAACAGCATTCTTGTACCTGATTCTTTTCTCTATGATGACATTTAACTCATGGAACACATGGTCTTTTATTTTTGTGTACCCCCACCCCATGTGTATGGATGGTTGAGTTGTCATCAACCAGGAGGACAGTGGGTGTTGGTGAGTGACTGGGGACCATTAAGAGTACCATCAGCAGGTTCTCAGAACACCTCCAGTATAAGGACGGCTGTGAAGAGTAAGTTGCAAATCTCTGGGGGAGAAGATGGGGCTTTAACCTCATGAACCTCTTGTAAAGGAGACCAAGAAGATAGATGCACCCAGCCAGGATACTGGCTCAGGGGAGAAGTGTGGGAAAGAGTCAAAAAAGAGGTATGGCGAGTTATGGGGAAAATATGCAGGGAATGAGATGGGAAACAAAGACTTCAGCTAGATCGTGGGGAGCTGGGAATTGGTGGGCTCGCTGAGAAGTCCCAGCGGTCAGTGAGTCAACACCATTACATTGATGTGTCACTGTCCTTTGGATGTCCTTCCACAAGACACTCCCAACTCTCCAGGAAGTATTAGTAGGCAAGTTTAGGGTCGAACCCTGTTCCTCACCAGCCGCAGAGCTGCCTGTCAGCACCCTGGGGAGCAGGCCAGCTCTTCTCGCTCTGTTAGAAAGATGGAGAAGAATCAAGGGACTTTTCCTGGGTTGCTTTGAAGGGCTTCAATGACAAGAAATAGGGAAAGTCCCTTCGGTTCCTTGGAAGTTAAACGAGCCAACAGAAACAGCGAACCAAAGAGTAAATACACAGGCAATGAAGCAAATAAATACATGATTATATAAATGTCCTGGATCAGCTGGGACAGCTTATTTAGCTATGAGGATCGGTGTGAATAATTCCTCGGCAACCAATGGGAGTCCTAAAATGGGTGAGAAAAAGATAGAAAGGAAGCAATGGAGAAGGGGGTGGAGGGGCAGAAGGGAAAAGTGGTGTGAGGGAAGAAAGAAGGAGAGAGTGAGCCTGCAACCGCAGAGCTGCTGTGGGGACCTGGTCAGGAAGCTTCCTGGAATAGGGAAGCAGTAAATTGGCTAGCTGCTGAATTGGCAGAGAGCAGCCCTAGGGGAGGCTGAGGGCAGCAAGGCCTTGACCGGAGTGGATCAAGGCTGAAGCTAGGCTGCAGAAAAGCTGCAAGGCTTTGGGGAGGTACCACTTTTGAAGAAATGGAGCCGGGAGCAGCTTGGAAAGCTGAGCAAGTGGGTGGGAAGACATCTGAAGCAGAGCCCGAGATCCATTGGGGGTGAAGGGCAGCCAGATGCACAAGATTCCAGTGTCTCTGCCGACTCAGAAATATGCTGGGTGTGGTGGCCCATGCCTTTAACACCAGCACTCCTGAGGCAAAGGCACCTTATTCTGTGAGTTCGAGGCCAGCCTGGTCTATGGCAGTTTTATGCCAGCTAGAGTTATGGTTGTGGGGCCCTTCTACATAGTAGGGTTTAAGCCAGTTACAAAAAAAACCATGTACCTGGCTTAAAAATACCTGAGTATGGTGGCTTGGGGTGGAAAAATAATATAAACTTTCTCTTTTAGAAAAAAAATTTGACACTCCAGTTGGCTCTCTGCTTTCCAGGGCTCCGTATCTAAGCCTCCCCCTCCATCACATACTACTTGCTTTGGTCTTTGCTTTGTTTAGCTATAGTTTGTTGGGTACTTGCTGTCTTCCTCACAGTGGGCTACACGCCATTGGGGGAGGGAGGGGAATGACACAAGGTCCCTGTCTCTAGCAGGGACAGAAAGAAAGGGAGGCAATCACTTCCCGAAGGTGTGGCACCGGCCTCAAGTGTAGAAAACGTAGAGAGAACCGAAAGCTGAAACAGTCCAGCAAGATTTATAGAGAGGGCAGAAATGTCGGTTTTGGCAGAGAATCTGTACCAGCTGTGTGGCCTTGGGGAAGCCACTTAAATGCTGGACCTTAGGTTTTCTTCTGTGAAAGCCTCCGCCCGCCCCCCATTTTTCAGGACTTGGGAAATAGTCTCTGTTAATGCCTAGCGAGTAGAAACGACTCAGTCTGATTGACGTTTAGTTTTTAATCATCACTACTGAGTGAGATCTCGAATTTGAGTTTCTATAGGAGAAGGAAATTGAAAGTCGGAGGGTGGTAGCTCATGAGGTCACAGGGGTAGACGATGGCATGGCACAGGGGAGAGAACTTCAAGAGCCTCTGCTTCCAGAAAGCGTAGAGAGATAACAGGGTCAGGGGTCACCACCAAGTTGAGTTGGATAAAGATCGCAAAGAGGCTATTTGACACCAAAGTTGCTTACTGGTCATCCTTGAAAGACAGCTTTACTCCGGGCTGGTGGTGGCAGCTGGACTGCCTCCTGCCTCCGCGTCTCTCTATACCAACATGCCGGCAGCTTTCTGTCTTACCGTCTTCTACTCTGAGGCTGTCTTCCTTCTGCTGGCAGGAACTGGAGCGGAGGCATCAGGAGAAGCTGAAGATGCAAGCGGAAATCAAACGGATCAACGATGAAAACCAGAGACAGAAAGCAGAGCGGCTGGCACAGGAGAAACTGGCAGACCAGATGGTGATGGAATTCACCAAGAAGAAGATGGTAGGGACTTGGCGTCAGAGGCTGGGACCTGTGTCTAGGAGGGACGTGTCCACAACAGACCTGAGCAATGATGGGATCTAGCTGAAGACAGTTGTGTCTTCATTCTAAAGTACATAGTCCTGGCTTTTTTTCTTCTTCATCGTGGCCTGGTAATTTATTCAATAAGCTTGTATAGCTTCAGAGACCACCCCTTTCCCACAAGCCAGGATGACATCATTTTCATTAATACCTTCATTTAAAAGTCGGGATCAGGGTCACATGCTGTAAAAGAAAACGAATATGATTGACAGAAGTGGAGTTTCTATGAATTCCTCATCGTATTCAGACCCTAGAAATCAAGAGTGGCATCTCCATACATTTTTTTGTCATATAGGACATCTGGTATTGGGTATTAAAAACAGCCGTCACCCAGAAAGCAATATCTGTAGATAGCTATGGATATCGGATAGAGCTCCCCAGTGTGTGGAGTCATTCTGGGACAAATTTCCTTCACAGGGGTGGTAAAAGGAACAAGTTTGGATGGTTTACTCTTGAGGTATCTGCTAAGCACTGTGGGATTGCCCAAAGCTTGGTTGGTGGTTCCCCCCCCCCCCCCGGGGACTAATGAGACAACCTCCACCTGCTGCGTTTTATAAGGCTGGCAGGGAACCATAGGTGTTACTTGGCTCCCTGGCCTTGCAACTTGAAATTATCTTCAGAGCAAGGGGAGGAGTACAAAAACCTGGCTCAAGGTTCTTGCATTTGCTACCGGTCTCAGTCTCTGGAGTTGCTGCCTGGGCTCTCTAGCAAAAGGCCTGAGAAAGACTCCTTTTCAAATGCTAGCTGTCCTATGTTTGCGCACTGCTAAGATCGGGCCCTAACTCAGACAGAGCGAGGAAGTGGCAGGGGAGATGCTGGAAGGGATATTTGCTGTGGAGATCGTTTCTCTGGGCAAAGCTGCAGGCCTGTGGATTCTCCCGAGGGCTGCAGTATTATTTTCTTCCTGGCAGGCTCGAGAGGCAGAGTTTGAGGCTGAGCAGGAAAGAATCCGGAGGGAGAAAGAGAAGGAGATTGCCCACCTGAGGGCCTTGCAGGAGAAGGCCCAGGATTACCAAGCAGAGCAGGTATCCACTTCCTCTTCCTCCTGGCTTTCCTTTGTCCCTCCCACTCCTGTTGCCATTCCTTGACAGCCGGCAAAGTGGCCTCCAAATCTAACCGCAGACAAATGTCATTTAATAATGGGATGCACTCTGACAAAATCCATCTGAGAAGGAAGGGTGGGCCTGTCCCCATTGTCCTTGGTGGCAGCGGGAGAGCAGAAGTATGCACTTAGGTTCTGGAGAAAGTTTTTGACAGCTACACAAAGAAGAATTTTCGGCTTTAACTGACTAATGAAGCAGAGGAAAATGTGGCATCTCTATCATTAGCATTTTTTTAAAATTAGGAGCAATTGTAGGAGTGCCTAAAGGTGCCTGAGGAACGGGGAAAGAATAAAGTTGAGAGAGGCAGGGCAAGGTGACCCCCTCAGGACATATTCTGACCCCAAAGATCTGTGCCAGGATTCTATTTCTTCTTTTGACAATAACTTGCTGCGAGAGAAATCCACGGTGCTTCGCGAAGCAGACTGGAGTCTGTAACCGGTGGCTCTGTCGTCTTCTTTTGTACCCTCTTCGTTCCTTTTCCTCTCCCATGCCCCTCGCCTGCTTTCTCAGGATGCCTTGCGGGCCAAGCGCAACCAGGAGGTTGCGGATCGAGAATGGCGCCAAAAGGAAAAGGAAAACGCGAAGAAGAAGATGGAGACAGAGGAAAAGCTGCGCAAAAGCCGGCTGGAGCAGGTGGCTTTCAAGGAACACACACTGGCCGTTCAGGTGCAGCGCGATCGAGATGAGTTCGAGAGGATCCTTCGGTAGGAGGGGCCCACAGAACCCTGGCTTCCTTCTCCTGTGTTGATAGAGCTGTGGCAAGAACAGTGTGTGCTCAGGGGATTGTGTGTGTTGGATGGAAGGGCCCTTTCTGCCATGTTAACCGGCAAAGGTACATCCATCTTGATCATGTTGCCGCAACCATTCTGACTAGATGGATGGCTGAAATATTTCAAAGTCATTCGAGCCAGACATTTTATGATTAGAGAATTGGAAAATAGCATCTGGAAGTGTTTAAGGAACTAAGGGCTATTTATCCTGTATCAGTAAAGATGTAAATAAAGGTATATACCTGGTCTGTTCCACCTCCTTCTAGATCCCACATTCCTCTGCAACTAGGGAAAGCTGCAATAGGAGAAGCCCAGGGGAGACAAAGGGTAGCTCCAGTCTCTAAGGTTTGTGTCACTGGAGCTGAATTCCGAGGGAGTCTTTGCCACGGACTTGACTCATTAGCTGTTAAGCAACATGTGTTCAAGACTCTGTCTGGGTATCATCAAGCTCATTATGAGTGAACCCTGTTCTTGTTTGTGCCATAGGAAGGCTTTCAGAGATTCCTGGTTGGGTGGACCTCGTCTACAGTCACCTCCCTGGTGCCTGGCAGCTCTTACCTTTACTTTTGGTTGATGATTTGGGCATGTACACGAAAGCCCAGGACTTACACTGCTCACTCTTCTGAGCCTCCCTCAGAGCACCAGGCATCCTTCTCCGGTGTCTTCTCCGGGTCAGATCTTCGCCGCCAGATTCACTGCCAGACCCGATCTGACTGGGAACAACTCCCTTTTTGCTTTGTTTCAACCTCTGTAGAATAAGCTTTAAAAAAAATGAGGAAACAAACCAAATAAAATTAGCATTTGGAGAACGAAATCACAGAAGTTATGAGCAAAGGAAGCAAGGCTGATCAGCACTCTGGCATCTTGGTGTCTGGTCCCTGGGTCCTTCCTCTTGGAACTGTCTCAGTCAGGAGCAGGCCAGGCCAGACTTCCCGCACCCCTGCTGGAGGCAGAGCAGGTCTGTCGAACCTCTCTCCCGCCAGAACCAGACTCCTGGACTTGCACAGGTTCTTGCCCCTGCTTGTTCCTGCTGGCTGTGACACCTTTTGGCGCTTCTGCTTTTCCTGCCCCCGGGGTTGTGCTGTGGTCACTGGACACCTGGTAATGGAGACAGCCTCCCAAATCCCCCACAGAGCCTGCCCTTGGGCTCCAGATTGTCTTCCAGATGTCTCCCCTCTCTTCTCTGCCTCCATACCCTTGGACAGCTGTGTGCCTTTGGCAGGCACTAATAAATATTAATGGGATGAATTCCAAGTCCTAATTTTGCTGCTGACCCACTTGCTTCTGTTTTGCTGTTTGCCTGAAGCATATACACTAGGCAGCTATTAACCTCATCCAGTCCTTTGGAGAAGTCCAACTTCACCTGCTGCCCTAGCTTAGCATCCAGACCTAGTGTCTCCAAACCATGTGACTTTCATGACAGACGTCTTCACTTCCAGAGTGTCTCTGCAACAGTCAGCAATCCATATTTTCTTACTTCAAAAGCCTGACCTCCAGGACAGCCTACATATGGACTTCCTACTTCTGGGTAGAAGGTCTTGAACTTTTAGGCTGTTGATTGAGCCAAGAGAGCTAAGTCAGGACCTTCCAGAAACCATGGCCATTTGGGTTTGCACCCTAACAGGTTGTGGTTTAAACACTCTGGAGCAAGCAGCTTTGAAATCTCATAGGTGATCCTAACACTCCATCAGTATCCGTGGCTGTCGCCTTCACCCTGTGCCATAACCAGCGTGATAGTTGCTTAGTGTCACGACAACACATCCAGTGAAGGCAATGTGAGGAAGGGTTTATTTTGGTTCATGGTTTGAGGGAGTGCAGTCCGTCATGGCAGGGGAGTCAAGGTGACTGGTCACATAGCATCCATAGTCAAGGAGTGGACATAATGCCAGGCGGTGGTGACGCAAGCCTTTGGTCCCAGTACTCAGCCTGGTCTACAGATTATGTTTCAGGACAGCCAAAGATAGACAGAGAAACCCTGTCTCAGAAAACAAACAAGGGGGAGAGGGGGCAGACAGCGAAGCATGCTCATGCTCAGCTCCTTTTCTGCACTAAAACTTTTTAGTCTAGGACCCCAGTCCACAGGATGGTGCTGCCCAAATTCAGGGTGCATCTTCCCTCTTAGTTAAACCTCCCAGGAAACCCCTTCACAGATATGTCCAGGGGGTGGTTCTTCTGGATGCGTCTATGATCTAGTGGAGTTGACAATGGAGGTTAGCAAAGTTCCTCCTCATTTGGCCTTTCAACTGCCCCCCCCTCCATCCCAGCAGCTCTTGAGTGATACACCCAGCTCTCCGTTTTCCACACTTACTCCTTCACTTAGATGAGTTTGAACAATAGGAACTAATCTACATACAGGGGAGTAGTGACAAGCGGGGGGGAGGGGAGGGGTTACACTCCTGCCCCAGATCTGGGTGGTCTGTGGGGCATTTTGTGTCTAACTATGGAGGGGGCATGGAGATCAGCAATTTCCTCCCTGTATATTGGGAAAGGCTCCATAGAGGTGCGAGATTTGGGGGCGACATTTGCATGGCTAGAGGAGCTGTCAGGACCTGATAATGTTCCCCACGTGGGGTGGGTTTTGTAAGGCAGTAAGGAGATGAGTAGGTGACAGTGGGCTTTGGCGGTAGGGGGAGCAATCTTCGTTTTGGTACAAGTGAGCCTGTGGGAGAAAGGCAGGTGAGAAGCCCCTGCCTAAGATAGTTTTACAGTTTGGTTCTGATTTGATATTGAGAAGACATCTGATATTAGGTTAGATGGCCCCTGACCAAATTTCTTCGAGATGTAAATATATTTCATTTGAGCTTCTCTGAATGCCATTAGAGATGTCCTCCCTGATATTAGTTAGGGTCTACAAAGTATTCTTCTAGAAGACATTCTTAGAAGGAATGTGAAGACATCAGTCAATAAGGGAACAGGGAGATGTCAGACTGAGTTCTTGCCTTCTCCCAGCAACTGGAGTGGAGCTAACCTTACAGACGCTGTTCCTTACTCTTGCTTGGTTTTGCTGATGTTGTTATCATCAAAGAGGAAAGGAAGGAAGATAACTTAGGTCAGCCTCGAGAGGACTTATGCATTACTAGCAAGAAGGGTAGGGAGAGTTCCCAGTGGGTGAAACACAGCTACGGAATTTACACAGCTCAGCGAACTGTTAGACGGTGGGATTCTTGTTTAAAACATACTACGGGCTAAAGAGATGTCTCGGCAGATGGGAGCACTGGCTGTTCTGGAGGATCCAGGATGAATTCCCACCACCCACATGGCAGTTTACAATCCTCAGTAACTCCAGTCCCAGGGGTCCAGTGCCCTCCTTTGGATTCTGAGGGCATTAGGCATAGACGTGGTGCCCAAACACACATGCACGCAAAACACCCATGACATAAAAAGAAACAAAAAACACATTAGAAGTTATTAAGAATCTCAACACTATGATATACGACAACAGATCTGGTTCTGATAGGTAAGAGGAAAGCACAAAGTAGCACTTTTGGTCTGCTCCCTGGGGCCTGGAGGTCAGACGGCTGTGGACTTTGAAGCATGACCAATGAGGGGTCACCCAGGAGCTCAGCCAGTTGCATCCTTTTTGTTCCTTCCCCAGGGCTCAGAGAGAGCAGATCGAGAAGGAGAAGCTGGAGCGGGAGAAAAAGGCCATGGGGTGCTTACAGCATGCCAACGAGCTCCGACGGCAGGTGCGTGATAACCAGCAGAAGCAGGTGCAGGACCGGCTCGCTACCTTCGAAGAGGGCCGGCGCCTCAAGGAGGAAGCCCAGAAGCGCCGCGAACGCATTGAGGACATCAAGAAACAGAAGCTGGAAGAGCTGAGGTGCACCTGGTTCCTTGCTTTCTCTGCTCTTCTCCTGTTCCCCAAAGAGATGGCATAGCAGGCTGGAAAACCGTGACCGGGGAAAGAAGGGGCAGTGCCAGGAGGTGCTAAGTGGGAGGGCTTCCCGCCTGAGGCTTGGCCGCTGAAAGGGTTCTAGCAGAAGGTTCTAGGACTGCATCTCGTTGGCGCACTGATAGCTCCTTGGCAGTGCGGTAGCAACCTTGGCCAGAATATGCTTAGTGAGTAGATGGTAGGAACAGACTGGGGGACAGAGTGCCAGGCTGTGGAGGCCCAGGGCCTGCCTTCTCCTGTCACACCTTTGGTGCGGAACTTTACTTATCCATGCCGTGTGTTTCTCCCCGCAGAGCAACTGGCCTTCCCGAGAAATACTGCATCGAAGCTGAGCGCAAAGCCAACATCCTGCCGACCACTTCTGTGAACTGAAGGGGAGCATCTATGGTCTTTGGGAGGGCACACATTCTCCCGGTCCCTGGGGCATCTACAGTTGCTGCTAACCTAGACATTTCATAGTTACAGATTAAAGCTATTCTATTCTCTGAGGAACAGCTCGGCTTTACCACTGTGGGCATGGGGATTCCAGTGGGCTTTGAAGGTGGATCAAATAAATTACAGGGGACCTGAACATGGGCCGGCCTGACGCTCGGGCTCTGGAACCAGATGGTGCTCAGGTGAAGTTTTCTCTCCTAAGCAGTGAGATCCATTTTCTTGGGATGCGCCTGGCCTTTTTGTAACCATATGCTCTGTCCATTTTCAGTACATTCTTGTCTCCTGGCCCCGTTCTCAGTTCGTAGGAATTTGGGGCACTGAGGCAGAGTTAAAGATAGGCTTTTGTTGAGTGCTGGTGAAAGGGCTGCAGGAGGCAGAGCTGGAGAAGGAGGAGCATGAAGAGCCGAGGCTGACTTACCCTGGGCTCCCGTGACTCAGCCCACATGTATGGAGGGGGCGGTGTGTGAGCCCCAGCTCTCTGTTCTGTGCTCAGTCCTCTCCTGCTTAGATCCTGTCAACTCCCAGCAGGATGCCGTACAGACATTTGCCCTGTTCTCACGGAGGTACACCCAGGTCCTAGCTCATCATCCAAATGCAGCTAACCCTCACTCTTGGCCCTGTTATCCTCAATTCACTTTATTTCATGAGTGGGCCTCCTCAAAGCCAGTTCTGTTTTAAACTTTGCCTACCTCGTCCCAATCCCATTTACTCATTCATTTTAGGTACTTACTGAAATACCTGTTATGTCATGTACCATCAAAGCGCTCAGGGCTTACAGTAGACTTGATCCCCCTTTCCGGAAGCTTCTTTTTTGTGCTTCTGATCCTCCCCTCAGCTTCACCCCATTTCATATATCTTTAGACAGTCCTTGGGTGTCAAATTTTTCCATTCTGAACTGGAGTGCCACCTTTCAATGATGGAGATAATTCTCTGTCCATCTAAAATCATCACTGTGGTTCCTGTTTCCCCCATCCCCAGGGACTTGTTCCATGTCTCAGATTTAGAGTCCAGTCTTGTCTTCCTCTATGCATCCTGTACCAAGGAGGAGAGGACGGCTGCTGGGTGCGTCCTGGGTGTTTACAACGCCAGGTTACAAGGGCCTGGGGCAAGAGTCCTCTTTTCATAGGGCCCAAGGAGAGTCATAAGCTGCTTCCTGTGTTTCCTCTTCCTTGGACCTAGTGGCTTCCCCAGTCATTGTCTCCGCCATCCTCAACTGGAAGACTGTGGCTTTCACACAACTTGGTGGGAAGTGCCATTGGATAGGGAAAAGGCTTCTTTTTTTACTTTTGTAGCCCCCCAACCCAATGCCCTCTGATCTAAAGAAGTGTACACAGTCCTCCTTAAAGGTCTTGGAAGATGAGGTACCCAGTCCAGGTTAGGAGGAAAAGCATTGGTAGTGCCATCAAGGACTCCAGCCTGCTCCAGCTGGCACACTGGCACCACTTGACTGTTCAGGTGTTACCCGCTGGGACCCCAGAAGAAGCATCATCTATTTCAGAGGACTTTCTTTCTCAGCAAAGCCAGAAACATCCTTGGCACCCAGGATTTGGCTGGTTCTACACCTGCTGTCCTTCCCAGAGCTAAAAAAAAAAAAATGGGCCTCTCCTGGTGGGTAGCCCAGAGAGGAAGGAGGTTCCATACTTATTACCAACTACTGAGTCTACCCAGAGAAAAATGGGCCAGGTTCACAGCTGTGAAGCAAGCCTGGCATTTGACCAGGCTACAGCTGGTGAAATGCAGGTCTGTGGCTTGCAGAGAGAGCCCAAGGTTCCAGAGCGAGACAGACTGGGCAGGGTCTAGGCCATATGGATAAAGGTCTGGCTCTGGAGAAAGGACTATCGTCAACTAAGAATAGGAAGATAGTTTGTGAGAGAATCACAAAAGATTTCTCTGCTTTAACACCCACATCTCCTGCTCTTGTCTCTGCTTGCTGGGTTATGCCTCTTGAGGTACAAACTCCTCCATTCACGTCTACATCCCTCTTGGAAAGGGAGGCCTTTGTCTCAATGGCTTTGATGACGTTGGTGCTGGACAGTGATGGAGCTGAGGACCATCAAATTTTTAAAATGTCAGAATTGTTCCATGATTTGGAGGAGAGATTTGATTTCTTCTGCTAAGATTCATGATACACTCTACACAGCTTCCATAACCTTCAGAATCAGTCAGCTCATCCACAGGATCCCAGATCCTACAAGCGGGGCAGTTCTGAAAGCTGTAGGGGGCGTTGGGCGGTTCCACACTGTCATCTTGTACAAACCTTTTACCCACTCTTTATAAGGTTTTTTTTTTTTAGTTGTTGGAAAGAAATGTGAGGCCTCCCATACTCAAGTCAAGCATTCTACTATCAAACTGCTATCTACCTCTAGCCCCTCTCTAATCCTCTTCCTGACGATGGGCAGTGGAACTAGTTCCATAAAAAAGCCACCTGGCTGAAGAAGGGGTTGGCGGCAATGGTTATGCCAGCAGGAAGTTGGGCAAGTCCAGTCTGCAGGATGGGGGTGAAGAGCGGTGGAGGCACTGAGGACTCCAGGGCAACCTCAGGCTCAGTCTTGGCTCTAAAGGTTAGCTCTTGGCCCTTTGTTGAGCTTTTTCAGTTAAGGAGACTTCCTCATGCTCAGACACGCAAGTAGCTTCTGTTCCCCTCCAAGCCACTGATCAGTCTTGGGGTTATCTGGGAGGCTGCAGAGGGATGAGTGTGGGGGGGATCAGGAGAAAAGTATGTGGCATACTGGTGCTGGTGCATTGTCTTTGTTGACGTAAAGTTGTTTTTTGTTTGTTTGAGTGCATAAACTATTAGTAACTTAGTTGTAGCAGATTTTTATTTTTTTTTGAGACATCTCTCTCCATATCCGTGGCTATCCTGGAACTCACTATGTAGACCAGGATGGCTTCTAATTCACAGAGATCCACTTGCCTCTTCCTCCCGAGTACTGGGATTAAATGCATTGATCATTATACCAGGGTCAGATTCCTTTATATATTATATCTATATTGTCTTATATAAAGGTATGTATTGGTTTCCAAGGATTTCTTAACGTATCTTATGCCTCTAAAATCCTTCAGACCTTGCAATGCCAGACTGGGTTGGTCCAGCCTAGGAAACCCAGAGACTGGGCTCCTACGTGTAACAAGCAGCTGCCTCTGGACACATGTGCCCCAGCTGCTGCCTGGCCTCTGTGCCCTTACCTGCCCCATGAGCCTGCTGCCTACACTATGCTCTGTGCTGGCTGGGGCAGTCTCTGAGCCTTTGCACCTGCTCCAGTTGCGCATGACTCAGCTGCTGGCTCTGGTGGCCTAGCCAGGTAGTCCCTGACTCAGTGGGGTGCTGGGATGTCCTTTGGTGCTCCCTTTAGCATCCCCGTGTGTGACTTGGGCCACAGCTGGGCATTAATTGCTCTCAGTAAAAGCATTTTGAATAGGCTCGGATGAAAGGGGCTCTCAGAGTTCAAAGCCCCACAGGGATTTGGGGGGTGAAGAAAGGTGGCCTCTGTTTAGGTGACAGAAGAAAGAGACGCTGAAGTCTCAGACAAGAAGCCTGGCACACAGGCTTGGAGGCTTAGGGACAGAGAGTTCCTCACTTTTTGTTCTTTTGACCACACCTCTCTTGCTATATTCTTGTGAATCCTGCCCCCCCCCCCCCGTGGTAAAGTCAACTGCTCCTAGAGACTTCAGGTCCCTTCCTATGTAAAGGTCACCCACATCCCCTTCTACCTACTGAGCTGCGTCCCAGGATGCTGTGTGAAGACTAGCTGGCACATCTGAATTTCAAGATTGATTTGTCTGTTTTTAAATAGTTCACCCCCTTTCTCTGCTTTAACACCCACATCTCCTGCTCTTGTCTCTGCTTGCTGGGTTATGCCTCTTGAGGTATAAACTCCTCCATTCACGCCTACATCCCTCTTGGAAAGGGAGGCCTTTGTCTCAATGGCTTTGATGACGTTGGTGCTGGGACAGTGATGGAGCTGAGGTAGTGGTTTTCTCAGACTCCCAGAAAGAGGAGGTGAGGTGATGACAGGAGGAGGGCCCGGAAGAAACCAGAGTTATGAAGTTATGATTTTTATTTTTATTTTCTACATGACTGCTGGAGAAAGTCTGCCTCTGGGCTGATGGGAAGGAGCACCAAATCATGAGAACTAAGACGAGAAGAGACCTAAGAGCATTGCCAGCATTCCAGCCTTCTCTGTAAACCCTAGCCAAATGGCTGGACAGTCTGACTCACAATCCCCCGAGAGACAGGGTGCCCACTACCTACCCACTAATAGAACCCGTCATCCCAGAGCAGGCCCTGCTGCTCAGAGACCTCAGTCTTGGGTCCACCTCTCTTCCTGTGTATCAGATGCACAGCCCTAGCCTCACTCTTTGGAACTACACAAAACAGGTACAGACTCTCTCTGTAAGATCAAAGCCCTCTGTCTCCACTCTGCATAGCGAGCCTTATTGGGAAAGTGCCTGTGGTTCTGGAAACCCAGGGCTCTGGCAGAGGCTGCCAAGGGAAGTCTTGGAAGGAGGAACCTGGGGGAGGAGGGGAGGCTTGGGCAGGGCTTATGGCTCTCCTGACAGTTAACCCTTCCCTCTCCAGCCAGGCCTGGCGGAGCTAGAGAAGCCCCACCTCTCACTCAGTCCTTTATCCTGGTATCCAGGCAACAGGAAACAAACAGGGAGGGCAGAGTGAGGGCCTGCCTGGTCAGGCTTAGTGGGGAAAGCTATGAACCGGATACTAGCTTTCTTCTGATGCCTCCCTCCATCTCCTACATCTCTGGGCAGTTGTTCAGAGCAGGACAGGCCTGGGACCCCCCTGGGGGTTGAGGCGACCACAGCTTCCCTTTGAAGATACGTGATTGGAAAGTCCAAGTATTGAGGCAAAAGAAAATTTCATCCCCACAAGTCCAAAAGTCGAAGTCCCAATGGGCATATATGGATTAATTCATCACAAAATCTGACTTCACACACAGGGACACGAGGTCCAGGCCAATCAGCCTGAGCTGTAGAAGCTGTCCCGAGGACCTGGCTATGATCTCCGAGAATGACTCTTAGTGTCTGAGTAGAAGGTTCCAAGAGGTGTAGTTCTCAAGGATCTTATCTCCTCTGTCGAAGAATAATCAGCAGCTGTCCCTCCTGGCTTCATTCTTTTGCATTGTGTCTGGCAGGACCCTGGCATACTTCCCAAGCACTGAGACATAACTCTGGTCACCTCTGGGGTTCTCTAGTTCTCTCTATGGGCACATCATCAATAGCGTTTGGATCTCTGCCTAAACATCATTTCCACCAAACAGGACCCTATGAATATTATTAGCACCGTTTATCACATCGTGGGCTAAGGGTCCCTTCGCTTTTCCGTGTCTCTCAGTGGGGAGGCTGTAGGAGCCGAGCTGAGTCTTTGTTTCCTCACCAACACCACCACACACACATTCTGCATGCAGTTCAGTAGTTACGGAAGCGCTGAAGGTCTGAGGAGTGGAGATGTAGCTGAATTCTGTGAGGTGAGGGCACCTTTATCTTCGAGGATTCTCAGCTCTTCCTCAGCTCTGACATCAGGATTCCACATACTCTTTATAAGGGATGCCCTCTCAACTTTGCTTGTCCCTCTGACAGTTTCATCTGATGATGTTCAGTCGGCCACTCTTGGCCCTGCTAAAAGTGCTAGGTCAGGCCACTCCTTCAGAAGTCAAGGCTGTGTGAACCACAATCATCCCTAGGATACTGCTTGATGGGAGAGATTTGGGTATACCCAGGCTCCCTCTTGCAGTCCCTCTCTTTCTGAGGTGAACCAGTGAAAACACAGAGTCTCAGGAGCTGGGCCATGGGCCCAGATAAGCCTTGGGTCATCAGTATTTCAAGCTATTGCTTGAAGACCTGATGTAAATTTCAATCCCCAGCCCCACCCCCATATCTTCAAACTTAAGCGCTCACACTGATCTCACACCTGACTCTAACCCTCCTTGTCAGAACTTACAGTGATCCCCTTATCCCACCTGCACAATCTCTGAACCCCTGCCCTTGGCCTCACCCGGCAGTCCTTCATCCTGTTATCGTCACTGAAATCCGGTGGGAAGTCAGCAGCTGCTATAGCCCCTTGGAATCCAGAATCCAGCTTCTCTGTGACCGTCTTGCTTTGAGACCTACATTATTATTTCTGTGGTAGTTCCTCACTCCTGCTCTCAACCTCCTCAGAGACTTTCTCTGCTGGGTAACTCTTCCCTAGATGTTCTGGGGTGAGTGCTAGGTCTACATGGAGGCATGGAAAATGGGGCAGAGGGGCTATGAGAGAGGAAGGTCTAGAAGGGGGTTGTAGTCCTGAGTCAGTTGGGGTATTGAACCTGTACCTCGGGAGCCTGGGGAGAAGCTGGGGCAAGTCAGGCAGCAAGAGAAGAGCGAGGGGTTTGTGTGGAATTCTAAAGGGACCGGGGTTGGATTGTACCCCATCTCAGAAGCTGGCTCTGGCTTCTCTGAACCCTTGTCTGGCCCCCTTCATTCCTCACTGTCTCTGTTAGGTTTTCAGCTTTGAATTTTTATTTCTGTCCAAGAACAGAAGCGAGTGTGGTTGCTATTCTCTCCTGGCACAGTAGTCCAAGATTGTCTGAGATCAGCCTGGACCTTTATGAGATTTGAAAAGGAAGTGGGGGGTGAAAGCAGTTAAGGGTGGAGGCAGATGGTGAGGGCAAGGCAAGGGAAGAGTTAGAGTAGGGTGGCTCTCAGGAGCAGCACCCTCCTCATTTGCAGAAGGTGAGGCCCAGTCTCAGAAGGTGGGAACACTAGGCTGGACCTATATGCCTTACTCCACCACCCCACCCCCAAACCCCTGTGGCATAGGGCAGGAAGACCTACAGCTTTGTTTATAGGCTCCAAATTGCAAGCAGGTGACAATTAGGCTTCAGTAGGTCAAGGGGGACCAAAGTTGATGCTCTGCTTTTTCTAGCTTTAAGAAATCCTCTGTGATCCCCTCAAAAGGATTTTTCTAGAAGCATCGATTACTAGGTCCTTATTCCTTCTCAACCCCTCAACCTCAGCCTCTTTGAGATTCCATAGTCCCTTCCCCAGTAAATCCCTCTGACGGGCCTCATCTTTTGGTGACAGAACTCTACTGGTTACTCATAGCTTCCTGCATCTGGAAGCTTCCTTAGGCTGTGAGCAGGTGGTAGAGCAGGACTTCAGAGGTTACATTTGTTGTGGGATTAAGTTGCTTCATCCTCTTTCATATGGCTCATGCACTTTTGAGTCCCTCCCTCAGACATGGGGTATACCAGTATGTACCACTAGTATGTTTCCAGAGCTGAGTCAAGCCGGGATTCAGCAAGAAGCCACTGGTATCTTTCGATATCATAAAATCTCATTTTTGATTACCTTGAACCCTCTTGATCATATATATTTTCACCCATGTTTTAAGCACAGCTGCACTATCTTTTGACTTAAATCTCAAACTTAATTCAAACTCATTGTAACAAATCTTGAATCAATTTCAACCCAGCCTTTGATTTACCTCAATCTGTATCCCTAAGCCTATCTACAAATGACACCAAAAATGAATTCTTATCATAACACAAAGCCCAGCCTTAACTCCAAGCTGTACTTGTAGCTGTAATTCTAACCTTAATACTGGCCTTAACTTTAATCCCAACCTCAAATCTGGCCTCAACCTCACCCATAATTTCAAATAACCCCAAATTTAACCCCAGGGACAGCCATCATGGCACATTAACTCAGATCCAGAGCTCAAATGAATCCCTGCACCTCAGTTGAGTGGAACCACAGATCTCCCCCTTTCCATCTGGTCTCTCTCTAATCCTGCCCCTTCCTGCTTTCCCCTCCACTCACCACTGCCTTCCTGCTCTTCCTCTGATGTGCAGCAGTCCATATGGCTATCAAGCCCTCTTTTGGACCACTCTGGGCTGAGAGTCAGGATGCCTGTCTATCCCCTACTTCACCAGTAGCTGCAACTGAACTGTATCTTTGCTTCTCTGGGCATCAGTGTCCCTACCTGTAGATTGGGGACAATGACCCAGAAGGCTCAGGACAACCCCATAAATCCAAAAATAGTTAAGGAAATGAGGATAGCCACTATGTACATCTGGTGGGCCCTCGAGCAACCTGTTATTGTTGGCAGTTTGGGTAAAAGGATTTGGGACACAGAGCCGCGTGGACTCCTGTGCTTCCTTATTGTTCTGTCCTATTCTTCCAAGGAGGTGGACCCTGGCAACATTCCTGAACCCCATAACTCTCCTAAAGACTCTTCCCCCTCTGCCCTTCCTGAGCCCCAGGTCAGTTGTGGAGAAGGCTCTGGCATCCCTTGAGGGAGTGAACCTATAGAATGTGGCTTGTCGTGACTTGCCATCTGTTGGACAGTCCTGGAATCCAGGGAAGGTTAAGGAACTGTTCTGAATCCATGGATCAACCAACAGTGGCTGGCCTGCCCCCTTCTGCTGACTAAGACTCTCTCCCACCCCAGCTTCAACCTAACTGCCTAGAACTGGGATGGATTAGTCACCCTGATGACTGTAGTTGCCCACTGGTCAGGCCTGGCTTTGAGGGTTTTTGTTCTTAGGGGATTATGACCTCTGCTAACATGGACCTTCATTAAACCACCAGGGCCTGGCTGAGAGTCCAAGAAATCCCTGAAGAAAGCACACCGCGGGGCTCAGCTCTTTTCCCTTCGTATCTGTGAGAGAAACACACACTCACATGACCTCTTGTTCTGCTCATCTCAAACACCCTCTCTCCCTTGACAGTCCCTCACTCCCCCCAAATGCCCTGACCCCTTCTTCCCTCTTCTTCAAGCCTTGGTAAACTGATTTAGATTTGTGTGGAGTTAGGGATCTAGACCCATCATAGCAACTTGGGCTCGCTGGGGTCCTGGAACTTGGGGGATGACCTTTGTGTCACCAAAGATGAAGAAGTAGTTGCAAGGGAAGATCCTGTTCTTATACACACCCTTTCTTTCCCTCCTTAGCCCAAAGGACAGAGAAAAGCTACATTCCAGTATTCCCTGTCACCTGAGCCAGGGACAGGGTTAGGTCCCATCATGGGAGAAGCATCCCTTCTCTGGTACACTATCTTTTAGACCTGACCTGGCATGGTCTCCCTGGAAAGCAAGGGATGCTTGAAGGGGTTTGGACCTGGAAATCTGGGTCTGCAATGGGGGTGCGAGCCAGGCTGCTCTGGGGTGTCTTTGGTCAGTAGTAACTCTTCAAATCCTGCCCATCCTTTCCTCCCCAAATCTTGCCTTTCCTTCCTCTTCCCCACTTCCCCCCAGGGAAGCAGGCAACAAATGAGTGGTGAGGGGAGCTCCGTGGACGCTGTAAAATGGGGCAACTGTTGTCACCCTGAGGACCTGGCCAGGAGGAAGTGGAGGTTTAACAGGTGCCTAATTACAAGTCCCGCTGGTCGCCGTGCGCTACTCTTGGGACAGGGAAGAGCTTGGGTGAGGGCTGTGTAATGCCTGGGTAGGCCATCCTGTCACCCTGCTAATTAGGGCTACTTGGGCTCCTCCCCTAGGCGGGGACCAGGCCCCCTCCCTCCTATAGAAATAACTCCGGCTGCACCTTAGCCTGGCACTCATTGCACCTTCCTGCCACCCCGGGCAGTGTCTGGGCCCTCCGCTCCCCCTCCCTCCACCTGCCCCATCCACCCACCACCAACCACCACCAGCCCACTGGAACCCAGCTCAGGCGGAGGAAAGATCAAGCCTAGAGACATGGGAGTTCGAGGAGCATTCCATCTACTACTCGTGTGCCTGAGCCCAGGTATGGGACTGGGCAGGGGCAGAGATGCATTATGCTAGGAGGTCAGGGATGAACGAGAGCTCACAGAAGAGCCTCAAAGATGGCCAACGACGCACTGGTAGAAACTGTCTACCTTCACTTTGCTGACACTGATCTGGATCCTGCCTAGGGAGCTTCTCCTCAGGACAGCCTGTGCCTGAAGGCTTGGGACAGTGTCTGTGTGCAGAGGCCTTGGAATAGATCTTCATGGCGTTGTTGACAGCTTACGTAGCTCATATACGTGTGCAGGTGCCCTCTCTGATGTTTCCACGCTGGGAGATGGAGATAGGGCTTGCTTGGAGATACGGAGTTAGTTGTGGGAATTGCAGGCGGGGGATGAATCAGGTGAGCAGCAGCTCTGGGTGGGGGTTGGGGAGGAGCCTGGCAATGATCCCTTTCGTTCAGACTCTTCCCAGGGGAAGGGCCAGCTCACCCAAGCCAGAGCACTGGGCAGGAGAGCTGTTTGCCTTGAAAGCGCTTCTACGCTGGGCTGTTTATCATAGCCAGTAAGAACCCAGGCCGAGGGCTGCTGTTCTTTGCCTTATGTGCCGTGAGAGACCACAGGTGATGCCTCTCCTGGGATGAGGCTGAGAGAATGTGGACAGGATGGATGGTAAACGAGCCCTCTTCACCTCTCTGGGGCACCTCTCTGGAAGGCAGGGCTCAGGTTTGGATACAGTGGCTGCCTGCCCGGGACTGGGCAAGTCTCAGCAAGGGACATCCTATCAAGTATTGAAAATAGCTGAAAATAGCATGAGCCCCTTGTGGGGTCCAGATGTACGATGAAGGGTATGAGGAAGGAGACGGAGAAGGGAGACTGTTTTGTTCTGTTTTTGTGTATGGGAATACGCGTGCCTGTGTGTGTGTGTGTGTGTGTGTGTGTGTGTGTGTGTGTGTGTGTGTGTGTGTGATGGCTGCATTTCTGGCTAAATGCCTGCTGCACCCTTTCTCTGCTGAGGGCTTCTCAGGGAGTGCCTACTCAGGAAGCCCTGGCTGTGCCAGGAGAGCTGGAGGCATCTCCGTGTGTGCTCTCTGCGTGAGGGTATGTGGGCTAGATGCTTGCTGTGTGGAGGTGCGTGCCGATACTTTCTGAACTGCCTTTTTAAATTCTCACTTCCCTTTCCAGGCTGAAATCAGCTTGAAAATTTAGGATAGTTTTCTTAGCTTAGAACAGACACTTGCTGAGGTGACATTCCCCCACAGAAGGTGGCCAGCCCTGGTGATTTTATAAGGGACAATCACCAGTTTCTTCGGACAGCCTCTTGACTTTCCAGTGTCCCTCTCTCCCCAAGTCGTGTCTAGGACTCTTTCTACACCGACTTGCATAGGCTCTTCTCTCCATGCACGCTGCCTTCTTCTCTTACATTCCCTGGAAATTCATACCCAGTGTCTCAACAATATAAACCCGGGTGATATGCCAGGAACAACTTCCCAAGGGGTGGGAGGAGGTACAAAAAGGCTGGAACCCTTGGGAGGAGGCTGAGAAAGCATCTAAGGAGGTTTAGGAGCTAGGGCGAGGCTCCACGGCCTAGGACAATTGGAGCAAGACAATCTAGCGTGGGGTGGCGGCATTCTTTTCCAGCTTGTCCCTTCTCCCCAAACCCCTTTCTCTAAATACTTACCCTCAGTCTGGCTGACCTCCGTGGTGTAGGTAAAGGGAATCCTCCCTGTCGTCATCTGTTTCCAGTGGCTCATCCCCGGGGTGGAGCTGAATTCTGGCTCATCCCTGGCTTGCCTCTTGCCGCCTCAGGATCTGGCAGATGGCATCAGGATCCTTATCTTAGGAATGAGCTGGTATTCTCTTGGCCTAAGGCTGGAGGAGGCATCTCCAGGTCCCGTTAGAGTCCCACAAGCCAGACTGCCTGTTGGAGAATAACTCAGAGTCTATTGGATTAGGATCGTGTTTGTGGGCTAGCCATGGTTTAGGAGGGGCAGGCCTGGTGATGCTTGAGATGTTGGGGGGAAATGTAAGGCCCTCGCTGGCTTTTCCAGAGACAGGTTACACATAGAACTCAGGGCTTCTGCAGATATGTCTGGTCTTGAATGGACGCACAGGAAGCCACAAGAGCGTGCAGTGGGTGTGTCTTAGATTAGTGTGTACTCTGTCTGTAGATGTGTGTTCGTGTATAGATCTAATAGCTTGTGTGTAATAACGTAGGGACTGCATGGTAATATATTCACATCTGAGGGCTTGAAAGAACATATCCGTGTCTATTTGTAAACAAATAGACCAGTACAGTGTATACCTGTGTGTGTGTGGGGGGGGGTAGGGAAGTGGGGAGAGGCTTCCTGAGTTTTGGGGATGGAACCCAAAGAGCATACTTACTCAGAACTTGGCCATCAATGGAAAAGCTTGGTGAGGGGCTTGTAGAGGGAGTGCTGCAGACTGGGGAGGCAGGGAGCTGAGTGTCTAGGGTGGGGCCCTGGGTTCACTCCCCCCCTTATTCTTCTCTAGGTCTAACCGGTTGGGGCTAGAGCTTGCCTGAGGCTTCAGGGTAGGGAGGTGGGGCCGGGGGAGGAGCTCACTTCTAAGCTTCCTGATCCTGCTCCAAACCCTGGGCTTCTACTCTGACTCAGTGGCAGGAGGGGCCCCAAAGGGAGCAAGCAAGTGGAAGCAGCTATGCTGGAGCCACACAAACACACAAGGAGGACACACAGTCTACAATGGTACACTCTGCCATACAAGGCTTATTCTACATATACAAGCTGCCACAGACAAAGACATGCGCATGAACACGGCCAGGCTCTAGGTTACAGCTGCCCAAGGCATATGCTGTCACTTAGAACACTTCTATAGCCAGCACACATTATCATGCATCACACACAAACAGACACACACAGAGCACATAAAACATACCAACACACACAGATAGACCTAGTCTTATGATTTTCAGGATGGAAAAAGATGCCAGGAGTCTTTGTATCCACTTTCCACTTTCTGGCTTCACTCAAACCCAGCCCATACATGTGGCTTTTAAACAGCCCGATTCTTCTAATAGAACATTTAACAGCTTTGGGTGTTTCATGCATGCACACACACAATTGCCTACACTATCATGTAAATATGTGGGTAGATCTACTACAAGGTTGTGTGCATGAATATCTTTGTAGCTACAAAGACTAATAAACATATATATAATGCATATTTGTGCATATATTCATATTTTCAAATGCATCATTGTATATACACATAAATATAACACAAGAGCTATGTATGTAAACGGTATTCAAATGCACATCTACACAAGTCTAGAATATATATACAAGTTCACAAGAATACACAGAGACTGACTGACATATGAATGAACTAACAATATTAAGTATTGCTAATGCCAGTACACACACATATACACACAGACACACAGAGATACAACAGTCAGGGACACACACACACACACACACACACACACACACACACACACTCCTTTGGAAGCCCCACTGAGTTCTGGCTGACAGGTACAAAGTGGCAGAGACCGGCTACTCAAGAATTGTTTCTGTTCTCATCTCCCCACCCACTTCACCCTTCACCAGCACTGTTGTCTGCTGTAAGGATCAACGGGGATGGCCAGGAGGTCATGTATCTGGCAGAAGGTGACAATGTGAGGCTAGGCTGCCCCTACATCCTGGATCCTGAGGACTATGGTCCCAATGGTCTGGACATTGAGTGGATGCAAGTCAACTCAGAACCCTCACATAGGGAGAATGTGGTAAGTGCTTGGCACAGGATTCTCTGTCCTCTGTCTACTCTGTGATGTCAAAACCTGGTGGGAAGCCAACATCCTGAGGGAGAAGGAAGAAGGCAAGTGAGGAAACCAAGACCTCGAACTTCCTCCAAGATCTTTTAGGGAATGAGGCAACAGGGATTAGAGCTTTCCAACCGGGAATCCAGCCAGCCAGATTCCACATCCCTCTACCCTATATTAAGAAGAAGATTAAGTATGGCCCCCGACTTTAGAAGTTCTTGATCTGACCTTATATTTCTCTAGAATATCTAATATCATTAGCTCTCACTCATTCTGTAAGAGATCAGTGTGCCTGACACTATCCTTCCCATTTCTTCAGTGAGAAAATTGAGTCTTAGAGAAGGTCAGTGAACTGCCCAATCAACTTGCATGACCCTCCTTGGCTCAGTTTATCTCAACAGCTCTCTTTCTCTTCTTAACAGTTTCTTACTTATCAAGACAAGAGGATAGGCCATGGCAACCTCCCTCATCTGCAGCAGAGGGTCCGCTTTGCAGCCTCAGATCCCAGCCAGTATGATGCCTCCATCAACCTCATGAACCTGCAGGTATCTGACACAGCAACATACGAGTGTCGGGTAAAGAAGACCACCATGGCCACCAGGAAGGTCATTGTCACTGTCCAAGGTATGACCAGATTATTCTGGGCTCCCCTTTCCCAGGCTTCAGAATGGATTGGCTAATGTGAACCTGGCTCTGTCTTTTGGCTGGGTCTGGGTTTATAATTGCCTGCCTTGTTACAGCACGTCCTGCGGTACCCATGTGCTGGACCGAAGGCCACATGTCCAAGGGCAACGATGTGGTACTGAAGTGCTTTGCCAATGGAGGCTCTCAGCCCCTGTCCTACAAGTGGGCCAAGATCAGTGGGCACAGTTACCCCTACCGAGCTGGATCCTACCACTCCCAGCACAGCTTCCACTCTGAACTCTCTTATCAAGAATCTTTCCACAGCTCCATCAATCAAGGTGAGGGGGTCTAGCCAAGGGAGGGTGAAGATAAGCAGAGGGCTGGGAAAGGGGGCCTGCTGGGACTTCCATGATTTGTCAGTGGTACCAAGTCTAGGACAGGCTGCTCATCTGGGCATATCCCAGCAGCTGATATTGAGGGAAGGAGAGAAGGCATAAATGGGATGTCAGTCAAAGGCAGCACGGCTAATGTGGAGAGAACATGGTCCAAGGAGGAGCTGGCTAGGATCCTGGCTAGGATGCTGATTGGTGGTAAATCTCAGGCAAGTGGCCACCACCTCTGTAACAGATGAAAAAAGGAATACTTCCTAGTAACTACCATTCACCGGGATGTGAGCCTCCTAGCACTTAGAGAAGCTGGATAATAGACAGGACCCGTGCTCAGACTCAGGATGTATTTCCCTGAGGTCACAGAGAAATAATGGGGACTCTGTCTTCTTTCTGAGAGAGGGGTCCTTCTTTCCCGTCTTTCTGTCTCAGCAAGGGTAGTATTTAGAGTAGAGTGGACTTGTGAATGCTTGCATACACCTTTCTGGTTTTTGTTTGTTTGTTTTGAGTGGTATTTCATCCCGCATCCCACAGGGGCTGGGCAAGGTAGGAGCTCTCAGAGATCAGGCTTCTCTGTCTCACTACCCCTCTGATGCTCTTCCAATTTCAGGCATGGGCAATGGCGACCTGGTGTTGAAAAACGTCAATGCAGATGATGATGGGCTGTATCAGTGCACAGTGGCCAACCATGTGGGCTATAGCGTCTGCGTGGTGGAAGTGAAAGTCTCAGGTAGGTACCTCAGCCCTGAGAGTCCCCTGGCTGGGAGGGTTGGATGGCAGGTACCTGGGGTTGTAGCCTCTGCCCTGCTGTCAGGCTAGGCTTTTGTCTAGAGCAGTTGGAAGCCATCTGCAGATTCACTTACCCTGCACCTTCCCACATCTTCCTCATCGGGCTTCCCGGGGCCCTGGGTTCTTTCCCACAGACAATTGCCCTGGCATGTGCCAGGCTGTGAGAAACCTGATTGCTTCCACTTCTCTCCACAGACTCCCAGCGTGTAGGCATGATCGTTGGCTCAGTGCTAGGCTCTTTGCTCATGTTGGCCTGCCTGGCACTAGGCATCTGGGGGATCATCGCCTGCTGCTGCGGAGGCGCCGGGGGTGGTGCCCGCGGTGCCTTCGGCTACGGGGTCGGCGGCGGGGTCGGCGGAGGGGCCTGCGGCGGCGACTTGGCTAGTGAGATCAGGTAAAACCTGATGCATGCTGCATGCTGCTGCACGGCGGGGGACCGGCGCCCTGTCCTCTTCACCCCTGTCTGCCATCGGCCGGCTGGGAATCCTACCCCAAACCTGCCCGCCATCGCCATGGAGTGCTGGGACTACAGCATGTCGACCTGCCCACTCGCCGCATGGCTTTTCTGTCTTTCCCCTTCCTGCTTCCAGTCTTCACCTCTGCTCCCTGCCTTCCCTTTTCTTTCTGTCGTCTATGCATCCCTCGGTCTGTCTGGCCTAGACTGTAAGCTCCTGGAGGGCAGGGACCATGTCTTTTCACCTTTCCCTTGTATCGCGCCGGCAAAACCCTCAAATGCCTATTTAAGAGGAGTTAACATCAGTAGTGCTAATAACTTACATTAGAAGCAAAGTAGAAATAAAAATAGAACAAGAATAGCAGTGCTAATGATTGCAATGCCTTGGGGACGGAGGGAAAGAAAAGGGAGGGACAGGAGGCGATGAGAGCTTGCCAGAGAGCAAGGTGAGGGTTAGTCAAGGAAAGGAGAGACACAACTCCCGGATCATTAAGCCTCCCTTCCAGACAAACACTAGAAAGGGACCCTGGGCTGCTGGGACACAAGTGGGGTCTAAAGGATGGGGAGAGTGGCATGGGGACGCTGCAGGGTCGCCCGTCTAGGAATGTACAGAGAAGGGGAGAGTACGGTGAGGCAGAGAGAGAGAGAGAGAGAGAGAGAGAGAGAGAGAGAGAGAGAGAGAGAGAGAGAGAGAGAGAGAGAGAGAGAGAGAGAGAGAGATGAGGGGCAGGTGGAGGGGGGCGCGGGAGATGAGAGGTTGCCAAGAGCCCCCAGCTCTGCCCAGGCCGTGCCAACGCCGCGCCGTGGAGGAGCCAGCTCACGCGCCCGCCTGTTGTTTTCCAGAGTGGACGCCGAGGCGCCCGGGTGCAAGGCCAGCGGGCGCGGCAGCCGCGTCACCCACCTCCTGGGGTACCCGACGCAGAACGTCAGCCGCTCCCTGCGCCGCAAGTACGCGCCTCCGCCCTGCGGCGGCCCCGACGACGTGGCCCTAGTGCCCCGCACAGCCTCCGCAGCCTGCGAAGCGGGCCCCTCCCCCGTCTACATCAAGGTCAAGAGCGCGGAGTCGGCCGATTGCGCCGACTGTGTCCAGGTCGAGCAGCGGTCGTGCAAGGACGGCCTCTTAGTGTGAGCGCGCAACACCGGGCTGCGCCCCGGCTGGGAGGCGGTTCGGGGCTCTCCGCCTGCAGCTGGGGACAGGCTCGGGCGGGCGCAGACCTGGCTCTCACCGGCCGCCTGGCGGCAGAGAGTTCAGGGGAATTTCCTTCAGAGACGCCTAGGGAGACAGAGCCTCCTGTGGCTCTGAAGTAGGAGGGGGCAGGGGGACGGAGGAAGACAGTTCAGAACCCTTTCTCACCCTGGGCTCCAGGGAGAGGAAGGGAGGGAAGCAGTCGGTATCCCAGAACCGCAGAGGTACAACAAGCCAGGTGTCCCCAGCCAAGGCAGAGGGCCCCCAGCCCTGGGAAGGTGGGGGTCAGGACTGAATTGTTCTGTGTGTGAGTTCTGAGCTCCGAGGCAACAGTGTTAGCACAATAAAAAAGCTTAAAGACTACACCGAGGTGGCTGTCCCGCGTTCCACGGAGGGCCGGGCGTGGGGTGGGGAACCCTGACAAGTTGTTCCTTACTGCCTTGCCTCCTGTCTGAATCCTCCGCTTCCCCTTCCTATAGCGGAAGCCACAGCTGGAAGGGAACATCAAGTCCTATTCCTTCACAGTACACATGGGAAACTGAGGTCCTTCAGAACGGATTTTAAAATTCTGAACCTTGTTTCCCCCTTTATTCTAGAAGAGGGAACGAGCAGGGGTGGATGGGTGTTAGAGGTGACCTCTACACGTTCTCAGCATCCTCTTTTCTCCATTCAGCTACCTAATCTGAACTTCTTTATCTTTCCCAGGTGTAAGCCTTCCTTTCCAGCAGCCAGGAAGGGATCAAAACTCATTCAGACTCTGGAATAGGAAGATCTGAGGATACCTAGCTCAGCCCTGTCTTTGATGGGCAGGTTAAGTTTATTAGACACCCGAGAAGTGCCAGGTGTTTTCAAGTGTTTTACTTACCACTTAACTTTGGTTCTGTGAGGCCGTGCATCATTCCCATTATACACAAAAGAAACTGAGGTTCAGGGGATTAAGCATTTCAACCCAGGCAAGCAACTATTCGGGATTTGATCTAGGAATATTTGACTCCAGGATACCAATCTGTTCTCTGCTAACTGAATTCCTTCTATCACATTCCTGGTGAAGGCTATCCCAACCCCTTTCTTACCTACCTTCAATGGCGTCTCACAGCCTCCCTAAGTATGAGCCTTTGATTGTGAAGATCTGTTAGGAAACTTCTATTGACTGTGTGTACCTTTTATTCTTTGGTCCAAGAGCATCTTATGTTGACTCTGCTGCCTCTGTGGACCACACGGTTGTATTCCACACAGGATACCTATCTGGTGTTCGTGGGTTAAGGATCTAGTTTTGCTTGCTTTTCCCCCAGCTACCTGCTAGTTAAGAGCCTAGATTCTTCTGTTTCTCCTCTCCTCAAAAGAAACTTTTCATTTCTAATTGTCCTTCTCCAGTCCTAGGGCAAAAGGTAGATATGCATAAGGCTTAGAGTTTCCAGCTTGGGGTCTGTCAAAGGGAGCTGTCCATTCTGTCCTGAAGGTATTGGCAAGACAGATGAGAGAGAATGAATGTCAGGGCAAGGGGAATCAAGGACGGCTTACCTAGGGGCTGGAGGGCTGGGCACTGGGGGTGCAGATGAAGGGGAAGAGAGTTAAGTAGGGAGGGAGTGGAGAGCTCCAGAAGCCAGCAATCACTTGGTCATGTTTATGAGTGCCTTCCAGATGATTTATTCATAGATAGAGTTAGCTTCTCAGTAGGGCGCCGTGCCAGGCACACTTTGGCCCTAAGGCGGGTGACTGATGAGGCTGACATGAGGAAAAGGTGTTCCCACTCTGAGGAACTGCCAGCCCAGCCTGCTGCAAGATGCTGAGGGGCTGAGGCAGCCATGTGGCTTTACTGGTTGTGCTGAGGGACATTCTTATCCCTGTTCTGGGAGACGAGGAGCCATGCTCAGACTCAGCGTTCATTTGAGCAGTGGCGATTGTGTGGCTCTGGCAAGAATAGAGCACTTCTGTTAGGGGTGAGTCAGCTGGGACGTGAGGGAGGTTTCCAAGTGGACAGTGAAGGAAGCTTACTTTTCCAACAATTGATTTTACTACAAGAACATCTGGGGTCTTTCTTCCTCCTTTCTTCTGCTTGTAAGCTGTCTGGTGGAGGAAGAGGGCACATGTGGTGGTGATACACATTGAACAATGGATTTGGGGGTGACCTGGGCTGGAGCAAGGGTCACGGAAGCTTTGATCTGTAGCTGGGTTACCAAATTTAGGTGGGCCACATCACCGTTCTTGCTAGTAAGCTTTTATTCATTGTGACAAATTCCTGAGATAATGAATTTTGAAAGAGGAAAAGCTGACTTTGACTCACAGTTTTGAAGATTTCTGTTCATGGTTGCTTGGCTTCCTCGCCTTTAGGCCTTTGATGAGACAGCACATAGTTGTGAAAGCACACTAGAGGGAGAGGTTCATTTCTTCGAGCTGGAAAGCAAAGAGAAAAAGCATGCGGAGGGATTGGGCATGCCCCGAATGTCTTAACTTCCGTCTACTAATTTCACCTTCCCCCAGTTCTGGCAAAGACTAAAATCAAGTCACTCATCCAAACTCCAGTGTCAGACAAACAGAAGGCTAGGCCTAGATGCTACTTCCAAGAGAAATCTTAAAGACGGCACTGATTCGCTGCTGTTTCTACAGAGACTCAAATAGCGCAAAGTCACCCATTTCCACTCCTCTTTCCATTCTGTCTTTTCCACCTCTTCCCAACTTTGCCAGGACCGAATTCTAGTTCTTTGGGCCACTGAAGAATTATGAAGATAATTGACATCTCCTTGATATTCTCTTGATAGCCATTAGAAACTCAATTCGGCATCCACAAGATTTTCTTGAATTTTGCCTTCCATTGCATCTGATGGTGGGGCATCTCTGCTAGAAATGCATCTGAGCCTTCATTTACTCAGCCCCTTCGATTTTCCTCCCCAGCTCTTAGAGGGGCATAGCATCTGTTCCCAATCCTGCGGGTAGGAGGGATCCTATGACTCACCTACTTATTCCTCTGAGGTAACCATGGCCACACAGGCTGACCACTGCATTTTTACTACCCTAGGTCAAGTCTAGGTCCAGCCAAACTCACTCTTTGTCCTCGAAGCTTCCTAGGACCTTCCTCCTGTCTTGGTCCCCTGATTTAGTGGGAGCCTGGGAAATTCTGCTCTATGTGTTTTCCCATCGGAAACAATAATTTCATCTATTCCTGGTATGAGAAAACAAAACCAATTCCACTTAGTTCCTTGTTCTTATTCATTAAATTAGTTTTTTTTTTTTGCACAACAGCCTCTGTTTATGTAAAATTGTAGAGGCCAAACAGAGAGGGATTACAGTGTATTTCAGGTAATGTGACCAAAATCACAGATTGGCAGGTATAGCTCGAGGGTTAAATCTGTCCCGTGACCTGACTTTATATAAAAATCTTTATCAGCATCTCTGTTCTTAGTCGGCGTGTGCTGAAGGACAGGTGAAGTGGTAACTTTGGGAAATCTGGAGAGCTTTGGATTTGGCCACTGGTGGAGAGTAGACAAGATGGCCTACTGTCCCCTGTGGCCATTGCCCTTAGCATTGGAAAGGACAGAGGTGCTGGACAGTGGCAAGGAACTAAACAGATGAGGACTGGAGTCAAATTACTGTGCTTTTCGAGTCAGACAGAACTAGATACATAGCTACTGAGCAGGTTTCCAAAGTGTCAGTTTTTGATCTGTGAAATGGGACATGGAAAAAGTTATCTGATGTGCATAGTACACACACACACACACACACACACACACACACACACACACACACACGGCTACATAGTAGGGACTCAGCAAGTGACTGCGTCCTCTATATCTAGTGTGTAATCTCATCTTTCACCAAAGGGCAGACCTGGAAACCTAGACCTAACCGTATAGGGTTTGGGATGGAGGCTGAAGTGGTTGGAGGGACCACGGGGAAGGTGATGTTTTGGGATTGAATTTAGAGACAGTTTGCCACCTGGAGGGAAGGGGCAAGGAATTCTGTGAACAGCCAGTAGCTCAGTAGGAGGACGGGGCCTAGCCTGTGAGGCCTGCAGTCCACTAATACCGACAACAGTCCTTGTTAGTAACAGAGATACTCATAATTACAGGAAGCACTTGAAACACAAGCTCGGCAGGGGCCTGGACCAGCTTCCAGAATCCTCTGGTGCCTCCCTGGACCAGGGCGTGTCTTCCCGTCACTTGGGCCCACAGATGCTGCCCTCTGGGGTACCCACTGTTGCCCTGAGCATGACAGCTTCTCCCAGGTGGCCCATTCCTCCTGAGGGTTCTTCACACAGCTTTTAGCCCCTCAGAGCCTTCCCAACAGGGCAGGGTGGATGCAGATGAGCTGCCACCACCTTTATTCACCCCTTCCCTTTATCCACCCCCCCTCCCGAAAATCAATTCAGTTCAGGACTGGGCTGCTTTGGTCACCACCCAGCCATTCACCCTGCTTCTTCTCTGGTCATTCTCCTCAGCATTCTCTGGACTGCTCCTGCCTCTCTTCTACCAGCATGCCGACTGTCTTGAGGCCCTAATCTCCAATAACTCGTTGCTCTTGCTATAGCCCCAGCCCCCAACTTGCCTCAACTTTTGGTCGAGGCCTGTTCCCTTGCTGGTAAAACTCCCTTGCCTTCTCCCTTGACCCCTTTCTCAGCTCACAGACTCACAGGAAGCAGGTGGGACTATCCCAGCCCCTTCATCCCAGCCTCTCCTCTCCTCCTGGACCTGGGGGGAAAGGGTGTTTACTCAATTATCTTTTTCTGTTTGTGGTGTGTCCTGTTGTTCCCGAGCTCCACCAACTTAGGCTTCCCTTGAGGGTGGTGTGGCCTGGTCTCCTCCTTTCTGCCTTGGAGCGCAGAGGCTCAGCAAAGAGATGAAATTAGTGTGCTAACTGCTCCTCTCCCGATTTGGTAAAGACAATAGTCAAGTCTTTGTGATTATCTCAGAGAGGTGGTGTGGAAAGGCCTCATGTGTCCTCTCAACCCCTTCCTGAAGGCACCCGGGAACTTAATTCTTCCTGAGGGAAGGGGATGAACAGAGAGGGGGTGAATGGGGAATCTAGTGCCCTGGGCTTCCAAGGCAAGCACCAAGGGCCGTGTCTCCCAGCTAGGTCCTATGTTCTTGTCTCTAAAGTGTTTCCTTGTGCAGCATGTAGGCTTCTTCTCTCATTTACAGCTTGTGAAGGACTTGAGGAAACGCTGTGTCTGTGATTGTTGCTATAAGAAATTGAGCAACTGGTCCTTGGTGCAGAGTCTGACCTGCTATTGTCACGTTGCTCCCATGGAGAAATCGGATCCCTTTGTTTCAGAACATTCAGCCTTTCCAGGAACGGAGCGTAGGCTCTGAAAAGGGAAATAAAGGAGCGGGCAGTTTTCTCCATTGGTACCCTTCCTCTCCCTACTGAATCCCCCGAGAACTGCACACCAGCAACACACACATTCATTTATACACCCGGGACAGACTTCAGTGTCGCCGCAAAGATGCCTATTGTCATCCCTAAATCCATCCTGCTACTTCCCTCTGCCAGCAGATGGCAACTCTGTCTGTTAGTTTCTTTCTTATCTGTACCCTACCATCTCCCCTGGTCAGGAGATCCTAGTTTTGCCCTCAGAGTAAGTCTAGAACCTGCCATAATTTAACTGTTGCTTTGTAGCTCCTGAGCATGCTCACATCTTGCCTGGCTTACCTCAGCGGGACCCTGGGTGATTGCCCTGCTTGCTTACCATCACCACAGCTTACTGTCTACAGAGAAGCCAGACTGATCTTTGAGCACAGAGTCAAAGTTCTTTAACTCTTCCAGGCCTGTTCTGTACCCTCGGAGACTTGAGTTATTGTTCATCCCCATCCCCAGCTCTCTCCACCTTAGCCACATTGTATCATCTTAGGGTTCTCACCCTGGCGGATCCCTTGGCTCTTCCAGATTGCCCAAATGCAAGTTCTCATCTTCCTCAACTCTCTCTGAACAGTGGCCCTTTTCAGTGTGGTCCTTCAGGGCCACCTTGTTAAAGACTGCATCTTCCGCCTATGCTCGCCCTGCTTCCTCTTCACGCCTTTCTTTAATTTGCTCACCATAGGCAGTCTTTGGGGCACACTGTCTCACATCGCGTCTCATTCCCTCGTGATTGCTGGCAATTGATTCACCCTGCATTGCCTCCCTCCCAGCTCTGCAAGGAGGAAGTCCAAGAGAGGGATTTTTCCCTGCTTTATTCACTAGTGTACTCAAACTCCGAAAACAGCCACGAACTGGCTTTTCCAGTAAATGTGCTTGCTACTCAAGCTGGATGATCTCAGTTCAATCCCCAGAACCCACATAAAGATGGAAGAAGAGAACCAACTCCATGAAACCGTCCCCTAACCTCTACATGTGTGCTGTGGCACATGCACACCCCCACCATACACACATACACAAATACATAAATAAATAATATTTATTCAGTAAATAAGCAAATGCCAGGCATATAGAGAATACTCAACCCCTATTGTTTCTAGGAAAGAAAAGAGATGAGAGTACAGATTGCTTGAGGCAAGAGGAGTTAACTGTTGGTTTTGGTCCTCGGAGAGGTGAGAAGTTAGGGGATAAACAGTCTTGTCCAGGATGCAGAGCTTCGCGAAGGCTCTAGAAGTCTCTCTGGTTCCAGACTATTGACTGTGCTGCCTGGAAGGGGAGACAGAGTAGTAGAACATCCCCACCTAAGACCCTTGGTTCACGCAGTGGAGAGACTTTGTGGCAATGGTTATGTCTGCCCCTAGTTCCCCACATTAACCTCTTCATTAACTGGCGTGCTTTGGGGGATGTGCTTAATGTGTGCGACAGGACGGGGATATGAGACCTGATCCTTTCGGGAGCAGCCAGCTTCCTGAGGGAGATGATTAAGTTC
This sequence comes from Microtus pennsylvanicus, assembly GCF_037038515.1. NCBI lineage: Eukaryota > Metazoa > Chordata > Mammalia > Rodentia > Cricetidae > Microtus > Microtus pennsylvanicus. Next base: position 92,344,706 of record NC_134588.1, read on the forward strand.
ATTTGGAAAATTTATAGAATGATGCCTACAGCTGTTGATTCAGTGGACGGCGAGCTGGGAGACCGGGCGCTGTGAGATCATTTGAGGAAAGGCTTCTGCAAGTAGGAGTGCCCAGGGCTGGGCCTTGAATCACTTGCTCAGAAAGCAAGATGGATGAAGGATTGCATGTCAGGTTGAGAGGGAGAGAGGAGTGCCAGGATTAAGGGATAGAGCCGCGAATGTGTCAGAATTCTCAGGTAGATAAGAGCCTTGCTTGTCTGGAACGGAGGGTGTGAGTGGGTTCTGCTCACGATTGTCACCTTCATCTTAAGGCCCCTGGGTCTAGGACTGGGGAAGGTTTGTCTGTGCTAGCTGCTGTGCACCCCAGCAGGGGATCCACCCTCTAACCTGGGCCCTTTTATTTCTTTGGCTGCAAACAGTCCTCTGAAGCTGCATTCCTCTGGGATTGAGGGATTCTGGCTTCTGCATTTTCTCTAGACATTTCCAACCCAGACAGTATAAGGAGACCCTGCTTTAGTGTTTAGAACCCAGCTGACTCAGCCTCCGGGAATGAGACCTAGCTCTGAAAACAGCACTGAGGCCTGGCTGGGACTCGGAGGCAAGGGGACAACTTGGTAATGGGATGTTTGTGTGGTGAGGGGGTAAGATGTCTGCTGGGATAGTGATGGCTGAGTGGCTACAGGGTCAAGGCATAGGATGCGATAGACCACAGTCTCCTCCTCCGTCCAGACATGGGGTAGTCTTGAATCCCCCTCTGTCTTCCCGTTTCCCAGATAACTTGTTAGCCCTCCGAAGTGAGTAGGGCATCTCTAGGCCAGCGTGACTGAGCATCTAGTGACCTTTAACCTTGCTGTTTGCAGTCAGCTGCCAGCCATCAGCAGGCAGGCACCGGGCACTAATCAGCAGTGAGCTCCCAACTGCCTTTCAAGAGCGTTTTGCACCCTCTCTTTCCCAGTTTCCTGACAGGCAGCAATTCTTGATGTCCTTCTCATGAAAGGATACTGCAGTGCCTCTGACCTGGCCTGTGTGACACCTTTGAGGGACAATCATGGCATGGGGCACCACAGATGCTTTGTAGTAAGGGAAGCACCAGCCTTCTGTGTCTGATTTAACCTGGCCATGCCACTACCATTGCTCAGAAAGGCTTTTCGCAGGGACTCCATCCATCCAGTCTCTGTGTGACCCCAGCACTGCAGGAGTCTCTGTGGGTAGGTTGGAGTCACGGGACTCATAGTTTCCTCATAGCTTGCGGGGCAGTTCCAGTACTCTTTATCATTATAATTTCAGGTCCTGGGTGTTCTTGATTTTTCTGAAAATTTTAAGGCTGGATCCAAGCCAGGAGAGAGGACACTGTGGGTCTGGATGAGTTTGGGCCGAAGTCTCTTTGGGAACTGCTTTTATCTTAAAAATACCCCATAAACTTCAATTCTCAAGTTCATGTCTGAGGAACCTGGAAGATGTGCAGTGTAAAAAGTGCCCGATTATAATATATCCCTATGATCCTGGGTGGGCGTAGAACCAGAGCGGAGGAGGGATTTTTCTCCCTTAGGCTGACTTATATTGAAATTACTAGGTTGAATTCTATGAAATCATCTGTATTGCTTGTATCTCTGACAATTTTCATATGATCCAAACCAATATATTTCTCATCCTTTTCATATTTTTCGTTAGCTCCTGTCCCCTGATAATTAAGGCTGAGGGAATTCTTGACTCTATCCTACGATGTGCTCAGCTCTCGGTATTACCAGTTTTGATGAATGACACCCCCATCTACCCATTATGTCTGCTCAGACCAGGTACCCCTGTGGTGGCCTTGGACACAGAGCCATGTCTATTCTAGGTGCGGGGAGCTTATTAGCTATATCTGCTTTTCCCAACTGCTCTGCGTCCGTTTGAGGCTGCACCTCTTTCTGCTAGGATCACTGCAGTGGTTTTGTCTTCGGGCTTTTATTTCCCCCTTAGCTCGATTCTTCACACAGGGCCAGTCAGGCCTTTTAAAAATGCGAGTCAGATCATGTCATTTCCTCCCTTAGAGCTCTCCAGTGGCCTCCTTTTACCTTTATAATTAAAATGTAAGTCTGACCGTGTCTTACCAGACCCTGCTTGACCTGACCTCTGCAATAGGCTCTTTTCAAGGCCCCTCTTGCTCATTACCTATTGGCCACAGGGACCTTCTTTTAGAGCCAAAAGTTTAGACATTCAAACATATCAAAACCTTTCCAGAAGGCTCCCCATCCTTGCCCATGTCTGAGCTTGCAGGCCTTCCCTCCTCTGCTTTACCAATTCCCACTCTCTCTGCTGCTTGTAGCTTGAACATCCCCTCCTCAGAGAGGCAATTTGCGAGCTGCCTTCCTGCCAGCTATATTTTCTCCTTCAGTTCTTTTTCTTACTCGCTGTTCTCAATTATTTTCTTCTGAAGAAACTTGGTACAATTCTCCTTACCCGTGCCTGACTCTGCCTGGTGGACTGCTGCCTCCTGAGCGCAGTGAGAGGCAGAGGCAGGTTTGTCTCCTTGGCAGCTGCTTTCTCAGTGTAGCTTGCTTGTAGTAGGCACCCTTTAAAGGCACGCTCAGCGAATAAATCCTGAAGATGGACAGCTCAGCCGACTGGGACATCAGAATCTGTTGTGCCGAGTTCGAATTCACAGCCTTCTGATGTGTATCTTTAGGAGCTGTAGGTAAAGATGGAGATTGGCTAGGAATTATGACAGGAAAAAAAGCCCAAGGGGAGGGGTCCTCCCGTGTAAGCCCACTCTTCACATTTGTAACTATAAATCATCGGAGAGGAGGGAGCAGGAGGAATGTAAGGGTCAGAGGTAGGGGACATCGGCAGTGAAGTAGTGCTTGCTGGACAAGACGGCATGTGAACTCCCATGTGAATTCACGCGTGATCTCACAATGGCTGTACCTGCATGCATGCTCCTTGCACATGACCAAGAAAGCCAAAAATCCCAGCATAGATCAAGGAAGGGCTCGTGAAATCCTGTCCCTGGCTGAGGAACTTTTGGCAGTTGGTGGCTTCTTGGGGAGGGAAAGGGTCAGTTTCCTATGAGGATGTGGCCTGTGAGAGAGCTCTTATGCTCTAATAGATGGTCTCATACATACAGGCAGCGCTAAGTGGACTCCGTGGGCTTTAAATAAATGAGCACGTGAAATTGGGAGGAAAAGTGGTAGGGAGGATGTGGAAGAATTTGAAGGGAGGGGAATGTGGGCGAGTTTAATCAAAACCTATTACACACACATACAAAATTTTTAAACAATAAAAATGTTGTTACTCGAAATTGTTATTTTTTTTTTGTCTTTCAAAATGACTGGGGAGTTTGGACTGAGCAACTTTGGGGTTTCATATCAAAGCACAGTTGTAGTCATACTTTTTCGTTGGGATCAGCAGCCTGCAGATAACTACACAGAGACTCATTATTAATTATGAAAGTTTGACTTTTAGCTTAGGCTTGTCCCCCTAGCTCTTATAACTTAAATTAATCTGTGTCAATTAATCTACATCCTACCACATGGCTCCGTTACCTCTATTCTGTACTGTATGTCTGACCTCTTCAGGGCCTCCCTGGCATCTTCCTGCTGCTCAGAGTTCTCCCTCTCCCCAGAAATCTCGCCTACTCCCTCCTGTGTAGCTATTGGCCCACATCTTCATACAGTGCAAACAAATACTCTACAACCTACAGTGGTAAGGGGAAAACTAGCTCATTGTCTTGGGCCTGAGGGTGGACCCTTTATTTTCTTACCTGTAACTGCATCCTTCACTCTGGAGGATCTTACACACACACACACACACACACATACACACAAGCTGTGAATACTTACACTGCCCTCCCCCACAAAAAACTAACTTTAGACATAGGGCCACATATGTGGGTGGTTTTACCTGGCTTTGGCAGGATGAAATCAGAAGAAGAAAAGTCTCAGAATTCTTGTGTGGGCAGGGACTTCCTGGACCTTGAATTTAGAGAGTATGGTTCGGAGGGAGAGTGAACTCCAGGTAGCGTCCCTTATCTTCTTGCTGGTGGAGGTGAGCCAGGGAAGCCCCCCCCCCCGGGAGCCTAGACTAGATAAAGTGCAGGGTGATATTATTTCTGAGCGTGGCCTCCTAAGGGTAGCTGATGGGTGATGGGTTGGAAGGTCTTCCACTCCCTTGTCCCTTTAGGACATGGCTTCCAGGGAACAAAATTCAGAGTTAGCCACTCCCTGAACTTGGCTGACATTCTGGGTGGTAACTCTGGCCTTTGATATAGAATTCTCTGGCGGATGAATACACTGATCTGTCTTCTCTTGACTGCCCAGGCTTCAGGCCTCCAGATAATCTGTGAGTCTCCTCCTGTCCTCTGTACCCCCTTTCTTTTTCCCTGTAGTCGTCTAGTCTATGGTCAGGCCACGTCCTCTCTTACCTTCTCATGCTGAGGCATCACTGCATGTGGGATGTGTGCTCAAGGCTTAGGAAGAAGCCAAGGCTGTGGTGTGTGTGTGTGTGTGTGTGTGTGTGTGTGTGTGGTGTGCTGTGTTGTGCCTCTGTGTGCCTGGTGTCTGAGAGTGGTGGTGGTGTGTGTGTGTGGTGTGTTTTGTGTGTGTTATGTGTATGTTTTGTGTGTGAGTGTGTGTGTGTGGTGTGCTGTGTTGTGCCTCTGTGTGCCTGGTTGGAGGATGGGACTGTTAGGAATTTTCTGGGTGTTAGGCTGTAAGGCTTCTGTTATCAGTAAGAGCCAGGAGGATTCCCCAATATTTGAGGACCAGATGATCACAGGTAGATGATGGGTTGTAGGGCTGGGGATGATGTGTTCCTGGGTCTGATGGGCAAGACTATGGTTCAGTGCCCAGTGTTCTGAGCTCCCGCAGCTATGCTGGCAGCATGTGGTCAGGTGGTGAGTAGGCTAGCCAATGGTCAGGCAGAAAGCAGCAGTTGGGGTGCTGTTCACCCCACTTTCCTCTTCAGCCTGAGTTTCATTGGCTTTACCTGACCATGGAGATCCTCAAGGAGCCCCAGTAAGAGTGCAATAGGAAGGCTGTGTGATGGGCTTGAAGGCAGGACAGTGAGAGAGTGTCTCAGTCCAACAATCCCAGGTCACAGGGTCACCCTGCGCTGGAAGTGTGGCTCTGGTCCCAGCGCCACTTTCTCTTTTCTGCCCTGCCTGGAGAGGAAACTGAAGGTCACTGGGGCTGGAGAGATGGCTCAGTGTTTAAGAACACTGGCTATTCTTCCAGAGGACCCAGGTTCAATTCCCAGCACCCACATGGTAGCTCACAACTGTGGAAACTATCCAGTTTCGGGAGATCGGACAGCTCCACACCAATGTACATAAAATTTAAAAAAAGATAAATAATTCCATGGAGACCCCAAGTCTGGTTAGTATTTTCCTGGAATCTCTGAGCGAGCCACAACTTTAGGATGAATTCCTTATTTGCTTTAGTTAAGGCCAGAGAGGTTTGTTTTTTGCTGTTGTTGTTTTTGCTTTTGCATAGACCGGGAGAATCCTGAGTAATGCCAGTGTTTCGCTTTTATTCTTAGACATTCTAAAAACATGACGGTTTCAATGGCTGTGTGTATTATTCACTTGTTTGTATGATTGCTGGTTTGTGTTTCTTGGTAATAGTGTAACTATTTCCCATTACTTTCCCCTTACAGTGCTGGTATTTCCCCCAAGCAACACGCTGAGAAAAATGGCAGCAAAAGAGAAGCTAGATAAATCTTCCCCCACAAAGCACGGCCGCTTTCCAATTCCTTGGCAGAACCCTTCCACTGGCCTCTTTCATCTCATTGCTTATTCATTCATTCTTTCCTCAGATTGTAATGAATCCTCACTATTGGAAGGCTGCTGCAGATTGTTCAGGGCAGGAATAGCACACAGTTTTCATCCCAGCAAATCAACTTTGATTGGTAGGGGTAATGTCAACATTGCATCTAGACTCAGTGGGAAAAGTGTGTTAGTATCTGTGCGCTGGGGCTGACATGGCCTTGGATGACAGAAATTTGTCTATACACCGATGCTTTTCTCACTCCTAGTACAACTTCCTAATATGAACAATCGCTGGTCTATGATCTTGCTCTGAGACAGTTTCTGCTTACTCACATTTGTTGAAGCAGCTCATTTCATAACTGTATTTCATCATCAGTTAGACAGTTCTTTCCTGGTGATGTGGTGCAGTCTGAGGGGCAGAACTGTTTTAGAAAACTAATTTTAGAACTAATTCTGATTTCGCATTGACTAATTCCATCTTTTTGGCTTCAGCTTTCCACCTAAAAAGTTGAACTGAGCAACCACAGACCTGCCTCCCCTCTGTGATATCCGATTTTTCACATGGGTCAGTATCTACCTCTTGGTAATATGCTCCATTGGCTCTGGTTACACAGTCTGGGCTTACGTTAAAGCCCTTCAAATATTTGTATATCTGTATCCATCTGAGTTTTTGTTGTCGTTTTATTTCAAACCAAACACAACCAGCTTCTTTAATCATTTCTCATGGGAGAAGGGATTCTAGACTTCTCACCATTCTGGCCATTCTCCTCTGGATACTTGAAGTTTATTGTGTCTCCCTAAAAGTGCGATTCCTGGGATGGGAGCCAGGCTAGCTGTGCAATAGTATATCCCCACTACCCACCCACATGCTCAGTCTGCCACTCCTGGCAATTGATTGTCACCAAAGGAAAGATAGCTGCCGAACCTTTCACAAACCCAGGGAGGTGTGTTCTGGAGCTCTACAGGTTTCCTTTCAGGCTACATGCAGAATGGATATATGGGTCAAATCGGGAAGGGACTGTTGAGAGATTAGTAAGAGCCGGTCAACGTGGCAAGGTACTATGTCATAAACATGGAAGAAAGGCTTGGGGGGGGGGAATGCCATTGAAGATTGCTGCAGTTTCTTTCACCCAATTCTCCCCCTCTTTAAAACACTGAGTATTTATATCTCCATAAATGGAATGAAGCTCTCTTCAAACTGACTCCTGCGCTGTACTCTTCCCCATTCTATTATATTAGTTTTGAGATACAGGGTCTCGCTCTGTAGCCCAGGCTGGCTTTGTCCTCACTAGATAGCCGGGGCTAGCCTTTAAAAGTCACAGCAATTCTGATTCAGGCTTTCCAGCGCTAGGATTTCAGGTATAAGCTACCACGCTCAGTTATATTCTAGTATTCTGTCATTGGACCTCTTGGTCTCAGCAGATCTTGTGTTTATCCTTTATACAAAAAAGAATAAGTTCAAATGCTATCACTAAAGATAAAGAAAATGAGAACAAAGAAGAGAAAAGGCAGTCTTTAGGAGGGTTCTGGTCTGACCTGTGCGTGCTAGAAACATCCCCCAAAGAGACTGACAACTCCATTCACTGTCCCCTCTGCCTCCCAAACTTCATGCTTCTTACTCTTCAGATCATGAGGTCCTACATGAGGTGGCCCCAGACCATATCTCTGGGCCTTTCTCTTTTCTCCAAGCTCGTACCACAAAGCCAGCCTGCCTTATCTTTTAAACAGAACCTGCCAGCACCTATCACATACTTAACAATTTATTTATATGCCATCGAACATGGGACTGGACTCTACTCTGCTTCATCTGACATTGATTTCTTCAGTGCCTCAAAGAGCTCTCAACATTCGCTGAGCATCCAGTTCATACTTGGGATGGTGTAACTTTTGAAGCATCTTTCCCAACGTCTCTTAGAATAAGATTGGTGTCCCACGAGCACCTTGTGTTTTCCAGAGAAAGAACAATAAGTCTACTAGTTGACAAGTGAGTCACTGGGGATGGGAGCAGTAGCTCGTGTGAGTAGCATGGGCCTGTTCCAAGAGTCCCCTCCTGAAGAGAAGAACCATGCTTGGATTTGAGGTGAGGCTGGGGGGGATAAAGAGAGGGAAGATGGGGGACAGCGTATATTTTTTCATCCCAGAACCACTATGTCTCATTACTATATCCCGGGCTTCCCCTTTCACATCGTTTTTAGGGACAGGCTGCCTTTCCATGACGTGGTGAGAAAATGCCTATACTTGGCAGGGGAGGGCAGCCCAAGCTGCCAGGTTGAGTGGGCATGTGCCATGTGCAGTCTGCAGGAGGAAGTTGTAAGAAGGGGCTAGAAGAAAAGTGAGTGTGGGAGAGAGAAAGCCAGGGACCCCGAGAAAAGCCAGCAAGAGGGGAATCCAGGGTAAGTGGAGAGGAGGTGTGTAGTGTGAGCACACAGCCAATGGACTGTGCCCATCATTTGTCCCAGGTAAAGTGACTCTCTTGGCACTGGGGAGAAGAGGAAAGGTGCCAGGGCAGGAGTGACTTCCTGGGTGGAGAGACTGAAGCCACTTCGGAAACAATTCTAAACTACTTCTGCTTCTTCAGTGCCTCCTTCCTCTCTATTATCAAGGCCTGGGTGCGGCCCCAGGATAAAACCCATTCCATTTGGATGGGAATAAGCATGAACCATGGTAGCTCCTACTCCCCGAGGATAAGTTTAACTCTTTAAGTGCTTTGTTTTTCCAAGCAGCAATAAAGAGCCAAGACGTTTTACAAACAGAATCATTCAATGGCAGGATACATTTTCCAAAGATGGCCAGAACAATATCCTCTATGGCGTACACGAAAGTGACTTTGACAAGCCTACAGTTGAGTGTAGGATTTTCTCTCCCCTTGAACTTAGGTGGGTCTTCTACTCTTGCACCTGAAAATGAACGTGGCAGATTCTAAAATGTCTCGGTACCCTTCCCTCCAGTTTTCTTCCCGTGTAGCTTTTCATGGTTCTCCATTTTCCCAGTTTCAGAAAAACATTTACCCTGAATTTAGCAGCTTCTTCTTGCTGTTGTGCAAGACCTTACTGTTGGGTGGGTCAAATTCCCTCTCTCTCTCTCTCTCTCTCTCTCTCTCTCTCTCTCTCTCTCTTTTTCCTTTCTGGCAACTGTGTGTATAGAGAGACTCTCAAACACCATTCCAGATCACGCAGGAGGCGTGAGAGTGAATGGTGATGAAGATGGCTTTTAATAGGGTGCTACCAGAAAAAATGACTTTCGGCCAGGTGGTGGTGGCTCACACCTTTAATCCCTGCATACAGGAGGCAGCGGTAAATGGATCTCTGTGAGTTCGAAGCCAGCCTGGTCTACAGAGTGAGTTCCTGGACATCTAGGACTGCTACACAGAGAAATCCTGCCTTGGGGTGGGAGAGAAAAATGACTTCCATCTCAAGATGGCATGTCAGCTATTCTTTGTCATTTTAATAACCTCAAATTACCATTGAGGGACCTTGAACTAAGATGATCTGAAAGTCCTTCAGGCCAGAAAGAAAAAGTCCTGCCTTCCACCTTTCTTTAGTCTGTAACTTTTCTTCTGATAATCTTGAACACAAGGATCTCAGATTCTAGGGGCTGGGGTTGGAGTTAGCAGTGGCTGGCGCGATTTCCCTGTTAGTTCAAACATCTGATATCTTTTAGGGCTCAATACCTGGCCTAGAGGCAGTCTCTTGATAGGTAATTCCTTCTATCTAGTGCTAGAAGCATGGGTACTTTGGATAGACAGTGTTTCTGTGGGTTCTAGAGAATGTCCAGGGCTCTTAAGGAAGCAACTTCTCAGTCCACCTTGCCCCGAGAAGATCCAGTGTGTGCGAAGAGGAGGGAGGAGGAGGAGGTTGGAACCAGGGTGATGGCTTCCTTGGCTGTTCTCTAGCGGCAGACAGGAGACTTGCGGAAGTTAGGAGGATCCTGGAAGTTTCCAGGTGCGGAGCATCATGTGACTGGGCAGAGCCTCGCATCATGATCCAAGCGCCCGTTTACGCTGTCTCTGATGGTGTACCTTACACGAGGGGATTCTCCGTCTCCGGAACCACTCTGTCAGCGCTAGCATCCTTCTTCTTCCCTGGTGAGAAGATCAGAAGGTTATCCCTCAGTGTTTGGCCTCTTGGCATTTTCGTCCTCAGGCTCTGAACACTAGATGTCCTGAGCCCAGTACCCCTCACGGGAAAGGCGATGTCTGTTAAGAACAGGACGTTCTTCTTAATGTCTACACATCGTCTGCACCCATACCATGAGTCAGGGTTGTGCCGCGCTTGGTTATATGTCAAGATGTCGCGTGGCCGAGCTAGGACCAGTCCCTGGACATATTGTGTGGAGCTTTTACATCACCCAGGTGGCCAAAGTTGTTCTTTTATGAGCCTTTATGGTGGTAGGTTAAGCGAGAGAAGCCTATCACAGAGAACCGCATAGTGGGGTTCGATTCATGTGAACTGCCCAGAATAGATAAAGAAAGTAGACTCGTGGTTGTCTAGGGCTGGGGAAAGCACAGGGGAGTTGGTGAGTGTTGACTAAGTGGTTATAATCTTCTTTTGGTGGGGGAGGTGAGAGAAATGTTCTAAAATTGGTTGTGGGTTGGAGGTAAAGCTCTGGATTAACTTAAAGCCATTAAATTGTGTACTTTAACTAGGTGAATTGTACAATGTATGGTTTATAGCTCAATAAAACAGTCTTTAAAAACGGATCTTTTCTTGGCTTCTATCTTCTTACCACAAATCCTGGGGAGCAATGGGTGTGGGACAGACCTTCTTTCTCACAGACGGGACCCCCTAAATGGAGTGTAGTCTAAGCTGTCCACCTCCACCTCAACTTCCCTGCCTCTTGAGAAAAATGTGCAAGTCCCTGTCACTCCTGATTTTCTAGGACACAGCTAGCAGAGTAAGGCCACCGAGCTCAGCCTGAAAGCAGCCATGAAGTCTGTGCCATCTGAGACGCTCCTTCAGGGGCAAGGTAGAGGGTATCTGGGCAGATGCAGTGATAATTATCTGTGTAGAGAGTTTAAAACCTGAGTTGACCAGGTTTCTTCACTGCTTTTCTGTAGAAGTTGGTGTTGTCAGCCACTGGCTGGGGGTGTGGGGTGGGGGTTGGGTGGGGGTGTGGGATGGAGGTGGGGCTCCTCTTGGGCGTTCCTTTCCTAAGAATGGTTGACATGGAGCTGGGCAGAGGTGGTTCAAGCCTTTAATCCCAGCACTTGGGAGGCAGAGGTAGGTGGACCTCAGTGAGTTTGAGGCCAGCCTGGTCTACAAAGCGAGTTCCAGGACAGTCAGGACTGTTACACAGAGAAACCCTGTCCCAAAAAACCATAAAAAAAAAGGTTGGCAAGAAGAGAGTAGGATTCATCGATTTCATCAATACTTTCCTTCAATAACCATTTACCACTGCTGTTCCTGTCTCAGGAACTGTGACGCTCAAGGGACTCCCCCCTCCCCCAAACCCGGCTATGTCTCCTTGTGACCCAGCCTTTGCTTTGGTGAGGCTCAAAAGTCAGCAGGAGCAGACAGGTAATTAGTCCTTGGGATGGAGTTAGTAAAGGCGATTAAAGGAAGGATATTAATCAGACTGAAGGTAGGCAGATGGGGGGGGGGAGTTAGGGAAGGCTTCCTGGAACACACTCACCTTGAAGACTCAGCAAGAGAGGGCCGGATGGAAAGGGAAAAAATCACAGAAAGTGCGCTCTAGGCAGAGAGACTATAGTGTGCACAGGCCTGTGGGGAAGGCGAGAGAGTGGCTCCTTTGAGGAACTGCAGAAGGAGGATCAAGTTGTTCTGGTTGGAGACCAAAGTGTGAGGGGAGGGCCAAGACATGAGAGAGGAGATGCAAAGAGGCAGGCCTCTGAATCCAAGTGGGAGGAGGTCCAGCCCCGGCTTCTTCCCGGCATTCACATCCCTTCCCCCATGCTCTGCACATATCAGACTCGTACCTGAGCAGAGGCCATGGTGCCATACCCCAAGGAGACCAGCTAGAATCAGGAAGAGCGATATGGGCACCACCACCAGCAGCACATCCTTGTAGGAAGCCTTCCCGGAGGCTGCATCATGGAAGGCAGAGTCAGAAACGGGTCTGATGCACCATAATCCCCAAACTGTTGCCTACTGGTCCTTAGCATACCTGCCTCGGGATGGCAACTCTCCCAGGGAGTGACTGTGGCCGTATCCCAGCTGACGGGGTTGGAGGCAATGCAGGTATAGGCCACATCTCGGTCTCCCAGTCCCAGTGAGACACTTAGCAGCTGTCCATTTGAGAAAAAGCTGTGCAGTTCTGCATCAACGTCCATTGTCCTCTCCCGTCGCCAGCTATAGGTTATGTCACTGATGTTGGAGACCCAGCAGGACAAGAAGACGTGGCAGGTATTGGGGGCTTGAGTCTCTTCTGTTGCAGCAGTGAACACTTGAACCATGGGCTTGGGTACTGTGTCTGTGTAAGAATGACAGCAGGTTAGAGGGCTGCTGGGTGGAGTCCACAGCTCGGTGTCTGGGTTCTATGCCTGGTTAGATGCTTCTTTTGTTTTTCAATCTCATTGACCTTCCAGTTACTGATTCTTTAGCTTGGTATCTAAAGCTTTTATGGAATAATATATATCAATCTCTTTAGCTACACTCTCTGCTGGTCTTCCTTGCCTATTTCATTGGTTTGCAATTCTCCCAACCATGAGGCGCTATTTCGTACATTTCATGCTTTTGTGTGGCTCATCTGTGCACATAAATGCCCCCTGCCTCCTCTAAAGGAGGTCTTAGTCTATATTCTGGCTTGTCCTCACACTCACAATCCTCTCTCTTCTGCTTTCAGAATGCTGCAATTGCAGGGCTGTGCCACCAAGCCTGGTCCTATTCTTCCCCTTCTTGCCCACCTAGGGACCTCCTAGGCATCCTTTAAGAGTCCCCCACCCCCGTCAGACACACTGCTTTGTGCCTTGACTGGGCCACCTTCCCTGATAGCTCAGGTGTGACTCAGAACTCTCCAGGCGCTCTGCTGATGTCTCCTTTCACAGTGTGCCAGTCAGTCAACAAGGGATGACGAGCATTTATTAGTTCAGGTAAGAACCCACATTCACGCACTTTGGGGGAAGGAGACAGACACTGACACATGCTGATGAACAAGAAAATAATTGGAAGGGCATAAAATGCAGTGAATGAGGAGCCTGGAGGGAGGGGCTCTGTCATCGCCGTAACCTTCGCTCTCTAGTGCTGGCAAACTGGTGTTGGATACCTGGGCTGCTAACTAATAGTGTCCTGGCATCCTAAGCAGCGGCTCCTCATTCCTTTATAGATTGATGAGTAAATCCCGAGTCTCGAGCAATGGGGCCAGTGGGAGAGCATTATAGTGACAACAGGAGGGCCGAGTCGCTGACAGCATTCCAAAGTCAAGCAGAGTAAAACCTCGTTAATGCCAGCTCAATCTGGTGGGATTTGTGATATGAAAAAAGAAATGATTTGCTGGGCATACTAATAGTATAAACAGAGATTACAGGGGGGATATTTACACCACTTAAGAGGACAAGCTGCCTCCAAACACGATCAGGCACAGTAGAAACACCCATCGACATTTCTGGTAACCGATCCGCTAATTCAAATCATTCTTATCTATTGTCAAAACCGAGCTCCTAAGGACGGCTGCCTGGCAGCTTCCTGCAATTAGTTCTAATCACGCTATGTATTTGGAAGCAATAAAACAGCAATTTCCTTAAAATCTGTAATTCAGATACCGAGAACAAGGCATTTTAGGGCTTAGTGGTGTGGGTGCTGCATGTATTACTACGCTCAATGTCCTTGTTTCCCATGTGCATCCGCTGAGATGTGGAGAAGGAGAGAGGCTCCACGGCCTGCGTGGCTGTGGAGGTTATTCCCTGTACAAGGGCACTGGGGTAGGGGGGCTGCATAGTGCTGAGATCCAGCCAGCATTCTGCTTGTTGAGATGCACAACTTCCTTCAGGCCTTTGCGTTTTTGGACATGCACTCTCTAACTGTAAATCAGCATCCTGAACGGCTGGCTCAAGGGCAGGTAAGATAGCCGTCTCGGGATTTTGAGAATCTTCCCCAGTTTGCTTACAGCATCTCCTGCCTCCTCTTTCCAGCCCCTCACCTATTCCCAGTTTCCATCCTTGAATTTGGACTCTCGACAACTGTCCACATTTTTGAGTATTTACTGAACCAGCAGTGTGGGGCCACTCACATTTTTGTCTCATGCCATTCGATAAAGGAGACGAATGGGAGTTAAAAAGGCCTGGAGCAGCAGAAGTGGATGGAGATAGAGGAGGAGAGAGAGGGGGAAGGAGGAGGGGAGGGAGAGAGAGAAAGAGAGAGGGAGAGAAAGAGAGGGAGAGAGGGAGGGAGGAAGGAAAAAAAAAGAGGGAGAGAGGAAGGGAGGGAGGGAGACTGAGAAAGAGAACTCATTTTATCCTCAGCTAATTCATCCACTCCAGCTGCAGGGACAGTCGCAGCTGCACAAGAGGCAATGCTGGCATTGTGAAGCAAAGCCCACCCCATGAACCCTAAGAAATAAAAATAGTGACTATTAGCTCTTGAGTAATGCAGCTCAGGTTGGCCTTGAACTCACAGCAATCCTCCTGCCTCAGACTCCCAAGTGCTAGGATTATGGGCATGTATTACCTACCACAGCCAACTAAAAGATCTTTTAGGAAAAATAAGGCTGGGGCAGGGATGGTCTAGATTCCTGTTAGAATTGGTTCTTAGTAAGTACAAAGTCCTGGGTTGAATCCTTAGCGCTAACTTTAGAACAACAGAAATAAAAAAAAAAGCAAAAGAAAGAAAGAAAACATCAAAACCTCCACAAAACAACAAAAACTCCATAATGGGAGTGTGGTGGGGTGGGGTGGGAGAAGGGAGAATGAAAGGGGAGAGGGAGGGGAGAAGGGGAGGGAGAAAGAAAACATGAGGGAATGGGATGGTTAAGGTGGGGGAAGGACAGAGAGGGAGAGCAAGGAAAGAGAAATCTTGATTGAGGGAGCCATTACAGGGCTAACAAAAAACCTGGCATTAGGGAAATTCCCAGGAATCCACAAGGATGACCCCAGCTAAGACCCTAAGCAACCATGGAGAGGGTGTCTGAACTGGCCTTCCCCTGAAATCAGATTGACAACTACTTTAATTGTCATCATAGAACCTTCATGCAGCAACTGATGGAAGCAGATGCAGAGATCCACAGTTAAGCACTGGGCGGAGCTTCCAGAGACCCAGTTCAAGAGAGAGAGGAGCAATAATATGAACAAAGGGATCGTGACCTCATGACCATAATGGGGATACCCACAGAAACAGCTGACCCGAGCTAGTGTGAATTCACTGACTCTGGACTGATAGTGGGGGAACCTGCATAGGACCCAAACTAGGCCCACTGAACGTGGGTAACAGTTGTGTAGCTTGGTCAGTCTGTGGGGCCACTATCAGTGAGACCAGGATTTATTCCTAGTGCTTGAACTGGCGTTTTCGAACTCATTCATTTTGGAGGGATACCTTGCTCAGTCTAGATAAAGGGGGCAGGGCCTTGGTCCTGCCTCAAAGTGATGTGTCAGACTTTGTCGAGCCCACTTGGGAAGCCTTACCCTCTCTGAGGAGTGAATGGGGGCGGCAGGGTGGTGGTGGTGGAAGGTAGAGGGAGTGGGAACTGGGATAGGTATGTAAAATGAGAAAAGATTGTTTTAGAAAAATAAATTTAATTGAAAAAACAGATATATCAAACAAAAATTCTATAATTAATTATAGTTCAAGTTGAATTTAACTAGTAAGTAAAAACCATTTAAGTACTATGCCACATTTTTCTTTTCTTTTTAGTGGTAAATAAAATAATAGTACCACCTGTAGTCTACGATGATACCTTAGAGTGGATCGACAGGCCGCTTTGCCCACATACCACTGTGCTTCATCTTTATGGGCACTGTGCATAGTACGTGCTATAAGGCTCGCTGTACAAATGAAGAAAAAGGTGACGGTCTGGTGGGTAAACATCATTTCCAAGCCTGCTGAACCAAGGAAAGAACAAACGGCCTACAGATGAGGTTGGTGGACTGGTGAAGCCGGCTGCTTCGTGAGGTGCTCCCTTGGGAAGTGTAGATGTGACTTCTGGGGAATAGCTCTTCTTTGACTTAGCATCATGGCCAAAGGCCATGCCTTTCTGGAACCTAGCTCTCCTCAGTTGCTATGGCTTCAGGTGCTCGGCCGGCAGTTTTCAGGAGGAGAGTAGGGGAACCAGTGTTGGGTACACTTACCATACACTTTGAGATGCAGGGTCTGGGTCCAGGTTTTACCCCCTGTATCCACCATCAGCAAAGAGAAGTTGCCACTGTCTTCAGTTTTCAGGGGCCCAAGCTCCAGACTGAGGTTGCCATGCAGCTGGACTCGGCCCAGGAATTGGGAGCGGTACAGAGTTTCCAAGGAACCTCGAAAAAATGTGGCCAGGAGCTCCTCTGATGGCCAGAGAGATCGCCAGATGGCCTCCCGCACTTGGAAGCCGGGAGGGTACTCTGCGTCCAGCAGCACGGAGTCTCCCACCTTGCTTAGCACTTGGACACTGATAACCACAACGGGAAGGAGTGCTGTAAGGACAGAAACCATGGTGAATCTGCCTGTGTAGGTGTTTTGTCCTACTCCTGGCAAACAGCAGAGTTGCTTGGAATTGAATTACCCCCCCCCTCCACCCAGCAGCTGTGCTGAGTTGAGGGTGTAGTTGTGTGTGTCATAGATGAGGGAACAAAACAGGAAGAGAATCTAAGTCTCTGTTCATGGAGAAACCAGACCTCAAAACAACCACTAAAATAAATTAAGGATCATGATGAGAAAAAGTAGCTGCACACAAGTAGGTTAATAGGAGTCCTCACCCAGCCTGGAGCAGCCTTGGAGAAGAAACAACCCGGAGGAGGGATAGGAATCAGCCAGTCAAGCAGTGGCTACGGGAAAAGGGATGGAGAAGGTCTACAGGCTGAGGGAGCAGCACCAGGAGCAATGCAAGGGGGAGAGCATGGGGAAATGAAATTGGTTCTGTGGAGGGAAGGAAGTAGGCGGTGTCGCCAAGAGTTGGCGGGATCACACTGTGCCATGAGGTAGCATTGGTTTCTGGGCTAAAAAGCCCAAAATAATTGTGTGTGTGTGTGTGTGTGTGTGTGTGTGTGTGTGTGTGTGTGTGTGTGGTGTCTCACATAGGCATGGAAAATGCATTGGAGGTGGGGGAAGTTCAAGGCTGTTTATATTAATGCAAGAGAGAGGTGATGGCTACTTGAACAAAGGAAGGGAAATGTGGGGAAGGGGAGGATTGAGACAGAGAGACAAATAGTGTAACTAGCAAACGCTGGGATTAGATTAGGTCCGGAGAGTGAAGGAGAGAACTGAGAACTCAGAGTGTGTACCCAGGTCTTTGGGATCCATCACGTATCATTGCATCTGATACAAGGACAGAGACAGAAAGGAGATGAGAGAGAAAGATGCTGGCTTTTCTGAGGAGTGGTTTGAGTGTGAAGTTTGTGGAAGACAACCCTTCTTGAGCTGCCCTCTTGACTCTTTTTCTGCCTTGTTCATGCTTTCTCTGGAAGATCACCATCACCTCTAACCTCTCCTGTCTCTCACTGCAGGTATACATTCTTTCTGTTTTCCCACAGTGATCAGGGATCAGCACCCCTGTCTTATTATTGTCTGTTTCTGAATCAGCATGTCCCAACAGGCCATGAACTCTTTCAGGTCAAGAGCAAATGTCTTCATCCATGTACTTGTAGTGCCCCGGTTTAATACCCGACTGCAGGAGTTCAGGAAATTGCACTGAGTTTGCGGAGAACTGACCTCAAGCCTGGCATAGGAGGAGACCTTGGGATACAGGGAAAGGTTAGGATGATATGTAATGTACCCAAGGCTGGGAGTTGGGATAAGGAGACCTGTTCAGCCTGGCTACTCTGCTGGCTGCAACTCTAGTCCTTATCCACATCCTTGCCATCTCTGGGCCCAGCCATCTCCATCCTGACAGGATAAGTGTTAATGGGAGATGTCAGTTGAAACTGAGGTTCTCTCGTGTCCTGGCTCTGCCGCAAATCAGCTGTGTGACCTTCAGCTTGTCACCTTCCTCCTCTAAACAGGACGGGGAGGCTGTAGCAGTGCTAGTGTGCCGATTGAAGGTCTGAGAATGTGGTGAGTTCTTGTTTAGTCCTTATGAGTCCCTGAAGGATGCAACAGTGTCTCGGGGTCCATGAACTCCATCCTGGCCCTGCAACAGTTACCTTGTCATGTTGACTACTTGTTGATCAAAGAGGGGGGACTCAGGCACAGATGGATGAAGGGGCCACTGAGTATTTGGAGACTATTCTCAAGCCCACAGGGACCATGTTTAACCTGCTGTCATCTTTCTTCTCTACCCAATGTCTGTCTCCCCTTTTACAGGATACAGAGAGGGACCCTAGCATTCCTTCAGGCTGATAATCACATCCCTCAGACCATAGGGAGCCCCGCTCTGCTTTACGCTCCCCTCTTCTCCCTGGACTGTAGAGTTCCCACGTGCCAGTGCCTTCAGATCCCCGTCATCCCTGCACCCAACTTTCTCTCAAAACTGCCATCATGTTAAGCTACTCTGGGTCCTAGAACAGGCGGCGTCTCCTGGCTACAGATGCCACTAATGCTGCCACTCAGTTTCATCTGAAACCCTGCGTTAGGCTGCCCCAGACTTTGCTCCGTTCTCCACTTCTCCTTAGTTTCTGGGTTCTTACTTGGTTTTGAGAGGCCGCTGCCCAGAGGTCTGATGAGGGCAGCTGGGTAGGGGCTTTCAGCTCCCCAGAGGACAGGCTGTCTGTCCATCTGCTTCACTTACCTTCGCAGAGAAGAAGACCCCAGAGGCACCACATGGCCGACGTCCTCCTTCGGAAGACTTCCTCAGCAAATCAGGATATCCTGGGCCAAATGAGTGCAGGGCAGGAGCTGTGGTCCTGCTGGAAAGTCCCATGTTCAGAAGGAGGAATCTTGACTCAAAACAAGATGTCTTGAAAGTGAAAGCTCCCGAATAAAGTGGAAGTTGGCTTCAGTCCCGGCTGGGCCTAACTGGGCTTTCAGGAGCGGATTCTTGTAAGTCAGCCCCTTTTCTGGGCATGTGCCTTGCCAAGGCATGGTGACAAGCACACCCACACAGCCCATGTGCTCCTTGCAGATTGTCACCAGGCCACTCTTCATCCACTCCGGCTCGTGGATGTGTCTAATCATCATCATTGCCACAAACAGCCCTCTGAGCTGTAGTTCTGAGTGCCACTTCCCCTCTGCTTAAAAATCTTCTGCTGCCCACTGGATAAAGACTAAACCCCGAGCTTGGCATGCGAGGCTTCCCTGCTTCTCCAGGCTGGCTGCCCACATCCCCAGTCCTCTCTGGCCGTCCCAGCCAATTGCTTCTATTTAGAACCGTATGCACCCATTTGAGGTTTGTGCATATTGTATTGACTTCCCCAGCAGGCATGCCCTTCCATCTATCCCGGCAGACCGAGGCTGGCTCTGCACCCCGTCAGGCAACCTTCAAGGCTTCCTGACTACGGCAGGGTGACAAGCCTCTGTGCCCATGGGCATTTACTCTCCCCTTATGCCCCCGACACGTTGCTGGTCGTAGCTTCATAGTTTCCGTAGGCTGCCAAGCAGCACCGCTTGCGTTTGTTTCTGTGCTGGACGTGTTCATTATTTAATAAACAGCTGTTGAATGAGTGAATGACTGCTAGACACGGGTACCCCTTTTGCTTTGACGTAAGGCTGAGGACCAGTCTCAGAGCTGAGCTTCTTGTAGCACTGGTGGACGTATTAGTGGAGAAGGAATTTAAAGCCAGTGTCAGGTTAGGTAGCTTTCTGGGGTCACAGAGGGGCTGAGCACAGGTTTACTCTGTCACAGTTACCCCTTCTCACTCTTTTTCTCTGCTTTTAGTTATTTAGCTTATTCTCCTCCTCTTCTTCCTCCTCTTCCTCCTCCTCCTCCTCTTTCTCTTCCTCTTCTTCCTCCTCCTCCTTCCCCTCTTCCTCCTCCTCCTTCCCTCAGTACTAGGGATGGAACGGAAGGCCTCTGGAATGCTCTATTACTGAACAGCCCTATCTCTAGCAGGGAAGTTTTCTTAAGATGTTGCCCTTGAGAAAGACTTCTAAATGTCCTGGGTGTGGATCATTGTGTGTTGTCCTGCATAGCCTCTGGCTTCTCAGTCAAATGGGTATCAGGCTTTGGTATTGTTGAATCAGGAGTTAGACATATAGGATGGGAGCTGGTGAGCAAGAGGGTTTGGGGAGAGAGTCCCTGCCTGTGGAAAGAGACACGCCAGGAAGAGTGAAGGCTGCTGGCACACAGGCAGTCAGCATCGTGTGAGGGGTGGGGGGAAGGTGTCTGTGGACCTGGGCAGGGACTGTGTCCTGAGCAGGAGACTTTGAGCATGATTTAGATAGCAAGAGAAAAAGGAGGCCAGAGGTTCTGATGGGGCTTGAACACAAGGAGAGGGTAGAGTATGTGAAGAGGCTGTAGTGGGAAAGTACCAAGTAGGCTCCAGGAACAACGAAGGGCAGACCGGGAGCAGTCTCTGGAACGCTATGTGGGAAGAGTGGAAGGGGACATTGGAGTCTGATTATGCAGGTTGAACCCTGGGTTCAGATATTCTGGACAGCAATGGCTCTCCTTGTTTAATACTCAAGTTCCCAGGGTTGCTGGCTTAGTGGTTGGATATGAGCCCAGGAATCTTAGTTCTAATAAGCATTGTACCAGGTGAGTGTGCCACTGATGGAGAGAAGGGATGCCGTAAGAAGTCCCGGTTGGAGGCAAGGGACTGTTTTTGTGCAGAGCAGCTTGGGAGAAGAAGAGGAAGGGAGTCTGAGATACAGGAGGGCCTGAACTAGGAAGGAAATGTCCAGAGAATAGAAGGTCTGCTGGACAGAAGTCCCAGCAGGGTTTGGGAGTTTCTGGCTGTGGGACAGAGAAGCCAAGGGAGGGGACTCATTTATGGCTCTCTTGTCAATTCTGTCATCTATTCATCAAGCATTTATTGAGCATCTATTTAGCTGCCAGGTGCTGGGGACACAGAGATGAAAGGCTTAGCCCCTGCCCTTAAGGAGTTCGAAGTGTAGAAGAGGAGATGGAGTGTGTAACCCAATAATTACAGTCAATGCAACGTGAACAATGCCAGAAGTGTGCACAGGATGCCATGGGCAAAGAAAGGCCTGGGTGGCTGGAGGGCTGGGGAGGCTTTAGTTGAAGGAGGGGTGTTTGAGTGAGCCTTAGAGTACAAGCCAGATGAGGGTAGTGGTTTTGAACGCAATCTCTAGAGTTAGTCTTGCTTCCAAGTTTGGCCATGAAACCACCAGAAAAGTAACTTCTGTTCTTCCATGTGCTCACCTGAGGGGTGGGGGTGGGGTCAATAATTGGATCTCCCTCTTAGTGTTGGCGATGAACACCAGTCAGGGTTTACTAGGGATCTGGTCCACAGTGAGGCTCAGGTTTTAACCCCGCCTGCAAGAGGCCAGAGACAGGAAAGATGGCTGCAGAGAGAGATAGTTTAATGCTGAGCAGGAGTCCCGATCTCATCAGAGCAGGTCTCCTTCACTTTTCATCTCCTGTGCTGCCAAACATGGGCTTTGCGTGAGCTGATGACCTGAAAGCATCCGTCAGATTGTGCGGGGTGATTCTATAGTGCATGAGACCAGCATGGTTTGTGGGGTGCAAGAGTGAAGCAAAGTGGGCCGGTTCCTTAATTCCTTTAGAGGACACGGTCACCCCTAGTGGTCCTCTAACACTTCCCCCTGCCAGTTGACAGAAAATAGCCTACGTCCCCAAAGGGGACAATCTTTCCTTCTGCTATGTGACAGTGGAGAAAGGCAGACTCAAGAAGGAGGCGTTCGCTGCCTTCCAGGTGCCAGGAAGGGTTAAGTCTTGAGGCAGGCAGGTTCTCCCTGGAACTGCTGCTAATCACTGGTTCACACCACATTAATTACCCAGCCACAGGGGGGAGTGTGCTCGAGTAAATTAGCAGGTGAGTTCAAAGGGGCCACTCCCTGCATTCCTTAATTAAGAGAGCAGCTGGCTGCGACTCCTGTCTCCCTGGGGCCTTTCTGGGAAGCTGGAGTCAGGAGGAGTCTGCGCACACTGAGGATGGAGAGAAGTAGCTGCCTAGGCCATGGGGTGCAGTCGCGACCTCACCATTAGCCCATTTCTGTCACTGACCACAGGAAGGGTGAGCAGGTGGCCAAGCAACCTGCCTGAACAGAAGCAACAACCTACCCATGGCTGCTTGGTGCAGAGATTCAGGCTGGGAGGCATGGGATGAGGGTGAGCCACGCTGTGTTTGAAATGCCCTGTCTGACAGGCAGCATGGGGCCATGCTTCTTCTACAGGGAGAAGTGAGAAGGTTGAGAGAAGGCAAGATGGGGGGTGGAGAACTATGCAACCAGGAGAGAGGAGAGCATGGCAGGGAAAGAGGCTAAGGCAGAATGGCTGTGGGGGAGGAGGCATTCGGCAAACTCCCAGGGAACGAAGGGTGAAGGAAAAGGACCCGGATGTTACTGCGGGATGGGCAGCCTCTAGATGTAGCTCTGAGGGGAAATGTACAGTTGACAATAAAGATGGCAGACAGAACTCTACTGCTCCTACAAACTTTAAGGAGGGCGATATAGACTGTGATCCTGACCAGACCAAACCAGATTGGAGTTATTCCTATTAGGCAAGTTTCTCAAAACCAAGATGTCCTTTAATCATTCAGTCAGAAGGAGTCTAGCTTGTGTTGTCTTCCGTGTTATAGGCTGGCCTTGAACTCACAGATAATAAAGAATGACCTTGAACTTCTGACCCTTCTGTCTTTACCCCCTGAATGCTGAGATTACAGACGATACCCATTATTTACAGTTTATGGGTTACTAGGGGTTTGAGCCATAGGTTTCGTGTATGCTAGGCAAGCACTCTACCTAGCTCTGGCCCCAGCACAGTTTCAATCCTATCTGGACTATAACTTTTGAAATGTCTGATTGCCCTTTTCTTCCTCACTATCTGCTTTCTCTGGCCCTTTCTGTCTTGGGAGCCCAGCTCTCTCTGTGTTCAGTTTATCAGGCACCTTTACTAATAATCTTCTGTGTCCGAGGGTTGCTGCTCTATGAATTGTTAATAGATCATCTATCCAGGTTTGAAGTTTCCTTTTTCAATATCTTGTAAGCCACACCTACGAGTTCTGTCAGCAGATGCCAAGCCTCTGGCCCCAGCGGCCTCTCCCTAGCCAGCCTTCTTGGGCAGCTGTGGTATGGCAGGAAGACTGAGCCTGAGGCAAAACACGCTGGGGAAGCACTACTTCAGCCACTTCCTAGAAACAGCCACTGTCACTGTTTCTGCATGTGTGTATATTCCACTGGTCGCCCCGAGATGGTGCCAGCATGGTCTCCTTCAATTCTATCACATTCAGCTTCTTCCGCTTCATCCTAACTTCTTCTGCCTCATCCTGGCTCTAGCTTGTTGTAAAGAGGTGGAAGGGATGGTGTCTTTAGTGAGCCAGGGGCATGATACCCAGGTGAGAGAGAAGGAACCAGTAGGAGACACCTGCAGAAGAGTGGGTGGTGGGGCATCCATCTTAGGGTCCCTTTACTTTTGAGGCCTTGAGATACCTTTCTAGAGATGTGAAGGAAGGCTGCATGAAAGGGAACAAAGCCACCATGGAGTTTTACTGAGGTAGAGAGAAGGAGCTGGAAGCTCATTCATGCCTTCACCCTTTACCAAACACTTGTCGGGGTCTCAGCTTGTGCAGACCAATGCATCAAACCAACACTTACAGAGCATCCAGGACGCATCATCCCTGTGAGGTCAAGGCTCACAAACTGGGTGGCAGCAGTCTTGTATTGATGAGGAAAGTGACTATCACTATCGACGTGCTTCACGTGAGAAAGGTTGAAGAAAGAAGTAGGCATGGACTGCTTTCTGAACTGATTGAGGAACTCCCCCTAGTCTCTGCTGAGGCCCCGTCAGCAGTAGGTGAGGCAGAGGCAGACTTGCTGAGGGCTCTAGGTCCTTCATGCTGCTGTTGATTCTGGCAGTGCAGAAGGAACTGAGACCACAAAGGACATAGAGCTGCTCATCTAAACCAAACCGGAATTGAAAGGAATATCAAGGCACGCAACCCTCTTGGTTTCATTTTGTCTTGTAACTAAACTGTACAGCCACATACAAAACAATGACCAGGTATTGTATTACTCAACTCTCTCTCTCTCTCTCTCTCTCTCTCTCTCTCTCTCTCTCTCTCTCTCTCTCTCTCTCTCTCTCTCTCTCTCTCACACACACACACACACGTTTGAGATGGGGTCCCATATAGTCAGGATTGTTCTGGAGCTCCCAATGTAACTGAAGATAACATTAAGCTTCTGATCCTCCTCGGTCCATCTCACTAGTGCTGAGACCTCAGGCGGTCATCACCACATTGGTTTCTGAGGTGCTGTCAGGACTTTCTGCATACCCAGCAGTACCAACTGAGCTGCACCCCCAGTCCCCGTATTTAAGATGTAGTTTTCCCATGAATGGGTCAGACTGAGAGTTAGGTGGTACATACACTCTTGAGTGTTGGAGAGAACCAGCAGAGGGCAGTCACGCGGCTCCCAGCTGTGGGCTTCCTTCTCTCTCCTTTAAGGAACAATTTCAGGCTGCTGTACTTAACCTCCACCCAGACACTGAAGTCTTGTCTTCCCTGTACCCTTCTCTGTGCCCTTATCCTGTAATATGAATCTATAGAGCCCAAGTTACTGGAAAAAGCACAGGCAACACGTTCATCTAGATACAAAAAGGTTTACATTGAACTCGGACTTGGAGAGAAAAGGATGTTTCATAGCACAGAAACGTGCAGAGTGGGCACTCCTGTGATCGGTGACATCATGTCTGTGGCATGCGGCAGCCTCCAGTACTCTTCAGTGCCCTTCCTCAGTGTCAGCAGGGTCTGTCCCTTGGGAACTGATGGCATCCCTCCCTTTCCCCATGTGAGATACACCCCCACCCCAGGATTGGATGTGGGGCTTTGGCCTGGATGCTAACATCCCACAAACCAGGGACAGCACAGGCTGAAAAGGATGGGCATCTTCATTTAACCCCGTTCTCTTCTCTGCACTTTTGGGGGAATTTTCATTCTTTCTTCTTAGTAATGGTTCATTTTTTTTAAATTGCAGCTTATACTTCTCTAAACTAAGGGAAAAGGATGTTTTCAGTTATGTCTATAAAGACAGAGTAGCCAGAAGTGTGTGTGTGTGTGTAGACCGGCCTCTCATTCGTCTGAGCCAAACAACCTGCTTTTAGGTTTTTTTTTTCTTAAATTTTCAATCCATTGTGGACTTGTACTTTTGTAGACTATAATAAAAGTAAATTACTAGAAAAACGAAATAAAAAAAGGCATACCTACCAAATACAAGCTCTAATTTTTTATGATT
This sequence comes from Microtus pennsylvanicus, assembly GCF_037038515.1. Lineage (NCBI taxonomy): Eukaryota > Metazoa > Chordata > Mammalia > Rodentia > Cricetidae > Microtus > Microtus pennsylvanicus. The sequence continues at coordinate 92,369,843 of NC_134588.1, forward strand.
GTATTAAACAAACATAAAATTACTGTCAGATTGCTATAAAAGTTTCTAAATATTTGCTGTAATTTTTGTATTTGTCACAGTTTTCCTACAGCGATTCACAGACTGGACCCAGCCTGGGTCACTGGTGTAGGGGAAGTGGGACAGCCCTGGAAGGAGGTGGCCTGTGGTCCCTGACAACAACTGGAAGGGCTGGAGGTTTCCAGGACCTTAGCAACAGTATTTTCCTTCCTGAGCTGACACATCTGTGTTTTGATCTTTTATGAAGGGAACAGTTTGTCTATCAAGGGAGTAGTAAGGGCTTGGGGTCTGTAGGCACACTCTGACTGACCCATAGGGGTCCTCTGCCCCTAGCACGTCTGACTGGAACTGCTCAGCAGGCTTTCTGGAGAGTAGCGTAGAGAGAGGGGCGTGGTGTTTCCTGGATTGGCTATAGGGAGGAAAGGGGCTGGGGTGGGAGAAGGGAAGGAGGAAAAGGGAATAGAAGTGAAAAAGGTAAATGATCGCGGGGGCGGTCTTTCTGGCTCCCCCATCTTCAGGGCAGAACCTATGGAGGCAATTACGGGGATGGATGCGTTTCCATAATGCGTCTTGTAAACAGATCAGCCCGTTTGAAAGCACTTGCAAATTGCCTGGGGATCATATTGAAATTCAGATTCTCATCCAGCAGGTCTGGGGCTGGGTCTGAACAGCTGCCTGTCTAAAAAGCACCAGGTAGCTGCAATAGTGTTGATGTTGGGGAGCCCAGGGAGCCACTATATAAGACGTTAGCGGGTCTGTGATGCCTGGAAGATAACATTGATATCTCCTTCACAGGCAAGACAGGTGGGGGTCTGATGTGGTTCCTTTCTGTAAGTCACATTCTGCTGTCTAACACAGGAGCCAGTAAATCTGGCCCGGGGCCTAAAAGAGCAAGTGTCAGCATCCTTTACTGAGTATGGTTGCCTCAAACCAACAACGAACTGTTAGGTGCTTCAAAAGACTGATGCAAACAACACTCAACAAATGTATGCATTTCTTTTAACAAACTAGATTTTACAACCTTTTTTTTTTTTTTAAATCAAGAAAGCAATGACAGACTTTTCTGGTGCATTCTTCAGTCTGGAGCTCGGGGCAAGCTGAGTTCTGTCTCTGAGCTGAACATACTCAGAGCTGCAGGTGAAGGCAGAGTCCTTGCTGGCTTTAGGGCTCTGGCCCCATTGTCAAGATTCTGTGAAATTATCTGGGCAACTCATTTTCTGGCTGACCTTGATCTTGCTGAACTTTTGGGCCTCTTAGTTCTATGGGCACAGCTTCATCCCTTCCTTTCAGGATAAAGGTAAGCATATTCTATTTCTGTATAAAATCTATTTGTCTGTCTGTATTTATCTACAGACACACGTATCTGTCTGTGTTTAGTTATCTAGTATCATATCTATCATCATTATTATTATTTTTGTCAATTATATTACCTATCACTATATAGCTATGCATTTATTGTTTATCCATAATTTGTCATCTATCATCTATTTATCTCTATCATCTGTCAATCATCCATCTGTCTGTCTGTCTGGAAGAAAACCCATTTTCCATTTGCATTGAAAGAAGATATCTATGGCTCTGTGTCCAATGTTACTTCTGGAACTCTGTGTGTGTGTGTGTGTGTGTGTGTGTGTGTGTGTGTGTGTGTGAAGGTGGGAATTGCTCATTCCCACACTATTACCTGGTTTCCCACTCATAAGAGAACCCACAGGTCAGGAGCCCCTGGCCAGGAATAGGGCATAGAAGCTCCCTCACTGTGGGCCTAGGAACTGAATGACCCACAGAAAAAGCTGGGAGCAACTGGGGAGCACTGGGGGCTGGAAGCTGAGAGCCGAGGCTGGAAATGGACATATGTTGGAGGGAGACATTGCACTAATAGCATCATCAGACACTAAGATGGTCTTGGTAGGTCATTCTGTTTGGATCCAGATCGCTGGTAGCAATCTCACCAAACTGGGTTTTTTCTCCTTTGCATTGATGATATATGATTGTCCTGCAGGAAAGTTAGGTCAGTCCAGGGAAGCAGACACATGACAAAGGGTGAGGCAGGGCAGGGTTCCTGCTTACTTATTCTTCTGTGGTGAGTTCCTCAGTTCTGACTGTGGAAGGAGAAACACTCAGGTCAGGGTATCTGCACTCATCTCTTCCCACCTCCTGGCTAGTGCCCTTCCCCAAGAGAGACAGACCCCTATACTTCTAAATAGAATCTAGAAACAGGAAGAATTAGGGGTTGGGATCTGACCTGGGAATCTGACCCGACTCTGTCTTTCTCTTACCATGCAGAAATGTCTGAAAGCAAATGTCACTTGAACAGGTTCCAGACTTCAGATGAGAAAGAAGGAGGAGTTGATGGGAAGCTGGAAGGATAAAGACTTATATTGATAAAAGGAGAAGAAGCTAAAGACTAGCCCAAACCTTAACTGGGTATCCAGTGACTGAAGAAATCGGTCCTGATCTTAGAGAGAGCACCATCCAGGCTCCTGGACTAGCCAGAGGGGAACATCTTGGATTCGTGGGGGAAGTCTACCTCGATGACTAAGTAAGCTTCCAGAATGCTCATCAAAACTTTCTTAGCAGAAGGAGCCACAAACTTGAATAAATACATCTTGCTTTAGAAGTCTATTAAATCAATCAATTTTGCCCTAGTCTAAATAGAAAATAAGAATATTGTCCCCATGGAGGGAGAGGCAGGTTGATTTAAAGATCTATAGGTAGATTTAGAGACCTAGAAACGAATGTCTTTGAAACCCATAGCTGGTCCTTTAAGTGTGGCTTGGAGGAAAGCAAGCTTCAAGGGGGACTAAACCCGTACATGTGCAAAGTGATTATTTTGAAAGCCAGCATCCATGCTTTAAATCTTATCATCAAGAAAAGTTACAGAGAAGCTCACGGATCTCAACTATCTGACTGCTTTTACTTCTTCTCTACAGAATTGCCCACAGCAGATTTTTCAATAGCCTTTTCAGAAGATAAACATAGGAGGAACTTGGTGTGCGATCTGCTTGTCCCGGTATGGGAATTTCCCAGACAGCCACTTATGGACCACTTGAACCCATTACTTGTAACTGTATTTTATCTCATTAATTTGGAGCCTCACAATGTCCCTAAGAGGGAAATAATTTGAAGACCCATAGAGAGCTCTGGATTAAGCTACAGAGTGGCATGGTTGGGCGTTGGCCATTGATCTGTCCTCTCTATTGTATTTCCTGTCTGATGTGTACCTTACCGTTCCACCAGACCCCTCCAACTGGCAACTCACCTTGGACTTCAATCATGGCTGGTTCTGAGGCTTATTCAAAACACACCATTTGCCTGCTGCAGCTATAATTCCTGCTGTTTCTCACTGTTGCTGTCTTTATGGACAGAAGGCTGTTGTTCACAGAGAAATTAAAGAATTTTCCATCTTTGTAGAACTTCACCCAGGATAGTGTGTGGCTCATTGCCTAGTCCTGTAGAGTCAGTGTGCCTCCTTCAAACACAGGGTTTGGCTGGACTTGGAGATGTATGTACCCTAGCTGTGAAACATGGGGACAGAACCAGGAGTGACAGGTTCCATTGCTTTTACTGTTCTTTCTCTGCTCCAGATGTAGGTCTCACGCTAGGGACAGACTCCTGCACAGTGCCTTTGTTTCTGCTTCTTCATGCTAGACCAGGGTGGGACAGGAGTTCAACTTCCTTTTCTTCTGCTGGCCTGCTCCTTACCAATCTCTCTTTAGTCCTCTGCTTCCCCCGACCCATCCCCTCCTGTGCCTTCTTTCTGGCTTTTTTCCCTCCCATCTTCCTCTTACCATTTTATTTCCCCAATCACACTGTCAAGTTTTCCAAGCTGGCTTCATCCTCTCCATTGTCTGACCTCATTCTTCTTGATTTTGTTCCCACTTTCGTCAATTGGTTCAAATCCCCCAGTGTGGCATTTTCTTCAGCCATGACCCCTAATGTGAGCTACATAAATGCTCACCAGGAAAACAACAACAACAAACAATGTTTTGTCTCTGTTTCCCCAGACCTAGCTTTCATCTCTACCCTGAGAAGGGAGTTCCACCTTCCCTCAGTCTAGGAGAGATGTGTTTTCTCTGTCTGTCCTTCTAAAAGGCACTCTGTGCTCTGATGTGGACAAGAGAAGTTAGGGATTCTGATGACAGGACCCAGCCTGGGTCTTCTTTGCAAGTGAGGGCCCCAGTGGTATTATCATATCCCTTCTCATTAAAATGTTGGTCCAGAAAAATACTTGGAATCTGGAGGGTCGTGAATAAGACTTACAATTTGCCCCAACACAGGAAACTGCAAGAGAACAAAGTGATAAAATTAAATTAAGTAGCAAAAAAACTTCTCCATTAACAGGTGGTGTTTATATCATTTTGAGCTACCAACCAACATCTCCCAAGACACCCAGCACCTACCACTCATCCACTTAATCATTAAACCGCTCAGTCAGTTCCCCCAACCATTTAACTAGCAAACATTTATAATGGACACACTCCCTGTGATCCTCTACCTTGCACCTGGTCAAATTTTGCCCTTCCCTCAGATTACAATCAACAGAATTCTCATGTTCATAGAATCCTATTGCATCATGATTGCTCACTCAGAGTATTTTAATTAATTTGTGAGACAGGGTCTTACGCTGTAGCCCAAGATGCCCTGGAACTCATTATGTAGCCCAGGCTGGCCTCTGACTTGTGGAAATGCTCCCGTTTCAACATCTTGGGTGTTGAGATGACAAGTCTTAGCCACCACATCTGGTTTGAATTTGTCTTATTAAGTTTCCAGCACACTATTGCTGATTCTCTTCTGTTTAGAATGTAATCTGACCGCATGTCTTAAAGGCTGTGTTCCTCATACTCAGGACCCGTGCCTGGAACACTGAATTAGCAGTAAGTATGTTGGTTGGATTAAGGACTGCCCAGGAGCTTAGCAGAACACACCTCTAGGTGTGTCTATAAGGCCATTTCCAGGGATAATTAGGTCATGAGGGCTCTGTTATAATGAAGGGATTCATCCTTTGATGATTTAAAATACGACGGCATTATCGGGAGGAGCCGAAAGTAGGAGATAGGATGTATGGGCAAAGTAGTTCCCTGGAGATGTGCCCTGGAAGGTGACATCTTGTCCTCTGCCCCTTCCTTGTCTACTTCCTGGTTACCACGAGGCAAGCGGCATTCCTCCATCATGCTTCCCAACCATGGTGATCCCCCTTTACCACCTAAAAGCAATGGGTCCAGTTGACCATACACTGAATTCTTTAAAGCCACAAGCAAAAATAAAACAACCTTTCCTTCCTTAAGTCAAGTTTCTCAAGTATTTTGATCCAGTAACTAAAGGATGACTACCATAGGGTGGTGGGTGAACAACCAGCACGCCCACATGCCACCTGCTGTCAGCTCGCTCTTCATGCCACTTTGGATACAGATGGAGAATTTCAAGTTAATTTTGCACTCAGCTCAGGGTCAGCACATTTATATGTTTTCAAGTTTTTGCAGACCTATAAAAGTCTCTTTCCTTTCATCTCCCCGGCCCTTCTCACCTATAGCTTGAAGTTGTAAAAATGTAGGCAGAATTTGGAAGCAGACGATCTTGACTGGACTTACAAATCCGCCTCTTTCCGTGTGGGCTTGGAAAAGCTGCCCAGATTCCAAGAGCTTTCAGTTCCTCATTTTGTCACATCATATAATTGGTAATGATAATAGTAATTTTTTTTAAATATGTGGTTGTAAAGGTTATACGGACCCACGGCTGGGGAACTGGTTATCACATGAACTGAAAGTGGAAAGAAGGTTTGACCTCAGAATAGACGAGAGCCTGCTCTGTACACAGGCTTCCCTTACCTTTCTTTCTCACTGGAAAATGACCTTGTGGTTACAAAATGCTGAGCAAACAGGATTGAGAGTCCTGAAGCTTGTAACAAAAGAGAAGTCATCTAGGCAGCAGAGTCACTTAAGTGACCTCATGTCTCCACGTCCCAAAGACTTGTTGCTCCATTGGACAACAGGACCTTGGAGTTATGAGTGTGATTACAGAGGCCTCTGTAATCAAGATGGTAGCCGATTGGGACCATAGTGAGTGACACTTGCATACATCAGTTCCTATGGAGACGGCCCAGGGACCCTAGATGTAGGCTGAAGCTGAGGTGACAGTGTGACAAGATATCTAAGAGCTATTGTCAGACTAACTTGTATTATGGAGCCCCGAACCATGGAAGCAGCTGAGAGTTTCTTGCTTCGCAGTGGGAGGGGGAAGAAAGCTGAGGTCCCAGCATACCAACAGAGCACATAAAGCAAGGCAAGGCGGATGAGGGTGAGGGGCAGGGTCTGGAAACCATCTGCATTGATAGGAATGCCGAAGGATTTGGAAGACATTTCTCTATAAGGATACAATAGAACACACACACAACAGTGGCTTTCAGTCATTCTTCCGAAGAGAAGGGAAAGATTTATTGTGGGTTGCTTTATGGACAGAAAGGAGACAACTTATTGAAAATTAGAGGGATCAGGGAGGCAGACTTAGCTCAACATGAAGAACTCTCCCACAGTGGGTCTCTTCTATGGAGGAGCGTGCTGCTTTGTCAAGCCATGGCTGCCATGGCACCGAGGAGTGTGTGGAGGTCCCATGATACCTGCCGTGGAAGCTGTGTGAGTGGGCTCCACAAGGAGAGGAAACTTGTGTAATTATTGGTTCAGACGAAAGCTAAGGACCGTCCCCCAAGCTTTTCCATATTTAATGCTGAGGCAAAGCCTACGTGCTGGATGCCTGGACCTCTAGCTTTCTAGACATCTGATAACTGATAACCGCTCATTGTTGCACATTCTTGTGACTAGACCCCCCCTCCATGTTATTTAAAATAAATTTCTATTTTCTAGGTGTTTTTTGCTTTACTTTTTTAAAGTTTTATTTATTACATGTGCAGTGGTCTTTCTGCAAATATGCCTGCACATCAGAAGAGGGTACCAGATCTCATTATAGATGACTGAGAATTGAACTCGGGGCCTCTGGAAGAGCATCCAGTGCTCTTCACCTCTGGGTCATCTATCCAACCCCGCTATTTTCTAGTTTGCTGATTAGAAGCCACCTATGTCTGGGCAGGAAGGAGGAGTGGGGAAAGCCCGGGACTCAGCCTCTAATGGGCAGGTGATGGCATTCCTGTTTTGCTCTTGTTAGCTCCAGGAAGTTTCTGAGAGCCTTAGTTTCCCCCACTTATCTAGAAAATTCTAATGACTAGAAACTACAAAGCAGACGTTCAGTGGTTTTGCTCTGGCTTTCTTCTCCGTCTCTGTCCACGTCTGAGAGGAAATAGCAGCTGTGCACTTTCTGCAACTGTTACCACATGCCCAGCCCTGGGGGGTATGTGTCTTAGGATGTTTTCCTGGGATCCCTAGGCAACAAGTGTGGGCTGCTTATGTCTAGTTCTCCACTAGAACAGAGTAGCACCATGGTGTAGAAGAGAGAAGAAGACAAAAGAGAGCAGACGCTTTCCTCTCAGGCTTCACAAACTCTGCCCAGGAAGAGGTCACAGTTAGGAATATTTCTGTTCCATGAAATAAATCAGACAAACAAAAAAGAAAGAGACAAGCAAATAGACCATTAAAAACAAGTTCACTTTCTTTCTCTCCCCACTCCAAAAGAGTCAACTAAAAAAACTGTCTATGGAAATAAAATACATAACAATTTATGACTTGGGGTACAGCAGGATGAACCTAGCTGAGAGTCAGCTGAGTCTAGGGGGATCAGAGACACTCTGCATGGTGGTCTTTGACTTTCAGATCAGTCACAACAAGGCCGGCTAATGTGGCTGGAAAAGTGGAGAGGAGAGGAACAGGGATTGATGACTCTTCACACCAGCCCTGAGGACCAGTAACGACCCCAAAGCTCACCATACTCCCTACAGAGGGACAAGGGACAAGGTAGGCAGAAGAGAAAGGCAAACTTGAGAAGAGCCCTGGAGAGCCAGTGTGCAGGACTTTTGACCAAGTGAGAAGTCTGGTCTTCAGTAAGCGGCTCTTGGAGAAGGCTAAGGCGTCATAAAAGATGTTGCCTTCCAAGTCTTGCCTCCTGTGACAGCACAAAAGGTGTAGAACTTACACCCCTGTCTCTGATCTCCCCCAATACTCCCAGGGACTCCTTTCCTTCAGTAACTGTTTCTTTTTTGGGATAGCCCCCCCAAATCATTTCACAGGGTAAAAGAGACTTTGGGAAACACTAGAATCTCAGAGTCTGTTTCTCTAGTTTATTTCTGATGATGGGCCTGCTTTGCCAAGAACCTTGGCAAAGGAGCTAGGAAACACGGCAGAAAATTCCACCCCGTACCGCTTCCCTCAGCTTGCCAGTGTGCACACACTTTTCTCAAGTTCCAGACACTAACTGTGAGTCTGGAAAAGAAATGGTTAGGAACCATGTCCCAGAAACCACTTGCAGGGAGCAGCAGAACCGTCCAGCACCGCATGGTGCCTTTCCTGAGGCAGAGCAGGCCAGACAGCAGGCAGACTTTAAAGTGGGGGTAGAAAAATTATCCCTCTTGACAGTGTGGGTAGCCCTTCTGATTTAAGAAGTGTTATAGCTTAAAAAAAAAGTGGGGAAGAAATTTTATAAGCTCAAATGACGTTTCCTCTCTGGTTACATATATATTGATTTTATGTAATACAAAATATGAAGGAGTTAGGTAAACCATTAATAAGCACTTCCTGTGTTCTCACAAAGCTCATCCCAGGGAACCGGGATGGGTTATAACTGTGGATTATTTGTATTGGGAAGCTTCAGAGACTCTGTAATATTGGGACCACTAATCATTCAACTTCCATTGCTTAGAGATGAAGTCCTTCCTTGCTATAGTCTGGCTCTAGAAGATTCTCCAAAACAAAAACAAAATCAAAAACAAAACCAAAACCCCATGGGTTAAAGGCTTTGTCCCTGGTTTGTTTTAAGAGGTAGGGCCAATGTGAGAGGCAGCAGTCGTGGAGGGCATGTCCTCAAAGAGCAGTTGTGGAACTAGGGCTCTTCCTCTTTCCCTGCTTCCCAGCAGCCTTGAGGTAACAGGCACCACCATGTGCTCCCTGCAATTAATTGTTGCTGAACCTTAGGCTCAGAAACAGATTCAGCCACGTTGGGATTAGGCCTGATAGGTTTTACTAAGAGTAGTGGATAAGCGATGACCCAGCATGTCCCTGAGAACGTTTATGTATGGGCATCAAAAGAAACGCAGAGTGTGCTCACACAAACCTTTATTTAAGAACTCAAAGGCCTCTCATGGAGATCTCCATTGACTCTGAGGAGAGAACAGAACACATGACTCTGAGATGGAAGATGGAGGAATCTGGGAAAGCAGCAGGTGGGATTTTCTGGCAGTAAGGCTTTCTGAGGAAGTCTAAATGAGAAGTTCTCTGTGGTGGGGAAACATCTCCATGTGTTCATTGCTGAAGGCAAGGGCAGAGAGAGTAAGCTTCCTGTATTCTCACCACAGATTCTCTGACTCAGGGGGAATGGGGAACCCACTAGACACCGACAGGCAGTGACCTGGTCACCAGGCTGCTCCCGTATTCAAAAAGTAAGGAGGTGAGATAGAGTACAGTGTCTTGCCCATTCTCCCAGAGGGTACCCATGTTTTCCTCCATCATTCTTTGCCTATAGACTCCCGATTAGGGTTTTCTTCAACTTTGTTCAGCAATGGGTAAGTGGGTGGGGCCGGTCAGTACAGGGGAAGGAGACAGGGTTACGGGTAACCACAAATGTCCTCACACACAAGGCGCCTGTGATGTTGTGACCACAGAATGGCCAAAGCATCTCTCTGGCTTCATTTACTGTCACTGCATCCCAGCAGCTGTGAATGAAGTGAACCCCAACTTATCAGGCCACCTCTGCAGGGGACATGGTGTTGTACCTTCAGAGGTGAACGAATCGGCTCTCTGAGCTCAGCTGGCTACCCAGCATTCCCTTATGGATGAAGGTGACTCGAGAGAGTAGCAGTAAGGTTGCACACCTGCCTAGGTCATTTATCTTCTAGAACCCAGGCTACAGTGAATGGAGATGGAGACCGCTACTAGCTAGTGAAAGACTCCAAACCCGTCACACCTTCTTGCATCTCAACATGACATTGTTACTAACAAAGTCTGCCAAAGAACCATGCAATTGAGTTACAAAAAGAAAACTGCAAATGTTTTGAGTAGGTTTAAAATTTTTTGTCGGGCTGTGTTCATGTCCTTGGCTGCAGGTAAGATGCACCTGCAGAGGACTGGACAGAAAGGCGGGAGGACTCTCTTCCAAAAAAGGCTGGAAGCCCAGGTACCTAATTGTGTAGGTCACTGTCAGGACAAGAGCTGTGAGGGCTAATGATCAGTTTAACTCCCAGGAGGTGAGAGGGTAAATTCAGGAGAGTGGTCAGTAGGGACAGCTCTGGGCACGGGGGCAGCAGGCTAGCTGGGGAGTCAGCCACCCAAACCTGAATCCTTGCTTTGATTCTTGTCTTGTTTTATTTTATGTGTCTCCGTGTGCCTGAGTGTGTGTCTGTGTACCACATTCAGTCAAGCACCTTTGAAGGCTAGAAGAGGGCATTAGACTCCTGGCACTGGAGTTACAGTTGGTTAAGAGCCAATATGTAGTTGCTGGGAATCGAACCCAGATCCTTTGGAAGAGTAGCCAATGCTCGTAATCACGGAGCCATCTCTCCAGCCCCCTTGCTTTGATTCTTAATCTGCTGAGGGATCTTGGCTAAGTCATGCAATAGGTTGGGTCTCAGGGTCCTTATCTCTAAGGTGAATAAATGATTATATTTCACACTAAAAGTGTAAAGAAGGTTACCTGGGATTAAAAAAAAACAAAAAACAAAAAAAAAGCAGGAGGCGCTTAGATAGTGCTGTCTCATGGAGCCCTCCGAGATGCCGAAAATGTCCCCTGGCTGCTTCCTGTAGTAGTACTTGATTGCATCGTAGCTATCAAGTATTTGAAGTTGGCTGGCAAGGCTGAGGAACGACAATTGTATTTGCTTTTGTTTCAGTTAATTCAATATTCAGTGTTCCATGTGGCTGCTGGCTGCCTTCTTGATGATCACAGGATGAGCGCCATGCCACACGAGGAAGAAGAACGCGATGAAGGCTGTCGCTGTTAAAGGAAGAGTGAACCAGGCAGTCTGGAACTACTAGACTTCCTCCCAAACCGCACTTCTTGGGAGGTCCAAAAGGATGAAGCAATTTGAGTGGAGGTACTCGGTTTTTCAGCTTGTGATGGGAACCACATGGCTTGCTGGAAGCAGAGCTCCAAGAAAGACCCCCGCCCCCTTGAACATTTCTGAGTTAGCTTCTAAAGACAGGACGAATTGGAGACGTGTATTAAATGCCTAGAACTTAGGGTAGGAGCAGAGAGATGAAGAGTAACGTTAAAGAAGGAGCTGGATTGGAACCTGGCCAACTTCCTCTATTTCCTCCACCTGTCTCCTCCCTTTGAGGCAGCGAGGCAGAACCTGGAAGGGCCAATGGAAAACTGTGTTTGAGTCAGGTCTGCAGCGCCCTCTTGTGGCTACCTGAAGAACAGTTGCCCTAAGGAGGATTTTTTTTTTTTTAAATTAACAACCAAATGCCATGGCTTTCTTCACCCATCCATCCATTCAGCCACTCACCTGCCCTTCCTTCCACCTGTCTTTTCAACAATCCTTCCAGCCAACAAACTTTTTCAAAGATCTTCTCTTATTCCCAGTCCATTTTTGCCTCCCTGAGCTCAGAAAAAGACAGGCATATATTAGAATACAGTCTTTGTGCTTCTTAAAGCATTTCCCAATTATTCTGTTTATCATATGGTATTGAACCTGTTTTATCATCTTCTTCTACTTAATGTTCGGTCTCTTCAAAGTCAAATGTGGGATCCAATTCATCTTTGTGTCTCTAGTGCTAGTGCAGCGTGTGACGTTCAATATACATCAAAGCGTAGTCTAGGAGTGCTGGAGACAGAAAAATATCTGCTAAAGTCTTGGCCAAGCTGCTTAGAGTGGGGAGGGAGCACCTGAGACAGTGGCTTAGCTTTACTGAAGGTCAGATTTAAAATTTTTACCATGGTGATAATGACACTCAGCCTTTAATATTGTGCAGAGAACTCACTTTACATATGGAATATCTTGTATTTTCACTGTCCCTGTCCCCTCCTGCAACTGGACTCTCGTATGCCTCCTTAGGAGCCATACACGCTCAAGGATACTCTACTCTTTGCTTCCCCTGAATTCAGTCATGCCATCTCAACTGGATCTTTTCACTAGATGCTTTTGAAAGATGCTCATGTTTTCTTCACCCGAAGGGCACTCCAGACAAGCCAGCTGCCCTTCCTTTGTTGTCAACTTTGTGACACTTCAGACATAGCCGTTCTGCGTCCGGGTGCCTCAAATGGCTATAGGTGTTATAAGATCCTGGTCCTCTCAGTCCTTAGAGCATTTAGGTAAGGCCATGTTTCTAGCTGTGGTCAGCTTTACTCAGTTACTAAACATTATATTTAAAGATTATTTATTTATTATATTTTATATTTTTATATTTATTAGTGATATTTTATTTGTATTTTAACAAATAAAGCTTGCCTGAATATCAGAGTGCAAAGCTAAGCTACTATAGGCCTGGGAGTGGTGGCATACACATTTAATCCCCCAGGACTTAGGAGACAGAGGCAGATTGATTTCTGTGAGTTCAAGGCTACCCTGGGTTATCCCAGACCGATTTAGAAACAGATCCAGATGATGGTGACTCACAGCTTTAATCCCAAAACTAGCGAGGTGGAGACAGGAGTGTTATGGCTGGGCGGAGAGAGGAATATAAAGGAGAAGAGACAGGAACTCAGTGGAGTGTGGAGTCTGAGGATTCGTGGAGACAGGATCTCACCCCTTTGATCTAAAGATTTGGTAGAGGTAAAAGGTCTCTCTAGTGGAGACCTTTTTGCTTCTTTGCTTTTCTGATCGTCAACTTGAACCCCAATATCTGTCTCTGGTTTTTTTTTTATTCGTGCTACAGATAATCTTGGGGCTAGAGAGATGGCTCAGCGGTGATGAGCACTGGCTAGTCTTCCAGAACTTTGATTCTATTCCCAACATCCATATGACAGCCTAGAACCATTTGTAACTCCAGTTTCAGAGGATCCAATGCCCTTTAATGGCTTCCATGGGTGCTGAATGCATATGGGGCATAGTCAAACATACAGGCAAAACACCTACACACACACACACACACATGCACACACACACACGCACACACACACACACTAAATAAAGGGGAAAACACTTTAAAAAGACAGTCTTATGTGCTGCAGAGCAAACATGCTTGGGAAACCCTTAGGTGTCTTTGCTGCCTCCCTGTCAACTCAACCCAGCCTGTCTGTCTGTCTCTGGCCTCCATCACACACATCGCCAGTCTATAAGTCATCAGCCTTGATCTCATGTCATTTGGGGGAACATCAACATTGTTCCCGTTCATTGTTGCTCCCTTCTTTAAGACCAGGACACAATGGTTTTCTCACTTGTCTCCCATCTCTGTAGGGAACTTTCCCACCATCCCCTGCAGGCACAGCCTCCTTCCTCTAGAGGTTTTGAAAGAGCTGTGCAGACTATGGTCACAGGTCCGTTTTCCTTCCGTTTTGTGTTCTCTAAGCAGTCTCACCTACGCCACAGATTAAATTACTATCTGTGGTCCAGGGACTCCCCACCGTGTCTTTCTAGTCCCAGGTCTAAGCAAATGTCAGATATGAGTGTCTGGCTACTTCTGTATGCAGGCATTTGACTCAACTTATAGAGACTGAATCCTTTCTTCCTGGTTAGTCTTCACTGTCAACTGAACTGGATTTAGAATCACCATGGAAATCTACCTGCATACGGGTGTGTCTCTGAGGATGTTCAAACATTAGCTGAAGAAGGATATCCACACTGAATGTTGGCAGTACTGTCCCAGGGTCTTGAGTTCAGCCTGAGGAAGTGCATGGAGCAGCAGGAAACTTCTAAGGTTCTGATGGCAGACAAGAGTGATCGGCAACCTCAGCCCTTGGCAGCCATGTTTTCCTTGCCACGATGGCTTGTATCCTCAAACCATGAACCCAAACAGACCTTTCCTTCACTAAGTTGCTTTTGTGATGTATGTCGTCACCACTATGAGAAAAGTAATATACTTCCTCACCTGGTTCCCTCCTAAAATTTTCTGTGTTAGCTAACAGGGCCGCTTATTCCAATTCGAAAGTCAGGAAATCAGTGCCTTGATTTTGGCTATAACCAAAATGCAAATGAGCCAACGAAAATGCTATCACGAACACACCAGACACTATATCTAATAAAGTCCCTTTGTACTGTCCATTCATTGTATTTGTTCTGTCTCTGTAGAGGCCTCTTCCTATTCTGACCTCTGCCTGTGCTAGGTGCATGTATAACCCACCTTAGCAATTGGCACCTACATCTGTTAGTACAACCACCTCTTGCATTCCTTCTCCCTCAGGGCTGCGTGTTTCCAGAAGGCACATACCAGGTGTGTCCTGGTCCTTGCTGCACCTCGACGTCTGGCGGAATTTGTGCTCACCAAAGCGAAACAATGGCTAATGTAGAGACCCCCTCTTTGCGCTCCTGCTTCTGCATAGGGACAGTGTGGATGGCTGCTGAATTGTCGGGGCTTGGGGGGTGAGGCTGCCTTCACTAAAGTAGGAGTGCGCCTGTTTGGAGTGGACTTGAACTTTGCCTGTGCAGCTCCTTGGACTCACAGCTCTGTGTTCCTCACTTTCCCTTTGTGCACCCTTTCCGCCCCTCCTCATGTGCACCTCCGCAGGTAGCATGCTAAGCATCGCCTGTGTGCTTCAGATAGGACACCTGTCACGAAGAACACGCGGTTACTAAGAGCAGCATGAATAATTTGGGACTGGCTTCATAGAAGGGGCTGAATACTGCTGGAGGCTTATTCTTCTCTGGAGATCGAGGAAGAAAAGCATATATAATTAAAGTGATAAATTGGATTTTTTTTGGCTTCTCTGTTTACCGCTGTCAAACATAATCTATTTCATGCATTTATACAGAATGTATAAAATAGTCCAGAATTAATTTTCTTCAGTTTGCTTATTTTCCACTCCAGGTCCCCGGGTAGATGCACAACCTAGATAGGGCGAGGAAGACCGTAAGACTTGTGTATTCAGAGGAGATGGTAGTGGAAGATTTAGCACACTGAACCCCGGGAGCTGGTGACACCCATGAGCAGGCAAACAATAGGAGAGGTAATGACTGTCTGGGGAACAGCTTGAGACCTGGAGCGGATGGAACAGAGTGAGTATCCCAGCTCAGGCTAGTGAGCTGTGGGGCTTGGACTCCAGTCTCCTTCCTTTTCTCCGAGTCCCTCTTGCATCCACTCGTCCACTGCTCCCTTTCCTCTCTCTCCTGTGTTCTTTCCCTCTGCATATGGATGCAGAGAAACATCCTAAACAATCTCCTCCTGTGTGTCCTTGTCCCTAGTACTCACCCCATTGTCCTCCTTTCCTCAGAGTTAAGCTTCTCAAGAGACCCACCCTTCAGTCCTCTCCCTTGTCAATCACAGGCCCCCTGGCCTCCGTGCTCCTGAAGCGCCCCCACTCTACTGAATTGCTTTATCAAAGCCACAAAGATTCCCGCATTGGCAACTCCAAGGGGAGGGGGAGATTCTCTGCCTGGCTCTGTCTATTTGGTTATGCAGCAGCATTTTCAACAGTTGAACACGGCTTCCAACTTGAAGCATACTCTTGGCTTGGCATCTCTCGTGGCCCCCAACAGCCCCATTTGTTCTTCTGCCTCGTTAAGTCTTTTTGCTGGGTTCTCTTTTCCCTACTCTTAAATGGTGCGGTGCTTGGAGTTTGGTCCCAGCCTTCTTTTTTTTTATTTACACCGTCTGTCCGATGGCATGGCTCTGAAGAATACACCGGTGACACCTAAATTTATACCTCTTGACCCTACTTGACCTTTCCCACGGACTTCTGAACTGAACACACAATTGCCAGCTCTGTCCCTCCACTTTTGTGGTCGACAAACAATGAGATGAAATTCCTCATCCTGGGAAGCACCCACTGACCCACCCTTTTGACTGGGAAGCACCCACTGACCCACCTTTTTTACTGCCTTCTTCAACTACCTTTTCTCCTCTCAGGGCCTCTCTGCCTACTGCTTAAATAAAGCCTCAGGCAAGCTTTTCATCGAATCTCTGGCCAAGTTCCATCGATTCCTTTTTCAGAGGATGCCACAGACACATGCCCAGGCACCACGACTGGGGTTCCAGCCTCTTGCAGCCATTACTAAAAAAAACCTTCGTGTGTCCCCTCACCCTGCCCTCAGTCTGCTTCCCCCACTTCACACACAGAAGAGTGACCCACCCATAGTGCTAACAGACCAACATAAGGGCTCCTCCGCCTAAAGCCCCAGGTCTCTGCATTACACTGAGAACAGTGCCTCCATCCCATCCCTACACCCCCTTTACAGGATCCTGCAGCACTGCTTCTCTCCTCCCTGAGGCCACACCCCTTCTCCATGGGTCTTGTCTCTTAAGCCACACCTCCTTGTAGCTTTCATTTGCATGGGTCTCACCCCCACCCCATCCACCATCTCTTCCTCTAAAAACAAATCAAACACAGCAAACAATAAATGAAAACATTAGATAATAAAACAGTAGAAGACTACAAGGAGTGTCTAGGCCTCCACCATCCAGCTATTTATAAATTTTGGTCACATTTACTTTGGGTAATTCTTTCTTCCTCATTACTTACTTGCCTCCCTTCGTTCTTCACCATTTCTGCAAGGTAGCCCAGGCTGGCCTCAGTTTCCAAGTGGTCCACTCTGCCTCCTGAGTTCTGGGGTTACTGTAGTTAACCTTGTTTCTTCTTTCTCTTAAAGCAATAAAGTCCCATGTTTCAGCCAAGGGCCCATGTGGTTCTCTACTCCCGTATCTGGTATTTATTCTTCTCACATCTGTTTTTGCAGTCATGATGTGTGTGTGTGTGTGTGTGTGTGTGTGTGTGTGTGTGTGTGTGTGTGTATGTGTGTGCATGTCCACCCACAATGGTGTCTGGCCTACCTGCACTTTTCTGTAACTGGTGCTTGAGAGAGGGAAGACTCCAAGGCTCCCCCTTTTCCTCAGCGTGGGTTGTTGTGGGGTCTCCTTTTTCCTCATGGCCAGTTGACCACCAGGCCTGGAGGACAAAGGGACCAGAGGTAGCATGCAGGGCTATGTACAGCCTGTGAATACCGCAGATACAGCTTTCCAGGAGCCGGCCTCGGGGAGACAGCTCATCTTTTATTTCAGAGCGAGGAGACACGGAGGATGAGAACGGTGGCTGGAGCATCACCTGGTTTCATTAAACAGCAGGCTCCTATCAGAACAGCCAGAGCACAGCCTAATTCAGCAGCAGAGAGGAGTGCATGCGGGGAACTGTGTCAAGAGTCACGCCTGAGGCAACGCTGGTATCCAGGCTCAGGACCAGTCTCCACATAGGGTCAGGCAGAGAGCGGAAGCCCATCCTGCGGGAAGACTACCGTCTTGCGCTGAGCTCGGAAAGAGTTGTCCCTTCATGGCGGGCTGCAACTCTGGTCCAGCAGGGCTCCCCCACAGGTTGTGACATGTGACGGACACATGTGGTTTTCTGTTGTCATTTGCCATGGTGGGAGGATTTCACTGGGTGTGGATGTCCAACTCACATGTTCTCCTGGTTGTGGATAATGGCGCCCTTTTCAGTTCTGGCCATTGTAGACAAAGCTGCAAGGGCATTTGCACACATTTCCTTGTGTTCGTGCTTGAGTTTCTCTAGGGTAAACCTTTAAAAACAGCATTCCTGAATAATAAATAGGACATGCCTTCCCAACTGTGCTAGATAATGGCACATTGGTTTTTAAAGTGGTTGAACAAATTCCCAGACCTAAAACTAGCTCAGCATTTCCAGAACGCCACGTGCACCCCTACGAGCCGCGGGTCTGGTCTGTGCCGCCAGGGGGCGTCAGGCACCTTGCCTGGGCAGCCTCCTGCTCTCCTGTTAGATTCCCGCAGTGCACAGGATAGACTTCAGTTTGTAGATGGCCCAGAGATGGGGGCCTAACCAAACATAAAGGCAAAACAAAACAACAATAATGATAAAACCAAAAACGTACCCGTCTTGAAGGAAAACGGACCCACATTGATAAACATCCATGTGGCTTAACATGCAATATAAGTACATACAGAGCTAACTTCACGTGTCTATTTGTTGTAGATGTTTAAGAAATAAAGTAACTTCGCTGATCTTTTCCCTCCTCTCTTTCTGGGTTCAGCTACGATTCCGAGTTTGGGGGCCTCCAAATGACTTATTTTTATATGTGTGTCTCCATAAAGAATCTACAGGACTGTTTTTATTCTTTATCTAATAGTGCACAAGTTTCTTTCCTGCACACCCAGCACGGACCCCAGAACACATGTTCGTTGCGGTTGCAGTATGGCAGGGCACGGCTCTCCCACTCTTCGAAGAGTATCTTTTAGGTTGTTTGAAGTTTGGGACCATTTAAACGATGGTGGGTATACACTTTGCCAAGGTGGATATTCTTGGGGTTTGTGCATGCTCAATTTTTAAGTTCCTGGAATCGTGTCTGGCATATAACAACTGTCCAGTAAATATATATTAAGTAAATAAATAAATGGACAGCCTCCAATGTGTTTCTAAGTTGCTCAAATGCAGTTTGTCCATAAATATATAGGTAGTGGTTGGATATGTATATGCATATATGTCTATATGTTAGGTTCTGGGGTGAACGCACCCTCCAAGGATGCTGTATTAAATCATACATCATCAGCAACTTGAGAGGTTGAATTTCTCACAGCTTTGCCAGATTTAGTTTGAGATTGGGTATATGTCCAGCACTGCTGTATATAAAATCATATAATGGTTGTTTTAATTTGTATTATATTAAGTCCTTTCTGATAGCCCCATCTGGTATTCCCTTTGACATCTTCTGTGGCTTCCACTCTATCAAATCAACAGAAGAGGGTTGAAGTGGGGTGAGGGTCACTGCCAAGGCTGGGACCTGACTCCTCAGTGGAATTGCAGGTCCTTATCCATCCCTGGCCTCCCCCTTTCCCTCACAGGCTCTTGAACACATGTGTCAGGAGAGACCTGGGATCTCACAGGACAGAAGAGCTCAGCAGAGGGACCCTGGCCACCCTATTGTCTAGGTGTACCTTGAGTTCTGAAGATACTCATGAGGATTGGGACGGGGCTCTACAGGTGCCTACGCTGCCATTTCTAGGCTCCCAGCTGAAGAGGACCGGGTACAGGCACGAGGGTCCTAGATCCAGGTGTTCTGGCATTTGCAGCCACGTGGATTCCTCTAGGGATCCTGCGTATTCCCAAGAAGGGAAACTGTTTTTGGAGTCTTCAGGATGTTTCATCTGCCTATGGAAAAATATACAGAAAAATGTCTGGCTGACTTCCTGACTTGACAAATTGGCCATTATTTGAAGGAGAAAACAGGCTTGAATTAAGGGTTAGGCGTAACAGCATGCAGTGCTGACGAGTATGGGGGACAACTGAGGCAGAAGGCTGGAGTGTTCAGGAGTCTTCTTGGCCTTGGGGCCACAGGGAGAAATACCGGAATGTTGGACAGAGTGAAGCCCCAGGGCCAGGTGCTCCTGAAGACATGTGAGACTTATCAACTGGAATACAACAATAATTTGATTTAAAGCATGACTCCAGAGAACCCGGCAAAGCAGCGGGTTTGCAGGAGCCTGAGCCAGCCACCACGAGAAAGGCATATTTTCAGCACACAGGGATGACACCCACTTGAGTTCTTTTCCCATTCGAAAGCATTAAAAAATCATAACCTGCGAGCCCAGAGGGTGAGCTCTCCGACTTAACAACCCTTCCACTTCCTTGGGCGAAGCATTACCGTCATTAACTTCCAGCAAGAGGAGAAAGCGGGTTCTTACTCAACTCTCATCCTCTGAGAAGTCTCAGACACCAGTGGCGTGCGGCCTCGTCTCCCTTTGACAAAGTTAAATCAGAAGCACTGCACAGCTACTCAGTCATGGGGCCATTCTGTCAGAACGGAACTTGAGAAAAATGGAGCTCAGTGACGTGTCCTTTGCTCAGAATCCCGTGGTGAGTCCACACTTCCTGTGGCAAGAATTTCTGCTGTTCTTTTACTAGCTTAACCTAACCATGGATCCTCTACTTCCCACTGGATGGGGATTTTACTTCTTCCATGACCTTTGATGTCTTTTATCTTTCCTTCCCCGGAGGATACACAACGTCCTGTTCTTCTTCATCCAAGCCTCCCTAAATGGACTTTGCACTCAGCACATAACCTTAGTATGTTTAACGACATTCAACACTTGTCTCTCTAGGTTATACAACCACATCTCTTTGAAAGATTCAATCAAGCATTTTTTTTTTTTAGCAGACTTACTCTTCTTATGTTTTCAATAGCTGTAGCATTGCTTAAGTATCAGTGCACGGCATATTTCCATTTTTGTGTTTATACTTAAGAGTATCTTTGTCATGCAATCCTTCACCAAATTATCCATCCCTTAGATTAATTCTTTTCTATCTTTCACTAATATGACAGCATATTGGTTTATCAGTTACTCTATGCTAATTGTATAGCTATGTGATGGGCATCGTGCCAAGTGTTAGAAGTATGAGCAAAGAAATCCTTAGTCTCTGGGAGAGAGAGAGAGAGAGAGAGAGAGAGAGAGAGAGAGAGAGAGAGAGAGAGATCGCACGCAAGAGATGAAGCTATTGAAAGACTATTATAGGTAAATATGGGCAGATGCTTTGGGAGTATGGACATGGGCATGGGTGTTGGGAACCTTTTTCTGAGGGGTGATGGGTAAACAGAGACTGCTGGGGGTTAGTTAGAGCCAAGGAAAGTACGGCAACAGCTTCCCGGATTATCAAATGGAGAGAAACACTGAATGTGGGGGTTTCATAGGCTCATGTACTTGAGCAGCTGATCCCCAGCTGGTGGTAATGCTTGGGGAGGTTACGGGACCTCCAGTCTTGCTGGAGGAACATTGCTGGTGTTGGGCTTTGAGGACTTGGAGCCTCGCTTCACTTCCTGTTCTCTGTCTCCATGTGTGGATGAATGTGATCAGCCATCTTTGTGTTGCCTTGCCTTCTGCATCATGATGGACTCCCTATCTCCGGGACTGTAAGCCAAGATAAACCTGTCTCTCCCTGAAATAGCTTTCGGTCATGGTATTTTATACAGTAACAGAAGTAATTAATACACTAAGTGTCTGATGGTGTGCAGTTAAGGTTAACCTTGCAGGCTGGAGATGCCCGGTCTACACATCCCAAAAATCTTCAGTTCCTCCCTTGCTTAGCTCCTGTGAGATGGAAATCGAACCTTTGGAATACTCTGCATGATAAGAGTATTTCTGTATACCTGAGACCTCAGGCTGGCCAGATGGTTCCTGCCAACAGTGTGACTTACAGTGAACACTTGTTTTGTTTTGTAATTTTAAATATCTAAGATGTGTTGGGACATGCTGCTTCAGTTTGACCTCTGCTGGGGCTGGAGACCGAGTGACTAAGGTCAGTCATGTACACTCTGCGTGCCTGCGTGACTGACCCCAATAAAACTCTGCTCACCAAAGCTCAACGGAGCATCTGTGGTTGGCAATACTTTGTATGTTTTTCTACACATTGTTGCTAGGAGAAGTGTGCCCATGTGACTCCCCTGGAAGAGGACAACTGGAAATGCGTGTCTGGTCTCTCTCGGACTCTGTCCCATGAGCCTTTCCCTACTTTCAGATTTTAATCTGCATTCTTGAACTTTCATAAAACCATCGGATGTTTTAGATCTCCATGAGTTATGATCAGGAATGGCAGGGTTCTGTCTGTGGGCTGTCCCAGTGTGGCTTTACCGAGAACTTAGTCCTATCTAGAAATCATGAAGGTGTGATACCCTGTCACAGAAAACATGCAAATCAATGAATTTTCTCGGGATGGGGGTAAGGGAGACCAGTAGGTAGACAACACACCCGAAGAGATCAGCAGTGTCACCTGGGGGATGTCTGCAGCCATTGCCATTTCCCATGGGCCCCCGCGGATTCCCAACAGTCACTACTCAGTGTATATGAGTAATGAAGATGAGTGTGGTCGTTAGAGAAGCTGGAGGGGTCACACCCCCCAGAGCTGTTTGCCGTACTCGGTGCCACACATTAGAAATTCAGAGGTGGTGTCGCTAATTTGTTCCATGATCACATATCCATGGTGGCAGAATAAGTCAAGGGAGAAATAGGGCGAGGGGGTGGTGGCAGCAATTTAAGCAATTTATTGGCACAAAGGACTCAGCTATCAAGGCGGCAAATAAGGCATCAGTTTCAGGCATGGGTGTGCACCAAAGTGTTTTTCAAATTTCTGTTTGCTTGGACAAGCATGCTGCCTTCTTAGAAGTGTGCCTTGAATCTTTAATGGCTAGAAAAACGTAGGCTGCCATGGGGGATGTGCTTATGTAAATAAGTTTTCAATCAGGGGACTCGAGTTTTGATACTTGAGGCAGAAGGCTGTTAGAGAGGACGGGGGTGGCAGTGCGGACATTAGCTGGACAGCAGTGTCCTTGAAACCCTGTGATCAGAGGGCACCACAGATGGCCCTGGGAGACCAAATGCCTCAATTCTGCACAAGGTACTTCTGTTTTCTCATTACAATGGTCTCCCTTCTTGCTTTACGGAAGGGAAGGTGGTTGATTGCTAACTCCAGGTTTCAGTCTTGTTCTAGGGGGTGACTCGGGGCACAGTATTAAACTCTCGGGGTGTCGGTGTGCTCACTGTGTATTGGTTACTGGGGTAGTACTTTGTGCATGGGGGTTTATACGATTTCCCTTCGCAGAGTGAATGAGATAATGTCTGCAAAGCACTTGGCACAGTGCCCGGCATACATTAAGGGGTCAAACAACAAAGCCATAAAGAGTAGTAGGATTTTCAATAAATCATCAAACATAAAAAAGGCATTTTCGAGGGCTCCATGCCAGCCACACAAGCCTCAGGACTGTTGTCCTGGGTGAGGACATCTGTCTGCCCTGAGTTAGAGAATAATAGATGTGACACAACAGTTTTCTGGTACTTGGTCCAATGCTCAGGCTGCATTTGATCCTTAGTTTGTAATTGCAGTTAAAATTTTAGTGTGTGTGTGTGTGTGTGTGTGTGTGTGTGTGTGTGTGTAGGCCAGAGGACAACATGTGGGGGGTGGCAGGTTCTCTCCTTTCACTATGTGGGCCCAGAGAATTGAACTCAGGTTGTCAGCCTCGGCAGCAGGTGTCTACACCCACGGAGAAATCCTGCTGGCCCCAGGCCACTCTGTGAAGCAGAACACATAATTCAGGTGCAATTGACTTCAGGTTTAGGTGCAGGATTATTCTCCGGCTGCCGAGGAGGAAGAAATGGGTCCGTGGGGGCCTGTGGATCAGACAATCAGCAGGGCTGAGCTCTGAAATACAGACAGACTCTATTGTGTCCCTAGAATCACGGTAAGTCTTGTCAGGAGGGTATTTGGTGAAAGAAACACGACCTCTGGACTTTGGAGGGACAGATGATTTGGATTTACAGCCCAGCTCCTTTGGTATAAATGGTTTGAATGTGAAATGCCTCTCTCCCATTCCGTATCCACCCGTAAGCTCATGGGTTTGAACACTTGGCCCCCAGTTGGGAGAGAGCTGTTTTGGGAGGCCATTGAACCTTTGGGAGGTGGAGCCTAAGTGGAGAAGGTGAGTCCATGGGGTGGAACTTGAAGTTCAGCAGCCGAGCCCCACTTCATGTCCTCTCTCAGTGTCCAGCCACTTGACACTCCAGCTGTCACGCTTGCTGCCACCGTGACTGACAGACTGTATCATTTTGAACTGAAGTCAAAGCAAACCCTTCCTCTTTTAAGTTGCTTCCGGTCAGGTCAGCAGGCTCAATAATGGGAAAAGTAACTCTAGCGCAAGTGTGATATTTTTTTGGGTACATGATTCACCTTTCTCTATCTCAGCTCCTTCTATAGAAAGGAGAAATCGCTTGACTTGCCGAGTTGCAGTGATAAAATTACATAAAGCAAGGTATGCAAACCACAAGCTACGTGGTAAGTACTTCATAAATGACGGCAATTATGCTTATACAAGTAAGCAAAGTTCGGGTGTGACAAACTGTGAAATGCATTAGTGGTAGCTGTCATTGTTGTGTGACAAAAATTCCTGTGAGACCAAATTAGTTTCCCTCACACAAAGAATGATAAGCCATAGATAGCAGGAGCTTTGACTTGAAGGCTGGCAAGCGGGTGTAGTTCACGCGGAGAAAGGAGTTACGGTTTAGAGCCACTCTCTGGCCCAGGGAACATGCCCATCATTTATTTCTCTGAGGAAAACTGACTTTGGGGATAATGTTGGGCAGATGGGAGGGTGTGCAGGGGAGCAGACCTCTTCAGCAGGGGAAGGTCAACAGTGAATTGCCCTTCCTAAGGTATCATTCTATAATAGGGTAGGCTGAGAGGGGCAGACTGGGTAGGCATGGACTGAGTTTAACTCCACAGGAGGTGTGAACAGGCTCATGGGCCTGTAGATATGGGCCTATGACCTCACTGTAGTTCCTTCTGCAGTATGAAACAGAGACACATGGCCTTCCATGCAGTCTTGGGACTCAGAATTCAGAAAGCTCAAGGGGTACATATGAGCGCATCAAAACCAGGGCTTCGCATTCTTAGCACCTTCAGACATTTCGATCTAGGGCTGGATGAAGTGTGGGGGCCAGGTGTAGGTTTGCCTTGTGCCCTGTCTTGGGCATCCTGCAAGGGCAATGATGGCAGGAGAACCAGGCTAGGGAGAAATCTTCTCAGACAAGCTTGTGGTTGGTTTCCTTCTGTCTCGATGCAAGCTGTTCCTGGATCTGAACAATTTTCCCAGGGAAGGGTTCAGGTGGTCAGTGCAGAGCCAGGATAGCAAGGAACAAAGGTTTCCAAGCAGAAAATCCTCTGTTCGGCAGAGTCCTGTCATGTACTGGGGAATAAACATGAATGAACTTTAAAAACACAGGGGTTACCTTTTGTCAGCCTGGGAAGAATGGACCTCAATGGAGGAACGGCCTCCATCAGGTTGGCCTGTGGGCATGTCTGTGGGGGCATTTTCTTCACTGCTGATTGATGTGGGAGAGCTCGGCTCAGTGTGGGCAGTGCCATCCTGGGCAGGTGGTCCTGGGTTGTCTAAGAAGGCAGGCTCACCCCCTTCCCTGCGGCAGGCAGGAGAGTGGGCCTGAGGGGGGGCATGAGAGCAGGAGAGCTCACCCTACCCCTCACCAATTGCAGCACTTGGGAGAGTGGGCCCTGCACCTCACCTGGGTGAATCAGTAGAGCTAGGTCCGGTGGTGTGGGGGCATAGGAGCTGGCCCTGAGGGCATGGGAGCTGGAGAACTAGCCCTGCTCGTTGCTGTCTGCTGCACTGGGTGAGCTAGCCAGGGCAGTGCTGGAGAGCTCACCCTGGTGGTGATGATGAGGGAGAGCTGGCAGGCTGACCAGCCTAGGCCCAGAACCAAGGCTCTGAGTTAGTTCACCCCAGCATCCACCTTATCTGTGATCTGGAACGTGTGAAGGGGCCGGACCTGCAGATCTCCATGACACAAGGCAACAACAGGACATCCAAGAGAAGTCCCAGTGAGGGTCTAGTATAGGTAGTGTAGCAGAAGCCAGAGGCCTCCAAGCAGATTAACGACTCACTGAATGTACACTTGCAAGTGAAGATGCGTGGTCTAAAGCATGGTACTCATTGTGCCGCACTACAGCTTCCGTGCCGAGGCTTTTTCTTTTACTTTTCATTTTTCTTTTAAATCTTGTGTGTGTGTGTGGAGATTGCAAGGGCAGAGGGCAGATACAAAGACACGGGGAGATGAGCGGGATCAGGATGCATGATGTGAAATCCACAAAGAACCAACAAAAAGGTTAAAGAATAAATAAATAAATGAAGGAAGGAAGGAAGGAAGGAAGGAAAGAAGGAAGAAAGCAGGCTGAGAAAGTCCTAGAAGGCAAGTCCATAAGCAGATCTTTCATGATCCCTGCTTCAGTTCCTGCTTCCATTCCTGCCTTGGCTTCCCTCGTACTGGCTGATGTGGTGTGCCACAAGTTAGAGTCAACAGAGAGGAAGGAATCTCAGCTGAGGAAATGCCTCCATGAGATCCAGCTGTAAGGTGTTTTCTCAATTAGGGGTAAATGGGGGAAGGCTCAGCCCATAGCGGGTGGTGCCATCCTTAGGATGGAGGGTCTCAGTTCTATAAGAAAGCTGGCTGAGCAAGTCAAGGGGAGCAAACCAGTAAGCAGCACCCCTCCATGGCCTCTGCATCAGCTCCTGCTTCCAGGTTCTTGCCCCATTTAAGTTCCCATCCTGACTTCCTTCAATACTGAACAGAGATGTGGAAGTGTAAGCCAAATAAACCTTTTCCTTCTCAACTTGTCTTGTGGTCATGGTGTTTCACCATAGCAGCAGAAACTGTAACAAAGACGACGATGGACTGTCACTTGGAAGTATAGGATGAAACAAACCCTTTCCTTCCCAAGTCGTGTTTGGTTATTGTGGTGTTTTGAATGAAGATATCTCCCAGAGGCCCACAGGGAGTGGTGCTATTAGGAAGTGTGGGCTTGTTGAAGGAAGTATGTCACTGGGGGTGGGCTTTGAGGTTTCAGAAACTCAAGCCAGGCCCAGTGTCTGCTCTCTCCTCCTGCTGCCTTCAGATCCAGAAGCAGAACTCTAAGCTACCTCTCCTGCATTATGTCTGCCTGCATGCTGCCATGCTTTCTGCTGTGACAATAATGGACTAACCCTCTGAACTGTAAGCCAGCCCCAATTAAATGCTTTCCTTCATGAGAGTTTCTGTGGTCATGGTGTCTCTTCACGGCATTAGAAACCCTGACTAAGCCAGTCATGTTTATCCCAGGAACAGGGGGGAAGCTGTTTCAGTTACATTCCTCAGCAGCCCATTGGGGACGTAATCATTCTGAATGTAGAGTGTCAGTAGCGTTTATGACCTGGCTGGAAAACAAGCCCATGGAGAGCTGAGAACTCAGGAATAACTTGACTTCTAGTCACTGGTTGGAAAGGTGGCAGTATGTGATTGGTCCTGTTCCCCTATTATGATGTGTGCATATATATAAGACCCCAATCTGTTCCTCTGCTCCAGAGAGAACGAGACCTGCATGTTGGTCTGTTGCAACAGTTCTTACCAGGGCAGGTTTTGTTCCCATGGGGAAAATGTGGCAATGTTGAGGGGCATCTTTGGTTGTCATAGCCAGAGAGTTGTGGGTGACTGCTGTGGGACAATTGTCTGTATTCTGTCAATTATATTTTAAATAAGTGCTGATTGGTCAGTAGCCAGGCAGGAAGTATAGGCAGGACAACCAGATAAAAAGTAAAGGCAGGTCAAGGAGAACAGGAGAATTCTGGGAAGAGGAAGCGGTCCTGGCCCAGTCACAAGAAGAAGCAAGATGTGACTGCCCCGCTGAATAAGGTACCGAGTCATGTGGGTAACATGGACAAGAATAATGGGCTAATGTAAGTGATAAGAGTTAATAAGAAGCCTGAGCTAATGGGCCAATCAGTGTATAACTAATTTAGACCTCTGTGTGATTTCTTTGGGACTTAACAACTGTGGGAATCAAGCAGGACAGGAAACCCTGACAACATGTGACTGTCATCTAGTGAGTGCAAACCAGCAACAGTGTTGAACATCCTATGGTATAGATTCCCCATCTTCAATTATCCAGTCCCAGTTCAAAAATGTTAGGAGTGTTGAGCATGAGGAACCCTGGCCTGGTGCAAATGCAGATGTGCTTCTCAGATGGAGAAGGTGTGTCCCTGGCATCAGTGCAGGATGTATTAGGGAGGGGCCATGGCTGATGTGTGAACTTTCATTGGTGACAAATACAGGAGAAAGGGCAGTGGGAAGCTAAAACTTCTGGGAGCATAAATGAGCACAAATGGAGTCCCTGGCTAACCCCTCAAGGTAGACAGAAGGAGAAGGGCAGAGTTTTTCATTTGAAGTCAACTCGTACTTATTTAAAAGCGATTTCCTTAAGCACATAATTATATGTTTATTTCCCTAAGGAACTCTTGAGGCAGAGGAGACTTGCTTAAATTATGGGGAGGGAACTGCACACAGGGCTTTAATGGGGTTAGAAAAATTTTCTGTCTCCTTCCAAGGAGCCTTGGGAGGAAGGTAAGAGCAGAATCTGCTCTGGGAGTGTGGAGGATATGAGGAGGAACAGACATCAGGAAGGGTAAGGGCGGGTCCTAGGGCTCAGCCAATCAGTGCTGGTGAGGAGCCGCAACTCTGGACACAGCGGCCGCCTCCCATTTCCTCCCCGTAGGGATAAGCTCTGCCTTGAATGACAAGGACGGAGGAAATGCGCCTTTTTGCTCTCTTCCTGGGCCATGCCCTCCTCAGGAAAACATTACATAGACATGCACACTCCCTGTGTGTGGTGGGTGGTCTGGCTTGCATCATGAGCAGGTGTGGGAGTGGCAGGGTGGGTGGCGTTTTTTGGGGGAAGGAAGGCCCTTTCAGCGGGAGGAAGGCTACTAAAAGGAAGGCCTTCCTTTTTCCTCCATCACATGCCTGGAACTTTTGAGTTTCTTCTCTTTGGCTGATCTGTTTCCCTGGGAGGGCTAGACAGAATCCAAGGAAATAGTTAAGGAGTGGATACCCCACATTAGATACAGAAAGGATTCTGGGTGAGTGCAGCTTACATCTCTAGCTTAACTAAGCCTTTTGTGTAAGGGTGGGCTGGATAATGTTCAGTTATGGGCAGCAGAGGATGGAGAAAGAAGTCCTGGGGAGGGGGTGGCAGAGACACAGCTCTGGCCTTCGATGCGAGAGATGGAGGCAATAGGGGAACTCTTGCCTACTCTGTCCTGTGCTTGGAATAGCAGAGATGGCCTTTACCCATCTTCTCCAGAAAGGCCAGGCCCCTGAGAATAGGAATCATGTCTCACTTTGCTGAGTCACTTCTCCTCTAACAGGCACACCAAGTTCACACAGGCACTCGATGTGTATCTCAGGCTGAATTTCCCTCATGCAGCTCAGCCTATATGGCAGAAGACAGGGCAAGAGTTCAGACTGACATTATAAAAGAGTCCACTGGGCTCATGTATGATGTTCACCGCATCTCTCAGAGAGTCCCGAGTGTGGCGCTAACCTGGTAAAGACAGCCAAAAGTCATAGTCCCGGAGCTATTTATTTATTTAATATCCACTTTGTATAACCACCAAGATGCAGTTCCGGCATTCCTGGGCCTGAGGTTGGGGATGACACAGGGGCTGGAGGTAACAGATGAGCCGAGTGTATCTAAGACTGGTAAGAGTGGCCAGCTCTGGGGGAGACGGGGAAGGAGGGAGTGTGGAAGGAGATTTGTGACACCCAAGTCTTCTGTACCCTGAGAGAACCAAGGTGACACCAACAAGGGCGCTCCTGATGTGGGAGTGTAGAGCCCTGAGACGGTTGGAAGCTGGGTGGCCGTAGACTGGGAGCTCTCTTTCATTGACCAGTTCTCCAGAAACCCTAAGACCAGGGGTCAGCACCTAGAATTTCAGCATCTTCAAGGAGACAAAGGTGTGTGTTGCGGTCCTGGCTCATACTTCTATTTTCCAGAATCGTGACCATAAGCCTTTCTGAGCTCTAGTCACCCCATCCAAAGAACAGAAATGGTTTTTATATTTTCTATGACCCAGGGCTACATGGAGTTGATGTATTGGGAGTGCTATGCAAATTCTATGCAGCGTAAATGAGTTCTTATTAGATATTAACTCATATTCATGGGGTCTCAGCCACTCTGTCAATCAGGTTATGGCTTCAGGGAAAGACTACTTCTGTCCAGCGGGAGGCAAAGGGAGCAGAAGGATGCAGGTACTTTAGCCCACTTCCCTTCCTCCCTGGCCACATTTCCCATCTGCAGCAGGAGAGTGGGTGAGTCTCTTATTTTGTTCGCTGGTAGAACTGAAAAACGGCTTTCTCTTGTTCATAGGTCTCAATGGATCCTGGCCGCAGGCGCCGAATCTCAGCGATAGCATCTCCAGCAGCCAAGCCCTGCTCCTTCACCAGGTAGCAGGCCAGCATGGTGCCAGTGCGGCCAAAGCCCAGGGCGCAGTGCACTCCAACAGCCTGTCAAGAGGAAATTCATGGAGTCCAGTGCCCTCCCGCACCGTCTCCTGTCCCCACTGAAAGGTATCGTTCTTCCCCAAAATTGCAGGCCCTCAGAGGACAAGTGACCTCAAAGCTGTTGAGGACTGTCCTTGCGTCTGGGTGACTAGGAGGCCTCTGAAGTGGCTGGCTTCCAAGTTGGGCTCTCAGCCTGCATCCCTTGCCCTTTCTACCTGTGCTGTCCGGTACAGAACATCCAGCCACCTGTGGCGGGTATTTTTACCTAAAATCTGTCAGTCCAAACTGAGATGGGGTGTAAAATATTTACCAGGCTCTGAAGATGTGACATGTGAAGAAGACTGGAAATGCCTTATTAATTAATAACTTATTTCATATCGAGTCTATGTTGAAATAATATTTTTGACTTATTGGATTAGTAGCAAAAATTAACTCCATCTGCTTCTTTTCATTTTTTTTTTTTTTAGAAACGTAGCTGCTAGTAAAATTTAAAATTATAAGTGTGTCTCCATGACATTTGGCCCTTTAGAAAATGACCAGAATCCTGGCATCACCTTCCCTCTTTTCTAGCAGCATAGCTGTCTCTGGTCAGTGGGTGGGTTCCGTCTAACTCCAGCCCAGCCCTGCCCCACTTGGCCCCGCCCCACCCATCCTCGCCCCGCCCACAACCTCTCCTTGCCCTTCTGACTCCACCTCCCGTCAGTCCCCGCCCACTCAGTTCATTCCAGGCCCCACCCTCTCGCTTTGGCTCACACTCACTGACCTCTCCCCGGGCGTTGGCCTCGTCCACGATCTTCACAAATTGGTCGATCTGTTCCGGGGCCGGCGGGCAGAAGTCAGGGATGCGCAGCCGGTGCAGAGTGAGGCCCGGACAGCTATCGCTGTGAGGGGGTCCACGCTCTGTCAGGGACACCAGGTGCCTCACGCCCAGGTCCAGCAGGAACTGGTAGTGCGCAGGGAGCCGCGGCAGCGCCAGCCCGGCTAGCCGGCCCGGGAGCACCCAGGAGAAGTTGGGGGGCTGCACGCCCATGGCGGGGGGGAGGGCACTCAGGGTGAGGCTGGCCTTTGCGACCTGGTCACCCCCTGGGGCTGGCTTCTGGTCCCCGCTCTACACTTGCCCCCGGCCACGTGGTCCCTTGGGCCCGCCCCTGTGACGCTCCCCTCGGCCCTGGGTTGGCTGAGCAGTGGGGGCGGGGCTAAGCCTGCTCCTAGTCTAGTTTAAACTCTGCGGTTGGGAGCCGGGCCCCTGTGGGGCAACAACTAGCTCGATCTTTGCAGCTGGGAGCGAATACACGGAGGAAACCTGGGACAAAGTAATTGCTCCTGGAGATAAAACAGCCCACGGCTGGACTCTGCTGCTCCCTGGTGGTGTGCTGTAGTTACTGCACCGTGGGCCAGCTGCCCCTGTCTCTCTTCAGGGCATAATCGCCACTGTTTATGCACAAGGGTTTAAATAGGTGACAAAACTACTTCCGCCTGGGCAAGCAGGTGTGGGTGGGTAATCACTTTAATTGACTAAGCAGTCATTGTGGATGTCCTCTTGAGTTCTTGTAGTACGAGGGAATTACTATGTCCAGGGCTATTGTTTTCGGTTTTCTATCGCTGGGACTGTTAAAAAAGGGCGTGGCGGTGGTGGTGGGGGGGAGGGCTGACATGTGGCAACTTGAATCGGTATATGGTAATTACAGTCAATATCATAAGAGCTAGCAATAACTGAGCATTTGCTTCGTGGTATGCACTTGTGCAAGCACTTTTAATATGTTAATGAATTGTCACAAGATAGATGGTCAAAGCAACCCCATTTCAGAGATGAGAAAACTGAGGCATCGAGGAGGATAAGGTTCTCTAGAATCTTCAACAGCACGTTTTCCTACAGTCAAACAGGAAATGCCATCCTGGCCACACAACTGCCCTAGCACCCTTTCCAAACACCGCCTTGTTTAAAACCCTGAGTATTTTCTTAATTTTATTTTCAGTTCAGACATCTGCTTATAAGGCCCCACTCCCTCAGCCACTCTAGCCTAGGTCAGACAGGGTTTGTCAGTGTTGAGAGCAGACCTCTGTCTTGAGCCGTGTCTCCCCTAGGCTCACAGCAGTGTGTGTTGTCTTTTGAACCAAGCACCGTCGAATCTGACTGCAGGTAATTGTGGGAATTATTGTGTTACCCCTGTACTGGGCCCCGTCCATATGGTATGCTTTCTCCAGTAACCAAATGTGGATGCTATCTTTGTATCCTTTTTGTACTCCAGCAACCCGAGGCCTAGAGAAGTTGGTCAGCTTGGCCAAGGACACATTGACCTCAGCCCACAGCATCTGGCCATGAAGATGCTCTTCCCTCCTTTGCTTCTAGAGTCATTAGGGTGAGACCCTGGGCCTTGGCAGCCACGACAAGCCAGCTGTGACTGCTTGTCCTCAAATGAATAATTAAGTTAAATAGACTGACGGTGAGAGCAGGCAGAGGCTGATTCAGTGCACTGCATTAGTAAGGGGAAAAAGAGATCCGGTCCCCTCCCCCAAGTCTACCTCTGGGGTCCTGGCGTCATGCTTACCTGAGCATTCCTGGGCAAGGTGTGGTCCTGCCCATCACCATAGCCTCTGCTTTTGTCTTTCATACAGGGAGATAAGTTGTCAGAACTTGGCAAGAAATCTTGCTGGGAGACAAGTTCCCCATCTAGCAGACATTAGGTTGCCAGCCTTTCCTTACCCCAGCATGAGACTCCTGGGGAAATTCCAGTATGTTGGAGTCAGCATTATGTTGTTTCAGCATTAGAGGGACACAAGTGTCTCTAGAATGTCTTCATTCCTGCCTATGACACCTCTGTCCCTATGGCTTCAGCAAAATCTGAGGATTTCTTCTTCCCCAAAGTAGACAGCCTATGCAGACAATTGGTCTCTCAGGTGTTGGGAGCCACCAGATCTCCCACTCCATTAGAGTCCGGAGGAAAGACTTCCTGGCTGGTACTGCCCCCAGAGTTCTCCATGCCCTAGCTGGAGTTGTGTAGCCTGTGAGCCACCCCGTCACCCCACTTCACTTAGTTGACATTCGTCAGGGTATCGGGCTGTGCTGCCTCTGGAAGTGACACGTCCACAAACTGCCCTTGAGGACATCACTTCTTGGGTCCTTGCCTTCTCTCTCCTGTTCCTTTCACTGGTCAGGGAAGAACTTCCCACACATCTTCATGCCCATCCCTTATCTCTTTGCATTCTGTGCCCATCCCTTATCACCTTGCTATTGAGCTCCAAGCCTGTCTTCTCCAGTGGGAAGAATTGTTGGGGAGACTGTTTCTTCTCTCCAGCCCCTGAACTGCTGGCAGTGTGCTCTCCCGTGAGTCTCTGCAAGGCTAAAAAGACCTTCTTCATTCCCACCCAGGTTTCCAGATGGAAAGGCCAGTTGGCTCCCTAAACATTCCTCTCCTTTGCCTGCTCATTGGTCTCTCCTTCCAGGGAGGGAAGGGCTCAGGGTCCCTGTCTCAGCTGTGTCCCAATGCCAGGGGTCTCATTTAATTTTCTGTCTTGCCTGAGTGTTTCTGTAAGAAAAGCCTCTCCCAGAGTTCTGACTAGGTCCCCTGCAACTAACTAACCAAGTCAGCCCTTTACACAACACCTACAGAATCCTTCACTCTGATTAGAGTGAAGTTATCGGGACCTCAGGAGGACTTAGGCTCTGCATATTCTCATCTCCCACTGTGGAGTTACTTTGTTGAGCCGGGTTTCCTGGTTTCATTGGTACCAGGACTGATTTGCTGAATATTTTCATTTTAATTGGAGCCTGATTATGGTGTTCAAAATGTTAAGTAAATGGATGGAAAAAAATAAACAGAATGCATCGGCAAGATATACTCCAAAACACTGAGTCTCCAGGGTGTTTGTGGATTCCTTAATTGCGGGAGGACTGTGCTGGATTTTATGTACAACTTCTTTTAAAACTTCATCTTTTTATTGCAATGTAATTCACACACTAAAACATGCCACGTATATGCACTTCAGAGAATTTTTACACATGTATATATTCACACAACCACCAATTAAAGTAGATAAAGAACATTTTTCCTTATTAATTTGACTATTTTTTGAGTTTATGCTTTAATTTTCCCAAGAGGCTTAAAGCAATTTCTTTTATAACTATTCTTTTTCACAGTTTCATACAAAGCACTGTGGCCACACCCATCCCCTGTCACCCTCTCACCTCCCTTTTTTGCGGGGGGGGGTGTCTCTGTCTTGCAGATGTCCTTTTCCTGTCTCTCCCTTAAGAATGAGATTCTCCATTTAATCACTATTTTTGTAAAAGGGCCATATTTCTTGGTCGTTATGGGCACAGTCCCTGTTGTATGTGTATCGGTAGTTCATGGATGTGTGCTGAGGGATGTGTTTTTGGGGAGCAATAAGCTTTAGTAATTTTCCTACTTCAAGGAATTTATGACATACTTGGGGGGATTTAGACACAGATATAATTATTCCCAGAATATATAATAAGTACTAAACTGCTCACCAAAGCAATTGTCATTATCTGACAATCAGATAATATATAGTCAAAGCTAATTGCGTAATAAAAATAACAAGCATGAAAGAAGTTGGCAGTGGTAGTGGGGGGAGCTTGGATTGGAACCACTAGAAGTTTCTAAAGACAGGCTCTCTATTTTACATTTTGTTCTCTGCCCTTTCATAAGCTCAATGGAATGGCTTTAGCATGTCCTAACTACTCCTCCTCTAGCTGATGATGGTTTTTGACTTAATTCTTGTGTGTGTGTGTGTGTGTGTGACTGTCTTAGTTGCTTTTCTATTGCCATGCTAAGATAGCATGACAAAGATAACTTATAAGAAGTTTAATTTGGGGCTTACAGTGGTTCCAGGGGGTCAGAGTTCATTCCTGTTATTTTGGGGAGCATGACAACAGGCAGGTGGACATGCAGGCATAGCACTGGAGTGTAGCTGAAAGCTCACATCTCGTTCTGCAAGCATGAGGTGGAGAGAGAGAGAGAGAGAGGGAGGGAGAGACTGGGAATGGCTTGGGAATATGTATGTATATATGTATATGTGTACGTACTTATTCTGTTATCTTTTACATCGTGTATCTTGATCCCATTTATTTCCCCATCCCTTTAAGTCTGCTCTCTGTCCTTGCACAGCCCCTAAATAAGACAAAAGGTAAGAGAAAAAAAGGAAAAAAAGAAAATAAAATAAAAAAGGGAAAAACTTAATCTCATCATGGAAACTGCATTGTGACACAGTGAGTCATACCGTGAACCCCTTTGTCCATTGCAAAGAGTCAGTGGCCTGGTTGGAGGCCTCTGCTTTCTACTACCCTATTGATGCTGGGCCCGCATTAGGGCTCCTCTCGGATATTCTATTGTTGCCCTCTGTTGTGGAGATCCTGCAGCTTTGGGTCTGTGGGTCAGGTCCCTTCACGTGCTCCAGCAGATCATAGATGGGGTGGATGATGTGGCAGACCAAGTCATCCCTTTGGGTGTGGGCCTGGGAAATACTTGGTTGGTCTTCCAGATGTGAAGTGGAAACAACTCTCTCAGGATTACAACTTCAGGACTGTCTTATCCACACCTGCAGTAGCAGGGCTGCCTCTATTGTGCTGCTCTGGTGAGGTACAGGGCCTGCTTTCCCGAGTGTTGTAGCTGGTGGGGGTTGGGAATGGGTCTCAGCATGGACCTTTGAAACCTCATAGCTTTCCCTCAGTGACACACCTCCTCCAACAAGGTCATACATCCTAATCCTTTCCAAACAGTTCCACCTACTTGGGACCAAGTGTTCAAACATATGAGCTTATTGAACCATTCTCATTGAAACCACCATAAGGCTCTGGATTCTTGACAGGAGGTGAAGGCAACTCAGACACTTGCTTCCTCCAGTTTGGCCCCTGTGTTCTATCAAAGCAGAGGATCACTTGAACTACAAACAGACTGTCTGAATTGTTCTGAGTTTCCTTTGTGTTAACAAACTTTATGCTGGGACCCAAAGATCTGGAAATTGGACCTGTGAAGAAGAAGCTGTATGGAAGATGACCTCCAAGAATCCCTCAGTGGGCATCTCATGTCTTGTGTAGTTCTTTCCCACAGTGTTAGGGCTGGCTATTGTTGGATGGTGTATATCCATTCCTGGGTCTGCCCACAAAAAACTTGTCTTTTTTCTTTATTCTTCTTTGGGAAGGAGATGTGTCATGGGAAATCTTGTGGAGAAGTGAGCCACCATGTTGTAAGGATGTAGGGTGAAATCTGTGAGGAGGACTGGAAGCATCTGACTGGTGGTGAAGCTGGTGAGTTAACTATTCAAGAAGTGGATTCTCCCCAGCCCCACTCAGGAGATAGGTGGCTTGTACAACATCTTGGTTGTAATCTCATGCCCTACCTGGCTCAGAACCATCTAGCCAACCTTGTCCTGAGTTTCTTTCACAGAGAAACTGAGTTAATTAATGCTTACTGTTTAACTAATCAAAAATTGGGGGAATTTGTTATGTACCAACGGGTAACTCCTACAGATAAAAGTATTATTTGAAGGAAAGAAGAAAATGAATTTCCAATTGTAACATGAGGGTCTGCTTGTTGTCAGGGTTCTGTCCCACCCAGTTCCTGCAGTCATTATGCCCCAAAGAAAATCACACAGATACCATCTTACACCTGTCAGAATGGCTAAAATAAAAAACACCAATGATAGCCTTTTCTGGAGAGGTTGTGGAGAAAGGGGTACACTCATCCATTGCTGGTGGGAATGCAAACTTGTGCAACCACTTTGGAAAGCAGTGTGGTGGTTTCTCAGGAAATTCGGGATCAACCTACCCCTGGACCCAGCAATACCACTCTTGGGAATATACCCAAAAGAGGCCTTATCATACAACAAAAGTATATGCTCTACTATGTTCATAGCAGCATTGTTTGTAATAGCCAGAACCTGGAAACAACCTAGATGCCCTTTAATGGAAGAATGGATGAAGAAAGTATGGAATATATACATATTAGAGTACTACTCAGCAGTAAAAAACAAGGACTTCTTGAATTTTGCATGCAGATGGATGGAAATAGAAAACACTATCCTGAGTGAGGTAAGCCAGACCCAAAAAGAGGAACATGGGATGTACTCACTCATATTTGGTTTCTAGCCATAAATAAAGGACATTGAGCCTATAATTAGTGATCCTAGAGAAGCTAAATGAGGAGAACCCCCCAAAAAAACCATATAGGCATCCTCCTGAATATTAACCTTCACCAGGCGATGAAAGGAGACAGAGACAGAGACCCACATTGGAGCACTGGACAGAAATCTCAAGGTCCAAATCAGGAGCAGAAGGAAAGAGAGCACGAGCAAGGAACTCAGGACCGCGAGGGGTGCACCCACACACTGAGACAATGGGGATGTTCTACTGGGAACTCACCAAGGCCAGCTGGCCTGGATCTGAAAAAGCCTGGGATAAAACCGGACTTGCTGAACATAGCAGATAATGAGCACTACTGAGAACTCAAGAACAATGGCAATGGGTTTTTGATCCTACTGCACGTACTGGCTTTGTGGGAGCCTAGGCAGTTTGGATGCTCACCTTACCAGACTTGGATGGAGGTGGTTGGTCCTTGGACTTCCCACAGGGCAGGAAACCCTGATTGCTCTTTGGGCTGATGAGGGAGACTTGACTGGGGGAGGGGGAGGGAAATGGGAGGCGGTGGCGGGGAAGAGACAGAAATCTTTAATAAATAAATAAATAAAAATAAAAAAAAAGAAAAAGAAAATCACACAGAGGTCTTCATACGTTATAAACCGATTGGCTCATTAGCTCAGGCTTTGTATAAGCTCTTATAACTTATGTTAACCCATTATTCTTATCTATGTTAGCCACATGGCTCAGTACCTTTCTCAGCGGGGCAGGTTACATCCTACTTCTTCAGTGTCTGGACAGGACTGCAGAGAGAGCTTCCTTCCCAGAATACTCCTGTTCTCCTTTGCCCACTTCTACTTCCTATCTGGTTGTCCCACCCAAATTTCCTACCTGGCTACTGGCCAGTCAGTGGTTATTTAAAACATAATTGACAGAATATAGAATTGCTCCGCACCATTTACCCCCCCTTTTTTTTAACAAAGGAAAATATCCATAGTCCATTTTTTTGGGGAATGTGGGTATAGTGTTCCAGGCTACTTCCTGCTGGTTGGGGGCACTGATAATCTTATGGGGACCTAAAGAAAATTTAGAATTATGATCAAGTCCTAACTGGAGTATCCTGTGAATCTTGATCATCTCAGGCAGCAGTCTTGAATCTGTTCTGGATGTAAAACTCAGATATCTGGGCCATCTGTTCCTACTGGAGATTTCTCAGATGGTCTTCCTTGGTTAATCCTGATTTTTCTTAACTCAGAATGAATCCATAGCCTCTCATTTTCTGTGGAAACAAAAGCAAAACCTCTTCTCCAAAGTAACATACCTTTTGACTTCAATTTTGAAGTCAAGGTAATTCCAAAAATACCTATCTTAGATTAATTCAGCAGCATTTATAAGCAAATATCTTTTAACAGCTGTTGCTCCTTCAGCATTCAAACAATTCAAAGAGAGCATAACAACATACAGTATCCAGATTCTCTGTGTGTTTTCCATTTTTTTGCAGCTTTATTTTAAACTGTATTTCTTTTATTTTTAATTTTTGGCTTTTTGAGACAGGGATTTTGTGTATCTTATCCTGGAACTCACTCTATAGACCAGGCTGTCCTTGAGCTCACAGAAACCCATCCACCTGTCTCTGCCTAATAAGTGTTGGGATTAAAGTTGTGTACCACCACACCCAACTACTCTCTTTCTTTTTTATTTTAAGGACTTTAACCTTTAGCTTGCATATATTTTTAACACACTGTGAACCATTTAGAGGTTTTCTTCATCTTTGACTCCTTCTTTACTATATATCTCTTTTTTTTCCTGACTATATGATTAAAGCTGTGGCTTTTATGGCTGGATCCAGCCCATTTCTTAGCTTTCTGAGATTCTAGCCTCATGGCAGAGGTACTGGTTGGAGCCATGTTTATTGCCACAACTCTATGGCATTTCTAGGTCCTTGCCAGCAAGCAAGCTTCAACAGTGTGTCCACAAACAACACTCACATGCTCTCTCTGTAGCCAGACCTCTTGCCTCAAAGAGTCAGAGTTTGCTCTGGCAGGACGGCCCAGAAAGCTGGCATTTTAAAATGGTGCAGCTTTTCTCCTGCTACTGCTGAAAATCAAAAAGCATGCAGTCAGCTTTTATCAACACCATTTAAGTGTTTTGTGGCAGGACCTCTTAAAGAGCTGCAGGGTTTTACAGCTAAAGCTGAGTCAGGAAGCCTCTCTTAAATGAGAGCACTTTCCTCTAGCAAGCAGAGCAGATCTGAAAAATTGCTGCTACCCAGAAGCCATGCTTTACTCTATTCTTTTCTGTCTAGAATTACTTCCCAAGCTCTCTCAGGTTTAATGTGGATGCAGTTGTCCACACGCTGGGGCCATTTTGTAACATGAGGGCCTGCTTGTTGGGGTTTTTGTCTTCCCACCAGGTCCCACAGCTTTTTGGCCCCAGAGAAAATCACACAGAGAGTCTCTATAAGTTATAAACTGATTGGCCCACTAGCTCAGGCTTCATATTAGCTCTGACAACTTATATTAACCCATTATTCTTATTTATGTTAGCCACATGGCTCAGTATCTTTTTCAGTGGGGCAGGTCACACCCTGCTTCCAATAAATACAAGAATGAAAATAAAAGCAAGGGAAAGGTACCACTAGTAGCAATTGTGTTATGAGTTGATTTTGTGAGAGATTAATGTAAAATTTCTATATTTGGGGAACTACATGTAAAGTAACCTACTAGAGTAGTTTGGGTAAAGATAGTGTGTGTGTGTGTGTGTGTGTGTGTGTGTGTGGTGTTGGAGGTAAAGATTTATACAGTATTTGGACAGCTAGGGATGACATATTAATTACCACTGGCTGTGTACAGGATGTGAACAATCAGAACACAGTTGCTCCTAACTAGACACATTCCCTATAAACTGTTGCTGATGCCGCCATGGAGTCTATGGGCTGTGTGTCGTCGGAGGATGTAGAGGTCTGAAATAGTCTGGGTGTGGCCAGATCACCTTGGACATTTTAATATAGGTCTTTCCACCAGATGGCACTGATAGCTTTTCCTTGTTTTTCGCTCTCTCTCTTTCTCTGTCTTGTTGAAAATATGTGATTTGTGTACTGATTCAAAGCATTCCCTTGCTGAAAGCTCACAATTTGCTAGATGATTTCTTATATTTTTGCATTTAAGATCTTTATAAGTTGGGATGTTGGGGGATACTGTCTTCTGTTGGATGTTATTGTAGAAGCTGGAGATGGGGAAGTAGATGGGAGGGGCAGGCTTTAATGTCTGTAAAACTGCTCAGCAAAGGCAGGGGAGGGCAGAATCAAGAGGGAACACTCAGGCAACAGTCACTTGTGCTGCAAAAGCCATCTTGGTGGGGTCTCCTATTTCTTCCTTCATGGTGCTTGAAGCTCAATGAATTAATAGCCGAGTGAGCACTTTGATGCCAGCCTGTTGTGATTCCACGTGGAGGATATAGCTAACTTGTAACTGGACTTCTAATCTGCAGAGCTGTGATATAGTAAATATTTCTGTAGCCACCAAGTTTGTGGCAGTTGGTTCTGTAGCAATAGAAAAGGTACAGACACTCTTACTTATTTTCCGATCTTTAATATGTTTGCTTTAGTAGATCCTAAATTGCTGTGTTGTTTCTTGTCTCTTCACTTTATTTCAAGCCTTTTAATTTCCAAAGCTGTTGACCACACTGGTTCATTTTCCATTGAAAATCCACCAAATACAGTCAATCTGTGGAGTTCAGCAGGCGACACCTGATTCGCTTGGTGCCTCCCAAAACCCTGCTCTGCAGCAGGCTCCTTCCCATTATTGCTTCTCCTTCTCTCCAGTAGTGCTTCTCCTTTCCAGTTGTGCTTCTCCTTTCCAGTAGTGCTTCTCCTTTCCAGTAGTGCTTCTCCTTTCCAGTTGTGCTTCTCCTTTCCAGTTGTGCTTCTCCCAGTTCTTCTCCCAGTTGTGCTTTCACAGTTCTGCCCCACAACTGACATTACATGGTACTTGTAAGAAATTTGGACTCTCAGGCTCCACCCCTGATCTGTGGGAGTCCCTTAAACTCCATATTCACACCTCTGCCCTAGAACCCTGTTGTTCCATGCTTCAGCCTGTAGCTGTTTTCCTTTCTGCTTGATATTCATTGGTAGCACAAAGCCCAGGACCTGGGCACAGAGGCAGGAATGCGGATCACGAGGCACTGTCTCTCTAGAGCTGAGAAACCAGGCAGGTCTTTGGGCAGAGGAGGTGAGAGCAGCAGCAGTAGAGACCAGGTGGGGGGTGCTGGGGAGGGAGGGGCCTTAGAGGCAGCTAACTGGCCTGGATGAAAGCCCAGGGTCAATTAGAAACACCTAACAGTCCTAGTTAGAACAATCCATTGGCTGTAGGTACAAATTAGAAAGAGATCCAAGAAAAATATGCTTAAATGCACATGTGTTTTTTTTCCTGTTTTTGTTCCAAGGAAGGGCTTGGTTCCTAGATTTCCTTTCTGGGGGAATTCTTAAAGCATCAACCCCTGCCCTCTTCACTTTTTAATAACATCCTGGGCATGGCAGAAACGCCTCTGGTTGTAATCCAGTTTACGAGCTCCCCATTTCCCCACAATTTGAAGGAAAGAGATGGAACCATGGGCAACTTAGCACACCACACCCTCTTCCTTGTTTCTGGGCAGATTGTCTCACCAGATTGCATCTTTCCAGAACCTCTTTAAGTCATCATGTCTATGGGCTTCTGGACTGACCTCCTCTAGTCTGGTTCTACAGATTTCCCCTTTAAGTCGCCCTCATCATCTTAACCCATCTAGTACTCTGTATGTGCCTTCCAGAGACCCCCTTGTATACCTGTTGAGTGACACACAAGCCCTGTGGGATGAGGTTCTTGTTTTTTTCTTCAGCTTCATCTTACAACATTCTCTTGTACTAATGTATGTCCCCGTCACCCAGCGATGCATGGGTCCTCAGAGAAGCAGTGAGCTCTGTCCTGCTTTGTGTCCTTTACCTGCTCTCCTGTCCTTTAGCTTGTTGCAACATTGCACGTCTACCAGTGCGCAGTCTGGAAGCAAACCTAGTGCCCCAGGAAGACTTCTTTACCACTCAGGGCTTATGTGCCTCTTTTGTGTTTCTATAAGAGTCTGTAGATCGGTGGGTGTGGCTTAGTGGTAGAGCGCGCCTAGCACGTGCAAGGTTCTGGGTTCAATCCAGCACTACAAGAAATGTTTATTATACATTTAAAACATTTAAGACTTTTGATAACACACTATACAAATAAGTATTGTAAAAGAATTAAAGTACATACGAGAGAGAGAGAGAGAGAGAGAGAGAGAGAGAGAGAGAGAGAGAGAGAGGACCAGGCAAAGAGAAGCCACCCTTTGCTGCTCAGTATGAAGGTAAGCAGTGCAAGGAGTTTGAGGTTTATATACCAGTTGGACGGACTGCTCACAAAGGTCATAGGTGAGCTTGGCTTGGAAGACCCAAGTGAGATGTTCTCAAAATCATTGCCAGCAAACAATCCCGTCGTAAATTTCAAAGACTTCTGGGAAATTCCCACCAGATATCTCCTTCTGCAATACTAATGTGAAGAGTCTCAAGAAATTGACTTGGATGCTGCGAACCTGTGTTCTTTCTGTTTGCTGACCTCTGGAAAATAATATTCACCTTTCTTTCCTTTTACATCTCACATGAGCATCTCCCATTGACATTCAGACAAGGGAAGGAAGAGGACTTTGGAAATGTCCTTAGCATCAACTCTATGATAGA
Source organism: Microtus pennsylvanicus (assembly GCF_037038515.1). Lineage (NCBI taxonomy): Eukaryota > Metazoa > Chordata > Mammalia > Rodentia > Cricetidae > Microtus > Microtus pennsylvanicus. The sequence goes on from NC_134588.1 coordinate 92,412,765, forward strand.
GAGGATTTAGGAATAAGTGACATTGATAGTTACATTTCTAAGAGACTTTCCTGAAGAGCCACATTTTGGTAGCCACCTTTCCCCCATTCTCTGTATATGATGCACCTATAAAACCTCCCTCCTTACTGTGTTCTTGCTGCCTGAGTATCTGAATACATTTCTCCCTCTGGCTTCTTGAAGGTTTAATGAGCTTGCTTCTCCACTCTTTAGAGCGAGGATTCCAAGCACTGGTTTGATGACACCCTGGAGTGTCTTCATTTATCTCAGGGGGTGCCTTGAAATTCACAAAACAAGATTAATTTAAATTCATTTTCGTTTAAAAAAGTAAACAGACATTATATAGTAATTACAGGTACAAGTGTGTGTGTTGAAATCAAACTAATAAATGCTTGCCTTAGAGAGAAATCAAGAGGATGGGGGTGGGGTTGCAAGAGATTATAAAGGTGGTTTAGTCTGAGTTCTTTTCTAAAATGGCTCTTTCTTCTTATTTCCAGGTTGGCCAAAATTAATCATGTTTCTATGTTGGAAGTCAGGATGGTAGGGATCAAAGCTCCTAGGACACAGTTCTCTTCTGTGTGCTTGCCACAGGTCCTGATGTACACTGCCCACCCACCCCTGGAAGCACATTTTGACTGACCATGTGTTGGCTTTGGATATAGTGTGATGGGTGAAGAAGATGCATAACATATGAGAGACCCAGCTCTGAGAAGTTGGCAGTCACCTACAATGTCCTGGGGTGATGGGGACATACACTTGCTACAAAGGCATGCTGTAGAGAAAAACATGAACTTCATCCCACAGGGCTTATGTGTCAATCAACAAGTGTACACGGGGATCTGGAAGGCATTGAGTTATGGAGAACTGGACAGGTAGGAGGTCACCAGGGCTACATACAGAGGAAGTACAGACAGCCGTGTCAGTAGTGGATGGAGTGGTAACCCTACTTGAGTTCTAGGAGAACAAGAGTCCTAGACAGCTAAGGAGAGAATGTTCTGGCTTAGATGATCTTGGTTAGGTGACTGGCCAGAGGCATCAATATTGCTTATTAACAGTTTGTGAAAATCATCAAAAACATAGAGAAAAGGACTGTCAAAGTATATGACTGTTAGTCACTTGCTGCTGAGAATGGGGTCTCAGGAAGGCTGTAGGCAGAAGGCTGAGTTCTGTATGAGACTAGTAGTATCTTTGAATTAAAATAGAGCTAGTAGTGGGTTCAAATCCTGATGTGCTATTCAAAAACTATTACCTGAAAAATGGCTTTATACTTCATTGCTCATCTGTGTAAAGGGGAAATAGACAATACCCCACCCCAACAGTTTGAGGAGTGCATAAATTAATTTACATAAAGTGCTTTGAACAAAGCTTAGTACCCTGAGAGCTCAATAAATGCCGACTCTCCCCCTTTCCCTCACAACCTCAGTAAGCTCCACTTTGGAAGGACTAATAGGTTAAAAATATAGAGTATATTAGTGGCCCCCTCTAGTCCCAAAAGTTTATTTAGAAACTCCTCCTGTTGTTTCCTAGGTTGGAGTAAGAATATCATTTCTTGGAAGTGGAAAGGCAGAAGGTTAATTGCATAACAAGCAAGCAAACAAACGGAACAAAAAGCCACTATGTACAGATTGAGTTCTCAGTGAATCCCCTTGTTACACTTTGATGGAATATTCTGCTGCATGGGGGGAAATGCAAACATACATGAGTTATTAAAATCATACTTGGTAGCAAGAGGAGATGATGTCTTTGGGCACAGGGTTTTTGAAAGCAAGCTACCTTTAAGCAAAGGTACTCCTCATTACACATTACTACTGCTAAAAAAATTTCCAACTTGTTCTGGCAAAATGATTGATAAGAAGATAACTTTTGAGACGACCCAATAAAACACATCCATGATTCTCTTTATTTTAATGAAAAGTCAGTATACCTACATCTCCACATGGGAAGACAAATCAAGTCTAACATCTGATCTTAACTAAACTCAAACACTGGCTTTGAAATTCCAATGATTCGCTTCAGTTCTTTCTCTCCTGCTCAAATACGGAGGAATTGTCATGATATGATCATTCAGATGTTTGAACAGTGATTTAGGATGAAGAATTTTCAAATTCATACGGAATTTACTTCTTAAATTGGTACGGCTCTAGCAAACACACACTTAATGAGTCAGACCTTTATTTGAAATTCTTGGTACTGTAACGATCCCCAGTCATAAAAAGGCATCTGATTCATAAGAACATGGGAAGATGGTAGTTCATGGCTGACGTTGTTCTAAGTCTTTGCTTTTCTAAGACTGTGCGTGGGAGCAGTCTTAACTCTTCTGGTTCTTGTGTTATTAAGATCTATGTGTCTTCAACTTGGTTAGACAAATATAGCGAATATGCATGGGCGAGCAAGTCGTTGGCTTGTATGCTTGAGTGGGAATATAGGAAGAAGCATGAAGCTTAGATTTCGGCACTATGGTGGATTGTCGCTGTGGTGACTCCAGCAGAACATACCTGTTGTTATTCACGTTCTTTTATACAGCTCTACCACAGCAGTGCTGGGTTCATCCACGTGACCCATTTGGCTAATGTGGCATAAACAAATGAGACAGAAGCAGAGGTTTGGTGAACATGTGCACACTGGGACTCAGCATCTCAAAACCCGGAGTCCACTGTGCCGTGTATCACTCCAGATCTAAAATCCACATTATATGAGAGGCCAGTTAAGCTTAGTCTCCAAAGATTTCCCAGGTGGAAGCAGCTACATGAGAGATCCCAGCCAGGCGTGACCAGCGGGAGAATGACCTAGCTCATAGAATCCTGAGAAATGAAGGGTTGTTAATTCACTCAGTTTGTGGGGGTGTTTAAAAAAATTATTTATTTTGTGTGCATGTGTGTGTGTCTGTACCATGTGTAAGTTGGTTTCCATAAAGGCCAGAGGGGTGATGGACCCTTGGATCTGAAGTTACAGGAGATTTTAAGCCACTTTATGTGAGTGCTGGGAACCTACATAGGTCCTTCACAAGAACAGCAAGTACTCTTAGCTGTTGACCCATCTCTCCATCCCATGTCTTACAAAGAAATATGGATCATAAAAACCAATGCCTGGAAGTAGTGTGCTGCTGTAACAACAAACTCAAAACCACATAACCTTGACTTTAGGACTGAGTGGGTGGCAGAGCCTGTGGGGCAGCAAGTGGCCTTAGTGGAACCTGAAGACATGACAGGGAATTGCTAGTAGAGGTTGAGAAATGGTAAATCACTTTATACTGTAGAGGAAAAGCTGGGAACAGTGTCATATCTAGGAATGTGGAAGGCAGGAAATGTATTCAATCAACTTGTGGATTTTCCTTTAAGGAGATTTCCACCTGGAATGCTGTAGGGATCAAATTACCCTTAGAAGGTTACACAAATGAGGGGCTAGAAAGATAGAGATAAAGTAAGGGAATAACTCAATTTATAGGAAGAACTTAAAGCAGATTTGGTCAGTCCAGGAGATGCTAAATTGGAAAATGAAACTTTCATATGTTAGTATCTTCAGTTGGCAATGGATTCTTTAAGTAAGAAATGACCTTGGAACACAGTTGAAACTGCAGGTATGACAACAATATTTAAGTCTCTAGAACTATTTAAAGTGATGTCTGAGAGACTCGGGTGCATGGAAGGGCCTCTGAGAACTTGAATGGTGTTTCCCCATAACACCTTGACATGTTGACAAGGTGGAGGAACGTCTCAAAAATAGTTGTGGGGATAATTTATGTTTAATGCATCCAACTATAACTTGAGATGTATGTAGGAAGCCATAAAAATTTTAAGAGAATTGGATCCAGTTAGGCTAAATAGTGCACAGGAGATTCAAAATTAAAAGAGACAAGAACTTGGGAAAATCACTTAGCTACCAACACAGGGTGTTTCCATTTGTGAAAAAGCCTTTTTAGATAGCACACCCAAGCACTCCCAGAGAATAAAACTGCACTCCCATTTCCAGACAGAAGGCCTTGCCTGTAGGTATGATTGGATTTCAGAATTGCTGTGGCCAGTGATGGTTATGTGGCTCCCTGTTGCTTCTTCACAGCTGTGTGATGAGTGGATATGAAATGGATACCTTATTGCTTTAGGACAGAGAGAGAGAGAGAGAGAGAGAGAGAGAGAGAGAGAGAGAGAGAGAGAGAGAGAGGAAGAAGAAGGAGGAGGAGGAGGAGGAAGGGAGGGGGAGAGAGGGACCGAGGCAGAGATACAAAGAGAAAGAGATATAGACAGAGAGACAGAGTTAATAGAGACAGAAAGAGATAGAGAAACTGACTTCAGTCTGTCCCAGTTTGAATTAGATGCACCCTTGAAAATGGGTCCATGTAAGGCCAATGGACTTACAGAATCATGAGCCATAATAATGTGATATTAAACGTTTTTGGCCTTAAGCTACTAACTTTGGATAATTTATTATGTAGTGGCCTGCCACGGATCCAGGAGGTCATTGTTAAGAATCAAGTTATAATAATAAACTAGATGCAGGAGAATGCGGTCCACTTCCTTGTGTTAACTGGAATCCAGTGATACTTTCTCTTAACAGCTTTGTGTAAAAGATGAAAGACGGACAGGGTAGTAAGTCAGTGCATTGCAGGCGTTCAGAGCTCTGTGGAAAGATCCTGAATAATGATCTAGTGTCCTTGGTCATAATGTGTGACAGAGAAGGATGAGAACAGGATAGGAAACAAGCAAAATTGGATTGAATTCTGATTCTACAGGTTAATTTTGGGCAAATTACCTGACATCTCAGTCTTATAAGATGGGCTACTCACAAGATGAACTGAGATAATATTTAAAAAAATGCTGTACAAAGCCTGGCACATGGTAGCTGTTTCCTACGTGTTGATTTCTTATGTTTGCGTTTGCTCTGTTCTCGTAAGGTTCCACCCATGGGCCAGTGGGGCAGCAACACCAGGCTCAGTGTAAACAGGAACCATGGCCTCAGAGATCTGCCAGCCAGTTTCTGGGACTCTGAGTTGTCATCTTTGTCATGTCTGCTTTCACCACAGTACACTCTGATTCCACCCCCGCAAAGGTCTCCCTCTCTCATTCGTCAAAATAATTTGCCATGGTCCCACTTCTTAGTGGTCTAGCTAAACATTGTCTTTAAGTGACTCATAAATATGAATTCTATCCAGAGGCAAAGTCAATGACATTGTCTGGTATACCCCAAGACACTGATGGGAGCATGTCTCTTTTGTGAGGAAGTAATCATAACCTCTTGGCCTTGGAGGTGACCAACCAGACAAGGGAATGAATTGTCACTTAGATGGAATGATCTCAAAAGAGCAATCCAGAGGTCCTCTAGAGCTCCCCACCCAGGACATTTCTGGAAGCAGGTGTCAGAGGAACCATGGCAAGTTGGAAGAACACTCTGGCTGCAAATGAGGTGCCTACACCAGTCCACACTAGCTCTGGCTTCCCAGGCATTTTGTAGAATAAGAAACAACCACTATGGGGGACTGAGGGAGTGTTAATTAACCCTGAAACATATATTGGGAGAAGATGGAAACCCAGAGTTCTTCCAGGACAGAAATAGATGATTCTCTTAGGTCACTATTCCTTAGAGAACAAGGGAATTCATCCATTACTTATGTTCTTGAACTGTAGGCAACCCATGGGTTGGGTTACTTTACCAGCCTGTTCTCCATCCCACCCAATGCACTTGCTGATTGTCTGGGTCATCTTGAGATGGGAGTCTTTGGTTCCCAGCTGTTTGGGTTATTCTTTTAAGTGTGATTTGTACATTTAATTATTTATGCATTTATTTTTATGTTGCTTTGTACCTGTCTGTCTGTTTCTTCCTCCTACATGGTGTCTGCATAGACATTTGTTTATGGGTGCCTGAGGATGCTAAAAGAGTGTCTAATCTCTTGGAACTGGAGTTACAGGTGGTTGCAAGCCACCTGCCACAGGCACAGGGAACTGAGTTCCATTCTTCTACTAGAGCAGTAAGTGGTTCTAACTGCTGAACCGTCTGTCTAGTCCCTTTCAGTTTTGTTTTTGAATTTCAGTTAGTGATTGTAACGAGCATGTAGTTTTATACCCAATGCCCACAACTACTCCACACTGGAAATACTATTTCTCTTACATTATAAGTGATTTTGACTCAGAGATCTGGAAGTAAGACTGTCTAACTTCAAGAATTTCATTCATTACAGCAACACAATGGTCAGGAGCAGGGCAGCCTCAGAGCCCTTAGTCCAAGAATAACTGAAGTAATCTTTGGGCTCTGTAGTCTCTTTGTTGGTTAAGTGCTGGTGGTGCTTCATATGGTACTCTTGGTTACAAAGCATCTTTGAAGACTCCTCACAACCAGAACTGCTCGAATTCTGCTCCAATTTGGGCTATAGTTTTCTTAAAAAGTACCATTTTATATGCTAAACTCTCATTCCTCTTGCTTTAATTTTTTATGGTCCATGATGACCCTGAATTCTTACCTCTCTTCAGAAGTGATACTGTTCTATCCAACTGCAGTATCACCATCTTGGTGGATCTTGCATTGAAATGCTTTTCCTAAACAATAGTCCAGACTTTTCTCTGCTTAATACATTTTAGAAGGAACACATTGGATTTAGGTACAATATTACACCAGTGACCATGCTCTTTATAATGTGTTAAGAAACATTTTAGATGCAGGCAGTAGTGGCATGCCTTTAATCCCAGCACTTGGGAGGCAGAGGCAGGTGGATCTCTGTGAGTTTGAGGCCAGCTTGGTCTACAAGAGCTAGTTCCAGGACAGGTTCCAAAGCTACAGAGAAACCCTGTATTAAAAAACCAAAGGGGAAAAAAGAAAAAAGAAAGTAGAAAAGAAAAAAGAAGCATTTTAGGAGCTTTAAGATTGCATATAAATTTAATTGGTTGTTTTTGATCTTCATGCATAAAACCAGTAATGGATTGGTATCATCAGGGTTTGTCAGAGTTTCTGACACAAACTGAATAGTTAGAAGAACAATGCACAAAGGTACAGAGAGTTTGGAGGAAACCCTGCAAGGGCTTACACTAGCAGGGAGACACTGAACCTCGCAGGCCTGAATGATCAAAGGGAGTGAGGGATTAGTGCAATTCAGAGAGCATAACTATATTAAGAACACTGCCCGACATGAGCAATAGCCTTTAGTTAAGGAATGCAGCCAACCCGTGGCGGCCTGGCAGGAAGGGAGCTGGAGGGACAGATACTCTAACCTCCTAGTTTTCCATCCTCTAATGTCCTGCTGGTGCCTCCTCTCGGCAGAACTCCTTTAGAAGGGAAGAGGGCAAGGGAACCTGCAGGTGCCTCTTATACAAGCCAGCCTCCAGAGGCAGAGAATGACGTAAGAATGGGGGAGCAGGGATAGGGGTGGTGATGGGGTGCATGCATCGTTTATTACAGCTAGGATGCAAGATTATGATTCTTATATACCATCTGAGTATAGGCCCCAAGAGCTGCTGGGAGTGGTCCAGTAATAGATCAGATAACAATTCTAGTTATCTGTCTAGTCTTTGAAAAATTGAACCCTGTTCTGACTCTGCTTCTTGCAGTTCTCTTAAAATTTGTATCTAAATGATTTGAAACAACGAGGACATGATCTAGCTGCACTCACCCCTATTATAAGGAGTATAAAAATAACTATTCTCTATGCTGGTAATATAATTTTATTGTCACTAACCAGAAATGGACCCTTTATCTTATTGGAAAATAGAATTGCTTGAATTCAAAATTTCTAAATTCAAAATCATCATTTTTTGACAGATAGCATTTATGATTTAATTGACTAATACCTAGTAATAACATCTGGTGAGCTAATTCTCTCACCTCTGTCAGGCACATTTTGCATCCATTTTTTTTCCTCTCGTGTTTTCACTACTAAAGGATACTACTTAAAGGTAAATTTTGGGGGGCTGTCCTGTTGACATTTGTGTGTCTGCTTTGGGGGCCTGAGGAGTCAGTGAAATCCGCTCACATTTTTATTCAGGCCCCAACCACGCAGCATTTATACCAGGTCAATACACGTTGGTTGAGTGAAGGAGTGAGAGAATGAGCTTTGCAGATTTGCTTTTATTTTTCTTTACCACGCTCTTTAAAGCAGAGAGCTTTTAGGAAGCCGACTGAAGGCAACCCCTAGTCGGAAAACCTCCACGTGGAAGAGGGCTGGCCAGCTGTTTGGGGGCTTGAGTTGGAGACTCCGTTCTTAAGGGAGGTGAACCTACCATCTGCTCGGTCGATTCTTAAGTGTGGAGTATCCCTCATCAACAACATGGGTAACTCTTGCCCAGTGTTAAAAGCTAGATGTCTCTCCTGCCCAGTGCCTACTGAAGCTTAATTAGAGGAAAGCAATTCTGATTGACAGCTGAAGGATATATTGTTTCATCATTCTAAATCTGCATTGTCTGGGAGAACTGTTTTGATGATGGAAATATTTCTTATTTGTGGTACCCAACATGATGGTACCAAGTGTATATATATCTATGAAGCATTTGAAACTGGCTGTTAAGACAGAAAGACATTTAGAAATTTTTATTTAAGATATTTTAAATTAATTTAAATGGCAGCTAATTAATTCTAACTAGTTAACTTTAATTAACTTAAGCTAAATTATAATTAATTAAGTCTAATTTAAGTTTCGATATCCAATTATGCCAGTAGATACCATATTTGACAGCAGAACTCTAGGCATTTTATGTTTTATCCCTAGATTAGGTTAGACTAGCCCTAAATTTGATTTTCAAAAGAATCGCAAGTTTTGAAATTTAAATCCCTTGCTTTTAGTTTTATTGACACAGTGTCTCACTGTGTAACCCAGGCTGACTCCCTCTTCTCCTCCAGCCTTCACTGTACTAGGATCACAGGTGTGTGTTGCCATGACTGTCACTAATAGCATTTATTGATTTGCAAATGCTTACTTTTCCATTCATGATAGCTTTAAAACATGTTCTCACACTCCTAGACACCCCTCCATCAAAAGCTGTAGGATAATTACACATCCTTTGAATACAGGTTGGTCTTAGTTGTCTTGTTTCTAGCAAGCAGAAGCTGACCTAAGTGATGGCCTGACTTAGGAGGTTGACTCAAAGTCTGATAAAGCTTCCCTGATGCTCTCTCTCCCTCACCCGAGCATCCTTGTAAGGATTCTGGCTGTTCTCATGCTGTCAAAGTTAGACAGTTATCTGGAGAGATCACTCAGGGACACTGGGGGAGGAAGACTAGCCATCCTAGCCTCTAGTTGTGTGAGCCCTCCCAGCCCAGGCTTCAAGTTATTCTCTGCATAGACATAACCTGACTGTAGCTCTCCAACAGACCCGATGTGAGAACCGCTTAGCTGAGCCCAGTTTATCCCCAGTGAGGCGGTAGCAAATACTCGGTCTTTCACGGCACCGTTTTGAGACTGTTGTGAAGCAGCCGTCGGAATGCTCATGTGTGAAAGGATTGTGCGTGACACAGGTCTGGGAATCTTGACATATTCATCGCTGTTCTGTGGTTTTTACTTTTTGAGACAAAGTCTTGCGACGTATTCTTGGCTTCCCTAGTACTTAATAATACAGTCTGGACTGGCCTTGAACTTGAAGCAATTCTAGTTCTAGAATTCTAGAACTTCAGTCTCCTGAGTTCTGGCTTTATAGGCCTGTGCTACCACTACCCCAGGCTTTTGTGGGGTATCTTTGGGGGGGTCAAGTGTATCACTGCAATTTATCTTGGACATCAGGAAGTGCTGATTATCTCATGTTACTATTTTTAAAAATGTATTAAAAATTTTATTTTGATGATGGCCTTGCCATGTTTCCTAGGTGAGTGTGGAAGTCTTCTTAGGCTGCTAGGACAGTTGTGAGCCAGCACTCACGGCGCTCTTTTGTGTTAAAGTCTTTTCAGCACAGCTCTTTGCAAGCTCCAAGCTGAATTAACCACCCAGTTCTGTGAGAAAATCAGGTGAAAGGAAGTGTTCATCCCTGCAGTCACTCTTCCTATCTTACTTGTTCTTTCTCCTTCTTTAAGAGAGAAGCCGACTGCAGTGGGGTAAGTGTTAAACCACTTCAGAGGATGAAGGCGAGCCATGTGGGGTCTTTCTTAAGCCAATATGAGCTATGACATCACCTAGTGGGCTACCTATGGTGCCGGCAGAGCTCTGGTAGTTCGGAACTCTCCAGTGGCCTTTTCTGTACAATGAGATCTTCGAAGTGACTCTCCAGGTGGACTGAGAGTGAGCAGCAAGATCGCAGTCCTGGTGAAGTTCATGCCTGAGGCTCTCATGGTTCTTCAGGGGCTGGCTCTGAGCCTTGTCTGTTGGGGATGGGATGGAAGTAGAGGAATAAAACCCAGCTGAGGGATTGAACTTTCAGATGATAGCTGGTACGATAATACCTGTGTTTAAACACAGGGCAAATACCTTAACACAGGTCCAAACTAAGCTTTGCAATTGTTCCTGAGAATGAGAGATTACATATAGCTGGGGGAATGTGAAGGCTTGAAGCGTGACTGATACGCAGCTAAGTTCAGAGGGTAAGTCAGCGTCCATGGTGTGGACACTTGGGAGGATGAGGTGAAGGAAGGAGATCTTAGTAGCAGCGATTTCAGTGCTGGGACTTTTCGGCACCATGACATTTGGTGGGGAAGATATTTTGGGCAGTGGGGATTGTGAGGTGTATCCAATTACACCATGTGAGTAGCTGCTTACTCTTCTGTTTATGGGTCCAGCCCCGTCTGGCTAGGGGCATGTGGTCTGCAGGTGTTGATAGGAAGGTCAGAGGGGGGAGGGGGAGGAGTAAAACGGAGAAAGGGAGAGAGATTAAAGCCTTCACAGGGCTGACTGCTCAGAAAACTATATACCTAAAGTCACCACTCAACACCTTATGTTAATAAATAGCTTTATGACTTTGGTACAGAGGAGAAAATTCTGGAAGAGATTTTTACCACAGTGCAGACAGAGCATGCAGCTGGGCGTCTCAGGATACATCTAAGAAACCCACTGACTTACTCGGCTCTTGTTAGGCAGCCTTTTCCCAAGGCTTCTTGACAACCACAGAAAGCTACTGTTCTGTGGAATAGTAGACCCAACACAGCTTTAGAACAGAGCTGTGTGGCAGTCGATCTATGGTTCTTTCCAGCAACTGATGGATTTGTTACCATTAGTACAAGGTGGCTCTCCAGAAACTCTGCAATTGCCTCTTGAAATAGGAAAACCTCAGGTCACATGGGTAGGCTGTTGGTAATGGGGTGAAAACTTTTCCGGACCATTAAAACCAGTTCCTGTCACTTGCCTCTAAGTAAAAGTTTAAACAAACCTCTGTTCGCTGTTAGGAAAACCAGAATCAATACCCGATTGCAGCAAAGTTCAATGTCATTCTGCCGGATTCCACCGACCTCACAAAATCCACAAGGGGCAAGAGCTGAGATTGATTACTCTCAAGTGTCCAACTCAGAATCCAGCTTCTTGGGCTGCTGTGCAGAGTTTCAATGGCATTAGTCACCAATAATCACAGTTGCTATGTTAACATTGCAGAATGCTGTATAGCTCATAACTCATTTTCATATACATATCATTTAATCCTCATAAAAACTCAACGAGGTGATTATTACTCTTGTACTTTTACAGAGAAGAAAACTAAAGCTTAAGATGACTTCAGCACATTATCCCAGCTCTCAGGAAGTGGGTGTCAGCAGTGTGTTTATATCGGGTTTTACTGATCCAAATCCATTTGCTCCATCGGGCAGGGTCCAGTGATCAGAATCAGGACCCAAGGTGGGTGGTAGGAAGGTGAAATGCTACGCTAAGCAAAGGCTGGTCATCTAGGAATGGGCTGCTCTCAGATAGGGACAACCTTTCTCTAGTCCTCTCTTTGCCCATAATGTAATCAGAGAGCGCCAGTGACCCGTGTATCGGGAATGATGTTTAACCTTCGATTTCCAGATAAGGAAGCAAAGGTAGGAGGTTTGTTGTTCCTCAGACTCTCACAGCTGCCTGGTGCTAGGACTGGGGTTGTTGCCCAATTTTCTGCCCTTCGGCTGGCATTTTGGTCACTCTCCCTGGGTGCTTTTCCAGCCATGCGCTTTGTTCTTTTGACAAGGAAGCACCGTGTTTACCGTGGAAGATGATGGGGGCACGTCTTAGATAAGCGAGCTAATAATAACATTCGCTATGATTCATGGAACACCTGTGATGTGCTGCACTAGATGCTCCATAGGCATGCTCTGTAATTTTCATGGGAACCTTGCAAAATCTGTATTATTATCGTGTGAAGAGACGTGGGCCAGGATGAAGAGGGACTAGCCAAGGTGATATTGAGTTCATGATTTTTCCACTGTGAGGTGTGGCCTCGGCAATAATTTCTTCCCTTGTCCTAGAAAACTGAAATGTCTGATTTTTTTTTACACAGTCAAGTATCAGTTTTTGGAAATCATTAAAATTCAAATCATCTGTGTTTATTCCTAGAACTACATCTGATTGAAAAGGGAGATAAGGGAGATGCTTCAGTTATCGCCTTTAAACAGAGACCTTAGAAGTCTTGATTAATACGTATTTTTTTTATTGTGAAGAAACACCAACAGTTTTCTTTTTAAAAGAACTACAAATTAAAGCCATTTGTTTAAGTAATTAGAAAAAAAAACATTAGTTTTTTTTTTTTAACCTCTGTTCCTCTGGAGTGCTGGGGGCGGAGCTCTGGTTTCGCATTCACTAGCTAGTTTCTTCAGACGTTATCTGTAGGATAGGCAGGCATACTCATCATCTTTACGTTAGAGTCGCTTTAATACAATCCTCTCCCCTTAGCATCTGTGACACAGTTAAAAAAAATAGACGCAGGGAGGCTGGAGAGATGGCTCAGTGGTTAAGAGCATTGCCTGCTCTTCCAAAGGTCCTGAGTTCAATTCCCAGCAACCACATGGTGGCTCACAACCATCTGTAATGAGGTCTACTTCAGACATACATACAGAATATTGTATACATAATAAAAAAATATTTAAAAAAATAGACGCAGGCAGGCACGCACACACACAGGCGTGCACACACGCAAGCACGCACGCACGCACACACGCACACTTTTTCACTTGGGAAGTAATAAGGCTTGGGAAAGCCTGAGTGCTGTGCCTTCCAGGAAGGGGCTGAAGCTTAGATGGGCAGTGTGGAATCCCTGGGGCCTGAGAAACAGCGGGGAAAGGGTACAAGGATGTGGGAAATAGCACTGACTAGGAGAAGAGTGTTGTTACAAAGTTGGTCGGTTTCTACACACCTCTTCCCTGACTCTTAGTATTTCTTTCTGGCTAGTGTCTGCCTCCATCCCCACCGTGACCCTGATGTGATATGAGTAGCTCCCAGTTCTGGCCTCTGTTAGACATTGTATGGAAGTCCCTTGGCAAGATGCCCTGCTTCTTTCTACCTAGTCAACCTGGAATGGTTGTGTATAATCTGTTCTCATGGAAGTGGAATAAGTCTTCTCTCCCAAAGTAGTGAGTGCTTTGGCTCTAAGGTGTTTAGACTTTTCACTTATTTTCTGATACGTTGACTCTTGGTGCTTTTTGATCCCTGTGGATTTTCTACTTCCTGATGACTGGCTTGGTTCTTACCCCACAAACTTAATCGTCATTCCTGACTGCTCAGTGAGCTGCTGAGCCATATGGACTTTCTCTGTTTTCAGCCCATCCCTGCAATTCGTACATTTGTTGTGCTTTTCTGCCTGGCTTCCCATGTTGCTCTGGGTTGCCTTATTAGTATCAGCTCTGATTCAATAAGGGGGGGTCCAATTTTACTGAGCAATCGGGTGAACAATAGTAGTGTTGGGGGAGCCCTTACATCTTCCTCTAGCATCTGGCACAATCTTCATGATATTCCCAATCATGAAGTTAATTTTATAAGTAATAAATCAAAGGCACTTCAACAGAAGTATTTTATAATCAAGGAATACAATTGTTTCCTGTTGTTGAGTTAGTTATGTCTTTATAAATTATAATATAATATTACAAAATTCTATTGAGTTCCTATGGTGTCCTGAAATTGGGGTCATTCCACTTCTCCAAAGAACTCCAGTCCTATCCATGTGATGGGGAATATTTGATATGGTATTTATTGGGTGACAATTTCTTATGCTTCTTCTTTATACTAAGACTGAGCAAGAGTCAGTTTCCCTGCAGAGTCTACATTTTAGAAGTAATTTAAGCAGTAACTTATCTCAATAGGATATTATGAAAAGAAGGTTTTTTCCCCCCACATCCAGGTTAATTTATCTAAATCAAGATCCTCAGCTGGGAAGGCAAACTCAGTATCTGATACCAGCAAAATTGGCAGTAGGTCCTGCATGCATGTTGAAAGCATCCAGTTCTGGGGTACTCTTGGCCAACAAGCTCAAGATTAATTTCTTACCATTCCTCTAAAATGTACTGTTGTATCTGCAAAGTAAGATATGGTGGGCTCGGAAGTAATAGTTTCTTCAGACCATTGCTCCTAAGAATTCACACCGAACAGGCAGTAGGTAGAGGCAGAGGAAGATGAACTCCGTGAGTCTCAGGATAGTCTAGTCTACCTACTTAGTGATTTTCAGGCCAGTCAGGGTTACATAGTAAGACCCTGCTTTGAAAAAAACAAAATTCACATTAAATTTATTTGTGGAACTCTGATTGATTATGACAGATAATTGACGAGTCAGATACCATGTTGTCAACATCATTTCTAACCTTGATTAAGCAGTCGCAGCGGCGTCTGCTAGGGTAGTTGTTTCCCACAATGCTCCACTTGACACCACAGTGTTCTACTCCACAGTGCATCTGTAGCTGCTCTCTGAGCTTCAGGGCTTGATGGGGTTGGGGACACTGACCACAGAAAGGACTTTGGAACAGTGCTTGGCAATCACATGACCTGTTATTATTTCCTGTAATTAGCTTGGCATGGGTAGGGTAATCAGCAGAACTTCATTCCAAGTGTGTGTTGAAATTCTCTGCTGTCCTTTGAAATTTCAAGTAATGATTTCCTCCCATTGTACAGAAGTCCGATGAAGCAACACGTCTGGTATTCTGTGTTTGGAGACCTCTTTCACAAGGGCCACCTCTAGATGTTCCGGGTTTGCTCGAGAGACAGCTAGTGCTAGATGATGCCACAGGGGCCACCGGCTAAGTCTGTGCGGTAATAAAACACCTCCTATAGGAACAGAGGCAGCGATAAGCACATCTAAGAGGGATAGAGCAACAACTCAAGGATGTATCATTCAGACAGCCAAGGTCACAGTGAGCAGAATGGAACACCAAGAAAATAGTCCCCGATAAACCAATGCGGTAATTGGAAGTGTTTGTGGTGATGGGAAAGAGGACTCTGGAGGCCTCCAGGGCGAGATAAGACAAGCAATCAACGTGCCACGGTAATTTGTTAGCTGTCTCGGCTTCGGGTTGAGGTGTATAAACCTGCCTGGTGTGATGTATGAAGCCTGCTAACCCCAGGAAAGTTGGCCATGGAAGGACAGCAGCAAAGTGGAGCTCGCTTGGAACCGACCAGGAAGTCATCTGCACCTGTAAATGTGACATTCTCCGATGAAGGTAGACCTTGGCTTCAAGTATCCTGTGTCAAGGAGGCTTGGTGAGCACAGAAGAATGTTTCATACTTTCCCCTGGTCTTCATGACGAGTTCATACGAACTGATGTTCTTTAAAAGCTGCAACATGGGTAGAAAGACTTGTCACCTCTACAGGCCAAAAGACACACATTGACCTTCTAAACCCATTGAGTGCTACTCAACCCTCATAGCACAGACAACATCCTAGCTATGTGCACTTTTCTCTGATCCTGAGCGTGACTTATGCACAGTACAGGCTAGCTGTGCACCACCCTCTCCATCCCACTGAGCCTGCATGGTGTCCCACTACACTGCTGACTTCACACCTGACTTATGTATCTCTCTTCCTGCTAGGATCTTACCAATAGCACCTTCAGCATTGTGGGGATTTTACATCTATTCTACACTGAACTCAGTGGGACCACCTGGCCCAGCTCATCACCTCCGTATGGATAATATATTGCTGTGGCAACATCTGATTTTTTTGCTCACTCAACATCCGTTATTTTTTTCATTTTTTCCACCCAGAAACAAACTGATTTTATTTAATCGTGTGATACACACAGCTAAGAGGATGCTATTCCTAACCTCCTTTGCAGTTAGATTTGATTATGTGATGAAGTTTTGGTCAATAACATTTAAGTAGAAGATGTTGGCTAATACTTCTTGGAATTTCTCCTGAAAAGAAAACTGAGTTCCGAGGCCCAATCCTTTGGCTTGGTCTTACCCTTGCTTCCCACAGATTGAAAACGCGTAAGGCAGCCAGATCTTATCATTTAACTTGATTTTGAGACTAGAAATCACCTATTGGGAATGGCCGGTTCATGAATTAGGTGGGGTCTGGGTCTTTTGTAATTAGGTGGAGCTCCAGTCTCTCTCTCCAGACCTCCACAGGATGTGTTTAAATGAACTCCCTTTGTGAGACATTGATAGCTAAAGATCATCTTGGATTTGGAGTTAGTGTACCATGGCCACTCCTTTGCTTTGTTATTTACAGAGTTCCATTAGATTGGCCTGCCCACAGTTTCTTCCCTAATAATCGACCCATGTTAGTTTTTTTTTAAGCAGGGTTTTAGTGTGTCGTGTGGGTTGACATCTCATGATCCTCCTGCCTTAGTACCCCCACTTCAAGTGCTAGGGTTACAGGCAAGCTCCACCATTCCTGGCCAATGTTAGTTTCTCAGTGATGGATTTCATACCGTCTTCACCTCTGTGGTCCTACTTCTGTCTACCCTGCCTATTGCAGGTCAGATAAGATGTCCATCCAGTTTTCTGTTAATAGAATGTAGTAAAGAAGCCGTGTTTCAAGTGTTTGTTCTTTCCAGTCTGCCCCATGTAGTCAGCCCCCAGTTGTTAGGGATTTATCTCTTAGTTCACTCAGGCCTCAGTTTTTTTTAATCTGTAAAATAAAGGCGACACCCCATCCCAAGGGTGTCACCACCAATTCCAAGTTGGCGAGCTGGAGAGCGGTAGTGATCGGCCTGAGCCTTAAAGCTCCTGCTCCCCTCCCCTCCCCGTACATGTAAATGTACCTTGCAGCTCGTTGTGAGAATCGGATTAGGTAATGCACTAAGAGGCATTTTATGTTCTGGAAAGTGGCAAGAAGATCTCTGTGATCATTGCGAGGATTTATGCTCCCTAACAATCCAAGTGACAGAGTGAGGCCTCAGCTCTTAGAGGAAATTACTTGCCTTCACTGTTTCATTTTCCCCACAAACCTCAGGGGAGTGGCTTTTAGGTTTTTGCAAAGAGTCAACTGATCCTTATGAGGTTTCACACTAAACGGAGGAAGCTTCTGTGGGCCTTTCTTCTGTCTGAGTCGTCCCCGGGCTCACGGTGAGCTGGAGGTGGCTTTCCTTTGCCACCAGGGACCACAGGAATACACAGGAATAGCATCATCTCAGTTAGGGCTCTCTCATTCTCTCTCCCCTCCCTCCCTCCCTCCCTCCCTCCCTCCCTCCCTCCCTCCCTCCCTCCCTCCCTCCCTCCCTTCCTCCCTCCCTTCCTCCCTTCCCCCCTCAGGATTCTTTGCTTCTCATTTACACTCAGGTGACTTCAAAGCTCAGACACAGTTTATTTCTCATTTCTCTCTCTCTTCTCTCTCTCTCTCTCTCTCTCTCTCTCTCTCTCTCTCTCTCTCTCTTTCTCTCTCTCTCTCTCTCTCTCTCCCTCTGTGCAGGTGTGTGTGCATATGTATGAAGGCTAGAGACAAGCCTTAGGTGTCATTCCTCAGGAGATGTCCCCTCTCCAAAAATTTTGTTGGGGCTTTGACATTCAGAGTTACTAACTCCTCTTCCAAAGGACCTGGGTTTGAGTCCCAGCACCCACACAGTGGTTTACAGCCTCCTGTAACTCTAGTCCCAGGGGATCCAGCAGCTTTTTTTCTGGCCTCCATGGACACCAGACATGGTGCACATGCAGACAAAACAGCTGTATACCGCAAATATATAAGTAAATAAATACGATATTATTATAATTAAGTTTCTAAAGGGTGTGTGTGTGTGTGTGTGTATGTGGTGTGTGTGTGCACATATGTGCTTGTGCCCTTGGAGGTCAGAGAGGACTGGAGTTACAGTTGGTTACAAGATGTGGGTACTGAGACCTGAACTTGAGTCCTTTGCAAGGTCAGTGTGAACCCCTAACCACTTATTCACTAGCTCCCACTTATTTCTCGAAGCACGGTCTCTCACTGATGCCCCCTAACCCTGTTAGGCTAGATTAGGTTGACAACCAAGCACCAGGGATTTTCTTGTCTTCATCTCTCCAGCCATGGGACTGTCATCTTACACTGCTATGCCTGACTTATTTTTTTTTATGTGAGGTACTGGGGATTGAACTCGGGTTTCACACGTGCATGGACTCAAGTTGTACCCACAGTGCCTCCACAATTGCTTTCTGACAGTTGAAAGGACCCTAGTGGAGATGTTCTTGAAGAGACAAGCCCAAAGGCATCTGAAAGCAGGATGGGTCAGTGGGGACTTTATAAAGGCCAGTTTTGGGAAGGAAATAAAGGAGGTAAAACTGGAGAGCCATTGTGCTGCCACAGGGGGATGGACACTGTGGGAGGGTCTGTCATTCTTCATGCCTCCCAAGAAGCTGTTTTGGTACTAAGGCCATGCAGCCTTGCCTTTCTCAAGCTCTGGTGCTGTGCTGCCAACTCTTGCCCATCTCTTTCTGTTTGACCTAAGGACTTTTCAGAGAATCCGAGTTCTTGAGAGAATCGGCTTCTTTAAGAGGATTTGGCCACCAGAATTAATAGAATTGTAGGTTTTTTAAAACTAGAGTTCTCAAAGTTCTTAAAGATAGATGTGAGCAACTGAGGCCTGGAGAGGTTAAGTGCTGGGTTCAACTTTTGCAGTAAAATACTCTGTTAGGATGATAATATGGGTTCTTAAAAATTTTTTTCTAATTAAATGTGCTTTCTATGAAATCTTCTTGCAATCAAGAAGTTATGCTATTTGATGAATAAGGATAGGGGCGTGGAACAGATTCACGAATTACCTGATTTATTTTCCGGCAGTAGTAGCCACTTTAAAAGAAAATGGCTCTGAAATAGTTTCCAAAGGAGACGAGGGTTGCAAAAATGGACCTATAAACTGTAATGTTCCTGTCTTCTTTTCCCGGTGCTCTTCATTCCATTTCCTGTTTATGATCCCGCCTTCTGGGGCATTTGGTCTCATAAACTGTAGGAGACTCCGTTGCACGCACATGCTGACCTTCATAGCTTTTCTCTTTTGTTCGCCAGTGGGAGTTCTTATGACAACCTAGAAAGGAAGATAATAGCAAGGGCACATTTCCTTCATCTTGATCTCTGCTGACTGATTTCCTTTGTGGCCGGGAATGTGGGCCTGGGCTCACTTCCAGGGCTGTGTGTAACCGAGAGCTGGAAATGGAAAACTTAGCCCTACCCTGCCTGTCACCCCTAACTCTCTCATGTAGCTTCTTACACCCCAGACTAGCCTTGACTGGCTGTGTAGCTGAGGATCGCCTGAGGATTGCCTCAAACTTTCAGATCACTACTCCCCAGTTGTTCTCTTAAATCCAGCCAGTATATACAATGACAAAACTCATTGCACATTTCCACCTAGTGGTGTGGTGAAGGTGGCGTACAATTGGCTTCTAAGGGGGGATGTCTCTTAGAAGTTACGGTTTTAGTAAGTCGTGGGTGTTCAGAAATAAGACGTTGTGGAGTATGCACAGCATGGAATTTGTACGTGCTAGAAGTCAAGGCCTTCTTTCCCCCTGCTAGCCAGCTTGCCAGTACAGTAGTGTGTTTGGAAAATTATACTTTATGAAGTTTCTTGAGGTCTTCCCATATCAGTTCAGATAGAGAGCGCTCACTGTTCTGAGAATTATAAGGAGTGTTGCTGTGTGATTGCACTATAGTGTCTATAGTCCATGGCTAAATGATGGATAGCCTTGCTTGAATTTCTCCGGAAAAAGGCTCTGAGGCATGGGTGCAGACAGTACTTTCTAAAAAGCAGATGAACCCAGAAGGCACAAGTCAGATGGTGAGCAAATTGAGCCAAGTTCGCTTGTTTAAGCCAGGATCCAGACAAAGAATTTGTATCTGGGGAGCTTAGAGAGCTCCTCAGTCTTTTAGTTTGCTTCTGCTTGTTGCCCCTTGCAGTTTCGTTGCGGAAACCGGGTCATTTTCCTTACTGACGGAATCCCCACCGTATTATTTGACATGTTCTCTGTGAATGCAGCACGCGGTACAGAGGTCTCTTATCCGTGGCTTCACTCTCCGTGTTCTGTTACCGTTGGCAACCGTGCTCTGAAGCATTAAATGGAAAATTCGAGAAATAAACAATTCAGAAGTTTGAAATTGGATGCCATCCTGAGAAACTTGGTGGACTCTCACAGCATCCTAGTCCACCCTTTCCTGAATCTGCACCCCCCTTTGTACAGCGTATCCATCCTGTATGTGCTGCTTGCTTGTTAGTGACGACCCAGGTTACCAGACAGACTGGCAGGGCATCACAGCGTTTATACTCAGCCAACACTTGCTTGATCATTGTCCCAAAATGATGCTGGTGATCAAGAGAGACAAAACAAAGTCATAAAAGTGCTTTCGGTGAAGAGCAGCAAATGCTTGATTTGACAAGATGTGCACAAACAGGAAAAAGAAACAGAGCATAGGGCTTGGCACTATCTCTGGTTTCAGGCCTCTATTTTGAATATATCAATCTATGGGTGAGGGGAATTACTATAATTCATGCAAATTATTCTTAAATTAAGAGGTAGAAAAAAAATTTCCCGTTTAACAAAAGGAAACACTCTCAGCACATTTTCAATTTAAATTTATAGAAATACGGAATCGATATTACAGAAAGCTCTCACATGCCAGCTCCATCCATCCTTCCTACTGGTAGTTTCCCTACTATAAACATTTTTATCATAGTGTGGTAAGTGTGTCATAATTAGCGGACTGACAATGAACTGATGCCCCGTCAAGGTCTTAGTTTATCAGATTTCCTTAGTTTTCCCTAATATCTTTTTGCTACAGTAGGATCAGCATAAGGTACTGCATTGCATTTAGTCCGCGAGTCTCCTAAGGCTCCTGTTGGCTGTTTCTCTGACCTTCCTTGCTTCTGTTGACCTTGACAGTTTGGGGCGTGGGTTAGCTCTATCGCCAGAGGCTCTTCTATTGGAGTCTGTCCGACACTGTCCTCTTAACTTTCCATTGGAAAACGTCAGAGTTAAAGCACCCTTTCATCATAGTATATCAAAGGTAGAGGTTATCGGTGTGATTTGTGACTGCTGGTTTTCACCCTAATCGCTGGCTGAGAGAGAGTTTTCCAAACTTCTCCCCTCAGTTTATTCTGCCCTCCCCAGTTCTTCAAACTCCCACATTCTTTCTACAGAAGTCACTATGGCAGCGCACACCAGGAGTGGAGGATTGTTGTCTCTCCCTGTCCTTACAAAGCCCTCCTTTTGGGGGTTTACTATCTATGGAAATGAATTGGAGTCCTATATGATATATTTCTCTTCCCTCCACATTTATTTACTCAGCCACGTATTTACATTGATGTGCACCATGGATATTTATACTGTATTGATGGTATAAATTCAATACTATTTTTGCTCTTTAGCTTTGGGTGGGTGTAACATTTTCAGTTGACCAGGTGCCCCTTTGATATTCTCCCTCAAGTTGCAGGCATTTTCTTTTAAAATAATTTTTATGAGAAAGTTCCTTAATTTCTGGCATTCATTGATCTTTAGGGATAGAGATTTATTCCATATACCTCAAGTAATTGGGAGGGAAGGATTACATTTTTACGTCAGGAGGTCTATAAAATCCTGCCCTTCTGTGATAGGCTGCATGGTTTGATTTCTTCCATCACAAGGCTGCCTCTTAGCTATTGTTATTGCTATTATTAACTATTGTTATTGTTATTTTTGGTTTTGTCTAACTTTCCCAACTGGGGCTAAATTTAAGGAAATGCATGACATACTTCTCTGTTTCTATAACTGTTTCAGTGAGGATATGGCCCTGTGATGTCTTGGGGCGTGCATGTGTGTGTGTGTGTGTGTGTGTGTGTGCGTGTGTGCGTGTGTGTACATATGTATAGGAGCTAGGTCTTACTTGCTATCTGCACAAAGCCTTGCTGCCTAGACGTTGCCAGGAAAGATCGCCACATGTGCTTGTTACCGTTCCCTCTTGCTTCCCTACTCCCTTTCATCCAGTCTCTCAGGGCTTTTCTTTCTTTTTCTTTTTTTTTTCTTTAGCCATGCACTTAAAAGCATGTTTTCACATTTCCCCCTAGAATTTCTAAATATTTTATATTTTACAGTTTTTAGTCTTACATTGCCAAAAATAAAAGTCCTGCGCTTCCCTTTTGTAATCTACTCTTTTCTTTGGAGAAATTAAAAATCCCTGCAAAACATTATTTCAAATATATCCTACCTTCTGCCCAGAATTGTGTATTTTTAATTTATTCAATGGATATTTTGCACACCCATACTCTGTTCTAAAAATGTGAGACAAATCAGTGAAGAAAAAAAAATCCCACAAACAACTCTGCTTTCCCATGAAGCTCACATTCCAGTGGGAGATGCAGACAATGAAAAATAAAAATAGGATGTAATTATATCATGTATACAGAATGGGGTAAGCGCACTGAAAAATACAACAAATGAAAGCAGCATTTAGGAACCAAGGCTGAGGGAAGAAGCCAGGGTGACTGTGCACACTTTCAATCCCAGCACTCAGGAGGCAGAGGCAGGAAGATGTTGTGAGCTCGAGGCCAGCCTGGTCTACTTAGCAAGTTCCAGGCCATTCAGGGCTATTTATTTTGTTTCAAAGAACAAAACAAGCAAAATGGAACAAAACAATATTAAAGGAAGATTAACATCTTCTTTTAAAATAAAGTGGCTGCCTATTAACAGTCTTTAACAATACCACAGACTCTGTAGTTTATAAAATAAGACTTTTGGGCACATAGTTCTGGGAGTTGAGGAGGCCAGTACTGACAGGGTTGCATTTGGTGACTTCATCTTGATGGTGACAGGGTGGACGGTGTCACTGTCACACGGTGATAGCACATGCAAGAGAGGGCGGGAACAAGGAAGCAAACGAGACAGAGCTCTTTCTTATGATAAGACCACACCCATGGTAACAACCTCAGGAGCAGCTTTAGTCAATTCATGAGGACGACCTCCTCAGGACCCATTCGTTTCCCATCTTCTCACCCCCACACACCCTGTTTGCAACACTGATGCCATTTCTGTAACTGAGGGAGCGACTGTCAGATTTCTCCACTACAGTCACCCACTTTCTCTCTTTGGAATGAATACTTCATAATCATGCAGATATCCCTTTCCCTCATGTCTTCACCGACGCGTCTCTTTCTGTTAGTTTTTGTCTGTAAATGAATATTCCTCAGGGCAAGAATCAGTTCTCTTTCTGTTGCCTCTCTTTAAAAATGTAGTTTCTGAGAAACTGTGTTCATGCAAATAAGTAGACAGGGTCAGGCAATTGTTTTTCTTCTTGTAAGAAAATACAAATGTATTACTGAGTTGTATTCCCAGACAAGAGAAAGCTTCATGCAAACACATTTGTTTGATTATTTTCAGGTTATTTGCCTCCAATCACAAATTCTCCATCATAGAAGTGATAAATAACATTCTTTAAGCTTATTAGACAAAACAAAGAAAAATATGATATGCCAATAGATTTGATTTCTAGTTTTAAGTTTCTCTGAATTATGAAAAAATACTTTATTAAGACCACCAAAGATGCTGTGTCTTGTGATCGTGTTTTAAGAGGTACCTGTTTGGCCTGATATGCTTAGGAACGATCAGGAACCTTTAGATCACCTTTGCTAATAATATGATTTTTGATAACACACCTTTATTAGGTACACCTAAGGGCCAGTTAAAATCCTCTAGCCATTTAAACTCAATGTATGGAGATCATTCAGCAGATAACTTCATGATGATGGCCTACTAATCATGCCAGGACAACTACCATAGGCAAGTGAAGGCATATGGTAATCTTGTCTAATGAGCAAAGCCACTCTTCATTGTCAACCCAATCAGCCAAATAACTTCATTTTTTTTTTTTGGTCAGAAAAACTCTGACTTCATATTCAGTCTAAATAAACATGCTATTATGCATTCCCATGACAACTGCTTCATTCCTGAATCCAAACAGCTAGCTGGGGATTAAATGATTCCATTTCCTCACATGTCGGTGTAAAAAGATGCCAGTTTAAGCCCTGATTTTATAATCGTTACAGTTTAAATGACAACATGCAATACTCCCTGCAAAGGCAGAATACTACATTTTTTTTTGCAACAAAAGTTTGTATACCAACCGAATCAGATCCTCTAATGTCAAGTTTGAAAGTACAGATAAGAGAAGTAAAATTTCATTTGGGCACAGTCCTTGTAATAATCAGGACTGATTACAGATCTTGTAAAATTAAGAGCAAAATGAACATGGAACCTCTTTCAAAAAAAATGATAATTTTATAAGAACTGGGTCCTATATGTGACTGTCTTGGTTGTTAGCCCCTGAAGTTGGCCTGGGAACAATTTTGGTTGTAGAGACTTGTATCTCATAAGATAAATCAATAATAAGAAACCTTCCAAACCAAAGAAATAGAAGCATCAGGGTATTCTTTGCATGTATTTTTTTTTGCCCTTGTGAATATAACTTAACTGAAAATGATGACCAATATCTGTGAATTTTTCTATTTCTAATGCATTCTTTATCTGGAATATCTCTGTAACCTGTCCAACAGTTTCTCAGAGACTTTGCTCCTTCTTCTGCAAAGTGTGGATAATGTTATTTGTCCCCAAATTAGTTGTAACTATGAGAATGTACCCAGAATTAGCACTTGGTAAATACTGCTGAACTACTTGCTATTCTTATCATCATTTTATTTTGGTCATTTTATTCACCATATAAATTAAAATAATGTTAGACCAGGGATTGTACTTAATTGCCATATAGACGTGATGTGTAAACTCAAACTTGGTGGAGTTGAGAAACATGTATTTGCTTACTTAACAACTGTGTACCAGGCCAAATATTTTTTGGTATTTGTAAAGCCATTTCTATTTTCACCCGAAAAATTTGCAACTAGTGGTACTAATTCTTAGGAGGAGGCGCTCCAGTAAGTCCCGGTCATTGAGTTTAAATGCTGAGCTGACTGATAATTTTGCTAGTGCCCTTAGTTTTCCTCAAAAGGAATTAATTGATTTGATTTTAGAGTCTAAATGTTCTGTAAATAAATCACTACACACTGCACGAAAGACTCTTCCCATATTATTGTTCAGCTGTGTTTTGTGCAGAGCACAAAGCAGAATGGAGTGCTTGCTCATGGGAAGAAAAGCCCGCTCTCTGGAAGACTCATTATGGCTTTTTTTTTTTTTGCATCTTTTTTTTTTTCTTCAGTTCTACTTTGGTAGACCTTGGAACTTTGATTAAAAACTTTCATTATGGTTTTTATCAGTGCTTGGCTTGATGTAAACTCCCATTTCTCCCAGACTGCAGCCTTATTTTGGCCAAAGGAGTCCACGTGTCTGTTTACTTCAGCGCCATTCTTCAGCCAAAGCCTGACAAACGTGGAAACAATGTAAAGACCGCATGACTGGCTCCTTTGACTCGAAAGCTATGCTTTCATTTTGAAGCTGAAATCAAATTTGTACAAAATACATCTGGCTGGTTTGGTGGAGTTGAGCGACAGTGTGTCATAAATAGGGTACTTGTGACAATAGACACAGTCAGTCTGGGCCCTGGATTCTGAGATCAAGGTTTCTGCAGTGCTGCGCTCCCTGCAGACCTGGGGAGGCTTTTCTGGCCTCATCTTAGCCTTCAGTAGATTGCTGGCAGTCTTTGGCCCCCCATAGCTTGTAGTGACATCACTCTAGCTAGTCCTCGTGGTCCCATGTGTTACCACATATGTTTTTCACATGTCTGTCTCCTAAAAAGGATGTGGAATTGTGGCCACCCTGCCATAGTATGGCTGCATCATAAATACATCTGAACAAACTTTGTTTCTAAATAAGCTCAGATTCTGAGGAACCGACAATAGGAGATATTGTGTGTGTGTGTTCATATAAATTAAATATGTGAGCATAATACATCTCATTAAAACATTCAAGTTAAAAAATTGTATTTCAAAAAGAAAAATTTGACTACCTCTGTTTAATAGTACTAAATTATTCAGATATTGGAAGCATTTGTACCACAAAATTTTTCATTATAACTAAGTAAACGTAAGAATTTTGTTGATGAATAATTAAATTTTATTTATTCAAGGAACACATCTTATTACTTAAATTCACACTTTCAAAGACAATTATAAAAACCACTAAAAAATAAATTATGGAAAAAAACTTATATAGACTACTAAAATCAACAATGTCTACATTAAAGAGATGTAGATGAATGCAATTATTGATTTTCATAGCAAATTACAAAAATCAGATAACATATAAATCACATTCTTGACTTTATGAAACAAGAAGTACCATAAAAAGCATGACCTTTCTTTTGAAAATGTCTGGGGTGGGTAACTCAGAAGCATGCTTTAACAACCGAGTGAGGTGGCTCATACCCATAATACCAGCATTGGGGCGCCAAAGCAGGAGGATCACAAATTCAAGGTTATCCTGGGCTATATGGTCAGATCCTACCTTAAAAAAAGAAATAATCAGATAATATAAGGAGCTATTCTAGTAACTCAGAAGACATTGCCATTACATCTTATGCATTTGAAGAAAAAGCTGTATTCTCTATCAGCTTCAGTCAGAAAGCAACATAGGAGTATGCTTTTCTCTTGTAGAAATGGAGACAGGGTTATTGTGAAATGGGAGGTAAGGGGGAACAGCATCTGAGATGGCTTAGGAGCAGATATGTGCTTAGGCGGCTCATTTCCATGGGACACAGGGTTCGAAAGATCACTTTGGAAACCCATTTGTGTTTCTGGTTAACTAAATCCAAGTCAATGTCTAACCTTGAGATACCAGTCCACTGCCTGTGGGGGGCATTTGCTGCTAAATGGACAGCCTGCTCAGGCTTGTGTGGTTAGATGGCTGGGAGTTGCCTGTCTAGAGACAGTGCGTAGATGAGGAACAGCTCTTTGAGGGCAGGTCTCTACCAGCTTTCCCTCCCATTGATGCTTTACAGAAGCCAGTGGTGGCCATAGGCAGGCGGAAGCTTGGGTGGACAAGATTCCCCAGCTCTTAATACAACTGTGGCTTCAGTTTTGGCTCAGGTACGGGACTCCCTCAGCTCTTGACATCAGCCAGTATTACAGTTCTTGACCCAGGTTCTGACTCTCTTGGTTCTACAGATTGGACAGACCTCAGTAACCCCTCTTCTGGTGACCAGGGCCCACAGTTTAGGGGCCTCTTTTTTGGCTCCCCAAAGCCTTTTTTTAAAAAATATTTTTATTATTTATTATGTATACAATATTCTTTCTGCGTGTATGCCTGCAGGCCAGAAGAGGGCACCAGACCTCATTACAGATGGTTGTGAGCCACCATGTGGTTGCTGGGAATTGAACTCAGGACCTTTGGAAGAGCAGGCAATGCTCTTACCCTCTGAGTTATCTCTCCAGCCCCATCCTCAAAGCCTTTTATCCTTCAGATTTAGTTCTTTCTCTCATTGGATCTCCCTTTTCTCTCCTATCCTTCCTCTTCCTGCTTTGGATGTCATCCAGTTGTTGAGGTGTCCCCTTTGCAGGTGGCTGCATTTGTAGGGCCACTGGCCACTTTGCTTCATGGACACCATCGCCATTCTGTGTTCTCTGTTGTTTTTTTTTTTTTCCACGTTGCTAGCTCAGTCCACACATCTAACGGTCTACAAGGCAAGACTACTAGACAGGAGACTTTCATTGGGTCCAGTCCAACATGACTGGAGACAGCACAGGAGAATTTCCCAGCCCACCAACCAAGTAAGCCAAGCAGACTTCGAGGAGGAATCTTTGAACCAGTCATGGCCTTTCGGTTAGACCTATTACAGCCATTTAAAGCACGTCACCTCAGGATGGACGTCAGCCACTGCAGTTTGTGTTGCTTGTCAATCACAGCCTTACTTCCATAGTTAAACAAGTCACAGCGATCTCTCTTCTAGCCACCAAGGGAAATGCATCCTCCTGGCCCACAGAGAAACGACTGCAAGGTCATTTAGAAGATGTAATAGCAAAAAGCCCGGAGCAAACGATTTCAAACAACCCTGGCTGCCAGTTTTTAGGAGCCAGGAAAAAAAAAACCTAGCTGTAATCTTTGCATCATTTTCTCAAGGCATCCACAGAGTGTTCAAAATGGCTGATGTTGCCATAAGGGTTCTCTGGCTGGCTGACTAATAGTCCTTTTGCTTAAGGCAGCCAAGGCAGCGAGAGGATTGTCCAACAGATGCTAAATTGCAAGTCCAGTTGTCCATCCCTCAATGTTTGTGCTAATTTTTAGGGAAAGAAACATTAGAAGGAGTGCTCACAGCAAGAACTTAAAGAATGTGTCATTAACGCTAATAGTAAATTTGCAGGTTTTAACAGTGCTCAGTACTGGCACAGGGCCCCAGGGAGAATTGGGTGCTTATCTTTCTCATTAGGATCCAGAGATCTGGGTAATACAGTTTTTAGCTTATCCGATATGATAGACTGGGGAGTCAAAGCAGAAAGGAACACGGATCTTCACTGCATTGAGGACTTTCACAGAAACGAGCAGCAAGTCGCCTGGCACTTCACACCGAGCAGACAGCATCAATGTGTGTGGTGGTGTCTGATATTTATCATTATGTTTTATAAACCTCCTGGAAATTAGAGTAGCTGGACTATCGCTATGTAGTCCACAGAGAAGACAGTAGGATGAGCCTCAAAACAGAGATGATGATGGGACCTGTTGGTGAGCACAGGGCTGACGCACAGACACGAGTACATTTCCTTCTCAGAGGGCGTTCTCGAACATTCTTCAATGTGTCATCGTAGTTATTTCTGTTTACATTAAAGTTATTTTTAGCGCTCATAGAAATAAAAATTACACCTGGTGTGAAGAAGTCTGTGACTTCGCTTGGAAGAAGGACGGCAAACGAGTGGAGCGAAGCTGATAAATGCTTTGATCCGGCGGTTAATGAAGCGAGGATCCGAGGGACTGGTCGGTCTTTGAAGAAGAGAAAACCTGAATGTAGAGCCTAAGAGGAATCTAGGGGCATCTGCTATAAAAGAGCCCAATGGTTACAAAGCAAGTACTTTCAGGTCTATTTATTAGTGAGTATTTTTGAGAAGACCCCCCCCCCCACCTCGATACCATTATTCCTATGAGAACTCCTCATCCTGATTCCAGTGTAGGTGTTTCCTAAATCTCACCAGCCCCCCTCTTCCATTAGTAAATCTGTGCTATAGCCTAGGATGCATTCTGCAGCTAGGTTACTATTTCAAAATCTTATATCCATGACCACGGTTAAGTATAGAAATGATGTGGCCTACTCTGACTTACGTGGATTATTCTTCTACTTCTAATTTTGAATTAGGGTTGAAGGTTCTTCAGTCTGAGAAGAGCTGAAAGGTAGGGAGAGGGAACTCTTTTGATTCCTGGTTCAAGTTCTTTATAAGCAACATCTTTCAGATTTATGCTATGTTGTACTGAAAAAATTAACTGAGGATCCCTCTATAGTTTCTTCTTCCATGGCACTCTGCTCTTCTGATGCTTAAATGAGCAGGTTTTAGGCAAACAGTTGTATGTTGCTGAATTCTAGGAGTCTTTTAGAAAGCACAGTTTCTATGTCAGAATCTAGTTTAAGTTTTTGGTACAGGATACACAGACTGCTGGGGGAGAAAAGGCATCATGGGATGGGCTTAACTCAGTGATGGACCCTGCCTGCTACAATATTGACATCTAAGGTAAGATGTGCCCACTGGTGCAGCAGTGGCATGGCTGTTAAGAGATGACCAATTACTTTCTGATTGAATTTGGGGCTTGTTTCATAGGACAGAAAACCTGGTCAAAGGCCCATGACTGGGGAGGTCATGGGCCCTGACTGGGGAGGTCGTGGGCCCTGACTGGGGAGGTCGTGGGCCCTGCTGACTGGGGAGGTCGTGGGCCCTGACTGGGGAGGTCGTGGGCCCTGACTGGGGAGGTCGTGGGCCCTGACTGGGGAGGTCGTGGGCCCTGACTGGGGAGGTCATGGGCCCGACTGGGGAGGTCGTGGCCCTGACTGGGGCGGTCATCGTCCTGATTGGGGGCATGCTGCTGTTGTTTTGCTATATGATTGGGTTGTCAAACTTCCATCTACATATTTTTGTGTACATAGTTCTGTGCTGATCTTGACTTTGGTTAGAGAAGCTTCTTTTTGCTGGAGTCAGTGGTTAATGCAGAGATTTATAACTGGTCAAAATGTTAAGAATACATGACCTTGAGGATTCAGTACCAAACAGGACAGTTGTATCACACCCACGGGGCTCATGAAACAGTGCAGAAGAGGAAGCAAGAAAAAAGGTAGAAGCCAGAGGTTAGGGAGAAGAGCTGTGAAATGTTGTCTTTTGGACATGACATGGCCATTACATTCACGAACCAGTATCAGCTGTGGCTGCCTGCATAGACCTGAACAAGACTGATCTAATCGAATTTCCAGTATGGATTGAGTAGGGGCTTGTGAGACTCTGTTCTTACATAAGGAGCTATCGGCAGTTGATAACTTCTGGTGGAGGCAGAATTATTGTTGGGCTATGTGTGGCCACTGGTAGATTAACCATAATCTAGTGAATGATCCTTGTATATGTATACTTGTGAATATTGACAGTACTAATTAGACTCAGTGACTCTCTCTCTCTCTCTCTCTCTCTCTCTCTCTCTCTCTCTCTCTCTCTCTCGGACATGAAGTTAAGAGATAGACATTTTGAATGGGAAAATTAGTGGGGAGTTGAAGGGGATATATATGATCAAAATACACTGTATACATGTGAAATATGAAAAGTGCCATAAAAGACAGAAAATCTCATATAAATGATCTTGTTGGGTTTGAGACCTCTCTGTGAAAAATTTTCAGTGCCAAATTTTTGCCCAGAACCCCTTGTCATGAGGCAATCTCCTCCCATTCTTCAAAAGCCTGCAAAACATAAAAGGTATTATGGGAAAGGTATGACTTAGGGCACACCACTCCAAATTCAATCAGTTTCAAAACCACCAAGTATCTTAGTATAAAAATTAGAAATAAGTTACAGTGCACTAAATACTGAGTTTTAACTTTAAAAGAAAGCTTAACTTAAAAATCCCCTCCTTAGTAGAAAGTTGTGATAACACATGGAGATAAGACAAGTGCATCAACATGATGGGGGCTGGGATGTAAAGCCTAGTGTAAGGAAGACCCCAGGTCCTGAGTACCACTAAAGCAAAGCAAACCAAAGTCACAGCAGATCCTTCTAAGATGGAGCATGTGGCCAGATGGGCTGAGAGGAAGAGATATGGAGTGTTAATTCTAATAACGTGTCGGATCCCTCCTTGTTTGTACTCTGAGGTTAACTGCTGGTACTTGGTGGCAGAGTACATACTCAGTGGTCAAAAGAAACAAGGATGCTGTTTCTGCATTGCCCCGGTATTGTGTTCCTTACTAATCCCAACTGAAGTAGCTCATGTTTCAGAAAGCAAGCTCTGTATCTGAACTGACTCTCCTAACGAACAGCGGTGGTGCTGGAATTTGTGTGAAGTGGGCGTTCTGCTAAAAGTCTGATTATTGATGCCATGTTTGAATAGTAAAGACATTTTATTTGTTTAGTTTTGATTTAAATTGAATCATCCTTTCTGAAGCAGGTTTTGATTTTGTCAGTTACATTAAGACAATGATATGGCAGAAGGAGACCTGAAGCATTCAGAAGCTGATGAGGTGATTTCTTACAGATATATTTGGCCACGCAGAGCTAAGGTGAAGACTGACCAACAGCCGATTCAATTCAGAAATCTGCTTAGGGAGATTATCAAGATGAAACAATTTGTGAGAGTCTGGGAGAGACCTTTCCCAGGAGTGTTTTTCTGGCCTGAACAATTTTTCAGTAGAGGGCTGCAGCAGCGGCCTCTGGGTCCAGAACCAATCATCCCTTCTCTAACGTGCCACCGAGACTATGCCACTGGATGAGAGACCTCAGGGGCGTCAGAAACAAAGGCTCAAACAGACAGCTGGGAATCAAGAGCTTTTGATTATGCAGAAAGAAGAAAGACACATCAGGTAAGAAGCGGAGATGGTGACAAGTGGCAACGAGGCAGGATTTCTAAGCCATGTGACAGGTGACAATATCCCTCATGTTCTCAGAGGATGCTTAGGCAGATTCTCCTCACAGAGGATAAATGCGTGGGCTTAATGCCTGAAGAGATTACATTAATCTCCTGAGAGATTTCTCCTAGATGAGATTATAAACCCAGGATGGCTAATATCAGCTCACTGGCATCTTGCAAAGACAAACCCACGATTTTCCTCAAGTGTTCTCCTTTTCTCAGACACTATGGGGTTTCTATTACTGCCAGTAGCGACATGGGGTCCTGGGTTTTGGAGAGATGATTTTGTCTGAAAGATTTCGTTTAGTAACTGTGATACTAATTTTCTCTCTGTATTTTTGTAGGCGCAGAATGAGTGCTAGGGCAATCTTAAGTATTCCATTAAATTCTTTGGACTTTTTAAACGCACAGCATATTCAACCCCGTTAGACTTGAAGAAGCCACGCCTCCCTTTGTGAACAAGCTCAAGTCTTGGATGCTGAAGTGATCTGGATTCCCCATGACAATGCAATACAACTCCCTGGTTGAGACAGGTGGAATTAGAACTGAAGGGAAGAAATTCATAGTGTAATTTTTTTAAACTCACAAGGGCAAAGTCATCTGATTTTAAACTTTAATTCATTTGCATTTTACTTACAAGGGAGTTTAATATTTGTACTTTAATTTCATTTTAGAAATGTAATAATGAAAAGTTAGAATTTGGGCATCTATATATTGTTCCACACTGGTTATTGATGTCGTTTGATTTCAATACAGAAATTTGATGGGGTTATATTGAGGAATATGACTCAGGTGAATTTGGATTGAGAATAGATTAGGGAGTGAATTTTAGATTTAGTTGTGGTATAGTCTTACAGTTAATTGATATATCAGGACAATCTTTGCATTGACTTTCAACATTCATGGAGGATTTCTGGACCTTGAGAGCTTGTTTGGAGGATCTTACAGAAGAGTTCGGCTACTTGTAGACTCTTGAATGAAGAATGGTCCTCTCTGTTGGAGGTCATCGCTTTTGATGGAGAGAAGCTCAGCTTCAGGAGGAATGTGCAAGGAGTAATGAGGGAGGAAGGAGACGCTGGCCTAGTCTGCAGAATCAGCCTGGGTGATGGGCGGCATGACATGTATAACTAGGTCATTGTGATATGTTGTTGGAGAATTTATTTATCAAGGTACATTGCTGATAGCCATATCTTTGATGATTCTAGGATCGTTGATCAGGAATGATGGACACAAAGAACAAAAGGTAGACCTGTTTTAGGTGAGCTATTTACACCCCCTTCCTGTATGGGACAAATCCGAGTGAAAGAGAGGTTCCTGGCCATGACACTTTACATGAATTCTTCCTGATAGGGGGGCCACTTCTTAACTCTGGAACAACACTGGTAGCTTAAATTCTGCTCCAGTGGGAATATTTATAGCGAAGAAAATAGCAAACACAAAATCATCATGGCTTTTGTACTGGAGAGTGGTCAGCAGGCCACTGGAAAGCGTGACACCCTATTTATGATAAAAAACTCAGTGTCCCTTTTTCTCTTTCTCTTTTGTTGGTGTGTGTGTGTATGTGTGTATGTGTGTGTGTGTGTGTGTGTTAAGGATCTTGTTCTATCCTGCTAATAGCATATTTTTGGATCTGCTCTTGGCCACATGATGACTTTGGCAGTGAATCTCTACACCTGTGACAGGCACCTGTCTGGTTCGGCATGACTTGGGGTGGGTGATTAAATCTGTCTGTATCTGGGGACCAGTGCTAAGCCGTTTTTTTTTTCTAACCCAGTCTCTTTAAGCTTTAAAATCAGTATTTTCAACTCCATGGTTCTGACTTTTCTTACTGGTTCAAAACTCAAAGAACAAGGAGAAAGCATTCTGGAAGGGTTCACAAACTCCAGTGTCCACGGTTCCCCTCTTGAGTGCCTGGGAATTCGTATGAACTTACAGTATTCTAACACTATCTTAAAATATTACTGTTTTTTAAAACTGTATTTTTTATTTTTAAAAATGCTCCTGTCAAGAATTAGAAATTTATAGCATATACACATAAGTGTATTTTAAAACAATGCTCACATAATTAAAAAAATAGTCTTATCTCCTGTCCCAGATACAAGTATGATCATGAAATTTCATTGCCTTTTATACATGTGTTTTTTTTGGAGGTTATAACATCTTTTCTTAATATTTTTTGGAATAATTTTATGGATTTATAAATATGTTGAAGACACAATACAAAGAGTTCCCCTGTGTCCTTCATCCAATATTAACGTCTCATGTGGTCATGGTACATTTGTCAAAACTGAAAACAGCGTTGGTGGGCGCTAGTAACTAAACTCCAGGCTCTTCTTGCATCTCTGCCGGTTTTATATCAGTGTTCGTTTCCTGTTTAAGAATTCAGCCCAGGACACTACAGCACATTTAGTCGCTGTGTCTTTTTAGTCTCCTTTGGCCTGTGACAGCATCCCATTCTTTCGCTGTTTTTCATGACCTTGACAATATTGAGAAGTCCTGGTTGGATATTTTACAGAAAGTCTCTTAATTTGGATTTGTCTGAAGGATTTCTCCTTTACAGACTGATGCTATGGGTGTTTGAGATGAATTATTCACTGTTTTTAATACTTAAAAACACAACAGATAAATATATTTACATATGCTACCCAATATTGTTTTGAATTTTAAAAGTATGAGATACCATGTTAGCTGTTTTTTTTTTTTTTTGGAGAGCTTGCTTTTTATCTTGGAAATTGTTTTTGGGCTCTGCCTGTTTAAAAACACATTTCTTTTGCTATAGTGTAACATATGCATTCCTGAAGAATCTTCATGCTCTGCGTGATTTGTGCACTAAAAATAACAGGGACTGTGAGATAATTAGGCCCGTGGATAATTAGAGGCAGACCATTCAAAACCTATGCAGTAACATAGCAAGAGGACTAACATGAACAGTAACAATCCATGCCATTATTAGCACAGCGAAGCCTTCTCCCACACTTCCACCAGCCTCACAATTAGTCCCGCTTTTATAGCCTTCAGTCCAGAGGCCCCACGACCTTTGAGATGCGTTTCTGCGAGGGCGATCATTTTCAGCAGGGGCTAGACTCATGGAAAC
This sequence comes from Microtus pennsylvanicus, assembly GCF_037038515.1. Lineage (NCBI taxonomy): Eukaryota > Metazoa > Chordata > Mammalia > Rodentia > Cricetidae > Microtus > Microtus pennsylvanicus. The sequence continues at coordinate 92,448,092 of NC_134588.1, forward strand.
TTAAAATCTCATTTGGAGTGTAGCTTCTCCAGTCATCAATAAAATCCTGTGTTGCATAGAAATTCTTGGCAGTGTCTTCATCAGCTCTTGCCGCATCACAATATACTTTAATACCGTGGAATGCATAGTGATGTTTGAAGCCACTATAAACCATCTCCTGCACGCACTCACAGTGCTGAGACAGGAGTCTCAGCATCTTCATTAAGATCTTCACACTTTACAAGGAATTTTTCTTTGCTTGTGAGAAAAAATGTGGTCTTTATTGCTTCACCATTAACCTGCTGGGGAAGATGACATATGAATGAGTATAACCTCTCTGTTATAGTGACACTATTCTTAATTTACCTAAAGCATCGATTTACATATTGAAATGAGGGACGGCCTAATTTGCATCCAGACGTTTGATTTGTGGCTGAACAGGATGTGTACAGATCTTCTTCATGCCTTTCAACCGAGGCAAACAATTCCGTCACATGGAAAGAGCATTTCTCAGGTGGAAACTAGCATTCCTTCATTTTCTTTTTTTGCCCCTGAAAACAAACAGTGTTGCAAAGAGTTTTCCTGTGCATGTCATTGAGGGAGTTTTCCAGAGGTTATGTTGATAGAGGTAAGACAGTTGGGCTGTAGGATATGGGCATCCTTAATGCAACAGATGTATCAAATTGGAGAGTAGCAATACCATCGTGATATTAGACCATTCAGTGGATGTGGTTGCAGTTCCATTTGTTAATTTTATATCTTTTACTGTTTTATACTTTAAGTAAAAATGTTGCCCATTTTCTGTTTGACCTGCCTCTATGTGCTGTTTAGGTTTTAGTAATGCTAGGGCTAGCATCTTATATGTTATATATCCTAACTGATTACTTCTAGCAGGAAAAGAACATTTTAAATGTGTTTTATGGTTATTTTATATCAATACAAATATTAAACTCCAACTAATTCTAAAAGTTGAACTTGTATATGCCTAGGATGTTTTATAACACAATTCTTTATTGATTCTTTGGGAATTTCATATCATGCACACCAATCCGGCTCACCTCTCCATCCCTCCATATCCACCCCTCACCCCAGCAGCATCACCTGACAAAGAAAATGTTAGTATTCAGGCATCTGTACTGGCCTGACCTTGGGGTATATGTTCTCAGCTGTAGCTACTAAGAGTACCCCTATGCACATTCATTATGTTCCCTTTTAAAAGGGCTCTGCCTACCTCCCATCTCTCCCTCTCTGTCTCTCTCTGTCTGTCTTCTCTCTTCTCTTCTGCCACTCCTGTCCCCAGAGGCCTGTCTTCCCTCTCCCCTCTCCCCTTTTCCCATTTGCTTTCCCCCAATAAAATCCCCTCCACCTGAGCTCTGTTGCATGGTGTCTTTCTCTTGCCCTTTCTAAATTATAACAACCCCCCCCCAAGTTAATTAAAAATAAAAGACCCACCTTGTTCCTCCATCTTTCCTGACTCTCCAGTACCTCTTTATTCATCCTAGTGGCATTGGAAGCTGCGGGGTGTCACGCAGTGTACTCTTTTGTCCAATCAGCACCTCCTACAACTGTTCATTGCAATGAGTCATTGTGTGGTTCAAGGTCATCATTATCACTGGACCCTCGCTTAAACTCCTCTTGGACGTCCTGCCATGGACATCAACACAGACTGTGTCTGTGGTAGGGCCATGGACCCAGACATGGCTCTCAGTGGCATCCCAGACCTGGATGACACCATGGCCCCCTCGGGGAGGGGACAGTGCTGGCCACTCAGATCAGCATGGCCCCAGGGACAGCATGTCCTTTGGACAACAACATGGCCATAAGTTATGGTCTAAACCCTGGACATCTGTGTGACTTTTGGTGGCAACACGAGTCACAGACATCAACATGGACCCTGGCTGCTGTATGACCACAGACCCAGACAAGGTCCTCAACAGCAGCCGGGGCCTAGTTGTCACCATGGCCCCAGGTGGCAGTGGAGGTCACTCCGATTGGCATGGCTCCCATGGCAGCATGGCTATTGGACACCAACATGGACTCAAGTGGTTGACCAGAACTCCGACATCTGAACGACCTTCAGTGGTTACCAAAGCCATGGATATCAACACCGACCCCAGCCGCAGTAGGACCAAGAACCCAGACATGGCTCTAAGCAGCATTCCTGGCCTGGATGTTACCTTGGCCCCAGGTGGCAAGCAGGCCACCAATACCAGCTTGTTCCTCACTGGCTCGGCTTCTCCAGATCTGCTTCTTTCCACAGCACATGAACCATCCGCTTCTCTTTCTCCCCTGTTTCTCCACCTTTTATTTGCTCATCATAATGGAACCCACCAACCTGGTGCCACAAGGCCCGTGGATGTCTTCAGCCAACCTGGACTGTGAGGACCCAGGCTGGCCTGAGGGTGTCTTTCATCTGCCTGGGTCGAGTGGCACCAGGTAGGCCTGTCACAGGACTTTTAATATAGGCAGTCATACGCATAGATTGTACATTTCTGTCCTTTCCTGATCATTGGGTCATTTTACTCCTTGTCTTACAAGACTGAATTTCACAATTTATGTAGCAAGCATATCGTCAGTCCAAAGAGGTGGATCTAAAATTTCATTGTGTAGTGGCTGGAGAGATGGCTTAGTGGTTAAGAGCACTGGCTGCGCTTCCAAAGGACCTGAGTTCAACTCCCAGCACTCACATGGCAGCTCCCAGCTGTCTATAGCTCCATTTCCAGGGGATCTGGCATCTTCACACAGAGATACATGTAGGCAAAATAACAATGCACATAAAAATAAATAAATTTTAAAAAATAAAAATAAAATTTCATGGTGTATGTGTGGTGTAGAGTGGTGTGTGTGTGTGTGTGTGTGTGTGTGTGTGTGTGTAGCTGTGTAAGCATGAACACCCATGTCCATGCCAAGGCCAGACGAAGATGTTGGGTATTGTCCTTTCTTTCTGTATGTTTTATTCTCTTGAGGACCTGAGGCTTGCTGGTATTTTTTCATTAGGTGCGAGCCAGAGAGTTCCAAAGATTCATCTATGTTTGCCCCTAGTGATGGGCTCGCATATGTGCAGGGTCACTCCCTGTGTTCTTACACGGGTGATAGGGATTCAAACTCAGGTCCTTATGCTTGCTTGGCAACCATTCCTACTCACTGAAACATCTCCCCAGTCCCAAGTTTTAAGAATAATATTTTTTGTAGATAGAGTTTTAGTTGAAACTTTTATTTTTAATGTAATAAGGATGAATAGAGGTGAAATTTTTAAACATGATTTTAAAATAATCCCTTTGAATGATATTTTGATGTTGCTATTTAAGTGGATCAAGATGGTATAAATTACATTGATAGGTTTCTCTAATTTTCTGGGGAAAACCTTTGACAGGCCAATGCTAATCATTTTACCTTGTGTAACGTAATGCCCTGTAGCTGACTACCCAGAAAAGATTCTGACCCACTGCAGAAGCCCATGGGATCCATTCGGGCAATCAATCCTTGTCTAATTGCATGGCCTGGACATCTACCCTTCAGTCATATCCGTGGATGGCTAGCCTCACTCCTGCTATGAATGCTTATGTGCCTTCTCTTGCCCAAGCTCACTAACTTGTTTAGCTCTAACTGTAAAGTCTGAACTTTGCTCCTCACTCTAACCAGGGAACAGCTGCCGTGAATGTTGTTATTTGATGCTGCTATTGTGTCATGGACTCTAGGCATACAGGAGGAAAAGCTATTACTTCTCCAACCTTGCTGGCTGTGGAGTTTGAATGTAATTGACCCCCATAAACTCATAGGGAGTGGCCCTCTTAGGAACTGTGGGTTTGTTGGAGTAGGTGTGGCTTTGTTGAAGGAAGTGTGCCACTGGGTGTGGGCTTTGAGGTTTCCTATGCTTAAGCTTCTCTCAGTGTTACAGTCTGTTTCCTACTGCCTTCTGATCAAGACGCAGTCAGCACCATGTCTGCCTTCAGGCCACCATGCTCCCCGTCCTGAGGATAATCAGCTGAACCTCTGAAACTGTAAGCTGCCACCTCAATTAAATGTTTTCCTTTATAAGAGTTGCCATGGTCATGGTGTCTCTTCACAATAGAAACCCTAACTAAGACACAGGCTCATAGCTGGAGAGCAGGAATTCTGCTCTTAGAGCCTGATGTCCAGTCCCAGATCCCTCACAATGTCCCTCCTGTGAGCAGTCCCAGCAAATACTGGTCAAACCAGACATATGAGTTTTGCAGGAGCACTTGCTTTTGCTTGTTGTCAATCCCACTTTGCTGTGATGTTTGATTTTTTTCCTATGTAGTTTGGTTATATTTTGTTTGAATTTCTTTGCATAAATAAGATTCATAGGTGAGACAGACCTCTCATTCTTTGGTGTTCTCTTTATTTGGATTTTAAATTAACTTTATCATATTCTTAAAATAAGTCAGGATAATCACAAATCCATCACTTCCAATATTTATTATTCCTTGTGGTACTCATATTGATTATTTTTATTACTGGGATCCAGACCTACAAATTGAAGATCTTTGTCCTGAATTTGCCATGGATTAGACATGGATCTTGTCTACACGTATTTCCTAGGTTCCTTTGATCTGTCTACTTGCATCACCCATATATCTTTCTATTACTTTTATGATTATTTCTTTACCTCTAAATAGTTTTTATTCAATATAATAATTTCTTGGGAACTGGAGAGATGGCTTGGAAGTTACGAGCCCTGCCTGGTTGTTCTTTCAGAGGACCCATATTTCACTTCCAACATATACATAACAGTTCATAACTATGTGTAACTCCAGTTTTTGGATATGCCCTCTTCTGACCTTCACAGGCACCAGGCATGCATGTGGTACATAATACAAAACACTCATTCACATATAATAAAAATGTAAAATAAAGTTATTTGTTAATGCTTTATATAACTGGACTAACTTAATTATATATTTCTTCTTTCTGCTTGTTTTTGAAGACAAGTGTCATATAGCTTAGGCTAACCTTGAACTTGCAGTGTAGTGGAAGATGCCTTTGAACTCTTGATTCTCCTGCGTCCATTTCCTAAGTGCCTGGATTACTGGCATGCATCACCATTACCAGCTTTTCCCATTTGCTCTCAAATTCCTAAGATAGGCATATCTATATTTGTTAAGTGAGGCGTTCTCTATAACATTAAACCTTCCAATTTGCCTGTGAATGCTCTTACTGTTTCTGTGGCCTATCTCTAGGAACTATGAGAAATGAGCAGCAAATACTGTCAGGACATATCAGTAATTTATCATCAGGCTTGGGAACCTTCTGGGTTTCTACAAACTCTCGGGGCAATATCTTATTCATTGGGCTAAAAGATTCCTTCTGCCTCAGGCCATGAAGAAAGGACTCTGGGAAGAGGAGCGAGGCCTGGTCTGAGAGCCTAATCCACATTGCTGCCCAGTGGCCTGCCGCTCACTTCCATTATTCTTAACTTTAGGGCGCACTAACACATTTTCACAGTAGCCGTTCCCTGCATACGTTCTGGGTCATGATAAATTCTACTGATGCACGTTTCCTGCTTTTTGGATTACAGAGAATTTGTTTTCCTTTCTGCCAATGAAACTCTTTCTCCTCCAACCCTGGTACCATATTGATCTATTTTTCAGAAATATATTTTCTGTCATTTGTAGGAACTGCAGTGGGAAGATGGTATTGGCATCTGTGCTCAGTCCATTACAGCTTAGATTTGTCTTCTATGATTTTTCCGTGATTTCTTCTTTCAACTATGCCTTCATTTGTTTCACTCTACAATGCTACTGAGCACCAACCACCAACTCCGGTCCAAGCTTGATATTGGTTATCTTTCAAGAAGGCAGTGCTATTACCCATAAATAAAAGGCTGTGAATTTTTTCACATTTTTCATAATAGACTACTCTTTCTTATTTGTAGCAGTCTATGTGCACTTTTTTTAAAGCCTTGGAGGCTTAGCTTGGGTTCGAGACTAATTACCAAAAAAGCAGAGCTCACTGATCTAGGTGTGAGTCAACACGTTCTTTTGTCCTTGCTCACATAACGTTGGCTAGGTGTCTTCAGATGCTGCTGTCTGATGCCTCTGCATTTGGTCATATTTCCATTCTCATCAGTAGTACTGGTTTGTCTCTCCATTCTGTCTCGTTTGAGTTCTTACTGTTTCTGCCTAGTTCTGACTCCTGTCCTATTTACATAACTCATCTGGCTAATGACTTAGTCCCCGATCTTTATTAGCAGCTCCTAATATTTGTCAAATTGGTGACCTAAGGTCCATTAAGTCTATGAATTTATAATCTTTCTTGTTTTGATACAACCCTTATCTTTCTTCCATTAAAAACTGCAAATCACACACACAAAAAATAAAATTGCATATGACTAAAAAAAACCCTGTAAATCACTTGTCTGAATATCATTTACTGATTTAAGGACATTCAAAATCTTTCATTTGCTTTAAGTGAAATGGCCTTAGGAGCAATATTTTTATAGATTATTTTATTAAGCAGTTTATATAAGTAATGGAAATAATATAATAATAATTATGGGTACAAATGCAATAATTTTGCTGGTAAAATAGGATCATAACTCTAATAGTGACTAGGAAGTAAGCAATAGGAAGTAAATGCTATATTAATGATTTAATTTGGTTGGGTGGGGTGTGCAGAAATGATTTGATACAATCTATAGAATTTTGACATGCAAATCAATATAATTTTGGACTGTAAAGACATTGATTCACTAAAATGGATTATTATGATTATAGGGGTTCAAACAAGATTTTGAAATTTGTTTATGAAGCAGTATAAGATGAAATTTGGATATTGGCAAGCATATTGTTCTTTTAGTCTCTATGATAGTTAGCTTTAACTATCAACATAATACAATCTAGAATCACTTGGGAAGAAAGCCTCAGTATAGGACTGTCTAGATCAGGTTGGTCTGTGGGGGTTTGATTACGTGAACTGAGGAAGGGAGACTTCCCACTGTGAGCGGCACAATTCCCTAGGCAGGGGATACTGAACTGTATGAGAATGGAGAAAGTGAGCTGAGGACAAGCATGTATGATAAACGATTTCTTTGCCATTTATTAACCGACAAAATCAATGCACAAATATTAAAGGACAAATGGGGAACCTGAGCCGAGTCTCAAGCCACGGCTTACACTTGTCGTTGCTTGTTCCTCACTTGAAAGGGCAGCCTCTTCTTCGTCATGTCCATCCCCAATGAAGACCCCTTGCCTCTCGGACCAAAGCGCTGTTTTTGTGTGGACCTGTGACAGAATTCCCGTAATGTATGCATGTATCCATTGTTCTGTTTCTGATTATAGATGTGATATGACCTGTTTCTGTCACTTTTCTGTAACTTGGAACTGTGAACTTAAGTAAATCCTTTCTCCCCTAAGTTGCTTTTGTAAGGGTATTTTTTTTTATTATAGCAACAGGAAAGAAAAATAAGACAGTCCTGAATCTCTCACTTCCTTTTTTGTGGCTCAGTTTAATGCTGTTTCTTTGTAAAATCCTGTGCTTTTCTGGCATGGTTCCTATGTAAAGATACTAGGATGTTTCATGGCAAGTGATGATCAATTTGAAACCATGGTCTTAGGTCCAGGGTGTTGCTACAAAGATATTTTTGCTTCCCCAAGCTCTTTGAGATGTAAATATCATAACCCAATTGAAATGTGTAAATGAATAAAAGGGAATTTGTGGATAACGCACTTTCGAAGATCAGAGTCCAGAAAGAGCATGAATTCAGAGTCTCAACATCATTGAGGTGCTATCTGTCTCTTAGCTTTAACTGGGAGTCAAACTTGGAGCAGTGGGACCAACAATCATTTTTTAAGGCCTTCATACTTGTTCACTTTAAAAACAATGTGCAAGCATTCAAGAAAGAATTAGGAACTGTTTTCAGCAGTTGCATAAGATGAAAACCCAGAAAATGTTATTAAATTTAATAAGAGAGGGAGATGTTCATGTTGTTTTGCTCTCAAGTGATGGAGGTCAGAACCTGAATCCTGGGGTTAGGGAGGAAAATATGGAACAATGGAGATTGTAGTTACAAATAACCTTTCCTACTTTCCTTCCTTTTCCCTCTCTGTCTCCTCTTTCCCCATTCTTTCTCAAAATGTTAGGTTATTATAGTATTGGTGTTTTGGGAAGTGATTTGGGAGTAGAGAGTAAATTAATGATGTATAATGTAGAAAGAAAACTCATTAGGTGATAGATCATCTGGACCTGTTGCAAAGGTGCAAGGTTGATCTTAGTTATATAGAACAATTGCTTATTTCTTATGGAGGGTAAAGGCTGGTAGATTTCACACTGGAAAGATATAAAGTGGTATCGACCAAGCTCCAATATGAAAAAACACCAAATTCATGATGATTCAACAAAATATAAGACTGTAGATCCTTTAAGCAAATATTCAGGTTGATAGTCAAGGCCTGAGACAATGGCTTCATAATAAAATTTACAGGTGCAGTCTATCTTGTTGCTGTGCCAACCTCAACACGCAGCTTGCCTGTTGTCAGACAAAGGTGACGGTTCTATCTCCTATCAGCGTGTATGAATGCTAGCCAGAGGGGAAGGAAGAAGTGAAAGGGAAGCCACATATATCTTCAGTTTATAGAGATTGCCTCTATTATGTCCAAATCTCATTCTGGTCTGATAGCCGAAGCTGAGCAATCTAGTGTTTGGCAGGATGGGAATGCACCTAACGAAAGCTGGTGTTCTTACTGAATGAATGGTTCTCTGCTTCAGGGAAAACAGTGTTGCTTCTCTAATTTCTTAATTACAAGGTGACTCACAAATAGAATGAAAGCGTGCATGAGGTTTTAAGGTGATGGAGGTAAGGTCATTGGCTAATAAAGAAACTGCCTTGGCCCATTTGATAGGCCAGCCTTTAGGTGGGTGGAGTTAACAGAGCAGAATGCTGAGAGGAAGAGGAAGTGAGCTCAGACTGGATAGCTCTCCTCTCTGGGGCAGACGCGATGAAGCTTCGACCCAGGATGGATGTAGGCTAGAGTGTTCCTGGTAAGTGCACCTCATGGTGCTACACACATTAATAGAAATGGGCCTAGCAGTGTTTATATGAAAACAGTTTGTGTGTTGTTATTTCGGGGCATAAGTTAGCCAGGTGGCCAGGAGCTGGGTGGCAGGAATGCAGCCCGCAGCTCCTTCAACAGTAAGGGGTTCAGGAGCAAGACAAAGGAACACAGTATTCAACTAGAAGCCTGAGTTAAGTAGAGACCTACTTAACTGCTTAACTTTAGCTAGGCTATGTGATTTGTGAGCAAAAGAAGCAAACAGCGAATCATCCTAACTCCTCTCTGAAGCTTTCACATTAAAACAAAAAACAATAACAACAACAAACCAAAACAACAACAACAACAACAAAAAAAACCAACCACAGAAAAAACAATGTTTCTCGGGATTGAGCACAGTGGTACATTTAGGATGGGACACCTGTTCCCTTCAGTCAAGCGCCTCTGATAAGTCTATGCAGTTGGCCAAGAAAAGTTCGTTTTTGGTGCTGAGAATGTCATGCTCATTTTCTTTATTTCCCAAAGCGTAAAAGAACAGCTTCTGGAAGTGGTTAGCAGATGCTGGAGATGCAGGCATCATATGCACACACGTGAGCGCTCATCTATTAAGCTAAGATTTCCCATTATTTTCTTAACCTAGATAGGCAAAGGGGAGCCTTGGGAAGTGTCCTCATTTTTCCTGTCACAAGAAACTGGTGATTCAGTGGTCACAAGAGTTTGTAATAAATAACCCACATCGATTTCTCTGTTCCAGAATGATTTTGGCTTCCCTTCCTCCCAGTGGTCTGACATTTGCCCCAAGAGGCAGTGTTAGGAAATCATTTACAAAGTGGTCCAGCCTCTCCATCTGCTATAGTTATAAATCCAAGAATGGGCTGGGACTGAGGCAAGGGATCCAGGACTTCTCATCATTGCTCTGTCAGATACAACTGTGTCCTCGTAGTGGAGAAATCCAGATCCCAGCAGCATCAACAGCCATGGAGAGGCTTCTGTGCTACTTACTGATCTTGATCAGCGTCTCTCAGGCCTTTGTCCAGAAAGGTAGGAGCTATTCTAAAGATTTGATCTGGGGTGAGAAGGATGAGAGCCTAATATTTAACATATGGAATTCAAGAAGCAGCATCGGGTACAGATGTGTATTTGTTTAACCTAGGAAAAGGCCAGATGCATCTTGATCCCAAACTCTACTTGTAAATGAGGGATATATCATTGTTATATGAGAAACTACTCACCTTTTTTGGTTTTCTGTCTCACAGACATGTCTAAAACGGCCTTCGTATTTCCCAAAGAGTCAGCCAATTCCTATGTATCCCTGGATGCACTGTCAAAGAAACCACTGACAGCCTTCACTGTGTGTCTCCATATCTACACAGATAAGAGCACAACCCGCAGCTTCAGTATTTTCTCTTATGCTACCAAGAAAGACTCTAATGACATTCTCATATTTTGGAGTAAGGATAGAGGGTATATTTTTGGAGTGGGTGGGCCTGAAATACTGTTCAAGGCTTCCGAAATTCCTGAATCTCCAACACACATCTGTGCCAGTTGGGAGTCTGCTACGGGGCTTGTAGAATTCTGGGTTGATGGGAAACCCAAGGTGCGGAGAAGTCTGCAAAAGGGCTACACTGTGGCGACAGATGCAAGCATCATCCTGGGGCAAGAGCAGGACTCATATGGTGGTAGTTTTGATGTAAACCAGTCTTTTGTGGGAGACATCGGAGATGTGAACATGTGGGACACTGTGCTATCTCCAGAACAGATCAATACAGTGTATGTTGGCGGGACACTCAGCCCCAATGTTTTGAACTGGCAGACACTCAAGTATGCAGTACAGGGTGACGTGTTTATCAGGTCCCAGCTGTGGCCCTGACCTACTGTTGTGAGTCACGAGACACCTCCTGGGATTACATTCTCTCCCTTGTCTCCGGTTATAGACCTTTTAACACCAACAGATGCTGCAGCTCTAGTCTGTGACTATGACCCTCCCACCTCCCTGCTCTGCCTTCCTTGGCAGCAGGGCATGGCATCGAAGTGTATGGCATTGCAGTTTGTGCATCACACTGGGAGTCTTTATCAAAGAGAATCGGAAAGTTGCATGGTTTTGTTTTTGATTTTTTTGAGACAGGGCTTCTCTGGGTAACAGCCCTGCTGTCCTGGACCTTGCTTTGTAGACCACGCTGGCCTTGAACTCATTGAGATCTACCTGCCTCTGCCTCCCAAGTAATAGGATTAAAGGTCTGTGCCACATCACCTGACTTTTATAATATATATTTTTAATTGAAAGAATTTTAAACAATCACTCACTCTCACATAAATGAGAAAACAGACATACAAAAAGAAGAGTGAATTTTTTTATTTAAATTTTTTGTTTAAAGAATTTTATACATGAATGCTGTATTTACTTCATTTCTACCTATCCCTCTCCAAATCCTCCTGTGTCTTGATCTTTTATTTATTAGTTTTATATGCATACACATAAATACATACAATATGTATCATCTGTCTGTCTGTCTATCAATCGTCTATCTATCTATCTATCTATCTATCTATCTATCTATCTATCTATCTATCTATCTATCTATCATCCATTTAGCATTGCATGGATCTTGTTGAGGGTTGACCACCTGGGACTGGATAACCTATGGGTCGGGCGGCACACCCCTGAAGAAAACTGATTCTCCTTTTCTCAGCAGCCATTGGTTGCCTGTGGCTTTCATACAGGGGTGGGACATTGTGAAATTTCTTCTATCTGTGTTGCATGTAAACTAGTGTTGCCATTATGAAGGTCTTGTTTTGGCAACCCAGAAAGATGGAACACTGTCTGCACTGTGCTCAGAGTCAGTTCTTTTCTGAAATAAAATCTATATCTGAACTTCCCACGAGTCAATAAAGCCACTATGGTTTGAATGAATTGGGGCTGTTTCATGACTAACTTCATTGTCAACACTCTGAAATCAAGAGCCTGAGTTCAAGCTGATGTTGCTGCCTTGCAGGACCATATCCATAGCACTCGGCCTTCTGCTGCTGAAATCTCCTGTAATGAGTCTCTTTGAGAGGCACAGCCCTGCTTTGGAGATAGCTGGTCATTCATGGGTTCAGGTGTGGGGTCTGACACTTTTAGAATTCCAGTTTGGGGGAAAAACCCTAAATATCATTGAGAGTCATGATTCTGTAGTTAAGGCCCATGATGGAATACGTTTGTTTCATTCTGTTTGGCTTCTTAAAGAAACAGACTCCTAAGGTACCCTTTACCATGGTCTTTCAGAACTGGGTGAATGTTGAAGTTATTTCATAAGGCCCTCCTTATTCAGGGTTGGGGAAGGGGTTCATTAAATTATTGTTTTAGGGAAGGTATATGGTAGACTGGCTAAATATAGAGGTTCTAGGGTTAGGTCCAGGTCTTGGTTTTATAACTTACCAATTTTGTGACCTCTATGACTCAGTTTTCTTATTTATATACAAATTGGGAGAAATGATTTAATCCACTTAAAGGGTCATTTTAAGAGCCAGATATGATCACACCAATAGAAATCTCTTATAAAAGTCACCCTCTGTTATTGTTAGTGGACATTGAACTCTATGCATAAACATTATACACCCTGAAAATACCACTGCTGGGATTTGTCTAGGTTGGCAGCAAGTGAGTTTCTGTTTTGCTAAGAATTTAGTTCGGACCATTAGGAGAATGAACAGAGTGTCATTGAAGAAATTATTTATGAATATCGATTCCCCTAATTGACCTTTGATAACCATTTAGATGCACAAGAGTTAAGAAAATACATTCTTAGGAAAACTGTGAGTGCAAATAATTCTCCATTGTCCAATTAGGGTAGATCCATACACCCTGACACTCAGCTAAGTGGGAGAGAGGGTTGATGCTCTTCTCTAGTTAACGAATCTAACCAAGAGATATGTCTTAATTATAGAAGTCCGTTCCAACTCCCCAGGGATGTGGGATGAGCTAATATGTTCTTCAGAATTCAATTATGGGTATCTTGCTACTCACAGTCGAGTGGAGAGCCTCTGGCCCTGATGGTTTTGTCCAGGGAAATTTTAACAGGTAGCATTTACATTCCGTGTGGATTAAAAAATGTTAATAAATTATTTCTATAGTGCTTAAATTTAAGCAATTTAACCTACTGGTGAATACTTTGATGTAATCTTTTTAGAAAATGTATTCCTAGGTACCTGGTGAATTGTCATCCGATATGAAGTTGTTAGATGTAATCTAATAAAATGCTATCTACTGAGGATGATTTTGTTTTGGGAATGTTTGTGCCATCATTTTATATTTTTGTAAGTGGATAATACCAATCTTCCACGTTCATCATGCTCTTCCATTGCTCTTGGGAGTACAAACTTGTACAGTTGCTTTGGAAATCAGTATGGCGATTTCTCAGAAAATTAGGAAACAATCTACCTCAAGACCCAGCATTTTCACTGTTGCGTATATACCCAAAGGATGCTCAATTATACAACAAGGACATGTCCTCAAGTATGTTCATAGCAGCATTGTTTGTCATAGCCAGAACCTGGAAACAACCTAGATGCCCCTCAACCAAAAAATGGATAAAGAAAATGTGGTATATTTACACAATGGAGTACTACATAGTGGTAAAAAATAATGACATCTAGGAAAAACCATATTGAGTGAGGTAACCCAGACCTGGAAAGACAAATATAATCTGTACTGGGTGACATTGGTAATACTGTGTCAATACATGTCTTCCCAGAGTTTATACATCCAGCTTATCCAGTAACATTAAAGCACAAGTTAAAAAGACAGAGAGCCATGCTGTACTTAAACTCTGATATTAAAACTAGGCAGTAGCTAGGAAGATGGCTCAGTTGGTAAAGCACTTGTCTTACAAGTCTGAGGATCTGAGTTCAGTCCCCAGAGCTTACACAAAGTTGCCAGGCATGGTGGTCCATCCTTGATCCAACACTGGGGAGGTAGAGACAAGAGGACTTCCAAGGCTCACCAGTCAGTCAGTCAGTCTGATCTAACTGGTAAGCTCTGGAGTAATGGGGGATGCTGTTTCAAAATAGATAGATGGTGTTCCTGAGGATGATCCACTCCCGAGAATATTTTCTATCTCTTACATTTCAAGTACAAATAAATGTGCACACAACTGCACACACCTGTGCACAGGTAAATAGGCACAAGCATACACATGCACACATATAAACAGGGAAAAATGACATGCCTTGTTTCCTGGCCTGGAAGGTAAGTTAAGTGGGATTATTTGTTTATTTTTTCCTAGTTCAGTTTCCCTGGACACCTGGGCCCAGTGACACCCTATAGACTAACATGGAAACCATTACCTCTGGGATGTGGATCCTGAGTGTAGACTCACTTGGCTTCAGAACTGCTAGGCCAGACTCTCTGGAGTTAGAGCCTGGGAATGTAACACATCATATTCCCAGTGTGCTTCAGAACCAGTTGTCTGGTGGGCATTCATAGTTCCCAAGAAGCTTCAAGGCAGATGTGGCTGTCTTTAAAGAAGGTTCTAGAAGAGATAGACCCAGAGAATACCCCTGACCCAGCTTTGGTGCATGCTCCATGCTCTGTGAACGTGAATATGTGAACTCGTCATGTCCCATTGAGGCTCTGAGGGTGCTGACTGTCTAATAACAAGGCAGATCCCTCATAATATTTAAAAATACTCTGCTGGGTGGTAGTGGTGCACAATTGTAATCCTAGCACTTGGGAGGCAGAGGCAGGCAGATCTCTGTGAGTTCGAGGCCAGCCTGGTCTACCAGAGCTAGTTCTAGGACAGGTTCCAAATCTACAGAGAAACCCTATTTCAAAAAACAAAACAAAACAAACAAACAAAAACAAAAAAACACCCTATTCTTTTTCAAAAATATTTTTATTTTTGAAATTAAATATATATTTATTTAAAAATACATATCAAATATAAATACATCATTTCCCCCTTTCTACCATTTAACCCTTCCCACACACCTCCCCTTGCTTGTCCTGAGGGCCTAGGCCAGATCCATGCAGGTTTGCTGATGGTTTTGGTTCAGTCTCTGTGAGCCCCTGTGAGCCCTGCTTAGTTGATTCCGTTGGTTGTGTTCTCATGGTGGACTGAAGGAGCACAGACTCTTTCTTTCTTTCTTCCTTCCTTTCTTTCTCTCTCTCTCTCTCTCTCTCTCTCTCTCTCTCTCTCTCTCTCTCTCTCTCTCTCTCGGTCTCTCTTAGTAGACTTGGGACTCACTATACAGATTAGGCTGGCCTCAAACTCATAGAGAGCTTGCCTTTGTCTCCTGAGTTCTGGGTTAAAGGCATATGTCACCATGAACAGCTATGTTTTGTTTTCTGTGTAAGGAAACCAAGGTCTGAAGAGGTTAGTTAACTTTCTGAGAGGTGGTATCTGAATCGAGACCACGTAGCCTCTAACCACGTGTGTCTTACCACCGCACTTATCTGCCAGCAGATCCATGCCTTATCACCACACTGTACTCAAGTAAATAGGGATATGTATGTCTTCCCTTAGGGAATGCCCATACTTAATTTCTTTCCTTGAGACAGGGTATTTTACATCCTAGGCCTCAATCTCACAGTATAATCAAGGATAACCTTTAACTTCCAATTCTCTTGCTTTTACTTCCCGACTTCTGGAATTATGGATGTGTGGTACCATGCCTTACATGGTGTTGGGGATCAAACTTAAGACCTTGTGTGAGGTAAGCACTCTACCATTTGAACTATACCCCATCCTGTATATTGTTTTTATTTATTCAGTTTCAATATTAAGAAAATATTAGGCTGCCTATGCTTGTAGTATACTGTCAAGTTCTTCTCCAACCTGGAACTCCTACCTCATATGCATCTATGAATGCCTCAGACAATCCCTTACCTAGGAAGCATTCTCCACAGGCATGGAATTATGAGAAGATCCCTCCACACCCATTGATCAACCCTAGATGCTAATTAGAGTTACTTGGAGAACTTTTAAAAACCTAGAAGCCATGGTTTCACCCCAGATTATGACACTAAAGTTGCTGATGGTGAGACCCAGGGATGAGTGTTTATAATGCCTAGATGATTACAATGTGTTGACAAGTCTTCCACTGTGGAGAATGGGGTACCCCTATACTAGGTGCGGTAGCTATGAAAAGATCCCAAGGTCATGGCTGCTCTAGGACATGATAAAGTGACAGCTCCGTGTTTCCCATGCCATTTATTCAAAAAGCTGCATGGTTGACAGGCATCCTGCCTTGGTTCATGGCATTTTTCTTTTTCTGAAGACTGTTCCTCGGAATGCTGCCGTTTGGGGTGTTTCTCTGATCTACAGGATCTTTAAATCAGGGAGAATCCAATGTGCCAAGGTGTCTAGAAAAGCTCAGATTCTTTCCTAGTTTTATGAACCAACACAGGCTCCACAGAGAAGAGAGGAGGTTCCCACCACCCCACCCCAGAGAAGGGTCAGGTCACACTGGAGCCTGATTTATTGCACCCAGTGCTCGGTGAGCTGACAAGAACAGTCACAGAGCTGTGCCAGCAGCTGCTGGAAACAGCAGGGATTGGAACCTGGCTCACAGGACTCTCTGGCTCCCCTTCATTTAAAGATTTGTTCAGCATTTCCATTTTGGAGGTAGTTCTAACAATGTAGTGGACTCCATAAAATCAATAAAATTTCCAGCACCCGCTAACCGTGTTGGAGGTTGTATTCTATGAAGTCATCTGCAGAGCCCAGATGTTAATAAAAAGGCAATTTCCGCACTGGGAAAACATCTTATTTTTTTTTGGTCTATGTATTTTCACCATAAAATTGTTTTTCTGTTTAGACAATGTTATCTCTTTTATTGGCTAAATGACTAGAATGAGAGGACTATAGTTTTGGACCAACTACGTCAAGCCAGTCACATATCTTTTGAAAATTTGGTGCAAGAAGTCCTTGGGAAAGGACAGTTTAAAAGAAAATTTAACTATGCATCATTAAAAATCAAACCATTCTATAAGCATATGGTAATATGAGGGATAAAGCATAAAGGCATAACGTCTTCTTTTTTTTTGGTGTGGTTAGGATATGTTAATCAACATCTGAGTTTTCTTTCTAGTCAATGGAGAAATTAAAGCGTATTATCAATTCCTCATTGAATATCAGTGAAAAAAAAAACAAACCTCAGGATGAGACCATGATAAATAAGCTCGACTCCCTTTTACATAAACTTATAATGCTTTACAATGGAGGTTGCATATTTTTTTTTAAAATTTATTTATTTATTAAAGATTTCTGTCTCTTCCCCGCCACCGCCTCCCATTTCCCTCCCCCTCCCCCAATTAAGTCTCCCCCCAGCCCGAAAAGCAATCAGGGTTCCCTGTCCTGTGGGAAGTCCAAGGAACCCCCACCTCCATCCAGGTCTAGTAAGTTGAGCATCCAAACTGCCTAGGCTCCCACAAAGCCAGTTCGTGCAGTAGGATCAGAAACCCATTGCCATTGTTCTTGAGTTCTCAGTAGTCCTCATTGTCCGCTATGTTCAGAGAGTCCGGTTTTATCCCAGGCTTTTCCAGACCCAGGCCAGCTGGCCTTGGTGAGTTCCCAATAGAACATCCCCATTGTCTCAATGTGTGGGTGCACCCCTCGCGGTCCTGAGTTCCTTGCTCGTGCTCTCTCTCCTTCTGCTCCTGATTTGGACCTTGAGATTTCAGTCCTGTGCTCCAATTTGGGTCTCTGTCTCTGTCTCCTTTCATCGCTTGCTGAAGGTTAATATTCAGGAGGATGCCTATATGTTTTTCTTTGGGTTCTCCTTCACCAACCCCGCAACTGACAAAGGTCTGATCTCCAAAATATATAAAGAACTCAAGAAACTAGACCGTAAAAGGCTAATCAACCCAATTATAAAATGGGGCATTGAGCTGAACAGAGAATTCTCAACAGAAGAACTTCAAATGGCCAAAAGACACTTAAGGTCATGCTCAACTTCCTTAGCGATCAGGGAAATGCAAATCAAGACAACTTTAAGATACCATCTTACACCTGTCAGAATGGCTAAAATCAAAAATACCAATGATAGCCTTTGTTGGAGAGGTTGTGGAGAAAGGGGTACACTCATCCATTGCTGGTGGGAATGCAAACTTGTGTAACCACTTTGGAAGGCAGTATGGCGGTTTCTCAGGAAATTCGGGATCAACTTACCCCTGGACCCAGCAATACCACTCTTGGGAATATACCCAAGAGAGGCCTTATCATACAACAAAAGTATATGCTCTACAATGTTCATAGCAGCATTGTTTGTGATAGCCAGAACCTGGAAACAACCTAGATGCCCTTCAATGGAAGAATGGATGAAGAAAGTATGGAATTTATACATATTAGAATACTACTCAGCAATAAAAAACAAGGACTTCATGAATTTTGCATACAAATGGAGGTTGCATATTTTAAAACACTTTGTATTTATTTCTGTATCTTAAGGACACTGTTTCATTGAGGCTATGCTCTGGTTTACTTGGTCTGGCGTAGAGCCAAATAGCCATCCATTTGGGTCTCTTATTCATAAAATGGGACAGTAGTTTTTGGAGCTTCAAGGACTGCTAGTCTCTATCCCCTCTTTCCTTGCTTCTTAATTACACACACACACACACACACACACACACACACACACACACACACACACACACACATATTTTAGAAGCACTAATGCACATTATGGAAATGTTGGAGGAAAAAAAAATCATACCTAATTCCACTACCACAATACGAGGACATTATCTGGGGCATTACAGCCTTTTCCTTAAAGTAGTTACTTCTTTTAAATGCAGTGTGCAGACTCGTCTTCTATTTCTTTCTCTTTTCTAATTACACACATTTGCCATGTTGTACCATAAAGTTCACAACTAACATTTTAAATGGCTATCCATTCTGTTTAGTGGGTGCCGATGTACATAGTTTTCTCAAATGTGCCCAATTTTCTAATTTTTCATTACACTAAGCAATGTTAAACGGTTTCCTTTCTGAACAAAGTCTCCGCCCTGCCATATTTTACATCATTTCCCAGGATGTGACTGTTCTAATTTCCCAGGCAATGCCACATACAGCTTCTGGAGAACCAGCCGGTACCGTGGAGTCGCTAATAAATAACCCATATCGATCTCTCATTTTGTGATTTATCTTACTCTCTTTGGTCTTAGAGCTTTGATTCATGGCTCCAAGGGGGCAATTTTGGAAAATCATTTACCAGCTGAAACATCCTGACGGTGGCACATTTAAGGTCAAGGTAGAGGCACCTGAGACAGAAGGATTACAGATGCTCAAATCCAGAATATACGTCTCCTGTATATATTTTCCAGGAGGATGATCCAAATTACGTGCACACTGAGACCAGGGCCATGGTGGGGCGGCAGAAGGAACATGGAGTTTCCACGTTTTTCTATGTTTTTGGTGTTACTCAGTCAGGGAGCAAGCCCCTGCCTCACGTAGCTGAGACCCCGTTCTAGGCTTATGACTGGCCACTCTGAGTCTGGGTAAAAGGTCAGCCTGGAGGAGGAGTTGTGGTCTGGGGAACACATCACTCTATGGTTTCTAAATTCAATATTGCCAGGCAAGGGGTGAAGACAGAGCTCTGCAGCCTTACAGGTTTAACTGACCCGCGTTTGTCTTTCTGCTTTCCATGTTGTTGCTGTGAACAAAAAGGTCTTTGAGTTGCTCTGAGTTAGAGGACTCCATTGTGACTTTGGAGATGGTGCCGAAAGCCCCTTGAAGTTTTCTCAGTGAGCCTCACAGACAAACGGATCCAGACAAGAACTACAGCTTCTTTGTTCATTCCCGGGGCATGCAGACACCTTTTTCACCCATGCACCCTGTCGGCGGGTGGAGCCTCCCGAGAATTCTCCTGTGTTGGTGTCCCTCTGGCCACTGCGTGTCTAGCACAGGGGTTGCAGAGTTCTGGGTGCGCAGAAATCCAGTGGTAAAGGGAAGCCGGAGAGGGGGCACTCATGGGGACAGAGCTACCTTCCTGGGGCAGAGGCTGTAGTCCCAGCAGTCCTGGTAGGGTCTTTAATGAAAATCAGATTTTGATGGGAGACACTGGAGATGAGAAGATAATGGGGTCTTCTCTTTCATTTGTGCTGTCGAGATAAAGAATCCTGATATTAACCAGGTATGTGTTGATTGGGTGTTCAGTCCTTAAGTTCTGAGCTAGTGTAGTGTTTTTTAAACACTAGTCTTGCTCCTGACCACTTACCATGGACCTGGGTGCCTGCTGGGGCTCAAAATCCATCTTTAACATTGTCATTTTGCTGGCTAAACATCTGGGTTCTGTACTCCTCTCTCTATTTCCACTAGCACAGCCATGTAGTAAAGAGTCTCGTTTATGACTGCACTTTAGAATCACTGGGTCATGCCTCAGGTCAATTAAATACAACATTTCTGGAATTAAGACCAAAACATCTAGGTTTTGAATAGCTCTCCTAGTGATTGCCATGTTCAAACAAAGTCATAACATTTAGGTTATTAGAGCAAATGAACCAGCATTTTTTTTTCTAAAAGACTTGCATACCCCTGACTATCATGCTGCCAAATTTTTCATTTCTCTTTATAGATACACCTGGCACATTTTATTGTGCTTTATTGTGTTAACTAACAGAGACAGGAATGTAATTTTTCTAGCATTTGGCCCCACCATCGGCATGTGATGGTTATAAATTAGAATCAGCGATCTCCTCTTTAATCTTTTTCAGTTTGAAGATTCAAAACTCTAAGAAGATGTTTTTTTGTTGTTGCTTCTGTTTAATTTGTTTCATGTCTTTCTTTGGATGGCCAGTTTTTATTGTGTGAAATATTTGTTGCTTTTCCATCTCACTTATCATCACACAGATTTCTTTTATCTCTGTCCTCATATTTTGATACACTTTCTCTCAAATTCTCCTTCATATTATAGATTTTTTCTTTATACATATTGAAACCCTTACTTTCTCCAATGCTTTTTAAAATTCTGCAATGCTTTTTTTGAGTTATCTTAAAGTCCTTTTTCAGATTGAGTATGCCTTTTTTCTGCTCTCTACTTCCATTAAGTCTTTCCCCCCTTCAATTTGGCTGAAAATTTAATATACAGTTACTGTCTAAAGTTTTCTAAATTTTCATGTCATTAATCATTTTAGAAGAAAATGTTTCTAATGTTTGACTTAGAAGTTTTTGTTTTTTAATCCTTTCCAGTACTGCTATTGCTAAAATATAGTGTGAAAGATGTATTCTCTTTGATCTTTGAGCCTACTTTTAGTCTACTTGACTTGATTACACGCTCTGTAAACTTTAGCTAACTGGCTGATAGACTTAGGTTACATTAAGTGATGTTAGTCATTCAGCTTCAGGACAAGCCAAGAGAATCTCCTTTATTGAGTCCTGCATCCCTAACAATTTCTGCTAATTGTTCTTGAGTCATCTGGACATACCTTTTTCAATACTTGGATTTTCACATCCCTCTTGAAGGAGTATCTCAGAGATTGGGGAGAACACAGGTAAAGGGAACAGAAAAGACCAAACTTTGGGTCCTTTGAAGAGGACTTTGGGTCCTTTGAAGAGGCAGGGAAAGAAGGAGGGAGGGAAGAAGAGAGAGAGAAGAGAGAGAGAGAGAGAGAGAGAGAGAGAGAGAGAGAGAGAGAGAGAGAGAGAGAGAGAGAGAGGCTTCCTTCAACCATTGGTTGGATCCTCCTCCTTTGGACTAGTACAGTCCTAAGTCTGATACCCATTGGCCCTTAGTCTTGGACACATGATGCATGTGTCCTCTCTCTAGGACTCTGAGATTCTCTACCTTCTACCAGCTATAGAAACAACAGAGATTTTGATTGTGTTTCCTTCTTGAAACTCAGTGTGGAGGAGGAAGCCATGAGGAGAGCCACGTTTCCTTCCTTTAGGTCTAACCTGGGTTCCTTAAACAGCCTAAGGTTGATGTTCCTGTGATCCTTATTTGAGAATCTCATTTTAACACATACTAAACAGGGAAGAGGTGAAGTAGAGTTCCTCTAGGAACTCTAACAGTATCACTAATGATTTCCGTCTCAAGCTTGTTTTTAAATTTTAAATTATGTGACTGTGTGTGTATACTTATGTGCGGGTATTTGCATATGAATGCAGTATCCCTGGATCCATAACAAGACTTCGGATACCCTGAATCTGCATTTATAGGCTGTTGTGTTCCGTTAGATGTGGATGCTGGAGACGAAAGTGGGTCTCTGCAAGAACAGCAGTTCTTTCTCTTAACTTCCGAGCCATTTCTCCAGGCCTAGGATGGAGTCTTTCTTTTACATGCAATGATGAACCAATAATAAAACCAATACCTGCATATTGAGTGTGGGGAAGCTAATTCTCCGGCTAGCACATAAGGGGCAATCAGGACAAATGCCTCCCAGACTGACTTCCCATCCAAACAAAGGACGAGGATCGTTTTAGAAGGAAGAGGAAGGGGGTAAACATTGGAAGTAATAACTGGGACGATGATTTCTGACTTCTCCTGCGTCTATCCTGACATCCTTTATAGCTCAAATGAGTTTTGTCAAGTATCATCCTGCATCTGGTTTCACAGCAGCAACTGGGGTCCCAGATGTCTGTATGGTTGTGTGGGCATCTGAAACAAAACACGGGCTAGCAAAAGAGATGTCTCTCAGAGCTTGAGAGGGTGTTTGCTTGATACTGGATGCTTTCCTATTGAGAAGTTCTTCACCTCCAAGTAGCCAAGGCTCGGCTTGAACAGGACTTCGGAGTTATAAGAACAGCATCTCCTGTAGGTGGTGCAAACTTCACAGCATTGCCTGGGAGATGGTTTTCTTCTGGAGCCAGAGCAGTGTTCTCCTGAACTTCCAGTCCTAAATGGTATGAAGTTACCCAGAAGGTAGAGCAGGCTCACTTTGAAACAAAGAGCCAGATGATGCTTGTAGTCTTTGCCCCTTGGCTTGTTGGTTTCAGGATCTGAAAGGTAGCTTTAACATCAATCCTTTCTAGATGTTTCTCTTATATTCTGGGTCAGATAAGAGCCATTTTAGGCCTCTGATTTTCAGTTTCTTGAAGCATTCCTTGAAGGAGCAAAAAGGAGCTTGAGGTGTCTCGGCACTTTGCCTGGCTCTGTCTCTTAAAATATGTATCCCCTTCAGCAAGTTACAAAAAAGCCATATTCTCCAGGTCTCCTTGCCTTTTGAAGGGAGGTGGCACAGGGCCCACTTCACTGACACAAGCTAGTTCTCAAAGCATATTATCTCTGATTTACTATTGCTAAGAGAAAAACTCAAGAGCAATTAAATTTAACAATGTTTAATTGAGCAAAGAATAATTTGCAAGTTGGGCAGTTCTCAGCTTCCCAGGAAATGGCAGCCTGTGACATGGCAGACGGCACGGAGATAGGAAACAGAAGCGAGGTATAGAGACATCTCAGATGGTCACAGCTCTGCGTCTACCTTCCTTGGGTGTGACTGAACAATGGCCACCCATGACTAGTTGAAAGTAGGACTTCCCTGATTGGCTGAGGCTTACTTATTTGCTGTAAACACATATTGTTGAGTTTTATTAAGTTTATGAAGTTACAAATTTGTAATAGTGGACCAAAGTGCTATGTCTCCTCAGACTAAGTTAAATACTAGTAACATTGCTTTTAGCTTGGTCAGGATTATGAATTTCAAAGACACAGGTCAGGACCGGCAGTTTAAAGAAATCTATCAATGAATATGTGTAGAAGAGACACATTACTCTACAAGGGATGTGTCAGGGGGTGATGGAGAAAATTTCATATAAGTTGTCACAAACTTAAGGCATGGAGAAGAAATTGGATAGGCTTGTACTTGAAAACACCATGATTGAGGAGGATGGAAGACTCCAGCAAGAGGAAGAGAGATTCAGAAATCAACACATAAAAACTCTTTTTTAACATTTTAATATTTTAAATTTTTTGAAATCAAAATATAATTGCATAATTTTCTTCGTTCCCTCTTCTCCCTTCAACCATTCCCATGGACCCCCACTGACTCTCTTTCAAATTCATGGCCTCTTTTTCTTTAATTGTTCACACACACACACACACACACACACACTTTAATTTGCAAATATAACCTGCTCAGTGTGTATACTGTATGTTTATGATTTGAAGACTGAACACTTGGTAATAGACTACCTATGAGGGAAGACTATCCTAGCTCTTAGCATTCCTTAATTGCTATACTTCTTTGTCTGGGATTGAGGCACTGTGAGATTTCCCCCTCCCTTGTCAACTTATCTATCGGTGCTGTCTTTGTTCAGGTCTTGTTTAGGCAGCCATGTTGTGAAGATTTCACGGGTGTAGTTTCTTAGGGGATTCTAGGGGACAGAATCTCAGAGCACACTTCCTGATCCTATTGCTCTTGTAATCTTTCTGTCCCTTTTTCTGCAACGATCCCACTCTATTCACAGTAGCTAGGAAATGGAAACAATCCAAATGTCCTTCAGCTGATGAATAGATAATGAAAATGTGGTACACATCTATTACGGTTTATTTAGAGCTGCAAAGAGAGATGAAATCTCGAAATTTACAGGTAAATGGATGGAACTAGAAAAGATCAGACTGTGAGGCAACTCTGACCTAGAAAGACAAATGACGTATGTTCTCTCTCATCTACAAAAGGCGTTTTTTTTTTCTTCTTCAGATTTTTAGGGGAAGACCAGAAACTCAGGGAGGGTGGAGTCTAGCTAAAAGACAAGCTTTGTTTTGCAGGAAAAATAACAGGAAATAGAAAAGGAAGAGGGAGTATGGTGGTCTGTCTTGCCCTGGTTGACTCTGTAGGGAACGAGAGGAGCAGACTATCTATGGGTAGGTGATTGAAGCTTTTGGGGCTCAGCAATGATGCTCCCTTCAAGAAGGAAAAACAGAGAGAAAGAAAGCAGGACATATCACACTTGAGGAAAAGAAGGTAGAAAAAAAGAGTTCTATATTGTTATATGGTGGGGGTGTGGTGGGCAAGGACAGGTTTGATATTCCATTGGAGAAAAGATGGAAGGTAGGAGGAACCAACTGGGGATGCACACAGTCATCCCTGCTCTGTCTCCAGGAGAAAAGCTTAGGAAGCTCTGACTAGGAAGCCCGGGTTGCTGGCTGACTGAGCCTTTGGTGGGGAGCCAGGCTCCAACACTGAGCATGTCCATCCAGACTATGATGCTCTTTGCACTCAGCAGTAATGCCTATACGCAAAGTAAATAGGCTCAGTCTCCTAGTGAGAACCCTGCCAAAGTGTTCCATTCCCTACTATAAATCCCCAAACACCAGCTGCAGAGGCCCTGTTTTTTACCCTCATCTCCCTCCATCACTGGTTTACCTACCCATCTTTAAAGTCCAGCCCTTCTGCTGTTTCCGATGATTATCTTTTTCTGCACAAATGTACCCTGAATGCCTGGTATGGGATAAGAGCTAGGCTTAGGTGTTTGGAGTAAGCAGTAAAACCATGGAAACAGCAACAGCTTCCTGCTCCCAGTCGCTAGGAACTCATATTAAAGTTACTTTAAATTCGCTTGATTTTTTTTGTCACCTTGGCATTTGTTCTGCTCCATGCCTCAAACATTCTCTCTTTGGATTGGGGCTGGCTGGCCATCATTCTGTCTCAGACCTGACTCCTTTGCTTAGAAAGGACCTTTCCCAGTCATTTTCATTACCTGTTATTGTTTTCTAAGCAAATATCATTATCTGAAAAATTTTTATTGTTGTTTTTTTATGGTTTGCTTATTCTACTAGACTGTAAATTCCACGAGAGCGGAGACATTATTCTCGGCTGTAGTCCCAGTTTCTAGAATGGCATGGGCTCATAGTATGTTCTCGATAAATATTTGATGAATTAATTAATTCCAGGGAAGCAGCAGAGAAATGCTGTGGGCCTTGCTGAGGATGGGGAAATACTTAAAGAGCAGGGCATTGTTAGGTCATAACTCTGCTCACACAATGGCTTGTATTAATGTATGAGAGTTTGCTCTTCAGAGAAAGGAGGGCCTGTGGAGACAGAGGCTGTGCTGGGTTCAGTGTCACTCTTCTGGAAAGAAAACTGGAAGGGAACAGGAAATTAAAAGATTATAAAAAACACATAAGCTAGACAGTGCAGGGGCTTTGGTAGCTTGAGGAGTGGTTAGACAGCTGTAGACCACTGCATCTGTCTAACATTTTTGAAGAGACAGAAGTATTCCAAATGATACTTTCCATAATAAAAAGCTGTATGTTCTGGGTGTGGCAGCACCAGCCGTTAATCTCAACAGAGGCAGAGGCAGAGGCAAGCAGATCTCTGTGAGTTCGAGGCCAGCCTGGTCTATAGAGCTAGTTCTAGGACAGCCAAGGCTACACAAAGAAACCTGTCTCCAAAAACAAACAACCCAAAAGGTCTATGCATCCCAAGAAATATTCCCCAAGACTGTGGAAACTGATTATTTTTTTTTGTGCAGACCATTTCTGCTTTTGTTTTTAAATGTCATCCATATTTTTTTTTTTTCGAGATAGAGTCATATATTAACCTGGTGTTGCCAAGTAGACCAGTGAGTCCCTGGGATCTGACAGGGTCTAGCTTTTCAGTGCTGGGAACACAAGTGGGTGCCACTGTTCTCCCCCTCTCCTTTTAACATGGGTTCTGGAGGCTTGAACTCAGGTCCTTACGCTTGTAAGATGAGCACTGTACTGACCGAGCTATCAACCCAGCTCCCACAGCAGAGACTTCTCCCAACTCTTGTGTGTGTATAAAAGACAGCCTAATTTACTGTTTAGTTTTCACTAAGAATCCTTTTGTTTTGAAATCAAAGTGTAAGCATATATATCGAATCATGAATGTGTAGCTCCGGGTTGTTTTCCAGACAAACTCGCTTGTAAAACCCTGACTCAGCTCCAGCCTTTTCAGGATTTCCCACTTCCATTCCCAGACACAGTTTCTTCAGCCAAAGCCATTACATTAATTTCTAACTTGGAAGATGAGTTTTAAAACTTTGTATAAGATATTTCCTAAATCTTAACTGCTGGGCCTTCTCTTTAGCTCCTAAAATATTGTTTATGACCCACTTAGGAGTAAGTTGTTGGCATGGTGTCCTATCACATCCAGCACTCAGTATGGAGTTCATGCAAACAGACAAGCAAACAAACAAGGAAACAAACCACCCTCTTTAAAACAAAGAACCACCAGGACCAGAAAAATTAAAACCAATGCATGACTATTGTGTAATTCACTCAAATGTCATCAAACGTTTCAATGCTGTCTGCAGCAGGCAGTTGCCATGTTTCTTGAGTTCCCTTTGATATCTGGGACATTTCCTTATTCTTCCTATTATTTCTACCTTTTTCTTTTAGTTCTTAAATAAACTTTAAAAACAAATCAATGTGTGCATAATAGTAACAAAAACACATGAAGGAATCCAGTCATGAGCATCTGCTTTAACCATACAAGGGTACCAGTTGCAGCTGTACATCAGAACACTGCTCATTTGGGTTTATCAAATGCCTTCTAATGATTAGACTCAGATTATGAATTTTTGGCCAAAATATCACAGAATCGATTCTGTATTCTTACTGCATTTTATCAAGGGAGACACAATTTTGATTTGTCCCATTATTTGATGATTTGACTACAGTAATTTCATCAATTTTGTTCCACTCAAAGCTATTCTTTTCTTTGCAAGTAGCAAATAAGTTGCTAGGAGCTGCGTCAAGACTGTCGAACTTCACTCACTAGGTTTAGCATCCATCAATGTGTCTTGGCTGTATTAATTATGACGATGATAGTTTATTAAATGGTGATTTTCTAATTCTGCCATTCTTTTCTCTCTAATAATGACATTTAATTGTAGAATAAAAGCTGCCTCTCCTGCTAATTTATTCACCCATTTGCTTATAGCAGGATGAATTGAGAGATTATCTTTGGTTTCACTCTATTCTGTAGCACTTTCACTTGAATAATTGTACGTACCAATTTCTTGTTAAAAATTTTTGTGGTTAAGAGAGATGTCTGCTGGTTTCTGAAAGCGTTCTTACATTCAGACTTGCAAGCAGGCGTTTCCGAGGATGGCAGTCTCAGGTAGCTTGATTAACTCTTTTCTGTGTAAGCGCACAATCTTTGGGGATCACCAATAATCTCAACAGGTCATACGTGCCTTGGTGGGGAGACATGATCCTCTCTTCTGGCTTGCTCTCCTCTGGCATCAAAGTTTGGCACCAAAACAGAATATATCCCAGAGGAGAGCATTGCTGGTGTTAGAATAAAGGCACATGCATTTTCTGGGGCTTACATTCCCCAAACAAATAGTCTTATCCCATCAGGTCCCCCTACCCAAGAAATACCTCTGACCCAAGGACTTTTTAAAAAAAGATTTATTTATTTATTATGTATACAACATTCTGCCTCCATGTATGCCCACACACCAGAGGAAGGTGCCAGATCTCATTACTGATGGTTGTGAACCACCATGTGGTTGCTGGGAATTGAACTCAGGACCTCTGGAAGAGCAGACAGTGCTCTTAACCACTGAGCCATCTCTCCAGCCCCTGACCCAAGGACTTTTGTTTCCTAGAGAATGTCTTCTTGTCTTGTGATTCATTCTTTCACAGACGGAGACAAAGGAAAGGTGGTGAAGAGAATGCTCAGTGGTTGGCGAGACTACCTGCTCTTTGCAATCAGAACTTCACCCTATTTAACAATGGCCTGAAGGATCAGGTTGGTGCTGATGCGGGGATGGTATGCTGTCCTCATCAAGCCCTGTGATGGGAGTAATAATCTTCTTAGAGCAACACGAGGAACCCAGGTAGAATGTTGTTTCCCAACCTGCCCCTCTTGCTGGTTTGTCGACTTTCCTTCCATCAGGGTTCACTATGGAAGGTCCAGACTCCCCAGCAGGCCTTTCAGAGGACGGCATCTGATGCCCCCTGTTCTAAGTACTTACCCCCTTCTGTACTGAGATCCAACAATATCTCTTTCACCGCTGTGACGTTTTCAGAGCTCGGTTCTGGGGAGGGACCCTTAGCTATTGTTAGTTTCTCATATTCTACAAAACTGGCAAACTCTTAAGGAAGAGATTTAAAAGAGGAGCCCCAAGATTCTTGGGAAGGAAAAGATGCAAAGTTGTGAGGCCACAGGGGAAGTACACTGGAGGGATGTGTCATATCTCTGAAGGGAAGTTCCATATTACATAATCCAGATCATCCCAAAGATGTCAGTCATCAGTAAATTAATATGTACGTTTGATATAATTAGAATAAAATGTCCAGCTTATTTTAATAAAAAGTATGATGTTAGACACAAAGAATAAAAATATGAAAAATAATAAGAAAATTTTATTTTTAGTAAAACTTAATATGTCTAAAGCCATTTGAATCAAATAGATGTAGCGCCTAGATAGGTATTGACAATAGACTGCCAGAAAAACACATGCAATAAAAAGAAATCAGAGACAGATACAAATATTTATGGAATGGGAAAATTCATTTTGATGAAAAAGATGAAGATTTGGCTAATAACTGATACCGAGAATATTGCTTTTCACTTTAAGTGAAAAAAAAATCCATTTTGCAAATAACACCAAGCTAAAAGTTGATCTTCAGTTCTTTATATATAAGACAGGAAAATAACCAAAAGGTTAAAATTTAGAAATGAATCTATAAAAGCTCAATGTCATAGAGTCTTTGCCAGGACACATAGGAAATGAAGGATACACAAAAATTTTGCTTTGGAAAAAAGTCAGACAAATTGACAGTGAAAAGCACCGAATGACAAAGCGGGAGAGTGCATCCCCTCCTCTCCTTCTTTCGTTGTGGTGCATGCATGTATACATGTGTCAATCACCCAGGGAACTAATAACCTCAAAATCCTAGAATTATAAAAACACGAAAAAGAGAAATAATAGAATTATATGTGGTAGGACAGTCACAGCAAACAAATGTCAGATGGCTAGCAGATGTCTCAATGGCACCCAATTTAGCTTTTAATATAAGAAGTGTGATTTAAAGAGCACAATGGTAGATGCCTTTCCATACTATTATGTGAAAAAACTGTAAAGAAAAGCCCTTAATACCCAGCTTTTCCCAGGTTATGGCGAATGAGCACTTTCATCAATTTGTGCTGGGGATGTAAATTTTGAGAGGTGTGTTGCAATTTAATTTGACAGTATTTATTAAAATTTTGATTTGTTCATGTTTTTTTTCTTTAATTCTGCTTAAAGAAATCCATTCTACAGCAATAAAATCAAAATCTATTAGAAGATATGTACAAAGATAGAACAACATTCTAACAGCAAATGTCTGGAAAAAAACACATGTGTTCATCAACAAGGAATTCTGTGTTTTTTTAAAATTTAATTTTAAAAAATTGATTCTTTGGGAATAGCACATCATGTACCCTGAATCCATTAATTTCCCAGTCCTTCCACATCTGCTCTTCACTCTTGTAACCTCCCCACCAGAATAAAATAAAAAAAAATAAAATTAAGAAAAAATCTTGCCGATCCCTCTAGTCAATGACCCGCTCCTCTCTCAACAGCAGCCTCCTTACACACCCACCACAACTATTGTGTTTTCGGCTGAGCAGGTACCATTCCACTCCTCTGTCTTTCCTGTCTCCTCATCACGTATTCATTTGTCATAGTGGAAGCTGTAGTGTACCGTATAGTAGGCCCTTCTGCCCAAATACTTGCAAACGTTCATTGCAATGGTTTGTTGGTCTGGTTCAAAGTCTCTGGCCTTTGCTATATCATCAATATTGGATCCTCACCGAGACTCCTCTCAGATATTCTGCTGTTGTTCTGAGTCATGGAAATCTTGTGGTTATGGTTCCACAGGACTGACTCCTTCACAAGTTCTAGTAGCTCACAAATGGGGTAGATGTTGAGGTGGGTTAGCCAACTCAAAGTCCTGGATCTGGGGGCCTGAGTAGAAGCCAAGTTGATCAGCCTGCCAGATCTCCTTCACCCCTGCCATCAGGCCAGCTTTCCTGGGAGGGGTGGGCCTGCTAAGCACAGCCCTTGGATATCAACATGGTTTCAGGCTATAGCCCAGACCACAGACATCCACATAGCTTTTGGTTGCAACACAAACCCCAGCTGTGGTAGGGCAGGGACCCAGACATGGTTCTTGGTGACAACATGGGTAGGACATCACCATGGCTTCAGGCAATAGTGCAGGCCTATTCCTCACCATGTTTGTGTCTCCAGTTCTGCATCTCTTCATAGAGCACACTTCTATCTACCTCCCATCTTTCCACCACACGCTTGCTCATCAGAGTGGCACTCACCCACCTGCACAGTGAGGCCAACAAGGAACTCTTGAATATGGCCAAGTTATGCCACAATCATACTATGCAATGTTGTGCAACTATTAAAAATAACAGACTAGGTCTACAAATACCATTCAAGAAAGACAGCATAAAAGGAAGTCATGGATCAGTATGGGTGGAATGGTTCTGTTCTGCAATAGAAGAACATATTTCTCTCTGTGTGTAGACAGCCAGTAGGCAGAAAAACAGACAAATACTTAAAATGTAGATTTGTATACCAGTAACATCACTTGAAGACTATTCTAGGTTGATATAACAGCTAGAGGTTGGGACTGTATTATTATTTTACTGTAAACTTTTAAAATTGACTGGGACATGTCAGTCATTATTGCATGTAGAGACAATGGATTAATTAAAATATTTAAGGACAAAGTTTAGTGGGTGAGCTGAAAAAGTAACTGAGAAGAAATATTCTGGGGATGACTTCCTCCTCTTCTTTCTCCTCATCCCCCTCCTCCTTTTCCTGCCACATGTTTATACAGGTAGTATGTGTGTGTGTGTGTGTGTGCACGTGTGTGTATTTGCTTGCAAATGTAAGGCTTTAATGCAAAGATGTACAACATGTATGTACATATACATTTTGAGGCACAAAGTTGAAGTCAAGTGTTGTCTTAGTTTCTTCTTACATCCTGTCATAAAGTAACTTAAAGGCAAACACATTTTTTTTTGGCTCATAGTTCAAGGTATGAACTATAATGGGGTAGTCAAGGTAGCAGAGCTTAAGACAGTTGGCTACATGGCATCCACAGTCAAGGAACAGAGTGTAATAGATGCTTGTTGTTAAACTTGCTTTCCCACTTACACAGTTCAGAATCCCAGCTCAGAGAAATGAAGCTACCCATGGAAGGTGGGTCTTCCCATCTCAATTAGCAAGTGCTTTGTCCAATGAACCTGCCACCAGACCTTTGCA
The DNA here is from genome assembly GCF_037038515.1 of Microtus pennsylvanicus. NCBI lineage: Eukaryota > Metazoa > Chordata > Mammalia > Rodentia > Cricetidae > Microtus > Microtus pennsylvanicus. Next base: position 92,480,241 of record NC_134588.1, read on the forward strand.
ATCTTTTTAAGACCATGCACTTTGAAATATAAGAATATAATTCCATAGCTAACATATCAGGGCAGGGTTAGATTCTACAGACAATGGCATCTGTTTCTCAACTCCTAGGGTACTGGAGTTGAAATGTTTTCATTTCATGGTAGCAGAGAAATGTTTTGCTCCTACAATCTTGTTAGTCAACCTAAACCACCTTACAAATGGGAGAAAAGGGGTCTTTGAGTCTGGGCTTCATGGAAGTAAACCAGACTCCCAGAACTCCGTTTAGACCTATTTGCTGAACTACAAAGGAGCCTGAGAAATGGAGTTGGGTTAGCATCATTCTAAGAGAGATGGTAAGTTGGAGAATGAGTAGGCAGTCACATGGCCCACTCTGGGGTTTACTTTGTAGAGGTTAATATTTTTACATAAATTTATAACTACATCATATTTTATTGAAAATAGGATATTAATATGCACATTTCCTAATTTTAAAATAGGGAGCACACAAACATGCGCACACACATTTGTCAGGGCTTAACATTATTTAAGATATTAAAAGTGGTTTTTGAGAGGAGAAGGAATTACAGATAGTTTTCTACAATAAATATATCTTGATTTAAGAAACTATATTTTAAAGCAGTTTTAAGGTCACAGCAAAACAGAAAGTATAGAGAGTTCTCCTACATCTTTCCTCCCCATCGTGAACATCTGCCCCCAGGGTGATACATCCACTGTGCTTCATGAATGCATCATTATGCTAAGGTTCATTCTTGGTTTTGCCCATCCCATGTGTTTGCATGACAATACATATCTGCTACCAGGGTATCATAGAGAGTAGTTTCTTTACCTAAAAATGTCTCATGTTCTTCTCATTCAGATCCTCACCTTTTATTGGATAACCACTGATCTTTCTTACAATCTCCATAGTGTTATCTTTTTGAGAATTCCCAGAACACAATGTGGTTGGAATTACACAGTACACGGTCCTATCAAATTGGTTCCTATGACTGATGATTTGCATTTGAATTATCTCTACCCACCTCTCTTCTCTTTATTTCACTTTCTCTTCCATCACTCCATATATAGGACAGTGGTTCGTAACCTTCTTAATGCTGAGATTGTTTAATACATACAGCTCCTTACGTTGTGATAGTCAACCATAAAATTATTTTCATTGCTGCTTCATGACTCTAATTTTGCTACTGTTATGAATCAAGATGTAAATATCTGATATGCAGGATATCTGGTATGCAACCCCTGTGAAAGGGTCATTAAGCCCCAAAGGGATTGTGACCCACAAATTGAAAAAGCATCATGTTAGACCCATGTAGTCAAAAGCTCTTCAGGTGATTTGAAGCAGAGTTTGATATATGCTTAAAGTTCTTACCTTTATTTTATTTTGTCTTAGCATTTATTAATTAAGCAAAATAATGTATTTTGTTATGGCATTTACATGTATATAAAATACTTTGATAGAATAGACTCCCTTAATTATGTACACTTAATACTGTTTATCCTACAATAACCCCTTCCTGCCTTATGTTATCTTTTAAAGATTTGAAATCTGAGAGAAAACCTGTGAAGTTGCATTTGTTATTCTCTACGAATTTTATATGTACCCTATCAGTATTTATATAAACTTTGGTAAATTAAATGTAAATCCTAAAATACATTTAACATAGAATAGTTAAATGAATAAGAAGAGGAAAAGATAAGATAAAAATGAATGCAAGAGAGCTCCAGTATTTTCTTGCTGACTTTGTGGATGTACCAGGTACAGCTGGAGAAGGGCACCATTCATGGCTTAGTGCCCTGAGACCACCGTCCTTACATATCTGGTTCAAGCAGCTTTGAGTTTTCTGGGTCTTACTAATTGTGTAGCTCCTTTTGCTGCACTTGATCACCTTCTCTTTCTTTAACTCATGCTTATTCCTTTTGGAAGATCTCCAACTAGATCAACTGCCTTAGCATGTCCTTCAAAACCTTTTCTGTGAGTTTGCATGCACACACATTTCTCAGTTCTCCCCACTTCCCTCTTCTATTTTAAACCTCAAACACACGGTGACTTTCTAATCCCAAATATGTGGTCCACCACCTGACTTTGCTGTTGCCTTAGTATTTCTTCTAGTCAAAAGCAAGTCTTTTTCACAGTTGGGAAATCCCTACCATCTTGAAAGCCAGCGTTCATGTCCATGCCGTTAGAGTACTTCCTAGATTACAAATGCGTTGAGAGCAGAGAGCTGTGAAGTTAATTATGGTAATCAGTATTTTTTTAGAACTCAGTTATATTATGTGTTCCACGAGTGTTAGCGGAATTAGAGACAAAGAACGTTAGAGCTCTTTTGTGCTGTGTTGTTTTGCTGGGAAGACACTCAACCCAATCAGCACATGACAATGCTGGGACTCCACTGGCTCTCAGCCCTAGATGGCCCAAAGGAAGGAGAGATAGCAACGGCACCACGATGCCCAGAGCTTGGTGGGGATTCAGCCATCTTTGCTTTGTTCTGTTCCTCTCTTCATCCCCTCAATCCTGGTTCTTCTGTGTGCTTGAGGACCTGTAACTTACAGTTTCAAAGCAAACATTTTTCTTTTAGGTAGTCCAAATGGCCTAGCCAGTCTGGTTCAGATAGGGTTGATTGTACATCTGGGGCCAACCACTGAGCCCAGTTTTTCACCTTCCCTGGGCTAGGTGTGCGGAGAAGCAGGGAAAGGATGCAGAATTTTACAAATCTAGGCATCTACAGCCAGACTCCCAGACAGATTTTGGTTTCTTTTCCTCTTGACTTTTTCTCTCATATCCAATTTTCACAATTTACTTTGAATTCCTGCCAAAATTACATCCAGTAAAATATTTACCACAACAATGATGTTTATTTTTGGTCTAGTTTGAATAGCACAAAATTACATTTTTGAATTTTGCAATTTTACTGTCATTATTGATTTCTTTTCAAAAATTATGAACATTTAAAACCCAAAACACTGTGGATGTATTTTGGAGTAGAGTACTTGCTTAGCTTGTGCAAGGCCCCGTGTTCATCCCCTGGCAGTGCAAGGAAACAAGTAAAAATTGCATTTCCAAGTGAGAATGGATCTTGCTTAATGAAGACAGTTTGCAGTGCAAGCATCAAATCGCCCAAAGCAAGTAGAATCGTCAGGGAAATACAGAAAAGCAGTCTTTAGTATATAGAAGACTAGACATTAATATTGTCCCCTTTGAATTAGAGAGAAGACGACAAAACTACCCCTTGTCATTTGTAATTGGCAGTAAACAGCAACTTCCAAATTAAAAGGTTTAGGGTGTTTTGAGAAGCCTGTCTAAATATAGGATTTATTATGTTTAAATGTGAATGGGTGTAAAACGTGTTTCTCTCGTTTGAAGAAAGCCACACATTTAACTACACTCTTACTGTTGGAAGCTCCATCCTAAATCTTACGAAAATATACACATGGCAAAAAATTTTTTCCTGCCAAAATTTTAAACAGTACTTAGAGAGTTTTTTTTTAAAAACTTTCTCAACTCAAGTAACTTATTTGATTTAGACTAGTTTGACTGCATTTTTTAAAACATAACCACTTTTAATAGTATTCTTTTTAAAATTTTATTTCTATATTGTGTGTATGGATTTTTGTTAGCTTTTATGTCTGTACCTAGTGCTTGTGGAGACCAGAAGAGGGTGACAGATCCCTCGGAACTGGAGTCATAGATTCTGTGAGCTGCTCTTTGGGTGCTGGGAATTAAATGGGGATCCTCTTGGAAAGCAGCCAGTGTGCTCCTAACCACCAAGCTGTCTTTTCAGCCCCCATAATCACTTTTTGTACTTGGGAAATTTTAAAAAGAGTGAAGCTTTCTTCCAAAGTAATTAAACCAACTTAAAAAAAATGCTTTCAGTTTTTAAACAAGTTATTTCCTAAGAGAAACTTATTTTGAACAGTGAAGTGGTTTTGAAAATTGTTTGTTTTCCTACCATCGGATATATTTATACTGAATTGGGTGGAGGTGTTAGTCAAAGTTTACAAATTAAAGATTGATTTATTCTTTAACTGATGAGGAAAAAAAGTCTTCAGGAAACATCAATATCCACATGAGATGAATTGATTAAATTCTTATCTCAATAATTGAGAGGGGACACACACAAATTTGACTTACTTAGGAACCTGTAAGAGCCTGAATACTCACAATAAATAGCTGTAAGGCAAAGCTATTAAAGTTTTCACGGCTCACAACAAATATACAGGAATGAAGATGGTGTTTCAGAACTGATTAAAGAAAGTTGATTGCGGAGACCATGAGTCATTGGAAATTCTTTAATCATGTTGATGTGATGAAAATGATAACTTTGGTGTTGTGGAGAGCAACATCATTACTATCTTTGCTGAAAATTCTTTCAGTGGTATTTCCCCCAAACAGTATAACAAACTGACCAGTGGATCAGAAACATTTTTTTTTTGCCTAAAAATGACAAGTGCCTTGATTTTTCAATAAGAAAAGATGCTGATTATATTTCCACCAGGCAGTCATTAAACACTCAGCTGTCAATCATTGGCAGGTAGGCTCCTTATCTCGGTAATCGCTCTCATGTGAAAATAAAATATAAGAGCAAGGAAGTAGGCAAACAGCCTCTGTGTACAAAACACAAGTCAATTACCACCAAATTCTATTTCTGTCTCCATGAATAAGCCTAGACTCTTGAAATATTATGATATCAAGAGAGATAAGAGTAATTGCTTGGATGTTGAATCTGATTTAACAGCTGTCTACTGAGTCAAGTTCAGTTCAGGTTTGCTAAGTGACTTGTTTTCTGCCCCAGCCTCAGAGACTGGCCCACAGGTAGAGAGAAATGTAGAAAATGGTTGTGTTATCTAAAATGATTCTGAGTAATTTTAAACCTAAATCATTTATAAAATATCAACATATTAAATATTAGGATGTAAAATATGCATCCCTTTTATAATAAAACATAAAACTGCTAAGACTTTTCATGTTTATGACAAGTTTGCTTCAAGGAATAAATCATTCTCTAAGGAGGGATATGCGCCCATTCATTCATTTTCAAGTATGTGTGCGCGTGTGTGCGAGTGTGTGCGTGTGTGTGCGTGTTTATGTACTTGTGTGTGTGCATGTGTATGTGCTTGTGTGTGTGCATGTGCGTGTGTGTGTGTGCATGCTCTAAGTTGGGCATTCCAAAGTCAAAGCTGAAAGCTTGTATGGGGCAAGTTGACAGTCAAGGGTAAGGTACCCAAAGGGAAGTGAATTTCATGGGAAATCATATAACTAAAGTTCTTGGGAAGCGGAAGTGGGGGCACAGGAGTTGACAGGGAAGGAAAATATGCTCAATCCCTATATAACTGTACATTGATCTGGTTTTGAGGCTGTTATTATATTTTGAGTTTGAGTGCACAAATAAAATTGAGTATGGCTGTCTGCAAAGGAAGGGCTTTTATTTTCACACAGAAGATTTAGCTAATTCCAAAGCTTCTGGGAAGAAGAGGTCTGAGAGGTGGGAGGAACTGAGAAGAATGAAGGGAGCTCGTCACCATTTTAGGTCCTTGCTTATAGGAAGTATAGCTTTTGAGGCTCTAACATGATAGATGGGTTAGGAGAGGGATAGCCTGGGGTGATTTAAGGATGGTAAACCAGGACCTGTGAACTTCAAGAGCATGCCTGACTATGAACCAGAGCTAGTTCCCTCTGTGGATTCTTTCTTTTTTTTTAATGTAAGTAATTTTTTCTACATTTAATAGTATGAAGAAATATGGAGACTTGAGAGAAAAGTTTACCTCCATTCTGGGTTCTCAGTCAAAAAGAGGAGAGAGGCTTCCCCAAGACCATCATCAGATAGTGGAGAAAGAATGTCAGCCTCAGGGAGCCAGGGCTAGGGCTAACGAATTCACATTTCCTCTCTTGTGCAGAGATGTTTTAAGGAGCCCTTTGTTTGGGTGGATTTGGAGAGATGAGAAGCAGTATGTCCGGCAGAACCCTCTGTGTGCTGTGGAAGAAGTAGATGAAGAACAAAAGCTTGCTTTTTTAAGGGCAGGGGATCAGAGTAATTACTTATTGCTTAATTCTTTTTATTTTCCTTTGCTCAAACAAAACCCAGTAATTTAATGTCTCTTGAGACAGAGCTGATAAATGGGGTTTAGGATAGTGTCTGGCACATAGTGAAACAGAGATGCCTATTGAATAAATGAATTAATGAATCAATGAAGAGTGTACACCTTCAGTTCTTATAGCTCACAGGTGGGGAAAGCATGTACAAACACATTTCAATGAGATACGTGTTATTATAGGCTAATGAATACTGAACCTGAAGATGTCATTTTACCTTTGAAATGAGGGAAGGGTTAACAAATTATTCAGAGGTGTTGAGGTTTTTGAATGTAATAGGAAAACACAGTTTCTTTTTCTGGTTGGAGAAAATTTGAGAAAAAAAATTATGATTAGTTGGACAGGACTTCTTAAATGACTCAATATTGTGTGATCAGTTTATGCCTAGAATCTTGGCATCTAAGATGTAATGTTTAGATCATCCCACAGGGGTCAATGACGCATGGAGGTGGACACAGATCAAACCCTCAGGTAGTCAGCTATCGCATCAGAACTTCCTGTAGGAAGGACAGAGGAGAGAAAGTCACAGACTTTCTGCAAATCTTAAGTTCTGTGTCAATCTCAAGGGGTCTCAGCTGTCAGGGAGGACATTTTACTTTTTTGTCTGTGGTTTAGAAACAGCCCGAGATAGATAGGTAAGGCCGGGGAAACTAAAAGCAATCATTCTATTATAAAATAGGTCAAGTTAAAGCTTTGTGTGTGCAGTAGACACCACAGACTACAATTAAGACAGGTGACAAAATAAAGCCAGAATCATAAGGAACTCACCTGGTACATTTGCCCTAAAGAAAAGAGATGACAGTTGTTTGGGCTGCTTGGGAAAAACTGGAGATGGGATGACAGCTAAGAGTGTATCTTAGATTGCCTTTTTCCATCTGCAGTCTGACATTTAGAGGGCTGGGCTGCACAGAGCCAAATAAGCTGTCCTTTTGAAAGACTCAGTCATCTAGGAGAGACAAACAATTCAGATTCTTTTATCCCATTGGATAGAAACGAGATCTGTTTTCTCTCTTGGGGAAGGGTAGTGTGATTCCTCTTCTCTGCCTTGAATAAGGGACAGCACCCACTTTGGCACCCACAGGTGATGGGCTCTTTGAAAGTCCCAGGAATAACAATGGAGGGAGGATGAATGTCTCTCAGAGGTCAGTGTGACAGAGTGAGACACCACCTGAGTGAGGTTTCATGAACTTCAGAAAAGTGTATGAGAACAGAAGCCCAAGAGGAAACAGAACTTGTAGAATCATGTCTAGGGATTCTCAGAAATAGCTGATGCATCTCTGAAGCTGGGAGAAGGATCATGTTTTTTTATTTATTTATTTATTTTAGTTAAGGTAAAACCCTCTTTCCAGATTGGTGAGGTCTGGAAAAATAAGGTACTGTCCACAAGCCAGTTAGAATGCCTACAATTCAAACAGTATGTATGATTGGGATGTGTCCCTCTGAGTTCACATCTTGACAATTTAAATCTCACTGTAGCAGTGTTGAGAGGTGGGGTCTTCCAGATAGTCTGTCATGAGAGTTCTTCCCTCCTGAATGAACGAATGCTGTCATTTTGAGAGTGTTTCCTTGTTAGCTGCAGGCCTCTTGACCTACGGCTTTCTGACCTCCAGAAATATAAGGAACTTTTTTTCTTTAAAAAAAAAACAAAACACCCTGATGGAGGAAGGTCATTGGCTAATAAGGAACTGCCTTGGCCCATTTTATTGGTTAGAGCATAGGTAGGTGGAGTAAACAGAACAGAACGCTGGGAGGAAGAGGAAGTGAGCTCAGACTCGACAGCTCTCCTCTCGGGAGCAGATGCCTCAGCAGAGACGCCATGCCCAGCTCCCAGGCAGACGCACACTATGAAGCTCCGACCCAGGATGGACAGAGGCTGGAATCTTCCCGGTAAGCGCACCTAGGGGCGCTACACAGATGATTAGAAATGGGCTAAATTAATATGTGAGAATTAGCCTAGATAGAAATGGGCCAAGCAGTGATTAAATGAATACAGTTTGTGTGTTGTTATTTCGGGGCAAAAGCTAGCCGAGCAGGTGGCTGGGATGTTGGGGACGCAGCCCTGCTGCCCTTATTACTACAAATGACGCCCAGACGTGTGGCTAACTGAGTCCACAAAAAGCCTGAGAAAGCTTGGAAAAGAATAGAGTAAAGCATGTTTCTTATGGCAATTTCTTGGGTCTGCTCTGCTTGCTAGAGGCAAGCAAGCGCTCTCATATAAGAGAGGCTTCCTGACTCAGCTTCAGCTGTAAAACCCTGCAGCTCATTAAGAGGTCCTGCCACGAAACACTTAAACAGTGTTGATGAAAAGCTGAACACATGCTTTTCGGTTTTCAGCCGTAGCAGGAAAAACCTGCGCCATTTAAAAATGCCGGCTTTCTGGGCTGTCCTGCCAGGGCAAACTCTGACTCTTTTACGCAGGCGGTTCATGCGGTTTGCAAGCATAGACTGCTGAAGCTGGCTTGCTGGCAGGGACCTTGAAACGCCATGAGGCTGGAAAGCTAAGGAATGGGCTACATCTAGCCGGCAAAGCCCCGCCGCTCCTATTACTACATCACCCACTTTGCAGTATTCTGTCATAGCTGCAGTTAAGTAGAGCTAAGGCAGACTGAGGGCTCTCTCCAAGGCTTCTCAAGTGCTCAGGTTTGATCATCAAGTCATGAAAGCAACATGGATCAAGCTGTGTCAGAATGTGCAATATTGAGGGTCCAGGAAGTAGCACCAAGATCAGAAGGGACACTGGCTCATTTATTTAGCATGGATGGAAAACTCTTCCTCCATAAGTTGGAACAGAAGAGGCAAATCATCACATGTAGTCTCTACCCATAGAGGCCAAGTAATTATGGCTGCAGCATATAGTAAACACATTGTTCTCATCAGAGAATGTGAGTATTTTTATTCTCAGTGGATACATTTTCTATTTTTTCTGACCATTTTTTTTTATAAAGATCTTTGAGGCATTTTTTTTTTTGTATTGAGAGGCCCTGACAGAATGGACCCAGATTTTTAGGTTAAAATGAGAGTGTCCGGAGAGAATAAATGCAGGTAATAAGCACTATTTATGGGGCTTTGTCATTGTGAGGCTTATTTCTCTCCGGGTATGTCACTGTTAGTTTGAATGACTGCTTATTATTTCATCCATCACATGGATATAGCATAAATCACTAAGCCATCCATTTATGTAGTGAATATAAATCTTATTCAATAAACTCAGGTGAGCAAGAAATGTCACATCTCTATTTGCTTTAAATCAAATTAAATAACTCTCTGGGCTTTGTCCTACAGGGTTGCTGAAAAATTCTAATTTAGTCACTACTGGGGTTTCCCACCCATTGTCCCCGTCATGGAAAAGTCCCCAGAGTCTTACAATGATACTCAAATGTCAGAGAGGTACTGATGTGACCATTGTCTAAGCCTGTCTGGACCTTTGAAATCTGTATTTGTGCTACCAAGTGGGTCACAGGTGTTTTGGCCCATGTTGCAAGCCCTAAGGTGCATGGGGGTACCGTAGAACCAGTCTCTCAGGGACTCTGCTTGTACTTCACAGGGCTGGCTGGGAGAGGAACCAGGATTCTCAATACCCACCAGTTCTGCCAGACTCTGTTCCCCCAGCTTGGTATTGCCTTCATTCCTCCTGAGTGTCCCTGTGTTTCTGGTTTTGTTTTTTTCAGCATTCAATACAATTTCTACAAGAACTCAGAAGTTTAGAGGACAAATATTCAATAGAGGATTATTCTTAAAGCTTCAGGGTCTGCTGTTTAACACTCAAGATGAGAAAACTGAGCATGTGTGCCCAGAATAGGGTGTACTCCAACATATTCTAGAGGAATAGAACTGTATCTGTTCATTTAGCTGGTAACCATCACCCCATTTTTACTTAGGGGTCACACTTACTCAACAGGCAGTGATTATTACTTACTATGTGACAGAATTTAGACCAGGCACTGAAAACAAAATAGCAAACATTGTAGGGTCTAATCACTACCTTTAAGGACTTTGTCACAGTAGACAATATGTGTATACAGTTGCCAATGACAACATAGTAGATAATTTTTAGGGGGAACATTTAACCTAGAGTGGAGGGATGCCACAAACAGTCCCAGAGACTCCTTCATACAGATTGAAATTAGAAAAAGGACAGAAGTTAGCGGAGCCACATTGAGGACCATGCACAAACATCTGGAGTTGGAAAAATCCTGTCATGATTTAGAAACTGAAAAATAAGCAGACGGTGACACTCAGGACCAAGGTGGAGAGAGGACCCAAAATAGTAAATGAGGCGCTGGTTGCTTAGAAGCTTGTCATGCATCCTGAGGTCCTTAGGTTAACAGGGCTGACCTCTCTGCTTCTTTTCCGGTTGCATCTTTTATTCCTGCCTTACTTGTTTTCCACTTCAGTGACTGGAAAGTTTAAGTGCCTAACTTTCTCTCCTCCACTGGAACTGGGGGCAGCCTTGAGAAAGAGTTCTGGGCTCTGAGTAGTGGGGTGAGGAGACTTCTGTAGTTGCTGTTACCTCTTTCCTCAGTCCTCTCCCTGCTGGTTTCAATGGGGGAGAAGTTATCATGAGGAACAGCAGAGATGAAAGACAGCCATCTTGTTCAGGGATGGCTTCGCAAAGTCACTGTACCCAGGCCGAGCTCCCCCTGCTCAGACTGCTGGTGGAACGGGGTGAATCAACACGTGGTTGCTTAAGTCACCTTGAGTGGGTTTCAGGAAGGTGGAGGCCGATGATGACGTAGGAACTATTGAAATGTCTTACGTGTGAGGGTTGATAGTTTTCCTTTAGAACGAATGCTCCTGCTGCTTTGTGAAAACTAGGATGGAAGGGGACAGAGTGGCCGTGAGGACACCAATCAGAGGTGTGTTGGAAATCCAGCTGGAGGTAAATAGGTCCAAAGCATCTGTGTTAGATTTGAGAAGTGTTTACAAGACGGTAGGGGTGGGCGGAGCTAATTGGAAGTAAGGGAGAGGAAGCTGTTGAGACGTTTTTGGTTTAAATCAGCAGAAAGAATTTTGATTTATTTTTATGTCTTTTTTCCATTCAAGCAATATTGGGCTAAAAACAACCTCTTTAATATTTTGAATGTTATCTTTAAATGGTGGATGGAATGAGTTTTCCCAGGGTTCCAACCCAACTCTAGGGATTGGGAGCTCTGGAAATGTCTTAAAGCTATAGCATAAATGCTATCAGTTGGTAGGCTCTGGATAAGGCCACTCTGTTCCATTCCTTCTGGTAGATCTGGGGGAGAATTTATTTTATTCCTTTACGTAGCAGCTAGAGCATGCCCACGTTCTAGGGCTTGTGGCCCTGTTCATCCACCGTAGAGTAAAAACACAATGTTTCCCATTTTCCTGTGATCCCTTGCTTCCGTTTTAATAAGGAGTCTTGTTACTGCATTAAATTCATCTGTACATTCCCATATAGTCTTGTTATCCCTGGGTCCTGATTATACCTGGAAAATTCCTTCTGTATCTAAGATAGAATAGACACAGGTTTCAGTGTTAGAACAGAGACCACTATTTACTTCATAAATCTGTTTTTATAAGAAGATAGAATTGAGATCCTAAAGAACAAAAATTCAGAAGGCTTGCAGGGTTAGCCTGGGCTGTGACTAGCTCATATCCTGTTGACATAGGAGTGGAAAGATTAACCCACGCCAGAGTTCATGGGCATGAAGATGTTAATAGCATTACCGTTCTCTTAGGCAAGCTTCTACTCCGGGCAGTCTAACCACATCCTTGCTCACTACCCTTTCATAGCTAACTCCAGGGATTACCTCAAAGAAGCTGTCTCAGGAACTTTAGGATACATATTCTGATAACACCCCCAAATATAACCAGATTATGTTACCCGTGGACTCTGCCCTGAAGACTCCCTCTGTTCGCCTCATGTGTCCTAATTTTCTTCCTCTTATTCATGTATAATGCTTCCTGTTCTCCCTTGTCCTTGCCCATAAACATCCTCACCTCAGTCGTAGCTCCGCTATTTTATGTCAGGGAAACTTGCATTTTGCTCTATAACGTGAAGAGCTTCAGCCGCATTTCAAAGGGCAAGACATTTTGCCTCTGCATTTTATAAATCCTCTGTGGCAACGTTACCTTTCTACACCATCATTACAGAGCGACTTTTCATCAGCCCCGATTGGAATGGGGGTTCCTCCTAGCTATCCCTGAGCAGCGGCATTTCTGGTGAAGGTGGAAGCGTTCTGTACCTGCTCTGTCCCATGTGGTTACCACTGTGTGCAGGTGGGTACCATTCCTTAGAAATTTCACCTGTTTCACATTAGTAAGAATGTAATAGCCAGGGGCAGTTAGTAACTGATACACTGGACAGCACAGACCTAGACACTTCTCCAGACTTAATAGAAGGTGAGTGCGGGGTACAGGAGAGGATCTTCTCCACAGAACCGTGTAATAAGGAGAGCAAAATGAAGGAAGGGCCATCACTGGAATAAAAGAACAAATCTGGGAAGGTCTAAAAATTCCACCAAGCTGTCTGGCCCAGTTTCCCTTTTTTCTACCAGATGGTAAATGAATTGTTAACAAATTGTTTAAGGTATTCTGAAGATCTGTGAATTATGTTTTTATTCGTTTGACTGGGCAATATTTCTTGTTACCATTTTAAGTTAGCTTAGAGAGTAATGCATTTTATTATGTCATCTTCATACTATGTCGGCCTCCCAATGACCTCTCTTGACCCCCGTTCTCCTCCTGCTGCTCCCTTTCACCCCACTGATGGATTACCTTCCACACTTATGTCACATGTGTTCCCTATCCACCTCAGTTCTCGTTCTCCTCTCTCATGATAGCCTTGCTTGTCTTTTCTCTCTACCTCCCACCACCATCTTTCTCTCTCCCTTTCTCCTCCCTCTCTCTCTCTTTCACACACACGCGCACGCGTGCGCGCGCGCGCGCGCACACACACACACACACACACACACACACACACACACACAGAGAGAGAGAGAGAGAGAGAGATTTTAAATCCCGGCTCCACATATAAGGTGTTTGTCTAAGTCTGGTTTATTTCAATAACATAATGAATTCCAGTTTTATCCATTTCCCTCAAAATGTCATTTCATTTTCCCCGTATGGCTGAATAAAACTCCACGGTGTATATGATACGTACCACATATTCTTTTCCCATTCATCTGTTGATGGACATCTAGAACAGCTCCATTTCTTGCTCTCAGGCACCTCTGTGGCAATGTGGACTTCGAGTTCTTTGAGTTCATATACAGGAGCGGCATAGCTGTGCCATACTAAAAATAGTATTTTATCTCATTCTCCCCCTGTATTGTTCGTCCTCCCTCTTGAATAACAGTGAGCTCATCCATACTTGCTGTTTTGTTAAAAAAAAAACAACAACCCAGCAAGCCCAGCATGTGATTTTTGCTCATGTTGCTGTGCAGGAAATAGAAGTGTACAGCAGGGCCCTTCCTGTCTAGATTGTGAGGCCCAGGCCTGAAGGCAGGCAGAAGCACCATGTTGCCTGTGGCATTTGATGTATTGCCAGTTTAAAATTATGCCCAGGACAGGTTGTATTTTAAGGATCTGAGATAGATAGAGAATTTATGCTGGATCCAAGAGAAAACCCTGCATTGAGAGGATGCTTCATATTTGCTGCAAGTCTAAGGTGCAACCACAAGAACTCTGTGGTTTCTCTCCCAGGTTGCTGAACATGGCCTCCACTCAGAAAGAAGAGGTGTGTGGTGACCAAGACTGGGGCCTGTCCTGAGAGCCTAGGTGAGGCCAAGCTCAGGAGGAGGTTCTGAGGCTAGCAGGAGTGACCCAGGCTAAGAAACAAAAGGAGTTCCTGGAGGAGAAGGGAGGGTAGTGGGGGCTCCCCTTTACTATGCTTCTGTAGCTGTGGGTGAGGAGTTGTATGTACCGGGTGCAAGCAGAACAGGAAAGCCTGCAAGAACACCATTGCATATACTAGGGTCTATCTGTAGGAAGCAACAGGAGAGCGAGAGAAGGGGCAGAGAAAGAACTCAAGAAAAGTAAAGTCGGAGTGATGAGGATAAATACCACTGCGGATGGTGCTTAGTGCCCTTTATGCTCCATCTATTATTAAAGGCTCCGAGACACTCAAAGGAGGACAAAAGAAAGAAGAACAGTCCCTGACAAGTTCCCAACAAGACATGAGAGGATACCAACAATGGACGGCTTTCTCTGACACTTGTAGTGCAGGGGAGATAAGCAGCTGCCTAAAAGCGATTACAGCGGCGAGAGTCCCTACTGCAATGTGTCCTGAGACCTAGTTCTGCGGCCCTACAGCTTGTACAAAACGCCCTTTGCAAGTTATAGATAATAAAGGATAGATGTGTCTGTATGAAGAGTGTGAGCAATGAAAGCTAGGATAATTTGTTTCTAAGAAACCTTTTAATTCTTAACATCTAGTTCCCCACTGAGCAGATGTGTACCATTTCAAAGTGTTTTTCTTGGTCTAAGTCCATGAGAAAGACATGATTGAGATATTTCTTGTCTCAAGAGAGTTCTCAGACTAGGGGAGGAACCCTATAGATGTCTAGTTATGCTCCCATGATGCAAATGTGTGAACAGATAATGGCAACGGGCCGTTTATTCTTTGTGGAAAACTGGAAGGACAGCAAGAGATGAGCTGTCAAGGAGTCTTCATAAGTGTAGTGGGATTTTAGACTTTAAAAATGAAGTAGACTTTTCCCCAGCAAAGAACTTTTAGAATTAACTTTAATGCAGAAGTTCTGAAACCAGATAAGGCATGGGTTGGATGCTTAATAAGAGTTGCTGAGTGTTCTGCTTCAGTGGCCATGGTGATTAAGGATATTTATCTCACTTGGTACAGCTAATGCCGAGGAGGAGCCACTGGGAACCCAGGATGTTTATGTCCCTTTTGCATGACTGCTGTCCAGGATGAATAGGAAAAAGTCCCTCATACTCAGACCACTGGGGTACTTCTTGAGCATTGGAAGTTTACTCTAATCTTTATGACAATGAAAAGTACCCCAGAAATGTTCACCATGAACTGTGGGAGGGTGATGTCACTGCCTAAGAGATAGTGAGTCGTGTATCTACCGACATAGGACAACCAGCTCACTCACTTTCTGTGGACATCCACAGGGAGGAAGATTACTATCTATCATCTATCTATCTATCTATCTATCTATCTATCTATCTATCTATCTATCTATCTATCTATCATCTATCTATCTATCTATCTATCTATCTATCTATCTATCTATCTATCTATTTATCTATCTCTATCTAACCATCTATCTACCCTCTACCTATTATTTATTTACATATTTATTGATTGTGTGTGCACATGCATGTGAGTGCCATAGCAAGCATATGGAGGACAGAACACATGTGTGGGAGTCACTTGTTTCCTTCCACCACTAACACTTTGGGATTTGAGGGAATGGCTTTATTTCAAGTTGCTAGGAAATCTCATATAGTTTAAAAATTGTCCATTATTTCCACTGAGTGCCTCAAAGAAAATGGATATTTGGAGGATAATTAAGTTTATATAATCTCATATACTATATCTTTTCTTTTTGGCACTGGGGATTGAGCCGAGGGTAAGTTGACAAGATCTCATAAGATATTTATTGGCCCTGCTCACGTTTCTCACACTTGGAACTCTGATGCTTCATACTGTAAAATATGTGCAGTAACACCTCTTTAACATTTTATTCATGTATTTATATTTTACCCAACTCATAGATGTCTATAATAAAAAGATGAGGGCTGGGCATGACGTTCAGTGGTAGACTGCTTAGTACATTCAAGATCCTGGCTTTGTTTGATCCTCTGTGTCACAGAAAACTATTAACCCCCCCCCCCAAAAAAAACCCACCCACAATTAAAAAAAAACCTAAAGATGAAGAATAATATAGAAATGTTTTCTAGAAAAGTGATGATCTCATGCCTCATTAATGCCCCCAGTACTACTCCACTTGAACTTTTAAAATGCATGTGTCTGTGGAGGTAGCCCCCACTTTTCAGAAGCCATGACAACTGTTCTAAAGCCCTGCTTTTGTTTGTGTCTTTTCAACAGAATCCACAGACCTTTTAACAGCACGGGAAACAGTGATGCATCTTGACCGCTTCTCTGATTGACCACATCTGTCCTCTCCTTATATTGCATCTGCTGCTTTGTAATCTTAGTTTAAGTCCAACGGCAGAGACCCATCCCAAAATATCTGCCTTCTCATCTTGCATTTTATAGGATGGAGGACGAATGTAAAACTGTCTGTGATCTCTCTCTTCCCCTTTGCCCTTCTCTCCTCATACAGCTTGTATTTTCAGATCACCTGTGGAGTTTACGCTCTATTCTTAACAGAGTAAAAATTATGTGCTTTGTCTACAGATGGATTTTAAAAACTGAAGCTTGGGAGTGTTTATGTGATTATGATTTTGTGAATATTGTCCATTGCAGAGCCAAGTGATATAATTATCTTTTTCTTTCTCTTGTTTTGCTGTTCCTTAGAGTTTCCAATTCTTTTTTTTCTCTTTTATATCCTGTCTTTGCAGCAGTAAGAATATGGCCAAATCAAAGGAATTAGTTTTTTCTACCGTTCCCCCTACCTATCAATGCCTTATTTTTGGACTAAGCTGCTCTTTTTTTCCTAACCTGGGCTGATTGTTCCTTAGGTTGGCCTAAGAGATGTCATTTTGAGTCTTCTTTTCATTACTCTCTATGCTGTGTGGTTCCGGTTTCTTTGATCTCATATCTTTCTCTTTGTGGTTCACTTCTTAGCTTTTCTGGAACGTGCCTTAAAGTAATTTTCCATGGAAAGGTAGGAAGGTTCTTACGTATCTGACAATGCCTTTGTTCTGCTCTCTCAGATTAATATCAAAATGGTTGTCAAATTCTACATTGAAAATACCCCTTCCGTGTGTGTGTGTGTGTGTGTGGTGTATGTTTAAAGGCTGTCGGAGGACATTGGGTGTCCTGTTCTATTACAATTTGCTTAATTTGTTGAGACGGAGTCACCTCTGACTCTGGAACGAGGCTGGTGGCCGCCAAGCTCCAGCCATTCTGCCATCTCTACCTTCAACAGCAGCGGCACACAGCCCAAATGCAGTTACACCCAGCCTTTCCCATGGGTGTTGTGGATTTGTACTCAGGTCTCCATGTTTTTAAGCTAGAGCTTTTAGCCAAACCCTTTTCTCTCCTTGCTTATGACTGTGAAGAATCTTCTCCATTAAAATTTATATTCATTTTCTAAATTTGATACCAACATGTTTCTCATAATTTAACGAATTCTTTTTCTGCTGAAGAAAATTTTAGAATTTTCTCAATTTTTTTTCTTTTTTTTTATTGATAAAAGGAGAATAAAGAAAAGAAAGAAAAAAAAACAAATTTCCACCTCCTCCCAGCCTCCCATTTCCCTCCCCCTCCTCCCATTCTTGTCCCCCTCCTCCCACCTCTCTCCCTTTCCCCCCACTTTTCTCCCCTCCCTCTCCAGTCCAAAGAGCAGTCAGGGTTCCCTGCCCTGTGATAAGTCCTAGGTCCTCCCCCCTCCGTCCATATCTAGGAAGGTGAACATCCAAACTGGCTAGGCTCCCACCAAGCCAGTACATTGCGTTGGATCAAAACCGCGTGCCATTGTCCTTGGCGTCTCATCAGCCCTCATTGTTCGTCA
The DNA here is from genome assembly GCF_037038515.1 of Microtus pennsylvanicus. Lineage (NCBI taxonomy): Eukaryota > Metazoa > Chordata > Mammalia > Rodentia > Cricetidae > Microtus > Microtus pennsylvanicus. Next base: position 92,497,956 of record NC_134588.1, read on the forward strand.
TGTTCAGAGAGTCCAGTTTTATCCCATGCTTTTTTTGGTAACAGTCCAGCTGGCCTTGGTGAGCTCCCAGTAGATCATCTCCACTGTCTCAGTGGGTGGGTGCACCCCTCGTGGTCCCGACTTCTTTGCTCATGTTCTCCCTCCTTCTGCTCCTCCTTGGGACCTTGGGAGCTCTATCCAGTGTTCCAGTGTGGGTCTCTGTCTCTATCTCCATCCATCGCCAGATGGAAGTTCTAGGATGATATGCATGATATTCGTCAGTATTGCTCTAGGGTAGGGTCATTTCAGGTTCCCTATCCTCAGCTGCCCAAGGAACTAACTGGGGGCCTCAGCTTGGGCACCTGGGAGCCCCTCTAGGGTCAAGTCTCCTGCCCCTCCTAAAGTGGGTCCTTTAACTAAGAAATGGGGTTCCGTGCTCCCCTATCCAACCTTCCTTTATCCCGATCCTCCTGTTTCCCCAAGTCCCCCCTCCTTTCCTTCTACCTTTTCTCTCCCCATCTCCCCTTACCCCCATCCCACCCCACCCCCAAGATCCCACTTTTCTCCCCGGCAATTTTGTCTACTTCCCTTATCCAAGAGGATAACTATATGTTTTTCCTTGGGTTCACCTTCTTACTTAGCTTCTTTAGATTCGCCTATTGTAGACTCCGTGACCCCTATTTATGGCTAGAAACCAATTATGAGTGAGTACATCCCATGTTCATCTTTTTGGGTCTGGGATACCTCACTCAGGATAGTGTTTTCTATTTCCATCCATTTGCATGCAAAATTCAAGAAGTCATTGTTTTATTTTTGTGTGTACCACAAGTGAGCAGGTATCTGCAGAGGCTTCAGAATCCCTGGAGCTCATAAGTGGTTTTGAGTTGCCTGATGTGGGTTCTGGGAACTGAATCTTGGTATCTCAAAAGCACATCAAGTGCTCTAACCACCGAGTAACCTCTCCAGTCCTTCAGTATTCTGAAATTTCTGGAACTTGGGACCAGGAGGTCGTTTTGGGTACATGGTAGACAATCTTAGTTTGGAAATTGTTTGTCAAATTTGAAGTATTCTTATTTATTTTATTATGATCCAATTGAAGCTTTCTCTTTCTTGAATTTGTGTTACTTGGACATTAGAATTTCTTGGTTCAATGCTCAGAGAGATTTCTCATTTTATATTGTGATTCTTTGTTCATAATGCTTAATTTGTTAATCACAAATTTTTGTTTCCAAGTGCTTATTTTTCTGTTATTTCATTGATTTTTAAAACAATAACTTATTCCCTATTAATGGGAGCTTGTATATGAAGTTATAACTTGTAAATTTTTAGACTCTCCTCACTCATCCTCTATGGTATTGCTCTATGTAACTCCAGCTTGGCACTAAGGATTCTCCTGCCATAGCCTCGCGGGTGCTGGGACTGCAAGTCTGTGACATCCATCACACCTGGCGTCGGGTTTTATTTTGAAATTTTCTCCTGTCCCCCGAGTAACCCACACCACTTCAAGTTAATTTTCTCCTGCCTTATCTCAGTATTTTCCTCCTCAGTTGCATTCACCTCAAGTACAAGTGCATAATGGACTTTGGTCATCCATCATATTTAAGACTAAGGAAAAAAAATTCAATGTGCGTATGCTTTTTGGATGAGTGTGTGGTGAGGCTGCCTTCAGGTTGGACATTCTTTAATTACGCAGTTTAAAGGGCTCCCTAAACCTTTGAGAGCCCCCACACATCACTATCTCCATTTATGTGCTTTATTTTGGTAATTCTCCTTAGAAAAGTACCCTTTGTTTAAGCATTTGTTTTTGGCATGGAAGTAAAACACTTATTTTTCCAGCCAGTGTGATTAAAGGATTAAGGGAGGACTGTGGAATCAGCACTGTTCATAACTTTCAGGGTCTAACGTCTTCTGTCTGTGGCTCTGGGTCTTGGAGGCGGGATGGTGATTTCTAGGCTCTCCTGGGAAGATTTTCTCCCTGCTCACCGGCGGCCCTCTCATTATTGTCATATATTCTAGACTACAGTTTCCCTTGCCCAGCTTCAGAATGTTTTATCCACTTTTCCTCTCGCAGAAATGTTTAGAAATATTTCACTTGCTAATAGCTACTCTCCTATTCTTTTCAATGCGGTGAGTTTATATCATTTTTATTCTTTTAACATCTTGTTAATGTTGCCTTGGGAGAGAGAACAGATAAACATTTTTGCACACTTTGCAGATTTGAGTTAGAGAATCCTTCATTTCCTCCCACTGGATATCTTAAAATTTTTTGAATTAAATTTCTTTCGTAGATGTAATATATGTACATCCTACAAAATTCATGAGGTCCAAAAGGGTTGACAGTAAAATTTAAGTCTTTCTCTTTCTCTTGTTCTCTAGGTACCCAGTGTCTTATGCACCCTCCCAGACAATCTCAAAGCAAACATATATTTTTTGCAATTAAAAAATTCAAGCAGAGGCTACAAACACACTACATTGTGTTTGTACATGGTACATTCCCTTCATATTCACTATTATCTCAGGCTTTATACTGTATTTTTAAGCATTATTTTAATTTCTGCATAATGTTTCATGAATGAATACTTAAAAAAAGCATTTTCCTTCCATGGAGAAGGGAGGGAATGGGGTTTGCGGGATGGTGGATATGATCATATTTCATTGTATACATGCATGAGTGTCTTAGTGTTTCTATTGCTGTGATAAAACACCATGACCAAAGCAACTTGAGATGCAAAATGTAAGCAAAAAATTTGCTAGCACTTTCATATCACTGTTCATCATTGGAAGAAATCAGGGCAGGAACTCAAACAGGGCAGGAACCAGGAAGCAGGAGCTGATGCAGAGACTGTGAAGGGGAGCTACTCACTGACTTGCTCCTCATGGCTTGCTCAGCTGTCGGGGTCCATTGGGTTTGTATGTTTCAGGGTAGGGGCATATGAATTAGAAATATTTGGCAGACAAAACAGAGGTACAAAAGAAATAGATAGTGATAGAATAGAGTCGGGAGGGTAGCCCAGTGAATACTGAATTTGCTTGCATTTATTTTCCATATGCTTATATACCCCAATCTTAAAGGGGCAGGGAAGAAGGCAAGACTTCTTTGCCAGGATACGAGCAAGGAGCAAACAAAGTAATTACCTCTTTAATAACCGAAACATCAAGCAACTATATCCCGAGTTAAGTATTCTGTTGTTTAGGCAGGACATGCAGTGACCACACCTTAAGTCAAGTATCCTGTAGGCCGCCACTCCCTGGGTCAAACATTCTATCATAACCTTGAAGGAACAAGAATAGGCCTGAACTCTACATCCATGGGCTCTGACACTCGGTCACTTTCTTATAGAACCCAGGACCACCAGCCCAGAAATGGCACCACCCACAATGGGATGAACCCTGCTATATCAATCATTAATCAAGAAAATGCTCTGCCAGGCTTGCCTACAACCCGATCTTATGGTGGCATTTTCTTAGTTAAGGCTCCCTTCTCTCCAATGACTATAGCTTGTGTCAGGTTGGCATAAAATTAGCAAGGACAATGAGATTCCAAAATAATATTGAAGAGCATTTCTTCATTGGTGATCTTTTAACTTCCCCTCTAATCATTCACTTTTGTAAAAACACAATGGTTTCCATTTTTTACACAGTATTTCACATATGTATGGGTATCTCTTAGATACATCACAGTTAATTGCCAGTTTTCTTGGAGTGTTAGCTTTCTTGTGACTGGAACAGAATAGCTGACAAGAAAAGAAAACTCTTGGTTCAGTAGATACAATCCCTCACTTCAAGGAAGGCAAAGGGCGGGTGGCTTCATGAAAGTGGGAACTGGGGCCGCTGACTTCACGGCTTTGGCACTCAGGAAAATAAATCAAATTAGAGCCTCAAGACTCATGTCTCAGCACCTTCCCCTCCATTCAGGCCCCATCTCCTAAAGGTTCCAGAGTCTTTCAATACAGTGCCACGAAGGTGGGGGAGACTAAGTGTTCAAACAAATATGGGGGGGCATTTCACACCTAAACTGTCATAAGGAGCATCGATTCTCCTTCCAATAATGTCAGACCTACTTGTGAGTCGATACCTTTCAGAGCATATGGTTAAGATCCTGTCAGAAGCCACTCCCATGGTCTCAGCTTAGTTTCATATACAGACTTCTCAAGCAGTACAAAGGTTGTAAAGAAGAGAAGTAAGGCAAGACGACGCTGGGAATGTGTGTGTGTATATATGTGTATATGTGTGTGTATGTGTGTATATGTGTATGTGTGTGTGTGTGGTTAGTGATTGATTACAGGAGTTACCATCTCCATGGCTCAGGAACAAGCAAAGTTGTTGAAATGATTATTTTAGAAACTCGACAGAGAGTCTGATCCAGAGACTAAGACCTCTGTGGATCAGGTATGGTTTAGCTGGTACTATGAAGCTGGAGGAGGGCTGAGACCAAACTCCCTGTCGGTGGAGGGGAACCGGGAGGATAAATGATCAAGTGCTGAAAACCTTGCAATCTGGACTCTGGGGCTGCAGTAAACTGGACAGCAAGTGAAAACTGGATTGCTGTGTTGCTGGAGGAACAGAAAACGGGTGGGGAAGAAGTTTACTCTTTTTCTGGCAGCTTCCACTCTATAACTCCTATGGGGGCAGAACCGAGATGTGTTAGGGTGTCAGCATGGGTACCCCAGAGCTGATTTAGAAAGGTAGGACTGGACTCAAGACACAGTAACTAAAAACAAAAACCAAAACCAGACAAACAAAAAAACAAAGCAATACACCACCACCACCAGCACAAAACAACTATAAGGCATCTCAATGAATTGCATTTTGATAACTTAATAGATGTAAAGCCACAGCCTGTTATTATTTATTTTCTTACTTAATTTTATTTTTTTATGGTTGTTCTGGTTGTCCCTGGGGGCTCAGGTAAACCTTACAAGGATGCTTTGAGCTGCTGCTGCTTCTTCTTCTTCTTCTTCTTCTTCTTCTTCTTCTTCTTCTTCTTCTTCTTCTTCTTCTTCTTCTTCTTCTTCTTCTTTCTTCCTTTTCCTCTCCTCCTCCTCCTCCTCCTCGTCCTTCGTAACACTGCTTAGCAATTTTCTTATTAGGGCTGAAATGGAATGCATCTTAATTTTGGGATAATCTGAGGATTCTTTCTATAAGCTGTTGCTGGCTGTCCTCCATTCCACTCACTTTCTTTTGTGTTACCGCTTTCATTTCTTTTCAGTAATTGGTCATCTAATATGGCCTGCACAAACCTTCCCCTCCAGTTTGTAATCTACTTTCAGGATCATGAAGAATCTGTTATGGATAGTTTTAATTTTAACAGAGCCAAGTTTATCAGTATTTTCTTTTGTGACTTCAGAGCTTTTCTCCACATGTGAAAAAAGTTTTCCAATTTTGAAATTCTAAATGTTTATCCTTTTTTTTCTTTAGTTACTGTTATTGGTCTAATTTTAAGATTTACTTATTTGGTCATTTTTGAATTTTCCTGCCATGTCATTAATCTAAATCTTTTTTTTTTTGCCTGTCCATTATCCACCCATCCAAACACTTGCATTAAACAATCCACATTCCCACACATGATTTTAAAATTGATTTTTATTGTAATTTTTGTATTTTGATCTGTTTTGAAGCTTCTTTCATTAACATGTCTACTCATGTATTAGCACTGCATTATTTTAATTGCTCTAGCTAGAATGTATTTAAAATCCCTCTTAAATCCCACTTTCAGAATCTTGGGCTCTTTGCTTTTACGCTCTCATAGCAATATAGGTCAACTTCAGGAAAGATGACATTATCACCTCATTGAGTTTTTCTCTTTGAGAACATGATCTACCGTCCAGTATATTTTTTCTGCTTATTTTGTTTATTTCTTAACAATTTAGTGTGAATTCATACTCTGTCCCTTTTCCCCCATCAGCAGCTACATCTTAGCTGTCCCTAAATGTACAAATTACTACTCCATTTTATATGTGAGATTCAGAATAGCAACATCCTGTAGCTTTATTGAAGATGAGCTTGCCTTTCAGGTTTTTTTTTTTGTTGTTGTTGTTTTGGTTGATATAAGAGAATAAGGGAGAACAACTGTATTTTCTTTGACATTTAAAAGTCAAATGCTCTCTTCTTTTTCCCCTCACATTAAAGACACTAAGGGTCCCATCAATTGACTACAGGAAATCCATTTTGGTATTTGCATGCATGTGTGCATATGCATGTGAGTGCATGTGTGTGTGTATGACTGTGCACGTGAGTGTGTGTGTGTGTGTGTGCACGCACACATGCGTGTTGTGTACCTGTGCACATGCAGGCCAAAAGACATAGCGAGTGTAGCTTTTCAGGTGCTATCCACTTCTTTTGAATCAGGGTTTCTGACCACCTTTGAATTTGCAGATTTGGCTACACTGATTGGCCATTGAGCCCAGGGAGCTTCCTGACTTTGTTCCCAAACACTGGGATTGCAGAGCAGGCAGCAGGCCTGGGTTCTGGAGGACAGAGCTCAGCCCCCCATAGCTGAAAGGCAAGTATTTTACCTACACTGAGCTGTCACCCTCGCCCCATGAAATCCAGCTTTTATCTCTGAAACTTTCTTGAAATTTCCATGGAATAATATATGCTTGCATAAATGTTTGTCAGCCCAGTTAGTCACCCACTACCAAGCTAGCTTGGCATGCATTTTGCAGATAGCATTTGTCTCTGTTAAGACCAGCACCCCTTACTGTGTAGCTGCTCTCACGTATTTCAACTGCTTGCAAACTGTGAATCCTTCCCAGGAGGTGCATGGAAGCATTTTAAGGAGAAATGGAGCAAGCATCCTGGGGCCATGAAAGGGGATCACTCCAAGTGCTGGTACTGGTATTGAGAAAATGACGGTAGTTGTTACCCATCGATCTGTTTGCAGCTTAGGTAGTTTCACCTCTTTGCTCTGAGTGACTTTGAAGGAAGATGACTTCACCATGTTGTCATTGGGAAGGTGACTTTCGTTTTGTACATAATTAGAAGATAATTAAAAGTTAACAAAGAACATTACTGTAATAAAGCTTCTTGCATTGGCATTGAGTTGTCTATAGGAACAGTTGTTTTCATGCTTACACTGAAAAGACAATGAAATTGATGGCAAATTCCGTCTTCCCATAGTAATGAAGAACACTCATCCATGTATTTGTAAATTAATTTTCTAAAAAACGCTCATTTATCTTATTAAGAAGCATATTTCTTGCCCAAACAGGCTTTTATGTTTAAAATTATTTATCAAATCTACATACGAATAAAAAATTGAAATGATTACTTAATCCGGAAAAGATTCTTTACAATTTAGAAATCTTAATATTCTTCAGTATATATGATGTAATATATTTTTTAGGGTGTCAAAACTTATTGTATGCCAAAGACTATAAAATTACTTATGCTGTAATGAGACATTTTAATCGACAAATTAGAAATGGGTGATAAAGACACATACACACATTCTCTCAATTCTTTCAGACTTTAGATGACAAACAGAAACAAAGCCAAGAAGGAAACCCTGTGTAGCTACTGCCTAAGTTTTATTGAATATAAATGGCTACTTTTAACTTCCAAATCTTTGAGACTAAGATAATTCACCAACGAGTGTGTAGGGAAGGCAAATCCACCCCGATGAATGCAGTTTTCGAGTCTGGGCTCATACTGTTGGGTGTGCACACCCTGCGATATCCTGTCTTTGCTCCCATGGTTACAAGGACCTTCCCCACATTCACAAGTAAAGACCCCTCTCCTTCCCTCCCTCCACCAGAGTTCCTTAGAACCTAGCCTTTCTTTTAAACACCAGACCCCAGCTTTTAGAAATACAGGGATGTGGACCACTATTCTATTCTGTTTACATGAAGCCTGCATTTTGTGGCTTGTGTAGGTTTGCCCGTTTCCTAGGGTCACAGTGTCACTGCTACTTTCCTGTGGGATAGTAATGTCTGTTCAGAGGGCAGCAGAATGGGGTAGATGGACTTAAGTAATTCTCACATCATTTGTCCTGTTTTGCCTTAAACAGTATCACATACGGGGCAGCAACAGTCTATCAGGGCAACAGTCTGTCTCCTCTCCAGTGACCAAATATTAGGCCTGAACCTCCTTTATAGCCATCTCTTCAGTTTCCTCTTCTCATGAGTCAAGGCTTGAATAATAACACACCGGCCTTCCAGGAATCAGCAAGAAAGTCTCATACAGAGAAGATAAATTCGCCTATTAGAATACAATCTGCAGAGATAAAGATATGTTAAATGGCACATGCAATTTATATCACTTAACGGAATGCAACCTGCTCAGCTGAAACCTTTTATATTTCAATTCCGTCCAAGTTCAATGGACTAGCTTAAAAGACATCAGAAAATTAAAAGGACCTTCAAGTGATTTTTGCCCTAGCACAAATGGTGGCCTTTCTGAAACCTCAATTGCTTCTGGAAACTCTTTGAAGGGATTATGGGTCTCCTGGAAGGTCCCACGTTCTTATCTTCAGTTTACCAAGGTACAGAACATGGCAGTTGCCTCCCCGGAGTGTCTCTTTGGACTTGTTGCATAGTTTTAGCCTATACAAGCATAGACTTCTTGTTGCAAGGAGGGGCTGTTTGTTCATCCCAGCCGCCTGGCTAGCTTAGCCCTGAAATAACCACACAGAAGCTGTATTAATTAAATCACTGCTTGGCCCATTGGTTCTAGTTTCTTATTGGCTAATTTTTACATCTTAATTTAACCCATTTCTATTAATCTGTTTATCTCCATGTGACAGTGGCTTACTTTGTAAAATTCCCAACGTCTGTCTCCAACGGACCCATGGCATCTCTCTCTGACTCTGTTTTCTTCCTCCTAGAATTCAGTTCTGTCTTCTCCGTCTACCTAAGTTGTGCCCCATCAGGCCAAGGCAGTTTCTTTATTCATTAAACAATACAAGCAACACATGGAGGGGACTCCCACATCAACTTCTTGTACTAACCCGCAAGAACAAGAATGAGAAAGAGGTGTAGAGCAAGGACAAGTGAGGTGCCTCTGCTGTCTCTTAGCTCTGTTGATTGTTTGCCGTGAGGTTGGGGCCTAAGAGGATGTGGGGTTTCTGGCCTGGAACTCTCTATCCTCCAGCCTCAGCTGCTGATTTCTGGGATTATAAACACATGCCGCCAGGGTAAGTCTTCTTTGGATATTTAGTTCACAGGGTTGCAAATAATTCAGACATGGTCTGATTGGAGAGATGGATCAACCTTTATGAACATATGTTGCTTTTGCAGTGAGCCTGGGTTTAATTCCCAACCATATATAATTCCACTTCCAGGAAATCCAATGCCCTCTTCCGACCTCTGTGGGTACCAGTGTGCATGTGGTGCACATTTATACATACAGGAAAAACACTAACACAGAAATAAAATGAATAAATCCAACAAAAATTGTTGGCTTAGGGCTGCTTGTTGGTTCCCAGCTGCCCGGCTAGCTTAGACCCGAAATAATCACAAAGATACTATATTATTTAAAACACTGTTTGGCCCATTAGCTATAGCTTCTTATTGACTAACTCTTACATATTAATTTATCCCATTGCTATTAATCTGTATATCACCACGTGGCAGTGGCTTACAGGCAAAATTCCGGCATCTGTCTCCGGCAGGGCTACATGGCTTCTCTCCAACTCTGCCCTTCTTTCTCTCATCATTCAGTTTAGTTTTCCCACCTGGTTCTGTTCCCCTATAGCTCTGCTATAGACCCAAAGCAGTTCCTTTATTAACCAATGATATTCACAGTATACAGAGGGGAATTCCACATCAAAAAATAATAAAGAAAAAGTGTTGGAGATAGCTCAGTGGTAGAGTACTTGCCTGCCACGTACAAGTCCTGTGTTTGAACCTCAAACACACACACACACACACACACACACACACACACACACACAACACAAGCATGCACGCACCCACCCATACATACTTGTACACACATTTGCACTAATTTAGACTTTATAGATGAAGATAAAATCAAATGAGATAAAAGTCAACTCTTTACTCCTGTCTCCTGCTCAGCATAAAAATATAGGTATTTCTTAGTAACTTTTAAAAAACTCCACAATTTTTCAAACCTCTCATAAATATTGATATCTTATTAGCATTATGTTCTGTGGCAGCACTGGTAGTTTACTTAGAAAGTTGCTTTCTAAACAGTTTCTTTCCCTTCCAACGGTTTTCTGGATTCCAATTTCATGGAATTTCTGCATGTCTCTTTACCTGGATTTTGATGTATTACATGCAAATTTTTTCTCCACTTTTTTCTTTTGACTTGTTTGTCTTTTGGCTCTGGATTTTAAGAAGTACATTAAAAATTTAGATAGTACTTTATTGTCAGTTACACACTTTGCAAATTTCCTTTTCATCTGTTTCTCATCTTGCAAGGTTTGAATACCTTTGACCTCATAGAAATTAAGATTTTGAAGTAATCAAATATATTAATATTATTTTTGTCAATTATATTTTTGTTTAAAAGGGCTTAGTCTTTTATGACCAATTCAAAAGATTTACTGCATATATTTCTTCTACTTTTATATGAATAATTGAGAAAGCCTTAAGGTTGGGCAGTAACTTTTTATTTTGCTTTTAAATGTGGCAGCTGATTCTGTCAATAGCGCTCATTGAACGGAATGATTTTTGTTCTCTAAAATGTCACAGTACTGTTCATTATAGATCAGATCAGCCTTGCCTCTCCATTGTGTTCCATTACAGCCCCTGTAACAGGCTCCTCCAGATGACACACTTTATAATTTGATTTGATGCCTGTAAGAACGATTTCCCATCTTTTAGATTTTGATTTTATTGTATTTAATTGCTTTTGTTCATTTCTTTTTGCTATTAAAATTGTTTTTAATAATATCTTCATGATTTATTGCTTTTGTGCAGAAGGCTCTTGTTTTTTATTTAATGATTATAATAGTTTCTGTCGACTTGACACAAAACTAGACATACCCAGGAAGAAGAAACCTCAGCTGAGCCTTCATTAGATTGGCCCGTAGTCATGTCTGTGGGACATTTTCTTGATTGCTAATTGATCTGTGAGAGCACATCCCGTTATGGGGGTACCATCCATGGGGTACCATCCGTGGGCAGGTGGGTCTGAACTGTACAGGAAAGCAAGTTGAGCAAGCCATGGGGAGGAGCAAGCCACTTCACAGTTCCTGTGTTGGTTTCCCTTGATGGCAGAGTATAAGCTGTAAGCCAAATAAATCCTCTACTCCCCCCAGTTTCTTTTGGTCAGTGTTTCATTACAGCAACTAAAAGCAAACTGAGATCCTGATCAGACATCTGGGTGCCTTCTTGTTACTTCTAATTTTCAGTTAATTGTGTTGGGTTTTCTGGATAAGTGAACGTATTGTTTCCAAGCATAGTAGTTGTAAATCTGCCTTCCCAATATTTATGCTTTTAAAAATAGCATTGTTGCCTACTGCTAAGACTTCTGGCTGATTCGAATAGTGGGTGTGACAGAAGGCATCTGTTTTGTTTCCTGACTTGTAATGCTTGCAATATTTCAGTGTTTTAACTATGTTAAATTGAGTTATTTTTTTTCTATTTAAATTTACTAATTTAAAAATGGATTCAAATTTTGTTACATTCTGTTTCTGCACCTACTTGATGTTTTTCATTTAGCTCAGTTAATGAGATAGAGTAACTCGATGGTGGTTTTCTATAGCATTGCTGCATTCCTGGGATGGATACTGCCTGGTTGCTATGGGTATCCACCTTCATCAGATACAGTGATTACTTTGATTGTTCCTATTGTTGTGACTTTTCTATAAGAACAGTGTATAATTTTCTCATGCTTTTCTAGTCTAGAACAAGTGACTGTTATATTAGCAGTATAAAAGTAGCTGTTTTTTTTTTGTCTCCATTCTGTATTTTGAAACAGTTGGTATATATTCTGGGAACATGTGGTTCCCTAGTAAGCCTGGGCTTACTGTGATCTACCTGGGAGGCATATGTCTGAAGAAGGAATTATTTTTTCCAAACAATTTCTCCCGTGGTTCAGGTTTGTAAACATTTATGCCTATATTTCTCAAATTTTGCAAATTCTTATCTTAGCAAACATTGTGCAATTCATTTAGGTTTCACCTTATTGCAATTCATTTAGGTTTCACCTTATTGTTATATAACTTACACATAGTGTTCTCTCTGTAATTTTGTCACAATAATTTTTCTTATTGCTTATATTTTCCTTCATTGATCAAAAATATCATTTATTTCATTAGTCTTTTCTAGCAACTGACTTTGTCTTTTAACGTTTGAACCTATTAATATTTATTGTTTATATTTTAATAATAATTGCCTTATCTTTATGTTTATTTTAAATTATTTTTAAGTCTTTGAATTAAAAGTACACTATATTTTAAATTTTATGTGTGTGTGTGTGTGGTATAGGTATGTATTTTTAAGGGCATATGTGTGTGTGTGTATGTGCAGTGTGTATGTATTTGGAGGCCAGAGGGTGATATCAGGTGTCTTCCTCTAACACTCTCCACCTTAAATTTTTGAGGCAGGGTCTTACACTGAACCTCAAGCTCACTGACGACTGGCCTGTGGGTTCCAGGGGTCTCCATACTTCTGCCACACTAGTATCAGGATTATAGTTGAATGCTGCTCTGCCCACTTTTCATGTGGTGTGGGGATCCAAACTCAGGTCTCATGCTTATAGCAAATAATTTATAGATGGAGCTATTTCTCTAGACCTTTATTTTATTTTTAAAAGTCTCTCTCTCTCTCTCTCTCTCTCTCTCTCTCTCTGTCTCTCTCTCTCTCTGTCTCTCTCTCTCTCTCTCTCTCTCTCTCTCTCTCTCTCTCTCTCTCTCTGTCTCTCTCTCTCATTCTGCCACATGTGGCCAAAAGAGGGCATCTGATGCTTAAAACTGGAGTCGGAGGTGGTTAGGAACCTCCTGATGTGTGCTAGGAACTTGGTTGGGTCCTCTGAAAGAGCAGCAAGCCCTGTTAACAATTAATCCATCTCTCTAGTTCCAATCCATATTTTATATTTAATAATCTTAAATGATATATTTACATATTCATATGCCACTTTAACTCATTTTAAGTTTAAGCAAGCACTTTCACTTTCAAGTTTGCTTTAAATCTATTTTCAATTGACAACTGAAATTGAATGTATTTATGGAATACAGTGTGTTTTGGAGTATGCATGTTTTGGAAGTTTTGGAATGGTTAAATCTAGCTAATTAACATATGCACTATGTATATTTAAGTTTTGTGTAGTTAGATCACTTAAAGTTTATTCTGCTAATAATATTCAAGTAAAAGGATACAGAGTTACAGTAATGCCATAGGGATAAATTTAACAACCGTGATTATAGTTAAAATAACATATTGTATTATATACTTGAAAGCTAGTAGAATTTCAACTTCCAGTGGGTAGGGGCATGTTGTTTGCCATCTTTTATTCCCAGTTTAATTGTATTGTGGTTACGGACTATATCACTTGTGACACCTGCTTTCTGGACCATGTTGAAATTGGCTTTGTAGCCAACATGTGATCAAAATACACGTTTCCCATGAATAGTCAAGTGTTTACAACATACAACATTTGAATGTGCATATGTCCTATGCACAAGATTAATATTATTGTTTTAACTTTTCTATGTTTTATTATTTTCTAAAAAAAAATCTTAAAACACAGTCTTAGTTTGGTTTACTATTGCTGGGAAGAGACTCCATGACCATGGCAACTGTTATAAAGGAAACATTTAATTGTGGTGGCTCGTTTATAGTTTAGAGGTTCAGTCCATCATGGCAGGGAGCACAGCAGCGTGCATACAGGCAGGCATGGAGCTAGAGAAATAGCCATGTGCCCTATATCCTGCAGGGGAACAGGAAGTCGACTGACTTCACATTGAGTGATGCTTGAGAAGAAGACCTCAAAGCCCACCCGCACAGTGACACACTTCCAACAGAAGGTGTGGCCCAGATTAAGTGTGTGCCCTCCAGCTTGAAGGTCTGGATTAAAGTTTTGTGCCATCCAGTCTCTTCCAACAAGACTACACTTCCTCCAACAAGGCCACACCTCCTATTAGTTCCTCTCCCTATGATCTTATGGAGTCAAATACATTCAAACTACCACAATTACATTTAATTTTTTTTCATTTTTAGTTTTTGAGAAAGATCTCACTATGTATCCCCAGTGTGCTGGTAATTCACAGAGATCTGTCTTTCTCTGCTCCCCAGTGCTAGGATTAAAGGTATGAACCACCACACCCTGCCTGATCGGCTTAAGAGAACTTTATCTTAGTACTGGGACTAATTATTTGGTAATTTCTTATTGTGGCTTCTTGTCATTAAGCCAGGTTGCTTGTTCCATTCCTTGCCACTGATGCTTATTGTTTGAAACATTTTTATTCTTAGTACAAATATGTTCCCTCATTAATATTGCTTCCATTGTTAATATCAAATATCCCTGTTTCTTAAAAAGCATTCCGCAATTGACTCCATTTTTCCCTACTTCAACTTTTTTCTATTTTTTTTCATCTGACACTTCTTTTTCCTATTTTGTTATTATTTCCTTGATTGTGCCATTTTTAGTGTTTCTCGTAAATACTGTTGATAGTTTCATTTAATTAACTCAATCAGAACATTGCCAATTTCTAATAGACGCATTTACTTAATCACACTTAATGTGATGATTGATAGATTTGGACCTGCTCCTAGGTTTTTCTATTCAGAAATTTGTATAATTTCCTTCTCTTCCCTCATTTTTGATTGACATTTTTGTAAATACCCTTTAATGACATAGAAGTTAAGTATCTTGGTCTATTCATCAAATGACTACCCATATATTAACATATATTTTAACAAATACTTATTTAATAAGGCCTGAAATAATTAAGCAAATTAGCTAGTGTTTTTCACTCTTTATGAATTCCATATGCTATAACTATACTGGTGTTTTGATCTTGAGTGCTATATTAATATTTAATAATACTTAAGATGAAAACATTTAGTTTAGAATAAATTTCAGATAATACTTTCTTCATCATAATGGAGGCAGGCAGCTAAGAGGTCCTTTTCCTAAAGAACAACTATGGAGCTTGATAAAACTCTCAAAAACATTAGCTGCAGCTCTGAAAATTTAGTAAAAAATTATACCTCAAAGAGGGAAACAAAGCCTGGTACTAGAAACCTAGGCAACCACTCAGGACTAGTAAAGTCATGGATGGTGGAGGAGAACCTACAACCACCACTTTACCAAAACTGTACAATCACTAACTACACTCTAAATATTTGTCCTTAAACCACTGATGAGTGTAATCTTCACCGCTCATTGAAGGAGCTTCATTCTGCAGCAAATGGAGCCCACTATAGGAACCTGCAAGCAATCAAGTGCAGAGTTGAGGAGCCCAGTCCCAAGAGCTACATGTACAAAGCACTCCCACACCTAAGGTGCAAGGAAGAGAGAGCAGAAAGAGTGGAAGAGCCCGAAGATCAGGGAATTTGCTGTGGGGTTGTGTCTCCTACTAATGCCAGAAGCTACACTCACAACACCTCACCAATATAACTGGCCGAGCGTGAAGTAAACAAGGATGACACCGGAAGATGTGACCAGGCCTCAACTTTACACAGAGAACTGCAGGCAAGTGAGGGATGCTTAGAATGGAAGAACGTCCCTTCCTAGGTCTGCTGACATTCTGTGGGCAAGACACAAAGCCAAGGACTTCTCTGCAGAAGCTAGAAAATGTTCATTTGATTAAGAGCATTGTCCTTATAGGTGGTGATCTCACTTGTAAGCAAACAGGAAGAAACAAAACCCCCACCAGCCTGAAGCTGTTTTCCTAATCAGACCAACCTACAGACCAGAAGGCCATACAGGAATTTGAAGAATTCTGTAAAATGAGACTAATATAAAAGATTTGAAGAATTCTTCATTCATCTTGGGCTAGATGAAGTTTGTGTGCTCATACAGATGACAATGGTCTAGGCCTAGATATCCCAAACATCTTTATCCTGTAGGATGGGCTGTCATACTCAGGAGATGTGAAAGAGCCTGATAGAAAATTAAAGCCGGAGAACCTTCAAAAACAGTCTACTGTTTACGTGTGCCCTGAAGCCCACACAGGTGTCCCTCAGCAAGCTTTAGTCAAGGTATTTAAAACTCCCCCTAAATATATTTGCCTGAGTCCTAGGAGTCAGAAAGGATGAAAGTGTATGCAACTCTAAAAGCAACCACACTGTCCTGGGTAGACAGACTCCACAGACTTTCCTCAAGCTACCAAACAAATGAACAGTGGCAGCCCTTAGGGGAAAAGAGTCACAATCTGTATTGCTTCGCTTCAATGTATTAGTTAAAATGTCAAGTAGTCAACAAAATATTATGCAATACCCATAAAAATATGGTTCATATTTAGGGAAAAAAGTTATTTAATAGATTCTAACTTTTACTAGAAATTAGATTTAGTAGCCAAATCAATCAAAATATTTACAATCAGGGTGAAGAATATAGTTTTATTGTAGGATATTACCTAGCTTGTATAAGGCCCTGGTGCCAGTCCAAAGCCCCATTTGGGACACACACTGGACACACACACACATACATATACATACACACCACACATGTATACACACAGAGCACACACCCACACTCCACATTCACACACCCACACACATATGTGACACATTATACACACATACACTGCCTACATACACACATACCCACACATGCACACACTCCACACACACCATATGTACTTCCACACTCTTACTCCATACACACTTTATATGGATACTCCATGAACATATGCATACACATACTACTATAAGTCACATTTTTATAGTAACACTATAAAACGATAAAGTATAAAGGAAAACATCATTCAAGAACTAAGGAAAGTATAAGATGACAAAAGGAGGGGCTGTAGAGATAGCTCAGAGGCTAAGAGTCCTTGAAGACTTGCAGAGTACCTAAGTTTGGTTCCCAGCACTCATATCATCTCACAACTGTAGCTCCAGCTCCAGGGGTTCTCAAAGCCTCTTCTAGCCTCCAAGGCCATCTGCACCCACATAGTGTACACAAACTAAGTCACACACACACACACACATACACACACACAACAAATAAAACAAATGACACATAGAATGAAGGATTTCAGCAAGAGATAGAGGTGACTTATTTAGTAAAGAGCAAAAGTTGTATTAATGGATTTGAAAAAAACTATAAACAATAACCATTTTTCTTCATGTCTCCATAGCAAATTTATGATGGCAAAAAAAGAAGGAAAAGAATGAATTTTAAGTTGAAGAAATCTGAGCAATAAAGACTAATGTTAAAGGAAGGGCAGTCTGAGACCCGTGTGACCATATGAGGCTTGGCAACACACACAGGAAGAGAGGAGAACAGAAATTATTGGAAGACTTAGGCAGCAACTACTTTTAAGAAAAAAATGTCTGAATAATGTCCTTATGAAAATATTAATCCAGAGACCTGAGAAGGTCAACAGACTCCAGGTAGGAAAGCTGTAAGGAAATCCACACATGGATCCACTATAGTGATTTGTTAAAGACTAAACACAAGATGAGAATTCTGAAAGCAGTAAGAGAAAGATGGAAACAATATGATTGGCAGCCGGCTTCTTACAAAAAAATCCTAGGGGACAGAAGCTA
Organism: Microtus pennsylvanicus; assembly: GCF_037038515.1. Lineage (NCBI taxonomy): Eukaryota > Metazoa > Chordata > Mammalia > Rodentia > Cricetidae > Microtus > Microtus pennsylvanicus. The sequence continues at coordinate 92,515,562 of NC_134588.1, forward strand.
GTGAGGTGACATGCTGAAAGAACAGAAAGATAAAAAAACCACCGGCCAAACTAAACTTTTGTGTGCATCAAAACTATCTTTTAAGTTTGAAGATGAAAGAAAGACATTCTCAAATAAACATACACCAAATTCATGTACCACTACATTTGACCCTTTTCTTTCGTTGGTATGATCTTGTACCCATGACTGCATCAAAGGGTTGTTATTTTATATTTTGAAGCTTCACAGGCCAATTCTATACCATTTCCTCTTTCTCACAGCTTATCAGAAATTTCTGGTTTCCAGGTCAATTTTAGAATTGTTATATTTCATTAAAAAATCGCCTGAGGATTTAGTTGGATTTTCGCCATTGTACCAGTTGGTATTAGTAAAAAACAAAACTAAGGAGTCTCACTAAGGGAGTCCATCTAAAATGCAAATGATTTCACTACAAAGGGATTTTTGATTCTGGGGTAGAACCTCAGAGAGTGAAGATTAAATAGCTAAAGTGAGGAAGGGTGGTGTGGTTGGAATCAGAATGGCCCCCATAGGCTCATGTATTTGCATGTATGTGTCCCAGTTGGTAGACTTGCTGGAGAAGGTGTGCCACTGATGGGTGAACTTTGAGGTTTCAAAAGCATGTGCCAGAGTCTCTCTCTCTCTCTCTCTCTCTCTCTCTCTCTCTCTCTCTCTCTCTCCCCCTCCCTCCCTCCCCCTCTCCCTCTCCCCCTCCCTCCCTCCCTCCCTCCCTCTCTCTCTCTCTCTCTCCTTCCCTCCCTCCCTCCCTCCCTCCCTCCCTCTCTCTTTCCCTCTCTCTCCCTCCCTCCCTCTCTCTCTCTCTCTCTCTCTCTCTCTCTCTCTCTCTCTCTCTCTCTCCCTCCCTCTCTCTTTCTCTCTCTCTCTCTCCCTCTCCCTCCCCCCCTCTCTCTCCTAGCCCTCCCTTATCTTCCCTCTCCCTCTCTCTTTGCATCCTGCCTATGGATAAGACATAAACTCTCACCTACTTCTCCAGTGCCATGCCTGCCTGCTGCCAGCCCCCAATAAAATGATTCCTTCTGTAAGTTTCTTCTGTAAGTTATGGTGCCTCCATAACAATAGAACAGTAACTAAGACAGGTGGCAATGTGACTGTTCTTATAGTCTGTATATCTGCTTTCTGGTTCTCCCAGGATGATGGAAATCTCACTCTCTGGGATCCAGATCACTAGGACAATTGTTTCTTGGGAAGAAAAATTTTTAACATTTCAACTTGGGCCCATGTCTCCTCCGATGCAGTCATCTGTGATCAAGCGACAGAGATTGATGGTATTAGTGTTTACCTGCACCCACTTGTTAGGGACAATCTCACTTTATTTACTTATTTATTGTTTTGCTATAATTGAAGACAATTCCATCTGCTAGCTTTTTCTCGACTCTAAGCTCTTTGGGTGACACTGCTTTCTTCTTCCTCATGGGCATTGTGGATGATGTCAAACTCCCGCTCCTTTATCCTCACCCTTTCCCTGTGCTTTCAGCTTTTCTTCCCTGACTAAATTTTGAGGGCCGATGTCAGAACTCACTGCTTGATTTTGTGGTTGTGTCTAACTTATTGTTCAGCCTGTATATTTTCTAGTGTTGCATTCAAATCACCAAGGTTTATGTTTTCAGTATCGTTTTTTAATGAGGGTCATGTAAAACTGTACTGCTTGAGCATGTTGTGGCCTTTCATTAAAACCCAGCTACTCCTACCATTATCATCATCTCTTTGTGTATGAGCTCTATTGTGTACCGAGCTTTGTGTTTGTCTTCTATGTGTGCCTGACTTTTCATGTGGCTGCTGGGGTCTGAGTTAAAGCTCTCACACTGTGAGGCAGGCACTTAACTGAAGGAGCCATCGCCCCAGCCCCATACTTTCAATTGCTTTCTACAAAATAGGAATTAAATAAAATTCTGGAACATCTCAGTGGTTCTCACCTCTTTTTGTTATCGCGAAATCACAAGATGATGCGGGAGACTAGATCCTACCACTTTGAAAACTGCTTTTGTAGTATACTTAATTTTTTTTGCTATAAACAGAGCAAACTAGTTTGATTACCATTAAACTGTTAAAATTTAAGTAATACAGACTTGTTTACCTTTCTGAAATGTATTTGTTCATTTTATTTTATGTTTATGTGTGTTTTACCTGCCTGGATGCCTGATTATCTTGTGTATACCTAATGCCTACATCAGATCCTTTAGAATTTGAATTACAGATGGTTATTAGCTGCCGTATGATGCTGGGAATTGAACCTGGGTCTTCTGGAAGAGCAGTCAGTGCTTTTAACAGTTGAATCATCCCTCTAGCCTCTTATAAATAGATTTATTATAAAATATTTTATATTTGAACGTATAGCAAAAAACACACAGAGGCTCATACTCACACATTTACATGCATACACACATGTGCACATGCCCAAGCACATACACAAACCTGCACAAATGCCTATACACAAAAATACCCATGCACACCCATCACATAACATCATTGCACGTGCAAATGCACAACCCTCACACACAAACACACACATTCACTCACATTTGCATATGCACACCCACACAAAGGCGCACACCCATACATTCACACACACACACACAGACAACCACAAAACACACACGTACATGCTGAATGGGGGCGTCGTTAATGATTTTAGGGTGTAACCTGTGTGCCAGGTTTATCTCAGTTGGCAGTTGAGTGAAGTAATTTTTTTGGGGGGTATTCACAGGAACCTTTCGGGAGGTTGTGGTCTATCATACCATATCAGGATAGATGCAATCCACAGGGTCTGGGAAATGATGGAGGAAGGTCATTGGCTAATAAAGGAACTGCGTTGGCCCATTTTATTGGTTAGAACATAGGTAGGTGGAGTAAACAGAACAAAACGCTGGGAGGAAGAGGAAGTGAGGTCAGACTCCACAGCTCTCCTCTCGGGAGCAGACGCCTCAGAGAGAGACACCATGCCTTGCTCCCGGACAGACACACGCGATGAAGCAAGCCGCCAGGTTAGACATACTGAATCTTTCCCGGTAAGACCGGTGCTCACAGATTATTAGAGATGGGTTGATCGGGATGTGAGAATTAGCCTGTAAGGGCTAGAGCTAAAGGGCCAAGCAGTGATTAAAAGAATACAGTGTCCGTGTAATTATTTTGGGTAAAGCTAGCCGGGCAGGCGGCTGGGGTGTTGGGGACGCAGCCCTGCTGCGGTTCTGGGGACACTGCCCTTATTACTACACATACATACTTACCCATGCACATACACACAGGTGCTCACAGGCATCCGCACTCATGTGTGATGAGCACATGCACATTCACATGCACACTTGCCTACTACACATCATGTAGGTACACTCACAAATGTGAGCACTAACACACTTTTGCAAATAAGTATAGTCATACACTGACATATGAAAACACATTCAGACACACACATACACACTCACTCACACAGTTAGTCCCCACCTTCATACCCTCACATTTATACAAAATCATGCAAACTCATTCATGCTATCACCTGCATATAGTCTCACATACACTCACAAAAGAGAACTCACACAAGAACATACTCACATGTGCACGCACACACATGCACACTTATACATATGTACACACTCATCTTTACATTTATACACAACCACATACTCTCACTCAAAATGACCACATAAATACACATACTCACATTTGGGCACCCATAGGCACAAACACACACATGCTCATACATATGTATAAACACACCTCTATATGCACACAGAAACACTCACATGTGCAATTATATATCCACACACTCACACCTAGACATTCACATTCATACTCACAAGTCACACAGGTATACATACATGCACACATAGGCATTTCTTTATAGCCACAAACTCATACATACATTCATGTACATATAGGCACATACCTAGATACACAGTTATACAAGTACATACACGCTCACACTCACAAACTTGTGTAGTATACATACATCCACGCAATGCATGTACATGCATATAAAACCTGCGCACACCCACATCCCAACTTATGTGCATGCACACACATTCTCTCACACAGATACAAAACACACAAACATCAACTATCATGGATATATAAATATATGCACACCATTACACACAGATACATATAAACTTATGGACATTCATATATACACTATGCTAACACATGTGTCAATAAATAAAAATGTGATACTTTAAAAAGGGATAACAAACTTGGAAACGATGGGTGTTATAATTTAGAAAAAGCGGTGTGTGAGAGAAAGACACCATGAGACAGAGTTTATGTGGAGGGGTTTTTATTAGGGGAAAGGGAAAGTAAAAGGAGGGAAGGGGGGGAGAGACCAACCTGTGGGTACAGGAACTGCAGAAGAAACGAGAAAAGAGAGAGAGACAGAGAGAAAAGAGGGGGAGAGATAGAGATAGAGAGAGCAAGTCATACAGACAGACAGAGACAGAGGAAGAGAGCGAGATGGGAGGTGGGCAGGGCCCTTTTAAGAGGGAAACAGTAAATGTGCACAGGAGGTGCTGTTAGTGGCTACAGCTGAGGACGTATACCCCAAGGTCAGGCCAGGACAGATGCCTGAATACTAACGAGTAATATGAGAAACTAAAACAGAGAATCCAATTTTGATTGAGGTTATGTAGGTTAGGAAAGACATCCCTATGGAAATTTGATCTAAATTGAGTCCTGTCAGATTAGAAGAGTATCATTAAAAGTATAGTGGGAAGAGACAGATGGAATATTCTGGAAGAAGATCTGGAACCATAAGGAGGTTTCCATAGGCTAAATTGGTCTCTATGCCCCAAATTTACATTTTATGTAGCACCCTCATTTGCATTAGTATATGACTTTAAGACAGGACATTTTAAGAAATAATGAAGGTCAATGAAGTCATACTAATGGGCACTATTGCAATGTAACTCCATGTAAGGAACCAAGAGAGCATGCACATGCAGAGGGCAGACCATGAGAGGACCCAGAAAATGACGGTCTAGAGGTCAGGGACAGAACCCTAAAACTCAGACTTCCAACCTCCAGGGCTGGGAAGAAATGAATTTCTAGCTAGGCTCCCTCATCTGCATTCCTTGTACTGGTAGCTCTAGCCAGTGGACTCAGTGGCCACATTCATTATTTAGCTTTCCCTTCTGCCTTCTGGTAGCTTCTTAGCATTTTCCTCATTCCAGGCTCCCTTTTCTCGATTTGCTCCCTGAAGCAACCGTCTTCTTTCATGGTCACAGCCATTTTCCTGGTTCATAGCTCTCTTGTCTGAATTGTGGGTTATATATTTCCTTTGCCAGGTTTATTTTCTCCTAAGAAGTCCATCACACCCATGTTACAGCTCCCATAGTCCTCATTGGGTTCGCCGGCACCAGCCAGCCTGTCTCACAAGAGTCCTTAGACTGACATTTTCATGTATTTTCCTTCTACAGGCTTCTCTCCCAGACCAGGATTTTTCTATTAACAGAGATTTTGTAAAGTTCATTTCCTGGGAATGATACTGTGGGATCTTAAACAGTCTGTCATGCTCACTTTTCTCTTCAGCTATTCCAACTTGTTATTCTTGGTCTTTAAGGTACCTTTGGATATAGTTAGCATGTGTGCTACGTCTCCCACATTTTACTATTGCTTGCAGCATGCAGTTGTTCATTCCTTCATGTATGTAGGAAATTAATGAATTCCAGGACTACCCTGCAGAAAGTCAAATCGACAAATGTTTGAATCCCTTACATGAGTTGGTGTATTTGCATGCAACCTATGTGCATTCTCCCATTTGCCTAAAAGGTCTCTAAATCAGTCGTGAATTCTAGCAAAATGCAATTGGTATACACAAAGCTGATGTACTGCATTGCACAGGGATCAATGGGAAAAAAGTCTGTATGTGCTCACAGACACAGTGTGGTGGTTTGAACGAAAATGGCCCCCATAGGCTCACAGGGAGTGGCACTATTTGAAAGGATTAGGTTATGTGACTTTGTTGGAGTATGTGTGGCCTTGTTGGAATAGGTGTGGCCTTGTTGGAAGAAATATGTCACTGGGGGTGGGCTTTGAGGTTTCCGATGCTCAAGCAAGACCTGGTGGCTTACTCTCTTTTCCTGCTGCCTGCTAAGATGTAGAACCCTGAGCTCTTTGTCCAGCATCGTTGTCTGACTGTGTGCTGTCACGCTCCCCTCCATGATGATAATGGACTCAACTGCTGAACTGTAAGTTAACCCTAATGAAATGTTTTTCTTTAAAAGGGTTGCTATGGTCATGGTGCCTCTTCACAGCAATAGAACACCGACCAAGACAAATAGCAGTAATTCCAGCCTTTAGTTGGTTTAATCCATGTATATGAAACTTTTAGGTTGGGAGGCCAACTGTATTGCTAAGTCAGCCTCTCTCTCTCTCTCTCTCTCTCTCTCTCTCTCTTTCTCTCTCTCTCTCTCTCTCTTTGACTCTCTCTCCTTTCTCTGTCTCTGTGTGAGTGTGTCTGTCTGTCTGTCTGTCTCTCCCTCTCTTTCTCTTTCTGTCTCCCTTTCTTTCTCTGGTCTTATGCATGTCAGACTGGCTTCAAGTAGCTGAAGATGAGTTTAAACTTTTGGTCCTTGGCTCATACCTTCATGGTTCTGAGACATTCAGTTTATGTGGTTCTGTGGATCAAATCTAGGGCTTCATGCTTGATAGGCAAGCACTTTACTGACTGAGATACATCTCCTGGTTGTCTATCTCTTCATGTACATATACGTATATTTACTTTTATCCTTTATTCTTTTCTTTCCTTTCTTCCCCTTTCCTCTATCCTTTCTCTCTCTCATTGGTTTGCTGTCTTTCCTTCTTTTCTTCCTTCCTTCCTTCCTTTCTTTCTATGGAAACAGGGCCTCGGTATGTAGTTCAAGCTGGGCTAGAACTCACAATCATTTTGCTTACAATTCTTAATCACTTAAATTACATGTGTGTACCGTTCCATCTGGTTTTTATCTATATTTCTCTCATTTTTAATGATTTCAATGGGAATACAAGGTGTTGGATATTATAATTGTCTCCTGAACAAGTGCGTTTTCTGATTCTCCTTTCCATCACCCCTCTCTCTTCCTGATACCTAGATCCCTCTTTGTATCTCCCAAGTCTTTTACCTCTTCTATTTGCCATATTCATCTGTATTTTTGTCCTTAAACATTTATCTCACTTTAAATTTTGTGGATGCATGTGCTGTGTGGGCATATGCATATGAGCGCCATCTCCTGTGGAGGCTGGGAGAGGATACTGGACCTGGAGTTACGGATGGTTGTGAGTCCCTGTCTGGGTGTGGGGAACTGAACTCAGGTCCTTGGCAAAAGCAATGTGTGCTCTTAACCAACCACTGAGTTGTCTCTCTAACCCCATATATATAAGAAATATATATATATATATATTTCTTAGTGAGAAATATCTTGATATGGAGCTGCTATATATAGTTATTGCTTAATTATCATTCACAAATAATGTAAAAATTTGGTATTTCCACCAAATGAGTATAACATCCACTGTTTCTCAGGTGATATTTTCAAAATTTAATTTTTTTCCAGTAGTATGGGTAATAGAAATATGTCTAATTATTGCTTTATTTGTATGTTCTCCATTTCCAGAGGGCTGAACATGTCAATCATTCATGTTTATGAATAAACCCCTCACTGTAGATATGTACCTCACCTGGGAAGCACACTAGAGCTGACCCTGTGGTTAGGACTCAGGTGAGCTGACCCCGAGGACATGGGAGCAGGAGAGTTGATTCCACCCCCCACTTATCTGCCACGTGGTGGCATGGGTGAGGCAGTGATGTCTTGTTCCCCTCACCTATTACCATCTACAGCAGGGGGCAGAGTTGGCCCTGGGGTCAGAAGAGTGGGAGAGCTAGCTCTGACCCTCACCAGCTGCAGCACATGAGCAAACAGCCTCTGCTTCCCTTCTGGGCACCACACTAGAGCAACAGAGCTGACCCTGTCCCACCTTGTATGCCCCCTGCAGTAATTGGGAGAGAGGGCTTCTCGTATTCTTAGTAAAATAGAGCTGGCCCTGGTGATATGGATGAGGGGGACCTGGAGCTGAGGGCCTGAGAGCAGGAGAACTGGCCCTGTTCCTTGCTGTACGCTGTATTGGGTGAGCTAGCCAAGGCAGTGCTGGAGAGAAGAGGGAAAACAAGCGAGCTGACCAACCTAGCTACTATCCAGGCCCTGAACCGGGACTATGAGTTGACCCACACCAACATCCACCAAATCTATGAACTGTTGGAGCATGTGAAGGGGAACAATCTATAGACCCAAAACAGCAGGACTTCCATGACACAGGACAACAGGATAGCCAAGAGGAGCCCCAGTGGAGCCCATTATCAGTGGTGTAGCAGAACATAGGCCTGGAGTCAGACCAAGCACTCGCGGCAATGAACACTTGCAAGTAAAGATGAACATGGTAAGTTGTGTCTCAATGGGACACTACAGCGTCCATGACAAGAGTCTTCTCTTTTTTTTTTTTGTTTCTGTTTGGTTTTATTTCTTTATTTTGTTAGGTTTTCAGTTTTTCTTTTAAATTAGTTTCTGTTTTGGGGGAGAGGTTGCAAGGGCAGAGGGTGGATGTGAGGGGACAGGGAGATAGGTGGGATTAGAAATGAATGATGTGAAATCCAGAAAGAATCAATAAAAATTTAAAAAAGACAAGAAAACAAATAATCCAACCCAAAATATGGGCCAATGTTCTGAACAAATATTCAAAGAAGAAATACAAATAGCCAATAAATAGACGACAAGAGCTCAATATTCTTAGCCATTAGAGAAATAAGAATCAAAGCACATTGAGGTTCTGTTTTTATCTCGTTTAAATTGGCTGTTGTTAAAACAGTATTATTATCTAAGAAGAAGTGATGCGGGCGAGGGAGTGCTTCCAGGTCATTGGTAGGAACGTGGCACAGGAGCTACAGAAAACAGTATAGATTTTCCTCAGAAAACTAGAACTAGGACTCACACATGATCTAGATGCTCACTTCTGGCCATATAACTGAAGGAAATGAAGTTAGCATACAAAGGAGATACATCTATATCTGCTTTACTTTTTTATTTTATAATGATTTATTATTATTATTATTAGATTGTTATTTTCGTCCCAATCACAGTTTCCCCTCTCCCCTCTCCTCCCGGTGGTCCCCTCACCTCTTCTCTGCCTTCCCCCTATCTACTCCTTCTTTGTTTCTATTCAGAAAGAACAGACCTCTCATGTATATCAACATGCGTATTAAATTGTAGTAAAACTAGGAATCTCCCTTTGTGTTAAGTCTGGGCAAGGCAACCCAGCGTGAAGAGTAGGGTCCCAAAAGCTGGCAAAAGAGTCAGAAACAGTTCCTGTTCCCATTGTTAGGAGTCCCACAAGAAGACCAAACTACACAACTGTAACTTATATGCAGTGCCATGTAAGTGCCTGGGTTGTCGGTTCAGTCTCTGCGAGCCCCTTATAGCCCAAGTTAGTTGATTCTGGTGTTTTGTTTTTGTGTGTTGTCCTTGATCCCTCTGGCTCCTCCAAGCCTTTCCCCTTCTCTTTTGCAGGATTCCCTGAGCCTAATATTTGGCAGTGGGTCTGCATCTGTTTCTATCAGTAGCTAGATGATGGTAATTGGTGTAGGCATTGATCTATGTGCATTTCACAATATCATTAGGCATCATTACATTGATTTTCCCCCAGTCATGCTTGGTTCTACCCTAGCTCTCTGGATTGTGCAGTCTCTGGACCCTGGCACTGCAGCCAGTGTCAAGGGTGGGCTCCCTCTCTTGGCATGGGTCTAAGGCTGGACCAGTCATTGGTTGGCCACTCATACAGTTTTTGTGCTACCTTTACCCCATCTTGTAGGCAGGACACATTGTAGATTGAAGGATAGTGGCTGGGTTGGTGTCCCAATCCCTCCACTGAAATTCTTGCCCGGTTATAGGAAATTGCCAGTTCAGACTCAGTATCTCCTGTCACTAGGAGTATTAGCTAGGGTCACCCTTGTAGATTCCAGGGAGTTTCCTCTGCACTTGCTCGGAAATGCTCCTTCCCCTTTCCAGTCATCTCTTCCAGTACTTTTCCCTTCCATTCTCTGACCTGATTCCTCCTATTCCCATTCCCACCTGCCCCAGTCCACATGACGAATCTATTCAATTTTCCTTTTCCAGAGAGATCTAGCTGCCCCCCACCCTTGAGTCCTTCTTATTAATTAGCTTCTCTGCTAATGATGTAGCATATTTGTCCTTAACTTTATAGCTAATATCCAATAGTAAGTGTGTACACACCATTCTGTCTTTCTGGGTCTGGGTTCCCTTACTCAGGATGTTTTTCTAGTTCCACCCATTTGCCTGCAAATTTCACAATGCCATTGTTTTTAACAGCTGAGTAATACTCCATTGTCGTGTAACTATACCACATTTTCTTATCCATTCTTTGGTTGAGGGACATCTAGGTTTTTTCCAGTTTCTGGCTATTTCAAATACAGCTGCGTTGAACATATCTGAGCAAGTGTTCTTGCGGTATGATGGAGCATCCTTTGGAATACTTACTTTATTATGAAACTGCTCCCAACAATCAAGATATAGAATTAGCCTGGGCATAAATGTAATCTGAAAGTCAGAGCAGAATGATTAGGTCCTGGATGAGGGTCTGGGAAAGCTTTGGGTAAAGAGGGGAGGCTGGGGAAAGGTAGATGAGGGGAGTTGCATGACTATAGCCTAGTGTGTGGATATATGGAAATGCTGTACTGAAACTCATGAAGTTTTACATTTAACATCTTTTGATAATTACTGTAGGAAATTTGTTTGGGTACTACTATTTTTTTTTACTTATTTAAAATTTTACCTTTATGATATGAATTCACATATAAATGGATCCTCTAGAATTTTTTCTTTCTGTCATCTGTTGGTGCACTACCATGTCAGTAACATACTTAAATTATAGGAGTTTTATAATAATCTTTGATATTTGTCAGGACTATTTTCCAATCATTATTTTCCTCATTTTACATTTTCTTGGTTGCTCTCATGCATTTAAATTCTAGATGAAATTTAGACTTAGCTTGCAACATTTCATAAAATAGTCGTGTTGAAAATTGGATTGGAATTTTATTATTTTGTACCAGTTGTTATATTAGTAACAAATGCATAAACTCATGTAAAATAGAAATGATTCTGAAACCACAGAAATGAAGCACAAAGGATCCTGAAGAATCTCAGAGCATGGAGAACATCATTTGTTGATTAGTGGCACAGGTTGTGACTGCTCTTCAGTCCTTAGCAGCCTAAGCTCTGTTTCCTCACCTTGTCCTTGTCACTGATGTGACTCAAAGCCTTCAGTGCCTGCTATCCATGCCCTCCAGGTTAAGTTCCAGTTATCCCTAAGTCACTGAGTTAGTCTGTTTCCTATTACTGTAACAAGATACCAGAGACAATGTATAAAGAGAAAAGACGACTTCTGATAACTGTTTTGAATCTTCTAGTCCATAATTTAGTGACTCCCATGGCTTTGAGCATCTGGTGAGGGAGATATATCATGGTTAGATGCTGTGGCAGAACTAAATTTCCCATCTCATGAGACAGGAAACAGGAAAGAGAAAGTGGCTAGGGTACCACGGTCCCTTTCAATAGCATATTCTCAGAGATGCCAGGACTTCTCCCTCCTGAAAGTATGTAGTACTTCCTAACAGCTCCACTTCAAGGATCAAGGCTTCAATACCCAGACATTTGAGGGTACTTAGCATCATCTCATATCACAGATCTTCACAATACAGGCATCTCTACTGCATGCATGGGTGATGTGGGATTCCCCTCTGTATGCTGTGAATACCATTGGTTAATAAATAATTGTCTTGGGCCTGAGCAGAGCAGAATAGAGGTAGGTGGGGAAAAACTAAACTGAATGCTGGGAGAAAGAAGATGGAGTCAGAGAGAAGCCACAGAGCTGCCAGAGATAGACATGGTGGAACCTTGCCAGTAGGCTGTGAGCCTTGTGGCAAAATATTAAAATAATGGAAATGGGTTAAATTAAGATGTAAGGGTTAGCCAATAGGAAGCTAGAGCTAATGGGCCAAACAGTGATTTAATTAATATAGATTCTATGTGGTTATTTCAGGAGTCTGGGCAGCTGGGAAATTAATAAATGGCCTCCCTACTACAAATCAGTCCTCAAACGTGGTCAACTATATCTATGTAAAACCTGAGAAAGCTTGAAAAGGAACCCTAGACACAAAAAAAAATCCCAAAGTTTAGCTTTTCAGCTGGTGGCATGCTGCAGCTTCTTTAAGAGAGGTGGTCCTGATTCAGGTAGTAGCAAACAAACAAACAAAAATAAACACGTGGGTTTCAAACGGCTTCCTGGGCCTTGCTTGCTAGTGTGCAAACTGTGGTTTTATCAGGAGGCCCAGCTGAGACAATGCAAAGTTGGATCCATTTATTTCCTCCTTCAGTTTACCCGAATTTAGGCACTGTGGATTGTATCTCAATATTTTTCAACATTTCTTCCACCAGTGGATACGATGTAAATGGCACAAAACTGATCCCGCTGTATATAAAATGGGCAATGGGAACAGGAGGGCGAAGAACGAAAACCAGAATCCTTCTTTAGAGTGCTGAAGAGAAGGGGATGGTAATTACATCTAGTGGTAAGGGGAAGGAGAAGGAGGTCACAGTTCTCGTGTGTGTTTTTGGTTGCAGATTTCTTGAACTTTAACTTTCATCTGACTTTGGTACTTCTATGTTCTCCTTGTTTTAGACCTTGATACGATTGATTTTCTTCCCCCCATGGACTTATCTTTATTCCTGAGGTATCTAAACAGGCAGCATTACTGGATATTAAGGATTTTGGATGTCTTATATTAACAACTAAAAGGACTTTCCCAGACAGTCTGTGTTGCTGTAGCTTTAAGAAAAACGTGGTTTCACTCTTAAATGTTCTTTGGTGTTTAGGGTTTAATGTGTTCCAGCATGGCATACAGTTTTAGTAGGGAGTTTAGAGACAGTCGGGGGGGGGGGGCATGGTTAGATTATCTCCTTTGGTCTCGAAAAGTCACTGATGTGTTCAGTTATATCCTAGGACACCTAGTTAGTCACATGACCTAAGATAGTCCAGTTCCTTTCTTTGTTTCTTTTCTCAGTAGCATAGAGACCACACAGTGGTCTAGTGATTGCTCTTTGTTCCAAAATCAGCAAAATCTTTTCTGGTTTTCCTGGTGTTTGTATTTGTGGCATATACATTAAAATTTACATAGCACATAACTACTTGTTTCTCTTTTATCTTGATAGCCTTGTTTACTTAATTTTGAGCTAATATCCTCTGCTTTTCAAAAAGCTGCCTCAAAGCCAGTTTAGAACTAGTTAAGGTAATTGTAAATAAGTAGAGGTGCCTGTGTTAAAGCAACTGATCACTAGTTGGGATCAGATGGGAGAGAACATTCATTTAGTCCTTAGTAAGAGGTGGCCAACCTCCCTCCTTCCCTCCCTTCCTTTTTTTTTTCTTAGACAAGGTCTCACATATCCTAGGTTGGCTTCAACTCACTGTATAGATGACCCTGAACTCCTGATCCTTTGCCTCTACCTTTCAAGTTCTGGAATTACAGGTGTTCATCACCACACCCAGTTATGCGGTGTTGGGATCAAACCTAAAGGTTTCCTGAATGCTAGGTAAGTACTCTGCCAATGGAGCTACATCCCCAGCTTCTGGTCAGAGTTCTCAGACATTTTTTAAGACAGATGCCCAACTTGCATTTTAGAGCAGACCCCAAGACTGAAACTTGTACCAGCCTTTTCCATCTAGTGGTTCACAGCTGCATTCCAATAAGTTTGTGGGTTTAAAAATAGTAACAGCATTTAGTTAAGCAGCTAATAAATTATTTAACACGGTCTAGTTTTTCGTTTGGAAATGGGACAGTTTTGTCTCCTTTGAGTGTATTTTCAATGAACACTCTGGCTAATGGCAATCAGATGAATGTGCTCAGAAAGTCTGGTTTATGGTTTGATCATTGTGTAGTTTTAAATAATTTTATTCATAGTGGATGCTATTTAATTTGCACCCATGGTGGACTATTGATAAATACAAGAACCATAATGAGGCCTGCTGTTGAAGTATAAGTTAATGGTAATAATTTAGCAACTTCACCTCAAGATATCTTACTAAAATTTTAAGTAGCATTCAGTTAATTAAACCTCTTATGTGGCATATTAAACATTATTCAAATTAAGAGAGAATTCATTGTCAGGATGATATTGAACAATGTGTCATTTACAGAACTCTATATTTGGGTTCAAACAAATGTGCTATAATATCAATTTTATAGTACACTTAGATATTCATATTTATCTTAAAGTAAATAGCCTGCAATTTGCTAACTATGAAAAAAGTCTTTTTACATTGTGAGTTATTAAATATATTACAAAATGAATTTAAATATAGTATTCAATAATACAGTGATTAGAGTTTTAACTTACAACAATTTATTTATTATATTTCATACAAAATTTGAAAACATAGATGAAGGAGTCAAAAGGTGCACTCTGTGTGTGTTTGTGTTTCTGTGTATGTGTATATGTATTTGCTTCTTTTCATAGAAAAGACTTTATAAGTAAAAAGAAAAGAAACAGTAGAAAATGACTTTTATAGGTGTTGGATTACTCACCTTGTTTTTGTGAAACTGTGCCTTTGACAGAGGCAGTGTTATGCAGGACTCTGTGATGGTATTGGCAAATACGTGATAAACAGAGAAAGAATTATTGATCCCTGATATGTTTATTCTTGAGGAAAAATTTCCCCTTCATTCATGACAGAGAGTGATGTCATGCCGTTTTCTACAAGAGAATGAATTTAGCATTAAATTAACTGATTTAGGCAGGTTGTGGTGGCACATGCTGATAGGATTTACTGAAGGAGGCAGAGGCAGGAGGATCACGAGTTCTAGGCCAGACAGAAACAAAACAAAGCAAAATTTCCAGGGGCTGGAGAGATGGCTCAGTGGTTAAGAATACCGCCTACTCTTCCAGAAGAGCCGGTTCAGTTCCCAGCACCCACACAGCAGCTCACAACTGTCTGTACCTCCAGTTCCAGGAGATTTGACACCTTCACACCAATGCACATAAAACAAATTTAAAAATTGAAATGAACTGATTTAGGATTGGCAAATAGAAGTCCATGCTATGAGCCAATGCATATTCTCTACCTGGCCATTATGGCCTTTTGTTTATTAGTCTATTTAGTGTTGAATGAGAAAGAGAATAACTGGCAATACCAAAATGGATCCCTGATTACTGAGGATGTTGGCTGAAATGCGAGAATTTCTATGGGAACTTATGTCTGGAATAAATGTGTTTAGATTTTGTGCTCTTTCTGAATGCCCGCTCTGGGTTCACAGGTATTTCTACATTTTGTGGAATTTATCATATAGTCCTTATTAAACTCAGAGAATACTTCCTACTTCTTATTTCCAGTAACTATCAGTGTAATATCACCATGCAGTGCCCTGGTATGGGGTCCTGATGAAGATGAATGGGTAAGACTACTATAAGTTCAAAGATGTCAGACAGTACTATCATTGTAAAAAATTATTGTGCCTCTCAATGTAGGTATGCGTGACAAATTACTTCCATGAATTTTTTTTGCATAATTAAACAGAAAATAATTTATTAAATAGAAATTAGCAGCAGATAGCTAGCTTGGAGGGGGGAGGTGAGCACAAAGTCCCACCCTAGCTGAAGAGCTGTTGGCATATAAGAGGTGGGAGAAGTTGGGGGAGGACTTGAAGAAAGTTGGGAGAGGGAATGAATATGAACACAAAATATTTTATGAAAATTAAAGAGTCAATAAAAACATTAAAAATATATGAACAGGTAAGGGTTTATTTCAGTGTTAGAGTGCCTTCCCAACTTATACAAGGTGTCGTATTATAAAAAAAAAAGTGATGGAAGAAATTAACTGAAGTTAACACACTTGTGACTTTCAAATCTTTGATGGCCATGGTAACGTCTTCAGCCTTACCCAGAATGCAGCTTGGCCTTCATTTGATTACTGTAGAAGGCAGAATAGTAATTATTGATTTCTGCTTAGCACTTACTATCACAGAAGCCAGTTTTCACGAGTCGTTGTCCCATGGTACGAAATTTCTCTTGACCTCAAGAGCGAAGGTCGAAGAATCAAGCAAGATACTCTCATACACACAATACTCGAATGTACTGGATGAGGAAGTTGTCTATTCACGTGTCTTTGAGCTTTTTTCACCTTTATGTTTTGGACTATACAAATCAATCAGAATCCTATTGACTGACTGATTCCTGAGACCTTTATAGGATAAGACAAAGACAGAATCAGTTCTGTAAGGAAGCACTATCAAAGGGCCTTGGAAACTGTACTATTTAGGCCCAATTTACTTCAAGTGATCCTGTTCTGTTACAATCTACATCCAGGATTCTTCCCACTCCATTTTGATTTTAGATATTGCCTAAAAGGGCTGTGCCATAGAGAAAAATGATATCCTTGGGAGATTTATTTTTCAACATTCAGTTCTTTCCTTGCCAATCTGCCCACGAATGTATCAAAGAACCTGATTTTATATTATGTAAGTACCATATAACATATCATTATTAGCTTACATATTATATATTATTTTATATTATATATCAAGTATTCCTACCTTCTGTAGTCTTTGAAAGGTTTCTGCTTAAGTGTTTGGCTTAGGATCTTTATTCTTTTTGTTTGTTGTTTTTTGAGACAAGGTTTCTCTCTGTAGCTTTGGAGCCTGCTCTGGTACTCACTCTGTAGCCCAGGATGTCCTCAAACTCTAAGAGATCTGCCTGCCTCTGCATCCTGAGTGCTGGAATTAAAGGTGTGTGCCACCACTGCCCAGATATTTTTTTTTGTGGGGGGAGATGTTTGTACTTTAGTGCTGTTTAGGCCAGTCAAGATCATTTTCCAAACTCTCAAAATAGATTTTAACAATTACGTGTATCTGTTAAAAATCTAATATTTTACATGCATTATTGCTAATGAATGTATCCATTGATGCCAGGAGATGTCTGCAATTCCTCCCAGTTGCCATATCTTCTTTTAATCTGATTCTCCTCATCCTCTTCTTGGGTATCAATTCTGGATACCATAGAATAATAACAAAAGGCCAGGCACAATGGGGCTCATTTTTATGACTTCAGAGATGCAGTCAGAAGAAGCAGCAAGACATATGGAATGGGAATTGTTTTATTGTGTAGTAGGGACTCATCATCCTCCACTGCTTGGCCTTCTAGACTGCCCACATCTTATGGGTCAATAACCCACTTTTCATCAATACAATGATTTTCACATGAGAAATAAGAAGTTATGAATGTAACAGGTGTTCTGATTTGTCAGCTGGCAAAAATAGCTTTTTCAAAATGATTTCCAGTGGTCTCAGCTTAGTGAGTACTGGCAGTGAGAGTCATTTACCATAGTCATGAAGCAGTCATATTTCTACTTCATGGTTGAAGTAAACCCAGAGGTATCTCATTTGTTTTTCTCTCACTCTGAATTACCCAATGTCATCAGAAGCGAACCTCTGCCTACACTTGTGAATTCCTCCACCATCTGAAAATTCTCCCATCACAGTTGGAGCTCAGTTCTTTGGGCCCCAGGGCTCAGGTTTTTTTGTTTGTCCAGAGCCTTCTCAGCCTTGACAAAGGTTGCATTTGCTCTTTTCCTTGGCATGGTTTATAATGTTGGCATTTTTAGAGGATGAGCTTGAAGTCTCATTCAAACTTTACTCTTTTCCTTTCCATTAATTAATTTCTATGCATCGTTCTTCCAGTTTACTTTTTATTTGATATTTTCTAATTATCTTAACTTGTATAATTTAACACCGAATTCTTTTATAGTCAACTATACTTGAAACACATTTAAGATTATATTATGTCTTATATTCTTTGTTTTTCATATACTTCATAGAGCTAAGTATGGTGGAGCTTAGTATGTATGGAGTGAGAATTGATTTGTGTTCTAGCATGTGTGCCTCCTTTCTCCGTGTATGTTAAGTTTATTGACCAGTGTTGTTTTCTAGAGACCACATCTAAGTAGCACTGTCCTAAAAATCTAAGTTTCACTGGGACTACTTAGTCAATTTGATGAATATTTCAGAAAATATATAGTCTTTGTGTGCCATAAAATACCATAAATCTGATGAAGTATGTTCTTGTCATGTTATCAAATCCTCTGTGTTCTTACTCTTTTGTCTATTTGATCTAAGAGTTTGTGTAGAAAGACTGTCAATTACATACCATGATGGACCTGTTCCTTTCTCTTTATGTTCTCTTTAAAAACTTAAATACAATTACATTATTTTCTCCCTCATCTTTTCTCTCTCCAACCTCTCCCATGTACCCCAGTCTTGCTTCCTCTTGACCTCATGGCCTTTTAAAATTGTTGTTTTAACAAAAATGGACACATACACATATACACACATCCCTACATATATAAATATAACCTTTTAAATCCATTTAGTGAAAGTGGTCCATATTTGATTTCAGGGCTTATCTCTTGGTATTAGATAGCTACATAATTAGGAATCTCATTCCAGGTAAAGAATAATTTTCTCGCTCTCCATAGTCATTAGTTGCATGCAATTCTTTGTCTAGGGTGGGGCTCAGTGAAACTTCCCCTTTCAGGTTGGCATGTCTCCTGGTATTATACTTGTTCAGGTCTTGTTTAGGTTGCCATATTGTTGGGGTATCATGGATGAAGCTTTTCCTGATTTTCTAGGAGACAAAATCTCACAGCAGCTTTCCTGTTTGTCTGGCTCTTACAATCTTTCTACCCCTCTCTTTTGGGTTGTACTCTGAGCCTCAGCTGCAGGAGTCTTGAAGTAGATGTATCCTTTGGAGCTGGGTACCCCATAAGCGCTTGTTCTCTGTATTTTTGCTGATTGTTGTTTTCTGTAATGGTTTCCTTCTGTTTTAAAAAAGAAGTTGTTTTGTAGAATATTATTTTAATGTGTGTTACTTTTGTTTATGCTCTGGAACATTTGTTTAATGATACAAAGATGTATTTCATTGAATAAAATTCACCTGTGGTCCGGAGGCTGCACCAGCAATTAGCTGACAGGAAGTAGTAGGGAGGAGCCAGGTGGAGAAGGGTTTATAATGAGGGGTAAGAAACAGCATGCAGACTTCTTGGGAGACATGAGGAGGTGAAATAGTTGAACTGCAAGCTACTCAGCCTCTCTGGGAAGCAGGATATTACATCAACTTTTGACTCTTAAATTCTTAAGTGGGACAAAGATTTAGATAAGTTTTCTTAGTAGTTTTGAAAGAGTCAGAGCCTGAGGAAACAGAACTTCTTCAGGCTGCAGCTCTTGCGTCCTAGCTGCTGCTGGTAGTTATGGAGTTGCGGTTGCTGACTAGGATAGTCACAGTTTAAAAGGCAGACAATTAGAAAAGAGGACAACAATGTTGCTTTGATGAGGAGTGAGAGCTACACTTACCTGTGGCTATAAGGTTAAGTATTTAGAGTACGATTAGGAATTAAGCAGATTTAGTAATGGGTTCTCTTCTAAGACCCATGACCCTACCAGTAGTGGGTAACTGACTAGGTCTCTAGTACCTACCAGGTATGATTCCCACCCCCACATGTGAGTGGGCCTTAAAGTCCAGTGAGAGAGCTTTTGCTTATCGCCAGGGTTTGAGCAACACTACTGCACCACTAAGGATATCTTGTTATGCAGGTCAACTGGCTATTGTTTTAGTCCATAGGTCTCAAAACTGGGTGGGGCTACTGGTTAATACCCTCTCTTGGAAGTTTACATAGCACCTTCCAATATTAGGAAACCTAGTCCTCAGTGAAAAAGCTTTCAGGTAAGATCCACCCAGATTCTCCTGTGTCTGAAGTGCATAGTGTCTACAGCAATAGGCATTTAAGGTCAACCTCTAGGAGGCAACCAAGGGCAAAAGCAAGAACTTATACTTGACTTCTCTGATCAGTATCTTAAAGGGGAGTTTCTAATACCTGGCATTGAGATTTTTGTTCAATAGTCTATGGATCTTCAGGGAAACATTGTTAGCCCAAGTAGCATGACTTATCTAAACAACATGTGTATGTGTATACACATAGACTTACATGTATTTTAGATAATTTAGGTAAATAAACAATGATGATTTATTATTTCCATTTCAGATATCTTGGTACTGTTGATGAGGCCAAGAACTGGAGATTGGATAGGTCATGGACTGATGGAGGAAGGTCATTGGTTAAAAAATAAAGAAACTGCTTGGCCCTCATATGTTAGAACATAGGTGGGTGGAGTAAACAGAACAGAGTGCTGGGAGGAAGAGGAAGTGATCTTAGACGCCATGCTCCCCTCTCCTGGCAGACACGATGAAGCTCCGACCCAGGATGGACGTAGGCTAGAATCTTCCCGGTAAGCACACCTCGGTGCTACACACATTAATAGAAATGGGCCAGGCAGTGTTTAAAAGAATACAATTTGTGTGTTGTTATTTCGGGGCATAAGCTAGTCAGGCGGCCGGGAGCTGGCGGCAGGAATGCAGCCCGCAGCTCCTTCAACAACGGACTTCAAGTAAAAAAAATCTCCTAATTTTATGTTAGGTGAATATAGAAATGAAATGACTTAAAGTGTCATATGGCATATGCATAGAACAATGCATCCCTCAATTCTAATTAACGAAGGTTGTTCTTGCAGAAGACTGTAATGAAATAAAAATGCGAGTTTAAGTTTCTTATTGAAGGGTGTGTGTTGATTTCAGTCCTTTTCTTTTTGATGTTTGTGTTCTTAGTTATACTCTGTGTTTCAGTAATTACAGCATCATGTGTTATCTTTCTGCGGTCTCTTGGTTATGCTTACTCCCCCCCTCCCCAACTATTGCATTCTGTATTCTGCTTGGGATTGGCCTACTAAATAGGATTTATTTTAGCCTATTTGGAGCATGAATGGCTTTTCTTTTTCCTTAGTAATGGAAAATAGTTTTGCTTTTGTTGGGTGCAATAATCTAGGTTGGCTATTTTGATTTGAATTTGGAGTGTATTGGTCTTGGCTTTTTTGGCTTCCTAATTGACAAATCAGCTGTTATTCCGTTTGGTTTTCATAAATATGTGGCTCGTGGTTTTTTCTTTTGCAGCTTTTAATTCACTGTCTTTGTTGTTTATATTTAGTGTTTTAACTGTTGTATAATGTGAGGAGTTTCTTTTCTGGTCTTTTTTATTTGGTGTTTTGTCTGCTTCTTGTATCTGTGTTGGGTATACCTTTCCTTAGTTTTGGGGGAATTCTTTTCTATGATATTGTTGAATATCTGGTTTATGCCACTGCACTGGTATTCTTCACCTATATCTATGGCCATAATTAGAAGATTTGATCATTTGATAGTGTCTTACATTTCTTGCTTTCTCCTTTTCTGTGTCTAAAAATGCTCATATTTATTTCTTATTTGTTCTGGTTTCTCTACTTTACCTTTGAGTCTGATATTATATATCCATCTTGATCCATTCTATGTGTAAGGTTTTCCCTTGATTTTATTAGTTGAGTTTTCAAAATTTTAAATTCCATGATGGTTTGAATAGGGTGTCTTTCATAGTCTTGAGCATTTGAATGCTTGTCCACAGTTGATGTCACTTTTTGGAAGGCTTTGGATGTGTGTGTGTGTGTCAGGGGTGGGCTTTGTTGTAGGAGGTGTTTCATTGGAAGAAGAATTGGAGAGTTTAGAGTCATGCCATTTCTAGTATTCCTTCTTTGTCCTGGGCTTATGGTTCCAGACAGGAGCTCCCAGCTGTTCCTGCTGCTGTGTCTGCCAGCTGCCATACTTCCCTGCTATAAAGGTGATAGATTCGAATTCTTCTGGAACCATAAGCTCAAATAAACCCTTCATGTTTTATAAGATGCCTTGATAAGAGTGTTTTAGCACAGCAACAGAAAAGTAGCTAATTCAAATCCATTTGAATTCTCTTCAATATTCCTATCTCTTTATTGAATTCACTTTCCAAATCCTGGATTGTCTTCATCATTTCATTCAGCCTTATGGCTATATTTTTTGGCCATCACTCAGACATATATTTTCTTTTTTTTTTAAAATTTATTTATTTATTAAAGATTTCTGTCTCTTCCCCGCCACCGCCTCCCATTTCCCTCCCCCTCCCCCAATTAAGTCTCCCTAGAGTACTACTCAGCAATAAAAAACAAGGACTTCATGAATTTTGCATACAAATGGATGGAAATAGAAAACACTATCCTGAGTGAGGTAAGCCAGACCCAAAAAGAGGAACATGGGATGTACTCACTCATATTTGGTTTCTAGCCATAAACCAAGGACATTGAGCTTATAATTAGTGATCCTAGAGAAGCTAAATAAGGAGAACCCAAAGAAAAACATATAGGCATCCTCCTGAATATTAACCTTCAGCAAGCGACATATATTTTCTTTAAGTTAATTTTTGTAAGTTCTATTAGGCCATTCCTTTGTGTCTTCTTTAAATACTTGAATTCTCTCATGAAGTTTATTATTGTTCTTCAAAATTTTGTGTCTTGGGATTCATCTAGGGAATTCTCATTGGAGAATATCTCTATATTCTGGTGGGTTTGCTAATTTTTAATTATGTCATTTATATATCCCTATTGATGAATTTTTTTAAAAATAGAAGATTCTTGCATAATTTAGGTCAGATGTAAGCTAGGAACAAGAATTGTAATTCAAATCCTCATACTCTAATTTTGCATCTTTCGTTACATTACAGGGGAAAAGTGAAAACTGTTTCCCTTGATTTGTTAGTGATACCTACTTACAAATTGTCATGATCTAATAAACTTTTGCCTTATGGTTATCATGGATGTAAATGTTGGGAATACGTGATAGGACGTGTTATATCAGAAAACTGCTGCTAATTGATAAGAGACTCCCTAATGCAGACAAAAAGGGAAAACTATGTAAGTAAGGCTTAAATGCTTAAATGCACTCAGAAAAGAAATGATGCAGAATAATGGATCTTTCCTGTTATTTTATTCAGGCCACAATTTCTAAGTGTCATTTCAAAATAACATTTGCATGCAAGTACATTGCCATGAATGAGTCATATAGAATCAAATTGCTTGTAGTTCTTGGACACTAGGGATTTTGTTCATAAACAAAATATATAAAAGGAAGGGCCGAGCTGTTTTCTTCAGCCATACAACTGGGCCGATGAGCAACTATAGACTGAGACTTGGCAGCACCAAGAATTTCATCGTCCTTTTCATGTACTCACTTTATTATGCTGTCTTTCCAGTTAATTAAATTTATAGTCAAATATCCAATGGTTAGAGCAGTAGAAAGAGGATTATAAAGGCATTTTACATATTCTGAAAAAGACTGACAGGCCATCAGTCATAAAGGAGAACAGTCCATGATGCTAATTACCATGGAAATTAACTAAAAAATATGTCCTAGGGGCTGGTTTTCTTGGGCACAGATGCACGGATAAGATTGGTGGCTCCAACAAAGGCTGAAGAATTGGAGATCAAGAGTGTCTGAGCACTCTCTGCTCCTCTCTAATGTGTATAGATATTCTAGAAAGATTCACCTGTAGGAAGATCAGATGATTTAATAGATTGCAGCATCTTGATGTAAAAATCAATGTGTTAATTGCTCATTTATCTCTATAATAAGTATTTATTGGAAATTTAAAACATTCTCTGCACTAAAGTGAGCTTCAGGTAAGGACACGTTGATCAAATACATGTAGACAGTCAGTTCATTGAGTATGTGATGAAGAGTCATATGAGAGGATATGCTACTTTCTTTTATTTTGATACATACTGTGGTTAGGGAAGACTGAAGTGTTATGAGAACAATAAACAGCTGCTGGCATTCATTTTAATACACTGTGCACACATACCCACCAGGAAGTGAAAGCTCTTTCCCTGGGGTGGGGCACAGACAAATGTCTACCCTATCCTTATAGGACACCACTGACAGGCCAAAGTATGAGCCTACCAAAGATCAACTTGGGAAACCATTGATTTTTTTTTGGCTTACTTAGAAAGTGTGGGGTAGATGCTACTTACAGGAGCATGGGTGACCCCAAAGTAGATGCATTACTGAAACTGTCACCCCAGAATGGATGATGAATTCTCATAGTTGCACAGATGGAATCTTTACTTATGTTAGCCTTTTACACTATACTACAGAAACCATAAGTCTATGTTCAATGAAGGCAGAATTACATGTAACTGTTTGGAAGGTTCAAGAGTGACTGGATGAGACATCAGGTGACGGTCTAATGACCCTCCCTGTATCCTGTTTCTGTGGAGGAATGTCAGCAGCCGACAGGCCTGATTTTGAAAGTTCCTAGTAAGTAGTCACAGCTGCTCTGATGAAGATGGTAGTGTCTCACTCGGTGGGTGGCTCTATAAGATATACAGAAAGATTTAAGTGAACATGTTAGCGTTCTTAGTTGCTCTGAGCTTTGTTAAGAGACTTTGGCATGGGCCAGATCCAACTCTAGTGAGCCTACCACTGGCTTATGTGGTGTAGACATAGAGTCCTGTGGAGATTACACTAAGTTTTTTTTAAATATAAAATTTTAAAAGTTTATTCTTTGAGAATTTCATACATGAACACAATGTATTTTAGTCATATTTGCTTTTCAGTGTCTCTTAGATCCCTTCTGTATTTGCCCCTCTGAGATTCATGTTCTGTTCTCTTTTGGGATAACTCATTGATTCTAACTAGTGTTGCTCATGTCTGCATGGGTTATCCATGGGAATATGAGTACGACCCCATCAGCATCACACCTCTAATGAGCTAACCCTCCCTCTCCTGGCAGTCATTAATTGCCAGTTACCTCAGCTGGGGTGGGATCTTATGTACCCTCTCCTCATCTGTGCTGTAATGCTGGATGTGGATTGAATTTGTTCATTCTTCCATTCATCACTCCAATTTAGATTCCTTGTTAGTTCCTACCTGGCATGTTTTGCTCATTCATTTTTTCTCATTTCATGGTCTTTCTGCCTACATCATGCTCCAGAGTATATATGAACACTAATTCCTCAATCTTTCCTTGCTCCTAAATCTTCAACCAAAGCAGTAGCAAAAATGACTGCTCTATCACAACAGCAGAAGCCTATTTTGTTCTTTATTTGCTACTGATTAATCACTTATATATATATATATATTTCCCACAAACCATTCTGTAGTGTTTACTCAGTCTAAAATAAAGTCATTTAAATTGGTTGTGTCTGAGTTATTTTTCTATTTAATGTTTCTGGGTTTTCATTATTATACTTGATGACTTTTAACAAAAAAACTGACTAGGAAACTGGGAGTAACTCCCTCTCCTTACAAATCCTTCATGCTTGCATCAATCCTGCTTTATCTCCTTCTTTCTTCAGCTTCTGCTTTCAAATCTGTCACTGCCCCCCACTGCTTTTTCTTTTCACCGCCACCAGCTTGGAGAAAGAGGCACAGAAGGCAAGGTTTCTAAATGTCCTGAACTGTTGCCCTGGCAAGTCAGAGAGGAGAATGAGGGACTCATCCATCAGGCAGCAGGAGTCCCTGCTCTTGGCCACCACACACAGGGCCACAGTGCCCACCTAACTAGCTGCTGTTCTCTTGAACCTGTAACCTCACAGGTAGGAAACACTTGGATGTTAGACCCACAGAGGACCTATAAGTCCATGGAGCCCTACCTTTCCTTTTAATAGAACCATTATTTTGGAAAGATTCTCAACTTGAGAGATATACACGTGAAATCAACCACTTAAAAAATTAGCACTGTTGTTTCTATAGTTATAAGGCTGTAGGCTTGCATGATGACATCTTAGGCCAATTCCAAGGTCTTTTAATTGCTTCTCATAAGTAAAATAGTCCATTGGGGGGTTAATAAACACTAATCTGTTATTTTTAAATTTAAATGTTAAATTTTACTTGAAATTGTGTGCACAGTTCAGTTACTTATACATTACCACTTGCTATCTGCACAGAATAAGTTAATCGTTCCAATGTCTTGATGAATTGAGAGGTGATAACCTATACTTTTTTCTAACATCAGCCACTTGTTTGGGAGGAGAGAATAGAAAACGGAAAATAAGGCAACTATCCATAGTAAACAGTTGTCAGTTCTTTGTTTTGTCATAACTGTTCTTTTGTATATGAACCTCACATGGTAGGTGAAGATGAAGGCGTAGTGGAATTTCCTTTGTAATAGGTGTCACTGTTAGCCTCACATGATTGAATTACTTTCTCATTTACTTATTATCAAATGTTGTTCTTTGGCCATTTCATTGTAGGGTCTTCATCCACACCTCCATCTTGTTCATCTTCACGTCTATAAGAATGCTACCCATCAGAGACTCTGTCATTTCACCCATCCCTCCCTACAGGAAGCCCTCTCTATGGCCTCTCATCATTATAGTCCCCATCAACCAAATTAGTCTCTCTTGGGATAAATAGGTCTGAGGGTCTAAGTCTTAAGTTTTAAGCTTTCATATACATATATATATGTATATGTATATATGTATATAAAATTAATCATCTATAATAGTCAAGCTTATTGTCATACTAGTTAGATTTTCTAGATGTACAGAGATATATTTCAGTTAGATATGTTTTCTTCAAATCTTTCGGAGACCTTCAGAATATGGCATTTAAAATGTTTTAATAACTTAGGACTTTTCATGACAATGAGACACATCTGCTCGTAGCAGCACCAATTACTTTGAGAGAAAGATGGGCATCAAAGAGGCTCCTTATGGAGTTGGTTAGCCATTTGGTCAAGAAACTGCTCTTGCCTGGACTGTTGCATAAACTAGACATGCAGGACCCACAGAGCAATGACTGCTGAACTTGCCTAGATGAGACAAACCTTTGGGGTTCCTGCTTCATGAAAAAGTCTTCCGGACACATTCAGCACACAAAAGAAAGTGACAAACTGCCAGTACAGACGGGACTGTCTTTGAAATTTTCTGCTTTGTGGAAAAGTCTTCAGGATATTATGGGCCTGTAGGCTGAAGATGGATGCTCCAACAGTACAGAAGAATTTTGGGTGACTGTCCAGGCAGTGAGATGTCTCTGTCAATTCTAGAGTTTTGGAAGTTGCTTACAATGTACTTCCTGTTTACTTAGGTATTATTATATCCTTCAGGAGTCTTTGATGGAGTTGAAGAATAGATAAGTAGTTATAGTTTTCCTTAGTTATGATAAAAGATAAAGTAGATATAAGTATTGTAACTGTAATTCTTGCTTGATATCTGTTTTGTTATATGTAATTTTAATATGTTAAAGTTAAAACCTTTTTTATTTAAATAGAAAAGGGGAAGTGATATGGGATTTACCTCTGTATGCTATGATTGCAATTAATGAATAAAGAACTGCTTTGAGCCTATAGCAGAGCAGGGTGGGGTGGATCAGAGCTAAGCGGGAAAGACTGTACTGAATACTGGGAGAAAGAAGGGCCGAGTCAGGGAGAACCATGGATCCACTGCCAGAGAAAGAAGCACTGAAAGTTTTCTTGTAGATCAGGACCTCGTGGTGACGTACAGATTAATGGAGATTGGTTAAATTAGTGGTTAAAATTAAAATGTAAGAGTTAGACAATAAGAAGCTAGAGCTAATGAGTCAAGCAGTGCTTTAAATAATATGGTTTCTGTGTGATTATTTTGGGGCTAAGTTGCCGGGAAACAATAAGCAGCCCTCCTCTAACACAAGTGCATGATAGGTCTCAAAGTAGACACATAAAGCACCAAGGATATCCCTGCATTCATGTGGGCTGTAAACTTAAAGTGGATTTTAGGAGTCTGCTAAATTATCACTTCATTGAAATAAAATGTGATGATAAATTTTTCTAGAGAGATGTTAGTTGAAGGCATATGGGCTCATGGCAAGCACTGGGGATGGCATGAAAATAATTTATGGGCAGAATGAGAGATGAAGAAAGTATAAGCATAGTTCATAATGTTATAGCTCTAATGTCTATGTCAATGTTGACACTGTTTATTAGTGAGAGCTGGAGAAAAACTATGGATAGGGAAAGAACCAGTTTTAGGGAGGAGAATTAAATAAAATTGTTCCAATTAAAATTTTGTCCTGTGGCATCTTTTTGTACATGCTGTTAATGTTAAATAGATAGTTTGGAAAGTCCAAAAAGTATTTTTTTGCCAGAAATATATGATTTTAAAGCAATGGCATATATCTGAAGTGACAAAATAAGATGAAGTCAGCTATTTTAAAACAAGAGAGAGATTATCTAAAAAGCAAAACAAATCCCAGGATAGATCCCTAAGAAATAAAAACATCTCAGAATAGTAAAAGGGACGGATCCAGAAAAAATACCAGAGTGAACAACTCATAAGATTAAAGGGTCCTCACTAGAGCTGGGAAAGAGAGCACACTTCTAGAAGAGTGCTCCTAAACAGCCCATAAATGAAATATCTGTCTGTACTTAGCTCCTTCACAGTCAAAAAATTCAAAGAAAACATAATAATACACATAATCCAGACTCTCTGTGTATATTCCATCTTTACATGACTTATTTTTCATTACTCCTTTTAATCTATGACTGTCTGTACTCTTTAAAGACTTTATTTTAAAAAATGATTTGTTTCTTTTCCAACTCTCTATACTCTTTTTTCTTCACTCTCCCAAGCCTATGTACATTTATTCAACACTATGATCCATTTAGAGGTCTTTTTTAAAATCTGGATTTGTCTTTATCACATATCTGTAATTATTTACTGTTTAGGAGCACTTTTTGAAATGCTAAGCGCTTCTTAAAACTTAAGCTGCGCCATTACTATGGTATATATGGTACTTCCTGCTTGCTCTGCACAGTCTAACATGGTGGAAGTCTGTTCATGCCAGAGACTGCCAGGTGGGAGCCATCCTCACCACCTCAACTCTGATACCCATTTGGCCCATGTTGTCACCAAGTAGCTTGTAGTACACTATCCACAAACCTCATTTAAATGCTTGATAGCTGAACCTCCCAAAAGAACCAGAGCCATTTGTGGTAATGAACCAGGAAGCACCTTTAAACAGACACACAGCTTTTCATGACACTTCAAAGAAAACCTGGCTCTTTGTTCTTCTGACATTCATAATCTATCCCCATTCTCATTTCTGTCTCATTTCATGCTCTTGCCTCATTGCTCACCGAACTTCTGTTTTACTGTCCTCTTAATTCCTAGATTTCTGTGGTCTTCCTTGTTATGGTACTTTGAATGTCCTATTGTTTGACATGTTCTATCTTGGTTTTTGGTGTGGTAGCATCTTGTCTCATTCTTTAATATCATTCCCACTAATATATTAAAATATATCCCACTGATATATTAAAATACATTACCTTGTGCTTGCACACAGGAATGTTATTTTCTTCCTCCAAACTTCAGCGAAGTGCAACATGGTCCATTTTAGTTGTTTACATATTTGTCCCATGTCTAGTAGGAGACTTGCCACCACAAAAGGGAAATTACTATTTTGTTTCCTTTTTTGCATCATCAGCAAGGAATACTGTAACTGGTACATGAATAGATTTGTGTACTAGACAAAGAAATGATACATACAGTTAATAATATTCTTGTATTGAAACTAAATGTGTTGGTTGAATGGTAGAACAATCAGTGTCAAATCTAAGCCTGTATTTAATTCATTTATACCTTTATCCATGACAGTTCAAATTCTGGAACTTCCTGTTTAGAAAATACAATATTATTTTAGAAAATAAACTTCCTGTTTAGAAAATAAAACAGTATTCATTTTCACAGCTTACTTTCTTCTTTCGGGGACTTTTAGACTATGTAATTAACCAACAAGCTATATTCAAATTCTAACTTTAATGAGGCAGACCTTTATAATTACATGTAGATCTCTTCTTTTACACATTGCTGTTATGACATTACTTAACTGTATAACAAATTTGTATAAATCCAATTTAGAAATTAAGAATATAATTTTATTTCAACTTTTACTATTTATAGCACATTTCTTCTGATTGTTGGCTCTTGGGTCATATGGAGGATCTTCTCCATTCATTTTCTAGTAATATGACTTTTTATTAGCTATGATAAAGAATACCATTCTATATATGGAGCTTCTTAATGGTGGACACTGTACTGGCTTATTCTTTCTTTTCTTTACTGGACAACTTAAAAAGCTTCATTGCAAGTTCATCAAGACAATTTAAGTCACCAGATAAGAATTTGAATTAAAAATTAAAAAAATAGAATGCTAATTTATTAACTAATCATGTGAGTAAACCATAATCATATTTTGTCATCCATGAAAATGCACATATTGCCATCTTTAAAACAATTCCAAATCCCTGTACAAGGAAAATGTGGTTTAAATAATGCCAGAGAATGTTACTGAATATTCTGACTACGTAAATCTTTCTAATAATCAACATCACAAAGTTCTAATCACATGTTAAACCTTGAGTTTTAGTCTAGGGCCAGATCCTTGCTTGAGTGTCTTCTTAAACCTCTACTGTCTGTGGGCATTAACACTTTTGGAGGACCTGGGAGAAGACTATGTTCAGCGTCCAGTTTCTCCTTTCTGGGCGCATGTCCATTCATCAAAACCAAGACCAGTGGTTTTCAGCCCCAATAGGCCCTGCTGCTGTCATCCACTTCATAACATCATCTTTGCTGCTGTGATATGACATCTATAGATTATAAACTATAAACTGACTAGTAGTTACAATAAAGTTAATGAAAGTCAGGCTTCACGTCTGCCCACTCACATGGTCTCACCAAGGCTCTTAGTGAATCATTTTGCTTTTATTTTATTGTATTTTTTTTGAGACAGGATTTCTCTGTAGCTTTGGAGCCTGTTCTGGAACTTGCTCTGTAGACCAGGCTGGCCTTGAACTCACAGAGATCCACCTTTCTCTACCTCCTAAGTGCTGGGATTAAAGGCATGTGCTACCGTGGCCTGGCTTGAATAAATCTTATATTTTTATAAAATTTATAAAATTAAGACATTTGTGTTAGCCAACTTTCTCTTCCTGTTTTAAAAAAAATGCCTGGATAATCTTAATCAAAAAATATGAAACTTTTATTTTGCTCATAGTTTGTGAAGTTTTAGCCAGTTGACCCTGCTGTCTTTGGGTCTGTGATAAGGCAGAATGTCCTGGCAGGAATCCAGGCCAGGGGAGCTGCTTACCTCATGTCTGCTATGAAGCAAAGAGAGAGGAAAAGCTAGGACATGGGACCCAGTATCCCCTCCAAGAGCATTCCTCTAGTGGCCTTGGCCTCCCTTGGCCCTGCTGATTAAAGGATTTCCCCTCAGTACCACAGGCTGCAGAGCCAGCCCTTCACAGGGATCTTCCCAGTGTCTTGGCTGTAATCACCCAAAGGCACCGTCTTTTCCCACTCAGACTTCTCTCCATCATAGTTCCCTCCTGTTGCTGACGGGAGAGTAGCTGAGGGTTGCTCTGAGTTCAGGTAAGAAGAATGCTAGCTGGGGAGCTACTTAGCTCTGCATTAGTGTAGTAGATGGTTTAAGTAACTTTCTGTTGTTAGTAATCTATTCTAGTCTATTTTACTATAGGTGTGAGTCCCAAGATAACCCTTCCCCAAGAACTGGCTCTCCGGGCTTCACAGCACAGAGGGGTGCATCTGCCATTGCTGGGGGCAGGCGGATCTCTGTGAGTTTGAGGCCAGCCTGGTCTACAAGAGCTAGTTTCAGGAAAGGCTCCAAAGCTACAGAGAAACTCTGTCTTGAAAAAAACCAAAAAAAAAAAAAAAAGAAAGAAAGAAAGAAAGAAAGAAAAGAAAAGAAAAGAGAGAGAGAGAAGGAAAGACAAGGGTGAAACATCTGGCCTGAGAAGCTATTCTTTAAAAAAAAATGCAAACCTCAGATATGTCTGATTTTATTAGCAGAAGATTTGAATTGTTTCAATGCCTAATGAAAATACAAAATTTTCCCCCATAAAGAACTTACTCAATAGCACAGAATAGAAGATTATAAATACATGCTAATGTTTTTGGCTTTTGTGATGGGAATCAAGCATCCAGAAGCACCAGGATGCCTGCATTTGTGAGCCCAATCCCGCAGCACTACAAACAATAATATCATATGTTGAAATTGCATTTGCCATGCACTCCAGCTGCAATAATGAAAAATAAACATTGATCAATGATGCCAGGGGAATGAATTATACTTTTAGCTTCCCTACCAAAGTAATATTAGAATATTACTCTCTGATAAAGAGAAGATCAAACAATATGAAATAAAAACTTGTAGAAAAAGAAAAATACTGCAGAAGTGTGCATATTAACAACACATTATTTTTCTTGATTTTAAGATTTTGTGTTGTCTGGTTTAGCCCTTTGTAATGTGTTGAAATTTGTTTTCTTGATCTAAATAAGTACTCATTGAAATACTTAATATTGTATCCATTATTCTTTATTAAATTTTTAGGAAGAGACCCCTAGGCAATAAAATTTCAGGGAGCTAAGGCTGGATCTGTCTTTGGGTGCTACCTCCACAGTGCCTTGTCCAGCTTTGATATGAAGGTTTTTGCCTTGTTTTATTGTATCTTGTTTTGTTGTATTTAGCTGTTGTCTCTTGGAGGCTTATTATTTTCTGAAAGGAAATTGAAGGGATGTGGAACTCGGGGAGAGGGATAGTGGGGGAAGCTGATAGGAGTGGATGGAGAGCAAACTGTGGTTGAGTTGTATCGTATGAGAGAAGAAGGTGTGTGTGTGTGTCCATGTGTGTGAGTATGAAGAACACACACACATAAGATCAGGACAACTCAGAACTTTAAAATGAGAAAACTTTATTATAAAGATGTGAGACTGTGATTCATAAGTAATAAACACAACCTGATTGAGCTGTAGCTGACCATGGAAGCTGTCGATGATCCGATTCTTTGAAACATCAAGATTGAAGGACACTCTTCAGGAAAGGAAAAGAACACTCTTCCCTCAGTACTCATGCAGCTTATTTCCTGTAAAATCAGATAAAATGCTTTTGTACTTCTTTGTCAAAGTCAAAGTCAAGACAATAAATGATAAAACCTGAGCATTGAAATATATGCCTACAAATGGGGAGAGTCTTAGCATGTAAGGCTGTTGTTGATCTTAAGTATCAGAGTGTGTTCAGTTGCCTAGTATTTCACAAATGTCTCCAAATATTTGCTATCAAGACTAACAACCCAAATACATGTGCACACACATGCACACACATGCATACACGCACACACACGTGCACATACTCCTCTAGGCTTCCTGTAGATATCTGTTCATTTGTTTGTTACATCCTTCCTTTCTTTGTTTTGAAGTCATTGTTGTTGCTCTTTTGTGTCTCTGTGTATATTTGTACTTATGTTAGGTGCAGGTGTGTGTGTCTGTGTATGTGTCTGTGTGTATCTGGAAGCCAGAGATCAATATTGAGTGTCTTCCTCAATCACTTTTGTTTTTTGAGACAGATTCTCTTACTGAACCTGGGGCCCACTGATTCATCTGGCCATCTGGCCAGCGAGCCCCAGGGATCTTTGTGTTTCTACCTCTTAGCATGGAGTTAGGGTGTTTGGGGGCACAGTTTTCACGTGGGTGTTGGAGGTCAAATACAAATTCTCATGCTTGCAAGCAAGTACTTTACCAATGAACCATTTCACAGCCTGTTTTGTTTAAGACAGAGTCTAATTCTGTATCTTAGGCTGGCCCAAAAGTCTGGCAGATGATCCTCCTGCCTCAGGGTTCTTACTGCTGAGATTATAGGTATAAGCCTCCATGTATGGCTGTCTCCCCGCCTTTTTTTCAACACTCTCAGTAACTTCCTTTATCCATTAAAAACACACTGGTCACAGTACAGTGTAACTACAGGTCTGAAAAATAAGGATTCACAACTCACCTAATAAAATGTAAATGCTCCAGGCTGGGCCAAGACCTCTTGTTCTTATCTACTGCCAGACTAAAGGGACTCCTTTCAGAGAAGTCTGTTTCCATATTTCGGTTCTATAAGTAAGCACAAAATATCCTCAGCTCACACTACATTTGGCCAGTGGCTGACCACAAAATAGGAATTTCTGCCTGGACCCACACCTGGCTATGACATCTGGTTCCTGCTGTATCCCTGCAGTCCTACAGAGTGATGTAAAAAACTGTTTTTCTAGAGGGAGGACAGGACTCCTAAGTGTTACTCTTAAGTCTAATGATGCAGTTGCTATTAGCTCAGAGTGCTAGTGTTATGGTATAAAACACCAGGTGCTGGAAATACATTTGGAGACTATTCCCTATTCAAATTTTGTTTCGGGGGAAACTTTCACCTAATTCTCTCTTCTCTAACAGCAAAATCTCCATCCAAAACACCCATCATATCAGTAATAGACACTTTGGTAGATTCAGTTTTGGCCAAGCTCTGTGACGAGCACTTCACTGTATTAACTCATTTAACACTCATAAACGCCCTTAAGGCAGGCACCACCACTACATGTATTCCAAAAACGAGGCATCAGAAACATGAGACAATTTGGTACCCTGAGACAGCCACATAGTGAATAAGGGATCTGAGTTGAGAATCTAGTTTACGTATCTGTTGACATCCTAGGCTTCTATTTTCTTTGAAATATGTACAGATAATCATTTTAAAAAAAATATTAACCAACCTAACATAATATTTTAGTATTTTGATAACTATTTACCACCACTGCATCTCTTGTGTATCTTCCTCAGCAGGCTTACAACACAGTTCTCCCTGATCAGAGTGTTCTGTGTACAGTCAATCCACATCTGCATCTCTAGGAAGACAGGAAGGCAAGTCTGAATTGCTTTAGTTCTCTTGGCTAGAAATGATGTTCAGAGGCAAAGCGTGTAGTCAGTGTGCTTTAGAGCCCCTCGTGGCCCAGACTCTTCCCTCATCTATAAGATGCCACAGATGCCTCATCTGCAAAGTGAGTGGCTGTTTATATATCCCAAAGATGGGCGCTTAAAAATCAGATGCCCACCCTACATACATGCTATAACACAGGGTATGATGTAGACTACATTACGCTCAGTTGCTGGTCCAGCCCTGAGAAAATTTAGGGCACCTATGAATGCTTTTATTTTCCTGTATATTTTGTAGATTAGGGAGTACCCAAGAATTCTAACACCACTTAGGTTAGCTCTCCCCAGTGTATTGAGTATTCATCTGCATTCAGAAAATAACCATGCGCTCTAATGTTTTAACCACTTGACTTCCATTATAACATTAAGTTGGTCTTTCTGGTAAGACCTTCCCATAAATAGCCCATAGCATATCATCTTTAATCATACCAAGTTTTAAAATTTAATTACGGTTACCTTTAGCTTTGCATGATAGTCTTATTTTGTTTTTAATACATCAGCTGTTAGGTATATATTGTATGGTTAATTTCCATTCAAATGGTGTTTGTTTCCCGTGAAAATTTCCACTAGTTTCTCCCTTTCTGGTTAGAGAGAAATTATTTCTTAAAACTGGAAGAGAGGGGTTGGAAAGATGGCTCAGTGGTTAAGAGCACTGGCTGCTGTTGCAGAAGACTGGAGTTTGGTTCTCAGCACCCATGTCAGGCACAGAACACCATGGAACTCCTGTTTGAGTGGGTATTATGACTCTGCTGGATTTGTAGCCATCCCAAACATACATGCACACACATAAATAAAAATAAATCTTTTAGAAAAAACGAGATCTTCATAGAATAAACAAAATCAAAATGCCACCAGTGACAACTAATTGCATGGCTGTGGATTGAGAAATCATATCTTGGAATGATGAAAGTAATGTATAAAACAAGAACTGGATGAATTAGATCAATGGTTTCTTGTCTGCATGAGTAGCTCTGGTAAGCCTAAGAAGTTTTTGAGTAGGTGTTATGAATCCATAGGGACTTAGTCCCAGTGTGCTGACAGAACAAAGGTGCATCACTCTGTCCGTCTACCTGGTTACCTGTATGTACTTTACTGCCAAATTGCCTTGCTTAAAATCTTAGGTCTTTAGTTGGCAACTGAAAGTCCTTCAAACACTGCTTAGCTTCTTTATGATATAATTTCCTTCTTACTAATGACATAGAGTTGGTAGGAGGAATGAAACTGATAAAATGTGTTGCATATTTAGCCTTGCCCATGATCATTAGAGAGCATGTGCTATTTATGAAATACATATACCATGAGAAGACAGGTATACTGTCTTTTCAACAGTCATATTTAATATTATGTGGATCTTGGTTTTATTGAACATATAGAGTAGGCTAGCACATTGGCCCTTTGGTTTCCTGACTTTGGAAGAAGCAGGCAGTGGGTAGGCTAAGTTTTGATGCTGCTCTTTCA
Source organism: Microtus pennsylvanicus (assembly GCF_037038515.1). Lineage (NCBI taxonomy): Eukaryota > Metazoa > Chordata > Mammalia > Rodentia > Cricetidae > Microtus > Microtus pennsylvanicus. The sequence continues at coordinate 92,551,791 of NC_134588.1, forward strand.
GACATGGTACAAGACAATGAAGTTTTGGTTAAAAACTTCTCACTCTGAATCCAATTTCAAAAACACCTTTCAGAACAAAAATCTCATCATTTATGCATGGCCATTAGAATTTTATGTCTCCATGTGACAAACTGAAATATTGATTGAGTCTTCTGAGAACTGGCAACAGGTCTAAATCTGAGCAGGGTGAGCAATTGTGTATTATGTATATATGTGTTTATATTCAAAATCCAGGACAACCTTTGTGTGTGTGTGTGTGTGTGTGTGTGTGTGTGTGTGTGTGTGTGTTATTGAACCATTTATCATCACAAAAACTTTCAAGGCAGGGAGAAGTTTCTTCCATTTATTTTCGGTGCCCTGAGCCTATTGATTCCTTCTCAGAATAATATTCTCAAATGCATGCTCACAAGAATAATAATCACAGAGGAAACAAATTAGTTTAAAATACAATTTCCATAAGATTTAAAACCTTCCCGTGCCTCAAAGCACATGTTCTTAGTCTAGACAAACTGTACTGAAGAACTGAGAAGCTACTTCATCTAGGCATGAATACAAAACATGGATGGAATTTTTTATATAAGGTTAAGAATGTATAGAATGGAAACTATCAAGAAGGGTATTTGAAGCTCTCATTAATTTGGAGCTTAAGTCTGCCTTCTGAATTCTGAGCTTTTTCCTTTGCTTAATTTAGTAATGTTCTGTTGTTGTGATGTTTTGATTGTGTTTCACAAATAAAGCTTCCTTGGAATCAGAGGACAGAGCTAGCTACTAGCTGACCAAAATTAACCACAGAGGTTTTGGAGACTGTAGACAGTAAGTGGTGAGGTGGGGTGGAGTGGAATAGAGCAGGTGGTAAAGAACTGATGGCTTCTCTGCTTCTCTGATCCTTTAGATTCTTACTTACCCCGATATCTGACTTCTGAATTTTTATTGATAAGGAATAATTAGATTAACACTTCAGTGCTCTTTAGTTATTAGAATATGATTGTTTTCTTTCTGGTGGCCATCTGGTTTACTTTTTAAAGGGCTGCTAGTTTAGTTTGTTCTTAAGCTTTAGTGAACTTCCTTGGTCGTCCCTACTGTTTTTCTGTTGTTTGTTGCTGTGTCTAAAGCATCTTCTTCCTCTCACTGTTGGGCACTTAAGTGTAAGCTTTAGATGGTGAAGCAAATAAAAGCGATCTCACTAACACCCCCTTCCTCTTCAGACTAGGCAAGCACCTCTCAGGGAGCTCACTTCTGCTCCCACGGAAATGTAAGTAGGAGCTGTTTGCACAGCTTCAGGAAAAGCCCTTGTAGAAACTGTTTGAGTCACAGCAAAGTGACAGCAGTTCAGTCAGCTTTACTGGAGGACCCTATCCTAGGAAAGAGGAACCCCCAAATCTCTCAGTAAATTCTCATCAATGTATAGTGTATAATCTGTCTCTGTCTCTTCCAGAATCGAGGAATTCAAATATGACCCCCCAGCACCTCAAAACAAGAGCCTTTTCTCTTTTCCCTTAATGTCTCTCCCAACCACACTTCTGTGTTCTGTTCCTTCCTGATCCTGCTTTTTTCCCATGACTCCAGAGAGGAGTGAAATTGCTCAAAGTTCAGTGCCATGAGATACCAGTTATTGATCTTGTACAGGTTTCCAATTGCTGTAACCCAGCTCCAATTAATATTTCTATTAAAATTATTCAACAAATAAAATTAATAAAAGGGAGAATGCATATTTACTAAACATCTTTTACATGCTAGATTCTGTGAAATAAATTTTTACGTATGTTTTAGAAATTAGTTTTCTTAATAAATCTTATAATAAAAAACCAGTGAATTAGTCAGAGGGGCAAGACATAAAGTGAACTAGTATGCATTTAAAAGAGAAATTCACATTGGATGAGTATAAAAATTGAATATTAACTAAATATGGGGAGTATTTAAAATTCATAGATCCCATAAGTTAGGGCTTGTGTCTACCTTCCTGTGTCATGATCCAGATCAGGACCCAGTGGAATAAGAGCCCCAGAGACTATCTCAAAAGGGTTGGTCATATAGGGGATCACAGTGAATCAGAGCCAGACTGAGTGAGGCAATCAGCAGACTAAGTAGGAGAGGGTCAGTAACTGAGAGAAACCCAAAGCATTTCAGCCATTGTTCTCAATGATCTGGAGGGTTCTTAAATGGAGCATCATAGTGGCTGAGACATTGATTTTGGAGTCATATTTTTACATGCATAAACCCCCAAATTTCCATTTAATAGATGGCATGATAACACAGATTCCATAACCTTTCTAGTTTCCTACCAATAAAATATAGATTGTAATAAAATCTAATTAATTTAGACAGTAATATCTAACCCATAAGATTTTTTATGAATAGTATCAGTTATATTTACACAGTGCCTGGCACCTATCAAGGGATTCAATTAGTACTTACTTTATTCTGCAGTCCCCTATACCCCATGCTTCTAAGATGCAAACCAATACTTGTGCATTGAATGGTACCTTAAGGAAGCCTGTGGCTCTGCTGAGACCCATGGTCCTCAGCCACCAGATTCTCGGTGTGCAGCTTCAGGTTCAATGGGAGCAATTGGGTGACTATAAAATTGCCCAATTTGGCACAACATTGTTATTATCTCTGGAGAAAGCCAAGCCCAGGCGAAGCTGATGAGTGAACCAGATATGGTGCAGAAAACATTTCCTTCTCCTTTTTGGTTTCAAGCCTATTTTTGGAACCGTACAGCTCTCTGGCACAGCACTTGAAGGCACAAAGGCAAAAGCTACTGCCACTGGAGGGTCTGCCCAGCTGTGGCTGGCCCTGCTGCTCACCTGAAAGTATGGATTCATGCACTCTCCACCCCAAGGGACCAAAACGCATCTAGAGGGCACCAGGGTGGGGATGCTGATGGTTTTTTTGGGGGACCTTGCAGCACATAGGCAAACCATGGGGGCATTTCCTGGCACTGTTTAGTAGAGAGGAACACAGGAAACTGGGATGAGCAGCACCTCAGTGGGAAACCAGGCTAATAGCTTGGACCTTTTCAGTCCTCTGACATCCATTAGAAAACAAAGCAGATGACAATGGAGAAGGATATAGGAAAGAAAAAAGTTTCTTCTCCCCATTGATCATTAAAACTTCATTGTAGTATGATTTCTAAATGATTTTAATAATAAAAACCCGGAATCAGATAGTAGGGGGTGAAAGCTGAAAGATTAGAGAAGCAGAGCAGCCAGCCACTAGTTCTTACCTCTACAAGATCCTCAGACCAAATGGGGTGACCTGTTTCAAGTCCTCAGACTGATTGCATTGAGCTCCTGTCTCCTTCCCACTTACATACCTTCCTCCTCTTGCCATATACCCTCCTGTCTCTTCTTTAATAGTGCTGGGATTAAAGACATGTGACTCCCAAATACTGGGATTAAAGGTGTAAGTGAGTTATCACTGCCTGGCTCTGTTTCTCTTGTAGACTCGATCAATCTTGTGTAGCCCAAGGTGGCCTTGAACTCAACAGAGATCATTCTGCCTCTGCCTCCTGAGTGCTGGGATTAGAGGTGTGTGCCACCACTGCCTGGCTTCTAAGACTGACTGGTGGCTTGGCTCTGCACTCTGATCTTCCAGCAAGCTTTATTTGTTAGATCACAAGCAAAATATCACCACACTTCACGGATGTAGGTTTCATTCCTACACCAATCCCGGACCTCTTATGTCCTGGAAGTTGGGACTAGATGCTAACTTGCCCTTTATTCATTTTGCAGCTCTGGGTGTCACACTATCGAGCGAGTCCTTTGTCTTTGTTCCTCCGATGTGTCTGAGCATTGCTCTCCACTTGTGTGACTCTATACCACCATATTTGTTTCCTAATGACTGCGAATCTTTCTCACCCTGGACAGCCTGTTTCCTAGCCGTGCCTTATCTATTCCTTCTTTCCCCTTGTTCAAAAATTTTCTGTGTACCAGTTTCCCCTTTCAAGTCGTCTCTTCTTTGGCTTGAGCCACCAGCAGTGTCTTACACTGACATGCCTCAGCTGCTGTTCTAGGCCTTTCACACCTGCTCACCTGACATCCACATTACTATTCTTATTGGTGTGCTATAACTGAGAGTCCTCTATCTCAGATTACGTCACTTAGTGGAGGTTGTACAGCTGACAAAGACTTGATTCTATCGTAAGTCCCTGAGATCTGAATATTGTTCCTTGACTCTATCTCCCTTTGTCACCACTATTTAGCTATTTATTTAGCTTCTGCTTAAATTTTCACTGCATCTCCTTGCTCCTGAAAGCCATCCAAGAATGACACTGTCTTAGCACTTCGGACTGGAGAGGGAGGGGGAGGGGAGTGGGGGGTGGGGAATGGGAGGAGGGGGAGGGAAAAGGGAGGCGGAGAGGAGGCAGAAATTTTTAATAAAAAAATAAAACTGATATAAAAAATGACTGTCTAAATTTCAAATATTCCTCATCCTATATATTTACAATTAAATAGTTATAGTAATTTAGACCTTATAAAACTTATATTTTATCAAGTCTATTTTATAGTTTTCTTTTCATTATTATAATTTATTAACATACATTGTATAATAAAGTGTACTAATCCTTTCTGTAGTTTGAAATGATTGACAGTTGTTCCTGACATGTTTTGAAGCCTTTGATATTTATTTATCCATTATTCCTACAGTCAGTCATTTAATAATTATTTATTAAACAATATATACCATTATGATAAGCAATGATTGTGACAAATACCATCTTTATCTGCAAATAGATTACAATTTTCATTTCTAGATATTGAAATTGAAAAGAAGAGAATTAACATAGGTTAACTCATTACATTAGTTTGCTTCTTTCCAAACCTCTTATTTTTGTGCACTACCTTTATATCTCTCTTGGTTGCTTCCTGAGGCCACAACTCTGTTTACTTCACCCTTTATTGCTTTTCCTAGATATCAAAACAGAGATTTGTCACCACCTCTGCCAGGGAAGATGGGACACTAATTGATTATTGGGATATTTGTACTTTTGAGACTGGATAGTTTTCAATGACTTAAAATTTCTTTTATCTTCCCAGTTTTACTTTCTTTAAGCCACTCAGAAATCTGCTGTGTCCTTGAACTGCAATTGAATAAAAATATTTACAGAAAGGAAATTGGCCCTTAGAAGTCATGGAAATAACTCCCCTCAAAAGAACTCTACTAAATGGATCCACGATGGCACCAATTCTAGGGTGACAACTCCACATGTGAATATTGTAAGTGGCACTATTCAGGACAGTGGAAAATACGTCTATCAGAACCAAGGATTTTGCAAGAGTATCTAGAAGTGATGGCATAGAAATTCAACAAATATGGGAATATATATCTGTTGAGGGGTAATGTACCTGAAGATTGGAAGAGTGTTGGTTATTTTAAGACCAGGACTGCCGGGGATTAGACTCAGGACATCTTTGTGTCTTCTCCTGCACTGCTCCTTACATATCTTTCAATAGTCAAAGTCCATTCAGTCATAAATGTTATTCCTCTGCTCTGTTTCTTCTATTTTACATAGATATGAATTATATGGTCAAATGTCATGGCAGACACATGGACACCGAGAAAAGCTGTGTGTGCATACTTGGATCATAGAGCTCGGGGGAAGACTTGTTCTGAACAATCCATGGACCATGAAAGATACTTATGTGCATTCCTCATTTTCTTTACTGTTAATAAAAACAATTCTGATGTTTATTTCATCTTTATTACTCTTTTAGTGTCAAAACTTAATGCAACATATTTAAGTATCAATAAATGTTGAATAAGCATGCTATCTTTTGAATGGATAAGTTGCACATTATTTTTTTCTTTTGAGAGAAAGGTGTTTTAAAGGCTTTAAGCCAATTCTAAATACAAAATAAACAAGAGAGAAGTTATTTATTTCACTGTAAGTTTATTTGAGACGAGTTCTTAAAGGTCTTTACTTAAGTACACTATACAAGATAGCTGTGTTCTCATTCAAAATTTGCCATTTATGAATGTTTTACAATTTTTAAAAGTGGCATTAACCATAAAATATGATTTTTATATCTCATTGAGTCATTATTGACAAATATTCATTGAGTATCTGCCTCCTTCTAAAAACTGTGTTAGGCATTAGGGGCATAGAACCAGACAAAGCCCTGACAATTTGATGCACAGATCTACATAGGGGAAAGTACAGTAAGTAGAAATTAAACAAGTAATTAACATTGATGCATATATTTTAAAGTTTTTTTTACAAACAATAATTAAAAATAGAGTTGAGGACCCTCTCTGAGGAAAGAGAACAAAATTAATTCCCTAAACTAAAACTCCATGGGATGTGTCTGTCTGTCTACTTTTGCTTAACTAGACCCCAAGTATAGCAGATTTGAAGGGGATTCTGCATTTCAAGCCGTGTGTGTGTATGTGTGTGTGTGCTCATCTGGGGCAGGGAGGAGGGGGTGGGTTAGAGAGGAGGGGAGTGAGGCAGGGAGGAGGAGAGTGGGACAGGGAATAGGGGAGTGAGGCAGGGAGGAGGAGAGTGGGACAGAGAAAAGGGGAATGGGGCAGGGAATAGGGGAGTGGGGCAGGGAGGGGGAGAGTGGGACAGAGAAAAGGGGAATGGGGCAGGGAATAGGGGAGTGGGGCAGGGAATAGGGGAGTGAGGCAGGGAGGAGGAGAGTGGGACAGAGAAAAGGGGAATGGGGCAGGGAGGAGGGAATGGGGGCAGGAATGGCTTTGGAGAATTTTTAGCTCTAGACTGACTTTTCAGGGGGATAAAGAATTCACTGGTGTAGAAGTTAGGGTATACATATAATTTTGTCTCTTTTTTTAGTTTATCTTATGAACCAATAAAGGGGTGGATGGATCATCCGTGGATGACCCCTTTTTAATCTGCCCGTGGGCCTGTCTGTCCTTTTCCCCCTGCAGCCCTTCTTCAGTCATACCATGAACGCTCTTCAGACTGACTGATTCTCAGGCCTCTGCAGATGTGGTGATGGAAGGGGTCCTTCCTCATTAGAGCCATGGCTGGAAGAACTGGGATGTTCCTAAAGTGACCTACAACAAGGATGATCTTGGTCTTGCATAATCTTATGATGGCTCCAAAATCTTCATTAGAAATACCACACTCAATGACAGCGGCACCTATTGCTGCTCAGGCAGACTTCATGGGCTGTACTTTACTCTGAGAAACTCAGGCTACAGGGTGAATTGATAAAGAAATATATAGTCTTTAGCAGGTGAAGAGAAAGTGGACATATGAGCTTTTGAAATTGGTACAATCAGGGCATCTGAGCTTGTCTGTGCAATGAGAAGACCCAGGACCTAGCTCCACAGCAGAGTCCTTGCCAAGTCTTGATGCTAACAGCCATGCAGAATGGAATTTTTCTGATGATTAATGGGATAATTTTGTTAAATGACTTTTAAAAACTCTCACGTCCTATATAGACATAAAAGATTACAATTAGTATTTTGATCTCAAAATTGTCTCTTGATCCTGTGAAGAGTGTTTGTATGTATCGAATTGAAGAGGTTTGGGAAACTGAAGGAAGCAAGGGTACAATCATCTTGGAGAGTCTGTATTAGCTGAGGATGGTGGGGAAGGAAATCAACCGTGCAACGAGGTGTGTGTGCAGGTCCTGAAGGAGGAGAGTGAACGCACTGAGGGCTGTCTTGTGGGTTCCTCTATCGCTCCTAAGAAAAGCCACTCTTGAGCTGGGCAGGTGGATCTCTGTGAGTTTGAGGCCAGCCTGGTCTAAAAAAGCTAGTTCCAGGACAGCTAGGGCTGTTACACATAGAAACCTTGTCTCAACCCTCCCCCTGCAAAGTCACTCTTCCTACATGTCATGTAAGGAGGGAACTTTGAAATGCTTGCCTTTGAAGGAAGAAATTTTGCTTTATCTCATTATGCTCATAAAACAAAGCAAGAAGTAAAATCTCAGAATTAAGCTCTGATGGTGTTTGTTACATGCAAATAATCAGTGAAGAGCATTATGTCTCCCATGGATTTCACTGGCTCAAGGGACCACCAGACGGGAGTTATTGGGAAGCACTTATCCCTCCACAGTTCTCTAGAGAGCATGGACTTGGGGGGGCACCCAGAATCTTGGATGTTTTCTCTCTGGTCCTGGATACCCCATCAAGCTAAGGGTGGAGAATCATGCTTGTGTCTCTCTTAAGGAAGATGGATCTCTGAGCCCCCCTTTTCTTTTTCTAATCTGAATTGTACAATTGTTGTATTTATGTCCCGTTCTAGTTTACAAAAGTAAGTATCATTGGCTACAATTAATTGTCCCATTGCTGGTGGTGATTGTTTGCTGTGGGGTTATTGCTCTCAACACAGCAACAGTTCAAACTAATCCTGAAGATTCAGTAGACAAGAAAACACAACAAACCTGGAAACTTAGCTTCTAACCTAGGCACATAAAGGAACTGATGCCATTGCTGGAGAGACAATTCTTACAGTGATTTTTCCATGGCACCCCCAACAGCTTCGCAACTGTCAAAGTCACTCACATTGTCCAAGGAAAAGTCTGTGCCTGAGGATTTGCATAGCTGCTTCATTAGACCGACTGCAGCTGGTTAAGCGACATGTAATAGCAAATGCTCACTAAACACCAGTTTAGTGAGTTAAAGAATGAGTTGCCAAAGGATCTGTGAAAGAGAAGCACAATTTGAATGAAGTCAGTGTGGAATCATGTAATTCCTGCTGAGGATCCTGGCCTTCTTCATTTGTTTATTTTCTTCTCGGGCAGTTGTTCTCAACCTGCCTAATGCCGTGACCCTTTATAAAGTTTCTCATGTTGTGGTGGTTCCCAACTATAAAATGAGTTTTGTTGCTACTTCCTTACTGTAATTTTGCTACTGTTAGGAACTGTTAAGTAAATATTGGATATTTTTATGTGAGCCCAAAGGGGTCCCAACCCACAGGTTGAAAACGACTGTTCTAGAAGAAAAACCCATGAAGGTATGCATTTAAAATGTCTTATTTTTTGTAATTATAAGCAGGAGGTAGCATAGAAGACATGCTGGAATGCTGGCAAGGTGATGGCATTTTGTGCTCTCTCTTATCTGTTGCTATGAAATTTTGATTCTTGACAAAAATTTCAAACCATGAAAAAGAAGTTCAGTCTGGGATCCCCATGTGATCAATTTACCCCTCTTGGGTCACCCAAATTTATGTACAACTTGTGTCATATCTCCATAGTGTGGTTTGACCAAAAACACTGGAGAAATCCAATAAATAATAAACTCTGCTTATAGTCTCGAACCAAATAAGTTCTCAGGCAAAGAAAATAGACAGTTTGATTTGTTTTCCAAATCTCATTGTATGTCACCAAAATATTCACTGAAGGCCTGGGTCTGCCTCACAGTGTGAATCAGATGAAGTTTCTTCCTAGCAAAGGTATTTATTATTAGGACTAAACCACAAAGAATATATATATAAGACCTGGATTTAAATATCGATTCTTTTATTTTCTGGGTTTGTGATTTGGGAAAAATCTATGTATATATCTATCTATGAGCTAAGTGTTTCATTTCTAGAATTGGGATGAGTATAGGTACCATTTCTAGCTCGGCTCCTGTTTTGAGCTCATGCAGACAATGAGTTGGGGTTTAAGGAAAACTCTAAGAGATAGGGGCTAAGCTGTCAGTGCTGATTAGGAAGTTATGACAGCCAGTTTGTAAGAGCAGAGGACCTCGAGTTTGCCCAGATTCTACACTTACTGACTTTGTAGAGGGAAAAGGTATGGGGACAATTTGGAAACACAGACTAGACCTGGAACTCTTACTTTGTTAAGAAGTGCTTGAGAGGTAAACAGAGTAATTACTTTAGCTTTTTATTGTTTGAAGACTGCATATGATGTGAACCCTCTTCTCTTCTTCCTCCCTAATATTTTCCTTATTTCATATGATAAAGAATGGCTCCATCCCTGGGTTCATGTAAACAGGCGTAGTGAATGCAGAAGTGATGATTTCTTCTGGGACGCAGGCAGGGGAAAGTTCTCACTGGAAACTCCTGGGTGATTTTATGGGAAACTCTCTCTGCTTCCTGCCCAAGGCTTATTTCAGGATAAAGCCTTCAGTCCATTGTTGCCAATATACACACTCGAGACACATTGTTCCACAGAGTTTCCTACAGTGTCAGTGTCTCCGGTGCTGAGCTAGACAGGAAGTTCCTCCTTTATCTCAGACTTGGTTGTGATGCCAAACACTCAGGAACTGAGAGGCACTTGATGTGGGTGGAAATTCCAGTCTTGATCAGCTTGAAAGACATCTGAGGAGTTTCTAGAATCCTGATTATGGCTGTTCACTTTTGCCTCCCTATATCTCCAGTTAAGCTTGGGATGGCCATGGGTAGAGCAGAGGGATGGAAGTCAAAGCTTCTTCTCACGGGGTGCTGAACCGAGCCAGGCCACTGGCAATTCTTTGAGATCTGTTTTTCCTGTTTGGGAAGGGACTGGACCAGGTGGTCTCTAGAGTCTCCCTAATCTCAGACATTGCTACCCATTTCTATATAGTGACCGTCAAGGCTCAGAGACTCAACAGTCATTTCCTGCCTGATGCCAGGGTGGATTTCCTTTCATGCCCCATCACTGGGCACCCAGATTGTCACTGCCTTTATGTGCTGATTCTCATATATAAATTCCTGGTTTCTTTTAGACTGTGTCTGTTATTTCACCATCATTTACATTTTACTCAGGAAGTTAAGTAGAAAACAAAGTTTTACTTAAATGCTTAGTGATTTCTAAATTATATAGTTTCTAATAGTGTGTATTTTGTATTGCTATAAAGGAAATATTTCTGTATGTGCTAAATATTAACTAGATTCTACAGACTAGTAAAGAAATTCACCCCTCACTCAGGCAGTCTTCTTGGTCACCTCTGCTCTGTAACTAACCGGTCTAGGTAAGAGCATATAATGACTGCAACCTCCTTAAAATAGATATTCACAAATTGCCAAGTATTCCCAATAGTCAGAAGATGAGGAAAAAAACCCAGCATTTCCTAGCTTGTGGCCTGTGGAAGCCAAATTCCAAGGCTATCTCCTGTATAGAGCTTCAGACAAAACTTCTATGTAGAGAGACTGCCTGGAAACTAAGTCCCTGGGGGAAGGAAGGCTTTCTTAGGGTTTCTGATGTTGTGATAAAACACTATGCTCAAAATGTACCTTGAAAGAAAGGGTTTATTTAAACTTCCAGTTTCTCATTGCAGTCTATGGTTGAAGAAAGTCAAGGAAGGAAAGAAGTCAGAGTAAAACATAAAGGCAAGAACTGATGCAGAGGTCAAGGAGGGGTGCTGCTTACTGGCTTGCTCCTCATGGCTTGCTCAGTCTGCTTTCTTGTAGCTCTCAGGACCACCCACCATGAGTTGAGTCATCTCACAAGAAAATGCACCATTCAAGCCCATAGGCCAAAGCTGGTGGGAGTATTTTCTTAACCGAAGTTCCCTCTTCCAAGGGGCTCAAGCCTGTGGCAGGTTGGCATTAAAAAAAAAAAGCCAGCACAAAGGCTTGTATTCTCTTTAAACAGGAAATGAACAGCACAGGAGCATCTTTCTAAATCCAAAGACGTAGTTTTTTGTTCTGGAGGGCAGAAGCCTCCGAAACAGCCCAGGTCTCTCGATGACATCAGAGAGTGGCACTGTCTTTCTGCCTTAGATCACTTGCCCAGCTCCAGACAGGTAATTACCAAGTTTATGCTCCCATCTGGTGCCACATCAATTGCCACAGTACTCCCACTTAACGCTGTACTTTACTAATGCTCGCAGAATCACGAGCACGTTCACCTGCAGATGCCATTCGCAACACCTGTGCTCTTTTCAAAGTTGAGAAGGCGCAGATGGACTGCCAGTCTTGCTGCAGTCTTGCTGCTGTTCAATACAGCACAGGCAGTGGACAAAATCTCCCTGCAGTGTTGTTGGGTCAGGGTGCAAAGGATCTGAAATTATAAAATGTCAGAGATTTATTTATTTAAAGATGTTTATTGTGTACATAGTGTTCTGTCTGCATGTATGTCTGCAGGCCAGAAGAGGACACCAGATCTCATTACAGATGGTTATGAGCCACCAATGTGGTTGCTGGGAATTGAACTCAGGACCTTTGGAAAAGCAGCCAGTGCTCTTAACCTCTGAGCCATCTCTCAAGCCCCAAAGATTTATTTTTAAAAAGAATTTCAAGGAGACTGTAACTGTATAAAATTATTGTGGTGAAAATCTTGTCGTGGTAGACATAACACAGCATTTGGGATAAAATGTATTTTAAAACTGAAATAAAGGATCTTATCCACTTGTACTAGAATAAGTTAAGGCTAAAATTTTTATTTTCTATGAATGCCAACTGTTCTCTGTGTAAAACACACCCCAAACAAACCAACCAAAACAAACACAATACTTTACCACAAAAGTCTGGTGCAGGAGATCCTTCTGTATTTGTGTTGCTTTCATTGGTTGAATAAAGAAAATGCCTTAGCCTTTTGATAGGGCAGAACTTAGATAGGTGTGGAAAAGAGAACTGGATGCTGGGAAGAAGGACAGTGTGGCAGACACCATGAAGCTCCGGCCTGGGACGGACACTGGATAGAATCTTTCCCGGTAAGCTACGACCTCATGGTATTGCACAGATTGGTAGAAATGGGTTAGATCAGGATGTGAGAATTGGCCAAGAAGAGGCAAGATATAATGGGGCAGGCAGTAATTTAATTAATACAATTTCTGTGTGGCTATTTTAGGTCGGCAAGACACGGCCCGCTCCTTCTATTACAAAAGTCAAACTGCATGTCACCTTTCTTTAAATTATATTTTAAATAATGCACGATTACAAATTTATCTATGTCAAGAATTTACCCTTTTCATAATCAAGTTTTTAAAAAACATTTTCCCTTTCAATTTCTGTTTTTAAAATATCTTAAATTCTACATTATTTCATGTCAAACTTTTACTTCCATCACATCCTGGTTTATTGAATTAATACATATTTCATGTCCATTGTAATCTCTCAAAGGCTAATTTCACCCACACTGGGTGGAGTTGGTGATTCAAGAGAAAGTGTGACAGAGGAAGCATTTATTAATGAGCCAACGTGCAGGAAGGTCACTGACTCTCATCTCCTACTGACATACTTTTCCCTACCCCAAGGGAGAGTCCTATATACTTTCTTTTTATTTTTTTGTTACTTTTTAATGATTTTTATAAACATATTTGTGTCATGGTCCTTCCCTTCCGCCAACTCTTCCCAGAGCCTCCCCATTCTGTACCTGCTCAAACTCATGTTCTTTTCCTCTATTAAAAGAAAACCAAATCCAGAACCAAACAATAAAAAAGCGCATGCATACTAACACTCCTCTAAAATCTGGAATTTGTTTTGTGTTGGCCAATTATTCCTGAGTTTGGGGCCTATCCTGAAGTGTGGTTGCTATGCCCAATGTTACTCCATTGAGAAAACTGATTTTTCATCTCTCAGTTGCTATCATTTGCAAACAGCTTCTTCATCAGGGCTGTGTCTTTTTGGCCTCATTCCTTTTGTGCTGAGATTTTGTCTGGCTCTAACCTGTGCAGGTCTTGTGTCTGCTGTCATAGTTTCTGAGAGTACTGTGTACACCGGTCCTGTTGTGTCTGGAAAATAATATCTCCTACTATCTCTGGCTCTTCCAATCTTTCTGCTTCCTCTTCTATATAGATCCCTGACCCTTGAAGGAGGGATGCGATAATGACATCCCATTTAGGACTGAGTCTCCCACTCTTCATATTGTCTAGTTGTGAGTTTTTTTGTGCTAATTACCATCTACTGCAAGAATCCTCTATGATGGAAGTGGAGTGAGGTACTGAACTATGGGTATAGCAATATGTCATCAGGAATCATTTTGTTGCTATGTTCTTTTAGTAGAGTAATAGTGTCATACTTTCCCTTAGGATCCGCGAACTCTACTGCCTCAAGATTTTAGCCTCACCAACAGTGTAAGGTATGAGTTCTAACTTGAATCCAGTAATGTCAGTGGTTACTCCCATAACACATGAATGTTTGGCTTACACAGTGTTTGAAAGAATAGTCTCAAGATCTCCTGAGTAAATTGGGAGCATGGGAACCATGGGAGAGGGTTGAAGGGGAGGGGAGAGGTAGGGAAAAGAGCAAAGAAAAATGTATAGCTTAATAAAGTCAATCAGTTCAAAAAATACAACACAACACAATATAAGACAACACAAAACCCAAAAACAGAAGGTCAAAGAGAGAGACCCTAAGGAGCTGGAATAGGGGATCAACTTCATTTCCAAATATGTAGATTGGAATGATTTTTGATTTTTTTCCTAGCATTTGGGCTATTGAAAGACTCTTGAAAACAGTGATTATATGATATGATATGATATGATGTGATGACTGAACTCAAAAGAAAGAAAGAATGAAACAAAGCAAGCAAGCAAGCAAGCATAGTGTCTTCGGAAGTGTTTGTAGTACACATCTTACCTTGTTTATGTAGGTCAGGGAGCCCAAAAGGGACAGGAATGATTCAAATTTCTGTGTTAGCTATGATGCTTTGTGCCTGATTTTTGTTGTGGTCAGTGTTTCCGGTGAGAACTCTTCTGGGTGTGACCTGGGAGTGGGCAAGGGGTGCCTGCAGTTAGTTTATGAGAGTTGGACTTCAGCTGCAGCCAATCCTAATAAGCTAGGGCAGGCAGGAGCAAGGAGAAAATTCTGACAACTGTAGAGGTGTGGGTATCCTTTCCCTATATTGTATACATGTATGTTTCTTTCTCGTTTTCACTTTGACTTTTAAAAGACTTAGAAAATTACCAGCTCTAGTTCATACTCAGAAAAATGAATAAAACATGACTCAATAAAATAAAAACCATTAAGCAGGCAACTATTTGTTGTCAGTCTCCAAATTCTGCCTCTGTACCCCTTGACAATTACAAGTATTCTCTCTCCTACAGACAAAAACATCCCCTGTTTTGTGTGGCAACTATTTCTTTATATTAGTTTATCGTGTTCCACCATATGCCACAAATGTCACAGTTCACATATTCTTGTCTGCATTCACTCTTTCATGGATGAAATCATATAAGATACATTGTTCTGCCCCGTCTTATGATGTTCAACATTGTGTCTTATAAAACTCATCAATTTTGTTATGATGCACACAGTGTACAAATTTTCAGCTGTATCACAGGGTTTTTGTGTTGTTTTTAGCTTTAGGGTTATTATAAATGGTTCTGCAGTGAATGCGCTGAACAGGACACAGACATATTCTGACATCGATTCCCTAAAAATTGAGTGTGGTACAATTTAATTCATTTTTGACACTAACTACCCAGAGCTAGTGCAGACCTCACAAAATAAGGAAAAGTTTCTTCATAAGACTGCCACTAGTTCAGACACCAGCCACAAATCACAGGGAGTGCCCGGGTTTCTGTTTGGCCTGCTACAGACTTCAGAAAGCTGTTTTCCGTCTTCGCTGTGGTACACTGCAACACGGACCCCTCATCAACTACCTGGTGTTAGCATTGTGTTCAATAGTGATCTCAGTTCTTCATAAGACCAGCCCCTACTTCTTTATTTGTTTTATTGAAATTCATACAATATATTCTAATCACGATTTCTCCTCCCCACATTCTCCCATATTCTCCCCACCTCCCCATCCATCCAACTCCATGCCTTTTCCCTCTCCTCTTTAGAAAATAAACAGGTAAATAAAAGTAAACAAACAAAACCATTAACAATAAACAGTGAAAAAGAACAACACACATAAACACACACACACACACAGAATCTACAAAACATAAAGTTGGAAACCATAATATACCAGCAAAAAACCGATAAGATAAAATGCCCGAACAAAGCAGTATGAAATAAAAAAATCTACAAAAACACCATGAAGGTTTTTTGTGTGTGTTGGCATCTTCTGTTGCACATGGGTCTTGCCCTTAAGTATGTTTTGTTTATCCAGTGAGACACCAGTAGACAAAACCGATTTTTCCTTTGCAAGAGGTTGTCAATTGGAGATAACTTCTTGGTTTGGAATAGGAGCCGCTGTCCACTTCCCCCTCTCAGTGCTGAGACCTCACCTGGCTTGAACCTGTGCAGGCCCAGTGCATGCTGCCACAGTCTCTGTGAGTTCATCTGCGTCAGTCATGCTGTGTTTAGAAGGCATTGCTTCCTTGGTGTCATCCAGTCCTCTGGTTCCCGCAATCTCTCTGCCTCCTCCTGAAAGGGGAGGGCTTTGATGAAGACATCCCATTGAGGACTGAAAGTCCCAAGGTCTCTTACTCTCTGTACACCGTCCAATTGTGGTTCTCTGTATAAAGTCCCATCTACTGCCAGAGGAAGCTTCTTTGATGATGGCTGAATGAGACACTGATCTATAGTTATAATAGAATGTTACTAGGAATCATTTTATTGCTATGTTCCTTTAGCAGAACAATAGTATGTAAGACCAGACCCACTTCAATTGCAAGTCTTATGGTGATGTGGGAAGTCCTTCTGTATATGTGTTGCTTTTATTGGTTAATGAATAAAGAAGCTGCTTTCAGCCAATGGCTTAACAGAATATAGCCCAGCTGGAAAAGATAGCTAGAGAGAGTAGGCAGAGTCAGGGAAAAACAATGTGGCAGCCTGCTGGAGACAGACGCCTCTGCAGGAACCTACTGAAACTTTGCCAGTAGGCCACGACCTAGTGGTGATGCACAGGTTAATAGAAATGGGTTAGTTTAGGATATAAGAGTTAGCCAGAAATATGCTTAAGCTATTGGCCAAACAGTATTGCAATTAATACAGATTTCTGTGTGGTTATTTGGAGTCAGGGTGGTCGGGAACAAACGAGCAGCCTCGGGAACATTATGAGAACATAAACTAGGGGACATCTATGACATCAGAACACTGGATTATCCTTTCAGATTTGATAATTCGCTAGAATGGTACTTGTGACCATAGTTTTACAGATGAGAAAGAGCCACATGAAAATATACACAGGGTAAGACAGGCGGGAGGGTACTACAGTAATGCCCACGTCTTCTTTGAAATTTGGGTGGTTCATTCTGTCAACATGATAAGCTGGAAGCTCTAGAAAGCTCCACTAGGCTTCCATCTCCAGATTATTTTTTCTTGAGGTTTTAACACAAAGATGCAATTGGTTGAATTATTGACCATGAGATTGAACATGCTTCAGTTTTTCCTTTCTGGAGTCAGAAGTCAGGGAACTCATACCCTCTAATAAGGTGCTGGCCTTTCTGATGACCAGTTCTTCTCTAAGGTTGCTCAGGACCTTATAACCATGAACAAAGATGAAATGCTTTTAATATATTTTTTTCACCAATATTTTGGTGGCGTACACCTCAAAGTAGAATTTGTGGGTAGTAGCAGTAAACGCATAATTTGCAAGAAAGTGCCTAACTGCTTTACAAGGTGGATAGCAACCCTAATTTATAGTCTCATTGATAAACATTTCTGTGAGTACATTTCCCCCATCTTTGTAGATGCCTGACAATAGCAGGCCTTTTAATTTAGTCTGTTTCATAAGTGATAGTGTTATTGCACATATTTTTCTGATAATATTCTCTTCATTTTTGAAAGTTTTCACTGGATATACTACTTTAAACTGGCAAATGTTTTTTTTCCTCTACTATATTGAAACACTATTCTATGCTGTCTAGCTTCATGGTTATGTTATAGAATCTCTTCTCAACTTGCTTTCTCTTATAATGATAGTTCTTCAACAGAGAGAAGGGCACACCAATTGGTTAGCCAGTCCCAAATTATCAGCCCTGGAAACATGCTTATGAGTACCATTGTCCAGATTGAACAGATTATAGTTGAGAATATATGTATATATACATATGCATATATGTATGTAATAAGTGAAAACAGAGACCGTGAATTTGAAGAGAGCAAGAAGGAGTATCTAGAAGGTTTTGGAAGGAGAACAGGGATGGAAGAAATGTTGTAATTATATAATAACCTCAAAAATAAAAAAGGAGTATAAATTACCCACCTCTGTGTGTATGTGTGTGTGTGTTTGGGGGGGGGAGGGGAAACAGCTATCTAGATATTCTAAATGTATTTTTGTTTTTTTCATTTATTTTCTGCCATTGCACAGTGTTATATCTAGATGTGAGATTGAAAAAATATTTATCCTGTCAGTAGCTCAGTCTTCTTGAATATTTGGACTAATGTTCTTCTTTGGTTTTGGAGTCTGCTCATCCATTTATTATCTTCCAAGTATTGTTTGTACCATTTTGCCTTTCTCTCTTCGGACATATGATTAAACATTGGTTACCCAGTCTTATTCTAGTTTGCATTTCTTTTATGTTTCCTACACTTTTAATTCATCCTTGTTGAGTTCTGTTTCTTAGGACTTATGCATTTTAACATATTTTTCTCATTTTAAAGTTTTGTTAACTTTTCAGTCCCAGAATTTCATTTGACTCTCTCTCAAATATATGCTGTCAGTTTTTCTGGTTCTTTGTAGATTATTTCCAAGCATTAAAATGTCTTTTTAACACAGCAAGCACAGTAATTTTATAATCTGTGTCTGATAGTGCCTATACATAATGCTTTACAGGGAACTTTTAGATGTTTATTGTTTTTCTTGAATCTATTTCCTCATGTGCCTGATTTATTTGCTGTTTTTCCCTGTAAATAAAAGAACATCTGTAGACATATATAGAATAAATCTCTGTCTCTGAAGAGAAAGCTTGCATTTCCTAGCAAGCCTAGCAGATTTGAACAGGGGTGCACCACATCCTGGATCATTTTAGTTTGTGTTCAAGGTTGGTGATTCCTTGGTCATGTGGTGATGTGATGCCTGGTGGTAAGGTTCTGCAAACTGTTTACTCCTGGGTCACCTAAGGATGGAGCTCACCAGGTTTCAACTTACAGTAGAAAATGGCTTACAGTATTGATTCTGTCTTTTGTTCAGGTTCTAGGCATTGACCACTGCATTCTTTCTCTGTAGCTTTGGGCCTGTCCTGGAACTAGCTCTTGTAGACCAGGCTGTCCTTGAACTCACAGAAGTCTGCCTGCCTCTGCCTCCCAAGTGCTGGGATTAAAGGTGTGTGTGCCACCAATGCCTGGCTTTCCATTATATTCTTGTCCTTTGATATCTTTAAAATGGAAACTCAAGATTCCTAGGATTGGGGAGCACTCTTATAGCCAAAGTAATTCCCATGTCTACTTTTCTCCATATACTTCTAGTCTACCTTCAGTCTTCACTATATGTGTGTATGTACAATTGTTATTACTATCTTGTTATTACCCCTTTCCTTAATCTTTACCCTGTATCCCTCTTTATGAATCTCTATAAGTCTCTCAGTTCTGTAGATAAAATTATGTTTTATATAGGACCAGTGAGAAGGCTCAGTGGGTGGAGGTATTCCAACCTGAGTTTGACCCCCAGATCTCATAAGGTAGCAGGACAGAATGAACTCTCCAGAGATGTCATCTGGTTTCCACATGCCTTTTCCCTCCTAATGCTTCATTTGCTTGATGTCATGATGGTTCTCCATAGAATATGTGAGTGACAGCCTTACAGAGATGTTTAGTTTGAAGATGGTACTGTAATAGTATTAATATTCTTAGGAATAATAGTTAAAGTACAAATCCTATATTTTAAATAATGAAGAAACAGTAAAATATCAAGTTATAAAATAAGTAACAGCAAAGAAAAAAATCAAACATTTAGGTGTCCCGAAGGAACCAGGGTAACTGCCAGCAAAATGTACCTCTTAAAGATAAGAGTAAATACTGATGTAGTCTCTGATTCCCGAGAAAACACCCAACAAATTGTAGAACACTTAGAAACTTAATGATAGTGCCAGAAGGTCACTGTTAGTCTTGAAGTACTTTTAATCAGTGCTTTGAGAAATAGTATTAATCACAGAATATGTGCTAATATGCAAGAAAGTATGAAAATAAATGTATTAATCATGTATCTCAAAAAGTTATTAAAAACCCAATAATATTATCTAGTGGAGAGCAAAATAAAGGAATTAAGAAAGATAAAAGCAAAAATTAATGATTTAGAAAACAGGGAACTGAAAAATTATTAATGACTAAATAAAAAATTAATAAAACATAGAATATAATAGCTAATTTTCATCAGTTTTGATTATGGACTGCATAAGTCTGAAATCCATGGGTCAGGGACAAACTGGAGCGAGTCAAGTTGTCATGTCTTACACACAAATTTTTTTCTATTCTTTTTTTTTCTAAAGAAATTCCATTCCTCCAAAAATTTCAACGGATTGATTGTCCTTAGAACATCTAGAAAAATGTTCCTTACTTAAAGCATAGTACTGGTAAGCTACAAGATTCCTTCACAGAAGCACCTAGAGTAGTGTTTGGCTAAATTGATGGAGACTACAGTTGACTGTCACTTCATCTAGTCAAGACAGCAGGAAGGTGGCACAGATCCCTGCTGTAATTAAAGAAGGCTGAAGAAATAACTGTAGACTCACAGAAATTTAGACAGGTCCTAACAGATGAGCATTGAAGTCCACTCAAACAAATGTGAAAACATTGAGAGAATAGATAAATTTTGGAAACATACACTATCTCAGAAAGAACAGAAAAACCAGACCATCACTTTTTTTTTTGGTTTTTTGAGACAGGGTTTCTCTGTGGTTTTGGAGCCTGTCCTGGAACTAGCTCTTGTAGACCAGGCTGGTCTCGAACTCACAGAGATCCGCCTGCCTCTGCCTCCCGAGTGCTGGGATTAAAGGCGTGCGCCACCACCGCCCGGCAGACCACCACTTTCTATCAGACACACAGGCAGTTGTCTAGGTGCCATTTCCTCCAAACATTGTATCAGTGAACAGGTAACCTGGCTGTCTTTTAAATGCTCCTGAGGCAATGCTGTATTTTTGGGTTTTCTGTGTTCAAACAAGCATGGCTGCCAGACACATGATCATTGAGCTTTTGAATGTATTTCCTTCTGTGGAGGGACTGGATTCTAGCTTCGCTGAATTTTAGTTCATTTAAGTCTAAATAGCCACATGTTTTTGATGGCTATTATATTTGAGAGGGCAACTCTAATAGAGGAGATTAAAAACATTGGGAGTTTCCAAATTCTTTTCATAAATTGGGCAAGTCTATTAAAAATTGGACTTAAAATACCACAGATCAATGTCATTTATAAAAATTGATGCAGACATATCAAATGGAATTAGCAAGCAGAATCAAGTAACACTTTGAATGTATAGTATAGAGAGACCACAGGGAGTTTATTGTAAACATTAAACGTAGTTGAGTATGTACAAGATCCTATGATTAATACCTAGTATCATTAAAAGGCTAAACATTTAAAAAGAGATTAATTGTTATGATATGATGAAAATGTCACCCTGACTCGGGGTTATTCTTTAACACAATAGCATTAACTGGAAAGCTTAAACAAGAGAATGCACTGTTCACAATTCTAAAGATTAGCAGTCAAGATCTAGAGTCTACATGGCTGGGTTCTAGTAACTATCATCTTCCTTGCTTGCAGATGGCTGTCATTGCATTGTATCTTCAATTGCTGGAGTCAGAGAGGGCTTCCCTCTCATCTTATGAAGACACAAATCCCACAATGGGGCTCCACTTTAATGATCTGATTACTTCCTTCAAACCTGCATCTTAACACCATCTGTGTTAGTCTCCAGAAAAACAATCAATAGAGCATTTATTTATATAAAAATTACTTAATATATTGGCCCATAGGATCACAGAAGTGAAAACCACTTGTGAAGACTGCCTGAGAGCTCGAGTTAGGGAAATAGGTAAGAGCTCCATCCACGAATCTGAAAGCCTGGGACAAAAGTCAATGATGTAACTCCTTTTCAAGGCATAGGACTTGGGAATTACCCAGAGATACTGATGGAAGTCTCAACCCAAAGACTAAGGCACCTCAAATGTGATGCCGAAGGGTAATGCCATCATTTAGGGATTTTGAGAGCATGTGGAGTGTAGTTTATAACTGTACTGACTGGTTTTGTGTGTCAATTTGAAACAAGCTAGAGTCATCACAGAGAAAGGAGACTCAGTTGAGGAAATGCCTCCATGAGATCCAGCTGTAAGGCATTTTCTCAATTAGTAATTAGTGAGGGAGGGCCCAGTCTATGGTGGGTGGTGCCATCTCTGGGCTGGTGGTCCTGGATTAGATAAGGAAGCAGACTGTGCAAACCAGGGAAAGTAAACCAATAAGCAGCACTCCTTCATAGCTTCTGCCTCCAGGATTCTGTCTTGCTTGAGTTCCTGTCCTGACTTCTGTCAGTGATGAACAGCAATGTAGAAGTGTAAGCCACGTAGACACTTTCCTCCCCAAGTTGCTTCTTGGTCATGGAGTTTTGTCACAGCAATAGAAACCCTAACACAGACAATAACAGATAAGCAATAAAAACATGTCCAGGGGATTTCTACCATAATGAAAAATCTGAACATTGGTTTATTGATGTTAGTCAACATAGTTGAAAGAGAAAAGACGAGAGGAGAAAGAAAAGCAAAGAGAGAGCGCGAAAGAAGATGGAAGTTTAAGTTGATTTTTAGTAAAACCCTAGAATCATCTGAAAATGTATTGAATTGGTAAGGAATTTTAAAAATGTAGCAGAATATGAAATTACCATAAAGAAGGTAATAGCCTTTAAATATATAAACAACAACCAGCTAGACGGAATGGAGGAATACAATCCAGGTATTATAACAACAGGAAACTTTCTTTCTACTCATTCTTCCTTTGGTGGTAATGGAAATTGGAAATGGGCAAAATTTCCGAGAACAATCTGAAGAAACATGCAATAGCCAGCTGAAAAAAACTTTCTGGCTTCTACAGAAACACAAAGGGGAACATGAATGCATGGAGAAGGACAGGGTGTTCTTGAATAGCAAACAGCAGGCTCTGGATGCAGTACCGTCTTACCAAGCCACCAGTGGGGATCTTCTGTGACAAAACAAACTGATTCTAAAGTTCACTGAGAAAACTGAAGAAGCAAGAATGACCAGGGTTTTTTTCTCCTGTCTAATGTAGCACCATACACATTAAAACAGGATGATAATTTCACTTAAGTGGATAGATTAGTGTATCGGGATAGAAAGACCAGATAGGAAACCAAGTGCATCCAAGAATTCAGGCTCCAATAAAGACATCATTTCAAAATACAAGCGAGGAAGAGTGCTCAAGCATCTGGGTGGCCATCTGGATGTGTCCTCATGCATACTTAACATGCCAGACCAAAATGGTTTTTGAGTGAATTAAAGATTTAAATGCAAGGGGAGAAGATATAAAGCCATAAATGATTAGAACATCAAGAGCCTTTAAGAATAATTCTGGCTAGAAGAAAGCCTAAGCTTGACACAGACCACAAGTCATGGGAATACTGATAAATTCAACTATACTAAGTACCCTTTATGACAGAAACATAGACAGAAGATAGATGATCTAGGAAAAAATTTACATAACAAAGGGCTGGATTTTGTACTATGCTAGAGGCTTTCATAGATTGTTTGGGAAGAGTCCAAGAGCCCACTAGAAATATAGGCAAAAGGCATGAATAAATACTTCAGAGAGAAGGAAATACCAGCAGCTCATATAATCATGAAAAGATGTGCAACAACATCCTTCATAATTGGAAAAATGCAAATTGAAACTTCACTGTGATGTTAATTTTCATCTATCAGTTTGACAAAGATCAAAAAGTTAGAAAACACAGTGGGCTGGCAAGTGCCAGGCAAAAGAGGCCTTTTGTATTGTTTGTAGGCACGTCAACTGTGCTCTCTGTGGCCAGAGGGTGCACAGATAGCCAGATTTGTGACTGCAGTTTTGGAAAGATGCTGGGAGAAGCATTCAGGTTTCAGGGTGTAAGGAAGTGATTTGTGACTTCACCTACAGCCCAAATGACTTTATGCTAACGCTGTTGCCATAGCAGCGTTGTGTCAGGGAGCGTGAGTCCATATCACATAAGTGATCGCAAATGCAGACTATAACTCTCACCTTTGACTCTAAAGTTCCCATGAAAGTTCTACCATAGCATCCATTCATTCATCTGTTCCTGCACATGACAATGCCCACTCTGCTATGCCCTAGGCACTCTGCCTTTGCACCCACACTCTAATTTTTACCTCCCCATGGTAATTCTTGTCATTTTTCTATCTGAATGCTGATTTTGCTTTTCTACCGCTGGATTTATGAACCACGCTACTAATCTAGTACCTGTGTTTGCTGTTGTCCTGTCCCTACAGGATCCACCGGTTGGGCTTACTGTCCACAGTGTCTTCAGCGAAGCAAAACGGTGTAAGCCTCATTGTAGCTAAGATACTATGGGACAGCTGCTGTACCAACCATGGGACATTGATTCAAAAGCAAATACGGATTGATTGCTCACTAAGGTACAGAGCTAGAGATCTGCAGTGAACAGAGAAGAGAATAGCTGCCCTGGCAGAAATCCTCCATTTGTGACTGAAAGGAATGAACCAATTAGATGTGACTAAGTATGCCCTCGAGTGCGGAATGCATTTAGTAAAGTAAAGCAGTTGTTCCTGGATGGGACAACTAAAAAAAGGGAGCAGGGAAACTAGGAGGGCAAACAGGTCTTTCTGTCCAAGAAACTGTAACAAAATGGCCGAGGCTGACGATGCCTGATGGCCCAAACATTTCTCCCCAGTGTTCTGCAGAGAGACTTTGGACAACCAGAGG
The DNA here is from genome assembly GCF_037038515.1 of Microtus pennsylvanicus. Classification (NCBI taxonomy): domain Eukaryota; kingdom Metazoa; phylum Chordata; class Mammalia; order Rodentia; family Cricetidae; genus Microtus; species Microtus pennsylvanicus. The sequence goes on from NC_134588.1 coordinate 92,576,411, forward strand.
GATTAAATCAGGCGAGAATCATAATGTCAAAACTTAATGCTAAGCAGAGGAGAGGGAACTAGAGAATGTGCAGAGATCATTTTCTTTGTCAAAAAAGCAAAAGTGGTATGCTCGTGGGAGCCAGCCTCCGTTAAATGCTCATAATTAAATGGATCTTAATTATGCATAGGGTGATAAATGTTAATTGATATGAAAGAGAAAAAAAGAGAAAAAAGTCTCCGTGTAAGGATATGCATATCCCTGAAGACTAAAAATTAAAGAAGTATTTAAGGCTAGAATTCCCTCTCTATAGAAAACCAGGGAATGGCAGATGGGCTGCTTTGGCTTTAGGAAGAGAAGATCAGAATGAGCAAATACCTCTCTATACCCAAAGGTAGGATGCCACTAACGGCGTTTCCCTGGATGCCTCCCACGATAAATTTTCTCAATTCCAGCCTTGGCTGCAGGGTATTAGTAAGGGAATCAAAAATTCAAATATTACAAATGCACAGTGTCTGGCTTCCAGAGTTGTATTTACTGTAGCTAATATTTAACAAGTGACTAACTTGCCAATCACTGAATCTAGTACTGTACCTATCATTATATTTTTCCAAGGATGTTTTTAAAATGAAAGGGTTACATCCATATAATTATGGGAACAATCAGAAGTACACAATTTGATGCAATATTACAATGTGAGCACTTGTATAAGTATAACTTAGGTCAAGAAATGCAGTGGAACATTCTCAGGGGTCCCGGAAATGCTCCCTGTACCTCCTTGTCATGAACTTCTCTCTGTTCTCTCTAAAAGTCATCACTAGCCTGATTTCTGGAAGAGACTGGCTATGCCTACCTTCAAACTATATATGAGGCAGAATTAGTTTGCATTGTATTGTGTCTGGCTTCTCACGTTATATTTGTCAAATTCATTCACTTAATAATTTATTCATTCTCATTGCAAAATTGTAATATGTGACTTTAATATACTTAATCCATTTTATTATTAAAGGTTATGTGGAATGTTTTCATTATCAGAAAAGTATGATTTTACTTTTGTGAACAATATAGTGCACATTTAAAAAATATGTTTATGTTTGGGGTTATTCCTAGAAATAAAGTTTGTATGTCATAAATTATCAATGAGTTTGGAGTTAGTAGAAACTGCTATGCCGTTTTCAAAGAGGGGGTGTCCATCTCTCTTACTGTGCCTTAAGTGCCATTGTTAGAGTGGCTTTGTCTCCTGCACCTCAGACTCTACTGGGCAATCCTGACAACTGGGTTCCAAGAAGAGTTCATGTATCAGGTCCCATTGGGTGCTCAAACACATCCCATCTTTGGGATCAACTTAGCTCTTACCTGAAGTGTGCAGCACACATTCTACTTCCTCTCTTGAAGATGCTACGACACTGAGGAGATTTTAGGTAATCTGCTTGGCAAACAATTGTGTTCATCCCAAAAATGTAGAGTGGACGCTGATTAGGAAAAAAATACTCCCAGTCTATTAACTAGAGTCTTCTGTATCCTTCTTGAGAGATTCTTGGTAGAAACTATCCTCAGCCATCCAGAGAACTGATTTTAATAACAGACCTTTATTTTGGATTTGTCTTATTCCCCCCAGGTGTCTCTTTACAGCTGCTTGGTACCATATCCTAAATAAACTACTTATAATTGAGCTCCGCTCATAAGTTTCAGCTTTCTGTGGTTCTTGATGTTGCTAATCAAGGGCTGTGCCATTAGATTCTGTTAGTTTTCTTAGACGTTCCATTACTAGCATAACTACTTCCTTGTATTAATGTTCCTGTTTTACATGTAGACTGCACCCTGTTTTTACTGCTATGAAGATAAACCATTCTGGCCTCCAGTTCACTACCATATGATCTCAACGCTTTTTCTAGTTCTGGCCCTGTTCCTTTCTCATAGCAATGCATTTGCACGGGCTCTTGAAATTTTCTCCTCTCCATTTGATCTTAGCCATTTATTAATTCTTTGTGTCAGAAACAGGAAAACACGGCATCATCACATTCTTGAACTGTGGAGGCTGATAGTCAGGGTTCAAATACTGACTCTACTGAGTGTGATGTGGACAGATTCCTTTTTTCTTCTTGTCTCTAGTTCCTTACCAACCAGATGAGAACATTAATGCATCATAGTTAGGCTTGAAATAACTTTGTAAAGCACTTGAAACCATCCTAATGGATAAGAACTTAGTAAATGTTAGTTTTTATTGTGACCCTAAACTCTCCATTCTCACTTTATTTCCTTCTTCGAGCTATTACTCTGTATATACTGATTTACCATGAATATTCCCATTAATAATTTCCATGAATTAATTAGTTTCCTTCACTTAAATTATGCTTTCAAGTATGCATCATGTCCCATATTTCCAGTCTTCAGTCTGCATGTCATTTTTCCTTGTTGCTTAAACATCTTGAAAAAAATTCTTCATCTGTTCTTTCTATAAGTTGCCATTTTCTATCTCACAAGAAAACTTTATATTTGATGGTGTCAATTATATTATTCCTGTGTCTCCAGAACCACAGCAATAATAATAGCTATAATTATGAGATGACTTATATTTTATGGGGCATTATTAGATATGAAATAATAAATTCAAGCCCACTGAAGGTAAGATTAGTGCTTTTATGTCATATGATCACTGTATATTTTACAGCAAATCATCAAGAGACATTTAATTTTTATATCTTAACTTCTCCACAAAATATAACATGCTATATTATCTATAGTTTCCACACACTAAGTAAGCCCCTGAAAATGGAGTTGGTCACTCCCTGTTAAAACTACTTGACTTAGCAATTAATTTACTATTCAAATTACTGAAATAAGATTTTCAGTAGTTTTTGAAAATTAAAAATCACTCTAAATTTATTTCTGTTCTTCATTATCTTTGGCTATAAATCATTTGTAACTTTTACTCTGGATTTTTGACACATTTTACTTGTGAGATTAGTATTTAATTACAAAGCTCCTACCTTTTCTTTCCTCTCTGCTCTCCTTTGAATTCATAGCCTTTCCCCCTACTAATTGTTATTGCATGCATATGTGTTTATGCATAGCATATACATATATATATTCCTAAATATAAAACCTGTTCAGTCTGTATAGTGCTGCCCCCATGTGTGATTTGAGGGCTGGCCTTTTGACACCAGACAACCAATTGGTGTGCCTCTCCTTGGGGAAGGCCACCTCTCCCTTTCCCAGTGTTCCTCAGTTGTCTGTATTTCTTTGTGCAGGGTTGAGGCCTCCTGGGCTTTTCTCTGTGTACTTTGTTGTGCTTGTTGGTGTCATTCTTGCTTTGGTTCATACTTGTGCGGTCATTTGGTGATTTTTTCCCCCCATGTTCTCCACCCATGCCTGATATTCTTCCCTGATTACAGGATTTCAATATTCTGCTGCTCCACAAGGATCCCAGGTCCAAGTGACGAGTGTGGTTGGGTGCCAATATTCTGCTGCTCCACAGGTCCATGTGTCGTGTGTTTGGGTGGACAGAATGCTGAGTTGCTGATAGTCTGGACACTTACTAATAATAGCAAGCTTTCCAAGCCTATCTGAGTCAATTAACCACACTTGAGTCTCAGATTCCTTACATAGAATAAGATAAATGCAAAGATTTCAGGATTAGTGTGATTATTTTGAGTGGCACCATTCTGGTTTGTGTGACACCCTTCTATTTCTGTCACCATCATTCTATGTCATCTTAATGTTCCTTAAAAACCTCACTTTACCTATCATGCCAACTTCACATGGCCTCGATTCCTTCCTTCTCTACCAGTCAAGTCTTTTCCTAGAGGTATGAACACAAGAGATTTATTATCTGTGTCACGTGAGGTCTTCTGAAAAGAAGGAGGGTACAAGGCAGCCCCCATCCGCATGAGAAACACCTTTCTCATACTCAGCACTGGGCTGCCTCTATGCAGTCCTTTGTTTTATGGGTCTGGTGTATGAAGTTGCATCTCAGACAGTGATAAGGCCAGAAGCATATCACATCAAATCTAAAGTCTTGTGGAAGAGTGAAAGAACACCCCTGTCATTTTCCTGTGGTGACTGTTTGGGTTGGAAAGCACTGGAAGGTGACTTTATGTGTGCATGTGCACAAAGTCTTAGAATGATTATAACATCATAACCTAGCCACAATCGCAGTGAACCACTACAGCCATCTACCCTCCATGACTGGGCTTGTCTTTCTCAATAGGAGTAAGAGATGATGGAAACATTCCTATTTGTCAAAGAATTAGGGCAGCAAATGTATACATACACTTCGGGGGAAAAGTGACGCTCTACGGTGGGGTTTAAAGACCGACAACCCAAAGCCACAAAGGAACTGAATGTTCATACATAAGCTCTAGGCCTGGAGGGAATCTGGTCTGGATAAAAACCAAATTCAAATAGGTGATATAGGCAATCTTCTGTAAATATGATTTATGTGTAAATGACTGCAGTAAAAAAATAACTGTTGGCTACTCTCTGGAGTTCTTTGAAAACAAATCAGTTCTAAGGTGCCAGTAATGGATTGAGTAATCTCTTAAGTAATTTATGATAATCAGACATGTAAGCATAAACACAAGCAACTAGAAAGAAACAAAATAAAACAAAAAAGCAAACAATTCTCAAACTCACCTTACCTACAGGATACTCAGTGTTTCCAGGGAGAGTATAACAAAATCTGTGCTTTCATTATTATTTTTTGTGTGAGGTATCTTTGCCATTTCAGGCACAGAAGCACTAGCTTCCAGTGCAGGCTGGCTTTGAGGGTATACCCTATCTTGGTCTGCCAGAGACAGGCTCATGGTGGTATCAGTGTATATTAATGTTCAGTCATGTGTTAAAGCAAAATAATCAGGGGGTTATTAACCTGGGGTTGTTTCTGGACCCAGAATCCTTACCAAGTAAACAGAAACTTTCATTTGAAGTATTTATTGCAGCTGACTCATTACAAAAAAATGTAATTCTGCAAAAGGGATTTATCTTCCACCTTTGGGAGGCAATCAAGGACAACAGCAACAGTCTATAATTTTTTTTGGAAGGGTTTTGGACAATCCTGACCAATAACTCCAAAGAGAGCTTCTCATGCTTGGTGTTGGTGTTTTTGTTAGGGAATCTATGACTTTTGGGAAGAATATTTTCAGGCTAATGTGGAAGGGGGAAAGGCCATGAAGCCTCAAATCCAGACAAAGAGCTATAGGCAATCAAGGAATACTGAGAGAAGGCAAAATAATCTCCAGGCAAGAGCACATCAATTGATTTTTGAAAGCCAAATGGCCAACCCTGAAAACACATATACTAACTGAGCAGGTTGTATTTTTGTATTTAGGAAAAATAGGATATGAATATGAATTTGAGAAAGAGTAAGGTGTATGGAGCACACAAGTGATTCGAGGGATGTAACTATATTATAATCAATCCAAAAAATAACTCCAGTTGACGTGAGCGTTTGTGCCCAGTCTTATTGCAACTTGTTATGCCATGTACCCCTGAGATACCTGTTATTTTCTGACAGAAAACAGCAGAGCAGCGGACCAGGGGTGGAGAGGTGGGGAGGGGGAGAAGAAATGAGGGAAGAGCTGAGAGGAGTGGAGGGGAGGGAGACTGCAGTTGGAATGTGGTATATGAGAGAAGAATAAATGGAAAGAAAAACAATAAGGGAAAATTGTTTTAATATGGAATTAGTATATAAAACATCAGCTTTCATTAGTGCATTTTCAATCAAAGGGAACTTTAGTAGTTTCTTCTCCATCTTCCTCTCTCCCACTCCTTGCCTCCGTACCCTCCTGTGTAACCTCTTCCAGTCCCTTTATGTCACATGTGTCCTTTTGCCCTCTCTCTCCTTCCTTAGCCTCTCTTGGTCTCTTTTCAGTTTTTCTTTTTAGGTTTTCCTTACATTTATATCTATTTATGTACATAATTGTATATATTACAAACTAGAGTTCACATATAAGAGCAAACACTGATTTTGTTTTTGAGTTTGGATCACCTCATTTAATGTGACAATTTTCTAGACCCATTGGTTTTGCTGCACAGTTTATAATTTTACTTTTCTTTAAAGTTGAATAAAATTTCACCATATATGTGTCTCACATTTTCATTATCAACCCACCTGTTGGTGGATAACCAGGCGGGTCCCACTTCCTTTTCACTGTTGACAAGAGCAGCAATACGCAGGGTTGTTCAAGTATCTCTGTGATGAGATACAGAATCTTTTGGGTACATGCCCTGAAGTGGTACAACTGGGTTATATGGTAGTTTTTCTTGAGAAAACATCAATGGATTTTCATAAAACCTATAACAGTTTGTACTCCCACAAACAGTGGCTAAGCATCCTCCTTCCCCACATCCTCACCAAATGTATCCACAGGCATCTCTGATGGTTTAGGATTGGCTAATCAGTTAACAAGTTGATTGACTCTAACTGTGGACCTCCTATCCAGCTATACCCAGATCAGGTAAATGCCAATCCAGTGATTCCTTTAGCTGACTTTTGTGCTCAGTTTATAAGAGCCAGTTTCTCACATTGCAGTGGGCCATCTTACTATACTTTTTCCAGTTTAGGTTTCTCCTAATTCTTGAGTTATGGTTTGTCACATAAATGGCAATTAAATTTACTTTGCCTAAAGCTTTTCTTTTAAAATATTTGGCAGAAGATAAAAAACACTGATGACTACTTATGCTGGAGAGGTTGTGGGGGAAAAGGAACACTCCTGCATTGTTGGTGGCAGTGCAAGTTGGTACAGCCCCTTTGGATGTTAGTGAGGTGATTTCTCAGAAAATTAGGAAACAACCTTCCTCAAGACCCAGTAATACCACTTTTGGGTATATATCCAAAGGATGCTCAATCATACCACAAGGATATGTGCTCAACTATGTTCATAGCAGCTTTGTTTGTCATAGCCAGAACCTGGACACAACCTAAATGCCCCTCAACCAAAGAATGGGTAAGGAAAATGTGGTACATTTACACAATGGAGTACTGCACAGTAGAAAAAATAACAAATTTTGCAGGAGAACGGATGGAGCTAGAAAGCATCATTTTGAGTGAGGTAACCCAGACCCAGAAAGACAATTATCACATGTACTCAGTCATAAGTGATTTTTAAACATAAAGCAAAAAAAAACCAGCCTACAAATCACAATCCCAGAGAACTTAGACAACAATGAGGACACTAAGAGAGACTTACATAGATCTAATATACATGGGAAGTAGAAAAAGACAAGATCTCCTGAGTAAATTGGAAGCATGGGGACCTTCGGAGAGGGCTGAAGGGGAGAGGAAAGGCAGGGAGGGGAGCAGAGAAAAATGTAGAGCTCAATAAAAATCAATAAAATTAAAAAAATAGAACATGTGGCAGAAAGGGGAAATGTAAAGATCCAGCTCTTGACCTTTCTTCTGTGCTTGTATTTATTTTACTGGTGCAGTGTTTTCTTCCCCAGGGGTAGGCACTCTTTCTTTTCTTCTCAGAGTCCTGCCCCACTCAGTCCTGTTTAGGCATAAACCAGGAAGCTTTAAAAATTGTTGAATGTGGTGTTTTGTGTGTGTGTGTGTGTCTGTGTGTGTGTGTGTGTCTGTGTGTGTGTGTGTGGTGTGTATGTGTGTGGTGTATATGTGTGTGTTACAGAAGTTAGAGTTTGATGCTGGGCACCCACTACTGCTCTCTACCTTATCTTTTGAGACAAGGTTTCCTGCTCCACCCGGCAGCTGTCACTTTGGCTAGAGTGGCTAACATGCAAGCCCCAGGGTTCCTCTTGACTCTGTCCTCCCAGCACTGAGGTGACAAGATCATATGTTACTTGGCTTTTCTGTGGATTCAGGTCTCTATATTTGTGTGGCAAGCACTTTACTCATTGAGTCCCTTTCCCTCTCCCCAGGGTCACACTTCGTTTTTTTGATAGCATATAGCCCTCAGTGCTTTTCGGGCTCCGATGGATTTAGAGCAAAGTTCCCCAAGTTACATTTCTTAGGAACTCTGATGGAAGACATCTGAAGCTTTATGGATAAGTGAAGACTCCGGGTTCTTCACACACAGAAATTCAGCAACAGAGTATCCATGCATGTTCAAGGCTGTAGAACATTTAATTATAAATACATATTCTTTAAAAGTTCCTTTGTATTTGTAATTCAAAATATTAGTATATTATTTTCCATATTCTCCCTTAGCAATATTTATTTAGTTTTGTATTTTTATTGCTTTTATTTCTAAATTTTACTTTTACTAATGCAGTGCATCCCATAGAGTATTACAGAGCTTCTGAGGAAGAAGCGGGTTCCTTCCCTGCTCTCGTCTTTCTTATCTCTGGGCCCTGCTTCATAGAGGAAATTCATTTGGTTTTGTCTCCCTGTATTTACTTCTTAATTCTGTTCTGTTTCTCATCTTGATTTATTGAATTTAAGTAATCCATCAACTTCCCCATGTAATACAGATGATTTAGTTTTCTTATACCATTCCACAATCATTCTATTGTAGCTAATGTGCATCTATTTCACATGGAGTCTTAAAATATGTTAGTTTCATGTGCATGCATTTTTCAGGTTCATGAGATTACATTTTATACTTACTTGTGTCTTCCATTTTCTTTGAGCATTGTGTGTTTGGATATGTTTACTTTGTTTTAATACATGCACATATTTGGGCTAGCATATGAAGAAATTTATTCATCTCATCGTGACTAGTTATAGAAAAAGATCAGTGCCAACCTTAATGGCTTTATTAGCAGGGATGGGTGAAATGGATATAATAGAATACTCTTCTGCAAATCAAAATCATCAATTGGACCTTGTTGCTCGCTAGCAGGTGCAGACAGGTGCTGCGGGACAAAACTCCTCACTAGGTGAGGTCTGAAAAATCACTTTTCTAAATTCTCTGTAGGAAGCATACAGATTTTTCACTCTGGTGGAAGGTACCTGTACTTAAACAATACCTCCCCTTCTCTGTTATCCTCGTGTGGATCAGTTTGGTGCCCTGGACCAGCAAGGTGTTTTTCAGTGACAGAATCTTGAGGGAAAGGACCAGAAGGTCAGAAGATAAGAGGATAGAAGATTCTTGGGATTGGGAGGTCTTGAATAAGCCATGTCTTATTTCACATAAGTTTATTAAGAAGTACAATATCTTGTATACTATTCCCAAAGGAGAAATACTAAGTCAGCAGAATCTATCGTAGGAGGGGACTAAGTCTGTAGGAAGCTAATCAAGCAATGCTGCACGAGGAGAAAGCGGTGTTTTAAGAGTGGTACAGACTGAGCACACAGTGGTCTTGTGACTGATAACCTCATAGGGTGGGAAGAGGTGGGTTCTTAGGATCTGAAGCCAAAGCTCCCCTAAGGCTCTGGCCTCAGGCAATCACCAGCTCTGTCTAAAACCATATTCCTGTGTTCCTTCTCTATACATCATGGCCTCAGGGAAAGCCTCAGTCATTATTCTAGCTTTGAATACTTGGCTTCCCCTTTTCTCTGCATCCCAATATCCACAGCTTTCTATTTGTCTTTGGACCTTTCCTGCCCACTCCACTTCCTACAATTTTGGTCCCATAGAACAGAACTCCAAAAGCCTGCAAAGCAGATGCCAAGTCATTAATAATAGAGAAGAAATTTAAATTTTTTATAGGCCAATCTTTCCATTACAGAAAATAAAGGGCTAAATATATTCATGTGTGGTTAAATAATTATATGCTGTCATATTTTGTTTATCTTTGTGTTCTATGCTCCACACGCTTCTTCCACCCCAATTCTCACCCCCAAGAAGAGCCCAGGGAGGAGTAATGAGAGATTCAAGCTTAAGGAAGACAAACCATTGCATAAACACGTGACAGCACACATCTCCAAGTGAAGGGTGGTCATCTCGTAATTAGATATGAACAGGAAGTCAACACTTCCAAGGTTCTCAGGGCCCATTATCTCAGTTGCATAAGAACTACCCTTCTAAATGTAGAAGTCCAAATTTGCTTTTTCCTGTGAATGTTAATTAAGTTAAGTAGGAAGCTGTCAAACCACTCTCTTGCAAATACTTAAAGAGCCCAATAGATGTAACCTCTGTTTTGGGAGATGAAAAAACACAAAGTTTGGGTGATAATGGGGAAAGTCACATTTTGCCCCTGATGTGATTATGAAAACACTCTTCTTAGGTCTAAGTGTGTCTTCATTATGTACCTTCTGACATTGAAATTGAATTATTAAATCTTTCTCAGAGGTACAGGGTTTGAATATTTTCAAATGTCTCAAGGGACCTGAAAATACTAGGTTCAGGATAGAGGAGAGGCACAATAAAAAGATTAAATAATGTGTTCTGGCCCCTACTGGGCCGCTGCACTCATGAACTCATTGCCTACACAACATGGAGCCTTCTATCATGGAGTGGAAAGGGGGCTCATAAGCCCCTCCCATACCTGAGAAGCTATGGGTAGTTGGTGACTTCTTGTGAATGGAGAGTCAGTTTTCTTCAAGGACATTGCTCCTGGTAAGTTGATCACACTCTAATGAATGATCCCATACCCAGAAGTATATAGACAGCACAAAATGCAGCGAGTCATAAGTTACAGAATAAAACAAAGAAATTGGGAGGGGGGCAATAGGAAAATGGCTGTACATCAGGGCTATGGGGAGTTAAGAATGCATATGACCAAAATGCATTCTATTGTATTCTTACAGAATCAATAAAATAGTTTTCAAAAGGGTATGTTAAATGCTGAGTCTGGGTAGTTTATTATTCCTAACATATAGGTATCTGAGAACAAGTCTGGAATAATGAGATCAACTTAGTGTTTTCTCTGTGTCTGCCTCTTTGCTACAGAGGTCGAAGGTCCAGTCTTTTCTCACCTGTGTGGGAGTGAAGGTATTGGGCATGGACAGGCATTGGCTTTGTTTCAGGACAGTAGAAGCCTTGGCCTCACTCATAGCTTACTCATCTGCACAGCTGTTCATGCCCAACAAATGCGTATTGAGACCTGAAAGTTGCTCCCTGCATGCATGCCTAACACAGTTCTGAAAATGTGCATAAAGCCCTCACTTTTGAAGGTTGAAAAATAAATCCTATGTGTCATTAGAAGAACCTGTTGAGAAATAAACAATTTTTACAAATCCTATTTCCATGTAATCAGCTTATTGATCACTTTTAACACAGTTGGATGGGTATAAACAGCTTGATTTTCACTCTCCAGTTTCTGTTTCCAACCAGGCTCAATAGAATTTCTATTTCCTGTGTCTTACTGCTAAATTGGACAATTGCCATGTGTCTTTTTCTTTCAATTATTGAAAGTTTTGCTTGCCTTTCCCCAACTCTGTCTGCTACCTTAGGCAGTGTTATCCTATTGATTTTCTTTTTGTTCCACTGTTGGGACTGGGGATAATGATAAAGAAGATGGGGTCTGTTATTTAACCTTCTTGAGGAGGGAAAGGGGAAAAATGTCTGATAATATGTTGACAAGCTTGTTAGAGTCTCTAGGCATGGTGATCACATACTCACTTGATATCATTGACAATATCAATGACTCTGATGCATTGGTACATGAACACTAGCATTGACATATTGACACTGCTATTGACACGCTTTTTGTCTGGAGAAGGTATTTAATTGCTAATCTTTGTGCATGTGTAAATTCTCTGGAGAGTTCTTCCAAACCTTCTAGGCAGTTACTTGACACGAGAAAGAAGATCCTCGCCCTTCTCAGATCCTCCTCCTAGAAGATATCTACAACTTGTTCTTGAAAGCCTCTCTTGCCTTGTGACCACCCTTGGGAGAAGAACCTGCAAGTTTCCTCAAGCCAACATACTTGGCTCATATGCTGTTGTCCTGCCATCTCCCTTGTGTTCCGATCACTCCCTTAGTCTTCTCTGGTGAAGGAGAAGTCTGCCTCCTTTGATGGTACAAAATAGTCTGACAACATCTGACACTGGTCTCATGAGGTCAGCAGCAGTAGTTAGTGACATGTAGTCAGAGCCAGCTGAGAATGATCACAGGGCGCTTGTCCTCAGGAATAGGATGAATTATAAAAGTTGTCAGAGGAAGGCTGTTCTGTGATTGGGATATGAGGTAAACCATGATCTACATGGTGTGCACGGCTCTGAAGAATTTGAAGGATGGGCGGGGTTGAAATCTGTTAGGCTGAGGACCGGTAAGTACAGGAGGCCTAGGTAAGGGGTGAACATTTCTCACTGAGAGGAAGGCATCTGTGGCAAAAGCAGGGAACCTTCCAGTGAGGATTTTGTGGCTCTGAGAGTCTTAAAGATCCAGGACAAAAGCTGGAGTGTTGGCCTTTATGGTACCCCCATCTCTCTCTGATTTCCTTTTTTTACTTGTTTTCTGGGTTCAGGATCAGATTTCTGAGTCTATTCCACAAAATTATCAAACATGGAAATGAGATACCAGTAAACTCTTTTCACAGCATTACCTCTTATCTATGAATAGATTTCTGGCTTCAGAAAAAATGAAAGAAATGAATGGGTGGGACGCTCTTATCCCTGGAGAATCATATTGTTAGCGAGCTTTCCATTACTGTAACAAAGTACCCCAGATAACCAATTTTAAAAGAAGAAAAGATTATTTTGGCTTATATATTTAGAGATTTGTGTGATTAGTTGCTTGTTTGCTTTGGGTCTACAGTAGGACAGTACATTATGTTAGGGAGCTTATTGTGGAGTAAGCTATTCACTGTGGTGGTGAAATGAAAAAGAGAAAGAGGAAGGGACAAGGCAGGATGAAGAGCAAAGGCTAGAAAGTACTAGAAGACTTCCAGTTAGGCTTTATCTCTTAAAGGTTCCACCAATTCTTAATGATGTCATGGATTGGGAAGGCCAAACCTTTAATATATGACTCTCTGGAGGATACATACAAACAGTAGCAAACTCCAAGGCTACCTCCAGAAGTGTATGATGTGGCTCTTTAATGGAGGAAGGTCATTGGTTAAGTAATAAAGAAACTGCTTGGCCGCATAGGTTAAAACATAGGTGGGAGGAGTAAATAGAACAGAATGCTGGGAGGAAGAGGAAGTGAGCTGAGAGGCTATGCTCCCCTCTCCCGGGCAGACGCGATGAAGCTCCAACCCAGGATGGACATAGGCTAGAATCTTCCCGGTAAGCGCACCTTGGGGTGCTACACACATTATTAGAAATGGGCTAGTCCAGGTGCGAGAGTTAGCAGAGAAGAGGCTAGATATAATGGGCCAAGCAGTGTTTAAAAGAATACAGTTTGTGTGTTGTTATTTTGGGTAAAGCTAGCCAGTGGCGGGAGCTGGGTGGCAGAATGCAACCCGCAGCTCCTTACAACAGCTCTTTATTGGTCACATGGGAGTAAATAGAAGGATATCGTAGCTCTGCTTGATTGGAAGCAGGAAGGATAATTCTTATCAAAGTCAGAGAGAGAGAGAGAGAGAGAGAGAGAGAGAGAGAGAGAGAGAGAGAGAGAGAGACAGACAGAGACAGAGAGGGAGGGAGAGAGGGAGGGAGGGAAAGAGAGAGAGAGAGAGAGAGATCAGGACAGAAATGTTAGTGACTAGACAGTCACTATATGTCTAGAAATAAAAATATGTCTTTCCAGCTGTGTCATTGATTTAAGAATATCAAGATTGCCACTGAACACTATGCACACATCCACTAAAGGTATGTCCTTTTCCTGGCAAGATAACTCCAAATATAGCTGAGTTTAGGAAAGGAATAATACCTGGTGCTGAGAACCTTCAGACTTTCTCCTATCACTTTGAGGGTTAAGTCATCAGTCTTTATTTTATATTTTAATAACTAACTTTCAACATCTCTGTAGGGATGGGACTGGAAGTTTAGAGGGCTCGATGCTTCCATTTCCATGCTGGCACACCCTGGCCATTGGTGCAGGTATGTAAGATAAGACTTTCCATTTCTAGCTCCAGCAATGTGGAGCTGCCGAGTCTGCCATCTATTATGCAATGGCAGTGTCGACACGAGGTTTTACATCTCCACAGTTCATCTAGTCTTAGAAGGCCCTGCTGTTCTTTCTGTACCCTTTCACTTCCATCCTTTAGCTTTGGGTGGAAGAGGAAATTGGCTAGATAAAAAGACTCACTGGTATGCACTTGGGCAGTGGCTTTGCATGGTAGCTAAGGGCTATGTTGGCGGAGACTGTCCATTTGTTTCCTGGTTGCTCAGACCCAAAATAACTACATAGAAACTGTATTAATTAAATCACTGCTAGGCCTATTAGCTTATATATATTTTTAGCTAGCTCTTATATCTTAAATTAACCCATCTCTATTAATTTGTGCATCACCACGAGGTTGTGGCCAACCAGCAAGGTTCTAGTGTGCTCCCACTGGCATCTTTCTCCTTTGAGGCTACATGGTTTCCCTCTGACTCCACCTACTTTCTCCTATCTCTGCTTGGAATTCTTGCCATTCTCTATTCTGCCTGTGAAAGGCCCAAGCAGTTTTTTTATTCACTAACCAAACACATTCACAGCATACAAAGACAAATCCCACATCAAGGCTATCAGCTATCCTGATCTCTGTATGTGACTCTGTGGCATGAAAGATAAGAAGGCCAGATGAGTGAAACACTTACCATTTCCTCTTCAAAACAGTTGCAAGATCTATTGCTTAATTTCAGTAAGAGGTTGTATTGGTTCTTGGCTCCTGTTTCCATCTACAAGGGAGTATTAGCATCTGCCAATCATTGAAAATGCAGAAACTGGTGCGAAGATCTACCTTCTTCCACACTCTAGTCTCATAATGGTCCGTTACATTGCCAAGATGCCCTCATATCCCTGTGTAGCATCCTAGCTTATCAGCAGCTCTCAGCACTTCACCACAGGGATTTCTTTCCAGAACATTCTCTCTGGATGAACCCAATTTGTTTCTGTTTGGAAAACTACCTTCTATATATTTGCGATCTCTACACCATTAACTCAGTCTCCCTCGTTCCAATTCAAGACCCACAAATCTACCTGCCTCTAGTTTACCTCCATTTGAACAACTCACAAGCAAAACCTTATAAATAAGGCTCAAAGCCCAATCATTGTCTCCTTTTTCAAACCCCAGTCATTTCTCTCAGTATTTCTTGCATTGGTTAACTGTTCACCAGGTTACCTAAGTTAAAAAATTTCAAGATCATCTTTGACTCCCTCAACTTTCACATTTAATCCATCACCAAAAATTGTCAATCTTCCCTCCCACAAAATTTTCGGATCTGTCAGTATCTCCCCATCAGCCCATCCTTCTTCTCAGCCTCGTCCACCGTCACCTGTCTTCTACAGTCCCACACTGCCTTCTCAGTCAGGCTTCTCTCTTCCTAATCTGTCAACCCTTATGCTAGCAGGTGAGCTTTCTGAATGAGAAATCAAATCGTGCCATCACTTTACTTTAAGACACATGAACACTCTTCATCGTCTTTCAGGTGCACACCCTTCAGCGTGGATTATAAAGTCATTTATCATGCGATTAACACTGTCTTTCCACTTTGCCCTCCTGTCATTGTCCTGTGAATTTTAAGTCTTAGCTCTATTAAACACTTTGTAACTCAGATTATTTTATTACTTAACTGGTGCTGCTTCTGCTGCCTGGGATATACCTTCAGTCTTCTTTTTCCAAGCTCCTTTGGCAGACTCTCATCCAGAATGACAAACCTGAGCCCACCCTATTGGGTCTTCAGATTATAAACTTTCGTTCTACTTCTCCTGGCAGTGCTTCCTATTAGTTAGAGCCCACCAGTGTGCATTGCCAGAGCATTCCATACTTTTCTTTTCATGAATTTTTATCATGCCTTGTTGTAACCATGTGATTAATTGTTGGATGCATCTACTTCTATATTTGGTAGGGATCAGGATATTTTAGTCATTTCTCTAGTTCCATTGTCTGGTCTGATGTACGCAACATGCATTTGATAACTGAAGTTTAATAGTTTTTTATTGTGATGTGTTTGTATGTATGTGGGGGGGGGCACATATATGATGGTGTATGTGTGGAAATCAAAAGAAAACCTTGAGAAGCCAAGGACAATGGCACTGGGTTTTGATCCTACTGCATGTACTGGCTTTGTGGGAGCCTAGTCTGTTTAGATGCTCACCTTCCTAGACCTGGATGGAGTTGGGAGGACCTTGGACTTCCCATAGGACAGGGAACCCTGACTGCTCTTTGGACTGAAGAGGGAGGGGAAGGGGGAGGGGGAGAGGGTGAGGGAAATGGGAGGAGGGGAGGAGGTGGAAATTTTTAATTAAATAAAAAAAGATGATAGTAGGAAAAAAAAGAAAAAAAACCTTGTGGAGTCCATTTTCACTTCCACGTTATGTGTGTTCCATGAATTGAAATTAAGTCACTAGTGAAGGTGTAAGTCACAAACAATCCCACACCAGTTTGGAATTATGATTAATAGAATGGTTATTTATTTAAAGGGAAAAAACTTACAGATCACCATCCCAGACAACAGCTCTCTGCAGGATCAGGAAAGGAGTCACGAAGCTGGACTCAAGAGAGCAAGCACACGGCTACAGCCACTTTTTAAAGCAAATGAGACCACACCCAAGTGGGCTGGTATCTTAATGTCTATTGGCTGAAGGAGTGGAAGCAGCTCCCACAGCACACTAGGCTTAGGTGACAAGAGGCCCACAGAGGTATCTCACTAACCTAAAGAAATTGAAATTTTATAATAGGTAGGTGTTAGTATAAACTCATATGTATATATTTGTGTATACATATTCACACAGAGACATGCCATCTGTTCTGCCTTTTCTATGTCCCATGAAATATGGAAATCATAGAATTCTGTGTCAGGTAGTGTGGGAGTTTGAATTTCATTAATCCTCATAATATCATAGGGAGTGGCACTATTAGGAGGTGTGGTCTTATTGAAGTAGATGTGGCCTTGTTGGAGCAAGTATATCATTGTGGAGGGTAGGCTTTGAGGTCTCCTATGCTCAAAGATACCACCTAGTGTCAGAGATTACTTCCTGTTGTCTGCCTATTAAGCTGTAGGACTCTTAGCTTCAGCACCATGTCTGCCTGCATGCCACCATATCTCACCATGATGATAATGGACTAAACCTCTGAAAATGTAAGTCACCACAATTAAATGTTTTTCCTTTATAAGAATCGCCATGGTCATAGTGTCTCTTCACAGGAATAGAAACCCTAACTATGATAGAAGTTGGTATCAAGGACTGGGGTATTACTGTGTTAGGCCTGATCATGCTTTTGTTAGGAGGAATTCGGACTTTGGTACTTTTAAGTTCGGAAAGCGGTAGAATATTTAAGTATTGCTTAATGGGCCATACTAGTAGGAACACAGAAGACAGTAGTTCTAAGTGTGATTTGATGAACAGTTGAGGGCTACCTCAACAAGTTTCAGAGGAGAAGAATTTTCGTATGTTACCTAGAGATCATTCTTGTGATATTTTGATAAAGAATGTGGCTGCTTTTTGCTCTAGTTCAAAGAGTCTACCTGAGGCTAAAGTAAAGAGTTTTAGATTAAAGCTGTTGACCGAGAAAATCTCAAAATAGCCTAGTATAGACTCTGTTGTGTGGTTATTAGTGATAACTTCAACAAAGATTCATAATGAAAAAGAACAAGCTGAGCAAATAAAAATACAGAATGTACAGACTGAAGAAAGGGGCATCAGGAAGTAGAATAGAGCTAAACCTCTGTGTTCAGGGAGATAAACATATTGAAAAATGGAACAAAGGGAGTGGGCACCTCAGAGCAAGATCCTACCTAACTAAGTTCCCAAATTGTGAAAGGGAACTAAAGAAAAACACAGAGACTGGTGGGGTAGTGCACAGCTTTTGTCCCAGCACTGGGTAGGCAGAGGCTGGCAAGTCTCTGAATCTGAGGTCAGCCTGGTCTACAGAGAAAGTTCCAGGACATTTAAATTTAGGCAGTGAAGGTAACAATCAAAAATGGAAAATGGTGAAGATGTAATTGAATGAGATGGCCATGTTCTAGGCCCATTAAGCAGCTGAACTTGGCAGCTTCAGTCATGTGGTTCTGGCTTTAGAGTTAAAGACAGAAGAAACAGAATATGGAATTTGCCTCTACATCTAAGAAAAGACTTTGAGACCAGGCTTGTGTCAGGGTGTCCCTGAATGGAGGCCTAGAGAGGCCACTGAGTAAAACTGTGAACTCAGAGCCTGAATTGCCTTAGAGAACAAAAGATGTTAGAGATGCCAGAGCCCTAGAATACCTGCTGAGGAGAGCTTCTAACAGGGAAGGAATCAGCCCAAAAGAAATAAGTATATTGCAGTCAACAAAGTTGAATGGAGTTGGAGATCTGAAGAGTGTTTTGACATCAGATACGGAGATGCAGAGTTTGAAGTTTTCCCAGATGATTTTTGGTCTTGCTTTGGTCTAATATTTTCTTGGTATGCTCTATTCCCTGTTTTTTGAAATGGTAATGTATATCCTGCCATTATATGTTGGAAGTATGTGATCTTTTTTATTTTTACTTTATAGGGGATTATGGTTAATAGGTTGCATGAATCCCAGAACATACTTTCAACTTTGGACTTTTAAACATTGTTGAGACTGTGATAGACTATGGGGATTTTTGAAGTTGGACCAAATGCATTTTGCATTATGATATTGTTACAATCTTATGGGGTAATTTAAATGTAATTGGCCCCCATAATCATAATAGCGAGTTGCACTATTAAAGGTATGGCCTTGTACAAGTAGGTATAGCCTTGTTTGAGTGTGTCACTGTGGGGGTGGGCTTTGAGGTTTTCTATGCTCAAGATATATCCCAGTGTCACAGCCTCCTTACTGTTGCTTTCTGATCAAGATACAGGCAGCACAATGTCTGCCCACACACCCCATGTCCACCATAATGATAATGGACTGAACCTCCAAATTGTAAGCAAGCCATCTCAATTGAATGTTTCCTTTATAAGAACTGCTGTGGGCGTGGTATCTCTTCATAGCAACAGAAACCATAACTAAGAGAAGCAGGTAACTAACTTTAATCCTTATTAACTATATGGTAGTTGAGTTAATCTTTCTAAAGTGCAGTTATAACAGTGGAGGAAAATGATACCTCCCTCCCTAGATAACTGCCACTATCCCATTTTTCCGTCTTGGGAAGAGATTCCTGGAGATGTTAGAACACCCAGAGAGTGGAGTAGGCACAAGACATGATAACAACTGGTAGACTTAAAACCTTGTTCTCGGTCTCTACGTAGTGCTGTCTCTTAAGGATTCACTTTCACAGGTGACATCACGATTATTCATCTGCTTTTTCTATTCTACTGCTACCTGAATGGAGGGATGGTGCTGCTGTCCAGCCCACTGAGAGCCTTGTCATATGGCAGCTCATACCTGGGAAAAAAGAAAGGAAAGAGAAAGATCATGCAGGGAAATACAAACTTCATGAAGCAGGAGAGTGGGAGCTCCTCAAATAAAACCAAAACATGCCACAAAAGAACCTGGATACTTCACAGGACTAGAGAGCAGCAGACACTCACTGCCAACTCTCCAAGCCATGGAGAAGCAGTTCAAATGTGCTCATTAAGTATTTCAGTTTCAAAAGTAGCTCATTGAGATATGGTTGATACTAAGAACTGAGCTAGGCCCTGGAACAGAAGAGGTCCTCTGGCAGAAGGGTTGATTATGTCAAGGAGGTCGACTAGGAAATGGGAGATTCTGATATATTGCCAAGATAGAGATGAACTTAGAGTACGGGACCTCATAGGACGCATACCAATGCTATTTCAGAAAAACCCTTTTACAGAAAGGATATTCAGAAAGAGACTAGAGCAACTCAAAGTTATGAGCTCTCAAAGCAGAGTATTAGGGCTAACAAGAAGGTTAAGGATGGAAAGATGTCTGTGAGACAGTGAAAAGCACACACAGTTTGAAGTTAGCTCGTGGATCTTAGTGTCAACTCTAGTCTTTTCAATGACCAATTGTGTCTTGAAGCAAAAGAGTTAATTTTTCTACCAGTAACCACAAAAATGAGATAAAAACACATGTATCAGGTGCTAGGGTAAAGACTCTGTTGGTGGGGCTGGAGAGATGGCTCAGCGGTTAAGAGCATTGCCTGCTCTTCCAAAGGTCCTGAGTTCAATTCCCAGCAACCACATGGTGGCTCACAACCATCTGTAATGGTGCCCTCTTCTGGCCTTCAGGCATACACACAGAAAGAATATTGCATAAATAAATAAATATTTAAAAAAAAAGACTCTGTTGGTAAAGTGCTTGCTATTAAAGCACAAGGACTTCAATTCAGATCCCTCTCAGCACTCATTAAAAAGCCAGGTGTGGCATGTGTGTCTGTACTCCTAGGACTGGGCGAGTAGAGACAGAAGGATGCTCAGCTGAAATAATGAGCTCCAGATTCACTGAGAGAGACTGTCTCAAATAATAAGGTGGAGAAAGACTGATGAAGATAATTGATGGCCCTGTAATACCTACACACAAGCTCACTCACATTTACCAGCAAACACACACACACACACACACACACACACACACACACACACACACACACACACACTTTCAGTTGCCCCCTTACAAAAGCACACATCATAACGTGGCTTTAAGGATCAAATTTGAAGACTATTGTGAAGTACCACCTCCCTTGTAGGGTTTCTGTAGCATGAGGGCCTGCTTGGTTTCTGTCCTCCCACCAGGTCCCACAAATTACACAGAGGTCTATATTAATTATAAACTGATTGGCCCATTAGCTCAGGCTTCTTATTAACTCTTGTAATGTATATTAACCCATTATTCTTATCTATGTTAGCCACATTGCTCAGTACCTTTTTAGCGGGGCAGGTCACATCCTGCTTCTCTGGTGTCTGGACAGGACTGCGGGGACATGGGTTTCCTCCTTCCTAGAATGCTCCTGTTCTCTTTGCCCCGCCTATACTTCCTGCTGGCTACTGGCCAATCAGCATTTATTTAAAACATAATTGAAAGAATACAGAATTGTCCCTCACCAGGTTTCTAGTGGTGTGGTAAAACACAATAAGCAAAAGCAACTTGTAGAGGGAAGGGCTGATTTCAGTTTACCATTCCAAGGTCATACTCTGTCACAGAGGGAAGTCAGAGTGGGAACTCAAGCAGAGGCCATGGAGAAATGCTGAGTACTGCCTTGCTCCTCGCTGCCTGCTCAGCCTTCTTTCTTGTATAACTCAGGACCACTTGCCCAGAGTGTCAATAATCTATCAAAGAGATGTACCGCACACTTGGCTACAGGTCAATCTCATGGAAGCTTTTCTCAATTAACATCTTTTCTTCCTAGATATGCCTAGATTGGTGTCAAATTGACAAAAACCAACCGCACACCCTTTAAAGTTTAAGCATTACATAAAGTAATGCTGACAGCTATGAAGTAATGCATCACCATCCTCTTCAATAAGTCCTTGTGGAATGATACCTGCCTTTTGCAGGCCATATTTCTATACTGTTTGGGATTTCTGTTTCCTTCAAAGATGGATTTCTAAAGGGAAAGATTCATCTGATATCTACCCCTTCCTCATATCTTCAAGTCATTCCTGCTTCCTGCTTTCAGCTTCAGAGATAGTTGCTTCACTCAACTCAGCTTTTATTTTACTGGTGTTTGTTATTTTTATATATATCCACTGTTTCCATTGCAGGAGAAATGGGGGTTGAGGAATATTTGGGGCCCAGCAGAAAGGAGGCTAAGCTTTTACCCAAGTACAATTGAAAATCTAAAACTGCAAGCATTTTCTAGCCTTTGAGTGGATTTACTTGTAATTTAGCCAAAAGGATAATTATGAAATGCCCTGATTGTTAATTGAATGTGACACATCACTGTATTTTTTTTTAAAAAAATGTTTCTTGTTAAGTTTCAAAGACTATATTCAAGTAAAGGGAGGGGTTCATTTCTGTATAACTCCATGCCCTTTTGTGAAAATCTCTACTGCTTGAAGTTCTGTGTTGCTAAGGGATTAATCAGTGCAAATGACTAAATCAACACTAGGGCCAAGCGAGGTCTTAAAGCCCCTGAAAAGTTGGCTTGCAGGAAACCTGGGCAAAGCAGAAACGGAGACCCATGTGGGCTTGCCACTGTGGATTTGCTTAATACTCTACACTTGTTTCTCAATGAGGGCCAGATGCAAAGGGCATAGAACAAAACGCAGCAGGTACTGTGGTTTCGATGTTTGCCCCTCCAAAATTCATATTGTAGCTTAAGCCCTCATGGGAATGTATTAAATGATGAATCCTTAAGGAGGTGATTAAGTCCTGCAGACTGAACCTTCATAAATGGGATTAGTAACCTCATAAAAGGCTGGCGACAACCAACTAGGAACCTGGTAACCTTTCCATTTCTTGTGCCACGTGAGGACAACTTGTTTGTCCTCTCTGGAATGTGGAGAGCAAAGCACTCTCCTGGATGTAAAGACTGAGTCCTTACCAAACACCGAAACTGCTTTGATTTTTGGGCTTCTCAGTCTCCAGCGTGCACACACACACACACACACACACACACACACACACACACACGTATATATAGTTTTCAATTACTCAGTCTCAGGTATTTTGTTTCAACAGCACCAATGGTTTAAGACAGTAAGTATGTCTAGCTTTAGAAAACATGCCAAGGAGTGCCCAAATGGAGTTTTTACCTGGAAAGTATACAACCACAAAGTGAGGGATTATCTAGCACTGTTTCTACATAGCACTGTTTCTACATAGCACTGTTCCAGGCACAGAGCACAGTAAAGGGGAAATCAGTTCCTGACTCCAGAGATGGCCCAATGATAGAAAGAGTAACTAAAGCCCAAGGCGATAATAATATTCTAAAATGGCATGCCTGTTAGTTTTAAATGTCTACTTAACATAACCTAGAATCATCTGGGAAGGGAATCTTAATGAGGAATTACATAGGTTATCTTGTGGGGGATTGTCTAGATTGTTAATTGGACCACTCAGAATTTAAGCTGTATCATTTCACAGTCTGGGCCCTTGAGAAATCTAGATGAAAGCAAGCAGGCAGGCAGCGGGGGTTACATCGATTTTCCTCTGCCCTTGAAAATGGATGCGGTGTGGACCAGATGTCTCAATCTGCTGCCACGGTGACTTCTCTGCAACAGTGGACTGTAACCTGGAATTGCAAGCTCAGTAAGCCCTTTCCTCCCTAAAGTTGATTTTGGTCAGGGTGTTTTATCACGGCAACAAATGAAACGAGAGGTGTGCTTTCTCACAAAAAAGGGACACAGAAAGATCAGCTGCCTACGTGATTGGAGTAGGGTGAAGAGTGGAAAATAGTGTTTTCACTAGGAATACACAAAATAAATAGGGAAGGGCACCAAGGAAATACCTCGTGGCCAATGAGGCAGAATCCAAAACAGTCTATTCAGTAGCTAGTGGTGGTGAGTACAGATTAAGGATCTTATGCTGGGTCTTTCAACTCTAGGCACACTTTATCTTTGAACTTGTAACACAGAAACTTAATTTGTAAAAGGTCAAAACCATCGATGTTTATTTTTAAAACCTTGACCCACCGTGGACGAGCAACAGAGCCTGGTGTGATTCTTTCCTTCAGCAACGGATCGACTCTCTTCTCCACCATCTCTTCTCCTCACGTCTGACATTAACTTCTGGCGCTGCTTGTACTTGGTGTACTTATTCTTGTGAGAATTTATGCAAAAAAAATATGGACAAGCTCCTTCTCTGTGATCCCTGGACTGACGGAAGAGTGGGTTGAGGAGGGTAGAAAGGGTTTCCATGGACAGTGGGAAATCGTTACTGCTACAAGAATAGGCCAGAAAGTGTGTAATCACCACCTACCTGCCCATCACTGCTCAGAAATAATCCTCTTTGCCCCATTTCCCCTTCTGCATACTTCTGTGGCAGGCCAGAGGCCATATAAATGGTTAGTAGCTGTAATAGTTAATTCACAGGTCAGTCTGACAGCAAAGAGGGATGCCTAAGAAATTGATAAAGCACGCCTCTGAGTGTGCCTGAGATATTATCATGCCAATGAGCTTTGAGTGGTGTGTGGGGGAGGGGGGAGGCACATACAGATGTGAGCAGCACCACACAATAGGCTCAGAGCTGAGCTGTAAAGGGAAAGCAGAAGATAGAGGAAACATGTTTTATCTGTTTTTCTCCCTTGCTTTTCCTTCCTCTGTAAGTATTTTTCATTGCTGCCCAAGAGGTTCTTTGGCTGTTGGGTCCTGACCTGTCCTGTATCATTGTCCTTATTTCTCATTCTGAGGTTTTCAGTTTTTTTGATCAAGCCGCTACAGATTTTTTTTCTCTAGCCTACAGATGGCCATTATGGGACTGTTCAGCCTCAGGCTATGTGAACCAACCTAATAAATCTCTTGTTATAATTATATATACTCCATTGGTTCTATTTCTCTGAAAAACCCAACTAACACTCTGGTCTATAAGGAACCCAGCAGGGTTATGGCTCATGGCACAAGAAAGCTTGCTGGTACGAGGAGGGGTCTTTTCATTAGAAGAGACCCCCGTCCTGGGGGAAAGGAATGCCTTAGATATCAAGGACTTTCACCCTCAGATTGGGAGATATGGATCTTGGTGGCATGGCCCTGAATGGGCTTTCAAAGGTCTCACAACATGCCCAAGACTTTCAGGCCCAGCTCTGCCCTTCCCAAAGCTTTAGAGAGCTTTGAAGCAGAAAGTACACGACAGAAATGAAGAGATTTCAGACATTGAAGGAGCTTCCCAACCTAGAATCTCAGAAGTTCCTAATGATGTTCCTTGCTCTGGATGAAGTTCTTAGAATATTACTCCACCCTCAGTGAAGAGAAAAGAAAGCAGTCCCTTCAGTGGAAATGGCATTAAGGAATAATCAAAGAAAATATACCTAACAACAAGTGTTTTGCCTTTTATTGGTACACATTTACTCTACATTGTCATGGATTCTATAAAGACATTTTCACACAAGTATACAATGGACTTTGAGTGTACCTCTCTATTCCTCCTTTCCCTATTTCTCCTTTTCCCTTTCTTCTCTCTCCCCTCTCCTTCCCTTTCCCCATATTGTTCCTGTTCTTTCACTAGCCAGTGTTCTTTCTGCTTTTATGCCATACAGTCATATAAGGCTTCGTGTTTCTGTCCAAAATCTAGGATCCACAAATAAGAGAACAAATGTCTTTCTGAGACCGACTTAATTTGTTTAATAAAATATTCTCCATTTGCACCCATTTTCTTGCAAATGACAGTACAATGATAGCTCCTTTTTATTGTTGAATAACATCCCATCCTGTCTATCTACCAATGGACCAACCATGTTTTCTCTACGCGTTTTTCTGATGATACACACCTAGGTTGGTTCCATGATGTATCTACTGTGATGGTGCATCAATATGCTCTGTGATTTGTGGACATGGGTCTTTCCTGTAAATACCCAGGGAGTTATGGCTGGGTCTCATGCTACATCTTCTTTCAGTTTTCTGAGAAACCTCCACACTGACATCCATATTAGTTGGACTATTTCATGTTCTCACCAGAAGGATTTCCTTTTCTCCACATCCTCGCTAGCAGTAGCTTTTGGTTTTCCTAATGACTGTTGTTCTGATGGGAATGGGGTAGAAAATCAGTTTAGCTGTAATTTGCATTTTTTTGCTAGCTAGTGAATGGAACACTTTGTCATGTGGACATTAGAATTTCATTCATTGAGAGCAGTGTGCTCATTCATTGGCCCATTTCTTGATCAAGTTTTTTGATTTCTCATTATATAGTTTTTGAGCTAATCCTAGAGCCAGAGAAAAATCCCGGTTCCTGAAATCAGGACCAAAAGAATGCATTAAGTTGCTAGATTCAGAACATACCAAAAAATTTGCCCTGTTCCCCAAATCAGAGTCAAAAAGGTAAAAAGAACTAAAGAAAGAAACACAGTCTGGCCCCAGAAATCAAAGCCATCTCTGCACCTGACACAAAACTAGCCAATCCCTGAGAAGGGAAAATGGACCAATCACTGAGCCAGCCCCTAGAGGCTTGGAATTCCCCTCAGGCAGTTTCTGACAGTTGGAAGTCACCCTCCAGCCTGGAAATCATCTTATATCATAGAGGGCACCTGGCAGCTTGGAATACCTCTCACTCCACGAGGGGGCAGCCAACCACAAGCCCAGAGGCTTGGAATTCAAGTCTCTTTTCCTATATAAACCTCCTCTTTTGGCTGCTGGGGGGTGGCTCTCCTGCACTGTTGCTGCTATTGATGCTGCTGTTAGCATTGCTGCCACTTCAAACGGATGGAGGGGCCCCGAGTTAACTCACAATAAAGTCTTTTTGATTTTGCATTGGATACAGTCTTGTGGTGTTGTTTTGGGGATTCAGATGTTAGCATTGCTGCCACTTCAAACGGATGGAGGGGCCCCGAGTTAACTCACAATAAAGTCTTTTTGATTTTGCATTGGATACAGTCTTGTGGTGTTGTTTTGGGGATTCAGATGTTGGGCATAACACTGATAATCTTTTTTTCTTGTTCTTCCAAAATGATGCTGGGTCCTGGGTGTAGGAGTTGTGTTGTAGATATATCAGTTGGGACTGAACTCCATAACTCAACATTTTGATCAGTTGTGGTTTCCTGTGATGATCTCTGATGCAAAGAGAAGCTTCCTTGATGTGAAGTAAGAATTACACTCATTTGTTGGTTTAAGGACCAATATTTAGACTGTAGCTAGTCCTTAGGGAGGAGACTTTCAGGTCAGAATCAGCTTGGAACATGTGGGTTCACAAGTTGGAAAATAATACCTAAAGCAATACTGGAAGATGAGACCAGATAAGTCATTGTGAGTAGGTTAATGCTCTTGGTAGGAATGACTGAGTAATCTAAAGTGGTTTATTATAAAATTGACTTTAGTTTCCTCTTGCTCTATTGTTCCCATACTCTCTCTCCCTCATTCTAATGTATGATGATGCAACGTGAAGGTCCTCAACATGGATAGCAAGCTCTTGGAATTATTCTACAGGACAGAACCATGAGTTCCTTTCTTTATAAACTACCCAGTCAATGGTATTCTGTCATAGCAACACAAAACAGACCCATACAGATGATTTCTTCAAATGTGGCCTCATATGGAAAGACATTTTTTCTTTTCAGTTATTTTGTCAACTAAATGATTTAAAAAAATCAGTGTTTATGACTGACTTTTGGATGCTGTCCTATTCTTTATTGTTCTATTTTTTCCCATTTTGGCATTATCTATCAGGTATCATGGTATGTGAAAATGAAGAATACTTTTATGGTTCTTCTTCCAAACAGTACATAAATCTTTTTAACCAACTCGTTTTCTCATTATAGCAATTAGAGATGAGCTGGTTTCATGGATAGAGCTAGCTACCATAGAGAATTGGATCAGCACACTTAGATTAGAGGGGCAAGAATTATGCATGGTCTATGACCATACTTAGCACAGTGAGGACCGTATATAATGGAAGCAAAGACTTTAGTATAAATTGAATAATGAAGACTAAATTTTCAATTACTAAGCTAATATATTCTGACTTCTTAATGTACTTTAGTTTTTGAAAATACATACCTATCATCTTTCCTTCAAGATTTTGGCTCAGTCAGTAGAGCATGAGACTCTTAATCTCAGGGTCATGGGTTTGAGCCCCACGTTGGGCACTAAGTGTTAGCATTTGCATATCCAGTCGGTGCGATGAATAACCAGACCAAATCAAGAACAACGGTTATATTTTTAATAATTGAAAAAGGGGGAAACTCATGCTAACAGTGAGAAGTCCGAAGTCCAAAATGGTCTGGATACCTGGCCTCCAGACAGCCACACCCTAGCCAGATGTGATTAGCTGAGCTTCCCCATCATGGGGCTATTGTCCTCACCATGCTGCCTGTTTTAACCTCTATAAATTTTATTGTGAAAGTCATAGTCACCATTTTTGTTGGCAAAACATAAAACAATCATCTTTTAATCTCTTTCTCTGAATGTGTATGTACACACATGCATATGTATGTATGCTTGTTTTTGCATGTTTGTATCATAGGGTTACTTTGCATGTTGGTGCTTACCTTTCACCTTATTTCAAAGAGTGGTCCTTGTTGTTCATTGGTATGGAAGCCAGGTTGGCTATCCTGTCATCTTACAGTGATTCTCCTGTCTCTACCTCCCACATGGCTGTACGAACATGGGCTTATACATGCATTCTTGGCTACCATGTCTGGCTTTAATTAGGTTCTGGGGATCCCAAACTCAGGTCTTCACTCTTCCTTGGTAAGTGCTTTATCAATGGGGCCATCTCCTGAGTTCCCAAACAATCTTAAATGAATTTAAGAAGTACCTTCCTTCTCCCAGTATTCCCCATCTATACTTTCATCTCTCCTAGAATCTACTATCCCTTCTTCCTCAATGTATTCTCTCAATCATTGACCAGTTACTCTTTTCCTTACTTCCATGTGTACTCTAGGCCAAACACACAAGATACACAATTAGAAGCCAGCGCCCACATATGAGAGAGACACATGTGGAATTTGTCTTTTAGGCTTGAGTATCTTAAGTATATTTTCCAGTTCCATCTATTTACTTGCAAATTTTATGATTTCACATTTCTTTATAGTTGAGTAGTATTCCACCATGTATACGTATCACATTTTTATTATCCGTTTATCTGTTGGAAGACATCTAGTTGATTCTATTTCCTAGCTATTGTGAATAGATAAGAAATGAAAATGAATGTGCAAATATCTAGGTAGAAAGATATATGCTCAGGACCAGTATAGCTAGATCATGTGATGGAGGAAGGTCATTGGCTAATAAAGGAACTGCCTTGGCCCATTTCATTGGTTAGAAGATAGGTAGGAAGAGTAAACAGAACAAAACGCTGAGAGGAAGAGGAAGTGAGCTCAGACTCGACAGCTCTCCTCTCGGGAGCAGACGCCTCAGCAGAGACGCCACTCCAGGGAAGATGCACGCTATGAAGCTCCGACCCAGGATGGACTTAGGCTAGAATCTTCCCAGTAAGACCGGTGCTATACAGATGATAAGAAATGGCCTAGTCCAGGTGCGAGAGTTAGCCTAGAAGAGGCTAGGTAGAAATGAGCCAAGCAGTGTTTAAATGAATACAGTTTGTGTGTTGTTATTTCAGGGCAAAAGCTAGCCGAGCAGGCGGCTGGGGTGTTGGGGACGCAGCCCCGCCGCTGCTCCTATTACTACAATCATGTGGTAATTCTATTTCCAGAATTTTGAGAAATCTCCAGACCTATTTCCAATGTTGGTGCACTAGATTACACTCCCACCAACAGTGTATAAGACTTTCACATTTACCACATCCAAGTCAACATTTGTTTGTCATTTGTGCTCCTGATGATGGCCAGTCTGACTGGGATGAGGTGGAATTTTATAGAGGTTTTATTTCATGTTTCCATCATATCTAAGGATATTGGATTCTTTTTAAAGAGTCATTTGTATTTCTTACTTTGAGAACTTTATATTCAGATCCATAGCTCATTTTTTTTATTTTTAAAACAATTTTATTTTACATATCAATCCCAGTTCCCTCTCCCTCCCCTACTCCCACTCTCCCCACCTTCTCCCTACCCCACCTATTCACTCCCCAGAGAGGGTAAGGCCTCCCACAGGGAGTCAACAAGGTCTGTTATACCACTTGAGGCAGGACCAAGGCCTTTCCCCATGTATACAGGCTGAGCAAGGAATCCATTCACAGGGAATGGGCTCCAAAAAGTCAGATCATGTAATAGGGGTGATTACTGGTTTCACTGCTAGTGACCCCACAAACTGCTCAAGCCACACAACTGTCACCCACATTCAGAGTGCCTAGTTTGTTCCTATGTAGGTCCCCACACTGTTAGTTCAGAGTTAGTGAGATCTCACTAGCTAAGGTTAGCTGTTTCTGTGGGTATCCCCATCATGGTATTGGCCTCTTTTCTCATGTTATTGCTCCTCCCTCTCTTCGATAGGACTCTGGGAGCTCAGCCCAGTGCTTAGCTGTAAATCTCTGCATCTCCTTCCATCAACTCCTAAATGAAGGTTCTATGATGACAATTAAGGTAGTCATCAATCTTTTTAGAGGGGAAGGACAGTTCAGGCACCCTCTCAACCACTGCTTAGGGTCTTAATAAGGTCTTCCTTATAGATTCCTGGGAATTTTCCTAGTGCCAGGCTTCTTACTAGCTCCATAATTGCTCCCTCAATCATGATATTTCTTTCCTTGCTCTCTTTCTGTCTTTACCCATCTTGACCATTCTGTTCCCACATGTTCTCCTCTTTCTCTGTCTTCCCTCTGCACTCATACTCCCCTTCCACCCTCCTCTCCCCCCATGCTCCCAATTTACTCAGAAGATCTTGTCTATTTCCTACTGGGAACCATGTATGCTCCTCTTAAGGTCCCCACTTCCTGGCTTCTCTTGGGTTGTCGACTATAGGTTGGTTATCCTTTGCTTTATGTCTAGTAACCACTTATGAGAGAGTACATGCCATTTTTGTATATCTGTGTCTGGGTTACCTCAGTCAAGATGATATTTTTAGTTCCGTCCAATTGCATGTAAATATCAAAGTGTCATTTTTTCTTAACCATTGAATAGTACTCCATTGTATAAATGTACCACATTTTCTTTATCCATTCTTCAGTTGAGGGGAATCTAGGTTGTTTCCAAGTTCTGGCTATTACAAATAATGCTGCTATGAACAAAGTTGAGCAAATGTCCTTGTGGTATGAGGGCACATCTTTTGGGTATATGCCCAAAAGTAGTATTACTGGTTCTTGAGATAGATTGACTCCCAATTCTCTGAGAAACTTCATTCTGATTTTCAAGGTGACTGTACGAATTTGCCCTCCTACCAGCAATGAAGAAGTCTTCCCCTTACTCCACATTCTTTTCAGCATAAGATTTCATTAGTGTTTTTGATTTTAGTCATTCTGACAGCTCATTTTTAATTGAGTTGTTTTGTTGATGTTTAGCTTTTAAATTTTCTTTGTATATTCTAAACACTATCTTCTATCAGATGTACAGGTGATTAAACTTTTCTCCTATTCTCTTGACTGCCTCTTATTTGTTTGTCAATCTCCTTAGCTGAATACCAGATTTTTAGCTTTACGAGTTCTCATTTGTTGATGGTTGGTTTTATCCTCTCTGCTGTCAGAGTCCTCCTACTAAGTCCTACCTGTGCTTGTCAGTTGAAGTGTTCTCTGGATGGTTTCCTCTATCAGTTTTAGGGTGTTATATCTTATGTTAAGGCTCATGATCCATTTGCAGTTGAGTTTTCTTTTTTTTTTTCAGGGTCAGAGGTAAAGATCTAGTTTCATCCTTCGCATATTGGAAAGCACATTTCCCAGCACCATTTGTTGAAGATGCTGTCTTGTCATTGTACATTTTTGGGGGATCTTTGTTAAAGATAGTGTAGTTATAGTTGCATGATTTATATCTGTATCTTCTACTCTATTCTATAGTTCAGTGTGTATACTTTTGTGACAGTAAAATGCCATTTTTTTTCTATTACTATAGCTCTGATACAAAAGAGCTAGAGGGGAAATACTGGGAGCTAAAGGTTTAAGTGGCGATAGGGATAGGCAGTGGGGAAATGAAGAATAAGAATGAGTTAACATAAACTAAGAATGTGTGAAGATACCTTATAAAAATTTGTGAGCTATTTAAAAAACAGCCAAAAACACATGGCAAGGGAAGCCATAGGCCCTGGGGGAGAGCCTATTGATGTTATTTTTATAAATGGTCATGCTGTCAAATTCTCTTCTAAATATCTATTGTTATATCCATAGATTTGTGCTGCTCTTAGCCTTGGTCAGAAAAGCTTCTTATTACAGTGGGTACTGCTTAATGCAGAGTCATAATTTCAAAATGCTGAGGAAAAGCAAGCGTGAGTGCTCAGTCACAGAGGGAACATTCACATCACCCACCTTCCAGCTCAGGGCACAGGGTACATTGTAGGAGAGGAGGTGGAAGAGAATGAAAGAAGTGGAGAAGAGTGTGAAAAAAGGCTGGCTTTTGACATGACATGGCTCTTATATACACACTCACAGCAGCTGTATTGCCCACACAAGACCTTCACAAGATCAAGAGAGTTAAAGAAGTCCAGCATGGAAGGCTCCTGATGCCTCACCTCTAGATGATGAGCTAATGACAATTTTTATCTCCTTGTAATGGGAGAATTACTTTTCATTGATGGGGGTGTATATGGTCATATGTGGTTGCCAATGTCCCAGTGGGTGACCTCATTCACAAACCTGTATGGGTAGCTCTCGTGGTCTTAGAAGGTTTTTACAAAGAATATTAAGATAGAAGGGAGATGTAAATATATTAAGGAAAGGAGATTGGGGAAGCCTGGATGGAGGGAGTGGGAGATAGATATGCCCAAGAAACACTGTATATAAGTATGAAAATTTCAACAAATACATTCCTTACTCCATCTTCAAACTTGAAAGTGCTTTTTTTTCTCTAAAAATCATGCCCATTATCTCCAGTATATTACACATTCATTTGAAAATGGCTGGGATCAGCTTTGAATTATGTAGAAACAAAAGTAAGATTTTTCAAAAGAAGATATTGAGGTAAGATGTGAACATCCCACTGCAGAAGAGATTTCCCCACATTGGAATTATAAGGTTCTTTAACACAATGAAGACCCAAGAATCCTGTCTTTTCAGAATAGGTCCCCTGAGAAACCTGTCCACACTTCTACATATGGCAATTTGACTGTTTTGTTCTTTGACCTGTAAATAACACAGTTCAGGAGAGGAATGTTGAATATGTGGGTGACTTGGAGAGGGAGGTCTTGTTCTACAGAATTTTATGACTTGGGGTTGAGGTAGGCAATAGAAGCATAGCCATAACTGCCAATGCTCAGAGTAAATGGAGGGGTACCAGTGACAAAGGCCTTTATTCAGATATTAGCTGGACAGTCTTGGAGATAGTGGAAAGGAAGAGGACATAGGAGATGATGTTCTGATTCATAGGGATTACATCATAAAAAAACAACTAACAGCAAAAATCATTTTCCTACCCACAGTAGTATCTATTCAGGAGAGTTTAATGACAGGGAAGATGTCACAGAAGAAATGATCAAGCACCTTATGATGAAATTTGAGGTAAATGTGGGTATCACCTGGATAGTTACCATGATCAGAATAATTGCAAACTCCATTTTTAAGTGGGACACACTCTTCTTCATGATGACTGTTTCTCATGGGGTTGCAGGTAACTGCATAATAGTCGTTAACTTCCCTGTGAACAAGAAGTAGTTGGTGGAGGCTAAAGTAACAAAGAAAAGTTCTTGTGTAGTTGAACCTCTGAGGCTCTGGGCGACAAGGCTGGAGAGCAGCCATGGAAGAACCTATCTCTGGCCAAGCTAGCATGCTGACAAGTACATGGAGATATGGGAGTGATTGTCAGGATCAAAGTTGTCACAATGATAGCATAGTACTATTATGGGGGGATCAATTGTATGAATGAGAAAACACACCAAGAGGGCGAACTGGTATCCATGGAGTCAGAAAAGTTCCAGCAAAACAATATAAAAACCTCTGTCACCTCCGCCAGGTTGTGAGGTCTGTCCATCATTCTTTAGCTGCTGCGTCTGAAAGAAATGCATGATGTCAAGACAAAGAAATTTTCATCACGACATGGATTCTAGGATAGAGTTGGAAAAATGGGAAGAGAGGGAGGTGAGTGGGAAGAAGAGGAGGAAGTTCAGGACAAGGTAAAGAAAAGTAAAAGGGAGGGAAAAGAGAAGAGGAAGAAAGTAGATGGTTGTCTGCGGTTTTTATCAGGAGCCTCTTGGTTCATATAATCACATATGCCATGCCCTCCCTACCGTTGGTCTTGTTTTCTCCTTAATCTTCCATTTAATGCTAGGTCCCCAAAGCACCACAGTGTGAGACTGTTGCATATTTATTCTGAGGGACATATTGTTATATACTGTTGTGCCATGCATGGGTGGACAGCCTTTTATTTTCTTGCATGAGAGTCTTGTCTCATATCACCACAGATTTGCCCTAATTCTGTCCTAGGGAAAAAAATGAACAGCCGAGACAACACCAGGCTGAGTTAGACTCATGGGTAGATAGCTTTGCTTAAGAGAAACTTGTAGTGATGCTGTACTGAGGAAAGAATTAATCTGAAGGAGAGCTGACCTTCAGGAACACAGTAGGAGTGAAGATGTGGTATTTATTCTTCCAGCCAGAATGGTTTAGGTGAGACGAATCACAGCAAATATCACTCTATTGTAAAAGTGTCTGCAGGGACTTGAGGGTTTGGGGAAGGTACCTAGAGGGAGGCGGAAAGCTGCTGGGAAGAAGTGGGCAGCCCTGCAACAGCAGCAGTCTATTAGACCTCCAGTGTAGCCAGGGGGTAGTAGGCACACTAACATTTCTTTTGGGAGAAGGAAGTTGAAGAATGAAGAGATATAGTTTGATTTTAGGTTACTAAATAATCTCCCCCCAGGGCCTGAAGGCTTCATTTAATGCCGGTGTGAGAATGGCCTTCGGTTTGAGCCATTTGGAAAGTGGAGAGAATTGGATGATGGTTTGGTATGAGAAAAAAAGCCTCACATGGTGGGGAGTGAAATCTAGGATAAGGTAGGAAAGAAGCCCAAAGCCTTCTGTTGTCCTGCCTTCTCTCTTGCATCACACACAGTATTTTGTAGAAATTAGGTGAGGGACTCTGAGATCGCCATCATATATCAAACAGTGGCTTCAGATCATTTTACTTACAAAAGCAAGAAAACATCAACTGTCACCGTATATAGGCAACTGCCACTAGGAATTGAGGAAGTGATCTAGATTTCTGGGAGTCTGAGAAACACAATCTGGAAATCCCTGTGCTTTAAAAATACTCCATCTTTGAAAATAAGGAGCCAGACTTCAGACAGAAGCGAACATGATGCAGATGAATTGGCTTACACTGAAGATCACTGTGATGATAGCTTCCTCCTAAGCAGTTTACAGACACGATACTCTCCCCAAGAAGAGGTCCAGCACATGTTTTTCTTTATTTTGTTCTATATTTGGGGTATTTTAGAGTCCTCCATACAGTAAGTGTCTTACTTTTTAACCTGTTTCTTGTGAAGTGCTCAATTAAAAACAAACACGAAGGGACTCATAGCTCAGATAGGAAACAGAGGACTTCCTACTGTCCTGGAAGTGAGTTGGGTGATGGTGAAGAGATGGGGAGCATAAGATGTGGGGCTAAACCACCCAGTTCTCTCTGGTCCTCTTAGAGGCCTATAAAGAAGAAAAAAGGAAGCAAGGAGCACCAGAGTTTGCCTTGGGAAGGGAGGTCAGGAAGGGCTCGGAGTTAATGACAGGTTAACTATATCCTGAAGGTAGGCTGAACTCAATCTCAGTGGTTGGAATGCCTGTCATTGAACATAATGACTATGTTCACAGGGCCTTCCCACCCCCACTGACTGCTATTGGAGTTCACCCAGCCAGAAGTGAGTGCAACTGAGCACAGTAGCTACAGCCCTTCTACCACCCAAGACTGGGCCCTGTCTGTGACTGAGCCTGGGGGTGTTTCTGTGTAAGAAGCACCCCAGCAGATAATCTCAAAAGCACAGTGTAGCACAGAAAGGAGCTTTCAAAATGATTTATACATTCCAGAAGGATAAAAACCCTGTGGGAGAGCGAGAACACTGAAATGTGCTCATGCATCAAAATCGTAGCCATGAAGCCAATGTTCCTTCCAGAGACGGAATGGAGCAAGAGAAAGCAGAGGGGGAAGCGTAAGGGGAGGCAAAAAGGAAATACCACTGGAAAAGGGAAGAAATTGTTACAGATGCTATAGACCTTCCAAAACATTGCAATCATTATAAACCAAATAGGTTCCCAGAAACAGAATTTGTTTTTTTTTAAATTAAAATATTCAAGGTAGATTAAGTCTTTGTAATTGAGTTTTGCATGTGAAAGAATAGTAAAATTAAAATAAAAAGTAGTAATGTTCACCTGTTTTCCTCTTTTCCTGCCCTCTTTTTTTTTTAAGTAATATAGGTCTAAGGAGCCAGGATTGACTTCACAAGAAGGAGATGATGACATGAAGTATTGGGATGCATGAGGGAGGGGTAACCTTGGCTTGGTACAGAAGCCTCCTTAGATCCGGAAGCCTGGGCTCAATTTTAGTATATGGAATATGTCTGTGCTCTTTTCTGGTTCTGGAGAATATTAAACAATTATGATTTATTTCAAAGATTGCTGCAATGCCAGGGAATCTGATTGTCATTTTTTTTTAAATTAAAACAAACCACAGCATTCTGGTACATTCTGGACCAGCTTTGTTAGACACTAGGCTGGCCTGAGGATGTAGGCTACTTACATCACCATACACTGTTGTTAAAGGCATATGTGAGAGGTTATAAACAGCCACAATACCCAAAAGGTGACAATCACTGAGTCACCTGATTTTGCCTTTAGGAGAGTCCCCCTGTAACCTCTGTGATTAGGAAAAGCCTCCCACGAGGAACACTTCTCATATCTAGATCCTCTCTTCCGGGTTAATTTTCCAGGGTATTTACCACACTTAGATCTGCAGAGTCAGAATGCAGAAAAGAGCCTGGGAGATCCTCACAAGTCCATCACACAAGGAAACTGGGCTGACTGTGTTCTTATAGGGCCTGCTGCTTAAATGTTCTTCCAGTGAAAAATAGCTTGGCTCATTTGAAGAAGTAAAATTCCTTGGGTACAATTCATTCCTCTCTTGAGTGTTTGCTAGCATTTTATCTTCTGATAATTTTCAGTGAAAATACACGTTGGTAAAGTCAAATATGGTGTTCCATTGTCTATGTCACAAGAGCTTACCTTAGGTTACTGTGTAAGTTTCTCATACTAGCAGGAGCAAGTATTAGTTTGCTTGGAAAAGAATTAGGTTCGATGTATGAGACTAACAATGGGGTACGAATAATTTTTCCCCTCCCCCCTTTTTTGTTCTGTAGAACTACATACAAAGGAGTTAAAACAAGGGACTCTGTGTTCCAGGGAGATATTCTCCTCCTCATTATCACAGAAACATTGGGCACACATGCCGTGCCACAGAATGTACCCAGGAGGTCCTTCATGCATCTTCACACCTAGTTCCTGCAAGGTTTCTATGAGGTAACTTTCGACAAGCCCTGCAGCTTCTAGAGAACTGAGCATCTGACTTTGGCTGACATTCTGATGAAGGTGTGACTGTGGCCTCGTTATTGTTAACACGAGGTTTATTTTCCTTTTGGATCCTGTGGCTGTGTACAACTGCCCACAGAAACCTTGACCACTTCTGTGTGGGGCTGAACTTAGAAAAGAATGGCCATAGACAAAAACTAAAAAGAAACCCTGGAATGCAAGCCCATTTGTTTCCTTATTCATTTATTTTTACTTATAACTATTTATATGTATAAGTGCATGAATATGTATATATGTGTTTGTATGTATATGTGAGTGCATGCATGCGTGTGTGTGTGTGTGTGTGTGTGTGTATGCATACATATGGAGGCCAGAGACTGATTGATAATGGATTTCTTCTTCAATTGCCCTCTATCCTACATTTTGAGATATGGAATCTGGAGCTCTGTGGTTTGCCCCAACTGTCTGGCAATAGAGCTCCAGGGATCTGTTTCTATCTTCCCAATGTTCGTTGGCATTACAATCACACACATTCTTGCTTAGCTTATATGTGGGTGCTGGGGATCCAAACTCAATTCCCAAAGTTTGAGCAGCAAGTACTTTACCGACTGAGTCAACTTCTCGGACCCTGACATACCAATTTAGGTTACTGGATAAGTTTGTCATGTACTTAGTCATGTCCTGCTAAAGACTTAAGGTGGTTATCTATTAATTTTCCTGTATTTTTTCCTGTTCTTTGAATGGTCTTATACATGTATTCTCTCTAGACAACACAAAGTTTAACAAATACTTAAAAAAAAAAACTTCTGTGTTCTCCAAATTTGACTGCACTTGATTTTCTCTAATACTCACAAAATACCCTTTCATCTCAGTTCCAGCTAAGTCTGAGCTAAGGCACATCTCAAGTCAAAAGGACCTTATTGCTTTTGCCTCGGACATTCCCACATAGTTTCCCTTTGACACCACAGAGCACTAAATGCAATCTCTCTTCCCTGGAAATTCACCATGGACTACTCTGGTAAAAAGTCAGTCATGAAAGCCTTAAAGGTTTGCAGTTAAGACACCCTTTCAAGGTTCAGTTAAAGATGCCACTGATAGATAAGGGGGCGGGGCTAGAAATCTAAGGGTAAAGATTTGAGGGCTAAGAAATCTACTCACAACAGCAATCATCTATCCATGTTTCTTTATTCTCTCTTCAATCCATCATTTCTCATTGTTCCACCCTTTACTTGTTCTACATTGTTCTTTGTTAATTCTGCATTGTTTCTCCCTGTCCTTAGTTATACCCGTTACGAGAGAGAGAGAGAGAGAGAGAGAGAGAGAGAGAGAGAGAGAGAGAGAGAGAGAGAGAGGAGGGAGATACATGGGAGTGGATAGTACACATCCAGTGAATTCCTTAATGGAGAAAATTAGTTAAGAAAAGAAATTAAATCATCAGGGAATTTTAGAAGGGAAGATTAGTGTGCTACACTTCATTTTTAGGTGGTTAGTAAAGAGTTAAGGAGTTTATTTCCAGTAAAATTATGACTAGGGCTCAGACTGTTTAAATCAGCGCGCTACTTCTTTTCTCCCAGTATGCATAGAGGCTGCGAGGTAACTAGGCAACCTAGGGGAGGCTGATGGCTCTTAATCAGATAGTACATACACCGGACACTGTAGTTAGACCTACTGCTCAAAATGAAGAAGAGATCCAGATCTCTAAATTATCAGTTCCGGACTATACTCTTATCAGCCATTCTGATCGTGGGTCTTGTGGGGCAAAACCAGAGCAGCAGCTTGGGTAGGTAGTATTCTATGTCCTTGGAGATCTGGGAATATCTTAGATGGGATACTCTTTGCCTGGACCCTAAAAATCTGACCAAATGCCTGCTGATAAAGATAATTGCAGGACGGCAGGTCTCTGCGCTTACCTAGGAGAAAGGAACAAGGCCTGGCCAAGTGGAAAATTGTTCTCAATAAACAGTTCTGAATTGTGGGAATTAATCCCCAAATATGTAACAGAAGGGAGTTAGCTACAGTGAAAAATCTACAGCATAGGACAGCCAATTTATTTACAAAACAATAACGCCCAAAGCCTTGCCTTTTGGCTTAGCCTTTACCAGATCCCTTGGTTCTGATAAGTTGCTCATGAAAAGATGGCTGAGAAATTACTGTATAATATTGTGGCTTGCAACAAGTCAGTCCTGGACTTATCCTGGGTACATGAGCTGGCCTTTTGGAGTTCATTTCCCTATGGAGGGGTACCTTGCTCAGCTTTGTTATGGGGGGGGGCTTGGTCCTGCATCAATCTGCATGCCAGACTTTGTTGTCTCTTGATGGGAGGACTTATCCTCTCTGAGGAGTAGATGGGGGGATGTGATGGAGAAAGGCTGGGGGAGCGAGAGCAGGGGAGGGAAAGGGAACTGTGGTTGATATGCAAAATGAATTAAAAAATAAAAAAGAAAGGGGGAAAAAGTCAGCCCTGGAACCTGGGAAGCACTTCCATCTACTCTTCTGTAGCCACATAAATAAGAATCAGATCCCTACTTGTGCCACGAAGAAACTCAAAAGTTTTATCAAGATGATTACTAGGCCCCTCATTGCAAAACTATTATTTTGATTGTGGAAACCATTATGGGGCTAGCAAGAAACCTGGCACTAGAAAAATTCCCAGGGTTCTACAAGTATGACCCTAGCTAAGACCCTAAGCAATAGAGGAGAGGCTTTGCCTTGTAGTCATATTGATGAATATCTTATATGTCACCGTAGAACCTACTTCTAGCAACTGATGGAAACAGAGGCAGAGACCCACAGTGGAGCACTGGGCTGCGCTCCCAAAATCCAGTTGAAGAGTGGGAGGAATGAGAACATGAGCAAAGAGATCAAGGTCATAATGGGTTCACGGGCTTAAACAGTCTACCTGAGATAATGGGAGCTTACCAGCTCCAGCAGGACAGAGAAGGAACCAACATAGGATCAAACTAGTCCCTTTGAATGTGGGTGAGAGTTTCATGGCTGGGGCAGACTGCAGGGCCGCTGGCACTGGTACCAGGATTGATCCCTTCTGCTTGTACTGGCCTTATGGGAACCCATTCTCTTTGGATGGATACCTTGCTCAGCCTAGATATAGTAGGGAGGGCCTTGGACCTTCCCCAAAGCAATGTGCCTTACCCTCTCTGAGGAGTGGATGGGGGGGGTGTGATGGGGGAAGGAAGTGGCAGGAATGGGATGAGGGGAAGGGAGTGGGAACTGGGATTGGTATGTAAAATGAAAACAGATAGGTTTTTTCTTTATAAAAAAAGGCAAAAGCCATTATACTAAAGAACAAAGAAACAAACTATGTATCTCTTGTTTCCTAAGTCCCACAGCTTTAATGACAAACATGGACATGGGTAAATTATCAAGACAATTTTGGAATGAGTAGGCCATCACTTGCCTGGAATATTGTTATCCTCAAATATTTCTATATTCCTTATAGGTTCCAAACCCCTGAAGCCATCTCCTCTGTGACTTTCTGCTGTTTCTACTATACTTGAGAAAAGTGCTCAAAAATCAATTGTCAGGAATTCTATTCCTATAGTAAATACAATGCTTAAATGCAACTGTCCTTTCTTTTGTTTTGAAAACTACTTTTTGAGGTTAATATAATAATAACATATTTTCTCTTCCCTTTCCTACCCCAAAACCCTCCCATATATTTCTTCTTGCTTTTTTTTCAAATTCATGTTCTCTTTTTTCATTAGTTGTTCTTACATACAACATACATACGTACATACTCCTAAATACATAAATTCATTATGCTCAATTGTATGTATGTTTTCAGTACCATTTGGTATTGGACAACTAATTGGTGTGTTCTTCCCTGTGGAAGACTTTTTATTTTACTCTCAGTATTAGTAGCCTGTAGTTCTTTTTTCTTTTTTTTAATTGATTTTATTGAGCTATATATTTTTCTTTGCTCCCCTTCCTTCTCCTCCCCTCCCTCTCAACCCTCTCCCATGGTCCTCATGGGTTGAGGCGTCATGAGCTGTTCTGCTTCTACACTGACATGCCTATTAAAGCCATTCTTGTTCAGGTCATGTTTAGGCAGCCAGGTTGAGTCTTCCTGGTTGTTCTACTGACACTCCTAGGCGATACAATATCACAGCATATTTTCTGTTTCTCTGGTTTTTAGAATTGTTCTGCCTCCTTTTCTGCCATGATTCATGAGCTTGCTTAGATGTGGGTCTTGTAGATGTAGCTCTTGGGACTGGGCCCACAACTCAGCATTTTGCCTGGATGTGGTTTTCTGTACTGGCCTCCATCTGTTGCAAAACAACAGAAGTTTTCTTGATGTGGAGGAAGAGCTGCAGTTATCTGTGGGGTATAAACACAAACCTTTAGACTGTAGTTAGGGATTGTGCTGGTTTAATAAAGTCCTTCTCCTTCACTAGCCCTAAGTAGTTTGCTAGATATCTAGTGCCAGACCTTAGCTCCTTCTTGTTGAAAGTGGGTCTTAAGTCCAATCAGTGAACTGTTAGTTACCTCCAAGTTATGCATGCCATAATTGCACTCTTAGGGTTATTGTGCCATTCTGGTTATTATGATTCATAGTTGGGTAGGACTGTTGGTAGCTTCCCAGTCTTGAAAGCTTGCATGAAGTGTTCTGATACCATAAAAACTAGTTCTCAGAAAATAGACATTCAGCTCATTTCTAGCTCAGGAGCCTCTGGGTGCTCTGTCTGAAGTGCATGATGTCTTCAACATTAGGGACTCTGGAGGGATAACCAAAGGCAATAGCAGCAGCTTTGTAATGTTTTAATAGTTTCTTAGACAACTCTGACAAACAACTAAAAAGACTTCTTGTGCTTAGTGTTTGGGTTTTTGTTAGATGTTTTTTGGCTCTTGGTGGTAGAAATTTTCTTTAGATTTAATTAATAATTAATATTTTAGATTAAATAATAAAAGCACAATAATAACATATACAATTCCATATATAAACATTGACAAAGGAGATGATTGAGAATCTGTGATTTCTGTGTTCCTCAGCCAGAACAAGGCATGACAGAATATAGGGAGTAGAAAGAACTTGTTTAAAGAAAGGTGCTGTTTTGAGTTGTTGCTTGATGGAGTCGTGGGTCATATACCTGGTTTCTTGAGAATATGGTTTCTGGTATTTCAGCTTCTTTCAGTTTCAGCTTAGTGAGAGGGTTCCCATGGAAACACAAAGCTGCAGCGTGCTCCTTGCTATTCGAAGACTCACAGAACTTGAGAAGGCCAGACCATTGTAGAAACAGAAAAACTATCGTCTGCATTAAGATCATCATGGACTCCTAGAATTTACAGGACTAAAGGATGCATGAGTGTTTCTTTTGGATGAAATATGTTCAACATAACAGAAAGAACTGATATATAGTCATCTTGGAGTCTACAACAAAAAGAGCCATTCTAAGAGGAATTTTAAGTTCAAGAAACTGCGTCCAAACTGGTTTCTAACAGACATAAACACAGATACAAAATGATGGATGAGAATAAATGTTACCCCTAGCTCAGGTGGAGCTAAGAGGGGAATAGGACCACATCAATCTGGAGAGGAGCCTGACGATATAAAGGATGGATTGTAGACAGGTTGATTATTGTTAGAAAGGACTCTTACTTAGAAAACACAGGTATATTAGATTATAAACTCCCAAAAAAAGGCTAATAACATGCTTACTTCTTCAGTATAACATTTTCAGGCACCATGCCTGGAATGGAATAGTGGCTCAATAAATATTGAAAAAAATGGAGGCTACTATATGAGTGTACTGGATTCATTTCTGAAAGTTTGTTTTATGTTGCTTGTAGAGGGGATGCTAAGCAAAAATGGCCTAAT
Organism: Microtus pennsylvanicus; assembly: GCF_037038515.1. Classification (NCBI taxonomy): domain Eukaryota; kingdom Metazoa; phylum Chordata; class Mammalia; order Rodentia; family Cricetidae; genus Microtus; species Microtus pennsylvanicus. The sequence goes on from NC_134588.1 coordinate 92,619,199, forward strand.
ACGGAGATGCAATGTTAAGGCAAACAATGTATTTGTATGCTCTTGGTAGAAATACTAATTGCTCAAGAATAGGGAGTTATTTTTAGTAAATGTTTATGGGAAGACTTCTCTTTGTGTATCTATGTGTGTATAGAGTATACACTACAGAATGTGTACACTTGGGTGTGTGGGTGCATACATCTGTGTAGGCACATGAGGAGAAAATAAGTGTCCTGTTCCATCATTCTCTTTGAGACAGGATTTCCTACTGAACCTAGAACTCAACATTTTCTTTAAAGATGAACTCTCTGACCAGTGGGTTCCAGTGATCATCTTTCTTCACCTCCCAGGTCCAGTACAGGGTTGGCAGGTCTATTTGGCAATGTCTGTCTTTTGATGTGGGTGCCGTGGATCTGAACTCATGTCCTCACATTTGATCAGGCAGTACTCTTATCTGTGGAACCACCGCTGAATCCCTTGAAAGGTTTCTTAATGTTAAGAAACCATAAAGTAAACTGAACTTATAATATGGATGGTGAATTCAGTCATCACAGAAACTTCCTATTGTGGTAGATAGGAAGTAGGACAGACACCCACCTAAACAATGTACAGAGAGTGAGAGACCCTGAAACACTCAGTCATTAATGGGATGGTTTCTTCAAGTTCCTCACCTCAGGGCTCCAAGAACTATTAGAGAAGAGGAGAGGGCTGGAGAGATGATCAAAAAATGAGAAAAGATGTTTAAAATGTTTAACAATATAAATTAAAGAAAGAAGAGGAGGAGGAAACATAGAAGAACCAGGGGGGATGGAGGACACTGAGAAAACAAGGCCTTTCATGTCAACCAGGACTGATGTACATACGAACTCACAGAGAATGTGATAGATGCACAGGGCCAGCACCATTTCAAGCCAGATGTGGTCCAAGAATGGAAAGGAGGAAGCAGACATGAATTTTCATCCCTAACTAAGACGCTAATCTTATGGGGACCCAAAGAAAATTTATGATTGTGGTCAAGTCCTGACTAGAGTATTCTGTGAAGCTTGACCATCTCAGCCAGCAGTCTTGAGACTGTTCTAGATGTAGAACTCAGAGGAAACTCTAACAGAGGTCCTCTGAAATGTTGGATCATCTGGGCCCTCTGCTCCTATTTGTTCAGAGAGTTTTCCTTGGTCAAACCTGATTTTTATTAACCCAGAATGAATCCACAGCCTCTCATTTCCTTTGGAAACAAAAGCAGCAAAACCTCTTCTCAAAAGTAACATATCTTTTGAATTAAAATTTAAAATCAAGGTATTTTCAAAATATATATGTTGGATTAATATTGGTTCCCACAGCCATTCTGTCCAAAAGAAACACAGAGGCCTACATTAATTATAGAGTGGTTGGCCTAGTAGCTAAGGATTCTTATTAAGTAACTCTTACATTTTACATTAACCCATAATTCTTGTCTGTGTTAGTCCCGTGGCTTGGTATCATTTATCAGTGAGGCATTTTTATCTTGCTTCCTCTGGGTCTGGGTGACAACTGCAGACTGAGCCTTTCCTCTTCCCAGAATTCTCCTATTCTAGTCACCCCACCTATACTTCCTGCTTGGCTACTGGCCAATCAGCATTTTAATAAACCAATACAAGTGACAAATCTTTACAGGGTACAAGACCATTGTCTCACAGTACTCCCCCCCCGCAATGTTGTAATAAGGAGCAGCGGGCTGCTTCCCCATCACCCGGCCGTCCACATGGCTAGCTCTATGCCCCGAAATAATTACACGGAAACTGTATTCTTTTAAACACTGCTTGGCCCATTATATCTAGCCTTTTCTCGGCTAACTCTCGCACCTGGACTAGCCCATTTCTAATAATCTGTGGCCCACGAGCTGGCTTACCAGGAATGATCTTAACCTGCGTCTGCCTGGAGTGGGAGAATCATGGCGACTCCTGATTCAGCTTCTTTCTCCCAGCATTCTGTTCTGTTTACTCCACCCACCTATGTTTTAACCTATGAGGGCCAAGCAGTTTCTTTATTGCTTAACCAATGAAATCAACAGATTGATATATGACACTCCCCCATCACCCCAACTTTTTATTCTTTTGGTCTCATATTGCTTTGGTTGAGCACTTTTATCTTATTTATCTTTATTGTACAGTATGGTTTCCAATTTTGTGTTTTGATGGATTTTGTGTGTGTTTCTGCTTTTTTTTTCCTTTTTACCTGTTTGCTTTTTAGAGAGAAAAAAAGCAGGTATGGAGTTGATTGTGTGAGGAGGTAGGGAGGCTCTGGGAAGAGTTGGAGGGGGAGGTTGTGATCATAATATGAAAAAATTATTTTTAAAAAAGATAAAAGTTAAAAGTGAATGATTTCCACATTGCTAAAATCTCTATCCTAAATAACTTAATATTCTGAATAGCAAATTTCCATGGGTTCTACTTGTTTCTTCTCTTATGAAGTCACTGCCTCATTATGGATTTCTCAGACTCTTTCCTACCTGTTTTGGCGCCTGCTTCTTTGTCCATTCTGAGAAGTTGACCTCCAAAGCAATTGCTTTGATTATTGTTCTGGATGCTATCTTTGTGACTTTTCTGGATTTCATGCTGCATTATCTTTGAGCTAGATCTACTTGTCTGTTCACATAAAGCTCAAACTCTGTCTTCTTCAGGAAGGTCTTCCTTGTCCTTAGAGAATGTGTGAGGTCTTGTGCTTCATGCTCTTTATAATCATCTCAATAAAGTGTTATAGCTGGTGGCCTCTTGCTGTGCTGTGTTGTAACTGAAGTGTACATTGAGCAATGTGGAGACCAGGTTACAGAGGGCAAAGTCACTTGTTGAGATTTGGGTTATATTTGTGAGTCGTAGGGATCATAGAAGGAATTTAAAGACATTTCTATTAGCAATATTTATTACATGTTCAGAAAATATACAGTATGTTCTTGATGGCATCTAGGTGGTATTACAAAAGTCAGGTGCTCTACATTACTACTGGGATTTTTGAGACATCAATCATGTTTTTCTATATACAAAATGATCAGTTTCTTTTACATTTGTAGTTTTCCTTCCTATTCTAGCTTTCCTGACTCATTATTTGCTGTCAAGTCCTCAACTGTTGGTTACCTATCTCATTATAGTTCTGTCCCTTGAGCAACATCAGACTTTTTAATTGACTTGTACTTGGAAAAACAATTGGAAGGATTTCTACTGTAATTTTACACATATTTTGAGTTATTATTAAGTTGATTATCAGTAGCTAGTAAGTGTTGCCATTTTCCTCATTGTTAATTTTCCATTCCCCTTCTTTACAGCTTGATTTTTCTAGATATTGAAATACCAATTACCAAGAAGAGTAGATCAGAACAAAAGCATTTGAGATTATGTCAAACAGTCAACAAAGGCAGGCAGAATTAGACAATATTTTTATTAAACTGCTAAATAGACAGGAGGTTCACAAAGAGGAAAAAAGAATTGAGTGTCAAGTTGTGCTGACTTGACCTCTTGGACATTGATCATTTCATTTTTATGAGGTTTTATTGTAAGAACTTAATGGTAATCAAGCCACACACAGGGCTTGATGACTACATAGCCATTTATATCATAGGTCAGATTTTTCCAATCCAGAATATTAGGAGCAAGGGTGGAACCATGGTACATAAGTTTAATGTCTTGTGGTGTCAGCACAGAGTCCCACATGTTCAAATCTCCAATTTCTCCTACAAAGGACTGGGACTTATCAAACCCTCCTCCATAGGTATCCTGTTCCTGTCCTAGGACAATAATGGGTTGGGCTTTTATAACATACCCCTGCTGCAGACCCCTTTTCACCCAAGGTTTCCCATTGACCCAAAATTCAGCAATGCCAGAAGAGGACTCCCAACTGGTACAGAAATGCGATGGGGAAGCGAGTTCTTCCAGACCATGGACTGTGACTTTTGAATGTCCAATAAACAGTTGGTATTCTCCAACTTTTGTCTTATAAACTAGTAGTTCATTGTCTCTGCCCTTGGTACTGTAGGAGAAAAGACTGTGATGGCGGGAAAGGTCACTATAGGCTCGAAAACACAGTGTAAAATTCTCCAGAGGTTTCTCTAGACGTGGGATCAACTTCACATAGTTGCTGTCAGACTCTCTGGGGAACACAAATACTTTTCCTGTGAGGTCTGTGAGATAAAATACGACAAATAATTGTTTTCAACAAATTCAGAAAAACAATAGCTCAGAATCGACTTCTCTCCCTGACTGTAGTAAACTCCTTACCTGTCTGAACAAAGGCTTCTGACAGAAGACTGGCGAGGACGGACACCCCAAGCAGCAGAATCAGCTTATCCATGCTCTCAGCCCAGAACTACGAAAATAGCAGCAGTTACTTTCGTAGGAGATAGAAGGGTGGCTGTCCACTACACTCTTAAGACTCCAAGCATTCAGGTTTTGTGTGTACCTTTGATGACATTGAGGGGTGGAGAGCAGCAATGCCATGTGACAGACTTCCCAGATTTCCTCTTCTGTCAATAATCAGAGTTATTGTTTGAAAAGGAATTGCTGATTTCCCGGGCTAGGAAATCAATGAATGTTATTCATTAGACACAGGTCTCTGCTAAAGCTCTAACCCCTGGGACCTAGATTTCACTTCTGGGAAGAAGGGAGTTGCAGAGCCACAAGGTCCTACAGATGGAACAAGGGGCCAGGTTGGCCACATGAGGAAGGCCTTACTTTATTTTGCAGCTGGGTCTCCATCTCATGACCCTGTGCTTTGCTAGAAGGGGATATGGGAATAGGGCAATTGCATACCTATTCAAGTTATGGAAAGTAGGACATTATAGGGTTCTGTGTTCTCTTAACCTTCTGTGTTGGATGTTCTAGGGCTCTATTTTCTGGTAAACTCTAAAAAGTCTATTTGTCTCTTTACATTTGATTAATTAAATATTGAGGAAGGTACCCAGGCATTACTAAGAGGATAGAGATGGTTGTGAAACACAAACTTTCTGTTTGCCCTGAAGCTTAATAATTTTCTACTACTGTCACTCAACCTTTCCTTATTTTATTTTAGGACCCATGCTGCTTTTTTACCCTGTTTCCCGTTTCTCATCACAACTAACTGATCTCGGTCACACACACACACACACACACACACACACACACACACACACACACACACGCTGAAATGTCAGTGTCTTCCTGTTTTGCACCCTTCCCTTGGAGCCCTTAGACGTTAAAGGTATATTTTTGGTGACTACCCCATCAGTATATCACACTTACATTTGTGCACTTATTCCCAGGCACAGCACTAGGTGTGCAGATTAGTTGGGGGGCAGGTAACTCCTTTATGGTACCAACGACCTTCATCCTATTTTCTCTGCTGTTATTTTAAAAGTGAGTCATTATTAGTCACCACTCAAACCTGCCTCGGCTTCTAAGATATCAAGCTTAATTTTTTTCCTTCCTGCTTGCTTGATTTTCTTTCTCATCTCTAAAGACTACAGAATCTTTATTCTCAGTCTTTTTGTCTAGCCTCTTATTATTTACCCTTTTCCCTCTCAGCTCACCTCAGGTTAATTTGCCTTTTCAATGGCACAATAACTACCATGGATAATTCACTTTCCCCAATTCTTTTCTCATTATTCTTCAAATCCTCATCTGGGCAACAGCTATTATCCACTTTTTTTTTGTGATCTAAGTTTAATATCAAGTTGTGAAGTCTTATCCTACTTGTGCAGTATGGGGGAGTACTGGAGTTGGAGTTACACAGCCCAGTATCTCCTGGGTTAAATCCTGATCTTTCCACTTGGAAGCCAGCACCATCTCCAGCAACACCCTAACCTGCCTATGATCTCCTAATCAAACCCTATTCTCCAATCAAACACCTCTAATTGTTGCTCTTAACTTATAACTAGCTTTTATGATTTTGTTACTTCTATTCATTTTCTTAAAATTCTCCTTTTCCTTTTTCTCTTTATTTATTAAAAGATTAATCTCAAAAGTGATCTCCTGTATAAGTCTTCTCTTATTTTAACTTTTTTGATTCATCAAAAATATCTTAGTTATTTTTCTATTACTGTGATAAGAAATGACCATGGCCAAGGAAATTAAGCTGTGGGGCAATGGTCTTTGATCCTGTCACTTGTCTTATTTTTAATAAAATGCTGATTGGCCAGTAGCCAGGCAGGAAGTATAGGTGGAGATACCAGGCAGGAAGTAGAGGCAGGGCAATGAGAATTCTGGGAAGAAGGAAGTTTCAGTCTGCAATTGTGACCCAGACATAGAGCAAGAAAGATGTGACTGTCTTGTGGAAAAAGGTACCAAGCCACATGGCTAACACAGACAAAAATTATGGGCTAATATAAGTTATAAGAGTTAATAAGAAGCCTAAGATACTAGGCCAATCAGCTTATAATTAATGTAGGCATCTGCATGATTTTTTTGGGACTAAACAACTGCGGGAACTGGGCAGGACAGAAACCTCAGTCAACATCAACTAATAAAAGACTTTAAGTAGGGTGCATAGTTACAGAGGGTTAGAGTCCATGACCATCATGGTGGGGGATGGCATCATGTAGGCAGGCATGACTTGCCCTGCAACAGTAGCTGGCAGCCGATATACTGAGGCACAGCCATAAGACAGACAGATAATAGAAGGCTGGGAATAATATGAGTCTTTTGAGACCTCAAAGCCCACCTCCAGGGACAAACCTCCTCTATCAAGGCCACGCTTCCTAATCCTTCTCAAACAGTTCTACCAACTGGGGACCAAGTATTCAGATACACAAGCCTATTGGGACCATTCTGATTTAAGCCACCACAATAAGGTTAAGATCAAAGACTGTGTGTGCAGATATGTGGGTGTCAGAAGTCATGATTGCATGGCTTTCTCTTTGGCCTCTGCCTTAATTTTTGATACAAACTCACTCCGTGGATCTAGAGCTTCCTCATTTGGCCTAGTTGGCTGAGCAGAAAACCCTCTTCATATCATACATCCAGCTCTGATCATCACTGAAGTGTGATGCCATGCCTAACTTTTATGTGAGTGTTGGGGACATGAACTCAGGTTCTTATGCTTAAGCAGTAGTTACTATATCTACTGAACCATTGCCACAGTTCCAGGTTAAGATTTTTTTTGACGTAGAGTTTAGTAGCAACACATGGTATAATATAATTGAATAAAATATCTAGGTAATTCTATAAATAAAAGCTGAAGGTCAACTTTACTATGAACCCAGGGAATATGTAATTCCGGGTTGAGGTATTAATTAGTGAATATCATAAAATTCGAAGAATAGGTTAACCAGTTGCTTATAGTCTTCATAATAAATTAAGGAATTACCATTCTGTTATAAAAAAGGGTTCGGGCCAGGCGGTGGTGGCGCACGCCTTTAATCCCAGCACTCAGGAGGCAGAGGCAGGCGGATCTCTGTGAGTTCGAGGCCAGCCTGGTCTACAAGAGCTAGTTCCAGGACAGGAACCAAAAAAGCTATGGAGAAACCCTGTCTCTAATATATATACACATATACATATATATATATACATACATATATATATACATATATATATGTATGTATATATATATATGTATGTATATATATATATATATATATATATATATATATATATATATATAAGGGTTCAGATATCAGTGTAGAATGGAATCTTTTTTAACTTTGATAAAACTATGGAACCAGCCTGGGGAATATATAAGGCAGCCCAAAAGAGCTTGGTGGAATAGAGATTTATATTTCTGTTGGGGACTAGTAACAAGGGTATTGTTGCATATGGAAATAATATAAAGAGGAAATCTTGGTTGAAAAGTAGGTTTGGTTGCTATTAGAATGAGACAAAGGTTGAAAAAGTGGGAACTGTTTTTCTTAAGTGCCCCTACCATGGAATATTTCTCAGGCTTTCTGATAGCCCATGGTTTAGCGAGCATGAAGATGGAAACCAAGAATTGTTTTTTAACAGAGAAAAGGAGACTCTTGATATCAAGGTGTAGGAAAATGAATCCTGAGTTTTCAGAACGGAGTGTAGTTCTCACAGAGAACCAACCTTTGGATGCCTTCTTGCCAGTGAACATTCAGGTATAGGCTGCTGTGGTTTCCATCTGGTTGCCTCCCATGAAGAAGTAAAGACAACAGTGTATTTAGAAGAAACAGGGTGATGTGTGTGGTCACAGTAGAGGTGTCCTGCTTTAGTCAGCATAAAATAGAGGTTATCTTCAGAGAAGACAAAGAAGACATTGCCAGAATCAAAAGAATGGATGCAACAAGGCAGATATGTAAGAAGTAATTAAAGGGTTACATGACTGAAACATGAAGGATTCTATCATACCTTAGGATCCTAAGGTCTTGGGTATTTGTGGTATATTACAATCATAATAACTCTTAGGGAAAACCAGAGAGGGAGAGATTGAAGTGGACGAGGGGCAGCACTAAAAATTTTACTACTAAGAATTATTTCCCATGGGTTCTGTTAATTTCAAGAATATTTAAAGAACATTTAGATGGAAAAATGCAATGGATAATTAAAAGTAAGTAATTACCACCCTGTTACGTTATTGTAAAATCAAATATATATATATAATCATACTTACTGAAAAGGAATGATGGGGAAAAGATCAGAATAAAAGTCTTATGATATTAACTCAAACTATACTTTATTCTAAACTTTTTATTGTTTGCTATCATTTTCTGTAGCTATAGTGAATGTCACAGATTAGCTAATTTATAATGAGTAGAGGTTTATAACATGGTTATAGACTCTGGGCAGTCTCAGAACACGGTGCTAGCCTCTGGAGAGAGCATTCTTGTTGCATTATGATATGGGAAGAGGTACCAGTGGTGAAATAGAGTGAGCATGCTGGAGAAGGCTTGCTTTTAATAGTAAAGTCACCCAAAGATAAGCCAGGAATCTATAGCTTACAAATAACTACTCTTTTCCAAAAGGCCCTGTTGACATATGTTTTGGGAGAAATAAGTTGGAACTTTGGGGGATATATCCAAAGTGTAGCACAAGTCATTTGGAATGATAAGATGCAATTGCTGTGGATCAAATTGTAGAGAGTCCACTGGGAGCAGATAGAGGCAATACATTGGATCCAAAATGCTGACCTTGAAATGATTGTGTGATCTAACAGAAAAGGCAGTGGAGAATTTGAGATTTATGACTGCCTTTTAGGTTTAGGAATGTACTTCAAAGGAATTATTCTATGAGTAGTGATGAAACAAGGGATTGTCTCCTTCAGTGGAATAGAGAAGAGAGAAAAGGTCAGGGGACCAAGCAACGACTTGAAAGAACATTTACATTCATGTATTTGAAGGCAAGAGAAGAGTTGCAGTCTAGGAGAACAAGTGTGTGTGTGGTGTCATGGAAACTAAGCTAGTGCTACTTTCCAGAATGCAGTGTCCAGTAGTATTAGCTGCAGCAGAGAGAGGTAAGTGGAAAGGATGCTGGATTTAGCAATAAAAATTTCATCAGTGACCTTTGCAATAGCAATTTTCATAAAGAGAACATGGCAGAATTCAGCTTCAATGGGATGATAGTTGAAAGAGAAGGAGAAATGTTTCCTACATTTCAGTAACTCTGACAAGGGACAAATGAAAAAAGCCAGATTCTCCCTGGGGAGCCCTAGATACAGTGTATATTTCCCACTTAGATTCGCATTGTCTCCTCTTAACAGAGTGATTTGCTTTATATTTCTCATGATCTACTATTTCATACAGAGATTATGACTGACCTTTCTACCAGGCTGGTTCTTTGAGACTCTAAACACAAGGCTCCAGGCAGTTAGCTAACTTCTGCTTTTCCCCTGTTTCAGCATCCTTACAAACTAGGTTTTTTACTTTCTAGGTCCTATTGGTACTCTAGAAAGTGATAATTGGGTCACCAGACTTCATCCTTATTTAGAAACTATTGCAAGAGTGAGTGAGTCATAAAAGTGAGTCTGGTCTCTCCTTGTCCCCTCTTGTACACTTTTTTCCCCATGTGATGCCTTGCTTATGATGTAACAAGAAGACCATCATCACATATGACTCCTTGACTTGGGACTTTCCGGCCTCCATAACTGTGAGTCAAACTTCTGTTATTCATAGACTGGGTTTTGTAAATGCAGAACTTAAGAGCAATGAGTTGGGGTACCTGAAAGAGAAAATATTTATATAGTTAAGCAACCAAGCTGCTGCCATGGCTTCTTTTGGCTGTCTATAGCAAAGTAATATGAAGGGGAGATATTTAAGGATGGAATTAAATTATGATTAAGAGGGAAGCGCATAGCTCTTTCATATCAATTTGGGGAAAGTCTAGGGATTACATAGCATGTGTAGAATCCTTGTAGAGATACAGAAACTGAATGGCATTTTGAAGAAGTTACAGATGGAACTGAATATCAAAGAATCTACTAACAGTTGAAGGATGGTAGAGGAAGGAGAGTTCATTTACCTTAGGGATATGGTCTTTGTAGGCTAACCATACTTTAGTAGATGGTCCTATAACCATACATCTATGGGTAGCACTGATTGGACTCAGTGGGCTATAGTAAACAGAGAATAAGATGTTAGGAAGAAGCCAGGTAGTGGTGGCACATACCTCTAATCCCTGCTCTCAAGAAGCAGGGACAGGTGGATATCTGTGAGTTTAAGGACAGCCTGGTCTACAAAGAGAGTTCCATAGCAGCTAGGGATGTTACACAGAGAAATCCTGTCTTGCAAAACAAACAAACAAAGAAGAATTAGGTGTATATACTGGAGATATTTAGTTGTTAATAAATGAAATATAAACTAAGCCTATGAACTTACATAGTTATGGATAGATATTATTTACCTCAAGGGTAATATAATAGAGGGGAGCTTCATGATAGGAGTTGGGGAGTGGGGGATGGTGAATGAGACTGGAAAACATGGTGTGAATGTATGAATTTCTCAAAGAATAGACAAAAGTATGTTTTTTAAGATGAGGAAAAACTATCCTTATTAGATAGTATTGAATAACCAATTGGATTTTCTTCCCTAGGGACGATGATTTTCTTTCTCCCTGCACTCCTTTCTTGCCTGTAGTACTTGTGTATGGTTGAGGCTTCCTGGGCTTTCCTCTGTCCAATTTAGCATACCTATTGTTGTCCATGCTAACACTTGTTTATGCCTATTAAATGAGCATAATCCCTAATTGTGGTCTAACTATTCGTTCTTAGGTTCACAGACAAGTATAGTCCTCACCTTTCATTACAAATCCTTTTCCTTGAATTACTTTCTGAGTGCCGACGGGATAAAGTCTCTGGATTTTTGAGTTGATGTTGCAACACGTTGAGGCTTTGGAGGCTAAGTGGAATGAGGTGAACATATTTTGCATGTGAGAATGAGAGGGATTTTGCGAGGCAGGTGTAATACTATGATTTAAATGTGTCCCCCAGAGTTTATGTCTTGAAAGTTGGGTCCTTAGGGTTGCAGTGTTAAGAGGTGATAATTTTAAGAGATGAGAAGGCAAGGAGGACTTTTCCCTGGTGGATTGGTGTGATCGTTGGGTAAGTGGCCATATTGAAAAATTACATTTGGCCCTCTCTTACTCCTTTTAAAAATTTCTTTTATTATATGTTGTCTTCTGTCATATTATGACACAGAAAGCTGGCCATCACAGGTACTGTCCTTTATTCTTTGACTTTCAAACAATGAGTCAATGACTCTTCTCTTTATAAATTACCCAGTCTGTGGCTTTCTGTTAGACAGCACAAATAGACTATAAAATAACAATGATTATGATCAACTCTTTACCAGAGTGCCTCTTTCAAACTAAATCTGGGCTGCAGGTACTGTGGTGTTGCTGCAAACCCCCTTTCCCAAACCTGGGGTCTTCACAAATTGGCCTGTCATTTTCTGGGTCCTTTTGATACATGGCTGTCCCTTTCCATTAGCTTAGTTCTCTGATCCTAATATATGGCTTCATTTATAAAAGATATAAGTCAGTTATCTTCTACTCTAGGGTTCATTGAGGCATTCAGATAATGTTCTTACCAGGTTCCCACTTTCACATTCAGAATTCAACTGAAACTACTCTTTAGGATGTCAAGTGTCTGCTTTCTATTTCCTTTTGTATATACTTACATTTCTTTTTGAGAAGATCATTTTCCTAGTTTCTTAAGTTTAAAATTTAGTTGTTGAAAAGAAATTTTTGTCCATCATTTCTAATATATTTTTTTAATAAAATTGTCTTTTGAGTGGAACTCACTTGTCACAACAATCTCGTTGCTACTCATGATCTCTCATGACACAAACATCTGGGAGAAAGAAATTGCAAAAAATAAAAAGGTGATGACAAGGACTCTGTGTCACCCTACATATTGAATGTTGAAAAGAAAAAAATTTCCTTAACTATGCAGAGGAGTAATTTTCAGCCTACAGTGACAGAGAATACACGTGCTGAAGAAACGGGGCTAGGTTTCTCCTATGAACAGCTGGAAGAAGATTTGGCTGGAGCTATCATGTGTCATGTTTGTTATTCTGTTTTCCCTCATGCCATCTTTGTTCCCATGGCTAAATATTCACATCTGAAGACATTACCTACCCTACAGATCCATTTAATTGCCTTTTCCAACCCCTAAGAATACAGAGCAAGAACCACACAGAAGTTGCACAGTTCCCTTTACCCATGATCCTTAGCACTTGTATGTGTCATCTTCCATATCTTCACTAGAAAGTGACATCTATAGATTAACCAAATCACTGGGAATCAAGCATGGTGGGTAGTTCAGAGCCCATATACTGGTCAACATTCCTCATTGCTCTTAAGGTTCACAGATGAGAGACCTTCACAACTTTCTTGGTCTTTGTCATCTTGGAACACATCAACTGATATATGATTGCATAGTCATTCGTGAGATAGCGACCTTGGAAACAAGACCAGTGAGTGGTACCTTTCTTGATTGTTGATTGTAAAAGCAGCCCACATGATAGCTATACTTCATTAATACTTCTATGCTGTAGGGATCCACTTCTGTGTCATCCTATCATGAAGCTCTCCTATATTATATTACCCTTGAAGTAAACAATATCTGTCCATTCTATATAAGTTCATAGGCTTAGTTTATATTTCATATATCAACAACTATCACCATCATAATTTTGAGGATGCATCCTCCATCTTTCTATAGTTCTCGTCTTGTACAGTTATGACATTATTGGCTAGTGTAAGCCCAAATAGATGAATTAAATATAAAAGAAGCCTTCTATTTAATGCCTGCATGATCATCACTCAGCTGTAGATCCTTATTGTTTACTGATTCAGGTACACAGAGGCCAATGATACCACATACGGAGCTGTGGACAGAAGGATTTCTTAATAAATTGACTAATTTCATCAGGGGACCTTTAGTCTGGGGCAATGTTTTTCCTGCTCACAAACGTGTTTTATCTCACAAGAGGACAAAATAGAGAGCTTTGTTGTAAATTGGCCGAAGCACTTAGGCTGTTATACTGGAGCTCCCCAAAGAGGGCAGAAGCTAGGATTTCTACTCTGCTGCTCATTCCCACCACACAGCAGCTCTTGAGAAGTGCTTTGATGACTTATCCTTAGAGGTGAGCATTGCGATTGAAAGTTCTCCTGACTCTCATTTCACCTGGCCTTTCAGCACTTGACTTTGGTCTTTGAGTGGCGCTGGCCTTGTGGTGATGATGGCAGGAATAACTTCAGTTAAGGAATCCCAGGAACAATCTGAGTCTCTCCGTTCCATTATTTGACCCTTAATGGGCATTTCAAAAAGTGTTCCTTACCATTTGATGGTTGAAAAATAAAGACTATCAGCAAAGAAAGGCTCTTGTTTCCAGGAACTCATTCTAGCTGACCACTCAGATTGTGTGTACTTAGGTGGAGGACACTTTACTAATGTCAGAGGAAACCGATCTTTTAAAAACCACGTTTTTCTTGTAATCTTGATGCTGCTACAGTGAAGAGTACTTCTCTCAGGAAATGGCACCTGCGTCCTAGGTGTTCTTGTCTTTGCTATTGAAAGCTTTAGAGAGTGATTGTATTCCATGGAGGAATCATGGTAAATGTTCGGGTCAGTAGTGGCTAATTGTGTGCAAATAGCTTTGAGTGCTCTACTGTAAATGTCAACCATAATTTTCAGTGACTCAAATATCCTAAATGTCCTTCTGTTTCCTCTGGGTGGATAGCTGGGAATGGGGTGGGAAAGGGAGGTTGAAAGTTTGTTTTCATCATGTATTCTTTTCTGGACAGACATTTTCTAAAATGTCCCTTAATCTTATTTTTTTCTCAAGTAGGTAATTATGTATGTGATTAAGACAATTTTGGGTATGTCTAGTGTGAGATAGAAGATACATTGTGATAGTCACTTACATGGTTGGGGGATATATCAGTTCATGTCAATTCTTTTTACTTTTTCCTTTCATGTTTTTACATTCGCGAAAGAATGCTGAGACATACTTTTTGGCCACATGTGTTTTTATTTTCTGCCAATCAGCTATTAGAGGTTAAAGGTCATATGAACAAGGCATCTCCTTCTGGATTCTCTTACTCAGCAGAATGGGCCATAGACTTTAGATGTCAATGTCTTGATGAGAATCGATATCTAATGTACCTTTGCTTAGGTAATATATAACTAATGTACCTTTATAGGTAACTCTGAACATTAGGGTCCTAGTGGATTTTGGAACCAATTATTACCATTTGAGAATTTTCTGAAACCAAACAGTAAATACTGCAATTTCATGTACCATGTAAATATTTTCCAATTTCGGAATCAGGTTTTCAAAGAAATCTCTGATTTACCAAAGTCAAATATTTATTGCTCTCTAATAGGGTTTTGTAACACTGCTTTGTCAAAAATCCACAGTAAGAAATATATTTCATATTTCAATGGTGTATGTACTCATACCCCTACACATCTTTCCATATTTAAATGAAAATGATAATAAAACAATGCAAAGAAAGTTTCTAGAATGGCTGAGAATGATGATTAGTCTATGAGACTGAATAGGAGCGACTAGAGTAGAAAGTGATGGGAAATATATTTGAAGTGGTTCAGCTCCAGAGGTGATGATAACGGTAGGACTATCTCCTCTTCCTTTTTCTTCTTTCTTCTCTTTTGTTTCCCATTATTCTTCTTTCTTCCTTCTTCTCCTCTTTTTTATTTATCATTGCCAATGCAATAATTATCATTTTTATTATCAGAACCATTATCAACATTATTACCATCATCATCATCATCATCACATCATCATCATCATCATCATCATCATCACTAGTAGTATCAGCAACAACAGCAGCAGCAGCAGTAGCAGCAACAGCATCAATTACTTTCTCCTTGTCTATTCTCTACCTCACCCAGACAAGACTGGTCATTCCATCTTTTCTTCTATAGTACTTTGAGAGTACCTTTGATATTTCATCCTTGTGTAATTATTTCTATTTCAAAGATAGGTGTCTTTCTTTAGTAGAAATATTTATTTTATTTTTACCCAAAATACAAGTTGCTGACTATTTATGTCACTCACTATTAAATTATGATTTGGATACAAAGTATCATCCCAAATGGTTCATGTGTTGAAGGTTTGGTATTCTACTCATGAAGCTATTGAAAAGGCATTGGATCAAGAGAGGACTGATATTTATCAATGGAACCCCTTGATGCAATCTTAGTGAAATAGAATATTAGAAGTTAGGGGTTATTAGGAGGCCAGACTGGCCATTGTTGTACCTCATATTTGTTCATGGATGTGTAGGAATGATGATTACATTTCTTTTCATGTATCCTGTATAACAACTTTTAACACTCTGAAAACTAGCCAGTAGGGATGAAGCTTTGTTTTTTATCAGCCTGATTTCTCTATGTTCTGGCTCAAGTATGCGGTGTCTTCAGCCATGAAGTCTTACCATCACATTCTGGAGGGTAACCAAGTGCAACGACAATAGCTTATAGTGTTTGGGAGTATATAGGATTCTGCTGACAAATAACTCAAAAAAGAGGCAACCTATTCCTGGTACTATACTCTCTATTTGATAACCTATGATATACAGGTAAAACATTCTTCCTGCCATCTCCCCCTGTTATATGGCAATTCTAATGTGTATTTATTTTAGGAATCTTCTACACTAATAGGTTTTCACACAGTGCTTCCAAAGGTCTTTGGTGTTAGTTACCACCACCTCATACTTCTCCTTCTACCTGTATCCCCATCCTTTATCTCACAGAATCTTTCTCCTTCTGTTATTCTTCAGTATCCCTTCAGATGACCTGTATTGTATCTTTCTACCCTCAAATCACCTCCCTATGATCTTTATTAATTTCCTATCTTCTATGGGCACTTCAACATAAATAAGCATATCTAATGAATCAAACCTAGTGTCTACACATGAGAAAAAACATGTGTTTGTCTTTCTGGGTCTGAGTTACCACAATGAGAATGATTTTTTCCAGCACCATCCATTTACATGCAAAGTTCCTTTTCTTAATGGCTGAATAATATTCCATACTGTACATGTTCATTTCCATCATCCATTCATTGGTTAATGGGCATCTAAGTGGTTTCTGTTTCCTGGTTATCATGTGTAGAGCAAGAATGAACATGGATCAGCAAGTATCTCAATAATGGGATACCCAAATCAATTGGATCAAAGTCCAAAATATAGTATAGCTAGATTGCACAATAGATCTAGTTTTAACCTTTGAGGACCCTCCACAGTGATTTCCATAGAGGCTGTACCAGTCTGCACTTCCACTAGCTGTGACTAAGTGTTCGCTTTACCCCACATCCACCCCAGCATTTGCTGTCATTTTATTTAATTTCAACCATTCAGACTAGGGTAATATGAAATCGTAAAGTAGTTTCAATTTGCATTTCTCTGATGGCTAATAATGTTTAACATTAAAAAAAACCTCTCTGTCATTTGTGTTTCATCTGCTGAGAGCTCTGTTTATTTCCATGCCCCAATTTTAAATTGAGTTGTTTGTTTTCTTGATGTTTAGTTTTATTCCAATTCCTTATGTATCCTAGATACTAACCTTCTGTCAGATGTATAGCTGGTAAAAATTTCCCCGTTATTAAGGCTGCCTCTTCACTCTAATGATGGCATTCTTTTCTGTACAGAAGTTTTTATAGTCATAAGAGTCCCCATTTTTCATTTCTTGATCTTAATGCCTATGCTTATGGAGTCCTGTTTAGAAAGTCCCTTCATGTATTTATGAGTTGAAGTGTATTCCCTACTTTTCCTGTAACAGATTCAGGGAGTTGGGTCTTATGTTTAAATCCTTGATCTATTTATATTTGAGTTTTATGTAGAATGATAAATAAGGATCTAGTTCTATTCTATGAATAGCTACCAAGTTTGATCAGTTG
This sequence comes from Microtus pennsylvanicus, assembly GCF_037038515.1. Classification (NCBI taxonomy): domain Eukaryota; kingdom Metazoa; phylum Chordata; class Mammalia; order Rodentia; family Cricetidae; genus Microtus; species Microtus pennsylvanicus. Next base: position 92,636,492 of record NC_134588.1, read on the forward strand.
TTGAAGATTCTCTCTTTAATTGTTGACCTCTTTGTAAAAAAAATCAGATGGCTTCCAAAGCCACAGAGAAGCCCCGTTTAAAAAAATAAAAAAAAATCAAATGGCTGTATGAATGTGGTCGTACATGTGCATCCTCTCTTCTTGACCAATAGATCTGTTTTTATGCCAATATTATGCTGGTTTTATTAGTTATCTCCGCAATATTACTTGAAATTAGGGATGGTGTGATCTCTAGTAGTATTCTTATTGTTCAGGATTATCTTAGCTATTCTGGGTCTTCTGGGTTTCCATATGAAATTTAAGATTTATTTTTCAATTTCTGTTAATAATTACCTCAGGGGTTTATGAAAGATTGCATTGAATTTGTGGATTGTTTTTGGAAGACTGACCAAATTCATTATCTGAATCTTACCAATCCAGAACATGGGAGCTCTTTTCATCTTCTAGTATCTTACTAACCTTCTCCATTTCGTAGCCTAAAGTTGTTGTTGTACAATTTTCTTCCTTGGTTAGACGTATTCCTATGCATTTTAGTTTTTTGAAGCTGTTACAAACGGGATTTTTTTGATTTTTTTCCTTTTTATGTATGTATATATAGGAAGACTATTAATCTTTTTTGACAATTCACCAATAGTCTTTATTGGAACATAGTATTGGAGTATAAGGGCAGAGCAGGAAGACCTCAAAGTGGTTGCTCACCTAGGGTTGGGGGGGGGGCTTTTGAAATTTATCACATTCCTGTTGGGCGTGTCAACTAATGTCATTGTGCATGTGCAACCATAATGTTCAGATTTAGTGAGTGTGGCGTCCCTATCATATATAGAAGGCAATGTCTCACAGCAGATGTCCTGGTCCTCTGGTACTTACAGTATTTCTGGATCTTCCCCCAAGATTTTCTTTGTGAGTTAATTTTGTAACCTATTTGTATGTGTTTATCAGCTTTAGAAGTTTCCTGGCATTTTTTAGGGTCTTTTGAGTATAGAATCAGATCATCTACAAATTAAGGTCCTTTGTCTTCTTTTCCTATTTATATTTCCTTCATCTCCCTCACTTGCCTTATTGCCCTAGCTAAGACTTCAAACACTAAACAGGAATGGAGAGAGTGAACAACGTGACTTGTTCCTTATTTTGGTTGAAATGCCTTCTTTTTCTCCATTTAGGATAATACTTGCTTACTATATATTTTCTTTATTATGTTGAGGTGGATATATCTGTTGTATGATTAGATGACTTTTATCATAAAGGGATGTTGGATTTTTTGAGAACCTTTTCTAATCTTAATAAGATGATGGTGTGGCTTCTTCTCTTCAATGTGTTTATGTGGTAGATTACATTTTTTGATTTACATATATTAAACTATCCTTGTATTTCTGGTATGAATCTATTTTGAACATGGCAGATGATATTTTGATGAGATCTTGAACTTGGTTTGCAGGTTTTCTGTTGAGAATTTTTGCATCTATGTTCATTAGTGAGACTTTAACCTTTTGGTGAGTTTTATCTGGTTTTAGTAATACTTCTTTTATACAATAATTTGTATGTTTTCCCTTCTTTTCTATTTTATTCACTGATTGAAGAGGTTAGTTCCTTTTTGAAGGTCTGACATAATTCTGTGTTGAATCTACCTGTTCATAAGTTTTTTATGTTGGGAAATTTCTATTTCACTGGCTGCTATGGTTCTATTTAAATTATTTATTTCTTTTTTCTTTCTTTATTATTTTTATTGATCTTTACACTTTTCTCTTAAAGTATTTATTTCATCTGATTTAGCTTTGTTATATCAAATGTATTAGGATATTTGTCCATTTCTTTTAGATTTTTTTTCCAGTAGTGGAATATAGGTTTTTATAGTGTGTCCTGATTGTCTCAATTTCCTCTGTTACAATGTCTTATTATTTTTCTCTAATCTTATTAATTCAGGCTTACTTTTCTCTTTTTGTTAATGGAAATAAGTTTGTGAATTTTGTTAATATTTTCAAAGAAACAACTGTACTTTTCAGTGATTTTTGTGTGCCTGTTTTGCTGTCATTATTGATTTTATCCCTGGTTTTTCTTATGTATTTCTGTCTCCTTTTTGGTGTACTGTTTGTTCTTATTTTTCCAAGTCCTTCAGGTATGTCATTAAGCTATTAATTTGCAATTCTTATTTTTCTTAAATCTAGGCACCTAGGGCTATAAACTTTCCTTGTAGAACTGCCTTCATTGTGTTCCACCAATTTCGGTCCCCCCCACCTCTCTCTTCATTTTCTTTACATTCTATAAATTTCAGAACTTCCTTTTTGATTTCTTCCTTGAACTAATTATTATTTGGCAGTGTGTTATTTAGCTTCCACGAGTCCGTGGCTTTCTTTAGTTTTTATTGCTATTGACATTTAGTTTTATTCCTCTGTACTCAGATAAAATGCAGGATATGATGTCAGTGTTTCTATATTTGTTGAGACTTGCTTTGTGTCCTAATACGTGGTCAGTTTTGAAGAAATTTCCATGGGATGCTGAAAAGAAAGTGTATTTTTCAATGTTTGAGTGAAGTGCTCTGTAGATAACTGTTAGGTCCATCTGTTTTATGATATCATTTAACTTCAATGATTTTCTGCTCAGTTTTTTGCCATATTGGCCTGTCTATTGGTGAGAGCAGCGTATTAAGACACTCACCGTCACTGGGTTGGGATTAATTGGTGGTTTTAGATTTTAATGGTATTTGTTTTATGAAATTGAGTGCATCTATGTTTAATGAATATGTGTTTAAAATTCTAATATCCTCTTGGTGGGGTTTTCCTTTCATAATTATGAAGTGTCCCTCTTTATTTCTTCTTACTATGTTGGTTTGAATTTTATTTTGGCAAATTTTAGTATAGATATGGCTTCTTAGTTCCATTTGCTTGGAATACATTTTTCCATCCTTTTACTCTAAGGTGGTATCTATTGTTAATGGAGATGTAATTCTTGGAGGAAGCAAAAAAAATATGGTTCTTGTTTTCTAATCCTTCTAATCCACTTAGTCTCTCTCTCTTTAATAGGAAATTGAGTCCATTAATATTGAGTTATTGGCAAAAGATTATAGTTTTGGCTTGGTTTAGTATGGTCTGGTATCTATGGTCTTTCAGGATTTGTATAACATAGATCCAATTCCTTTTGGCTTTTAAAGTCTCAACTGAAAGCCAGGTATTAATCTGATGGGGCTTGGGTCCCATCATATGACTTGGGTATGTCTCTTTCTTTCTTTCTTGCAGCTTTCAATATCCTTTTCTTGTTCTGTAATTTAACATTTTGATTATTACATGATGTGAGCAGCTTATTTTCTGTTCCTGTCTATGGTACTCTGTATGCTTCTTGCCCCTTGATGGAAACCTCTTTCCTTTGCTTCTAGAACATTTTTTTCTTCCTTTTTTTTAAAAATTGAAAATAGATTGCTCTCCCATACAATACATCCTGACCACATTTTCACCTCTCTCCACTTCTCCCAGCTGCCCCCCCCACCTCTTCTCTCCTCTAGATCCATGCCTCTGTCTCCCTTCAGAAAAGAGCAAGCCTCTAAGAGATGACATCCAAATATGACAAAAGAAGATACAGTAAGACAAAGCAAAAGCTCTCACACTAAGGCTGGACACAGCAACCTGAAGAAGGAAAAGAGTTCCAAAAACAGGCAAAAGAGTCAAAGACAAACCCACTCCTACAGTTAGGAGTTCCACAAAGGCACCAAGGAAACAGCCACAATTACATGCAGAGGACCTGGTACAGACTTCTGCCAGCCCTGAGCTTGCACTTCCATCTCTGTGAACCCAAATGCACCCTGCCTAGCTGATTCAGTGGACTGTGTTCTTCTGGTGTTCTCCATCCCCTCTGACTCCTACAATCTTTCTGATCCCCTCTTCTGTGGGATTTCCTGAACTCCAAGGGGAGTAACCCAGTAGAAACCTCCAATTTAGATTCTCTTTCTGCATAATGTCTGGCTGTGACTCTTTGCATCTACTCCCATTGCTGCCAAAACTTCTCTGATGGCTACTAGATAATACACTGATCTATGAGTATAACATAATATCATTAGAAATAATTTCACTAATTTTTTAAAAACCAGTCATGTTTGGTTCTATAGGTCATTGGCCTATTCAGTTTCTAGTTTATGGCCACCCAAGCAGCATCAACCATAGGCTCCGACCAAGGAAGTGGGCCTCAAGTTAAATCAGATATTGACTGGGCCACTCCCACAAGTTCTGTGCTGTCATTGCCCCAGCACACTTTGAAGGCAGGCTAGATTGTAGGTCAAAGGTTTTGTGGGAGTGTCCACATTTCTGTTTCAGTAGCCAGCGGAGTACCCTCCTATACCCGAGTCTAGAACACAGGGCTGAAGGCTCCAGGCAGGCACCAATTTGACCTTTCCATGGTCAATGAACTGCGTGGGTGTTGTCTTTGGCAATAGGGCCCCTCTTGTTAGTTTGTGGAGAACAACCCTCTGTCCTAGGATCAACTTGTTTTGTTTGAAGATCTCCATGAACCCTCTCAGCCAACAGCTCAACCCAATGCAACCCATTCCTACCACTGTGAGCCTTGCCTGGCTACAAAAGATAGCCAGTTCAGACTTTGTATCTCCTATTAGTAGGAGTAGCCACTAGGATCACCCCATGTGATCCCAGGAAGTTTCTACTGCACTAGGTTTCCACATTATTTTCCCAAATGACCATCCCCAAGTTCCAGCCAGTTCTCCCTGTGCTCTTTCCCTTCATCCCATCTTGTTTCCCGCCTGATCCTTCCTGCTTCTGTCCTCACCTACCCCCAGGACTCCTGTAAAATCTATTCTATTTCCCTTTCCCAAGGAGATCCACAGATTCTCCTCTAGAGCCTTTCTCTTTACCTAACCTCTCTGAGTCTGTGAGCTGTAGCTTGGTTATCATTTACTTAACAGCTAATATCCACTTATGAATGAATATATACCATATTTGTCTTTCTGGATCTGGGTTACCTAGCTCAGGATGATTTTTTTCTAGTTCCATACATTTGGCTAAAAATTTTATTATGTAATTTTTTCCACAGCTGAGTAATACTCCATTGTGTAAATGTTCCACATTTTCTTTATCTATTCTTCTGTCGAGGGACATCTATGTCATTTTCAGTTTCTGGCTAATACGAATAAAGCCACTATGAACATTGTTGAGCAAGTATCTTTGTTGTAGGATGGAGTGTCCTTTGAATACATGCTGAAAATGGTATAGCTGGATCTTGAGGTAGATCAATTCCATATTGATTTCCGTAGTGGTTGTACAAGTTTTCACTCCCACCAGCAATGAAGGAGTATTCCCCTTGCTCTACATTCTTGCTAACATGAGTTGTCACTGTGTTATTGATCTTAGTTATTCTAACTGTAAGGTGTAAGATGAAATCTCAAAGTAGTTTTGATTTGTATTTCCCTGATGGCTAAGGATGTTGAGCATTCTTTAAGTGTTTTTCTTTAAAGATTCTTCTGATAATACTCTGTTTAGATTGTACCCCATTTTAAAATTGGATTATTTGCTTTTTGATACCTTATTTCTTGAGTTCTTATACATTTTGGATATTAATCTTCTATTGGGTGTGGAGTGTGTATAAATATTCCCATTATTTTTTGTTTTGTTCTATTGAGGGTGTCCTTTGTCTTACAGAAGCTTTTCAGTTTCATGAGATCCCATTTATTAATCATAGATCTTAGTACCTGTTCAGGAAGTTGTCTCCTGTGTCAATTCATCCAAGGTTATTCCATACTCTTTCATCTATCAGTTTCAATGTATCTGATTTTATGTTGAGGTCTTCGATCTAGTTGGATTTGAGTTTTGTAAAGGGCGATAAGTACAGATCTTATTTACATTTTTCTACATGCAGATCTCCAGTTTGAGCAGCACAATTTGTTTAAGATAATTTCTTTCTTCTAGATTGTATTTCTGGCTTATTTATAAAAAACTCAGGTGTCAATAGGTGTGTGGATTTATGTCTTGGTTTTCAATTTGATTCCATTGGCCAATGTATATGTTTTTATGGCAGTACCATGCTGTTCTTAATTACTATAGTTTTGTAGTATTACCTGAAATCAATGTTGATACCTCCAGCAGTTCTTTTATTTTTCACTATTTTTTACTATCCTGGGATTTTTGTTTTTCATATGAAGTTGAGAATTATCCTTTCATGTTCGGTGAAAAATTGTTTTGTAATTTTGATGGAAATGGCATTAAATCTCAGATTGCTTTTGGTAGGATGGCCATTTTTACTATGTAATCCTATCAGTCCATGAGCATGGGAGATCTTTACATCTCCTGATAGCTTCTTCAATTTCTTTCTTCAAGGATTTGAAGTTTTTGTTATGCGTGTCTTTTACTTGCTTTGTTAGAGTTATTACAAGATACTTAATATTACTTGAGGTTATTGTAAAAGGTGTTGTTTCCCTGAATTCTTTCTCAGTCCATTTGCCATTTGTATATATGAGAGTTTCTAGTGTTTTGAGTTAATCTTGTATCCAGACACTTTGTTGAAAGTGTTTATCAGCTGTAGCAGTTCCCTGGTGGAATTTTAGGGTCACATATGTATATAATCATATCATCTGCAAATAACAATACTTTTATTTCTTCCTTTTCAATTTATATCTTCTTGATATCCTTCAGTTGTCTTATTTCTCTAGCTAAAATTTCACATACTATATTGAATGGATATGGAGAGAGTAGACAGCCTTTTCTTATTCCTGATTTTAGTGGAATTGCTTTGATTTTTCCCTATTTAATTTCATGTTGGCTATAGGCTCTCTGAAAATTGCCTTTATTATGTTTAGATATGTCTCTTCTATCCCTCTCTCCAGAACTTATGTCAAAGGCCTTTTCTGCATCTATTAAGATGATCATGTGTTTTTTTTCTTTCAGTTTGATTATATGGTGGATTACATTTATTGATTTTATTATATTGAACCATCCCTGCATCTTTGGAGTGAAACTTACTTGATCATGGTGGATGATTTTTTTTGATGTATTTTTGGATTTTGTTTGCAAGTATTTTGTTGTATATTTTTGGATCTATGTTCATAAAGGAATTTGGGCCGTAATTCTCTTTCTTTGTTGAATCTTTATGTGGTTTGAGTATCAGGGTAACTGTGAACTCATAAAATGAGATGGGCAATGTTCCTTCTGTTCCTATTATGTGGAATAATAATAATTGGCATTAACTCTTCCTTGAAAGTCTGGTAGAATTCTTCAGTAATCCATTTGGCTATGAGAATCTTTTTTGGTTTGGAGATTTTTAATGACTACTTCTCTTTCCTTAGGGGTTATAGGCCTATCTAAACTGCTTATCTGCTCTTCATTTAATTTTGTTAGTAATGTCTATTGAAAAAAATTATCCACTTTTTCTTTTAGATTTTCCAGTTTGGAGGATTATAGGTTTTTAACACATGTCTTTCTGCTTCTCTGGATTTATCATCTGTTGTTATGTCCCTGCTTTTGTTTCTGATTTTGTTTATTTAGATAGTTTCTCTAAGTCTTTTAGTTAGTTTGTATTAGGGTTTGTCTATCTTGTTATTTTTTTAAAAACCAACTGTTTTCGTTATATCGATTCTTTATATCATTCTTTTTGTTTCAATTTTTTTATTTTAATTTATCTTTTTTATTGAGAAAAGGAAGAAACAAAACAAGTTTCCACCTCCTCCCAGCCTCCCATTTCCCTCCCCCTCCTCCCACCCTTCTCCCCCTCCTCCCACTCCTCTCCCTCTCCCTCTCCAGTCCAAAGAACAGTCAGGGTTCCCTGCCCTGTGGTAAGTCCTAGGTCCTCCCCCCTCTGTCCATATCTAGGAAGGTGAACATCCAAACTGGCTAGGCTCCCACAAAGCCAGCACATTGCGTAGGATCAAAACCCCGTGCCATTGTCCTTGGCTTTCAGCCCCCAGTTTATTTTTTTTTTTTTGTCATCCACTCTTCTTGGATGCTCTTGCTTCTTTTTTATTCTAGAGCTTTGAAGGCATGTTGTTAAGTCCATAGTATGAGATCTCTCCAGATTTAATTCGTGCTGGTCTGATAGGATGCTGGGGTTATTTCAGTTTTCTTGTCTCTGTGGAGAATTGCTTTGTGACCAAGTATGTAGTCAGTTTTAGAGAAGGTTCCATGGAGGTGCTGAGAACAAGGTATTTTTTTTTTTTGTGTGTGTGTGTGTGTGTGTGTGTGTGTATTTGGGTGAAATGTTCTGTAAATATCTGTTAGGTTCATTTGATTTATAATTTCTGTTAACTCTAGTGTTTCTCTATTTAGGTTTTGTCTGGATGTACTGTCCTTTGGTGAGAGTGGGATAATGAAGTCTCCATCAGTGTGAGGGTCAATGTGTGATTTAAGTTATAATAGTTTCTTTTACAAGGGTGAGTTCACTTGTGTTTGGGGCATCGATAATCAGAATTGAAATTTCATCTTGGACTTTTTAATGATGAGTATGAAGTGTTCTTCCCTTTCTCTTTTGTTTAGTTTTTTTGAAGTTTGTTTTGTTAGATATTAAAATGGGCTTGCTTCTTAGATTCATTTGCTCAGAATATCTTTTTCTAACCTTTCAAGTGTGTCTCTTGGATGCAGCAGAAGAATGGATCCTGTATTCGGATCCACTCTGTTAATATATGTCTTTTTATTGGGGGATTTAGAGCATTGATATTGAGCAATATCAAGGACCAGTAATTGTTGATTCCTGTTATTTTGTTGTTGTTGTTGTTGTGTGTGTGCGTGTGCAAGCATGCTATTCTTTCTTTTGGTTTTGCTGGTGTGAGATTATTTTCTGTATTTTCATGGGTATTGTTACTTCCTCATGTTGGAGTTTTCAATCTAGTACTTTCTGTATTAGATTAGTTAGATAGATATTGTTTGAATTTGACTTTATCATAGAATGTATTTTCTCCACCTGTGGTGGGATAGCTGGGCTCTAGTGGAGACATACTGTTCCGACTGTTATTGATTGTGTTCTTATGCTGGCATCTAGGCTGGGTTTGTGGTCATTATAGGTCTAGCTTCTGGTTTCTGGGTTTGTCTTTGTTAGGTGGGTGTTTGTTCCTTGGTTTCTGCTTCTCTGGATTTTCAGGAATGGTATTGATGGTGTTGCCTGTTTTATTGGCCGGCTCAGTTGGTGTGTTTACAGGGGAAGCCTACCTGGTCTTCAGACAGGTGTGGTGGAAATTTTCTTCTTTGACTTATTTTTGGAAAGTATCTTCTGTGCATTTGACCTACTTTCTTTCTTCTTCTAGAACAATGGTTCTTAGGAGTGATCTTTTTTATAGTGTCACAGAGTTTCTGCACGTTCCACTCATGGCTTTATTTCTTTTTTCAGATTCAATGTTTCAGCATGGTAATCCCATTCCTTTACTTTGTCTTCAACTCTTGATATTCTTCTTTTTTTTCTACTTGACATGTTATTTTGACGAGGCTTCCCATTTAGTACTTTTAAATTTTATGTACTAAAATTTTCAGTTCAAGGTTTTTTTCAGTTTAACTTTTCAGAAATTCTACATCTTTATTGAATTCTATTTTTATCTATTGACTTTTTTCTTTATTTCATTCAACTGTGTGTTTTATTTCAGCATTTATTCATCTCTTCTTTGAGTTCCTTGAACATATTTATAATTATTGTTTTGAAGTCATTTCTTCTATGTCATTTAACCTTATTTTATTAGGGCACATTAGTATGGGAGTACTAATTTTTGGAGGAGACACATGGTCTTAGTTATTCATATTGTTTGTGTTTTTGCACGTTTTTCCCAGACATCTGGAGTTGGGTCACTGATAGTTTTTCTTCATATAGATATCTATCCTACCTTTGTTGAGTAGATATGTGAATCTATGTTTTCAGTGACTGCATCTTTTCAGGTTATAAACCAGCTGAATAGTGCTTGTGGTCCAGTCTCAGTACATTTGATGGATGATGTCTGAATAGTTTTCAGAGGTAACTCTAGCTCAGCCAGGGTTAGGTAAACCTAGACGAGTCTTGATATAGATCCTTAGAAGTTTTGGGGAAGCTCATAAAAATATATAGGTGGCTCTTAGGTTGAAGAAACTTGGGTCACAGTGAGAATGGGCAGTGTTACCTGGGGAAGGTATGGAGGACTATGGTACTCTAGAAATTGTTATGACATCAAAGCAGGTATAGGGCCCTAACCTGGAGGGGAAGCTCCAGAAATATCATTCCCATCACCAAAGATAGAGGTCCCTATATTTCAATCAGCTCAGAATATGTGGACCTTATGTGATGGGAGAGAAGACCATGCCTCATGATTTATATTGTAGAAACTCTGGATATTGACTCTGCTTGACAAGAGTTCATGTTTTTGCTTAGTGACTTATCTGAAGTAAGCTGAGAAAGGCTACTAATCCAATGATATGAGTCCTTTACTAACCCCTGCTCAGATTCTTAAAATAGCTTTTCCTTAGGCCCCTCTTCTTCGGGAATGTGCTGTGATTGGCATAACTTGTGTTTTATTAACCAATTGTTAATTATTGACTTGCAAAATCTGTGCTTATATCTAGGCAGAACTGTAGTGGCATTTCAATTGTATTTTAATAAATAAAGCTTGCCTGAAGATCTGAGAGTAAAACAGCTCCACTGGTCAGCCTTACAGACTGTATGTGTGATGTTAACACACAACACACACCTTTAATCCAGTAGCCACACAAGTTGCCATAGAAACTGGGCAGTGCATGCCTTTAATGACAGTGGTGCACAGCTTTCATCCTAGCCCTAGAGAGGATTATAAAATGGGAGGAAACAGCTCACAACACACAATCTTATTCTGAGATTCCTAGAGGCAGGATTGCCTTTTCAGACTGAGATTGAGGTAAGAGCCAGTGGCTGGCTGTTTTGCTTTTAAATTGAATCCCAATTTTTCTCTCTGAGTTTTTATTAACCATGCATCACAGAACTTATTGTATGGAGTAGGAAGTGAAGGTGGGAAGGATTGGGCTTGCTCTCCATTAATTTGCCATGAGAAATTTCCTGCAGTGTAGAAGCTGAGTGGGGACATGCATGACTTCTGCTCTACTTGAGTAGGTCTTTTGCAGAACTGAACTGATGGAGAAGAATTCTCCTGTTTCCCCAGTTGTCATTCCCACCTTTAATAGCTCTTCTACAATGTTGAGTAGGGTAGGAGAGGGGTGGTACAGGGATGGGTCTCTACCTATGTAAAATATCTTAGTTTTCCCTTTCCCCCCACATTTGTCCTTTTTAAAGCTTTTAAAAGTTTGATGAAAAAAAAAATGATTGCAAATACTCTGGGAAATCTCCAGAAGCTTAAAATAATTGTCATTAATAATTTTTCCCCTTGAAGAAATGTTTGTTCAAGAGATTTTTGCTGAGCTGCTTGCCTTGCTATTTCCTGAGCTTTGTGTTTCATCTTGTGATTTTGCTAAAGCCTTTGAAACATACTGACTTGTCTCAATAAAAATATCATATTCATTATTTTAGTGTCAGGTGCTGGGGCTAGCACTAGAAATACAGAGACAAAGTCTCCCAGTACTTCTAGACAGACAGTAATCCAATTATTTTCCCAAACAGAACGGTATTATGCAGACAATAATCACAGACTGTTGCAAATGCAGATAACAAAGGGTACTAACCATCACTATAGAGATGAGTAGCTGGAGGTTGGTTTTGGACAAGAGGTAACATTTGACCTGAATTAGAAAATATGAATAAAACTTGTCTTTTGACAGAGGAAGAATGGGTACTTCAGATAGCAGTAGAGAACAAAAACTGATACGTATACCAAGAATATTTAATCAAGTGCAATATAACAGAGTACTTTAGCCCACATAAGGCATGCTGGACTTCTTACTTGTTGGTACGGGAGGATATTTTTGAAGCAGTAAAAATAAAAGAAAAGTAAGAAACCAGACATAAAACGACTAACGAGAGTCAGTACAAGAAAAGTCAAAGTCTCTAAGTAAGAGTGTGTTATAACTTTGAACTTTCTTTTTTTTTTCAGTTATTTCATGTACCCCTGGTTCAAGAACTCGTTCCTAGAATATGCTGTGGTGTTTCTACCTTTGTGTTCTTCAGGCTTACTTTATTTATCAATATCTGTAGGTGAAGAGAAAAGAGGATGATCTCAAATTTTGGTGGGAAAACCAAATGGCCAATGGTAAAGGCATTTCTGAGACAGAATTAATCAAGTTGATTTGTTTGTTAATAGAACTAATTGGGCTATTACAGACATTTTAATAAGCAAAATTTTCTTTAGGGAACAACCACCATGACTTTCCAAAGGCAACATCTTGTAGTAGGAGCAGCAATAGATCAGATGTTGTGGTAGGAGGATAGGAAAAAAAAATCAGAGATTTGCAAAGTAGATACTATTATTTTGATTCTCCCATCTTTATAAGTTTGCCTCACACATTCCAGATGGCCTTCTAGTTGAATGGACATTTAAAATAAAAAGTTTCTGAAGATGTAGTATATTTTAGAACACCTAGAACTTTATATTTGCTCAGTACTCTATTCTAATTTGCTTTGTGTTGCTGTTATAAATGCCAAGGCCAAAACAAATGTGGATAAGAAAGGGTCTACTTGACATATATTTCCTTGTCATCATTCAATATCCAGGGAAGTCAGGGCAGGAACCTGGAGGCAGGAACTGAGACAAAACCTATGGGAGAATGTGGTTTACTGATTTGCTCTAGCTTATTTCAGTTACATATATATATATATATATATATATATATATATATATATATATATGTACACACATATATATACATATATATGTATGTATGTATGTATAGCCAAGGGTCACCTACCTACAGATGGAACATTCACACTGGCTGTGCACTAGCACATCAACTAACAATAAAGAAAATACAGACATGAACATTGGACAATCTGATGGAAGAGATTCTGTCTTTCCAGGCAAATAAACCTGTTAAGTTGACAAAAACTAACCCGTATACACACTTATATCAACCCTCTATCTTGTGTTGTAGATCTGTTTTAGGCACCTTTACTTTGCCAAGAAGTTATGAACAAACTAAAAATTAAAATTTCAAGACAAGTAGCACAGGCATTAACAGTTGTTAAGTCATAATCTATAAAAATCTCATAACTTAACATCATGAGAAGTTATTTTTGGCTCCTTTAAAATACAATTGTATGTTCCTGATTGTCAGGAGGCTCTCCTCCAAGTCACTGTTTGAGGATCTTGCATCAGATGGCTCCGCTATTTCTAGAGCCTCACAGTCTTGTGAGGAATGCTCTGCCTGCAGGTGAAGACAAGAAAACAGCAGTAATGAAAACCTCCCCCATGGTGGTCTGCAAGTGGCACCATGACATTTCTGCACACATCCTCTCAGCAGGAACAATTTCTGGGTTTACACTTAGAGGAAAAGGCTTTAGAAAGTGTAGTTCTGGGCTGGGATGTTACTTCTTAACAAATTTTGGCAGGACTAGCCACCTGCTTCTGGCATAAAAATCTTGAGTTCTCTATTCTACTAAATGGTGAGTTGGGTAATAATGACTTTATTCATAAAACAAATGGCAGGAGAATTTTATTTACTCCATTTTGTATTCTATGAAGTGAACATTACCCCTCACTTCCGTGAACATTACCCCTCACTTCCATTCACTGAAACTTTTACTCTTTCCTCTAGAAGATGTTAAAAATAAGGACCTTGTTCTGGGATATTCTGCTGCCTGCAAGGAGAGTTATCTAGGTCAGGATGGGGGAATCTCTGTCTTGGAGAGGAGAGAAGAAAAGACACACACACACACACACACACACACACACACACACACACACACACACACACAGAGAGAGAGAGAGAGAGAGAGAGAGAGAGAGAGAGAGAGAGAGAGAGAGAGAGAGAGAGAGAGAGCGCTAGCTTTCTATGTCGGAGAGGGATAGCAAAACCATATGAGGTAGACTGACCTTCTGGAAACTGAAAAGTCATGTCAAGTACTGGGTACTGGGTGAGATGGGCATTTTTAAAAGGGAAAAAAAGAAAGACTGAAGTACATCTGTGGACAGCTGAAGATGGGAATTTGAATGGAACATTGTACATGAACCAAAGGACTTGCGAGCACTTAGTTAGGAAGTCAACTGGCTCAGGATGCTGTTTGGGTATACCCAGAGCACCACTTTCTCATTGTGGACATCCCTATGTGTGTGAGGAGATAGTAGCAGGAATAAACAATCAGAAATGTTGCTTAATATTTATGACTGCCATATTTAGTATATTTATGACTGCTTCATTTAGTGTCATATTTATGACTGCTGTATTTAGTGTCCTGAGGACAATGGCTTTCATAAGTTTCAGTGAATGCACACGACAGAGGCTTAAAATGGAAATTCCAACTGGAAGACTGTTGTTGTTCTTGGAGGGTTCTTAGAGTTCATGATGATAAAGGTAGAGAGTGTAAGGAAGTGGAAAAGTCACCATTCAGATTTCAAGAGGAGTGTTGTCAGAGGTTCCTGCCCAGTCCTGCAGCTGTTCAGTTCCCCAGAAACACACAGATGTCTGCATTAATTATAATTTTGTTTGCCTATTAGCTCAGGCTTCTTATTAACTACTTTTTTCTTTGTTGTTTTTCCTTCCTTCCTTCCTTCCTTCCTTCCTTCCTTCCTTCCTTCCTTTCTTTCTTTCTTTCTTTCTTTCTTTCTTAAAGATTTCTGTCTCTTCCCCGCCACCGCCTCCCATTTCCCTCCCCCTCCTCCAATCAAGTCCCCCTCCCTCGTCAGCCCAAAGAGCAATCAGGGTTCCCTGCCCTGTGGGAAGTCCAAGGACAACCTACCTCCATCCAGGTCTAATTAGTGATCCTAGAGAAGCTAAATAAGAAGGAGAACCCAAAGAAATACATATAGGCATCCTCCTGAATATTAACCTTCATCAGGCGATGAAAGGAGACAGAGACAGGGACCCACATTGGAGCACCGGACAGAAATCTCAAGGTCCAAATCAGGAGCAGAAGGAGAGAGAGCACGAGCAAGGAACTCAGAACCGTGAGGGGTCACCCACACACTGAGACAATGGGGATGTTGTATCGGGAACTCGCCAAGGCCAACTGGCCTGGGATTTCTTTGTTTTTTTGAGACAGGGCTTCTCTGTGGCTTTGGAGCCTGTCCTTTGACTAGCTCTTGTAGACCAGGCTGGCCTCAAACTCACAGAGATCCACCTGCTCTGCCTCCCAAGTGCTGGGATTAAAGGCATGTACCACCAATACCTGGCTTATTAACTAACTCTTACATTTTACATTAACCCATAATTACTGTCTGAGTTAACCACATGGCTTGGTACCTATATCAGTGAGACATTCTCATCTTGTGTCCTCTGAGTCTGGTGACCAATGTAGACTGAGCCTTTCCTCTTTCCAGAATTCTCCTATTCTCATCACCCTCCTTGTATTTCCTGCCTGGCTTCTGGCAAACCAGCATTTTATTAAAACCAATACAAGTGATAAATCTTTACATGATATAAAACTATTGTCCCACGGTCCTTCCTCCTTTTTTTTCTTCTCAAAACAAGAACTCTGAATCTAATCTTCTTTGTTTAGCATTTTTTCCCTGACAATTATTTATAACAACTTGTAACCAACACTCTAAACAAAGACAAACACCCATAATCCATTTTTGGGAAAGTGGGCTTAGTTTTCTAGGCTACTTCTTGCTGATTGGTGGTGCTTATAATCTTATGGGGACCTAAAGAAAATTTAGGATTATGGTCAAATCATGACTCAAATATTCTGAACTGGCTGAAACTTACTCACACTAATAATAATAGTGAGTAATAGAGTGAATACTTGTGAGCTATTTTTTATAGTCAATTTACATTGGTATAGATTCTTGTATATTGATTCAAATTCAAATTATATTGAATATGCTCCTATTTCTGTTTATACTCTTTGTACACCTAGGCAGTTATTTTGTCATATTGTATGCATGCATGCTTCTACCTCTGCTTAAGACATTTTGTATATTGATACAATTTTGGGATATATTCATCATATTGCACTATACATTTCTACTTTTAATCAAGATACTTATACATAGTATACATTTTGAGGTCACTTTCCTCATTTGCTGCACAATTGTTTAAAGATTATTTAATATTCTAATATGAAGTCTTAGTCTTTAAGCTATATATGTATTAAATATTATAGGTCTATAGTCATCTATGTTTGTCATACTTATAATTAGACTAATTAGGTTCTTTAGATACATGGAGATTGTATTCCGCATACGTAGGTAATCTTCAATCACTTCAAATAACGGTAGAATATGTCATTTAAATAACTTAGGACTTTTCATGACAATGAAATACATCTTCTCATGTCAGCACCAATCTACTTCAAGAGGAAGATGGGTATCAAAGAGGCTCCTTAAGGAGTTGGTTAGCCATTTGGACTAGAAACTTCTCTTGTTATGGACTGCTTGATATTATGATGTATGAACTGGACATGCAGAACCCACAGAAAAAATGACAACTGAACTTGCCTGAAGGTGAGTCATCCTTTGGGGTTCCTGCTTCATGAAAGAGTCTGTCAGAAATTCTGCAAGACACTGAAGAAAGCAACTGATGAACTTTGCCATCATAAGGCAGAATAGATCTTCAAATTTCTTGCCTCTGAGAATGGTCTGTCAGTTACTCTAGGCCTTAGCCAAAGTTGTTTGCTTCATCATTGCAAATGAGATTTTGGGTGATTACCCAGGTAGCCAGTTGTTTCTGTCATCTACTGCACATTTTGGAAGCTGCTTGATTGCACTTCCTGCCTACTCAAGTAATATTATCTCGCTTCTCAGGCCTTTGATGGTGTTGAAGATTAGATAGTCATAGTTACTTTTCTCTTATGATTTAGCGAAGATATTTCCAATACAAGACTTAGACTCCTTAGGATAGAATGATTATTGAAGCATTTAGCATGTGTTTCTTGCTTGATATTGTTTATGCTGTTGTTATTCTAATTTTTATACTTGATATTTCTTCTTATTGTATATAGCGTATTAAGCTTAGAACTCTTTTATTTAAACAAAATGAGGAGGCTGCTGTGGGAACTCCTTCAGCCAGTAGCCTTTAAGATGCCAGATTACTTGTACCTGGCCTCTTATATTATAAATGGCGATGTAAGGCATGTGCTTGCTCTCTCTCCAGGCTTCAGGATTCTGTTCCTGTTCCACATTCATGCAGAAGACTGTGATTTGTGACTCTACCCCTAAATAAATAACCATTTATTATACTCAATTCTGAGCTAGTGTGGGATTATTTTATAGTGTCCATTATCAGAGGGGGCTTATCAAATAGTGGGTGCAACATTTCATTGCTTCTTCATATAAGGTATTTTATTGCAAATTTCCAGTCTTGGCAGTGTATGGTAAAGATGAATTCCATGGAATTCTACCCTAGATTGCTGACTTTCAATCCTGTGCCTACCATTTTCCAGGTGATTCCCCTCAATAGATATATACGTTCTCAGTATCTAAGTGTTTAATCTCCTGTCTTGTGATAACTGTAGTCTGTATCTCATTGGATGCCTGTGACACTGAGAAGACAGTTTTTGTTTGTATATCTGTTGATGGAAAACAAGACCTTGCTCAAGCTAGAAGGGTACTTTACCCAGGACCTACATACTCAGCTCTGCTTGTGAGTTTGTGTGAGTCAATTTTATAAATAGAATCCAGAATAATATTTGGAACATAGCAACATACAAATGTTAGCCATCATCATCATTATTATATTGTTCTTTTTGCTTTTATATTTTCCTTTGTATCTGTCAATTCTAGTTAAAATGAAGCAACAACAAAAATAGCAACTTAAGAATACCATGAAAAAAAAATACAGCTGAATCAAAGAACTCTTCTTATAATTTAAGATTTTTAAACTGTGAAGAAATGTTAGATTTTAGTAAACGTCTTTAGAAATCTATTGGCTGATCATATAGTTTTGAGAGTTAGTAAGCTGTATTTGTGGAGAGGCTTTCATTTCACACACTTAGAAGATGGCAGAGATTCTCCTACCATCAACTCCTGCATTACTGTAGTGTGTTATTACTAAGTGAAGGGCATTGCTGTATTAGGCTGTATTGTGCCATATACTTCTAAGGTTTAAACAAATATATAGTATCATTTATCTTCTATTACAGTATCAAACACAACAATTCTTTGTAAGTACTTCTTTATCGTGAATATAACCATGTATGTATATATTTGATGAATTGTTCTTTCATCTTTCTCACTTACAATATTTCTATATGAATTTAGTATTAAGGTAAGATAGATTCGAAGAGTGAAAGGGGAGTATATCTACTATCTAGAACAGATTGTAGATAATTGGTATACTGATTTATGAAATGTTTATTTTTTAAATCATTTGTAAAACAATCATGGCTTGGTACATTCTTTGGAAGACATTAATTATTTACTGAACTTTGTATGCTTTCTTTCAAAATATGGGAACTTTTTACAATACATTGAACTTTGTATCTCTTTCTGGCCTGGAACTCACTGTGCAGTGTAGGCTAGCTTTAAACTTAGCAGTGATCATCCTGCCTCTGCCTCTAGAGTGCTGGGATTACAGGTATAGGCTAACATGTCTGGCTCAGTATTTTAAAAATAGTTATTAGATAGTTGTATAGAGGGAAACATATTTGCTGTTGGGGAGGGAAGGGTTAATTACAAGTGTGGCTCAGTGATGATCACAAGTGTCCACTTATGATCAAAAGTCCTGTTTCCTTCCTGGAGTGTGGCTTGGATTTGATGAATCACTTTTAATGAGTAGGAGAAAATGAGTCTTATAATGTGATGCCAGAAACAAATTATAGGAAGCATTGTGGATTCCTACTCACTTTCTCCCAGGCCCTGGAATCCCTTTTGCTGTGAGGCTACCAGGAACTGGTAAGGAGCTAACATTTTATGCTAAGATTTCACAAACAACTAAGGTATCTGGCAATTTTGTGACTGACATCTTGGAAGATGATCTACCAATGCCAATCAAACTTTGGGGTGACTATACCATATTTGTATGGAATATGATGGGCCAAAATTACCTAGCTAAGCTGCACATGGGTTCTTCATCCTCATAAATGTGTAAAATTAGAACTGTTTATCTGTTAGATCATGTACTGGTTAATTTTGAACACCAACTTGCTTGGAGTATTAATGAAACACACCTTTGAGTATGTCTGTGGGGGTACTTCCAGAGTGCATTAACTGAGGGACAAGACCTACCGTAATGTGAATAACAGCATCCCATGATTGGAAGCCCAGGCTAAAAAGGAAGAGAAGGGAGGTAGCTCTCAAGGGCTGACATGTCTCATATTTCTTCCATGTTCCACTAATATGTGAGAAAACAGCTGTCAGATGCTCTCACTATCATGGAGTCCTTTCTCAACTAATGTGTTTTCTCTGTCATGGTAGACTGTGTTGTACCAAAGCCTGAGCTAGAGCAGAATCCCCCTCCCCCACTTAAGTTTATCACAGCCACAAGGAAAATAACTAAGAAAGACTACTACATAATAAAGGTATTTAGAGAATATCTATAATGATTTAAGCATGCTCCTTGGCAACCCATTTCTCCTAAAATACCACACATGTATGCATGAGCACAAATATACACATATATCCACCCATTGACTTCTAAAGCACATCTAATTCAAGTCTACATTCTTAAATACTGTGATTCTGTCCATTTCATAATTTTAGTACTATTTTAAGGATTGGCTATGGTTGTCAACTTGGATAATTGCCTTGGTGACTCGCCTCCTAATCTGCTGATGCTTCATGTAAAATAATACAATGCTGTGTTAGAAGTGGGATTTAAGACTTTATCACTAAGGTAAGGCACCAACCTTGCCCAGAAATGAATCCTAGCTAAGCCATAGTGTTGCATCCTTCAGTGCAGTTACACTTTTATCCAGAGGCAATTTAGAGAAAACCATGTGCATTTCTTCTTTTGTTTTCTAGGTTATTTGTTTATCTATTCAGTGTGTGTGGCTGTACACCTGCCCTGGCCTGCATGTGAAGGGCAGAGGACACTTTGCAGGAATCAACTCTCTCCTTCCACTCTGCTCATTGTGCAAATCCAAATCAAGTCATTGGGCTTAGTGACAAGTTTTTTTTCTCAAGCCCCTTCATCACTGAGTATGTATGTTCCTTCTTGCCCCCTTCTCTTCTTCCTTTTCCCTCCTTCCCCCTTCTTTTTCTCTAGTAAACGCTAAAAGATGATACCAGGAGGCCACAGTGAAAAAGAACTTGGTTCAGTACCGTCTGTATCCTTGGGAAGCAAAGATACAGGGATCTGACCTGAAGCTAAAAAAATGTATTAGCCCACTTTCATAGCTGGTATCTTTACTTCCTTTCCTGTAAGAAGCGGACAGGTTTCTGTAAGTTGGTGAATGCAGAGTTTAACTCAGCAGTTCCATTAGTCAAACTATCTAGAACGAAGGGTTACATCCAGGTAGAGAGGAGCGAAGAGAGCATCAGCTTCCCTGACTTGCCTCGATGACTAGAGGACAATGGCAGCTGTGTGTGAGCACTTGCTGATGTGTCCGTGTACATTAATGAATTCAGAGATCATTTGACAGCCATCTATCATGTCTCAGTTGTGCCAGGTTCTGGACACACAGTGGCGGGTGCACACATCCCCTTACCTCAAAGATGAGATTCTGTTTTGGTGACTTGGGGCTCAAATCCTTGTGTCATGGCCCATACATGTCTGACCCTAGTCAAAATGCAGTCGCAGGAAAGCGTCTGTATGTCTTTTTGTTTCTGCTGTCTCTACCAATCAAAGGCAACTATGAGAGGGGAAACTTATAAATTCCAAGCACACTGTGTTTCTGTAGACAAAGAGACCCCCAAAATGATTATAAATCCTGAAAACTGAATATCCTGAGATGTCTTCATGCATCAAAGTATGATTCCTGAAACCATTTTATTCAATGGAAAAAAAAAATTAAAGGACACTTAAACCTTAAGATATACAATAAGTGTTGTTTCTTCAGGAGAGCAATAATGTTAGAAACGTGGCCACTGACAAAGGTTCAGATCTGTGTGACTAAAGCTGTACACAGGAGGTAAATATGTGTTCGCTTATGCAGGCTCAAGGAAGCTGAAGAAATTAGTTCTTGTTAGTTTTTTTTCTTGACAAGTCTGGGCAGAGGCTGAGGTCCCACAGAGCTTGCTTTCCACCTGACTACCTATGGCAAACCAGTAGCACCAGCTAGAGCCCTGTTTCAGGAAGCAAAAACCGTGCTAGCTGTTGTAAACAGAAAGACATTTAAAAGATGTAATTAAGTGTTTGCAAAACCACTGAGGCCTGCAGGAGCACGCTATAGACTGTGTCTTTAAGAATAACTCACAGAACAAGATTGTTGAATTGGCCCACCAGGGTGCTCTGTCTCTGTAAATGTTAAAGAAGAGAGGGATCTGGACCCCACTGGGGACCTGTAGCATTCCCTGTAAAGAGATGCAGGGAGGCAGGAAGCAGAAGGCAGATGCCTGCCTTTCAGCAGTAACACAGAGAGTAGTCAAACCCAGGGCACAACTCCCTCACTCTAACAGCTCCTGAAAGTCACGGAGTTAGTCACCGATCACTGGGATGTGCTTCTGAGAAGCTCACCATTGCTATGGTGAAATTCACAACACCTCAGTATCTTTCTCATTTAAATGCCCACCTGGCATAGCTTTGGCTAGCAAGGCACAATAGATTTCTTAGTAGAGGAAGGAGGGGTGCAGGCTTTGCTTTCCTAGAAGAAAAAAGGATAGAAAGTCTGGTGCTGCCTTTTCCCTTCTTCCTTCATTGAGTGATGCTGAAACCATTTTGTACCCTAAGAATTTAAAACCAGCATGCTTTAGATGGAGACTTTTAAAGTGTACTAGCAATTTTCTACTTGGAACTTCATGTTATTGGAAACAGAAAATAAAATCTTGTTACAGTATGCTAAAGGAATTAAATATTAGATGCTAAAAATCTACATTAAACTCACAGCAGCTCTGATTATCTACATAAAAGATTTGTGTAGGCTTGATGTTTTGTCATAGAGCTCCACCCTTCCATTAAATTCATATAGTTAATGGTTGGGATGTGTGAGAAAGAGACATTCTTTCTTTTTAAAAAGTTATGTTTATTATTACTTTGGGTGTGTAGGTGTTCTGCCTATGTGTATATCTGTAGACCACTAGTGTGCTTGATGCCCCTATAAGTCAGAAGAAAGTATCTGGTTCCCTGGAACTAAAGTTAAAGATGGTTGTGAGTTATTTCATGGATGCTGGGAACCTAACCTCAGTCTTCTGGAAGAGCAGCCAGTGCTCCTAACCATGGGGCTTTGTCTCCAGCCCCATGAGAGACATTTCCTTTAGTGATGGCGATGTAGCCACAGGGAAAATGCTCATGTTCCTGTAAACAACCCTTCAATCACGCGTTCATAAGCAACTCAAAGGAAACTTATTGAGTTATTTTAAAAAGGCAAAGGACTTCAAAAGAGGTAGAGAAAGAAGAGAGAGTCATGGGTAAATGATAGAATTATATTATAGATACGTGTGGAAGTGTCGTGATAAAATCCACCACATACAGCTAATGTAACTAATAAAAACACGGACAACACAATAAATTGTTATAGCACTCTTCCTTTCCTGCCTTTCCTTCTCTTTGTCCTCTTTCCTTCCTCTTATGCCTCTTCCTTTTCTTTTTTCTTCCTTGTCCCCCCTTCTTTGTCTTCTTTCTCTTTTCTCCAATCTCTCTGTGGAGGGTGATATATTCAAAAGACTACACTGGAGGAAGACATCAGTGTAACATAGTCTTTTTCCATTAGAAAGGTTTATCTTCTTTTGCAATATATCCTCTGCACCATATCTGTCTATTCTGACTCCAACTGCTATAATTTTCTCTAGATATATTGCACTGCTCTGACTGTGAGATGGTTTCTCAGGACACTTACTAGATTGAACTGTGTAGAATTGCTGGTACTTGACCATTTTAACTACAAAAAATGTACTAACTTTATGTGGTGCCGCCTAGTTATGTAACTTGGGCAGTTAATAGAAAACTCTGAAACAAAAACAAGCCAATTTATAATCCAATGAGATCCACAAAGTTAGTGAATTAATTCATCCAGGTCTGTTTTTCCCTTTATAGTCCAATACTTAGACATCTCTTTGGACAATTCAAAACATTCAGTGTCATACTCCAAAATTAGCAGTTTCCTTTCCAACTCAATGTAGACTCTAGACTTAAGGTTGTATGTGGAATTTATCTAAACTTGCGAGATTTGGTGGAATGTGGTAGAATATCACCACACGTGATTTTGTCTTGGAAAATTTCTTAGTAGGTTACACAGAAGGATCTTCTTTCAGTAACCCCAAGTCAATTCCTTCATGAGTATGGTAAAGGGTAGGATGAAAGGCTTGGTGTTCTGTTCACTAGCAACTCTGATGGAAGATCTAAATGCAGCACATCCTGCCTCCAAGAGAAGGTACTTATTTACCCTTGTTCTGCTCAATGGGCATTTACCCTAGGTCTTGGAATATGTCTATCAAGCCCCAGTTCTTCATAGGCATCAGGATAGGAGATGATCTAGAATTTATCTTGATCTCTGACTTTGATGTTCTGTAGTCATGTTTCTGAAACCCAACGTTGTCAAGATCTTTAATTTTTTTGCACTAATAAATTTTCAGTGGAATGATTGCTCTCCTTAGTTAAGAATTCTCTCTTTTGATATCACTGCTGATGCATCTGATAATTATAAGAAGTACCTGGGAAGGTTACCAGCACTCCATTTCAATTAACACCATGGGGTTGCCGAGGAAACACTTGGTAGTTAACTGACAGATAATTCCAATACTAGTTAACACTTCTGAAACAGAAGGTTTTCCTCTAGTCTAGAAAGAGAGCTTGGAGGATATAGGATTAACTAGAAGTTGGTGAGAAATAATAACTAAAAGGACATTCTTTTAAATATCACTTAATGCTGACAGTTATATTCATTTCAGTGGCAAACTCTTTTGGCCAGGACTCATCGGTTTTGCTCAGCCTCATGATTTCTGTGCCTAGTATGGAGCCAGGTAAACAGTCAAGTGAAATCCTAGTTGATCAGATAAATGAGTGAATAAAATGGTTATATAGTTTCAGTATTTTATGACCCATTCCTAAGGAGCTATCTATGTTTCATAAAACATAGAAATGTAAAAAATAAACATTTAGTCACAGCACTTTAAAGCCATCATTTCCTACATGTATTTCTTTTTTTAATTTTTTAATTTTATTTATTTATTTATTTATTTATTTATTTATTTATTTATTTATTAAGGATTTCTGCCTCCTCCCCTCGACCGCCTCCCATTTCCCTCCCCCTCCCCCGATCAAGTCACCCTCCCTCATCTGCTCGAAGAGCAATCAGGGTTCCCTGACCTGTGGGAAGCCCAAGGACCGCCCACCTCTATCCAGGTCTCCTAAGGTGAGCATCCAAACTGCCTAGGCTCCCCCAAAGCCAGTACGTGCAGTAGGATCAAAAACCCACTGCGATTGTTCCTGAGTTCTCAGTATTCCGAGCAAGGACCTCAGGACCGCGAGGGGTGCACCCACACACTGAGACAATGGGGATGTTCTATCGGGAACTCACCAAGGCCAGCTGGCCTGGGTTGGAAAAAGCATGGGATAAATCCGGACTAGCTGAACATAGAGGACAGTGAGGAATCCTACATGTATTTCTATTGCTTAAAGTGGGGAGTATCTGTTATGGGGCTGAGTGTTATTCTAACTCTTTGGTCTTCTCCATGTACCACTTCTCAATTGATAAAACTATTCAGATGTTTCTCCCCTATGGTGAACTGATTTTTAAAGTCATCCTTTCTGAAGATCATCTTTGGCATAATTGACCATTGTTTCCTGTTTCCTCATATTCATGAATGTGTTGACCCTTTGTTGAATTCTAGCTTGTTGAAAGTGGAATCTACTTGGAGGAAGCAATTCAACAAACGTGTGCTTTTGAAGAATATTCATCTCTTCACAGGTAAAAAAGTTAAAAAAGAAAAGAAAGGAAGAGATAAAAATACATTGCACTGAGACAAGAAGAGAGATGTCTTGAAGATATTGCAGGAATTGTCAAGACCTTATCCACTACAGGCTTCTGTGTGAAAGTGTAAAGATTTTTTTTTTTTTAGAAGAAAGGACTGCCAAAACATCCTTTTTCTTGGGGTTTACTGGAATGTCGTTTCATCAGAATTCAGTTCACTGTACTCAGCCACTCAGTCACATAGAGGTCACCCCAACTGTGGTGCAAGTTCAAGCTGGAGGCAGGACTTACCATTGTCCAGGCAGTGCTGATTCTGCAGGCATGTGGAGTACTGTGTAGTTACAGGGTCATGGAGGTTTCCTCAGTGATTTAAAAGGAAATCCTGAAATTCAGCCAATACATAGTAGTTTGGATTCTCTGTGGGTAGCTTCTAGAGAAGGTGATGTATGAAGCTGAGAGGACAAAATGGACACAGGGACAAGACATTTCTGAGACTATGGGACATCAACAAAGAAAAACGTAGGCAGTGAGAGGAGCCAGTGTAAGGGAGAGGCCATAGAGTTTGTAGGTACCAAGGACCTAGGAGCTCACATAATACTACCAGGTTCTCCTGATTCCAGACAGAGAGTAGTAACATTTAAAGTTTGTTTTCATGGGCTTTGGTCTTGTGTTTGTCTCATGTCTTTTCTTTGACTTATTCCTCATTTTTGGAATGATGATACTTCCTGTGTGTAACTGTTTATGTTTACATTTGATTTTACTTTATTTTATAGGAACTCACAGTTAACACTGTGTTTGCCTTGGGTCTCAGAGGAGACTTTGAATTTGGAATTTTGAGAAATGCCAGAGGTGTTGAGATTAAATGTATTATCCATCTTGATAATTGATACATTACTATTTTTGGAGATAAGGGATGGACTTTTATGTGGTTTAGATTTGAAGTATCCTATAAAGGCTCAAATTAAAGACTTGAACCCCAGATGGTGGCTTGATGTGGGATTCCCCTCTGTATGCTGTGAATATGTTTTATTACCATTGGTTAATAATGAAGCTGGTTTGGCCTACGGCAGGGCACAATAGAGGTAAGCGGGAAAACTAAACTAAAAGCAGGGAGAAAGAAGGCGGAGGTCAGACAGACACCATGTAGCTGATGAAGGAGAAAGACACTGGAACTTTACAAGTAGGTAACAGCCTCATGATGATATATAGATTAATAGAAATGGGTTAATTTAAGATGTAAGAGCTAGCTAGGAATATGCCTAAGCCATTGGCCAAATAGTGTTGTAATTAATATAGTTTTTGTGTGATTATTTGGGTCTGGGTGGCCATAAAATGCAAGTATAGTCTCCATTTACAGTGGTTCTATTAAGAAGTGACTGAATCATAAAGGTACTTGAATCATTAGCGAGTTAGTACCTGGATGAAGTCCTTACTGAATGGGCCTTTTGGGAATTAGACCTCCTTTGAGGAAGTAGGTTCTTGGCAATATGGCTTTGAAGGATGTGCCTTATCTTGAAAACCTTTCTGTCTTTCTCTGCTTTTCAGCCAACTTGAGGTGATCACCTATCTGTTTCAGTATGTGCTTGTTGCTGCTGTGTTCTAGTTCATCTTAAACCTCAAAGTAATGAAGCCAGCCAACCATGTACTGAAATCTCTAAGGCTGGCCAAATAAAGCTTTTCTACCTTAAGTTATACCACTAACCTGCTTTGGATGTTTTGTCATAGTGTCAAAAAGTGACTAACACAAAAGATTCTCTGTTGCTGTTGATGTCCTCCTAATTTTCTTACCTAGGGGTTCCTATAACAGGCTTATTGACTTTCATTCTGCCTGCTATGTGAATTCTCAGGGTCTGTAGAACTTCTTGGAAGCGAACAATATGTTATGCTGAATTCGTAGGTCTCTGATACAGATCAAGATCAAATTCACTTTGTTTAGACAGTTCTCAGGTTGCTGGAGGTAAGTGATAGAACACATACCTCTGACTCTACTCTCTCTTCACAAAGCACCTGCCTGATTATTGACTAACTTACCTGCTCTCTTGTCACTTGGTGGTGAAGCTGATAGGACCTGAAAGAAACACAGACTACTTTTCTCCTTCAGCATTTAGGAAATCTTTGCAGGCTCAAAAGTCAAAGGGCTCAATCATCCATTTCTGGAATGCCCAGTTTCTCTGCATTGTATCATGACTTGAAGGCCATGCCCTTTATATGCTCTTACTAGTGGTTTCCTTGCCTTCAACAGTTTTGGTTAAATCCCAATATTCTATCTTAAAGGCAGGACTGCAGAAGAGATGATCTGGACAATGAAAAGTAATGAGCAAACACTAGGAGACATTGTATTTTTACTATAAATCCAATAGTTCAATACATGGGAAATTAAAAGAAAACAACAGGCCTGATCTACAGGGCTCAGAGTATCATTATCTTCAAAGTAAGTGTCACCTGTTAGTGACTTTTCTTCCCAGAAATTTTGTCATATTACAATACAACTTTAGCTCAACTTAAGGGTCATGATGACTAGATAATCCTGTCTCTCATAGTTCAACATCGAATTCAGGTTATTTATTGGGTTTGAAGCAGACCCTGATAAACAGATATCTTTCTAGGGACAGCACTAAGTCCCACATGCACACATTCCCAATCTTTCTCATAAAGGACTGGCTATGATCAAACCTGTCTAACGACACTGTTCCCATACGAAAGTAATCTTTGGATAAGCTTCTATATAATATACCTGCTTCAGAACCTTTCCCTTAACCCAGAGTTTGGAAATCAATGTCCAAGGAGTTCTCCCAGTTGCACAGATGGGGAGCTGGGTCAGGGAACTGCTAGTAGACATTAAGAGAATCTTGTCATTCTCAGTGATGAGACTGTAATCTGTGATTTTCATCTGGGAGCTATGGGAGAATTCTGTGTAGAGATCAGTAAAAGCAGGAGGAACATGATAATGTCCTGAAAAATTTCTCCAACTATTTGATTAAGTTCATGTGAGCATTACAAGATTTGAGGGGGGAAATGAAAACCTTATTATTCATGTATGTGTGAGAAACAAAGTAATAACATCATCTTCACTTAAACTGTGAGCAAGAAAAATCATACAATTAACAAAGGCTTATAACAAATCAAATTATAGGAAAAAAGTGATGGCAGGGTGATGTGGGAGTCCCCTTTGTGTGCTGTGATTACCATTAATAAATAAAGAAACTGCTTTGGACCTAAGTAAGGCAGAACTTAGGTAGGCAGGGAAAGCAAGGCTGAATGCTGGGAGAAAGAAGGGCAGAGTTAGAGGGAAGCCATGGAGCCACCGGAGATAGACGTTGGGAACTTTACCGGGTAAGCTACAGCCACATGGCAATATACAGATGAATAGAAATGGGTTAAATTAATATAAGAGTTAACCAATAAGAAGCTAGAGCTAATGGGCCAAGCAGTGATTTAATTAATACAGTTTCTGTGTGATTATTTCAGGTCTAAGCTAGCCAGGCATCTGGGAACCAACAAGCTGCCCTCTTCAACAGTGGCCTCCTACTACAGCAGAGTGCTCAGCCTGAAGTGTAACATCTATATCATACACCTTTCCTCTGAAAGCTTGGGGAACATCACAGAAAAGGAAGTAGAAAGGTTGTGAGAGGCATAGTTTGGGGACGACTGTGGTAGACAGTCTTCTAGATGTGATAGGGCTGATGCATAAACTAGCAGCAACTATGGTTGCCTACACGAGATCTACACAAGATACAACCAGTCAAAATTCCAAATGTGGATGGCATAGGGGTTCACAAGGCCCTGCTCCTAGATGAGAAATTATTGATATTTTATGGCTTGAAGCGGGGAAGAGAGAACTTCAGTTCTCATGCATGAGTGTGGTCTCAGGTAGGTTTTGTTCATGCTGCAGTGAATGGCCTGTAAATCCATGTGTATATAGGTAGCACTATTTGGACTTATTAGGATATTAAAAAAATAAAAAGAAGAGATGAAATTGGGAGGGGTGTGGTGAGGGGGTTCTGAGATGAGTTGGAGGGAGTTAGTAGGAGGTAGACATGGTCAATATATATATATATATATATATATATATATATATATATATGCATGTGAAAATATGTGTTTATATAAGGAAGCATCATAAATAAAACTTATTTTCAGCAACCTCTCTCATTTTCATGGTCGATCCCTTCCAATCCTACCTACACTATCACATATGGTCTTGTGCTCCACACTTCTATATTCGTCTGAAGAAAGACTGGCAATGCTGAAAACCTAAAGCACTGTTTGACCGTGTTCTTTGTCTGGAACTGTGAAAGCAACAAAGATGTCCGAAGGGCAGCAGGCAGACATGGCTGTGCCTACTACACCTCTAACTTAGTTATGTAGTGATTCACATTCTTAAACCTCAGAGAATTCAAGTTTCATGTACATCTTGGGTAACAATGGGGACTGGAAAGTGCCAGTACTGCATGAATAAAAGACTTTTCTGTCACACACCTTGATGTTTGCAATCACAGTTCCTGTAGGAACAGGAATGACAAGGGCCTGGGCTGGGAAATCAATGACTGTTATTTGTTAGACAAAAGTGCTGGCCAGAGGCTACCTTCTGTAATCCATATTTTGTGGTAGAAGGGGGTGGTTGTGCAGTTGGGTTATGAGGGTTTGGGCTGGCTATATCAAGCTGGCCTCACTCGCTTTCCAGAAACCCCTCCATTTGAGGGTCCTGCCATCTGCCAAAGCCTCATGATCAAGATCTTCATGAGCTAAGACATATGTATCCCCAGCCATTTAAGACAATTTCCTACTATGTAGCATGCACTATTTAAGTTTTACATTCTTACTCGGTAGGTTCCATGCATTGATTTCTATCTTCCTTATAAGTAAATTGTTGTAATTACAGTTAGAGCAAATCACTTGTCTTTTCCCCTAGATTTCCAAAAGAAATCCCCCAACTACAGATACTTAATATTCTGTTATTACAATTAGTTTGTCTTGTTAAAATGCTCTTCATTTCTACATGATTACTCTCTCTTTTGCCATTCCTATTTTCTTTCTTTTTTGGGTCAGAACTTCGTCCTTGTTCTTCATTCCACTTCCCAATCTGCTTGAATGGATTCCCCATTCCACCCCAGATTTAGTAACTTCCATTCCTTTTTTTTTTTATCATCAGAGCTGATCAGGCCCTAAGTGATGTCATTCTGCTGAGTCTGAGGGAGATGTGGACAGAGGTTGAGGTCTGCTTAAAATAGACTTTGTCCCTTAAGTCAAATATAGACTCAGTAGCTCGAGATCTAGAACCATTCATATTTTTCTACCTCTCTTGCTAATTTTCCTCAATCTTTTGGGCTTTTTCCCTCTTGTGCAAGCTCTTAACACACCTCAGGGCTTTCCTTTTACGTACTTTGACTCATTTTATTGCTAAAATAGTTTTCAGACGTATCTCGGATTTCAAAGCCTGAGTGGTTCCTAAAATTCAATAGTTTGGGGAATTAATTAATAAAAAGATAATATTGGTATTTTATTTCAAAGAGAGAGATTGAGAGAGAGAAAGAGAGAGAGAGAGAGAGAGAGAGAGAGAGAGAGAGAGAGAGAGAGAGAGAGTTGAAAAGTAAAGAGAGAGGAAACTATTCCTTCCTAGTTAATCAGCAGTTTGGTATGCTCATTCTCACAGATCAAGGAATCTCTGTTCTCTATTGTGGTTAGTACACTTTACACACTTTTTAGAACCCAATAGAGCATGTATTGTTTGCTAAGGCAGAATGCTGTTCATAGGTATTTAGAATACACTCATCATGTATGATCAGAACTCTATGCCAGTGGAGGGAGCATCAGTTTTTCTCCACTTCTTCCCATCTGCTCTATTGTACATACAGATAATGTTCTCTTTATTCATTCACCTGTTTAGAAACTTCTAGAACATTTTCCTATCTTGGCTATTGTGAATAATGTCGTTACCGTCTTTCCAAGATCCTGACTTCAACTCCTCTGGTAGGCCCATAAGAATAATTGCTGGATTACATAGCAGTTCCATTATAAACTGAAACACATTTTTTTAAAAAAATTAATACCCATTGGATCCAATTTGTGCTGTCCATAAACTTCTGGGTATGGGGTATATTTACCTCCCAACCCCCTCACCTAGTTGCCCCCCAGATCTTTCCCACCTCCTTATTCCCCTTACTTGTGTCTTCTTTTGTTTAGCATCCGATTGGATCTAATTTTGTGATGTGAACACACTTCTGGGTGTAGGGCTAACCAATAAAGTATGCTCGG
Source organism: Microtus pennsylvanicus (assembly GCF_037038515.1). Classification (NCBI taxonomy): domain Eukaryota; kingdom Metazoa; phylum Chordata; class Mammalia; order Rodentia; family Cricetidae; genus Microtus; species Microtus pennsylvanicus. The sequence goes on from NC_134588.1 coordinate 92,667,701, forward strand.
TATACCAGGCATCACACCCTAAAAGAAAACGGACTCTCCCTCCACTAGAAACCAGCAACTGTTCATATCTCCTCAGAGGCAGGGACTTATGAACCCCTTCCAGCCCGTGACAAAATGCTGCCTGGCCTGATCTCGTGCAGTCTCTACGCAGGCAACCACAGCTGCTGGGAGTACATGGGTGTGGCGGTCCTGCCATGTGCAGAAGATGCTGTTCTACTCCAGTCCTCCCGGCTTTCGCCGAGGCTAGTGAGAATTTCAAATTCTTTTGGAACAATGTCTTGCTCACTATTTTAATTTTTAAATGGTTCACTATTTTACCTTTCTATCAATAATGTACAAGGATTTCAATTTCTATACATCCATTTTAAAATTATTTTTGAAAGTAGCCAAACAAGTGATACTCTACTGTGATTGTGATTTGTATTTCTCATTTGATTATGGTAATGAAGACCCATCAAAACTGAACTAAAGATAACTTAAAGGGCACCACCTGGAGCAAATTTGGAATAATCTGAATGCTAGCATAGATAATAAAATAGTTATATATCATTGAATAAAATAACAAATTGCAAATCTATAATAATGTGGCACATGAGTAATAGAAATAGTGATGAAGTACAAAATGGTTATCAACCTAAAATGATAAATGAGTGGCTAAAAATCATAGAGTCTTGGGTTATACTCTTTCAATAAATTGAACAAATATCATCGGAAGTAGGTTAATCCAGAGGCCGGCAAATTGGCATGTGCCTGTCATTCCAACACAGGGAAGGCTGAAGCAAGAGCATGGCAAATTGGAAGCCAGGCTGCCTCCTATGTTAAGTCTCTGTCTCAGAAAAGAGAGGCTGACATTTTAGATGCCTATTTTTATCCTAATGAAAGAAAGAGAAAAAAAGAGTGTGGATTTCAATTGGTAGGGAAGTGGGGAGAATGTTTGTGGAGCTGGAGGAGGAGAAATGGGAAACCACAATCAGAATATATTATATTAAAAAAAGTTTTTTCAGTTTTTTTTTAAAAAGAAAGAAAAGCAAGACTGAGGGTATAGTTCAATGGTAGAACACTGGCCTAGAATGTTCAGGACCTGAATTTCATTCCAAGTACAGAAAACAATAAACAAACAAAGGGAAAAGAATAATGAACAATGAAATATCATTTCTGCCTTATCAACAACCACAACCACAAACATAACCATGAGAAAACTCTAGAAAATCTAAAATTTAAGGCTATTAAGACAATCACTGAATGCAATCTTTGGAAATTTTCATGTGATAAAAAAAAAAGAAACAAACAAAACACACACTAAAGGAAACCTTTTCCAGACTGAGAGAGATTGACAAGAGAATAAAATTGTAAATGCAAAGCTTGATTCTGAATAATTCTGAATTTGACTCCTCTGTGATTAAGATTCAGATGATCACTCTCTGCAAAACCTTGGTTGGGAGAGGATGTTTATATGTGTTCATTATAGGAATTACAGTGTGCATTCCTTGGTTTGGGAGAGTACTTTGTGTTCACAGAGAAGAATGTATTTGCTTCTATGGAAAACTGAAATATTTGAAAGTCCTGTATTTGCAACTTACTCCTGAGTGGTTAGAAAAGGCCACTGTACTTTAGCTTTTCCGTAAGTCTGAGAAAACAAAAAATGAGAGGAAGAATAAGGTACAATTTTGCCAGGGAAGATAGATGAGCTATGATCAAGAGAAAAGTAAGAGTGATTATTTGGGTCATGGAGAAAATTAGAGAGGAACATTGCAGGGTTTCTAAAGGGATGGATGTTCATATTGGGCAATCGGTCACTCCCTGGAAGCTGGCTGCTTTAGAACAATGATCTTGATCAGGTGGGAGAATGGGAGATAATGAGTTAAGGGAAGAAAAGTCTCTTCTGACTCTGGTGTTCTTTCTTCTCTGAAAAGACACAGTAACAAGGTCACCAGAAAAAGAGAAGAAGTGAGGTTCTTTTCAGAGTGGAAAGGGAAGCATTGGAGCTGTGACATGTGTGACAGGAAGGGGACTAGGAACAGAACAGATTCTGAATACCAGCCTGTTACAAAAATCCACAGTTCTCTCTGGCAGAATCATGGGACATCAGAATGGTAAGGTCAACATAATTAGCTGCAACCTGATGTCACAGACCCACCCTCGTTTTCATGGTACTGACGTATCTGCCCACGAATGGAATGCATACAGAATGGCTCATCTCAATGAATGAAGTCTTCAGCATGAAGACTCCTGTAGCCCACGGTCATATGTCCCATTTGATTTTCTTTATCGCTGTGCCTGCTTCACTCCTTACAGTGTACTAAATAAATTTGTCTTCCTTTTGGAATAAAGAGGTCTAAAGGGTCAGTTCTCCCACTAATCTACCAAAATCCTCTGCTAGAAACATGGAACACCGAGCATAACATCCTATTCTGTTTTCTGGCAGTGATTAAGATGAGACAATGGCCTTAACATATTTAAATTTTGATTATATTATGTAAGATAGTTTCTTTTCCCTTAGCAAGCAGACACTGATATATTTAGGAATGAGGAACACAATGTCTTTTACTCTAATATGATTTAGATGTCAGCTGCTGAGGCAAATGGAGCAAAATGTAAACAACTTGTGGATCTGGAAAAAGGCTGTGCAGGGGTCTCTTGTGTTACACCTGCAACATTTCCATATGGTTGAAATTTTGTTTAAAGATGCAAGCAAATATTGAATAAAACCTCACAAGAATGTGGAGAAAGGAGATCCTTACACATTGTTGGGGGGGGAGTAAAGTGATGTATGTAATCATAAATCAGTGTGAAGTTTCTTCTAACAATAAAAACAAACCCATATGACTCAGTTTCATCATCTGGGTATATCCCGGAAAGAATATAAGTCAACATACTCTAGAAATAGTTGCAAATCTCCTGCTGCAGTCCTCACAATAACCAAGATATAGAACCAGTCTGGAAATCCATCTACAGTAGAATGAAAAAAATGATACTTCATGCCATGGAATTTCACTTATGTATTAACAATGAGGTTATGACATTTGTATGAAAATGGGTGGAGCTGGAGATTATTATGCTAAGTGAAATAAAGCATATCCAGTAAGAGAAATAGAATGTTGTTTCTCCATACATGAAATTATTAGTTTTAAAGTTGTGTGTTGTGTATCTCATATACAAAACCAGTTTTAATGTGTGTGTGTGTGTGTGTATGTGCAGGCCATGAAAGTAGAAACAAGGCAATAAGAGGGGATAAAGGTATCTAATATACACAGAGAGGATAAAGACAAAGAAGAAAGGGAGGTAGAGAGAAAAGGGATATGGAAGGGATTTGTAATACCCCCAAAGACAAATAGTGGAGTTTTTCTCTCTTATAGTGGTTGTTAGCTTTTAAGCTTTTGGTATGAGTGATACAATCTAAACAATTGCAGAGCTTAGGTACCTAGTAAGAGACAGATGGGAGGAAAGAATCTACTAAGGGATGGAGAATAGAACATAGTGTTACTAAGAGATAGGCGGGGAGGAACTAGAAAAGGAAGATTAAATTAGGAAGGGGACAGGAGAACAGGGTAAAGGAATGAATATTGGGAGGGACAACTAGCATTAAAGATGTTTGGAAAAAGCATATTGAAATCTACAACTACGGAAGTTCCCTAAAATATATACATATATGAAAGGAATTTAAGTGGGGTCAGAAAACAACTTGGGAGACAGCATCCCAACTAGACAGCTTATGCTACTAAGTAAAGCCAGTAATTGGCTATGTCTTACTGAGTCATTGAATCCCCATGGACCCTCCAAACATCACAGACTTTTGTCAAGGCTAGTGGTTGCTGTCCATAGCCTGATGCCACCACCCTGTTGTGAAGACAACACAATGTCATCAAACATAGAGAAGTCAAGCTGGTGCCCAACTAGAAGCTTCACTTCTATTGACTGGGGTTGTAGAAGAGGCTCTGCACATTGCCAGGGGAAACAGGTAAGCATCAATATCATTCAGCTACAAAACCTGCAATCCACAGTTGCACATACCTGCAAGATCTACTGTTGCAGTGTGGCATAGATGTTATGGGAATAACCAAGCATGTTTTAAATTGACCTTATGGCCACTTCATTAGATGGAACCCATATGATGTGGGACAATGGTCTGTATTCTGTCAATTATATTTTAAATAAACACTGATTAGGCAGTAGCCAAGCAGGAAGTATAGGGGGGCCAACCAGAAAGAAGTAGAGGTGGGTCAATGAGGACAGAAAAATTCTGGGAAGAGGAAAGCTTGGTCTGCGGTCCGTGACCCAGCCACAGAAGAAGCAAGATGTAACTGCCCTGCAGAATAAGGTACTGAGCCACGTGGCTAACACAAATAAGAATAATGGACTAATACAAGTTATAAGAGTTAATAAGGGGCTGGAGAGATGGCTCAGCGGTTAAGAGAATTGTCTGCTCTTCCAAAGGTCCTGAGTTCAAGTCCCAGCAACCACATAGTGGCTCACAACTATCTGTAATGAGGTGAGGTCTGGTGCCCTCTTCTGGCCTGCAGGCATACTCACAGACAGAACATTGTATACATAATAAATAAATATTTTTAACAAACGAGTTAATAAGAAGCCTGAGCTAACGGGTCAGTCAGTTTATAACTAATGTAGACCTCTGTGTGATTTCTTTGGGACTTAACGACTGCAGGAACCAGGAAAGACAGAAAACTCAGTCAACACCCATACCTGAAACTGATAAAGAGACTAAGAAGCTGAGGCCTAGATCCTAGGAGAAAACCTTCTAGTATTATCGTGCTAAAGTAACACATCAATCAAATGACTTCTAGTGATATGCTGGTATACTCATAGATTGGTGCCTTGCTCAACCCTCATCAAAGAATCTTCTTTTTGTAGTAGATGGTATTAACACAGAAACCTACAACTGGACAACATGCAGAGAATGAGTGATTTTGAAGCACTCAACTTAAACTTCATTAACCTCTACTGAACAAGGCTATGGAAGATACTCTGCACGTCGTCAGGGAGACAAGTAATCAACAATATTTAACTCAGCTACAAAGCCTGCAACCTATAACAGCACATACCTGCAAGACTTACTGGTGCAATGTAGCACAGATGGGATGTCCTAAATGGAATGTCTTTATCAAACCCCTTCCCTCAAAGTTTAGGGATCCATGCAGAAGAGGAGGTGGAAAGATTGTAAGAGTCAGAGGAGATGGGTGACTCCAAGGAAACTATGTCTTCCAGACCCAACAGGGCTGATGCACATATGAGCTCACTGTGGTAGCAGGCACAAGGCTTGCATAGGTTAAGGAAATAGGGTCCTTGAATAGAGAGGGGGAAGTGGACACTGGCTCTTACCACTAAGAAGCTCTCTGCAATTGATATTGACTGGCAAAAGGAAAATCAGTTTTCTCCATTGGAATGTCTCTTGTCACTGGGTATATCAACAACACTTTAAGGTAGGGCCCATGACTAGAGGTAGTTAGACGACACAAAGCAAACTCCATGTTTTTTTGGTTCATTGTGGTTTTTTTTTTTTGTTGTTGTTATCTTGAGATTTTTTTTGAGCAAGATATATAGAGATATAGATAGATAGATAGATAGATAGATAGATAGATAGATAGATAGATAGATAGATAGATGACAGATAGCAGGTAGAGAAAGAATGCAAAGTTGTTTGGGTGGAGAGATGGGAGGATTTAGGAAGAGTTGGCAAATGAGAAACATTATCAAAATATAATGAACAAAAAATTTCAATTGAAAAAGAACAATGTTAATGCTTTATGTATAAAAATGTCACCCATTCCCTATGGTGGGATGCCTTGCTCAGCCTTGATTCAGGGGGGAGGGGCTTGGTCCTGCCGCAACTTAATGTGCCAGGCTTTATTGACTCTCCATGGAAGGCTTTACCCTCTCAGGGAAGTGGATTGTTGGGGGTACTTCAAGGAGAGGTGGGAAGGAAAGAATGGGATGAAGAGGAAGATGGGAAACTGGTTGGTATATAAAACGATAAAGAAAATTTATAAAGTCACAATAAACCTTTTTATGCTGCCTAAGAATTAATTAAAAATGAAAAAATATGTTGGAGGAGCTCTATCTGATGCTGACATTGTCTCTGTCATATGCCAAGAGCTGATACAAATATGTAAAAGGAGAAAGGCATAGATCTTGGGGATAAATGAAAATGAACTTAAGAATTTATGTATTTGCTTCACATAACTTTTAAAGTATTAAGGGCTAAACAAAGTGTCAAGGGCAATATGAACTGAAGATAAAATTGAATTGAGAGGTTATTGGATTGAAAACAAAATGTAAAACAGGATTTAGATAAAACTCAGAAATTCCTTATTTTGACTTCCATTGGGATGTTGTGGAGATTTAAGAACATTTAATTGTACTGGATGGAAACAGATGCCATAGTTGAGGTGACTGTTTATTATGATCCGTTCTCTCTCTGTGTGTGTACTAAATATGAGCCATTCTAGCATTATGAAAGTTATAAAAAATTAAATTTATATCAAGATAACTCTGAGATGGTTTAGTGTTTAAAAGTATGCACTGCACATCCAGAGGACCTGAGTGTTTGGATGGAACTTTCCATACCAGGTCCTTCCCATGGGAGTTGCCTCAGCTCAGACTCCACCTCCAGGAAAGCCCACCAAACAATGACCCCCTCCTCAGAGATACTCAAGACCTCTCCCACAGGTTATTTAAACTGCCCCCAGGGAAGAAACACATGTTCTTTCCGGTCTTCCTTTTCTCTCTCCATGGTTTTCCACTCTTCCTTTCCCTTCTCTGTGGTTATCTGGTCTTCCTTCCTGTCTCCATCTCTGGGGGAACCTGAAAGGCCACATCCATTAAACCTGGGCTTTTTCTAATTTGATTTGATTTGGTCTGATTCGGATTATTGCATTGCAAAGAGGTTTGTTGGGCTGTAAATCTTTTCATCTGGAGGTTCCACTGAGATGGAGCTGTTTTTTTCCCACTGGCTCAGAGCTACATGTTGGAAAATGCCCTTCTCACCTGCACCTGCTCTCTGCTAGGCTAAGATTGGCTTCGTCTGGGTAAGTTCCTCTTTTCCAAGTCATTGCCCCTAAGGCCCACGGCCTTATACATTTGTCGGGAAGTTACCGGTTTGTGCCAGGTGCCCTACCCTACTAGGAGGGGCAAGACAGCCCTTGCCCCTGTGGGGCTCCTTGGGGTAGGAGATGTCCTTCTAAGGAATTCCCCATACCTCTCTGTTTCCGACTCAAAAGTCTATCATGGTGGATGCATTGTGCCAGGCTTTGAGTCCTAAGTCTCGGCATAGACTTGTAAGATGGGCACCTGCAATTTGAAGCTGGGTCCTCAAATACCCTTGGGCTGCTTTTTAAAAAAAATGCTTTTAAATTGGGGCTATCTAACACTGTACATCCTTTAATGCCTAACATAAAACAAATAAGCCCCCATATGCCCATTTCTGGATGCTATGCTCCCTTTCTTCCTCCCCAATATCCCTTCCCACTGCTCTCACTGTTTGTGCTATACAATGGATCCATTTCCCCTGTCCTTCCACTCTAAAACTGTATGGGTGTTCTGTCCTTATGTTTCTGTTCTCCCTTACAGCATCTGCTAATCTGGTCCTTAATGGGACCACCTGTGTGCTTCCCTTGCTTCTGTTGCCTACACCAGGATTTTAAGTTGGTCAGTTGACACAAGTTCCTAAAAAAAAGTTTTGTATGCCTGTCTGTTAAAATAATGTGGCCACACTGTGCTTGTTTTATGTCTATGTGTGTTTGTTTCCATAGTATGCTTAGTTTTTTATGTTTTACGTGTATGTGCACATGTTTTAAGATCTTTAAAACTTGTAACTCCAAATTACAACAGCTCAAAGAATACAGACATCTGAGTAGTCATCGTTTTGACCTCAGCACCGTCTTTGGTAAGGGTACCCGTGTGTGGTGGACCCACCAAGGATATATTCCATCTACAGTATTCTTTGACTTATTAAAATATTCCTTTTAATCTTCTTGCCTCTACTAGCATTGGTAAGCTGTAACTGATTGGGTAAACTATATGTATAAATTTAATTTATGTATAATTTAAATATACCTAACAGGTAATGGTACCCTGATTCTCAAGTGCCTTTACAGATCTGAGAGTATGGCATTTAATGAAAGAGTTTCTAACACGAAGACATTTCAGCTCCTGCAGCATTCTATAACTCTTCCAAAAAATACATGGTTACAGAAGACCTTCCACCTGGAGGCTTGCCTTTGGGTATGACAAAGCCACCCACTGAGCAAAAAGTGGCCTTCCACCTCATCAGCTTCCTGGACATTACACTGGGGGATGGTTTTATCTTGCTAAGACAGACTTAATCCTCCCCGCAACAGGTACAAAAGCCCCCTGGACTCAGCAGCTAAGGGCAAGCACTGCTTCTTAGACTGGTATTTGCCAATGATTACTGTGGAGAGACTTGGGATTGCCTGTGTAGCATAAAAGCTGTCTCATGTCTGCTCATTTATCCCTCTCAGATCTGTCTAATGGCATTTTTTGACTTAAGGTACTCGTAACTCATTACTTCATTTGTTAAGTTTCCTGCTAAAAATACAGACAGGTGTGCCTCTTTCACAGGCTTTATAGTCCATCCAGGCTTAACACTTTCCCGGTTTTCAGAGATCCAGAGTTCCCAACTCCTTTTAATTGTCTTGTAAAATGTTCCTGTTCCAGCTGTCTTACAGATACCTGCAGGTTCCTAAAAAAGTTCTGCTGCTTTATCAAGAATTTTGTCTGGAAAAAAAAAATAAAAGAAAAGAATCTTGTCTGGTAAAAACCAACAGTCTCCAGAGCCTGTTTTAACCCCATCCATTTTCAAGCATATTTCACAGGTCACTCCTGCTATCTGGGCCAAGACCAACTCACAAAGGGCCCTCCCGTTAATGCCAGCACCTACACCAACTCCTGGGGCTTCACCATTGGTACCATCTCTCCTGTACAATCAGGGTGCTTCTCTATCCCATTCTTTCTGGAAGTTAATGACTCTTCCCATGGCTAGCCCCATTTACAGGGTCAGTAATAACAATATACTAGCCACCTGCCTTCTCATCTCCCTCAAGGAACAGATGCCTGAGGTCTCCCGGATGGCAGTAAACCAGATGCCTCTCCAGTCACACCCCCTGCTGAGCGTGATTCCAGGGACTCCCAACTCTCCCCTCTCCCACATTGCCCCATTCATGCAGGAAGTAGCCAGACTTAAGCTGGTGCCCCCTCTATCCAAAGAGTCTGGGATGTTTGATTGGAAGTGTCACCCCAGCACCCTGGCACCCTTATATTCAAGGAGTATGGAATGTTTGGATGGAACTTTCCATCTCAGGCCCCTCCCCTGGAAGTTGCCTCAGTCCAGACTCCACTTCTGAGAAAACCTGCCAAATGGTGACCCCACCCCAGAGATGCTCAAGACCACTCCCACAGGCTGTTTAAACTGCCCCCAGAGAACAAAAACATAGCCTTTTTTGTCTTCCTTTCCCCTCTCTGTGGTTTTCGGTCTTCCTTCCTGTCTCCATCCCTGGGGGACCTGGAAGGCCACCTGGGAGCGCTGGCATCCATTAAACCTTGGCTTTTTCTAATTCAGTTTGATTTGTTCTGATTTGGATTATCGCATCAGCAGAGAGGTTTGCTGGGCTGTAAAAACTTCACTGAGTTCAGTTTTCAGTACCCACAATGGGCAGCACACATTATCAGAAGTTCCAGTTCCAGGGGATCCTGTGCCTTTGGCCTCTATAGGAACACACACTCATGTTCACATATCCACACACAGACATTTATATGATTAAAGAAAATAAAAACCAAATTTTAAAAAATAAACATTTATCAAATCTTTCTATTGCTTCTTGTGCAAAAGAACAATGAACATGGGTTGAAAGGAAACATTGAAACATCACTCTTGGAAGGACTTGTGGGATCTATTTTTGTACTAATTAGGTTATCTAGACTAACCAAACTTATAGAATGAATCTCTATTTATATATAGAAAGAGGATTTATTAGAATGACTTACAGGCTGCAGTCCAGCTAGTCCAACAATGGCTTGCTGTGAACAGGAAGTCCAGGAATCCAGTAGTTACTCAGTACAGAAGGTCAGATTTCTCAGCTGATCTTCAGTGTACACTGGAATCCAGAAGAAGTAGGCTCTAATTCGAATGGACTTGCTAGCAAGGTGAGAGCAAGCAGACAAAGTCAAAGCTTCTCTCTTCCATGTCCTTATATAGGTTTACAGCAGAAGGTGTGGTCCCAGTTAGAGGCATATATCATCCCACCTCAAGATCAAGATGAAAAGCCTGTGTCTTCCCACCTCAAATTATGGGTTAGAACTGTATCTTCCTACTTCATATCAAACAAAAACCCCTCACAGATGCTCCCTCCAGTTTTAGATTTTACTTAATTCCAGATGAAGTTAAGTTGATCACCAAGAACAGCCATTACAATTGTGCAGAGGAACTTGCATCAGCCAAAGAGAGTTGGCTTTGTGAGAGCATGGAGAACTTTAGGTGCCAGGAATTTGATTAACACATTTAAAGTCTCTTGGGAGACTAAACATTAGAACTCAGAATATGATTTTCTTAGAAAAATCAATCCAGCTGAGATTGAACTAATTTCATAAATGTCTTCTTCTTTGGAAATAACATGTCAATGAGTGCACTGTCTTCTGAAGAGAAAATCCATGGACCATATACCTGACATCTTCAGCCAAGTTTTGAATGAAAGGAAGAGAATGCACCTGGGAATCAAGCTCTGGGGATCCCAAACTGTCAACACCCAAGGCAACTAAAAATCTCCATTTTTAATAAAATCCCCTGGCATCTATTTGGAATCTCACTCTTCTGGTTCCCTGGAGATGTTTAGGGAAATGTGAAGAAAGGAGACCCAGGAGGGCAGGGCAGACAACAGGCTTCCTCCTGAGATTTTCCTCCTGATCTCTGAACTCATAGACTCTTTCCCTTCTATTAGCATCACTTTCAGAGCCTGGGAACAATTGAGCATGTTGTGTTATACACTACTCTTTCTGGAATTTGAGCTACTATCTGGATCTTAAGAGAGGCGAGCAACCGTAAGGTATATCCTTAAGGAGGTCTGAAGAATTTTTTATTTCATTGTTTTTGTTGTTGTTTTTGCAGATGTGGTCAGAAAAGATCTAAGATATGTTGGGAATGCCATATAGTCTTCTTAGTATGTTCTAGTCCAAGTTGATTCTGTGCTCATTCTTGGTCAAGACCTGAAATGAGACATCACAGAAATATTTGCTTGGCTCAATCCGTAACAACACAACTTTATAGATTAGTCCCTACATTCATCTCCTATCCTGCATTTTCCATCCTTAGATTACTTAGACAGATATAATAATCACAGATTTTTAAAGAAGTTGCTTAATGCTTTTCTAGTATTTTAGAATTGTATTTACAGTACTCAGGAGGAGCAGTTCTAGAGTTTTCTTCAGGGAGAGGATTCAAGTTGTAGATTTAGAAAGAATTTTCATTGTATCACAGGTTTACTAAGATTTATAAAATAGATACAATTTCTAATACATACCAATACTTTTTATAATAATTTTTTCCATTTTTAAATGTTTCTATTTCCTATATTATTGGACACATAGTCTTCATAACCAAAATATTGGCTGGATAAACTTTTCATTTCATTAGTCTTTTTCAGTGTTATTTTCTTGGTAGGTTAATCCATTCAAACCTTCCCCTTTCTTTTCTTCTCAACTTTCATAATTTCAAACTGTCATATTAGTTTGTTTGTTTTTTCATTGATCTTCTAGAAATTCCTGAATGTCTTCTCTTTGCTACAAACCCACACTGAGGACAATTTTAAGATATCAATTACTGAACAGGTACTGTGTTGTCCTAAGTGCTTCCATAGATTAGTTCATTTAATCCTCACAGTATTTCTTTGACAGTAGTCCCACTGTCACAAAACTGATGTGTGGGACTAAAAGTTGGCAAGAGTAAACATATTTCTCAGAGTTACAAAGTTACTTGGATGATATATTTGGAGATTGACATAGGCAATTGATTGAAGACCTGATGAGTTTGGAATCTAGGCAACAACAAAATACAGAGACCTCAGGAGTGATAGGAATACAGAAACACACATGACTTGCTAATACCTTGCCTACCTCTAAGCTTGGACAGTAGATGCATTGAACATAGAGCAGAAGCAAAGGCTGGAACATCCTGCTAATGAAAACCTAACTACCTCTGATCACCCCTGGCATCCCGGTCACTGCCATTTGCCATCCCCACTGTTCCCTCAGTGGAAACTGAGTTGACTATCCTCTCTTTCTTGAACCGCTCTTCTCCCTTCCCAAAGATGTTCTCCTTTTGCAGTGTCATTTGGTCCCCTGCAGGAAGATGTAAAGGAGGATGGAGAAAGTAAAGGCTTTTCACTCCAGGATGCTGTATGAAGGCGTCTCTCATTTTAGGTCCCACTATTTTTATGGGTAGCCCCTCTGTCCCTTTGCCAAACAGCTAAATTACATTGTACTGAGAATTTTTGATTAGTCAGCCAGGGAGTACTTATTGAGTGCTTCCTTGAGTCTGATGTAGAAATCTTAGCATATATTTAGAGAGTTTACACTCTGACTTGGAGTGGGACTACCACAAAGGAGACAACAGACTACATGGCCCCAAACAGCAGGAATTAAACTACAATAAGTGGTGAACAGTAAATATTAACAACCAACTCTCAGGAAATAAGCAAGTCTTGATTTTAATATTTGTTAGTTCCTGAGATAAAAATATTTCTCCATAGATTTAAATCTAGCAAACATGAATATTTTTAATATGGAGCTGGGAAATGATGTGTGCAGCCTGCTGTGGTGAGGTGATACAAACAGGCTCCAGCACTCCAGTGGGTGCAATCTTTATGAAAAGGATGGGGATGGGGAAATGAGTTGTTATGACAGGACTTCGTGGATGTGGTGGGCAATGAGCCGAGTCCTAAAATGCTTTTATGAAACAGTTCTAAAAATTAAAAGTAGATGTATTCTCGCTTGATGGGTCTGGAATTCTCCAGTTTTAAATCCAAGAATGAGAATATAATTTTACTTATGATCTAGATGTGTACTGGGAAGCGTTGGGGTATTCTTCCAAGTACTAAGGACCTAGTAACTAAAAGGCCTGCAAGAAATAAAGGACATCCCAAGTAAGATTTAAAGATACGGATATAGGCACAGATTTGGTAATGGATGTTGGGCTGACCCTATGCACTGGGGAAGATTAGCTTCCTGTAGCAGAGGAGATGGTATAAAGGCACACTGACTTTCAGAGAATGATGTGGTAACCCTTATCAATCCAGCAGAGAGGTCTTTCTCAGATCACAAAAGCAGCGTATGAGTGGTCTATTAGAACTCAGACACTTTGTCTCCAAGCCAGCTCTTTGTCTGAAGTCACTTTGTGCAAAAACACAAGAGCTGCCCTAACCTCATGTTTTGACACCCACAAGTTTTCAAATCCAGATCCAGATTTTCCAAGTCCTATCTAATTCCAATGTTTTTTATACTACAGTGTTCCTCTCCAGTCTTACTCACTGAGAATTAATCTTGTTCAGTCAAATGAGGATATTTTTAAGTACCAACTCTTGGGAAGTATACTGTAAAATATTACACTATGATATGATGCAAGGGGATTAGAGTATTTGCTTAGCATGCACAGAATTCTAAAGACAAACAACATGCCATTTTACAATGTTGTATGACCCAACATGATGCCATACAATGTAATACAACAAAGTCTAATACAGAAGACAATATATAGTTCATCAATTTTTATATTTTGATAAGTTTTCAGATTTATAGGTTCTGAGACTGAACTCAGGTCCTCTGCACAAGGAACAATTGTTTTTATCTGCCAAGGCCATCTCCAGACCCTGTTTTCACTTTTGATTATATTGCTGAGAATATTTCTTTATATAGCTATATTATAATTTAGACATTTGCATTGTTTGCAGCTTTAGGCTTTTAGGAAAATGACTCTTAAAACATCTAAATATAAATAACTCTTTGTGGACACATTTTTTGTTTCTCTTAAAACATCTAAATATAAATAACTCTTTGTGGACACATTTTTTTTGTTTCTCTTGTGTAAATGCTCAGAAAAAAATTACCGAGTCATGGATGTTGTATAGGTTTAACTTAAGAAAAATAGCCACATTGTTCTCCAAATAGGCTACAGCACTTCAGATTCCAACCATCAACATTTAAGACTTCCAGTTCTTTCACTTGGTTACCACATTGGGTGTTGTTAGGCATTTTAATTTTAGCCACTTGAGTAGGTGTGTATCTCACTGTGGTTTTATTTTGCATCTCTCCAATGGCTAATGTGGCTCAGAATCCTTTCATATAATTATTAGGACTCTTATGTAATCTTTTGTAAAATGTTTAAATATTTTGCCTATTTAAAATGTGTCTTATATTGACTTGCAAAGTTCTTTATATATTCTGGATATAATTTCAGAGTTTTATATTGTAAATGCTTTCTACTAGGGTATGGTTTATCTCTTTGTTTTTCTAACAATGGTGAAGCTTAAGCTGTAATTTGTTCTGTTTTGATTTAAGCCTTTTGTTACTTCACTAAGAACCTTTTCCTTATTTGAGGGTCGAAAATTTTCATCTCTTATTTTTGCCTAGAATTTCTTAAAACTTTATCTTTTATACACGCCTATGATTCATTTAGAATAACTTCTGCATATGTCATGGGGTAAAATTTCAGGTTTGTTTTCCCCTCATGAGCATTTTCTTGTTCCAGGAGCAATGGAACAAGCAATTTGTTGAAAATGTATCATTGGGACACCTTAGCCCTTTAGAAAAAAATAGTTAACCATATAAATGGTCCATTTTTGAATTCTGTATTACATTGTTCTATGTTTTCATGGGTCAAAAGTGTTAAATGAAGCAGGGAAGAAAGAAAACAAGATGGAAAAAAGCAAAGGGCAGCAGTACTAGCGATGGAGACGTTTTCAGAGACATTTGAATGAACAGATTTATGAGGATAAACTTAGTCAATCCAACTTGCTAGGAATTCCAGAGTGTGATAGAAGTCTGTGTCTCAGCAGTTTTGAAAATGAATAGGGACCAATGAAGCAGTAGCCACAGAAAACCACAGATTTGGTGATTTATTGAGTCCTACTTGTCTGTATTTCTGTTTATCACATACCATGTGGATCTGTTTAGTAACTGATGTAGGTGGCTCCTGAAGTTTACAGCTCATTTTCAAAATTATTTGTCATTCCATAGACATATGATTTTCAGACTAAAAGTATGTTTTGTTTTCTTTGCTAGAGGATTAGGTACCTTAATCATTGCCATTTGCTGTTACTTTGCAGCAGGATTTTCAGAGCAGCTGAGGTTAGTTGCGAATGTGTAATCCTTCAGCCTCTGTTACAAAGTGCTGAGATTATAGACACAATTCATTATAGGTAGTTTAATGTCTTAACGTTAGGCAGGTCACTATGGATCTAGAAACTTGGGCAGAATGAGGTGTCGTTTAAGGAAAGTCTACTGAATTTTATGCCAGCATTTGCATAGAATGATGTCATGAGATCACTGAAGAAGATACAGAAGTGGAGAATGGATGATATAAAATTTGTTCAAAATTACATAAAGTTTGTTATGATTTAATGACATACAAAAATCAAGAGAGAAGATGGATATTTAGAAAAGTATTGTTGATAGAAATAGATATTTGAAAGAAATCAACATGGGAATAACAGAGAAAATTGAAATTGAAAGAACAGATAGAAAAAGCAAGGGCAAAGGTTGGGCCAGAAAGCAGGGATATAGTCATGGTATAGGCAGAATGAACAGATTCATGAACAGTAACTAAATAAGCGCTGAGATGACAGAAACATAGAATGGTGCCATGGAAACCAAGGCTAGAGAGTGTTTCCATGCGGCAGGATCAGATGTGTCAAACCAAAAGACAAGGAAAGGAAGAAAAACAAAATCTGACTTCTTTAGCAATGGAACCTTCTCCAGTGACATCTGAACAAATGGTTTCATAAGCACTGAACATGTGACACCAACAGGCAAAGAGTTAGAGAATGTGAGAAAGGAAGTTTATTCAGCAGCTCTGAAAATGGAAGAGGAATAATGAAATAGCCAGTGTTTATGCTCTCCCAAAGGTTATATATTCTCTCTCCCCTTCTGCCTGTCTATCTCCATTTCTCTGTCTCTGTCTCTGTCTGTCTGTTTCTGCCCATTTCATTCCAGGTTGTTGGCCTTGAGCTCACAGTATAGCTGAGGACAATCTTAAACTTTCTACCCTTATGCCTCTTCCTCCATGTATGCCATCATGACTGCCCACACAGTTTTGGAGAATGAACCCAAGTCCTCATGCATGAAAAGCAACCAAATCTCCATCCCACATCTTCTCTTTTTTAACAAGAGGTTAGTATTCTCTGAATCTCATAATTATATCAAATTGTCTGGTGATTTTCAAAATAGGCATCAGCTCAGCTCCAAATATTTAACCCAATCTTTCCCTCTCAACTATGGAGTTTATGTTCTTTTCTCTATACCTCACATTGTCTTAAATATTTTTTATTACAGTGGAAAGTAATTTCTTTTATCAACCACAGGTATTTTCTTGACTTTGTCCCAAAGACTACTACGATAAGCAAATAAAGATTTTTTTTGGTTGAGCTTGGGAGGTAAATTTTAATGGACTGAATGTGGTAGAAGCCACTTTTTAGTTGTTCCTCTTTGAGAGTATGATATATCTGGCATATATTTTCTTGATGAAATCAGACCTTTACACTCAGAATTCAGCTATAACATTATGTGGAAAGGGTCTTGGTGGCTTTGCCACCAAACCTTGCAATCATTTTCTTCAAAGTCTGTCTTCCTCAAATGCCTCATACGGCTGACTGGTTTTTTCTATAAACATCCATCTGTATCATTTTCTCGGTGTGTCCTTTATTGGTATTAATTCTTTTTAACAGTGCTGCCCCCTTTCACTTCCTAATATCACTATATTTTGTGAGGTGAGCATGTACTCGCAAGTCTTCTTGATAATGTTTATACACATAAAAGCCAAAGAGGCACGCAAATGTTTCTTACTTCACAGACAAATACTCTAGAAGTGAACTTGATGGTCACAGAAGGGGCAAGTGGGTTCACTCTCTCGGGTCAGCTATCATTATTCCTTACTTTAAGTTCAATTGCTCATGAAAGTTTCCCTTGGATGACCCTTCTTATTGCTTTTAGACACCAACAGAGCAGAATGCAGAGAAAGAACTTCACTGAAGTGACAGAATTCATCTTCCTGGGATTCTCTAGCTTTGGAAGGCATCAAATAACTCTCTTTGTGATTTTCCTAACCATTTATATTTTAACTCTGACTGGCAATGTCATCATCGTGACGATCACGCTCATGGACCATCACCTCCACACACCCATGTACTTTTTCCTCAGCATCTTGGCAAGTTCAGAGACTGTGTACACACTAGTCGTTGTCCCAAGAATGCTCTCCAGCCTGATTTTTCACAATCTTCCCATATCCTTGGCAGGCTGTGCAACCCAAATGTTCTTTTTTGTCACCTTGGCCACGAACAACTGCTTTCTGCTTACAGCCATGGGTTATGACCGTTATGTGGCCATTTGTGATCCCCTGAGATACATGGTCGTCATGAGCAAAGGAATGTGTGTCTGGTTGGTTTGTGCATCTTTGGGCACTGGTCTGGTTATGGCAGTTCTCCATGTGCCAGCCATGTTCAGTTTGCCCTTCTGTGGCACAGTGGTGGAACACTTTTTCTGTGACATATATCCAGTAATGAAACTTTCTTGTGTTGATACCACTCTGAATGAGATCATCAATTATGGTGTAAGTTCATTTGTGATTCTTGTGCCTATAGGCCTGATATTTATCTCCTATGTCCTCATCATCTCTTCCATCCTTAAAATCGCCTCAGCTGAAGGCCAGAAGAAAGCCTTTGCCACCTGTGCCTCTCATCTCACTGTGGTCATTGTTCATTATGGCTGTGCCTCCATTGCCTATCTCAAACCCAAGTCAGAAAGTTCAGTAGAAAAAGATCTTCTTCTCTCCGTGACATACACCATCATCACTCCCCTGCTGAACCCTGTTGTCTACAGCCTCAGGAACAAAGAGGTAAAGGATGCTCTATGCAGAGCTGTGGGCAGAAAAACTTCTTAACAGATTTAAAATTTTTGTCATGAAATCTTCAGCCCAATATGTCTATTCACCAATAAGCCATGATGCATATACTCATCAAATATAGTGTCTATAGAGAACAATGCCAGAGAGTAGAAATGCCTTTATTTTAGTGTCTCAGTGGCAGAAAACAAAATTTTGGCTCCAATATTTGGATCTCAGGTCCAAGAATCATCTTCTGTTGGATTAAGCCCACTTGTTTAAGTTCTAGATAGCTTTGGTTTGGAAACCTCTTTTGCTTTCCACTTTTCATGGACTCTCAAGCAGTCAAGACCTCTGTCTGGTGTGGATGTAGAGAAGAGACAAGTGTAACATGGTAGAAAGGATAGTAAACTGCAGGACCAACAGCTTTCATTTCCTCTTTCATGCTCAAGAAAGAAGGCCTTCATTCAGATGAGTTACAATGTAGCCATTTTAGAAAGGGTTTGCTTGATTCTTACTGACTGAGAGGTAAAGGTCTTTGCAAAAAAAAGTCCATATTTCATTATTTAGCTAAATTAACACCTTAAATGTTTTCCATTTCTATGTCTATTTCTATTTTCCTATATGATCAAAGCAAAAATGCCTTATTTTCATAGGCTATGCAGTAAATAAAACATCCTAAGGAAGCTTCTCTGTAGCAATATTTTTATTATATTTTTCATAATAACTCTTTTCAACCTATGGAAATGTTTGTTTTTAGTTTTTACCTAACAGCTGAAATGAAACTGAAATTGCTTTCTTAGATATGGGTTGTTCTGATTCCAGAGTTCAAGTTATATGCTATTAAATTTCATTCTTGAACCACATTGTGCAAACTTCATATTTCTCCAGGTATTTATATTAAAATTACCAGGATCATAGTATGTTATTTTTAATTCTCAATAGGGAGGACTTGGGGAATATTTTGTGTTGTAGATATTCCCACCTGAATTTGTTTATATCTACTCAGAAAAGAGCTAGAAAAATTTCCAAGAGAGGAAGATGTGAAAACAACTACATTTTTACCAACTTTGTGATGCCCATGGTTACTATGTACCCAAATCAATTCCTAGTCCTTATTTTCTATTCTGACTCACAGAAATTGGGCTGAGTATCTCATAGGTGGTCTGTGGCTTTCTTTGTTCTCTAGATTGCTACATAAAAGGTCCAGGCTGGATATAGAGGGTCCTCTATATCATCTGTGTCAAGCCATGCCAGTACAATGGCATACTGTCTGATGTCAGAGTTATTGATTGAAACCTTCTGATAGCCTCTTAGGAGTCTCAACCTGAGTTCCATAATTACTTCGGGGTGCTTGGAGTATCAGAATGTTTTTGAGCTCTCTTAAACAATTCATTAAATTTTCTGTATAAATATGGATGTGTTTATCTGCTATATTAATCTAAAATATTTTTACTAATTTTCTGAGAATTTCATACAGTGTACTTTGATCCCATTTACTCCAAATTTCTCCTAGTTTCACTCCAACTCCCTATACTCCTAACTTTGGATTTATCCTTTGCTTTTATTTAATGACCCAACAATTATAATTTGTGCTGTCCATATACTTCTACATGGGGACAGGCAACAGACAGAGTGTAGCTAATCTGCCAGGAGTCATGTCCTTTAAGAAAATTGAGTCTCTCTCTACCAAAAACCACCAATGGTGCATAGAGCCTCAGTTAGGGACGTCAGCTCATGGACCCTTTCCCACTTTATGCAAAAATGTTGACTTGCTATATTTTCCTGCAGGAATCCATTGCTACTGTAAGTTCATGAGTACATTGTTTTGCTCCAATCCTCCCTAACCTCTGGTTTTTACAGTCTCACAGCCTGCTCTTCTGCAATGGTCCCTGAGCCTTATAAAGGGTGTGTGATTAGATATCCCATTTTTTGGATGAGCATCCCCAGACACTCAGTCTCTACACTTAGATCTGTTGGAAGTTTCTGTGTTAATCATTATACACTGAACAAAGAAACTTCTCTGATGAGGTCCAAGGGCTACCAAAACAAGCTGTTGCTATTACTTTTGGCTGCCCATTAGACCTTGATGGTAAGATCCTATTATGAAAAACAGCATACATATCAGTCACAGGACATAGAGCAATCAAATAGGTACTGACCAAAAAGCTTCCTGTCTGTTGGTTAGCTCTCATACTAATGGAAGGTCCAATACAGTCTGCTGGAGGAAAAGTTATTGGCAGTCTTACCCAGTTTGGAGTGCCATTATATTTTGAAAGACTTTCTAGAAATTTCCTTGGGCAAATAGGAAACAGATTTGAATTTCCTCTTTTAGAGACCATTTGTTTCCATATCTCCTTTTGCTATTCTCAGGATGCATCCTTTGATTCATTTACTTTGCTCACAGGGTTATCACATTGTTTTTTGCTAAGATGGGAGATTTCTTGGGATCAGGGGTAAACACAATCTTTATTGAGGGGTGACCAATTCTTATCCTTATTCCTTAAATGTTTGGCACCCCTCCTATCCTGTCCAACACTTACCAATAAGTGAACAACGCACAAGGGTAGTTGTTCTACAGGCTTTACAGACTTTAGACTCAGTACAGGAGACAGCTGGAGTGCAGCAAATGAGTGGGCAAGCCCAAGCAGCCCCAGAACCTCCCAGTTGGATGAGTCATGGACAATGAGTCATTTGGTTCTGGCTCCTATAATTTATCTACAATACCTGTATTGCTTGCTAATGTGGGGGCTTTTTTCACTTCTTCATTGTTTTTTTTTCCTAATAATCATCCCCCCAATATCTTGGCACACTCATGTTCCTTTATCTTATTTTTCTACCCTTGTGCATTACAAATATCTCTATTCATTTAGCACCATTTTTGTTCAGTTCTTTTGTTCATCAGAAAATGCCTATAATGTTATTTATATACTCTATGTACATTTCTCAAGCACTATGTGCCAAGTAATTATCTGGTTCTGGGGCTACAATAATGAGTAATGCAGGAACCATTTTTCATGTTATTCTTAGTTCAATGGGGGAAGTCAGGCAAAGTGACAAGAAGTACAAAAACAACAACAAAACCCTGCAAAAGGCCCATGTAAGGCATTATTGTTTGGGTCAAGGGTATTCTTAAAAATAGAAGAGCAAAATGGACAAATTTATTTAGGGAGCCAGAAAAGAATTCACAAAGTAGAACTATTTCACTAACTTTGTGTGGCACTGAGTCAACTGATGTGTGGAGGGATGACGAAGGGTGACCAAGAGATATGATATATTTAAACAGTGGCGCACCAACCTGAGAAAGTCCAAGAGATATGATATATTTAAACAGTGGCCCACCAACCTGAGAAAGTCCAAGAGATATGATATATTTAAACAGTGGCGCACCAACCTGAGAAAGTCCGAGGTATTAGAAGTCAGGTGCTTCATTCGTATCTGTTGATCCACCGTCATGCTGACTATTAGCAGAGTAAAAGCAGATGCTTAATACATCTTCAGAAAGTTAACGATGTGAACACTTTTTAGTGTGAGGTTGTGTTCAAGGATTGCCACGCGAGTAGATAAGACCGATCATCTTTCTGTCCATCTTTTAGACTTCTCTCATATAAAGTTAGCTAGAAAAAAAATGAGCAGAGAAACGGTAACAAGCATGGAAACACACTTATAATTGCTTTTCCCCGTTGTTTACCTTATTTATCACGTGCTCACATATTTACAACATTGAATTCCTTAAAACCAGAAAAAGAATCATTATTCTGAGGGAACTGGGACTAACATTTGATCAATATGCTTGAACCCTAATCAGGAAAATAGCTTTGACAAATTTACAAGCAAACACTCTTTAGCCTGTGATATAAAATCAAGTATTGAGATATTACAAAAATGTATGTATCTTTTAGGAAAAAAGTTATAAAAAGATTATCGCGGATCTCAAAATTTCTCTGCTATGATCTCCACAGCATTGATTTTGCAGTTTCTCTAGAGAAAAGTTTTGCTTGTTTTTTTTTTTTTTAACATTCTCTGAAACATTAGAGGAGAAAATGACTTTAGCACATCTGACAATAAGAGGAACAAAACATTATATCGATGAGTACAGATTTCTTGGTACAAGAAAGAGAAAAGAAGGGGGCAAGAAAGATAGAATTAGTAAAAGACATAGAATCAGTAGGCACAAGCTAAGCTTTGCTTCGAAAAAGAATTTAAAATGTGTAAAAATAATGTCAGCTTTGTTACTGCTGCTGACTGACAGAATGTGTGCGTTAGGTAATTTGCATGAGAATTTAGATATTAAGGGCATTGTTGGAAGGTGTGATTTATTTGCGTTATCTCATTTAACACTGTTAGGATAGGAAGTGTCCCTTCAAAAGCCTCATGTACTGAAGCCTTGCTTTTCAGCTAGTGCTGCCATTTGGGAAGATTATAGAAACTTTATGATGTTGGACCCAACAGGAAGAACTGTGTCACTGAGGCATCCCCTTGGGGGCTGCATCTTGTCATGCCTACCCCCTTCTCACTGGCCACCATGAGATGACCAGCTTTGCTCTTCTGTGTCTTCCCTGTCACCATGTGGTGCCTCACGATATCCCACAAATGGGATAGCTAATTAATGTCACTAGTGCCAAAGTATATTCTTCCTCCTTTAAACTGTCACTGTCAGGTGTTGGTCACAGTTATGAAGGTCTACCACGAATATCATCTCTACTGTTTCTACAGCTCCCTTCCGTTCAAAATGTCCCTTTATATTCATGAATTAATTTGATCCCCATAGCACTCCTGTAAGGTATTATAAACATTCCTGCTATGTTTCAATTTTTGGTCGGCTAAATCCACACCTGGGGATAGTTGTTTAAAGTTTCCCAATATAACTCAGGCCATTAGAGGTAAGAGTCAGACTAAAACAGAAGTGAGCCTTAGTTACAGATCAGCCTATCATATACCCCATTCTTCATATTATTTTATTTATCTCTATATATGAGTGTACATAATTCAACAATTCTAATCAGAGAACAAACTATGATTAATATATAAACTTTACTTTTCACATGTCAAAACTTCAATCAATATTGATCCTTTCTTTCTGAAATGTTGTTCCTCTCTTGTCTTTGTAACAAAGTCTATTATGATCACATGGTTGAGTATTTATTATGAGCACTTGATATATTTAGTTGGAATTGAACTGAATTTGTATCAGAGTCTTTGCTTAAATAAATGGCCCATATATTTTGCAGTATTTTATGAACTATGACTTACAATTAAACGGATTCTGACTTTTAATTATTTCACTTGTTATTTTCAAAAATATAACAAGTATCCTTAGGTTAAGTGTCAGGCACTAGGCTAGGTACTAAGGATGCATAGATAAATAATATTAGTGCGCTGCTTTGAGTGGCTTGCCATCTGCTTGCAACTCATTTTAATACAGGGTCATTAGCACTGCACATAGAAAGTCTAGAACTCGAAGAGAGAATGATGTGATTGTCAGCAAATTTTGTTTCTGCATATATTGGTGGGAGAAAGTTAAAGTGAATGATTTGCCCGATGCAAGCATTGTGTTAAACCCAGAAGTCCTCAAATCAAACCTACTTATAACACAAGTGCATTAGGGTAATAAATCTAGAAACACTACCATTTATAGGCAAATTTTAGTATTTAATTAGAAAATGCTCATTATGAGAACGAACAAAAAATTGTGACATACAGGAGAGAGGAAGCCATCTGTATAGAAGAACCTTTATATGATGTATGTTACATTCAGGAACATTAAAACATTAAGCATATATAGATACAAGAACTTATAGGAATATCTGCCTACAGTGAGTCATAGAATTTCAGTCAAGAAATCTAGACTTGAAAATTAAATTATGTGAAATGAAAAATTTGCTAATCTACTTAACCACTTGGTAACATTGTAGACTAGAGTCAAGAAACTTGAATATAAATAAAAATACTGAATCTGAAGAACAGAAATAATGGATGAAAAAAGGAGCAGTTTTAGTGGTTTGGGCAACAAGAAAAAAAATCTAACACCCATACACTCAGACTCTCAAGGAGAAAGGGTAGAATGTGCCTTAAAAACATTCAAAGATATGTTGGTTTAACATTTACTCAAGCTAGTTAAAAACATAAATTTTAAACCCAAGAATCTCAGTGAATCCTAAGCAAGAAAAATAAAAACAATATCAAATTAATGTTTCACACACACATACACCCCAGCACTCACAATTAATAAATGAGAAGAATATAATTTAAAACCAAAGATGAAGAACCTTAAGACTTGCAGACTTAAATGGCGCATTATATATCATGCAATGAGAGTAAATTAACTAACGATAAATAATGAAACACAGAAAACAACTGAATGATAATTTGAGCTAGACTATACATTTGTATTCAGCAAATAATATCACCAACAAAGAAAGGTAAGTAAATACACTTTCATAGCAGGGAAAAGAAAGAAAGCATATGCTTTACTAGAAACAGTAAGGAAAGTTTCTCAGGCCCCCCCAAAATGACACCAGATTCAAACTTTAGATTTACAGAGAGAAATGAAGATGGCTAGAAGTGATAACTACATGCGTAAATATGAAAAGATACATTTTAATTATATCAACTGTTTGAAAACACAACACCATAACACATTATAGCATACTACTGCAAGCTTTATAATACAAGTAGATACGTTGTGAGAGGCTTTGTCTAGCAAGAAGCAATGAAATCTTAACACCTAACAGGACTTTTAGGAGCTGTAAAGACATATGTTAATCCATGGAGCAGCAGCAAGAAGCAAGAGCTGGCTTCTCTGGGGCAGGGATGCACTAATCATGGTAGATAGCCTTAGATCCTTTGTGGGAACTTAGGTGAAGATTTACAGTGTGTGCTTGAATCAGTGAGGTGGAATACTCCCTCAAGGACACTTGGCCTTCCTTTTGCTACAGAGGCTTAGAGTCTGTGAATTACTTTAAGTCTTGAAACCAACTGGGGAGCTGCAATACCCTGCTGAGTTGACTCACGACAGATAATAAATAGGCATCACTTAAGGTATGATATATTCTTTGCTAACTGATTCAAGGACCCACTCTGTGGCTATTTTTTTCTAGTTCCTCCTCATACAATGAGGACATATATACCCAGTAGCTAGAAGGATATTCAAGGTGGGTCCTGATCCCGAGGAGGTAGACCAATGACCAGAAGCACTGATGGAAAGCCTCTGTACATTATATGGTAAAAAAAAAAATGGAAATTTGTTATTCTAAAAGAACTTGGTGGAAACCTGTCCTTGGCATTTTGCCAGAAAGCTATTTGGGATAAGGTATGTTCTGGAGGCAGTCTGCTACAGGAAGAGATGCTGAGAAAGGTGCTTATTTACTGCTGTATTCTCTGGAGTGCTACTGAAGCTGCTAACACTGTAGGAACCTGCTGCCAAAGATGCCAGTCCATGCTAGAAAACCTGCAGATCACTCTGCAACTAAGAAGGGAAGCTTCTTTCTCATGCAGTGTCTCTGTTATGCTCAGTGATGACACGCACCACTGATGGAAATCACAGCTCCATTTTTTCCCCCAGAGTAAGTGATGAAAAGAAATTTGAATCTGAAGCATAATGAAATGATAATTTCCAAAGAAAGGTGTAACGTCAAGAAAGTCAATTATGCATTATTGCTCTCGGTCAAGGAAGCAGCGCTATGACTTCCTCCTTTCAAAACACATTTTGTAATGGGAAAATATATGAATCAACTCTTATCAGATTTTGGACAATAGGCAGTAAAAATTGTGCAAGCTAGAAAGCAAAGTATGTGGCAGGGGTAAAAGAAGCTGCACAAAATAACAGCCATAAGAAAAAAAAAAACAAACCAGAAGCATTTCCCTCCCTGGTTTTTCAGAGAATGCCGAAGCATGTATACAGCAGGGAAGAGGATCCAAAGCTGTTAGAGAACAATTACAAGGAAATGTAAAGTCAGATAGAAATTCTCCAATGTGAACTTGGTTGAAGAATAGAGAAGGTGAACTGAACACCACAAACATCTAACTGAGATATTAGGAAGATCATACTTTGTGGGTGTAGTGACTTCAATCCTAAAATCAAGTCTAGTGATATACCATATACAATTGAAGAAGAAAGTACAGGGTCAGTGGTACCCACAATTACCCCACATTTATACTAGAATAAAGCTCAATCCTTTCCTGTTTAAGATGTATATAAACCTAAGTCATTCACACGTGAAATAAAACATGTCCAGTAGTCACTAAAATGAAAGGCAAAAAAAAAATGTTAAGAATGAACATGAGTGTCAAGAGAAACATTATTCAAAATAGAAGAGATAAGAGATGGCAGAGTTAGCAGGCAAGAATGTTAAAATAATTACACTATTTTAAATATGTATACAGATTAGAAAAAGACAGGGTTGGGATGAGAAGATAAAGGCAATATATGAAGGAACCAAATATAAAACAATTTAGACATCTGCACTGGAAAATTTACTGGATAAGATTAACTGCAGGCTAGAAGCTGCAGATGGAAAGGTCACCGAGCTTCAAGACATAATAGAAATTACCCCAAAAGGAGGAAATGGAAATAAGCTATTGAAAATAATACATAGGAGCTGAGGATATAGCTCCGTTGGTAGAGTGATTGCTTGGCATACATGAAGGCCTAGGTTCAACTCCCAGTGCTGCATACATTGAGTGTGGTGTGCACATGTATAATCCAAGGTGTAGGGAGGAGGAAGCAAGACAATTAGGAGTTCAGTGTCATCCTTGGCTACATGTAAGTTTCTGCCTGGAAAAACAAAACAAAACAAAACAAACAAACAAAAAAAACCAAGCACCCAAATACCTAAGACAATAAACTGGACTACTAATGGAAAAAAAAGTCAAGCAACATGATCTCAATAATCTCAGTGAAAGAGAACAAGAGGGGTCAATTACAGTCATAATATTGTAGTATTAGAAGTCATAATTTAAAATATGATATAAATTATATGCTTATTATATCAGTCTGTTTATTGTAATTGAAGCAAAAAGTACCTGAAACGAGGTAGGTTTTAAACAAAAGAGTTTAATTTAACTCACAGTTTTAGAAGTCAAAGTGTATGGGGACAATATCTGTTTGGTTTTGGCAAAGACTTTATGACAGATGACATCACAGCATGGTGCTTGGACTCATGGGAGAAAACATGAGGAAGAGTGAAATTACATGTAAAACAAGTTTCGTGAGACTGAGGAACTGTCCTTTTTTTTTTTTTTAAAAAAAATAGAAACCCATCCTTGTGGGAACTAATTCAGATGCACGAGATTTTCACTAATTCCTTCTAAGGTTGGTACTCTATCATCTAATTACTTTTTGCTAGGTCTCACTTCTTAAAAGTTGTCCCTTTAGCTGTCATCCTCCACCTTTGAGAACCAAATTTCCTGCACATGAACCCTCAAGGGGACCCTCCAGTGATATCCAAACTGTAGCACCCCAAGATGAAGTTCAGTGAAACACAAGCAAGAGAAGAACACAGTTTCACTCCTATATTCCTACCCCAAACCATACAAGGGATTATCAAAATGATATTGAAAAAGCCAACAATGAAAAGAAAAAAAATGTCTTAAAAGCTTCCAGAGGAAAAACATAAGTTGCTCATGTTCTGGTTAGTTATAACTGTCAATTGACAAACCTTATGCTTATCCAGGCACATCATCTTAACTGAGGAACTGCCTAGAGCAATTTTTTGTGAGCACATCTGGAGGGTTTGTTGTGGTTATTAACTGATATAGGAAAGACCAATCCTCTATGGGTAGCACCAATCCCTAGGCAGGTGGTCCTAAACTGTATAAGAAATGTAGCTAGCCATGAGCCAGCCAGCCAGCATCCTCCTGCTCAATAGTTTCTCCTATACTTTTTTTTTTTTTTTTGCTGTGAGTTCTCTGTTTTGGGTTAAAGTGCAGTGTAGCAAGCAGGCCTGTTGTTATATAACAAACTTTTCTGGGTGACACAATACATATCCCTACTCACTCCAGACAGATCCCATGGCAGACCAAAGTATGGATACCACCAAAGTCTAACTTGATGAACCAATATGTTTTGTTGGGGTTACTTACAGAAATATGGATGACGAGTTACTTTTAGGAGCAGAAAAGACTCCAAGAGAGCTGGATTACCAAAGCCCACCAGAGCATGGGTGATAGATCCCAAAGATGGTAAGGCATCTCAACAGGCTGAAGAATGTCCTTACCAACAGACTCACCTGCTCTAAAACCTCTTCCACGAGCTTGGTTGGTTTCTCTTTCTTCCAGGCAGCTGGTTTGATCTCATGAGTCTTCTTTGCAGCTTGGCTTGTTTGAGTCTTCATTGCGGCTTCATTCAGTTAGCCAGAGAGGGACTCTGAGTTTTCCTTTGCTTGCTCTCAGGGGAGGGCCCAGTGAATTTGGTCAATTTCAGGGACTTCCTGAAGCAATTTTGAGCTATTTACCTTCTTGCTTAATGAGCTTCTTTGCAAGATGGAATGCTGCAATTGTAGAAGAAACTGTTACACAATACTTGCTTTCACATTCATGCCTTAAGTCGCTACCTTCACTTCTCTCAGTGATGGGCTGTGACCTGGAATTGTAAGCCAAACAAAAGCATTTTCTCCCAAAGTTGCTTCTGGTCAAGGTATCTGTCTCAGCAACAAAAACTAAACCCTAACAGTTTTCATATATTTATAAAAAGCAGTTAGACCTCCTGTCGAAGATAGTGACAAACAGAAGCAATGACAAAGTATTTTTAAAGTACTAAGTGATAATGTCTGCATTCTATATAAGAAGAATATGACTCATTTATGATTTTAAGTCCGGACTGAAAATTTATTGCCTACATACCTGTATTACAATAAATATTAAAAGTCCTTCAAATGGGAGAAAAGAAATACCACACTGAAATGAGGATATACACATTGGAGTGAAGAAAATCAGAAATTATGAATGTCTAAGTTAATCTCAAATACACTTGAAAATAATTTTAAAGGTCCACCAGGATGGCTCAGCAAGTAAAGGCACTTGCAACCCAAGCAGTGCATGCCTGAGGACATGGTTTCAATCTGTAGAGCTCATGCAAAGATGGATGAAGTAGGGGCTGGAGAGATGGATCAGTGGTTAAGAACACTGCTGCCCTTCTAGAGGACTTGGGTTTGATTTCCAGCACCCATATGGCAGCTCACAATGATTTGTAACTCCAGTCTCAAAGGATCTTATGGCTTCTTCTAACCTCTGTGGACACTGCACATACATAGTATATAGATACAAATGCAAACAAAACGGCCATTCATATAAAATATAAATACATTAATCTTTTAAAACCGTGAAAAAAGTGAGCTGACTCCACAATGTTGTTATTTTATGTTCACACATGTGCTATAGAATGTTTAGTCAAACACACAGATCTCTTTTTTTCTCTCAAACACAAAATATTAATAAATGAAAAATCATTTTAAATCATCTTGAGAAAATGTGTATTGGAATTTAAGCCATGCAGAATGATGTGTAGGAGAAGAGTGACAATATGAATGGGAATGGGGATTGGACCTCCATTGTTGTAATCTGATGCTGAATGTGAGGTGCTGTAATGCTTTCTAAAGGTATGCTATGACACATTAAGAATGAGTATTAGAAACCCCCGAGCAACCACTTAAAAGTAGAACAAAGAAGTACAGCTAATAAGGCAATGTTGGCTGTGAGATAGAATCTTAAAACATAATTAATCCAAGTAAGACAGGAAAAGGGAAAAATGGAACAAAGAAAAGGTGGGTAATACAACTGAATAGCAAAGTGATAGATTAGGCGCAACTGTACTAATAATTATGTTACATCTAGTTAAAATAGTGATATTGTCAGAATGAAACAAGACTATTGTACACCTTCTTATATGAAGCATACTTTAAATGTATGGAAAACATAGCTTAAATGTAAGGCAGAATATTATATATTGTGCTAATACTATTTTCAAGAATATTATAGAGAATAGACCAATATCAGATTTGTTATATTTAACTAAAGGAATATTTTCCTTTAGTTAAGTCAGACATAGGGGATATTTCACAGTGATGAAGGAGACACTCCATATCAGGAAGATAGCATTCTAAAGCAGAACACTTCTAATAACAGATCCCGAAATCTAAAATGAAGATAGAGAAATATATTAATGTTGATGATCTCAGTAGTTTTCTCAAATATTTGTAAGAAGTAGAGAGAAAAAGTAAAGATTGGAAAGGCCTGAAACACACTTTCTACAAACTTGCACAACTCCCACAGACAGAACACTTTTTCAAAAGAACATAAATTAATTTCAAGAACCTGTAACATTTGCCAAGACATGGATGTTAACTTACCACTGTGTAGATATATGTGTTTGGATTGGAATACCCACAGAAGGCAGGAAGCTGGTAAGGAGACGATAGGTGATTTTAAGAAAAAGGGGATAGAAAGTAGATGTTACAAAGAAGTAAAGGGATTAATGGGACTGGCCCAGATAGAAGTAACCCGCAGCCAAGCACTGGGTTGAGCTCCTGGAATTCAGTTTAAGAGAGGGAGGAGGGATCATATGAACAAGAGGGGTCAAGAACATGATGGGGAAAACCGCAGAGACAGCTTACCTGAGCTAGTGGGAGTTCACAGACTATGGACTGACAGCTAGAGAACCTGCATGGGATTGAACTAGACCCTCGTAATGTGAGTGACAGTTATGTGGTTTGATCTGTTAGGGGGCTTGCTGGTAGTAACACCAGAACCTATCTCATGTCCATGAACTGGCTTTTTGGAGCCCATTCTCTATGGCGGGATACCTTGCTCAGCCTTACTTACAGGAGCAGGGTCTTGGTCCTACCTCGAGTTGGTTTGGCAGACATTGTTGACTTCCCAAAGAAGGCCTTACCTACTCTGAGGAGTGAATGAGGGATGGGAAGGATGGGAGATGGGGATGGAAGAAGGGGAGAAAGGAGAAACTGGGGTTTATATGTAAAATTAAAACTATTTTTTAATACTATGAATGAAAGCTCATTGGAAGGTAGAGGGCTACTTCATTTCAAGTTTTTGGCCAACTGGGGCTCCATAGACAACACTCTAAATATTACAAGTTACTGCCATTGCTCTGGTTACAATCTAGACTTTGACAATAAGACCCTATTGCTGAAGACACCACATACTTGAGTCACAAAATATGGAGGAATCAAACTGATAACAACCTGGAAGCTTCATCCCTACTAGCTAGCTTTCAAACTGCTGGAAGTTTCTATGTATGCTACCAGGGAGAGATATCAATACTCTTACCCGGCAGTAAACCCTGAGAGCTATAATGATTGACCTGCACTTTCTAATTGGATTTTGAGCCTATTCTACAAGATAGAGCTCATGTGTGTATAGTTAACTGAGTCCCATTGATGAATCTGCTAAATGGACATAGTACTAAACTGACTCCTAATGCCTTATCGTCATTCTCACAGGTTGGTGCATCTCTCAACCCTCATCACAGTTGCTTCTTTTTGCAGTAGATGATTAATACAGAGACCTGGAATTGGTTGACATGCAGAAAGTAAGAGACTATGGAGTTCCAGCACTAAATACAACATCTATATCATATTCCTTTCCCCAAGACTCAGTGGTCATCTTGAAAAGAAACAGAAAAATTAAGTATAAAAAGCAAGAGAGCAGATTTCTATACAAACCATTATTTGCTGAACACAACAACATGTTTGTACACTTGAACTCACATAGGTTTTGACTGCATCCATATGACCATCACCAGATTAAGCCACGCAAATTTCCAGCATGGATAGGGGAGAAACTCATGAAATTCCACCCGTAGCTGAGGAGCTACTGGCAGCTGATGGCTGCTGTGGAAGGGAAAGTCAGTTCTCCAAGGATGTGAGCCCCGACAGGCTACTACCAATGCTTCAGAAGATGGTCCTACACCCACGCACATACAGTGAGAATTAAGTGGATTAGAAAAGAGCAGATGAAGATGGGAAGGAAGAGTAGTGGGGAAGATAGGGATGTATAGGAGGAGGATTTGTTTAAAACACCTTAATAAGCATGTTTGAAATTCTTCTCTAGGGAAGAGCACACCAATACTAAGTGGTCAATCCCAAAAGGATACATATAAGTAACACTATACACTGAACAGGTTGTACTTATGTAATGATGAATTCATGAAGTATATGCATATAACAATAGTTAACGAAAAAAGACCTTAAATTTTAAATAGAGCATAGAGATGTATGTGAGAGTTTGAAGGGAAAATGAATGAAAAAATGATGTAATTATATTAATGATAATGGCACTGGGTTTTGATCCTACTACATGTATTGGCTTTTTGGGAGCCTAGTCTGTTTGGATGCACACCTTCCTAGACCTGGATGGAGGGGGGAGGGCCTTGGACTTCCCACAGGGCAGGGTACACTGACTTCTCTTAGGACTGGAGAGGGAGAGGGAGAAGGAGTGGGGGGCAATGGGATGGAAATGGGAGGAGGTGGAAATTTTTAATAAATAAAAAAAAATAAAAAAACTTGAATAAAGACAACTTGGTTTCAGTGTGCTTATAGCTCATTCTAAGTATATCCATGACCATTTTGAATTACATGTGTTTATAATATCTTCTTTTTTCTGTTTTATATTAACATGTTTTCATTAATTATTTATAACTATCATATATAAATACAATAAAATTTGATAATATTTCACACCCCCCAAAAAGTAAAAGAAATAAATAGCTAATAGAAAATAACTTTAAAACAAATACACTTAAAAGTAACTGTAGGCACAGTGTTTTCTAACATTGTATAGTATTAAGTTAGAAATCAACAACAAATATACAGAAAAATCCCACAATGTTTACAAATTTAACAATACTTTTAAACAATTTATGGGTCAATGGAAGTCAAAACAATGATTGGAATATGACTTGGCACAGAGGTTCATCAGACAAATGTACCTGCTACAACATCTCAGTATCTGAGTTTGGTGCTTGGGACCCACATGGTGTGAGGGGAGAAGAGACTTCTGTAAGTTTTCTTCGGACTCCACAGCTATGTGATGGCATGTACGTGCCTGCATACAACACATACGTGCATACAAAATAAACACAAGGCAATAAAATGTTTAAAAAATTTTTGGCCCCTATCTTGAGCCAAATGGAAGTGAAAACATAAAATATAAAAACTTCTGTAGTAGTTAATATATTTTTAGATGTAATTTTAGTGCTTCAAACATTTACATTATTAAAGAATGGCCAATATTCAGAGTTTTGGGATTTCATTTCAATTAAATTAAAGCCAAATTAAATAGAAGAAAATAAACATTATATGTTTGAACTGAAGTCAGGGGAAAGAAATCAAATAATGTCACTCTTCTGCTCCTGCTAGGATGTCATGTCCAACTTTGATATGACAATTTTTGTTTTTATCTTGTTGTATTTTCTATTGTCATGTTTGATTGTTATCACTTAGAAGAAGCATGTTCTATTCAAATGAGAGACAGAAAGGGAATGAATCTGGAGGGAAAAGGAGGTGGGGGAGGATATAATAGGAATAGAGAGAGGGGAAATTATAGTGGGGATATACTGTATGAGAAATAATCTATTTCAATAAAAGAAAAATGAAGGAAAGGAAAGAAACCAAATAATGTCAATGTAACCAAGTTATTCATTTAATGTCTCCATGGAGCTTTGGCTGACATAGAAGTTGCCATTCTCTTGCCTTAGTTTTCTCGGTAGCGGATTATAGGCATTGTGCCCCACATCTCACTTAATCAAAATCTTTTCTAAGTGTAGTAAAGTTGATAAGTTTCTAGCTAGTTGCACTAGGAAGGAAAGGAAAGAATGACTAAAGAAAGACTTGGAATGTAGATCCTGTCCATGTAAAATGATTAAGAATATTATGAAAATTATGCCCAATAAAATTAGGTACATATGAGATAGGTAAACTCTTTGACATCATATGTGATCAAATTTAACCCAAGAAGAAATAGGAAATCTGAATTACCATGTGTTATTAAATAAATCAAATCAAATGAAAGTTATTCAAAGGAAGGCAAAGTCTTCATATACAATTTTATAGTGAAAATCAAAGAGTTCCTATAAGCCTTGATGCAAAAGCTAGTAATTAAAATCAATATGGGAGCGGCTGAGTTGGCTCTAATGAGTATGAGTGCTTACTGTGAAACAAAAAGGGCTTGAGTTCAAACCCCCTGCATCCAACATGAAAATCAGGCGGAGCTACATGTACCTGTAGCCCAAATTGAGAGGAGGACACAGGAAGATCCCGACAACTAGCTGATCACTTAGAAATGATGAGTTTCATGTTTAGAGAGACTCTTTCGAGATTGAGAGTGACAGGAAGACATGGGTCATTCTTCTCTAGGCTCTGCATGCATGCACATGTACATACCCTCCTTCAACATACCACCACCGCTGCCACAGACAAAACCAAACCAAACCATAGCAACAAAAGCACCCAACACCATATCAAACTGGTCATGTGCCACAAACTGGGAAGGTTTCCCAAATAAATAAATAGATAGATGGATATATAAATCAGTTAACGAATTCATCATGTAATAAGTAATGAAGTCAGATTATTATCTTGAAATTGATGTAGAAAAAACAAGCAAAATCGAACCCTTGTTCAGGAAAATTTCTTGGTCCCTAACTACAGCAGGCACCTTTTCTCAACTACCATTATAACTAAAGTGGAAGGCAATGGTTTCTCTCTCAGAACAAGAGTCAGACAAATGTGTCCTTTTTACCACTTATATTTAACATTATTCTGCTTTTAACCAGTGCCATAAGGCAAGAGATATAAATTTAAGACATCAAAATTAAAACAGAATAAATAAGTAGCATTCATACAAAATCAATTGTGTACATCACAAAGCCAAAAATGTACTAGAATTGGTATACAAATTCAGGAAGTTTATAGAATACAAGACTAATAAATATAATCAACTGTATTTCTAAATATGAACAACGAATAGCCTGAAATTAAGACTACTTAACATATTATTAAATTTCATTGTAATTATAATGATAATTTTACAAATATTTGAAAATGTCTGAATATATTATAAAATGTTGCCAAGAAAAATGAATGGGGATATGAAGAAATGAATATATACACTATGTGTGTGGTTAAAAGACTTATTCAAATATTTGGCCTTAGGAGATAATGAAAGGGCTCTCTTGGTAAAGACATATGCTGATCCTGCTGCCCCAGTTCAACTCCTGGGGTCCATGTAGTGGGAGGGGAGAACCCACTGCGACATGTACACTCCATCCTCAACATGTACACTCACACAAAACAAATAAATGTTGAAAATACTGTTATGAAAAAATAAGTCTTTTCTCTAGGTTAGTATACAAAGTCAGTCTCAATTTAAATAGCACAAACTTTTAAAAACACAAATTGAAAATCCTATTTAAAATGTACATGGAAATACCTGGTACAACTAAGACTTTGGAATAGAAAAATGTAGGATAACCAGGCTTATTATAAATCTACACTGATCTGGACTGTACGGCTGTGAAATATTAGCATACATATAAATCACTGCGATGGAATGGGGAACACAGAAGTAAATCCATGGAAATACAGTAAAGCATTTCCAAGCAACAAGGGCAGGCATTTTAATGTGAAAACTGCACTTTGAAAATTTTATATTGCTTTTTTACCATAAAGTTGTCATAGTTCCTTCTGGACATCAGGTACAAATATTTGTTTCCTGACGGATGAGTCTTTTCCCTTTCTCCGTAGTGACTTTTGAGGCATGAAAGTTCTGTTTATTTCTTCATTAGTCTTACGTGTCGTATCTAAGGAATGATTGGCCTAGCTGACGTCATGTGGACTTGAGTCATCTCTAGATTAAATGATAAGCAGACTAGTCTCCCCTCACTGAATCATGGCAGCCCTTCTGACAACAGTTCAGAAAAGAAGAATTTTGTCTCCACACTGCCAGTTCTGCCTCATTGGTCCACACCTTACTCCTAAAAGCCTTTTAGTTCCTTTTACTTCCAACCTTGCTATTTATGTGTATTTGTGGACTGGTGTGCATGAATTCCACTTGAGTGCAGGTGCGTGAGGAGTCTGGAATTGGGATTGGGATTCTTTGGAGCATGTGTTGTAGAGGCCGTGGTGCCATCAGGTATGGGTGCTGGGAACTGAACCCGGGTCTTCTGGAAGAGCATGGAATGTCCCTGGGCTATTTCTTCAGCCCAATGTATAGTGCAGCCCCGACGGCTGTAGTCTTTCTTTGATTTGTAGAAAATTTTTTAAATTGGGAGAAATTAGTACTCCGACTTTGTTCTTTTTCACATCTTAATTGCGTTAGCTTTCTTTAAACAAAATATCACTGGCTGTGTGAACTTAACAAACAAAAAGGATAAGCCTCAATTCATTCAGAAAGTTCACACACAATGCTGGGCTTTCAAAACCAACGCAGTAAACTAATACAACCGAGAAGAGAGACAAATCTGCAAAGTGTGCTCTACTGGATGTTTCAATGATTCTGCCTCAATAATCGATGGAACAATAAGCATACATTGTTATAAATGTAGCAGAAAATGAAAATGAAATACTAAAAGAAGCTACAGAGCTTTTTTTTTTTGCAAGCCATCTCATTTTAAATTGGCAGAATAAACGTTAAACATTCCTTCAAATGTTCACGGAGATAAGCTGAGATAGGATGTTTTCTAATATTTAAGCAAAACTTAAACTCTTTTTATTATGATTAAAATGTCACAAAGTAAATTCTCTTATCACAGCAGAATTCAGTTGCAAGTCAGTAAGAGAAATATATGCAGGAAGCATCCTAGTGTTTCAAAACCAAATCCCATACATCTAAGTAACTTTAGGGTCAAAGGAAAAAACATCAAGGAAAATTTAGTTTGAATTGAAAAAGAATGAAATATATCAAACCTTTTGTGTTACTGTAGCAGGGCTTAAACAAACATAGTACACTGAGTTTTTATATGAGACGAGAGGGATGAGGCAAGACTAGTGCTCCCTAATTTTAATCTTTAAAAGCTAGATAATGATAATAAAGTCAATGTAGGTAGACCCACTCAAACTGTATGCATCAAAATTCATTCCTTTTTCTTGCCAAGTAATACTGGACAGAACAGAGCTATTTCATATTTTCTAGTTGGATTGTTTTTCTTTTGGTTATATTTTGAGATTATTAAAGATTTTCCCTAAGAATCTAATATAGCAACTCTTTGAATTTTCACTCAAATTACAGATCCATGTGACAACGGAAGGAACTCCAGTGTAGGAGGAGGAGGAAGAAGAGAAGAAGGAGGAGGAATAGGAGGAGGAGGTAATTTCTCTGTAGCATCGCCATGACTTCAGTCACAGTTTTAAGAATGGTGGTATATTTTATTTTTAGATGTTGAAATTTTATTAGAAAAGAAGCAGAGTGTGGCAGCATGTAGGAAATATCTATTTATTGAAGTTTTTGAGCACTTTCCACGTGCTCTGGTGCTGGTACTGATAGGCCTTTATTGGTTTATTAATACTGAGATTTTTTAACTTGTTGATTAAATTTGAAGTATTAAAGTAAAGATTGTCGGGACTATTTCCAGAGGCAACAGCGAACGGAGTGTGTTTTTCTGGACAGGATTCCGACCGTACAGCTTATTTTATGAAACAGCAGTTCCAGCTGCTTCACATTGCACCCTGTGATGCAGAAATTATTTGCCCTGTTGTTTTTCCTCAGCTCCTGGTTTGGGGGCAGCAGGAGATGACACTTTCCCAAAGAAGACTAGACTGGGAAAGGAGGGGTGAGCTACCGTGCTCTGGGCCTGAGCTCTGAGGTCTCACAGATCTCTATGAAACTGGAAGATCCTGAGTAACTTTGGATTTGAACAAAGAGTCTCAGAAGCCCTGTGATGATCCAGCGGCATGTGTGTGCAAACAAGAAGCTGGAGTGTTAGGTCCAGGTAGTGAAGAGAAGGCTGTTCAAGTCTCTTTTGGGATGAATGATGTTAGGTAGAAAGATCGATTTCCATGTCCGCAGTCTGCATCCAGCAAACATTTAACACACAGACAAGAAATAGTATGGTAGTGGATGGCACTCTAAGTGAGTATGAGGAAAGGGGGTTTTGGACAACGTGTTATGGCTCTTTGAAAAAGAAAGAGAGGTTCTTACATGGCTATAATGATTCTGATGAAAGGATGGCTTGAAGGCCATGGAAGAACTGGTCATTGTCAGACAGTGCGGAGATAATACGCTCTTGAAGTAGAGGTCAGGCTGTGCGTTTCTTTATATCCACCTTCATGCCCAGCAGTCCTGAAATACCTCCTGAGTAGTCAACAGGCACTGGGAAGAAAGAATGAGAGAGTGGGGGCCAGAGAGGAGGAGGAAGGGGTGAAGAACCTGTTGGGGAAACACTGCTCTAAGCAAGATGAAAGAGGTATGCAGGCAGGCCTTCAGTATCCCTTCTTTTATCTGCCCAAGGCAAGAGCTCAGGGGTTCCCTCCTATGATTGAAGAGAACACAGCATTGACAAGGGAGAAGTCAAGACCTCAGATAAGAAACAAAGACCTCCCAATCTGGGATGAGGTAAATTTATAGCTATATCCCTCTATATTCTGGCTGTTTTCTGATATGACTGCTTTCAAATAATTCTGGATCTTCTCATTACTGGAACATAGGCCCCTGAAGGTTGGCATGCAGACAGTAATGGTTCCTTTTAATAATTAACTACCATTGATTTGTCAGCCAAAGGTCATCCCTTCCTACATTTGAGAACCTCAAACTCTTGGCACCTGAGAACAGAAGTGAAAAATCGTTCACAAATTATTGATACACTACAAGCCCTTGCATGTCTCACCCTGTGTATGTAGATGCTGCGATATCTGAGCTCAGTGATATATGTTCCCACTCACTGCTAAGACCCTTAGCACCTTTCCATGTTGCTATGCTGTCTGCAGGGTGTCTTGGAGTTTGCAGCGGTAGTGGGCTACGTTGGAGAGTGTGTGATAAAAAGTGAAAAGAAACTGTTAAAAAAATGATTCTGTGTTTTTCTTCCTTGACATTTTGCTGGGTAAATATTTTTTTCTGCCTTTCTCTTTCTTAAACACGGTTAAGAAGAGGTTCTGTTCCCTAGGGAATACTCTGATGGTTAGATGAAGTTGGTTCTACAGCTGGAGAAACCTCTGCAGAAATTTAAGTTGTTGTTGAATTGTACCTGACTTCTTGCTCATCTGAGAGCTCCTTTTCTGGTTCTAGTGCAAGGACATGGAATTGACCTCTTTAGGTTCAGAATTGAGGATGCCTTTGAATAATGGGTTTGAAACACTGGTTTGCAAACCACTGAAGTTTTACCTACCTAGGTGCCTGTTAGTGTTTCCTTTAGAAGAGAAGCCTTCCATAGGACTTGCTTGACTCTGAGTTCATGGAGAGGCCTGGTAATGAACCTGTACAGCAGGCATGGCTTGTGGTGGCCCATCTCAGCCTGTCCTAGGGAAGGAGTGTGGGAGGGGGCACCCATGGATACGCGTTCCATAATAATGCTTTTATTTTTTTTTCTGTTTTTAACTGAAAATTTTTCGGTTAGAGTACACAATAACAGGCTTCATTATAACAATGTCACACGTGTATTTCATTGTCTTTGCTCATACCCAGCCCCTAAATCTTTTTTTAACCCCCTCATGTTTCCCAGTGGTCCCTTTCGTCCTCAAAATTTGTTCCTCTTTATTTTTATAAAGCCAGCTATTTGTGGAAGTAATTAACTATCTGCAATTCTGGGTCTTGAGTGTACCTAAGAAAAATCTCCAGCCCTGGTATTTTTAAATCAGTACAATAGAGTTTACCTCTGAACTCTAGAGTGAAGTATTTTAATGTCACCAAGCCTTGTCCAAGTACCGAGAAACAAATGTGACTGGCATTTGAATTGCATCATTATCAGGATCTTGTCCTTTTATTTCTGGAGCTCCTTTTGTGTTCCTTGGGTTTCAAGTTGCCTGTTACATTCAGTTAATTTTTAAATGCCTTGTTGAGCCTGTGAAATGACTGCCCCCCCACCCCACAGAGGGCTTTTGTGTACAGTTATTAAGCTCTCCATTAATCAGCTCTTTATTACCCCAAGGAGCAGAGAATTAGGGAATAAACCAAAATAAATTTTGTGCATGGAAAATGATACCGCAATATAAATCTATGCTCTACAATGCATTGCGGTGTTCTCTTCTGGGGTTGGGATGATATGTGTTTCATCATTATGAACGGATGCTGGATTTCTGTATCTGCTGAGATGATGAGACAGTTTTCCTTCCATTTCTGTAATTGTGGTGAATTAAGTTGATTGATTTTAAAGTGTTAACCCCGATTTTTTTTTATTCTTGGAATAAATGCAACATAATTGTGATGCATCACCCAGCTTGCATATTGCTGTGGTCCTTGTTGGTAGCTGCTGGGAGGTGATGCTTTGAGGAAATAAACCTGGAGAATGTCCTTTGTTTTTATTCTCTGAAGAAGTTTTAAAGAGTAGTGTTTTAATGTCAAATATCTGGTCAGATGTTTCCTTTGTAGAAAGATTTTAACAGGTAATACTTTCCCTGTTACCTATATGATGTATATTAAAGACTGGGGGGCGGGCAGCTGAAACCATAATAGTTCCCAAGTCTGTCTTTTACGTACTGCACTATTTAACTTATAAATTAGGTGCAGCAAGAGACTAACAAGGATAACTGATTATAATATAGTACAATGATAATATACTATAATAATAGTCATGTGAATGTAGTCTTCCTATCAAAATGCTATATTGTATTACAATTTCAGTTAAAAGAAAGTACCGTATGGATTCTTTGGGGGTACATCTGCATTCTCAGCATTGTTAATCCTCTTGTTTTGGAACAATTATCAAATATGATAAGAGAAACATGGACATAAGCATGGGTATATCCCAGCAGTTCATGGCTACTATGTGACTGCTAAGGGGATAACATACACAGTGTAGATATACCTTACAAAGGATGGGTGGGATTGGGTAGGGAAGTGTGTGATTCCAGCATCTACTCAGAAAGGGGCTCATTCTGAAACATGTGAATTGTTTCTTACTGGCAATTCTAGCCAATGGTTTTGATCACAGAAAGTGAAAGTCCAGGGTGTGGGGAGATCACTGAAAGCATTTGCTGTCGTTAGTATAAGATTATTCAGATTTGGGGGGTTTTGCTAGGTTTTGTGAGTTCTGTGTTTTAGGTTTAAATTTTAAAGTATTACTGCAAAGTTACCCGATATCTTAGGATTTTTCAGCTCTATAAGGTTCCAGTGCTGACAAGATAATACAGCAGGTCAAGGTGTTTGCTGTGCAAGTACGGAGTCCTGAGTTTGATCACTGAAGCTTATACAAGGTGGAAGGGAAGAAGCAGCCCCACATAGTAGTCCTTTGACCTCCACACGTGTTTCCTGGCCCACGAACTTTCCCCCATACATGCATGCACAATCCTCCTTATTATGCATGATCTCCCCTATCACTCATGCACACACAAACACCCCTGTCATGCATGCACATGGAAGCACACATAAAAATAAAGATTCAGAAGTCAGGCAGTGGTGGTGTATGCCTTTAACCTCAGCACTCGGGAGGCAGAAGCAGGCAGATCTCTGTGAATTTGAGACAAGCCTAGTCTACAAGAGCTAGTCCAAGGACAGGTTCCAAAGTTATGGAGAAACCATGCCTCAAAAAAAAATAAGATTCAGATGTGTTTCTTGTGTTGTGTGTTTATTTTATTATTTCTTTAGGTTTCTGTTGCTATTTTCTCTTTGTCGATTTATAGATAACTTATAGGATCCAATCTTTTTGTTTTATTTTTTATTTTATTTTTTTAAATATAAAACTTGTTTTATTTTATAGATTCAATAAACTCATTAAAATCATTAACTAGTTGTAATAAGTGTTTCCAACAATGGAAATAAAGCTACTTGCCACAGGCAAGATCATGTCCATATTATATCACAATCATCACTCAATGCTTTTATTTTTTTTTAATTTTTTTTTATTTTTTTATGTATTTTTTTATTGATAAAAGGAGAATAAAGAAAAGAAAGAAAAAAAAAAACAAATTTCCACCTCCTCCCAGCCTCCCATTTCCCTCCCCCTCCTCCCACCCCTCTCCCCTTCCCCCCACTTTTCTCCCCCTCCCTCTCCAGTCCAAAGAGCAGTCAGGGTTCCCTGCCCTGTGGTAAGTCCTAGGTCCTCCCCCCTCCGTCCATATCTAGGAAGGTGAACATCCAAACTGGCTAGGCTCCCACCAAGCCAGCACATTGCGTTAGATCAAAACCGCGTGCCATTGTCCTTGGCGTCTCATCAGCCCTCATTGTTCGTCATGTTCAGAGAGTCCAGTTTTATCCCATGCTTTTTTTGGTAACAGTCCAGCTGGCCTTGGTGAGCTCCCAGTAGATCAGCTCCACTGTCTCAGTGGGTGGGTGCACCCCTCGTGGTCCCGACTTCTTTGCTCATGTTCTCCCTCCTTCTGCTCCTCATTGGGACCTTGGGAGCTCTATCCAGTGTTCCAGTGTGGGTCTCTGTCTCTATCTCCATCCATCGCCAGATGAAAGTTCTAGGATGATATGCATGATATTCGTCAGTATTGCTCTAGGATAGGGTCATTTCAGCTTCCCTATCCTCAGCTGCCCAAGGAACTAACTGGGGGCCTCAGCTTGGGCACCTGGGATCCCCTCTAGGGTCAAGTCTCCTGCCCATCCTAAAATGGGTCCTTTAACTAAGAAATGGGGTTCCGTGCTCCCCTATCCAACCTTCCTTTATCCCGATCCTCCTGTTTCCCCAAGTCCCCCCTCCTTTCCTTCTACCTTTTCTCTCCCCATCTCCCCTTACCCCCATCCCACCCCACCCCCAACATCCCACTTTTCTCCCCGGCAATTTTGTCTACTTCCCTTATCCAAGAGGATAACTATATGCTTTTCCTTGGGTTCACCTTCTTACTTAGCTTCTTTAGATTCGCCTATTGTAGACTCCGTGGCCCCTATTTATGGCTAGAAACCAATTATGAGTGAGTACATCCCATGTTCATCTTTTTGGGTCTGGGATACCTCACTCAGGATAGTGTTTTCTATTTCCATCCATTTGCATGCAAAATTCGAGAAGTCATTGTGTTTTACCGCAGCGTAGTACTCTAATGTGTATATATTCCACACTTTCTTCATCCATTCTTCCATTGAAGGGCATCTAGGTTGTTTCCAGGTTCTGGCTATTACAAATAATACTGCTATGAACATAGTTGAACAAATGCTTTTGACATATGATAGAGCATCTCTTGGGTAAATTCCCAAGAGTGGTATTGCTGGGTCCAGGGGTAGGTTGATCCCGAATTTCCTGAGAAACCGAAACACTGACTTCCACAGTGGTTGCACAAGATTGCATTCCCACCAGCAATGGAGGAGTGTACCCCTTCCTCCGCAGCCTCTCCAGCAAAGGCTATCCTTGGTGTTTTTGACTTTAGCCATTCTGACAGGTATAAGATGATATCTCAAAGTTGTTTTGATTTGCATTTCCCTGATCGCTAAGGAGGTTGAGTATGACCTTAAGTGTCTTTTGGCCATTTGAACTTCTTCTGTTGAGAATTCTCTGTTCAGTTCAGTGCCCCATTTTTTAATTGGGTTAATTAGCCATTCGAATTGGAAAGGAAGAAGTTAAACTTTCGTTATTCGCAGATGATATGATAGTGTACATAAGCGACCCCCAAAACTCCACCAAAGAACTTTTACAGCTGATAAACAGCTTTAGTAATGTGGCAGGATACAAGATCAACTCCAAAAAATCAGTCGCCCTCTTATACACAAAGGATATGGAAGCAGAGAGGGAAATCAGAGAAGCTTCTCCATTCACGATAGCCACAAACAGCATAAAATATCTTGGGGTAAATCTAACCAAGGAAGTGAAAGATCTATTTGATAAGAACTTTAAGGCATTGAAGAAAGAAATTGAGGAGGATACCAAAAAATGGATGGACATCCCTTGCTCTTGGATTGGGAGGATCAACATAGTAAAAATGGCAATTCTACCAAAGGCAATTTATAGATTCAATGCAATCCCCATCAAGATCCCATCAAAATTCTTCACAGAT
Organism: Microtus pennsylvanicus; assembly: GCF_037038515.1. NCBI lineage: Eukaryota > Metazoa > Chordata > Mammalia > Rodentia > Cricetidae > Microtus > Microtus pennsylvanicus. Next base: position 92,711,903 of record NC_134588.1, read on the forward strand.
CTGGAGAGGACAATAATCAACTTTATATGGAAAAACAAAAAACCCAGGATAGCCAAAACAATCCTATACAATAAAGGATTGTCTGGAGGCATTACCATCCCTGACTTCAAACTCTATTACAGAGCTACAGTAATGAAAACAGGGTGGTACTGGCATAAAAACAGAGAAGTCGACCAATGGAATCGTATAGAAGACCCGGATTTAATCCCACAAACCTATGAACACCTCATTTTTGATAAAGGAGCTAAAAGTATACAATGGAAGAAAGAAAGCATCTTCAACAAATGGTGCTGGCACAACTGGATGTCAACCTGTAGAAGAATGAAAATAGACCCATATCTATCACCGTGCACAAAACTCAAGTCCAAATGGATTAAAGACCTCAATATCAGCCCGATAACACTGAACCTGATAGAAGAGAAAGTGGGAAATACCCTACAACAGATGGGCACAGGTGATCGCTTCTTAGGTATAACCCCAGAAGCACAGACATTAAGGGCAACATTGAATAAATGGGACCTACTAAAACTGAGAAGCTTCTGTAAAGCAAAGGACACTGTCACTAAGACACAAAGGCAACCTACTGACTGGGAGAAGATCTTCACCAACCCCACAACAGACAAAGGTCTGATCTCCAAAATATATGTTTTATTTTTTAAAAGAAAAAACTGCCTTTTTTTATTTCACGTACCAATCCCAGTTCCCACTCCGTCTCCTTCTCCCATTCCCTCCATCAACCCCCCACTCCACCCCACATCCACTCCTCAGAAAGGGTAAGGCACATTGCTTTGGGGAAAGTCCAAGGCCCTTCTTACTATATCTAGATTGAGCAAGGTATCCATCCAAAGAGAATAGGTTCCAAAAAAGCCAGTACAAGCAGTAGGGCTAAATCCTGGTGCCACTGCCAGTGCCCCCCGCCCAGCCAGTTTACTCCGGCCATATAACTGTCACCCACATTCAGAGGGACTAGTTTGGACCTCTGCTGGTTCCTTCCCTGTCCAGCTGGAGTTGGTGAGCTCCCATCAGCTCAGGTAAACTGTTTCCGTGGATGTAGGCATCACAGTCTTGACGTCTTTGCTCATATTCTCACTTCTCCCACTCTTTATAAATCCACATTAACTGATTTTAGTTTGTTTTCATAACATGTATCTAAGGCTTTAAATTTTCTTATAATCCTAGCTGAACTACATATGATGACTTTTATATGCCCTGTGTTTATGGTCATTCAAATAAGTAAATTTCCATTTTCCACTGAGATAATACATTTCTAGAGGCTGGAGAGGAGGCTCAGCAGTTATGAACACTTACTCTCTTGCAGAAGACCTGAGTTTGTTTCCCAGAACTCACACTGGGTCGTTCCCAAACAACTGTATCTCCAATAGCAAGGCATCTGACACCTTTTCTAGTCTCCATAGGCATGGTACTCATAAGTGCATACCTACACACAGTTGCACACACACACACACACACACACACACACACACACACACACTTAACAATAAAGAAAAAAATCTAAAAATAAGATTTGAGTTATTTAGACCAATAGCCAATGACAATGTCTCCTTCAAGCCCAGAATGACCACATCAGCTTTTTTTCCCTCCTGATTTTCATTGATAATCAAATGAACTCCTCTTGTTGCCCCCACCCCAGTAGCTGGAATAAAGAAAGGCACTCAGTTTCTATTAGTAGGAGGAAAAGACTATTAAAAGGTCAATATGGTAAATTTAAAACATAATGCTAAATTCCTTTGAATGAAACATTAAAGGAGTATCTTTAAATTATTCCTTAGCAGCTTTATAGTATAATATATTTTTTAATGTACTAAATCAGTAATGAGAATAGTTTTCATTAAAATACATTTATTAGTTGTTACTGTTACAAGGAAGAGTATGGAAGGTTTTGGAGAGAGGAAAGGGAAATGAGAGGTAATGTAATTACATTATAATTTCAAAACATAAAAGAAATATTTTTCATGATAAATACATTTAATTGACAAAATAAAAAATTGTTGCATTGCCTACCTTTATCATTTTTATTACAAAGGGCATGGCCATAAGCAACTAAAGAAGGGGCTGTTTATTTTGACTCACATTTCAAGGGTGTTGTCTATCATGGTAGTGGAGGAGAGATGGCAGGAACCTGAGGCATGTGGTTGCATCATATTCACAGTCAGGAAGCAGAGAAAGATGAACACTTGTGTCTGCTTGCTTTTTCCTCTATGTCCAGCCTGGGTCCCCGGCCCATGGGATGGTGCTACCTACATTTAAGATAGGTCTTCCCACCACAGTTAAGCCAGTCTAAAAACTCCTTCACACATATGCTCAGAAGTTTGTTTCCTATGTGAATCTAGATCCTTCCAAGCATACAACAAAGATCATGGCAAATGGGAATTTATTTTTCTATTCATTAAAAAAGAAGCTACATTTCACTACTCTAGGGAGCCTCTTCCAGGGATGAAGAAGGCCTCCCTTAAAGAGTCTTGTGGGTAGTGGTTGATTTGGTCTTCTCTCCCTTCCTTCCTTCCTTCCTTCCTTCCTTCCTTCCTTCCTTCCTTCCTTCCTTCCTTCCTTCCTTCCTTCCTTCCTTTTTTCCCTCCCTCCTCCCCTCCCTCCTTCCCTCCCTCCCTCCCCCTCCCTCTTTTCCTACCTTCCTTTCTCTTTTCCTCCTTCCCTTTTTTCCTCCCTCCCTCCATCCCCTCAATTATCTTCCTTTCTTCCATTCTTCCCTTTATTTCTATTTTATTTTTTTTCTGCTTTTTGGAGACAAAGTTGCATTATGTAACCTAGACTGTTCTGGAGTTCACTATGTATCCTCCTAGATCCAACTTGCTGCAAACCTCCTACCTCAGCCTTCCCAGCTCTGGGACTGATGTATCATAACACCCAGCCATCTTGCCCCTCTTCTAATCCTTATCCCAGTGGTTTTCGGAAGGAAGCATCGAGTACACTGTCCATAGAGAAAAGTCTTCCTTGGGAATAGGGAATATAAATAAGGAAAGGCTGTATATCAGAACCCCAATCATTAAAAGGACTTGGAATGTCAGGGCAACATCATTCTGTCCAAGGAACCACTGGTGTAAACAGTGATTTCTCCTTCAATTCTGCCTAGTTTGGAGGAAAACTGTGTCTCATATTTGATTTCATTCTTACCCTTTTTTTTTTTTAAATAGAACCAACTGTCAGTATTTTTTATTACTTTCAATATAACTTGACAACAGGGAGAAGCTGGACCTCAGCTGTTCTCAGAGGATACTGAAACAGAATCAGCAATCCACACTCACATTTGTTTTTTGGTTTTACCACTACAAGCTCCTCCGTTTAAGAACCAAAGTGACTGGACAAAGAGGCCAAGAAGCCAAGTGACCTAAATTTCTAAGAAATAAGGAGAACCAAAGCCCTGCTGTGGCAAGTGATGATGTCTTTGAGACACTGGATGAAATCATAGTGTCTGCATGCAGGTGGCTGCATGCAGAGGAGGACAAGAGGCTAGGCTAGGGAACAGTGCGATGGTTTGGGTTGAATTAAAAAACCAAAACAAAACTCATTCAAGTATGTGTTGTGCCTCTCCACTTCTTATCAGTCTCCTTTGTTCCGGTAGACAGTTTTTTCATTCATGTCATATATACCTCATAATTCTTTGTATCTATATAAAATGGGAATCACAAATAAGCGAAAACATCTGTTACCTATCTGTTTGAAACTTTCTTGATTCACTTAATGTGGTCATCTTCAATTGTATTAAAATTCTGCAAATGACAGCTTAATTGTTCTTTATGACTAAATCTCTGTCTCTCTCTCTCTCTCTCTCTCTCTCTCTCTCTCTCTCTCTCTCTCCACCCACCCCCACCCACACAGAAACACAGAATATTCTACTTATGCATTTTTTTTGTTGGATTCCTAGGTTGGTTCCATAGCTTAGCTAGTATAAATATGGCTACAATAAACACTGATGTGAAATTAGCTCTGTAATTTTGTGACAAGGAGACCCTCAAGTCAATATCCTGGAATTATGTAGTAAGATCATATGATACATTTATGTTTAATTTTCTTCTTTTCTTCTTTTGAGAGACCTCCATTCTGATTTCTATAGTATCTAGTTTACATTTTCAACTGCCGTGTATAAAGATCCACCTTGTTCACATCCCTGCCAATATTTGTAGTGTTTATATTGTTTTATATTTTTAATTTTAATCATTTATTAATTTTATTTCTTCATATTATTATATTTCTTCAGTTGTAGGTCCTTTCTGACATTTGTCTGATCTGGAGGCAAGGACTATCATGCCTCATATTGCAGTTTACAGTATTTGCTTTGGTGAACGTTGATTGTAGACTGAACTGACAAGGGACAGATGAAGGTTTTATTTTTATTATGAAAAAGAACACTGTAGAAAGAGTGTCAGGGGTTTCAGCTTCTTACATAGACTGTAAATGACAGGTAGCCCTTAGTTTTCTTCAGCACAGGAAGCTCTAGACAAAGCAGGTGCAGAGAAGTTTCCAGGACTGAAAGTTTGATGTTTTTGCATGGCTGAAAAATCTCACTGCCTTAGATAAGGAAGATGAAGAACTCTTATTTGTTTAAGCTTTAGAATCCTAGGCACTTGAAGCAAGGAGAAAACCTATGGTCCTACTTGGGAAAGGATAGTTAAAAAATGTCTGTCAATTTAATTTGATATTAGCTGTTGGCTTGCTATATATTGCTTTTATTATATTTAGGTATGAACCTTGTATCCTCAACCTCTCCAAAACATAAAAGGGTGTTGAATTTTGTCAAATGATTTTTACGCATCTAATGAAATGATCATATGTTTTTTTTTCTTTCAGTTTATTTATATGATGGATTACATTGATAGATTTTCATATGTTGAACCAGCCCTGCAACTCTGGGATGAAGCCTACTTGGTTGTAATGGATAATTTTTTAAATGTGTTCTTGGATTCTGTTTGGCAGAATTTTATTGAGAATTTTTGCATCGATGTTCATGAGTGAGATTGGTCTGTAATTCTCTTTCTTGGTTGGGTCTTTGTGTGGTTTTGGAATCAGGGTGACTGTAGCTTCATAAAGAGTTTGGCAATGACTCTTCTGATTCTATTATGTGAAACACATTAAGGAGTATAGGTATCAGCTCTTCTTGGAAGTTCTGATAAAATTCTGCATTAAAACCATCAAGTCCTGGGCTTTTTTATTACAAAAAAAAATGTCCACAAAGTTTCTGGAAAGGGTATGGGAGATTGAGTGTAATTGACCCCCATAATCTCATAGAGAGTGGCACTATTAGAAGATATGGCCTTGTTGAAATGGGTGTGGCCTTATTAGAGGGAGTGCATCACTGTGGGGGCAGACTTTGAGGTTTCCTGTGCTCAGGATACTGCCCTGTGTCCCAGTGGTCTTCCTATTGCCTGCAAGATGTAGGACTCTCAGCTACTCCTTCAGCAGCAGGTCTTGCTGCATGCCACTATGCTCAGTGCCGTGGTGATAATGGACTGAATTTCTGAAACTGTAAGTGAGCCTACTCAATTGAATGTTTGTCTTATAAAAGTTGCTGTGGCCGTGGTGTCTTTTCACATAAATAGAGACCTTAACTAAGACAGAAGCTGGTCCATACGCCTGACCATGTTTTTGTTTGGAGGAATTTGCAATTTGATACTTTGGGATTGGAAAATGGTGGACTGCTTTCAGCACTGCTTAATGGGCCATACTAGTCGAAGCATGGAAGACAGTGGTGCTAAGAGTTATTTGAACTGCGGAGGACTCACTCAAGAGGTTTCCGAGGAAAAGAATTTTAGTATTTTGCCTTGAGACTGTTCTTGTGATATTTTGGTGAAGTAAGTGGCTGCCTTTTGCCCTTGCCTAAAGAGTTTGCCTGAGGCTAAACTGAAGAGTTTTGGATTAATTCTGTTGGCAGAGGAAATCTCAAAATAGCCTGGTATAGACTCTGTTTTGTGGTTACTAGTGTTAACTCTAATGAAGATTTATAATGAAAAGGAGCAAGCTGATCAGGATAAATTACAAAATGTAAATTTTGAGGAGCAAAAGGGCAACAGGAAATAGTGGTAAGCCTTCCCGTGGTTGTGATATCTCTTCACAGAATGGAAGCCCTGACTGAGCCAGAGGGGAAGCTTTGAAAGCATCAAGTTTCACAGAAACATTTTCTGCTCCTGGAAAGGCTCTGGAGGATGCAGGGAGCAGCATTCCTGATGATCTCTGGGAGAAGGATGCTCTATTCTGACTCTCTTGACAGGAAAGTGAGAATGTTCCCAGAAGGGTTGCTGCAGATGTAGCTAACAGTGCAGCCAAGATCTGATCCTCAAAAAGTCTTCATGGAAAAGTGGGTTATGAATATTTACTTTAGAACCTAGCCTTTTTATGTTTTAAAATTCTTTGAAAATTTCATACACATATATAATAAACTTTGACTTTTTTTAATCACTCATTACTCTTTCTTATCGTCATTCCCTGTCCTCCTTAAACCCCCCTTCTTCCCAGCAAGGTTCCCCCTTGCTTTGATGTCCTTTTGTGTGTATGTGATGCACTGAGTTTAATTATGGCTGTACATATGAGCATGGGTGGGGGATTATCTACTAGAGCATGGGCAAGTTGGCATGTGACTACAGCACTAAAGAAAATGACTCTTCTTCCCCAGTACCCATTAACTGCCCACAGTTTCCTGGACAGTGGGCCTTCGTAACATGGTCATTCATCTATGGCGAAGTGTTGCAAGGTCCAATCTTGTGAATTTCATCTGTAGATAACCATAGCTACAATGACTGCCTGAGTGTGGTAGGCTTGTCACATCCAGAAGGCACTCTTGAAGGATTTGCCTCCCATCTTCTGGCTCTCACATTCTTCCTACACTCTCTTCTGTGATGTTTCTTGAGTCTTGGTGGATGACATGGGGTCAAGGAAGTTCTGTTTAAGACTGAGAATTAACCAGAAACTTATTCTCAGCCTTTTGACCATCTGTAAGTTCCACCATCTGTAATTGCCACATATGGCAGAAAAGCTTTTCTCATGAAGGTTGAGAGCTGAAACAGTAGGTCCAAGTATAAGACAGGTTGATAACATGTTACTTTAGGCAAACTACAGTAGTAGGTTCTCATCTAAGATTTATGACCTCCCTAGTTGTCTTAGTCAGTGTTCTATTGTTGTGAGGAGATACCATGACCATGGCAACTCTTATATCAGAAAATGTTTAATTGGAGATTGCTTATAGTTTCTGAGGCTTAGTCCACTGTCATTATGGTGGGGGACTATGCTATCATGTAAGGATTCATGAGGCTAGAGAATTAGCTGAAAGCTCTAAATCTGGATCCACAGTCAGCAGGAAGAAAGAAAGTCACTGGGCCTATCTTAAGCTTCTAAAACCTCAAAACTCACCCCTAGTGACACACTTCCTCCAACTAGGCCACACCTATTCCAGCAAAACCACACCTCCTAATCCTTTTCAAACAGTGCCACTCCTTAGATACTAAGCATTCAAATATATGAGCCTATGGGGGGCATTCCTATTTAAACCACCACTCTAGCCATGGACTCTTGACCATATTAATGGTACAAGACATAAATTCCCTTTTGTGGAGTATGCTTCAAATACAATCAAAATGGTTGGTTTTGGTTGGTTATCCCCATAATAATCATGCCATTGTTATACCAGTGGGCAAGTCTAGGACCACTGATAAGTTTTCTCTCCCAACAGCAGGTATAGCACCTTCTAGCACTATGAAAAGGTAGATATCAGGGAGAAAGTTTCAGCTCAGCTATAGTTTGATTTCTTGGTATTCTGCAACCAAGCATGTAATGTACTTAGCAATAGAGTCTTACCATCTAGCCCTGATGGGCAGCAAAGAGAAATGGCAATAACCTATATTATTTTGGGACCCTTGGGGCTTTCTGACCAAACAAGTCATAAGAAAGTATTCCATACTTGTCACTGGGATTTTCATTTAATAGCCTATGGCTTCTACAGGAATCATTTTTTACCCACACAGGGTGTCCCTAAATCCACAGTTTAAAAATTAAATTTTAATAGACTTATGAAGTAGGAGTTTTCATAGATCTTTTTCATACATTCTTAGTTTTGCTTAATCTTTCCTTCTCCTTCCTCCTGTTCTATATTCCCTGACTCTCAGTCCACTTAAACCTTTCCACCCACATGTTCCCTCCATGTACCTGTGCAACGTTTATGCCCTACCACACCCTCCCCTTTAGTAAGGCCTCTTCCCTCCCTTCTGATAGCGCTTTACTACATTCCTGGCTTCTTTAGGCCCTACAAGTTAAATTCATTAGTTTCAGACTTTGAAATTGTGATTTGTATATTCTGAATTAGTGATGAATGGGTGGGGTGGGGCTCAGCACATTGTGGCACCATCCATGTACAGATAGTTGTGAGGTATATAAAAAGGGAGGCTGAGCAAGCCAGTAGACAGCATTCTTCCATGACTTCTGCTTCAGTTCCTGCCTCCAAGTTCCTGCACTGACTCCCTGGAGTAAGATTTGGGTCTGAAATAAACCCCTTTTCTCCTTGCTGCTCTTGTTCGTGGTGTTTTAGAAGCAATAACAATGTAAACAAGACTGCTACTTGTAGTAATAGGGGTGGAGGGCTGTGTCCCCTGCACCCAGCCGCCCCCACGGCTAGCTTTACCCGAAATAATTACACGGAAACTGTATTCTTTTAAACACTGCTTGGCCCTTTAGCTCTAGCCCTTACTGGCTAATTCTCACATATTAATTTAGCCCATTTCTAATCATCTGTGTTGCACCCCAAGGTGCGCTTACTGGGAAGATTCTAGCCTATGTCCATCCTGGGTCGGAGCTTCATCGCATGTGTCTGCCCCGGAGCGGGGCATGGCGTCTCTCTCTGAGGCGTCTTACCTCACTTCCTCTTCCTCCCAGCATTCTGTTCTGTTTTACTCCATCTACCTATGTTCTAAGCTATGAGCCCAAGCAGTTTGTTTATTACTTAACCAATGAAATCAACAGATTGATATATGACACTCCCACATCAGCTACTCTTTGATTACTTACTTAGCATCACATAACCCAGTCACTCTCTACATAGTCTACGTTGCTCATTATTACCTCATTAAAAATGCTTAGAACCTCATGACTTGAACATGTTCTGGGCACTTCTGCCCCATCATTATTCTGTTACACAGTACTCTTGGAATATCCCTTAAAGCACTGACATTTCATTCAGCCCACATGAGACATGAATACTAGACGTAAAAAAAATATTCTCCTTTAATTGTAGTGTAGTGTTTTCTTTACATTTTTTTTAAATGTGATGGGAAGCTACCAAATACAAAGGTGCCTCACTGTAATTCCTGAGTAGTTAAAACCAAATTCACTTTTTTCTTTCCTCCTTTTCTTTCTTCTCTGAACTTGTCAGATGGCATGATAAGAACTGACTCTCCAGACGAGCTGTCATTTAACGGACAGCAGCTTGGCATTTAAGTATGGGAGGAAGGTGATCAATGCTGTTTCCTGCCTCTCTGGTGAAAGGAAACTGGAGTTGGTGACACTTGGCATACAAGACCTTGGAGCTAGGGTAGTTCACAGCAGTAAGAAGTCTCACTGCTCTGTGCTGAGCATATTCGGTAGAAAATCCTTGTTAGCTTTCATATTCCAGGCTGAGGGAGGTCCCTGTCATTAGGTCATAGAAGGCTAATCTGTTAGCTCATTTTATGGAAGGGCTCTGTATGTCATTCATAGCACCCTTGAAACATAAAAGTTCTTTGTGTTTTTGTACCAATGACTTGGCTTGGATTTTTATGTGAGCCAATTGATTCCTTTGTCTTATCCACTAGAGTGGCATTGCTGAAACCATGCTAGGTGTGGCCAGCTCCATAGTGGTCACTCAGAGATGTTCGTCTTAGAAGGCACAGGTGATTCTGAATTGAGACTATTTCAACTTGTTTGTATAGCAGAGAAGTGTTGGAAAAATAGTCCACAGTAAATGCATGGGCAGACGATGGCATTGACTCATGACAAAGATGCTACAGTCGTGGCTAGGGAGATAACACAGTAAAATGCCTGCCATGGAGACCTGATTTAGACTTCCAAAACCTATGTAAAAAAATATCCATGAGTTAGAAGGAGCGGCGGGCCTGGTTCCTGCCACCAGGCTCCTGGCCGCCGGCTAGCTTTACCCAAAATAATTACATGGAAACTGTATTCTTTTAAACACTGTCTGGCCCATTAGTTTCAGCCTCTTATTGGCTAATTCTCACATCTTGCTTTAACCCATATTTAGTCATCTGTGTAGCACCACGAGGTGGTGGCTTACCAGGAAGGATCTTAACCTGCGTCCATCTTGGAGAGGAGAGTTATAGCATTTGCCTCACTGCCTTCTTCCTCCCAGCATTCAGTTCTGTTTGTACTGCCTACCTAATTTTCTGTCCTATCAAAGGGCCAAGGCAGTTTCTTTATTAACCAATGAAAGTAACACATAGACAGATGACCCTCCTCCATCACATGAGTAGTAGTGTATGCCTATAATCCCAGTTCTAAGGAGGCAGAGACAGGCAGATACCTGAGGCTTTCTGGCCAGAAAGATTAGTTTGCTTATTTAGCTTAGCCAGTGAGTATACATGGAGCCAGGATTTCTTTTTTCATATCATCCCTGATATGTCCCTGCCATTAAGGTGAGAACACAGATGGGTGAGGGTTACCTGAGAAGCTAAGCATTTTTCTATGAATTAGAGTCTGCTTCCCAAATGAAACTGTTCAATTATTGCTGCATAGGCTGGACCCTAAGCCATGTAGTGCATTCATTCACCCTAAGCATTGAGTAGGAAGTTTCTTTAACGTAGGCAGAACAATTATGGGCAGAATAAAAGATATGCAGTTTTTGTGCATATCAGAATTTATAGTGTGAGCACCCCTCTGTACAAGATAAATGAAGAGCTCTAACTTCTCTCTCTTTTTCCCTTAAAAAAAAAGAATGATCAGATTTTGACATTTGACAGCATGCAACACGGACGGGTCACTCATCTTGTTTCCATCAAAGACTATCAGTCCAGGGTTCCACTGTGGCCATTGGGAGCCATATCCATCACATCCATCTTTCTGTTTCAGGAATTCTCTCACTCTCGGAAGGCTGTGTGGAAGGTTTAGATATATTTCAAAAATATCCACAATGGTTGCAGAGGAGAGAAGGATAAATAGGCTTGACAGCAATGATGTTTGAGAGCAGTGAAATAATTTTGCATGATGCTGTGATAGATGCAGGTTATAAAATGGTCAAAACTTATTAACAACACAAAGCAGAATACTAGTGGACAGACCAGTAGGTGCTGATATTCATGTGTCAGCGTTGGCTCACAGATTGTAAAAAGTGTGCCATATTGATGATGGTTGGGCTGACAAAGAGGAGGCTACATGCTGGGGAGGAATGGACTATGTGGCAACTTCAGACTTTCTCTTCAACTTTGCTGTTAAACTAAAACTACTCTAAATAACAAGGTTAATTAATTCAACTAAAAATAGACAATTCAAAGCAAATTAAAATATTGATACTGTTTTGTTGTCTCCTTCAGCAAACTTTGTGAAGAACAAAGAATAACAATTCTCTAAAATATATGAAAACTGCTCAACATGGCTAAAAGGGACATATAAACCAAAGCTGTATTGGAATGCTGTCTTCACAGACTCAGAAAGGTTAGAATTCTCCAACCACACTGAGAACATGGAGAAATGGGAACCTTTACTAGTATTCCTTTTTGTGTTGTATACCCTATAAGTTTTTATAAATTTATATATTGTATTGTTCCCTGGTGGTACAACTATGAAAAGTTATAAATATTTTCAATTTAAAAAATATTATTGTAAATTTAAAAAGTTACCCATTGCCTCATCTGTTGGTCTGTCTAATTATGTGTTTATCTCTCTGTCTCTATCATCTATCTATCTATCTATCTATCTATCTATCTATCTATCTATCTATCTATCATCTATCTATCTATCATCTATCTATCTATCATCTATCTATCTATCTATCTATCTATCTATCATCTATCTATCTATCTATCTATCTATCTATCTATCTTTTATCCATCCATCTATCATCTGCCTTCCTTCATCTATCACTTTCTAGCTCAGAACCCCGTGCATGATAAGCAAGTGATTTATTGTTAAGGAAGTATTCCTCCTGACCCTGAGCTATGTGTATGATCATAAATTTTGGAAATTGCAAAAGAATGGTTATTGTCTACCCACACTACAGAATATCACACAACTATATAAAGCAATGAATTTTATCTATTTTTATTAATCTAAAGTGACAACTGTAATATGTTTTAAGTGGAAAAGATACATATTGCAAAGTAATTCACATTGGATAGTCTGGGTTAAAAAACAAATGTGGTCAATTCATAGAGAAAGAGTAGCAGGATGCAGAATAAACCGTTATCATTGATTACCTGGGGAGTGAAGGAAAAGGGGACATTGCTGGCTTTTTTTTATTTGCTTGCAATGGTTTGTTTTTTATTGTTACAATAAGTAGGCTCTGATTTCGTAGCTTGAAAGGAAAATTCAATAAATTTTAGTAGAGATGAAACAAAACAACAAAAGGGAAGCTGGATGACATGGCCTCAGGGTCAAACATCTATAGACAATCAGACCTTTTATGCTGCCAAGAGTGACTGCCTCTTAGCAAAGCTTTTGTACATTACTACACCAAGAAATGTTTGTTTTTCCATGCTTTGGGGATTGCTATAAAAAATAAGCTTTCTGCTTCCTGAGGTTGGTACATGGCTTGCTGCAGGATAAGATGTCTGTTAGTCAAGGCTCAGGAAATGGGGGAAAGGGGAAATCTCTGATTCTATTTCATCTTCATTCTGTTCCTAAGTGGGTTTGTGCTCAACTGTGGAACGGTGTACAGGGTAATGGATCAAGCCCCATAAAAGGAGTTAAGGAGCTCATTATTTTTTTTCTATTAAAAATGTGAATATGGACAAATAACAAAACTTGAACACAATGTATTTATCATCTAGTTCTTACACTTCAAATTTAGAGGCACTTGTGCTCCTGGTGCTTTGTTCCTTCTGGAACTGACACTCTTTCTGCCTCCTATTCTGTGGGGTTCCCTGAGTTTGTGGGAGGGATTTGATAGAGGCATCTCACTTAGAGCTGTGCATCCCAAGCTCTCCTCTCCTCTCCTCTCCTCTCCTCTCCTCTCCTCTCCTCTCCTCTCCTCTCCTCTCCTCTCCTCTCCTCTCCTCTCCTCTCCTCTCCTCTCCTCTCCTCTCCTCTCCTCTCCTCTCCTCTCTCTCTCTCTCTCTCTCTCTCTCTCTCTCTCTCTCTCTCTCTCTCTCTCTCTCTCTCTTTCTCTCTCTCTCTCTCCTGGCTGTAGGTTTCTGCATCTGTTCTCATCTGTTGTGGTAGAAAGCTTCTTTGATGATGCCTGATTAAAGTACTGATTGATTCATAATACCATTCTTAGCATTTTAGTGTGACATTTTTGAGATTAATATTGCTTGGTTTTACCTTAGGTCTCTGGAATATCTGGTCTCTGGTTCTTGGTCACCCAAGCAGTGATGTATATGGGTTCCAGTTCATGAAGTGGGCCTTCAGTCAAATCACATGTGAGTAACTTTTTGGGGTGATTCTGGCATATAATTTTTTCATAAGCAGTTTAAAAATTTTAGTTGAAGGGCAACAACATCACTCCCCCTTTCCATTTTCATTGTCTAACTTTCCCCATGTTCTCTCCCTCTAACCTTTACCATGTAATCCATCACTTCTTAAATGATAGCCTCTTTTTCTTTCATTCTTATTGTAACATATATAAATGCATAAATATATAAACACAACCTGCTGAGTCTGTCTGATTTCAAAGATGACCATTTTTTATGGGATAAGATTGAGGGTGGGGGTGTCTCGTTTTGAGGAATGACTGAAATTTCCCCTTTCAGCAGTGATTCCTGGAAACATTGTCTGTTACTGGGAGATATTCCTATGAAGTGGTCCATTTGTATGGTAGTGAGTTTGAGCTGGCCATTAAAAACAAACCTCTTACTGGGGCTGCTTAGTGTGCTCCTGACATGAAAGTGGGCTCTCTAACAGGTAGAGGCATAAGAAAGAGCAAGCAGAAAGGCAAGCATCTTTTATTAGCCAAGTTTATTAGTTACATGCTCTCACTTTTTATTTATTGGTTTTTATTGGTTTATTTTAAACTTTATTATAAACAACTTACAAATTAAAAAGTCACAGACCAAAATTAAACAGACTCACAGACTATACAACACAATGAACTTCTATAAAATTAGAGTAGTCACATTCTAAAATATTTTACTTTATTGTGTATGTGCCCTCATGCCATAACATACGTGTGCCATGACACATATATGAAGGTCAGAGGACAACTTGCAAAAGTTCATTCTCCTTCTACAATGTGATTAAACTAATTACAATATTCTCAGTTAGAAGTGTCTTTACACACTGAACCATATCATTGATCCATATGTCATCACTTTTATAGATGGCATTCCATTAAAAACAAGTCACTAAATGCAGGCTATACTCAAGAGAAGGCAGGTAAATGCCAACTTTTGAAGTAGCAAACAACAGACAGGTTTGGTATAAAGTTACAACAGTCACATAGTATTTGCTGCAACTCTGCTGTTTTCTGGCTGTTATGAACTGCTGGAAATTTCTAGTCTACTAATTTTTCCCCTGCTGATTTTCACTGTTTTTTTCCCCAGATTTTCTTTAACTTCTCAGGATTTTGGTGATCCAAGTTCTTCGTTCTGTTTTCTACTCTTTGTACTACTCTTTTGCCAGAATTTTACATGCACTTAAGCCCATATATTTTCTAGACCTTGAAAATAGTCTTGCTTAGCTGAGCATGGTGGTGAATGCCTTTAATCTCAGCACTTGGAAGGCAGAGGCAGGAGGATTTCTGCTAGTTCAAAACCAACATGATGTACAAAGTGAATTTCAGGACAGCCAAGGAAGAAACTCTGTCCCAAAAAAATGTCTTACTTGGATGATGAGAAGACAAGATAAGAGAAAATGGAGGTGCTAACATTTTAATCTGCAATTTAGTGATTAGAAGGACACCACCAAGATACACAACTTTTACTCAACTTCAAGGCCTAGACTAGCAGCAGAGCACATAAGCAGAGAGTGACCAGTGCTTGCTGTTGTGGCACACAGAAAAAGAGCTTCTCTGGTGAGCTGCTGGAGAGAACTTTTGGGAGAGTTGGGAGGCACCATAGTTGCAAGGGAGTCTGCTCAATTTATCACAATGGTTTTAGCATGGGTGAAGCTTTAATTCATGAGCTGGTATCTGAGAAAGGGCACATTCTAAATGTCCTTTTAGAAGATTTACACATGAACAATGAATTTATAGATGACTAATATATCACTTGTATTAAAATATGACTGAATAATCAAGAATTTTACTTGTTTTGTTTTCCATTAAGTACAATGGAAAACCATTATAAAAGATTAAAAATAAATCTTTTGTACCTATTATTCAACTTTTCTGAAATTTTTCTGATATTTTGAGTGATCTACATAAGGTCCCTTCAATACATTGGTTCTCCATAGGTAATACTAAATTTTGAATTGATTTGCCCATCTCCAGGGACAGTAGATGTTGTATTTCTCTAAGTCAAATTAACTTCTTTAATCAATTTCTCACCCATCAAAGGGTCAGCTAGCTTTCCTCTATTGGACTGTGTAGGGGAACTAAGCTTATGCTCCCCTGTAAGAATGTAGGGAGGTAAGTTTTAGACAATGATAAAGCTGTTTCATGTCTAGGTCTTTCTTGGGAATGACCTGAAGTTTCTCCATGTCTGTGGCTGTTCTGTGGGTACCTCTGATGAGTAGAATTTGAAGAACTTTTATAGGCTAGCCAGTGAAAAGCACAAGATGTTAACAGAACAGGACATTTGAATGTATGAAGGCTCTGCTCCTGTTTGGTAAGGAGAAGCAAGAGGATCATGAGATCTTCACAGGCTTTTCCTTGGTTTTTTAGAATGTGCTTCTCTGGGAGAAATCTCTCCCAATTACTGTATTACTCATTCATCCTGAGATGTTGCCACCAAACAACAATCAAGCATACTTTGTTCATGTTATCCATACAGAAAACTGAATTTTCATCAAAATAGCAATGGAATCAACTAACTGTTAGTTTAGTTAGTCTGAAAATGGTATAGGTTCTTTTGGAGAGAAAGAAGTAGGTAGAAAAAGCTCATGTTCTCATGGTCTACTTCTCCAACTCTAAATAATAAATGCGCTCACACATTCTAATTCCAGAATAGTCTAAACTGGTCCTTTTTACAGAATTTATTCTACATGGGTATTCATACATTTTTAAATTTTTTTCTTTTTTCTTTTTCTTTCTTTCTTTTTGCTTAGGAAGTGCTGTAGTACTTTGGGTGTGCAACCCTCTGTGATGAGAGTTTCTGTCAATCTGCTTCACCTTCTCCAGGGGATTAAAGAGCCTAGAACTGTGTCAGTCACTTGTCCCCTTGAAACAATTGTCTCCAGCCTTTCCAGTGGAGGTCTTCATAATTCTGCAACATTTGAAGAAGTCACTTAGAATCTCTTGGCTTTAGTCGAAGATGTTCCTGAGAAAGAATCCACGTGCTGCTTCATTGATAACAGTGCAGGGGAGGCCCATGGAAAATAATGTTGAGGCTGATGATGGAGGGGAAGAAAGATGCTTTGTGTCTTTCCTGATGAGGCCATGACAGGAAAAAGAAACAAATTTTCACCAAATCTTTTGCAATTGAATAAAAACAGTATTCTAAAGAATATTAATTACTTTTCAGCAGTTGGGTTAGAAACAGCTCAACTAATCCTGATTTACCACAAACTTGTTAGGGTCAATGCTTAGCTCTAGTTTTTGCATCCTCAGTTGGCATTTCTCTCTTGAACTTCAGTAGATGCTATGTAAACACCAAATAAATTCTTAATTTTAGTTTTCCTATGTGTACAGTCGCAACCCCAACTATCATTAAGTTCTCTGTCTCTGATATTTTCGTTCTCTTCATGGCAATTTATATTTTAACATATTATTAGTTTCCTATGAATGTTATGATCCATCACTACAAATGGATAATTTTGAGCAGCAAAAATGGATTCTTCCATTGTTCTGGAGACCAGAATCCCAACATATAGATAGTCAGCTGTCTGCTGCCACCAAATCATTGTTGCAGGTTGGCATGTAGATACATTGATCTTGTTTTCATGTGGACTCTCAGCATGTCTTTCTCATATTCTCATAAAAAATCTTGTCACTAATCTAAGTTGATAAAGTGAGGTCCCAATTGCATTTCAAAAACTCCTTTACAAATAATAGGTCTGTGAGAATATACTGCTGAGTGTTTACCACTAAACCTACTGGAATCATCTTGTCTATTTAACTTGAGAGCTGGCTTCTTTTTTCTGATTTTGGTGCATAAACCTCTGGGTCCTCACTGCCTGTATCTGATCAGACATTTCTGTGATTGCAATAATCCATCATAATATAAGTTAGGAGACCCGAGCTATGGTTTTAATTTTTCAGTTTTCACTATCAGAAAATGTGATCTTGGATAAATTTAATCACTTTGAGTCTTACTTTTCATGTTGGCTGAAAATATAGAAACCAATTAGGCTTAGCTCAAGGAAAAGGGGAAAAATCATTGTAACGTACAGTATCTTTCCATGAAGCTCAAGGACAAGAATATAGACCATTCCAGGAAGCAATTACATCATAGAGTTGAGAAGTTTAAGACTCAAAATTTGTGTGTGTTTTTCCTCCATGAAATCTATGTAATTTTTCCATGCCCCATCCAGATAGGTATTTTTTTTCTGACAAAAGCTCTAAAATTAACTGTTTTGTCTGTGTGGATAACATCTTTGCATTTTCAGTTACCATTTCTGGCAACGTCTCTCTCACCTCCTGCTCTCTATCCACCTACATCTATCTATCTATCTATCTATCTATCTATCTATCTATCTATCTATATCTATCTATCATCTATCTATCTATCATCTATCTATCTATCATCTATCTATCTATCTATCTATCTATCTATCTATCTATCTATCTATCTATCTCTATCTATCTTCCAAGATCTTTATTTCTGTATCAGTCTCTGTATTTTTCAATGAGGGAACTAGAGTGATCCCACTGAGATCACATTTGTTTTCTGTAGTCTCTGAACAGAGATGCCATATTACACAAAAGGGGCTTTGAGACACAAAGAAGGTGGATTGGAGTAAAGGGAATTGCAGTGAATACAAAGTTTGGAGTTTGTCAGAGTCGCAAAATATGTCTTATAATTCTCTTATGGATAATGGAATGGTAGCTCCTAACTTATTTACTTCACAATGTATTTTTCTATTTCTTGATGATCATAGCAGACATCATGCCTAAGAATATATATCAAATTGTGTCTTATTATGCACTTGAAAGCACTATTTTAAAGTTTACATTGCAAAATTTAAGTTTTGAACAAGTAGCAGACTTGATCTTGATGGGAGAAAGAGGGTAATTCATCCAATTGTGAAGTGGATAATGATTTTTTAAGGGAGCTCCTAAAGTTTTTTTTTTTAAACCATATCTGCAATGACAGGAAATCACAATTTCTGAAATAGGCATGAAGTAGTGTTCATAAGGAAGAAATCAGAGAAGCAAGCCATGAGTGGGTTTTGTATGGGGAGATAGCCCTTTGGTGTTTACGCTGATAATATAAGAGCATTGACAGATTTTTTTGAACATAGAAAACACTAGATTTAAATGTGATGATTACTCAATTATTTACCGTATGTTGTTATTTATGAATAGGCCATGAAAATCACGATAAATGTTTAGCAGTAGAAACTTTCTGTTTAAAGACAGCTTACCTCAGCTAGTGGGAGCTCACTGACTCTGACCTGGCAGTGGGGGAACCAGCATAGGACCAAATTAGGCCCTCTGAATGTGGTAACTGTGGTATGGCTTGGACAGACTGTGGGGTCACTGGCCGTGAGACCAGACTTTATCCCTACTGCTTGTACTGGCTTTTTGGAACCCATTCTCTTTGGAGAGATAACTTGCTCAGCCTAGATATAGTGGGAAGAGCCTTGGCCCTGCCTCAAAGCAATGTGCTATTCTTTGGTGACTTCCCATGGAAAACCTTACCCTCTCTGAGGAGTGGATGGGGATGCAGCAGGGGTTGGGGAGGTGAAAGGAAGTGCAAGGAGGGGAGGGAGTATGAATTCGGATTGATATGTAAAATGAGAAAAAATAGTTTTTGTTAAAAAATAAATTTAAAAGATAATAAAAGGATTTAGTCAATTTCTTGGGAAGTTCTGATTTTCAGTCAGGAGAAGATAAGAAGAGATAGAGATGGATACATCCTACATATGTTTTTTGAGGGAAGTCATTAAATTGTTGCCATTTTCTCTCATGTTTTCAAGGTTATGGCAACACTAATAACACTCTCCCATCTTCAGAACTTTTTCTACGAGAGAAGACTATCAAGATCAGGAAGGCTATTTATTAGAGGGAAAACTCCCATAGTGATCTCCTTGGATCTACACATTCTGGGCCTGAGGGAAATATAAATTCTGTGTTTATGATCATTTTTTTAACTTTCTTCTTACTATTTCAAAAAACAAATGCTTCATCTGGTCATATTTCTGGAGTAGACATGGTAAAATGCCAAAAGTGTTGACCTAAGTCTTTAATCTATTGGAGGACATCTTAGGGAACACACATGAGTCAGCCCTGGTCATTGAAGTAAAACACTACTATATTTGGGGACAGTTGTATGCAGTTTCTCAGAATGTCTTCTGTGTATAAAATTTCCCATTAAGAATCTATAGCAGGAGACAGCTCCCTGAAAATTTGGGGTCCTGGATGTCTTTCTGTTATTACTGCTAACATCAGACACAAGCAGGTGTTCACTAAATGATGGATTAAGGAACACTCTACTGATCGTGGCCTTTGGCAATATGGCACCGAGATTTATCTGTCTTATTTTTATGAAGCATGAGCAATTTCTGATTCATACGTTGAAAATGGCAGTGTTCCTTGGAGGCAGAAACGCATAATTTTCTCATGGCAGTTGAGAAAACCACTACTCTTCTTGTCTTCAGTTACAAACGGAAGATTAGTGTTGGCTATGAGAACAGACTCCCCTTCCAAAGAGAGGGTGTCAGGCAGTAAAACTAAGGAAAGGGATTTGAAAAAAGATCTCTTCTACCAAATAATCTGATGTTCTTACTATTCCTCTTATGTAGGATATGAGGTAATTAGTCATTTTAATTATTTCTTTTAATTTTGAGATTATAATTACACCATTTATTCTTTTCTCTTTCTAAATCCTCCCATATACCCTTTCTTGCTCTCTTTAAAATACATGGTGGGTATCTTTTTTCATTAATTGTTGTTATATGCACATACATATGTTTGCACATATGTATTCTTAAATATAACTTCCTCTCTGTGTGCACAATGTTACTTGTATGTATGTTTTCAGTACTGACCATTTGACATTTGATAACCACTTGTTGTTCTCTTGATGAGGGATTCCCCTCAGTATGCTATGAATATGTTTTATTACCACTGGTTAATAAAGAAGATGCTTTGGTCTATAGCAGGGCAGAATAAAGCCAGGTGGGAAATCTGAACACAGATATATAGAGAAGTAGGTGGAGTCAGAGAGATGCCATGTAGCTGCCAAAGGAGAAGAGAAGAAAGACACCGAAACCTTACTGGTAGTTCACAGCCTTGTTGAGACACACAGATTAATAGAAATGGGTTAATTTTTTTTTTTTTTTGGTTTTTTGAGACAGGGTTTCACTGTAGCTTTGGAGCCTGCCCTGGAACTAGCTCTTGTAGTCCAGGGTGGCCTCGAACTCACAAAGATCTACCTGCCCCTGCTTCCCGAGTGCTAGGATTAAAGGTGTGCGCCACCACCGCCTGGCAGAAATGGGTTAATTTAAGATGTAAGAGTTAGTTAATAAGAAGCCTGAGCTAATAGGACAAACAGTATTGCAATTAATATAGTTTCTGTGTGATTATTCGGCTCTGGGTGGCAGAGAAATGAACAAGCAGTCTCTGGCTTCACTCTTCCCTAGAGATGACTATTTCTCCTACTCCCAACATTCCTTGGTTGCCTGTAGTTATCTGTGTGGTGTTAACTCTCATGGTCTTTCCTCTATCAACTTTGACATGTGTGTTTTTGCTGTCCATTGTTAATAAACAGAATAAATAAAGACAATGTTGGTGGTGTGGAGCAGCTACTCTTGTAATTGTGAGAGGAGATAAGAGTTATCTTCCTTAATCTCTTCAAACATTTGTTTGCGCATCTCATGTATTGTTTTTTTGTCTGAGTATACTCATATTGCTACTCTCCTTAAGAAGATTTATAAATCTAATCCACCAAGAAAGACACATCTCACGTATTATTCCCCTGCCCTTTGTTATTTCATTAGAAATAATGTTTTAATGTGTCTTTTATGGTCTTTCACCATAAAATACATGAAAAATAAATTACTTTTCACTTGTTTTACTTGTGTCCTTAAGGAACAGAATCTAAGTTGGATCTAAGAGTCAAAGAAGTGCAAAAATATTTATTTCAACTATTAGTGGAAATGGGGAAAACAAAATTAAATAGATCACTGGGTCTCACACAAATTCCTTTATAATGCTATTGTCTAAAAACCATCCTAAGGCTTCCTGTTAAGCAATGTTAATCAGTCTGATCAACAGAATGGATCTTGGTCTCACTTGCGAGCCCATGAGCATAAGTAGTCTATAACATCAAAGTGACAGTCTAGGTTGAAGTCAATCCCACCCTCAATGTGCTCTCTGCCTGGTGTATGCCTTTTGGGGACCAGGATGTTCAATGATGTCCAGAATAAGCAGAGAGTAATCACAAATCCCTCCTAGGGGCAATGGAAAAGATGGTGAGTGGGTTACTACAGTATTCACGCCCTGGTTATTTTCCTTCTGTGAACAAAACACTGTACAGAAGTCTCCCATCCAGCCCCAACACTGCATTATGGTAGGAAAATATCTTTTTCTGAGAAAGGATTGACATTATCCTCAGTATATTTATTTTAGAAGGCCATTTAAATACTCTATCTAGAAGGCTGCTTCTGAATTTTATAGTATTTGATTTCACCAGTGGAGCCCATTTTTATGGACCCATTTCTGCACAACATATTGCTGCAAAGAGGACCTGGCTTCCTTTCCCAGAAATGCTAATGATAGAGATGGTCAGCACAGAACACATCAAAGGAGCTCCTGCTTCTTTTGTAATGAAGATGCAGACTGATCTATGATATATATCACTGCAGTTGTCACCAAGAATCCAGAGTTCAAAAGACTGTATAATTAGAAAGACATTCTCACTACTATCTTTGTCCCCATGCTCAAATTGCCTTTGTCTCCGATCTACAACACAGACACTATCTTAGTCAATGTTCTGTTGCTGTGAAGAGACACTATGACCATGGCAACTTTTATAAGGAAAGGTTTAATAGTGGCTTGCTTGCAATTCAAAGGTTTACTCCATTATCACCACGGCAGCGGTCATGGTGGCCTGCAGGCAGACTAGTGCTTGAGAGCAGCTGACATTTCTATGCCTGGATACACAAGCAATAAGGGAGAGACAGAGAGAGAGGAAGAGGGAAAGGGAGAGAGAGAAAGAGAGAGAGAGAAGAGAGAGAGAGAGAGAGAGAGAGAGAGAGAGAGAGAGAGAGAGAGAGAGAAGAGAAGGGAGGCAAAAAGGAAGGGAGGGAGAAATGGAGGGGTACTCTGGCTTGAGCTTTTAAACCACCAAGCCCACCCCCAGTGACACACTTCCTCCAACAAGGCCACACCTACTCTGACAAGGCCGTTTTTCCTACTCCTTGTCAACAGCCTCTACTCCCTAATGCAAACATTCAAATAGAGGGGCCTATGGGGGCCATTCCTATTTAAACCACCACAGGTGCCCTCCACCCTGCTTGTAACATGTTCAGGTGGAGACCAGGTGGTGGCAACTGTGTTTACTGCTATTATTTAAAATCTGCCCCCATGCTTGTGGAGCAGATATGACGTGGCAGAGACACGGCCTCTGTTTCGCTTCCACTCTCAAGGATCTCACCTACGTGTGTCTGATTGGCTGATCCTAGCTCACACAAAGAGCTTTATTTTTGAAGGGAATCCGGGAAATACAGACTTTCAGCTTTCCAGTCTCTACCCTTCAGAAAGACAAACTGGACAGATGAAGTGGATGTTGGGCACAGTTCCATGTGTTCCATTTCAACAGTGATCCTTCCTCTAATTAAAGAAAGGTGTTTAAAAATGATTAAGTGCCTGATGATTATGGACATAAATTTCTGTAGCCATGTGTAGTTAATGCTCAACACCTCTTTGGTCTTCCTTCTTAAACTCTTCATAATCTAAGAGAACTACCTTTTCAAATGTAAATGTACAATTGAAATTTTAAGCAAGCGTTTGTAATCACCTTTCCAAAATAATTGAAAACAACCTTTACTTTTCTGTAAAATAAGTGCTTAAAGGGTGGATCCCTTAAATACATACTTTCTAGTGTGATTGAGAACTTAAAATGTGGTCACTGTGAATTGAATTGTGCTGAAAACATAAAGTAGATGTGGGGTTTAAAAGGAGTTTTAAAAAATATAAAATTTCTCATTGGTAATAATATTCTAATGCACAATGAAATGATGATACCTTAAAAATATTGGCCTAAATAAAGAATATTGTTAAAGTCAAATTTTACTTCCTGATGTTCATGTATTGAAAATTCCATTACCACATGAACCACATATGTGATTTTTATTATATTTCTTTTGAATAACAATATCTTTAATTTTAAAAAGCATAACATTCACCAATGACTAAGTGGTCTAGATTTTGGAGGGGGAATATTGTTGGGAAGGCTGCAGAACAATTCTCTAAATGCTGCCTTCTAAGTTTCTGTTTCCCCCTTGTGAGCACTTCTTTTGCGTTGTGGATTTTTTTATCTCCCTGGTCTTAATTTTCCACATTATAGTACAGATGAGACACTTTTAAAGCTTCATTAAAAACATTATGAGAAGTTCTAAAGAAATATGGGCTCTCTGACTTGGCTAGCTTTTCTGCTCTGCTGTCTGAGTTATGAGTCTGTGCGATATTCTCTTTTATCCTTGTATTCACCTCAACACAGAACTCACCGTCTCACCTGGTCTTCAAAATAATCCATACAAACACAAGTGAGCAACACAGATACATCTTCAAATCTCTCAGGGAAGAAAAGTGACAAAGGGCTTTCCTCTGCACAGTCAAAGCAAGCATGTGAACTCCAATTAGGCATTTCAATCTTTTCCTCCACCATTCTGTTACTAAGCCAATAGGCATTCCATGTCCTTCCTACTTCTCCCCTTCACTCCCCCAATATCTTTCTGCCTCACTGGCCCCCTTTTCTCCCCTCTAAGATTTTTTCTTGTTAAAATTCCTTATCCCTTCATTAGGCAGAACAATTTAATTGCTGTATTGTGTTACTTGAGCATTTCCTTAGGGTCTCATACTCCAAAAAAAGTAATTCTTTTGAATAAATATAAAGTCTCCCTGAGAGGAATTTGGGGGAATATGATTTTATTCATTTCATTACACAGAATAAATTGGATAAGTTTGGAAAGTAATGGTTTTCAGTACTAAGAAATTTGGTAAATACATATAAAAAAGAAGAGATTTACCACACCCCAAGTCTTTTTAGCATGAGACAGACACCTCATTGTCACGTTGGCTGATATAGCCTGCCTGGAACTTGTACCTTCCATTCAAAATCTTGTTTCTAAGAAGGCAGATCTCATTGTGATTTACAGTGCTAAGTGCCCTTTACCAGCTCGAAGGGATAGGGCCACTCATATTTTTCTTCTCTACCCTGTTGCATAAAGATCATTAATAATGAGATCCTTAATAATAGTCCCCCCTGAGAACAAGCTTTTTTGATAGGTCATAGTTCATGTTGGGAATCTGTGCTAATTTTGGGTACATGAGCTCATTTGTTGGCTCACACTATCAACTCTCCTCTGTCCTCCCAGTTCTCTGAAATTTATCTCTTGTATGTCCCATTTCCTAGTATAATAGCTTCATAAAAATATAACCAATGTAACAGTGTCTTACTTCCATAAATATATCAAAACTACAGCACATTATAAGTATTTTCCATCTATTAGCAAGGTACAGCTCTAAGTGCTTTACATGCAATTAGTGCATTGTAATTCTTAGTTACAGGAAGGATGGGCATTATTATTTTTAAACCGTAAACTAAGGCTCAAAATATTGAGGAATTGTCCACAAAGGATATGAGGCACAAATTCCATCTATGTGATCTCAGCTTTCTATACTCCATATGCTGGCTACCCGAAAGTCATAATAAAGCATGGGGGTCCTTATTATTAGTGATGATCTAATCCTACATCCCAGTTTATAGCTCTACAAATTGATTGCAGATGTCTGAACTAATTAGAGCTAGTCTGACCCCAAGCAAGAATTGCTTAATAGTACTTTACATATTTACGGAGAACCAAGAACTATTGTTAATAATTAGGCTTACCAAGGACTTTAAGTACCTTATTCTTTAATGGCGATCTAAAGGGAACCAATAGACTTTTGGGTCACACTTTCTCAGGGATGGGCAGCACATGAACCAACTTACTACCAGTTCTTTATTTAAATGATCAGTGTTTGACACAAACTTTTACTGGCAGAAGAAAGTATGTATGAAATAAAGCTTAAAATGAATAAGATATAAAAAGAGAAGATTTTTGGGAGCATCAGCCTTGTCATGGAGAGAGGCAGGCAGCACAGGTCCACACATCAACTTCAACAACCTGAAGAGTTCCATTAGACTTTTAGGGACCTTGACATAGGCCAAGTTAAGACTTGTGGCTTCAACACAGAAAAGATTTCAGAAAGTGTGGTGGTTTGGATGAGAATGTCTCTGATAAGGTCAAATGTTTGAATACTTGGTCCCTAGTTGGTAGCACTGCTTGTGTAGATTTAGGGTGTGGCCTTGCTGGTGGAGTATGCTACCAGTGATAGGCTTAGAGGTTTCAAAGACATGGGTCATCCCCAGCTTTTTTTCCCTGCTTATGCTTTTTGTTCAAGCTGTGCGCTTTCAGGTTCCCCCTCTGCCACCATGAACTTATCCTTCTGGGACTGTTCAAGACTAAACAACCCTTTTCTTCTCTAAGTTGCTTTGGCCGCAGTGTTTTATCACAGCAGTAGAAAAGCGCCTAACAGACTAGCAGCCAGTAGCAGAGCTGGGATTTAAGGAAGGTATTGTATGGATCATGGAAGCGGCTCACTGGACAGAAGAATTTGCTCTGCAAGCACAAGGACCTGAGGTCAGACCTCTCGTCACTCATGTTCAAAGCTGGCATGGCTGCACTTGTGACTAAAGTCTAGAGATGGGAGGAAAGTCTGTAGAAGCAGGAGGATCATTGTGACTTCCTGGCTGCCAGCCTAAGCTCCAGGCTCACCATGAAACCCAGGCTCAAAGGAGTAGAGTATAAAGCAGGGCACCCTATGTCCTCTGGTCTCAGAACTCATAGACATGCACAACTGCACACATGCATATGTAAACACATACACACACACTGGTACTTGAATATAGGCTTAAGCACGAGGGTTAGAACAGTGGAAGACATTCATGGAGAAAGATAGACATAAGACACCTGCAAGCATGGATTTGGGCTTCCCTAAATGAGAATCACACCTTATGAATTTTCCCCCACACCAGCCATATACAGAATTTTGGTGGGATTTAAAGAGACTAATATTCAAAGGGCTATTAAGAAACCTAGATGGGATCAAGTGGTTCCTGTCAGGCGCCAGACAGGATTAAAATTGATAAGATAAAATCTGGGACACAAGAAGGTAAGATATTCTTATTATAAATAAATAAAATTCAATGGATTTTGCTTCTTTATTATTTTTGAGGTTATTCTGATCATTTTGTCTCCACTTTCTTTTCTCCTAACCTTCCCATATGCCTCCTTGCTCTCTTTCAAATTCATAGTCTTTCTTTTAATTGTTGCCACATGCATATATGTATATACACATATATTCCCAAACATAACTCACTCATTATAAATAATGCCATTTGCATGCACATCCTCACGGTGATATTGGACAGCCAGGCGGTCATCTCTGAAGACTATTTCTCAGACTCTCAGCATTTCTTTCTTTCTTTCTTTCTTTTTTTTTTGCAATTCTTTGTGTAGGGTTGAGACTTTGTGGGCTTTTCCCTGTCAACTTTGGCATGTCTATTGTTAGATTTGTTCAGCTCATCTTTAGGAGGTTTGAGATGCATCGGTAAGGTTTTGGGAGAAGGAATGAGTTTCTACCCAGTAAATATGCATTCAGGTCTTAAGCACGGTTCATTGTAATTTTAAAATAAAATATTTCTTGTAGTTGGATTTTCATTTGGGCCACTAGTTCACAAATAATGGCACAGGGACTTATTATTAAATATAAAAGCTTGGCCTTAGCTTAAGTTTTTCTCAACTGGCATTAAAACTTAATTAATCTGTTTCTATTATTCTTTGTTTTGTCATGTGGCTCAATTACCTCCCTTCTGTATCATATGTTTGGCTTGTTCTGAATCTTGCTGGTATCCCTGCCTCTCTTCTTCTTAGAGTTCTCTCTGTCCCGGGAAGTCCCTCCTAGTCTCTCCTGCCTAGCTATTGGGCCATTTAGCTGTTTATTAAACCAATCAGAACACAGCTAGTGCAGAGATAAATCTTTACAGTGCAAACAAATATTTCAAAGCAATCTCTCTCTCTCATTTATCTATTCTCTCTCTCTTTACCTATCATCTATCTATGTATCTATCTATGTATTATGTATCTATCTATCTGTAATATCCATATATATCCATATATATATATATATATACTGTTTTGTGTTGTCAAATGTTGTTGATTGTGCTGGAATTTATTTTTATTTTTGGTTGATAAGAGGCTTCAAGCAGACTTCAGGGTGAGAGACTTCTTTCTCCATGTCCCCACAAGTTCTCTGTCTTTCAACCCTTCTTCATATGGATCTCAGACAATTTATCTTGTCTATAAGATTTTGCATTAGTCCCTTTAAGATGCTGTAATAAAATACATAAGCCTGGGAAATTCATAGCTCACAGTCTTGAAAGTTAGAAGTTCAAAATCAAGGCAGTAGCAGATAGGATGTCTGATGAGGGTTTATTCTCAAAGATGGTTTTGTGTCCTTATATGGCAGAGGGGGCAAGAGAGATTATTAAAATATTTTTATAAAAGCCTCATTCATGAAAGTAGATTCTTCATTACACAAATCATCTTCCACAGAGCCTACTTCTTAATATTATCAGATTGGGTATAATGGTATAACCTGTAAAAATTTAGAGGACACCAACTCTCTCTTTTTAATATAATCTATTTTATGCATTTGTTTGTATTTCCTTCATGTATGTATATGCAACTTGTGCTTGACTGGTGTCCAAGGAAATAAAAAAAGGTTGACTCCTTTATAAATGAAATTGCAGACCGTTATGAGCTTCCATGTAGGTGCTGGGAATTGAATCTAAGATCTCTGGAAGAGTAGTAGTTTAGTGGGTTTTCTTAACCCAAGAATCATCCTTCCAGTCCATGACACCAACTATAACACAATAGTAACATTAAACCAAGTATCTTGATAACAGCAAAACCAAACAGCATGAAAATAACGATTACAACAGCCTAAAGAGGGATCACTAAAAGAAAAACTGCATCCTTTGAGGTATGATCTAAGGCTAACCCAGACAAACTTCTCTTTCCTTGAGAATTTTCAGATGCTTTTGCCTGGATGTCGTGGACATATGATACGGTACTGACAGTTAAGTTGCAGTGCCCTCTACAAATGTGTCCTGTGCATTTCATGATGTTGCTTGGCTTTTCTATGTTTTCCATTGTGGTTTGTCACCTGTCTCTACTGTGTATAAAACAGAGATCTACAGAACGGAGCAAGCCACGTTTTTGTTGTTGTTGTGTTTTGATGTTGGTTGTTCTTTGCAGTGATTACTAATATAAAAAGAAAGTCTTGAGTTTTGGAGCAGCAAGATCCATATATGCAAACACTGGAATCATTTACAAAATATATGTCTTTCTCAATGAATTATTTTATCACTAACTCCAAAGCCTTACACTGAGTGTTACAAACCCCAAAGCACATAAGAGCCAGACAAACACATCAAATAGTCAATAAGGGACAGGAATGTAGCATGACACAGTGTTCTTTGTAATTGGAACTTTTTATTGTGTGATGAGAGAAAGCTTCTCCTTTCACTGTACAGCTAGACAACTGTGATGGAATTGTCTTGTGAGTAACAAGGCAGAAGTAGCCAGGCTCTGATCTGGGGGAACTTTGTTGGGTATAACAACTTTTTCTCCCTGTGGCAGTCCACTTAGTAAGTATGTAAACCTTATCATTCTGTGTGCTCTCAGTCTGCAGCATTCAGCTCTGAAAGTGTTGTGAGAAAGAGCTAGAGACAGTGTACAATGGAATTTGGGCAGCCCAGTGTACACAGCCATGCAGGGGTGATGGATCAGACTTGATTTATAGGTTGCCATTATTTGTTCTGGGTTTGGAGGAAGCTTGATAGGCAGACAGTGTGGTAAGTTGAAAAGTCAAACCTGGGTTTAGATTTTGAATTATTGCAACAGAGAAAGAGAGTGTGGCTTGAGGGTCTGAATCATGATCGTGACAGGAGAAGAGGCTGGAGTCAGAGGGAAGAACCATGTCAGGCATCCTCTTGCTTATGAAATTGACTGAAGGTTTTAACCTGAGGCATGTGTGCAACATTCAGAGCTTTACAAAAAAATATGCCAAAATATAGTCCATGTAAATACACAGGGCAAAGAGATGTATGAGGATAAGGTCATGCAAATATTCAGAATGGAGCCTGGTAAAGTAGCTCACCCAGATCAGGGGACTGAGGCAGGATGATTATCATGAGTCCAGTGTTCATAATGAGTTCTAAACCCACCTAGGATAAGAGTGAGATCGTGTTTAAAAAGTGTTCAAAATAACGGAAATGCTGTTAGTAAAGTGTATCGGGTAAAACAGGTCTCGATACCCTATTTCCATCCCTTACTGGGACATCAGTCTGGCTGAATTACAATGGATGGATTAGGAGTGTGGCTTCTGCTCTTGCTTATGCCCTCTCTTCATTATGTCTTTGTTTTGTGATTTCAAAACAACTTTAAAATTAAGCCCTAAAATTATACCAGCTTTTTCCCACTGAACGATTTATTCTCATTTCTTCCACAATTTTAGCTAATGTAATTACCAGTGGGAGCTGTATTTTTGAAAACATACTTGCATCAGATTAATCACCGACAGGCTAGCTACAGAGTGTCAATCATGTACCTTTCAAACCGGTTAGACCGAGTGACTCATATGTACTGTAAGGTCTTTGCAGTAGCTCATCCCCATGTCTCACGTCCACTGATTCACAGCAGGGCCCAACTGAAGAGCAGTACCAGAATTGAGAGGCGGAAAGACAAGGAGGCAGAAGCTGAACTCTGGTGACGCAGAAGACAAGAAGCAAAGAGTGGTGCTTATAGAGAAAATCTACAGATTCCTTTGCAAACCACATTTCCTGCAGGGAAAGCAATACTTTTATTTTCTTTGAAATGCCTTGGTTTAAAGGAATGTTCTAATTAGAAAGTAAATTTTTATCATATAATCATGATTGTCTGCTTTGGTTCTGCATATTCCTGTTCCTGAATGCACATTTTATTAGAAGTACATCCTAAGGGAAAACATCAGAAAAGCCTTGATGTAACTAACACCTTATAGCAAGCAGCTCAAATACCTGAATCTCATAACGTCTCTTGCTCTTCTCTCCTGGCTACATGAGCTACCAATCAATAACCAAAGCCAGTGAGCTTCATAGTTAAAAAAAAAATTACTGAAAGTAATTTGGGGTGATCCAAAAGGGGGAAAAGAACATGGTTATTTAAAGAGGAATTTGGGACAAAAGGAGAAGGATTAACCACAGATTCATGTTCGTCACCCAGATGCAGACTTGTTGAACCACTTTTGTATAGGATGGGAACTTTGCAGGCAGAGCTTATGTGTGCAAATGATGAGGTTAATAGTAAATCAGTTTCACATGGGAGCGAATAAAAATGATTCTCTTAAAAACTGGAAGACACAATTTTTTTTTTTTTTTTTTTTTTTTTTTTGGTTTTTCGAGACAGGGTTTCTCTGTGGCTTTGGAGCCTGTCCTGGAACTAGCTCTGTAGACCAGGCTGGTCTCGAACTCACAGAGATCCGCCTGCCTCTGCCTCCCGAGTGCTGGGATTAAAGGCGTGCGCCACCATCGCCCGGCTACAATTTTCTATGACTTTTTTTTTGCTAAAAAATTCAGATAAGCCATATATTAAAAATCTGCGAGTGACTAAGTAAATATAGATACACTCATGAAGGAATATTTGCATATGCTAACTATGTTATGGATCTGTAGTACTGTTAAAAATCTTCGGGTATGTTAACAAATTGTAACCTTTCTAGGCCATCTCAGTTCTAGTAGAAGAAAAAAACATCATATAAACATACTTAGTGAAGTTCATATAGATTTTAATAATTCATGAATCCTTTCCAGCATGGTTTATTTTATGCTAAATTTTCTAATGTAAAACTTTATTGTTTTATTTTCTCAAACCCTGGAGAATAGAAAAGATTTTTCTCCTTTATTCCAAAGATAAAGTAACACGAGGTCAATAGGTTCTGTGAGCAGAGAATACAAGAACAACTGCAAACCAAGTGTAACCATTAACAAAACCTCACTACATTCAATCAATTTAATACTTGCAGTCAAAGAAAGCTCTTGGCTTCTTTCAGTTAGCTCTTTCCTGTTTGCCCTACGTTCTTCCTTCTTGCTCTTTACTCAGACTCTTGATGGCTGCTCATGAATTCCGAGACCCAGTCCTCAGTCCTTTGCTTTTGACTCACAGAACTATCACTCAGGATCCATGTTTCCTCTGTTGTCTTGCCCATGTTTCTAATTTTCTATGGAGTATTTCTACTTAAAGTTTTAATCATCCCAAACTCAAGTTTCACAACACAGCCTACTCTTGTTTCATAGCTATATGAATCATTTGTGCTTTTTGCCCTCCAGATGGTGAGTGATCAATCATTTCTCCTGCTTCCCCCTATGCCATTTTTAATGCCAGCAGAGCTCTGATTTAACTTTTATTATAGCCTTTACTCGAGCTCCCTCTTATTCTAAGAGGTAGCTCTGCATCCCAAACCTCATGCCACCCCATGAAGCTCTGTTCAAACTATTATTTTTTCTCATTTCTCACTCACTGACTTGCACGCTTGCTCATGGCTGTGTGTTTATGTGTGCATGTGCACCACACACAACACACACACAACCACAAAAGCACGTACACCACATGAGCTGATGTCTTTTCTATATTGACTATGCATTTGTTATTTTTCTGTGACTGCACGTTTTCACTCCAAGGTGCAATAGTAACACCGGCATGAATTTCTTTCCTTATTCACAATTTCACAGTTAGAGGATTCATTCTTACTGTAGATCTTAGCAACTTCAGCTTGCATGTTTTTCCTTCCTCATTTAGAAACTTCCATCTCTACTTAATTGAAACTCTTTATGGTGTCTCTGTGTCATATCTGAATGGGTAGCATAGAATATTTGTGTGTGTGTGTGTATGTGTGTTTGAAACCTATATGAAGAAAATAAAGGTTATTTAAGCGTGAAAACTGCAGTATATCCACAGTGGATCTGAGAATGGAGATAACAACAAAGTGAATAATAAAAAGACTAGGTACAAAGCATGGATACACTAGACAAAGAGGTGACTCAAGTCCTAGACAGGATAAGTGAGAATGGCACAAAGTATCATCAAGTCACCCAAAATAAATGAGGCTGCTGTGCTTCCATATCCACAGATTTGTTAGGTTCAGAGAACCCCAGGAGCCATTTATGTGAGAACACTTCAGGGAAGAATTTATATAGGAAAGAAAGGCTAAAGAATAGAGGTGGAGAAGCAAAGCTTGTTTTTTTTTTCCAATTGTAATGTCTAGAAGATGGCTGCAGGATAACTAGGCATCCTGAGGGCTCTGTCACAGTAAGCACATACATCTCTGCTCCTGTGGAGTGGAGAGTAACTAGCCTCGGGGATGGTGCATCTTTTTTTTTTTTATGAGAATACTGTAAAGACAAGAGAAGCCAGGAATGAAATGGCTTGTTGCTAAAATTCCTAGAAATAAGTGAATAAGAGAAAGATAAATGTGCGGGGACCAACACTAGTCAATACAGAGGCACAAAGGAAAGGGAATCTTAGGAGAAACACCATATTCCTGAACAAGATCACTCCATTGTACAAAAATATGCATTGTTGATTTTTTTTTGTTTTTTGAAACAGAGTTTCTCTGTGTAACAGTCCTATACTTGGATATCAGGCTGGCCTTGAATTCATAGAGATCTATCTGCCTTTCCCTCCCAAGTGCTGTGACTAAAGGTGTACCACCACCACCTGTCTGCATTGCTGATTTTGATGAAACTGCATAGACAATTCAGTTGAGAAGATTATAAAGTTGTAAACAGAGGCTACTTGTTTGTTTCTTGGCCACCCAGACCCAAACAATCACACAGAAACTATATTAATTACAACACTGTTTGGCCTATTAGCTCAGGCTTCTTTTTAATTCATATCTTAAAATAACTCATTTCTATTAATCTGTATATCACTGCAAGGCTGTGGCTTACCAGAAAGGTCCCTGGAAGCAGTGTCTTTCTCCTTCAGCTAAATGGTATCTCTCTTTGACTCCACTTACTCTGTCTCTCTGTCTCATGCAGCTTGGCTATATTCTAGCATGACATAGGCTGAAGCAGCTTCTTTATTAACCAATGGTAATAAAACATATTCATAATATACAGAGGGGAATCCCACAGAAGTAAGTCATTTAAAAAATAAAGACTATAAAGAAACAGAGTCAGACAGTCATAAATTAAAAAGAGTAAAGAAAAGTAAGCCTTATAAAGATGGGAAATTCACAGAGAGTCTGGATTATGCATACTATTGTGTTTTCTTTGAATTTTTTTGACTGTGAATGAGCTAAGTACAGAGAGACATTTCATTGTACAGACTGTTAAATTAAACCAGAATATATACTCTAAAGGTACCTTGACTTCAAAATTTGGGTGAAAGGATTTGTTGCTTTGGAAAAGAGGTTCTTCTTTTGTTTCCACAGATGATGAGGACTTGTGGAATCCTTCCAGACTAATGTGGTTTGATGTACCAAGATCCCCAAAAGGTTCCCATCAACACCCCCCAAAAATCACTTTGCCCAATAAACAGCAGGAAGCAGTTTAGCAAGAACTACAGCCCAAATCCCTAAATGATTGTTTATAAATGTTTGTTTACATTTAAAGGGGATATGCTATAGATATTTCTATTGGTATGGATCTTGCTTTATTGATACAAATTAAAGTCAGTTTTGTTATATGTATACGTCTGCTCTTGATGAAGATATTCTGTTTGTGTAGTTCATTTAGAAATGTAATATATAATTAAGAAATATAGGTTAATAGACAATTATCTATAATAGTCAAGCTTGTAGTCATGTTAGTGAAGTTTTCTAGATATATAGAGATATATTTCAGTAAGGTAGGTATTCTTCAAATCTTTCAAAGACCTTCAGAATATGGCATTTGAGATGTCTGAGAAGTTAGAACTTTTCATGACAGTGAGACACATCTGCTCCTGGAAGCACCAATCTGCTTCGAGAGGAAGATGGACATCGAAGAGGCTCGTTATGGAGTTTGCTTGCTATTTGGGCAATCAACTGCTCTTTCCTGAACTGCTTGATGTTATGCTGTATGAACTGGACATGCAGGAGATGACTGCTGAACTTGCCTAAAGGTGAGACAGTCCTTCAGGATTCCTGCTTCATGAAAGAATCTGCCAGACATTCTGCAGGGCACAAAAGAAACTGACTGTCAAACTGCCAATATAGGCGGAACTGTCTTTGAAATTTTCTGCTTCATGGAAAAGTCTGCCAAATACTCTAGGTCTATAGGCTGAAGATGGATGCCCCAATGTTACAGAAGAACTTTGAGTGACTGTCCAGGTAACAAGATGTCTCTATCAATTCTAGAGTTTTGAAAATTGCTTATAATGCACTGCCTGTTTACTTAGGTAATATCATATCCTTCTGGACACAGTGATGTAGTTGAATCTGTAATTATAGTTACAGTTTTCCTTAGTTATGACAAAAGATAAAGTAGATATAAATATTATAACTGTAATTTTTGCTTGATAGCTTTTTGTGTTATATGTTATTTTACTATGTTAAACTTAAAACCTTTCTTTTTCCTTTTTATTTGAACATAAAAGGAGAGATGTTATGGGATTCTTCTCTGTATGCTATGTTTACCATTAATGAATAAAGAACTGCTGGACCTATAGCAGGGCAAAGTAAAACTAGGTGGGGGAAACTGAGCTGAATGCTAGGAGAAAGGAGGCAGAGTCAAAGAGAAGCCATATAGCCCTGCCAGATACAGAAACCAGAACTTTACCCGATAAGCCACAGCCTTGTGGTGATATACAGATTAATGGAGATGGGTTAAATTAATATGTAGGAGCTACCAATAAGAAGCTAGAGCTAATAGGTCAAGCAGTGATATAATTAAATAAGTTTCTCTATGGTTATTTTGGGTCTGAGTGGCCAAAATGAGCAAGCAGCTTTCTACTACACCACATCATAAAGTTTCAATAAGAATTCTTTGATGAGTAGATACCTGTATGTTGACAATAAACTGTATTTAAAATTAATATTAAATTATCATCTATGTATTGTTTACTATAAAATTTTCCTAAGCTAGAATTTAGAATTTTTTTGGAAATAACAAAAAAGCATAACCAGAAAGGGAAAATTGATCCTCCATCAAAATTGAAATTTTTATTTTGTGAAAACAATTATAAGAAGAATATAAATCTATCATTAGACTAGAATAAAAATATTTTCAAATTACATATCTGACAAAAAGCTTGTATAGCAAATGGGTAAAGGATTCTCAAAATTTGAAAGTAGAAAGACAATCCAGTTAAAGATAATAAATATTTGGACAGATATTCCACCTCAGAAACATAAGAATGGCAAATAAACACATGAAAATCCTTTCACTTATTACCCTTTAGAGAAAGATTAAGCTAAATTTCTGTAGATAACTACATACACACCCGAAAAGCTGAATTAAAAATATATGAGGGCAGCTGGGTGGTGGTGGCACATGCCTTCAATTCTAGCACTCTATGAGTTCATGGCCAGCCTAGTCTATAGAACTTCCAGGACAGCCAAGGATATACAAATAAACCCTGTCTCAAAAAAACTTAAAAAGAAATAATTAAAAGAAATGGTGCAGAGAAACTAGAATTCTCATTTTTTTACATAGAAAAATAGTATACTCAATCTAGAAAACAGTTGATAGCTTCCCGTGAAATTAAATCTATGATCAACATTTGACTTAGCCACATTGTTTCTTGCTATTTATTTAACCAAATGGATTAAAACTGATGTTTACAGAATCTCTGGTAGATTGCTTATTGCAGCTCTATTTCTATCTGCCCTGCCCCCCCAAATAAAGGCAATGCTTAGCTCTTTGGGTGGATTAAAAGACAAACAAAAGAGTTTCATTCATATAAAGAGTGCCACTGGATATTTAAAATGGAGAAATGATTGATGTTCTCAGCAGATTGCATGCGTATCTCTATTCTTAAACTGAGTGTAAGAAGTGAGCTTCCAAGAAAACGTGCTGTGTGATTTTACTTTTGATATTTCTGAGAAAACTATGAATAGGGTAGCTACAACAGGCCACAGTCTTTTAGTGTCCTTAGAAGTCTACTGTGATTAGCAACAAGGCACATTTCCCACCCTCCAGGTAGTCTAAGGAGGAGTGTGTTTCCAACCCTCACTTGGCAGTAAATAGGACACCTGTATCTCTGCCTACCGGAACCAAGGAGGCATATCCTGTGCCTTATAGCATAAGAAAGAAAAGCTACCTAAAGCAGAACACATAAACCTGACTCCAAATCTCACAGCCTGACACGAACTATCCTTGTTTTAATGAGACTTAATGTATTTGATTTAGAACCAGGATGCTTTCAAAGTGCATGTGAGAGCCCGAAAGGGTGCCAATTCTAAGAAGGCACATATGTGATAACCTGCCCACAGAGGGTTTAAAGCAGCCACAAGCTGGAAGGTCATGAGCAGCACTGAGCAAGCACACTTTTCATGTCCTAAGGAAGAAGAGGGTCGGGAGAAAAGGGGAAGGTAGATGGCAGATCCAGATACGCAGTCTAGAGCTGGATAATCTTCACTCTATGGATGCAACATAGACAGGGAAGGCAGCTAAAAATAAGTGAATGGAATAAAGGAGCTTGGAAAATAAATAGAAGAAGCGGAATGACGAGCTGAAAAATATATATAAGTGTGTCCCATTTCTTTTTGGCAAAACCTAAGAAGCTACTCAGTGGGGAAAAAAAAGGATAATCCATTTTAACAAATAGTCCTGGGATACTAGAGATTTGCTGGCAACAGAAATAAGTTTCACTTTTTAAGTAAAATGAGTCATAATGAGACACTGATGCAAATACAAGATGCACAGCTACAAACTTTTAGAAAAAATATGAGATAAAAATCTTAGGCTCTTATTCTAGAAACAATTCTTTGAATGACAGTAAAAATACGGTTCATGCAGGGGAGACGATAAATTTGAATCTAGCAAAATAAAGACTTGGCTTTATGGAAAACACTGTAAAGTGGATGAAAAGGGAATATTTAGACTGAGAAAATGCATACCGTAGCTTTGAGGACCAGCATCTAAACAGTATACATTATTCTTAAGAGACTGGCCTTATGGAGTACACTTGTTATCACAGATAGTAAGATACAGAAGCAGGAGGATCAGGAATTCAAGGCCAGTGGTGGCTACGTTAGAAGACGTATCGAAAAATGATGTATGTGTGTGGGTTCTAAAACTTAAAAATAAATTTGAATTCTCATTAAATTTGGTGACCTAATTAAATACTTCGATAAAGGGTATATTCATATGGCAGATAGGTACAAGAAAGGATATTGGACTTTGACTGTAATAGAAGAAAGAATAAAATTATGATATCATTATGTATCTATCACCATAGGAACCTCTGCAACACCAAGTGCGCATGAGGAGTTGGTCAAGTTGGGCTTATATATACTGGTGAAGGCAATGTAAAATTTCTAAGCTGCCTTGAGAGAAGAACTTTTCGTGTTTTACTAAAAACTAAAAACACAACTATGCTATGACCTAGCACTTTAACTTTTGTTGCATTTATAGTAGAGAATTGAAAACATTTCATTTTAAAATCTGTATATTAATATATGCAATTGCTTTGCCCATAATGACTCAAGACTAGGATCAATTTATACATTCTTTAATGAGTGAAAGGCTAAACTAACTGTTGCATAAGTATGACATAGAATACTATTTAGCAAGTAAAAGAAACACTATTGATTTATATAATGAACTACATTAATCTTTACAGAATTATACTAAAAATGGCTAAAGGGTTTACATTTTATATTTTGTTTACACAACATTCTAGAAATGATATAATTATAGAGAGTGGGAAGAGACTAATATTTTTCATGCGCTAAAAGGGTGTGGATGGGGATGAATCTCAGTGTGGCTTAAAATGTTGAACTTAAAGGATCCTTCTGGTGCTAGGTATGTGTTTCAGCTGACTACCGAAATAAATGTCAGTATTCTGGTTGAGATACCACACAATAATTTTCTAGATGCTCCTACATGTGTGTGGTAAGGCAAAGCTCTCACAGGATTCCTCTGTATTTTCAGAATTACTTCTTACAAGGGCTTATGACGCTGTGATTATCTCAACAAAAAGATTAACTCTATGAACATAGTTGAACAAATGCTTTTGACATGTGATAGAACATCTCTTGGGTAAATTCCCAAGAGTGGTATTGCTGGGTCCAGGGGTAGGTTGATCCCGAATTTCCTGAGAAACCGAAACACTGAGGTCCCCAGTTAGTTCCCTGGGCAGCTGAGGATAGGGAACCTGAAATGACCCTACCCTAGAGCAATACTGACGAATATATTGCATATCATCCTAGAACTCGCATCTGGCGATGGATGGAGATAGAGACAGAGACCCACACTGGAGCACTGGACTGAGCTCCCAAGGTCCCAATGAGGAGCAGAAAGAGTGAGAACATGAGCAAAGATGTCGGGACCACGAGGAGTGCACCCACCCACTGAGACAGTGGAGATGATCTACTGGGAGCTCACCAAGGCCAGCTGGACTGTTACCAGAAAAAGCATGGGATAAAACTGGACTCTCGGAACATGGCGAACAATGAGGGCTGATGAGACGCCAAGGACATTGGCACGCGGTTTTGATCCTACGCAATGTGCTGGCTTGGTGGGAGCCTAGCCAGTCTGGATGTTCACCTTCCTAGATATGGATGGAGGGGGGAGGACCTAGGACTTACCACAGGGCAGGGAACCCTGACAGCTCTTTGGACTGGAAAGGGAGGGGGAGAGGAGTGGGGGGAAGGGGAGAGGGGTGGGAGGAGGGGGAGAAGAGTGGGAGGAGGGGGAGGGAAATGGGAGGCTGGTGGGAGGAGGTGGAAATTTGTTTTTTTTTCTTTTCTTTATCCTCCTTTTATCAATAAAAAAAAAAGAAAAAAAGAAAAAAAAAGATTAACTCTAAGAAAGGTGTGAGCCAAAGAAAAACATATCGTCATTCTCCTGGATATTAACCTTCATCAGGCAATGAAAGGAGACAGAGACAGAGACCCACATTGGAGCACCGGACCGAAATCCCAATGTCCAAATCAGGAGCAAAAGGAGAGAGAGCATGAGCAAGGAACTCAGGACCGCGAGGGGTGCACCCACATACTGACAATGGGGATGATCTATCGGGAACTCACCAAGGCCAGATGGACTGGGTCTGAATAAGTATGGGCTAAAACCGGACTCGATGAACATAGCAGACAATGAGGACTACTGAGAACTCAAGAACAATGGCAATGGGTTTTTGATCCTTCTGAACGTAATGGCTTTGTGGGAGCCTAGGCAGTTTGGATGTTCACCTTACTAGACCTGGAAGGAGGTGGGTGGTCCTTGGACTTCCCACAGGGCAGGGAACCCTCACTGCTCTTTGGGCTGATGAGGGAGGGGGACTTAATTGGGGGAGGGGGAGGGAAATGGAAGGCGGTGGCGGGGAGGCAGAAATCTTTAATAAATAAATAAATTAATTAAAATAAAGAAAGGTGTGAGCTTACTGTTTTCTAACCTCCAATTCCGACATAAAGTTTTCTTAGAAAAAAAAAGTGAGGGTCAATAAAATGTAATTTTATAAAAAGTGAAACTTTCAATTAATCTAATAATTAGTCATAAGGTTAGTACTATTCTGACAACACTAAAGACTGATTTTTTTGCAACTATTGAGGAGAAGAAAGAATTCCTTTGTTTTACTTTACCTTAATTTTTTGATATGAAACATAATAATTTAGGGAAAGCCCAAAGAGACATTTAACTTTATACAGA
Organism: Microtus pennsylvanicus; assembly: GCF_037038515.1. Taxonomy (NCBI): domain Eukaryota; kingdom Metazoa; phylum Chordata; class Mammalia; order Rodentia; family Cricetidae; genus Microtus; species Microtus pennsylvanicus. Next base: position 92,752,486 of record NC_134588.1, read on the forward strand.
AATACTACCAATTAAAATGTAACATATAAAGACATAAGGCTTATTTTTTGTCTATTACATTTGTCAAATTAGTAGACAGCTTAAATATTAAAATGATAGTTTCTATAATAACATAGACTACTTTGGCTATGTTCATTCAAAAACTCAGATCTACTGCTTTTAAAGTAAAAGGTTGATGTCTTTATTTATTTCTTTGTCCCACTGTTTGATACATACAGAAAATATTTATGCCTAGCACTGTGAAGCAGAATTTACGAAAAATGTCATGTATATTTTGTTAAAATATTTATTAATTCTATGAATCATCACCAGTTTACAAAACCATTTTAAAAATTAAAAGGCAATGAATGGTCTGATCTCATGTTCTTTGCCAATGCTCCTGGTTAATCAATGGAAGGGTTTTTTAATCACTATATTTAGCTCATATTGTTAGATTTTTAATTTTTATTGCTTTTGTGGGTATGACTAGATTTCATTGTATTTTTAATTAGCTATTTTCCCAAGCATTTATTTCTAAACTGTCTCTTGCCCATTAATATTCCTACTGTAATACATTTTCTTTTATGATGCATTTTTCCTAAATCTGATTTTTATAAATTCTTTATGCAATCTTGTTGTCAATAAGTTACTGTTTGTGTTACAGCGCTGTCAGCCTCATTTGTGGCTTGCCAAGATTTTAAGGATTGTCTTTGGATTTTATAGACATTTAGAATTCAAACTAAACAAGTCATGAGTCTTCTCATAAAAATATTTTTCCTGCCAAGTAGTCAGTATTGAATACTCAAACACCTAATTACTGTGCAATTTGCTTTGATTTCTTAATAATGAGTTTTTAAGGCAAAAGACGGAGAGCACCCGTCATTCTGTTAAGTCAACTTGGATTTCTTCTCAGCTACATGTACTGATTTTTATAGCAACATGCATTCATTTATTGTTCAAAACATGTTCTTGTTAGGTAGCCTAGGCTGGTATAAATGTCAATGTTAATGTAACCTATGTATCAGTGTTTTCTATGAAAGAATTCATCCTAAACATTTTGAATTTCTATTTTATTATTTTTATATTTTTGCAATTTTTAAAATTCAACTTCTACCTTCTTATTGTTAGTATTTCAGAAGCATCTGGCTTTATGTTTTGGTCTTATATTTTGTGCTCTCCCTATTCTTACATGCTGGTTTTAGAAATTTCTTGTGGGTGTGCTAAGTAAACAGTCATGTCAATCAGGAACAAAGCTACGGCCTGCCCCTATTCCTGCTTTTCTCCTTGTCTTACTTCACCATCCAGGCCTTTCAGGAACATGCTACTTCCTTGCTCATGATCGTAGAAGGGACATGATCTTTTTCTCAGCACTAAATATGATGCCAGGCGAAGGCTTTGCATTTTTTAAAAACAAAGTTGAGAAAGTTCTTTCTATTCTAATGTGGTGAAAAACTGAATAATGATGTTGGTTTAGTTAAGGGATTCTCCTGCATTAGTTGATAAGATCATGACTTCTTTTTTTTTCATGTTTCTCTTTGTTTACTGTGAGAGGATCTTATGCGGCCCAGGCTGCCCTTCAACTAGTACAGCAGAGGTTGATCTTGAACACCTGATCCTCCTACCTCCTCCTTCTAAGTGTTATTAATGTAGGGCCATGCTTCAGCCCTCAAGTGGCTTTTTTACTTTTAAAGGGGCTTGTACCTGTGTGGATCTGATTGGTCTGGGACTTCAGGTTCTCCTCTTGCTGCTTGCTGAGTGCTGAGATTAGAAATTATGACTGCTAGGCTTGGCTGAAGTTTCTTCTTTAGGTAATGATTTCATGGATTATATTGGTTAATTTTCAAATCATTAATTTACCTTGAATGCCCAGAATAAATGCTTGTGGCCTATATTTTAATATATATGTAAATATGGCTATAGGGATGTGTGTGTGTGTGTGTGTGTGTGCGTGCGTGTGTGTGTATGTGATATGCTTAAATTATATTGAATGTTTTGGTTACTAACTCTGACAGGTCTTGGTCTTTCATTTAACAAGTCTGTTTCGGCTAGTGAATAGTGCAGTAATGATCTCCGTGTTTCTTAGAAAGCATTTTCACTGCTCTTCCCTTCTGTGAGAGACCATAAAGTGTTGCTGTTGTTTTCCTTGACGTTTTAGTAGACTTTATCTGTGGCCGTATCTGGGACTGGTAACAAGATTTCCTCTTTCTTTCTTTAGATTTATGTTCATTGAAGTCAGGAGTGTTTTGCCTGCATGTGCTTGTGAAAACCGTGTGCATGCCTAGTGCTCATGGATGTCACAAGAAGTTGAATCCTTGAGAATTTGAGTAACAGGTGATTGTGAGCTTCCATGCGGGTGCTGGGGGTTAGAACGTGTTCTTTGTAAGAACAAAAAAGAGCTCTTAACCACTGAGTCATCCAGGCCTTCTAATACCATAATTTCTTCAAGGTCAAATATCATTCACTCACTTTGGGTATACAAAAGGGTCTTTGAATTATGTATTTCTTCTAAAATGAGGTATGGCATTTTGAATCTTCTAAGGAATTGGCCTGTTTCGGCTAAGTTACCAAATTTCTAGGCACAGAATTCTTCATATCCCATCTGCATCTAGCGGTGGTCATGGAAGTGTCAGTAGTTTTGACCTTTCTTTCATTCATGGAATTGCTAATTTCCTTCTTTTTTATTTTCTTCTTCTTGGTTAGGCTGCCCAGATGCCTATCGATTTTATTGATATTCTCAGAGAATCAGCCTTAGGCTTTGTTGATTTTCATTATTGTTTCCTTACTTTAATTTTGTTGATTTATACTCTAATATTTCTTTTTCTTCTGTTTAATTAAAGCTTAATTTGCTCATATTTCCTAAGACAAGGATTAGGTCATTGATGCCAGATATTTCTTCTTTCCATATTATGAATTTAAGGCTCTCAATTTCACCTCAGGAACTACTTTCTTTATGTCTACCTACTTTTGATAAATTGTATTTTCATTGTCATTCAGTTCCGAATAATTTTTTTTAAAAATGTCCTTGACTGGGTGTGGTGATGTACTCCTGTAACCCCAGCGTGTGTTGTTATTCTTAGAAAGTCTGAGAATTTGAAGACAACTTGGGATAAATAGTGAGGCATTGTCTCAAAACAACATTTTCCCTCAGATATCTTCTTTGACCCAAGATGCCTTAGAAACTTTCAGTCATTTTCCTTTACTTATTTCTGATTAAATTTCATAATTTCACTGCAATCTTGAAATTTACAGGTAGTTTTTAGTCTTTTAGTTTTCTACTGTGTGGCTTCTGGCTCGGAATGCTCATCCTGATGAATTTCAGTTGGACTTGAGGAGGATGCTTACTTCACCCTTGATGGGTGGATTAGTCTGTAAATGTCAATTAGGTAAAGTGATGGATAGCTCTGTTCACTTCTTCTCCATTTCCACTGACATTTTGTCTATTAAATCTCTGAATTACTGACAGAGGGTATCTTAGGGCTCCACTCTGATCGATGTGTCTTTGTCTATTCAGTTCAGTTTTGCCTCGTCTGTTTTGATGGGTGTTTTTTGTTAAAAATACAGACATTTACATTTTCTTACAGAAATAACATGTTTTTCTCAACATAGAATTGTATATTCACATCTCATCATTATATAATAGTCTTCTTTATCTCCTATATTTTTCTGGTTATGAACATGGCTATCTGAAATTTATGTGGTTGGAGCTGCTTCTTCTGAACTCAAGTTATCACAGAACATCTTTTTCCGTTTCTGTGTCTAAGCTGTCTGAGTAAAGTCCTTTTCAGATGGAACCTATAAAGGACCTTTAAGATCTTTTAAAACAAGGTCTCGCGATCTTGTCCGCTTTCAATTTCCAGGAGGATCTAGGCAAAAGTTGGAAGTATGAGGGTGGGGATGGGATGGGGGGAAGGGGAGAGGGGAAGAAAGAAGAGAGAAGGGGAGAGTTGGAAAGAGCTTGGGGGAGTGAGGTGGTTGAGATGGAGGAAGGACAGATATGGGAGTAGGGAATAAGATATCTTAATTAAGGGAGGCATTGGGGGTTGGCAAGAGGCTTGACTCTAGAAGGGTTCCCAGATGTCCACAGGGTGTCCCCTGCTAGGACCCTGGGCAGTGGAGGAGAGGGTGCCTGAGCTGGCCTTGTCCCATAGTCAGATTGATGACTATCTTGAATATCACCATAGAACCTTCGTCTGGAGACAGATGGAGATAGAGACAGAGACCCACATGGGAGCACTGGACTGAGCTTCCCAAGGTCCAGTTGAAGAGCAGAAGGAGGGAGAATATGACCAAGGAAGTCAGGACCACGAGGGGTTGATCCACCCACTGAGACAGTGTGCCTGAACTAATGGGAGCTCACCAAAGCCAGCTGGACTGGGACTGAATGAGCACGGGATCAAACTGGACTCTCTGAATGTGGCTGACAATTGGGGCAGACTGCAAAGCCAATGATATTGGCACTGGGATTTGTCTCTACTGCATGTACTGGCTTTTTGGGATCCTAGTCTATTTGGATGCACAACTTCCTAGACTTGGATGGAGGGGGCAGGGCCTTGGACTTCCCACAGGTCAGGGTACCCTGCCCTCTCTTAGGACTGGAGGGGGAGGAGAGAGGGTGACTGGGGAAGGAGGAGGGAAGTGGGAGGAGGGGAGGAAATGAAAATTTTGATTCCCATTATTTATAAAGTAATAAAAAATTATCAAAGAAAAAAAAATAAAACTACTTCTAAGTTTAAAAAAAATGAATAAAGCAAGGTCTCACTATGTAGCCCTGGCTAGCCTGAAGTTTGTTGTGTAGACTAGGTTGGCCTAGGCCTTACAGAGGTCTCCCTGCCTCAAGACTCCCGAATTCTAGGATTAAAGAAGTGTGCCACCATGCCCACGTTCTGTCCTATTTTTTTCTAACCCATACTGCCAATATGTCTTTTAATTGGTGGTATATTTGGGTTAGATATAATATTTATAATTGTTTTCTTTTCATTATATTTACTTTTACTCATTTTGGGGTTTTGTGGTTGTGAATATCTTATATCCTGAAAATGTTTCAATTTCCTTACCATACCAATTTTCTTTAAAAATCTTGTTACCATGGAATTTACAATGTGTGTTTTAAATTAATTTCAGTCCATTTTCAAGACACACCATGCTTTTAGATCTCAGAATAGTTCTTCTTTCTATTCCTTTTGATATTGCTGTCATCCAATTCACTAACCTAGCACATTGATACTATTATTGTTTGGAGAAACACATATTTTAGGTTGACTATAAATAAGAAAATAAAAAAGAAATTTTGATTTGTGTCCATTTCTTCCTTCCTTATTTTATGTTTTTCTTTTTGTTTACACAGATTTCTGACCTATGTTATTTCCCTCTTCATGAATAATAAGCTACGTTAACATTTCTTGAATGGCAGGTCTATTGGCAATGGATTCCTTTAGGGGTTTTGTTTATTCGTTTGGCTTTGTTTTTGTCTGAGAAAATATTTTCTTTTCACATTTGAAGAATAACTTTGCTCTTTACAGAATTCTATGTGGGTAGATTTTTCTTTAAGAACTTCAAATATCTCCACATATGTTATTCTGTCTTTCCCCTTCCTGCTTATGTGGTGTCTGACAAGAAGTCAAAGTTAATGTTTCCTTTGTTCTCCATCAGGAAGGCAATTTGCTCCCTATGGTTACTTAAAGATTTCCCCTTGGTTGTTTATTCTGGGCACTCTGGTCATAGTGTATGTAGGAAGATTTCCAACTGTTTGTTTTTGCTTTTGTGATGGTGACAGTTACACTACTTGGTGTTCTCTGAGAGCCCAAGATTGGTGGCTTGATGTCCGTTGTTTCCATTCTCTTGCTTGTCTATTCCTTTTTCTCTGTCTATGCCTTCTACTATTGTCTCTAGCTCTTTGATATATATTCTTTTTTTTATATTTCATCTTGGGAAGTCCCTATAGACAAATGTGACACTCACTGCCTCCTTCCTTGTCTCTGCTAGTTCTGACAATGAGCCCAAGGAAGGCATTTTTCATTTTCTTCATTTTTCCTTTCATAAGCTTTTTGTCTGTCTGATTACCCACCAGTATTTGTATGTCATAATTTATTCCTTTAGATCCTTTGAAACACAATTTTAATTTCTATGGTGACTAGAATGACTAGGTTAGTAATTCTAATATCTGGGTTAACTGGATCCAGTCTGGTGATTTTTTTAAAAATCTTTTTCTTATTTTCACCATGCCTTGTAAATTCTGGTCAACAGCCATACATTCTGTTTTAGATGACATGGAGTAGTGGAAATGGGCCTTTGACATGAAGATTTAGGTTATTCTAACTGGGATCTGACAGAGGCTTCATGCTGCCCTGGTGTTCCTATTACTCCTCCCCTCTTGACTTGGGCTCCCTAAGGTTTTTCCTCAGAGTGTCTGTATCCTGTGGCTCTCTATGCTGAGATCTGCAGTGATGATCCATGAACCTGCTTGCATGTAAAGAATGGATGGAGATCTTTATACACGCTACTTATTAATCCCCTGTTGACTGTATACTTGGCAAAACGATCCCCTCCGTTCTGTGGGCTGTCCCTTCACTCTGCTGAGCTTGTTAATTTAACTTGTCAATTCTTGCTGTTATTTTTATGGGATAATGGACATCCTTTTCTTAAGTCCTTGCCTCTGCGTTTATCATTATAGTGGTTTCTCAGTTTTCTTCTAGTACTTTCAAAGTTTCAGGTCTTACATTAAGGTACCTGTGGCCCATGCTAAAACCAAAGGCTATGTGGATGTCCATGGTTCGTGATGCTGCTGGGGGGCATGTTGATGTGTGTGACTTCTTCTGATGCCTGAGGCCATGTTAGTGTTTGTGGATACCTGTGATCTGTGTTGCTACTTGAAGCCATGTTGATGTCCATGGTCTATGTTACCACCAAAGGCTATGTTGACGCCCATGGTCTGTGTTGCTACCAGAGACCATATTGAGGTTTATGGTCCCTGTTGGTGCTGGATGTCCACAGTCTGTGCTCGTGCAGAAGGCCACATCAATGTTCATGGTTCCTGTTACCATTGAAGGCCATGTAGATCTCCGTGGTCTGTGTTACTGCCTGAAGTTATGTTGGTATCAGTGGCCTGTGCTGCCACTGAGAGCCATGATGGTGTCTGTGGTCTGTGTTGAAGGCAAGGGATGAACTGATGTCTGTGGTATGTACTGCCACCAAAAATCATGTGGAAGTCCATGATCTGTGTTGCTGGTGCCTGTAAAGGGCAAATGAATTTCTTTGCAGTGGTATTGATGACTGCAGACTCAATGTTGAGAATGACAGGCATGGAAGGTTTGTGGACAATCCACCCCACCCCGCTTCCGCAACAGAGAAACAGTCTAGAAGGGAAGCCAATGAGGAGAACTCTTAAAAATTGTAGTAGGGATCCTGAAGTGTAGCTCTTCTCAGTTGATACTTTCTGGCAGGGGTGGGGATAGGAAGGGACTCAATTTGCTTTAAGGGGATGCACAGTGAGTATACGGGTAGCACAAATTGGACTTGGTATTTTTTCCTCCTTCTTTTTTTCTTTTTTTTTTTGAGGAGGTAACAAGGGAAGGTAGGAGTGAAACAGGGAAGACTGGGAAGTAAATGTAATGAGGGTACATTATGTGAAACTCCTAAATCAATAAAAAAGTATTATATTGTAAAAACAAATAAAAATAGACCTTCAATCCATTTTGAATTATATATATATATATATATATATATATATATTCTGTATATATTATACAAATACATATGTAGAATGTGGGGTATAAGAGTCTACTTTCATTCTGCTTGTGGTTGTCCAGTTTCGTAGCATCATTTGTTGAGGAAGCTGTCTGTTCTCTATTGTATGTCTTTGGCATATTTGTCAAAACTCAGGTGACTGTAGCAGTGTGAGTTTATCTTTTCAGTCTTCTATTTGATTTCCTTTCCCTACATATGTGTTAGTGTCAGCATGACGCTGTTTCGAAATTATGCCATTTTCAGGAAACTGGATGGAGCTTGAAATCATCATGGTGAGTGAAATAAGCCATATACAGAAGGCAAAAAGTATCATACTGTTCCCATTATATATGGAATGATAGAAGAGGGTCTATCTGGTGAAAGGAAGGAAACCAGGAAAGAGTAACAGGAGAGGTAATGATGAATGATTATGGTCAATGTATAAGATATAATTGAAAAAGTATCTTTATGAAATCTACTACTTTCTACAATGGCTAAATACTAATGAGGTCGTAAACAGTGAATTGGCAGTGTTAGTGAGGAGATGGCTCATTTAGTAAAGTACTTGTTGAGTGATCACGAAGATGAGTTTGAATCTCCAGAAATCACATAAAGCATTAGCTGTAGCAGTGCACACCTGTAATTCCAGTATTGACAAGGTAGAGGCAGGCGAATCCCTGGTACTCACTGAAGAGCCAATCTGCTCAAATTGTTCAAGGCCAGATTCAGTGGGAGACCCCCTGTCTCAAAACAATAAAATGGAGGGAGTAACTGAGAAAGAAACTTGGCATCAACACCTGGCCTCCAAATGCTTGTGTGCAGGAGAGCATGTACATCCACAGGCACAAATGCAAAGACATGAATACATACGTGCATACATACTGCGCATGCCCAAACACACAGGGCGGGGAAGGGAGAAGGGAGAGGGAGGGAAGGAGAGAGAGAGATTAACTGAGTGACATATGTTCTATTATCTTTTTGTTAGATTTTCAGATTGTGGTCTTTAGTTGGCCCATGTCTTGGGTATGTGACTGTCATACATGTTTCTCCAGAAGTAGGATTATTTTCTTCTTTTTATCATGCCCGCAAAATCCCTCATTAGTTCATTTGAAGTCCTGATCTTTGCTGATTATCCCTCCTGCTTTGTGAAGATGGGGAGGATTCAAGTGACTGGGTAGAGGAGAATTTCCTTTCTCTGAGCTGGCAATGTTGCTTTCTGTGAAATAAAATGCAGGCCTTTGCTATGAAGAACAAGCTGCTATATTTCAAAATGATTAATCCTTTCTCCTGCCAGAATAAAGATGGTTCCTGAATCTTTATCATGAAAATCTTGTGGGGTTTCTGTATGCAAGCCTCAAAAAAAGCATGTCAGCTCTTGCTACATCATAACCCCCAGGGTTTTCTCACTTCCAAGTTGGTCTGTGCTCTGCCTGCAGCAATTCATCAACATTACACTTAACTATTCCCACTTATGGCTCCAGTGTCTGCTGCTCTAGGTAAGATTAGCTGTATCTCTCTGGATAAAACCATCTCACCAAATGTTTAGGTCAGAATTTGGCCTGCAATCTCACTTCTATGATGAGACCAAGAAAATTTGTTTACTGACAATCTGACTTTTTTTTCTTGTTATATGATGGAATGACAACTTCTTTTTGTGTCAAATTCTTTTTTATTGATTTTTTTTATTGAGCTCTACATTTTTCTATGTTCCCCTTCCTGCTTTTCCCTCCCCTTCAACCCTCTCCCAAGGTCCCCATGCTCCCAATATACTTGGGAGATCTTGTCTTTTTCTACTTCCCATGCAGATTAGATATATGTATGGGAATGAATGACAACTTCTTAAGCTTAAAACCCCTGATTTTTATGATCAAACCATGAAAAAGATTTCTATAGAATGAACACTGTCTGTGGCATTCATTTATTTCTGTCTGATTATAAATAAGTAATTTAGCAATAATTACTCAATACGAAACAGTCTTATAGCTCAGTTGTTCTATGATGTAGACACATAAATCAGGAAATTATAAAACACGAGGAAAGGTAGAGATATAAATCAGAAAAAAATCAATATCCTTTCTCCCCCGCACCAACTACATTGGATATTTCACTTTCATCCTAAAAGCTTTTCTTCCCCCACCTTCCACCTCTGGACCATCGAGTCAAGCTTCACTCGCTCAACTCCTCCAACTCTTTTGAATACATTGGAATTATTAGAAAACAGAGAGACAAAAGTGGAAAATCTTGACTTTTAAGTTGCCAAAGGTCTAAGAAAGACCAGCATGCATGTTTCCTAATGCCTCAGACTAGATAAATGTCTTTAGGCTCATTAGAGAGGAACTTCTGGAATGAGTTAGTAGTGCAGAACTTAGCAGCCTCACCCGAGCAGTATAGCAAGCCTCCCGAGAGTCTGCAGCCATGAAGACAGGGATCCTTTCCAAAGCATTTAGGGAGATTTTAAACACAAGCCCTGAGCCTGCTAAGGGGAATGATCAATTTTCCCGCAAAATCATCTGAGTGGAGAATTCCTCCAAAGATCAAAGGCAACCATATTGCTTTCAAAATAGAAGGGGCCACAGAAGAAGAAAAACAATTGCAGGTAACTTAGAGGTAAATGGAAAGATAATGTTGTATTTGGCATGCTACAACACCCACACACATTCATCTTGAGAACTCTTTGCTTAATGCCTGTCAGTCGTGGAACAACAGAGCCTGGCTCAGGTAGACCTCTCTGTCATCTCCAAGGAAAGCAATAAACAAACCTGCAAGTGTAAGATTCTGAGAAAGGAGATAGTCTGGAGATCAAACTAGTTTGGAAATTGGAAATGAAGTACAAGAGAGTGGGTCTGGGACAAGTAAGTGGGTTTAAATTGAAGCTGTGATAGCCACCAGCATTTGACTTGGATTTCTTATGGGAAGCCACCAACTGCCTCCAAGCCTTTCTGAGGTGCAGTGTGGTGATGTTGTATGCCTGTGGTAAGGATCAAATGAAAATGCATTGTAACTGTTTTGAAGCTGCTTATATGCTACGTTAAGGACCTGGGCACTCTCAGGGGTAGAGAAAGATAATCTACAGGACCAGAAAGAGGAGATGTTGATGCCAGGGTCCTGGAACTGAAAAGAAAAACAGGGGGAACTGGAGATGGTGAATGAGTGGGAAATAAAGCTTGGACTTTTCTGAGAACCTGATCTATCAGGGACCTTGATGACCTGGAGAATCTTTACTGATATACTGAGATCTCTAGAAATTGCATTTTCTACCTTATAGTTGGATAAGAAATGCAGTATTATCACCAAAGAAAGGGAAATGATCTTTTTTTTTCTATTTTCCCATCCTTACTAAGCTTGTCTTTATGTTGTCAAATCACAGTAGACTTTGGTTAGGAGCCCATTTTATCACTGATGCCTTGCAACCACCATATGAAGAATGGAGATGTCATGAGTCAGTAGGTCAGTAGGTCAGACTCAAGCCCTGGCCTCCTCACTTACGACACATCAGTTCATGGCTTTCTTAACTGTCTGTTTTCAAGGTTTTGAAGATGCTCATCAACCATCACTCTAATTCAGAGATTTTTTGATTATTGTTAATATCTTACATCAAAGGTATAGGCTTACTTTAGGCCTACATGTGTCTCAGAGACATGTGTCTCTGAATTGCATAACAAGGAGATGGAATTCAACAAGGGTGTATAAAGGTACTTCATATTTCCAGGACTCAGCTGACTGGGCAGAGAGTGACTGAGGAACTCATGCTGTCTACAGGTTCATGTGAATCTTGCAGAAAGAGAACCTCACAACTTGAGTAGTAAGAGGTTATTTCTGCAGAGGAATGACAGGCTGTCCTAAAGACACAGATCTCCATTTCCTAATCTCTGTGCTGCTAATGAACATTGATATGGGAACAGGGGTACCTGACTGAGAGCATTGATTTGTTTTCCACTATTCATGATCTAAAAATCATGAAATGAAATGAAATCTCCCTTCTACATTCCTGTCACTGGCTCAGAAACTCTAGTTCAACACTTACTAGTTTGTCAAAATTAGCAAAACACAAATCTAACTCTCTCCCTGTCCCCAGAAGTGGCAATGAACATAATTTACCACTATATTCCCAGTACCCAGTACTAGTCCTAACACAACCCATTGTCTGTTAAATTCTAAAATCAATACAAGGACCAGAGTTGCTTATAGAGCTTTAAAATTTTCTGTATAAGTAGTTGTCATATGGGAGAAGGTGAATACACTTGTGGTCCTGAAGCTGAAGCTGGCTCTTCACAAATAGGCATTTATAGCCTGCCCAGTGATGAAGATAGTCTTTTTGTAACCCCATGGACAAAAGTCAGAAGTCCAGGGCTCCTCTAAAATACGATCCATTGTTTTTAAAATGACTCTAGATGACAGTTTGCTTTGTCTAGAAAATTTGAGACCTTGGAAATTTTAATATTTATTCTTCAGAGTATTACTATAGTCAGTGTAAATCACCACTGGGAGCTGGTGTATCCAGAGCAAACAGAAAAATGCCAGGCAACTGGTGTGGGCTTAGGCTCTGCCTTCACTCTTTTCCTTTCTTGCTCTCCCTATCATAGAAACTCTTGTCTCTCTTTTCATCTATGTTGTTTTGAGAAACCACTGAGATGATGGATGAGAAGGTATCTTGGGCAAGGAACCACAGTATAAAAAGATCTTTACATCCACAAAGTAAACCTAAACATGAGTAGAGATCAAAATAAACCCATGTAAGGAAAAAGAGTTCCTCTTGTGGTGTTTGAGCCAGACACATCATACATTAGAAGCCAGAACTGTTTGGAAAGTGAGAAAAAAATTGATAGATCCTTGCTTGGGCAAGAAGGGATGTTAAAGATATGTGATTCCGTAATGTGCAACTGCAAAGTTATTCTGTTCAAACAAGGTTTCTGGAAAGCCTGAGTGATAAATGCCCTTAGAGTCTGTAGTGATAAATGTTCTGTGTGACTCCTATCAGGAGCTGTATAGCCCTCAGCCCTGGGAGACAGCCCTTCACACAGAGCAAGAATGCCTAGAGAAGTCCAGGGAACAGGCATTTATTTCACTGAACACTAGCATGAAGGTCCATTCTCAGCTTGATGAGATTTTGCTCTATATAGATCAGGAAAAAATATCCCAAGGCTTGCATCATTGTCATTAAATATTAAGCATACTTTGTTGATTTCTCTATCACACTGCCATATGGTGAGATCTGCATAGGCATGCCTCCCTTGTAAGATGGGGAACAACTGTTTTCAGGGTACAGAGCACAGGCCATAATTTATGAGGTATAAATTCCATGAAGATTTAATGTGTGACTGTCAAAATCTTTGCCTGTAATGCTTTGCTTTTAATTATGCACCTTTTCTTTCCTAGTTAACAAACTCTCTTGGATAGTTTTAGCAACCTCTCTTTTTCTCAAATAACTTTAAGTATAGCTTGATTTTTTTTGTCATTGTTTCTGTTAGTCCCAAAGAGGACTGAAGTGTGCTGTTATCTGATATGTAGATATATGTGCCCTTTGGGTCTTTGTATCTTCTTTGATAACTTTTCTGGCATGTGGGCCCATTCTTCTTTCTAGTGGACAGTATATCCTATAAATTTACAAGGTCTGACCAAAAAGTGGAAAGATCTCCCAAGCTCTTGGGTAAGTAGAATTAACATAGTAAAAAGGGCAATCTTACCAAAAACAATCTACAGATTCAATGCAATGCCCATCAAAATCCCAGCAAAATTCTTCACAGACTTCAAAAGAATGGTACTCAACTTCATATGGAAAAGCCAAAAACCCAGGATAGCCAGAACAATCACGTATAATAAAAGAACTTCTAGAGGCATCACACTCCCTGACTTCAAACTACTATAGAGCTACAGTACTGAAAACAGCCTGGTATTGGCATAAAAATAGACAGGAGAACCAATGGAACTGAATCAAAGACCTGGATATTAATCCACATTCCTTTGAACACCAGATTTTTGAAAAAGAAGCAAAAATATCAAATAAAAAATCGAAAGCATTAAACAAATGGTGCTGGCATAACTGGATATCAACCTGTAGAAGAATGAAAATAGATCCATATCTATCACCATGCACGAAACTAAAGTCCAAATGGATCAAAGACCTCAACAGAAAACCAGCCACACTGAACCTTATAGAAGAGAAAGTGGGAAGTATACTTGAACGCATTGACACAGGAGACCACGTCCTAAATATAATCCCAGTAGTACAGACACTGAGAGAAACAATTACTAAATGGGATCTCCTGAAGCTGAAAAGCTTCTGTAAAGCAAAGACATGGTCAACAAGACAAAATGATAGCCTACAGAATGGGAAAAGATCTTCACTAACCCCACATCAGACAGAAGTCTGATCTCCAAAATATATGAAAAATTCAAGAATTGGACATCAAAAGTACAAATAATCAAATAAAAAAGGAGTACAGATCTAAACAGAGAACTTTCAACAGAGGAATGTAAAATGGCTGAAAGACACTTAAGAAACTGCTCAACATTATTAGTCATCAGAAAAATGCAAATCAAAACAACTCTAAGATTTCATCTTACACCTGTAAGAATGGCCAAGATCAAGTACACTCATGACAACTTATGCTGGAGAGGTTGTGGGGTAAAAGGAACACTCCTGCATTGTTTGTGGGAATGAAACCTGGTACAGCCCCTTTGGATGTCATTATGGCGATTTCTCAGAAAATTAGAAAACAACCTTTCTCAAGACCTAGCAATAACACTTTGGGGTATATATCCAAAAGATGCTCAGCCTTGCCACAAGGGACATGTGCTCAAGTATGTTCATAGCAGCTTTGTTTGCCATAGCCAGAACCTGGAAACAACCTAAATGCCCCTCAATTGAAGAATGGATAAGGAAAATGTGGTACATTTACACAATGGAGTACTACACAACAGAAAAAAATGATGACATCTTTAATTTTGCAGGCAAATGGATGGAGCTAGAAAAAAATCATTTTGTGTGAGGTAACCAGACCCAGAAAGACAATTATCACATGTACTCACTCACAAGTGGTTTTTAAACGTAAAGCAAAGAAAACCAGCCCACAAATCACAATCCCAGAGAACCTAGACAACAAGGAGGACCCTAAGAGAGACATACATTGATCTAATCTACATGGGAAGTAGAAAAAGAAAGATCTCCTGAGTAAATTTGGAGCATGGGGACCTTGGGAGAGGGTTGAAGGGGAGGGGAGAAGCAGAGAGGGGAGCAAAGAAAAATGTAGAGGTCAATAAAAATCAATAAAAAATTTTTTCAAGGTCTAAGGTCTAGACCATCCAATAACACATCATCAAACCCTCCTCTTTTGAGCATTCACCTGAATTTCATTCCAAATCCCAACGATATTCACTGTCATTATCCCCCATCTCACCAACTGTAGATTCATCTTTGATTTGAGTTTATATGTTCTGAATATTTTCCCCAAACCTGAGTCACCTTCTCCTATTTCTCATGATAATCTTAACTCTCTAACACTACAGCATACAGTGACATGAGTTTACAGAAAAGCTTTATAATCCAGATTCTAGGCAATTTCCACTGGCTAAAGTTTGAAGACTCTCTATTTTATCATGGCACACTTAGCCTGCACAATCTCATACTACTTAACCTTCTGGTCTTCTTTTGCTTAGACTTCAAGTAGTAGAGTCAACACAGTGAATAATTTTTCATCTATGTGTCATTTCTTGCTTTAATACTGAAGTTGTGTTGTTTCTTCCCTTCAAATTATGTTTTTCTCAACTCATCCATCCAACAATTTCTTATCTGTGTTTTTAAAAGATCACAGATTGTTTTGTAGACCTCCTTGGTATTTCTAATGTGAGATTCTCTGTCTGTCTCTTTGTCTCTTTCTCTTCCTTTCTGTCCTCTCTCTCTGCCTGTCTTCCACCCTTTCCCCTCACTTAGTTTATTTATTCTTTCATATATACCATTTATTAACAAGGTATTGAAAGCATACTATAAATTTACATTTTCTCTGATAGACTTTTGGCTTTTTGGATACAGAGAGTAAGTCTTTTCTGTCTTTATTGCACAGGATTCTGAATGCAGCCCAGCTTCTCACTCCAACTAAATAATATGTTGTCTGAATTGATGTATTATTTTAACTGACCCAGGACTATTGTGAGATGTGATCCTGGGATTTTATGCTGGGTATGGTGGCATTTTCTTGTAATTTTAGCACTCTGGATGATAATATAGGAGTATCATGAGTTGTCAGTCATCTTTGGCTACATAATGATATCCTATCTAAAATGATATTCTATCCAAAAAAAACTGCAAAGGGAAAAGTTTGCTGTTATAAATGACAAGAAATGCATCAACTACAATTGCTAATTGAATTGTTCTTGGTCAATGTCTCTAATAATTTTACTAGAACCTGCGAGAAATTGAGGTAACCAACAAAAGGAATCCATTCCCTCATGGCCCTGCACCATCTGTTCTGCACTAATGCCACTTTGTCTTTTCTTCCTGGGATGGGGTTTTTATAGGATATGCCATATATGAACAAATGCAAAATGAATTCCAGTTTAAGAAACTCTTGTGATTTTTAAAATAAGAAATAATGAGGTTCAGGAGAAATTTTAACTTGTGCACTGCATTGTTTTTTTTTAATTGTCATCATTAGATGGAGATTCATAAGGAAACTAAAGAATAAATAAAAAATTCTTGAATTGCTGTTTCCTAACATCTTCTGTAGGTAGATTTTTATCTGTAGATGGAATTTTCTTTGAGTCTCCAACCAGCTCCCAAATAACGACATGGAGACGTATTATGAATTACAAATTCTCAGCCTTAGCTTAGGCTTATCCCACTAGCTCTTTGTAGCCTGTTTCTGTTCATCTATGTTTTGCTTTGGGGACTTTTACCTTTCTTTTATTCTGCATGTTCTACTGTCCTGCTTCCTCTGTGTCTGTCTTACTGGCCCTGATGTCTCCCTGGTATCTCTTTTTCTGTCTTTCCCTGAGCTTAAATTCCTTCTCTTACTTACTCTCCCTCCATACTATACTCCTCCATTACTATGGGCCATTCAGCTTTTTATTAGACTAATCAGGTGCCTTAGGCAGGCAAGTCAAAATAGCAACATATCTTTACATAGTTAAATGAATGCAACACATCTTTGCATCGTTAAACAAATATTCCATAATATTTATCTTTTTTTGTCTGTTTAATCACAAAAACAAACCATTGTCTCACTCACCGTTTTTATGTAAACTTTTAAGCTTTCATTCATCTGTTGCTCTTTTTTGCTTCATACTTAACGGTCAAGAGTCTAAGACTGAAGAGCATAAGACGTGTATTCTCATGTTTCTGCCTAATATTGATGTTAAGAAGAACAAAAGAATTCTGTAAATTGTCAGAAATGTTTCAGGCCCACATTTCTTTATTCATTAGGATGTTCACCAAGGGTTTATGTTGAGTGGTGATGACAGTGTGGACCACAGATATCAGCTGATTCTTATCCTTGGTGGTTTTTGGCTAGGATTTGAAGTAAACAATGGAAGAAGAGCTATAGCAAAAAATGACAACTATGAGGTGTGAGGCACAGAAGGTAAACTGTAGGGACAAAGGAGATGATGAGAACATAAAGGATGCAAACTAGACCCATAGACAAGTGAACACTCACAGGTTGATGATCAATGTTAATGTCCCATTGGCAGTAATTTTGGCTAACGATAGCTTCATCAAAGTTTGAGAACACTGTTGAAGTGACATGCTGGAGACACAGAAAGGTGACCTGAACCTAGGTGCCACTTGTCTCATTGCCACAACTAGACCAATGCTGCAAGCCTCTCACATTAACTGACAACTTAGCCTCTTTTTCATAACAACTGTCATCTGAGGGAGTTACAGGCACACACATAGTGGTTTTATCTCATTGCTGTGAGCAGGAATCAAGGAGTCCTACCTTAAATAAAAGAAAAGAATATCTGTGTTGGTGCAAGCTACCAATGATGTGAACAATCTCGTACCATATTGAAGAACACTGAGTAAAGGACACATGGTACTTAGGAAGAAGTACGGGGGTGTATAAAGACGGTCATCTTCTCGAATGATGGCTACAGTGATGACAATGCCTGCTGGATTTATAATGCAGAGTTTAATGAATGAAAGTAAAAGGGTGAATGGTACTCAGAGTTCTGAAAAACCCTTGGGAAAGAACTCCAGTGACAAGGATAATTCTGACTCTTCATTGAGTGCTTATCAAATCAGAAATATAAACAAATAATAGTAATATGGTTTCAGTTTAGTCTGAAACTATTAAATTTCACGATCAGCTATGAATTTGGGGACTTATTTTGTAGTTAATCGCTTGGTTTACTTAACCTTAGGACCAACAGTTGTGACAGCCTGTGTGTTCCAGGCTCATGTAGTCTGCTTCATCTGACTGCACAGCTGCTAAGTGTTTCTAATGCCCTGCTACTCCTCCTCCTACACAGAGATCAATACAAATGTTCAGTCCTCTACAACAGTCATGCTACCCTCGTGTTCGCTGGTTTAGCTGGATTACTTTATACCCCCATTATTTTTATTTCTTCATACAAAAAAATTCTCAGATACATTTCATATTTACTACTTTGGAGTTATATACAAATTAGATGCTTGGAAACTATTTGTTTAGGAATGGACTGGAGGGGCCTTGACTTTTAGGATCATGAATCATCCTTCTTTTATGTCCTTTAAACAGTAGAGCTAGAGAAAGGTTCATCTTGTTTTTCTGAAATAAAAGGCGAAACTTAAGCAACCACCAATCGTTTCCGTCTGCTGTCAGGATGATGGAAGTCTGCTGACAGTTCCCTGGACTGATTCACATATGTTGTAAACCATTCTACATTTCTTCCCTTCCCTAAACTAGAAGAGAAATTTACAGCCAATATGACTTTAAGGGTAGGCATCCACCTACCCTGCAGAGGTAAACAATTGTATCAGGAAAGATGCAGCAAATTCAAGGGTCCCTCACCCAAGGAAAGGCAGACTCTGAATATAAAAAGCTGAGTTACCGAGAGGATATATCATTTTGCTGAAGAATGAGGATCAGTCCGATTTACGTAATATTTCACATTTTTTTTTGTCTCTTAAACATTAAGCTCCTGTAGGGTATTTAAATTATATTCTGATTTGCTTATGCATATTCAGAAAGTGACTTTTTACATAAAGTAAATCACATCCGTGATGAAAGCATGGAGACTTTCTTCGAGTTTATAAAAATCCATTTAACAGAAGTTGATGACCAGCTGTTAATCATTTGCACTAAGAATGCTAAAAGAGACTAAAGCTGCAGTAGAGAATATCTCCCAATGGAGAAAATAATCTAGTTATTAAAATATATGGGATTTATCTCTGTGAGCCTCTGAACGAAAAACACACAGGCAGTACCAGCCAAGGGGACTTCTTCAGAGAGGCAAGAAATTCTTATTAGAGACTAATGATGAGAGATCTGATCTGGCTGAAGTCCGTTTGTCTTGAGGAAGAAGAATGGTTCTGAAATTTTAGTGAGCATCCCTACCCCTAAAACTGTATAATTAATTCTTCAAAGGAAGCTAGGGGAAGGAATACACTTTTATGAAGAATCTCAACCCAGGGTAAAAAGCCCCCTTACCTAAAGAGCTCTTACATGGCTTTGTCCAGCCAGTAGGAATAGCAGGATGTTCCTGGAAGAGGCCAAGGGGGAGAGATTGAAATGGTGAGCTCTGTAGGTCCCATTGTTCAGGGGCAGGAAAGAACAAGCGACTAAGAGGGCTGAGACCCAGGAGGCAAAGGAGAAACATTCTTGCAGGAATATAGTTGGACTTATAAGCTGGGTACACCTGTCAGTCCTCTATGTGGAAAGGGATTGAAAGCCAGAGAATATGTCCTCCCATGACTGGCCTGAGGTACTTCTTGGGGCTATGCCCCATAGACATCCTGTGTGCCTTTGGAGCTAAGTGGAGACCGCTGAGGTACCTGAGGATTGCGCTATGTGTGGGTCTTATTTGCCCAAACCCCAGATGAGTATTAAGGAAGTCCTGGAAAAGTTTTTTTCAAGCAGAAAACAGTATAGAAGGTTGGGTTAGGAAGCTCAAGCTTAGATCTTTGAACGTTTAGGCTCTACTACTTTCAGGCGTAGATTCTATGCAGAATAAAAATCTAGAATTTATTTTGGAATAAAAGAGGTCAGATACGAGCTGCCTAGGTTGAACTGGATTCAATTCCCAGTAGCACCCCAGCCCCCACACTGACATACGCACACACATGCATACACATCAAATATCCCTGGTTGCACAGGCATCCTATTACCCCTATGTTCTTCATGGCACTGAGGGTCGGAAATGAATAATCTTTAGACTCTTGGTGTCTAGGAGACAGTGGCAAGCTTTTCAGTGCTCTCCTTTCTATACAGGGTTTTCTTCCCTTCCCTATCTGGCAAGCTTCTACTACTACCCAGTTGCAAGTTTGATCTTCTATGGATTCTTTAACAATTTATTATTATAACATGCAGAGTTGAACTGTTTTCATTCATTTTTTCAGGTACTTATTTTATGCCAGTCCTTGGTAAGTCTCTGGAACTACACGCATGATGGAGATGGTGCTCAGACGTTTAAAGAGTTTATAGTTTAGTTGTAGGTGAGAGATGACAATTAAGTCAAGTGAGTGTATCATCTTGACTGAGGCAAGAAGGAGATGGGGCTTGATTAGAGGGAGGTTGAATATAGGAAAGCTGCCTTGTGTGGGTGAACTGAAGCCAGGTGAGGCAAGTTTGACATCATTTAGATTTTTATCACTTATAAGGACCTCTTATGTGGCTTTAAATTATTCTCCCAGTTCACAGACTTAGCAACTGGTCACTTAAGGAAATGACTTTGTTTTAAAACATCTATCCACCTTACCCTCTCTCATGTCCACCCGCCTTCCTTGCTGCAAAAAGACATCCCCAACACTGACCGACCTGTCACTAGAGTGATTTGATGGATTTGAGGCAGGAGAGAAGAGGCAGAGAAACCAGTTAAGCTTCTAATATAACAGAGATAATTGGGATTTATCTTCAGGTTGGGGATAGTCACAGTGAAGGGATCGATGTGAGTGAGAAAAGTCAATAGGGCTGTGCCTGAATCAATGTGTAGTAGATCACGTAAGGGAAAACCCAATCATTTAGTAAACCTTTCCATCAAGTTCATTCATTCAGATCGAAACTATTTCCATATCAATTGCCTATCATTAGATATGATTAGTAGCCCTGGGGTCACAACAGGCAGGGGATCAGGTTGGAGGCTGTCCTGGGATAATTAAGAGGATTTTGAAAATGAGGAACAAGGGTGATGCTATAAAAATGTGGTACATGGTGAAAAGAGAGATGTTTAGTTTCAGTCCAACTAATATTTGACAGACATGTTTACAGATTTCTGTCTCATTTAATCTTTTAGAGGACCTGGTGAAGTCAGTAGTATTAATTTAAATTATAGGTGAAAGCTCTATGAGAAGCCAAGGCTGCTACCTTAGAGTAAACAAGCTGGGATTTGGGGTGGGCAAGGATAGAACGTATACAGCATGGCTCTTCAAACAAAGCTTGCAAAAAAGAGGAATGAACTTGCTGTGGACAACTCTACTTCTGTATGTCACTTTTTTTGGAACTAGGTTCTGATGGTTCTTGGAGGTGAATCATGATAATCAATTTAGTTTAGGATTTCAGGTCTAGACCTCAGTAGGAGGCTTTCAGGGTCTGGAGGAGGACACAAAACAGATTTCCCTGAGGTTCTTGCAGGATGTCTACTCCTGCATCTTCTCCTACCATATTCCAGTTACTTTGAGTGGGGGTATTGACGCCCCCCTGACGCCATGTTCAACAGGTATGTGCATCTGTGTGCATGTGGCTACCTGTGCACATGTATGCAGGTGGCTGTGGAAGCCAGGGAGTGATAAATCAGTTGTCTTTCTTAATCATGCTTGTTGTTTGGGCAAGGTCTGTCACTGTATCTGGAGCTCACTGACTCTGCTGGACTGCCAAGCCATTGAGCTCCAGGCATCCAGCTGTGTCTGCTTCCCAGGACTGAGATTACAACACCTGGCTTTTAAGTGGTGAGCACGTTGTCAACTGAGTCTAGCTCTCAAGTTTTTTTAATGTTTTTAAGTTGAAAATAATTTTTCATACAATATATTCTGAAAACAATTTATCTTTCCCCAACTCCTCCCAGACCTTCCCTACTTCCCCACCCACCCAAACCCACAACTCTTCTTTCTCTTTAGTGGCATTAAAAACAAAATAAAATAGGAAAAAACAAACAAATGAGAATAGGACCAAACAGATTTTTTAAAAAGAGCCAAAGAAAAAGGACAAGAAACACATATAGATTCAGAGACACACGCATTTGTGCACACAGAAAATCCATAAAAACAATATTCAAAACCATAATAAATAAACAAAAATTTTGTAAAGAAAAACGCACAGACAAAACATTGTGAGAAAAAAAAATTTCAAGAATATCACTAAGTTTCTGTTAGCCATCGATTTGCTGGGCATCAAGGCAGCCTTTAAGTATTGTTTGTATTCTCAGTGAGGATCTATTGGAAAAAAAATAATTTTTCCTTTGCAAGGGTTTATCTATTGGAGATAGCTTCTGAGTTAGCGGTGGAGGCTTGTGCTCACTAACTCTTTCAAACCTGGGACCCCATCTACCTTAGAGCTGTACAGGCCCTTTGCCTGTTGCCACAGCCTCTGCGAGCTCATATGTATGTCAGTCCTGTTGTGTGTAGAAGGCATGTTTCCTTGGTGTCTTCCATCCCCACTGCCTCCTATAATCTTTCTGCCTCTTCTTCTTCAGAGTTCCTTGAGCTCTGAAAGGAGGGATTAGATGAATGCATCCCATTTTGTATTGATTGTTCCAAGGTCTCTCACTTTCTGAACACTGTGCAACTGTGGATCTCTGTATTCGTTCCTATCTACTTCAGGAGGTAGCTTCTCTGTTGATGGGTGAGCAAGACACTGGTCTATGGAGTATAGCTGAATGTCATTAGGAGAAATTTAAAAGCTACATTCCTTTAGCAAAACAGTAGCATTTGCTTTCTGCTTCCCCCCTTAGGTTCATGGTCTATTTCATCTCAGATTGTTTGCCACCCAAGCAAAACAAGATGGGTTCCATCTCATGGAGTGGGCCTTAATTCCGATCAGATAGTGGTTGGGTACTCCCACAACTTTTCTGCCTCTGTGGTAGCAGAGTATTGTGCAAGCAAGTTACCATCGTAAATGGAAGGGTTTGTAGATGGGTTGGTGCTAACCTTTCTCCTCTGGTAGAATGCAGAGCACCTTCTAGTAACATGGACACTAGCTGGTGTGGGGGAGGCTCTACGTAAGCACCGGTTTGACTTGTCTATGTTCAGTGAGATGTAGGTGTTGTTTTCAGTCATAGGGACTTACCATCAGTTTTTGGAGAGAAACTAGTAGCCTGGGATGTCAGAGATTGCTATGGGGCTCCTTGGCCAACAGCTCTATTAGATGTTACCTATTTCAAAATGTTTGTAAATTCTTAAAATTTATAAGTATGTATTTTTGTGTGTGTGTTTGTGTATGTGTGTGTAATAGATGTGTATATACACCACAGTTTGAAGGTGAAAGTCAGAGGAAAACTTGGGATTTTGTTCTTTTCTTCCACCATGTCAGTCCTAGGAACTGAACTAAGGTAGTCAGGCTTGGTAGCAAGTACCTTTACTCACTGAGATACCTTGCTGGCCCAATTTCAAAACATGAAAATTTGACTTGATTACTATTGGATAATAATAATTGTACTATTTATATCTAATAATATAAAACTTATGCCTGAAAGAAGAACTATGAATTTAATAAATGGTATACATCAAATGAATATTATAATAAAATAGCTGTGCATAATTTTCTAAGGGTTTCTTCATGCTGAATGTGAGAATTCATGTGCACAAGAATTCTGGGCTTCCTCATACAGACTATGCAAGGCAAGAGAATGAATGCTGTGGGATATATTTGATATGCTAGTAAATTAGCATGGTATAAGAATCCAGAAAAGTGACTGAGTGATTTCTTAACATGAGTTAGTTGTGTTCAGTAATTCTTGGAAGAACCTAGGAAAATAACCACTTTTTACAGGAACACAGATCAGGGATTATAGGAGACTCTCATTTGTAATGTCAAAACCTTTTGGGAGAGAGAACTCAATCACTTTGTTGTTAAAACCGAAAATCTTCATTAAGACCATACAAGGTGATTAATGTTGACCTCAAAGTGACTCAGAACAATGTGGTCAGGACATCATGGTGAGGAGGTGCTAATAGCTACCACTGTTTCCTATGTGCCAGGAAATGTTATCCCATTGAGCTAATGAGCCCAGTCAGTAACTCTGAGAGGTGGAGGTTGAGGTACTATCAGCTCCACTATAGGCACAGAAAACAAAGATCAGGGGTATTAAATGACTGTTCCTATGATTCGTGTGCATAATGGTGAACTAATATTTGAGGCATGTATTGCTCTGGACCCAGAGTCTGCACTCTGCATACAATATTATTTTTTCGAGGTAGCTCTTATTAACATCATTGGTCTTCAGAAAGAAGTCATGGTGGACAGGAGCTGTGGGAAAGAGGATATGTGCATGGGTTTGGCAGTCTAGAAGAAACTGAAGTCTCTGTGTTTTAGTATACACCAGCTTAGTTTTCTTTCAACATATGGCAAGCCCTCATCTACCTTCCTCAGACTTCCTCCATGAATTGAACGAGTCAAGAAAAGATGCATTAAAATATTTGAGAAATTAAAGTGAACTGCAACACAATTGCTAAACATCTAAACCTGTTTCTAGGCATCTGTAATATTATTCAAGATATGCATAAATCCATACTTGGGAGAATTTTCTTTTCTAGACAAATGGAGTGGTACAGTTGAGTTATTATAAAGGAAGAAGTTGGTTAAAATAATCACTGGAGCTTAAAATACAGCTACAGGCTGTGGGACTGAATTGTTTGTGTTTAAATGCAGACTATGCCACAAATGAGCCGTACTGCTTTGGGAAATTTACTTAATCATTTCCGGTCTCAATGTTTTTCCACCTTTAAGAATTATAAAACATCTACTTGTTACGGTTTACAGTGAGGATTGAAGGAATAAAGTATTTAAACATGCTTAATACCTAGAATATCTTCAATAACGAATCAAAAATGGTGTTTCATGAATGACAGCAAGTATTAAAATAATAAAAAAGAAAGAGAGAGAGAGAATTGGGGACTTCTTGCTGATGCCATTTGTAATTTTTGATACCCACAGCTGTCTATCATTCTTGTTTTCTATAAATAACCATGAAGGCTCTACTGTATCTCAGTTTTTGTTGTATGTGCAACAGATACAAAAGGAACACTCAGAATAAAGACTAGTTATTTCCTAGTACATACAGATACCTCCTGTCTTAGAGTTTCTATTGCTGTGAAGAGACACAATGACCATGGCAATTCTTATGAAGGAAAGTATTCAATTAATGGACTTGCTTGAAGTTCAGAGGTTCAGTCCATTATCACCACGGTGGGACATGGCTGTGTACAGGCAGACACAGTGCTAGAGAAATAGCTGAGAGTCCTACATCTTGCAGGCAACAGGAATTGGTCTCTGACACTGCAAATAGCTGTAGAATAGGAGAATTCAAAACCAGCCTTCAGAGTGACACATTTCCTCCAACAAGGCCACACCACTCCAACAAATCCTAATAATACCACTCCTCACATTCTTTTAGAGACCAATTATATTCGACTTACCATATCCTCTTTCTTAGATCAGTTTCTCTGTAAGTAGATCTCAAAACAAGGACCCAAATCCAAGTGATTGTTTCAGGGAATAGAATCATAGAAAAGAATGACAGAGTAGAATGTGGCAAAGAGGGTTCAGCAAGAGTGCAGTCTCAGAGAAAGTTTAACTGGATCCTAGTCCAACAGAGGATTATATCCTAGAATTACATTCCACAGTTGCTTCTATCTTGAGGCAAATAAAGTGAAACTTTATAGATGATGAATGAGCTACACTTACCTGTGGCTATAGGGATAAATATTTAATATGTAGTTAGGAATTATGCTGGTCTAGTACAGTGACAGTTGTAGGATCTCCTCTAAGATCAATGACCTCACCCGTCCAGGGTAGTTGTTTAGGCTTCTAATACCAGACATGAGTCCCCTCATGTTGAGCATGCCTTACCCATTAGGGAGCTGCTGGTGACTGCCCCAATATGAGAGTCACTATTTCTTCTTAAGGAACACCTTACCATGCTAATTGTTCTATGGTTCATAGAGATCATATTGAACGGTTTTTTTCTTTT
Organism: Microtus pennsylvanicus; assembly: GCF_037038515.1. NCBI lineage: Eukaryota > Metazoa > Chordata > Mammalia > Rodentia > Cricetidae > Microtus > Microtus pennsylvanicus. The sequence continues at coordinate 92,778,502 of NC_134588.1, forward strand.
GGCAAATTTCATGGCATCTTCTGGTACTATAAAATGTAGTTTTCATGGAGGAGGCTTTCAGATCAGGTCCCATCCAAATCCCGAGTCCAAAAAAAAAAAAAACCTGTGATGTCTTCAGTAATAGTACAGTGTCATACATAAAGAATGGAGACTACCGTTTTAGTGCTTTGATTTTCATGCTGAGGCCAGGTTCTAACTCACCAATGTGATTACGTCATTTCCACTCGATACTCCAGGATCCATCACCAGCTGCATTCATGCCTTTTTGCCCATGAGTGATTATGAAAGTGATTTTCAGATGGCCATATGGTAGTTGTACCCCACGGCTATGAGCAGGAACAGCTATTGACACCAAAAGTGTGATAGAAAACCTAAGTGGAACAGCCTGGGATTGAGATTTCTTGTTGGTAGTCAAGATGGAAAATCATTTGGTTTATGACGGACACAGTATAACAGTTTTCCAAAGTGAAAAGTACAATCAGGAAGAAGCATATATGTGTATGAAGTTGATGGTTGAGTTTGAAAGCTGATAGCTGTCAAACAATATCATTGCTGGAAAAGTCAGTAGGGTATAAAACTAGAAAGACCATAAAATAGATGAATCTGTCGTTCTACCAAAACCTTCAAAGGGAAAACTCTGGCCTAGCTCTGTAATTGGGACTTGGCTATGGGAAAAAATGAAGTAGACAGATTGGAGGCAACAGGGTTATCCAAGGTTTTCAGCAGGGCCTCAGGAATGATACATCATTGGTTGGCAGATTCTAGCCAAGCACTCTAAGACTTCCTGGGGTTAAAAGGATATAGGAGTTGGAGAGAAACATGATGTATACATGAGGGAAGAATAAGACAAAAAAAAGTGCTGGAAACCACATGTAGCTTGGCTAGTAATATATATATATATATATATATATATATATATATATATATATATATATATGTGTGTGTGTGTGTGTGTGTGTGTGTGTGTGTATGTGTACATATATATACAGTATATATATACAGTATATATATATATATATATATATATATATATATATATATATATATATCAGAAAAGGCACTGAGAACAAATTTATAGTTTGAACTGGCCTTAGGTGGTCATGTGACAGGGTCACACCATGAAGAAGCATACCTAGAGAGAATTGGTTCAGGCCTGGTTAGAAGATACATGAAGTACACGTCTGGGAGTTAAGAAGCCAGCTCTATCTCTGTCCCTGAGGAATTTCCATTTGGTAAATCTAGGCACAAAACATTGCCCCTTACCAGTCAAATCAAAATATATAAGGTCTGTACCATGACAGTGAAGAGGGATGCTGCATTTTCATGTCAAGGTGGATGTAGTGTGAACCCAGAGCATTCCATGGTTCTTGTTCACTTTCTCTTTCTTTCTCGTCTTCCAGAAATCACTCAATTTCTCAGTTCCCTTCCTATGAGGACTGTATTTTAGCTTCTCCTTTCTCATCCCTAATTAAGCACAGTAAAAGCTGTAGCACTCTGAAATATTAGTAGCTATAAGACAACAGTGATAAAAGCAACAAAATATTTAAGTTTATAGAAATCCCTGGCTTTAACCCCAGTGTAAATGGAGAGGCATCTGATTTTCATTGCTCGTTTCATTTGTCTCCATTTGCTTACCTATAAAATAGAAGAATAATACCTACTCCTAGTGTTGCTATGGAGATTATATGAATTACTGTATGTGAATTGCCAAGCTCACATCTTAGTACATAACAGGAAAACAACACATTGAATTTCTGCTGCCTCCATTCCTTTCCTTCCCATTTCCATTCCCTACAACTCTGGGATCCAGTTCTGTGGGTTCAGGTCACCTACAGCCCATACCCCACATTTTCTTTCTTTTATGAGGTCATGGATAATTGTTACCAATTTCATCAATCTATAAATTTGAAAGTCTCACCTTTCATACCCATTCTAGATGCTGAAGTGTGTGGTGATAGGAGTAGGGTGGTCTGGAATCAAATCAACCCCAGGGGCCCTATTTCCCATGTCACCATGAAATGTTTCTCATCTATTTAGGCCTCAGTTTCTTTACTTTAAATTTTTTTAAAATATAAAATAGATTTTTCTCTCATACAATACATTCCAAACACAGTTTCCCCTCCCTCTTCTTCTTCCAGTCCTCTTCCACCTTCTCATTTCCCAAGACCCTACTTGTTTCCTCTTCAGAAAAGAGCAGGCCTCCAAGAGACAACAGCCAAACAGGACAAAACAAGATACAATAAGACAAGGCAAAAGCCCTAACATTGAGGCTGGACAAAGTAATCCAGTAGGAGGAAAAGAGTCCCAAGAGCTGGTGAAGGAGTCAGAGACACACCTGCTCCCACTGTTACGGGTTCCATAAAACACCAATCTAACAACCATAATGTATATGCAGAAAACCTGGTGCAGACCAATGCAGGAATTGTTCTTGCTCCTTTAACTTCTGTGAGTCTATATGAAATTTATTATTTGATTTGATGGGCCATGTACTCCTGGTGTCTTTTATCCTTTCTGACTCCTACAGCCTTTCACACACCCCCCCTTCCACAAGGTTGCCTGATCTCTGAGGGGCAGGACCCAATGGATACCTCCAATTTAGACTCTTCTCTCACATAATGTCTGGCTGGGGGTGGGCCTTTGTAACCACCCACATTTGCTACTGAAGAAAGCCTCTATGATAATGACTGGACAAGGCACAAATCTATGTGGGGGAATGGAGCCAGTCTAGAAGTCACACTGCTGAGGTGCTTGGGGAACAAATCCCATTTCAAAGGGAAGAATCATGGCTTCACAGGGTCTTTACAGATGTGACAGAGACATTTTCAAAATACAAATGTTACCGCAGCTCTACAAAATTGGTTGCTCCATGTGGAAGTGGACATATACACTTCCCGTGGATCTGCCTATTGGTCTGTCAGCTGTGCATTTACTGTATGGTCTTGTGGGCTCCAAGAGTCTCCCTCTCTTGACATGGGCCTCAAGTTAAACCAAACACTGGTTGTCAATTCCCACAAGGTCTATGCTGCCCTTGTCCCAGCACATCTTGAAGGCACGACTGATTATAGGTAGGAGGTTTTGTGGCTGGCTTGGTGTCTAGGTTTCTCTTTCAGTAGCCAGAAGAGTAACTTCTCCTGCCAAAGGGAACAGAATATAGGGGTGAAAGCTTCATGCAGGCACCAACTCTACCTCTCTACATTCAATGAGAGGTGTGGCCATCATCTTTGGCAGTGGGGTCCCACTGATTTCAGAGAGTGATCTTCCTTCCTAAAATCAGCTGGGTTGTTTAGGAATCGCCAATGGAGGAGCCCCTCAGCCAATAGGAAAACTGAATGCAACCCAGTCCCACCACTGGAAGCCTTTCCTGGCTACAAAAGATGGCCAGTTCTGACTCCAAATCCTTGGGTCACCCTCATAGATTCTACGAAGATTCAACTGCATTAAATTTCCACACATTCCCAATGTCCCCTGATTCTACCTGTCTCTTCCCACATTCTCTCCCTCTATTCCACCCCACTCAAATCCCCACCCATCTCCAGTCCACCTGTAAACTCTATTTTACTTCCCCTCCCCAGGGAAATCCATGTGTCTCCTCTAGGGCTATCCTCTTTCTTTACCTAACAACTCTGGGTCTCTGGACTGTAGCTTGATTATCATATACTTAACAGTTAATATCTATTTATAATTGAATACATATAATATATTTGTCTTTCTGGGTGTGGATTACCTTATTAATGATGATTTTTTTTCTAGTTGCATCCATTTGCCTACAAAGTTCATGATGTCATTTTTTAACAGTTAAGTAATACTCCATTATGTAAATGTACCATATTTTCTTTATTCATTCTTTGGTTGAAGGACATCTAAGTTGTTTTCAGTTTCTGGCTTTTATGAATACAAGGAAGGCACTGCATATCTAATCCACATAAGACAGATGTGAAGAGGTCCTGAGAATATGCTGAGAAGACATTTCATAGAATCTGGTAGGGTACATGTCAGTAAGTGGTACCCAGTGATCAATGTGGTCACACATTTTAAATCACAAGCACTTTATGTCAATGAACAATTCAGGTTGTTTTCTAACACTTCCTCTCTCCCAGGCTTGGTTTCAACTTTATGGCAGCTTCCTTTTTAAATTGTGCTGTTCACCTTGAGACATGGCAGGCAGACAGCATCCAGAGCAAGACAGTATTCAAGAAGGGAAGAAGAATGATCTCAAGGATAGGTGGAATATCTGGATGTTAATTGGCATGAGTGAGCAATCCCAGGGCTCTGGAAGTCCTAAAGAAATTCATTTGGAATCCCTGCATAGAGGAATGCAGCATCTCTCACTGTGCAAACCCCCACTTATGACCTGCACTAATGCAGCATTGATCCATGAGCTAGTTAATCATAAACTCATGCCCTTATGACACATAGTTGAACTCTGTGACACAAAAGGAGGAAATAATGCATTCTTGGAAATACCCTTTTCAAGACAAGGAGGGAAAATTCGGTTCATTTGACCAGAGTAAGATTTCCCCTACTTACCTGCAGGTACCAAGTACTAACAGTGTGATAGAATACAGAGGAAACAGAACAGGTTGTCCCTAGTTTCCTGATCTAACTCAGCTGACACCAAGAAGATATTAGTTTAGGGTAAATTGACCAATAAACCCTTTGAAATATTTGTCTGATATTCTCTAAGACTAGTGACAATGTTTCCCGTTATTTATACTTTTTGATTTCTAAGTTTTGTGGCAAAATTGGGCATGCATTTTCTTTTCTACTTGTCAATATTCCAAAGAAAAATTAGTATCTCATGAGACAAGAACCATAAGGCCACATTAAATCAGAGAAAATAAACCTTTGCTTCATCATGTTATAGAACAGAACTTGTTCCAGCCCCCTTGGATGTCAGTGTGGCAATTTCTCAGTAAATTAGGAAACAACCTTCCTCAAGACCCAGCAATACTAGTTTTGCGTATATATCCAAAGGATGCCCAATTGTACCACAAGGACATATGCTCAACTATGTTCATAGCAGCATTGTTTGTCATAGCCAGAACCTGGAAACAACCTAAATGCCCCTTGACCAAAGAATGGATAAGAAAAATGTGTTACATTTACACAATGGAGTACTACACAGCAGAAAAAAGAATGACATCTTGAAATTTGCAGGCAAATGGATAGAGTTAGAAAACATCATTTTGAGTGAGGTAACCCAGACCCAGAAAGACAATTATCATATGTACTCAATCATAAGTGGTTTTTAAACATAAAACAAAGAAAACCAGTTTACAAATCACAATCCCAGAGAACCTAGACAACAATGAGGACTCTAAGAGAGATACGTGGATCTAATCTTCATGGGAAGTAGAAAAAGACAAGATCTCCTTAGTAAATTGGGAGCATGGGGAACTTGGGAGAGGGTTGAAGGTGAGGTGAGTGACAGGGAGGGAAGCAGAGAAAAATGTAGAGCTCAATAAAAATCAATAAAAACATTTCTTTTCAAACTTGAAAAAAAAAAAAAAAAGAACAGGACTTGAATCTTACAGGCCAGAGCTGGGCTCCTTCCTGACCCAGAAGACAAAAATTTGAGCCATTGTTTCTGGTCCTCCCATTATGCTGCAGCGGGCACACTGCACAAATACTATATCACAGAGACGGACTAACCTGGTTAGGCAGATCTAGAAAAAACAAATACACAGGAAGTATCATTCAGCACTCATGTGCCTTCCCACAGCACCACTTTTTCATTCTCTAAGATTTATTTTTATTGTATGTGTATGAGTGTTTTGCCTGCACATATGTTATATGCTCTGTATTCATGTCCAGTATCTGCATAGAACAAAAGAAACCTCTGAATCTTTTGGAACTGAAGTTATGGATGGTTGTGGGTTGCCTTGTCCTAGATCATCTTCATGAGCAGTAAATTCCCGTGAGCCACACACATGATGATCCAACACCATGATAACTGGAGATTCCGTAACAAAAAGATTTCCAAACCCATTACATACATACACAAAATTGGCTTTTCTACAGGGACTTGGAATGAGGACATAATCTTGCCTTGCCAAGAGGATGACCAGAAACAATTGTCTCTGAATGACTACTATAAACAGAGTCTCGGGTCCCAAAGATTTTTTAAGGCTGTAGTTTTGTAGGCAGGTCATTTATTTTATTTTTTATTTATTTATTTTTTTTAATTTTATTTTTTTTGTTGAAAAAAATTTCTGCCTCCTCCCTGCCTCCCACTCCTCTCCCCCTCCTCCCACTCCTCTCCCCCTCCACCCACTCCTCTCCCCCTCCTCCCACTCCTCTCCCCTTCCCCTTACTCCATTTCCCCTCCCTCTCTTCTGAAGAGCAGTCTGGATTCCCTGCCCTGTTGGAAGTCCAAGGTCCTCCCCCCTCCATCCAGGTCCAGGAAGGTGAGCATCCAAACAGGCTAGGCTCCCACAAAGCCAGTTCATCCAGTAGGATAGAAACCTAGTGCCATTGTCCTTGGCTTCTAATCAGCCTTCATTGTCCACCATGTTCAGAGAGTCTGGTTTCATCCCATGCTTATTCAGTCCCAATCCAGCTGGCCTTGGTGAGCTCCCAATACATCAGCCCCACTGTCTCAGTGGGTGGGTGCACCCCTCACGGTCCTGACTTCCTTGCTCATGTTCTCCCTTCTTCTGCTCCTCATTTGGACCTTGGGAGCTCAGTCCAGTGCTCCAATTTGGGTCTCTGTCTCTATCTCAATCCATCGGCAGATGAAGGTTCTAAGGTGATATGCAAGATATTCATCAGTATGGCTATAGGATAGGGTCATTTCAGGTTCCCTCTCCTCAGTTGCCCAAGGTACTAGCTGGGGACATCTCCCTGGACACCTGCAAGCCCCTCTAGAGTCAAGTCTCTTGCCAACCCTAAGATGGCTCCATTAATTAGGATATATACTTCGCTGCTCCCATATCCACCCTTCCTTTATCCCAACCATCCCATTCCCCAAAGCTCCCCCCATCCTCCCCTTCTCACTTTTCTCACCCCATGTTCATCTTTTTGGGTCTGGGTTACCTCACTCAGGATAGTGTTTTCTATTTCCATCCATTTGCATGCAAAATTCACAATGTCATTGTTTTTTTTACCACTGAGTAGCACTCTAATATGTATATATACCACACTTTCTTCATCCATTCTTCCATTGAAGGGCATCTAGGTTGTTTCTAGGTTCTGGCTATTACAAATAATGCTGCTATGAACATAGTTGAACAAATGCTTTTGTCATATGATAGGGCGATTTCTCAGGAAATTCAGGATCAACCTACCCCAAGACCCAGTAATACCACTCTTGGGAATATACCCAAGAGATGCCCTATCATAGGCAGGTCATTTATATCCTGGGGTCTGCCAATCCTAAACACTGAAACAACTATCTTTGAGAGCCCTTCAGTCTGAGTGTTGGAGTAACTGTGATTCAATCATTTATTGATCTCTTTCAAAACTACTGGTTGATCATCTCTCATATGCCAGGGACATGGAGCAGTGCATCTGCTGAGGATATTGAACCTTTGCAAATGCCTGTTTCTGCTGGCTTTGCAATGCATTAGCCTCACTGTGTTTCACCTGGGACAAGCCAAGGACCTTCTCGGTATGGAAGATTAGAAGGATTTCATCTGAATCATTCCTAAATTCGTCTTCTCTAGAATTGCTAGTTTCTCTTGGATGTTCAAAGTGTAAGAAAGGCTTTCTGTTCTATATTCCATTATACCAAGAAATGAATATTTGAACGCCAGATAGTTTATTGTGGTATCTTTGACAAGCCAATTAAACCCAGAGAGAATGACAAGCATGCAGCTGTAGCCAGGCATTCAGTTCGTTCTGCATAATCTCTTTCAAGGTCCTCAAACATTTACCCAGGAGAAATTGGAAGTACTCAGGCTCGTAAGACGTTATGAGCCAGCACACCACAGCCAAGAGATAAATACATAGTGTATTTACCACTGATCGAGACCAGCCCATGAGTAGCCTCAGCAAGACCGTTTGAAATTCTGCAGGGAGCAACCATAGACAAGTGTGAAGTGGACAGTGGATCTTAGGCAGATTTTGAAGCATTCAGCTAATTTGGGGTCTTACTTGTCAAAACCCCCTTTCAAAGTTATCCTGGGTACTCTTATTCAGTGTGTATCTTTTTGATATTTGAGAGAGAACTGAGCAGAAACCCAGGAGAAATGAAACTGTGATATTAAAATAATGAGCTGGAAAAATGACTGAATATTTAAAATTGTGATTCCAACTGTACATTCATTTGAAATAAGATGAAAAAATCTGTAATAAAGGAAAATTTTCTGAAAAGGAAGAAGAAGCATTTATAATTAAATTATATTCACATCTTAGCAGTTGGGTTGTCCATTCTGACTTTTATATCTTGTGCTTATTTTGATACATTGCTTTGGGTTTAATATGAAACTAACTTCTAGGAGTAATAGAGACATTTTGGTCTTTTCTAGATTTTTATTTCAGTGTGCTTCATGATTTAATCACTATTTTTGATTTGTTTTGTTTTACTTTTCAAGACCAGGTTTCTCTGTAGCTTTGGAGCCTGTCCTGGAACTAGCTCTTGTAGACCAGGCTGATTTAGTCACTCTTAACCACAATACTTATTAAAGAATCCAGGCAGATGCCCAGTGGAAGAGAAAGGGAGTTCTTGTTTACAAGTTTATCATGAATGAATTTTAAAGATTTCAGCACATTCTTTTTCATTATCTATTGATATAATTACATGCCTTTTTTCTTTCACTGATAAGTGGTGAATTACATTATTTTTTGAATGTGGGTACATTCCTATGTTTTAAGATAGACCCTAGTTGTTCATTTATACATAGTTAAATTCAATTTGTTACTTTTCTCTATATTCATTATTGGCTCATATTTTTTGTTATTTATTTATTTATTAAAAATTTCTGCCTTCTCCCCGCCACCGCCTCCCATTTCCCTCCCCCTCCCCCAATCAAGTCCCCCTCCCTCGTCAGCCCAAAGAGCAATCAGGGTTCCCTGCCCTGTGGGAAGTCCAAGGACCACCCACCTCCATCCAGGTCTAGTAAGGTGAGCATCCAAACTGCCTAGGCTCCCACAAAGCCAGTACGTGCAGTAGGATCAAAAACCCATTGCCATTGTTCTTAAGTTCTCAGTAGTCCTCATTGTCCACTATGTTCAGCGAGTCCGGTTTTATCCCATGCTTTTTCAGATCTAGGCCAGCTGGCCTTGGTGAGTTCCTGATAGAACATCCCCATTGTCTTAGTGTGTGGGTGCACCCCTCGCGGTCCTGAGTTCCTTGCTCGTGCTCTCTCTCCTTCTGCTCCTGATTTGGACCTTGAGATTTCTGTCCGGTGCTCCAATGTGGGTCTCTGTCTCTGTCTCCTTTCATCGCTTGATGAAGGTTAATATTCAGGAGGATATATTGGCTGATAATTATGTCTTCCTGTTTTATCTATTTTTGGTAGCCAATGTTTGCAATTAGCAGCTTTTTTTAAGTATTGGGGAAATTTCACAACCTTCTAAATTTTGAACTTGATATCTTTTTCACTATTATCACTCCCATTGGAGGGATAATTGCAGTACATTTTCTGTGTATTATTGGTTTCATTATGATTCTATACATAGATATGTATTATATATGTGAATGTATTAGTATATAGGTATAGACACACTAAAAAGTATATGAATGTATTTCTTAACATGTAATTATATGTACAAAGCCATAAACAAAAATATTGTTTTATATATATATATATATATACACATATATATACATATATATATATATATATATATGTATATATATATATATACACACACACACACATTTGACTATGCCATTCCATCTTTTTTCCAATTTGATTCAATATCAAGTTGCTAAGGAGATAATTTTATAAGTACATGGCTTATCTGTATCAGTCTCTGTACCCATTTCTCCTACCTTCCTTATTTTGTCATTCTGATTTTTCTAGTTAATATTGTTTAAGCTTTCATATTAAAACTCATTTTTTTTCAGAGATTCAAACTACAAAAACAAAAACCTAAAACCAAAAAACCTTTGTTGTTTAAGACTTATTTTATTTTTAAAGCTAATTTTCATTTCACCCTTTGGCTTCTACTTTCTCTTGGTTTACTATTCTTTTGAATTTTTCTTTTGATTCTTACAATTAATCCACATATTTTTGCAAGCATTTGGTGTGTCACATTAGTTTTAATATAGAGGACTTTAAGGTCTAGGCTTATCTGTTTTTAGTTCTCAGTCCTTGTTTTACTAACAATTTATTTATGTTGAGAGAAAAAGCCTACCAAGAAATCAAGAGCGCAGGGTCAGAGAGGCATGACTCAGCAGGTAAAGTTTTAGCTAACAAGCTTCGTCACCTGAGTCTTATCTCTGGGGCCCACGTTGTAGAAGGAGACGATTGGTTCTCACGGGTTACCCTCTGACTCCACTCCTACCCTCACCCCTAAATAAATGGAAGGAAAGATATCAAAAGTTCAGAGCCTGAATTTATGATCCCCAGGCTTGTGTTCTGCTCTGCCTCTAGCTGTATAACTTTGAAGAAGTTATCTAATTTCCCTGTGTCTTAATTTCCTTATTTATAAAATGTGAGGGAAAACAGTACATACTTCAAGCAATTACAATAAAGACTGTAAATGCATATATTGAGAGTTCTGAGAGAAACTTATACTACCAGTAAGTGTGACAGAAGTGTCTGTTAGACAAAGTCTACCCAAATGGAAAGGTTACAGGGGTGGGCTTGCCTGTGTTTTCCCCTTGTCTAATTTCCCATTTTATTGCATTGCAGTCTGGGAATATACAGTATCAGTTTTGAAGCAATATTGGGGCCTTCAAGCATTTTAAATAAGGCTTATTAATTGTCACTGAAATTCTTTAAAGTCCTGTGAACCCACTGACAATTTGGTCATTCAATTTCTGAAGAGATGTAGTGTTGTCTTCTGCTGTGATTGGCTGCGTGCCAGTTTCTCCTGATAGTTTTTTCATTTTCTATCATATTATATTTTAAAGCTATGCTATTAGGACATTATAAAGTCATGAATGGAATATGTTCCAGTGAGTTACTTAGTTTATCAATATTATAAGTCCCTTAGTGATTTTCCATTTGAATAATATCTTGCTTGCTACCGAAAATATGGCATTATCTTTTATTTTTTCTGCATTTGCCTGAATACCATTTCAATTTTTTTTTATTTTGAAACTTTCTGTGGTGCATTATTTTAACATATATTAAAATAATGGAGCGTCAGATTATCAAAATTCACTTTGTGATATTCTTTGCTTCAGTGGACTAGCTTAATCCGCTAATGCTTATTAGAATTAGATAAATGGTTGAAATATCCTGCTTTTCTATTTCCATTTACTAAGGTTTTCTAGTTTCTATTTGTTTCTAAGAAAGCCTTTTCTGATTGATTAACTTTGTATTAGTGTCCACTTTCTGTTTAGAAAACCATGCACCTCCTTTTTCTGTTTTTCCTCCAGTAATACTTAGTTGTTAACAATTTAATTATCCGAATAAAAATTGAAAATGTAACATAGTGCTACACTATTTAGAAATTAGTCTTCTGTCCACTTTTGAGTCTTGTTTGCTAGAGGCAGCTGCTTTGACTCTTTCTCCTGCTTTTCAATGTGTGGGCCTCCGCAAGACGGGCAGAGTGCAGAGAGGATGCACATATTGATGCCTCTTGATTTCTAAATGTTAGACTTTGTCTCCTGATTTCCTAGCTCATTTGTAATCTCATCTGCCTGAACATGAACCTAAACACACCCACATGCTTCCCCTCCTGCCATCCTCCCTGCAAAAATGAAGTCTATTTTCAGATCATGCATTATTATGATATGCAAATATGATTCACAGCGAAGCCGTGCAGCTTACTATAAGTGCACATCTCCTGCATTTTTCCTTATGGAACCTTGAGTTTATTTGTTTAACTTATAATTATATATAATTAATTAGCATTCAAACGTAGTATCAGAGCCGTGAATCTTTCCATGTAGTAAAATAGTCAAGCATGTCAGGTAATTTTCTACATAATTTATTTATTTATACTCCTATTTATTTAATTTCCTTTTGTCTTAAGGAGTTTTTCCATTCTCCATTTTTTTAAGCTGAATTGGGTTCCTGTCTGTTACTGCTGCAACACTATAATCCTAGTTTTTCTTTATTAATATTCTGTAATTCCATTTTCTCTCCATTAGTTTCTCTATTTCCTGGGTCCCTTGTTTTGATAGGACGGTCCTTTATTCCCAAGAAAATATAATGTGGGATGTTACGTCACTGCAAATGTGTCTTTGCCGTAGGTACTTAGGTTATGAATGTATATATTTAGCTTAGGCATGATTTCTCCTGATTAAGATGGACTCTTTTTCTACCTTCTAGTGTAATTGCTTATAAGTCTAATTTAATTTGCAATCTCGGTCTTCTAACTATGACTAATTTCTCGTTTTCATCCTCATCTCTAGAGTTGTTTTTTTAGCATCATATGATAATGTCTTTGAATGTGTGTTCTTTTCTTATTTTTGCTAAGAATGCTAATTACTTAGTCTGGAAATGCATGGATTTCTTCTGTTTCCTCTAGTTGCTTGTTCTGAAGCATGCAGTTGTTGGACACAAACCTCTTCTGTCTATTTAATGCATTATCTTCCACTTTTCAATTTTCTTATGGATTTCAGTACTTCAGTATAGCCTACCTTCATAAAAATGACCTTGACTGTCTACTAACTTCTAAGGAAGAAGCCTGTCAAAAGTTGAGGAACTATGCCTGTCTATACAGGGCAGCCAGTGAAAAAACTGGCTTACCCTGAGAGAGTCTCCATTTCCCCAGAGAAAATCTCTCTAAGGACTTTCTGGTGGCTGCAAACTTTATTGCTAGGATTCTGGGAATTGATGGAAAAGAGGACTGGTGGCCTCAGGTGGGCTTGGGGAGTCCTTTGGCCTTGTATGTGGCACTTTATTTTTTTATTGAAAATAAATTTTAATGCGTTATAATCTTCTTACAGTTTCCTCTCCCCCAGCTCTCCTCACACCCACATCTATACCATTCTCTCTCTCTCTCTCTCTCTCTCTCTCTCTCTCTCTCTCTCTCTCTCTCTTTCTCATTGAAAAATAAACAGACATCTTTTAAAAAAGATAAAATACAAACAAACCAAAATAGGAAAAAAAACAAAACAAAACAAAATATAAAAATAGCGAAAGAAAAAACACAAGAAATATATATAGACGCAGAGACACATGTATTTGCATATACAGAAGACCCATAGAAACAAATTTGGCAATTATAATATATAAGTAAAGGACCTGTGATATAGGGAAAATTCCAAGACAAAGCATTATGAGACAAAAAGTCTCTAAAACCACCATTGAATTTGTTTTGAGGCCGGCGGTGGTGGCGCACGCCTTTAATCCCAGCACTCGGGAGGCAGAGGAAGGCGGATCTCTGGGAGTTCGAGGCCAGCCTGGTCTACACGAGCTAGTTGCGGGACAGGCACCAAAGCTACAGAGAAACCCTGTCTCGAAAAAAAAAAAAGAATTTGTTTTGAGTTGGCCGTCTACTGCTGGGCATGAGGCCTGCCCTTAAGTATGATTTATATCACCAGCGATACTCTATTTGAAACAACCAATTTTTCCTTTGCAAGTGGTTTCATCAATGGAAGATAGCTTCTGGGTTAGGGTTGGGGTCCTGTTGCATCGAGGGTTTGATCCTCTTCCATCCCCACTGCCTCTTACAGTCTTTCCTGTCTTTTCTTCATCAGAGTTCTCTGAGACCCAAGGGAAGGGACTTGATGGGGACATCCTGTTTAAGATCAGTGTTTCCAAGTCTCTTCCTCTCTGCACACTGTCCAGCCATGGTTCTCTCTATTTGTTTCCATCTACTGCAGGAGGAAGCGTTTCTGTTGATGGCCGAGCAATACTCCGATCTGAATATAGCAGAATGTCATTTGGAGTTGTTTTAAAGCTACATTCCTTGAATGTAACAGTGGAATTTTATTTTCACCTAGGTCCACGACCTATCTAGTCTTATGCCACTATTGTCCCAGTACATCTTGCGGGTAAGTCATCATTGTCGACCAAAGGGTCTTGTAACTGGGTTGATGTTTACTTTTCTTTTTGGGGGGGGTGGGGGGGTAGCATGCAGAGTACCGTCTAGTACAAGGAACCATAGTCAGTAGGGATGAAGCTCGACTTCTCTGTGTTTATTGAGTTATGTAGGTATTTTCTTATACAGGTGTTATCTTAAGCAATAGGTCTGAAGACAGTTTATGAGAACATCTAAGAGTCTTGGAAACCACTTGAGTTGTTTGGAGCTTTCCATGGGCTCCTTTGGTCAACAATTTGATTAGATGTAACTATTTTCTCTACTGGAGGTTTCGTTTGTGGCTAGAAATGTTTAGTTAGAGCTTTGCCTTTCCCATTATTTGGTGGATCTCTTAAGATTTATTTCATATATGCATGTATTTTTAAAATGTTTCTATTGTATGAAGTTTCCATATGACCCGCAAATGACCCTTAATTTTTAGCTGTCCCTCCCCATATTTTCTTTCTTACCCTCCCACTTACCTCCCTCTCCCCATTTGATCCTCCCATTCCAGTTTCTTCCCCCATCTGTAACTATCTACTAGGAAGGGGAAAAGGAATTATCTACACAGCATTTTTTCTGCTCGTGAATCTCTGTGGAAAATGTAAAGCTCCACTATTGTATTTAAATGCAGGCAGTGAATTTGTGTTGTGGCAAATTGTATTGGAAAAGTGGAAGTTAGGGCTTTTGGAACTGAAGTCAGCTATAATGTGCTGTGAGCCTGCTGGCCATGTACTCCGGAGGGAGATGCTTCTTTATCTTCCAAGGCTGTTTACGATACAAACATTTTTGAAATAATCGTTTGGAACAAAGGCAGTCAAGGCTTTGTTTGTAAGATGTTCAGAAATGGAGTAAACCCAGGTAGAATCATCACAGTAAATTCTAATATGTGTAACAAAAACGAAATGGGAAGGAGGGCTCATTGTATGTGGAACATGGTGGGGGTAAATGCTGGATTCTATAATACAAAATACAAAAAAAAAAGCATTGAGCATCACCTATGGGAGGAAATATGTGCAGTATTTTTAAAGATGTGTATTCAATGAAAGGCCATTTACCCTCTTGTTGTGTAAAAGAAAATGTAGTGTGTTGGTGCTTCCTAAACCTTGGAAAGCTGTCTCCAACATTTGAGCCATCAAACAAGAGCTTTTGTTCTTGGGTAGACTATAGATACATGCTAAATGTAAAAATGAATGGTTGTTTACCTTCATAGAACTGTATAGTCTCCTCGAAGCTTGTAAAGTACAGTTAATGGAAATAAGTGCTAGGAGTCCCTTTGCACCTTGCAGGAAGAAGCAGGTAACTTTCCTGAGACATTCTGATACAAAACAATACATCAGAAACAGAGGGCACAGACATGACCTAAAGCACTAAGTTCTGTGAGTTATGAAAGAAAAAGAAGGTGAGATTTGAAGCCATGACAACCTGTTTCTAAGTATGTATCCGCAAAGAGATGTTTAAGGTGATGGATGAAAAAAAAGTGAGATAAAACTCTCCCTTGGGGTTGCTCTCCCCTTTAGATGGGTTGTGTTTGATTGCTGATCTCACAGAATAATGCAGTGATTAACTGTCCAATCACTTTGAATATATAAATTTATATTTATGCAAACTTTATGCCATTATTTCCCCAATTGACCCTTCTTGTTATCTTCTAGCTCTCTTTCTAAATGATCATTGGAGACTTGGGGGTGGTTATGCACTCTACGTTAACCGTCTCTGCAGACGGATGTCTCAAATTTTAAACACTTAGGATATACTGTGTAGCATTTTCTATGTGCCAGGCAATTTTCTAAGAACGTTGATACTTTTCTTAATTAAACCCTTATGGGTCTGTGAAGAGGACTACAATTAAGCCCATTTTAAAGGTGGAGAAATGGAGACACAGAGAAGCTAAGTACCATGTCTGTGGCTACAGAGATAGGATCTGGAGGAAGTAGCATTCAGTCCTGAGTATACGACTGCAGAGTCCATCCTTTGGACCACTGTGCTCTCTGCTTCTCTTTAATTTCTATTTCTTCTTTGAGTCACAACAATAGTGAACTAGGTTAGTGAATTTTTCATCATTATAGCAAAGTATATGAGGTGGCTGGGAAATAATGCAACTCATACCATGGGATTTTGAAATAACAGTATCTGAATTAGCTCAGTTCTACTGACAGCCCCACCCTACTCCTGCATTGTGTCTCAAGCATGATGACGGGGTGTGGGGAGGTTGCTGCTGGTGATATCATTGTTTGTTCCTTACTTTCTCCCTCTATTAGTATCAGGGATTCACAGCTTTGCTGTGGTGGGCATGATGGATTCCTTCCTACTTCTCCTTTGTTAAGCTATTCTCTGCATTTTCCTGCTCTTTTACACCCAACTTTCCTTTTCTTCTATATATAATATTCCTTTCAGAACCTTCTGTGGTGCTGACTAGTGTTGCTCATGAACTGACTTAGTTCATTCTTGTCACCAAATGCTCTTATTTCTCTGTCAGCTCTGAAAGATAGCTTTGCTTTATAAGTCAATCTTGTGTGACAGTTATTTACTTTCAGGGCTTGAAATAGCACTCCATACTTTCCTGGTATTGAGAATGGCTGATGGGAAATCTGGTGTTATTATGATATTTCTGCCTTTGTAGGTGAGTTGGCATTTTTCTTACAGTTTTTTTCTGTCTCTTTGCTTTGTACTTTGGACATCTTGAATATAATTTGTCACAGAGAAATTCTTCTCTGGTTATGTCTATTTAGGGTTCTGAAAGCCTCTTTTGCTCGAATCTTTTTCTTTCTCTAGATTTGATACATTCTTTATTGAATGGAATCACTGTAACTTTAGCATTTATCTCAGCTCCTCTGTCTCGTAGCTTCTCAGGGTTCATCTCTGGATTGTATCCCTGAGTTTTTGGATACTGTCCATGCTCACTTAATTTTATTTTCCTTATTTACATTTGAATGCAGTGATTCTTCAATATTGTTCTTTTTCTTTTCCTTACTCAAGTCTATAGGCTGTGCTTTCCACAGTATTTGCCTTTGATTCATTGGGTTTTTCATTTTCAGTTTTACTGTTATTTATTCAAAAATCTCAGTTTCTGTGATTTTTTTCACTTGCTGACATTTTCCTCTGTTTCTGACATTCCTCTCCATGTCTGTATTGAATTCACCTGTCTGTTTTCTTTCAGAACAATCACTTTTATCCGAAAACGTTTGGAACTGCACACCTGATGTGTATCTGGCTTACTTCTCTGTATCTGCCACCTTTGTCATATTCATCCTCCCGACTCTTGCCAGATCCTCCCCTTTTCCTTCCCATACAACTTTACGCCTTTTATTTTAATGTTCAAGGCCAATTTGTGCTATCCAAAGTATTTCAGTAAGTAGTCAACTTACTAGTAACTACACCCTTAGAGAAAATGGACTTTCCCAGTAGCTACCAGTTGTCAATAACTTCATAGATAGGGGGAAGAATGTGTTCTCAGCTCACCTCTCCATACCAGGATTTGATCTTATTTGTGCTGTGTCCAGAAGAGATTACCTTGTCATCCAAAACCTCTTATACTCTTTCTGCTCCCTTGTCCACAATGAGCATTTGGAAGGGGTTGTGTGGTATATGTGTTCTCTTTAGAGTTGAGCATTCTGCAGTCTCTTATTCTTTGTGCTTTGGTCAATTGTTGGTCTGTGTTAGTCAGCATGTACTGCAAGCAGAAACCTACCTGATGAGAGTTTAAAGATATATTTATCCATGGGTTTAATTATTTCTTCGCTTCACCTACTAATGTAATAGAGCTAGTCTATGAGTGCAAACTTCATTTTTCCAAAATAGGGCATTCAACCGTCTAGATGTATGTCTTTCCCTTGAAGTGCTGAGGTGCACAGTGGAACATTCTTCAGTGTCCTGACTCTGAGCTGGAAGCTATTGAAAGGGTGACTGATGTTCTCCTACCTCTTCTTCCTCATCTTGCATCATCATGGAGTTTCAGCTCCACTTCAGCTTTGCAGATCTTTGTAGACAACCAACTTCCAGCAATCTCTCAGGTGATACATGGTAAGTATTTCTAAGCAACGTTAGTTTGTTAGACTAACGACACACTCTGGTGTTCAGAGATACCATTTCTCCTGTACAGGGTGTTAAATTGGCAGTTTGTTCTGTTCTTTGTTCCAAGCTTAGATCAATATTCTCTTTGGCATGAAATTGCATTGGATTCAATAATAACTGATTGAAATACTTTTTAAATTACTGAAAAATTTTTGTTTTCATCTGATGTTATTTTCTATGAACATTTTATTGAAATGACTACTTTTCCTTCTTATCTCAAATTTAGTAGAGCTTTTTAGGGAAAAAAGGAAATAATGAGGATGTATTATCTCTATTTAATCTAAATTCCATCTTCCACACAATTCCTAAAGTTTATACTTGTTTTTAAAATTGTGACTTCTATTAACAAAGATGTATAGATTTTACTGAATGAGACTTTAGGTCAATTATTCTATATAAGTACCTTACTGAAACTTACATATTAATGATTTTTAGCTCAACACTTCTTTCCTGCAGTTGCTGTCTCCTTCATTTATGTCCTTATCTTCCCCTGGATCTTTATTCCCTGGATCTTTATTTTTGATAGACCCTGAACACCTGCCATGACTCTCTGTCTAGGTTGTTCTTGTCTTAAAAACACCAACATGGTTCTGACTTCTTAGAAAAAAATGTGAAGAGGAAAGCTTCCTCTGGGGGGCTTGTATCTCCTATGGATTTGAATCCTTCTGTAGTCTAATTGTTCATGCTCCTCCCTACCTCAGCATATGAAGTTACTTTTATATTGATCCTTAGTCTGGAATTGGACTTGCCATTTAATCCACACATAGCTCTGAAATACCTTATTCTATTGATTTGACTGCATTTACTTTTCAAAATTTACTATATGTATATATGTGTACATATGTATGTATGTGTATATATAGTTGTTTGTGTGTGTTCTAATTGTATAACATGGTAAAGATTTCTAAGCAACTCTAGTCTGTCAGACTAATGATACCATTTATCCCATATAGGGTTTTAAATTGGCATCTTGTTGTGTTCTTTGTTCCAAACTTAGGTCAACATTCTCTTTGTGTGTACATGTGGAGACCAAAGGTTGATGCTGTGTGTCTTCTTCAGTTGTTCTCCACTTTATTTCTTGATACAAGGTCTGTGAGATTATAAAACAAAGATGATATCTAAATATCAACACCCAAGGTTGTCATTTGGCTTGCCTGTGAATACATATACTTCCATAAACATGAACACACACACATCCACACACAAATTTTGGTAATTTTTAAGCAAGTTTTAAAATTCTGGTTTAGTTAACTTTTAGTTTCTTAATTCCAATTAAGTGATGTGTCTTCACAATATTGGTGACAGGGTTTTCAGCAAGATTTTAATTAAACTTCTAAATAATAGAGGACAGTGTCCATGGTAAATTATTTCAACAAACAACTATTACGTAATATATAAACAGAATGCTAAGAATGTGGAATTTCTCTGAAGATATTTTATTGTTTCACCTATCTCAGTTCACCAGTAAAATGTTCGTCTCCCCTCATGCTGTGAACATATGCTTTAATGACTTATAGAAAAACTTAGAGGCTGGCAGTGGCGACTAAGTGTTCCTTATGCAAAATAAAATGTGTCTAGGTATGATTGCTAAATGTTTAAAAATAAAATTCAGATTCTTTAAAAATAAGATTTTAATTTTATTTCAGTATTCTGGAGATATAATCTTCTGGCATTCAACTTTGGCACTGACATCAGCTGAAAAATCAACCTTCTATCCATTCTAAGTATTTAGTCAAAACATGCAGCAGATGTGGCTATACTCATGAATGTTACTGAAATTAGATACAATAGAGGAGAATAGATACACTTAGAGGGGAAACACAAGGCCTGACCCCCACAACAGAAGGCTAAGTACACTCTATGAATGTGTCTGTATTTGTACATGTGTGTATGTACACACTCACAGAGACTGTGCAATTATGAGAAGGCCAGGATGTAATACGTAGTTCATATTAGGGTTATTAGAAACAGTTTTGGAATTTACTGAACTAGGTTGAGGAAAACTGTTATGTACTGAGAAGACAGACACAAACTGTTGAAATTGCTATCAAACAATAGAAATAAAGGTGTGGGAAATATTTTTCATAAGGGGCCAAGATATGTGACTTATAGACTTAGTGAAAGTTTTAATAATATTAATAATTAGGACTTAAGAGTGTGAGGAAGGAATCTGGGAGTACACAATTAAGCAGAAACATTTGAAGAGGTAGGAACATGGGGATGATGTTTGCTAATAACAGTTACAATCATGTTAATGGTACATGGTATTTCTTACTATTTCCTGTGGTCTTCACAGCAATTCCTACTGTGGTTATTTTGCTGCAATTGATTCAAACCATACTCCATGGTAAAACAGAGCACAGATTAGCAAACTGTTCTGCAAATAAAGAGTGATCCAGTTTATGGGGAGTACAGCTGTGTTTCCCACTCACAGTAATAGAGAATATCTGTCCATTTTGTCACTTCCAAATAATCTTTATCATTATCCTTTCATGTGTTTGACAAGAACTTTTGGATATAATTTTTATTGATGAGAACTAGAGAAATTGAAAAATTCATTCACATGTTATATATGACTAAATATACACATATACACATATAATATGCATATATAACCATATAAATATAGGTTTATGTTCTTGTGACTTAGTTCTGCTGATTTCTAAAGGCGGCTGCCTTGTACTTTAAGTGATTGATAAGATTTACAGATATAGATTATCTATGATAATGTTGAAGGGACAAATTTAATTAATTTTTATTTGTTAAGTAAATGAAAAGTCTTCAGTTAGTAGATACAGAATAAACTCATTTTGGGTTCTCTTGGATTTCACTTCAAATCCCCCAAAAGTACTGCTCTAAGGCTGAGCTTTAGTGAGTTATTTGAGGAATTAAAATATTTGAATAAAGCTCTAGCTTTTTAAATTAAAGAACATATATTGTCTTAGAGAAACACACCACCTGGTAGAAATGAAATGTTAACCACTGTGTTGAACATCCCTCCAGCTATAACTGTGTGTAGATAAAAAAATTACTTGCCACACATTTTACATTAAAGTCCATACAGGCAGCATAAGAAATGTTCAAGCTGGTCATATGGTCACGTAGGAATGTCTGGGTTTAGACTGGAGGGCACACGGGAGTGGTATCTTTAGGGGTATTATTAAATAGTTCTTAAAGGGAGAGCTGCTTTTGTGTTGGTATTTCAAATTTAGTAGAGGAATGCCTTGGCTGAATAGGTGCTGATAATAACATGAAGGATTTCCATTAACTGATAAAACACCAAAGAAGGTCATAAAGATGTAGTCTGAAAACCAAGTCACTAGGCATTGGTTATCTGTAGCCTGTTGTGGAGGTGAAAGTGAAATACGTCTTATCCGTTAAGACCTCAGGGAACCTTAATATATATGGTTGATAGTTCTGGCAGCATTTTTCTCTTACTGAGTCACTATGTTACCATTAGCTACATCCTCTTTACCCATTTAAATCTCCCCAGTTGTTGCACTTCCCTAATTTCTGCCCTAGATCCCTTCCTTTATCCATGTTAGCTAGCATTTCTCATCCATTCTGTTTGGTGTTCCAAAAGCAGTTCTAATCTGTGTATTCCAGGCTCATGTGCTCATATATAATCTCAACAACATAGGTGAAAGTATTTCACAAGGCAAGTTCTTATGTGAGTACTCTTGTCACTTCTTAAACTATATCACCAATGGTTTTTAATGACTTTCCAAAGATAGTTCTCTCCTATGACCCTGAAAACACAAACTTACAAATTTTATAACCTGGAGCTTCCATGGAAAAGATCCACAAGTTCATGGGCTGCTAACTTTTCAATATTCTCAACTCTGGTATCCATTTTATATGGGGTGTCTAAGAAGCAAAAGGCTGTAAATTGTTCATAAAGGACAGTTATGTGCTACACTTATTTGTTCTACATGGATAAAGGGAAACCTATGTCTCCCCCCATGAGTATTACAGAATATACTAAAAACCCTTTATCCCTGCCTGATAGCAGCCTCCCCTCATTAATTCTGTCTGCTCTCCCGATTTCATTCTGTATCAGGCTTTCCAGATGGCTGATGTACTTCTCAATATTAGAGTTTTATTGCTGTTTATCTGTGAGACTCGTGCCTGCTTGTATCTCCCTTCCTCAAGTGGCTGAATTTGTGGATCTTTTGTTCTCACCTCCTTTTACCAGATCACTGCTTAATGGGATCATGACTGCTAACTTCGTGGAAATATCTCCATGTCTTCCTTGAGAATTCCTGGAGAATCTTCAGTGATCCTGTTTGAAATGGGTACAAACTATCATGGAAGTTTCTTGCCCATGGCCCTATACAAAGCCTCTTTAACTTCTTTGTTCCTTAAGGTGTATACCACAGGGTTCAGGAGGGGTGTGATGACAGTGTAGGTCACAGAGATCAGTTGGTCCTCATCCCTGGTGTTCTCTGATTTGGGTTTGAGGTAGGCAATGGAGGCACAGCCATAATGGATAACAACCACTGTGATATGAGAGGCACAGGTGGCAAAGGCTTTCTTCCTGCCCTCAGCAGAGGCAATCTTGAGGATGGTGGAGATGATGAGGATGTAGGAGATAAAAACCAAGCTCATAGGGATCAAGATCACCAACACACTTATGATCAAAGTCAGGATTTCATTGGCAGTGGTGTCGATGCAGGAGAGTTTCATCACAGGTCGGATGTCACAGAAGAAGTGAGCCACCTTGGCGGTACAGAAGGGCAGCCTGAACACAGCGGACACTTGTATCATGGCTACAATTAAACCAATGCTGCAGGCTCCCCACACCAGCTGGAGGCACACCCTCTTGTTCATGATGATTGAATACCTCAAAGGGTTGCAAATAGCCACGTAGCGGTCATATCCCATGGCCGTGAGCAAGAAACAGTTGTTGATAGCCAACGTGATAAAGAAAAACATCTGAGTGGCACAACCTGCCAAGGAAATGGGCTGACTCAGACCAATAAGGTTGAAGAGCATTTTTGGTATAATGACAAGTGTGTACACCGTCTCTGAAGCTGACAGCATGCTGAGGAAGAAGTACATGGGAGTGTGAAGGTGACGATCAAGACTGATGATGGTCACAATGATGACGTTACCTGCCAGGGTTAATATGTACAGTGCCAGGAACACAACGAAGAGTGTGAGCTGGTGCTCATGGAAGTTAGAGAAACCCTGGAAAGTGAACTCACTCACCAAAGTGTGGTTCTGCTTCTTCATTATGTCAGATATGATATCTAAGAAGGAAAAAAATATTAACGATATCAAAGGAGTGATATTGGTAGACTGGGAAATTTTTTTGGTGGTTGATCTACTGCAGGTTCCTTTTTATTTATATTCACATCCCCCATCAATTTCTTTGAGGAGTAGAACCTGGGGGAGTGCTCCATTGTTTTCAGTGTGAAGAAATTGCTTGGCTTTTGGAGTTGAATGCTGTAAATCATCTACTTCTTCGGCCATGTGTTGTTCTACCTTTAAGGAGGGCTTAACATCCTTATGACAAGTTTCCACATCGCTTATAGGGATGTAGTGATAATAACATCATAGCACTGTTAGCATACAAAAAATATGCTGCTAACTATAACATAAGTTAGAACTTTAAAAACATTGAATATGCTGTCAAATAGAATCCTGGGAGCTGTAGCTACCTACTCAGTCCTGAGCATGTAAGGCTGTGTGGAGCGCTGGCTACTGCACTTACAGACTGCCTTTTCATTCCACTCCTTTGACTCTGATGTGCCTATTGAAGCTGCTCTCTATTTCTCTTCCCTAGATGACACTCATTTTCCAAAATAAGCAAGCCATATTCTCTATAAAATTGCTTTCCTCCCTCGTCCCACCTATATGTACTTGCATATGTGGGTAGCAAAGAGTGTTTTGCTCTTTCTATTTATGTATTTCTAGCATCTTATTGTGCCTTTGAAATCACAAACAATTCCACATATATTCTTTAGTTTCATCCCCATCTTGTGAAGTGTGAGGACAAGACTGGTAGGGTTTTTGTTTTTTTTTTTAGATGAGGAGCTTGAGACCACCATCTCTGTTCTATTTAGGGAATTGTCCAAGTATAGATAGACATCAAGGGATTTACCTAAGACTCAAACTCATGTCTTCTGACTACTTTTGATTGTTCCTTCAACTCATAAAACTGAAGCATGCAACTGCCCCCTTCCCAGCTAGACAGAGACCATGCATTCTCACTCTTTGTAACCACCATACAGCCAGAGCAATGCAGGACATGCATGTCTGCTTGAAGAATCTTAACAAATCATTGTTCCAACACAGAAATTGCCCTGTAGGAAGCAGAGAGTCAGAGTGCTACAGTGACCTTTTATTTAGGGAACAGAAGGCATAGCATTTTAACCTCTGGCTCATTTTCCCTCATGTATATGCCCTGGCAGCAACAAGCAAATAAATAATTGGGTTGTATTTTAATATTGAAGTTATGTCATTAGAACACTGGCCAGAAGCACCTCATTATCAACATATAATTAGTAGTATACTGGTGGTGCACCTTTTCTAGCAGCCTTTACCATCTCTATCGCTAACCAACATATAATTATGAAAGGTTAATTCTAAAATAATTAATTCAGCAATAGAAGGATAGATTTTTTTTCCAAAAGTATGTTTTGCTGGAATCAAAGAATATGGGCCACACTACAAAATGATTTAGTATTGGGTACATTTCAAAGTTAATATTCTTTAGTGCTTTTAAAATGTTCAATTTATTCAGTTTTCACAAATAAGCCACTTTTCATAAAGGAAAACTGCAAACAGATTAAAAATAAGAAATCAATGTATAGTTGGATTCAGCTGCTGCAAGCACAGAAGGAAATCAGATAAGGTTGCAAACAAAGTAAATTTTATGTTAGATGCCACATACCTTGATAGGAAAGTTCTTTGACCCTGATGTGTGTAGCGTGACAAGTCACTGTAAACCTGCTTTATATAGCTTTATAAACCACGTCTTTCTAGAATATGAATTGTTGAAATTCAAGGAGCATAGCAGAGTCACATTGTTTTTTAACTAAGATTAATTCTTAATCCTGGGAAGCCCTGATGTATTGCAATTAACAGAATGGGAGATCTTTTAAAGTAACACGCAAAAAAAGTAAAGAAGAAAAGACAAATGTTCCCAGGTACCACTACCCAACTCTGCCAAGTACGTGGACGTTTTACCAGGAGACCCATGTGTGTATTTCACTCCTCACAGGGCATCGTCTTAATCACTGATGCCATTCCTCAGATTTCACTTACTTCTCTCCCCATGAGTCTGGGTTGCAATAGAATAATAGAGGTAGAGGCTGGAGATGTGGCCATGGATCACAAACATTCACAGATCCCAGTCATGAAAGAGGTGTCTTGAATACGGTTGGTCCCCACAGAGTGGGTCCCAGGATGGAGGCCAAATTAAAGGCACAGGGGTGGGGCTCTTTGGGTCTGAGATGCTTCTCCCATCTGGAGGAGGAGATTTTGATGCCAAAAAAAGGTTCTCCAAGGAGCAGCTCCCAGGGATTTGGGGTGCTCTTCCCTGAGCACCCCAAGAGTCACCTTGGGACAGGGGAGCATCAGATAGCAGGGGACCTCGTTATGTGGAGGATGTTTTCGTCAGACACTGTAGCACTGTGCTTCGTCAACTTTGAGGCAGCTTTCATTGCAAGTAGACATAAATGTGGCTTATTTGTCAGGTTTAATTTATTAAATAATATTCTATTTTTACACAGTTGAGCCTTGGAAAACCATGGCTACAAAACCCGTGCGAGCTCTGAGTTTAGATTCCAGGAAACTGTGGTTCTCACATAGACAAGAACCCTGCTCAGTACTCAACATGTTTTCTTTGTGTTTTTGCTGTTTAAAAGAAAATAGTAAATCTTGACTATGTTCCCTCCTTCCTTCCTTCCTTCTTTCTCTCTTTCTTTCTCTCTTTCTTCCTTCCTTCCTTCCTTCCTTCCTTCCTTCCTTCCTTCCTTCCTTCCTTCCTTCCTTCCTCCCTTCCTTTCTTTTTTATCCCACAGAAATCAAAATTAGATATAAAATGATAACACAATATTCTGTGGAAGTCCATAAGAACAGAGGATTAAAACAATTTCAACCAGACTCACCCCAGGACCAACAGATACCTGGATAAACACATTGGACCTCATGAGCACAGTATGGAGTCACCATCAACATGACTTCACTGCCCCAAGTCCAAGTTCTGTATGTCCTTAAAGAGATTTTTTTCTCTAAATTTTCTCTAGCATATGTCTCCTTATTGAACTATGCTGTTTTCTTCATAGTTAGCCCCTTAACATTTCACGTAAATAAATAAATAATAAATAAATAAATGTCTTAGTTCATAGTAAACCTGAAAAATGCTCCTGTGTGCAATATTTTTTCTTTTTGTCTTTCATAGTTTTCTTTATCCATAGAATTTTTGGTAACCTTGAAAAGTAGGGGATTATAAAATTAAAATATATAACAAATACAAAAATGTTACTAGAATTTGCTTTTATTGCAATATACTTAGAGATAAATGAAAATGAAATATTGGGGGCTGGACAGACTGCAGAGTAGCTAAGATTGTGTAGTTTTCTTCCAGAGAACCTGAGTTCAGTTCCCAGCACCCATGTCTGTAACTCTGGCTGCAGAAGAATCTAGTATCTCTGCTCTCTGTGGACACACACACACACACACACACACACACACACACATAGATAGACAGAGAGACAGAAAGGAGTGACAGAGGCACAAATACACAGACAGACACACACACATAGAACAGAGAACAAAATGAAGTTATTGTACAGTTAATGGCACATTTAAAGGTAAATAAAAGTTCATAAATAATTTTCAAAATGAACAAAACTTTGGTTCAGTGGGCAAGAAGACACAGCAGTGATTTGTGTGTAGGCGCACATGTACACTAGTAGACTTGGATTCTGTGCTTGGTATTTCTTTTGTTTGTTTGTTTAGTTTAGAAACACCATTTATGGTATTAACATAACCATGGTACTTACAGTGCACTGCATTGAGAATAGGTAAGAAGAAAATCGTGGCAAGAAAACAAGCATCTGGGAACCTGTCCTCAGTTCAACTAGAAAGCTGCACGTAGATATTTTTTCCTGTCTTTCCACCTCCTTGTTCCAGAGCCCCTCCCTGCTCCAGGGGTTCCTACTGTGTGCATCATGTTAATTTGATTGTATGCATTTAATGTCATTGTTACATATGTATGAATCCTTTTTTGGAGTTTTTATTCTTTTTTTATTACTTTATAAATAATACCAATCAAAATTTCCACTTCCTCCCCTCCTCCCACTTCCCTTCTGCTCCCCCCCACACACACACACCCTTTTCCTCCACTCCCGTCCTGTCCTAAGAGAGGGCAATGCACCCTGCCCTGTGGAAAGTCCAAGGCCCTCCCCACTCCATTCAGGCTTAGGAAGGTAGACATCCAAAGAGAATAGAATCCCAAAAAGCCAGTACATGTAGTAGAGACAAATCCCAGTGCCATTATCATTGGCCCCTCAGTCTGCCCCAATTGTCAGCCACATTCAAAAGGTCCAGTTTGATCCCGTGCTTGTTCAGTCCCAGTACAGCTGGAGTTGGTGAGCTCCCATTAGCTTAGGCACACTGTCTTAGTGGGTGGACCAACCCCTTGGTCCTGACTTCCTTGGTCATATTCTCCCTCCTTCCACTCTTCAACTGGACCTTGGGGGCTCAGTCCAGTGCTCACCTGTGGGTCTCTGTCTCTATCTCCATGTGTTGCCAGACAAAGGTTCTATGGTGATATTCAAGATAGTCATCAGTCTGACTACAGGACAAAGCTAGTTCAGGCACCCTCTCCTCCACTGCTCAGGGTTCTAGCTGGGGTCATCCCCATGGACTCCTGGAAACCCCTCCAGAGCCAAGCCTCTTGCCAACCCCAAAATGGCCCCCTCAATGAAGATATCTCCTTCCCTGCTCCATCTATTGCTGGTGGGAATGCAAACTTGTGCAACCACTTTGGAAATCAGTGCAGTCGTTTCTCAGAAAATTGGGAGTCAACCTATCCCAGGATCCAGCAATACCACTCTTGGGAATATACCCAAGAGATGCCGAATCATACTACAAAAGCATTTGTTCAACTATGTTCATAGCAGCATTATTTGTAATAGCCAGAGCCTGGAAACAACCTCGATGCCCCTCAATGGAAGAATGGATAAAGAAAGTGTGGCAATCTGCACATTAGAGTACTACTCAGCGGTAAAAAACAATGACATATCGAATTTTGCATGCAAATGGATGGAAGTAGAAAACATTATCCTGAGTGAGATAACACAGACCCCCAAAAATGAATATGGTATGTACTCACTCATTAGTGGATTCTAGCTATAAACATTGAGCCTATAGTTCGTGATCCTAGAGAAGCTAAGTAATAAGGTGAACCCGAAGAAAAACATATATAGATCCTCCTAGAAATTGGAAGCAGACAAGATCGCCAGGCAAAAGTTGGAAGTATGGGGGTGGGGTGGGTTGGGAGGAAGGAGAGAAGGGGAAGACAGAGGAGAGAAGGAGAGGATTGGAGAGAGCTTGAGGGAGTGGAATGGTTGATATGGGAACAGCGAAGGAGATATCATATGTATGAATCCTTAAATAATTGTTCACCACATGCGTTTTTTATAAAATAGTCAAAATATATTGTATACTGTTCACTAAGACTTGAGTCTTTTAAAAATTCAACGTTATATTTTAATTTCTGGGATGGGACAATTCCTTATAAGTTTAAATGTCTTTTAAAAATGCCAGTACTAGAATTACTTGTAGAAATTTTAATGTTTTAAGTATTTTAATTACTATCCTCATTATTTATCCCAAGTATTTGTTCACATTCTTTGCCTTCTTTTCTTTAAATTTTTTAAAATAAAATTTATTAATTTATTTTAAATCTCCACCATGGTTTTCCCCCTTCTCTCCCCCTCCCCCTTGCTTTTTAATTTTTCTTTATGGTGCACTTTATTGAACAGTCACTAATTTAGTGTAGCCGAATATATTGTTGTGTGTAACATTTTGCAGTTTATTGTCTATGAAAAAAATAGTCCTCTTCAATACCAGAATAATCCATTTTAGTTTATGATGAAGCATCATATTATATATTCTCATAAATAAGTGTATCCAGAGTTAATTGTTATAGATGATACAAGATGGAGATCCAAATTCATTTTAAACCCGTGGTTAATTAACCTGGTCCCTTTTCCTGAATCACGCCCCCTTCCCCAATGTTCTACATTTCCACTTCTCAAATAGAGCTCAAAAAAATCTATGGAAGCCAGGGTCAGTTCAAGCACTTTTTATTGTTATATTAGTTAATTTCACCCTTTACCAAAATTCCATAGTCTTAACAGCTATAATTTTATAATAACCTTTATCAAGGAGATTATCTTATTTTATTCTTCCTGACTGAACTGAGGCTTTTAATAGAAATTTTAGAATTAGACTTTTGAAGTTGCACTAAATAAAGAAACACTTTTGGATATGTTGGTACAGGTTCTCCACTTGTTTAAATGTTTTGTCTGGGTTCTGCTTTATTAGTTTTCCTATCTGTCTGTCTGTCTGTCTGTCTGTCTGTCTGTCTGTCTGTCTATCTACCTATCTACCTATCTATCCTGTTTGGGAGGGTGCTGGGGATATGCCACAGCATGTGTGTTCTTTAGCCTTGGCATCAGACTTTATTTTTATCCACTAGACTATCTAGCCAATTCATTGACTGTGGTTTTAGGAACACACTCAAGCTATATGACAAAAAAATCTGTACATTCCTGTTTATGGCTGATAGTGAAACAAGGATACAGTGCATGAGCTGGCTTTTTAGACCCCATTCCCTACGGTGAGATGCCTGGTTCAACCTTGATGCAGGGGAAAGTAGCTTGGTCCTGCCTCAACTTAATGTGCTGGGCTTTGTTGCCTTCCCATGGGAGGCCTTACCTTTTCAGAGGAGTGGATGAGGGATGGGTGGGGGGAGGTAGGGAGAGGAGGAAGGGAGGAGGAAGGAGGAAATGAGGTTGGTATGTAAAATAAATAATTCTTTTTAAAAGGACAGAGAATTAAATCAGTTAAAAGTGGTTCGCAGGCAGTCTAAAAGAAGCTTGACATGAGCTTCCAGGTGACCTTTTCCAGTGGCTTCACACAGCATGCTTGCTCTTACTAACCATGCACACAACACCTACAAAATGTGCTAACCTGGGAGCCATGAACTTTGGTGTCAGGGGTCCTGTCACTGGTTGGCAACATTTCGATGCCACACCAGAGGAAAAACAGTTTTGTCATAAAGCACAAAGTTAGCAGGAAACAGCTGATCAGACAGATATCATGTGCTTCCAGGATTCTAGCATCCAATAACATACATAAAATAAAACAAACAAAAAACTCCAATGGCTCACAGCTAGCTTCTTAGAAACAATCCCAAGTCTGAGGAGAAACCTCTACTGGGAATGCTTGCGGTTTGGGCAACGCATCCTTTCTGATCTAGCCCTTTCCTAGGCAAATATATTTTTATATATTTTTTTTTGAAATTTTGGGTACAGAAAATATCTTACTTACAATTTGAAATTTGCAAAGGAGTCTACATAGACTAGAACAAAACCACTTAAATAATCTACCTAGCTATCTTAATTATTTGAAGTGTTTTGTATTTGTTGTATTGTTATCCTTATTCTATCTTCATCATCGTCATTATAATCATCTAGAATATATATGTATTTTTTCAATTCATTTAAGAGTATATTGAAACCACTGAGTCACATACTCCTAATTTTTTTAGTGGGTATTTCTTAATAAGATGAACATTCTTTTGTCAAACCATTATATAAGTTCATAGTATTCAGTTCATGTATTAAACCATAGTATATAGTATTTTTAAAATTCAGTTCATAATTTTCCTGTGTCTAATTTATAATTTTCACCCTAGTGTTTTGCTTCCTTGGTGACTCAAGTCCACTAATTTTTTCCTGGGTTTGCATGTGAGACACTGCGATGCTAGCTGTTTTAAGCAACATTAGATGTTACTAATATTTATTCACATTGGTGTTCAAATCACTGCAGAATTATCCAGTGAGAATGACCTCAGCTTGTCTTAGACTTGCTTCAGATCTGTCCTCATTTTCTTTGAGTGCTTGTTTACATTTCATACCAAGACAAGGTTTAGCCCCTTTATGTACATTCCCTGCTCTGGCCCCATATTAAGCCATTCCTACAAGGAAACCTAGCATGGTTTTGCATCATATTCAGAAACCAAGATCTAGATACCTGGTGCCCTCATTACTACTATTATATAAACACTTTTAGGTGCTTTCCATGAAAAATAAAATGAAACAAAGTAACAACAAAAGAACAATCTAAATTTTGGACTATGTCTTAATACATTTATCTTAAGATCTGTTTATTTAAACTGATTGGAACACCAGGATCCAGAAGCTAGATAGCCCAGAGACCTAGCATAGAACCAAACACAACTAGGAAAATTAAAAAAAGTCAATGAATGATGCCTAGTGATATTCTTCTATACTCATAGATTGGCCTTGCCCAAATGTCATTAGAGAAGCTTCATCAACCAAGTGATGGAAACAGATGTAGAGACCCACAAACAAGCGTTAGGCAGAGCTCTTGGAATCTTACAGAAGAAGGAGAGGAATGATTGTAGAAGCCAGAGGGTTCAAGGACACCACAAGAAAATCCACAGAAACAACTAACCTGCGCTCATAGAGGCTCACAGAGACTGAACAGGGAGCCTGCATGAGACTGACCTAGGCCCTCTGTAATATATGTTACAATTGTGTAGCTTAGTCTTCTTGTGGGAGTCCTGACAGTGGAAGCAGTGACTGTCTCTGACTCTTTTGCCAACTTTTGGGGCCTTATTCCTCATACTGGGTTGCCTTGTCCAACCATAATAAAAGGGGAGGTGCCTAGTCTTACTGCAACTTGGTATTCCATGTTTGTTTAATATACATGGGATGCCTGCCATTTTCTGAATAGCAAAGAGGAGAAGGAGTAGATGAAGAAGCGAGGGGAGGTAGGTGGGAAGGTCTGGGAGGAGAGGAGAGATGGGAAACTGTGGTCAGGATGATGATGATGATGATGATGATGATGATGATGATGATAAAGAGTTCACATGCACAAAAAGGTATGTGTGTTTAAATTAGGGCACCTGTAGAAGTCAAGCAATTGGTAAATGGCTATATGTTGGTAAGTTTCCAAGGGAGGTGGAATAGTGGAATGTAGGTGTTACCACGCAGGGAACTAAAATAATGGGCCAGGAAGAGTTAAGTAGTAAAGAGGCTGAGAGGGCAGGGTAAAGTAGGGTGTGGGGGAACATGGCCCATGAATGAAGTAGTGTGAGACTTCTGAGGCCTTGTGAGACAACTCCAAGTACATAAGATGAGAGTCTTGTAACTTCTGTTCCTCCATGGCATGGGTTGTCCTTGGAATTCACTTTCGTGCTCCTCCCAGGAGTAGTGGATAGGAGTGTTACTTCAGCTATTGTTATTCCTGTGTCTCCATGGAAAAACATGTTTTTGTCAAATGTGGTTTATCCTTGTGACTGAACACCATGCTTGTGTGATTATTCTTAACCTTCTGGGTATAAATTGTCAGATACTCTGTATGAAGTTGGTTACTGCATGGGATTTTAGTTCACCTCATTTTTAGACCCTACTCTCCCATGTTCATGCCCCCAATTAGAGTGGTAAACAAAGGTATAAAGATTGGTAACTAATATTAAAGATTTTGGAAAATACATATGATGATTCAATATTCTAGAAGCTTCCTAAAATACATACATGCAAGTTGCATGCAGTTACCTATTTGTGGTAATTATGTTTCTCCCAGATGCCATAGGCTATCAAACCAAGAGCCCATTACAGAGTGTAGGTTATCTCTTTTCAATTGGTTAAACAATGGGGTCTCATAGACCAAATTTATACAGGACATTGAAATTGTTCTTGGTTACTTTTCAGGAGTTGTTAGTAAGTCCCCTTTGCTAAGGATAATACAAACTTGAGTCATAGTAAGTGGAGAAATCAAGCTTGTAGTGACCTGGAAGCATCATTCCTGTTGACCAGATTTTCACAGTGCCTTGGTATACATAACACTGCTGGGAAAAAAGTAATGAATGCTCCTACCCAGATATAATCCTTCAAGGTACAGTAAGGACCAGTTTGGCAGGCGATGTAATTGCTGCAATAGCAATATGAATATTATGAGAATAACTCACTGTGTTTTGATTTCTGAATTCCACAACTTGGAACTCATTCCTGACACTGTTCACTGGGCAAAGAGCTGGTAGCTAAATAGGTCATAGACCATAAGGAAGAGCTACTACTATTATTCTGCAAAACAGACATAATATTGAGCTGTGCCCTAAATACTTGTCTTTTTAAAAGATTCATTTATTTTACACACATATCACACACACACACACACACAAACATATATATATATATATATATATATATATATATATATATATATATATTTCCATATGATATTTTCTGAACCATGAGCATATAGAAGCCCAAGGAGATCAGAAAGCATGCCCCAGGAGGCCAGAAAA
Organism: Microtus pennsylvanicus; assembly: GCF_037038515.1. Classification (NCBI taxonomy): domain Eukaryota; kingdom Metazoa; phylum Chordata; class Mammalia; order Rodentia; family Cricetidae; genus Microtus; species Microtus pennsylvanicus. The sequence goes on from NC_134588.1 coordinate 92,812,244, forward strand.
AAGCTTTGGTCATCTAGAAACTACAACAACAAGCCATTATGAGATGTCAAGTGAATTTTGGGAGTTGAACCTAAGTTCATGAAAGGAGTATCAAGGGTTTTTGACCTCTAAGACATCTCTCCAGCTCTTTAAATAGCTATCTTCATATAGAGAGATTAGTGAAGCTCTCTACCCTCACCAGAGAAGCTTCTTAGTGATTAATACTGAGATCCATAATAGGTCAATTTGCAGAGAATAAGAGATTAAAGTGATCTGCTCTAAATGGGATACATATGGACATCTACATACATACAAGTATGTATACATACATATATATGTGTGTGTGTATACATATATATGTATACACACACATATATATATACATATACACATACATACATATAATGTACTTTCCCCCTGTAGGCTAGAGGGTCATTGCAGAAGGTGGGGCAGATAGATTGGAGCATCTGGAGTTAGTAGTGGACTACTGTGAAATGGTGTGTTCTGAACATTGCAGGGAAGAAGTATACGTGAGCCCATAACAGGTGTTAGCTGCATGTGTAAGGCCTGTACAGAATCAAGCCATGCTAAATTCCAGCATGGATCGGGGAAGAGATCATGAAGTCCCACCCTCAGCCAAGGAGCTATATAGCTACTTGGCGGAAAGAAAGTCAGTTTTCTTCAGTAAAAGGCTGCCCATGCTGGAGTGACATCACTACACCCATGTACATACTGGTCACATTAGGAGGACTCAGTGTTTCTTTTTTTTAAAAAAATATTACATGTAGTTGAGGGATATAGAAGGAGTGAGAGAGGAAGGAATAAATGGTGAGTTTGTTAAAGAAAGCATGTATGGATGAAATTCCAAAAAATGTTTTAAACATCCTGATTTCATGTACTAGAAGTGCTAACTTCAAAATAATTTCTTGGAGTGTATCATAAGGCCCTCCCTTTCCATATTGTCAGTTCATTTCTGATCCTAGTCCCTGTCACATGGAAAGCAAATGTTACTGAGTATAATTTGGAAATGTTCTGTGTTTATAGTGTATGTGTGAACATGTGTCTCTGTGTGACCTTTCTTTGTCGTTCAGATACACTGTATTTTTATCTATTTTACCCACTGTTGTGTTACTTGGATTTTTCATAAAGCAATGCACTCTTGATGTCTTTACAAATCAGTACAAAATGGTTTGTTGTGCTAATTGGAACAATTTCATATCATAGCTTCTAACAATATCACACTTGACCTGGCTTACCCTAACTGTGAAGATCATAAGAACAAATCATTGCTTGTATGGAACTGTCCATTTCTTGGAGTACCTATAAGACACATTGCTGAAATTAAAAGTACATGGTCAGTGATTCATCCATTAAAAACAATACATAGCAAACAGAAGCCAGAACAGCATGTACTTACTCACACATTTGGCATCATTGAGGAAGTTTCTTATGCACTTTTCCATCAGTCTTATGCACCTCCTTGTCTTTAAAATTTTGGCAAACTGATAAGCAAAGTTGGTACATTTCTTATTTGAATTTTGATTTCTTTGTGAATGTACTCAGTATCGTTTTATGTGCTTATTCGCTTCTGTGCTTCATTTGTTGCAAATGTCCATTTACATATCTTGCTCATTTTTCATACTATGTGCATTTGTCCTTTTCTTAGAAGAATTCTATGATAAGAAAATATGCCCTTTATTATACATGTTGCAAATATTTTTCTTCCATTTGTCGTCTTTACTGGGTTTATGGATTTGAAAATGTGTCAGTATTGTATTTATGTATTTATCTCTTGACATCAGACTTTATTGCTTTTGCATTTTGATTAGCGCTTAGCTAGGCCCTCCTCACTCCAGGATTAGTTTTTACAGCCGCATGTGCTGCCTTCTCCACTTCTTATTCTTTAATATTTGATTCATCTAAAATTTAATTGGTTGCGAGCAACAATGTTTAGTGAACTTCTTAAAACTAATTTGGATATAATTTTGTTTTTGGTTTTCAGCATCGTATATGGAAAAGTAAATATTTCTCAGACTTTTACTCCCTCATGTTTTAGTAGATTAGGTGTTCTTCACATCATTCTTCTTTAGAACTTCTTTTCATTAGTTTCCTATTGTATTTGCAGGAATTTAAAAAGACTCGTCATCTCAAATGAAGTTTACTTGCAAAGCAAGATTTAAAAGTGCTTATCTTCTTATATAAGTCTGAATAGAGTTTGAAGAATTTTTATGCAGAAAATAAATATTTTTATTCTTAAGGGATTTGGGTTTTGCTGGTTCAGTTTTTATGAGATGAGGTCTCATTCACTCTGTATTCAGGCTGGCCTTGAACTTGCAGCAATCCTTCTGCATCTGCCTTTTGAATGCTGAGACTACAGATCTAAGCTGCCATGTCTGGCTAGTCCCATATATTGATCTATTATATCATGTCTTCTCTTTCCTGCTCATTTCCGTGGCATCCTAACCTAAATGATAGCTCACCTTCCAATGTCCTTCATTTCATATCTGTGTCTGTTTTTTGTCACTTTTAGGATCTTTTCTGCCGTGACATTTTCTCCTTCCCTGTTTAAATCCAATAGACCACCATTTTAATTGCCGCCTTGCATTTACCTTTGATTTCTGTGCCTGTTTACCAACCACAATGCCAACCTTGGTTAAATCAAATTTTATTCTTGCATAGATCACCCATGTAGCTGAACTTAACTGGCAAGGAAATAAACTTAGATAATAACTGGTCTTAATTAAAATTCATGACATTTAACTTAAATGATTTGTCGATGTTGCTGGGCAACCCTGCTGTATTTCTCGCCTTTCATCCTTTTGCCTTCTTCAGTAGACAACTTTTTTTTTGATTTTGTTAAGAATTCAAAGCAATTAAAAGATATCTGTGTATTTTCATCATCATACCTATCTCAAGTACATGTGAATCTCTGCTCCAAAATTAAACCTTCTGTACTTAACCCTATGAGTGAGCTCTCTGTATTTTGCTAGTAAAGCCATCTACTGCATTGTCACCCATCACAATCCTTCCGTCATCCGCCCGTGTGTCTTTTGAGTCGTCAAATTTGTGTTAGATCATGTTCATTTACATTTTGGTTAGTTTTTGTTGTCAACTCGACATACCTGAGAAGACAGAATCTCAACTGAGGAATTGCCTCCATCAGATTGGCATGAGGGCATAAGGGTATAGAGTTCTGTTTTAGATTGCTTCTCTGTCACTAGGATAAAACACTGACCAAAAGAATCCTGGGAAAGGAAAGGATTTATTTAATCTTTCTGGCTGTAATCTGACATCAAGTAAAACCAAGAAGGAAATTTGAAACAGAAACCATAGAAGGATGCTTCTTACTGACTTGCTTCCTCTGTGCACTAGGGTGAGAGCCTCTCCAAAGAGAACCCAGAAGACACTATTAGTGAAGATGCAACCTCAGTTGTAGTGGAAACCCCAGGATTGTAGGGGTCCAGAAGAGATGCAAATTGGGGTCTTTAAAGAAGACAGAAGATCGAGAAAGGGACATCCTCAAACTGTAGTTATCTTAACTAGCAATCAAGAAAACTCCCTACTGTTGGTGGTACCATCCTTGCTAGGTAATCCTGGGCAGCATAGGAAAGATGCTGAACAAGTCAGGGAAAGCAAACCTGCAGCAGTATCTCTCCACAGTTTCCGCTTTAAGTTTCTGTCTTGGCTTTGCTTAAGAGTATGGACGGCAGCCTGCAAACGGAAATGTATCCCATCCACTTCCTTTAGACCAGGGTTATGTGACAGGAAAGAGGAGCCAAACTAGACCAGTTTAAAAAGACATGCATACATTTACTCTAATTTTGCTAGTAAAACTTAGGAAATCAATCATCCTTGACCCATATTACTCTTCAGTTATAAGAAATTGATTTGTTCCCTTTTACAGAAAAACAATATAAAGGAGTTTGGTATCTTCAATTTATCCCTCCATTATTTTTTCAGAAATGTTATGTGTGTGTGTAATGTGTACTGTGTGTGTTTGTCTGTGTAATGTTTGTGTTATGTGGTATGTATGTGTGTGTGTGTGTGAGAGAGAAAAAGATGTGATGTTATGTGTGTGATGTGTGATATGTGTATGTGTGTGGTTTGTGTGATGTGTAATGTATGTGTGATGTGGTGTGTCTGTGTGAGATGTGTGATGTTGTGTGTGTGATGTAATGTGTATGTGTGTGATGTGTAATGTAAGTGTGATGTGGTATGTGTGCATGGTGTGTAATATGTGTTTTGTGTGTGTGTGATGTGTGTGTGATGTAATGTGTATGTGTGTGATGTGTAATGTATGTGTGATGTGGTGTGTCTGTGTGAGATGTGTGATGTTGTGTGTGTGATGTAATGTGTATGTGTGTGATGTGTAATGTAAGTGTGATGTGGTATGTGTGCATGATGTGTAATATGTGTTTTGTGTGTGTGATGTGTGTGTGATGTAATGTGTATGTGTGTGATGTGTAATGTATGTGTGATGTGGTGTGTCTGTGTGAGATGTGTGATGTTATGTGTGTGGTGTATGTGTGATGTGTGTGTGATGTGATGTGTATGTGTGATGTGTAATGTAAGTGTGATGTGGTATGTGTGCATGATGTGTAACATGTGTTTTGTGTGTGTGTGATGTGTGTGTGTGTGTGTGATGTGTGATGGATGAACACATGTGTTCGGGGAATTGTGCTTTTCTGTCACTTTTACCACTTTTGAACCATGGTCTCTTACTAAACTTCAGTTTGGACTAGCAGCCAGCAAGTCCCACTGATCCTTCTATCTCTGGACCTCCCTACAAATTCCAAGGTTTCAGGAGCATGCACTCATGACTGGCCTTTTGAGTAAGTGCTGAGATCCAACTCATGTCCGCAAGCTGACACATAATGGTTCTTATTCACAGAGCCATCTTGAGTAAACTTCTCAATGCCCTATTAACTCTTGAATAGTTTTAACTGTATCAATGCATATCTTTCCCAAGTGATTACACTTACCCTTATATTTCCAAATTTAATGGTCAATTCTAATTCATCGTTCTTGCCATTTGACACAGATGATCAAATTTTCCCTCTTGAAAACTTTGCTCATGCTAAGTCAGGACAGATGCTTTATTTTTTCTCTTGATTCCTGCCTGGTGTTCTCTCTCTCTTCTTTTCCTCAGTCTCCTGTCATTAAAGTTCCCCAACAGTTAGCCACAAACTACTTCCGTTTTCCTTCTGAAATGACCTCCTATATCCCAGACTGCCTTTGAACTCACTCCATAGTTTAAGGTTATCTTAAACTTCTGGTCCTCTTGCCTACATCTCCTGACCTCTGAGATTCCAGTCATGTGCCACTATTTCAATATATATAGTTCTGGGAACCAAACCCAGGCCCAAAAGTTCTCGAGGGAAATAGATAACCACCTCCCTTAGCCTTGTCTAGGAAAGCTTTTTTTTTTTTGCAGTGGATAACGGAGAAATTCATAACTTATCAATATGTTGGGAATTAATGATGCTTGCAAAATGGGGACTACTGCAAGATCTAGGAAACACTGTGGAAGAGGAGTGTTAGAAATAGTGTAGAAACTGGAGGCTAGAGAGAAGTTATATTTTAAACATGAGAAGGCTGGTGAATTGACGAACTCCCAGCAGCTATTGTTACAATATACAATACTTACACAAGGCTGAGCCAGCTAATATTCCAGCAGGGATGGAGGAGGTGCCCTCCCTAAAGAGCTATTGGCAGTTATGGTTGCTTGGAAAAGAGAAGTTATTTTCTACAGTGGTGTAGCTACTAAGAAGTGGTCCATGTTGTAGTTAGTACATCCTTATGCTGATAACTCTAATTCAGCTCAGCATGTGACTTGCATAGGAACATATGAAAGAAGGAAGAGTATTTGTTGGGAAGAAGGGGTTCCACAGGAGTGGGATGGGGGAAACACAGATAACAGACGTCATATGATGTAGATATAGTATATGCATTATGATGTTCCCAAATAATAAATGAAAAATATCAATTGAAAAGACCAAACATCTCATGGGCCATCATGGGAAACAGACTTATTGTATGTAAATGGGACTATATTAGACGAGTTTAACTGGGGATAGGTATAATATAATTTTCATTTATAAGAGATAACTGGCTGTTATGCAAACTGTTGACTGGAAAAGAGTAAGAGTAAATAAAAAGGGTACATGGGGAGTCCCTCCAACAAATGCCAGAGGAGACAAGCAGACCAAAACATCAGAAAATGCCTTGAAAGTTAAAATATCACTGGAACCATAACTCACAAATTAGGAGAAGAAAACCTGCTGAGTATTTGCTAAAATAAAACATTGACATAGTAATCAGCATTTCCTAACATGACAGAAAAAATATCCAGGATATAAACTATCTATCAATAACAGAAACTCAACGGGGATAGCTGAACAACATGGAAGTCAAGCAACAGACTTTTAAAAGTCCCATGGAAAAAAATTAAATACAAAATGGAAATAAAAAATTCAGCATGTATATCATGTGAACAAACCTAAAGCAGTGATACAGAAAGGAATTACGATGTTGAAATGAGCATTTTAGCAGGAAAGAAATCAATGAGATGAATGGCTACACAAAGAAGCTAGAAATGCAGAAGGAAGGCAGGTTCCAACATTAAAAGGTAGGAAATAACAAAGCAATGAACAGAAGCAATAAATAAATAAACTTTTAAAAACATGGAGAAAAGAGAAATAAACTAATAGAAAAAGCTTTAAGAAAGTTCTTGATAAATAATCAATTAAATTGGTAAATATCTATGTTTTAATTGTTTTATTGTCAGTTTTGTGACAAAAATAAATTGGAAAAGATACAAATCAAAAGTACCATAAATAAGGAAGAAATAACTCTGTCAGCTATGATAAGATAATGCAAAAATAGTTTGAGTAACTTTATGTTAGCAATTTCAGAAGCTTGAAAGACAAACTAATTCATCAGAAGATTCTGTCTTGTGCCTTACAGAAAAAGTATCTTCAGCAGAATATTAGCAAAACAATAGAAAATTATTACAAATCCAATGGTGCATAAAATGAATTATAGACCATTCTGGATTTATTCCAGGAATGTGAAGCTAGATCAATTTTAAAACATCAAGGATTAGTGTTCATCACATTAGCATTTTAAATAGGAAACTTTATGATTATATAACTGGTACAGCAAAATCTTTTAACAAAACCCACCACTCATTTATAAGAAAAACTATACATAAGCTAAGAATACATGGTAATTACCTCAGCTTGATAAAGATCATATTTTTAAAAACCATAGCTACCATCATACATATTTAACATAATTGCAGAAATTCTAGCCATTCAAATAGGCAATGAAATAAAATAAAAAGAATATAAATGAGAAAGGGAGAAAAACATCTTCTATCTTTTTACATATGTTCATTTGTATTTCTAAAAATCTCAGAATATCTATAGAAGTAAGATATAAAAAACTCTTTGTGTAACTAAATTAAGAAAAACCAAAGCATATATTATCAAAATATAAAAATTCAATTCTGTTTGGGCAGATTAGTAATAAGCATGATGAAATAAAAGTTTTAAACACAATAGCAGCCAAATGAAGAGATATTGCCTATAATTTCTGTATTTGGGATACTGAGGCAGAAAGACCATGAGTACAAGGCTAGCCTGGGACATATAGGGAATTCAAAGCTAGCCAGAGCTACCCAGAGGGGTTCTCATGCATCCACAGTCACAATAGACATACAAAAGAAAATCATTTATACTTTCTCCAAGGAAAATAAATTACCTAAGTATAAATTACAGTTAACAAAACATGAATAAAATTATGTGTGAAAAATTAGATAAAAACTACATAATTGAAGATAAATATTGTCTTACCATCCAAAACCTCAAAACATTGCTGAGATGACTGAGGCAGAAAGACCATACATCAGATTGATTTATGTATTTGATGGAATTCCCATCTTGGTGACACTTTTGTAGACATGGAAGAACTTATTACAAAATATGGATAAAAAAAAAAAACAGGCCTTAGGCTAAGCAGAGTGTTTGGAGAAGGAACAGAAAAGTGAGAAGAATTCCTGTTTAGTTCACACAGAGAGGAACTGTTAGAAACCGGATCTCAGGTTACAGCAGCAATACAGACAACCCAGAGGTTGATCCACACATAACTGCTTGATTGACATTCCACAAAGGTGCAAGCTCAGTTCCACAAAAAAAAAAAAAAAAAAAAAAAAAAATCTTTAGCAAGAATTGGCCCAAAGAAACTGAACATTTGTGAAGAAAAAAATATTCTTCATCTGCACTGTATGCCTTTCATAAAATTAACACAGCAAACAGCACAGATTACAGTACAAAATGAACACAAACAATGTAAAGAAATGTGAAAATTTCTGGTTCAAAAGGACCTTATTTTTAATAGGGAAAATAATTTTTTTTATTTTTTTGGTTTTTCAAGACAAGGTTTCTCTGTAGCTTTGGAGCCTGTCCTGGCACTAGCTCTTGTAGACCAGGCTGGCCTCGAACTCACAGAGATCCGCCTGCCTCTGCCTCCCGAATGCTGGGATTAAAGGCGTGTGCCATCACCGCCCAGCTGGGAAAATAATTTTTTAATGATAAGTGACAATCAAAATTATTAAATAAACTTTTATAAACTTATTTGTTAATGCAATGGACTTTCAATAAATTGCCATCAGAATTTAGTTTGCTTGTGTGCTTTGTGTTCTGAGAAGAATAAGTCGAACATGTTGCTTTTAAAATTTGTATGAAATGATATAAATAACAACCAAAAAAACCCAAAGAAGAATGAGAATGTATGACTAAAATTTTAAAATTTATGGGTGTAAATGCTGTTGACCAATTAAATGACTACAAAAATGTGCTAGAATTGAAATTTTATGGCTACATCAAGATTCCTAGAATATAAGTTGTTTCAGTTTGAAGTGGGATAAAGAATAGTTTATCACTGCAAATGTTATCATGAAAAAAATGTTGACTCTTAAGAAATGTCAATATTTAAAGGCAAATAGGAGTTATCATCAGTGAGGAAATCAACTGTGATAAGACTGAGTTTACCATGGCCATTATGCAAAGAGTAAGAACCTGAAACGCACAGCGCTAAATGGGAAGTCCCCATCAATTCTTTCCTCTCAGAGCTCAGACAACCCCAGAGAAGAGGAAGCACAAAGAGTGTAAAGCTGGAGGTGCAGCAGTAAAATAAGGTCCTCTAATCCAACTGAGCAAAGCAAAACGCCTATAAACTCACAGAGACTGAAGCAACGAGTACAGGGCATGAATGGATCTATCCCAGGTCCTCTGCATATATATCATGGCTTTCAGTTTAGTATTTCTGTGTGACCCCTGAAAGTGTTAATGAGTAGGTCTCTGATTCGTGTGACCATTCTGGGCATGTTTCCTTCTGTTGGTTTGCCTTGTTCAACTTGATGTCAAAGATTTTTTTAATCTTATTATATTTTATTATGGTTCTGTTGGCTTGTCTCTAATAGCCTGTTCTTTCCTAATAAGAGACAGAAAGGAAGAGAACCAGATGTGAGTGAGACTGGGGAGGAACTGGGAAGAGTAGAGGGAGGGGTAACTGTAATCAAGATATATTTGTTAAATAAAGAAAAAGTAAAAAAATGCTTAGACAATTATATACATTTTCTGGATTAAAAGAGGATATTCTTGTAATAGTAGGAGGCAAGGAATAAAACTGCCCACTGTCAGATTAACTTGCCACTTCAGACAAGAGCAGGGAAGCAGGGGCAGGTGAGCATCATGTCCATTTTATACTAGGTATTTCTAGACTAACGCCCTTCTTCAGGAAAATGAGGTTTGTCCTAGTGTGTAGATATAACCAACAATTCTGAAAAGACAGTCATCTATTCAAATGTCACAGAAACATATCAGTCCCTACATGTACTTAGACAATGCTTGAAAAACAGTTTGAAGATACTCTCTCTCGAATGTGACCATGGATAGACAACCTCAAATAATCCCCACCTTCTCCATCCCATTCCCGTCATGCACTTGGGCCTAACTGCTCCCCTCCTCACACCTGTAGCTTTTATTGTTTGTTTTGGAGGACCCACTGATTAGAGACGCTGTATTTTAAGTCTTTTTCTTACTGCTTCTCCTTTTTTTTTTTAAGCAGGAAAATAAATCTCTGTCAACCCAATGATTGGATTGACCATTGTGTGGAACTAGAACTGTGCAGACAGAGAAAAAGGCCATCTTTCCCACTAGGAAGATGGAAAAACCTCAACCTACAGACTGGAAGGAGATGTAGCTGGCAGACAAGATTAACCTCCAGGAAGGGAGCCTCAAACCCCATTCTGAAGGAGAACTATACTACTGAAAAGTTATACTTTTACAATGGGATTTTCTGTTTGAGGGCAGTGAGTTTATGACAGGGAGCTTCGTTTTCTTGAAGGTTCTGAGTGAAAAGTAAATGATTTCTGAATTTCAAAACAAAAACAAATATAAAAACAAAAACAAACAAACCAAAAAAAACCTCTGGATAGAAATTTTGTAAGTGGCAGCCTAATGCTTCTTTTTTCAAATAGTTATCATTATTCCACATTGTTCTAGGGAACACTTGCCCCAGGGAAAGATCAGAAGAATCCAGAGAGGAAGTCAACTGCCTTTGAAAAGACTTTTAAGAACTCATAACTGAAACATTTGTATTGAAACTGAAAGAGGGTTTAAGTTTAGCAAACTCTTCTAGAATAGAAAGCCTCTTTTACTTTGGAGAGAATGATTTTGAATATCAAAATATGAGCACTAATATATTCTATGTGTAAAACATAATGTTAACTGTGGGACTGAGACAAATTCAGGATTTGAATAACATAAAGATACACAACCTTTAAAGAAGACAGCCTTGCAGTTAGTGGGATACTGAGGGAGCAAACTCTCATCCCTGCCCCCCAGCTAAACTGTGATGTCTTCATCAAGGACAGAAAGGAGTCATTGAAACAGGGAAGTGAGAATGTTCCTCACTTTCCAGAGCAGTCTCTCAGAAAGACTTGGGTCCTGGCAGGGAGGAGTAGGTAGTGAGGTGTTAGGTGCATGGTTTGGGGATTCCAAGTTGACTCTAGTACACTACATCACAGGACCACAAACACAGTTGAACAGTTGAAGACTATACAAAGTCCTCTCAATGCATGACACCAAGGTTGACTGTCAGTCACGTATCTTCCTGAAATCCTACAAGCAGGAGTAGAAATGAGCAAGGATGAGGTTCCTTTTCCTTCAGGGTAGGAAATATTTCTGAGAACTAGATTTACTCCAGGACCTTGTGAGGATACGCAGAAAGAAAGCAAAGAGCAGAACCTCAAATATCTTTCATTACTCAAACTGGATTACTCATCATTGACTGACTAGATTTACATAAAAACTTTACATCATTTTTTACTCCATTAGGAGTATTAGGAGTTTTGAATGACAATACAGAAGGAATGTTGGAACTTTTTTAGATTTATTTACCTGCATACATATTATATTGCATGTACAACAGCTTTGCATATTTTATTTGACATTTATGTACTTTGACAACACTTAACAAAGAAAATAATATATATTTATGTATTATTTGTGGATATTGTAATTAATTTCTCAGTGTAATAAAAGACTTTGAGTTGCTCAATAATTATGAGTTCCAATTACTAAATTTTATTCATCATTTATTTTTTCTCACATATTGAATTTAAAACTTACTTCACTGTTCTTTTCTTTTTCATTTTTTGAAGTAAGCATGAGTAAATTGTTATTATTTCATTTCTAACTCAGTTAATTAAGTTTTATAGAGGTCTTCATGTCAGAATTCCTTACTATTTACATAGCTCAGTTATTCAGAGGTGATGGCATCATCTGATTTATTTCACAAAGGAGTTTTCCTGGCTGGAATTCTCACCTAATACCTTCTCTTGGCTTGGTAACTTGGCTTACAAGGAATTCAATTACAAGGACATTTTCTAAATTCCCTCAGCTCCTCTTAGCCCTCCTCACCATGTCATCTAACACATTGACTCAAAGCTCAGGAAGTCCTCAGAAGATTTCTTCCTAACCTTTCCTGATTCACCAATTTCACAGAATTCTCAGCAATCTTCTTCATTTAGAACCTCCTCTTCCTTTCTGTAACTTAAAACAAATTTTTCCTATGAAAGATGCTTTTATTATTAGCCCCAAAAACCTCTCTCCTCCATCTGACTTCTCTTCAGTAAGAAACAAAGAATAGCCCAAGTCACTTGAGTTCAGATGATATGACCAGACTCTCAAGGCTATGTTTTTTTTTCCAATTAGAAAGTTTTTATATTGAATGTTCCCTTCCTTGTTCAGGACATTCCCCTTCATTAGGAGTTTCATGTGTGGCAGATAGGAGACCTAGAGTTCCTTTGGAGTTCTATGAAGATAGTTTGTCTGGGAAGTTATAGTTGATTCCAAATCCATTGCTTAAAAGATCTCTTTAGTTTTTGCCTTGGTTATATTATTAGAACACAAGGCAGTTAGCTGTCTGTGCATTTACTTCCTACTCACCACTTGCTGAAGCATCTAATTTATATTAAGAGAATATTCTATTGAGTAATGTTTAATGTGTGGTTTATAATTCAATGAGAAATAGATTGGTTCCTTTAAATTTAAGCCTGAAATGAACATAAGATCATACTTTGACCTTGTAATTATCTTCTGGAGTAGGGCCAATGGCTGTCTGTGCACAGGTCTTGCAAGTGACCTGTGTTTTTTATTACGTTAACAAAGAGGTTGAGGAAATGAAACAAAATTATTAAAGGCTGGCTCCCAGCTCTTCTCTGGTTTTGGCCCTGGCCTTGGCTATGACGTATGAGACTTCAAATCACATGAGACCACGGCTTTATAATTTTACCTATCGTGTTCAATTTGAAAAAGATGAAACTATTTGGACAAAAATTAACAACTATGATAAGAATTTTCTCCCCATCATTCTCCGTAGAGCATCCTGGACTTCTTTGTTTCTCAGACTATACACAACAGGGTTTAGTAGAGGGGTTATAACAGTGTAAGTCACTGAGATCAGCTGGTCCTGGTCCCTGGTGTTCTCTGACTTGGGCTTGAAGTAGACAATGGAAGCACAACCATAATGGATCACAACTACAGTGAGGTGGGAGCTGCAGGTGGCAAAAGGTTTTTTCCAGCCACCAGCTGAGGAGATCTTGAGAATGGTGGAAATAATGAGGACATAGGAGACAAATATGAAGGTGGCAGGTACTGTGATTACCAGGAGGGTGATAACTAACGTCAAGATGTCATTGATGACTGGCACTGTGCATGCCAGATTCAGGATAGGTCGGATATCACAGAAGAAATGTTCAATCAGTGAGTTGCAGAAGGGCAGCCTAAAAATGGACATAGCCTGAACGAGTGAGAGAAGGAACCCCGTGGCACAGACTGAAGATGCCAGAATGGCACACACCCTCCAATTCATGATGACGCTATAACGGAGTGGGTTGCAGATGGCCACATAACGATCATAACCCATGACTGCTAGCAGGAGACAGTTGGTGATTCCAAATCCAAGGAAAAAATAGAGCTGCATTCCACAGCACTCCAGGGAGATGGTTTGGCTTAGACCCACAAGGCTACCAAGCATTCGTGGGATGATGACCAGAGAATAGAAGGTCTCTGAGGTGGAGAGAACACTTAAGAAGAAATACATGGGAGTGTGAAGGTGGTGGTCAATACGGATGATGGTCACAATGATGACATTGCCAGCCAGAGTCAGGACGTACAGGACAAAGAAGACAACAAAGAGCGTGAGTTGGTATTCTTGGAAATCAGAGAAACCTTGGAAAACAAACTCTCTTACCCCTGTGAAGTTGGCTCTCTTCATTGAGGAACTCAGATCTGAAAGATGAAGGGAAGGTCAGCATTAAGTCTTTGTGACAGGGATGACCCTGAGTATACTGCAGAGGAAAGATTCTGTACAGTAGTGTGAGTTCAATTCGGAATGGATGGAGCTGTAAGGAAGTTCAATCCATAAATTTCTCATCTCTCAAGAAAGACACCCCAAGTCCTATCCCTAGAGCTTACATTTTGAAAACATAAATATGAGCCAGGCATGGTGACATGTGTTTTTAAAAAATATATTTTGCTTTTTTTGAAAATATATTCTTCTTTTATACAATCCCTCTTGTCCACAATTTCCATTCCCTCTACTTCTACCAGCTCCCCAAAACTCCTTGTCTTCCTATATCTGCTCTCCTCTGTTTCTTGTTCAGAAAAGTACAGGCCTCTAAGAGATGCAGCTAAACAGAACAGAACAAGATACAACACAGTAAGTCAAAAGCCATCATATCAAGGCTAACCAAGACAACCCATCAGGAGGAAAATGTCCCAGGAGCAGGCAAAAAGAGTCAGAGATAGATGTGCTCCATTGTTAGGAGTGCCACAAAACACCAAAGTAACAGTCATAACATTTATGCAGAGGACTTGGTGCAGACCCATGCAGGTCTCCTGCTTGCCTCTTCAATTTGTGTGCACCATATAAGCCTTGCTTCGTTGATCTGTTGGGCCATGTTCTCCTGGTGGCCTCCACCCACTCTGCCCTCTGTAATCTTTTACTCCCTCTGTTGTGGGGTATCCTGGCCTCCAAAGGCTAAGACCTGGAGGAAACATCCAATTTAGACTCTCTGTCTCTGCATAATATTTGCCTGTGGGTCTCACACTCATTCCCATCTTTAGTCCAAGGAAGCCTCTCTGATGGGGACATATGCTTGTAATCCACTCACTGGAGAGATGGATCCTTGGGGATCACTTGCCAGTCAGATTAGTTAGTTTCAGGTCACTGGAAGACTATGACTATCTGTTAAAAAATTTTTTAAAAAATGATGAAATCAAAGTGGATCGCATCTAGGGATCATTAGCTGAGGAGCATCTGGCCTCTACTCAGGCACACACGTGCACACATGCCTGCACATACATGTGCACACATGTGCACTTGTGCATAGAACAGCACACACACACAAATGAAATTACAAACCAAATGAACAAAGCAAGGCTGGGCAGTGTTGGTGCATACCTTTAATTACAGCACTTTGGAGTCAAGGCAGGCAAATATCTGAGTTGGAGACCAGCCTTGAAAACAAAAACAAAATAAACAAAAAACGACCAACTTATTCCTTCAGAAATGACAGACTGAGTCGTTGAACTAGAACTAAAGATAAATTTTAATTCATTTTATTTAAGAACCTGATTTAAAGAATTTTGTCCAAGTACATTTCCCTTTTTAGAACTTTTGAAAACAATTGCCTATAGTTCATAGAATTTATATTGAAAATTTCTTAAAATTAGTTATCCTTAAAGAGATAATAATATTCTTAGTAAATTGTAATCAACTTAAATTTTTTTTTTAAAAAAATAGGTAGTTTATTTTTTTTAAAAAAGCCAGTGTTTGTCTTTGTAACCCATGATTGCAAGTGTTCATGGTGATAATCAGGAACTATTTAAAATCAAATGGTAATAAGATAATAATATACCAAAACATACAGGTTATTCATAGATGATTATTAGAGCAAATTTATATTTTAAGATGTTTGTTTTAGAAAGAGGCTATACTAACCAGCAGAATGTCTATCTCATAAAGTTATAAAAAGTAGGACAAAAATAGAAAGAAAAATAATATGAATTGGATGATAATAATATAAAAGAGAAATAAATTGATAAGGCAAATACAGGTAAATATTTATAAGTTTGAATATAGGATGCCAGTGAAACTGATCAAGAAAATAAGAGAACACATAAATAAATTTTCTTAGCAAATAATAAAGGAACATAATTAGAGAAGATTCAGGCTAAAAAGAGAAAAAGTAGCTTCACAATTTTATTTTCACATATTTTTAGTTAAATGAAATGATTACAATTCTAGAAATAAATTAGTCACCAATAATTGAGAGACTTCATACCTGGTACAATTCTTGAGCCAAAAATCTGTGGTTAGTCAGGTTCTAAACCCTAGTGGAGGACCTATGTCAATCTTTCTTCTAAACAGACACACACATATACACACATCATATACAAACTGACTTGTAATGATCTATCCTTACATTCATAGATGAATGCTTATCTCAGCCTACATCAGGGATGTGTCTATTGGAAGTAGATGGTGATTCACACAGATGTTTACATCTGGCTGAGGTTTAGAATAAGCTCACAAAATGTTCATTATATCAATCACCTCTCCTCCCAAGGCCCAGGGATCATTGCAGCAGAAAGCACAGAAAGTCTGTAAGAGCTAGAAGTGGTTAATAACCATAAGTAACAGATACAACAGGTACACATAAGAGTCAGAGCAATTGTCACATGCACAATCCTTATGCAAGCTCAGACAAAATCTCAACACAGAGAAGGGAGGTATATATTGAAATCCCACCCCAAACAAAGGAACTGTTGGAAATTGATAGTTTCTTGAAGAGGAAGAGTCAGTTTTCTTTAAGACTTAATATTGTCCCTGGTAAGTTGACCATATATAAGTAGAAGGTCAAAAATCTAAGAATATATGAGAAAAACAAATGGGATTTGTTGGGCTTAATAAAAGAACAGAAATTTGGTTGGATAGGGAAGGGATATATTTGGGAACCGTTGGGGAGGGTTGAAAATGATCAAAATATACTGTGTGAACTTCTCAAAAAAACAATAAAAAACAAAGAAACCAAACCTCTAAAAAGTCATGTGTCTTGGTCAAACTTAGTTCTCAAATTGAGAGAGCTGTCTGAAGGAGAAACCTCAACTGATCAGGTTGGCCTGTGATTACATCTTTGAGGAGCTGTCTGAATAATTAATTGATATAGAAAGGCTCATTCCACAAAGGGTAGCATCAATTCTCAGGTAGGAAAATGATATCCAAACAAAATCCAGGATTGTGGAGCCCAGCACTTATGGATACATCTACAATGTGCTCTTGTACCCAAAGCTCATTGAACATTGCCAAAGCAGGGGGCAAGGGAAAACAAAGTAAGATTAGAGACTTTGGGATGAGATTTGGGCCCTTAGTAATGTCAAAAGCTACACCCATAAAGTTCCATCAACTTAACTGTCCAAATATGATATAAATAAAGATGAAACCAAAGGATATATCAAAACAGATGGCAGTGGGGCACAAGGCTTCAACCATACACAAAGAAACATAGACATGGGAGAAATGCTGAGAGAGAGAGAGTCATCTCCAGAGAAGAGCTTGTAAATTGGTGTCAAATGGTCAGCCCTAAAAACACATATAAAACTAACATTATGTAGACTGAGAAGGTTATATTTAGGAATATGTATGCAAGCAAAATCAGTTAATGAGATTTAAAGGCCATGAATTTTAAACAAAAAGGGATGGGCATATGACAATACTTGGAAGCAGGAACGAGAAGAGAGGAATGGCATACTTACATTTTAATCTCAAAAATAAATGGAAAATACATTTTCCAATCAGTGGAAAATATAAGAAACTTAATTTCAAATATCAATATTAATAAAGTTACAATGTTACATTATCATAGACAACACTTTTATATCAATTTGCCTCAGAAATAAAGACAAATTCTTGTGTGAGGCATTAACAAATTAAATCTACCAGTATATAAAATGGTTAAATGACCAAGATTTGCTTTAGAAAGGAGAATTGTTTAAAATTAAGAGTCCAATTATATGTTTTATTGCAGAAGAGTTTAAAGATGGAAAAGTCATATGATATTTTGAATTGCTACTAATACAGGTTTTAATTTTTTTCAGTATTTGCACTTGAGAAGGACCTGCAGAAAGCTGAGAATAAAATATTTTCTCTCAACTGATAAAAGCGGGCAGCAATCCCACAGTCAACATCATACTTCGAGCCGAGGTAGTGAAGGGCTTCCTTCATGATTAAGAACAAGATAAACATGATGGCTTTATCTACTTCTCTTCAACATTATATTGAATATTCTAGTTATCCCAGTAAGGTAAGAAAAAGAAATTAAAGATTCTAAGATTGAGAAAAAAGACATAAAACTGGCCTTTTTTCCCCAGATTGCATTTACAGAAAATTCAAAAGATGGTGCTGACAAGGTATCAGAATTATGAAGAGACCTTAGCAAGGTTTTTGGCACAAAACTTATTATGTTCAACTTCCTGCATTTCTGTATTCAGCAAACCGATACCAAATTAAATCGAGGAAATGTACCATTTATCATCATTTCAAAAAATATCAGGTACTCATGAATAAAGACCTTTATGGATAAATTTCCAAAGCTTTAATGAAGCATTTAAAGAAGTTTGAAAAAATGGCTTTATTTATGAATTCTAGTACAAGACTCTCATTGTTTTACTTAGTCCCAAATTGATCTGTGGAATCAATATAAGTCACTCAAATCTCAGTTGGTTATTTTTAATTTGTTATTTCTAATTTGTTGGATTAACAACTAATACTAATATGTCTTCACAAGATCGAAGTCTCAGGAGCATCCAATGAAAATGAGAGGATTTACATTTCAAACATCTGGACTTACAGTAATGTTAGAGTAATTAATAAGTGATGCTGGCGCAGGGCGAAGCAATCACAGAGGGAAGAAAAATGAAGGTTGGATGATAATGAATACATGTAACATCGTAGGTGGGGATTAAAAATTGTTCTTAATGTTGGTCTTCCTTCTATTTTCTAATTGTATATCCCTCTCATCATTTATTCTTGACATTTTATTTATTCTTTGATTAATTTTGTCACATATGGTTGCAATTATTTGTTGACTTTTTTACTTTTCTTTTTTAAAATTGAGAATAGAATCTTCTCTCACACAATATATCCTGACCATCCCTCCACTCCCAGGTTCTCTCCCCTGCCTTCTCTCTTCCCCAGATCCACTTCTTGTCTCTTTCCTCTTCAGAAAGATCAGTCCTCTAAAAGAAAATAGCCAAACATGACAAAAACAAGGTACAGCAAGGCAAAAGCTCTCCTATCAAGTCTGGACATAATAACCCAACAGGCAGAAGAGAGTTCCAAGACCATGCAAAAGAGTCAGAGATACACCAACTCCCATTGTTAGGAGTCTGATTTTCAAATGAGCTCGTTGATTGCTCATACAAGTTTAGTTTTTAGATGTATTTGACTTCTTTTAGGCACTTGACAAATATTTGTTAAATGAACCAGTGAATGATAGAATGTGTGTGAGCACTTCCTTTCTGCAGGAAGACACGCATCATTTTGTTGGATGTCCATAAAAGTTCTGCCTTGGGTACCCAGAGTCAGGACACAGTAGTTAGGTAAAAATCTAGACTTCAGATCTTCAGGGCTGTGAGAGATAGAGCACATGATTCTTACCTTTAGGGGCATTGCAGGTGTAAGGAGTGTCTGAAGCAGCCAAGCAAAAGAAAAGCTGATATATAGATAGTCAGGAAGCAGTATTGTCTACAGCACTCTTTAAGTGGAGAAATTGCAAGGCTGCCGAGAGAACAGCCACAAGGGGATAATATAGAGAAAGACAGACAGATGATGTAAATGCTGGCTTACCACTTAAAATTCAGAAGTGACACAGATGGATCTAGAGTTGGTTTTCAGCCTTCAGTCTATGTTTGGTAAGCAGTTCCATTTAAGAAAATGATAGGAGAAATGTTTAAGGACTTTTGCCTACAAGATCTCCCTTTCCTCCTCACAAGTAGCTACATGGTAGACATGTGAAGAAATAGTTCCAAAAAGGACAAAATAATTACCAGTATCACAGATATGGCAGAACGAAGTCTGAAGCCTGGATAATCTGATATTTAGTTCCAAACCCTGTGCTACTGAAAAAAAAATCTCAATACCGGAACAAAAAATTCTGTCTCAGCTGAGGGACTGACAGATGAGATGTTGATGCCAGAAAGTGAGTGCATTCTCTTTAGGAGAGTGGTATTAGACATAGGGAATTGTTTATTTTCTTAAGGGTTGGTTTGGATGTTCTCTGTGAAGAGGACTTGATGTTACACACTTGTAACACAAATATTATTAATACCTGGTAAGAAGGAGGAGATTGGGGAAGAATGAATATTCAAGCAAGGTTTACACTAGAAGAGAAGGAGACACTGGCTGTGAGAGCAATGTCTAACTCTCAGCATTGCTGCCTCCAAAGACACCCAGGCCCTGAGTAGCAGATGACAACTCTGGGATTACAAAGGTGGTCTATTTACTGTCTTTGCCTGACGGTCAACAGATTCTTCCATTATTTAAAAGCAAGCCGGCAAGGATGCTATATATCACTTTAAGTCTCCACCAGGCATTGTGAAAGTTACCAGGAAAGTCTAAAACTTCAATATCATTAAAATCGTTAGGAAGGAAAAGAGGGAGATGGAAGAAAACCAGAAAATTTAAAAATCAATTCTCTTATGCTTTTTTATTTTATTTTGTGGTATTTCAACAAACACTTACTTCTTGAAAACTTGGAACAGGGCACCATAGATATTTACTTAGGAGCTGGGGTGCCTGCAATTGAAAACAGAAAGACCTGGGATGGATGTTCCACGAAGCCAGAGTAGGAAAAGTTAAAAACCCCAAGGCCAGCAGGTCAACATTTCCAGAGGATCGGAAGGGCTTTCACATTGCAGTGACAAATGCCAAAGCTTTGGTTCTGTTGGCCCCAGAAGGTCTCTCAGCAGAGCAGATGACTCTAAAAACTCTAAATCTGAGTGTGCTGTCTGGGGTTTACCCAGACAGAGAAACAGGCCTATCAAATCCAATATTGTAAAGACGTCACTTGAGAATTGTTCCTGGGCACAGGAGAACTAGTGTGAGGCCCTACCCCAGGGGCCTTGTTAGGAATTTCACAATTAGTAGAGTAAAACTTTTTGTCTTTGATTACTGACTCACAGGAACAGCCTGTATTTTGAAATCTGAAACTGTTTTGTTAAAAAACTAGTGAGCCCAGAATAAACATACCAAAAAAAGTAATTACCTGTTATTCTATGTCTGGGGATGGTTTCCCCATTTATTGAATAAACAAATATTATTGAGAATCCATCCTCTGGCCAGGAAGTATATCTGCTGGGGATACTAGCACAATAAAACCCTTAATGGTGCTTGCTCCCATAGAGTTATCAAGCAGGGGAGAATAGCAAGCTGTAGTTAAGCCATCACTATGTTCGCATAAGTTTGAAGAAGGTGCATTGTTTAGAAAGATGCAGTCCCTGTACAAACTGTTTTGTCACCAGACTATGCATTTAGGCCATTAGTATAGGGGGTTCCCCTCCTTTATCCAAAGTGAGTTTTCTAAGATTCATGGTGTTGTAGGGAGCTGCTAATTCATTTCCGACCATGTGGCAGCTCAGACCCAAAATAATCACACAGAAACTATTGGAACACTGTTTAAGCAATAGCTTAAGCATATTTCTAGCTAACTCATATCTTAAATTAACCCATATCCATTAGTTTGTGTATCACCACAAGGTTATGGCTAACCAGGCAAAGTTCCAGTGCCTATCTCTGGTGGGACTACATGGCTTCTTCTGACTCTACCTTCTTTCTCCCAGCATTCAGTTTAGTTTTCTCCACCTACCTCTATTCTTCTCTGCACAGGCCCAAGACAGTTTTGTTATTAACCAATGGTATTCATAGTATACAGAGGGCAATCACACATCACCTCCTTTTTTCTGCTTAAATAAAAAGGAAGATTTTAACTTTAACACAGAAAAATTACATATAAAAAGACAGGTATCAAGCAAAAATTACAGTTACAATATCTATATCTACTTTATCTTTTATCATAACTAAGGAAAACTATAGCTATCTATTCTTCAACTCCATCAAAGACGCCAGAAGGATACAATATTACCTAAGTTAACAGTAGGTGCATTGTAAGTAACTTCCAAAAATTCTAGAATTGACAGAGAACTTTCTGCCTGAACAGTCACCCAAAGTTCTTCTGTACTGTTGGGGCATCCATCTTTAGCCTACAGGCCCATAGTGTCTGGCACACTTTTCCATGAAGCAGGAAATTTCAAAGACCATTCTGTCTATATTGGCAGTTTGTTAGTCACTTTCTTCTGTGTCCTGCAGAATGTCTGGCAGACTATTTCATGAAACAGGAACTCCAAAAGACTGTCTCACCTTTAGGCAAGTTCAGCAGTCATTTCTCTGTGGGTCTTTATTTTCCAGTTCATACAGCATACCATCAAGCAGTTCAGGCAAGAGCAGTTTCTTGCCCAAATGGCTAACTAATGCCATAAGGAGCCTCTTTGGTGCCCATCATCCTCTTGAAGTAGATTGGTGCTGCTAGGAGCAGATGTGTTTCATTGTCATAAAAAGTCCTAAGATCTTAAAACATTTTAAATGCCATATTCTGAAGGTCTCTGAAAGATTTGAAGAATACCTATCTATCCTAAATATATCTCTGTCTATCTAGAAAATCTAACTAACAAGATTACAAGCTTGACTATTACAGATGATTAACTATTAACCTATATTTCCTGATTATACATTATATTTTTAAATGAGCTGCACAAACACAATAATTTAATCAAGAGCATGAGGCTTTGGTTTACTGTGTAAAGTTACAACATCTGTCTCTGTTGGGGCTACATGGCTTCTCCTGACTCTGCCTTCTTTCTCTCAGCATTTAGTTTAGTTTTCCCCATCTACCTCTATTCTTCTCCAGTTAAAGACACTTTCTTTATTAACCAATGGTATTCATAGCATACAGAGGGCAATCCCATATCATCATGACTTATAAATTGGACTGTGGGCTGGATTTAGAAGATGGTGTTATTTAAAGTATGCACTGCCTACCCAGTCAGGCAAATTTAAAACTAAGAATATCTCGAGGGTATTACTAGAAGGAAAAAGTAATACTGGAAGGGAAAAATATAGAGAAAGAGTTGTGCTAGTGTAGCTATCTTTCAATGTTTTTCTGAGTCATGTAGTTTAATTTGGACTGTTGAAGGCAAGCTAGTCAACTAGATGAAGTTATAGAAAGAAATTTAAGCCAGAGGAAGAAAAGATGTGAGAAAGAATTGATGAATTAATAAAAACTCATTCCAACATGTGAAACACTCCAAAATGTGCAAGAAAAAGGTGACAGAGAGATGACGTTGGAGCTAATGGCACTAAGGGTGTACAAGGCTTTGCACAGCCTCAGGCTTATTTTGAGCTAACAAAGCTTCTAAGGAAGTGATGACTCAATCATATATAAACTTCTAATTGAAATCCAAGAAATGAAACCAAGAGTGGCAGATTAGGACTCACAAAGACAATTAAGCTACTACTGTGGCTGTTCAGTATCAATGCTTTGAGTTGGAGCCCTGGTAGACGACACAGTGATGACACTGGATTGTTGAGACTCCAAAAGCTAACCCATCATAGGAATTTTAATACATGGTCCGGAGTCCTCTCTTTAGCCACCTGTGGCTTAGGAGCCAATTCTGAGAAAGTGATTATATGGAAGGTGTGGCTTTTCATAGAAATCTGATGGGGTTGCAGTCTGAGCCTTTTGTGGCAGCTTGATAAAAAATCATAATAGTATCTCGCTATTCCTGGAGTAGAGATCTTGAAAAAAAAGGTGGCTCTCTCTCCTTGGAACATAACCTTGACACACATGTAAGTATGGAATATAGTACTCTTATTGGGTCATAAGACATTAGTGGTGGAGATACTTACATAGGATTTGTTACAGAGCCTTTTCTTGTTCTTTACCTTGCTCATCACTAATAGTGTCATGGCTCCCTTGCTCACTCATTTACTCACTCTCTCACTCGCTCACTCATTTACTCACTCGCTCACTCATTCACTCAGGAAATGGGTTAAAGTGGGATATATTCAATACATTGCCACAGTTCTATCTCATTTGATACATTTAGAAGTGATTAATAAATCACAAGATGCTTGGCAATCACTGAACTCTCTCTAAAGTGGTTATTGTAAAAACGCTAATGACAAGATTCCATTTCTTAATGTGACACTCAAGAGCCTTTAAGCAGAATTTTGTTTGTTACTTAGGGGCAAGTGTCAGTTCAAAATATTGACCATTCATATCCTGAATATAAGTGTGTCTTTTAATATCTGCCACTTTGATGATTGGATAAATGCAGTTCTCTTTTGTAAGGCTACAAAAATCATTTATGACCTGGGTTTGCATCAATGTCATAAGAGAAATACTCAAGAGGATATGGCCATTCACAAGTTCTGGGACTATGAACTGACTCTAGGAGGAGGGTAATGTGATTGTTCATGATTCTCCATTATGGTAGCAAAAGTCAGGATTTATTTCATCAACACTAGAGGTTAAAAATTATTATTATCATGGCAAAGATCCACTTTTTATTCTCTTTTTACTTTCAGCATATCATGATCAATTAAATAGCATCATAGAATTCTATAAGCAATTAACTCTAATTACTATTTTTACCATTTTCATTAACTACATATACCTTGTACTTATGCTTGGTGTATTGAGCCACTTGATTCTTGACTCACTGAGATGTTACTTTACCTAGAGAGTTTAGGTAAATTTGTTATGGCTAACTCACACATATTGAACCATAGTTTTCAGGTAAAAGCCTTTACTAGGATTCCCAGAGCTTAGTCATTTAGGCTAACCAAATGTACAAGTTGCAAGAGCTATTCCAATCTCCTTGAGTAGCAACATAGAGCTCAGAATCACTGTCTAAGTGCACACATAATACATATTGCTTATGTTAATTTCTGTCCCATAAATTTAGAATCAATTTTTTGCATTTACCATGTTGATGATACTATGGCTTAGAACCAGTTATGGATTAAGAGACAGTGACAAAAAATATAGTAGATAAAACATCTATAAAAGGTGACAAGAAGAGTGGAAACAAATGTATAAAATTTAATTATATTGTAATAACCATTTTAACAAACAGAAATTGACTAAAGGCTTATAAATAATTGAAATTCTCTTGAGTTTCTAGTTGGAACATCAAGAGTCTATAAACATTTATCTGGGGGAGTTCTCAACATCCATTTTTTTAAATTTTTATAAATAAAAATACAATTATGTAATTTTTTACTTTCCTCATTAAATTGCCTCTGGGTTCCTCCTGTAACACTTTCTCAAATTCACAGCCTTTACCATTTTTAATTGTTTTATACACATAGAAATGATATATAAATATATGTGTGTGTTTTGTGTATCATATATTCCTAAATATATAGATATAATCTGATCAGTGCATATGTTGCTTACATGCATATGACTTCTAAATATTTCTCCTAACAGTCACAGAAAATAGTATGTCTCATTCCTCAACAATGAAACTTCTCTTCACAAAATATGGAGATCATTATAGATAACAGAACTAATCAAATGGAAAAAAACCAAGTAATCCTACAGTGTCTAGCACTGCCTAATCCATTTGATCAGCCCTATCCCTATCTGATCCTCGCAACTAATGCATCTAAGGCTCAGGGAACATCATGGAAGTGGGGGAGAAAAGAATATAAGAGCCAGAGGAACAGGAAGTTTGCTGTGATATTATTTCTCCTAGAAATGTTAGGGAAACTATACCTAAGAATTCTCAACACTGTGACTGCCTAAATAAGACATGACAAGTATAACAACAGTCATTCTAATGCAGGAGGGGTAAACCTCATGTTGCCCAAATCTAGACAAAAAAAAAAAGGATAGATAACTAATGATTTCTTAGAATGGGTAAAAATAATATTCTCCAGGGAAGAACCCTCCAAATTCTTATCCTGAAACAAATGGTCAGCCACCAAATTTTTACCCACATAATACAGTGATTAGGACCTTTTATTCTTGTTGCTGAAAGCTTTCTCTATATAACAGTGCCTTGGTATCTGAGGAATTAGCCTTTATTTGCAGTGGAAGCTGGATAAAACCTGCAGATACACTGGCTCAGTGTGGTGAATTCATTTGGGAGAGAATGGAGATAGCCATCAGCACTCAGATGTGTATCTTGGTTCTGAAAAAGCAGCTCATAAGCCATAAGTTTAGCTGGCAGATATTGAAATAAGACAGGCACAGCTGAATACCCCATGCATTCCTAGCCGTGAAGAAAGAATGAATGTATAATGGAAGGCTTCAAAAACCTGAGTAAATGTGAAAACCTTTTATAACTGTGTTCCTCTTTGAAGGTTTCTCCAGCTTTGGGTGGGTAGAACAGGCTTATCTTCTTTATTGTTTTCCAGACATTGTACCTTCTGACTCTGTCACGCAACGTGATCATTGTGACTATTATTTGCCTGGACCATCCTCTCCATACATCCATGTACTTTTTTCTGAGCATCCTCTCCATCTCTGAGACTTTCTATATTATGCCATCATCCCTCATATATTTTCTGACCTCCTTTATACCTACCAGTTCATAGATATCCAAGGCTGTGCAACCCAGTTCTTCTTTTATCTTTATCTTTTGTCATCAATAACTGTTTTCTTCTAACAGCTATGGGTTATAACAGCTATGTGGCCACCTGCAAGCCTGTAAGGTATTCATTATCATCATTATTATAATGATCTACAATGTTATCATTTCTCTGCTGAACTCTTTGGTATAAAGTTTAATAAACAAGGCAGTAAAATATTCTCTACAGAAGGCCATAGGTCTTAGGTCTCTTTCCTCTTAATAGGACCTTTTTGAAGACATTTTCTTTGGTAATGTATGTATGAATTAATTTTTCTACTATTTCAATAATGCCTTTACATATAGAGTCAAGAAAGGTAAATTAAATTGAAGTGATTGATAAAAGCAGCTTTCTTCTGGGGCAGTAATGCTTATCTGGGTCCTACTCTAAACATACATGAAAGTATGTGGTATAAAAAAAATTCTTCATCTGTGCTGCTCACTCCTCTTGCCTTTATATGCATTTGTGTGGAACGGAACACATTTTAACAATGCTTTTCGTTATTTGCACAAGTGAAGAAAGACTCAAAGTCTAGCAGTAGCCTAAATGACAAGATCAAATGATTTTGAACACATATTGAAAACTTTTTTGGTGAAGCTAAAAGTGTGAGTTTGCAGCCTTAATAATAAGTAAGTGAGGACACGGGAACATATACAGCTCTCTGTCAAAAGCACCTCTACATTCTGGTTTTGAAATTTGCTAATACTGCATTATAGTAAGGGTAACTTTAAAACTCTGGAGGCACATCTCCTAAGAAGATGGAATGTTCCAGTTGACCTAAGAATAGTGAGCACACACAAGGAAGGAAAAGGTATCAGCTACAATGAGGGGTGTGCTGTCCATATCCTGAGATTCCTATATGACTGTGACAATACAGACTGAAATGGAGGCCACATCAAAAGTTGAATGGGTTTTGATCAATTATGGTTTTCTGTAATGTTTTCAGTATGTTGCAAAGTTATATTTCTGTTGAAGGAGACCACTTATTTTTCCCGGCTGCTTAGACCCAAAATAATCACACAGAAACCATATTAATTAAATCCCTGCTTGGCCCATTAGCTCTAGCTTCATGTTGGCTAACTCTTACATATTAATTTAACCCATTTATATTAATCTGTATATCACCACATGTCAGTGGCTTACTGGGTAATGTTCCCAGCATCTGTCTCATGAGGAGGATCCATGGCTTCTTCCTAACTCCACCTTCCTCCTCCCATGCTATAGGCCAACCCAGTTTCCTTATTCATTAACTAATAAAAACAACACATAGACAGAAGGACCTCCCACACAATATTCCCTTGATGAGGGGTGAAGCCTACACATAGGGTCTGAAGATGTATCCAGTGAGTGAGAACATGCAGCAGAAAAGAAGAAAGAGAAGACCACTCCACTAATTTTGAGGAAATCCAGAGAGCAGCACAGGTTTACTGCTGTCACTCCTGTTTAAAAATGAAAGCTGAGATCCATAATGGTCCAAAGAGACAAACCCAGAGACTGGGTTTGAATTTGTATCATTCATGGCTTCTCCTGTGTGGGTTACCCTTTCTAAATAATGGTTAATCAAGAGGCAGAAGCTTTATTGCCTTCACTCAGTGATAAAGGCCTGTCATTGCCATGGAATAAAGCAAATTGGAAAATAAGCCCAAACTGTCTATTTGCAGATGAGAGTTCTCATTACAATGAGTATGTGGTATTTTTCCATGTTGTAGAGAGAGACATGATACAAACTCAGTAACTAAAATTGCTCCCTTTTTAATGAGCATTTCCATGGGTTTGGAACTCATTCAGGAGCTATTTTCTTTCACCACTTTGAAGATGTCCTTCCATGCATTTTTATTTCCCAACACCAGTTTAAAACATTCAGTTCACGAGTCCATTATTTTACATCCAATACTGATCATTGTAGTTTTTTATTGCTATCTAACAAACTCAGTACCTTAAAATAACACACCATTTTGGCCCATTTCCCTACACAGCTATCTGGGTACCATCTTCTTGAGTTTTCTGCTCAAGGTATCATGAATCTACAGAGTATGTACAGGGATGTGGCCATTGCTGCAGAGTGGCATGCGCTTCCAAGCTGCTGAGAGAATTAGGTCCTTGTGATTAGAAGACTGAAGTTGTTTTTCTTTCTGGTTG
Source organism: Microtus pennsylvanicus (assembly GCF_037038515.1). Lineage (NCBI taxonomy): Eukaryota > Metazoa > Chordata > Mammalia > Rodentia > Cricetidae > Microtus > Microtus pennsylvanicus. The sequence goes on from NC_134588.1 coordinate 92,840,687, forward strand.
CCAATTGTGAGTGTTTTGTTTTAGAAATTTCTCAGGTGTTTTGCATACAGAGCTCTCACTGGTATTCTTAAAACACAACACCTTGCTTCTTCAAAGTGACTGAAGAGGTATGTCTGCCTCCAGTCTGGTTACATGGACCTATCATTGTATACAATGTATAATAAGACAGATTTCTAGGAAATGCATTTTAGCATGGGCACGAAGCCCTATTATCTTTGCTGTATTATATTAGGAATTGGAAAGTCCAATTCTGTCGACAGTATAATGAAGGGCCTTACACATAGGTGAGACTCATTGTGGATCATATTTGAGAGAATTTGTAACATTTGAAATCATCTTGAAGTTCTTTTAACGAGTTCACAAAGTAATTTTTGTTATTCTGCCCCTATGGTGTGCTTTGCCTTCTATACGACTTTTAGTTCTTTTTTCCTTTCTTCTGCTGCAGCTGTAAAGTTCTGATGCATTCTGAACACTTTATCAGGAGTCTAATATTTTCCTGATTAGGGCCAAATGGTGAATAATTTAAGGGTTTGAACCATAATCTCTGCTGTGTTAAATTTTTCAAAGGTAACCCCAATATGGCTTAGATAATATGTAAATTAATGCTTGTGGTAGTCATTGAAAACCAACTTGTATGATTAATAAAAATGAAAATATAATATACTTTCTGTTTTTTAAAAAACTTTCACTTTATTTACTTTTTAATTGATTAAAATTCTGAACTCTTTTACATCTTGCTGTCTGTACAAAAACAGATGGTGGTCACATCAGCTGGCAGGCCATAGTTGCTTATCCCTGCTTTATATGAATAAATTATAAAGACAAATTGAAGCTTGAGATTACATTATCTTTCTGTAGTAGAGATTTTATTGTACTCCCTGGCAGGTGGTAGTAGGGACAAGATCCTATTTATCTAACTGGGGACTAAGTTAACTTGAATCTAGTTTCAAACTTTGTGAGGGTTAATTTGTTTCCATTGACTCTTCCATGTATAAGCACATATGGGGACTGCAGATGCTCTGTCAGTTTCTAGGTTCTTTTGACCAAAGACTACAAACACTAAATGACAGTTCCTCAAAGAATCCACAGAGAGTTGAATGTCAGACGAACACATTTATTTACATCCCTTCTTTCTAAATGCTTGATTCTTAAAGAATGTAATTATCTCTATATCACTCAGTGATGATAGCATTGTTTCAGGGATGCAGTAAAATTGATTATATAAAAAATGATGCTCTTTTCTCTCTCTGTTCCCCTAGATCCAGTCTGCTAGCCTCATCCCCAGTTCTGCAACACATCAATCTTTATAGCATTCCCTGCCCCCTGTTTCCATCTTCTGTGGATTTCACATATCATTCCCCTCCTAATTCCCCTTCCCCTACTCATTTCATTGCCCTGTTTCTCAACCCCAGCAGTCACTCCTTGATAACCAAAAAGTCACTCTTGCCAAAAAAGCAGGTAGGGTGACAGATGATTCACACCTTTTCTCCTGCTCCTTCAGATCCAATCACACTGTCTTACCCCCAGATCTGTAGCAGATAATCTACTGTAGTCTTCCTTTCCTCCTGAACCCATCCTCAAGAGATCACAAATACTGTCTTCTCCAACCTTCCTTCTCCCAACTCATACCATTATCCCTGTTACCAATACCAGCAACCTGTGAACACACCAACTAAGTATCCCAGGGAAACTGGTCCATGGAAAATTTCCCAACAGGCAGCACACAACTGTAACACTCTCCTAAAGTCCAGGGAGGAAGCAGAAACCAAGAATCAAAACATTTATCCAGTAGAGACAAAACCTGATATCATCAGCTGTAGCTGAGTCCTGATGGCTCCCTTGGGGGAGGGGGTGAGAAGGCATGGAGTCAACATCACAGACTCTGGGAGTCAGGCAAGTGGCAAAGCAGACTCATTTATTGAGAGGTGGGGAGAGCCTTATATACCTCCCTCCCAGAACCCAGGCTGCATTCCAATCCATTGCCTTTGCAAGGTTGCCCCTTGTTGACTAAGTATGATCAGAACCTCTGACAGTGACCATGGCTAGGCCCTCAGGCAGACTCCAGGTTGATTTATCTCTCAATCTTGTAGGCCTTATCTTCCTACATATGGACCCTTTTTTATTTATTGCATGAGTGCTCAGCTGGAACCAGAGTTCTTTGCTCAGGCCTTGTTGACCCTGTCTCAGGAGGGCTCAGCAACTGGACTGTGCCTGTCTTAGATTGGCCTGCCAAACAGGCTCTTACCAGTCATTTACTACCAGCCCTGGAAGAGCATTCATTCCTTGAAAATTGCCAGGATGGGGGAACTAGCCAGTAGCCTTTTCAATTTCAGATAACCAGACATGCACATCCTCTTGCAGGGGACTTCGAGAGGGATGCCGATGCCCAAGAACCACTAACATCTGCAGAGTTGCCTCAGTTGCTGTCCACTGCTGTTGAATATGATGCAGAAGATGTTTAAAGAGAAATAACAATACCACCAGCCAATAAAGGCGTATGTGAGCATCCAGGAGGGATCAAATAGTCTTTTTATATTACGCCAAACTTTTTCAAAATATGAAACGTCAAAAACAATAACCTCTGCCATTATCTGATCTAGTCAAAAGAAATTCACGTGTTAACACTAATGAATTATATAGAAACTTAGTTGACCATGGGCTCTTAATATATTTAGCCATCTCCCAGCATGCTGGACTAACATTCATCATCTTAAAAGGTGTCATACAAAATGAGATAAAGTGAGGGCCACAATTGAGTCTCATCAAGGTATTTAAAATGCCAATTTCTTCTTCTAATAATAAATCAGTTTGTTTGCGTGGGGCAATGAGAGCAAGAAAGGGGAGTATATACATTATCCATCCTAGGTTATTTCCTCCTTGGTAGAAGCAGGCTGATCCATGGCTGGGCATACATCTCTTACCAGGCCCCATATTGGTGTTGTGGCAGTCTGAGGAAAAACACAATCATATCCTCTCCCACCGGTTAGCAGGGGCTGTCTACTACCATTGGAGAAAGATAGGATCTCTCCATCTTACCAGGGTCAGGAGTGTGTTCATTGGCAGAGATGTACAATGATTGTAGGCCAGACTAATCCCCTTGTCATTAAAACTGAGAAAGTCCATATAGAAAAGGTCAGATGGAAAAGTCCTGTTAAGGCCAGATGAGGATTGTCTCCTAGCCTCTGGCGAGATAGTCCCAGTCAACAGTTTTTTTTTTCTTTTTTTTTCCAGATGTTTCTTTCTAATGAATTGACCACAACATTTTAAAATTTCTGAAATGGCCAACAGACCATAAAAAGACATTTATTTAGGCAACTGCTTGAAACCAACAGCTTCAGCAAACTGATGGCCTTGATTCAGGGCCAAAGTCAACAGTTTTTTAAGAGCTCTGTTGGTCTTCTCCACAGTAGCTTGTCCCTGTGGATTTCAGGGAATGTCAGTAGTATGGGAAATCTTCCAGGACCCCAGAAAGTCTTTGAATTGTTGCGAGGAATAGGCAGGGATATTGTCAGTCATAAGTGCCCAAGGTATAGCAAATATGGGTGACTATTAATCTGTAATTCTTAATAACCTAATATAGCCTAAAGACTAATGCTTCATACTATAAAATTAAACAATCTTTTAACAGATGTGCAGAATGAGAACAATGACCTCAAAGTTATAACAATATATAAAGATATCTTGGTCAAAGTTAGAAATGTATAGTGCAATATTACAAAACACCCTTAAATTGTATCATTATACAAAATATCTTAAGAATATGGAAACATGCATACATACAGTATAACAAAAATAATTTTACATTTGTGTACAAAAACATTGTAAACAGAAATAGAAATATACACAATAGAATGATAAAATTTGAATTTGTATCAATATACAAATTATCTTAGACAGAAATACAAAAATAATTTTACATATGTATCAATAAAGAAGAATCTGTGCCAATGTGAATTGTCTATAACTAATAACTGCTAAAAATATTTCACAAGTAGATGCACTAATCTATCTTATCATCACATCCCATCTATTTCCCCCCTTTTCTTTCTTAAACGAGATCCCTAAGTCTAAACTTCATTGTCCCACCCCAACCCTATTACAACTTATAACCAACTCTTAACAGATGACAATTATCAATACACCTAAGAAAACAAAATCTACTGGAAGAGGAGGCATTTTTTTCTTAATATCTCTTCCAGTTGTCTCAGGAGCAACGATATCTCTACAGGATCCTATTTTTTTTTTTAAAAAAAGCAAAACACTAAAACCACCGTTGGGTCTCAAGAGGACGAACTGTAACATTGTAGCTCATCTCTGAGTAGCTGGTAAGGCTTTTCTGAAGTTCTAATCAGTAAAAAATTCTCCTTCTTGTGTAATAAGATTGTGGAAGTAAGCTGGGGTGCATGCCTTAAAGGCCTTGAAAGTCAGGTCAGAAACCTGTTGGGAGTAGCCTTAATGGTCAAACTGAGCCTGAAAGATGGAATGGACAAAGTTAACTCATCCAGTGAGCATGTCAAGGGTCACTGGAATATTAACTAAGAGGTTTGCTCATGCTTGAGTTTCTGCCTGATCATCGTTAGCCAGTTTTCCAGCTAAGAAAGGTGGCTGGCTCCAGAACAACTTTACTGAAGTGAAGGTGTAGCCTCCTGCTGCAGGTGTGGAGCTGATGGACAAGTGGCACCTGTTGAAGTTAGAGCAGCGGGGCTGCGTTCCTAGCACCCAGCCGCCCCGGCCCTCTGTTGCAGTGGAGGAGCGGCAGGCTACATTCCTAGCACCCGGCCGCCCTGGCTCCCGCATGGCTAGCTTATGCCCAGAAATAATTACACAGAAACTGTATTCTTTTAAACACTGCTTGGCCCATTAGTTCCAGCCTCTTATTGGCTAGCTCTCACATATTGATCTAACTCATTTCTAATAATCTGTGTAGCCCACGAGGTGGCTTACCAGGAAAGATCTTAACCTGCATCTGTCTGGAGTGGGAGAATCATGGAGGCTCCCTGACTCAGCTTCTTTCTCCCAGCATTCTGTTCTGTCTACTCCACCTACCTAATTTTCTGTCCTATCAGAGGCCAAGTGGTTTCTTTATTACTTAACCAATGAAACAACAGATAGAAAGATGACCCTGCTCCAACAGGCACCTGTGCTCTTTTAACTGTGGCTGGGCTCTCTTTGGCAGGTTTTGTGGGGCTTCAACTGTTTGTCTCCTCCTCATCAGATGTTGTAGAGAGATCGGATATGGGGGTAAAGGAGAGGTTACCCATTTTGTAGAGGGAGATAGCAGGCGAGCAACAGTCAGAGAGAAGATGACAGTCAACAGGAGTAGATAATTGTGGTGGACATTCATGTTTTACAGTTAGTGAGGGACTTGCGTAGATTTTTAGGGCATGGCTGTATGCCCACATGGTGTCTCCAGATGGAGGGACAGTGTTTGAGAGTCTAGGAGCTGAGCCTTGCTTCCACCTGCTGGGGGGGGGTCAGCCATTATGTGGAGGTACCAGGTGAGCTAAAACAGAAAAAAAATGTTCCTTCCTCATGTTCTGGCTTTGTGGGAACCTAGCCAGTTTGGATGCTCACCTTCCTAGACCTGGATGAAGCGGGGAGAATCTTGGACTTTCCACAGAGCAGGGGACCCTGACTGCTCTTCAGACTGGAGAGGGAGGGGGAGAGGAGTGGGAGGAGGGGGAGGAAAATGGGAGGCTGGGAGGAGGCAGAAATTTTTTTTTCAATAAAAAAAAAGTTCCTTCCTAATTGGAAAATCAGGCAAATGTGATAGACAACACAAAAGAAGAAAGAAAAAAAAGAAAGGAAGAGAGAGAGAGAGAGAGAGAGAGAGAGAGAAATGTTTCCCAACACCTTTTCACCAGATGGACCTAGGGGTCTTCCCACCAAAATACACCATCTTGGGGGAGCTGTCCAGTGCTGTAAAAAGAGGGAGATGACTAGAAATTGTTTGGGCACCAGATGTAGCTGGGTCCTAACAGCTCCCTCTGAGAAGGGTGAGAAGGAGTCAAAGGCATAGACTCTGGGGGTCAGGCAAGTGGCAAAGCAGACTCACTTATTGAGCAATAGGGAGAGCCTTATATACCTTCCTCCCAGCACCCAGACTGTGATCTGTTGACATTGTGTTGTTGCCCCTTATTGGTGAGGCATGGTCAGGACCTCTGACAGTGAATGCTGCTAGGCCCTCAGGGAGACTCCAGGTTGGCTCATCTCTTGCCCTTATAGGTCTTATCTTCCTACAGTCACCCAGACCTATAACCATCCCAATGCCAAATGCCTAGATGTCAGTGTAAAAATGTAATCAGTAACAGCCAGGATGTGATATCTCCACTGGAGCCTAGCAGTCCCACCACAGAAGGCACTGGCTATTCCAACATAGCTGTAACCCAATATAAAAACCTTCAAAATAATCTATATTATGACAGAGACCATTAAAGAGGGTATGAAAAAATAATTCGTATAAATTTAGGAAAATACATACAAACAAAGAATGAACTGAATAAAATTGCTCTAGACCTCAAGACAAAAGTAGAATTAATGATGAAGACCCAAACTGAAGGAAGGCTCGAAATGAAAACAATTAGGCATTTGAGCAGAAACTACAGAGTCAAACTTCACCAACAGCTTCAGGATATGGAAGAAAAAAATCTCAGCCATTGAAGATTTGATAGAAAAAAGATGGATATATTTGTCAAATAAAAATGACATCATGAAATATTCAGGCAAATGGATAAAAATAGAAAAACTTATCCTGAGGGAGGTAACTTAGACTCAAAAAGACAAACACAGTATGAATTCACTCATAAGTGAATACTGGATGTAAACGGATGAAGAATGACCAGACAACAATCTATAGCTCCAGAGAAGCTAGGGAATTAGGAGCACCCTAAAAGAGATGTATAGATCTCCCTGGGAGGGGCAATAGATGATATCTCCCAGGTAAACTGGAGGAAGAGGGGGCAGTAGAGGGGAGGAGATGGAGGATGAGAACGTGAGGGAACAGGATGGTTAAGTTGGGGAAGGGATGGAGTGGGAGAGCAATGATAAAGAGATCTTGAGAGAGGGAGCCATTATGAGGTTAGGGAGAAATCTGGTACTAGGGAAGTTTCCAGTAATCCGCAAGGATGACCCCAGCTAAGATTTCTAGGAATAGTAGAAGGCCTTTCCCTGTAGACAGATTGATGAATGCCCTAACTGTCATCATAGAGCCTTCATCCAGTAACTGATGAGAGGAGATACAGAGATCCACAGCCAAGCACCAGGCTGAGCTCCGGGAGTCCAGTCGAAGAGCGAGAGAGGGAGGAAGGATTATATGAGCAAAGGGCATCAAGATAATGACAGAGAAATCCAGAGACAGCTGAACAAATTTCCTGGGAAGCTGAGGGTGCTGAAAGCAGCAGAGCTGATCCCCTCCCCCCACCACATCTATCATGTGGTGGCATGAATGAGGCAGCAATTGGGAAAGATGGCCCTGCACCTAGCCTGGGCAAAACAGTGGAGCTGTCCCTGGAGGTGTGAGTGAGAAGGACCCCAGAATCTGAGAACAGGAGGACAGGTTGCCTTGGAAGGGCTGGCTGAGGCAATGTTGAAGAGCTTGATGCGAGGGTGGGATGGGGTGGATGACAACGGGGAAAGCTGGTGTTTTGACCAGTCTAGCTGACACCAAGCCCTAAATTTTTATTTGCTTTGAGGGAAGAGGTTTTAAGGATGATTGTTGTAGCAGGGGACAGGCAGATGGGTGAGTTCAGAATGCATGATGTGAAAAGCACAAAGAATCAATAAAAGTTAATAAGAAAAAAGAAAGAAAGAAAATAAAGCCTTTCTTAATGTGCAGGTTTAACCAACAAATTCTGAAAAGACAGTCATCTCTTCTTTCTTTTCATTTTTATTAAGATTTTTTAAATACAGTCTTTTCTCATTTTACATAATTATCCCCATTCCCACTCCCTCCCCTCCTCTTGCTTCTGCTTCCCTTTCCACCTTCCTGACCCTACCTCCCCATCCATTCCTCAGAATGTGTAAGACTTCTTATGGGGAGTCAACAAAGTCTAACACTTTTCCTCCTCCCTCCTCTTCTCCCCTCCCCCTTCCCTTCCACTCTCTTTTCTCCCCCCTTCCAAATTTTCTCAGGAGGTCTTGTCTGTTTCCCCTTCCCAGGGGGAATCAATGTATGTCCCTCTTAGGGTTCTCCTTGTTACCTAACTTCTTCGAATCATGGACTATAGGCTGATTATTCTTTGCTTTACATCTAATATCCACTTATCGAGTAAGTATATACCATGTTTGTCTGTCTGGGTCTGAGTTACCTCACTCAAGATGTTTTTTTTTTCTAGTTCCATCCATTTGCATGCAAATTTTAAGATGGCATTATTTTTTATCACTGAGTAGTAGCCCATTGTGTAAATGTACTACATTTTCTTCATCTACTCTTCAGTTGAGGGGCGTCTAGGTTGTTTCCAAGTTCTGGCTATTATGAATAATGCTGGTATGAATGCAGTTGAGCAAATGTGTTTGTGGTATGAGTATGTCCTTTGTATATATGTGCAAGAGTGGTGTTGCTGGGTCCTGAGGTAGATTGATTCCCAATTTTCTGAGAAACTGGCATACTTATTTCCAAGTTTATACTCTCACCAGCAATGTAGGAGTGTTAGTTTTACTCCACATCCTTTCCAGAATAAGCTATCACTGGTATTTTTGATCTTAGCCATTCTGACCTGTGTAAGATGGTATCTCAGAGTTGTTTTGATTAGCATTTCCCTGATGGTTAAGGACATTGAGCAATTCCTTAAGTTTTTTGGCCATTTGCAATTCTTCTTTTGAGAATTGTCTGTTTAGATCACTACCACATTTTTTGATTGGATTATTTCATAGTTTTATGTCTAGTTTCTTGAGTTCTTTATATATTTTGACCCTTAGTCTTTGATGTGTGGTTAGTGAAGATCTTTCATCATAGTAGACTTCCCTTTTTGTCTTAGTAACTGTGTCCTTTGCCTTACAGAAGCTTCTCAGTTTTAGGAGGTTCTATTTATTAATTGTTGCTTTTAGTATCTGCCCCTACACATATTTGTATAATGCTTGGGAACCAGACTAAAGACACTGCTTCTGGAATGTGATCATGGATAGACAGACTGCTTTTTGTAGTAGCTTTTATTGGATGTGTTATTTGACAACCTCAAATATGTAAAAAGTACACTGACCTCATCCTAATACCCACCTTCTCTATTTTCCCTCTCAACCCCATTACACACTTGGTTCTTAATAGTTACCCTCCTCACACTTGTAGCTTTTGTTGTTCTGGTTTTGGTACCAACTGATTAGAGATTCTGTATTTTAACAGTCTTTTGCTTATTGCTTTTCTTTTTTTTTTTTAGCAAGAGAAAGAATCTCTGTCAGCCCAATTGATGTATTAGCCATTCTGAGGAGCTATGCCTGTGCAGATATAGGAAAATCACCTCTCTCCCACTAGGAAGATGGGAAGAAACCTCACTCTACATATTGGATTAATATGTAGGTGGCAGACAGGATTGACCTCAAGTAAAGGAGATTCAAACTCCACTCTGATGGAGACTTGTGTACTGTTGGAGAATTATACTTTTAAAATGGGATTTTCTATTCAAGAACAATGAGCTTATGACAGAAACTTCTATACTTGAAGGCTCCAAATGAAAGGTAGATGATTTATGAATTTCAAAAAACAAGCAAACAAACAAACTCTGGATAGAAATCTTGTGGGTGGCAATCTAACACTTCTCTTCTTTTTCCAACTGTTATTATTATTCCACATTGTTCTAGGGGACATTGTCTGCCCCGGGGAAAGATCATAAGAATCCAGAGGGGATGGCAACTGCATTTCAAAAAGACTTTTAAGAACTCATAACTGAAACATTTTTATTAAAAACTGAAAGAGGGTTTAAGTTAGGCAAACTTTTCTAGAGTGGAAAGCCTCTTTTACTTTGGAGAGAATGATTTTGAATATCAAAATCTGATCACTAATATATTCTATGTGTGAAACATAAATGTGAACTATGGGGCTGCGACAAATTCAGGGTTTGCTGTTTGAATAACAAAAAGAATACAACCTTTGGAGAAGACAGCCTTGCTGTCAGTGGGATACTGGGAAGCAGACTCTCATCCCTGCCCCCAGCTAAACTGTGATGCCCTCATCAAGGACAGAAAGGAGTCATTGACACAGGGGAGTGTGAATATTCCTCACTTTCTAGAGCAGTCTCTCAGAAAGACTTGGGTCCTGGCAGGGAGGAGTAGGTAGTGAGGTGTTAGGTGGATGGTTTGGGGATTCCAAGTTGACTCTAGTTCACTACATCACAGGACCACAAACACAGTTGAACAGTTGAAGACTATATGAGGGTAATGGAGGCATGGTGGATATAGAATGGCCATTACTGGTCACAAGCAAGACACAAAGTGCAGGAATCACTTGGCATGACACTAAGGTTGACTGTGGGTCGTGTACCTTCCTGGAATCTTTCAAGTGGATGTACTACGTCTTTGCATATTTTATTTGATATTTCTGTATTTTGACAACATTTAACAAAGAAAATAATGTGTACTCATGTATCCTTTGTGGATATTGAAGTTAATTTCTCAGTACAATAAAATACTTTGATTTGCTCAATAATTATCCCTGCTAATTACTAATTCATTCATCACTTATTTTTTCTCAGAAATTGAAACTAAGATTTATATCCATTGTTCTCCTTTTTTCATTTTTTGAGAAAAGGAAGAGTAAATAGTCTATTATTATTTCATTTCTGACTCAGTCAATTGAAGTTGATGGAAGTCTTCATGCTGGAATTCCTTACTATTTACATTGCTCAGTTTTTCAATGGTAATGGAATCATTTAATTTACTTTACAAAGGAGTTATCCTGGCTTAAATTTCCACCTAATCCCTTTCTTTGGCTTGATGACTTGGCTTACAAGGGGAAGAAGGAGACTCAAAGAACTTTTTCTAAATTCCCTCTGCTCCTCTTAGCCCTCCTCACCATGTCATCTAACACTTTGACTCAACTCTCAAGAAGTCTTCAGAAGATTATTATTATTATTATTATTTGGTTTTTTGAGACAGGGTTTCTCTGTAGCTTTGGAGCCTGTCCTGGAAGTAGGTCTTGCAGACCAGGCTGGCCATGAACTCAAAGAGATCCTTCTGCCTCTGCCTCCCAAGTGCTGGGATTAAAGGTGTGCGCTACCACCACCTGCTCCACCCCCATTTTTTGAGAAGATTTCTTCTTAACTTTTCCTGATTTGACAATTTTACAGAATTCTCAGCAATCTTCTCCCTCACACACATCCTCTTCCTTTCTGTGACTTAAAACAATTTTTTTCTATGAAGGATATTTTTATTATTAGCCTCAGAAACCCCTCTCCTCCATTTGGCTTCCCTTCAGTAAGAAGCAAAGAATAGACCAAGTCACTTGCATTCAGATGATATGACCAGACTCTCAAGACTATCTTATGCTGATTAGAAAGCTTTTACATTGAATGTGTTCTTCCCTCTTCAGGACCTTTACTTAGCTTCCCATCATTAGGAGTTCCACCTGTGGCAGATAGGAGACCTGGAGCTCCTTTGGAGTTCCTGTGTGGCTGCTTGAAGATAGTTTGGGAAGTTTTAGTTCATTCGAGATCCATTTCTTAAAAGATCTCTTTAGTTTTTGCATTGCTTATCTTATTAAAACACAAGGCAGTTAGATGTTTGTATATTTCCCTCCTACCCACCACTTGCTCAAGCAACTAATTTATATTAAGAGAATATTCCATTGAGTAATGTTTAGTGTGTGGTTTATAATTCAATGAGAAATAGATTGGTTCCTTTAAATTTAAGCTTGGAATGAACATAAGATCATACTTTGACCTTGTAATTATCTTTTGGAGTAGGGCCAATGGCTGTCTGTGCACAGGTCTTGCAAGTGACCTGTGTTTTTATTATGTTAACAAAGAGGCTGAGGAAATAAAATGAAATTATGAAAGGCTGGCTCCCAGTTCCACTTTTGCCCTCTTCCTGGCCTTGGCTATGATGTATAAAACTCCTAATCACATGAAACCCTGGCAATATAACTTTTCCTATCAAGTTCCATAAGAAAAAGATGAAACTATTTGGACATAAATTAACAACTATGATAAGGATTTTCTCCCCATTACTCTCCGTAGAGCATCCTGGACTTCTTTGTTTCTCAGACTATATACAACAGGATTTAGTAGAGGTGTTATAACAGTGCAAGTCACTGAGATCAGCTGGTCCTGCTCCCTGGTATTCTCTGACTTGGGCTTGAAGTAGACAATGGAAGCACAACCATAGTAGATTGTTACCACAGTGAGGTGGGACATACAGATAGCAAAAGTTTTCTTCTGGCTGTCAACTGAGGCAATCTTGAGAATGGTGGGCATAATGAGGACATAGGAGATGCATAGGAAAGTGGCAGGTGCTGTGATTGCCGGGAGACTGAGAACTAATGTCAAGATGTCTTTGATGACTGATATTGCACAGCCACATGCAAAACAAGTCGGTCATCACAGAAGAAATATTTAATCAGTGAGTTGCAAAAGGGCAGCCTATAAATGGATGTAGCCTCAACTAGTGAGAGAAGGAACCTCATGGCACAGACTGAAGATGTCAGGATGGCACATACCCTCCAATTCATGATGGCACTATAATGAAGTCCGTTGTAGATAGCCACATAACAATCATAACCCATGACTGCTAACAGCAGACAGCTGGTGATTCCAAATCCGAGGAAAAAATAGAGCTCCATCTCACAGCACTCCAGGAAGATTGTTTGGCTTAGAACCACAGGCTACCAAGCATTTGTAGGGTGATAACCAGGGACCAGAAGCTCTTTTCAGAGAACACTTAAGAAGAAATACATGGGGATATGAAGGTTCTGGTCAATACAGATAATGGTCACAATGATGACATTGCCAGCCAGAGTCAGGATGTGCAGTGTGCAGGACAAAGAAGACAACAAAAAGTGTGAGTTGGTAAGTGGTATTCTTTTTTTTTTTTTTAGTTAAAATGCTATTTTTATTTACTGGAATTTTATTTATTTTTTTATTTTTTTAATTTATTTTTTTTAGTTGTTGAAAAAGATTTCAGCCTCCTCCTGGTTTCCCATTTCCCTCCCCCTCCTCCCACACATCGCCCCTTCCCCCCACTCCTGTCCCCCTCTACCCCTCCCCCCACCCGCAGGGCAGGGAATCTGGACTGCTCTTCATTCTCAAGAGGGAGGGGGAGTGGAGTGAGTTGGTATTCATACAAATTGGATAAACCCTAGAAAACAAACTCCCTTATCTCTGTGCACTTGGCTCTCTTCATTGAGGACCTTAGATCCAAAAGATAAAGAGAAGGTCAACACTACGTCTTCCTGTCAGGGATGACCCTGAGTACCCTGCAGAGCAATGATCCTATAAAGTAGAATCAATTCAAAACTGCCTGGATGGAGCTGTAAGGAAATTTAATCCATAAAGTCCTCATTTCCTAAGAACAGCACCCTAAAGCCAATCACTAGAACTTACATTTTAAAAATATGTAAATAAGAGGAAGTTATTGTAGGACTTGCTTGTAATTGCAATACTGAGGAGATGGAGACAGACAGAAGCCTGGGGTTCACTGACTTGTTGGCCTAGAACAGAGTTCCAGGCAAATAAAGACTGACTTAGAAAACTAAAAAATGTAAGTCTAAGTTGATGTCTAAACAATAATAGCTGTGGTTGGCACATGGTTTCCTTACCTGTACTCATGCATACACGTGCATACATGTCTGCATAAACATGTGCACCTGCAAGAAAAAGAGCACTCACAAAATGAAATTAAATAACTACAAAAACGTCGACTCATTTCACCAGAAATGGTAGACTGGCTCCTTAAACTAGAAATGCGGATAGAATTTAATTAGCTTTACCTAAGAACCTGAAGTAAAGTATTCTTTCTATGTACATCTTGATCTTTTATATAATGATTGTGAATAGGCTATGAAATTTGTTTTGAATGTCTCTTAAAATTAGATTATCTTTTAGAAAATAATCACATTCTTAAGAGTAAAGCATAAACAATTCATATGTTTTCAAAAACAAAATAGATAATTCGAAAAAAGTTGATGTTTGGGATTCTAATCCATGGTTACAAGAGCTCACGATGATACCTGGGAACTATTTTTTTGTTTTTGTTTTTTTTTCATATCTGGGAACTATTTTGAACCAAATAGTAATAAAATAACGATATACCAAAACATGTGTGATTTACACAGACGATTACTAGATGTAAAATTATTCCTTAAGATGTTTATTTTTTAAAAAGACTAAAATATCAGAATGTTCATCTTATAAAAATTTTCAAAAGACAAAACTTAAATTAAGAAGAAAAATAATAGGAAGTAGATGATAATAACATAAAATAAGAATAGAATGATAAGAAATACAAAGGCAGATGTTTATAAGTGTGAATGTAGGATGTTAGTGAAATTAACCAAGAAAATAAGAGAAGACATGAATAAACTTTTTAAATAATCAATAAAGAACATAAGTCAAGAAGATTTAGAGTCCCAAAAATGAGGGAAAGTAGCTTCACAATTTTATTTCAATATAATTTTAGTAAAATGTAATGGTTACATTCCTAGGACTCTGTCGCTGATATTTAATTGAGAAAACTTGTACTCGGCACTATTGTTGAGCCAAAACCTGTGCCTAGTCAGGTTCTAAGTCCCATTGGAGAACCTACAGCAATCATTCTTTAAATATACATATCAAATTGTTTCCTAATGACATATCCTTAAACTCATAGATGAATGCTTATCTCAGTCCTCATCAGAGAACTGTCTACTGAAAGTAGGTGGTGATTCATATAGATATCTAGATCTGGCCAAGGTTTAGATTAGGCTCACAAAATGGTCATCTAATGGTGTGGAAAGTCCATCTGTGTATGTGCTGCTTTTTCTGGTTAATGAGTAAAGCTGTTTTGGTCTATAGCAAGGCAAACTATAGCCAGGCTGGAAGAGATATAGAGAGAGTAGGTGGCATCAAGGATATGCCATGTAGTTGCTGAAGAAGACAGATGCTGGAGAACCTTAACAAGAAACCATGAGTATTGTGGTGATATATAGATTAATAGAAATGGGTCAATTCAAGATGTAACAGTGAGCTAGAGTATGCATAAGCCAATTATGACAAAGCAGTGTTGTAATTAATGCCATTTCTGTATGATTATTTTGGGTCTGGGCAGCGGAAACAAACAAGAAGCTTCCTACATAATCTAGATCACCTCTCTTCCTCCCAAGGCCCAGGCATCATTTCAGCAGAAGGGACAGAAACACTGTAAGAGCCAGAGATGGACAATGAATACAGGAAAAGTACGTCCTCCAGACATAACAACACAGTTGCACAAAAGAAGTCAGAAGAAATATCACATACACAGTCCTTGTACAAGATCTGACAAGATCTCAACTGAGAGAAAGGAGGCATATACGAAATCCCACAGCAAGCAGTTTAGCTATTGTAAATTGGTAGCTCCTTGGAAAGGAATATTCAGGTTTGTTGTTTTGTTTTTCTTTTTAAGATTGAATGCTGTCCCTGGTAAGTTGACCATGCATCAGTGGAAGGTCACACATCTAAGAATATATGAGAAAACAAATTGAACTTGATGGGTTAAATAGGGATACAGATTTGGGTGGATAGGGAAAGGGTATGTCTGCAAGCAGTTGGGGAGCAATGAAAATGATCAAAACATACTGTGTGAACTTCTCAAAGAAGCAATACGTAAACAAGTAAACTAAACCTCTAAAAAGCCCTTTGTCTTGATCAAACTTAATTCTCAAATTGACAGATCTTAGCATCATCTAAAGGAGAAACTTCAATTGGAGAATTGCCTAGATCAGGTTTGTCTGTAGCCATGTCTTTGGGAGGCTGTCTTAATGATCAATTGATGTAGGAAGGCCCAACCCACAGAAAGCAACACCAATTCTCTGGTAGGAAAACTAGATACAATTAAAATCCAGGATTGTGGAGCCTGGCCCCTATGGACGCATCTACAAAGCAGTCCTGCAACCAAGGCTCACTGAATATTTCTGGAATGGGCAAAGGATTAGGGAATTTGCTGTGAGATTTGAGCTCTTACTAATGCTGGAAGCTACATCCATGAAGTGTCACCATCTAGACTGTCCAGTGATGGAGGAGAATCATCTGTCTAGCTGTTGCTTTCATTGGTTAATTAAGAAAGAAACTGCTTGGCCTGATAGGGCAGAAAATTAAGTGGGTGGAGTAGACAGAACAGAATGCTAGGAAGAAGGCAATGAGGCAGACGCCTCAGGCACATGCTATAGCTCTCTTCTCCAAGATGGATGCAGGTTAAGATCCTTCCCGGTAAGCCATACCTCGTGGTGCTACACTCATTAATAGAAATGGGTTAATCAAGATGTGAGAGCCAGTAAGAGGCTAGAGCTAATAGGCGGAGCAGTGTTTTAAAGAATACAGTTTCCATGCAATTATTTCAGGTGAAGCTAGCCATGCAGGAGCTGGGCGAGAACGCAACCCGCCACTCCTTCTACACTCCAAACATGATATAAATTATGGACACCAATGGACATATCAAAATGAATGGCAGTGAGTCACAAGGCTTCAACCATATACAAAGAACCACAGACAAGGGAGGAATGCTGGGAGAGACAGACAGTCATCTCCTGAGAACATTGTACAAATTGGTGTCAAATGGTCAGCCCTGAAAACACACATAAAAGACTGAGCAGTTTATATTTAGGAATATCTATACATGTAATAGCGATTAATGATATTAAAGGCCATGGATCTAAAAGAGAAGACGGGAGGGTATATGAGAAGGTTTGGAGGCAGGAAGGAGAAGAGAGAAATAATGTAATCTATATTATAATCTTGTAGGAGGAGGTCACTTGTTGGTTCCCAGCAGCTCAGCCTTGAAATAACCACACAGAAACTATATTATTTAAATCACTGCTTGGCCCATTAGATCTAGCTTCTTATTGGCTAACTCTTACACCTTAATTTAACCCATTTCTATTAATCTGTGTATCACCACGAGGCTGTGGCTTTTGGGCCCGAGCAGCTGGGAATGAAACAAGTGGCTTCTACCAACATAATCTCAAAAATAAAAAAAAAAAAAAAAAAAGAACTCCTATTAGACCTTGAGAGCTTGTTTGGAGGTTCTAGCAGGGGAGCTCAGCTCCTCGTAAACCCTTGATGGAAGACCAGTCCTCCTCTATTCGGGGAATGTCGTCTTCTTCGACCCAGCATGCAGCTTCAGGAGCGACACACATGGAGTGGTGAGGGAGGAAGGTGACACCTGCCTAGCCAGCCAGATCAACTGAATCAACCCTGGCGATCAATGGGGTGACAGATGTCACAGCCAGATCACCCAGCAATGAGGACACTAAGAAAGACTTAGATAGCTCTAATCTACATGGGAAGTAGAAAAAGACAAGATCTTCTGAGTAAATTGGGAACATGGGGACTTTGGTGGAGGGTTGAAGAGGGGAGGGAAGAGGCAGGAAAGGGAACAAAGAAAAAGGTAGAGCTTAATAAAAATCAATTTAAAAAATTAAACACCTTAGAGACAAGAAAAAAAAGTACTCCAATTAGAGGAAAAATATGAGAAATTTCATTCAAAACGTCAATATTAATAAAATTACAATGTTACATTGTCATAAAAACACTTTTAAGGCAATCTGCCACTGAACTGAAATATAGACAAATTCTTATATGAGATGTTAACAAATTAAATCTATCAGTATATAAAATAGTCAAACAATGAAGATTTGTTTTAGAGTGGAAAGTTTTTTAAAATTAGAAGGATCCAATTACATTTAATCAAAAAAAGTGTTTAAAGGAGAAAATGCAAATAATTATTTGGATTGCTACTGATACAGGCTACATATTTTTTTCAATATTTGTACTCAAGGAGGACATATAGAAAGCTGAGAATATAATACTTCTTCTCAGCTGATAAAAGCAGACAGCAGTCCTACAGTCAGCACCATACTTGGTTTAAGGTCAGGAAGGGTTTTCTTCATGATTACAAACAAGATAAACCTCATGCCTTTTTCTACTTCTCTTTAACCAGTCCTGTAAGGTAAGAAAAAGAAAATGAAGTGTCAAAGATTGGGAAGGAAGAAAGAAACCTAGCTTTTTAAAAAACAGACTACAATCATAGGAAATTCAAAAAATGTTACTGACAAGTTTTGTCAGAATTAAGAGACCTTAGAAAAGTTTTTGGCACAAAGCTTTTTATGTCAAACTTTCCTACATTTTGGTATTTAACAAACTATAACAAGTTAAAACTAGGAAATAAAACATTTACCATCATTTCAAACAATATCAAGTACTCACGAATAAAGGCACTTATGAAGAAAATTTCCAAACCTTAATGAAGCATCCTAAAGAGGTTTGAAATAAATGATTATGCTTATGAATTCTAGGACAATCCCTCACTGTTTAACCTAGTGGCAAATTGATCTATGGAGACAACACAGGTCACTCCAATTTTAGGTTGATTATTTTCAAATTTGTTTTTAATTTAACTAATACTAATATGTATACACAAGATTAAAGTCCCAGGAGCATCCAAAGAAAGGAGAGGATTTGCCTTTCAAACATCAGTACTTACGTTAAGGTTCAAGTAAGAAGTGGTACTGAAGCAGGGTAAAGAAATCACAGAGGGAAGAAAAAGGAGGGCTGAACAATAATGAATCCATATTATATCATAGGTAGGGGTTAACAAATCTCCTTCCCTCTAGTCTCAAACTGTTTTCCATTTATATATTCCTCTTATCATTTATTCTTGACATTTTATTTATTGTTTGATCCTCTTGTCACATGTGATTGCAATTACTTATTTGACTATCAAATGAGCTCCTTGATTACAGAGCACATACTGGTTTAGATGCATACTTCTAGATCCAATCCCAATTTTTGACTTCGTTTAGGCTGTTAAAAATACTTGTTAAATGAACCAGTGCATGAGAGAATAATGGTTTTGAGCACTTCCTATCTGCAGGAAGAGACTTATCCTTTTGTTAGATGTCCACAGAAGCTCTGCTTTGGGGACCCAGTGCTAGGATTCAGTAATTAAGTAAAAATCTAGGCTTCAGAACTTAGGGGCTGTGAGATGCAGAGCACATGATTCTTACCTGTAGGGTCATTGCAGGCGTAAGAAGTGTCTGTAGTAGCCAAACAAAATAAAAACTGATATATAGATAGACAGAAGCAGTAATGTCTACAGCACTTGTTAAGTGGTGAAATTGGAAGGCTGCCAGTATAGAGAAAGACAAACAGATGAAGATGTTGGCTACAACAATTATTCAGAAGGGACACATAAATGGCTCTTGAGTTTATTTTCAATTCCTAGTTCACATTTAGATAAGCAGTTCCATTTCTAAAAAATATAGGAGAAAAGTACGTGGACTTTTGCCTACAGGATCTTTTCTTCTTTAGAAGTAGCTACATGGTAGACACATGAAGAAATAATTCCAAAAAGGACAAAAGAATTACCAGAGTCACAGATATGGCGGGGTAACTCTGCACCTGGATATCCTAAATGTAGCTCCAGACCCTCTGCTGCTGAAAAATCCCAACACTGGAAGAAAAAAACCACCTTAGCGGAAGGACTGACGGATGAAATGGTGGTGGCTGAAAAAGAATGCATTCTTTTTAGGAGTGTAGTATAAGACATAGGGATTTGTTTATTTTCTTAGGGGTTGGTTGGGTGTTCTCTGTGAAGAGTCACAGTCATGGAGTTGGTGTTACACACTTGTTTGTTTGCTTTCTTGCTTAAGACAGGATTTCTCTGTGTAGGAGCCTGGGCTGTCCTGGAACTAGCTATTCTAGACCAGGCAGGCCTTGAACTCACAGAGTTCCACCAATCTCTGCCTCCCAAGTTCTGAGATTAAAGGCATGTGTCACCACCACACAGCCGGTGTTATATGCTTGTAACACAGCTCTTAACACCTGGTGGGAAGGGGAAGGATGGGGAAGAATTGTGTTCCCTTTTAGTTCTCTGTTTCAAGCATGTATAGAATCTCACAGGCAATGTACTATATATTCACTTAATGTACACGCTCATATGGGTTGGGCCAAGTATATTTATTTTTCTGAAGTAGGGACTAAATGCCCAGATTATGTTTATGAAAAGACACAGAACAAGTCTCCTGACACAGGACTGATCATACAAAATAAAATCAAAGTAGCTTATAGAAGGCAAAAATTGTTAGAACTACAATTTTGGCCCATGAATTAGATATGGAGAAATAGAAACAACAGTAAATAACATTTGACTAAAATGTGCTCTTTGGTGAAAGTTTGTGATTTAACTCATCAAACTTTCTGTGTAGATACACAAATCATGATGGAGGAAGGTCATTGGCTAATAAAGAAACTGCCTTGGCCCATTTGATAGGCCAGCCTTTAGGTGGGTGGAGAAAACAGAACAGAATGCTGGGAGGAAGAGGAAGTGAGCTCAGACTCGATAGCTCTCCTCTCTGGGGCAGACACGATGAAGCTCCGACCCAGGATGGATGTAGGCTTGAATCTTCCCAGTAAGCACACCTTGGGGTGCTACACACATTATTAGAAATGGGCTAGTCCAGGTGCGAGAGTTAGCCAAGAAGAGGCTAGATATAATAGGCCAAGCAGTGTTTAAAAGAATACAGTTTGTGTGTTGTTATTTCGGGGCATAAGCTAGCCGGTGGCCAGGAGCTGGGCTGTGGGAAGAGGCCCGCAGCTCCCACTACAAAATCATTCTCATTTTGTTGATAGAGAAATTGAGACTCAGTGGAGTAAACCACTTGCCAGACTCACATATTTACTAATTGGCAAGATGGGTGTGAGGCCCTGGCATATATGACCACACATGTCAATTATTTGGATTGAAGAAAAATCATGAATAATGAATATTCAAGCATGATGTTTGGACTAGAGGAGAAGGAGAACTGGCTGTGAGAGCAATGTCCAACTCTCAGCATCGCTGCCTCAAAAGACACCTAGGCCCTGAGTATCAGATGACTACTCTGGGATTACAAAGGCAGTCTTATTTACTGTCTTTGCATGACATTCAATAGATTCTTCCATTATTTAAGAGGAAACCTGCAAGGATGCTATATATCACTTTAGGTCTCCACCAGCCATTAGGAAAGTTACCAGGAAAGTCTAAAACTTCATTATTAAAATCGTTAAGAAGGGAAAGAGGGAGATGGAAGAAAATCAGAAAATTTAAAAATCAATTCTTTTATGCTTTTTTATTTTGTTTTATTTTGTTGTATTCCAATAAGGACTTCTTGGAATCTTAGAACAGGATATCATAGAAATTTACTTAGGAGCTGGGGTGCCCACAATTGAAAACAGAAAGACCTGGGGTGGGATGTTCCATGAATCCAGAGTGGAAAAAGTTAAAAAACCCAAAGCCAGCAGGTCAGCATTTCCAGAGGGTTGCAAGGGCTTTCATAGTGCAGCCACAAATGCCAGGCTAAGCTTTGGTTCTGTTGGCCCCAGAGGGTCTCTCAGCAGAGCAGATAGCTCTGGAAACCCTAAATCTGAGTGTGCTGTCTGGGGTTTACCCAGACAGAGAAACAGGCCTATCAAATCCAATATTGTAAAGACGTCCCTTGAGAATTGTTCCTGGGCACAAGGTGCACCTGAGAACTAGTGTGAGGCCCTACCCCAGGGACCTCATTAGGAATTAGGGCAATTAGTAGAGTAAAACTTTATGCCTTTGTTTAGATGGGAGTTTCTATCCCACCTGATTCTACAGCCATTCAGTTCCAAAGAAACACACAGAGGCTTATATTAATTATAAACTGTTTGCTTTACTAGCTCAGGCTTATTATTAACTAGCTTTTACTACTTAAATTAATCCATAATTCTTATCTATGTTTAGCCACATGGCTTGGTACTATTTCTCAGTAAGACATTCTCATCTTGCTTCCTCTGCATCTAGCTGGTAACTGTGTTTCCTCTCTGCCTTTCCACTTTCCAGAATTCTCCTAGACTGTTTCCCCTTCCTATATTTCCTAGTTGGCCACTGGCCAATCAGAGTTTTATTCAACCAATATCTGTGACAAATCCTTACAGTGATAAGAGCATTATCCCACAGGACCTTTGGTTACTGACTCACAGGAACAGCCTGTATTTGAGAAACTGAAACACGTTTTGTTAACAAACCAGCAAACCCAGAATAAACATGCCAAAGAAGTAATTTCCTACTATTCTTTGTCTGAAGATGCTTTCTTCATTCCTTGAATAAACAAATATTATCCAGTATCATGCCAGGAAGTATGTTGACTGTGGATATTAGCACAATGAAACCATTAATGGTGCTTGCTGCCATAGACTTATTAAGTAGGGGAACATAGTTAGCTGTAGTTAAGCCAATACTATGTTTGCATATGTTTGAATAGGACATTGTCTAGACATATGCAGTCCTGTACAAACTCTTTGGTAACTAGGTAATGCATTTATGCCATTGGTAGAGGAGGTTATTCTCCTTTAGCCAGAGAGAGCACTCTATGATTCATAGATTATGAAGTGGACTGTGGGCTGGATTTAGAAGATGGTATTGTTTAAGATATACACTGCCTATCCAGGCAGGCAAATTTAAAACTAAAAATATCACAAGGGTATTACTAGAAGAAGAAACTAAATACTGGAGGGAAAACTATAGAGAATAAGTTGTGCTAATGTGCTGATGTCTTTCAACATTTTTCTTGGTCATGAAGTTTTATATAGATTATTGAATATAAATATCAGTTAACTAGTTAAAGTTATAGAAGGAAATTTAAGGTAGAGGAAAAGAAAAGGTGTGGGAAAGAATTGATGAATTAATAGAAACTCATTCCAACATGTGAAACACTCCAAAATGTGCAAGGAAAAGGTGACAGAGAGATCACATTGAAGCTAATACTTTTTACAAGTTCAGGCTTAGTTTGAGCTGGTAAAGCTTCTAAGGAAGTAATGACTCAATCATACATAAACTTCTAATTGAAATCTAAGAAATGAATCCAAGAGATGCAGCTTGGCACTCAGAGAGAACTATGGGACTACTCTGGTTTTCTGGTTTGAATGCTTTGAGCTGGAGCCCTGGTAGAAGACACAGTGATGACACTGGATTGTTGAGACCTCCAAAGCTAACCGACCATAGAAACCTTAACACATGGTCCAGAATCCTGTCTTTAACCACCTGTGGCTTAGGAGCCAATTCTGAGAAAGTGATTATCTGTGGAAAGTGTGGCTTTTCACAGAAATCCGAAGGGGTTACAGTATGAGCCTCTATGGCAGCTTGACAGAATAGTGTCTAATTCATCATGTCAAGAATCATAATAGTCTTTCAATTCTCAGAGTAGGGAACTTGAATAAAGGGGCATCTCTCTCCCCTTGGAATATACTCTTCAGATACATGTCAGTATGGAATAAAGTGCACCTACTAGGTCACAAGATATTAGAGGTAGAATTGCTTACATTGGGCTCTTTTCAGAACCTTTTCTTCTTCTTCCTCTTGCTCATAACTGATAGTGTCATGGCTTACTCAGGAAATGGGGTAAAGTGGTAGATATGCAATGCCTTTCCAACACATTTATCTCATTTGATACAATGACAAATTAACCAGAATATGCCTGTGAATCACCAAACTCTCTTAAATGGTATTATAAAAGCACTAATGCCAAGATTCCATTTATTTGCTTTGCTTTCTTTCTTTCTCTAGTCTCTCTGTCTCTGTCTCTCTCTCTTCCTCTCTTCCTCCCTCCTCTCTTTCTCCCTTCCTCCCTCCCGCTTTCTTCTTCCTCTTTTTCTTTTTTTCTTACTCTGTGGACCAGACTGGCCTTGAACTCAGAGATCAACTTGCTTCTGCCTCTGCATCCTTAGTGCTGGGATTAAATGTGTGGGCCACCACTACCTGGCAAGATTCCATTTCTTAATGTGACATTCAAGAGCCTTCAGCAGAACTCTGCTTGTTAGCTATGGATAAATGTCAGTTCAGAAACACTGACCAGTCATATCCAGAAGTTAAGTGTATCTTAAAATCTGACACTTTGATGAGTGGATTGATGCAGTTCTCTAGGTAGGGCTACAAAAATCATTTATAACATGTTCGCATCAGTGTCATAAGAGAAATACTCAAGAAGATATGGTCTCCAGGAATTCTGGGAATATGAACTGACTCTAGGAGGAGATGTAGGTGAGAGGTAATGGCAATTCAAGTCAGGATTTAGTATCAACAGGAGAGGTTAAAAGTTGTTATGATCCATTTTCCATTCTTTTTTTGCTCTCAGCTTATCATGATCAAGAAAATAGCATCGAAGGGTTCTGTAAGTAAATAACTATTTACTATTTCTACTGTTTTAACTAACTAACTATACTCTACGTCTGCTAGGTGCCTGGTACCACTTGATTTATTGAGATCTTGCTCTACCTATAGAGTTCAAGCAGTTTCTTTATGGCTACCTCACATATATTCAACCATAGTCTTCAGGGAATGTAGAGGACTGAAAATATGAGCCTATTTCTACCTTGGCAAAGGTCAGAGAGTTGGGACTTACCTCTAGTTCCTTCAAGGTTATTGTGCTACTGTCTCAATGAACCTACTTAGATTTAAAGCAGAGAGTTCAACTCTCTCAAGGTTATTGTCAACCCTCACCAGACCTTATATTTCAGGCATAGAGAAATAGATGTGTTTATACCTCAAACAAAAGTCTAAGGATCCTACTAAGGCTTCAGTTCACTTAAGGAGGTCACTTTGGATTCCACCTAGGGAGTGGTTTGCCTACAGAGTGTTTTGGTCTAGGGTGTGAGTGTGATTTGTTTTGTTCTAGCAACCTAATATTTAGATATTTAACTACGGACGGACACAGCCCATGACCTTCCATTTCTATGTTCATTTCCTTGTATCACTTTAATGTAGTCTTTTGTCTTACTCCTACCTTTTGGGGGTCAGAGGTATTTTAAGTGGGCAAAATTTCAGTACTAACTGCAATTTCCTCCCGATACTATTCTGTATGTTTCTCCATTTTATTTTTCTTTCATGACTTCATATTCATTATTAATATTTTCCAAATCCCCAAACTTCTACAAGAAGTATTTTTGTTGAGGCTAATTCCTGACAAATGGTGCCAAAATGTGGGCCTGACTGGTGAACCCCAAAACTCACAGAAGTGTGGACAGGCGTACAAGGGCGTATGTAAGGGACTCTGCTAGAAAACTGCCCAACAAGTGGAGAGGTGAGTAGTGAGCACTCAAAAAGAAATAGTAGATAATAAAAAATGAAAGAGAAAGGCAGGGCAAAAAGTCAGGAGTAAACTGTAAATATTTGTAAATATAAGACAAGGAAATAGTATTCAACTATCTGTACAGTCGCTTAGATGTATTTTGATAACTAGAGGAGCTAAAATGAAGTAAGAATTAAATATATGCAAAAACTGTCTCAAATTCTGAGGGTATAACAACACAATAGATGTTTTTTAGGATATGGAAAGTTGAAAGTAGTATATGAAAAATGATCTGGTTAGACTGAGATACAAGTTCAAGTTGAGCTAAAGGCCTCAGAATGAATGTAGTTTGAGAGGCAATCAGTGCCGAGGTAAATGAAAAAAAAATAAAAGGTTTAATTCAGGGACAAAACCGATGAGTTCACCCAGAGATTTTAACATTGATTCTAGTGTTAAAGCATCAGAGGTCACCCGTGTGTGTGTGTGTGTGTGTGTGTGTGTGTGTGTGTGTGTGTGTGTGTGCCTAGCAGTAGGAATCCTTGCTCAAACCCTACTAGGTAACTGGTTGACTTCTGAGAATTCATAAGGACTTACCCTCCCATCTGTTGGTACTAGAGAATTGGGCTGAAAACATGGCATACATCCCAATAAGGACCCTGTCGTCTTCCTGAAGGAAAACTTTTACCTTCAGATGAAAGCCATTTCACCCCAGAGACTGTTCCTAATACCCCAGTCAGATCGGTTTTCCCCTGTGTTATTCTGATTAGGCAATGAGCTGCCTCGGTAACAAGGTCTCAGGGTGCTTTGTTGTTTGTATTTTGACTTCTGTTGCTGTCCATTGGGGAGAAAAAAGTATTACTTTGGAGAGAGACACTTAACAATTGGGACAGTGATTTAATATCTTATTGAGAGTCCTAGGCCATATTACTTCTAACTATCCCACCTCTGATTTACTCCACCAAGTTGGACTGCATGTCTTGTAGAACTTGCTGTCCTTCATTTTGATTTCAGACGCAGAAAGAGTGCGCTCAGCATTGTCTCTGTCTTTAGTGGTTGCCTTTATGTATGACATTCTCAGGGGTGGTCAGAGTTGTCAGCAAAGAAGAGGCAGGATTAAACCACAACTTGTGTATAAGACACTGGTGCCTCTGTTAAAATGAAACTCATAGACTATTTTGCATCCTGAAATTTAGGAATGGGTGGATTTATAATGATATTATGAAGGACATTGACTAAAACCTATAAATCATTTTATAATCCAGTAAGATCTGCAACCTATTATTTCAGGTGGTCACATTTCCAGGGTGGTGGACGGACCTCACCTGTGAGCAGAGCCTTGCAAAACCTGGAAGAGGATACGTGGTGAGTGTGATTTTCCTTAGTATTTAGGGTGGGCCACTTCACTGGAGGACATGTTCAGCTGCCACACAGACAGCTGAATTCTGTAGGAGATGGGTAACACCACTATTCATGTGGGAGAATATGATTTCTTGGAATTTGGAAATCTAGATGAATCATTAAATAATATGGAGGTGTGAAATAGAACCCAGCAAGGGCCTTTAATTTAGGTCATATTCCAAAGACTCATCAAGGATGTAATATCGAAGCATATGAAGACCACCATAGCCATTTTTTCTCCCTATCACTAACAGAGTCCTCTTTTTGTGACCATTGAACGTAGTGAATTGCAGAAGAAATTATTTTGGTGAATAAAATAAAAATGTTTTGGACATAGCAACCAAAATGCATAGGAGACATTAAAAATTCAGTAGTAAAGAAAACAAGAGGCCATGAATCAGAGGTAGAGTGGGGAGAGATATGTGAGTAGGTTTGAAGGCACGAAAGTGAAGAGAGAAATATCACAGTTAAATTATAATCTCAAAAATGTATGAAAAATTGAAACGTTCATGAAGCAACAGAATAAGATTTTTCTTTAGGAAAATCTGGAGATATTTTGTTTACGTAATATTGGGCCATGGGCAAGCCTCGCTTTTACCCTTAGTTGTTTATTTGATAGAAAGGAAAGGTAACACAAAATTCAGACTCACAGACACTTTCTGAGTTTGGTGGTTTCTTTCCATCTTTACATTACTTCCTTTTTTCCTCTTTTCTTTCCCTCCTCATCTAAATGTCCCAGAACCAGTTATATACTTTTATTCTTGCCAATGCATTTAATGTACTACCCTATTCTCTGTTCTTTTCTGATTATTGTGTGTCCTGGAGTCTACTACATATTTGTCCTGGAATAGAGTCTTTAAAGACATTAATAGTTTACAATTAATTAATGGAGTCATGGAAAATGGAAGCAGGGATACTCGAGGTCATAGACGCAAATGAGGTTTTTCACTAAACAAATGGGAGTAATTTTAGAAATAGCATGCATGAGTTTCAGTGTATACACACGCAATGAGACTGATTTACTGCTGATAGTTTCCAAACTTTGACCTTAATTCAACTAAGGATCGGGGAGCCACTGAAACATATTCTTACCTGTTTTAATTAGGTTATTCTGGTCCAAGGGAGAAATAAAATGAAGGGCATCCCCACTGAAAGGATTAAAGCAAAGCTAAAACTCCCTCACTTACTCTATACCTTAGTGAGGATAGCATATGTGCATACATCTGATTGCTGACCCTTCGGGGAGGATTTTTTCTTTCCTTTTCATTCTTCTCTCATACATTACATCCCAAATTCAGTTTTCCCTCTCTCCACTCTTCCCAGTCTTCCTCTCCACTTCTTCTCTCCTCCAGATTCACTCCTCCACTATTTCTGTTTTTTTTTTTTTTAAGAACATGTCTCCCAGGGATATCAACCCAACAAGAAATAAAAAGTTACAATAAAAACTTGGCACAAACTCTCATATCAAAACTGCATGAGGCAAGCCAGTAGGAGGAAAAGAGTCCCAAGAGCAGGCAAGAGTCAGAGACACTCCACTCCTATTGTTAGGAGTCCCACAAAAATATCCAGCTACACAACCATGCATATATGCAGAGGTCCTAGCTCATACCCATACACAGTACATGATTGTCGTTTTAGTCTCTGTGATTCCCTATGAGCCCTGGTGAGTTGATTCAGTGAGCTGTGTTCTTAGGGTGTCCTACAATCCTTACCCTGCTTCTTTTGTGGGGTTTCCCTGGCTCTACCTAGTGTTTATGGCTCTCTGCATCTGTTCCCATCAGTTGCTGAATGATGCTTTTTCTGATGACAATTGGACTAGGTACTAATCTATGAGTATAGCAGGATATCATTAATAATCATTTTATTGACTTTTTCCCTAGCTGTGCTTAGTTCTACTCTGGGTCTCTGGGCTCTCCAGCCTCTGGTTCCTGGTCATCCAGGCAGTCAGACATGGGTTCCCTTTTGAGATGTGGGTGATACAGAAAGGGTTATAGTAAAAAATTGTATTCTGTATTCTGTGTTTATGTGTAAATGGTGTGTGTGTGTGTGTGTTTCTTTGTGTGTGTAGGTGCCTGTTCTGTGCATGTATGTTCAGATCAGATGACAATTTTGTGGAGTTGATTCTCTCCTTTTACCATTATATGGGGTCAGGGATTATATTCAGGTGGCCACTTTTGCACGGTTAGTGTATTTATCAATGAAACATCTCCTAGCCCCATAAAGGCTTAATTCTTTGACTATGAAAAAATCCTATGTGTACATGGGAGAGAAATGATAAAACTCATAAGTCAAGTTTAGGATATTCATATGATTGTTTACAAATCCCTGAATTTTTAATTAAATCTCCTACCTCCAAGTCTACCATAATGCATTCTGGCTCATTACAGAGTAAAAAGGAATCTCCACTAATAAAATTCCCATTTTTACGGGCTTTCTGTGTTTAGAGCACCAGATCAGAGTCTTCACCAACATTAACCTGGTTAATGTCCATGGCAGCTCTCTGCTGTATTACTATCATCAATTCTCAAGTGAATTTGAATATTATGCTTAAAAGCTTAAAAAACAATTTTAGAATTTATGCAGGAATATTTAATGACCAGATCCTTTGGAAAAACATGATTGAAGCATTCAGGAGCAAGATGTGAGCTTTGATCAACCAAATGAGGAAAATGTGTTAAGAGACAATGGTAACAACACAGGAAATGATAACAGATGTCAGCTGTTGAGTATTGGTCAGAAGTAGAGGGAAGAAGTGGGTGGAGACGGGAAAGAGAACTTTAGGAGATACTGCCTTGGGGTGAATGAAGAAATGAAAGGGAAACAATTCATTAGACTCGACTTCCTAGCATGGCTAAGGGAACAAGGTTAGATTTCCCCCAGTTGAGTCTTCCATGCTGAGATCATTATGGGGAGACAGAAAGTATAGATTGGCTAGCTCCTTTTTCCACCAAATACATAATAGAATGAAGAAATGAAATGAACATAGGACAATGTTTTTTTTTTCTGCGATTAAATAAATTTTCCCTCTCTGGTGCTCATTTCTTCCTTGAAAAGAAAATTCCAGGCTCGTTTATGCTCATTCCTTCTTGGGACTAGATCTCAAGAATTCCTATACTACCTTATAGAAACCTTGTTTTGTCATGTGAGAGGATAGTTATGGCAGGATCTCTAGGAAAACAAGGAGTAAGCATGCAACTTTTTCTATTTTTCAGAATGACAGTGGGTGATGGGCACCAGGTTTATCGAGACAACAAAGACTAGGATGGGATTCTGTAGAGAACAAATCCTAAGATCTTTATAGGGAACTTGCCATTAAATGCAGCTGATATGATGAAAAAATTACCAATCTATGATGGGTTTTATCCTTCACTAGATAAGTGTTCATTTGATCTCAGGTGTCATAATTCAGGATGTGTTGGGGAAGAACTAAAGAGTTGGTCATATTTAATATCTCAACTGTTTTTCCGATGATCTAGATCTACTTTTTCAATACCAACAAGCTTTGTCTTGATTTCTTTAAACAGCTTTATTATAAAATAAAAGCAAAACAGTTTTACCAAAAGATAATGGATACCTACTAAAGTGGGTGTATTTGGTATGTACATGTGACCAGTCAGCCATAGGCAATCATTCATGATATCTTAACCACCACCAAGTAAAGGCATATTTATCACCTTAAAGGACTTCCCATGTCCATTGATGTTTCCCCCCCACACCTTTTGCAGTAAGACAGTTAACATGAAATCAATACCTTCAGAAATTTTAAGTTGGCACTGAAATATTATCAACTATATGCATTGTTCTGTAGGGATGCTATGACAACCCGATTTTTGTTGCATAACTGAAATACTACAGCAATTGAATTACCACTCTATAATTCCTTGGTCTTATCCTCTGGTAAATACCATTCTTTGTTTTTAGCACTTGACACTTTAAATACTCATATAAATGAAACCACTCAGTATTTGTTCTTCTGTTAGTCACCCATTTAATTTGCAATATAATGATAATACATATTTATCCATTACCTATTTAACCTGCAATGTGATGAAAATACATATTTATCCATTATATCACAAATGCAGTATTTAGTTCCTGTAATGCTGGATAACGTTCTGTTCTAAATGTATGTCAGGTTTTCATTTCTCAAGCTTATGTCTAGGGACATCTAAATTGTTTCCATAAGTTGTCATGTAGGCACTGAGCCACAGTTACCACAAATGTGCAAGAGTCTGATGGTTAAAAGTTTTGTTTCCAATTAAGGTGTGCAGAAAGTTGCTCCCTATCACTAGTCATGGGGGAAATGTAAACCTACAGCACAAGGAGATACTTGCTAACAGCGAGGAGATTTGATGTTACAAACCTATCGTGAAGATATAGCAAGAGTTGGGAGTGGTTGGGAAAAGCTGGAAATCTTGTATATTGTTGGTGGGAACATAAAATGATGAAGTCAATATGGAAAAAAGATCATTAAAACTTAAAGATAGAACTACCAAATGCTTCAGCAATCCAAATTTCTGGCTACAGTGTTGAAAAATTGAAATCAGGTCACTGTCTCTACAAGTCCCCTTTAACTTGACTTTACATGTTATTTCTTTCTCTGCCTTGAATCCAAGGATCCTCCTCTAACTACTCTACAGTCCCAAGGAAGTGGGTGGGCACAGGGGAAAACTGCACAAGACACCAGTAGCTGAGTTCTGATGACACTGGTGCCTAGAGCCCAGCCTGGGCAGGACATGCTCCTTACTAAGGATCTTGGCCCTGTCTACTCTATTTTGTGCTTGACTCTTCATACATTTCTTTCGTTTGTCAAGCTCCCAGAAGCCTCCACCTCCCTCCATGCCAAAGAAGAACTCCACCTTTGTGACTGAGTTCCTCTTTGAAGGCTTCTCCAGCTTTGGTTGGCAACACAGGCTTGTCTTCTTTATTGTTTTCCTGACATTGTACCTTCTGACTCTGTCAGGCAATGTGATCATCGTGACTATTATCCGCCTTGACCGTCATCTCCACACACCCATGTACTTTTTTCTGAGCATGCTCTCCATCTCTGAGACTTTTTACACGGTTGCCATCATTCCTCGTATGCTCTCTGGCCTCCTTTATCCTTACCAGGCCATAGATATCCAAGGCTGTGCAACCCAGCTCTTCTTTTATCTAACTTTTGGCATCAACAACTGTTTTCTTCTCACAGCAATGGGTTATGACCGCTATGTGGCCATCTGCAACCCTCTGAGATATTCAGTCATCATGGGTAAGAAGGCTTGTATTCACTTGGCATCTGGATCACTGGGAATTGGTCTAGGCATGGCTATTATCCAGGTTACATCAGTGTTTGGCCTGCCCTTCTGTGATGACTTTGTTATTGCTCATTTCTTCTGTGATGTGAGACCTCTGCTGAAGCTGGCCTGCACAGATACCACTATCAATGAAATAATCAACTTTGTTGTCAGTGTCTGTGTCCTTGTCTTACCCATGGGCCTTGTCTTCATCTCTTATGTTGTCATCATTTCCACCATCCTTAAGATTGCCTCAGCTGAAGGTCGGAAAAAGGCCTTTGCCACCTGTGCCTCCCACCTCACAGTGGTCATCATCCACTATGGATGTGCCTCAATCATCTACCTAAAACCCAAATCCCAGAGTTCCCTTGCACAGGACAGACTCATCTCAGTGACTTACACTGTCATCACTCCTCTGCTCAACCCAGTGGTATACAGTTTGAGAAACAAGGAGGTCAAAGAGGCTCTACGAAAGGCCATTTGTCTTAGACCCTTTTCCTCTTAATAGGATATTTTTGGAAGATATTTGTTTTATGCTATAGATATAAGTTTATTGTTCTGCTCTTCCAATAATGTTTTTATGTATAAAGTCAAGAAAATTAAATTAAGTGGAACTGATTGATAAAACAGGAACTACTTTCTTCAGTAGTAACATTGATATGGGTCCTACTCAAAGCATATATGGAAGTGTGTGGTATAAAATCTTGGTCGTCTATGCTACTCACTCCTCCACGATTTTATTCGTGTTTTTGTGGGACTAGAGACATTTTAACAATGGTTTTGGTTATTTACACAAACGAACAAAGACTCAAAGTCTAGCCATATCTTAAATGATTTTGAACGTATCTTGGCAAACCTTCTCTGGTGAAGTTAAAGGTGTCAGGTTGCAGCCTTTGTAAAAAGTAAGTGAGAAGACAGGAACATATACAGATCTCTGTCAAAAATGCTTTTGCATTCTGGTTTTGCAATTTACTAATACCACATTATAATCAGGGTAACTTTAAAACTCTGGAGGCACATCTTCTAAGAGGATGGAATATTCCAATTGACTCAGGAATAGTGAGTACACATAAGGAAAGAAAGAGTGTCAGCTACAGTGAGAGGTGTGCAGTCCACAGTCCTGAGATCCATAACTGAGAAGACAGACTGAAATGGAGAACATGTTAAAAGTCGAATATGGCTGGGCGGTGGTGGCACACACCTTTAATCCCAGCACTTGGGAGGCAGAGGCAGGCGGATCTCTGTGAGTTCGAGACCAGCCTGGTCTGCAAGAGCTAGTTCCAGGACAGGTTCCAAAACCACAGAGAAACCCTGTCTCAAAAAAACCAAAAAAAAAAAAAAAGTCGAATATGTATTGATCAATTGTTGTTTTCTGAGTGGTTTTTGTGTGTTGTAGAGAAATGTTTCCTTGATAAGCGGTGAAGTCTACACTTGTATCTGAAGAGTTGGAGCTTGGATACTCCAATGAGAGAGAACATGCAACATCTGTCTTGCTAGACCTAGTTTAGCTCACTAAATATGATTTTTTTCTAGCTCCATCCATTTACCTGCAAAGTTCATGATTTCATTTTTCTTTACAGATGAATTGTATTCCATAATGTATATTACCACACTTTCATTATCCATTTATCAGTTGAATGACATGTGTGTGGTTTTCATTTCCTAGCTAGTATAAATAGAACAACAA
Source organism: Microtus pennsylvanicus (assembly GCF_037038515.1). NCBI lineage: Eukaryota > Metazoa > Chordata > Mammalia > Rodentia > Cricetidae > Microtus > Microtus pennsylvanicus. The sequence goes on from NC_134588.1 coordinate 92,874,270, forward strand.
TGTGGAGCCCAATCCCAGAGGATACAACTAAGAAACATCTTCCACACCTAAGACTCGGGCAATATTGCAAGAGAGAGGATGGAAAGATTGTAAGAGCCATAGGTTCAGAGAGTTTGCTGTGAGACTGTGTTTCCTAGAAGTATGAGAAGCTACACACCTAAAGTCTCACCAAAATGAAACTAAACACGAACTAAAAAAGGGACAGCAAATACAGACATGCCAAAGTGGATGGGGGGAAGCCCACGAGACCTTATTCCTACACAAAGAACTATGGAAAATTTAGGAATGCTGAGACCTGGAGAAATACTTTTACTCAGAGAAAAGCACACCTATTTGATATCCAATACCAAAAACATATATACAAGTAACTGCATACACTGGAGCAGGATGTAGTTAATAATTTATATATTATATATGTTACTTATAACATACATATGTATATATAACACATATAACAAATGCTATGTAATATATATTATATACTCATAAAGATATATACTGCTAAATATACCATTTTGTGTATATATGTTAATTGCTGTTACATGAATATATGCATCTATACATATATAAAAACTAGGCCATCAATTTGGATAGAACAAGGAGGGGTATCTGGGAGCCTTTAAAATGAGGAAGGAAAGAGAAATAATGTAATTAAATAATAATTAAAAATAAAAGAAAAGAGTTTAACCTATTTTTCTTACATTCAAGTAAAGGGGTATGTAGGTTGAAAGGAACCCAGTAAATGTATAGTTCATCTTTTAGGGTGAATCTAAACTCTAGAAAAACACAGTCGCTAAAATTGTAAGCACTTTAACTACAACTCAGATAATATTTAGTAATGAACAGAACTCCAAAATTACACTCAATAATATAGGTTGTTCCTAAACATTTTTTGGTTAATTTTCAGAAGACTTTCAGATCTTTGCTTTGAAAGAGAGCTCAATACAGCATTCGAGGTCTGCCTTGTCTGTGATGGAAAGTGAGAATGGATGATTTGATATGAGGAAGGAGCTTTTCTCTCACTGTTGTCCTCTGTGCTAGTCTTCTATGCTGGAGAACAAATGCCCAGAGGTTCTAACAATTTGTGTCTGATCCTGTGGTACGATTCTGTAGAGGTAATGCATCTCCTATAAAATGCTGGGGATTGAGCAAGACTGTGGAAATGAACAAGTCTTTTCATTGAAATAAACATATGTCACTTTACAGAAATAAAGTGATACACTGAGTTTGGAATACCTTTGCGTTTGTGTCTAGATTTGTAGAATTGATGGTGGTTTTACTTTAATTGTATTTGGGCAAAATACAATTAAAAATGGTTGCCTCACAGTTCTGGTGAACTTGGGTCAAAGCTGTTGAGTCTAAGTCTGATGATACATGTAATATCAACTCTTTTCTGAAGTCATCTGTTGGATATTGGTGTACATCCCCAGCTTTTACCAATCAGGGCTTGCATATGCATTTCTCCAAGTGGTGGGAGAACACTGGGCTGAGGCTCCCAGTGGGTCCCCATCAGGAATAATTCTTGCTAAGGAACCCCAGCCTCTAAATTTCTACTTAGTTTTGGGTACATGTTGCCACCAGTGGCTTTCTATTTCAGGGAATTGACTCTCTTTGATGACTATGAAAAGATAATCTAGTTCCCACATGAGAGCTCATCTATGAGATAGTTTGAGGTTTTTTTTTCCCGTGACTTTCTATCACTTCAATTTCTTTTGCTTTTCATTCCTGCTTCCTTCTCTTTGACAGAGTAGCAGGGAGCACCCAACAATGAACTTGATGCACTTAAGTATATATCTCAGTCCATTACCAGCACCTCTAAACTACACTATTTAAGATTCCATTTCTAGAACAATGATTGGCATAAGACAATTGCTCAAATTTTTAGCTATGATATATTGTAGTGGAAAATTTTAAAAAATGATTCTATCATGTTTATTGAGCTAAATTCATTGTGACTCAATTTAGTTGTCAACAACACAGTATTATCTTCTTGAAAAAAAACTGGTTATAAATAAAAACATGATTTTTTTTTGGTTTGGATCAAGATCTACGTTTTTTCTTTCTTTTTTGTTTTCTAACAATTCCTTATGGACAGTTTATTTTCACTGCAGCCTGATGCCTCTACCGTCTAGAAAGACAATTTCAAGTATAGTGATGTGTTAAAAATCAGCAATAATGAAACATGCTCAAAGTATGCCTATGCCTTCCCGGTGTTTGAGAAAGAAAGAGCACATACTGCAAACAATGTCAGTGAATGTGTTTGATAGTTTTGTGTCAGCTTGATACCTCCTTCCACAACTTACTTTCCGTCATGGTGTTTCATCACAGCAGTGGAAACTGATTAAGGAAAGTCGGTCTAAGAATGGGGTATCACTATGACAGACACAACTATATCATTGTAGGGAGGATTTTGGGAGGACTTTGGAACTTTGTGTAAGAAAAAAATGTTGACTGTTCAATGCTTGGTGGATGTTCTGTAGGGGCTGAAAAGATAAGACTGTTGAGAGCAATGCAGATGACGGAGGCCAGGCATATAAAGATTCAGAGTGAAGTTTAAAGACTATTAGGGCTGGCTGGGTATATTCAAAGGAATATCTTTCTTTAGCTGGCCTGGGTCTGAAAAAGCCTGGGATAAAACCAGACTCGCTGAACATAGCGGACAATGAGGACTACTGAGAATTCAAGATCAATGGCAATGGGTTTTTGATCCTACTGCACGTACTGGCTTTGTGGGAGCCTAGGCAGTTTGGATGCTCACCTTACTAGACCTGGATGGAGGTGGGTGGTCCTTGGACTTCCCACAGGGCAGGGAACCCTGATTGCTCTTTGGGTTGACCAGGGAGGGTGAATTGATTGGGGGAGGGGGAGGGAAATGGGAAGTGGTGGTAGGGAAGAGACAGAAATCTTTAATAAATAAATAAATTAAAAAAAAAGACTATTAGGGCTATTTGTTATTTTAAATTAAATCTTAGTTGGAGTAATCCTTGTAAATTCCTGGGAGTTTCCCTGGCATGAGGTTTCTTCCTAACCCTTTAATGCTTCCCTCTATCAAGATACCTCTTTGATTACTCTCCCCCTCCATCCTGGCTCCAACTTGACCATCATAATCCATCATGTTTCCATTTCCGCATCCCTTTTTCTCTACTCCCCATCACCCCAGTCTACTCACAGCATCTCATCTATTCCCTCTTCCTAGGGAGATCCATGTGTCTCTCTTAGGGTTCACCATGTTACCTAGCTTCTCTGGGACTGAGGACTATAGCCTGGTATCCACTTATAAGTGAGTACATACTGTGTTTGTCTTTCTGGGTCTGGGTTACCTCACTCTGGATAACTTTTTTCCAGTTCCATCCATTTGCCTGCAAATTTCATAATGTCATTTTTTTTTCCACTGAGCAATACTCCATTGTGTAAATGTACCACATTTTGTTTATCCATTCTTTTGTTGAGGGACATCTAAGTTGTTTTCAGGTTCTACCTATTACTAATAATACTACAGTGAACATAGTTGATCAGGTGTCCTTGTGATATGATTTTGAATCCTTTGGGTATATGCCCAATTGTGGTATTGGTGAGTCTTGAGCTAGATGAACTTTTAGTTTCCAAATTGACTGCACAAGTTTACACTTCAACCAGCAGTGGAGGAATATTCCCCTTACTCCATATCCTTTCTAAAATAGGCTGTCATTAGCATTTTGGATCTTAGCCATTTTGACTGGTGTAAGATAGTATCTCACAAAATTGTTTTGATTTGCATTTGCATGATATTCAAAGATGCTGAACAATTATTTAAGTGTATCTTAGCCATTTGAACTTGATCTGTTGAGAATTCTCTGTTTAAAACTGTATCCCACTGGGTGATGATAACACATGCCTTTAATCCCAGCACTTGGAGGCAGAGACAGGCCTGATCTACAAGAGCTAGTACAGACACTAAAGCTACACATAGAAACCCTGTCTCAGAAAAAAAAAAAAAACAAGTGTATCCCATTTTTAATGGGATTGTTTGGTATTTTGATGTCTAGTTTCTTGAGTTCTTTACATATTTTGGATATCAGTCTTCTGACAGATGTGAGGTTGGTAAAGATCTTCACCCATTCTGTAGGCTGCCGTTTTGTCTTATTGGTAGTGTCTTTTGTCTTAGAGAAGCTTCTTAGTTTCACGAGGTCCCATTTGTTAATTGTCCATCTCAGTGTCAGTGCTACTGGTGTTCTATTCAGGAAGTGGTCTCATGTGCCATTGATTTTGAGATGAGCCTAAGAGCATGGTGGGATTACAGTTATCGCTCCTTTTAGAAATGTAATCCTGAGGTCATAGTAGCCCAGGAAAACAAACTTGAAAAATGGATCTGAATTTGCATCAGCCATGTTTTCTTCTGCATGGATTACTCTTTCTAAATGATGGTTGATCAAAAGGCAGAAACTTAATGACATTCACTTAGTGATAAAGATTTATCTCATGATCATGAAAGAATGTAAATTGGAAAATAATCCCCCAAGAGTCTGTGTCCGGATATGAGAGATTTTATTAATACGACTTACTAGACTTTTCCAAGTTGTATAAAGACATGTGATACAAGTTCAACAACAAAATTTGAGTTCCTTTTTAATGAGTATTTCACTGAGTTTGGAACTCATTCAGCAGCTATTTTCTTTCACCACTTTGAAGATGTCCTTCTACCCATTTTTATTTCCCATCACCATTTTAAAACATTCAGCTCATGAGTCCATTATTTTACATCCAATATTGATCATAGTAATTTTTTAATTGCCATATAACAAACTCAATACCTTAAATCAACATACAGTTTTGACTTGTTTCTTTACTCAGGTATCTTGGCACCATCATGCTGAGTATTCTTCTTGAACCTGTAGAGTATGTATAGGGGTGTGGCCATTGCTGCAGAGTGGCATGCACTTCCAAACTCCTGAGAGAATTAGGTCCTTGTGATTAGAGGACTGAAGTTTCTTTTCTTTCTGGTTGCCAATTGTGAGTTTTAGTTTGTAGAAATTACTCAGGTGTTTTGCATATATATAGTCCTGTCACGGGCTGGAACTTCTGTCTATGTGTTGCTTTTATCAGTTAATGAATAAAGAAGCTGTTTTGGCCAGTGGCTTAGCATAATAGAGCTAGGTGCGAAAACTAAACTGAATGCTGGGAGAAAGAATGTGGAGTCAAGTGATGCCATGTAGCTAGCACTGAGAACAGACTAGCCAGAACCTTGCCAGTAAGCCACAGGAACATGGTTATGCACAAATTAATAGAAATTGGTTAAATTAAGATGTAAGAACTAACCAATGAAAAGCTAGAGCTAATAGGCTGAGCAGTAATTTAAATAATATAGTTTCTGTGTGATTATTTTGGGGCTGAGCAGCCAGGAACAAACAAGTGGCCCCTTACTACAACTGGTACTCTTATAACACAACACTATGTCTTTCTCCAGTATCGTTACATGGACCTTTAACTTTAACTTCTTTTTTGTGCCTTTAACTGTATGTATCCTTCTATAAAATGTATAATAAGACAGACCTTTAGGTAATTCATTTTAACATGGTAGCAATATCCTATCATCTTTGCTATATTATATTAGAAATTTGACAACTTCAGTTCTGTCCACAGAATAATAAAGGGCTTTATCCACAGGTGAAATTCATTGTGGATCATCTTTGGGAGGGTTTATAACATTTGAAGTCATTTTAAAGTTGTATCTTATTGAGTCCACAGAGTAATTTTTATTGGTCTGTCTCTATGGTGTGCTTTGCCTTCTGCTTGACATTTAGCTCTTTGTTCCTTTCTTCTGCTGCATCTGTAAAGTTCTGTTGCATTCTGAATATCTATCAGGAGTCTAATTTTTTCCTGATAAGGGTCAAATAATAAATAATTTAAGGTTTTTGACCATAGTCTCTATTGTATTAAATTTTGCAAAGGTAATTCAAAATGGCTATAAGTAATACATAAATTAAAGCCACTGAAAATCAACTTAATTTTGTGATTACTAAAATTAAACTATCACATACTTTTTGTTTCGAAAATACCTTTCCTTTTGTTCATTAATTGATTTTAAATTCTGAACTCTTTTACATCTTGATGTCTGTACACAAACAGATGTTGGTCCCATCAACTGGAAGGCCACAGTTTCTTATCCCTACTTTGTATAAATAAATTATAAAGACAAATTGAAGCTCTAGATTACATTATCTTCCTGTAGTAGGGATTTTATTATACTCCCTGGCAGATGGTAGTAGGGACAAGATCCTATTTCTCTAACTGGGGACTAAGTTAACTTGGATCTAGTTTCAATCTTTGTGAGGGTTTCCACTGACTCTTCCATATATAAGCACATATGGGGACTGCAGATGCTCTGTCAGTTTCTAGGTTCTTTTGACCAAAGACTACAAACACTAAATGACAGTTCCTCAAAGAATCCACAGAGTTGAATGTCAGACCAACACATTTATTTAAATCCATTCTTTCTAAATGCTTGATTCTTAAAGAATGTAATTATCTCTATATCACTCATTGATGATAGCATTGCTTTAGGCATGCAGGAGAATTGATTATAAAAGGAAATAAAAAGTGGAAGGCTGAAAAGAACCCTGGTAAAGAATCAATGACTCTAGCTCTCTCACTGATCTCAGTTTCTTACACACACACACACACACACACACACACACACACACACACTTCTTGCATTAGTGTGAGGTGATGTCAAACAATGTGAAGAACTCAGAGTGGGACGCAAAATCTGGCAGAGAACCAGAGTGATTTTATTTTATGATGTCATCACTAAAAGACGAATAAACAAAGGTCTGGATGAGAAAATTCATCTCCTTAAACAGCTGTCTGCTCAACAAAAAGCATAAAATTCCATTCTATGGAAACTGAATCAGTCCTCCAATCCTCTGTTCAGTATTACAAATCGACTTCTTAGTTTGTTATCTCTGGGAAGTCCACTATCATTGAAAAAAACTTTAAAGTAATATATATATATTATATGTCATACACACACACACACACACACACACACACACACACACACACACACATATATATATATATATATATGTCGTAACTTATGAGAGCAGGTGTCTTATGGGTCTTATTTTTTATGCTGGTTTCTTAATTATCAGCTCAATGTCCCAGAGAAAAAAATATCATGTCATGGAAAGCAGGTATAATTATGTTCTGAATAAGGTTTTTGGGGGATATGATGAATGAGTGTATGTATACTGCATAGCTTTATATGTAGCACTTTATAAGAACAAATGAAAAGTCTTAGTAATTATTGCTTAAACAATCCAATTATAAGAATGCTGAGAGATCAAAGTTGAATGTGAGGAATCTAAACAGCCTCACAAATGTGAAAATGAGTCCTTATTTTGTTTATTTTAAAATTGTAGATTAATATCTATTTGGGCTATGGGAAATCAAATGGTTGAAGGGTAGCAAGGATAACCAGTAAGGCTCAGGTTTGGGGCCAACTTGAGTTAAGGCTTCAGAATGAGTGTAGAGTATGAGGTGATTGAAGCAGAGATGAGACATACCAGTTTAAAAGTTTAAAAGTTCACACAACAGGTTCTGGGACAGGATTGATGTTTCCACCTAGACACCTTAAAGTGGCTTCAAGTGTCAAAGTACCAGAAATCATTCCTGTGTATGTCTGACTTTAAAGATTCTTGCTCAAACTCTATTTGATAGTTGCTTCTGCTCTCTTCTTAGAATTCACCAGGCCATAAGATCCCTTCTGTTGGCATTGGAGAAATGAACAGAAAACATAGCCTAGATCTCAACAGGATACTGACCCAGTCCAAGATGGAAAATTAACCTTTTAACCAGAGAGATAGCTTCTAATAACTCAACCAGCTCTCTTCTCCCAAGGGCTAGTGTCAGGGTTAGTTAATGAACTGCTTCAGCAGCGAGGTCTCAAGGCACCATACTGTTCATAGCTCATTTTCTTCCATTAATCATTAGGGAGTAAAAAGGGTTATTTGGGAGAAAGATACCCAGGATACCAGCAGAAGTTTTGAGCTTTATTACCCTCCTCGCAATTAGAGTTACTGCTTTATGATTTACACACAAGTTCACTGTGGGAAGGACTAGAAAACCTGAAGAAACCTAGTCTTTAGTTTTGGTCTCATACACAGGATGACTGCTATTGTTTCTCTCCTCTGAAGTAGCTATTTTCAGGTGTGGTTTCTTGGAGGTTTGTCAGCTGCTAACAAACCAGGGGTTTCTAAAACCTCAGTAACTGTAACAAAACTCTGTGTATTGGGTAATATATAACTGTTTTTTTCTAAGTAACCTAAAGTTGAGTAATTGGTAGGTTTTAGATATTTTTTAAAAGAGCCTTGAAAAAATCTTAGGAACATTTTTGTACCTCTTAGTAAAAAATCTATAATATATTATTATAGATGATAAGGATTTCAGAATTATGGATGGGAATTGGACTTGAACACAGCTCTCTAGAAGATCTAAGAAGCTAACTACCTGGTGAGTCTTAATTTTTTTCTGTTAAGAGGGGGAACACTTACAAGAAACAATCAGTTGTTACATCTCCATCCCAGTGGCAGTCTATAGAAGAAGGTGATCATGGCCTCTCATATGACCTATATGGGTCTGTCTAGAATACAAATGCATATGTTGTATAATATGGTAAAAAGGGAATAAAATACTTGAAGGGCTTTGCATTAATTCTGTTGTCCAAAGCGGTTCAGGAACACAAGTTTTGTGAGCTCAAAGACCATCTTGATTGTGTTGTGTTTCTCTTCCACTATCACTGTTCTTATACTTTGAACCATTGAATACATTGTATGTTAAAGATATGGTTTTCCTGAAGGTAACCAAGCAAAGTTCAGTTTCAGCAAAGTAATATGCAAAGGGGATTGTTGCAGCATTCAGAAAATGCATATATATATATATATATATATATATATATATATATATATATATTCCCTTCTCTAAAATAACATAAACAATACACTCATCCAGAATTTGTCCAGAGATAAGACTTGGTACTAACTTTTATGCCATCTACCTGATAGAAAAGAAAGGCAATAAAAAGCCCTCTAAACTAGAGCATTCCGTGAACCTTGTGCTTTCCATCCAACTGCTACTCCCTACTTGACCATTTCTCATCCTGTCCTCCTTACTTACATGCCCAATGCCTAGATGAGTACCTCTACTCTTGTCAATGTCTCTAAGTTACTCTTCTTTGTTTAAGAGGCAATCACATAATGGTAACAGGAGAGAAACATTTAGGCTGTTAATAAGTACACTGGAGAAGGCAGAAAAAAATATTCTAGGCCATGCGCATAAAAGTGCAGCCCAGAAAAATGCCTTTCATTCACTGAAATGAAATTAAGTTCTAAGAGTAACGAGCATGAATTTTAATGTATGCTGGCATAATGGAAACTTGTTGTAAAGGAGTCTCCTCCAAATTGTCAGTTGCATACCACACAAGGATTCTGATGAAACTGCCCACTGTTCCCAGTTACAATAGTTGGATAAGCAGCCACCATGAAGTAAAATTTTGGGCATCATAAGCAGACTGTTAGAAACAAAAAAAATGTGTTTTACCTAATACATACCCATGATGGGGCAGTTCATATAGCTATTTGTGATTCTGCGCAATGCACCTCCAGAAAGATTTCAAAGGCGAATGAGATGGGGAAATTAGAAAATTTATAAAATGAGGTTTGAAGTATTCAAAGGATTGTTTACAAGTACAGAAAGGTGTGATTGAATTTCAACTGGCTATGTTGTCAAACAGAAAGGAATAACTACTAATAAAATCACTATTTATTATGGGCTCCCTGTTTGTCAAGTACCATATCAAATTCTTCATCTGCATTAAACTGTTTAATTCGTCGCAGCCCTGTGTTCTATTACTATAATCAGTTTGCAAGGGAATTTTGAACATTGTGGTTAAAACTTTGAAGTGATTGAAGATATTTATGCAGGAGTGTCTTAAGAGTAGTTTTTCATGAAAACATGATTACAGCATTCATGTAGAAGTGTGGACAACGATCAACTCATCTGGAACGTGCAACACGGATAGAGAAACAGTTGCATACAGGGCAGGATGATGGGCATCAGGTGTGGAGTGCTAGTGGGAAGTGGGAAGGAGAGGGAAAAGAGGAATGTTTCAGAAAACTATGCCGTTAAGGCAGTGTGTAAGGGAAGAAAAGCAATTAAATGGACCCTCAGCTTTCCGAATGGAAGTAAAGGCTAAACCTGATAAAAATGGGAGGGTATTTCTGCCTATTATAGCCTCCTGTTCTGACTTCACCTTGGGGAAGACAGCAGGTAGATGGTCCAGTTTCTTTTTATTCCTGACATTATGTGGGATATGGAGAAATAAAGCAAATCATAGAACTTCATTTCCTTCTTTGTTTAAATGAATTTTCTCATTGCTTCCACATAGGAAAGCCTATTCTCTCCTTGTCGAAGATTCTCAGTTCATTTTATCCCTTTTCTTTCCTTTGGCTAGAATTCTAGGAAGTGGCAGAATACGTGTATTGAAACACTCTGAAGCCATTTTCCAGATGCTAGAGAACAGCTATTACAAGGCACTGTAAAAAAAACTAGGCGGTGGCTTTGCTTCTTTTTAGGATCTTTGAGGATGACATGGGTAGATAGATGCCAGGGTTAGAGAGGCAATGTCTAGGACTAGACCAGGGTTCTGAGGTAGAGAACTCCTTCTAGGGGTATTAGGCGAAATGTAGAAAGAATATTAGTTTCACACATTTTTTTTATTTTTAATCTTTATCTTTTACAAAATTGCTGGTCTTTTTTCTCCCAGATATAGATTTTCACATCAAGTATCATACTTGCTTTTGACCTAGAGCCAGTTCTCTCAAGGTCAAGTAGCTTATTTAGAAATAGTTATATTTCATTTTTTTATTTGTGTTTGTGCACACATGCATGCATATGTGTACGTGTGTGATGCACACATGCACATGGTGGTATGCGTGTAGATATCAAAAGACAGCTTCTGAGAGTTCCACCATGTGGGTACTGGGACCAAGCTTCAGGCCTGGAATTTCATCACTGGGTCATCTTGCCGGCACTGTTTTTTTATTTCTTAAGGCAATTATCCTGAAGCATAATTGATATGCACTAAACCATGAATATTGATCAAATACAGCAGTTAGGTGTGGACACCACAATTATGCAATAGACATATCCATGAACTTCAAACATTCCTGGAGGGTCTCAATGCTTTATTGTGTGTTCTACCCTCTCAAAACGTTTAAAATTTTAACACAATGTTATTAACATAGTCATTTATGTTAGACAGAAAATCTTAAGAAGTAATTCACATTGCATACTGAAAAGTTATAGTTGTTCAGTAATTTTCCAATTTCTCTACTCTGGTTACTGATAATGATAATTTACCCTATATTATTTTGAATACATTAATTAACTCACACAAATTGTCCAGCTCTGTCTTGCTTGTTTCACTTGATTGATATACTTTAGATGAATCTTCATTGCTACAAATTTCAGAATTCCTTGCCTTCAGAATGAACTATACCCTATTACTTAAATGTCATTTGTTTTTGTTTCGTTTTGTTTTGAACAGGGTTTCTCTGTGCAGACCTGGCTGTCCTGGAACTTACTCTGTAGACCAAGCTGGTCTTGAACTCAGAGATCAGACTGTCTCTGCCTTCCAAGTGCACCACAACAACATATTTCAAATATTAATTTTTTTAGTCATTTTTTTGTCTACAGACCCCTGGGTTGTTTCTCTAGATTATCTATTATGCATAGCACTTTAATAAATATGAAAGTAAAGCTAACACTTTAAGTTTGTGATTTAAGTAAGCATACAAAAAGTTATTTAACATCACTAATTTTTTGAAAAATAAAATTAAAATATACAATTAGATGTAACATACTAAAAATTAAGATGTATATAAAACAAATTATAAGTATGTATGAATTTGTGAATAATAATAAATAAATATTTTTAATATGTACAAGTGTTAGAAAATATTGAACACTGTTGATGGAATATAAACAAAATGTAATCACTGTTGAAAACTGTGGTAGAAATTTCATAGAAGTTAAAATAGGACTAACATATGACTCAAGAAACTGAAGATAGACTATTTCTACAACTCTCTTTTAATTTTGATCTACTTGGTTTTTTTGTCTCCATCTGTGCTCTCGATCTCATGGTCATGTTGAAAAAGTTCTACAGTCCCAAAGGAAAGGTAGCACAGAGAGGAAGAGCGAGCAGTTCTCCAGTAGCCGAGCCTTGAGACTCTGGGGTTTCCAGCCTTGCCCAGGGTAGACACTCTCTTCTCTGAAGGCCTTGGTCCAGCCGACTCTGGTTCATGTTTGACCCGTCACGGCTTTCTGTTCTCCCTCTGCTCCCTAAAGTATACACTAGTCTCAATGTTAAAGTCAAATGCAACCTTTGTAGCAGAGTTCCTCTTTGAAGGTTTCTCCAGCTTTGGGTGGCCGCACAGGCTTGCTTTTTTTGTTGTTTTTCTAACATTATACTTTCTGACTCTGTCTGGCAACGTGATCATTGTGACTATTATTCACCTGGATCATCATCTCCACACTCCAATGTACTTCTTCCTAGCCATATTGTCCATCTCTGATACCTGCTATACCGTGACCATTATACCTCGGATGCTTTCTGACCTCCTCAATCCTTACCACACAATTGCTTTCCGCGACTGTGTGGTCCAGATCTTCTTTTATCTAACTTTTGGAATCAACAATTGTTTCCTACTCATGGTCATGGGATACGACCGTTATGTGGCCATCTGCAACCCTCTAAGGTATTCAGTCATCATGGGTAGGAAGTCGTGTGTCCACTTGGCAGCTGGGTCACTGGGAACTGGCCTAGGCATGGCTATTGTCCAAGTTACATCTGTGTTTAGCCTACCCTTCTGTGATAGCTTTGTTATTCCCCACTTCTTCTGTGATGTGAGACCTCTGCTGAAGCTGGCCTGCACAGATACCACTATCAATGAGATTATCAACTTGGTTGTCAGTGTCTGTGTCCTTATTCTACCCATGGGTGTGGTCTTCATCTCCTACATTGTGATCATCTCCACCATCCTGAAGATTGCCTCAGCTGAAGGTCGGAAGAAAGCTTTTGCCACCTGCGCCTCCCACCTCACAGTGGTCGTCATCCACTACGGCTGCACTGCAATCATCTACCTGAAGCCTAAGTCCCAGAGATTGCTCGGGCAGGACAGACTCATCTCAGTGACTTACACGCTTATCACCCCCCTGCTGAACCCTTTAGTCTACAGTCTGCGGAATAAGGAGGTCAAAGATGCCCTACGCAGAGCCATATGGCAAAAGCCACTTCCATCTTAATCGGGCTCATTTGCGAACTTAATTTCCTTCAGTTTGTGAATATGCACTTTTTAAAAGTTGTTTTTAATAATGCCTTTACTTATGGTATCAAGAAGACCAGAATGTACTAATGGTTAATGATCTAGAGGCTTCCTTCTATGCTCTCAGAATTCTCTGTGCTCTCCTCTAGAGGAATGAGATGATGATTTTTATATATTTAGTGTAAGTAGAAAGAAAAATTATAAACCTGGGTTGCTTCTATCCAGAGGCTTGACAGGCTTTTAATCGAAAGCTTTGGCCCAGCTATGTGTGTCATGGTTGACTAATACCTTTTCACTCCCCTGCCAAACCCCTTTAAACCTAGACCTTGTTCAAAGCCAGAGGCAAACTGCTTTGTGTATAGGCCTGTTCATATATGCATATGGCTGCCCTCTCCACGAAAATATTGTGAGTTGCAGTCATGTATCCCACAGTCACCTTCAAGCCAATGATAGACTTCATATTTAAAGGCAGAAACCAAAAAGCTTGTTGTGTACCCTGAGCTGGTACTTTGTGTGGTATGTAGTTACACTCTGCGATATTGTCACAATGACAAAACTGCTTACAACTTATTTCTCAGACTAGATCCTCACTGGTAGACATAAAAGACTGTATCAATTCAACTTTGTTAAAACACGAATTCATCAAGTTTCTAAATCTGATATATATCAATTATGGAAACAGGTGTAGAAAGACATGTGTGTTGTTGCTAAGGCTGCTGGTGCAGTCAGTATAAAGACATATCTTATATCTTATATTCTGTTTTATGAATATTGCATTAATACTTTGTGATGACTTGGAGGATTTTTCAAGACACTTAAAGTATGTCTTTGAAGTGCAGGGCAGCACAGTAGTAAGAAAGTAAACCAGCACCAGCTATAGAAAGTACAGGTGTGAGCTATCCACAATCCTATTATGCACACTTCATAAAACTCAGATCCAGAGTAAGACCATACTGACAAGGTGAGCTTTGCCTACTACCCTTTCAATTCTAGAATAAAGAAAATGGGTATGGAAGGGTAGACATCACTGTGAAAAAGAACATCAGATCCACTGTTTGGCAGTTGTGGAGCACACCCATGAAAGTGAACAATCTGTGATTTGATTTAGGATAGCGCGTGTCGTTTTGGAAAAAGAAAAGACGAGAATATGAAGTCTACACAGGGAATGAACATGAAGTGCTATGTCTTTACTACATGTCCAGATTTCCAGAAATGGTGAGGGTGCTTCCTTTTGGCAGAGTTGATTAAAAGACAAGTGAAAAAAATGGCTTAGCGATTCTGTTTAAGTAAAAATATAAAGATGGGATGGGCAGTAGAACAGCATCACATGTCTAAAGATGCAGTGGTCAAAGGCTGATGTCATCCTCAGATAGCACACCTTAGGATCCACACATGAGCTCTCTGGGTAACCTAGAATCCTGGAGTGAGGCTCTCAGTGAGTCCCCTTCAGGAAGTGTCCTTGCTAAGGGTCTGCATCTCTGGGTCTTTTATCATGTTTGGGGGATGGGCTGCTTCTAGTGGTTTGCCTGTTCCATAACGTCTCCTCTCTATGATGATTATGAAGAGCTATCTCGGGTCCAGAGCTGCCATCTGTGGGGTGGTTTAAAGCTTCTGCTGTGACCGTTTCACACTTCAGCTTTTCTCTTTCACCCCTGCTTCTTTCGCCCCAGCAGAGGTGGGGGTGCTACATTCAAGCCTCTGCCCTGGGATCACCAATCTGCAGCTGTATTTTAGAATTCTATTTCTAGAACAGCTGGCATATGTGGAAAAAAAACCAGTTTTCGGCCTTAACGTATTCTAGTGCAGGTGGATGAGCTCTGTTCTTTCAGTTTTAAAATATGTTTTTGTTACAAGTGTTGAGTTATATCTACGAGAACACAACCATTTTGAAATTTTTTTAAGAATTTTTGCATCTGAATTTTCTGTAATTTCAGATCCTTTTCACGCAACCCCACAGCGTTGCAGAGAGGTTTTTGCCCACCGTCTGTGCTGTACAGAGCATCAACAAGACTGACCATATACCTATGCCTTTTCAGTTTGAAAATGGAAGAATATGGATGTTACAAATGGTATATGCAGATGACCTTGATAGCCATTCTGGAGCATCAGTCGACTATGGCTTTAATAGGAAATACTGTAACAACTGAAGCACCATATGGGGACAAGGACTTGCTAAGAAACAGTCCAGACCTGGGCAAGTGATTTACGGCAGGAGACAAACTTTAAAGTCATCCATAGACCTAGGCTGCCTTGGGGGCTTGTGCCTGCCACAGCAGGAAGCTGCATCTCTGGGTTTCTGGAGGTGCCCCTCTGTGCTTCATTTCCATTGAATGAGGAGGCATTCACCTTTCTTCTAAGAACTTACTTCCTAAACAGTCTTTCCTGATACATCTTTTGCCGAATCTTTTATTCTGGAAGCATTCCAGGAATTTATCTTTCAAGGTCACAAGCCAGAGATGTTCATTTGTTTTCCCATCCCCTAAGTAGCAGAAACTCATAAGGATTTGTGATTATCTGTTTTGAGGGAGAAAAACATGTTGCTTTATGCTCTGTCCTGGATTAATTTAGTACAGCTCAGAAGTGACCAAGGAGGACAAACAGGTAAATCGAGAAAGGAAATTTCTCAACTAATCTGTATAACGTACTCACTCTTTGACATAGATCAAAATATTTTACATATATTTTTAAAAAGACACTTTAAGAAAGGGTATAATCTGGGGACCACTAACTATTAGAATAGTAATGTAATTTTCTAAGTTACTTCTGTAATAGAATGCAAGTGGCTATGAAGACAAAGAAATAAAATAGAAATGGCAGGCACAGATCTGAAATTAGCTGGGAATTTATATATGAGAATCAGCACACCAAAATGGTGACAGATCCGGGTGCCCAGTGATGGGGCATGAAAGGAAATCCACCCTGGCACTGAGCGGGAAATGACTGCTGAACCCCTGAGCCTAGACAGTCACTACATGTAAATGAGGGGCAGTGTCTGAGAATAGGGAGACTCTATGACCACCTTGTCCATGCCTTCCCATACAGGAAAAACAGAATCTCAAAGGCTTGCCAGTGGCCTGGCCCAGTGGGAAGCAGCGTGGACTTCCATCTCTCTGCTCCACCCATGGCCATCCCAAGCTTAACTGGGGATATAGGGAGGCAGGAGTTAACAGCGATAGTCAGGATTCTAGAAACTCCTGCGAAGTCTCTTGAGCTGATCAAGCCTGGAATTTCCGCCCACATCAAGCACCTCTCAGTTCCTAACTCTGAGTATTTGGCATTGCAACCAAGTATGAGATAAAGGAGGAACTTCCTGTCTAGCTCAGCACCGGAGACACTGACACTGTAGGAAACTGTGGAACAATGTGTCTTGATTGTGTATATTGGCAACAGTGGTCTAAAGGTTTATCCTGAAATAAGCCTTGAGCAGGAAGCAGAGAAAGTTTCCCATAAAATCACCCAGGAGTTTCCAGTGGGGACTTTTCCCTGCCTGCGTGCCAGAAGAAAACACTTCCACATTCACCACACCTATTTATATGAACCCACGTGCCAGGGATGGAGTCATTCCTTACCATATTAAATGAGAAAAATGTTGGGGAGGAAGAAGAAAAGGGGGGTCACGTACTATATGCATATTCCCATCTTTTTTTTTAAAAAAAGAAAGATGAAGTAATTACTATGTATATCCCACTAACATTTCTTGATGAAATGAATATTTCAGGTTTAGGCAGGGTTTACAAATTGCCCTCATACTGTTTCCCACAATGTCAGTAGGTGTAGAGTCTGGGCAAAGTCAATACCCTCTGCTCTCATGGGATGTCATAAGTGCCAGTCCAGCACTGACGGCATGGACCCCGTCGCCTAGAGTTTTTCCTAAGCCTGAACTCATTTTCTGCATGAGCAGAGGCAGGAACTCAGTTAGACATGTTGCCTATCCTCATTCTTATTGAAATGAAAAGCCTGACTCATAAATATACAAGCAGGTTTTCTCAAGTCATAAACCTAGAAAGTAAAAGAATAAAGAGTTTGATCCAGCCGGGCGGTGGTGGCGCACGCCTTTAATCCCAGCACTCGGGAGGGAGAGGCAGGCGGATCTCTGTGAGTTCGAGACCAGCCTGGTCTACAGGAGCTAGTTCCAGGACAGGCTCCAAAACCACAGAGAAACCCTGTCTCGAAAAACCACAAAAAAAAAAAAAAAAGAGTTTGATCCATGTCTTATACTGTGTGACTAATAATGGATATCTCTGCAGGGAAGAAACTTAACCCAGTTCACACTCTGAGACAGACCCAAGCCTCCACTAAATGGTTTGGTAACAAAATGAAAGAGATAAACACAAACCTATTCCCTTTACCCAAAAACTTATTAGGAGAACTACACCAGTGATTCTCAACCTTCCTAATGCTGCAACCCTTTAATACAGTTCTTCCTGTTGCAATGACCCCAACCATAAAATTATTTTCATTGCTTTTTAATAACTGTAATTTTGCTATGTTGTAGATCATAGTGCAAGTATCTGATATGCAGGATATATTTTCATTGCTACAAATTGACCCAAAGAGGTCATGATCCACAGGTTGAGAACCTCTGTCCTGGACTATAAGCCATGATTATCATTTTCTGAATTTCTCAAAAGCCATTGCCTTGCTCCTCAATGAGGATATGATACAAGTTGCAACTATAAGATTGGTTTATCCGACAAGGCTAAATTGATTACATAGGAATCCTGGTGTGAACTTCCCATGCTTTGGGGTCATCTCAATTTTTATCAAGAATCAAAATCTCCTAGCAGTGGAAAGCAGAGTACGAAACATTGCCAACCTCACCAGTGTCCTACTATGTCTTCTTGCTACCTCCTTCTTACAATGACCAGGAAAGGTTATTATAAATTTGTGCCCTCATGGGTCTTTCTTGTAGAAGTAAGCATACAATTGAAGAAGTCCAGAATCTCTAAGGTTACCATGCCACACGACTCCACACTTGCTTTATTCAAACTGTGCTTCCCTTTTACAAATACAAATAAGGGAATCAACTCATTCTTTAAATTATTAACCGGTGTTTATTGAACATTTGCTATTACATGTCACTGAACCAGCTGCAGACAGTTTAATGAAGCATTTATGCAAATCCTGGGGCACAGATTTTTCCATGGATACTGGGAATGACCTTTGACAGTTGAGAAGCTATGGAAAAATCACTGTTAAGAATGCCAGCAACGGCATCAGTTCCTTTATGTGCCTAGGTTAGGCATTAAGCTTTAAGGTTTGTTGCGTTTTCTTGCCTTCTGAATCTTCAAGGCTAGATTGAACTGTTCCTGAGTTGAAAACAATAACCCCGTGTCCACAGCAAACAGAATCACCACCAGCAACTGGATAATAAACTGTAGCCAATGATGCTTGTTTTTGTAAGCTAGAATGGAACATAGATACAACAATTACACAATTCAGATTAGAAACTGAAAGGGGGGAGGGGGTCCGAGATCCAGCTTCCTTAAGAGGGACACAAACATGATTTTCCACCCTTAGTCTGATGGAATCAATGTTTCCCAGGAACCCCCGTCTATCTGTTCTTCTAGTCACTGAAAATCATGAAACATGATGCCATGAGCTGATGATTTGGAAGTACAAAAGAAATCAGCATAGAGCCAAGGATAATTAAACATCAGAGCATAATTCTAAGTTTGGCCAACTTGCTTTTTTTTTTATATAGATAGCTATGAGCATGCCAAGATAAAGCAAAATTTTCCTCCTTCAAAGGTAAGCATTTCAAAGTTTCCCTCTTACATGACGTTTTGGAAAAATGGCTTTCCTTATGAGCCATAGAGGCCCCACCTGCCTGGCCTCAGTGGGTTCACTTGCCTCCTGCAAGACCTGCACACACAGCTTGCAGCAGGGTTGATTTCCTTCCGCACCATCCTCAGCTAAAACGGACTTGCCAAACTTTTTTGTACGCTTGCTTCCTTAAACTTCCCAAACCACTTCCAATTTGATACATACAAACACTCTTCATAGAAGCAATTGATGATTTTTAAATGCTAATTATATTATTTTATGTCTGGACAGTCCTTTACAGTTTTTAAAGCCATTTGACAAAACTATCTCACTATTCTTTATAAAAATTTATTTTGGGCATAGTGTTACCATCAACACTTAGCAAATGAGGCCTCTGCTGTGGAGATAGATCCTGGATCTCCTTGTTGCAAGTCTATTGGCCGTTTCAGACAATTACGGACGTACTAACTTTAAACATTGGGCTTGTACGTCCACTTTCTCTTCCTCTACTATGTATTATCTTGTTTTTTTATCAACTTACATCTTATTACGGTGATTCTGAATTTCTCGGATGTGTAGTTCAGCCGCTTAAGATAGCCCGTGCAGTGATAGGTGCCACTGTCGTTAAGGTTGGCATTTCTAATGGTGATTTTGGGGTTCTCATAACTGTACTTGAAAGCATGGTCATTCCTATAGTAGACCACCTTCTGGACAGTCCCGTTCCTCCAGCCATGGCATCGGATGTCAAAGGACTCATTGTCTATTACCATCTCAGCAGAGGTCTGAAGGAGCAGCCAATCTGAAGAGCAGTCATACGTTACTGTTATTTACTTAACAATGGATAAGTAAGTGTCCTGAGGGGGGAAGGCAGGGAGAGAGGAGCAGATAAAGCCACAGAGAGATAGGAGGGGTCAATTAACCCATTTCTTGTTTCATATTATCAATTAAAGAATAAAGACAAAATAGTGTTTATAACTTGAAATCTATGCCAATGAATCCCTTTTCCCTCAGAAAAGTCAGTCAGAAGCCATAAAATGTCTTATAATCTACTGCTGAGCCCATTGTGGAAATCCCAAAGACCAGAATTCTCTTCAGATTCTTCTAGATGGATCTAGTTAAGAGGGAGCACACAGAATACTCCTCCAAAAATGTTTGAACTTATGAGAATTATTTTTGGTCCACTCTTTCTTCACAGAGGCTTTTCAGCTCTGTTGTTAATTATAGTTGGCCTAAATACTTCCTTAAAAGACAAATATAAATCTTAACTATTTGTTTAGTTTTTATTTACCATCTTCTTCCCTATATAGATCTGAGTATGAAGATATAGGACTGTATCAGTGTTTAGGAGTTTGTAGATAGTCAATGATTATTTGTCTATAATGACTCAGCAAGTTCAAAGAACTGTATTCTATGGCTAAAATTATTTTTAAGAATTGTAAAACATTCATAAATGGAGAGTTTGGGGTGAGAACATATCTAACTTGTGCAAGCATATTGTATTTAAGAAAAATGCTTTGAGAACTTCTCTAAAGTCTAGTACTAGGAAGTAAATGACTATTCTGTATGGTTTAGTTTGTATTTAGAATGGGTTTACAGATGTTAAAACATTTTTCTACTCAAGAAAAATGTAATGTGTAACTTTTGCATTTGAAAGACAGTTTTCTCATTAAACATGTACTGATAGCTAGATATGTTATATTAAATTTTGGCAGTTAAAGTAATAAATAAACAATATTCATTGTATCAAAATAAACAATAGAATTATTTTTAGTAACAGTAAAGGACATGAGGAACATGTAGAGATATCTTTCATGACCCTCAGATTGTTCAGAGCAAATTGTTACTCAAATATTATGATCCAAGTATATATACACAGCTTTTTGCAGTGTTCATATACCTATCACACCATTTGATCACAGAATACATGTCTACATCTAGGTAACATAGAAAAAAATCAGATCAGAGGAATAATATTGATGACTGAATAGACCATTAAAAGAGAGGATGTAAGGAATGGTGCGGAAGAAAAGTCACCGAGATGTCTTGAGGGAGAAGCCCCAAATCTCTTGGAATAACCTACATTCCTACCAGCTTCTAGTGCAATGGTTCTTAACCTGTGGGTCACGACCCCTCTGGGGGTCAGATGACCCTTTCACAATGACTGCCCAAGACCATTGGAAAACACAGATACTTATATTATTATTCATAACAGTAGCAACGTTTTATGGCTAGAATTTACAACAACACGAGGAACTATATTAAAGGGCTGCAGGGTTAGGAAGGCTGCAGACAGTTCTTGTGGCTCCTTCTTCACGTGAAAGACAGACAGTATTCTCATATTTCTAGAACATACCTCTCGTCACTTCCAAGTACACAGGTTTACTCTTGTAAAGTCCTTGGTTCTGACATATGTATTTTCCACTGTCTTGAATGGTGGCACTCACGATGTCCCAATGTGAAGTTGTCACTTTAGAAATGGTGCCATTGTGGAACCATTTAGTATTGTTGTCTTGAAGGGAACTGTTCGCATTGCACATAAGAGTCACGTTATCTCCTGTAAATATTCTAATCCATGGTGGGGTCAAGGACAGAACAGATTTCTGAGTGGCTTAAAGAAAGTAAAATTATGAAGATAAAAAAATTTGAATTTGTTGAAAATTAGTCAGTCTCAAAAGTATAAACATGTCAACAGTCAAGCAATGGTCTATCTTATTGGTAACAAGGCTTAGTCTTGGTGTCGTCTAGGAAAGGCAATAAAGGATGAAGTAAACAGTGATGTGGTCTCAGAAAGCAGCCAGTCCAGGCATAAGTAAGGGTTCAAACACAGAAGTTTGGAAACAAGTGAAGTATTTTATTATTTAATGTCATACCCTACTCTAATTCTCTGAACTTCAAAATTGGTATTCATAAATGTACATTGTAGGCTTTTTAGGTGGAGATTATGCTTGACTCTCCCAATCATTGCTTATCATAATGGTTGATATATAGTTAGTGTTTACTAAATAATTATTGAATAACAGAATGTAAAAATAAAGGATAAATATTAAAGCCTCAGTTCATTAAAACATATTAGGAGCAGCTGTCAATCATTTCAGACTATACCACGTACTGGTATACTTTAGTACACAAGGTAAGTAAATTGCATTAGTTAGAATTAAAATATAAAATAGGCTTGGTAAAAGATGAGTTCTAAATTTTTTAAGCTATTTAATTGTGAATATATACAGTGAGAAATGTTTGTAATTTTCAAGGCTCATGAAAAGCACCAAGAAGGTGTCAACCTTGGATGGCTTCCAGGAGCAAGGAGATGTGTTGAAAATTTAAACAGAAGCTAAAGAACCGCTCGTGGTGATGACAAAGGGTGATATAGTCAAGGAACATTATAATCAGACCTGAGGGACTTACGATAGCACCCAGTTTTTATCGGTTGTGCAAGCCCCAGTAAGTGGTGTTGTAATCTGAGCTACAGGATTCCCAATTATAAAAATCAATAATGATAGTTATATGAAAGTTGGACGAGTGCATGTGAAAGGCCTAGAAGAGAGACTAACATCAGAAAAGACATGACTGTTGACTTAAGCAGAAGAGGAGGTGGGTTGAGAGGGGAAAATGGTATATGGGAAACCCTGGGGCAGGTAATAAATTACCGGGAAGAGGGAGAACTGCAAAGCAGACTCTCTGGGAAGAAGAAAACTTAGAGCTATAAGAAAACACGATGGATAGAGACAAACAGCAGAAGAGAGCAATGTCCAGACACACCAAGGGAATAAGGACAAAAAACTCACCCGTTAGTGTGATGGCCAGAGCTGCAAAATTAATAAAGGGTAAGTTAGCATCTACTACCTCCAGTTTTCCAGGATGCAATAAGACTGGGATGGGTGTGGGAATGAGACCCACATTCATAAAGTTTCAATGATTAGTAGGGAGAAGGAAGGGCGTTCTTTCCTCTATCCTCCTCTATTGTTATCTGTATTGGAATAGATGCAAAGGACTGAAAAGACCCAAGCATTAGCCTGGTTTCCCACCGAGGTGATGCTCAGCCCAGTTACCTTTGCTCCTCTCTACTGCACAGTGCCCAGAAATGCCCCCATGGTTTGCATATGTGCTACAAAGTCACCCAAACCAAACCAAACCAAATGTTCCCAACTCTGATGCTCTCTAGATGCATTTTGGCCCCTTGGGGTGGGAATTAATGTAAATTTATACTTACAGAAAAACAACACTGGTAACCACAGCTGGGCAGATCCTCCAGTGCCAGTAGCCATTGCTTTTGTGCCTTCAGGTGCTAACTGTGCCGGGGAGCTATACAGTTTCAAAAATAGGCTTGAAACCAAAAAGGAGAAGGAAATGTTTTCTGCATCATATCTGGTTCACTTATCAGCTTTGCCTGGGCTTGGCTTTTTCCAGAGATAATAACAGCATTGTGCCAAATTGGGCAATTTTATAGACACCCATTTGCTCCCATCACACCTTCAGCTGCACACCTAGAATCTGGTGGCTGAGGACCATGGGTCTCAGCAGAGCCACAGGTTTTCTTTTGGTGCCATTCAATGCACAAGTATTTGGTTTGCATCTTAGAAGCATGGGGTATAGGGGACTGCAGAATAAAGTAAGTACTAATTGAATCCCTTGATAGGTGCCAGGCACTGTGTAAATATAACTGATACTATTCACAAAAAAATCTTATGAGTTAGATAGTACTATCTAAATAAATTAGATTTTATTACAATCTGTATTTTATTGTTGGGAAAATAGATCTTAGGAAGACTAAGTAATGTTATAATGCCATCTATTGAATAGAAAATTTGGGATTTAAACATGTAACCCTGAAATCAGTCTCACAGCCATTATGATGTTCTGTTTAAGAACACACCAGGCCATGAAGAACAATGGGTGAACTGCTTGGAGGTTCCTCTCAGTTACTGATCCTCTCCTCCTTAGCGTCTTGTTCATTTGCTGAGTCTGAGAGTCTCCATCTGATTCCCTGTGATCTACTATCTGATTGGTTCTTTGGAGATAGTCCCAGAGGCTCTTCCTCTACTGGGCCCTGATGTGGTTCATAACAAGTGAGATAGATATGAACCCTCTTGTACGGCATTGAGACATCTTAATTTTCGCTCTATCCTAGCTTTGGCCAACTTTAAATTTTGTGATCATTGAACACGAACAAGGTTTCTCCTTGCACACTAACAGCTCCCCTCCTCATCAGAACTGCTCTAATTCACTGGTTTCTTTCAGGTTGAATTAAGATCTGATATGGTCAATGATCGTAGAAATGATGACAGAAATGAATACCTATGTTGTATTTGCATGTGCAAATGTTTTCTATTTGCCAATGTTCTGGAATAGGTGAGAGCCATGTGCTTAAGCACATCTCACAGGTGAAGTGCGTGGGACACCATGTGTCATGCTGTGTTCTTCCTCCAAGACAAATGAAGTCTGCTGAATTAAACGTGAAGTTGTGTCCCAGCTTTCCATGGAATAAGGGGATATCGTCTGATAGTAAGTATGGTTCAAGAACATGACACCATGTTATGCTTCAGAGAAAGAGCTTTAATCGAGCAGCCAGTGGGGTTTTCTTTCACTTCATTTTTTTTATTTAAAAATTTTTAAATTATTTGATCATATCTGTACACATATCCTGAAACTAATTCGAGTTCCTTTCCATGTTCCTTCTCAGCTTCCTGTCATCTTTGACTTCTACATTTTTGAAAACCGCATGTTGTTAGTATTTACAGAGCAGAACTCAAATACTCCCAATAACTAAATAGTTGGGTTCTACTTATAAACTAGGAAGAGTGATATCTAGACAGTGGCATCATTATAAGATTTAGTAAGAAATCTTGTGCGTAAAACACATTGCACAGCTTCTAGCATTTGAAAAAATGTTTAATAAATATATAAACTTCCCTTTATTAATATTATATGCTAAATAATTATAATAGAAATATTTTTGGGGGGCTGGCTTAAGGCAATAGGAAACCTATATAAGATACTTTCCTCAATAATTGGTGTCTCATGGCACTGAACTTTGAGCAATCCTAGTTCTTTGTTGTCATGAGAAAAGAGTAAGAACAGGAAGGAAGTTTTATTTGGAGAGAAACCAAGGAGGATTGGAGGAAGGCTTTGGCTTGAGGTACTGGGAGGGTAATGTTTAAATTCATAGACCTTGAGAGAGACAGATTGTACTTCACATATTGATGAGAATTTATTGAGGGATTTGGGTGTTCTTCTCTCCTAGGATAGGGGTCCTGCAATAAAACTGCTCTTACTTTACTGTGACTCAAACAGTTTCTACAAGGGCTTTCCCTGAAGCTGTCCAAACAGCTCCTACTTCCTTGGGAGCAGAAGTGAGCTCCCTGAGAGGTGCTTGCCTAGTCTGAAGAGGAGTGGTTTGTTAGTGAGATCGCTTTTACTTGCTTCACTATCTAAAGCTTACACTTAAGTGCCCAACAATGAGAGGAAGGAGGTGCTTTAGATACAGCAACAAACAGCAGAAAAACATTAGGGGCAACCAAGGAAGTTCACTAAAACGTAAGAACAAATTATAGTATTTTTTGACCCTAGGAAAGTAAACAACTAGCAATATAAGCATCAGAAAGAATAAACCATACACATTCCAAGAGGATATTTCTAAAATGAGCAAATGAAAATAAAAAAAAGCTCAGAAGAAATAAAAGAAAACCACCAAGATTAAACAAGAGCTTGGCTTACCGTGCCTAATGTAGTTTGAATACATTTTATTCTTATTTGCAAAATATCCTCCAAATTTATTTTATATCCAATGTCTGGATGGTGTAGTTGCTCATTTCTTGTATTTAGTATCTTCATTAAGAACATATGTTTTGAGGCACAGGAAAAATTTTAATACATGGAAATTATATTCTAAATTAATTGGTTTCATTTGTAGTTATTATTATTGTGAGTAAGCATTTGAAAATATTGTTCTGAAAGGGATCAATAGGCTCAGGATACCAAATAATCTAAGGAGCCCTTCTATGCCTTGAAGGTTTTTAATAGTTAGATGGTAGAGTCAAAAATGGGATGAAAGTGTGCTTGACAAAATCAGTACAGTATATAGAATCTCACTTCTTACTGCAAGATTTTGAATTTGAGAACATATGTGATTAATACATAATAGCACCTCATGCCCAGATTTAAACCTGTTACCAGTTCCCAGATGACTTAATCTATATTTCACTTTGTGAAGCAGAGACATAAAACTCTAATGGCCATGCATAAACGATGGGATTTTTGTTCTGCAAGGTGTCCTTGAAGCTAGATTCAGAGCAAGAAGTTTTTAGCCAGAACTTTATTGTCTTATAGCATATCTGAAAGAGCAGCATCAAACTTAGCCTATTCACTGCCTGCTTCCTTCCAAAAATCAGGAAACAAAAAGGCAAGTTTGCTAGCTTGCTCTATATGTTTAATAAAACCAAGGACCATATAATATTGGATATGAACTGCTGAAAAGACAGTGTACCTGTCTCCTCATGGTATATGTATTTCATAAATATCACAGTCTCTCTCGTGATCAAGGATAAGACTAAGTATGCAACACACGTTATCAGTTTGCTCCCTCCTATGTGGTTGGTAATGAGGAAATTACATCATAGAGAGGTTAGGCAGTTTGTTGAAGGACTTACATTTGCCAAATAAATACATAGGGTTAGAACTCAGACAGTTTGGCAGGAGAGTGTACATGCATAACCAGATAGAAAGAAGTGTCTATGTAATCAACACATTGAGATTGAATACCTGAGGATTTGTCAAACCTACTTAAAAACTCCTTAGATTTGCCAGAGCCCATCACTTACAGACAGGAAATCATCAATCTAATTTATCCATTTCATGTTTACACATTCCTTTCTTCACTCCATGACATGGTTTATCAATTCATAGCCATGAATTTATCAATAGTTGCCATGGTGGTATTTTAATTGTGTTCACAAACTTTGTCTATGAATGTCATTTTTAACCAAGTGACCCAAAGGAATTCAGACTAACTTTCCTGTCTCCCTGTTGATGGAGATGTGGAGTGACTATGCACAGAACACTCTGGTCAGGGAGAACTGTGTTATAAATCTGCTGGGGAAGATGTACAAGCAATGCAGTGTTGGATAAAGGTTCCTTAAATACTGAAATATTATGTTAGGCTATTTACTTTGAAAAAGTGATTACCTGTACATATTTCAAAGATATTAGAAATCTGGGATGTGAATAGACTCTTAAGCTTGATTCTCAGCTCAAACCCTTTATTTGCTATGTGGCTATCTCAAGATACCAAATTGCCTCATGTTCCTGATGTCTCACTTACAAAATACAGGTAGTAGTGGTGACTTAAGGGTGTTTGCAAGTGTTAAATGAGTTATTACAGTGAAGTGCTTGGCAGAGAGCATGGCCAATACTGCATCTACTAACAGTTTCTGTTACTGATATGATGGGTGTTTTGGATGGAGATTTTGCTGTTAGAAAAGAGAGAATTAGGTGAACGTTTCCCTCGAAACAAAATTTGAATAGGGAGTAGTCTCCAAATGTATTTCCAGCACCTGGTATTTTATAGCCATAACACTAGCACTCTGAGCTAACAGTGGCTGTATCATTAGACTCTGGAAACACTTAGGAGTACTATCCTTACTCTAGAGAAACAGTTCCTGCATCTCTCTGCAGGCCTGCAGAGATATGACAGGAGCCAGAGGTCATTGCCAAGTGTGGTTCCAGACAGAAATTCCCATTTTGCAGTCACCAATTGGCCAAATGTGGTGTGAGCTGTGGATATTTTATGCTTACTTACAGAACCAATAACATGGTAACAGCCTCCTCTTAAAGAAACCCCTTTAAGATAAGGACAAGAGGTCTTGGCACAGCCCAAAGCATTTGCATTTTAATAGGTGAATTGGGAATCCTAATCTTTCAGAACTGTGGCTTCACTGTACTGTGACCAGTGTGTTTCTAGAAGTGAAGCTAGCTGTGACTTGGAGTTTGGAAAAATTGGAGAGAGCTCTAAATGATGGCTCATGATGTAATCTCAACACTCAGGATGCAGACATGGGATTGCCACACTCTTGAGGCTATAAGGTAAGACTGTCTCAAACCAAAACAATGACTAGGCTTGGAGAAGCAGGAGAGCTTTGCCTTGCAAGCATGAGGACTGAATTTGATCAGCAGCATCTCTGTAGAAACTGGGCACAGTGGCACCGTTCTTTAACACCACTGATGGCAGGTGGGCATGAAAGACCACTAGGACTCTCTGGGTAAATGGCTAGATAAATCAGTGAGATTCATGTTCAGTGAGAGTTCAAAAATAAAGGAAACATGATGTAACATTGAACCCTAGTCTTTCTATAGCATATACAGTCACACCCAGACACCACTCACACACACACACACACACACACACACACACACACAAACACACCTGCACCTACACATGAACACATTCAAAGCAGGCATGTACATCACACACAATAACAAAAAAGGAAGAAAAGATCTGTAGAAATCCTTGTGGAGTGTGTGTCTGAGTGCGAATATGTGTGTGTGTCTCTCTCTGTTTGCCGGTGATTGTTTGTCTCGATAACATGTATAAGGGAGATAACTGTGGAAAGAGTGGGGGTAATTAAACCCTGTATTGTCAAAGGCACAAGGATAGCCTTCCAGGCTAAGAGCTGCCCTGCTTCTGGATATCATTCTGAATTATATACTTTTATCTTGAGTTTGGCAAGCAAATGCAAAAGCAGTTTTTGCATTTTCTCATATATACCCAATTTAACAGAAAATAAACTGCCATGAGTGTTGAGGGAAGAGAGCTATTTCCCATTTTTGGAACAGCATTCTTCAACCTTTTTATTTCAAAGAAGGAGAGCTTCAACAGCTAAAATGGTCAGTATACACATGCCTCAGGCATATCAGGCTGTCTGTTTGCTCATCACAGTCCCATGCTCTCATAAAGTTTTCTCATTTTATTACTTTCTCATATTAAGGTCCGAGTTGCTCTGATTTTAAAGTATATCTCTGTGTAGGTAGCATAGATAGATAAACCCAGCTTTAGGGTCCTGTAGTTTATGTAATTTAGGGATCTCTTTCTAAAAAAATAGAAATTAATGAATATAATCTTAGGTATTCCAATGACTTTTTAAAACAAGTTAAAAAAAAAAAAAACCTCAGTATAGTAAGTAAACCTCAACACACTACAAAGGTCAAAACCTGACAACTCAAGCATAAAATCCAGAAAAATTAATTTGCTGCTTATATAAACTCTTCTCTAGAATTTTTTTCTACATGTCTTTTCTACGTATTGCTTATCTTTATCAGAGAGTAATTTTCTAGTATCGCTTTGGTAGGGGAGCTAAAAGTAAAATTCACTCCTTTATCATCATTGATCAATATTTATTTTACATTATCAAGGTAAAGGCAATTTTAACATGTGATATTATTGTTTGTAGTGCTGCAGGCTCATGCTCACAAATGCAGGCATCCTGATGCTTCTGGATGCTTGATTCCCATCACAAAACCCAAACACATTATCATGTATTTATAATCTTCTATTCTGTGCTATTGAGTAAGTTCTTTATGGGGAAAATCTTGTATTTTATGAGGCATCAAAACAACTCAAATCTTCTGCTAATAAAATTAAACATATCTGAAGCTTGTGAATTTTCTTGAAGATTAGCTTCTCTGGCCAGATGTTTCACCCTTGTCTTTCCTTCTCTGCTCACAGATGTGCATCCTCGGCGTTGGCAGATGCACACTTCTGCAGTGTGGAGGTTACCTTCCAGCTCTGTGCTGTGAAGCCGGGAGAGCCAGTTCTTGGGGAAGGGTTTTCCTGGGACTCACATCTACAGTAAGACAGACTAGAGTAGATGACTAACAACAGAAAATTAATGATACCATCTATTATTGCACTAACACAGAGCTAAGTAGCTTCTCAGCTAACGTTCTCCTTACCTGAAGCCCAGAGCAACCCTCCGCTACTCTCCTGTCAGCAACAGGAGGGAACTATGATGGAGAGAAGTCTGAGTGGGAAAAGACAGTGCCTTTAAGTGATTACAACCGAGACACTGGGAAGATCTGTGTGAAGGCCTGGCTCTGCAGCCTGTGGTACTGAGGGGAAATCTTTTAATCAGCAGGGCCAAGGGAGGCCAAGGCCACTGGAGGAATGCTCTTGGAGGGAATACTGGGTCCCAGGTTTTAACTTTTCCTCTCTCTTTGCTTCATAGCAGTTATGAGGTAAGCAGTTTCCCTGGCCCGCATGCCTGCTCGGACATTCTGCCTTATCACAGGCCCAAAGGCAGCAAGGCCAACTGACTAAAATGGCACAAACTGTGAGCATATGTGTAAAAGTTCCATATTTTTCAATTAAGATTACCCAGGCATTTTTAAAAACAGAAAGTTGACTAACACATATATCTTGATTTTTTAAATTTTATAAAAAATATAAGATTTATTCAGAGGCTTTGTGAGACCTTCTAGGAAGTGGACAGTCATGAAGCCTGACTTTCATTTACCATATCTACTAGTCAGTTTATCATCTGTAGATGTCATATCAGAGGAGCAAAGAGGCTGTTATGAAATGGAGGACAGCGAGCAGGGCCTATTGGGAGTAGCCACCACTGGTCTAGGTTTGCAGAGACAAGCTGATCTCTGTGAGTTCAAGGCCAGACTGGTCACAGAGTGAGTTGCTGGGTAGCCAGGGCTACTCAGAAAAACCCTGTCTTGAAAAACAAAAACAAAAAAAGAATATTCAGGTTTTATCCTAGCCAGTTCTTTAAGCCTGTGTTTCTCACAAGTGGGGAACTGCCCCTTTTAAAATGACAGCACACACATTTCCACTGATAACAAAATAAAGGCATTGGTATAAATACTATGGATTACTTACATACTTAGTTAATAAGTAACCATGCTGCATTTTCAATTTTTAACTATAGTTTCCATCTGGTAACTCCAATTGTGTTGTTGCACTGCCCAGGAGCCTTCAGGCTTTTCAAATAGAGACAAAACCGACCAGTAAGAGGCTTCAAACATAAAACAGTGCTCCTTATCATCACTAATACAAAGTTATATTATAGAAAAATATTGGCAGAAAATCTTATCTCCATGTGACCAAGGGTCAATAGTTAATTAGAAGCAAGGTGTAATATTCGAAATAAAATACAAAATTATTTTCTTATTTTCTAAATTGAATTCATACTCCTAATTTCCTATATATTTCAATAATGCCATAATGCAGATATTTAAAGAAGAGAAGCACATTTAATTATCAAGGTCTGTCTCATTAAAGTTAGGATTTGAATATAGTTTGTTAGTTAATTATTTGGTCTGATCTCATAAAAAGAAGACACTGAGCTGTGAGGTTCAATAACATCATTTCGTACATGACATTTTCCAAACAGGAAATGCATGAATTTTAAGTACCATGACTAAAGAAATGAGTTAAATATAGGCTCAGATTTGACCCTGATCTTTCTGCCATTCAACCCAACACAATGTTTACTTTCAATATAAGAATAATATTAATCATGCAAATACATGTTTATCAAGTATACATATTTATGTGGCAAACACATTGTTGTTGCTGATGATACATAAAAGCATTAGACAAGATCTCTGCCCTCTGTGATGAGTGTTCACTTACCTGACACACAGAAAAGCAGCTAAAAGGGGAACCTTTCAATGAGAATGACATTAAAGAATGAGATAAGATGCACCACACCAAAAGCTGAAATGTGAAAATTTCAAATAGTGTGGAATTCAAAGTTCCCACAACAAGAAAGACCATGGAGATTCTAGGAATTAAGAGAACATTTGGATGGAAGCTTGATGAGCAGAGACAAGTGCATGAAATGAGAAGGAGCTGAGAATGAGGATAGATTGTGAGTGCCTGAAGAACATAGAATGAGTCTGCTTTTCTTTGAAGGGTCTTGAAAAGCCATCTGACTGTTTAAATGTTTAAAACAGAGAAATATATATATATATATATATATATATGTGTGTGTGTGTGTGTGTGTGTGTGTGTGTGTGTGTGTGTGTGTATCCACATTTATATGCATAGATATTGAAGTAGATATGCACATAGTTATATCTGCAGTCAGGAGAATATATATATATAGTGTATTTATATGTATGTGTGTATGTTTGTATGTGCATGTATAAATATATATTCCCTTGATTAAAACATTTGGAGGGTTTTTAAATACATATGGTTATTATCTGTGTATGTATGTATGCCCACATTTATAGGCATAGATACTGAAGTAGATATGCACATAGATACATCTGCAGTCATATGTGTTATAGACTTTCAGAATCAGATTGTTAAAATATGATTTAATTGGCAATAAAATATGGTAATAAGTTGTCCTAGAGAGATGGTAGTGAAAGGTTCATGGGTCCAAGGTGGGTCCATTAAGAGGATTTACTGACAGTTTGCATGATAAAGAAAGCATAAAAGATAGTTCTTAATTTTCTACCTTAATAAATGTGAATGGTGACATCACTTATTATTGAGGGCTGGGAAGGACTACTTTAGGAAAATATCAGTTTTAGGGAAGAAAACTAAGCGTTCTAACTTAGAGAATTTTGTGCTGTGGTGTCTCTTTTATACAGTGCTACAGACAAATAGATAGCTTAGGAAGTTTAAAAATAAGTGTTTGGACTAGAAATGTAAATTTAAATTGCTGTCATATATCTGGAGTAACTGAGTAAAATGAAATTGGCTAAAAAATAAAATAAGAGAGAGAGAGGAAAGAACAAAGCAAATCCCAGGATGGAGCCCTAAGGAATGCCAACGTTTCAAGGATGGAGGAAAGGACAGGTTCAGAAAAGATACTAGAGAGAATAGCTCATAAGATAAGAGGATCCTCCATAGAACTGGGAAGAGAGCACACTTCTAGAGAAAAGATTCATTTCTGAATCTTGCCGAGGAGTGAAGTAAGATGACAAGATAAATGCCACTGTGTCTGGTGATGCTGGGGTCTCTGGGAATTAATGATGGTGATCTCTGTGGAGTGGTGTGTATGGAAGTCAAGCTGAAGTGGGTTAAAGAGAACAGAAGGAGAAAGAGGAAGGTACTCTTGCAGATAATGTCAGTGATGCTTTCCAGTGGACTGGAGGGTTTGGAGGATGTAAAGTCAAGGTGAGTTCTCATTTGGGGGAGATCGAGATGGCATTTGTTAGCGATCCTTATGGTCTAGTAAGCAGAAGCAGGGGTATACACTTGAGTTAAGTCCTTCCACAAATAAAAAGAGAAGTCGTTTTCACCCTTTGATTAAAATACATTTGTTTCTGCCATAACGCTCTGCGTAAGACTATTTTAAATATTTGTGTCTTGCAAAAACCCACTTAAAAGAATCGTTAAGAAAAATGTCTTAAATTGTGCAAAACCCATCATAAGAGAATTAACATTTGAATTTCAACCAAGCAACAGAATGTGTAAGTTAACTGTTGAATAAATAAAACCAACAATACATATAGAAATTGTTCACTCCCAGTGGTTGGTAAAAGAAAGAGACAAGACAAAATACACAAAAATTCAGGGGGAAATATAACAAATATTCCCAAGTCAGATTAATGCCAAAAATTGACCAAGAAATTAGAATAGGTAGACATTGTTCAAGGACTCTAGACAATGTATTCCACTGCACAATGAAGGTCTGTCTTAAAGCAATTCTTCTTTAGTACTATAATATATTATCATGCTATGAAAAATGTGTGTGAGCTTCCCACATTGTATTATTGTCCTTTGTCTTGCTAATATAATAAGAACTAACTTGAATTTAATAAACATACATCGGGTCATAGCAATACTGCAGCTTTTATAAAACACTTATTAAGCACTGCTATGAGTATAGCAATACATTGAGTACTACAAAGGACAAAGATATACAAAGAGGTTTTTTTTTTAATGTATTGCTTTGTAAAAGAAAGTAAGTTCTACAGTTAGAAATAATAACGGAAAATGGAAACACATTTCAGTAAAAACAAATATGGAAAAGCCACAATTAATTCATAGAATTTACTGAATATTTAGTGTATAGCAGAAGTTGTGCTTTTCCCACTTAAGATTCACAGGAATCTTAAGTGAGTACCACTAGCATATGTGGCTTTCACAAGACACAGAAGACTATATCATATAACTGGTGGAGTCAATATTTGAAGTTTAAAGATCTGGATGGCCAGAATCTTATGAATGGGAAAGAAAGGTATTCGACATATTGTATTCTTTCAACATTGCTGTTAGAAAAGTTGGTGTTTTTTAGCTACTCTCTCCATCTTCAGTAAGTTGCGATATTATGTCTAAATTTTGTTTTAATTTTGAAGCATTATATTACCAGAACATTCAATGCTTCTAGAATTTATAATAAAGAGAGTAAGGAAAGATAGACACCACCAAAAGCATGCATGGAATTGGCCTACTTAGTCACTATTTCTCACAGCATTTACTTAGTTGCGGCACACGACGCCCGTCTGCGCTCTATGTGCCGCCATACCATTCGTGAGCCGGGCAAGGAGCTGGAGATTGAAACACACAAAGTCACAGAGACAGACAGACAGACACACAGGTCATCCTTGAAGCCAGAA
This sequence comes from Microtus pennsylvanicus, assembly GCF_037038515.1. Taxonomy (NCBI): domain Eukaryota; kingdom Metazoa; phylum Chordata; class Mammalia; order Rodentia; family Cricetidae; genus Microtus; species Microtus pennsylvanicus. Next base: position 92,908,976 of record NC_134588.1, read on the forward strand.
TGCCCCAAGAATGCCCCCTTTATTGTGTTCAGGGGAAGCTTATATAGGGATAGCCACACACACACACACACCCAAATGCACCAGAAATAATTCCCCTGCCAGCAGGAACTCCTGAGGTTCTCGTGCTCAGAGCAGCTGTAGGCACGCAGATCAGAGGAAAACAAGTTGTTTCAGGATCTAGGGGTTCACAGCTCCCAACATTTAGTTCTCCCATGATCAAATTATATATAATAGAAAGTAATGATAGCTTAAGGCTCAGAGCTAACCACCCTTGGAGAGACGATGTATAGTTGACAAGGACCGTTATGATAAGTGGCAGTGGAGTAAGCTTCCTGCAGTGAGAGAGGAGGGAAAGGATGGAATCTCAGATGGATAGGTCATCCTTAGAAATGTGACGATGGACAAGACAAGGTGCAGCTGTAGAGCCCAACAAAGAAAACCTGAAAAACAAGATTTAAATAACAACCAGGTAAGTAAACACAAATCAATAATGTTAGACTAACTACCTGCAAGATATGCTAGGGCAATGGTGGTACAAAGCTTATGGGAGTAACCAACCAATAACTGATCTGACCTAAGATCCAGTCAGTGAGATGGGACCTATACCTGGCACTGTCTTTATAGTATGGCTGCTAGTTTAGTGTTTTTATGTGATTCCTGAGTGGGGGAAAGAATGGGTCTCTGGTTCTTGTATCTTCTCTTAGGCTCTTTTCCTTCTGTTCAGTTGTTTGTCCAGCTTTGTTGTGAGAGATATTTTAATCTCATATATTTTGATATATTTAAAGAATGAATGAATGAAAACCTACCCATTAGAGTAAAGGTTAACAACTGAGCTATCATTTAAACCTGCTGGGAGAGGAAAATCAGTTTTCTCCAATGGAGTGAAACTGGGTATATCAACTCCAGAGCAGATCTCATGTTCAGGAGTCATTGAGCAACATATAATGGACTAACAGGTTTTTTTCTATGTGTGCTTTTATTACACAGTTACAGTTTGGTAATTTTTTTATTTAGGTGTTGTTTTATTTTGTTTTCTTGCTTTGGTAGGTTTTGTTGTGGCAGCGGGATTTTTTTTTTTTAGAAAGAACTTAAAGTTGGGTGGGTAGGAGTGAGAGGGAAAATATGATCAAAATATATTTAAATTTAAAATTGTTTTAAATAATAAAAATATAATAAAAATAAATGTAGGCATGGTTTTAACACCTCCCAACACATATCAAGACACTAGAACTATCAACCTATGCCATGCAGGGGTTGGGTAGAGGTTCATAGGATATTGGAGTATGCAAACAGTTTGGGGCAAAACCAAACTTAAAAGTTTTTTAAATATAGTATTTGTGTTTATTAACCTCAGTGGTCTGTGTTAGTAATGATGGATGATTTAAAGGTCACTAATGTTTTGAGTAAATGATTTCATGTTTAATCTCAGACATTAAGACTCCTTCCAAAATAATGATTCTGTGAAATAAAAACGTTGGACTCCATGTGCTTGGAGGTCCTCTGGGGGTCTAACATCCAAGTGTTGCTAGCAGTGAGGAGTCCAGGGGTTCGAGAGAGCAGCAGCTAGTTAGGTGGGCGATGTGGCCCTGTGGTCATGTCCAAGAGCAGGGACTCCTGCTGCCTGTTGGATGAGTCCCTCATTCTCCTCTCTGACTTGCCAGGGCGACAGTTCAGGACATTTAGAAACCTTGCCTTCTGTGCCTCTGTCTCAAAGCTGGTGGCAGTGAAAAGAAAAAGCAGTGGGAGGCAGTGACAGATTTGAAAGCAGAAGCTGAAGAAAGAAAGGAGATAAAAGCAGGAAAGTGGAAGTGAGCAGGTTTGATGCAGGCATGAAAGATTTAAAAGGAGGGACAGTTATTTCCAGTTTCATAGTCAATTTTTATCAAACGTTCAAAAGTAACAACAAAACAGAGACATTAAAATAGAAAGAGAATTTAGAGACAACCAATTTAGATGACTTCATTTCGGTCTGAGTAAATACTACAGAATGGTTTGTGTGAACTGTGTAAGAAGTTAATCCGTAGCAGACAGAGAGCAACAGCAATAGAGGACCCAGGAAATGACAAGAGAAAGTGTGTTTGTAGGCACTACGGAGCATGATGTGAGGAGAAAGACATGGGAGGACTGAGAAAAATGGAATGAACAACACAAGCCAGATAGGAATCAGCCAGGAACTAAATCAGAGTGAGAAGGTGAAGAGCAAGGAGGTGTCTCATTTCGCTATTTAGAATAATATGTTCTCATGACTACTGATCTTGCAGTCACTGGTTTAAAAGATACCACTGTCTCTGGAGAATTGACATCCAGCAATGTCCTCTTTAGTATCACCAAGATTTCATAGTGTCACACAACCCAGTCTAGAGAGAGCTCCAAGATGGAGAGGGATGAAGTGTGTTGAATGCATCAGGTTTCAGGTGGGAAAAGAATGAAGTATCATATAATAAATTGGGATTTGGGAAGTCTTCATGTGTCTCTGTGTAGTAGAGAGCAGTTAGTACAGCTTCGGAACTGGTTAAAGTTCTGAGAACAAGTGTTGATAAAGGTGACGACACCTCAGCCATAAAGGTGACACCTATATCATAGCATTTTCCCTCCCTGAAAGGCTTACAGAGCATCATGAAAGAGGGAGTGGAAAGATTGTAAGACCCAAACATCAGGGAAGAGGACTGGGGAAGGTTGTCTCCTGGACAGGAGTGTTGCATTCCGGAGCTCACATAAGCTGTGGTTATCTGTTGGAAGATCTACATGAGATCCATTCAGTCAATAATCCAGAAAGACTGTGGACGGGTCACATGCAACCCCATCCCTAGCTAAGGGGCTTCTTATGGCTCCTAGGAGAGGGGCAGTTGGTTAACTCTAGGGACGTGGTTCTGGTAAGCTCTTCATATTCCTGTGGATGACCTCATACCCATATGCCTATGAGCAGCACTTAGTGAATCATAAAAAATACCAAAATTAATAACATGAACTTTATAGAGAGACTTAGTGAGGGAAATCCAAGAGGAACTGGAGGGTGCAGTGGAAAGTAAATATAGAAATATATTGTATACAAAGAATTGATAAAAATATTATAAATTTAAATAAAATCTTAGTGTGAGTCTCCATGGTCAAGGGCCTGTGTCTCTATCACATAAGCCCAACATACAATGGTAAGCTCACTAGATCTGGCTCTGGCCCATGCCCAAGACTCTAACAAAGCTCAGAGTAACTCAGAATATTAACATAATCATTTAAATTTACATGTACAATCTGTTGACTGTTGGTATTCCTGCACTGAAGGAGTTACAGAAAGGGTTACTGTACCCTTACCTGCTATCACAACCACTCATTCCGTTACCTCCCAGCTAGTTGTCTATAATTCCGCTCTAATTGGACATTGCCTCATGGTGTCTGGAATACAGGGTATGCAAAGCTCTCTGAAGTGAGGACTCCATCTGTGTAGCTATAGGAAATCATCCTCCATGCTGGGGTGACACTTTCAGTGGTACAGCTACTTTGGAGTCACCCATGCTTCTGTAAGTAGCATCGATCCACACTTTCTAAGTAAGCCAAGAAACCTCATAAGTTCACCAGACTGTTCATCAGTGGGATCATACTGTGGCCTGCCAATGGTTCCTCTACGGATGAGGTAGACATTTGCCTGTGTCTCATCAGGGAAACAGATCTTCAAATGTATAAGAGAGTCATCTCCATGTAGTTTTCACTTCCTGATGGATTTGTGTGCATAATGTATTAAGATGTATAACAGTGGTTATTTATTTTTATCACGGTGCTTCAGTCTTACCTAACCATAGCATGTATCACAATATAATAAAGTAGTATATTTTCTTACCTGGCTTCCATCACATACTCAATGAGTTGAATGCTCACATGTATTTGATCAACTTCTCTTTACCTGGGGGTAAAGTGTGGAGAATGTTTAAATTTCCAATAAGTACTTACTAGAGATATAAATGAGCAATTAACATATTGATTATTCCATCAAGATGCTGCCATCTAATAAATCTCTTCCTAAAGGCAAATATTTCTAAAATATGTATACGTATTAAAGAGCACTAGAGAGTGCTGGATCACTCTTGATCTTCAATTCTTCACCCTTTGTTGGAGCTACCAATCTTGTCTGTGCATCTGTGCTTAGAAAAACCAGCCCCCAGGACATATTCTATGGTTAATTTCCATGGCAATTAGCATCATAGGCTGTTTTCCTTTATGACTAATGGCCTGTCAGTCTTTTCCAGAATATGTAAAATGACTTTATAATCCTCTTTCCACCATTCTAACCGTGGGATATGTGACTATAAATGTAATTAACTGGAAATACAGCATAATAAAGTGAGTAGATGAAAAGGAAGATGGAGTTCCTTGTCCTGCCAATTCCCACTCTGTAGATGTTCACTATTCCAGACATATGCCTAAAGAAGTCTCCTTAGTCCAACCTTTTATGATTTATTTACGAACAAAATCCCCATTGTCCAAAAATCACAAGCAATTTAATTCCATATGGCTCATTCATGGTGGTATCCTTGGATGCAAATATTATTTTGAAATGATGCTGAGAATTTGTGGCTCAGATGAGAGGACAGAACAGCTTCTTTAATTCTGCTTGATTTCTTTTCTCCTATGAATACAAGCTGTACTTAGAATTCTCCCTCCCTCCCTCCCTCCCTCCCTCCCTCCCTCCCTCCCTCCCTCCCTCCCTTCCTCCCTCCCTTCCTCTCTTTCTCCTTAGCAAATCACATACATTTTCTGAAGTTTGTAGATATAACCCCATCTCATGATATAATCCTGCCCCCTCACATCCATGTGAATCATGTTGCATAAACTGGTCGGGCCATGACTATTTGTAGGCATGTGTCATTAACAAATCAAAGGTGAATGTTTTTACTTCCTTCACTGGACAATAATTAAAGCATGAAGATTCATTCAGGTGTTTGTTCTCATTCCTAGCTTACATCTCACCTAACTGATGCAAGAAATGTCTATACAAAATAAAAGTTTTATTGAATAGTGACAAATGAATGGCATGATTAAAGAAGCGGTGTTTGATGGTTTATCATAAAAATTATTTAGTCAAATTTATCAAAAGATAAATTTGTTAGGTTATTGATCGGCTTACACAGACGATCAGGCTGCTGTCCTCTGAAGCACTGTTCATTTAATGTTTTGAGGCAATTTAAATATAACTCTTCAAAATCAACAAGAATGGCTTGTATTTATGTTTTGTAACATAATCTTAAGATGGTTATTTTGCTGCTGCTGTTGTTAAAGAAAGAAAGAAACAAACAAAGAAACAAAGAAAGAAAGAAACAAAGAAAGAAAGAAAGAAAGAACATGAAGTTGGGTGGATAGGGAGTGAGAGAGTAGGAGAAGGAGAAAGAATATTGTCAAATTATACTGTATGAAATATAAATATATAAATAAAAACATAAAAAGTTAATAATTTTAAAAATTAGCTTTGCTCTGGGCAGCACAGTGGAGCCGACCCTGTTAACTAGGGCACAGGTGAGTGAGACTTGAAAACATGAGTGTTGGAGACCAGGCCCCACCCTTTATCTGCCGTATGGCAACATGGGTTGGGGACAGATGGCCTTTCTCCTACCAATGTCTGAGTTATGTGAGAGCTGCCACTGAGGTCATTAAGAATAAGAGAGCTGACCCTGACCCTCACCAGCTGCATCACTCTGGAGAACAGGCCCTGCACCTCACTTGATCAGCATGGTAGAGTTGATCCTGTTAGCTGAGGTGTGGGTGAGCCAGCCCCAATGTTGTGAGCATGAGAGAGCTGTCCCCATTACTCATCTGTCATGTGGTGGCAGGGTTAGGGGAGAGATGCTCTCCCACTCCCCCACCACCACCAATTGATGTCTGAGGCAGGTGGAAGTACTGGCCTTGAGGTCATTGCCCACGTGGCAGCTCACAACCATCTGTTGTTCCAAGAGATATGACGCCCACTTCTGTATTCTTCAGGCCTGCATGAACATGATGCACAAACATGCATACAGGCAAAACATTGATACACATAAAAATAAATAAATACATAAATATAAAGAATGTAATAGACTTTCTGAATCTCAATGATAGGTTTCTCCACCAATGCAGTAAGCCAAGTCAAGCCTAATTGAACCAGCAACAAAAAAAAAAAAAGCAAAATATATAGTTATTATCCCTGCTATGGGAAATAGACAAGATTGCTGGGCAAAAAATTGGGATCTTGGGGGTGGGGTGGGATGGGGGTAAGGGGAGAAGGGGAGAGAAAAGTGAGAAGGGGAGGATGGGGGGAACTTGGGGAAACGGGATGATGGGGGATAAAACAAGGTTGGATAGAGGAGCAGGGAATCACATAACTTAATTAAGGGAACCACCTTAGGGTTGGTAAGAGACTTGAACCTAGAGTGGCTCCCAGGTGCCCAGGGCAATGTCCCCAGTTAGTTTCCTGGGCAGCTGAGGATAGGGAACCTGAAATGATCCTATCCTATAGCACTGATAAATATCTTGCATATCACCATAGAACCTTCATCTAGCAATGGATGGAGATAGAGACAGAGACCCACACTGGAGCATCAGACTAAGCTCCCAAAGTCCCAATGAGGAGCAGAAGGAGGGAGAACATGACCATGGAAGTCAGGACCACGAGAGGTGCACACACCCACTGAGACAGTGGGGCTGATCTATTGGGAGCTCACCAAGGCCAGCTGGACTGTGACTGAAAAAGCATGGGATAAAACCGGACTCTCTGAACATGGCGGACAATGAGGGCTGATGAGAAGCCAAGGACAATGGCATGGGGTTTTGTTCCTACTTCATGTTCTGGCTTTGTGGGAGCCTAGCCAGTTTGGATGTTCACCTTCCTAGACTTGGATGGAGGGGGGAGGACCTTGGACTTTCCACAGGGCAGGGAACCCTGACTGCTCTTCGGACTGGAGAGGGAGGGGGCGAGTAGTGGGGGGAGGGGGAGAGGGGCGGGAGGAGGGGGAGGGAAATGGGAGGCTGGGAGGAGGCAGAAATTTTTTTTCAATAATAAAAAAAAAACAAAAAAAACCAACAAAAACAGGTATATTTAAGCAAAGCAACTCTTGGGTGAGTTCTTCAACCCCAGATAATGGGGCGGAGAACTCGTGTGCCAAACTAAAGCAGGGAGCTTACCTAGTCTGTAGGCAAGGGTGAGGATGTGTCCATCACAATCTGGGTTTGTGCCCAAGTATGATCAAAAACTGAACAGTTTAGGTGGGGTCCTGGTGACTGGCAACTTCAGGAGAGGAGCTGCCTTAGCTGCCAAGAATGCAGAGCTGAGATTTTGGTACATTTTTTGGAGAGTCTCTGAGAGGGTGGGGTTTGAAGAGAAAGAGGAATGGGGCTTTCTGGATCAAGCAGCTGTGTGCTGGAGGTTCCAACCAAACAGAAAGTAATGCAGTCTTATCGTGGGAACTTAGTCTAATATGTTCACTTCACAAAGCTCTTACTTCTAAATACCACCAACATAAATTTAGGGATTCAAATTTTAACCTATGAACTTTGGAGAACATATTCAAATAGTAACAGTAACAAATGATATTCATTCTACTTTCCTGTACAACTGAATAAATGCTTTTAATAGATACACATCTATGTGAATACATATGAACTATGGGATATGTTTTAAAACTAATCATGTTATGTTTTATCTGTTTTGCTCTCTCTCTCTCTCTCTCTCTCTCTTTGTTAGGACAGAGTCTCCTGTAGCCAGGCTGGCCTTGAACTCGGAGAAACGGATGACCTTGAATTCTTATTTACCCTGCTTCTTTGTGTGTCTGTGTGTGTGTGTGTGTGTGTGAGAGAGAGAGAGAGAGAGAGAGAGGGAGGGAGGGAGAGAGAGAGAGAGAGAGAGAGAGAGAGAGAGAGAGAGAGAGAGAGAGACCTTGCCTGGCTCAGAGATATTGATTTCTAAGTTAGGGATCACCAGTAGTTCATATGATCTTCTTTTTCTTTGTATGTTTCTCTGTGATGAATGTACACTGTGTTAGTCACTGAAGAGAAGACTATGTGCTGCCTGAAGTGTCCTTTGTCTATATTCAGGATTCCTATGGCAGGTGAAGTGATTCCTCACAGGTTACCCATCTGATGTGGGATGTCCCTTTTATGCTGTGATTACCACTAATGAATAAAGAAACTGCTTTGAGCCAATTGCAGGGCAGAGGTAGGCAAGGAAAACTAAACTGAATGTTGGCAGAAAGAAGGGCAGAGTCAGAGGAGAAGCCATGGACCCACCAGAGACAGACACTGGGAACTTTACCAGTAAGCCACAGCCACATGGTGATACTCAGATTACTAGAAATGTGTTAAATTAAGATGTAAGAGTTAGCTAATAAGAAGCCAAAACTAATGGGCCAAACAGTGATTTAAATAATATGGTTTCTGTGTGATTATTTCAGGGCGAAGCATCTGGAAGTGAGAGCCAGAAGAGAGAGAGAGAGAGAGAGAGAGAGAGAGAGAGAGAGAGAGAGAGAGAGAGAGAATGCTTTACAGCTGCATTTATGGTATATAAGACCATGCCCAAGTGGGCTGGTATCTCAAAGGCTTTTGGCTGAAGGAGCAGAAGGAGCTCCCACAGCACCCATGGAGGCAGAGATCATCTTGGAAGAGAGAACCACCAATCCATAACCATTTCATTCTATTCCAGGAAGTTCAGAGAATAAGCCAAAGGGAAGCGGTGTGACAGTGACCTTAACCAAGTGTGGGTGGGTTTTTTTTTTTTTGTAAATGGATTTAAGATGAGACATTTATCTGTGAGACTTAAGGAAATGAACTGTAGGCTGAAAATGAGGTAGGGAAGCCTTGTAATCCACTGCTACAGCTAATCTTGTTTGTTTGAGTAAGAGTTAAGAAATAAGCTGCCTTTGAGTACAGAGAAGTTAAACTTTAGGGTCTACCCTCCACAAGTTTGTCAATATTAATTGGTTTACTTCTCTAAAACTCAATGTAGAGTCAGTTTCTGAAACCTGAACAGTTCTCAAATCAGTAAACAAATGAAAGCATCTCCTCTGGCAGGCATCTAATGAAGCCCATGAGACTAGCAGTCAGGTTCCATCTCTTTCGTCTCTTAGGACCTCTAAGAGACTCTCCAAAGGAGGGATCCCCAGGAGATCAGGACAAAGAGATTCACTACTTTTTAGAGAAAATAAACATTGAAAGCTCCTGAAATTTGCTAATTAAGAGAGATTATTTCTCTTTTTTCTTTCTTATATATTTCAAGGCTAAAGAAGTCAACTCCCCCAACTTCAGAGGGAACAATAATAATTTAATTTTTTCTTTTGATACGAGAGAGCTAAATCTTCTTCATTTTATCAGTTTTAGCTTCCATTGTACATGCCTCTTGGATGTGAGTTTTGTCCATTTGTGTCTGTTTTTAGACTTAGCCTTTTCAGTCCTTTGTAAAGATCACTTCCTGAATATGCCTCCTTCTTATACCCATTGCCAAGGTCAGAAGCAGTGAGTACTTGAGATTGAAATGCCAAATGTATTTTTCAAACTTTTACTCTTTTCCCCTCTACAGTTTCCATTATTTGGTTGCTTCTATAGACTCTCATGTCCATTAATGTTACTTCTTATCATTCCCCTTTGCTGTGGTAATAGACTGAAAGCCATGAACTCTAGCTGTGACATGATCACAGTATGGGAAACGTTCTCATGTTAGAGGACGTAAAAAGTAGAATGATGTGGAAAGTGCGAATTAGCAAGGACACAGATATTGAGAGAGTAGAAAGTAATGTTTCCCAACTATTGAAAACACAAAACCTTGAAATGATGGCAACAATGGAAGAGTGTAGACCTCTAGACATAGAAGGAGTGGGATGGACAGCCTTGTGACAGGAAACACTCAAGATCTAATCTCAGTGGAAGAAGGGGGACAAGAATTGCTATGTGCAGTCTAATTCCACTGTGTGACACCGAAGGGGCATGGGACTATGTAAGGTTGTACAAAAATAAAATCCCAGACAGAAAGAAAAGAACAAGAGTGGGGAGAAAGGAAATAGAGAATAACGTGGTGACATGATTAACTGTAGACCAGAGTACGTGGAGGAGAAAGCCAGCATTTTGTTTGCACATCCTCATCACTCTGAATCCTTGTAACTTTGAGCAATTGTACTTTCACTTTTCTAAAAACATGTAGTACTTTCTTTTTCTTTTTTTAAAAAAAGAGGGCTGCTTAACTTATAAGATAATACGTTTCTCATCATTGTAGGCACCGAAGCAAAACTTGGGGAACTGTTTATGAGGAATGCTGAGCCTTGAAAATCACCTCCTCACTCTAGGGTCCAATGATTCAAACTTCCAAGTATATAGTGTTTGTTTATTTGTTTGTTTTTGTTCTGGCTTCCATAGGGGAGTCTTGGTGAATGAAATGAGTGGGATTAGCTGCCTGCTCAGAATTAGTTTTTCGGGTTCAGGAAGGAAGTTATTACTAGAGAAGAATTTAAAAAAAATTAGGAGCTGAGATGAAAATTTTTCTTTCCCCAAACCATCAGAACAGAAATTGAAATAAAATGTTGCTTCTTTGATCCTGTATTGTTTGTCGTGATCCAGCTGTCCCTGTGTTCACTCGTCTGTTCTTCTATTCTGAGGAGACATCATCATTTTCCTGATGAAAAAGATTAAGGAAATTCAGGAATTCATATGCTCCACTCAGTCTTTGTAGAACATAACATACTTTGATTCCCCAGTTACATAAACATTTCTTTTTCCTTATCTAAAACTGTATCACGAATCCTGGTTATACAAAAGTAGTTAAGGGGCCTTCATCTCTGAGGAAATTGAATATGTATTTGGCTTTACTCGTGTCTCAATGTTTTCAAACTATTTTGCCCTGTCCTTCAAAGTCTTCAGTTAGGAAATTCCAAATTCACTCCCACTCAGCTCCCTGCATCCCGCTGTAGCAAAGATATTTAGTTAATTGTGAATATTTTCATTAATTATGTTTTAAAATATGGCCTTAATCATCTTATTGACTTTTTGGCGTTCTTTTAGATTCTGTACCTATGATGAGCACCTCACTGTTTCAGTGTAGTCCATCCCTGTTCAGAATGTTCTCATTCTACTAATTGCAGATTTCAAAAACTGAAAATAATTCCCTCTGCCTTCCTGCTCAAAGGTTCTAACTCGCTCAGGCATTGTGCCGTCAACCTTTGCTTCTCCGAGGTAAATTCACTCGTTACTTTCATCTTTGTTTCTTGGTCCTCTCTGCCATCCAATGATATAGTTTCACTGGGGAGAAATATTTAGTAATTTTGTATTTAGATGTATAAAGGAATAATAAAATATAAAAGCCCGGATTATATAGAGAATATTAAAAAGATGATTTTAGACTCTCTAATCATAAATAAAAGAAATATTTTAGTGGAGTTTATTTAAATGCCATTTATGTTATTAAATATTTCCCTCCTTTTCCATTCCTTTTAAAAATATTTTAATTTTAATTTTTTAATTAAAGTATAGTTACATCATTTTCCCCTTTTCCCTTTCCTCTTACAACCCCCTCCATGTCTCCCTGTTTACTCCTTTTCAAATGCATGGCTTCTTATTTCTTTGATTTGCATTGTTACATGCATGAATTCATAAACACAACCTGCTTAGTCTGTCGAGTGTTGCTTATATGTGTATGATTTCATTTCTTATTAATATTTTTTGTTGTTTTACGAATTGCAGTCTGTGATCTTCCTATATATTGTATTTCCATGTCAGCTCTCTTTAGCTATGAACTGACCACATTGTTCCCATCAGATGTAAATGTCATAATTAATTTAATTATCAATCAATTATTAATTTACATTAGTTCTGGCCTTCACTATTATAGATAATATATTACAAGTTCTTTGTATATACATTCTGGTACACATATCTGATAGTTTTTTTAGAATACATAATTGAAAGTGGAAATATTAAGTCAATGTGTTTGGATAGATTGTCATTAATCTATTAATATTTCCTCAGCCTTTTAGGTTCTAAAATTTTTCTAATTTTCCAAATTATTTTTCTGAGTTTTCCATTTCTTCACAATGTAATTTTATTCTTAGAGAAAAAGGAAAAAATATTTTTTCCCAATTAAAAAAAAAGGTGTCATCTTATTTCTCATCTATCGTGTGGTCATGATGCTTATTAGGTAGTTGTGATGTAGGGCAAATTACCCTAGTTTTGGTGGTAAAAGATCAAGTTAACTTGAACAATTCATATAGATTTTGGTGTCATTATTTTCTTGCTGCAAGATGGGAGGGAAAAATAAATATATAGGGCATTATCATGTTGCATAACATATGGGGAAAACCTTAAAGTGATACAAAATACTGCTTATTGTTACTGCTGCTCAATTATTTTTGAATATGAGAGACTTTTGATGCCAAATTACTCTTCAGTGAGAGAATAGAAGTTAAAATATTGGTTTTCCTACAGCTATGTAATGTATAATTATGAAGAAATTAGAAAAGATAGTTTACTCCCGCGAGGCCAACTATCTGTTAAATTTACATATAACCACAAGCTGGAAACGGCATGGAGATGAACACAATCAAGGAAAATAAGTTGCTGGGCAACAAGGAGCTTGATTGGCATGTTACATCCTGTAATGAGAGGACTTTCCAAGGAAAAGGAAGCACCCTTCAGTATTGAACAAAGAGAGGAACATTTCTTGTTCTTAAAGTGTGATGGGGACAGTGAGTTCTGCAAATGCTGAATGATCTGTGGAAGTGGGTTCATGAAGAAGACAAATGTGAAGTGCTGGAGCAGCCACCCTTCTTTTGTTTAGCAACACAGAAGGGCAGGCCTTTAAGAGAACAATAGAAATTCCATTCTAAACAAATTTTAGGTGACAACTTCTGAAGCTATGTTCTAAGGGGAAGTGACTTTCAAATTTAACTACGCCGTGTCTGTGTCTTTTGCCTACTTCCCTCCAGTACCTACCGTCTACCTCGCCAGGAAATCTGTTCCACGCTTCACACATAGACTTCACGTTACACCGTTTCCTGATTGTGTCTATCTTTGACAGCTAGATGGACAGCTGTTCCTGCTAACTCTGTATCTACCCAGATGCAGAGCCATTATCACTTTTTCCCACGTGTCACCTGCTCAAAGCACTGGACGCTAATGTATTCGGACTGATTGACTCAAGCGACTTAAACCTGTCATTTCTGTCTGGAAGATGATGAGAAGAAACCACACAGTGGTGAGCGAATTTGTTTTCCAAGGTTTCTCCAGCTTCCAGGAATTTAAGCTTACTCTCTTTACGATATTTCTGACCTTGTACCTGCTAACCCTGACTGGCAATGTCATTATTGTGATAATTATCAGCATTGATCGTCACCTTCATACTCCCATGTACTTTTTTCTTAGTATGCTTTCTACTTCAGAGACAGTGTACACACTGGTTATTGTGCCACGGATGCTTTCCAGCCTTGTAGGTTCAAGCCAATCCATTTCTTTGGCTGGCTGTGCTACCCAGATGTTCTTTTTCATTACTTTGGCCATTAACAACTGTTTTCTGCTCACAGCAATGGGATATGACCGCTACGTAGCCATCTGCAATCCCTTGAGGTACACAGTCATCATGAATAAGGGGGTATGTGCCCAGCTAGTATGGGGGTCCTGCAGCATTGGGCTGCTTGTGGCCATAATTCAAATAGCATCTGTGTTCAGGGCACCTTTCTGTGACAAAGAGGTAGCTCACTATTTCTGTGACATCCGCCCTGTTATGAAACTGTCTTGTGCTGATACTACTCTACATGACATAGTGAACTTTATCATCAGCTCACTGGTTATTGTGGTGCCCATGGGCTTGGTTTTCATCTCGTACGTTCTCATCATCTCCACCATCCTCAAGATTGCCTCTGCTGAGGGAAGGAGGAAGGCCTTTGCAACTTGTGCCTCCCACCTCACTGTGGTCATCATCCACTACGGCTGTGCCTCTATTGCCTACCTCAAGCCCAAATCAGAGAACACCAGAGATCAAGACCAGCTGATCTCAGTAACTTATACTGTTTTTACTCCTCTGCTCAACCCTGTGGTATATACCTTGAGAAACAAAGAAGTCAAGGACGCCATTTACCGTGCTATTAGGAAAAAAACTCTTGCCTAGGATACTTGGAATTCCCCTTATCTGTCTCTGTTTTCAGTTAACCATGGTCAATTCTGATCTGAAAATATAAAGAAAATATTCCTAATACAAACAACTCTTCAGTTTTAAATTATCTACCATTATAAGTAATATGATGAAATCTAGTATAGCTCTGACCCATCCTGTTTGAACTATGAATCATCCCTTCATTCTGTTCTAGATGCCATCTACTCATGCTATATAATATCAGTGTCTTGAGAACAAAACTCAGATAACAGTCACATGCCCATGCCATTTTATTACAAACTATTGTTATAATTGTTCTGTTGTGTTGCTAGCATTTGTCTTTTCATGTGTGTTTGTGTGCACAATTCATGTGTATCTATGCATATTTGAATGTATGTGGGTATATGTGGGGTGTGTTCATATACGTATATATGTATGTACATACAAAGTTCTACTTTTGATACTGGGAATCTTCCTTGATAGCTCTTCTACCCTATTCTCTAAGTTGGGGTTTCTCAATCAAGCTCAGAGCTTATAGATATGGTTAGTCTCTTTAACAGGCTTTGCTTTGAGGAGTCCCTGTGGCCACCACCTGAAGATGGAATTGCAGGAAAGTTGCCCTCTCCATCTGGCATTTACAAGGGCTGTGGAGGCTGGAATTCCAGTCTTCACACTTGCGTGACAAGTGCTCGATCCAAAGAGCCATTTCCACATCATTAGCTTTTGTGATAATCTCTTGGTCTGCTTAATTTGTAGATTAAACTTTATCATAGACATGTATAAGTGAGAGAAACAGTATATATAAGGTTGAGTGCTTATGTACCTCAATTTTTGGCACCCATGGGGGCAGGGCTTAAAACATATCCCTCATGGATAAAGGAGAGATACCATATAGCCATTCACAGTCTAAATTTTTTTCTTTGTCAATTGAGAAATATTTTTCATAATATATAATCCGATCACACTTTCCCTTCTCACAACTCCTCCCAGATAATCCCCACTTCCTCACCCATCCAACTCCCCCAACTACCACAACAAAACTAAAACAACAAATAAAAAACAAGAAACATGCACACACACACACAGCCCCCACAGAAACACAAGCACTAAAACAAAAATATTCAAGTAAAAGGTCTGGCTAATTTTGAAAGCTCAAAAATAATTTTTTTCGGTCATTCCACCTATACTCAGAAGAAATTGCAAAATTTGATGGTGAGTCTACATTAAAGAATTACACGAATGTACTAAAGTTTGATTCTTCTTTTTATTTTATATTTATTTTCTTTTAATTAAAACTTAAATTCTCTCCACGGTGTGAGAGACCGAACTCTGCACCTTGCACATGTGAGGCAAATGTTCTACCATTCAGCTCCACTCCCACCTTCTTGCTTTTATCATTTTTCTGCTATAGCTTTTACGGTCTCCCAGGTTGCCATCAGAGCAATGACCAGATGCAGCTCATGAGCTGGGAATTGAGGAGGCATCGTAATCCAGGGTGGAGTTCATTATTACCAGTTCATTGATGGCAGAAAAGTGGGTTGTGCGGTGCCTATATGAATGCTGTGTTGAAAAATCACCATGAACGTCAGGCACATACTGAGTTCTAGAGCTGCACAGAGGGCATAGCTGAGGTCCAGGTGGGCTAGAAACCATCTGAGCTCCCTCTTCTCCTTAGACCACTTTCTTCTTTGGGCAGTGATGAAAGCTATAGACTCTGACTGCCCCTCAGGAACACTATCATATATAAACATTCTCACCTGCCTTGGAGACCTGTGCAGTTTTTCTCCAATTTTTTGAGACTCACACTAAAAGCAGTCCCTCCATGAACCTGGAGCACCAGTATGGTCAATGTTATTAGCCGCATTCAGTTCAAAACTTCACCATACTTTCTGTGGAGTAACACAAGGATGTCTGAAGAAAGATGCTTTTGAAATCAAATACATTAATTCTATGTGTTAACTAATTCCTGATGTTGCTCAAATGGAAATTAGCCCATAATTTTCATTCTTGTCTATGGAAAATATGACCTGATACTTGTGTTTTGTCTTTGCCTTCTTTGTTGCTACACTGATGATTTTTCTTTTCTTTTCTTCTTTTTTTTTTGGATTTTCGAGACAGGGTTTCTCTGTAGTTTTTGGTACCTGTCCTGGAACTAGCTCTTGTAGACCAGGCTGGCCTCGAACAGATCCACCTGCCTCTGCCTCCCGAGTGCTGGGATTAAAGGCGTGTGCCACCACCGCCCGGCTGATGATCTTTTTCTATATGACTTTTTAGGTAGTTCCTTTAAACCATCGGTTTTCAACCTGTGGGTTGTGACCCCTTTGAGCTTGAATGACCCTTGACCTTGAATGAGTGCATATCAGTTATCCTGCACATAAGATATTCATATTACAGTTCATAAGAGTCACAAATTACAGTTATGAAGAAACAACTGCAATGGTATGGGGTCACCACAACATGAGGGTCTGTATTAAAGGGTTGCAGAATTAGGAAGAGTGAGAACTTTAATTTTAAACATTTTTCTATACAAGAATTTGGGGTTTCCCTAACCCCTGTGCCATTGCTATCTAAAGGGGAAGGTTATTTTCTTGTGTGAAAAAAAGCTGAAGAGTTAGAATTATTTAGCCTTGTGAAGAGACTGGATGTGCTACATATATTGTGGCCCATACAATACTAAAGAAAAAATATTCATCTTCTTCTCAAGAATTCTATTAAAAATGCACAGAAAGCACACTTCAATTTAAGTCCAGGGCCTCTGTGTCTCTCGTGGTAATGTGAGAGCCAAAGTTATGTTTTAAGTTTTAATTACTGTGCCTAAGTGATCCATGAAACAGAAATGTCTGTACCATGTAAGGCTCTTCCCCATGGACAATTACTGGAGGCTATTATTTACGGGAGATAACAAGCCACCTGTTTTGTTTCCCTAAATAAGTTGGTTTGACTCAACTGCACCGAATGTGCTTGATCACATGTGGGTGGGAGGTATGCAGTCAAGAAATACATCAGGGTGTGCACTTGCCCCTGATTGGATCTAAGTGGAAAGTACATAGGCAGAAAGTATGTCAGGATATATGCTTGTCCCTGATTGGACCCCGTGCGAAATACAGTGGTCTTGTGGATTTGTTTGTACAGGCCTGTGCAAAATGTCACTCCTTGTCATTTTCAGGGAACCCCAGAATGGTCCTGGCCAGTATTTAATTAAAGCTTGCTTCAAATTTGGCACAGAAATTGTGGTACTGGCCTTTCCCTTGTGATTCTCAGGTTTAACAGTAGGAAGGTCAAAAAGGGACGTGTGTGCTTGTTCTAGGACAGCTACTTCCCAGGGAAGCTGTGGGAAAGTGAAGAGGGATCTCCGGAAGAGTTGATTTTTGTCTTTTGGGGGCTTCGCTAAGAATATCTTTGAGGACATCTTTGATTATTTTCTAGGTGTGTGAATGGGTGTTTTCTCAACCCAGCCCTCGAGAAACCTTCCTCTGAAGCTCCCTTTGGAGGTCTGACTCCCTTAGGTGGTCTGTTCCTGAAGGCCTTCCCAGCAGCCACACTTTGTTCACAGGTTTCTGGACTTGAGTACACAGAACCACCATCCAGCCTCCCCCATTTGCTCAGGATTCTACAAGATGGGTGTCCAGTTCCGAGAGCGGTGTGTCCCCCTAGCTCATATGCAGACAAGGTGTGGTACAATTTACCTCAGTTTTTGTAACAGTAAATAGTATACAGCCAAGGCTCAATTTGTTTGCCGTTTCAACACAATCCACACTTCTACTATAACAGAAACAAGAACAGATTTAATTTCAAAGAGTATGTGATTATTACTAGATACAAATTATGACTGACAAGAAAGAAGTTTAATCCCACAGTTTGGGTTTAGTCACCACATAGCCATTGTCTTTAAAAATAAGTGATTGCCAATTTATAAGGTTGCCACTGTGACACCCGTCATCCATCATTTTTAGGGGTACCACATGGTCCCACATGGCCACCTCCCAAATATCCCCAACAAAGGATTGTTTTATATCAAAACGTCCCCCAAAGGAATCCTGCTCTTGTCCAATGATAATCTTTGCCTCACCCCCCACAGTGTACCCCTTCTTCAAGCCCTTTCTTCCCAAAGGCTTTCCATTTAGCCAGAGTTCTGCAATCCCAGAGGCAGACTCCCAGCTCACACAGATATGGATTGGGGCATAGGGATTTAGGGGTGCTTTGAAAATGACTCCCGAATTCCCAACATAAAACATGTACTCTCCCACTTTTTCCACAAAGAGAAGAATCTCATTGTCCCTGGTCTTTGTATTGTAGGAGAAGAGGCTGTAAGGGCGGGTGAGGTCAGTGAAGGCCTTCAGACACAAGGTGAAGTTCTGCAGTGACTTCTTCACTTGTGGGATCAGGGACACATAGGCAGTGGCCGATTCTTGAGGAAAAATAAATGCCTTCCCCTTCATGTCTGTGAAGAAAAGACAGAAAGACAAACATTCTCTCAGCTCTGCTGTTTGGTTTTTTCTTTGTGTGGCCCTAGAGCTGCTTCCCAGCTGAGTATGTATAGCACATTGGTGCACACAGAGACCTGCAAGTGTGTGAGTTAGGGGGCTAAACAGCTATATGGTGTCAAGGCAGGCCTGGAAGGGCAGTCCATGGCAGCCATCTCAGCACTTGAGAGATGGAGGCCTTCTGCTCTATGTGGTGAGTCCTAAGCAAACCTGAGCTACCTGAGACCTTGTCTCAAACAAAACAAAGCCAAACCAAGCAATGAAAAGATAAATTTGGGTTCAGTATATCAGTTACAAAAGTCAAAGTTTCCTGTATCAACTCTACCTCCATCTTTTTTGAGACACCACTGAGATAAAAAGAAGTGCCAGTGACAGACAATTAAACATAACTGAGTCATTGCAGTGGATAAAGCATGGGGCACTGCATGATCTTCTACTACAGACTGAATCATATTTCTCCTAGAGAATAATTCATGATCCTAGAGAAGCTAAATAGGAAGGTGATCCCAAAGAAAAACATGTAGTTATGCTCCTAGATATTGGAAGTAGACAAGATTGCCAGGCAAAAAATGAGAGCTTGGGGGTGGGGGTGGGGTAGGGGTAAGGGAAGATGGGGAGAGAGAAGTGAGAAGGGGAGGATGGGGAAAGCTTGGGGAAATGGGATGGTTGGGGATAAAACAAGGTTAGATAGAGGAGCAGGGAATCACATAACTTAATTAGGGTTGGCAAGAGACTTGACTCTAGAGGGGCTCGCAGGTGTCCAGGGAGATGTCCCCAGCTAGTACCTTGGGCAACTGAGGAGAGGGAACCTGAAATGACCCTATCCTATAGCCATACTGATGAATATCTTGCCTATCACCTTAGAACCTTCATCTGCCGATGGATTGAGATAGAGACAGAGACCCAAATTGGAGCACTGGACTGAGCTCCCAAGGTCCAAATGAGCAAGGAAGTCAGGACCGTGAGGGTTGCACCCACCCACTGTGACAGTGGGGCTGATGTATTGGGAGCTCACCAAGGCCAGCTGGATTGGGACTGAATAAGCATGGGATGAAACCAGACTCTCTGAACATGGTGGACAATGAAGGCTGATTAGAAGCCAAGGACAATGGCACTAGGTTTCGATCCTACTGGATGAAATGGCTTTTGTGGGAGCCTAGCCTGTTTGGATGCTCACCAAATCATGTAAATTGCTTGGCCTAGACCATGATAGTACTGTACCCTCATCCTCCCTCTCTCCCACACTTCCTATATACAATAAAGACCAATTTTCTACTGCAGCAACAGGATCAAAGGATTATTTACTATGAATGTATTTTGTCTTAAAAACCATGTGAAAAGATGAAGCTATAATCATCATAAGAATGATTTCTTCCTTGTTCGGAAAAGTAAATTTAACTAATGCTATAGTTTGGAAAATAAACTCTAGAATAATGGCTAACTGAATCAGAGGTGACATGGCCTAGAAATAATATAAAGTCTTAGAATTGAGTTAGCTTTGCTTCATAGCAGGAAATGAGAAAACAGCATGAATTCTATTTCCTAATACATAAGGGCTTCTTAAGAAATGCTTATACCCTGGACCCCTAGAGAATAGGAATGGAATGCTTCCAGAAAGGAGGGCTAGCTAGAGTATATGAGAGAGACAGATAGAGAAGGCGAGATGGGGGAGGTGGGGGAGAGACACTAAACTTCTGTCAGTACAACAGCAACCCGGGGATTGGAGTGTAAACCATGTATTTATGTCCTGTGATCAATTATCTTCCTGTTTGTAACCTTGTCAGTGCACAAACTTGGAACAAAATTTCACAGTTAGCCTGAAATAATGTATAACTCATTGCTGACAGCAACGCTGAGGTACAGGGAAATGAGTGTCAAGTTTTCTTACTGGCAGCCACGGGAAAGAAAATGTAAAGCCGTCAAAAGCAGCAAACCGTCTTCTTTGGTAGTAAAAAGCGAGTTTCATAACTTGCATCACAAGCTCATGCTTTCTCTCATTTATCTCACCTCCATGTATGGGGTGGGTGGTACTCCTTTCTCCATTGTATTGGTGAAGAAGTGAGGCTCAGAGTCCTTCCACTTCACAACGGTTGTTTAGTTACCCAGTTATTAGGGAGAGATGGGTTTCTGATAGAAAGGCCAAACATCTCCTCTACCAACTTGTCGTTTTCTAGGAAACAACATAAATTATGTTGCCTCTCCTTTTATCGTATATGAGTAGTCACCGTGCTGTCATCAAGGAAGTGAATCCACTCTCCTCCACACTTCTTTCTTGAACCCAGAGACATCCTTACACCCTGGTATAGTAAGATATATCCTTAGTCGGCAATACCTGTGACAGTTTTTGAAATACGACCTAAATTAATTCCCTTCCATTTGGGTATGGGCTGATTCACTGGTAAGGAGCGGAACATATTTGGAGAATTTCTAAGATTTGATTACAGAATGGCTGTTGCTTTTGAACTGACGCTCCTTCCAGTCTGTTTTGTAGAAAGGGCCTCAATGACAGGAGAATAAGAGGGATCTGCACTCAATAGACAATAAGAAACTCAGGCCCTTGACTAGCTTCCTGAAATGAGCAGAAATTGATTAACCATAAGAGAAGTTTGGGGCTGGGCAGTGGTGGTGCATGCCTTTAATTCTAACACTCAAGAGGTAGAGACAGGTGGATCTCTGTGAGTTCGAGGCCAGCCTGGTCTACAGAGTAGGTTCTAGGACAGGCTCCAAAAGCTACAGAAAAACACTGTCTTGAAAAATTGTTTAAAAGCAAAAACAAACAAGCAGAGATAACCGAGAAATTTGGGAGCAGAGCAACCTTTAGAGAACAGTTGAAATACTGCAGTTCCATAGAGACCTGTGCTTGGAGACAGTAGCTAGACCAGTCTCTGTTTTCTGTCACACAGAAGACACAAGAAAGTAAGCACTCATCAGTTCCAGCTGCATCACAGATAAGAATAAATGACTCCCACACCCCCTTCACTCACATCTTCCTGAAAACAGCAACAGCAAAAGCTGTTGGACCCTATCTGTTCTAGACATGGAGAGTTTCCTATCAGGGATCAGCACTTACCTAATTGGGCTACACCTCCTGTAAGAACAGAGAGAAGCAGGGCACCCACAATGAGCTTGGCCATTGCGCTCTTTGTAGACTCCTCTGGTAGTAGAGGGCAGCAACAGTTGTCTCTGTGGAGAGACATTCGCTCCTGGGCTCTTATATTGCACTCATAGGGACAACACCTTTGTTTTTTCAACAGAAAGACAAAGTTATAAAAGGTTAATATTAACTGAACCATTATGTAGTTTTAAAGTCAATGTGTTAGTAGCTCAGATAACATAAAATATCTTGGGGAAACTCTAAACAAGCAAATTAAAGACCCTCATGATAAAAAGTATAAAGCATTGAAAAAAGAAATGGAAGCTATCAGAAGATGGAAAGACATCTCATGCTCATGAATCAGTAAGATTAGCATAGTAAAAAATGACCATCCTACCCAAAGCTGTCTATGTATTCAATGAAATCCCCATCAAAATTCTGACACAACCTTTACAGAACTTGAAAGGACAATTTTCAGCTTCATATGAAAACACAGAAAATCAAGTACAGCTAAAACCCTCTACACAATAAAAGAACTGTGGGAGGTATCACCATCCCTAATCTAAATTGTATAGAACTATCATAAAAACAGCATGGTATTGGTACAGAACTAGATATATTGATCAAGGGGATAGAATTGAAGACCGTGTTTAAGGTCTGGGGTATAACTGCCGAAGGGTCTTAGTGGATTCAGAGGATGGTGGGGTTACACAAAGTTGCAGCAGGAAGACTCCTTGGTTTGTAACAGAGTGGAAAACCAGCTCTTAGATACAGTTGCCTATTCTCTCTCTCTCTCTTTTTTTAAATACAACTCTGTTTGGCCAATGGCTCAGGCATATTTCTTAAATTAACCAATTTCTATTATTTTATATTTTACCATGAGACTTGTGATTTGTTATTTCATATCTTGCTTCTTGGATGGATACATGGCATCTGCCTGACTCCACCTACTCTTTCTATATACCTCTATTCTGATTTCCTACCTCCCTTTACTCTGTTAAGCCATTGGCTGAAACAGCTTTATTTATCAACCAATAAAAGTAACACATATACATGGCATACCACATCATCTCCCCTTTTCTGTCTAAATAAAAAGGAAGGTTTTAAATTTTTTTAATTTATTTATTTATTAAAGATTTCTGCCTCCTCCTCGCCACTACCTCCCATTTCCCTCCCCCAATCAATCCCCCTCCCTCGTCAGCCTGAAGAGCCAATTCTCTTTAAAAGAAGTCCTTGATGCTGAGTGTTAAGTTGACCTCTCATATGTCTCCAGTCAGGTCACCTTTGTAGTAACTTAGGAGCTCAAGTGAGATATCTATGAAGT
The DNA here is from genome assembly GCF_037038515.1 of Microtus pennsylvanicus. Taxonomy (NCBI): domain Eukaryota; kingdom Metazoa; phylum Chordata; class Mammalia; order Rodentia; family Cricetidae; genus Microtus; species Microtus pennsylvanicus. Next base: position 92,931,961 of record NC_134588.1, read on the forward strand.
TGAATAGACTCAGCCTTTTTCAAAGGGGCATGAAATAATGCTTAAACTCATGGCATGGTCAAGCTATGCAATGACATAAATCTAAGATTTAAAATCTGACTATATTTCATTGAAATATTTCTTTACTTGTTTACAATAAAAACCATTGGATGTTACATTATCTGGTTGCTCCCCTATTGCTTACCACGTAGTTTAAGTCTTTAAAGCCAAGAACATATGGGTTCCGTATGTTTTCCCCCCTCTGGTTCAATCTCTTGATCCTATAACTATGATTGAACTTATAATAAGAACTCTAAAATTATTTGTGTAGTGAATGCCTGTGGCATTTCCCAGTGAATGAGAAGAACTAAGGAAAATTCTATGTATTGCAGCTCTGTGCTAACAAAAGCCACTATGATTGTGGTGGTCTGTTTTCACTTAATTATGAGTGCAATGAACCACATTGAAAGTCAGTTTTAAAAACAACACATATTTATTTACCCACAAGCCTGTGAGTTGGTGATTTGAACTCTAATTCTTTTATGCTCAGTGGAGTGATTAGCAAATGAGCTAGTTGGTAGACAGTAATAGCACATGAGTCAGAAATGGAGTAGCTTGAATCTCATCACATATGATCCTTGTCTAGTTTGTGTAATTTCAAATTAACCTAAATCAATCTTGTTTTCTCTGTTCCTTTTAATTCTAAAGTGACATCCACACAGGCAAAGAACAACCAATTTTAGAAATAATTTACAGCATGTTTCTACACAGTACAAAATAAATAAGTTATTATGTTATTCTATCCTGATATGTTGTAATTAAAAGTTAAATTATAAGCTAGTTTTATTGTTCTTTAATAACAATCCATAAAATATATTTAAAAAGATAAATCTGAGTTATTCGCATTAAATAAATGTTTTATATTATTGAATGAACTTTAAATTAGTTATGAAAAGATGTAATTTATAGATAGATTTAAAATATATTTTGCTTATCACATTTAACTTGGAGATGGCACTGTGTGTATTAAATAAATGCAGATCAAAATGTATTTTTGCTATATCATGAATGCACAAAAATAGTTTTGATTATTGTGATTTTTTGTTCTGCTACTAGACCTTAAAAATACAACTTAAAAACCCTTATGTTTAGTTTTTAAATGTTTATTACAGCTTCCAAAGATTTAATTAAAAGCTAGGGATATCCTTGGTGCCATATGGAACCTACTAGATTTGGCTATTTCTGACATTAAGTAGAAATAAGTTTTAAAAATAAGTTATTTGTATAAGTTTAAAGTGTGTGTGTGTGTGTGTGTGTGTGTGTGTACAAAGGTACGCACATGCAAATGAATAATCAACACACACTCATTTTAAGGGTTTTCTTGAGGAAGAAAACGGAGGGCAAAGAATTGAAATTTTCTGGCTTATCCATACCACCCATTAAAAGGAAACAGGAAAATGGATTTAGATATGGGGCAGCCAAAGAATGTGGCAGCAGCTGTATCTCAGTAGCTATGCCTCTTGGCTAGGCAGGAAGCGAGGAATGATCAAGAAGACTGCCGTGTGCTAGTGGAACCACCCCTTGATCATCAGAACCCCGCTCCATCCCACCCCTGGTTAAACAGCTTTGGAACTGTGTTTATGTTCTTCCTGCTGTATCAGAGTAAAGCATCAGGGATCTTTTCTAGACACCTCACATGCAAACCAGTGACAAGGCTGTATTTTCAAAAGACCCTGGCTTCTTTACATTACAGTTTGCATTGTAGTTTCAAAACTCTCCTCACCTCCAGTGCCCATAGTCACTAACTGTGAGTGTTTATGTAAGATCTTAGGAATAAATGCCTTAATAGAGATATCGTATCCATCATGATTTGGGAGAGAAGAAAGGATCCCCATTGCCCCCACGAATATGCCATCTCCTCATAAATAAATATCCATAGTACTTTTATTAAATGCCCTCTACACAGAACCCAATGGGCTATCCTACTCCATTGGACCAATTCATCCCAGTCACTCTGTAAGGTACTGTCTTTTGTTTTCTTAAATAAGTTGCTGCTTAAATCTACTATGTCAATAGTCTGAATTTTTTTCCATCAACAACATAAAGTGAAGGAGAAATCTTCATTTGATTACAAATCAATTAAGGCAAATATATATGGTAAATACCTGATCTCTGGTGTAAAATTTTAGTAACTTTATCTTTTGCAAATTTAAATTTTGCATAATTGTTATATTTAATTTTAAAGGTCATCTTCATGTCCATTTTCCAAGGTAACAGTTTTATTTCCTCATTAACTTATTACATTTCAATATGAGTGTTCCTTATGATCTATAATTTAACCAATGATTTATTTTATGTGGGTTTAATAAGAAATAGATCTATCACTAAGAATAAAGAGAATATTATGCTCAAAGTCACCACTAATCGAGCAATGATAAATACCCACAAGTGCCTGAGTCATGGAGTTATAGTCCTGCTCAGATGATACTCAACTAGAGGGCTTTCATAGGTTCAGTTCTTAACAAGGTCAAGAAGCAGTGAGTATTGTCATTGCTTTCATTTTACACACACAGTTAAACCATGAACAAGGTCAGTTTTGTTATTGAGGCATCAGTTGTTCATGTTCCCACATCGCCCCAAGACCTGGAAACTCAGATCCTAAATATTCGAAGTACTATGGAAGCATACTGTCTACTCTTTGGTCTGACACGCTCTTCTGTCTCTGTTGCTAAAAGCTAAAACGGAAGCTAAAAGGCAGGGCACAATACAGAAACAAGAATTGCTCAAGCTCAAGAATTGCTCATTTTACTATAAAGTTATCCTGTAAACTTGGCTTCTGTGAGCTGTAACAACTTAGTGAGGTTAAATGGTTAATGTAACCTTGGCTACAACTACTGTATCTCTGTGAATCCTCCTACTCTGTGTTTGCCAGGAATGGCACAGTTTCGAGTAGTCCTGTACTGAAAGAGAAGGAGGAGACCTGAACTAGATTGGTGCTTATGGACGAAGAATTGGAGTCTGAATGAAAAGAGGAATTAGAAAGGGAGGAAATGGCTTTGAACATAAGAGACAGAGAAAGGAAGCTTGCTTAGTTCCTGGATGGGAATGCCATGCTTGATGTGGGATTCCCCTCTGTATGTTGTGAATACCATTGGTTGATAGAGAAACTGTTCCAGTCCTGCACAGAGCAGAATATAGGTAGGTGGGGAAAACTAAAATGAATGCTGGGAGAAAGAAGGTGGAGTCAGAGAGAAGCCATGTAGCCCGACTGGAGACAGGGGCTGGAACTTTACCCAGTAAGCCATGGCCTTGTGTCAATACATAGCTTAATGGAGATGAGTTAGCCAGAAATACACTTAAACTATTGGCCAAACAGTATTGTAAATAATATGGTTTCTATGTGAACATTTCGACACTGAGCAGCCAGGAATGAACAAGAGGACTCTCATTACAACTATGGCTTTTTATTGAGAGATTGGGATGTGGTGTGAGGCCTGTTTGCTGGAGGAAAGAAATGCTTCTGAACAAACAGCCTCCACTTATCTCTTTCTAACTGGGTGACCTTCAGGGTATCACACACTCGCATGAGCTTCATCTTCCTTGTTTGTAAAACAGAAATGAAAAGGCCAGCTATAGAATTGTTATAAATATTGCATGTCATTAACTACAAGGTTTGAATTATTTAAATATTATAAACATATTGGAAGCTAACATAAAAATATTTTAAAAAATTTTAAGCATTACCACAAACTCAGAAATTATTTCTGTGTTTCTACCCTCAAGGTAGATTTCCCAAATCAACAGCATTTTCTTAAAAAATGATTTCAAACTAAATCACGGACTTGAACAAAAACAATTAGCAGCATGGAAAAATTTTTGAAATATTCTGAAAATCATATTCATGACAGAAAAAGGAGTTGGTACATCTTTAATGTTGAGAATAGTCTTAAAAATCCTATTATAAATCATGTTGACTGGGTATAAGTAGGTAAAATAATGAAATTGGACATAATTGTATACCATATATAAAAGTCAACTGAACGCTGATTAAAATTTTTAATGTCAGATCAATAATGTAAAACTCCTAGAGCTAAAATAAAGTAAATAAGATCAACATTGTCATTAATATTAACCTCGTCAATGCCACTTTAGTTATTGCATCATGAACAATCAGAGCCAAAACTAAAAATGGGACTATTACCCAATAGTATTGGAAATTCCTCAAAAAAAAAACCTAAAACTACAATTACCATATGGTCCACGTGTATATTTTTAAGTTAAATACCAAGAGAAGTGAAATTAACATCTCAAAGAGATTTCTGGACTCTCAAGTTCTACGTCATCGTTCACAATATTCAAAACTGTCTGTTGGCAGAGAAATGAAGATACTGTGATGCATAGGACTTGACCCAAAATAATGCTTCTATTTGCAATAATGTGGTTTCACTTGCAGGACTTTCAAATCTCTCTCCCTCCCTCCCTGCCTCCCTCCCTCCCTCCTGCTCTCTCTGTCTCTCTGTCTCTCTCTCTGTGTGTGTGTGTGTGTACCTGACTGTCACAGCGTGGAAGTCAAAGGACAGTTTGCCTGTGTGTTCTCTCCTTCCACCACGTGGGTAAAGGGGATTGAATTCAAACTCTCAGGCTTGGAGGCAAGTGATCATATTTGCTGAACCATTTCATTATCCTGTAGGACACTTGTTAAATAAAATAGTTACATATAAAAATATTGCATGATCTCATATATGAATTTGGGGGGTTATCAAGGCAGGGTTTCTCTGTGGCTTTGGGGGCTGTCCTGGAACTAGCTCTTGTAGACTAGACTGGCCTCGAACTCACAGAGATCTTCCTGCCTCTGCCTCCCGAGTGCTGGCATTAAAGTTGTGCATCATCACTGCCTGGCATATATGGAATTTTTTAAAAATATTCAAATATATAGGAACAAAGAATTAAAGCACAATAATTTTCAGGAGTAGACAGGAAAAAGAAAAAAGGATGTAAATAAGGTATACACAATTGTACCATGTAAATTACTAAGATTGGAGACCTAATGTATAAAAGGGGGTATTATTAATACAATGAATACAAGGATTAAAAGGAGACTAATTGTTACTATATTGCAGAGAGAGCAGATGTCAAATACAATTTCCACCCAGCATGCAAAAAATATATCTCTCAAAGGCAACAGGTATGTGAGATCTCCTACCTACAAAAATTGTTTCAATATGTGTGTGTATGTATGTTATTTCATGTAACTTAAATTTGTACAGTAAGCCTTAGAAGCAGAGGGCACAGCTAGTAATTTGTTTGATGTGTAAGTACAAAATCCTGAAATCAGCCCCCAGAACTAGTTAGGTAAGGTTGCTTGTGCTTAGCATTGGGGAATTGGGGAGGAGAATGCAGGTGGATCTCCTAGGCTTTCTAGTCAAGCCAGCCAAGCTGAATTAGTGAGATCTAGGTCCCAGTGAAAAACCTTTTCCCAAATAGAATACAGACAACTCCTGAAGAATTATACACAAGATTTATTTCTGGTTTCTACATGTACTCAAAGAGACCGGTATGTATGACTCTGTCTGTCTGTCTGTCTGTCTGTCTGTCTGTCTGTCTGTCTCTCTCTCTCTCTCTCTCTCTCTCTCTCTCTCTCTCTCTCTCACACACACACACACACACACACACACACACACACACAAAGTATGGGAAAGTAGGAGAAATGTCTCTCACAAAAGTCTTAACTATGGTTATCTCAGCTTGGAGAAGCAAGCAACATACCTGCAATCCCAGCACTTCAGAGGGTCAGTCAGGAGGAAGAAGAGTGGAGCCACCTTCGGCTACATAGTGAAATTTTATTTCAAAACGAGAAGTCTGGATAGACTTCATTTAGAAGCTAACATGCTGGTTTAGTAAATTATAGGTAAATTTGTATTGTGGCTACCCTTAGCCCAAAGCAGGTTTTATTCATTCCTCAATAACAAAAGAAAACAGATGAATATGTATTACCCAACCCCTACCTTTGCCTAAAGAATAGGTTCATGGAAGTTGAGCACCAGATACGACAGATTTAGTGACACCAAACTAAAGAATTTCGCTTCTTTTCTGACTAAAAACTGACCAAGTGTTAGGGAGGTTGTGACACATAAGACACCAAGCAATTGACTTTTCACTTCTTACTCCTTCCCCTCTAAAAAGGAGTGACTGTCTTGAAGAAACCAACTCAGAGTCAAACGTAAATAATAAGCCCCAGTTTTATTCATAATTAACCACATCTACCCATCCAGGTCTTATTTTTTAACTAGAAGATAAATGTCATAGACACCAGGAGTGAGAAAAAAAAAAAGACAGATGGGATTCTGCAAGCTTTGTTCATTAAACTCAATAACCCAGCCATATTTTTTGTATTCTTGGAATTGAGTTGGTACACTCAAACAGGCAAGATAAGATATCACCTTAGATTATCTTTAATTCCACTATCATATATAAATAGGAGAGCACACAACTGTTAATCTTATGTTAATTCAACAATATGCAATAATAAGAAAATAACGTGGTCAATATAACACTGACAGGCTAATTTCTTCATCTTATCTCTTCTTTATGGATATAATTTGTGTGCTCTGATGCTAGAGATATAGTTTTACACAACAACCTCACTCATCGCTAATGCCTCTTGTAGAGCGCCGGAACAGAGCTGTAAACTTTTTTATATCCACATAACATTGGAGGACTCGGTCTACAGGCTTGGCAAAGCCATTGCCAAGCCCGACTAGCATTATTCTTGTCCCTGTGCACCAGCAGAAGTCAATACTTAGTCCCACAGAACTCCTAGTTGTTCATGAGGACCAGGAAAAAGAGATCTTCAGTCGAGCAAAAGGCTAAGATGATCCTGGGATAGGAGCAGGGGCTTTTACAGGCAAGTTGTTAGAGACAATCTTTTGCTGGGGCAACTTGGAATTACTCCCAGTGAGACACGTGCTCCCCTCATAAGCCTTGTGCTCCCCTCAAAGGATACATTATCACCTATACCAGAGATGTCATTGGATGCTGATGAACTTTCCTAAGACTTTTTCTTGTGTTGTCATTTACATTCATAAGAAAATTACGGGACTAGTACCAAAAAAAAAAAAATCTTCCCATATGCTGTAAATTTGTTTGCCTTGGTAAATATATCTAATGTGAAGTTTAGCATTTTAATTGAAGTTTACATCAGTGGTGTGAAGTGTTTCCACAATGTTGTGTAACCATCATGCCCATTTCCATAACAATTTCATCCTCAAACAGAAACTGTGCACCTACCAAAGACTAGCTTTCCATTTCTGATTCTTGCCCATTCGCTGATAACCACTTGCCCACTTTTTCTATATTCTGTCTCTATTTCCTCTCCTTGGGTTTCATATAAATGCACCCTAAATTATTTGTGCTCTTTATGTGATTGGCTTCACTTAGCATGTGGTTTTAAAGTGTTTTTGAATAAATATTTTAATATATGTATATGATTTCTTTTTAAGGACAGGTCCTGTTTCACTGTGTCTATAGCCCACATTTCCATCCATTCCTTCACTTGTTGAAGGACAATTGGGTTGTTTCCTCCTTTTAGCACTTGGAAAAAATGTATTAAAGTTCTTTATTTACCTTGGTTTTGTGTGTGTGTTTGTGTATGTGTGTGTGAGAGAGAGACAGGCACAGACACAGAGTGTGTGTGTGTGTGTATGTGTGTATGTGAATTGTAGGAGGTTTTTGTGTGTTTTAGGTATTTAATTCAATGTTAAATGTCACGGTTTATGACATATATATATTTCTCAATACTGCAAGGTATCTTTTCAATATTTCAGTGTTGTCCTTTGATGTCTAAGAGTTTTTAATCTTGATGAAACAAAACATATCTATTTTCTATTTTATTGCCTGCATGTTTGGTGCATATTCTGAAAGTCACTGCCAAATATAGAGTACTGAAATTTTTCCTCTGTCCAATTTTAAGAGTTGTACAGTTTTAGCTCTTACATTTGGGCTTTTGCTGAATTTGGAGTTCATTTTCAATATGACTGTCTTAGTCTCCTTTCCACTGATATAATTGGTATTAACTGATTGAGTAATTCATAAGAATAGAAGTTTATTTAGCTTATGACTCTGAAGGCAAGAAATCCAAGAGAACAGAGCTGCTCTCTGGGAGTCAGGGCATAGAGACAGAATCATGTGCAAGACAGAACCCTTGTTGAAAATCAATTTGTCCTTCGTGCTTTTTATTATTTTCTTTTGTTCTATTTATTTGTCTTTGTATGTTAATATTTTATATAGAATCTATGAATGTTATTATTTGACCATGTTTGTTTCATGTGCCTCTTTCTTCTCTTATCCTTTGTCCTGGGCTCTCTGCATTACTAGCCACGTTTGAGCTACTAGAGAAAGATGAAGATGTGATAGATCTATGCCCCTGAATATTTCAGAATGCATTTCTTAAAAAGCAGGCATAGTCTTTTATATTATGCATTTCAATAAGAGTCATTCCTAAGGGGACAGAAATTGGTTATACAAATGAAAACTTCTCAGTTATTACAATGACTGTAGCCCTCTAAAGTTCAATGCTATCCAATAAATTCTCACTTTAGTGCTAAGCTTCTCATATAGGAAGAAATTAATTTAATCTAAATATCATTTGATTAATTTAACTGATCTCCTTTGAGAAACAAAAGTGGACGAAAGAGTTGAGAAATACATATAATCATGCCATAATAACCCAAATGAGGAAATTAGTGCTGTTGAAACAGCCTAATATGATGCAGATTTGTTTTTACATGTCACCAATTATTCCATTGTTATTGAATGAAATACAAAATAAAACCCCATCTCTTCCATTGCATGCCATTGCCATGGGTCTTGATCATCTTTTCTTCATCTCCAACAGTTCTTCAGTCTTTCCTTTGATCTCACCACATTGATATTTTGACAAGGATCAATTGACCAGTTGTTCTGCAGAATGCCCCATAGCTTGCATTCATCATGACCAGACTCAAGCTCTGAGCCTTTGGCAGGAATTCGATTTGGAAAGTGCATATTTTCTATTTCCATTCTAACTTGGAAGCACTATTTTGGGTACTGGAAAATAGTCCTCAACATTCTTGAGGACAGACATGGTTAATCAGTGGTCAGTATAGGATTAAGTTATCTTAGGTCACTTTTCTTGATCATGTTATGCTGTTGGGAAAATAAAAACCAGGTGAACCTCAAAAATCTCATCTATAAAATGGACTCTAAGCATAGGGTGTATATCAAAGAGTTACTATAAGGACTAAAATGGATAACACATGAAAATTCTCAGCCCAGTCCTAGTGTTTATAAATGTAAGTTAGTATTCTTTGGTGTTTTTAATAAAATAATAATTTTCAACTATTGTTTATTAAATGTAGCAGAACACTTGTCAAGATCAAACAAATATCAGTGCTATGAAGAAAAAGATAAAAAGATAAAAAGAAACAAGAAAGGCCAAAAAGTAATTTTGTGCTATTACTTACACTGTGCTACTACAATTTTTCAATTGTTCTTATTTTTTTTTAAATTGGTGATCATCAAACCGGAATAAAGGATAGCTCTCTGTTGGCATAATAGGGCATCTGTGTGTTCTGGGTTAGGCCAGCAGCAAAGGATGCTTCTTTGTACTATAATTAAGTCTGTGTACCTGGCTGAGCCTCAGATGAATTGGGAAGAGCTTATGGCCTTAAGGTTCTGGTTAGACTCAGAGAGGATTTGCTGAGCGGCTAATGAGACTTAAGCTTCTTTCTCATTTGCTCAAACCTTTTGTCAGAAACCCTTTTTTTTTTCAATCCAGCTAAACATTCATTTTCTTGTATTCAAAACCCCAATTCACTCCTTGTCTGCCGCCTGTGTAGGAACCAAAGTCAAATTCCGATCTGCCCATTGATGAGAGAAAAAGAATAAAAAAAAAAGATGCTGGCTTTGGAATCTCATCTCAGGCCCTTGTCTCAGAATTCCATGGTGTGACATACAGTGAATGAAATGCATTGGAATGGAAACAATGCTATTGAGAGCACTTTCTTTCACTACTTGTCCCTTCACTCTCAAACAAATTGTCTTTCCCATAATACAATGCCATTTTAGGCCATTTTGTGTTACAGTGTTCAATGCAACCTGGGTCATTCTTTGGAGAGGGTTAAGTAAGCCAAGATATTATATGCTACTATGCATGAAAAAAATGGCTGAGGTTACGATGGCCCTATGAGGCAGAAAGAGAACAGAGATGATATCAAGTTAAGTAAGGCAGATAGAACAACCCGTGGAGGAATATGGTGCAATGGGTACTTGTAATGAAATAGATGATGTAAGAATTTGGTCAAGTGCTGTCAGATGTTCATATGTGAAAAGTTTGCCGAATGGGGCATCCATGTAACATGATTCCATCCTTCCTATACGCTCTGCTATTAAAATAAGGATCTACATGGAAGTGTTACCAAAATGATCCCACTTAGTTTGTATAATTAATAAATGCTAATAAAAATAAATAAAAATTTGAAAGGATAAAAGTTGTCCAACTGACAGCTGCCTTGAAGCAAACAAGGGATATGGGCTGGGTTCCTCTTCTGTGTTCATGTGGTATCAAGGAAAGACAAGAGATCCAGGAAGCAGGGGCCACGAAGAGGAAGGGGTAAGCACAATATTAAAATGAAAAGCAGTCATAAAAGTAAAAAGTTCTAGTGGATCTGCAAAACTTTGAAGAAAGCTTTGGGTCATAACAACAGTCAAAGGAGAGTGGGTTTCAACTGGTTTTAAGTAGCTATGTGTCTATGAAAGCACAAGCTGGTCCTGACTGAATGAGAAATATGTGCCAGGAATCATTGGACACTGGACAACCAGAATCCTGTTTGGGAAATGTTGGGTTAACCTTCCCTGGAGTACTGGAGGATACGTCAATGACCATAGGCATAAGGAGAGGCATTGGAGTTTGCAACCTTTGTGTTTCTATTGACCTTCTTCGGAAAGAAAGAGAGGAACCCATGAAATAGAGCGACAGAGGGGCAATGAAAGTCTACCATGCCCAGAGCTGAGCATCTTTGGTTCAAGCACCAGTGAATCCTAAGCGGCTCTGGGAAGCAATGCATTTTAAATTCTTTACCCACAAGCATTCAGAACATTGTCGCTCAGAACTGAGCAGCCTGTTAGGAGTGAGTCCTTCAGTTTTTCTTTTTTGTACAGTACACTGTTTTTTTTTTCTTTGTTTTATTTTGCTTTGGGTAGGAGGTCTGTTAGCTCTCATTCATCTGTGGGTCTTTTCACCGTAATTATGCCTTACAAACTGCATTTAATGTTCTCATTCCCATTACTACTCATAAAGTATCTGTTCTTTTCCATAAAAATTGTCTTTTTAAATTACTATTTTTTTTATTTTATGTGCATTGCTGTTTTGCCCGTGTGTATGCCTGTGAAGGGGGACCAGGTCCCCTGGAACTGTAATTACAGACAGTTGTGAGGCACCATGAGGATTCTGAGAATTGAACCCGTGCCCTCCAGAAGAGCAGTCAGGGCTCTTAACTGCTGAGCCATCGCTCATCCTTCTCATCTCTCATCATCTCAGCCCTCCTTATTCCTCTTAACATGATTTTTTTCCCTCTCCTTTTCATTCACCAGGGTCTTTCTGGGTTTTATCCTAATTAAGTCTTATGTTGAAATTCTTGTTCCCAACAATCTCTATTAAAACACTAACCTTTAAAAATAACAATTTCATTTCCATAACCTACCCAATCTTTTGTTTCAAGGGAGCTCCTTCTCACTGGTGGAAGTGGAGGGGGTAGCAATGTGAGGAGGGGTGGTAAGCATCAGCGAATATCAGAAATGAAGTTGAAGTACTCCAGGAAGCGCAGTGCTGGTGTTTTCCTTTTTGTAAGAGCGAAATTTGTAGGGATTGCTGATCAAACACCATTTCCCACTCGGCTTCACAGCTTAGATAAAGCAGCTCTCATTGTTTAAGCGAGCTGGTTTTATTTTACTGGGAATTCCCATGTATGTTTATATTGATAAGAGGCAGGTGTTACCTATGGTAGTAAAAGATGGATAACAAGCTTCACAGAAAGGGATCTGAACTTCCGTACCATTATAGAAAAGAGCCTGTTTTATTGTTTTCCTTTGAAGTTGCATGGTTTTTAAGTTTGATATTTTTTCAAAATGGATGGTTTTTGCTTTGTTTTGGGGGAGGCATTGTTTGTTTGATTGTTGTTGTTTGAGGCAAGATCTCTCTGAATTTGAGATCCACCTGTCTCTGCCTCCGGAGTGCTGTGAGGAAAGGTGTGCTCTATCCCCACCTGACTGAACTTTGTTTCTTTACTAAGTCCTGATCTCATTTTTTTTCTTTTAAATGAAAACATCTAAACAAATGTTATCAAATTTAATTGGAGCAGTTCTAACCAAAAGCATTGGAAAGTGGCATCTATTTAGTCAAACTTAAAAAAGCATTGTATTATAGGGCATTTGGAATATAGGGAAAGACTTAGCGGTCTTCACCAAGCAAAATCTCTTGGTACTGAGGTCAGCATCAAAACTTAAAGTAATTGCTGTAGATGCTCAGATAGTGCTTTGAGGTCACAGGCATGATGCTGCCATGCTCAGCTTTTTATAGGGGCATTAGGTCCAGCTCCAGGTCCTTATCCTTGCGCAGACATCTTATCACTAAGACATCTCTAGCCCCTTATACATTTGTTTTAAGAAGCCTTTATTTACCTTTCATTTCTAGAGTGTATTTTTGCTGTAGGTGGTAACTTTTTCTTTCAGAACTTTAAATTTTTGTTTGACTCTCTTCTTTATATAATTTATGATAAAGGTCAGCTCTAATCTTGATCATTTTTCTCTGTAGACAAGGTGCTTTCCCCCAAGATTTCTCCTTGCCTTTGGGGTTTTACAGGTTGAATTATGTGCCTTCCTAGTTATAGAAACTTTGATATTTGGAGTGTTTGCTGTTCTTGAATATTATTGATATTGTAGTTTGGACAAGCCCATTTTATTTCTTTAAATTTCCATTCTGATTTCTTTCTTCTCCTTATGACCTTCTAATTATACATGTGTTACATCTTTTGAAACTGGTCTACAGTTCTCCAATGTTCTACTTTATTTCTCTCTTTTTAATCTTTTGGATGTTTTTCTTTCCATACTTCCATATGGGTTGTTTGCGTTTCATGATCCACATTAACTCCTTCTTTTCCTATTCACATATACACTGTTCAAAGAGACCAATAAGCACACAGTGTCCACCTCTGCTTATATTCCCATCTACCTTGAATACTGTTACTTTTGTGCTAGGTTGCTTAACAGGCCAATCATAGTCTTTGCAAATCACCTGTCTATTAATTGCAAAAGCTGCTTTCTATCTGGGTATCTCTCTGATTCATTTTGTCTCTTGACAGCATGGTATTTTCCCCTGGTCTTTCACATACATTGTAACTTTAGGGCGGAAGCTTGCCATGACATATTGGATAACGGAAACTGAAATTGTTCACATACTGTACAGTTTTATATTAATCTGATTAGAAATTGAGTTGAGTCCGATATCAAGTTCATCTATTGTCTTGCTGTTTCCCATGCTAACCCTGGAGTTCCCTTTGTATTTCTCTTCAGAGATAGTTTAGGCCTGGCATCTCTTCCAGCTGCGACTCAGTGTCTCCCTGGAAATGTGTTGATCAGGTGGTAGGATGTGGAGGAAAGGCACATTCTATAATTTTATCTGTCATTGGTGGACCTATGTTCCTGCCATGTGACTTTCATAAGAACCTCTGGTCTTCTCTTTCTCTCCTTATAAATTAAGAACACTAGAAAGGGCTTACATCTGAGAAGTGCTCTTCCTCCCAGGGCTTGGGTTCCTGTAACCTACACAACAGATCATTGCTATAAAGAACTTTGAGGCTGAATTCACAAAAATATTTTCTTTTTTGTAATATTATTTGAAATTTTATTTTCTTGGAAATAATTTGATAATATTATTTTCTCCTCCACAATATCTCCCAGATTCTCTTCCCACCTTCGTTCCTCCTCCACTAACCTCACGTTCTCTCTCTCCTCTCTCTCTCTCTCTCTCTCTCTCTCTCTCTCTCTCTCTCTCTCTCTTCTTTGGGCATAGCTGGATCTTGTAGTATATAAATTTTCAGTTCCCTGAGGAGCCTTTACACTGATTTTCATAGTGACTGTAGAATTTATACTCCTACCAGTAGTGAATATGTGTTCCTCTTGGCCCTGCCCCATCCTCACCAACATGGGTTGTTATTTAGTTTAGTGATTTATCCATTCTGACCTGGGGTAAGATCAAATTTCAAAGTAGTTTTAATTCACATTTCCCTGACGGCTAAGAATGTTGAAATTTTTAAGTGTTTCTCTGAGGTCTGTGTTTCATCTTTTGCGAACTCTGTTCATTTCTATACAGCATTTTAATTGAATTATTTTTCTTGATGTTCATTTTTTAGTTCTTTATTCTAGATAATAATTCTCTACCAGATGTATAAAAGATAATGTTTCTTTCCATTTTTTAGGCTACTATTTTGCTTGAATGATTGTGTCCTTTCTCATGCAGAAGTTTCTCAGTTTTATGAAGCCCCATTTATTCATTGTTGATCTTACCGCCTGTTCTATCAGTGTCTTGTTCGGAGCATCCTACCCTATGCCAATGCGTTCTAGTTCATTCCTTCCTCTCTCTTCTATCTGATCCAGGGTATCTGGTCATATGTTGAGGTTCTTAATCCATTGGAGTTGACTTTCGTTAAATGTGGTATTTAAGGGCCCAATTAATTTTTCTACATGTGGAAATCCAGTTTTCCCAGTACCATTCATTAAAGATACTGTCTTTTCTCCAGTGTGTATTTTTGTCGTATTTATGAAATATATGACTATACTTGGTGAGTATAAATAATTGTTTGCACTTTAAATGAAGAAAGACATCCATTCTCGTCCATTAATTTAGACATCTGTTTGTATTCCAGAATTATCCTGTTTTTTATTACTATGACTCGAATATAATGAGATATAATATGGTAAACTCTTGAGGACCACTCTTTATGTCCAGGGTACTTCATTTTTTTAATATAACAAAGTGAAACCTGATAAGATAAAATAAAAATATCACATCAAAGTTGGACAAGACAAACCAACAGAAGGAAAAGAGCCCAAGAGAAGTCATAAGAATCAGAGACCTATTCATTCACACACCACACTCAGGAATCCCCTAAAAGCACTAAACTGGAAACCATAGTATATACTCAGAGGACCTGATGCAGACTCCTGCAGGCCCTGTGCTCGCTGCTTCAGTCTCTGTGAGTTTATATGAGCTTTGCATATGCTGATCTAGACAGCTTGGTTTTCTTGGTGTCTTCCAGCCCTCTGGCTCCAACACCTTTCCTGCCTCTTCTTTCATAGGGATCTTATTGGGGTACTTCAGCTGTCTGGGTATTTTATGCTTGTATGTAAATTTTTAAATTATTTTTTCTATTTCTATTTCATGGGGGATTTTTGACAAGGATCTCACTGAAACTGCAAGTTGCTATTGGTAGACTGGTCATTTGGGCAATATTGATCTTACCAATACACAAGCATTGGAGGATATCCATCTTCTAATGTCTCCCTCAATTTCTTTCACTGAAGATTTAAAACTCTTGTTGTAGAGGTGATTTACATGTGGTTATGCTTATTCCTACATGTCTTATTTTTTAATCAATTGGAAATATGATTGTTTCTATGATTTCTTTCTCATTTTCTTGTTATTAGTATATCGACAGACTGTAGTAAGAAATTAAAGAATTCTAGAGAAAGGGATAGTAAAAGACAGATGCTGCAAATGGAGAAAGGGGAAATGGGCAGGAGACTTGCCTGGGGAGGGAGGTGGGAGGGTAAAGCAGAGGAACAGAGGAGATGAAGAATCAATAGCACTAAGGATATTTTTAAAAATCCATAAGGAAATCTATTATTTTATTAAAAAAATAAAAATACCTAACAAATGTATTTTTATTTTAATATAATATTTTATTCTTTAAAAATTCATACAATGTATTTTGATCATATTCACCTCCATCTAACTCCTCCCAAATCCATCTTCTCATCTTCACCAGTATACTCAACTTAATGTTCTCTTACAAAATATTTACATACTTATTTAGTGTGTGTAGGTGTGCCCTCGTGAGTTTATGTGTACCAGATGTGTTCAAGTACCCACAAAGGTCAGAGGGCATCAGATCTCCTAGAACTTTAATGGTAGGCACTTGTAAGCTGCCTGATGTACGCTGGGCCATGAACGAGTCCTCTGTAGGACTAGCACCATCTTGCATTACTTAAGTAGCAGAAACATTACATCATGTGGCTCTGTATCCATCACCTAAGGAACTTGATCACAGCAAAGCCCAATGTTGTATATTTGCACTTATATGCGGAGGTTTTAAGAAAATCAAATGGAAGCAGAGAGCAGAACAGTGGTTATCACAGCCCGGGCAATGGAGCTATGGGAAGATGGTGAGCAAACAACAGCAACAACAACAACAACAAAAAAAAACAAAAACCAATACTTCAGCTGGAAAGGAGAAGCAGTTGAAAACATTTGAGGGGATGGATATCTCAATGAGCTCATTTTATCCACTCTGTATATATCAACTGCAGAATCATTTGATATTCTGTAAGTATATGCAATTGCACCACACCAACTTCCAATAAAAATAAATGGAAATGAACCATGGGTACTCCCTGTATGATTAAACTTTATTAAGGATTTGAGGTAAAATACACAAAATGGCACAGATCCTATAGACAGACTTTATAGAAAGAGGCACAAGTTAAGAGGTAATTATGGAAATGTTTAGTCCAGACTGTGGGGGCAAGGAAAACTCCTATGGGACTCCTGAGAAGTGTATGAAAGGGGGAATTTATCAGAAGTGTGGTTGCAGTGGGTTACTGTTCCAAGACAAAGGGCTAGCGTGAATGGAATCCCGGAAGGATATGGCAATTTTTAGGACACAAAGTAGTCTGTCTAGTGTCCTAAGAAGAAAATAGCACACTGTATTGCAAAGCATGGGGAGTGATGGGAGGGTCGGTATAAACATAGAAGGCCAATGCCTCATAGTGTGCAGAGTGTCATTTATTAAGACACATTAGTCACATCAACAAGTGTGAACTTTATCCTAGTTGCCTGTGAGAAGAGACACTGGCGCTTTCAACCATGAAAATGACACGATGCAGTTGGCATTTTGTAAATATCACACTGGTAACAGTTGGAAAAAGAAGCTTAACCCCTGACACGAAGTGACTGGTTATATTGAGCTGTTCCAGTAATCCAAGTAGAAGATGATGGAGTGATAAGAAAGAAGAAAACAGAAAGGGGGAGGAAATGCTCGGGAGTGGAATTGCTGTGTCCCAGGACTGTGGATGAAGAATGAGAGGACTAAGTAACATTTGATGATGTGCTTGCATCAGCATCCCTTTTCCTGATGTAACCAGAATGGCTGAGAGGGGGAGGAGTGTCTGAGGACAGCAGCAGCAGTGAGAAAAGGCTTCCTTATAAGAAACCTAGAGCTGTGGCATTCTGAAGCTTTGCATAGAGATCCGAATAGCTCCCATGGTGGGAAGATCCAGAAGATTGCAGAATAAGAACCTTCAGAGAGTTCTCTGTGCCAAGGGCTGTCCTACACACAAGGAAGAGTCTTGTTGAGGATGGAAGAGGGACACAATAAAGGGAAAGTCTCCAGTTAGTATTCGCTTCTCCTACAGTGGGTATGAATATTCTGGGAAGACCTGATGTTTCACAAGATAACTGTATCTTTGAGCAAGGCAATAAATTGATGCAATTTATTTCTCCATAGCCCAAACTCCAATCTCTAACAGTACCCTAGGAGGAACTAGGAAAAGCACTCCTTTCACAGACAAGAACATCCTAATCTAAATAAATATCCTTCATACTCTTGGTTATTTCCCATGACTGGGCCTATAAAAACTGATTTTGGCATCCATGACAATATTTTCATTTTATGCATGTCCATTATGTTGTGTAAGGAAGTTTTCTTTAAAATAAAGTTATGCTTTATTACGGTTTAATTTTTGTGTTATTCTGTATGGATGAAGCACACACCAGCAGGAGTCATGTTGTTAATGCTTCTGTCCTGATGGGTCACAGGCTTATATTCTTATGGTATTATGAAATTGTTTATAATGAAACTGATAGTTCAAAGGAGGAATAGTGCTATTAAAAACATTAGCTATCCAATGAGTGGAGAGGGATGAGTCTTATTAAAAATAAAATAATCTGATCTTTTGTTCTACTAATGTTCTATTAATGTTGGTCCCTTTTCAAAATACCTTACTGGGGTTTGGTTATCAAAATGGGCTTAGATCTCAGTTTTGGAGTTGAAACTAGAGGGGTGTGTGTGTGTGTGTGTGTGTGTGTGTGTGTGTGTGTGTGTGTGTGTGCTGAAGACTAAAGGAATTAAGAGTTTGTCAATTTGCAGAGAAGGTGAACAGGATGTGGGAGAGAAATGGGTGAAGAGAAAATAGGGAGAAAGATGGAAAATAAAGGAACCAAAGAAACAGCAAGAAATCTGTGCCCGATATTCAAGTGCCATAACTTTGAAAGGCTTCATAAGTATGTGGTAACAGTAGCTGAATGTGAGGAGACAAGTATACATTGGGAGATAAGAATTTCTGTACCCCCTGCTTCTCTAAATCACCTTTCCTAACTTGTAGTGAAGTCTCGCATACACCATTTGTGAGAAAATTTAAGAGGAAGAAATGTGGGCTGCACAACAACAGCATAAACTCATAAATAGGGAATTATACTTCACCGGAAGAATTCATAAATGCAAGGAAGCAGGAACCAGAGACAAATGTGAGCCCACAGACCTCTGAAAATTCAGGGATATCATAGTGGAGGATCGAATCTTCCATAGCTTTTGAAATGGGATTGAATGTATTGAAAGGAAGATTACTCCAACTAAATACTAAGTTACACTAACTGTGACTGCCCCTAACAAATGTGGAACATGGAAAAATACCGACAGAGCAATATTGTACAAATATAAAAACACTACAAATTAAATGACAAATAAAATGTGTTCCAAAGCCTTACCTAGCCAAGTGTATCTTCGTTCAATTCAAGCTAAAATTATAGATAAGGTTATTATTTTGATATGGCCTCATGTTTGTAGTATACCAAGGGATGAATATAATTATTGTTGCATATCTCTAGATCCTCTTTATGGGTAGCCATATTTGGATAAAAATAGAATGGATATATATATTTCTTAAAATGCATGTTTATTCCAAGAAATTTATGTTTCTTTCTTTTATTCCAGAAAAGTCAATAATTTTGTTCTTTTAATCAATATTCTCAAACAGTATTTATCTTATGGAAAGCATTGCCAGATGACAGTTTTCCTTGAGTTACTGTAGTCTTTGTGTAGTTTTTGTTAATTTCAATTTGCAGAAAATTTGCTTTTCTCGGGCAGTAGCAATTAGAACTGACAAGAAAATGTTCAGCGTAATGTTTAATGTTGAAAATAAACCATAATTTTTGGTGCTATGTACAAACTTTGTGATGAGGTCAATACCATGAATTATCTTTATCACAGTGTGCTATAAAATATTTTAATTTCATCATATAGATTGATATCATTTATATCATAACTCTTTACTATCCCCAGAAGTAATTATCTAGATTTAGTGTTACTAAGTCTCTTTAAAATGTTTTGCTGGAATACTGTAAAGAAACACACACATGTACAATGCCTAGATATCTCTCTCTGAGACAGTATCACTATGTTTAAAGGAATTACAAATGGTCTCCACAGAATTTAATGCTGAGAATTTTATATATGAGTCCTTTCCTTCAGACTTAGGGCGATGCTCTTTGCATGCTTTTCTTCCTAGAATTTCTTTTATGTTGACGGAATACCTGTTAGTGGCAAAATTCACATACATTTTTTTTTATTTAAGGGGCACATTTTTTTTTTCTAAAAATACAAAGGAATATTTTTATTCTGTTAAAGAATTTTGTTTGATATTGCTGGTAGTGTTCAGAAACTTAGACTAATATATGTGACAGCAAGCACCATTTCTTACTCGATGGACAAGGATAGGATAAATGATACTTCGGTCTATTTTCTAGTTATTATGATTCACCATTTCTTTAACGTACTTATTTTTCTAGTTTGACCTGAATTTAATGAAGTTGTTTTTATTATAGTTGCTGCTGCTGCTGCTGCTGCTAATGGCTGTTTGTTTTGTTGTTTGGTGTAAGATCTGCTTACCATTCCCATCATGTTTCTAGCAGTGGCTTTATGGTTAAATTTGATATGCCTTTCATCAAAATATTCTGTCTTGGTAGACCTCAGAAAAATGTTGCACATAACTTTGAGCTGTTCCCTAGATTGTCCTAGGCACTGGCACAATTGGGGACAT
Organism: Microtus pennsylvanicus; assembly: GCF_037038515.1. NCBI lineage: Eukaryota > Metazoa > Chordata > Mammalia > Rodentia > Cricetidae > Microtus > Microtus pennsylvanicus. The sequence goes on from NC_134588.1 coordinate 92,952,346, forward strand.
ATATTCAGTGACAACTTCCTTATGTATCTCCTGGATTTGGGGCTAAACTGCCTTCACTGGTACAGTGTTTGAATAGAAAAACTTTATGGCTCAAAGTATGTTTTTTAATGTCAGAAAGGATACTATAGCTTGTTTAATGCATTCATTCAGTAATATTTGCGAGATTTAGTTTTCCTTCATCATAAAATTTCCTGACTTCATTAATGTGACTTTTTGAAGCAGAAAATTTTAATTTGGTGTTTTTAAATTTAAAATTTGAGTTAAAATAATGAATAATTCCCCTTTTCATTCTCACTGATTTGATTATCAATTAAATTCTTGTTTTAGTAAAGAGTAGGGAATTACAGAGATCTACTTTAATCTGATCAAGACACAAATTTAGTAAGATTAGTTTTCTTGTTTAGATATTATTTTCACAAACAACTAAATCTTTATGAAATTAAAATTTTTAGTTCCTTTGTCACAATTTTTCACAGATCTTGCAATCAGAAACGTGCTGAATTCTATTGTTTACAGTTTCAAATAAAATTGTTGTGGTTTTTTTTTTTAAAGAAGGCTCAAATTTCTTTTTTTAAACTAATTATTTTACATTTTATTTTTATTGTATGTGTACTTTAATTGCATATGTATCTGTACACTGCATGCATACAGTGCCCAGAGAGGCTAGAAGAGGGTATCCGATCCCCTGGAATTGGAGTAGCAGACAGTTGTGAGCTGCCATGTGGATGCTGGGTATCAAACCCAGGTCCTTCATAAGAGCAGCCAGGACTCTAAGGACTGAGCTATCGCTCTAATTTCTTCACTTTGCTAATCATAATCTAGACTTCATCTTCTTTGCTTAAGGAATTTAAAAACATTTTGTTTCAAAGTATACAAAATTTGAATGCATTTCAATAAAATGAAAATGAAAGGAAATATAAAATATTTGATCAACATATTTTTATGTATTTAAAAAGGCTAGTTTTACTCCAAAATTCTTAACTTTTTATATTCCAAGTACTGAGCAAATAAAGGCCACCTTTAATAAATGTCAAACATTTAAGTCAAAATTATGGTAAGCTAAAATTTTATTTTTAATATTTTAAAATTTTACTAATATCACTTAAACTATTTTTAAAGTTCAATTACTTGGGCCATTGAGATGTCTTTGCAGATTAAGGCAATTAGCAGCAAACCCAACCTGAGTTCATCCTCAGAACCCATATGGAAAGGGAGAATGGACTCCTGAAAGTTCTGACCTCCACAAACTTGCTGTATGCAAACATGTTTACACACATACAAAGTACAAAATAAAGGAATGTTTTTTAAAAACCATTTTATGGGGGACAGGAGAAATGTTTCAGCTGTAAGAGCACCTGTCGCTCTTCTGGGGGACCCAGATTAGATCCCCAGCACACAGATGGTGTCTTACAATTGTCAGTAACTCCAGTTCCAGAGGATTTTATACCCTCTTTGGGCCTCCTCAGGTAGCAGGCACCGAGACTGTGCACAGATGCGTATACATGTGGTCCATAGAAGTGCATGCAGGCAAAACATGCATACATACACAATGATATATAATCTTGAAAACAAACAAAAACTAATAAACATCTCATTGGAATATTCAATGTGCATGTGTTTATAAAGAAACAATGTCACCCTTTCAAAATGATATGCATAATACATTGTCTACAGATACTTATATTTAATATTAATATGGATTGTTTAAGATTGCAAAACATTCTCATCTGCCATGTGCAACCTGTGCAAGTCAGTGAGTCTCTGCGGAATCACTAATTGGAATGCAAAGAGAGGCAAGGAAATGGACAGTTGACACTACTGGGAAATGATAATCTTTTATACAAGAATTCAGTGCAGTCACATTATCTGTGAAGACAAATTTGACAAGTTAATTAATTTGTTTTTTGCTGTTCAGAGCTTCTGCCATTCAAACTTCTCCTCGTGCTGGGGAATATCCATCTCACAGCATCATAACCCACCAATCCGATTATATTTGTACACAATTGCCTTTTATTTTGAGAACAAGGACAGGAGATAAAAAGAAGCATTTCTCTGGAGGAGTGAAAGGTGTTATTAGAACAGATGCTAGCATTTTGCTTCCTTAGGCCAGCACCACTAGATCCTTGATCCCAAGGGCAGAAGTATATTGTATGTGCTTTAACAAATTCAGTTTTAGTTATTTATGTTGTTCAGCTCCTGCTAAAGTGTGGGACCTATGGTAATGTTACTTTGTACAACAGAAAACATGTCCCTGACTCTGGTAGTTATTTTCAATAAGTGCGTGATAATGACGTGAAAAGCTAAGCTTATTTGCATATGCTTCAATGTTGACAAAGAGTATTAGTTTCTTCTCTGTTCACTGTGAACGAATATTCAACAAAACAAAGAAAGAAAGATTAATTTCCTTAAATTAAGGAAAGATTTATTCTCTTATGGTTTCAGAGGATTGAGACCATCATAGTGGGGAGGGTTTCAGGACCTGAGGAATTCAAACTCTGGAGGACAAAAAGCATTATAAAGCATGGCTAAGGGTCCAGGATAGTGCATAGATGCATGCCCGGTGACCTACTTCCTTTACAGGCCTATTTCTGTATTTTTAATCACCTCCAACTAATACCATCATATTCTGACTCTATTAGTAGACTATAACACCCATATATCAGAGCCCTCTGGATCTAATTATCTTCGGGATGTCCTCCCCCAACGCATACCTAGAAATGTGCTTTACTTATCCGAAAATTGTTTCTTAATCCAGCCAGTTGACAGTCTTGGTTAACTATCATAGACCCTTTTTCGGTTTTACCTCTGCTGGGACCTCTAACATTTATTGAGTTCTTTATCATGGACATTATTGGTTAATACTTTTCTCTTCATTCACTTTCATTTTTGGTGGCTTTTGTTGTCTTTAAAAGTCTTCCATAATAACGTCAAGGCCCTAACTTTGTTTGGGCTTAGTTCAGTGCAATGGAATTTTCTTATTGGCTAACCTGGATTCTCTACTCCTTCTAGTCCTGAGAGAAGTGGGGTCCTGGTACTGTGCTGAGCACATTGCTCATGGTGAGTTTTCAGCTTCCTTATCTACAAATAATGATTAGCTCTGAAATGGACATGTGTCCCAACAAGGACAGAATTTCCCAGGGATTATATAGCTTCTAAGGTTTGTCTACTTCAAAGCTGTCAAAGCTGAAGACCGTGGAGGCCTACAGACACCAAAGGCAACTCTTGTCACTGACTAGAAAATGCTCAGAGAAAGGAGACCCCAAACAGAAGTATAAGATCCAAGACATTAAAGGAGACATCTTATGATGCTGTTGGAGCCATCGTACCCAACCTCATCTACTGTGAATCACCGAGTTACATGAACCATGACATTCTTGCAGTCTGGTCACTTTTCTGTTATCTAGTCCAGGTTACATATTTGAAATTTACATCCAAATAGTACACAACCTTCTCAGCTGTCTTTGATTTTCTTCTTTCTGTGTTTCATATCAGCATTTCAGCACTGCTTCCCCCGCTCAAGTCCCCATGATCATTACCTAAAAGACTGAACGAAGATGACAATGTTTTGGTGTTCCATGCCACATACAGCAGAATTTTTCAACCTCCATTCCTTTGTGTCTTTGCCTTGTTTAATGTTGTGTTCATGGTTACAAGTAAAGAATCATTGGCTCATAAAGTTCAACTATTTTATCCAGTATTATTAGCTAGAAAGCAACTGTGGCAAGACCGGCAACCTGGGTTGACTAACATTTGTACAAGAACCAAATTCCCAGTTAAGAAATAAGATTAGTGTTTGTCTGTTGTTTTTAGCTATTTTTGATCTCTCCACAATTGCTGAATTCTCCATGCCCACTGTATCTCCTCATTTACATCTCTCAATGAGATTATTGATCTCCTCCAGTACCTGAAAATCACTTTAATAATGAGAAATGTTTAGTTTGGCGTTTCAGACATTTTATGCTAAGTTTTGGAGCTCTTCTTTGTATCCCCCACATAAAACACAAACAATGGCACAAGGCAGGTGATGGATGTGTACTCACACATTGAGGACTGCTTTGAGCCATCAATGACTTGCTTTTATGATCACTATGTAAAAAATGGCTAGTGTATTTACCGTGACTTTTTTTTCTCTTTTCATGAGGAAACTTCCTTAATCCTTTTGGTTCTTCTGATTGAAGATATTCCAGTTAAGGAGTGTTTATCTTACTGTAGTCTTTACACGTGTGAGAATCTGCATCCCTAGGAAGATGAATGCGATACTCATTTTTAGAATGGTAGAGGGGGAAAGAAGCAGATAGCAAACAGGCCAATGATGTCCTGCTGGAGGAAGAAGCCTCGTGTTTATCACAGCCCTTATCAGTGTATGGCAATTATTCATTTGGTTATCTCTCCTATTAGACTGTAATCCACAAGAACAGATATGCCATTTGTCTTATCCATTAACTTTTTTGAAAGGACAGCACAAAACACACAAGTTCACAACTGATATCAAGTGCATAGGCTTTCAGGCTGGACTCCTTCTGTTCAAATTATAGATTAGCCACGTGGAAGCTTTATGACCTTAGGCAGCCAAACAATTCCCTGCTTTTAAGTGGGGATGATTTTCATTCCTTAATCAGATAGTTACCGCAGAAATCAAATTAGGAAGACCATAGACTGTGTTTAGATTGCTGACCTGTGCACATTAAGGACTCAAAACCACCAATTGTTGCTATGGACATGAGTTCCTCAGTAAATGCTTTTAAATGAATTAGTTATAGATTCCAGACCTTTGCTTTCTCTGTCTTTAATAAGTCATACATAGAAGTCTGATAATGTTCTACACAATTAACCAACTCTGTAACTAGGAAATGACCAATGACACATTACACCAGAGCCATTTCCCTTTTTATAGATAGCTTTCTCATTTAGGAGTCCAGTAATACTGTACCTTGAACCCTCTGCATGGATAACATTCCCACTTAGGAGCCCAGTAATTCTCTACCTATTTTGCTTGCCAATACTTGAAAGCTCTCTCAGACACTTTGCCAACTCATTAAGGAAATCTTGGGTGTAGACAGTATAACCTCACCAGGTTGGAATCAAGCAATTGCTAGCTTTGGCTTCAAAATTAAGTACAGACCTGAGGACAAACAGAAAGGACATTGCCTCTTCAATGACCCAGCACAGTAAAGAAAATAGCTCTGGAATTGGAGATGAATGGGCAGAGAATAAAGTGAAAAGGAGGAAGCAGAACGGGGATAATCATGGATTTGCTTTTTGTCTCAGCAAATGCCAAGCTGAAATCAAACTGTGCTTAAAATTCCTCACGTAGATAACATTTGCGTCCGGAGAGCCTCGTCCGTTGCAGTAAGTGACTTTGTCCTCTGTAACAGCTGCAGGGAGAAGGGTGGAACTGAAGAAACGATGGGGCGGAAAGCCAGTCCTGGGGCACACTCTTTAGAGGAGAGACTCCCCTCACCTTATGGAAGAGCCATGGAAATGTGTTCAGTGGCAAAAGTGACCATAGAGCCTTCTGGCCAGAAGCTGTTCTGGGCAGCTGCGATATCACGTGTGCATGGAAATCAGGTAGTTCTCCCAGCCCAGATGGACACCACCTGGTCCTCGGCCAACATCCTATACTTGTGGGCATGGAACAGTAGCCAAAGGTTATGTCCTGACTGAGCTGCCACTGTGGGCCTGAGTCCTGTCACCGAGCAGCATGCATTCTCTGCATATCCTTGCTTCTTCTTCATTGGTGTGAAGCAGCCTACCACCCAGGCACTCACGGACAAGCCCCGCACCTCCCTTCTCTACCATGGCCAAAGTAGCCTCCAGTATAAACAGGAGTCTCACTCTTCTTCCACATACATCCTTCTCCGTGACTTGCCGTCATGAAAATGCATAATGAAGATTTGTTTAAAGAGCTAATGCATTGATTACTTAATTAATGAAAAAGGTCACTTCCCAAGTTAATTGTGGTTTCTGTATGAATGATTATAGCCTATGCTTTGTCTAGCCTACCCAAAGATAAAGTTTTTCCTTCCCCGAAAGTCAAAAAGCCTTGGGAAAATAACACACAATCTACATAATGCCTGGAGCTTATGCATCCTGGATACATTTACAGACGCTCCAAAGGCGGGCGGAAATAATTGCAGTATGTCTGATCTTTATTGTTTTCCCAAAGAACATTTAAAAAACCCTCATTCAAAATCCCGAGCGTTTCTGGCTCTGATCCAGTCTTCGATAATCACCAGTGTTACTTAGGCTTTGTTATTATTTTGCATTTAGCATCAGCCTATTTTAGAACCTCTTCTCCAGGGCTCTACCTCTTCAGAGGCTCTGTGCCAGCACCCTAAATTCCCGCGGAAGCACACATCTTATCTGAATCACACAGAGAGCCACTCTCATCCAGGGAAAGAGTTTAAATTCTTTTATCAGATTGATTTCACCCACTTAAAAAACCCAAAGCAATAGAGCCTTAGGATGTTACCATTAGTCAAGGTGTTTCTGGAGCCCAAAATGAAGAGCACTTGCAGGGGTATTTTTGACCTGCTCAAGTATGCTAAAAACCAAACATAGATAAATTTGTTAAGAGAACAAAGGGAAACAAGCCCATACACAGTGAAATGTATCCTTCACGCAGAAGAAGCAGCCATTAGGTATTGAGAATATAAAAGGTGTGTTCTTAGATACTCTCTTCCACAGGATGAGTGAGATAGTACAGATAATAGTGCAGTGAGATTCTCCTTGTCATCTTCTACAAGAAGCAGTACATGTCAAGAGAGGCACGTGTCTCACCCTGGCTTAGAGAAACAGTTCAGTTATGAGAAAACAGACCCCAACAGGAGCTCAACTCATCAATCAACAAAAAGCACACGGCACTGGTGCCTACACCTATTCTTAGCTAGTAATCCTAAGTCATATAATCACTAAACAGTGTTCTGTTCTCTACACCTTGCACCCTCACCAGGTCATTTAAACTTCTGGGACATGCCTTTAATAGCATGACAGAAAGTCTAAACTGGAAAACTAAAGTCTTTCCTAAGTGCTAAAAGTTTGTGTGGAAGGTGCCATTTGTAGTTTTATGTCCCGAGCAACCAACCAAGGGGGAAAAAAAAGCAGGTACAAATTGTCAAGATTTACTTGATGCGACCCTTTTCCCTGTGGCTGCCTCTGGTGACCTTGTGTTTGAGGTGCTTCATTAGAGCGATGTTATTGTTTACATAAAGTACTGCATTCCAGTTTGTGAAGTGCTGCTGCCATAGAGGAGGGCATAACTCTCTGTGGTGTGGGTTCAGAGGCCAAAGGACCTGGATTTGGCAGATGTTCTGGTACTTCCCAGCTACATCATTTTGTATGATTATTGGTACTCTGGTGTTGCCTATTACAAAAAAAAATGGTACTCAGGGGGACCTACTACATAGGGTGATTGTGGGTGAATACATCTAAGCGTTTAGACAGTTGCACAGCCTATAGCAAGCACTCAGAGACTATTAGCTATAGCATTAATAACAATCATCATGTCTATTGATTTTCAAAAAACTAAACAGCCATTTGAATTGATCCTCCAGATGAGTCACCTGGAGGGTAAAATTAGCCACACCTCTTATCAAAGGTCACTATGTTAAGTGCCCGGTCCTGAGAAAATCCTCAGAATTCTAATTTCAAATCTCTAGTTCTGTGCACACAGTTTCCCCTGTTAAGCCAAAAGCAGTGCAATCTGACCACACATTGGTCTGGCAGGCTTCACTCCATCAGAACTCTGCCTCCTAGGCTAGCAGAGACCCCAGTGCCAAGCCAGCTATCTCCAGATCTTCTAGTTGAGAACTTATAGGCAGGGTTAACAGCTCCATAATTTTCTGTGTGGGCATAAACTGGCATATTATCTCCCCGAGGCATCTGCCTTTACTACTGTCTTTTCACAGAAAGTAATTACTCTCTTCTTTTGACAGCCACATCACTTCATCTCTATCTCTTTCATAGCTTTATTCACTTCCCAGCATACATTATGGCATCCCGCATACTTATCTGCTTTGGTGCACTGCTAGCTCTATGTGTAAACTGTGGATGCCTTACTCATGCTGCATCTGACCGTGCACTCTGAAAGCGTCTGTGAGTTGGATGGAGGAATGAATGCGCGATGAGATGAACGGAGGCATACTTCACGTATTTGGTAACAAAATTAAGACCCTGCAAAGAGATGTAACCTAGTCCAAGCAATGTTTTAATGGTGAAGATACACCTAGCATTGTAACCAACTATTATAGGTGATTTGAAACATACACCATAATCTCTTGCATTTTTTGGACTTTATACTCATAATTAAAGAATACTCATAATGAAATTTTATCTGGTGGGTAAGGGGCAGGAAATTACACAAAAGCATAATGGCAGTCCTCAAATTAGAAAGTTATTCCAAAAATTCAATTAAGCGGCTCATTTAAAGTTTGAAATATATCTTCTTATGGAAACACTGTCATACTTTTTATGTCCTGTTTCCACTCTTGCCCTATAGCTGCTTTCCAAAAAGTCAAACAGAAAAAAAGATGTTAGTATTTATCTGCTTCAATACCCATTTTATAGAAGAAACAGCGTGGCTTTCTCTAGGTCACATAGTGAATGATCTGTGACTAGAATTCTCTCTTTAGTAGCATTCAGTAGTAGTCACAGAAAAACCATCACAAGAGTAGCCTACACTTGCGTAAATATTTATCAAATTCCTAGCATGTGGCAGACATTATATCTCTGCTGACTTCTCCATCTTCTTCTTCTGCTCCCTCCCAGCAGGATGATCCTGCTGATTTTGTGACCAAGATATTCTTCCGACACTGTCTCCCCAGCCAACCCATGGCTTTCCTAGTTCAGGTCACTCACCTCTTACTAACCAATTACAAATGCTTCATAATTTGCTCCCATGGGCCCTTTGCCTCAACAATCTCCAAAGTGATTTGCCTATGATTTCTTTTTAATTAAATTTTATGAAGCCTTGCTCATCTTATTTCTCTGATTAAAAACATCCTGTGAGTCCACACTGCAGACCAGATTAAATCTATGCCCTCTTACATGTTCCAAAAGTTCTCATTGCTCCTACAGCCTCCTATCTCTTCTGTAATCCTATGCTTCCCACTCCAGGCGTAGGACTGCCACTCTCTAGCTAGACCACGACACCATCCCTTCCTGTGCAGGCTCTTTTTCTTGCCTTTTCCAGAGGCCTTAACTCCATTCTGCTTACCAGAATAGGTCTGGATCTTTGGTAATAGATGTATCCACTTCCATCTGTCTCTAGATTGCTCACTTCATAGACTAAAAATAGGTTCTTGAATTCTTTGTCTACCATATGATGACAGAAGAAAATTCAACAGAACCTGTCTATTACTTCATTGTGAATCAAAAATTTTCTACTTTTTGTATGAGCAGAAGCATTGCTTAGGTGAGTTAAAACAGTCTCCAACACAAAAGACAAATCTCAGAGTTAACAAAACACACATGCACACACACACTACCAACACCTCTAACAACAATAAAATAGCAGGAATTAACAGTCATTGGTCACTGCCACTCACTGGCTGTAACGCTCGGAAGAGGAGGTCCTGCACCTCACCAAAGCAGCACAATAGGCAGGGGTATAGATGATTTTCCCCCAAGAAAGTGGGTGGAAAATCTAGCCACACCTCTCAACTGCTATATGGTGGATTGGACCAGGGAGAGAAGAATGCCCCCCTCACCTGTCTCCCTTGCTGCCTGTGTAGGTGGGGAAGCTGGCCCATAGAGAATTTGCATTGCACGTCACCTGGGCAGCACAGTAGAGCTGACCATCTTGACCAGGGGACGGGGTCTGGGGGGGTAGAGGGTGATGATGGTATTTGTGCAGGTGAGTTGGCCAGGAGGGTGTAAGACCCAGAGAACTAGCCCTACTCTCAGGGGAGTTTAACATTGGATGAGCTAGCTGGGGCAGTGCTGGAGAGAATGAGAGAAAGCTGGTGGGCTGACTAACCCAGCTACCATCCAGGCCCAAAACCAGGGCTATGAGTTAGCTCACCCCAACATCCACCTCATCTTATGTCTTCATAAGCAAGCTGGAGCAACTGGGTAAGGAATGCCATGTCTTGAGCCACACTCTATGGAACCAACACCCTTAATCATTGAGAAGGCATTTGTGTAATATGTAAGCCCAGATTAAAATAAATAGACCATGTAAAAACTAAAAAAAGAAAGATTGATGGAATTTTAAGGTATAAACTATATTGCTTTCATTGACTCCAAATTCCCAGGGAACAAGAATGATCAGGGTTTTAAATGTGGCTTGACCAACCAAAGAAGACATTGCTGAAAAAAATCTACAGCAAGCCCTCCAGAAGGTTCTGCTGGAATGACTTCTCTAGGAGCCATCACTTCAGGCAATCCACTCACACTCCTATCAACCAACCTAGGTCTTTCTGGTGCTTGGCTTGGTACATGGCTACCTCACAGAGTAGTTCAGAACCAAGAAGCTCGTCACTCAAAAGTCTTCCTCAAGTCCAAGTCCAAGACTGATCCCTTCTCCTCACAGGCTCTTGTCTGGGGTATCCATAGATGGTAGAATGGCAGTTTCTTTTGTCAGTTTGAACCCAACAGTTAATCAGAGATGAGGGTAAGTTGGATTTATTGTGCATGGCAGAAACAACCCTCTAATAAGTGAGAAGCTGTCATATGTTCTAACTAAGCTTTAGGATGAAATTCTGCATTGGGGCTGACTGCAAGCCACCTTGGCAACTAGTATTTCTGTCCTGACTGCTCCCTGGCTAAGCTGGGGCCATTCCTCTGTGCTCTGCAATTAGCAGGATTATACTCACGACACTATGCTGCTAGAATCTGTTTTTATGCCTCTATCAGTAAGACATTTTAAGAGCTTCCATTGTTCTGTTCGTCTTTGTATTCTTTACCCTAACAACAGAGTCTGACACATAATAGATATTCAATACATTTGTGCTTCTTTTACTAACTCCCATTGATGCCTGGAGTAATTCAGAAAGCTGCCCTCTACCCTCAGGGAAGTTATGTTTAATTTCACAACTATTACAAGTGCAAATACCCATATTTAGCATACATGGGGGCTAATTGGGGGAACCAGAAATACTCGGAAGGAAGAAGATGTGTAGAAATATTTCTAACAAACCAATAGTCAATAGTTCAGATAGCTGAATGATCACCCAGAGTGTGAGGGGTCAGCATCAGCCAGAGGCATGAGAAGTCCACCAGGAACCCAAGCACTTTGTAGTTTTCTCAGGTGTTCTGGATAAGGGGTAGATTTTGATGGAGGTGTGGCTTATACTCTGACTCATGCTGAGCACAGTTAAGTGTCCAGGGAGCCTTAAACATGTGCTTCTTTCAAGCTTCATGTGTTTTAAAAAAACAAACAACAAAAAAAAAATACTATGAACTAGATAACAGTTGGCTAATTAATAGTAGAATGTTAGGTCTTTATGAAGGCCGTTTAGAAAGGGAATCTTCTAGTGACTTTCATTGCCATGGAGGGGATAAGGCAGGCTCATGTGCAAATTGGCACATAGATATCTTTCTAATCTCTTTTCTCTGAATTGCCAAAGTTGGCAGAAAGGCAAGGTCTACTGGCGACAGGGAACCTCAACTGCCCTGAAATCTGCTAGAAGGCTCGTGTGGAACAGCTGATGACTTTTGCCTGGTCTTCCTGATAACATCATCTCTCACTAGGTAGAGAAAGTAACAAGGAAGAACTGCTACTCAAGATTTAATTACAACCAGTAAAGAGGACCCAGACAAGGATGTGTATATGGTATTCAACTAAAGGGACAGTAGTTATGCTGTCTCCCAAATTTAATACTAAGTGATAGAATGGCCCTTGTTAAACTAGAACATGATAAGAATCTCAATTTCATTTTGTAAACGGGTGTTATGTGGATAAATGAATGAAGATATTCCCTTTGGTGTACCTCCAGACACTAAGAATGCAGCTTTCTGGAAGTTTCAGAACAAAAAATTAAAACCTTGTAACCTGTGATCCGAAACAATAATGGAATTCTTTAATGGGATGGGCACTTCTAAGAGCTGAAGTTCAAATAAAATAATCATGAGTTATCCTGATGAAGAAGGGAGAAGGCAGCTAACAAAACCCATGGGAATCCATAAAAATCTCTTTGATGAACTCAGATTGAATAAAGACTTGTACAAAAGGAATAAGGAGGGGGCATAACTTAGAAGAAATCCAAAAGTCCACAAGGTCCTGGAATGTCAGCGAACTGTTAATACTCAGTATGTATTTACCTCCCGTTGAGAGCTTCTCTTAGCACCATTTCATATATTAACTCATTGACTCCACAGAGTCAATGAAACACAAAGGAGATAATATTTAATAATATTTAATCTTTATTTTTCAGATAAAGTAGTGACTGTCCCAAGGTCAATAAGACCAATATGTAGCAAGCTTAAAACTTGAATATAAGTAAGATGGGTTTGGAATTAATGGGGGGGGGCTTTTTAAAGACAGTATTTCTCTGTGTAAGCCCTGAATGTCCTGACACTAGCTCTGTAGACCAGGCCAGCCCTTGAACTCACAAAAATCCACCTGCCTCTGCCTCCCAAGTGCTGGGATTAAAGGTATGCACCACCACTGCCCAGTTGGGAGTTGACATTCTTAATCCCTAAATTTTACTTCTCCCATGCTGTCCCAGGACACTGTATTGCAGGTAGGGTAGAATGCATAGATTCAGGGGTGGGATAATAGTTCCAAATAGCTTTTAAAAGGATATGAAGAAGAAATGACAAGAGGTTATAAAGGTGGCAAAATAAAAGCAGATGTCAAAGAAAGAGAAGGCAGGTCTATTAAGCTCTTATTTTGTTGCCATTTTCTCCAAAGAGAAAGCTTTTTAACTTGAGAAGGATAGGTTTTAAATTGTAGAAATCTTGAAGCCAAAGTATACAAAATAAATCTATTTTCTTCAAAATACTAGTTTCTTTGGGAATCTTAGGAATATCAGCTGGTGAGAAAGAAAACAAGGTTTTATGTATGCTTACATGACTGTATCCAACTAGAACACCCGGTATAAAAGGCATATAGGACAATCAGCCATAGACTCTATGTCCCCAGAAGACCATCCAACCTAGTTCTTTGCTTTGTTCTATCCATATAGTCAGCTAGGTCAGAAGATTGTGTTCAGTTATGGGTAGAATGTTTTGTATAGATAGTATTGAATAATCATATTCAACCTGTGTTCAGAGGAGTCAAAACTGATATGTACAATAGAGGCTGCGGTTTGAGAAAACCTCTCAATGGATATGGGGTTGAGTCTTATTAATAGACACAACATCATTTACGATGTTCATAGTTCATCTGTGTCTTTCTTGGTCCCCACAACATTCTTCAGAGGGAGATGTTCCTAATCCACTTGATAGAAGGTTAGATGGAAGCAAACACACTAGCAGAGATGCAATTGCTTTATATCAAAGGCTCTACCCTCAATACTAAGCTCCCTTCTAGTTCCTAACTTCAAAGTCCTAAAGAACGATTCTTCAGAAGAAGGGTGAGGTGCATTTTCTTGTCCATGTCTGAGCTCCAGATATATAGAATTTTACAGAGCCACAGTTCAAATGGAGCTAAGATGATGACATGTAAGGTTGTTCTGCCGACAGAAGGGTTCTTAAATTATTTAATTTTATGAACAAAATAATGATTATAGATGGGTCAGTGATCTTACTACCTGGATGTCCACGGCAGAGAAAAAAAATAGTTTGCCTCTACATTGTATTTCTTCTTTTCTCTTTTGTTGTACCCAGGTTAAAAAAAAAGAAATCAAAAACTGGCAACAATCCACACACAATTATTTGAGAAACATTGGATTAGAGAGTTTTTAAAGGTAAGGTTTTTTTTCTGTTGTTGTAATTTTGACAATTGTACAACTCTAAACCATGTATTTCAGTACTTAATTATGCCTTTCTTTTATTTAGTTAAGGTCTTAGAATTTTTCTTAGTGCCAAATAAAGTGCTGGGTTCTTTTCATGTTCGTTAACTTAACCTACATGCGATGCTATGTTCTAGATGCTTCTGACTCTATTTTCTATGACAGCAGAGACTCAGGGAAGTTTAGTGACTCATTCCAAGAGAACTGAACTTCGATTTCTAACCACGATGTCTTTGTTCTAAACGGCTGTCCTAGCTTGGGTGTCTGTACCCTGCTTGCTTCCTTCCACTCCCACACTTGTATTGAAAGTCCACCCCCCCTATATGAGAGTCTAGGGAGGAGTTTAAGGAAGTAACTAGGTTGTAAAGGTTTGGGATTAGTTCCCCTAAAGAAGAGACACCAGAGATTTTCTAGGTGTTGTCTATAAACCATTAAGAGTTCAGTATTTTATTATTGCAGTCAGTCCAAACTAAGACAACCACTGCGTGCATGCCTTTTGCTATTAAATATTAACAAACATTTCAAGTTTCTTTATAGACTCTGCATTCCAGGATGGTGGTTCTGTTCATTTTTTGTTGTTGTTGCTTTGTTTCTGAAGCTCCTCTCAACAGCAGCATAGACGATTATGGAGTGTCCCCTGAAGCTTGTGGTAACTCACACCGTAATGCATGGGGTAGCTTAGCAGGCTCGGGGCTGACAGAGGTACACAGAAGATATCTTTCCGCTTGTAGTTTCACAAATTTAAACAGGAGAATTCTGAATCTGTGACGCTGGTAAAAATGGCGCTCTCTTTTAAATTGGTCACTCAGTGATCACCATGGAGAAGAGCCTGCAGAGCTTGCCCCAGTCTCCTCCCAGAGACAAGAAGAGCTGCAAGGAACTGCCTGATCCTTTGTTTCCTGTGTCCTCTAACACAGCAGGACCTGTGGGCTATCAGAGGCCCCAAAAGACTGAAATGGCTGGCTCTCTTGGTCTTTCTTCTTGGGTTCCAGCACCATTAAGAGTCTATTGGGAAGAATCCAGCATGAGCCACAAATTAGGGAGAGCTGATACCAAGAGAGAAGAGGAGTGGATTTAGTGTAACAGCAATGAGGAAATTCCTCTACAGGGCCCATGAACCTGAGGTTTGATTCACAGCTTCTGTTCATGTAATGCTCATCACCTGACCAACATCTTTGAGTCAAAACGGTTTTCACTGTGCGTTGCCACCTTCCTTGTGAAAACGCGTGTTGCCCGCTGAGACTTTCCAGTCAGCACAGCTGTTATTCCAGCATGAACAGGGCAGACGTGTGCGATCAGCCCCCACGGTGTGTTGTGGAGATGGTGTGGAAGTGTGCTTGCCAGTGCTCTGACAGCAGGCTGTCCCTACCACCTCCCAGTTTGTGCCCCCTGCTTCTGCATTCTCTTAACCGGTGTCCTTCCCAGGGCACTGTCACACACTCAGCACGTCCAGAATCAGAGCTCAGGAATTGCCGGCCTGTGAGAAAGGTAATTGAGAAGAGCAAAATCTATCCATGACAACCAGAAGGTGGCAAGAATCACATTTTCTCCAGATTTGCTGGAGAATGAACTACTTGTTCTTAGAGGAGTATGTAAACATATGCAAATGTATGTAAATGCTAGACCCTCTTAGCCATTTTCTCCATCTGGATGTGGCCCCTTGTGGTGAGGCCAGAAGCAAGTGGGCTCTAAGTGACAGATTCTGTCCAGTCTTTCCCTGGGGCAGAGGGGAGAGCTTCTTTCTGTCCATCTTCTACTCACAGCCCAGAGACAGCAGCGTGGATCACCTAAGTAGGTTCGGGTCCATACGGTTTGGCTTGACTCGGTTTGCTCGGAAGTGGAGGAGGCAGACTCCCTTTGCCTACCTCGTCCCCACTGACTGCCATCCCGCCTTGTCCACAGTGTGATGAAGACAGTATCTGATTCATGGAGGAAGACAAAGAGAAACCTTCCGTGTTTATGGGCCTCAGCCATCTTCTGTACAAGGATGAACCTGATTCACTCAAAGCTCTCTCCCAGAAGGTCGCATCTGAATTTATAATGCGAGCCAGAGCACCGAGGCTGTGTGTGTTATGAGTCACTACCATCTGAAAGCAAGAGAAAGAGCAAGAGATTGGAAGTCTTTTTGGAACACAGACGTGGGTTCAGATCTTAGACTCTGAAGACTCCTAACAGTTTATTCTTGGAAAAGTTGCTTCACTTCTGATTGGAATGGCCCATTTTCTTCTCTATAAGAGTATATTACAGTAATATACTCTTAATATTAATTGATACATGCAACATTTAAAATGTGTGCCATGTCTATCACTGGGCTAGGTTCTAGAAATCAAAAGACAAGAAGGCCACAGAGTTTGCCCAAGGAACTTGTGGGAGCAATCCACAGGGACAGTGGTTACTTGTGAATGCCAAAGTTGCTCTAGGAGCACGCGACAAACATGCACACCTCATTCATTAACCCAGCCAGCAGAGCACATAGAATGGATGTAGGAAAAGGGGATAACCTGAGCTAAGTCTTGAGGAACAAGTAGGCCTTGTCCAGATAAAGGGAGCTGGTGAGATGTGTCTGGGACAGTGGGATCATACTGCGTAAAGACACAGAGGTCCCAAAGAAGCAGGCTTGTTTTCTAGGGATGGTTTTTATCTATCATGTCTGCACTTTATCATGAATAGCAAGGTAGGAGGAGTCTGTGGATGGTGGGGGTTGGTGTGTGCGGGGAAGCAATTGGTACTTTGCTAAATTTGGTCTTACTCCAGGATGATCAGAAGCCGGTGGTCCTCAGGGAAGTTATGAGTTGATTGACACATTCTAAAGATCTCTTTGTCTGCAGGGGGCATTGTTTTAGAGTAGATGGAGCTGGAGTCTGGGAGGCCTTTGGAGGACTGGAGATGCTTCCCTCTCTGCCCCAGAGGAGTTGCTACAATCTAGGCAATGGTGGGAGTCCTTCTAAACTCTACTGTGCAAAGACGCCACATAAAGAATCTTATCAAAGGGCAGATTCTGATTCAGTGGCACATCTGAGGTGTGTGTGTGTGGAGGGGGAGTCTGAGAGTCTGTATTCCCTGTAAGCTCCTAGGTGACACCACTGTCATGACTCACAGGCCACACTTGAAGTAGCATTAGTATGTCAGGAGGCACTTACATTCTTTTTTTTTTTTTCTGAGTTGGATCAGGTTCATCTACTGAGCAGGAACATTCTTCTAGTGACCCCGAGCCCACCTCTCTACACTAAATATCCTGCAAGGGGTGGGAACTACAGGACTTCAGGGTAAGTCAGATTAGGATGATTTTAAGATCTTTAAATATGGCTAGTATGGTGAAGGGAATTGCAGAGGAACCATTGCTATTTGGCAGAACAACAACATTTTATGATCTGTTCCAAATAATTCTATGATGTAGCCCTAGCCAGCCCAAAGGCTGTAACATGCCCAGCTCCAGGTGAGCACCACTACCACCTTTCCACACTGGTTAGCTCCCATTTTAGAGGAACTCTTCCTTGTAGTTTGCTACTAAAGATTGTCTCTGATAGACTCGTAGCCCTGTGGTCATGAGTAGAGACAAGGACAGCGGTGGAGGGGTAACTTCCAAAAGTTCATTTCCCATATGCTCACGTATTTTTAAAAATGTGTGTTTAGATGGAATGATTCCAAAAGACAATGGGCATTTCCCCAATCACCTGCAGGGCAAGCTCGTTTTGAATGCCAATTACAGTATTTTTTTTTCCTCCCAGCTATAACTGATTTTACATCTTCAACATCTGTCAGCCCATTTGATCTTGACATCAGACCTGTGAGCTAAGTAGGGCAAGCATCATTATTTTTTCCCCAGATAAGAAAATTAGAATTCAGAACGTAGGTGACACAGCACAGAACGCAGGACCCAACCCTCCACTTCTACCCGGCGTTTCAATTCAGTCACCTACCACTTTATGTATTTTCTCATAGAACAAACTGACCTTTGGAATTCCCAATTAATGTCTCATATCCTTAGAGAATTGTTTATTAAATCCATAAAGCTTGTGTATCTCTCAATCTCCTTGTTTAAATTTAGAATACCCAACGCAAGGCAAAAGAGGGCAAAGTGAGTTTGGAAAGCAATCCTTGTGATCTCCCACCTCTATTATTAACATTAATTACAGAGAAGAACTTTCAAAAACACATCTTTAGGCTTCTTTGCTTTTTTTCTCTTTTTTTAAAAATAGATCTCGTTTTTAGAGCTTTTAACAGTAAATTTTAGGACCCACCCTAGGTCTGGGAGAAGTGGGAGTCGAATTGACAGCTTCTAAACACTAGAGGGCGCCCAGGCACTAGCAACACTTTTTCTACAGTCATTTGTGCCAGGAATGGTCCCCACCTTTTGGAAAAATTCAGGTCAGGTCCACATCTGGCTAAGGATTCTTTCATTGTTCTATAAGCCGGGTAGAGAGACAACAAAACTGTTCCAGATTTGGATCAGATAGATGTTTAGTTCCAGAATCCAAACAGAGATTAAAATCAATGTGAGACCTGGGAATCTGAATAAAAAAATACATCTTTATCTAGCTATATCATTTAACATGTTATCAGAGGGATCAAGGGCTCTTTTGTGCCAAGTAAGCTGAATCGGAATATCTTTGTTGAGCCAAGGAGGCCATGATTGAAAAAGGTCTATTCGGGTGGTCTGTTCCCTGCTTTTGTGAGCTAGTTGTTAGAGCTTTCTTAGCTCCACCCTATGACAGGGCACCCTGCTCTGCCTTCTGAATTTTCTCTTACCCAACCTCAGCTTCAGTTCTTTCTGGACATAAAAATTATAGCATTAATAATTTCTGCCCCTTTATTTTCTTCTTATTCCCATCCTTACCGGCCCTTTCATCTCGTAACATTTGCAATTTATTTATGTGTTTATGCATTTAATCTCTGCCTTTCATTTTGATCTTTAGACACCACAAGGTCATGCCTCATATCTGGTCAGTTAATCACTAAAAAGAACACAAAGCAGTATAGCTCCATTTTCTGCTCGTGGATGTGTGGGTTGGGAAAGGGAGGTTAGTCTCTTCCCGTCTGTCCTCTTCTCTTTCTCCCTCCTTTCTTCCCTCAGTAACAGTGTGACAGCCACTCTGGGTGGCATAGATCCCACCCTAGACTGCATTTCCTGCAGTTCATCCCTTATCATTCTCCCTGTTCCTTCATTTCATCCACTATTCCCAGTTCTGGAGCTACACATCTATTGTATACTTTCTCCAGAGCCCCAGTTTTCATTTCCTTTAACACAGACAGGTGTTTTCTCGACATTTTCAGTGTGGTCCTTCCACAGCCTCTAAGACACTCCTTCAGACCATCCTTGTGTCCAGAGCATAGTCCCTTATACCATTATTCTGGTCAACGTCTTTTAAGAGCTCTAGTTTGTTAGTGGTCCTCTCAACACGTAGAACCTAGATCTGAGCCCTCTATTTTGTATACCTCCTGTCAGGGCAAGAGTAGCCTCATGCCCTCCCTTGTCCTGGATGCTGCATCTCCTAATGCAGTTGGAGAATGCATTAGCGTTTTGGCTGCCACACACACGATTGAATCATCCTTAGCTTGCAGCCAAGTGAAACCTCTAAGCGTTTGTTTTTTGTTTTTGTTTTTAATACAAAGACTTTTGTTTGTTGAGCCAGGTCTCCTCCATTCTACTCTGTGCAGCTGATGTTTTCAATGCGGGCTTCTAATCATCTCTCTTAAATTTTATTTAATTCTTTCAAGTTTTGCGAACACAGTGTCCTCCCTTCCTTCTGTCTGCTCCTTTTACATTCCTCAGTACTTTCTGTGAGCCTCCTCTCATCAATCAACTCAATCTGGAAGGAATAAGCACCCCTCACCAAAGCTGGAAAGGAGGGAGGGGGATGGTCAGAACAAGGCTGAGTATTTGGAAGGTTCTAGGTTGACAAACATAATCAGTCCACTTCACCTCCTTCTCAGGTTACAGGCAGGGAGAGCGAGCCAATTCATTTGCGCTAAGCTTCTGCTCCAAGTCCACACCCATCCCTTCTGCTCTGCCTAATTGTTTTTCTGTGTGTTGGCTTCCAGAATTGTCCACAACCACCTTACAAGCATTCTTGACAGCAAATGTCTGTCTCTGGGTCTGCTCGGGAGAAACATACCAGTGAGACAGGCACTGGCCGAACTTTGAGGTCAGCTGTGAAGAAGAAGCCTACTCGAGAAGATCTGCTGACTACGGGTGCTGGGGATGTGTGTTCTGGACTCCAAAGAAGTCTGGTGCTGTTTCATGGAAGACTGAGAAACCATGACTGGGAGAAAAGGAAGAAAGAAAAGGACCTGCTGGGTCCGACAAGACAGCGTTGATTAAAACTGCAAGTTTTCTTGCTGTGTCTCCCATTCTCATTACACCCATTCTGTGGTTTAAAAAGCTAACATGACCAAGGACCTACAATGTGTGAAAGATAGATTGCCCCCAGAGAATGGGGGTCACAGAGAACAAAACATGAAGGAGGGACATAGAGTTTAGAGGTAGATAGGGGGTAAGGCTGATGGGAATGCTAAATTGAAATTACTTAGTAGAGAAAACGAGGCAAACGTTGCTATATAGATCAAAATGACTTTTCTCTTTTGGGAAATGTGGTCCCTTCCCTGAGCTATGATAAAAATGGAGGAGAGAACTGAAATGTGAATGTGATTCAGAGCCAATGGAAGACTTCATGTCCAAGAACTTCAGAGAGTGTCCCATGATCCAATTTTCCTCATGTGCCAATGAAATATGACAACCTTTCCTTCCTTTTCCTGGCCATCCCAAGCCTAGAAGTTCCCCAAAGGAAGAAAAGTATTATTGTTTATTGCATGGCTCAAAAACTGTGGTGAAGTCCTCCAGTTCTGTCAGGCACGAACTGTCACAGAAAAGGGAGTCACAGGCCCTGACATCATTAAATAACAAGAGAAAGACCTAGCTTGACTCAGAGAAAGTGAGGGTTTGTTATTGTTGATTGTTTTTGTTTTGATTTTACAAATTTCTCCAAAAATTATTTTCTTGTTTATCTCTGTTCCTGTCAGCACTAGATGACTATGAATCCTCCAGTGTGGGCAACTATGCTTTATCCATATAAAATTAACTCATTTGCTTATATGTTTATCAAATGCTTACTGATCTCTGTGTCAATGCCCAGGCTAGGTACTCTTGAAGCTCAATACCTACTAGTGGAAGGAAGGGCTGGATGGGCAATAAACTGGTCAGACAGTAAGCGAATAACTAAGACAGTGTTGATGTGGAATTCTTGCTGCTATGGAAACAGCATCAGCTGGGTGTGGTGTCTCATGCCTGGAATCCCAACATGTCTTTCTCTTAACTTGCCCAGAAAAACATCTCTGGTGGTGCCGTCAATGACCAGGGCTTTGTAACTGGGAAGGAGGGGAATGACTGAGAACACAGGGTGACTAAAGACTTTGGGGGACTGAGGCAGGGCTATTTTCATGAGCACTTGCTGCTTTTGTAGAGGACCCAAGTTTAGGTCATAGCTTACAGCTAACTGTAACTCCAGTTCCAGGGGATCTGCCGTCCTCTTCTGCCCTCTACCTGTGCATGCATCCACCTCCATGTGCTCACACAGGCGCACACATACACTAAAATAAAACCAAATTGAATCTCTCTCTCTCTCTCCCTCTCTCTCTCTCTCTCTCTCTCTCTCTCTCTCTCTCTCTCTCTCTCTCTCTCTCTCTCTGTGTGTGTGTGTGTGTGTGTGTGTGTGTGTGTGTGCACAGAGAAGGGACTTAGCCATCCAAAGAATTCAACAACAAGAGGAAAAACCAAGTTCCAAGTCTCAGACTAACTACCAAAACTCTGAGACAGTGGGCACAGTGCTAGCCGTGAACTCTGAGAGGGGTTGAGGCAGTGAGCACAGTGCTAGCCATGAACTCCAAGAGGGGTTGAGGCAGTGAGCACAATGCTAGCTGTGAACCATAAGAGCATTCAGCATAGGGAGACTAAATCCCAACTCTGAGTTATGATATCATAATTCTTAAAGTCGGACTCTGCGACTTTCAGAAGATTTCCTAAGATGTGCACATCTTCCGTCCCCCACAACATTACTTGCTTTCAGGGGGAACACAAGGTACATGCTATTAGCAAGACTGGAGTTACAAGGGGTGGAATGTAATTTCTCCAGCACTCGGAAAACTACTTAAGAAATTTATTCAAGTAATCATTCTTGATGGGGGAGACACCATGTGGGATGTCTTTGGGTGTCAGCAACTTTGGGTGCTCTGAATGTGCTAGAGACGCACCAAAGGAAAGTAGAAAGCAATGGTAGTTATGGGGAAGTTGATGCTCTTGGGCTCGAAAACCAATTAGCAAACAGGTAGACAAGAAATCGGAGACACCTGAGAGTTATGAAGACATAACCCTGTCATGCGTTTAAAAGTATAGAAAGCATATTCTAAATGTAAAAGAGGCACGAAGATACTTGATCTCCTGCAACCATGTCTCCTCAGATCCTCCTACCCCAAATATCTGGGAGTTCTTATCTGGGATTCTCTCTTCCCTTCGTCTAACAGATATTGAAGGGATAAAAACCAACACGAATGTTTTTCTGAACTGATGTTTTTAGATACCCCCACCCCCTGTATGCTCCATACCTCTCCCACCCAAATCACCTAACTGTCTAGATGATGGTATGCAGACACTTGGACTTGTTCATTAACCTAAACAGCCACATTCATCTGCAAGGTGCATTATTGTTAATTAAAACTGCGATTTTCCTCGTGCCCAGACGGAGGACTGCTGTTGTCAGAATAATTAGATAGCATAGGATGGTTTTCATGCAAATTCCCGGCAATTAGAGTTGGAGATGAGTTGGGTTTGAAATCCCAGTGAAGTTCTCAGTGAGAATTCCTTGGAGGCTGCCAAAGAAAGGTGTTGGGGGACAGGGGAGGAGGGTAGAGGTATGGTGGTGGATGAAAGCGTTTGGGAGACAAATGAGTGATTCCTAAATTCTCTAGGGTGTGGGGCTCAGCCAGCAGTAAATGAATTAGAAGCATCAATGTGATGTTCAAACTTTTCTCAAAAAGAAAAAAATTCTCCCCTTAATGTAAATTGACCCTCCCCAGGGCTTTCTGCATTCCCAAGAGCTTGTTTCCCTGACTCTCCTCTTTCTGTGAGTTTTTTTTTCTTAGCCAGGAGGCCCAATAACTCATACGCAGCTAAAATCCCTGCCAACCTTTAGATTAAATTCTAAGGAAACAGGATTTGTATTCCTAAAGGGTTGCACAAAAGATGCCGAGTTCCAACCCAATTTAGAGTGGTTAGTGGTACCCATTGGGTTAAATGGTTTGGATAGAAGGTCCCCATAGAAAGCTTCTAGAATTGGCTGAGGTCAGAGTTAGACATAAGGATGAACTATACAGCTGCAGTATGCATAATGGCAAGGAAAGAGCAGTCCCAAAAGGCTTGGGGCAAGACAGCAAGGGTGAGGGAGGGGAATGAGAAGGAGATAACTTTAAGTGCTCTTGTTTCCGAACCCACTGTGACCTCTTATCAGTTGCTGGCTTCTGTTTCTTCTGCCTTCCCTTTGCAAGAGATGAGATAGCTGTCAGCTATGACCAGGACTCTCTCAACCCCGACTAACTGAGCAAGGAGGGAGATCTAGCTGGAAGTATAGGACCAAGGTAGAACAGACAGCCCTAGTGGTGTTAGGCCAAGTTTCCCCTTAGTATTGGAAGAATCAGGGAGCCAAAACAACCTTACCATCCCTTAAACTAGGTCAGCCTCTAAATCCAGTTCCTCATAAGAGAGGAAAGCAACATCTGGAACGACTGCAAGAGCAGCTGGAGATTCTCTCTCTCTCTCTCTCTCTCTCTCTCTCTCTCTCTCTCTCTCTCTCTGTGTGTGTGTGTGTGTGTGTGTGTGTGTGTGTGTGTGTGTGTGTGTGTGTGTAAAAGACAACTAGAAAGGAAATAGAAAATGAAAACACCAGGACACATTCACCATCACTATGGTTGGAGACCTAGGCATAATTTAGGCTTGTAAATTATTTCTCTTTTCCTCATTTTCTTTTCCTTTCTTTGTGTTTCAGAATGTCTCCCGCGTCTCAATCGGTCCCATAATCCCGCCTTTCAATTTATGAGGCACCAATCAGGAACTAAACCTGGTGGTTGCTAAGAGACCAGAGGAGGGAGATTTAGAGTCTTTGTCAAGGCACCCACCCAGGAAAATTCCCTGATCCTTATGCACCCTCCAGCCCAGGATGTTTTAAGTCATCCCTGCCCCTCTCCTACAGTTTCTTCTCAGTGTTAAAACCCAGAACATCATGCATAGATATGTTAGGAAAGAAGATAGTAAAGAACACCTTTGAAAGTATGGAGACTGGAAGTAGATTCAGATTAATGTGAAGTATTTGCTCAAGTTTTCCTGGGTGAGCTGGAGGTCGGTTGCAGGGAGGAATCTGTGGTCTTTCCAGGAATAGGGTGAGATTGTTGCTGGCAGGAGTACTCCATAGGAAGAGGGTCTTGCTTGTTGTCCTCCTAAACACTACCCAAGGTTCGCTGAGCAGGGCATGGAGACAACCCTCTCAAGTCACAAGAAACACACAGAGAAGCAGGCAAGTATGGGGGACAGATGTCCCATGATGCTGGATGGGCAGGAGGAGGAGAAAAAGACTGGTGCGAGGTAAAGGCTTCCTTTGAGAGCTGGGATTTGAGAGGAAAACGTGGGCGTTTGTGTCACACGATGGATTGGAGCAGGATGTCTGCCTTCCAGTTGTTTCACCATGTCTACCTTCATGATCTCCTTCATGCCACACCACACACAAACGTGCTACACACAAACAGCAAGGGGAGGGAATTACACACACACACACACACACACACACACACACACACACACGGGTATGGTGTGTGTACTGCAGATACTGACTGAGATGTATGCTCATGCACATGTTTCACCGAGTGCATGCATCCATTATAACATGGATACTACAGGCCCTAACAGATTGAGAGAAAGATGTATAGGCACACTCACAGAGAGAGGGAGGGGGAAGAAGCAATATGGGGTCATGATGAAGATTAAACCTGCAAGAACACACACACACAAACTCACATTTCCCCCAAGCGCACATGGAGAGAGACAAGCATACAGAGGAACCAATGTCATGGTAATGGGGAAAAAAACCTTCAAGTGTACATATGTGCATGCAGAGAGAAGAAGAGGGGGAGGGAGGAGGGGGAGGAAGGGAGGGAGGGAGAGAGAGAGAGAGAGAGAGAGAGAGAGAGAGAGAGAGAGAGAGAGAGAGAAAGATTGGGGGTGGGGGGTATCCAGGTCATGATGAAGAATTAGCTTGCAAAAGACAGCTCCTAGGAAGCAACATTTTATACTCTCTTGGTATATGCCCTAGTCTAGGCCATGGTAACATCACTGGCCAAGTCACTGGTAGCCCTAACAGGGTAGCTGCTCCCCAGTGCCCCTGAGCTTGCTTCTTTCATTTCCAACCACCACTCCAACCTCCAAACAAAGTCAGAGAGGACAACCAAGTAAGGATTACCTGGAGGGGTCAGACAAGAAGACAGGAGAGCAGTACTACACTCTGAGCTTTGCTCTCTGCCCCTCGCCTCTGACCCCCCCTTTTTGCTTCTATATTTATTCCACATATTTTATGAAATATGGCTTCTCTCTCTCTCTTTCTTTTTCTCGTGAAGCCTTGTGTTCTTGTTTGGAGTGTTCATTTCTCCACTCATGTTGTTGTTTATGTTTCCTGTCCCCACAAGAAGACAGTTTTCACTCACCTCAAGAGAACATCTGGCCGGGCAATGGTGGCACACGCCTTTAATCCCAGCACTCGGGAGGCAGAGGCAGGCGGATCTCTGTGAGTTCGAGGCCAGCCTGGTCTACAAGAGCTAGTTCCAGGACAGGCTCCAAAGCCACAGAGAAACCCTGTCTCGAAAAACAAAAAAAAAAAAAACAAAAAAAAAAAAGAGAGAGAACATCTGTATTCCCTGAGGGTGTTTAGCCACCGTTCTCTTTCTTCTACAGCAACTCTAGGAACAGGAAAGCCGGGCGTGCACTGCCCTCCTTTCTCTCCATGGTCTTTCTCCTTTAGTTCCAGATGAAATAAGAAAGCACCCGCTTCATAAAAGCAGTATAGACTTTAATTTAGGTTGACGTGTGGGGAAGGGACTGGGATTTGCCTACAAGGGGATCCATATGAGAAGACTGTCTCGTAGGGAGGGACAGAGAGGGCAAGGATCGACGGGTGGTCTGGTAGCAGAACAGGGCCACGAGCAGGGGTGTAGCCACACAGTGCAAGATAGCCAGGGCTTCTGCCAGGTTCCGCGTGATATCTAGAATCTTCTGGGACAGACATGTTTTCAAAAGCATGATTTTGGATCCCAGCAAGGCATCAAATATAAGAACCATCCCATAAGGCCACCAGAAAATGAACCAGACCCACAGGACACTAACCCAGGGGCCTGGCTCCTTGCTCAATGCCTTCTTCAGCCCCTTGGCTGCCAAAAGAGCCAGTGGTAACACAGTGAAAATGGTAAAACAGATTGCAGAATGCGTGGACTTCAAAGCTTCCAGGCCTCCTGTGGATGCAAGGGTGCAGAGATCATTGTAGACATCAGTGGCCAAGGTGGCTGGCAGCCCTAACAGGGCAGCTGCTCCCCAAAGTCCCACAGTGAGTCCCAAGGTGAGGCCACGGATTTGACCTATACCCAGTCCGGGGTTCAGGCAGGCATAGCACACTATCAGCAGAGCCTGGGCAAAGGCTGAAGTATACCAGACCCAGGAGCCCAGGGAACACAGGACTGTGCTGTGGGCATGGTTTAACCCTGGTGCCAGGACAGGCACCGCAGTGCTGAAGAGGGCACTGCCTACTGCCAGCTGTGCCAGAATAGGCCAGCTGGGGCAGATCTGCCAGTGGAAGAGAGGTTTGAGAATTGCAAACAGGACGGTGCCACTTGCCAGCAAGCCCAGGGAACTTGTGAGGATGAAGAAGGGCAGTGACGAATTATCAAATAGATTACAGGAGTGGCAGGGAGCAGCTGCTACAATGGTGTCGTTATCGTAGCTAACAGTTGAGTCATAGGTGCCGTTATCTTCATATGCATAATTCGAAAAATCCAAAGAATACTGAGTTCCAGTCTTGTCTATTTGAAAGGAGGTTTCCACCTATAGGGTACACCCAGAAAGGACAGTCAGTCGGGGAGGGGGGGGCGCATCTAACACAACAATGAAGAGGCTAGAGTATACTTGGGTTTGGAGAACAAGGGATCTGCCTATAGGACGTGGGTACAGCGGGCATGGTAAAAAGGGAAGCTGAGGGACCTGCCGGGTCAGAGCCACAAAGGAGCCTGGGTAGAGCTATGTGGAGATTTAGAGAAGCAGAAGGACAGAGAGAAGTGAGGAGGAGCCAGCGTGGGACCGGCTAAAAGGTGGAGGAGGAAGAGCAAATAGGGACAGGGGGCTGAGGGAGGGAAAGAGAAATGATTTTTGAAACAGAACAAAGAAGCACAGGGATATGGTAAGGGAAAATACAAAAGGGTATAAAATCCTGAGAAGACAGAGACAAGGGTTCTGGAGCATGGCCCCCACACTCACCGGGTGCAGACAGTTCCCCATGGCACTGCAGGCTCGAGGCAGGCAGAGTAAGGAACAAGGAGACCTCTCTGTCAGCAGCTGTGACTCCGAGATAAGTGCCCAGGGCTAATGAACGCTCTCAGCTTCTGGGCAGAGCCTGGATGCGTGTGTGGGGTCACACTCAGGAAACTACCCAATGCCTACTGCCTACTTAAACTTTAGGCTAACATGGGGGGGGGGGCTGTCCTGGGACTTCCTGTTTTGAAGTCAGATTTGGCTGGTCAGAATGGCTTCGGGAAAAGAACATGGTGAGGGCCACAAAGGGGGAATTTTCCCAAAGGTGGCAAGGAAGAAGTCTTGTGAACTTTCCAGCAAGGGAGGATCCTTCAGGAATAAGGAAGGATGAGGGGCCAGGGGTGACATATGAAGCAGAGATAAGAGAGGGGTGCTGGGAAGTTGCAGTGACCAGGCATCTGATGATTTTCTCTGTTCTCTACTCCTTTGAATGAGATCCAAGGAAAGAGTTCAAAAGTTCCCCTGTTTGTGGGGGAAGGTATGCTACTGGCATTGGCTGTTGGCTCCACCCAGACTGAGAATATGCAGCTAAGTGGATGCCTTTTGTGTGTGGTCGAATGAGCCAGGGAATGCACCTATTCATCTGTGTCCCTGGGTTCGGTATCAGTGTGCCCCCATCTGAGTGCCAGCTACTACGTGGTGCCTGGGTGTGTGCCTCGCTATCTAGGGGCATGGGTGCTTCAGTTTAAGAGGGACAGAAGATGGGAGGCCTGTCAAGTCCATGTACTGGCTCTCCTTCAGGGAGCAATTGGGCATTTGCCTTACCACCTATAGACTCAACGAATGGATCTCTCACACCAAGCAGAACACATGGTGTCTGACACATCAAAATAGCCTCTGGGGGACCATGGGACAGCATACTTTGCTGTGAGAGTATAGCCCACCAGGTAATCTCTATTCATTTTGTTGTGAGACATACAGACTGTGAGACTGCTTCACTGGCTTGCCGTCTTTGCAATGAGTGGAGTTTTTGATGGGACGTAGAATTGCTCTGGCCAGGAGAAATACAGAATCCATGTTCAGTAGGTGGATTCCCATTAACCCCCCCAGACTGTGGTGCAGAAGGCTGAGTACCCAGGTCAAGTTTCAGGTTTAACAGGCGGGAGACAGAAAGGTGGTTTGACAAAAAATGGGTGAAGCTCTCCTTCCTGGATGGTGTGAGCGGGGTCGTCACCTCCATCATGGTGTTGGCCAGCATTGCTGGGCAGAGGGTAACAGGGTAGCGGTTGGTTGACATGCCTCAAATCCAAATGTTCTCGGGAAAGCCAATGACTCAGACACTCTCTCCCCTGATTCCACACACAGACGTTCCGGAGAGTGGCATGGCAAGGAAGCGGTACCCTTTGAGTGCCAGGCGCCAGGGACATGAGGACAGCCCTTAGTTACACAGAACCCAGCCAGCAGTGAGAATAGCAGAAAGGAAGCAGCCTGACCACACGGATAATCCAGATATATTGAGGGTGGTCCCTCTGAGATTAGCACAGGAGAGTTAGAAAGATTATAAAGATACACGATCCCCTCCCTGCTCCCTTCCCCCGCCCCCACCCACAGACAGACACACACAGCACAACGGCCCCTCTTCCCCCCGCCCGCCCCGTACAAATATGGCTTCTGTGTAATATGGACAAAGTGGTTCAGCTCGAAGAGGAAAAGTCGTTTTCCCAAAAGCGGGTGCTGGGAGATGAGGAGCCTGGACAGGCCTGGGGCCCAGGGCTCCCTTGCTGCTATAAGAGGAGAATCCCTGGCTGAAGAGAGGGGATGCCTGGGGTACCCAGGACCCTAACCAGGGGCTGGAAGATTCACGAAAGTATTACCTGAACTGAAGGAGTAGGCAGGCCTGCTGGATTGCAGCTGCCCCATTTTGCACACCTGTTGTCAGAGCAGGGAGGACATGCTGGAGGAGGGGGAGGAGAGTGATGCCAAGTGCATCCTGAGTCTGAGGGACAGACCAATCAGGATGGAGAGGGTGAGCAATCTCAACTCCACAGCAACCAGCGTGGTCATAGAAGGAAGACCGTAAACCAAAAGCTGAGATGGGGGACCCAGTCCTCTAGTCCCTAGGTACAGAGGATGGGAATCTAGAGTCAGTGCCAGGGAGAGGCTTGAGGGGTGCATAGCAGAGGCTGTGGCCCTGGCTCCATGGCTCAGAGATGGGAGGTCCAGGGAAGGGTGGTGAATGTGTGGTGTTTCATAGAGAAACAAAATGCACAGCTGGGAAACCACATCTTGGGACTCCCCCTCTCTCTCAGACAGGCATCAAGAGTGGTTTGGAAATGACTAGGGTGGAGCAGCCCCCCTAGATGAGGTACAAACCCTGACCAGGAGCCATTACTCCCAAAGCCCACCTCATGCCTTACGTGTTCCATGCTCTGGCGCCCACCCAAGATCCCTGGTCCTTCTCTTCAATCCCTTTACTTCTTGCTCACACAAACACACATGTACGCACATCCATGCACACTTACACACACAGAAACAGACACACACACACACACATGCACAAAGTTCACATTATTCCCTCGGTTTGGGCAGGAAACAGCTCACTGCAATGAAGCTCCTTTTAGTAATTTTGTTGTCATGTCTGCCTGGCTGCTGAGGGAGGAGGGACCGAGGGCTGGCACAGGGAACAGGAGAGGGCACAGGGTGACACAGGGTGGAGGAGCAGTTGCTGAGCAATGCCATGAGAAGAGCGGTTGCCGTGCAACAGTCCAGGGTCTTGGGTAAGAATGAGGGGCCCCATCCGAGGTGGGGGAAGCAGATGCTGTCCAGGCCCAGAAGCTGTGCCTCTTTCACGACTGCTAGGAGAGAAAGCTGAGCTCTGCTGTCCCCCAAGGGCCAATTCTGTGAAAAGAGCCTAGCGTCATTCATCGTGTGGGGGCAGTGGATGGACAGGGCCATTTCCGCCATCCTCTCTCTGGAAATCTGTTCTCTCTGGGAGGGACATGTTGAAGCCCTGTGTGGCTGCACGCCATCTTCAGTTCACGTCTTCTTGAGGACTTTCCTACTCATTCCTTTCTTACGTAATGCAAGAGGAGTGGCGGTGACGCCCATCTCCCTCTCTGTAGCTCACAATACGTGGCTGGCAGAGGTAGAGCCGCCTCCACCCCCTGCTTCCATTCCCAGGTTCCTCGGAGACACCTGGGGAGCTGGTCGGCCATGAAAATGGAAGGAGGGCTATCTTGAGCTCCCACCTGCAAACTAGCCCTGCTCCTCATTTGTTTCTCATCCCTCCAACTTCCTTCTCCTCCGAGCACTGCACATACGCTGCTCTCCTCGCCCCCATGGCCCCTGCCTCTCCAGTCTTGGAGACGGATTTGATTTGGGATTGTTACAAAAATAATAATAACCCAAACGCAGAGAAGCCACGGAAAGGGCTGAGGGCAACCCACCCCTCCCCCCCGCCCTCCTCCCCCCCCATTCCAAACCGAGTACAAAACCGCACCCAAAGCAGACATTCTGTACAGGGGGCTGGGTGGGCTGGGGAGCAAGCGGGAGGGGCGGCCCTGGGGTCGCTCTGTACAAGTTCAGGTTGGTGACAGCCCAGCAGTCCCCATGGGGCCCCTGTGGGGCACAGGAGGTGAGTGGGTGCCCCTAGATGAAGTACTCCTTCTTGTCATCCCCGCCTGACTGCCCGCCTTCTGCGTTGATGATGGCTGTATCTGCATCTGGAGCATCGTCGGAGCCCTTCGCTTCGTGTGTCAGGTAGGTTCCTGTGTGGAGACAGAAGCTCCTCTTTGCAGAAGTGTCTCTGCCTCTGAAGTCCACCCTGCCCACTTCCCTACCCACCCACTCACATAGCGCTCATCTCGTCTTTCTCTTGCCTGGAGCTTTCTTCCACCCAACTTCTCTAATCTGCATTGCGTTTCTCTGCCAACATCCCTCACCTAACCACACCCCCATGAATAATGAATCCTACCCTTAACTAAAATCTCATCTATAATGTAGGCAAGGGATAAAAGAGGTGTGTGTGTGTGTGTGTGTGTGTGTGTGTGTGTGTGCGCGCGCGCGCGCGTGCACGTGTGTAGTGGAGATATGACTTAGGCATGGTCAGTCAAGGCAGCTAGGCTACTGGCTGCACGTAGTAACAGAATAGAAGGGAAAGTAGAACAGAGAGAAAAGAAAAGATATGTGTGAGGATGAAGAAGAAGGAGAACAAAGAAAGAAAAGGAAGTCAAAGAGATGGAAAAGAAGGCAAGGGCAAAAAGGAAGGAGCTAGATCAAATGCAGAGCAGCAAGGAGCAGCTGACTAAGTAGGCAGGTCTGATTGTACTTGTACCAAGTGGCCAGGCTTGACTGTGGGGTTGCTGTTGCTCAGTGATCACAGCATTGGCATTGCCTGGGTTGGCTGTCTTTCTTTCTCAAACACCCTAAGGGGCTGAATGAGTCTACAGGGACTTGCCTGAAATCTTACTGTCTGTCCTTTCCTGACTGGTCTCCCCACCCAACCAAGTCCTCCTGATTAATGCCTCTGACCTTTGTGCCTGATCAAATAGTGTCCAAGGAAGATGAGCAGAATGAGCAGCAGGAAGACAATGAAAGCCACAATCCCTCCGATGATGGCATGGTAGGTACTGGAGGATGAGGGCACCGGACTGGGGTCTGCAGGGAGAAGAGGCGTATAGTTAGAACTGGGATGGGGAGGACCTTTAGCTCCCATGCTGATTTGGCCTTAGATACTATCACAGAAGAGACATCAACATCAGGAGAATCCAGGAGGTATATCCAAGCACAGGGAACATGCCTTAGTCTGTGCTCAGGTGAGTATCATCACGCTGGTAATGTAGTAATTCTTAAAAGAAAAAAAAGTGATGTATTCATCAGGTAATACACAAACCAGCTCTCACTCCACTATCCAAGTTGCTTTCTTGGCACCAAAGCTTGACCTTAATTGGAAATCATCACTTAATAGCTGTGAGCAATATCAAAATTCTCCCCTTCCTTCCTTTTCTCCACCCCCAGTCTATCGTCCATCTCTCTCTCTCTCTCTCTCTCTCTCTCTCTCTCTCGCTCTCGCTCTCGCTCTCTCTCTCTCTCTCTCTCTCTCTCTCTCTCTCTCTCTCTCTCACACACACACACACACACACACACACACACACACATCTGTGTTTTCTTGCTCCTTGACTATCTCTCATGTCTTCTCAATCCTGTCTGCTCTTCTGCACTAGTCCCTTTAGGGGTTTGTTTGGCACTCTCGTAGTCCTAAGATCAGATGGGGAACAAACAGTGAAAACTGATGGGGCCAAGAATTAAGAGTTGGGAAGCACCTTGCAAAGAAAATGCTAGATTGTTCTACATTGTATAAGACTTGTAAATTTCCCTAGAGAGCAAGGTAATAGTCTGACGTGAATTAGAAAATCATCTTCCTTCTCTAGGATGAGCCCAGGACCTCAAGCTCCACCCGAGGATTTTATTCCAGCCTGGGCTGTGGCCTAGACACCTGCCTTATCCCATAGCATTTAGCATCTCTACTCCCAGGTATTTCATTCTTTCTTCTCTAAGCTCCCCAACCCACATGCTCTTAACATATCTGGTCTTTTTCTTCAGTAATTCCTTCTTGGCAAGGAAGACTACTTATTCAATAAAACCCAATCTTCTGACCCATCCAAGGAAAGAGACCTAATATTTCATCTCTACTCTGACATCATCCAAAAGTTTGTGCACAAGACTGGTTTGATTTCTCCCATGGTGTTAGTGTTCCTCCATTCACTATACAAAATTCACCATCCATAATAGGTGTGGACTGATCTCATAGTACAACCTGGACCAAGAGTGTCAATAAAAACCTTAACCTTGGTCAGAAGCCCAATGTCTGCGGATAAGTGCACAAACCCAGGACATTCTGACGTCTCCACAATTACGTTAGCCGCAGCTATAATTCCTCCACCCATGGGAGAGCTCCTGTTATTCCTTGAATTCAGCTTGAGTCTTGCAGCCTCCTTGACTCCTAGACTTTTTTTCTTTCCTACCTTATGTTTTCTCAGGCTTGACTGGGCCAGCTTTTTAGTTCCTTGACTTCCAATGCCTTATTTGAAAAGAAAACATCTGTACTTCTTTTTTAATGTTTTTCTTAGAAGGGAGATGGAGGATGGACCAGGAGTTCCATGATGGGACAGAGGTGTTGACATGATGCAGGGAAAGATGACTGAAGAAACATGAGCTGTAATCCACTGGGAAAATCAACCCTGGGTACTTACTCTGGAAGCTAGAGAAGCAAAAAAGTTCTTGAAAAAAAACCACTGTCTTCCACTGTCAAAATGACTTTTGGGATTGTCAACAACCACCCTCTGTCTGCAGGTATAATGCACCTTGCATTTCATTTCTGGGAGGTCTTCACTCAGGAAGATTCCTGAAGAGGCTGTCGTAACTCCTTTCACCACCAGGCGTCAGCACTGGCAGCAAACACTAACCTACTCCTTAGCTTTTTATCCCAGGGCAGAAGGATCAACAAGATAACAACTGCAGGGTATATTAACTTTCTTTCACTGCCGGTCGCCATCAGAAACGGTCTGGAAAGATCCAGAGGATGAGTCAAGATCTCAGAGCCTTGTTGTAGCTCTCAGAATCCTACACTAGCCCTGTTGTGCCGAGCAGCTCCCCATGGGGTGAAAGGCTGACTCAGGATGCAGACTTTCTGGTCTCAAGCACCTAAGCCTCTTTCTCATGCCTGGGATTCTGGGTGTTAAGCATCCCTGCCTTACTGAGCATTTCAAATGAGGAAAGACCCTGAAGTTTCTTCAACACTTCCCCTATTCTGCAGAAAGGTTTGAAGACTTTCTGGAAGGACTTCAATGGCATTGATGTCTTCCAACGAAGAAAAAAAAATTCCTTACCATCTCCCTCTAAAGCCACAGCTGTCCTAGCCTGTCACTTCCCTTGAAGCTGGGTTTGAATGTATCTTTTGTGTGTGTGTGTGTGTGTGTGTGTGTGTAAATGTGCATTTGCGTGCTAATGTACATTGTATGTCTATTCACTAACTGTAGAGGTCAGAGAAATGAATGCCATCCACCTGATTCTTTGAGACAGCGTCATTTTGGCCATCTCTCACTAGCCGAGAACTCATCAAATAAGATAGGCCGTCTCTGCCTCCCCAGCACCAGGCTTACAAATGTGAGCTCCCACACCTGTTTCTGTTTGGCTCCAACTGGCAGGGACTTGACTGACCAACCCAACATTCTAGGCACCTGGTGGCTCCAATTTTTGAGAAGCACTTCAGAAAGAAGCAACTTGTCCCTTAGGAAGGTGAAGCTCCAGAGAAGAGATTCGGGCCATCTCTCAGCATAGCGCACACACGCTTGTTTCTTTTGTTCTTTGCCAAACTCTAATGCACACAGGGTCCTCAGGAAGGAAATGGGTTGCGGTGGCTCATATGCTGTAGCTAGTTCTAGGAGGAGGAGCTTTTCAGTAAGCACACCTGCCGTCAGGAGGGGCCTCTAAATGAAGCTGACATTCTCCCCATCAGGGGATAAAGATGGTTTCAGAAGAGCCACTGCCTGCAGACAGAGATGATGGGAACCCATCTTTCTTATTGTTACATTAAGAAACAATAAGAGTTACCATTGTTACACATCCCTAGGGCCAAAGGGGAGTGCCTTCTGGTAGCGCGCATTTTTTATCCACCCTACTACCACTCAAGGGGAGGCGGTTGCCATCCAGAGAGCAAGAGATGGCTAACGAGGGGAGATGTTGGAGGAGAGAAGCCGAAGGGACTCACCGTTGACATTGAGGGTGAAGTAGGCTGTGTAGCTGCCCATGTTGCTGGTGGCTGTGCAGCCGTAGGTGCCACTGTCACTCTTGTTCAGGAAGGGGAAGATGAGAGCCCTCTCTTGGGTCATCTTCAGGGGTGGCTCGCTGCCTTCCTTTACCCACAGGTACTGCTGGGGACTGTTGAGATAGAAAGATGTGAAGTACTCAGGATGTCCCAGACCGAAGGGCTGGAATAATTAAAAACAACCTGGTAGCAGGGAAATCAGAAACTGTGTGGTGAGGTTTAAGATGCTGTGTGGGCCAGAGGGTAAGTGTTGGTGGAGGGGTGAGGTATCCATCTTGGGTACAATTTAGAGAAGGCAGAGATGTTTTGAACCATATTTTACTGTGACTTTGTTCCTTAGGGAAACAGAAGGAGCTGTGCTAGGGATCGCTCCAACCTCACTTCTGCTGTAGAAATAAAGGAGAAGCATTGTCGTACAGTTAGGGGACCAGGAGTTATGCCTCAGCAGGTACCCAAGGGGTGGGGGTTATCTGAGGGGTATCAGAGACCATGGACTGCTCTTCTTACACTGGATTGCCATGCCCCTCACAGTGTAGCAACAGCTTCTGGCCTTCCCGGGGATGCGCAGGCTCTGGTCTAATCAAGGCTGTCGGCGTGTCTGTGGAGAAGCACAGGATAGCAGCGCCAAGCTCCTCACTCTGCATAGGAGATCCCTAAAACTGCGGGAATCACCTAGTTACATGTTTTAGATTCTCCCAAAGTCTCAGAAGTGTGAGAGGCTGTGAACAAGTCCTTCCTCCTGGCTCTTGCGAACACGGACTATGAGTGCCATTGTCTGAGAACAACCTGGTGTATCTCAACCTCTGAGTGATGGCATTCGAGCAGGCCTGTCCTTGGTGGGGGCCTATGGGATGTCTTAGCGGAGCTGAGGAGAACCCATGGTTTATTCATGCCTAGCAAACCGTCTGGCACCTAGACAGGATCTAATACATATTTTTAAAGGAACAAAGGAAGTGAACTTGACACTGACTGAGTCCACAACCTCTCAATTCTGTCTGCTCTGTGAGGGAGCTTGGAGTGAAAGCAACGCCCAAACACAAAGCATCCCTTTGAACGGTCAGCCCAAACATGGAATGAGAGTATAGAAACAGCAAGGGGTGAGGGTCAAATTTTGGCTGGAAATAAAAAAAAAGGCCTGAGACAATATGGCTGGCTCTGTGAGAGAATAATGACATCTGTCAATGATGCCAAAAGGCTGCTTAGGAGGCTGGGTCCAGATGGCGGCTTAGAACAATGTGACCAGATGCTGGTTTGGAACCACAGATAAAGAGGATGTGCTATCCCTAAGGACAGAGCCAACCTTAACAAGCAGTTAATGAACATGCGCCCGTTAAATCACACAGGACAAAGAGACAGGTCAGGTGAGAAAATGGGTATTCCGGGGCTTCACAGCTGAAGAGACCTCTAGCAGAGCACCTGGAATGGGGCATTTGTTGACTGACCTCTGATCTCAGGCCGAAGGGGACTAGGCAGAGTAATCACCAAATGGCCTGGTTTCTAAGAGAGGACTCTGTGGGACTCCAATGGTATATTCTTCAGTTACGGCTGGGGACCAGGGCTCAAGAGAACCACCCTAGGCCCAGGACCTCACACTTTGAACTAGTAAATACAGAAATACTTTATAGCAAGTTAGAACTTGGAAGTTAATAGAGTTCTTCCATACATATTATTCCTTATTTCTCAATATAATTCAGGGGAGTAAGGCAGATTCAACAAGAGATTAGATGCTTTGGTGAAGCCAATACAGCTAGTACGTGACAGTACTGGCTAGGAGGCTACTCATCAGCCTGTCCGTTGAATGTCATCCAAAATTAACGAATGTTAAAGTTTGGATAAAGGGTCTAGCCACTGATTAAATGGCACCGAAATTAATCAGCTTGTGTCTTCCATAAGCAGATTAAAAGCTATCACTATTTTTGAAAATCCCCAGCCCTTTGGTAAATTGGGAAAGCAATGCATGGCTGTACACGCCTCCATGCTCGACTTCCACACTTCCATTACTCCTTTCCCTTTCCACATGGAAAAGCGCCTTTGAAAGGCTTCCAGATTTCCCCAGATGAGAAATCTGCAGAGACTCCAGCTTTTCAGACATTCTTTCCTGGCACTAAAGACAGGGTCCACGAAGAGGATGCAGAGGTGTGGAGAAAGTGCGAAGCAGCGAGCCCCGGGCCACCTTGGGTCAGAATCCCAAGGAGAAGCGTGGAAGGGGGCCAAATAGAGATGTGACTGAGAGGTAGAAGTCCTTGGACTGTTGCAAGACCAGAGAGAATTGTGCCTCGCTTCCACCCACAACTCTTGGCATCACAGAATGTTAGAGTGAGAAGAAGCCATAAGGATATCCAAGTTCACCTCTCTCGTTTCAGAGGGAAACAACCACGATCCGTGGAGGAGAGCTGTCTTCACACCACACAATCAGTGTGGCGAGGACTACAGACTAAACTACAGCCCGAGACTTTGGGTTTGCTACTCTTACCACTGTTAAGTTACAGCCTAGCTCCTTTTCACCAGCGTAGCCCAAGGGCTGGTAAACTTGGCCTCTGGGCCAAATCTTGCCAGTTGCAAGCTTTAGTAAATAAAGTTTTATTGGAATGCAGCCCAACTCATTTGTTTACGCTTTGTCTGTGGCTGCTCTCCGGCAGCACAAGCAGAGTCAACTCAGTGAGACAAAGCCCTCAGCTCTCCAAGCCTTCCGTGTTTACTGTAGGGCCTTCTTTACTGAAGCTTTGCTACTTTCACTAAGCGTCAGCACACTTCTCTTTTCCTTACTCCCTACCTCACACCTGGTCCTTCTCACCCCAGAGCCCATGACATACATAAAACTTCAATGCGCTGAGAGGTGACTCTGTCAGCTCCCTTTAGAGATTCATGGTTCACAGAGCACACGATGCTTGCTCCGTCATCTTCCCGCGTAACCTGGAATGACACTGAGCTGCTCACAGTGAAGGTTTTTCCATTGACATCTTCCTGGACTCGTGTTTGTTCTCCTAGAATGCAGAAAAAAACATACAGACAGAAACACACACACACAGAGGAGATACATTGTCAGTACGTACAGACAGACTGTATCTTAACAAACAGATACTGTCTGGGCCCCACAGATTCTGAGTATATCTTGGAAAGACTCAGAAAATTTTTGAAATGGATATGAATGTGTACAGAGAACGTAGATCCTGACACACACATATCCACAATGTCACTGCCATTCACTTTCCTCATCTCCATTATTTCTTATGTGCCATATAAACACATATTGCACCACCCCTTTTCCTGTGCCACCTCATTTCTGTAACCCCGTGGCAGGAGCTACTCACCATGGAGTTCTTGGTCACCTTTCCTCCAGGTGAGCTGGGCTGCAGGCTTGCTCCCAGAAGACTGACAGTTTAGAGTGGCTGTCTCCTTTTCCCGCAGGGATGACTTATAACCAGTGATTATGGGCTTCTGTGGGATTCCTGTGATGGAGAGGGGATGGCCAGGATAGGAAGGAGAGGCACCGTGTGAAGTCACACTTCAAGTTCTCCCTGGAGATATGTCCACTACAAGGGGCAGAATATCTGAGCTCTGCTTTGGTTTAGAGAGCTGGGTAGAAGCACAAAGGGTCAGTGTTCTCTTGGATCTACTTCTTGAGGACAAAATGGGAAGACTAAGGTGAGGAGGTATGAGAGTTTAGGAGGAGTGGGGATGCGGTGCCTGAGCACGATAGTGACTGGATATCCCAGAGTCCAGCTAAGTGGCCATGCAGATGGTAAAAGGCCCAGAGCAGTGGAGGTGTGAATTAGAATACATGATGGAGATTATTGCATTCAAACAACTGAAGAACTTTTCTTAGAAATTAAAATAAGATATTTTATATAGATCTTGTGTCTCCACATGGAATTTTCAGAGTGAAGGGGAATGACCATTCCCTGCTATAAATTGTGAGGTTTACGCTTAAAGAGATTTGTTCCAGAACAAATAGTAAGTACAGCAGATCAGAATTCTGCTTTTCTCGTATTTAGAGGAAGGCGTCCAGACCTTTTCTGATATTATTGGAGGCCTGCCTGGTTCTGGGAGGCTTTGGGGGATCAACTGAGGGAGATTTGTTTGCAAAGCAGCGTGCCTCAGAGACACAGGGGTTGAGGAGCCTCACCTAGCACAGTGACAAGGGACTTGGCAGTTCGCACAGGCATGGTGAAGATGGAGCATGTGTACTCGCCCTCGTCTGCCAGCGCCACATTGCTGATGCTGATACTGAGCTCGTGGGGAGTGGATCTAACCAGCTGAATCCGATTATCTCGAAGAGCTGGGGAAATGAGAATGGAGAGTCAGGGTTCTACCAGTACCTTGCATGTTCATCTTCTGCTCCTGTGCTACCGTCATTGAGGGGAAGGGAGGAATGGTGGGCGTGGGAGACAAAACCAAAATAAAAGAAAATAAAAAACAAAAACCCCAACCAAAACAAAACAAAAAAAAAAAACACCTTGAATTAGGACAGAATCATTCAGTGACTTTCATGAACCACTAAACATGGTAGCTTAATAGACCAGTATTATAGTCTGTATTTTTTGTAATTACTTAGGAAAAGCCTGGGGCTGTGTGATATCAGCTATCATAAGCGTTTCTTTGGGGCTTGGTGCTCCAGCACCTTATGAGGCTATAAGACCTGTAAGACTATACATGGCTAAGATCAGAGCTGTAGTGCTGGTTTCTCGCTGCAAACAACAGAGGAGCCCACAGTTTATTGCTTTTTCAAAGAACATACCTTGTGCTTCTCAGCCTCTGGACTACAAAGATAGCCTTAGCCTCTGCTGTCCCTCTCTCCTAGCCCATGATTCCCATGGAGAAAGCTCACTCAGGAGACACTACCTCTCTTCTCCCCAAAGTAGAGCGTCTGCTGGGCAGGATTAGACCACTGTAGGGACGAGTCTTCATGGTCTTTCACTTGACACTTGAGCACCACGGTGCCACCAGCCACCACTGTTTCATCAGTAGTCCAGGGCTGGCTATCTGCAGGAGTAGAGCAGAGTTAGTTTCATAGAGTCCCGAGGATGTCTACCCATGACTGGGCCACAGTCAGCCTCAGCTAGTTTATTCTCCCCAAGGCTCTGGTCTCTATCTACGCTTGAGGCTTCATGAGTGAAGGGATAGAGAGGTGGTTGTGGCAGTAGAGGGGAGACACACCTGATCTCTCTCACTGTGGACACACAGAAAGCATCATCCCTTGTTGAATGCTGGGTGAATGGGCAGGGTCACAAATGCTAAAAGGGTAAAGGTACCCAGATCTGAACATACTACTCCATGTGTGTCTTTTTAAGTATGGTTCTTGCATCCATCATTGCGAACACACATACATATCTGCCACCTTGTGTTCTGTCTTCTTGCTACCACTTATTGTAAGAGCAAAACCATTAGAAGCAATTATGACTACTAATCTCAGACTGAAATAGGGAAAAATCTAAGCCAGATCTTAGTGTGTATACATTCATCCACACAAAAGAGCAAAACAAACAAAATAGAAATTAAAAACAGAAACATTTTAGCATACTTTAAACTTTTTCCAATACTAACCTCAATCCAATCATCAAATTCATCATCAGTTTTCACTATTATTATTAATTATTGTAGCTGCAGTTGAGACAAGGTCTCACTATACAGTCCTGGCTGGCCTGGTATTTACTATGCATTCATGATAGTCTTGAATTTACCAAAGTCCTTCTGCTCCTGCTTTCTAAGTTCTGGGATTATAAGCATGCACAACCACATCCAATTGTTTGTTTTCTTTCCTGGTAACTCTTCCTGTCTCTCCAAATACAAACCCAAGTTACCACCCTGATATCATTTAAAGAGTAAAAGACTGAAGTTTTCCCCCCCTCAATGTGCTGAAAGCATATTTTATAACTCTTCTCTCCTCAGAGAAATTAAATAAAACACAGACTCAGTTGATAGAGTCCTTGCCTAGCATTCAGGAAGCCCTAAACTGGACCCCAGCACCGTAATGATTGGTTGTGATGGATCGCATATGTTATCCCATTACTCAGGAAGTAGAGACAGATGGCCAGAAGTTGTAGGTTATCCTTGGCTACACACTGAATTTGAGGCCAATTTGGACTGCATACACTCTATATCAAAAATAATACACACACACAATAACACACACACACACACTCACACACACACACACACACACAGAAAGAGAGAGAGAGGAAAGAGGATGGAAGGAAGGAAAGAAAGAAGGAAGAGAGGGAGAGGGAAGAAGAAATCCAGGTATCTTTTGGATAGATCAGTTTAATGCCAAATCAACCTCCTCCTCAGGCCTAGCTGTGAACTTCTCCAATACTGACATCTGTTTCCCCCACCAGGCCTTGTGCTCAGTTCTCACAGCATGGACTCTGATTCCTAGTATTGATTCTCTCATCTTCAGAATCGCTTTTAGTGACCCAACATCAGTGACCTCCTCAGAACTAATCTAAAATAATCACCTCCCTTCTCTGCTTCAGGAGCATCCAAAAGTCTGTTCTATGTCACCAAATTCCTCAACCAGCACTATTCACTGCTCAGTAGGAAACCAGGAATCATGCTTACCACATCCTCTACAGAGCACTACAAAAAACAAACAGATGGACTGAGTGGTGGTGGCGCATGCCTTTAAGCCCAGAACTTGGGAGGCAGAGGCAGGCGGATCTCTGCGAGTTCAAGGCCAGCCTGGTCTACAAGAGCTAGTTCCAGGACAGCTAGAACTGTTACACAGA
Organism: Microtus pennsylvanicus; assembly: GCF_037038515.1. Classification (NCBI taxonomy): domain Eukaryota; kingdom Metazoa; phylum Chordata; class Mammalia; order Rodentia; family Cricetidae; genus Microtus; species Microtus pennsylvanicus. The sequence continues at coordinate 92,994,340 of NC_134588.1, forward strand.
GAAACCTGACTCGAAAAACCAACCAACAAACAAAATAGATGCTCCCTTAACCACAGATTGACCCCACCTGCCTGTTTCTCTCTTACTTTTCTAGTCACCTGACTTGCATTTCCAGGAAATACTAGCCAAGAGAAGGCCCTCAGAAGGGAAGGCATGCTGAAAATTATGCCAAGCAAGATACACCATTAAGGACTGGTAGTTTCCGAATTGGAGTATGAAGCCTGATACTTAGTACTGCCTAGAAGTGTAGAAGCTGGAAGTGAGGGAGCCACTGGGGCCAGGAACCCAATTCCCTCATCTCCTAGACACAGGCAGCAAGGCAACAGAGGCGAAGAGACTCCTAAAACCAGCCCACCAGTTCTCAACACTGTAACTCTCTGTTCTGTCCTCAACATGGAGCTGTTGTCGTTGGAATTCTTCCTGAAGCGACCCTCTGAAAGGAGAATTAAGACTATAATTGGATTTTGAGATTGTTGTGTAGCCACTAAGCAAATTTGAAAGTGAAATTTTCTCAAAATTTCTCAATGGAAAATGGCTGAGGCCCTTCGTTTGCAATTGACATATATCAATTTCCAACCCCTAATCCCTCTGTCCTTGTCTCACTTGAAGAATTCCTCTTTGACAATGTCTTTCCAGGACCTCTTTGTTTTGAGTAATCCATTTCTCCCGGGCATCCTATTTTTGGAAAGAGGTGTAGGGTTACAGAGGTCTCTGTGCCAGAGTGAGAGAGGGAGTTGGTGCATGGAAATGTGGTGGTGGATGCAGAACTGAGGACTAAATGTCAAATGGGAAGGAGAAAGCTGTGTGGTAATGAGAGGCGTGAGAACATGGGGTGGAGTACCACGACTGGGAGATGATGTGAGGATGGGTGAGAGGCATCTGGAGAACATTGAGATGAGGGCCTGGTTTCTCACCTTGACTGGCCAGCATGTCAGGGCTGCTCCAGACTGTGGAGCTGAGGGCCTCGTCCAGTGGAGCCAGAGTTCCCAGCTCCAAATCCTGCTCCTGCCAGTAGCCTGGGGAGAGAACCTGCATCAGGGATGAACCCTGTGCACACTACTATAGATTGTGTCTACACTTCCATTGTGGGGGTGAGGAGGGGCTAGGCCCCTATGGAAAATGGCTTCACCAACATACCTAAGAGAAAGTGAGACATTAGCAAGAGTTCTGGAAAAGGAAAAGACTCTCCTCTGATAGGCCATTTAAAGGAGGATGATAATGGTTTATCTGTCAACCATGTAGTGTGAGAGTCAAAGAGAACTTAAAGACCATTCAGCCCAGTTTTCCCACTTCACAGAAGAGGACAAAGAAGTCCCCAAAAGATTGAGAGGGACTCACTACAGAAAAATGAAAACTGAAAACAAAACAACCCATTATAAACTCCTTATCCAGGATTCTTTATGTTGTACCGCATTATCTATTAACACATTAGAGCATATGTTCACATTTGACTCTTTTCCCTTGACCTATGAAAGTGCTGGTATCACCATTCCTATTTTGCTTGGTGGAAGGAGAATGAAACGACTTGCCCAAAGTCATACAAATTCAGTAGACACTGGAAATGAAATGCCTGCTTTCAAATCCGATGCTCTTTGTTCTAAGGTGAGACACCTTTCTTGTTGAAGAAAGATTGAAGTTGGGGCTAGAAGTTGCACTACACATTGCCAGAGTCTTACTTTCTGCGCTCAGATTCTAAGTTTTCATTCTAGGTTCGCGGGACCTGAGGCTGTACTTCGCTCTGATGCAACCACACCTTGTCACCCGGGCAATAGTCACCACCTCTCTTAGGACTAGATCGCTGTTAGACTGTCTTGTGAAACACAGTAGTGTCTGGGGTTCACAAATAGAAAGAGCGTAGGGACAAAGAAACCAGCTAAGCCCCTCTGCAAGATCTCCCGCCACAGAGCCCTAGAGTGGCCAATCAAATCGCGCAAAATTAGTGAGATCATCAGCTGCTGAGCAGACACTGGAGTTGCTTCTCTTCCTGGGACAGCGTACAGGCACAAGTTTGTCAAAGGTCCCTACAGGCGCCACGGTCTGGGTGGGGGTGGGGAGGATAAGAACGTAGAGGTGGGGCTAAGAGAGAGCAGGTGGGTGGGTCAGAACTGAAAAAAGACTAAAGTGGGGTATGGACTTTTCCGGAGAAGAAAGGAGAGAGCACTAAGGAGAGAGGACTAATCGGAAGAAAAAGAAAGCAAGTCCGTGAGGGGAAAAGAGAGAGAAGATGGGGTAGCCGAGAAAGAGGGTGAGGGAGAGGAAGGAAAAAAGGAGAAAGGAGCAAGGGGGAGTCCTAGCATCAGATAAAGCTCTAAGAGAGCTTTTGGGGTTGGCGGGCTGCAGTGTAGACAGCTGCCTTTCCCACTGCTCCTGACCTGGCTCTCCCAGAAGATTTGGGAATTTACTTGGTTCTGAGTGACATTGAGAGACCAGGTACATCTCTAATGGGAAAAGAAGAATTGATGAAGACAGGCAAAAGAGGCAAGGAAAACGGAGGGCAGGGCTCTCAGTTTCAGCAGAGAGGCAGTCCTGGGGTGCAGAGACCTCATCCTGGGGACACCAAGGATGAAGACAACTGGACATTGGTGAGTGTTTCATATTATTTTCCAGGTTATACATTTTGGAGTGTGCTGTGCCAACATCAAGTAGGAAACAGGGGTTGATCATGCTAAGGCATGGGCTGCTTGAGGGACAGGGAGGAGCAAGGCAAGCCATCTAAGCGCCCTCACAGGGCATTGGTAACCCAGAACACAATCTAAGAACCACTACACAAGCTTTTACTCAAATGGACCGAGGAAATAGCCTTGTCATACTTCAGTGTGGGACTTTCAGTTTGCAGAGAGGATTTTCACCCATGATTTCATTTAATCTCAAAACAATTGCTAGCAGTAGGCAGCCAGATATAATCACTTTTAAAGTTGACATCTGAAGAGGTTCCTTGGCTCACCTAAAGGAACCCAAATAGCACAACTCTCAAGAATCCCCTCTACCCCTTGTGGGGTTCTCAGCTTCTAACAGCCCCTGTTTTTCCAGAGCCTTTGCACACTTCACTGGGATCTGTTTTGTTCCCAGGCTCTGCGTCTAAACTCTGAGGAGGTTGGAGCAGAAACATCACCATTTTCACCCACGTTTCTTTAACCCGCCCATCCTGGTGAGCTCTGGGTGCATGTGACTTGTCTAGTGATTTGCTACCTTGGCACCAGGCATTCTGCACCTTAACCACGTGGAGCCAGTGTCTGGTCTCCACTCTCCTGGTTCCTGCATCCGTGCTTTCATCTGCATCTTCCTCAGTGACTTCTCTCCTTGCTCATGCTTGTCCATCACCTCCCCATTCCCACTTCTTTGTGTTGCTTTTTTTCCCCATCTGCACAGGATAAATAAGTCAAATGGCGATGTACATCATTTAAACACAGCTGAACTGTTCAGAGGCAGAAAGCAACAAATAACCTTCAATAAATGACATGTTTGGGATGTGCATGATTTATTGCTTCTATATGTTTGCAGAGAATTCACTTTGGTTTGTAGTATTTTAGGAAACTGTTTAAGACATGGCTGGGGCATTGCTTCCCCTTCTATGGGGGTGTGTATGACTGATCCCCTAATCCTGAAATGTACTTCTGATATTCGATCTCTAGTCTTGGGAATTCTGTTAGCATGTCTGAACATTACCCGATTTTATGAAATTGTAGGCTACTAATGATAGATTCTGAATGGCCATTCCTGTGGGACCAGGTGAGTGATTGCAATGCTATCATCAGGAGTATGGATAAGTAGCCCAAATTATAAACTGGTTTATGAAAAGCTTGAGCTATCTTTGGATTAAAATTGTGCCAGTCATTTATGACATCACCATGATTTCCCTCAAAATGTTTGGACAAGAAAGGGATGAAACTGAGGAGTATTCTAAAGGGGACATATGGACTTTTTGAAGTGGGTTAGTAAGGATTCTACTCAGGGACCTTGGAAGGAGCTGCTGGCACGGAGCCACTGGTGAAGAACATCCTCCCTATGTGGGGACAGCCATGAAGGAAAGGCTCCAGTCTTGATCATATGAGTTGGGGAGCGTCAGGCGTCATTCTTACTAGTCATATTGTTATCTGCGTGTGTGTGTTTGTCTGAGAGAGAGTTGTATGTGACCTTGTGGGTTCATGAGTATGTGCCTACATGTGCATGCAGCTATGCACGTAGATGTCAGGAACTGACATGGTATGCATTCTTTGCTCCTTCTCCAGCTTATATTTTAAAAATTAAATTTATTTGTGTGGGGTGGGGATACATGCCACAGTGCCTGTGTGGAAGTTGGAGGAGAACCTGCAGGAGTCAGTTACCTCCTCAAACCATAGGGGTCCTGGGATTGAACTTGGGTTGTCAGCCTTGGCAATAAGCTCCTTTACCGTGTTAACTTGCTCTTTACCTAGTTTCTCTACAAAGGTGTGCACCTGCCACCCCAGCCACTGGTGCTGGGTGTCCAGATGCGTGCTGCTATACCAGGCTTTTTACACAAGAGCTAGAAACCTGGATTTAGGTTCATAGCAAGTTCTTTGCTGAGTCATATACCCAGCTGACTTTACATTTTCTGCAGATAATACCCACATTGGTTAGCCTGGCCTTCCAGGTCCTATACAGTCTAATGTCAACCCACCTGTAAACTCCGTCTTTTTTCCATCTCCCTGATCCCACATCCTAGACATAGGAGATATTTAAAATTCCACTTAAAGCATTGGCCATCCCTTGTCCATTCCCTTTTCTATAATAACTTGGTTCAAATGCTCTTCACCCATCTTCACTGGTCTTAACTCTAGCCTTTAAGCCTACTTTGTGCAGCTCTTCTTTCAAGAGGGCTTCCTTGGTGGCCTAGTTGGGAATTCTTTCTCCTATCTCTGGGTTGCATTATTTTCCCCACCTTCCTTTCATGATGCAGAACTTGTTCCTGCATTGCCACTGGGGCTTCTTCCTAAATCATAAAGATCTTGCAAGAACAGTTGATATCTAATTCATCTTCGTATCAATAATGGCCCCAATATAGCTTATTGCGCATAGAAGGTGCTTAATAAATATTTATTTATCAAATGAATCAGTATCTTCTGTTGTGGGAACAGAGCTCAAAAATCTGTTAGCGCAGAGAAAATAGCAAATCCAAAATCACAGGAAGGAGTAGGTCAAGCAAAGCTTGGACGACAGCTACATATAGACATCTAGATCTCTACAAGACAGGACTTGATATAAAAAAAAACCTCACCCCACCCCTGCCACAACCTAGTTTTAATCTCAAGACTTAAGTTAAGAGGTTCATAGGTGTAACTCTAGGCAACTAGGGAATTACGTGATGCTCCCAATAAGGGCTAGGTTGGGACGTAGGTCTCTCTGGCCATGAAGCCCAAAGTTTCTGCATCTTCCTAGTGCATGGCCTGCCCCAGGAGGCAGAAGCAGGTGTGTGGTGGTGGGTTAGGAATAAGTGAGGGAAGACATATTTCTGGCCAGGGATGATTTCCCTAGACAACGTTCATGATGCTTGCCTGCAGAATGATAAAAAAAATCACAGAGAAACAGGCTAGAGAGGGTGCTTGTGGTGGCGGCGTTGTTGTGATTGGCATCCAGTGAATTATGCTTTTAACTGGATTTTATAATGTGCCTTCACTCCAGACTTTGGGATCTATTTTGTCTACCCTTAATTGTCTTAAAGTGTGGGGATCTTTGGCTAACCAAACAACAGATGTGTTTATTTAAAACTTTTGACAAAATCCTTTTATGTTTTCATTACATTCTAGCACCTAGGCTAAAAATGAAAAGGTTATCTCGTTGGCATTCAATCGTTTTGAGTGTTTCTTAGTTCTTTTCTTTACCCATGGATTCTGATACCGTTAGAATTCTCAGTATTTTAAAGGAAAAGTAATCCTTCCCCCTATCGTGGTTTCCTTCTGATCGATTGTTCATACTGGGAGTAGCAGAGGCAGGGACTGCAGACTTAATAATGTGTCTCTTCAAGGCATACATTGGCACCAATGACTCAGTTTTTCACTGCAAGCACAGGACCTCACACATAGTAAGGGCTCAATAAATATTTATTGAATAAATAAGTGAGTTACTCAAATGAATAAAAATGTATTATGTCTGCAATTTAAGTGACTGGTAGGGAAGGCTATGAGAGTATGCCAGCATTACCCTTGACTGTTTGGTTTATGTATCTTCCCTGCCTTGTTTGCTCTGGAGATCTAGAATGTATTGGCAGAACTATTAACTGTGTCGTGGGTGCACATTTGGGTTGGTGGAACAAAGGGACTAGAGATCTGGGCTGCATGACTACAGCCGGCCTCGCTAGTGCCTGTGTCCAGAGCTTCACTTCCCTGACTCTAAAGAAAAGCAGCTCTCTGAGTAGGAGTTGATGATGATGGTGATGGTGATGATGATGGTGATGACTCAGCATTTCTCTAACTCCGGAGTTAAAAATAATGTTCAGCCAAGCCTACTTGTTATTCCTCACGACTACCCTGACAGGTGGGTGGAGAAGTGTTATCTCCAAGCAAAAAACATACTGGGGGCTGTGGCCCAGAATACTGACTCTCTTTTAGAATGGAGTATCCACCGTTAGGAGTCTCATTGCTAGGCTCCCAGACCTGAGAATCTTCCCCCAATTCGGCTTCTTAGTGAATTGCTATGTGGGTCACAGACAGCAGAGAACGGCCATAGCAAAATGAGACTTGGAATTTGGCCCCTGGAAGTTTGCTTATCCTCAGAGCCACGTTTTTCTTTAAGAGTAAATGTTTGAATGTGCATTTGGAGGAAACTGGACCAGTTCCATCTGAATCCTGACTTAGAAGATAACTCCAAGATTTAGAGGAGTCACTCTGACTTCACAAAGGACTCTCTTTACATTCAGCTTCCTACAGTTGGTTTTTGGCAGCCACGACTGTGCCAGATTACCAAAATCATCCCTAGTTTCTAGACTGGAACTCTGACAGCTAGCGGTCGGCTCTCTTCTTGTTCTGTATTCCTGCTTCGCTTTGCCCATTTTTCCTTAGCTCTCAGTTCACTAATACCTGGGTTTTAAGGTACAGTCAGGGGGACGCTGGACCTTAAGAGATGGAGCTTATTCTGATTTCTAGTCACCTCCGTCTTTTCAGGTGTTTCCTTCCTTTTCTTTCGGGAATGAGATTTTGGACTGCATTGAGACCAGGAAGTCCTCTTGAACATCACCCTTTTCCATAACTCAGGTGCAGTTTAGCTCACATTCACCCCAGACCTCAGAGCTCAGTCATGCCTCAGGTGCTGTCCTCTGATCTTAGCCTCCCTGGTCCCCTGCTGATCTCTTCTCGCCACTGGGATGCTGAGAGGAGATGTTGCTCCTTCTTGGTCCTCCTTCTATTATTTCTGTTGCTGTCTGGTTTTTTTTCCCTCCTGCAGTCTTGTTTGTCAAGCAGCCTCTTGGGCCCAAAGTCATTACTCTCTCCCGGCTTGATTTGATTCTCCTAAGAGGCACAGGAGAGTAAGTGGAAACAGATGGGGGAAGGGTAGATTTCCACTCCTTTCTCCCCCAGGAACTTCCTGTTGTGCTAGCTAACCTTTAGTTTGGTATAAAACCTGGACCAGAGACTCAAGAGTTGAGAAGTGTGTCATTTTCACACTGTTAGAAGATCTGAGAGTCAGGTTAGGAGCTACTCAGTCTGAATTCCAACAGGTTTTATAATGTGTTTCAGGGGCATATTTTGGTTCCATCCTCAACAGGTAGGAAGCAAAAAGTTTTCCAAGTTAAATGAGGTGAAACATCCTCAGGATATTTGGCTAGCTTGTCAAGGGCAGGTGTGAGGATGGGGTTAAAATGAAAAAAAAATTCTCGGTGTTAATACTCATTTCTCAATAAAATTAAAAGTAAATAAAAATACAGTCATTCAAAAATTTTTTTCATATAAAAATGTTAAAAAAATCTATCAAATTTTAAGATGTCATGCAGGTGTGTGCGTGGAGGGGGTGTACACGTATGTGTGCAAGGCTGTGTTTCTTTAGCCAGATTCCATATTCCATCAGTATTTTCTACTGACCCCTAATGGCCAGAGCTGGTTACTCCTAAAATAGTTGACTATCAGACAGAAAGGGAAGGATGCCTTTCTGACTCTGGCACCAGAGTGCAATGATTTTTCTCCTCTTTCTGTTATAATTAAGTCACACAACATGGTTTCTCCTCCGTGACTTTCACAAGTATAGACTTTCAGAGCTGACACAATCATAAGTAGCAGTCAGTCCAATACCGTTGTGTGCGTGTGCATGTGAGCATGCATGTTTACAAGCTGCTGAACCACATCCCCAAATCCAGCTGCTCATTTTAACAACGAGGAACTGAAATCCCCGAGAAGTGTGAGAATTGGAAGAAGTCCCACAGGCAGTTAGTGGGAACTATAGTTATGACTCTGGTCTTTTGTGATTATCATCACATCATAGGAGTCCTTGTAGAATAGCTAATTCAGAGGTTCAATTGCCACTGAGTGTGACTTTTATATCTGGTGATTTCTACTCTGCTTCTTATCACCATATGGGAAGGGCCCCGAAGTTTAAGGGAAGTAAGCTTACTAACTATCAGACAGGTTGGAGAAGCTGGGATGAGACAAAGGAGTCTCATCTGCCACATTTTCACAAATGCCAGGCCTTAAGGCAGACTTCAGTTCCCACAAAAGAGGAATTTGAAAGTCAGAAGCCACTGCTGTGTCCTTAGGAGCTAAACACAGTGGCCATGAGAAGAAGACTTTGTGCATACTGTGTGTGTGTGTGTGTATGCATGTGTGCCCACGCTCCTGAATCTACCTGCTGGAGCGTATAACTTGCACAGCCATGGGAACATGTACATGATTGTGATGTAGAAGAGAGAGAGGTTAGACTAGATGGGAAGAAAAAAAGCAGAGGAGCATGTCCTATTCTTGAGCTAGAAAGAAAAAAATCTGGAGGCAGAAGTGGGCTTGTGGTAGGCTGGGGGGGGGGGGATGCTCACAGACTTAGTTAAGATTCTGAGGAGCAGAGACTGGGAAGTGGGTGGCAGAGAAGGAGGTGGGGACAGCTGTTGCTTTGATTTGCTACTGAGTCAGTGTTCTTGGTGCATTAGCGCTGAGAGGGAGCCCTAGGCTGGCCCCCAACCAAAACAAGCCCCTCTGCAGCCAATATTGAGTTGTAATAAGGACAAACGCAGTTGGGAGACATAAAGGAGGGGCATCTGATCCTAAACAGCTCCTTGTTCAACTTAGCTCCCTTATTCTGGAAGTGTGGATTTTAAACAAACATCTAGCCTTCTGCAGCAGGAGTCTGTGAAGAGGATGAAGTGGGGAGAGCAGAGCACTGGAAGGCATCGCCGAGAACTTCTGGAGAACAGGTTCTGTGTAGGTACAGAATGGTACCTGGGATAATGGCAGCCTTTTGCAGCATCTGTTACTTCAACTCCTCATGCCTTCCCACAGTGATCTCATTCTTCAGAAACCAGGGCAGGTTTGTTGTGGGCTGTGTACTCTGGTACAGTAGACAAGAGGCTGGTTTTGTCTGAAGTTTTGGATGCCCCCTTAACCTGAGCAGAAGAGTTTTATATCCTTCCTAAAACTTGTTATTTCTTACACACACACACACACACACACACACACACACACACACACACACAATAGAACTAGAAAAAATACCCCCCCCATACTGTAGGAAAGCATTTGGGCTCTTCTAGAGGACCCAGGTTCAATTCCCAGCACCCACATGGCATCTCACTACTGTCGGCAACTTCTATTCCAGGGAGTCCAACACACACAAGATATGCATGCAGGCAAAACGCCAATATACATAAAATGCAACTAAATAAATAAATTCAAAACAGAAATAAGAAAGCTGTTAGGAAAGGAAACATAACAGAATTGAACTTGGAACTCATTTAGTGCACAGGAAGGGCATGGGAAGATGGGAATTGATTGAGACTGAGTGATAAAGCTCAGCCAACCAGGAACATGCAAAGAACAGATTTCCTGAGGGTGAGAGATCTCACACCTGACTTTCATCCTGCCATTCTTACCTGGTGCCTGGTACCTGACCTGTCTGCATGCACATGCAAATTCCCTTTCCTACAGGGTCCCACCCCATGCATCGCTGTTTTGGTGGTGATTTAGATCTTTTGGGGTGACGGCTTGGTGTAGAGGGATAACAATGCTGTGAAAAGCGTAATTTGTTATGAGGCAGGCAGGAAAGCATTTATCTCTGCTGGTTCTGATATTCCTGACTTGTTTTTACTGTTTCCCTTCACTGGATGATCAGAGGCTGGGCGTGAATGACAGGTTCAGGGCAATGGTTAGGAGTGTTACATGAAGAAAAATGTGTTCTGCTCCATACACCCACTCACACTACTCTAGTTTCCCTGATTCCCCTAAGACTAAATGAGACTTAGTCTCTCTCTCTCTCTCTCTCTCTCTCTCTCTCTCTCTCTCTCTCTCTCTCTCTCTCTCCTTCATTCTTATCACTTGAAAAAGAAAATCTGTATTTTTAAGAGTGCTGCACTAGCTTCACTTTGTGCTTTTCTGGTAGTTTAACTCCTTTATGAGACAGACACATTCTTTCGTGTCTACAAATCTCACAGTCTCCTAAAGGGCAAATAATGCTGTTTTGACAGAAAGGTCCCTCCTTCCCTCTTTTTAAACCTCCATTGAGTGCCTCAGCTTTGATGGTGGTTATGTCTTCTCTTAGCTCCCTAAAATGCCTGTATTTTCCAACTCGATCATCCTTTTTTTCTCCTTCAGCACGTGTCCTTCAACACACTATGATTCTCATTATTCATATGCCTGTTTTTATTTTTTCTGTCTCAGACACACAGCTTTTATTATGACCCAGATACAGAGCCCCTTTCACATGCTCATATTAATCAGAACCCCTTACTTCCAGAAAACCATATGGCTTAACCTCAGAGCTTCCCCCAAAAGCAGAATTTAGTCTCTTTCTTCTGCTCAAACTCCCCAGGAAAGGACCAGAATCCTCTCCTCCCCAGGGCTGAGGCTCAGTCCATCTGTCACTGACATTGGACTCCAGGGCTTGGAAACCAGAAAAGACTTGGCATTAACAGCAGTTGAGGATAAATGAAAACATGGAAGGCTCAGGGGCTTAGTGGTGCTGTGTTTTATATTTGTGTGAGATTATAAGATGCAAGTTGGAGGGGGAACATATACTATGTCCTTGGGAAAGATGCCATTATCCGGAAGTGTGAGAACTAGTGAGTGCCACTGTCCCACTGTAATTTTGTGTTTGTCAAGTGACAAATGGCTAGGAGCAGATGGTAAAACTGGCCCTTCATTTTAAAATGGAAGAACTTGGCCTCAGGTTCCTTAAAGGGGTGGACACGATGGTCAGTTCCATGTTATCTGTCGCTGATGCACGCAGAGTTTTTCTGCATTTCTAAAGAGTATCAAACATTTAAATCAGAGGCCCCATGAATAAATTCACATTTAGGAACTTTTTAACCTGGGTGAAGCTTTGGCTGGAAAGCAAAGGGCTGAGGCATAGAAGATAAATAAACAAACACAGAAAACAAGATCTTGCCCATTCTGAATAGCACCTGATATTCAGAGTCCTGGCTCTTCATCCCACTTTGCTAATATTTGGGACAATTTTGAAGACAAAGAAGAGAGACAGGTAGTGGTTGACTTATGGATGAGTGGCTGTGACACAGACGTCCATCACATTTTCTTCTCCCCAGGGCAAGGCGCTACTCCTGACCTTCTTGACCCTGAAGTAGAAGTAAATGAGCTAAAGGTGTTTATAATTAGCAATCAATATACAATTAGTACAAGCCTAGCTGGGGAAAAGAAAAAATAAGTCTTTAGCAAATGCAATCATATATAGATTTGTGTGTGTGTGTGTGTGTGTGTGTGTGTGTGTGTGTGTGTGTGTGTATTTCTCCTGGACACCTTTCCAGATGTAAGATCTCACACAAGGATGAAGGACATACTGAAAAATGTTAGAATCTGCATTTCAATCCTTCTGGAAATAAGTCTGCTCTTCTCTAGAGCAGAGTGTCCAGGGAAATGAGTAGATGCAAGATACTCCAGCTGTTGCTGCAACCTCAGTCCTATCTTCCAGAAGGCTCTCTCATAGAGATAAATCACTTACATTATCTGCCCTTGATGGATGAAGCTTCTTCTTGCTTCAAGTGAGGAAATGAAGGAGACACCCTGGCAATTCATTTGGGTACCCAGCCTCCTAGACACTTCTCTGGGTCATTCATGTAGAAATTGACATGGGACAGTTTAGACTCAGGGGAAGAGGAGCTTGCCCTGATCTGATATAAAATGTTGAACAGGCAGGCTAGGTGGGTACTTGGTGTCATCAGATTATTGGCAGATGTGTAAGAGAGTTCATCTGAAAGATGCTACTAATGAGATTTGGCCAAGAACATGAATCCAGGATGACGTTTTTATTTAAGGCCACTTTCTCCATAAAAGATGGTTACAAAAGCAGAAGGAGTGAATCAGGGTTCTCATTTTAGTTTCTATGCCTCTCATATGTTGGGGATTTTCTATTGCCTGGTTTATTACATATCATGTTTGCATTGCTGAGGCAGAGGACAGACGGAAAGCAAGCGTTATAGTAGGACAGGTAGTGTTCGCATCAGATTCAGGGTGCCATCGAGAGCTGCATGCTTATGACTGAGGAGGACTCATTCTACACTCGACATCTGTGGGGTATATGTGATTATCAGACAGGAACAATGTCATCTCAGTCTAAAACACAGCATCTGTAGGGCCATTTTAAAGTATGATTCCAGCTACAGTAAAATGTGGAGTTATTTCAAGGCCATCTGAGGACACTGTAGACCCCAATTTCCTGAACATGTACACCTGAGAAATACTTTTCTGTTTCCCCAGTCCAGAATTCTCCTGTTCTCGTCACCTCTCCTTTCTAGGGTTGATTAGTCAGGAGAACTCTATGTATCTGTAACAGGGTGTGGACTCCCTTTTCAAATATCAGGGCCGCATGTGTTTCTGATGGCGGGGCGGGGGGAGGGGGGAGGGAAAGCACAGCCAGTTCTGAGGGCTGCTCTGGGATGATAAAGCATTGGTGGAGCAGGACCATGGAGAGCAACAAGAAGTGCCTGGAGCGTTACCATGAGGGGCCAGCACCATGGAGAGCTCAAAGCACAGGTAGTTTGTTTGAAAGGGGACTTGGGACCTGGCATGCAAGGTAGCAGGCTCTGGTGCCCACAGAACTTAACACCAGATTTCTGTTAGCATCACGTGACGTCCATCAATTTTTTTTTTCCTGAAGGATTTTGAGTCTGTTACATACATCCAGAAGGACCACCACCAGTTAGTGTGTGATCATTAGCCAAATTATCTAAGTGTGAGTGGTGACGAATATTTTAATTTGCTACAAGTTATTAAAAAATAAAGTTAGGACTATTGTCTAGTGAAGGAGATGACATAAAGTTCCTGTGACCTGCTCCCTTCAGAAACACTGGGATATAAGGAAGCCAAAATGTGCATAATCATCAGATAGGTTATATGACATACACAAATGTTCTGATAGTCTCCAATTTTCTATAAAAGTTCAATATTTGATGAAAAATGGAGAAGAAATATGGAACCAGACTTTTTAAGATGAGTGGTATCTGCTGGGCAAAGTGGCACATGCCTTCATTCCTGCACCCAGGATGCAGAGGCAGGCAGATTACTTTGAGTCTGAGGTCACTCTGGTCTACAAAGCAAGTCCCAGTACAGCCAAACTGTTATACAGAGAAACCCGGTCTCAATAAAACAAAACAACATCCCCCCCCCCCAAAAGAGTTGTGTCACCAGGGCTTAAAGCCCTCTGTTTTTATTGGAGAAATTTAGTCACTGGCTTTTTTACTTAAGAAAATTTTGGTAAATTAATAAGTGATTCTTTAATACTTGCTGGTTCAATAACGATTATATAGCTTTAATGAGCCACTGTGTGTGGAAAAAATATCTCAATAGATGTATGTGTTCTACTCCTGAGAGGCTGATTTTTTTTTTCAGGATTAGAATGGATGGACCTCCTTGTCACATACAACAGTGCTGGCTTGAAATTTTTCTGGCATAGTTGTATGAGCCTGAGCCCCAGCTGCTTCTGACCTTATAGAGAACCATTACCACTGCTGAGCCTGGCAGCAGAGATGGGTCTTTGCCCTGGAGACATGTTTTTCTCCACCTGAAAATGATATAGAGTGTTTATTCTTAATTTGACTGTGTTCTTAGAGACTTGAATCTTTTCCTAGTGGTTTATGAGACTCTTTTGTGATTCTCTCTCTCTCTCTCTCTCTCTCTCTCTCTCTCTCTCTCTCTCTCTCTCTCTTTCTCCTTCTGTCTTAAAAGCATTCCTGTGGTGATTGCTATTCTCACAGCCTATGGTTGACATCCCGGACATGACCCCATACAGGGGTCATGTTCCAGTATATTGACCTGTAGCCAGTGGTTAAACAGGAAGCACTAGACTCTGACATTAAAAATAAAAGAAGATCTTGGGCTAGCGTAGAGGTTAGTGGTGGGGAGCTTGACAAGTATTCACGAGTCTACAGGTTAAACCCACACACACATCAAAAGAGAGAAAAAAATAAAAAGAAGATATCATTACTCCAATTTTCTAATGCTCTGGTTTTTTCATTCAGCAAGAAGCTGACTGCTTTCAAGAGAATCAAGAGCCTAGACTGCCATCCTTAGATGACATTCCTTTACAGAGACTCAGATGACAAAAAAAATGATTGTGGAGCCAATAGGGAGCTCCACTGGAGTAGGAGACAGTGTGGAATGTAACTAGGCACAGCCCCAAGGGTTTTCTTTCTCTGACAACTGTGAGATTTCCCCCTACCACACGACTTAAGAACAAACAGCTTTAAACACCGTTCTACATATCAGAGTGCAGTGAGCAGCAGCAAGAAATGCCTAAGTCCAATCTCAAGATTCACAGTGCAATGGTATCATGTCCCGTCTGCCATTTCAAAATGACCAGAACACCAAAAAGATGCCATCTGTGGAATTTCATGGCTGCAGAACTATGAGTCACCCACTTCAAGAGGATGCTGAATATCTCCAACATGTCACTCTTAAAATTGGACTAGGTCTTCTTTCCTCAGTTGGAAGAGGAAGAAAGGAAGCCTCAGTGCGCTCTGATGGCTCAGCTGACTTCTGGCGGAGGGCAGAGAATTTTGGACTGTAGCAAAAGCCAGGTGTAGCTTAAAGAATACAGAGAAGCCAAGAATGGGGCAGAGGCTCCAGATCTTAATTTCGGCAATTCTCCGGTGGTCTCTTTTCCTTAACGAGGGAGAAAACTATTAAAACCAACTGTGCCACCTATGCCTAGGCCGAACTTAGGCTAGGATATCTAGCCATGATTTCTGGGTAGCCGTTTCCCATCCATATTAGGCAAACTGAATAGTCAATGAATTAACTATGTCATCCCACTATCTCTCTGATGGCCTTAACTTCCTTGTGTCAGACGCTGTGCAAATCTTAAGGGAGAGTATGCCCTTCCCCAGAGTTATAGCAGGAACTAAGAAGAGAACAGAAATAAAAACAGACAGAACTCTTACAGCTATAACAAGGAACAGAAACTCAATGGAGCAGATCTGCCAAGCAGATCCGTGGGCAGCACTACAGAGAATGCTGGGCCTCTCTGGCACATTGGGCATGATCTCCACACTGGGCACCTGGCCAGGGGGCTGCAGAATGCATGGCAGTGGACAGAAGGTCATTGGGAAGGAAAACTAATGCGTGTGTGGGACACTGAAAGGTTAAGTTGCTATAATCTGGAATGAAGCAAAGCAAGGTTGTCCATCCACTGGGTTAAATCACTGTACTGAAAATAACTCGGGAATAAAGAACCTCGAGAAGGCTGGTCACAATATTGAATGTCAAGCTGCTCACCAGAGACATGACCACAGGGTGCATTAAGTTCACAGACCTTGTGTTTCTCAAACTGGAGCTGCCAACGTCTGCCAGTACTAGTGGAGAAAGACCAGAAGGGAGGGCAGGTGGCAAATTTTTAGCCCTGTGGCCACAGCACTAATGGCCAGGTTCAGATAGCATTTGCTGGCCTTACCTTGTTTCAGCTTCTCAATCCCTGCTCATCTTTATGAGTCTTAAATATTTATGCTGTACCCAAAGGAGCTTTACACCTCAGCAGCACATGAAGTTTGTTTTTCTGATTCTCAGTAGAATTAGCTTCCCGGTCACAACACCTTTGACCATTGCGGCTTCGGCATGCTGGATTATTTGGTCCTTAAGTCTTTACACCACATCTCTCCTAGATTGGGTCAAACATTACAGGTTGAGTTAAGCATCACCTAGCACCCTGCTCAGGAGCTCCAGGTGAACTCAGGGGTGCTAGACACCCTTCATGATGCTAGTCAGAATGGCCTCCAGGAGTGGCATCCATGGAGTATATAATCTATACATTTATTTTCCATCATTGGCACTCACTTTCTCAGACTCAGAAATCAAGGTACGGAATTAATTTAGTGGAGGATACCTAATGGTTATGTTTCAAACAGTGCAGGCACTGCCCTCTGGACAGATATTCTGGAGGCGTGGTTGGATTTTTCTTTGGAAACAGTGTCCTAACTCTTTCCCTTTTCCTGACCCATTCTCTTCAGTTCTTCATACAGAAGTTACTACCTTTCCCTCCTACCTCCAAGTTACTGCTCTAACTATATTTATTTCTAAGCTGAGAATACAACTATTCTCTTTTTCTGAACTTTAAGCCCCAATAGGGGATAGGCTCCCAAGTTGAAGAACAAGAAAGAGTTGTCATGCATTGGGTGAGGAAAGATATGGTCACTGAACAAATTTACTCCAGTTTGTCATTTATGTTCTAAAGAAGAAAAGCCTGAAGCTTACTGATGTGATCATTTTCTCTTTTCAGGTCTTAGATTGGCACTCTTAGTTCCTATTGCCAAAGGATTGTAGTTTAGGCACTTGCTTTGGGAAGACAGGGACTTCACTGAAAGTCAAGTCTTTTTAGGAGAGTCATTACTGAGGCACAAACACCCACTGTCCCCTTTTGCCTTGTATTAAGCCCACTGTCCCCCAGGACTGCTCATCTCCTCTGTGAGCAGGGTCACCAGTGCAGTCTTCTGGGGACAGGGATTCCATGTGCAAGAGAAGAGACTGCCATCCCTTTGGTGACAGGAGGAACTTCCTTTGGGGAGTTTGGGGAGTACAGAGTGAAAGGAGTCAGCCAACCAACTGTAGAGAGGGGATCCCCAGGGTCCCTACACCAGGGGAAGCTCCTTTACCGGGACAGAGACAGGGGAAGGGGAAGGGGAAGAGGTCAGGCAAGGTGGAGCTATTATTCCTCCAGCACCCTGGCTCCCAGCCGGCTTTCCTCAGATGAAATTCTCTACATCATCCTCCCCAGTTCCAACCCCTCCCCTCTCCACCCTGCCCCGCCCTGTGCCCATCCCTGCTGGCCACTGGGTCCATCGCCCAGGAACCACCTCCCCTTTCTCCTCCCCTGCGGTTCTTTCTGTTTTTTTTTTCTTTTTTTCCCCCCGTTGGCATCTGGCCGGGCATAGCCACCACCCTCCCTCTACTCTCCCCACTTCCCTTTGCTCCGCAGAGGTCCTGTTCCCGTTCCTCTTCCCTTCCCTTCCCCCACCCAGCCCACCTCTGACAGGCCAAGAGCGAGAGGAGGAGGATGCATTCCTTTAGTCCTCCCTCCTCCGGGGACCTGAGGCTCTAAGCTGGGGTGCCCTTCTTCTTATCTCTACACACTTCTTCAAGCCACCCCATTAACCAAGAACAGTCCTTAAGAAGGCTGAGGTGCCCCCACAGCGCTGACCTACATAGCCTGGCCTGGGGCGGGAGGGGCTCTTCCCCAAGTCCCCTCTCCCTTGGCCCCGCCTCCTTTCTTCACCCCCCACTCCCTTCCTTCACCTCTTTACCTTTCCAAACCCAACAAGGGTTGAGTTGCAGACGGGGGCAAAGAGGCTAGTCTGCTACCCCGCCCTAAATTTGGGGAAATTGATGCTCAGCTCAGGAAAGCTTTGGGCTTCCCATTGATCCTTCTCCCCAAATATCTTGCTCTCTCCTTTTGCTGCCCCGCACCCAAGTATAGGTTTCCTTTCCCAGATTTTGCCACCACTAGGACTAGAGCCAAACTGGGGCCCCCTCCGCCCAGTGTTGTTGTTTTGCTTCAAGGAGAAGCCCCTCTCCTTTGCCCACGCCCCCCTCGACAGCCTCACCCAGGCCCCCTTCCCTGCCCACTCAGAGCTCCGCGGCGGGTGGGGAACGCGCGGGGGAGCAGAAATGTTTGCATGCAGCAGTTTGGGGGATCGTTCTGGCCACCCAACCCCTACAGACATACATACACAAACACCCAACACACGCCCTGACTGAAACAGCGACAAATCTCACTCCGCCCCCAACACACACTGACACAGACATACACACAGACTCTGACACAGAAACGCAGCACCAGACACCAACATAGACGCGCACACCCAGACACACACGGACATCAACACTTCCAGACCCCGGCTGCTCCAAATAGACAGCAACCCCCCGAGATCCAGACCCCTACTGCACACGCAGACACACACACAGTCGGCTCTGTACATAGAAGGGTGCACACGCCGGCACACCCCACGGTCCTCAGAGACAGCGATGCTCAGAGACAGACACAAGGGTATTCCAAGAGGCTGGCGACTTGAACCCTCGCTTCTAAACAAAGCCAACAGGCTCCCTGCTCCCGACTCCCAATCTGAACCCCCACCTCGGGGCATTGGTCACCTCCCCTGGCGCCGCCCCCTCCCTCACTCACCGTCCTGGGAAAGATTGGCCCCGCCGGGTGCCCAGGAGCAGGCGAGGAGCAGGAGCAGGGGCAGGGCGGAAGGGGCCCCCATCGCGCTTCCTGGCCGCCTCCCCGGCTGGGCGCTGGCGAGCCTGGATCTCCGGGGACTGGGGCCGGGGGCACTGAGTAGACGGCGTCGCTGTCCAAAAGGGCGCCCCCGGAGCGGCTTCCAAGCCCGGGGCCGAGGCGGGTACCGGGAGGGAGCCGGCGCTGCTGCAGTCGCCGGGATTAAATAGGGCGCTCGGAGCAAACCATTCGGTTGGAGGTGGAGGGGGGGTGACGGGGGGCTGGGCTGGTGGCGGGGGGGCCTGGATGCCGCATTCCCTACTCCCCCCCGCCTCCCACACCCCCTCCGCGCTTTTGTGGTGCCTTCCATCTTCTCCCCCGGGAGCTCCTCCAGCACCACTCGGGTGTGGAGCAAAGGAAGGGAGCTGGCTCAGCAATGGGACCCCACGCGCACCCCTCTTGGGCTTGGGGTGGAGAGAGGGGAGGTGGGCAGGGCGGTGGGCCAGCTGGCGAGAGCGTCCACTGCAGGCCTGGGCAAGGGCGTGCCCACTAGCCTGAGATCCTCCGGCCCCGCCTTCTCCTTAGGCAACCGGGATCCCCAAAGCTAGGGCACCCCTATCAGCAGTGTGGCCAAGTATACCTCCCCAGGGTACCTACTTACTCAAGCCTTTCTCCTAAGCTTAGCCTTCTTAGTTCCTCTTCTTCAAGACCTTCTACTTGTCCAGCAACAATTTGTGGCTCCAGGCAACCTCCTTTGCCAAGCAGACCCAAGGAGGTCACGGGACTAGATCCCTCTCAAGTCTTCTTCAAAGACATCACCAAAGAAATGCCCTGCAAAGTAACTCCAAGTTCCTCTCCTCGATGCCCTCTTTAGCCCCAGGTAGCCCTTCAATACCCCCTTCTTCTCAGACTTCCAGAGACTCTCATCTTCTCAACTTTTAGCTAGTAAGAACCCACCGTGAAAGGCAGACCCACGAATGCCTCTGTGGTCTCCAAGGCTATATAGAAGGTGGATGAGAAAGACAGTGCACTTGCTCACTTCCAGGAGTCCCAAGTCCCCAGTGTTTGCTGTTCTTCCAGGTTATCTCTGGGAGAGGTTTTTGTTTGTTTGTTTGTTTGTTGTTGTTGTTGTTGTTTTGGTATGTTTCAGAAAAGGATCTTTCTGTATTAGTTTTGTTGGAATCTAGCTTTGGGGAATGAATTCCTAAATTTTAGAATCCTAGAAATCAGGCAATTTTAGGTATGTTAAGAGTTCTTTAAAAATAATAAACCTGATCTAACTTAAGCCAGGTTTTAGATTCACTCAACAGCAGAAGACACAGCAGTGAGCATCAGAGGGAAGAGTATATGGTTCTTCATTCTAGAAGTGAGATGTGGGTGTCTCTAAAAACGCCTGCAGCCCATTCCTCATGCTGCCTTCTTGTGCTAGCCTTTAATGTTTGAGTAATCTTTCTGTCCCTATGTCAAGGTTTCTTAGTTCTGGATGGTGGTGTAGTTAATGTCCCTGTCATCTAAGAACCTGAGGACAGCCTGCAGAACATAATCTGTAACGGGTAAAGCCTTGTCTAAATGACAAGCAGTGAAGTTGGGGCTGAGACTATACTGTTCAGGGAAGCCTTCAGGCTGGTCTGGGTCTGCTCTGATATTTTTCTCTCACTATTTCTGGACTTTATAGTTTCTAGAGAAGAAGTCTGCTTGCCTCTTGGACATTTCTTGACTGTCTGGGTGGTTATTATTTTTTTTCCTAGATGATTTGACCTGTGTTGGCGACTCTGACTCATTTTGCCTCCCCTAGCTCTCCACTATTTTGAAATCTGAGCAGTGACAATGGAGTAACATACAGGGTAGGGACGTGGAGACATGGATGTAAGAGGGAGAGGAGGTTAGACAGGGTAAGGAGAGTTTGTAGGAAGATTATACTTCTTGATGGAGGTGGGACCAGGTTGGTATGGGGTTGGTTATGATAAGAAAAGGAAGGAATATGGTAAAGCATAACAAAACCCAACAACAAAACAAACTGTCAGCCTCAGTGGGAAGGATCAGGCTTTTCTAGTTAAAGGCTCTTGATGGATAAAGAGTGTTTGAGTGTTTGAGCTACGAGAAATGTTTAGCCTTGGATTTAGAGAGGATAGGGTAAGGGGTGTGGAGGTGAGTTAGGTGGGGGTAGGCGGGATGTGAGATTAAGTCCCGAAGTCCTTTAATTAGCCATCTTTTCCATCTGGTGCTTCGCAGGATCCCCTTCTGCCTGTCCTTAATTCTCTGATGACTTGAGGCTCTGGCCCCGCCCTCTGCTGTAAGGGGTGGGTACCAGGGGTGGGAGGAAGAAGGAGAGCTGTTTTGGTGAGGCACTCTTAAGGCTAGCAAATGGGACTCTGGGATGCTCTTTTCCTACTGGCTCCTCTTTCCTTCGTCGCGTCATCAGGATGAGTTTGGCAGCCTTTTAGATCTTGGTAATATGAAGTTGCCGTTGACTTTTAGAGTTATGGAATAAAAATGTATTAGAGCTGCAAAGAACCTTGAAGATCATCCTTTTAAACTGGGTCTTTGTTGAACAGATGAGGAAAATGAAACTCAGAAGCCAAATGGCTTTCTGTGTTCAATATCTAGCTAGTGAAGGCTGACAGGACAGATAGTAAGTACCGTTTGAAGTCAAGAAGGATGAGGAGGATCAGACCCAGGAACAAAGAAAAACATCCAGTTTGAAGAGTTCCCTTCTCCTGTTTACCTCAAAATGGTAGTTTCCCCTACAAGGAATGTATTCCACTTAGAAGAACCCATTCTCTATAATTCTTCTATTGCCCTGTCTGCATCAGCCCCTTGAATCTTACAAGCATGTCATTTGCTTAGAAAAAGAGCCTTACAAAGAAAGACTGACCTATAAGGATTATCCGATCATAAAAATAGGTAGAACGTAAGTATCTATGTTGGATTGTGATCTCTATGGTTACTCCTCACTTGAAAATGCTATGACATACAATTTGCATTTCCCAGAGACTTGCACAAGGTCTGAGATGGATTGTCTGTGGGATGACAGAGCTGGCAGCTACAGGGAAATTTGGGAAGAGTTAAGAAGGGGAGTGGAGAGAGGGTGAGCGTGGCCTCCTGCATGCCCCTGTCCACTCAGCAACAGCCTGGGTATCTGGGGGTGTGGAATGTGATACTGGCACCGATGCCGGGCTAGACACAGCTGTGTGGG
The DNA here is from genome assembly GCF_037038515.1 of Microtus pennsylvanicus. Taxonomy (NCBI): domain Eukaryota; kingdom Metazoa; phylum Chordata; class Mammalia; order Rodentia; family Cricetidae; genus Microtus; species Microtus pennsylvanicus. The sequence goes on from NC_134588.1 coordinate 93,016,343, forward strand.
CCCTGGGCATTCCTTCCCCACGCAGCTTCTGCTCAAAGGGGAGAGAGAAGGAGCTTAGCTTGTAGAGGGCGAGTTTTATGTGTTCCTCTGGGAGGGACCAGCACCACCTATAGGGAAAAACACATCTGAGAATGTGTACCTTGACAGTCCCTCAGATTCTTCCTCGCACTCTGACCCTTTCCTTCTCTGTGACTTTTAGTAGCTGACTCTATGCAGGTCCCTACCTACACTGCTTTCCTCTTCAATTTTACACCCAACTAAACCAGTACTTGGCAGTACCACCCCTTACTTCTATTATCCAGTTTTAATTAACACCATCCTTAATAATAACCTCAGAACGAATTTTAATTCTAACCTTAATTGAATTCTAATTTTAATCCTAACCCTAATCTATTAAGGATTCTAACTACCGGTCCTAATAACAGCCCCAACTTAATTATCAGTTTTAACTAGTATCTCCATTGGAACCAGGTTCGAGCCTGCAAGGAAGAAAGCAACATGCACAGGGTAAAAAATGGCCACAGATCCCAGGAATTACGAAGCCATCATTTACAGCCTTCATGCTGAGTGCTTTATGCACACAGTATCTCATGTGGGTACCAGCAGCTACCTAATGTGGTTGAATTTATTACTTCCGTTACCATTGCAAAACAGGGTGTAACATGATTGTATTCGTAATCAGGGGATCCACAGCCAGGCTTGCTTGATCCATGACCCTGTGCTCACCTCCTGTCTGCCAACAAGTAATTCTTAACCATCTTCTCCTAAAATCTCAACTAATAACCCACTAGCTTGACTTCTACATATCATTACTGGTTTTTTGTTTTATTTTTAAGTAAGTAACAGAACAAAGTAGAGATCGAGCAAATTACAAAATCCCTGCGTGTCCCTGCCCACAGACCCTATTGGTACTTGGAAACATTAATTTATTGATGAAGTTAAAATATTCAGAGTATAGAAAGGAACTCACTGCAGAGAAAAGCCTTCTCGCCTTCGCCTTCTCGGAGTAGCCATATTGCACAACCCCAGGGGGCATCGTTCTAATTGGCGTTGTGTAACAGGGCAGCGCTGCCTCCCACAGTTTTCCAGGCAAGCAGATAAAGTCAAGGTAAATAGCTACCAAATTAAATCGCCCCCCCCCCGTGTGTGTGTGTGTGTGTGTGTGTGTGTGTGTGTGTGTGTGTGTGAGAGAGAGAGAGAGAGAGAGAGAGAGAGAGAGAGAGAGAAAGAGAGAGAGGAGAGACTTAGGGGTAACAATCACTAGACACTTGGAGTTTATAATTAGCAATAACTACTAAGGGCCAGGTTCTCAGCTAAATTCTCTACACTTGTTACACAATTTAATATTCACATGTCCTTGCGCAGTGCTCATCACCTCTACGACAGATGAGGATGGCGGGCCCGAAGAAGCCCGGTTGCACCATGATGGGAGGAACGACACAAATCCAGGCCTCAAAGTCTACATTCTTAACTTTGTGCTTAGCTAGAAAAGCTGCTCAGAGCTTGGCTCTGAAGGTCATGTGGGCTTAGCTCTTAATGTCAGAGAAGCCGAGTTGCCTGACATTAGACAAGAGGATGATCTATGAGGCTGTCGATAGACTCAGATTGATATAAGAGGAGACTCTGGGAGGCAGAAGGGGCCGGGATGACTGCATTACAGAGGGAAATGAGCAAAACGTGAGGGAGCAGAAGGGAAACCGAAACAAATAGGAGCAGAGGCGGGGGAAATTGTTTTGTGATAAATTCAAGCAAAAATAAAATCATATAATAAATTTGTGTGTCACCATTGTTCCAGCTCCAGGTTGATTGATGTATTATGGAAAGACAGCAGGCATATATAATCTTCTGCAAATGAAAACGTGCGTTTCCCGTTACCTGGGGATCGGTAGCCTCTCCGCTGGAGAGCTTCCACACTGCTCACCTTGATTCTGTGTTCCTGCAATATCAAGCTGCTTGTAATTCCCCAAACACACTTAGTTGTTTCATGCCTCAGTGTCTTTGCACATACCCTTCTCTATAGGTGGATTGCCCGTCTCATCAAGCCTGATGAAAATTGTGTTTATCCATCCAAACTTTGATTAGGTGCTACCACCTGTGTAAAGCCTTCCAGCTGAGGGTAATCTTTCTTTCTGGGCGCTACTATTATATTAAATATATACATTAACTATTATGGATCTCTCACTGTGTTCTGAAGATTTTGCAATAATTTTCTTCTCTAACTGTGTGCCCATGAGTCCATTATTCCCAGTGTATAACCTAAAAGAATAGCAAGTTTACTTAATTCTGAATTAAACCAAATGTCAAGTTTACAAACATAGGCTCAGTCAACCATTTTCCATATAAGCAGATACATGCATATAATCATAATTTGATGGCATATGCCACACAGGTATGCATACATTTAGTTGTATGGATATTCTATTCATAAACTGATTCGGCTGTTTATAATATACATGCACAAATACTTTTATCTACATAGATGCATTTTATAATTATTATAACTGACTTTAGATCACGCTACTTGCCTATTTATCTACCACCTATCTGTCTGTCATCTTGTGTGGAGTTTGCTAATCTGGCACTGTCCCACAAGCCTCATTTCTAGCTGCATGCAACTTTCTTCTGTACTGCTGTAGTTGTGGAAAACCCTTTTAAATATCACTTGTAATTTGGACAAATACCTTTAAGGATGCACACTTTGTATATATGTTGGTGACTCATTCTGAGCAATAAAAAAAAAGCTAAGACCTGATTGTAAAATAATAGTCAGTGACTTATTGGTTGATTTATGTGCTGCTTCCTAAGGGAGTTCCCAAAGAAGAGTTCTAGAACATTTCTGAACAGTTACGTTCTTCTGCATTTGTAAATATAGACTAAATACCACAAGAGTCTTTAGAAGCACAACTGTTGAACAAACAGACCCAGGCTGTGTAAGAAACCACCACATTCTGTCCAGATCTGAACTCCACTCCCTAATCATGGCTTCTTTTCTTCATAGCCTGTTGAGAAGTTTCTATGTAATGAACAATGCTGGCTGGAAGAAAGTTAGATATTTTGTGGTAGCCTCTTAAAAAGTTGCATAAACAATCACATTATTTATTTATTTGTCTATTTATTTATTTTTGAAACTGCATTTCAAGAAGTTTTGGCTGGCCTCTAACTTTTTCTGTATCTGAAAATGACCTGGAACTCCTGATTTTTCTTTCTCTACTTCTCAAGTGCCAGGATTACGGGCATGTGCCACCATGCCTAGCTAGATATTTTTAATTTACAAAATTAAATATTCAGTAGGCCAATTTTCTTACCCCATTTCTAACCCCATGTCGGTTTTGAACCATATTTACCTGTGACAAATAATACAAGTGTCAAGAATAGGTTACTATTTGGGAACACCAATACTTGATAACTGAGACCATTCTAACAGAAATGGGTTGCTTTTAAAAATCCTCTGTGAAGGTGAATTTTAAAATTCTATTGCAAAATGTCAGTGTTTGGAAAACAAAGTACAAAGAAGAATAAGTCATAAAAGCCACAGTAAAGGAATTCATAGGCCAAAAGCAAGGACAGGACAGGCTTGCAAACACAGTCACCATGACAAGATGGTGTGGGAGTGTGTATACTTGAGGTACAGAGGGAACAGAGGAGAGACGGGAATTAAACTTAAGAGAAACATTGAGACCAGTAATTGGCCAGGTGTCAAAGGAATGAAAGACATGAAGGAGGGACTAGTGTATGCTGAAATGGGGAATCGGGGAACACCAAAGTTGTGGCTAGACTCTGAGGAAATTTATGCTAGATTGTTCTTTATTCTGAACACAAGCAGTCATTGAAGGGCTTAAGCAGAGAAATGTCAAGTCAGATTTCCATTTTAGAGCGATAACGCGGGCAGTGCTGGATAGATGATGGATAAGAGCTGCAAAAGCCTGACCGCCCTGGGTCCCAGAAAACCAGTACCATGACACTAACTAAGACCCGCTGAGTGTGGTCTTGTCTTAGATCATACGGGTAAATTAGGGAAAATATCTAGAGTATCAGTCTAGACATGGTATAGATGAGGCTTCTGCACATGGACATTGGCTCACAGCAGCTTATATTTTATGATGTAGATTAGTAGTAAGACTGGACTGTTCCAGTGGCCATGAACTGAGCCTTTGCTGCTAAAACTGGGATGTCTGGTCACTACTTCAGTTCCTGGAAGAAATAGTCTGCATTCAGCAGCAGCCCCAGTAACCCAGACCATGGGTCAAGTCAAGAGCAAACCAGAAAGGCAAGAAGAAACTGAGTGAATTATTTTCTGCTTTGGGACAGTAGCAGTGAGAATGGTTAGGAGTAATAGCTAGAGCAATTGAATGCAAGGTGAGTTCAGAAACCAAGTAGCAAACCGAGGAGGGAGGTTGGTCCCCAGTCCTGGATTCCATCATCATTCTCTGAGCTCTCTTTGATGGAAAAGAACGTTATAAGCTCAAACAGCAAGCACAGTAAAAAGTCAATGCATACACTTCTCATTCATGTGTAACTTTAATATATTCATACATACACTTCTTTATTTGGCAGTCATGGGGTGCCTACTGTGTGCCTGGCATTTCGCATATTCTTCATTATGTATTCTTTATGCACAGCCTTATGGCATGCAAACAATATTATTCTCTTTTTATAGATGAGGAATTTGTGACTCGAGCAATTTGGTAGTTTCCTATAAATTATATGTTAAATAGTGGGGGTGATATCTCTGTGTGTAGGTGTGTATACATGCTCACAGTCACATGTGTATGGTTGCACCTGCTTGTGAATGCCAGAGGTTGATGCTGGGTTTATTTTCCAATTATTCTCCATCTTATACATTGAGGCAGGGTCTCTTAATAGGACACAGAGCTCACCAATTGAGCTATTCTAGCTAGCCAATGTGGTATAGGAATACCATCACTTTCTCTGCCACACTGGGACTGAAAAAGACATCACATCTGCCTGGCATATACCCGGGTGCTAGGGACATAAATTGCCACCATATGCTATGTGGCAAGCATTTAACCCACTAAGCCATAGCCTTAATTCTAGAAATCTTAGATGTCTTAAAAGCCTCTGGTCATTCCAACATATCTTTCTTTGCCTGATCAAAGAAAGACTGACTTGGAGGCACTTACTCAAACAATTTAGATTCCCCAGGATACTTGGGTTCCATGAGTTAATAATGAAAATTCCTGTTTCTAGTGCCAAGTGCTTGTGGGTGATTCCTAAGCCCTGACAACCCTAAGAAACGACTTGCTACAGCTGCATCTCCTGACAAAGTTCATTGATCCCCAAGGAAACCATGTAAATACCTCATTAGAACAGTTCACAGGAATGGTTCACACTAAGAAACAACACTGCCTTTTGACATTGAGTTTCTCAGTGCTTCCTCTCCACTGACTGCAGATCTCATAAAAGACTGCACAGTGTGACCCATGCCTTCCTCTCTGGCTTCACACAGCCTCATGGCTCCGGTGTTTTATTCCTAACAGACAGACACCAAGCTCATGTCCACCTTTTTGAACTGTAGTGCTTCTCCTGTGCCCTGTGCTGAGGGATTAGTTTTGCATTTGCTTCTCTGCTTAGATACTGCCTCGTTGGAGATACCTTATTTTCTTGAAATCACTTATTGTTCTTGATGAATTGGTCTTCTATTTATTTATCATCTAGCTCCTTTCTCAGAGTCAAGTGTAAGTTCCAAAGGGAAGGAAACCTTGTCAATTTTGATTAGAGCTGTATCACCAAAAACTAGAAGATGCTGTGTGTAACACCGATATCTAGAGCATGCTGGCAGGCCCTGGTTGAATAGATGCAAGGAATAGATTGTACTCCCTTCAAACTGTCGCATTTGAAGAAGCATTTGGTTTTATCCTCAAGGACCTTTGTCTTTGGTCCAAGGCAAAACTCTGCCTGCTGTTTGAGGCTCTTCCCTCTGGTTCCTGGTGAGAGAGGATGTCTCATTCTTTTCTCTGACCACTATGTAACTTCCCTCTAGAGGGTTTAGGCTGTTATTAAATTGGCCCATGGCCTCTTGTCCACCAGAAGAAGTGCCCCAATTCATAACCTTCTGCTAGTTCCTTTATCATTTCCGCATCTCTTCTCTAATCCCTTTCTCTTTGTTAGTTGGGTTCAGGATAGGCCACAGCAGGTTAGTAAGGTCAGAACTGGTGGCGGTGAGTTAAGCATGAGATGCTGCTCCAAAACTTCTAACATTTTTTTTTTGCATTCCTGATTTTTAAAGCACCTCCCTCCCCTCCAATGCATAGCCGGCTTGTGGTCTATTTTGGCCCCAAGATATTTTTAAGCCCTAAGGTTCAAGAGCTTTCTACCACTAGACTAGTATCCCTTTGCTAGTGGAGATGGGTTGAGGTTTCTCATTAGACTTCCTGGTTTCAGGATTTCCTTACAGCTCCCTTGGGTAAATTAGAAATGGAGGGGGTGAGGATGTGTTCAGATTGCTCCTGCTGAATTCATGTGAAGTCTGGGATCGTTTTCTGTGTATCGTGCAGACCTAGACGTGAATGCGTGTTCTGCCCCCACGGAAGCTCAGGGGGTCCTGGCTCCAGCCTTGAGAAGAAACTTAGGAGGATGAGAAGATGGCTCAGGGAAAACCACCGGTTGAGGTTAGACTCAGTCAAGACTAGAATACACGTTGTGCTGTTGTGTTTGTCATTAGTCTTTTTCATTTGCTAAACATTGGGCTCTATTACTGCCAATCTTAGAGCTTCACTGTGAAGTTTACTAAGTGAGTGCATTCAGGTAACATGGAACTGAGTACATACTCATTAGTTTCCTCTCCGACTCCTTCACCTCGGAGCAGCTGCCTGAGGACTGTTTTCTTGTGCTTGCCTTGCACAGACTCTTCTCTTATACTCTCATTGTCTTAGTATAAAGCACTGCCTGGATCTAGATTTCACAATGCCAATGTCTTCACTTTTTACCCAGGCCACTTGCATGCTGGCGACATAGCCTGCTCTCTGCTACCCTCGTGTGGCCACCCTGACCCCTCGTTATTTCTGATCCTCTGCCCCCTCGGTGTGGCGGCTCTGCTGTAATGCACTGTGTTCACAGCATCTAGGAATCCTTGCCTCAGCTCCTCTGAGTAGTAAGCGTTTATGTGATGCGAAGTCCCTTTCGGTTTGTCTTCTCCTCTGGTGATATTATTAAGAACTCAGATACTTTAGCATTTTTCTTTCCTTTCCTCCATGTTCCTCACCTGTCACAGATGTATGCAGCATAGATGCATGCTGAGTTTGGATTGCTTCAAATCCCATGTAAGGTTCTCTCTCCTAGGAATTCTGAGACACACACACACACACACACACACACACACACACACACACACACACCTTATTACCTTCATTTATTTAATCATAAAACGACCTGCACCCCCACTTCAAATTAGTAAAGAAATCATATTCATTCCTGTCTTGGTAAGGGTTAATAGTAGATCTTGGGTAGACACAAAATGTTGGTGAGTTCTATGGAAAAGGATGTATCTGTTTTCTCTCTCTAATTGTGTTCTATATTTATCCCAGAGACTGAAGAATTATTTAGAATAGAATATGTAGACTAGTTTGTTTGAAAAATGCAGCAAATGAGAATATAGGAAAATTAATTGGGAGAGCTTTTAAACCAAAGCTAGGAAAGTGAGATTGGAGAACCAGACACTGAAGAGCCCTTTATCTTTATGCCCTGTAGGAAATGGATCCAAAACCTCACAGATGTTAAGCAAGTGCTCTACCCCTGAGTTGTAGCCCTAGCCCTCGAAGGGTTTCAGTGCTAGTCCGGCATCGATTGGAATGACTTTGCAGCAGGATGTCAGGTGACTGAATTGGTCTTTAACTATATTAATCCTGTATTCAGGATGGTAAAGATGTGTTAAATCTTCATTTGTAAATCCAGTGCTGTACTATGCTAAACTGCATGAAGATGTTTTCTGGTACTTGACAGGAAGATTTGAACTTTCCCTTGCCAAAGCAAGACAGGAACGATCATGGTGGGCATAAGAAATTAAAGAGGAAGCAGTTCCTTGACCTATCCCAAGCTACTTAAAAATTCTAATCATTAAAACACAGCGAATACATGGCATCCTTTCAAATCAATGTGTGGATTTAGTGCTTGGCACAAAGGGTTGTCTTCACTCTTTGTAACTGAAGATTGGGCTGCAGAGTGCAGTAGAATAAATGGCTAACTGTCAGTTGGGGTGGGAGCAGATCAACTTCCTTTATACTATGCACAGAACAGATGGACATGTTGGAAAATTTTATAAACAAAATATACTCTTTTTTCCTCCCAAGACAGGGTTTCTCTGTGTAGCCCTGGCGGTCCTGGAACTCACTTTGTAGACCAGGCTGGCCTCGAGCTAAGAGATGGGTCCGCCTTTGCCTCCTGAGTGCTGGAATTAAAGGTTTATGCCATCACACATGGCACATTAAATTTTTAAACTGTGAAAAAATACATTTACTCTTGGAAGTTGAGAAGCTTTTCTTAAGAAATAATCTTACAAAATCTCCAAAGGAAATTGTTGACAGGATTGAGTTGTGTTCCTGACATGATTAGTCTTCTAAACAACATCACCAAAATTCAAAAGTAAGTTACAGAGTGGGAGAAAGAGTGAACAGATAAACCAAAGGGTTAAAGTTGACAATACATAAATTATTCAGACTGTAAACATAAAGAGGCAGATGAGCCAATAGAAAATTGGGCAAAAGTTATGAATGGAAATTGTCAGGAAAAATGCAGTTGTCCAATTATCATCTGAAAAGATGATCAACTGCTTTGGAATTTTGAAAAATATAAGTTAAAGCACCAAAGGGAACAAAGACTGTTAAGGAGCAACAAAGAGACACATCAGGCTGCTAAAAATTAAAATGATGGATAACACACAGTGTTGGTAAGTGTGGAGGGAAATAGGTACCTTCATATATTATGAGTGAAAATGTAAGTCTGCAAAGCTTTCTCAGAGATAGTTTGGCAGGATGCATCAAAATTAAAAATGGAAATACCAGAGGTGCTGTTTCCACAAATTGTGTATAGATTTATTCACACATGAGTGCCATGATTCATGTGCAAAGGTGTGCATCTCGTCATATTTTCCAGTAGTGAGAAATGAAAAACAACCTCAAATCCATCAATAGCGAATTGGTAAAATAAATAAGGCTATGTCGTACTTTGTAATAACACATTGCAGTTATAAAGAATGGGGCAAATTTATGGGAACCATTATAGAAAAATATCCAAAATGTATTGTTCAATTAAAATGTAAAGAAATACACATGATTATCTTTTTGTACAAAATAGAACAAAAAGGTTAAAACGGTGTACATGTATATGCAAAATTTCATGTATGTGTAAATGTACATTTAAGTACATGAATAGCTACTTAGTGGTTCTGTGACCCCAAGCAAGGTTCTTCACCATCTTAGCATTTCAGTTTCTTATGTGGGAAATAGAGTCAGCCATCTACATACATTTAAGAATTGTATGATTTGAGTATTAGTATATTATTCTGTTTAGAATTGTACCTGGCACACAGTAGGCACTTTCTGAATGTTACTGTTCTTCAGCTTCATAATAAAGTTGAAAAATTATTATTTATTATGCCAGTGGTTAGTGAGAGTGGGGTTGAATGTTCAAGGGAATTGTTTATATCCCATTCTTGCTATTTGTGCAATGATGGTGTGTTTGTATACTGAAAGACTAAAGTTTTTATATTTGAAAGCTTATTCCAAGAAGTTCAGTCAAATGATGATTACGGGAATCTGAGGGTGAACTAAAACAGCCCTGCACTTGACCCTGAAACAGAATATTGGGTGGTGGTTTCAGAAGCAAGAAAGGGGAAGAGATGAGGTACAGTTCTCAGCCCTGGTAGTTGCATGTCTTGAAAAATGCTGAACCATGGAAAGAAATACTGGAGTCAGGAGAAGCTTTTTGTGGGGTATAATATTTTGGGATGGAAGACGTGTCTTGTTTCAGGCTGCTGTAGCACAGAAGCAGAGACTGGGTAGCCGAAACATCTGACACTTATTTCTCTTAGGGTTTAGAGCTGGAATCCTAACATTACAGTATTGACATGGGCCTGGCCTTCTACTTTTTTGGAGGATGGTCACCTTCTTACTGTACCTTTCAGGGTAAAGGAAAAGATCAACTTTCTTGTTTCTCTTTTTATAAGGATGCACACATATATGGGGCATCAGTGTATGATTTGGGGGTAGGGATCCAAAGATTAACTCTTAGCTCTTAGTATAGCTTAGTTTCTTTTAGATGTGTATATAATTCTCAGGTCTCATTTTAAGAGTTCCCATCTAATACTTCTATTATAAAGTATGAATAAGTGAGGGGTTGTCTAGGAAGGGCAGAGAACTGCCCCACCAGCTTGTCTGTTCCCACTCCCTCCCCGCCCCAGTGAACATATATTGAGCAACTCCAGGCACGTGTGCTAGGCACTGCTCCGACTGTCAAGGGTAGAAAGAGCTGAAGTTGCTCATCATCTGGTGGGAGAAAGACGTGTACAAATTAATTGCGATATACTGTGCTCAGGGTTCCAATAGCCATATGCCCAGGGTGCAGGGATGGTGTGAAGATGGGTGTGATCCAATCTGCTTTGGGTTGTTGTGGGAGTCAGAGAAATATTGCAGAAAGTGAGGTGACTCAGCTGAGTCAAGGACGATGAACAGTTTTTCAGACAGATGTATGGTAGGGAGAAGAGAAGGGCATTTTAGAAAGGAAATATCACCATATATCCAGGGATGCCAGTATGGGATTTAACCCTTTCATTTGGACTCTTTCTCCTTTATTGAGTCTCGAGTGCTTTAGCACTACAAATCACAAAGTGGGGGTTGGAAGGACAGATTAAAAAACAATTCACTCTTAGCTCTTCTCTGGGTGATAGTGAAATAAGATGCATTACGTTTACCTTCAAGAGAAATCATAATTTGCCTGAAGTGTCCTACTACTGGGGTTTAGCTCTCCATTATAACTTACCTACAGAAGCACCCTGGTTGTGCCCTCTGGAGATGATCTCTGCACAACAGGCGTGTATCTGAAATGTAGAAGATATCACAGCTCTCTGGTCCTAAAACCCTTCACTGCTCCTGCATCTGGTGAGGGATTAGAATACTAAAACCTGGCACTGAGGGAACCTCATGACCTGATCCTTGCAGGCAACCACTGCCACTTCCTGCCTATAAACTTTCTCAGTATCTCATTTGTTGTAGTTTTTTGCACAGGTGGTGTTTGGTTGTCATTTTGCTGGTGCTGTTAGTTCAGAGTACCCTTCCTCCTTAGCTTCAACCAATGCATGTGAGCTTCCACCCAACACATGCATGTGCCCATGCACACACACACACACACATGCACGGATGCACACACACATGCATGAATGCACACACATGTTTTTATAACTGGTTAAAAACTGTTCTTATTTTAAGCATGAGCTTAGGCCTGTAGCTCTAGAAAACATACAGAATCCTCAGAATTGATGGTGACTCAGCCCTCTTTGGGGTTTTAGTGCGTTGGATGCATCTGTAGAGTTGGACAATGTTTTTCTTTTTTATGATTTGGTTTATTTTTCTGTCTTCATGAAAGGTTTTTGTTTGTTTTGATTTTAGTTTTTGTGGTTCCCCCCCCCCCCCCCCGCCGCCTTTGGAAGAAAGAGAGGGAAAGAGAAAACATAAAGTTGCATAGGTAACAACGTGGGAAAGATCTAGAAGGAGTTGGGGGAGGGGTAAACATAATCAAAGTATATTGAATGAAAATATTTTTAATTTAAGAACTACATGTGAGAGTAGCCCTTGTACTTCCTCTTCCTGTAAGCGGCCAGAGGTGACCCGTGAAGATGGTTCGCTACTCTCTTGACCCAGAAAACCCCACAAAATCATGCAAATTGAGAGGATCAAACCTTCGGGTTCACTTGAAGAACACCTGTGAAACGGCCCAGGCCATCAAGGGTATGCATATCCGAAAAGCCACCAAGTATCTGAAAGATGTCACTTTGAAGAAGCAGTGGGGGCCTTCCGACGGTACAATGGTGGAGTCGGTAGGTGCGCCAAGGCCAAACAGTGGGGCTGGACACAGGGTAGGTGGCCAAAAAAGAGTGCAGAATTTTTGCTGCACATGCTGAAAAATGCAGAGAGCAATGCTGAACTGAAGGGTTTAGATGTGGACTCTCTGGCCATTGAGCACATCCAGGTGAACAAAGCACCTAAGATGCGCCGACGAACTTACAGAGCTCATGGCTGGATTAACCCATACATGAGCTCCCCCTGCCACATCGAGATGATCCTCACCGAAAAGGAACGGATTGTTCCAAAGCCAGAAGAGGAGGTTGCACAGAAGAAAAAGATATCCCAGAAGAAACTGAAGAAACAAAAACTTATGGCACGGGAATAAATTCAACATGAAATAAATGCAGATAAAAGTAAAAAAAAAAAAAAGAACTACATGTGATATCATCATTATCCTTTTATCTCCAAAATTCAGCACATTTCTTGGCAGATAGAGTTATTTATAGATTTGTAGAATGAATAAATAAATAGGTGGTAATTAATGAATGAAATGCTGCTACCATTAACTAAATGGATTGTGAGGAGCAGATTCATGGAGCTGAGGTTTATGCACTTTGCAATTGAGACGCCCATGAGTCACAGTGGACAGCTATCCAAAGGCAGCTTGTGTTCACCAGGCTTAATTCCATGTGAGCTGTCTGGCCTGTAGATCAATATGGAGGTTTCTAGTTCTTAGTCAATAGTGTGTGTTGTTGTGCCATTTGAGGTCATGCAGGGAGAAAATATGAAAAAAGAGAACCAAGACACTTTAATGTAGTAATCTTCAGTGATCATTTCTATTATACCCTGGATACACATGTTCCTTGGATGTCAATTTATTTTTATTAGGCCCTAGTACATGCATGATGCCCAGATATTGGATACGTTCAGAGAATCATGGGCTGAAGGTTTGGTCTTTTGAGATTGAAAGACACAGAATCTTCAGGGGGTGACGCCTAGTATGGGTCACTGGGGGTTGTGTGAGACTCCACTGCCAGCTTCTCCTTCTTTCCCGTTTTGTTCCTTGACTTATGTAAGCAGTTTTGTTTTGCCATGTGCTCCACGCCAGCAAATCCAGCACTCCAACCAGAGTCCAGAGCAACAGATCCTCCTGATCTTGGACTGGAACCTCCAAAAGTATGGACCAATATAAACCTTTTTTCTTTCTTTAACTGCCTCAGATATTGTATTACAGGGACGAGAGGCTGGCATATGTGTACATGTGTGTGTCCCAGAACAAAACACCTCATTATACAATCAATATTTGATGGCTTCTACTATTTTCTTTGATTTATCCTGGCATGGCCTATCTTTGCTATCATTTCTTTTCCTATTTAAGGTTGTAACAATGCTGCTAACATTCCTCTGGCAGTCCTGATAATACTGCTCTTTGGTAAAGTGGCAGGTAAGGAAAAGGAGGGGCTGGTGAAGGAGAGTGGGAAGAAAGGGCTGAGAAATGAGACATCAGCTAGAAGAGCTTGTGCCACTGAAGCCAGATGGATATTTTTAAGAATGAAGCTGTGGTCACAAGTGTGAATGCTACAGGAAGGTGAAGCGAGACTATTGAATTTGACAATTAGGAAGCCATTAGTAACTTCTGTGAGGACGCTTTATCAGTAGCTGGCTTGGAGGCAACTGAGGAGTGATGAGGAGAAGGGACAGTGGGCAGCGCACCCAACTGTAGAAACCTGATCGTTGCAGAGACCGGGGCTGCCAGGCTTCAGTCTGCTGAGAGTTTCACTGTCTCTTCACCTTTTTATCATGATATTAAAGTGTAGACATTATTAGTTGTGTGGATCTGTAAGATGAAATGAGTAATCTAAGTGTCAGAGAAGGAACCGGTCATCACACAGCAGAGCTGGGATTCGAACTCTGCTCTCGCTGAGTCTGTAGTTTCCCGACTGTACTCTAACCGTGACTATATTTTTATAGTAGCAGCTAAGTCATTTAATGTCTGTGGTCCAGGTTTACTAACCTATGTAATTATAGACGGGGTGGGTGATGAATATCACAGACCACAGAGATACAGCACATAAAGGACAAATATCCTCCCACCTGGAATTTTTAATTTAATCTTCAAAGCAAGAGGTTTTCCTAAAGTCTCTAGAAGTAATAAGAACACATGGCAAAAATTAAGCTGATACATAAGGTTGAAAAGAGCTCAGGTATCTTAAAAATCCTTCTCCATTTTGTACTCTGTGTGATTCCAAGGGGATGTGTTCTTGTCCTTTTATTCATCAGTTGAGACTGAGTGCAAAGTATTTGTTCTGCTCTCTTGCGCCCCTCACGTTCTTCATGTAGAAACCATCTTGAGGATTCAAGAGCGGTTCATTGACACTATAGTAAGATAAAAGGAGACCAAGTCCAAGGCGTCCACCTGCCTGGAACAGGGGCAAGCTCGTCAAGGATGAGGGTCACAGGACATTCACCCAGGTGTCTGCTTCTGTGTCTTAACTCAGGGTGATGGGGGAGAGGGTTAGCAGCTGAAGTGGTGACCACCCCAAGCTTATTTACCTGAGGCTACCCCTTCTGACTTCTAAACACTACAAACCTTGATTCCAACCTGGAGTCCCTTCTAGATCTTCATTGTTCTTCTGTCCTTTTCCCAGAGGAAAACATCACTAGTCCAGGCCAAGTGACTCAGCAGACCCCTTCTGCGGAGGCTCCCAGGTGGATACAGATTGGAACACTATGCCGTGGCTGGCCCTAACTCTACCACTTTAAGAGCTACTTGTTGCTCATTATCTGAAGTTTGTCATCAAATGCTTCTTTTGTAGAAGGTCCATGATAATATTCTCCTAATCTAGGACAGTTGTGATGTTGAGCCATGCTAGAGACTTTGGGATAAGTTGTCATTGCTAGCACTACCATCACCATCACTGCCGTTACTATCTCCTGGAGTCATAGGCAAGTGTTCAGAAAGGACTTGGGTGTTCAGCTTTTACCTTCTAAAGAGAGAATCTGAGACAGTGGGAATGAGTTGATTACTCCAGGAGAATGTGGACATTTATAGGGACAGACATTAGGGGTGGTGGTATGCCTGTTTGAAATACCTGCCTTAATGACTAACTACTATATAAGGATAATTCCCGATAGATTCTGTTAGGATTTGCCAGTCAGAACCTTCTTAAGTGAGAACATACTTAGCCTTTTGTATTGAATATCAATGGATTTACATATATCCATTGATATTCAATATATATCTTTGATAATATATATATATACACACATATATATCTTTCCAGGGTAATAATGAAAATCCTGGCTTACTCAAAGTATTAATCAAAGCCAATGTTTTTAATATCATGACCTCAATCCACAGATTAATGAGTCATTAAGGATCTGTCTTCCAGTTCATTGACTTTTGTCTCACAGAGTCTGTTCCTTTAAGAACTTGAGTCCATAGTAACTGAATATTAAGGAGGTTGGTTGCCAAGCCATATCTGTAGTAACTCAACGCCATAGGGATTAGCAGGCCCAGAGTCCTAGACAATAAAGGGAATAAATAAAACAGAAGCACATGTCGTGTAAAGCCAGGTAGAAGCAAATGTATCCGGAGGTAAACATGGGGAGTGCGTAAGGAGCAGTTAGTCATTCTGGGGGAGCGTCAGGAGATGGCACTGGATGAACAGGGTGAAAGGGCATCCGGAATGATAGGTGGTACCTCTATAAGGAAAGTCTGGGGCAGTGAATCTAGAGGAAGAAAAGCAGCAGGGTGTGCGTGGGGAGGGATATGGAGATTTGGGAAGCTCAGAGAACTTTAGACTAGGGACAGAGATAGGAAAGGGCAGTGAGCAGATTCTGAGAAGAGCAGAAACTGTCAAGAGTATTTGAAACAGAAAGGTTCTTCGGCGCAAGAGAACAGAGGGAGACGTGACATGAAATTGAACATTATACATAGTGGTTGGGTGATGAAATAATTAGGGAATGCCAACTGCAGGATGGGAGGGGGTGTGAATCAGAAAGGTATGGTTATAGGGAAAAGGAGCATTCTAAAGAGATAAATTACTAAGGGTTATGCATCCTTAGGAAGAAGGAAAAATTGATAGGAACAGCAAGAAGGAACTGCAGTGTAACAGGACTTGTGTCCTGAACACACAGGAAGATGGAAGAGCTGGTAAGGCACAAATACATCCAGAGCCCTGATCTGAAAAAGGATAGAAGAGGTTGAACTGGCAACTGAGTACATGGAATTAACTACTTTGCTGGGTGGTTTGTTTGAAGCAGAGTTTCCTTCTAAATTTTTAGAAAAATCTGGTGGATTTGACAGCCATAGTCCTTCTAATTTTAAAGTATGGGATAGTTTCCTTATACTTCATATGTGTAGGGAAATAGTATAGAGTGGTCTCCAGATGGTTTTCTGGAGAAGGCTGACAGAATAAGAGAAAGATGTCCAGGGGAGGAAGATTCTCCTTCCAGCTTCCTCAGCCTGTGTTTGGAGGACAGGCCACATTATATGCATCCAATTCCAAATGTCAGTGGCTTTTGAGATTCCGTTCAGTTTTGAGATAGGTAGGTTCTGGGACTGTGTTGGGGGAGGTGGAGATGGTCTCCTCTGCAAGTTGATCAGGCAGCCTTAGACCGTGAATGGCTTCTGAGAGTTGAACACAGTAACCAAAGGGGTATTGGGCTCTGTATTTCTTTTTGTTATTTTTAATTTGTTTTTTTTTCTTGTTTTGGTTTTGTTTTGTTTTCTGAGACAGGGTTTCTCTGTGTAGCTTTGGAGCCTCACCTGGAACTAGCTCTTGTAGACCAGGATGGCCTCAAACTCACAGAGATCCACTTGTCTCTGCCTACAAATGCTGGCATTAAAGGCATGCGCCATCACTGTATGGCTTGCATTTGTCTTTTCATAGTTTGATTCTCAGGTTTAATTCTTAAATGGGTTACCTATTTAATCCCAGAGGATAAGAATAGGTAGGTTAATGTACTGGCTGGTTTTGTGTGTCAACTTGACACAAGCTAGAGCCATCAGAGGAAGGAGCCTAAGTTAACAAAATGCCTCCATGACATCCATCTGTAATGAGTTTTCTCATTTTGTTATCAAAAAAGGAGGGCCCAGCCCATGGTGGGTGGTGGCATTTTGGGGTTGCTGGTCTTTGGTTCTTTCTTTTTAAAAATTATTTTTGTTGAATTGCACATTTTCCCACTCCCCTTTTTTCCTCCCCTCTCTCCTCTACCCTCCTCCTGTCCTCACAAAGCCCCCTTCAGTTTATTTGGGCATCTTGTCTTTTTCTCTTTCCTAAATGAATCCATGTATGTCTCTCTTAGGGTACTGTTTGTTGTCTAGGTTCTCTGGGGTTATAGACTGTAGGCTGGTTATCCTTTGTTTTCTGTCTAATATTCACTTATGAGTGAGTACATACTATATTTGTCTTTCTGGGTCTGGGTTACCTCACTCAGGATGCTTTTTCTAAGTTCCATTCATTTGCCTGCAAATTTCAAGATGTCATTATTTTTTTCTGCTATGTAGTACTCCATTGTATAAATGTACGAAATTTCCCTCATCCATTCTTCAGTTGAGGGGCATCTACGTTGTTTTCAGGTTCTGGCTATTACAAATGCTGTTATGAACATAGTTGAGCAAATGTGTTATGATTGTGTTATGATTGAGCATCTTTTGGTTCTATAAGAAGGTGGACTGAGCAAGCCCTGGGAAGAAAACCAGTAAGCAGCTTCCCTGCACAGTCATTGCATCCGCTCCTGCTTCCAGGGCCCTGCCCTGTTTGAATTCCTGACCCGGTTTCCTTCAGCGAAGAACATCAATTTTTAAAGTGTAAGCCAAATAAGCCCTTTCCTCCTCAACTTACTTTTTGGTCATGGTGTTTTGTTGTAGCCATAGAAACTATAACCAAGACAGCTGGAGAAGGTTCAAGAGATAGATAGCCAAGTCCACAGCCTCAGAAAAGAGAGAGAAGGGAAGCCAAGGTTTACATGCACTTCATTGAAATGGGTTTAAAATGCACAAGAAAAATAGACAAGTGAGTATGGATGATTCCAGATGGCTGAAACACCTGGAAAAGGATGAAGGGATGCTGTCTTGCATATCTGCCTGTGTCAGCCTTCTTTTAAGCAGCTGGGAATTACAAACTGAACATCTGTTGAGTTCTGAGTTCTACAGGGCAGGTCTTGTACTATCTGCCTAATGCTGCAAAACATTTCTCCCGTTTTTAGCTTTCTGGGGAGATGCTCATAGAAGAAATGAGGTAGACTGACTCCTTAGGGTAAGATAGTAAGAAGGGGCTGATAATGTGTAGGCGCTTGAGAAGATGGCAGGCAAAAGTCAGATAGGGTGTGCCAACAATAGATGTGAACAGTAAGGCCTGGGGTTGTTATAGCAACTGAGATGAAAGTATAGCATCTAAAGGCTCCGCCAACTAGGTAGCTCTTCCACTGCTTTGTTGTACCACTCGTATCCCTTGGCCTGTAAAGCGTGAACCAGTTAGGAGAGCCATCTTTTGGAAAGCTGTAAGGACCACAGTAGGATATGGGATTCACATCTAGATCAAAGAAAAAATTATATTTTTGGCATTTATTCTGCATATCCCAGCAACACTTTATGAATGAAGTAATGTATGAGCATCCTCAGCTTGTCTCTAGGGTCACAGAGAGCCACCTAATTAGAAGCATGAGTAATGTTTGAGTCACAGATCTTTGGAGAATTAAATCGGTGCACTTTTGTTTTAATTGGAAAAGGAATGCACTTATCTTTTTAAGGGTTTACATAAACATGGATGATATGTATCTGGTTTGATAGAAGAAAATATATATATATACCGTAGTCAATCATTTTGAGTGGCTTAACCTCATCATTCTGTTCTCTGTAAAGTCACAGCTTTATTTGACTCTTCTTATTTTTAAATTGAAATCTAGTTATGAGACATTATTCACACCACTAAGCTGGGTTGATTTATAGATGTTAAGGCAAAATGAGAGATGTCAAAGGAGTAAAATCCAGAACATTTTTTTGTTGATACAGACAAGGAGTGCTGCAAAGACTTACGGGCAGCAGGTGTGTATTTTTCCTGA
The DNA here is from genome assembly GCF_037038515.1 of Microtus pennsylvanicus. NCBI lineage: Eukaryota > Metazoa > Chordata > Mammalia > Rodentia > Cricetidae > Microtus > Microtus pennsylvanicus. The sequence goes on from NC_134588.1 coordinate 93,035,425, forward strand.
AATGAGATTTCTGTGGGGCAGCACGGGGAAGTTGAAAGGAAGTCTTCAAAGGGAACAAAGTGACCCAGGTGTCAGATCTGAGGATTGTAACACGTGGAGTAGCAGAAGGGTCGGCACCAGGAGACCTCAGTTACTCTTTAGCAACTGTGTGAGTTGCTGCCTTGTGAGAAGTTAACTGATTTTCTCAGCAGCTTTAAGCATACAGGTTTCCCAGTCCACTACAGAACCTGAGTCTTTGTCCTTCTAGGATTAAGTTCTTCGTGTGGATCAGGAGGCTCCTATTTGGCGTCTTATTTGGTGGACAATAGATTGCATCCTCTTTTCCTCCTCTCCATCTTTTAGAGCCATTTCTCCTTTGGGATTTGCCAGCAGAATCTTTCCCTCTGTATTCCCTGTACTAGGTGAGAACATTGTATGCAATGAATAAGGCTCCGAGAGAGGGAGAGAGAGAGAGGGGGGGGGGGGGGCTTTGGGTTTAGAAGAACACATAATCTAAGATGTTAGCATGCACTGGGTAGAATTTGGGGGTAAATAGACTCTGTGAGTATAGGATAAAATATTTGTGAAGAGCAGAAATTGTTCTCCTCTCTCTCTCTCTCTCTCTCTCTCTCTCTCTCTCTCTCTCTCTCTCTCTCTCTCTCTCTCTCTGTGTGTGTGTGTGTGTGTGTGTGTGTGTGTGTGTGTGTGTGTGTGATTGTGTTACATCAAGACTGGCAGTATCCTGAGAGCCTCCTTGCTTCATATTCTCTTTAGAGTGGCTGGTACTGTCCTATAATTTTGGGCATTCCCTTACAGACACATGGGCTTCCTGGACTGTGTCTTGACCTTGGCAGCCACTCAGAGGAAACACTCTCTGGCTGCTGTTTGGCTTTGAAAACCAGAGTCTGGAAACTGTCTAGGATCATGTGTGAAGAAAGACCCACTCTTACCTCTCCTTTTGAGGCTGGTGACATACAGTCCGCTGCACCGTTCTGAACATGTGTCTCCAGGTTCTCCCTGGACGCAGGCATGGCTGGGGAAACTGCTGCTTTCAGGTAGAGCAAGGCTCACCTGCTTACACTGATGCCCAGCTGGCTCTCCTGGTTATGTCCTCTTCCGGCTCCCTCCAAGGAGTGAGAACAGTGAGGTTAAGGCTGGTTAGAGTTTGAGGACCCTTGAGTTCTCCCAAGCTGGGCATCCCTTTTCTTTCCTTATCATCATCTGGTCTTCCAGGTTAGGACTATCTTCAGGTGTGTTTGGAGTCTGCAGGCAGTGCTCAGAGCCAGGGTTGTGGGAACACACAGTAGTGTGGATTGGGGTGGGGGGGTGTTCTACATCAGCTCTGATTTTAGTGTAACCTTTTTAGGGTTCAGTAGGATGATGAATGTGGCATCAAGTCTCCAGTCAGTGCCTTGTTATTGGGAGTACAAAGACTAATCACCCTAACGTGCTTGAATAGAATGAAATAAGCAGAAGATGATGTAGAAAGGACTTGGATTAGACACGCAGAAGAACTGGCACAGTGGAAGTTATAAACAGCAGCGATGGTGATGGAATTGTCTTCTCCAGGAGGCTTTTTAAAAATAGGAAGCATTTTCTTGGATCTGAACTGGGTCTTTACATATGGTTACCCAGGGCTGGTCAATTTAATCATACTGAGGTGCTTCAAGCAAGCCCAGACAGCTGAGAAATCTTCCTTGCTTAAATTAGGGGGTAAAGACTGGAAAGACTTGGAGCCAGAGAAGGTTCGGGGAAGGGACAAATGGATTTAGGGAGGGCTGTGTGACAGCTACCTGTAATTCATCAAAGAACTGTCACTTTCACCTTTCCTTTCCTGTTTGCACACACACACACACGCACACGCACACACACACACACGCACACACGCATGCACACAAACCTATGTAGGGATGTACACTCTTACTCTCACAGAGATATACTTTTCTGACTCCATCTCCCCTCTTCATTCTCAGTTTCAGTGAGGATGCTGAAGAAACATCCTATCAGAGTCCTGGACCTCTCCTCTGAGCTTGACACTAACAGTTCTTAAAGCTAAGGGCAAGGAAGGACCCAGTTTCCCCTTGCCTGACTCCCCTGACTTTCTCCGATGCTGCTCATGGTGATTTTATACAGCAGGAGTCTTTGTTTCTGGAATCGGGGTTTTCCGGAATCCCTCTGCTTTCCCCAGCTCTTGCCTGAGAATATCTGGACGAGGATGAAACCACAGTGAGGAAATGGGGGTGGAAGTAGAGATGGCTTCTGCCTTCTCCGCCGGGCTGGGTGTACCCTGCTTCATTTGCATGAGAATAGAGAGACTTTTCCCGTTATCCTCCCTTAGGGATGGAGTGCAATGGCGAGCAAAGGCTCCTGTTCTGTCCTGATCTTTTAGGGATCCAGGGACTTAGAAAATGACTGCTGTCACATTCTTCCAATCCTCTGAGGAACCTAAGACCCACAATATTGAGAAAAGCTTTGATGGAGCCGGCTGGTGGATCTCCACTCCAGATTTTCCAGCTGTCCCTGTCCCCCCCACCGCTCAGAGAGCAGGATGCTGAGATGGCTCGGTGATGCAGAAGGTATGTGCTTTTTCAGTTCTGGTGCTGATGCTGTGTGTGTGGTGAGGTCTCTGTGGCGCAATGGACGAGCGCGCTGGACTTCTAATCCAGAGGTTCCGGGTTCGAGTCCCGGCAGAGATGATCGCCTGGCACGTGCCTCTTTTGTTTTGAATGCTGTCATGCTAGGTTGGTAATTATATTTATTCCTCCCTAGAGGCTCTGAGGAGAGAAGCAGAAGTCTTTTACTTGGGAATCTTAGCCCTTCTCCTCCCTTTGCCTCCCTCCATCTTCATTCCTTCTTTCTGCCTCCCTATCTGACTTTCATCATGTGGTGGAGGCTTGGATATCTGCTACATCTTTCTTCTCAGCTGATACACTCTTTTGCCTCACAATAATATAATAGACACAAAACAACTAAGATGCCTGGTCACAGGTTTTTATAAGCCCTGTGGTTCTCTCTCTCTCTCTCTCTCTCTCTCTCTCTCTCTCTCTCTCTCTCTCTCTCTCTCTCTCTCTCTCAGAATACTGAGGGCAGACTAACCCACATGCAAAGAGGAAATGGCCAGTTGTTCTCTAAGATAATATCCATCTTGACCAAAGAGCTCCTTTCAGGGTCAGGGGACAGCAGGGTTCATATGGAGGGTAATTTCTCACACTCTTTGTCAGCTATGCTTTTGCGTTCCTAGCACTCGGGATGCTACGGCTCATCATTCACATATCCATCTGTAAGGTGAAATGTAATCACGTTCTGCTCTTTGTCTCTGTGGAATAAACTACAAAACACCCAAGTAATTGCCAGGAGCAAGTTGGCTGAGCTTGTCCCCGGAACGTTAAAGGTCTCCCTTAAGTGTGCTTTAATGTGAAGTTTGTTGTGCTTTACCTATACATATGTGAATGTCATTTTTGCAATTTCCAGCAAATTGTTTTCTCACCCCTGGCATCCCTCATTAACTTCTGCCAGCTTTCCGGGTCTCATCTGACAGGCTGCATTCGACGAGATTGGGAGCCTGGACTGACTGAACTGACTGGGGTTTCTATTTAGCTGGCCTGGCTCCCTGCCTTGCACATTTGCCGCTGGTCTGGATGGTGCTGCCCTTGCCAAGAACTGACCTCCACCTCAGGTGATCCTGAGAAACTTGAGAAGACACCTTCCCTCACCTCCTGGCGAAAGTCAGCATCTCTCCCACGTGGGACTTCTTGGGAAGGAGACCAGAGGACACAGTCATCCAGTTGCATTCTGAGGATGCTGGGGCAGGAGGAAGGAAGGTGCATATTTGGATATAAACAAACCGTGTTAAGGGTTGAGGAACTGATAACAGAGAATCAAACTGTGGATGGAGGTGTGTGCTTTCTTCTCTGAAATGGGCAGACTTGCAGGAAGCTGAAACTAATGTCCATCTTTTGAAGCATCCATATTTTAAAGGGACTGAAGATTCTTGTAGTTAGAGCCGACATAACCCTACCTTTCCGGGTCACCTTACAGTATGCCAGTCACATATACCACGTCAGTCCTTTGGGTTTAAAGTTGAGGCCAGACATTCCCCCCAAATCCTGTCATGGAACTTTTATTTGTTTTTCAATTAACATATTATTTCTTGTTTGTTTTGAATTCTAAGCTGAAAGAACATATTAGTGTATGTGGAGAAAGGGGTATGAGGAAGTGGAGGGAGTTTGGGGAAGGGATGAGTCATATTTTCCAACCACAGTCTCAGTCTGACATATGTCTTTCTCCTTTCCCATCTCATATCCCTGGCTGGGAACGGTAAAAGTTCAGAGGGTGGAAGGAGGCTCTTTCCATGTGTGCTGTCAAATGTCAGAGCAAGGACGTGGGTTCATTCAGCAACATTATAAGATTCTCATGGCTAGAAAAGTCACAAGATTAATAGTTGGGTGTCATGGAATTTTAAGGACCAAGGATAAAAGTGAAATCAGGGAAGGTGTGTGTACCTAAGTAGGCTTTGATTTGCAGTTTAATCATACTTGATCATGGTGTGGTATGGCCAGATCCTTTTGTCAAGTTCTATTCCCTTGGCCTAACTTGAGCCTTCCTCACTGATTTCTAATTTGGAATCAGAGGACCTGGGTATAAGTCACAGCTACTTTCTGAACTTTATTTTGCTTATTCATAGAGACAAGATTATATGATCTTTCCTACAAATATGAAAGTCAGTGAGAAAGTCCATTGTGTATATCTGTGCAAATATAAAGCCTCTGTTTGTTTACAGTCTCCCCCACCGAAGCTGCACACGTAGGAAAGATGCCTGGTCACAGACGGATGGCATGCGAAGGTCTCAGCCATCACTTCTGTTTGCTGTCATCTGACACTGGGGCTAATTTGGGACACCTAGGAAAGAAAACTAACAGGATGTTCCTATCTGGGAGGGTCTTTCTGAAGACAATGATCCCTCTGTGCCTCAAATAAGGGGACTTTTCTTCTCAGTTAGCTAGGTGGAGACATTGGCTAGTCACTTCATTTAAAGGATCCAGAAGTTTCCATATATTTAAATACCTCATTTTGCTTTTGTCTGTATCTGTCCACCCCTGAGGGGTGATGTTTTGGGAACTTGAAGGACATCATTTTTTTTCCTACACTGATAAAAATTCTTCTGGTTAACAATTTTCCTCTTACTACGTGAGAGAAAATTTCTAACTTAGGAATATTCTAACTATTGAATTTCAAAGATGCTAAAAATACAAAATAGAAATAGATTTTTTTATAAAGTCACTACACTGTGTGGTTCAAATGCTTTAGTGATACTGGAGCTGATTATTAATTGCAAAGTATGTGGGTAGATATGTCTTATTTATTACTGTATTCTCAGTGCCTGAAATATGCTGAGCATTTGATGGATATATTTGAAAGAATTAATGCTGATTTAGACTGGCTGTGAATTATGAAGATAGGAGCAAGAAAGTAATTCCTCTTAGCTCCTAGGGAGCTGGAACATGGACAGTATCTTCATGCATTAATTCATTCCCTCAATAGCATTTATCAAATACTTGCCTTGCACCATTCCCATCATTCCAGGTACTTGCACCCAACACAGCACAGCAGTCCCACACCTCTTGTAGGTGTATAATCTTATGATACGACGGATGACAGGTAAATAAATATTGCCATGGAATTTGAGGCGAGATAGGTTCTGTGAAGGAATTTTAGGGATAAGGGGGCAGAGAATGGTATGAAGAGTGATGATTCTGGGAGACCTCTTGGAGGGGGTGCTATCTGAGTGAGTATTTGATTGAAGAAGGGTAAGATGAGATTCAGAAGTTAGAAACTTCGCACAAAGAGGTGGTAAGAAGACATCTTAGGTAGGGTCCAGTTTGAGTGAAAGTCCAAATGGTGTGATGGGATGGAGAGATGTATGTACGTGTGTGTGTGTGTGTGTGTGTGTGTGTGTATCCATTAAGAATGGGAATGTTACTAAATGATGCCACACTAACTCAATCTAGTTAAATACAATATTTTCTCACATCTCCCCTACTCTCCTAATGTAAAATTTGCAGGCAATAAAGCCTTCCTGTTCTTATGATTAAATTATAGTTTAGTGGTAACATAACCTTCCTACTCAGGTAGCTATAACAAACCCATGGAATGTCCTAATAATTGTAGCATATAAAATAAAAAGGAGACGCACCTGTAATGTTTTCATATGTGAAGGGCACGGTTGTAATCTTTGTCCGTCACGGAGCAGCATCTCTCTGAATGCGTCAGCTACATAGGCAAATCAGTGTTGATGTGCTGATGGCTGGCTTAGCTATGGGAAGCATGATCCCCAACACTGGCGATTCCCCAAAGCAAGGAACACCTTTTCTTACTGCATTTCACCAAATGAAGAGCTATTTTGTTTCAAAGTTAATAGCACAAGGTAATGTCAATTCCTGGAAACTTAAGATGTTTCTAGGTATACTCAATCTTTTGTCAATATAACAAGATGTTGTCAACCACAGATCTCATTTCTAGGACTATGTGATTGAGTTCCAGAAGCAAAAGAAAATTATGAAAAAATTCTTAATAACTTATATAAGTTTATGTTTTTGTGTTGGGCTGTATTCATAGCTATCCTGGGTGCAAGAAGCCAATGAACTGCAGTTTGGACATTCCTGAAATCATAAAGAAAACAAGGTCTTTATGTAAAAAACAAGTTAGACTGTAGGCTCAGAAATCAAGCAAAAAGCTTTTAATAAGTCATTAAAAAGAAACATATAACTGGGGAAAGGCTTTGTGTGAAATATTCTTGAACATGAGGAAAATTCTCAGGTATTCGTTGTCTCTGCGATTAGTCATGGTTCCCTCTTCCTCATGATAACACAACAGAAAGTACTCTATCAAATTTTCAAATAGCTTCTGAGGGGGCAATTCCAGAGCCTTGGACAAAAACTGACAAAAAGCTATGGGGTAGTGATGTGTGGGCCACATTGGTGAGTTTTCACAGAGAAGTGGGTCAGCGAGTTGAAAGGTTGATTTTGGCTATTGATAGAGGATAGACGTGGTTTGAGATGCAGGAAGGCCCACAGGTCTGCTGGGCCCAGAGTCTCGCAGAGGGAGCAGAGTAAAGCACTGGGCCATCCAGTAATTGTCGCCTACAAGAGAAAATATTCATGTCGTCGTATTTGAAACTAATCGCAAAGGGATGTTTCTTCCTAAAGCAGTCTTGTGTCTCTTGTCCTCAGTAGTCCTGAAATTATAATTGGATAGGATCCCTTTAGCTTCTCTATTCTATCCTTAGAGGCTGAGATCATGCGTGAAAAGACCTGGAGCATCAAGGTAAGGTGAATTGGAAACCATGAGTGTAGTAGACGCAGCCCTGAACTGGGTCTGCATCTGAAGGTTTGCTGCTTCCCTGGGCTCACACACTAGAGCTCCCTGAGCTCTGATTCACTCTCTTAATAAATGACCTGCACAAAAGACAGAAATAAGGTAAAATATGTGTGTTCAGGCACTTGGTTTCACTGTAAAGGCCCACACACAATCGTTTTTCTTTTGTTTATGGGGTGTTCTTTCAACCAGTCTTCAGATTGTGTGTATTGGAGGTTTGAGGGATATAGCTGGGATCGAGAACCTGGCTCTTAAAAATGTTTTTCCTTAGTGGAGTTTAGGTAGACATAAAGAAGTGTCCAATACATTTTAAATAGTTGTTCTATTCCAGGAACATTTTCTCCCCGAATTTCTCTCCAGCGGTGCAAGTGGAGATACAGCAGAGCAGTCCTGGGGCTGGCCCTGGAAGCTGGGTTTCCTAGGTTTTGTGGTGAAGGTCATGCAAAGCCTTCTCAGGGTATCAGGCAGGGCTTCAAAGTGAGGTAAAAGGGTAGGTATGTCTGCCGACAGAAGTAAGTAGGTATCTTGAGACATGGAATTAGGCTAAAAGCAAATGCCTGGGGAGGTGGCAGGGGACTAGGAGTTGATGGTTGCATTACTGGCTAGGGACCTTTCTGGAGAATTCCCTGCCATGGATTCAGCTCAGTCCAACGCTCAGAATCGTATCTGCTGGGAGCCGCTAACAACCCCTAATAATATTGTCTTCCTTTGGCTGCCTCTACAGACCACTTTTCAGGAAATGTACCACCTAAAATAGCAGACAATTTAGAACCAGTTAAATTTATTTTGAGCAAACATGAAAGGGTTTTTTTTCTTTTTCCAGCTATATACAAACTTCTAACGGAGCTTTTTAATTTTTTACTTAAATGTGCGTCTAATGGAAGAAGAGAGCGGTTGCTCACTCCCAGGTTTCAGGCAGCTGGTCCTAAAGGGACCTGTGTCGAGCACATTTCTCTGAAGTCTTAGACTTCCGTGATAATTTAGTACAGATTTGAGTTCTGCTTGATTTTATCTGTCCTTTTGAGGTCCAACAGCTACCATTTGATCTCAAATCTTGGCATTGGAAAGATACCTGGCATGCCTCCTAATGCTTCCTGGAATGCGTGACTTATAAAAGCACAGTTATATTAATATTGAAATGAGTTTGGGGGTCCCTGAGCACCCACTTAGAGATGAAAGGGAAAAGAGTCTAGATACAGGCAGGGTGGCAAGAAACCCACACGTTCATATAAACAAACATCAATTTATTTATTCATAAATGAATATTAATTTGGTATGCGCTAAATATTAATTTAGTATGCACTATGTGCAAAACACCAAGCCAGGTACAATGATGAACCAAATGAGATTTTTTCACGTATACGTGCAGAACTCAAACTGTGAACTGTGAATGTAGAAGATCTCTATAGAGACAGAGAGGCTGTGTGTGTGTGTGTGTGTGTGTGTGTGTGTGTAGAGAGGGTGTGAGCTCCTTTAGAGGCCATGCAAACGCTTTTGGAATGCTCCCTGACTTGAAGTGATAAGCAAGCAACGGCCAAGCTAAAGACAAAGAAAAAAGTTTTCTTGATAGAGCAATAGCACATACTGAGGTCATATGGTAGGAGGGAAAATGTCTGGTGTAAAGGAATGGAGAACAGCGCTATTTGACTATGATGCCTAAGGGAGAAGGAGGTTTGGTATGAAGCTGGGTGGAGAATCATGAGCAAAACCTTGAAGGGTCCTGTGGTTCTTCGAAGACATTTGGCATTTTAATCTCAAAAAAAAAAAAAAGGAAAACTTCAGAGAACAATGCGAAAGACTAGCAAGATCAGTTTTGTATTTTGGAACTACTTGTCAGATATTGCTGAGAGAATGGGGCAGACAATCACCAGGAACCATGCTGGGAACACAGTAGATGATTCCACCAGAAGCTGCAAAATCCAGGTTGAGTTGGATTAAATTAACAGCTAATAGTGGCTACAAAGAGATTCAGGTGACCTAATTGTAACTTCGACGCGAGATTGCCACTGTTTGTGTTTTGGAAATGGCATAGAGGATAGGCGCCCACAAGAAGGCTCCTGCTTAGCTACCCGTGTACTGCTTTCTAATCTAAGGAAGGAAGGAGATACAAGGGAGGAAACCGTTTAATTCAGAGCGCTTGTTTCTGAGGCACTTTTGAGATAGAAAAGGGGAAATGTCACACTCTCTACGGAGGAAGGACTTACGACTGGACTAGAAAACTGCAGTGTGGAATGACAGGGTAGAGAGGCATTAGAGAAAGATTGGCAAGGGAAAGAAGACAAGAGGGAAGGGACATTACCGTGGCTGGAGCAGTGGAAGGGAAGACTTAAGATGTAATTGACTGTCATATGTGACTGAGAAGTCGACTCAGCGATAATGAAAACATGTCCGTCAAAGTGACTTGGAGGTCCTTGATGGCCGATATTCAGATGCAGTGGAGCAGGAGGTAAAAATGAGATTGGAAGGGACAGCAGAGGCAGTGGAGGGGAAGAAATTGAGCCCATGCATTCATGCATGCATACAGTAAGCTCTTGAAGGTTTGACTGTTAGATGTTAGAAAGGTTGAACTAGAAAGTGAGGCATCTGAGGATGCTTGCTTGTTTGTAACTGTGTATCCTGGGACTTTGCCCTTAATAAATATCATAGCTAAGAAAGTATTGTAAAATCTCACTCTACCTGCCACTGAATTTCCAGCTTATCTATTTGCCACCTATGAACCCAGGCTCAACTGGCTAAACAAGCACTCTCACCCTGAGCCCCGACTCCAGCTCATCACGAATTGAGTTTCAACAAGGATGAGTTCATGGCCAAAGTGTTATGTGTACAGCTCCACTTCTTTCATTTGTATTTTAGTAGGAGAGATAGGAAAATATCTTAAGCATTATAAATAAAATCATGGAGAAGCAGAGTTCAAGCGAGAGAAATTAAACGGCATAAGGCTGTCCAGGTTTGTGATTGTGTAGCAGGAGCACCCATCAGAGGAGCACCCATTTTATAGGAGATCACTCACTTACAGAGGAGCACTCATCAGGGGAGCACCATTTTATAGAGGATCACTCATTTACAGAGGAGCAGATTTTTACAAAGGGACATCCATTTACAGAGGAACACGTATTTCCCGAGGATCAGTCATCAGAGGAGCACCAATAAAGGCATGACTTTGGGTAGCTGAAGGGCCAGCTCCTTGGGCTGCTGTTGGGAGGAAAAAGGAGGCGTGTGGATATGTGGATTTGCATGTGAGATGAGATTACAACTGACCATACTTGGAGGGTGGCAGCTCCTATGGCTGTTCCTGCCCCCTTTGTTCATAGTAAGAAGGTCATGAGACAGAAGAGCCCAGAAGAGAAGGTGCTCAATGAAACAGGCACAGAAAATAGACTGTGAAAATTTGCTGTGAGAGGATAATACTGCCCAGTACGAGAATATTTACTAGGCAGTGCTAAGAGCCCATTAGGAGAAGACAGACTGGTCCCAGAATTACTTTCAGTCTGCACACCTTTACGTATAGATTTGCATGCCTAGCTTGTTTGTCTTCATTACAGTGTTACTTGATTTCTTATGGCAAATCCCTTTTCTCTCTCTCTCTCTCTCTCTCTCTCTCTCTCTCTCTCTCTCTCTCTGTGTGTGTATGTGTGTGTGTGTGTGTGTTGTGTGTGTGTTATACAGGGTGTGGACTTCTCATTTCTGGAGTATGTGTTCAGAATTCCTATGTCACTAAAGGGAAGGATTTTATTTTTTAAAAGCGGCTGAGCGCAGAACCAGTTTCTCATTAATTGGTTCAGAGCGCCACCTGCTGGAAGCCTTGCTAGTGTTGACTCTTCCAAGTAAAATCTAAAATCTATATAGTCTTGGAAAAGTCAATGTTCTTGCCTACAGCATTTTCTTTTATGAATTCTGACTTTCAGTTTTTTTCAGATATTCGCTTACTGATTTGTATTTGTGGATCAAAGCAGTCACATTAAATGTTTTCTGCCTTGATCTCGGTCTTTTAGGCAAATACTGTATCTCGTTTAAATGCGTTGGTTGCCTATAAACCTCATTTGTGCTTTGTAAAAGAAAGAATATAAAGCCATCATTTTCTGAAATGGAGAGTACAAAAGGGTATTAATGGCTAAACACTTATAAACCACAGATAATGCAGAATCTACCCTTGTAACTATTAAGAGACGTCATTTAGCAATTTCTAGAATTTATATATGTTTTTGACTACCTGTTTCTACCCCAAATTCATCCCCTCTACGCACACTAAATGTACATTTCTTCATATTTTGTCCAAATTGATCCTTCAATGAACTATCTTGATATATATTTTTTTATTTTATTTTAATGAGACAGACTTTTCTACGTATGTCTTGCTTTGAACTCACGGGAATCCTCCTACTTTAGTCTTCTGATTGCTGGGATTATAGCCATGTGACATTATACCTGGCTTATAATTTTTAAAATATTTTATCTCAGGTTTTTTAATTAATACAGTTTTTAATTTTTGAAATTAAAATATAATTACATCACTTCCCCTTCCCTTTCTTCCCTCTACCCCTTCTCAAGAACTCCCTCACTTTGTCTTTCAAATTTATGGTTTGTTTTCCTTTAATACATATTATATTAACCGATGTATTTATTGTTTAAAATATATTATAAATATAAAATAATCCTTCTCCATACCACATAATGTTAGTGTTAGTTATTTGTATATAACTTCAGGACTGACCACTTGGTATTGAATAACCAGAGGTGTTCCCTAAGGAGGACTATTTCTCCCACTCAGAAGTCCTGAGTTGCCTGACTTTGTCTAGAATGGAAGCCTCATTGTGGGAGAGGAGGCACAAAGACTGCAAGAGGCAGAGGAGTAGGGAGTTTGCTGTGAGATGGTGTCTCCTAGAAATGTCAGGGAAGACACACCCATAGTTTGTCTCGTCAACATGGCTGCCTAAACAAGTCCCGATCTAGGATACCAATAGACATTCTAACACGGAAGGCAGAAATCTCATGAGGCACCCACCCTGGAAGATAGACTATGTTAATCTGAGAACACTGTTAAAAACCTTTCTCTCACGCCTTCAGGTCATGATATTGAAGTGTTTCAATTTGTAGGTTTGCATGAAGTGATTCATCCCTTCATTTTTTCCAACCTATGAGAGATCAGAGCTAACTTACTCTAATTACTTTTCTCTCCTGTAGTTCAGTCAATAACTCTTAGTTATGGTCACTTTAAATATACAAATTCAGGCAGATACATGCAGGATTTAGAGAAACGCCAGTATAAAATATCCTAGATCATCCCATAAGGGAAAAGAGGGATTATTCATTTACTTAACCAGTGTTTGTGAGATGCCTGAGCTGGGTCGGAGAGTCTGCGAGGCACCAGGGAGAGGTCATGACACAAGCATGATCTTGTACCACACTACCCATGTAGTATGGGAGACAGGTATCATTCAGTCATTCCAGCTCATGATGATGGTGGGATGATGGGGAAGCTCAGCCAATCACATTTGGCTAGGGTGTGGCCGCCTGGGGCCAGGGAAGAAAGACCTGCACTCCCTCTCTTTGCTGCACGTGGTGTTCGCTGGACCCCGGTCATGTGAGTCTCCCCGTTTTCCAATTATTAAACTAGATCTGTTGTATTGAGCTTGTCTGGTTAATTCTAGCTTACCGGTCAACTGCGCCCATCAGTGAGAACTTTCCAGAAGGAGTGACAGGAAGGTTAGAACAAAGACGTGGGAGGCAGGTGAAGCTGAAACCTGATAGCCAGATGCAGGGGCAGGGACTGCTAAGTTTTTCAACGAGTTTGTTTTAAAACTCAGGGCAAATAACAACGATCAAAAATTGTGTGTGTGCTTGTGTGTGTGTCTGTCTGTCCATGCTTCTCTCTGTTTGCCCTTCTGACTGTCTTGTCTTTCCTTCTGTCTGTCTGCCTGCCTGTCTCTCTGTCTAACTCCGTGTCTCTTTGTGTGTACATTCACATTTATGTGCTGTTGCAGGGGTGACTCAGGTTTATAGTTTAGGAAGATTGTTCAGGCTGAACTGTGGAGAATGGCTGAAAGGAAGCCAGACTGAGGATCAATGTCAAGGTGTGTGTTATCTGATATGGAGTTGGTCAGGACAGAGGGAGAAAAGTGTGGCTGAGAGGCATTTCAGATGCTGAAGAGATAAGACTTCGTTGAAATAGACTACAGGAGAAGGGATGTGTGTGGCATGATTCCTAGCATCCTGCCTTGAGCAGGTGGGAAGCAAGGGATACTGGGAGGAGTGGGGGCTTCTCGGGGTGTTCAGTGAAGAAGGCTACTGTGGACACGCTGAATCTGAGGTGTCTAAGAAGTACAAGTAGATACACCAGGAAATCAATCGGGTAAATGATTCTGGAACTCTAAAGAGACACCTAGGCCAGAGATACGGGTAGGAACAGTCAATTTGCTGATAGCAGACTGATGTTTTAGGAGTGTTCAAATGAATGTGGAATGAGAAAGGAAGACTATCTTAGAAGGAGACCGAGGAACTCCTCAGTTTAAAAACTGTTTCACATAGACGTCAAGATATGAGATTGACTGGAGATGCCGGAGGCAAAGGCAGAAGGGTTGGAACCAGAGCCGGAGAAGCAAAGTTGTTCTGGTCCAGGGAGAGGGCTCCTCCAGAGGAGAGGTAGCTGGAGGCCTGGAAGAAGAGGAGCAATGTGAGAGGGACCAGATCTTCTGTAATTTAGGAAATGGGGAATTGAGAACTGAGAAGGAATTTTTTTTGGTAGGAGGAGTTTCCCTTTCTCTTTTGGGACAGAAGCAGGAAGCAGAAGTTGAATCCCTGCTTGTAGATTAACTGATACATAAGTGGGCTCCCTATTGAAGGTCTTCTGTTGCCCTCCCAAGCAAGGGTAAAGTCGCCAGCCGAGAATGAGTGTGCTCCCAACTGGATGGCATTTTCTTCATTCCCGAGGCAGTCAACACCTGTCTTCCCTGTGAGTTTCTCTTCCAACTCTCCTCCTGTTGAGCGTGCAGAGATTTCTACTCAGCTGTGTCTTTTCCTGTCTGAAAGTATTTTGTTGTAGAAGTCAATAGTTTTTTTGCTAAGATTCAATATAGTACCATGCCTACCTATCTCTCTATGTATTTATCTAAGAGTGTTTGACTCTGTAAGGTGAGAAAAACTAGAAGGTTTGGGGTTTATAAAAAGACTTTTTTTTTTTTTGAGACAGGGTTTCTCTGTGTAGCCTTGGCTGTCCTGGAACTTGCTCTGTAGACCAGACTGACCTCAAACTCACAGCGATCTGCTTGCTTCTGCTTCCTACAGAAAGACTTTTAAGTGGCTTTGGGAAGACACACAAGAGCGAGAGAGGCGGGTTTGGAAAGCAACCTAGAAAGTGGCAGGGTAGAAATCACTACCGGGAAAGCTTACATTTTGCGGCGCCCTTTGATGTATAGTGCTCATTTCCATGTTCCAAAATCGTTTCATAAAATTTACGTTTCTCATTGTCTTGGTCCATTCAGACTCCCATAATGGAATACTGTGAGCTGAGAGGCTTATGGAAAGCAGAATTTTAGTCCTGGAGGCTGGGAAGTTTCAAGTCGGTGATTCAGTGTCTGGTGGAGTCTTGCTCTCCGGCATCTTGCTGGGTCTTCAGATAGTGAAAGGAGGGCAAGTCCCTTGTGCCTTCTTCTTATGTACTCTGAGCCCATTTGAGATCCTGGGAATAGCAAACTCCCTGAGTCATAGGCTACACTGTTCATCTCCACAGAATTATGCCTTGTTCCTTTAAAGCTAGCCCATCAATTTTATATTTTCATTACTGAAAATACCATAAAGTTTTCCTCCCAAAGGGATATCAACATATGAATTTTGGGAAGACACACACATTCAGAGTGTAGCTGCTGGGGCTGATGCTGGCGGTATCACTTGACTCTTATTGCAGAGAAAGAGCAGGGACAACCCAAGGGACCACACACGTATTTATGTTACATTTATTTTTAAATTGTGAAACTAAATATTCACAGACAGGCTGGCAAGATTGCTCGGTGAGTCAAAAGCCTTGCACTCAAGTGTGATGAACTGTGCTCACACCTCGAAACCTGTGCTGAGCGGAGCGACCTGACGCCTGGAAGTTGTCCTTTAGCCACCATCCATGTACCGCGGCATCTCTGCACCCTTTCTTGTTCACATCCTACATACACGGCAATACTAGAGCTTAATTAATGTATCCATAGACTCAAGTGTGTGGAGGCATAAAAGTGGCTTAAAAGTACAATTACAGCCGTGAACGTTCACAATCCTGCCAATCATCTTCAAATGAGACGATTTCCAGGTCTTACGAAAGTCTTTTGAGATAAATGCTCTCATTTTATCCCTGCCTTGGTCTTCAAGGTAACCGGCCATTGTCTTAGCTTTCCTTATAGTTTTAACCTGTCTCCAGCTATCCCTAAATAATGTGTTGCTTCATCTTACTTGTTAATTCTGTGCGAAAGGAAACTTATTCTGCTGTGAGGTTCTTTGTCCCTTTCACGATTACATTTTTTGGTATTTATTTTTGTTTTTATATACCCCAGCCTCAGTTTCCCCTCACTCCTCTCCTCCCAGTCCCTTCCCCACCTCCCCTCTTTCAGACATCATCCTCCACTCCTCTGTTTTTCTTCAGAAAAGGTCAGGCCTCCCATGTATATCAACCAGTTACTATATATCAAGTTGCAGTGAGACTAGGCACTCCCTCTTCTATTCAGGCTGAACTAGGCAACCTGGTAAGAGGAAAGGGTCCCAAAGGCAGGCAGCAGAGTCAGAGGCAGTGCCTGCTCCCACTGTGAGGAGTTCCATAAGAAGCCCAAGCTACATAACGGTAGCGTACATGCAGAGGGCCTAGGTCGGTCCCATGCAAATCCCTGGTTATCGGTTCGGTCTCTGTGAGCCCCTGTGAGCCCAGGTTAGTTGATTCCGTGGTGTTTCTTGTGGTGCTCACTATCACATTTTTTTGAGATTTATTCATGTTCTTGGGCACCCTTCAGTTTCAGTTCATTGGTGCATAATATTCCGTTACCAATATGCCACAGTTTATGAACAAATTCCTTCTAAAGATTTATATCATTTTTAAATTTTGTGTGCACTTGTGTGTGCGTGTGTGTGCCAAATTCTACAGGCAGTTATGAGTCATCAATACAGGTACTAGGAACTGAATTTAGGTCTTCTGCTTTAGCAGTGTGTGCTCTTCGCTGTGAAACCATGTCTTCAGCTCCCACATTAATGCCTTCTGCCCGGGATCAATAAATCATTGGTTTCCAGGTGGTTGTTGTTGTTTCATTATAAGTAATTATTCCTTGAATTTAATTTTATCTCCTAAATTAGGTTATTTCAGATTATAAACAGTCCTAACTCTGAGTATAGTATGTTTGACAAATCATGGGTTGTGTTCCTGCTCAGCTCCCTCGGGGACTCCTTATTGCCTTTCAAAGTGAGTCTGCCAACTTTAGGTTCTATCCTCATTACTGACAAAATACTAGGGACTTTGCCATGCTCAGGCAGAGTGCTCACCTGGTAACCTCCCAAAGGGCTGGCCGCAGTGCAGGAAAAGAATGGAGACTCCCAGGCTTGAGTGATTTGGGCATATATTTTCCACTTGTTTGCTTTCCCTGACACCCCTTTTCCGACTGGAAATCACCGGTAATATTTCTTACTACTTGAATATATTCAGAAAGATTCAAGAAAAATGATTTTTTTTAAAAAAAAAAAGAAAATCAGTTTCAAAGGCAGAAGTAGCAAAGCAATGGATGCTTCTAAGCTTTGAGAGGTTCTAGTATTCATGGAACAGTAGAGGTAAGAGAATTAATTTGCCAAGCTTTTGCTCAGAATTCCTAGCCCCAAGTTTGAAATGCTTGATCGCCTGGAATCGTCTAGTTTGCGTAGGACTGACTGAAACAACCACCTGTTTTCTTTTCTCTCCTTTTTCCCCCGAGTCTAAACAGATATGGACATATGGCAAGACTTTCCCCCACTTCTTGAAGCAGGAACACCCAGTCCCTCTGTCTTCTGTCTGTCCTCCCTCCTTCTAGAGGTCAGTTAGAGGTGAGGGATTCTCAGTAGAAAGAGTCTCCAGTCCTCCCAAGACCCCGGGAAGCTGTCCCAATGGTAGCGATGAGCAAACTGAGGCTCAGAGAGCAAGTTACTGCAAATTAAAGAGCTTCTAGGATGCTGATCTATCTGGTGCCATCTGTGTTTGCTCCCTTTATCTCTCCCAGACTGTCTATTCTTGTTTTGTCATTTGTAACCATGGGACCATGAATAAATGTTTCATCCTATCTAAGCTTTACATTAGAAAGCAATAGTAAACATTTATTAAGCAATAAAAATAGCGATGTGGACTTCTTCCATTCTGATAGGAAGAATGTTTTGGGCTCGCAAGGATCTTTTCCCTTGACACCATAATTGTTATTGTTTTTATATTTCTCTCCTAAATCTACTCTCTCTGGTTGAGTGTTAGTTTCGCTTACTATATGAGCAGTGTGTGCCTGCAGTTTGGTAGGTACTGGCTATAAAGCTTACTCAGGTGTGTAGTCTTTCATTTTCCCTTCCTCCTGTTTTGCTGGCACACAGCATATTTATACCCATCATGGTCAGGGTTTTCAGCGGAATCTTTCACAGGATGTGCTGTTACCAGCTCACAACATACTCGGGCTCTGCAGTCCCTCTGGGAGAAATAGGCAGGCTTGGCTGCACAACCTGCATGCCAATGCCCTGTTCCCCCGGGGGCCCGCTGTCACTGCTTCCCAGGCTCCTTACTTCTCCGGTCACACCTCACACAGCTAACAGGGGATTCACAAACAGAAAGGAGGCATTGTTCAAATACAAGAGAATCAGCCGGGCGTGGTACCTTCTGTCTGTGATCCCAGCACTCAGAAGGCCACAAAAGGAGGATCACCATGATTTCAAGGTGAATCTTGGTTATTATATAGAAAGATATTGTTTCAAATATAACATATGTGTATATGTGTGGGGGGAGGGTGTAGGTATGTGTATGTGTATGTATGTGTGTACCAGTTTCTAATACAGTGTGGACTCATGTTACTGCATATTTGAGAGTCAAAGCTTGGGATCTGGCAAGGCCAACAAATGAGGCTCAGCCATCTTTCCTAACATTCCAGTTAAAGACACAAGTAATTGTGGAAACTAGAGAAAGGAGATTTATTCAGCAAGACTATCATGGGGAACTAAACAATAGAAGCCCTGTAACTTCCAAGTCTGTCTTTACAATCCTGACATGAGGTTCAGGTTTAAATAGAGAACAAGAGGTATAGAAAGCTAAGTGGTCCTAGTCAAAGGGTGGTCCTGTCCAACACTTACTGTCCATCATTGTCTAATCCCTAATCTGTCCTGCAGGGTGGTTCATATAGCTGTCTGATCACCACAGTGTCTTCTTTTGGAATAGTGTCCCTCAGTTTCGAGGTGGTGGCACTCACCTTTAATCCCAGCACTCATGAGGCAGAGACAGGTAGGTCTCTGTGAGTACAAGGTTAGCCTTGTCTACAGAGTGAGTTCCTAGACAGCCAGGGTTACACACAGAAATCTGTCTTGAAAAACAAAACTACTAATAATAAATAACTAGAATAGAATTGATGTAGGATTCCCCTCTGTGTACCATTGGTTAATAAAGAAACTGCTTTGAGCTTTTGGGGCGGGACAGAGCAGAGCTAGGTGAGGAAGACTGGACTGAATTCTGGGAGAAAGAAGGGCAGAGTCAGAGGAGAAGTCATGGAGCTGCTGGAGACAGATCCTGAGAACTTCAGCTAGTAAGGCACAGCCATGTGACGATACACAGATGAATAGAAATGGGTTAAATTAATATGTAAGAGCTAGCCAATAAGAAGCAAAAACTAATGGGCTAAGCAGTGATTTAAATAATACAGTTTCTGTGTAATTATTTCGAGGCTGAGCAGCTGGGAACCAATGAGAGGCCGTATTACTACATAGAAACATAGAATAGCATCTCTCCTGGCAGGACAATTGCACCAGGAGGATCCATTTTCTCCATCTGGGACAACTTCTGGGGCAGACATTTTTCAGACTTCTTTTCCTACCTGCACTTGCTGCTGTCTCCCACTTACCCTACCTGGGTGTTATGTCTTCCTCTCTCCATTAGCACTGGGAAGAGAGAGGGGCAGGATTTCCAGGAGAAAAATGAAGTAGGAATGTGAAGATGGTGGTGTCAGAAGTTGCTCTCTGTGACCCCGGATACTCCACATGTATGAGATGTGCGTGTGTGCATGCTTTCACACATGTGCACACACAGGGAGAGACACACAGACACACAGACACAAGGGGTGTGGAGCAAAGGAGGACATGAGGAAGGTCTCAGACGCTTTCGTCACATCATGTCACATGGGTCATCACAAGCCTTAGGGTTTGGTTTCGGTTTGTGACTTGTCACCCTGGAATCCTAGACTGTCTACTTTAGCAGACTTGGGAGAAAGTTTGAAAGAATGAAGATTGTGGAAGCCAGCAACAGAAGGATTAAAGGGAAGGTTATGTACACTCAAGGAGACGGTTCTGGCAAATTCTTCCTTTAAAGGCATTCTGCTCTCTTCTTCCTCTGTCTACTGACATTCTTTGATTTGATTTCTCAGTTCTTCTAAAGATGTGAGAACCATTTTCAGCTTGGGTCCTTAAAGAGCTAGGCCATGGGCTGGATCCCCTAAGAACTAGGCCACAGGCTGGATTTAGCTTATGGTTAGCCAACTCTATTTCCATAATCTCATTCTCGCTTTTAGAATAACAAAATTTCATAGAGAAAAACTTTAAAGTATTTAATTTGAAGGCTTCAATAATTTGGGAATTTCTAGAAGGCAACATGAGCTAGGGTAAAGAGAAAAGGTCAGAGATCATTTAAAAAAGGTTGAAAGTAACCTTCGTACTGAGAGGGAACAATAGGAATGGTTCCGAACAAAGATTAGAACGTGGTAAAACAGAATAATGAAGTCAAATTGTCCCCTAAGCAGATTTACTGGCGTTTATACACTGGCCTTGCCTTGCAAGTTTAAGGGAGTTGTTTTCAACCTATAGCTTATGATGAATCAGCTCATAAGCACAGGACATGCATGTTGCAGACCTTGATCTGAATCCCTGCTGCCTTCAAATACAGCAACAAAATGTTTGTTCCGTTTTTATAGTTAAAGAAAGGGAGGAAGGGTGAGGTACCAGCATTTCAAATTGGCGAGGGTGGGAGGCAAGAGCTGTGGCAAGCACACACAATCATATAAGCCATGTAGCTTTAGTCAAACTTGGGTGGTTTTTTTTTTTTTTAGATGAATGATCATCAGAAAATACATGAGGTCCAAAAAGGATAAAACCTGAACATGGACATCGCAAGAAGAAAAGTAAGAAAAGAATCTCAAGTCTAAGACCAGGTTGGAGAACAGATGACAGACTTTTTTTTTTCTTGAAGATATTTGAAAACCAGCAGCTTTAAAAAATATCTTTGAAAATGGCAGCTATCAGAAAGAATGGCTAAATTTTTCCTAAGTGTGAGGACACTGAGTTAGCAATCAGTGTCTTGGCTGCAGCCTTGAGCCTTCTGGCACCAGGAAAATGTCTAGTTTGTTCAAGTCACGGTTTTCTCATCAGGAAAATGAGGACAATGTGCTTTTATTTTTTTTTTTGGTTTCACGATTGCAGCTTTACTTGTAAGGCGATTTTTAAAGGGCTATAAACGATTAAGTGGTGGCAGACTTTATTCCCTTGGTGGGGTGACTTTGCTTGTGCCCACACGGCCACCTGTGTGCTGCGATTTGATGGGGCTTTCCAAGTGCAAGTTGCCTACCAAAAGTGGACTTTAACAATGTGACTAAATCACTTTCATGAGGCTCAAGGTTCTTATAGTCTTCAGGTGAATTAAAGACTTAGAAGGTGCAAACGTTATTGAAAACAAGGCTCTGATCACAGCTGTTGCCTAGCTGGCCAATGAGGAATTCCTGAGAGAATGTAGCAAAACCGCCATTACATTCAGGGGCCCATGGACCTGGAAGTCACCAGGAAAGCACTAAAATCCTGTCCACAGCTTCATAATTCTAATTCAGGCTATGATATACTGTATAGGTTTAAGGGTTTTGAGAGAAGACAGCCTGTGGGATTTGAATATTTTAAAATTCCTTCCCAGTATTTCCCCTTCCCCCTAAACAAGTGACTTTCAGGATTGTGTCCTGATCAAATCTCTTAGAGCATTTCTTGGGTAGACAGCTAATAATGCACCAATAAGTCACACCCCTCTTCCAGGGATTACTTCCTCTAGTCCCCTTGGCAGTAGTTGAAACCGGATGCTACCAGCATGGGGGAATGAGATGTGTGGCTTTTTATAAGGTAAGCACATTAAAAAGCAAACTTGAGATGTGGCTTTTCCCTTACCTGTTTTCTTGTTAGCTCCTCCGGTTATCAGGACAATTTCCCCAAAGGAGTTTTGAAGACAAAACAGGCACATGAGTGCAGGAAACTGAGTCACAGTTTAGATCTGAGCCAACAGATCCAAAGCACTAACCTTCGATGAGAATGTGCTCCAAAGCTCAGTGTGTGGTGTGGGAGGATGGGGTTGGGTTCTGGGTGCTTTCTGGAATAGTATTAAGTGTCTGAGGTTAGCAGAGTTCTTCCTGAGTGACTGTTCCACGTGTCTACAATCTTCTTGTGCTTTCCTTGCATTCTAACCTTGATCTTTACCTCCTCTCCCTGCATTCCTTCTATTCTCCTTCAAGTCACATCTTTAAGTGGATTGTAAAATGAATAGAGAGCAAAGAGAATAGAGGAAAGGGGGCACTTTATTAATTCATTCTTCCTGCCTAATTTGGCTGCAGGTGAGTGGCTCATTTCTGGTAGGACTCCAACACAGGTGTTTGCAGGCACTTGGCTGCAGCTCCTGGGCTGGATGTGGAAAAGGTATAATTGTGGAGGCCCTAAGTTTTAATGACATGGTTTTAAATTGAGAGCCAAGAAGAAGCGAGCTTTCACACTACCTTCCTTCCATGAAATTGGTTTCCTTTCCATTCCTTGCTTTGCCTTTGGCAGACTGCCCTCGGCATGTGGGAGCTGTTAGTGGAACACCCTGCAGTCATTACCTGGTTTGTAAACTTGGCACAGAAGGCCCGGAGAGTCGTTTCTGCCTAAGTCCAAGCTGTGTGCCTCGATTCCAGGTTCAAGTGTTCAGCTAGGAGGAAAAACCGAGAGCCTTGGTGTTGTGGGGGTGGGAGATGGGGTGTCTGTAAAGTCATATATAAAAAGTAAGCAAACAAACAAATGAAAATAATGACAAAAAATTAAGCAATTGCAAAATTGCACCAAACTGATGTGAGTTCTCTCACTTTCCCATTTCTTTAGAATTTATTCATCATGGGATCATACAGAGTTTGCACCTAGATCAGGCGCCACTGCGTGTTCTCTGAACACAGTATTGGAAAAGACTATAGTTTCTAAATAAGAATGTACTCCACAGTTGTTTAGGGGTTATGTGGCTCCTCCGCGATTGGAAGAACCAGGGACTCTCTCTGTACTGTCTGTCAGTCACTGCTTAGAATCTCACACGCCTAGAAGAATCCCGTAGCTCTCTATGGACAAATCACCCGCCTTCGGAAGGACGCCACTTCTATGATGAGCCCAATTCAGGCTGAAAACTCTTTGGGCTTGAATCTCCATGACTTGCTGTCTCTAAGACTTTGAGTACAGGACCCCTCTGCCTCATCGTTGGTGATCATGGGACCCATCGTTATGGTTGCCACATAAGCGAACGGAGAGAAGCAAATGCATAGTCCAACATTCAGGAGCAGGGCAGCTGTTTCTAACAGCACTTTAACTTTTAGTTTTGTGAGCTTCCGCTGCACTAATCTGCATAACAGCACACCAGCTTACTGGTCCACAAGCAATGAGAAAAGTTCCCCTTTCTCTGCCTCTTAGCTGGCATTTGTTGTTTTCTTGATGTTAGTCATCCTCACTGGGGTGAGATGGATTCTCAGAATAGTTTATTTAGGTTTGCATTTTCTTAGTGGTTAAGTTTCACATCCTTATTATTGCTGTGCTCTTTACAACAGCTAAGAAAGGAATCAGCCTAAATGTCCATTACTGGATGAAATGCTAAAAAAAAAATGTAGTACAGACACTCATGAGCCTATATGTCACTCTAAAGAAAAACTGCAGTCAGGGCATTTTTGGAAAGGTGGATTGAACTGGAAAGCATTGTGTTAAGGTAAATAAGCAGACTCACAAATACTACACAGCTTTTCTCTCCTGTTTGCATACAAGTATGTGGGAGTGATGGGGAGATCATGGAAGTAGAAGGGAGACTATGGGAGGGAAAGAAGTGACGTCATTAAGGGATGGAAGTGCAAAGGGGTGATATAAAGCGTGTAATATGAAAGCCGAAGAGGAGTTATTGGGAGAAAGAAGAGGGTGGCAGGGAAAAGGGGCGAAGAGAGACACTCAATAAGAAGAAAGTGTGTATAAAACGGTCACGACAATAGCCAGGACTTTGTAGAGTAACTTAAAAATCTAACCAAAATAAAGAAGCAAATCATTAGCCAATGACAGCCTGGTTAGAATCCATTGTCACTAGTGTTTTCTGATGTCGGGACAGATAAGAAACACAGATGATCATGCCATCGGGCACTGATGTGGGTCCCTACCTTCTCTGAGCATCCTCACAACATTTTGATGCCCATGGCCAACATTTCCCTAACTATAATCAGAGCCAGACTCCAGTCAGGAAGTATTGCTCTTTCCCTTTATCTTCTTTCACTGGATTTTTCTACAGTTCTTGAAGCCATCCCCTCCCCCACTACAGCAACGCTTCACATATTGATCTAGTCTTTCAATTTGGTTCAGGAATTAGAATGGAGAGAATATTGTCTGGTTGACATGGAGACACTAACATAACTGGTCTTTTTCCTGTCACCTCTATTCTGTGCTAGGTGAAAACAGGTGAGTTGGGAGTAAAGAAAATAGTGGGGGGGGGGCAGGGTGGGCACAATGGTGATGATGGACATGCCCACACTGAAAACAATAACATCTGTCTTGTTTGTTGCTGGATGGGCTATGTTATAGTAACAGCCTCAAAGCTGTAGAGGCTGAAAACATGCATGTTTATTTCTTGCTTGCACTCTGTGTCTCTGGCAGGTTGGTACATCTTCATTTAGGGATGCAAAGTGACAGAGATGAATTTAGAACGCGGCTGCTCCCTCTGGCAGTGGCAAGGGAAGAACTAGGGAACATTCATATAATGGTTTGTGCTTCATGAGCTCACACGAGTTATATGGCCATGCCCAAATTTAAGACAATTTTCTCCTCTACCCTTCTTCAAGGGCACAGTCTGCTTCCTCCCTCTACTGGATCTGTGATTTCCTTTGTCTGATGCAGTTTAGCTGGACATAAAGACTGCTGGCCCCAAGTTATGCATCTCACGCGTTCAGTTTTCCTTTTGCTTGCCTATTCCCAGTGAAAGGAAAGGGAGAGAAACCCTAAAATTTGCTTCTTCTGCAATCAATGCTCTGACTGGGGAAATATAAGACGCCTGACCTAGAGCCCAGCAAATCCAGCAAAATCATAGACCTGTACACAAGGAGCCTTTGCTGTTCAAAGAAAATAAGCTTGGTTGGGGTTGTTACAAAAGCAAGCAAACGCTGACTAATACGTGATGTGGGATTCCCCTCTGTAGTCTATGAATACCATTGGTGAATAAAGAACTGTTTTGAGCCTCTAGCAGAGCAGTGAAGAACAGAGCTAGGTAGGGGAAAACTGAACTGAATGCTGGGAGAAAGGAGGAGGAAGAGAGAAGCCATGTAGCCCTGATGAACACAGACGCCAGAATTTTACCCAGTAAACCACAGCCACGTGGCGATACACAAATCACTAGATATGGGTTAAATTAAGATGTAAGAGTTAGCCAATCAGAAGCTAGAGCTAATGGGCCAAACAGTGATTTAAATAATATGGTTTCTGTGTGGTTATTTTGGGGCTGAGCAGCCAGGAACCAACATACAGCATCCACCAACAAATACAGCCATCAGGCACTCAGAAGAAAACAAAGCAAAGCAAAACAAAACAGAATAATGACCAAAAGCTCAAATGACTAATTCATTGCTTGTTTTTATTCCTTTAAGATTTTAAACATTTTTATAGAGTACAATCCAATACTTCGATGCATGCCTTGAGAGTACTTTATTTTAAATGTTTCATCTGTGTTTAATCCAGACCATTTCATGAATATGTAAGTATGAGGTACAGGAAAACAAATGGGGAGTGTGCCAATTTTATAAGGCTGCTGTTCAAGACTTTACAATGCCCCTGTTGTGGACTTGAAAAAGTGGTGTCTGGTTTGTACTGTTCTAGTTTAAAATTAACAGAGGATGCAAAACTGCACTGCATGTCGGGGTTGGGGAGACAGCTCAGTACTAGCTGTGCAAGAATAGGCGCTGCACTCAGATCTCTAACCCACAGACGAAATGCTTTCCATGGCAGCACATGTCTCTAGCCCCAGCACTTGGAGCATGGTTATATGATAAGTAGACCCCAGAAGCTCTCTGTCTAACTAGTCTGGCTGAACCAGCGAACTCCAGGTTCAATGAGAGATGAATTCGTGCATCAAAGAATAAGATGGAGAATAACAAAGATGCCCATCACTGATCTTTGACTTCTACACCCCCCCCCCACACAAACACAAACACAAATGTGCATATATGTATATGTATACAAACACATGTACACATATACACACCTAAATAAATAAAACTAGTTGCAATCTATGAGCCATCACTGGATTGCAATTGTAAAAAGCGAACTGGAAAAGTACTTGTTGCTCAGCCTGGACAATTTGAGTATGTCCTCAGTTTTAGGTGATCTCAGATGGTTTTATATTGTTTTAATATTTCTGGGTGTGATAAGGTACTAAATGATAAGTATCAGAAATTTTTTTAGTTGAAGAAATATACTGACAGATTATTGCTAAATATTATGGGATCTAACCCAGTTTCTATCATGTAGCAATAAATTTATACAGAGACCTAAGCATCTACATAATACTTACAAATAAAGAAAGCATTGACATATCTTTTCTCTGTGTTTTAGGCATATGAATGTCCACTATTTTGTGACTTCACGTGCAAGTTTAAAGTTTTTCATAGAAAACTAAAATATTGAAAAGAAAATGAAGTAAGACACTGTGTGGAGTGTGGACAGTGTGTCGTTAAAGCAAAAACCTGTGTTCAATTCCCATACTAATCCAGAAGTCTAGCGAGGCGAACATGGTTTCCGTTTGCTGACTTTCCCCTCTTCTGAGTCTAAATGGTGCTTCTGACCTTCTGCCACCTTCATTGCAAAAAGAAGCACCCATTGATTTAGAGAAAGATCAATACTCACTCTCTACTTGACTTGTTGCCCACCTAGAGAAAACATTCCTTATCGGATAAAGTCACTTCTCAATTGTAGAGACAAGCACCTATAATAAATATATTGGTTGAACTTGGCATGTTGTTATTTTTCCTATACTCCTGTATCTTCTGTCTTAAGAGGTGAATGAATTTCTCTTTTTCCCCTATGGTGATTTTCATCCTTGCCCTATCCTTTCTTTTATCTCTTCTTAATGCCTCTGGGACCTCGCTCTGATCTCTGGGCTTTAGTTTTGTTTTAGTTTTTTGTTGACTTTCAGCCTTCAAATTAGCACACATACTGTCTGTTGAAGATGTACCTACACACACAGACACCCCCCCCCCACACACACACCTGCCACCACCAAATAAAAACTGATTTCTTGTTCTACCACCCACCCACTCAGTGGCCAATATGCACTAAACTACCTCTCTCCTGAGAGCTAGAGTTCTGCTAACTACAGGCTCCATTAGCCATTTCCCTGGCATTCATTCATTATTCCCATTCCTTTTGTGAACCCACTCTTACTAAGGTCAGTAAAAGCAACTTGATAGTCAAATCCAGTGTTCCATTTGTTTTGTTCACCTATCTCTTTCTCTTCTGCTTCTTTTAAAAGACACCTCCAGGACACCTAGTGGTGGAGAGAATAAGAATGTCCACCACAGGCTCGTATATTCCAATGCTTAGCCGTTAGGGAGTGGAGCTGTTTGAGAAGGATTAGGAGGCCTTGTTGGAGGAAGTAGGTCACTGGGGGTGGGGTTTGAGGTTTCAAAAGTCTAACCCAGACCCAGGGCTCTCTCTTCCTGTTGCTTACAGATCTGGATATAGAACTCTCAGTTACTTCTCCAGAACCACGTCTGCCTGCTTGCCACAATGCTCCCAGCCATGGTGATAATGGACTGGATTTCTGAAACTGTAAGCCAGCTCCAATTAAGTGCTTTGTTTTATATGAGTTGTCATGGTTGTGGTGTCTCTTTGCACTGATGAAGGCATTTCCCAGACCCCTCCCATATTTTAACATTTTCACCTGGTAACTTCCAGAGACAATCTCAGTCTTACTACTGTTTGTGGGTGCTAAAAATGTAGAAATACAGGTCTTTTAAAACAGAATTGGTCACTTTATTGGCTTTCCTGGATCTTTTACTGCCAATCATAAAGCTGTAGTAGTTCTATTAATATAATTCTATTAATATAGTTTTTTTTTCTGACAGTCTCAGTTTCCTTCCTTCATTTTCAACTCTTTGTGTGATATGGTTTTCTGTTTTTTCTATATTATTGTCTGATGACATTATCAACCTAGTTCCTACCCTGGCCACCTACTTGGGATGTTTCCTTAGCTTTTACTTAAATTCCTTCCATTTTCTTATTTAATTGAATTTTTCATGCATTCCAAGATCCTCAGTAGATGTTTGCAATCACACACAACACAGAATTGTGTTTTTTTCCCTATTCCTACAACCAATGATGTAAAGTTTAATTAATGAACCTGGTGTAATAAGAGATTACCAACAACCACTAATCATAAAGTAGAATAATGAGAACAATATAATTAACAATAACATAAGACAACTGTCTGGTCCAGAGAATGAGCTGCGATAAACATATTTTCAGTTTTGAATGAGTGAGTTTATTAAGTATATAGCAAGTCAAAATAAAATGAAATAAAAAAAACAATACTCATTTGAAGTTTTCAGTAGAGAGAGTCCTGGGCAGAGCAGAACTTGGGTGAGGTTTCCAAATAAAACAACAAATAGCAACTGTTAGAGAAAACATTATCAAACTGGAAGTTTACAACACCCAGCAGAAATCAAGCCAGGAAGTTAAGGCAGTTAGCTTTCTCTCCAGGGCTAAACTTCAGGCTTCTCTTTCATACTGTAGGCCCTTATATGCCATGGATAAAAATCTGCTGGAAATACTTGACCTAGTTGTTTTTAAAAACACAATCTTTTATTCTTGGACTGTTTTGTCCTCCCTGTCACTGAGTTGCGGGTGGGGAGACTAGACACCCCCAGAGAAGAACACGCTGGGGTCTGAAGTGGCAGAAGAGCAAGCCCACTTCCAGAGCCAGCTTCTCAGTGAGCTCAAACAGTGCACGCTGCCTTGCAGATGGAGTGTACATGACAGTCACTAAGACAGTGTTGGCATAAAATCTATCAAGACTTCTGATTATGCAGAACCCACCCTTTTTCTTGTGCTGCTGTTGAATTCACAGAAAACCAAGTACCAGTGAGACGGCAGGCAGTGTGCGCTGGCTTGGTTTTGTCTCTTAAACTATAGCATGGATTTTAATTAGTCTTATCAATAAAAACCCAGAGTCAGATAGTAGGCGGTGAAAGCTGAAAGATCAGAGAAGTAAAGAAGCCAGTCACTAGAGACCTTTCACCTCTACTAAATCCTCAGACCAAAGTGGGCAAGATCCTGTCTCCACAAATCCTCAGACTGAATGCCCTGAACTTCTGTTTCCTCCCACCTTACATTCCCCTCTCAGTTCAGCCACAGCTCTTCCTGCCTTTACCTGGCTAGTGGTGGGATTAAAGGTGTGAGCCCTGACTGCCTGGGTGTTTCTCTTTTAGACTGTACCAACCGTGCTTAGTTCAGGGTGGCCTTGAATTTACAGAGATTCTGTTCCTCCTGAGTGCTGGGGATTAAGGGTGTGTGCCACCACTGCTTGGCCTCTGGCTAACTAGTGGCTAGCTCCACACTCTGATCTTCAGGCAAGCTTTATTTGTTAAAACACCAACAAAATATCACATTACACTGTGAACTGCCTAGCAAGAAAGGAAATAAGAACAAGAGGTTTTGACTTTCATGAAGTTCCCTGTATCTAAAACATCTCTGGCAGAGATCTCAAGGCAGTAGGAGCAATGCTGCTGAGGCTTTTTGGAGAAAGGAAACTGAAAACAAGCGGTTTGGGTGGAACCTCAAAAGTGTCATAATTAGTATGCCGCCTGTCGGCGGGGCTCGGGACCCAGCTACACAGCCAAGGTTAGCCAAGTTTCTAGGAGAGAGGAGCGAGTCCCACTTCCCACTCTCTGTCTCTCAGCACCTGCTTTGCATGGCCTACCACTAAGAGTGAAAAGCATTGTGAGGTGGATCTTGTAAACTATCAGCACACACACTAATCCCTGAATTGAGAGTTTAGGCTGCTATGGAGAGGGAATCCAGTGAGGGAAGCCTGGTCTGAACTTTTCTCGAAAAAAAAATCTTAGGACTGAATTTTTGCTAATCAGCAAATGAAGAGGAAATGGGAGTGGTAAGACTCTGGGGTTGGGAAGAAGGATTAGTATTGACTATATTCCAGGAAAGAATAAAGCCGCAGGAAGCCTGGCTCTAAACCTTCACTTGACTGAAGAACAGAAGTTATCTTTTATTTCACCACAACTGAGATCTTAACAAAAGAAAACGCATTTGGCTGTAGCAGGAAGTAGAATACATTGTTCAGAGTGTTGGCCCAGACTGAGTCTAAATGGAGCTCTGATTTTCTGGGTGTTTTGGAGGTCTCTTACTGACATGAATGTATATGTAGAAGAGAGCTTTTGCTATCTAACTGAAGGAGAAAGAAACATAGGAATAGCTCTCCAGTTATTCCTAGATAAAAGATAAGAACAATGGTGTGACAGAGTACCTACGAGGTAACATTGGCTTGAAAGCGACAGAGCACCAAACTCTAAATAACAGATAATGTATTATTCCACAATCTCAGATGTTCAAGTGGCATGGCATTTATTATCTTTTAAATTATGTATGCTTTTAAGTCTCTATTTCTTTTAATTTATTAGGTATTAGAAAAATTATTTTAGTCCACTTAAAATTGGATCCCACATTTCCCTTTCCACAGTAAAATTCCTAGAATCTAGGAGAGAGATGACTCATAATAACTGAATATATATATATATATATATGTATATATATACATATATATATATATATGCCTGCTGGTGGCTCAGGAAGTTTCTGGGATTTTCAGGAGGTGGAACTTACTTACTGAAGAAATCTTATTGGAGGAAGTGTGTCACTGGGGGCCAGCTGTGAGAGGTCATAGGCTCCTCACATCTTCCTCTGTTTCCTGTTTGAGCAAGAATTGAAATAGGCCAGCTTCCCGCCTGCCTTGTGAAGTTAGTCATGCCTTCTCTGTGGGCTGCTATGTCTTCCCTGTGGTGATGAAATCCACCCTCCTGGAACTGTAAGTAAAAATTAACCCGCTCCTCCCCTAAGTTGCTTTTGGTCATTACATTTTATTGCAATAGAAAAGAAACACTTCACTGATAACCTTTGTAGACTTATTGAAATGTAATAACTATTTCTAAGTCTTTATCAGGACATAGTTAATTATGGTGTTCAACTTTTAACTTTTTTTGCTTTTCTTCAGCTATTTAAAACTTTAATTATTGGAGGAAGGTGTTTTGTAATTTCATAATATCATGGTAGGTTTGTCTTTTGTTCATGGAAAATTGTCAAGTTTTGCTTAGAGCTGTTGGCTTTATTTAATGAGGTGTATACATGCTTAGAATTTTTATATTACCTTGGTGACTTTAACATTTAATCATTGTACAGCAGCTCTGTCCTTAATGACACTATTTGTCTTATACTCTTCTCTGACAAATATTAATATAACTGTTCCAACTGGGGTTTTTGTGCCTAGTGTCTGATTGATACATTCTGTTCACATTCTTTTCAGTTATTCAGTATTGTAATATTCTCAGTGTGTCTTTTGTAAACACTATAGGACGAGAGTGGCCTTTAAGCCAGTTTAATGTTCTTTTTAAAGCTGGGAGTCTAATTTATGTATATTGTGTCGGTAGAAATATTTGAATTTTTTGTAATCATCTTATGTCTCTCCATGTGATATTCCCTGCTTATGTTTGTTTTCTTCTTTATAAAAATATGCTTAAGATTTGCTGGCTTGTGGTGGTGCACTCCTTTAATCCCAGCACTCTGGAGGCAGAGAAAGGCAGATCTTTGTGAATTTGAGGCCAGCCAGGTCAACAAGAGCTAGTTCCAGCACAGGCAATACAGAGAAACCCTGTTTAAGATTATTCTTTATGTAGGAGGGTGTTTATTATGTTAGTCATGTTTCTGTAAGTCCCATGTCATCAATTTTGTGGGGACAAGTCCTTTTTCATCAGCCAAGAGTAATGCTTTTGGATGTAGTTTTTGGAGAAATCGTGTAAGGTCAAGTTTATTGCTTCAGTGAAGTGGTCTTGCATTCAGTTAGCTGAAGTGAGGAACCCAGTGCTATTTAGTACACAGACAATATTGTGTAACTTCCCCTGACTCTAGAAATCCCCCGACTCATTCTATTTATCGCCATAATTCATACACTGCTTAAACATTACCCTCTCAAAGAGACATCATCTGACGACCTAATTTGAGTCACACCGCAATTCTCAGCCTAATCCTGACTGCATATTATATACTGTATATATTTATACTTGTGGGCATAATAATGAAGAAATCTTACCAGATTGGTGACTCATTTCCTCAAAGACTCTCAGGATGCCTGACTGGACAGAATGAGCTTACGTGTGAACATCTGCTGTTGATTTACTAGTTTATCCCTTCAGTGCCTATCTTTTGCACTTTTTAGTCAAAGGGAGTTTTAAAAGATTTTACACCACAGGGCTTGACTGCTTAATCACAGACAGCAGAGCAGAGTGAAGCATGGATGCTGCTGTGAAGCCACTGTGTGTTCTCTCTGTGTTCTCTGTATGTTCTCTGTATGTTCTCTCTGTGTTCTCTCTGTGTTCTCTGTATGTTCTCTCTATGTTTTCTGTGTGTTCTCTGTATGTTCTTTCTGGGGGAGGAATAAGGGACTGGGTGGGGAAGGCAGGCCCATCTTGCTGTAGTGATTCTCAGGGGAGGGCATATTGGCACTGGCCTGGTGTTGTATAGTTTGTAAAGCCCTCTCAACAATGTCAATTATTAAATCCTCACAATAGCACCTCCTATTATCTGTATTTAACTTATGGGGAATAAATCCCATCAAATAAATACAAACTGGGAAGTGAGAGAGCACATTACACTCCTGGCTTGGTATTACATTTTATTTTTATTATTATTATTATTACTAGAGTGCTTTTCTAAGTTAAATCTGGACACCCACCTGTTACCTGTGACTTTTGGAGATTTGTAAGATGGTGTTCAAGAAACAGCAAGCAGTGATGCAATAGGGAGCAGCTCACCATGACAACAAGGCCTTAGGCATCTGTGGTCCAGAGTCTAATGGAACTAACAGACACTTGCTGTAAGACTATCCTAGGGAGGAGGAAAATTCTCTCTGACATTTCAAAGCCTCTTGCAGCTTCTTGCTCTCCCCAGAGCATGACAAATATAAACTTGGAACTATAATAATAGCAAATGTGGAGCACACCAGGTGTCAGGGATGTCTCATGGATTGCGTGCTTATGTAACTCAGTCACATCTCCCATGAAGTCGATGCAGTAGGCACTATCAGGCAGTTCTTCTTCAAAGAACTAGAAAACACCTTTGATCTCATTTTGGAGCTAGAAAGGGAAAGACATAGAATTCCAACCTACGTAGTCTCTGTATCAGGAAAGTAGAGACCAATAGAAACATAAACAAGTACATACTTTTAAATTTTTCTAGTAGCTACATTAAAAACAAAAACAAATAACATCAACCCAATATGCTTGATTAAAGTATGTATGCTAAGTCTTCAAAAACTCTGACGTGTATTTTGTTCTCAGAGTTCATCAATTCTGATGATAAAATTTTCATCTATATTTAAATTTAACTTTATATAAACTTAAAATTCACAAAATTTACAGTTGAAAAAGTAGACTAATATATTCAAGTAATTTTAATCATACTGATTTTCTAGAAACTGAATTTAGTTTATGTTTTTAATTAAAATTAAATGCAGTATAAAATGTAGTTCCTTCAGTTGCACACTTAAAATGTTTGAGAACCATAAGTAGCTGCTATAGGCAGGGTGCTCTGAAATTGAAGCTTGTTTTCTATTTGTTTATTAATTGACTGATTTATTTATTTCTGGTGTGCATGTGTACAATATGTGTCTAAGTTTGTGGTGTTTGTGTATGTGTGTGTGTGTGTGTGCCAGAAATCAAGGTGAATATTTTTTTGATTGCTCCCCACCTTTTTCTTTGAGGCAGGACCTCATCTGAGCCTGGAACTCAATGATTTTGTTAGGATGCCTGGCCAGACAACTCCAGGGATATATCTGCTCATCTCTGCCTTCCCAGTTCTAGAATTGCAATGTTACCTATAACCAACTTTTGACTTGGGTGCTGGGGAGCCAAACTCCTGTTCTTGACTTAAATGCTAGACAGTTTACTGACTAAGCCACATCCCCAGGCCCCATAATTCAGACTCTGCTTCAGTCGCAGGAGAGAAGCACTCTCATCTCCATGGCCCTGCCTGCCCCAACTGCCCAGTTCAGGAATAGTCTCTTTCCACCCCATAATATCAGCACTCTCTCTTCATATTTTGTTTCACATGTAGCTGCATGACCCTGCACAGATTCTAATGTCTGCTTGGAGAAAAGTGAAAAGCATTGAAAAGGAAACAAAAACAAACTACAGATAAGAAAAGTCAAGATAAAGGATGTAACACGAATAATAAAATCCCAGAGACAGAAATTGGGGTTCAACCTGAAAACCAGAAAAACAAAGCAGCCAAGTCATTAGAGAAGTTTTACCTCTACCAAGGCTGGGCGATCACATACTAAACAGTCTTTCTCTCTTCTCATTTTATATTCCCTCTACTGCTTGGTTTAAAGGCGTGTTACTCCCTAGTATTGGGATTAAAGGTGTGAGGTACCATCACCTGGATTTGAACTTATAGATCCATCTGACTGTCTCCCAAGTTTTGGAATTAAAGGTGTGTGTCACCATTGTCTGACCTCTGGTGGCTTTAGCTTTGCCTCTGGTCTTCAGGTAAGATTTATTTATCAAAATACAAAAATATACCACCATAATGGAGATCAAGAGAGCCAAAACAGATTTTCTACCAGACCTTTGGAATTAATGAGGTTCCAAACTAGCTTCTGAAATTATTTTTGAAATCCTCTCACATCCTTTTTATTGGTATGAGTGATTTGGGGAAAGAAAAATAATTCACAAGAAATTGGAGAGAGGAAAAAATAGTTAAAATTTCTCTTGATGCTTGGATTTACCCTTTGGGAGGCTACTGAAGAAAAAAAATGAGAATAATGTAGATAAAGTTTTTGTCCCACCTGGTCCCACAGTCATTCAGTCCCAAATAAACATACAAAGGCTTATATTAATTATAAATTGCTTGGCCTATTGCTCAGGCTTATTACTGACTGCTTCTTACGTCTTTAACTAACCTGTAATTCTTATCTATGTTTAACCATGTGGGGCACAGTACTTTTTTTTTTGTAGTAAAGCATTCTCATCTTGTTTCCTCTGCATCTGGCCTGAGACTTTCCTCTTCCCAGAATTCTCTTAGTTTGGTCACCCTGCCTATACTTCTTGCCTGGCTACTGACCAATTGATGTTTTATTAAACCAATACTAGTGACAAATCTTTACGGTATACAAAAGCATCATCTCACAGCAGAATATAGGCAAAACCTTTTGGACAACGTAAAGAAAAGAAGTCAGTCTTTCCTGTCTTGCATTCTCGTCAGAGCTGAGAGCTAATTTAAAAATAGAGACAAAGATTATTTCGGTCCTTTTATTCCTGTATACATGCCGTGTCTGGAGCTAAAAGTAATGGGCAGCTTCTCTCTTCCTGTGCTCTATGTCCTACCTTAGTGAGTGGAGGGAGGAGTTGGTTCTCAGCAGACTGACCTGGATCTCAGGATCCGGCCTTTCCGTATGTGATATACTCTGTGCGATGAAGACTCGGTTGGTGATTACTATGAACACATCTTGATTGACATAGCAGACTGGGGGAAAAGCTGAGGAAACTGTGGAAATCATAGGTCTGTGTGAACTCATGCAACTTCTTTGCACAGGCTGGGCAAAGCAGAGAGGAGATATATCCAATGATAGTAATCTGATTCAGGTGCTGTGCCCTTTGATTAACAAAGGTTTTCACTTTAACTCACTTGAGCTCCTGAAGCAGATGTGACTAGTTTGATTTTCCATATGAGGAGATGGAGATTCAGAATGACCAGATAGTACACTCAGAGCACAGGGCCAGCCAGGCATAGAGCCTTGAACACATCTTGGTCTTCGATCTCACCATTGTCTACACAAGTCATGCTTCCTTTTCAAAACATTAGAATTTACTTTGTGTGTATTTATTGTGGAGTCAGTTCTTTCCTTCCGCCTTCACATGACAAGCACGTTACCTGCGGAGCCACCTCCCCAGCCTCAAATTTTCTTCTCTGGGTTCATTTGTGTGGGGAAAAAAAACCACATGCATCTTGATTCACAGGAGGAAATCTTCTAAGGCTCTAGGCTTTCTAGACCTAAAGACAAATAAAAACTTGGATTCAGATGGGTTTCATGGTCAATTTTTTTAATCCCAGCTTCTGCCTTTTATCATATTGACACTCTAGAGTCCATCTCATTCCACTCTGCTGGATGTTCTCACCACCCTCTCTGATTCTTGTATTTCTTTTCTCCTATCTCTATGTCCCCTACTTTTTATTTTTTCCCTTTGGATGCTCACTAAATATATTGTATATGTTAAGATTATGATCAATACTAGGAAAAGAAAGATTATTAAATTCTTTTGGGCCAGAGAGATATATCAGCAGTTATCGCTCTATCAGACTTATTATTTATCAGAGTTACTACTCTACCTGAGGACCTGGGTTCAATTCCTGCCACCCACATGACAGTTCACAACCATCTGATATTCCAGTTCCAGAGGATCCAACATTCTCACCCAGACATACATGTAGGCAAAACATCAATGTATATAAAATAAAAAAGCTAAAAATGTTATTCTTTGAGTCAAAAACCAAATCCACGTTAATTGTAAAAATGGGAAGTTTCAAGAGGGAACAACAGTGGTGTCTGAGAGGAAAGAGTGTTATGTGGGAAAGCAGCAAAAGGCGTTCAGAACAGTCTTGCTAAGCAGGAGCTTCATGTGGGTGAGGCCTGCACTGCTGTGTGTGTATCTCCGGCATTCATTGTAAAGAAGATGGGGGCAGCCTCTCCTTGGTAGTTTGCTTACTGCGACACACACTGACCAGGGTTGAATTGCCAGGAGACTTAAAGAATGATTCCAGGACCATGCACAGAATTATATGATAGTCTGGTAATGCTTAGGAGAAGAAAAGCAGTGCCGACTTATGGCAAACTGTGAGAGGAGTGCCGAGCTGTGCATTGTAGGCTGTGTCCTGAGCTGAGCACTTCATGGTGTGTCCTGAGCTGTGTATCTCACGGTGTGTCCTGAGCTGTGTATCTCACGGTGTGTCCTGAGCTGTGTATCTCACGGTGTGTCCTGAGCTGTGTATCTCACGGTGTGTCCTGAGCTGTGCACCTCACGGTGTGTCCTGAGCTGTGTATCTCACGGTGTGTCCTGAGCTGTGTATCTCACGGTGTGTCCTGAGCTGTGTATCTCACGGTGTGTCCTGGCCTTCTTCATAGATGTCACCACACCTTATGTTTCACAGCTACAACATTTAGCTACAACTTGTTTTCTCTGAACAATAAAATTTGAACATATTCTTTGACTGACATTCTTCCTGCCTTTGAATCTCCTTTCAATTCTGTTACCTAGTTGTCTTTACCTCTTTCTGTCTTTTTCAGCCTCGTCCGAGTCTGCAGTTGTTATTTTTTTTCTTTTTATTAAATTAAATTTTGGTTAGCTTGCAAAACCGTGGGCCTCATTCTTGGACCCTCACCCTCTTCATTGCTTTCTGGTCCTCTTTCCTCCCCCAAAGAGTCTTTCTTTCACTTCCGTAATGTATCAGTCGTTTCTTCTCTTTCACTTTCTCCCCTCCATTCCTTCTCACTACCCGGCAGTTTTAGAATCATATATACTCAGCATATTTTAGCCTAATCTGCATTCATTGTTTATTCTACTACTGTTGGGTTTACAGTTGCAGAGGTGACCAGCCCTTCCTCCATATCTGTTTCTCTTGTGTTTAACCAATTTTCTATTGCAAGACCCCAGTGATCTTCCTGTTTGAAGCCTTCTCCAGAGAGACTGAGTATGCACAGGAAAAGTCGCTGAGCTGTGCAGCTCATGTCATTGTACATCTGCAGCTCCCAGACTCCCCTGGGTCTTGACTTTGAGCGAACTAAGGCAGCCTATCCTTGTCACCCATCTCTTCCTTTCATACCACTCACTATAACTGGAGTTAGCTTAAAAACACACTTGCTTATCATGTGCCTCTACTGAGGCTTTATAAAGGGAAACCCATGTTTATGTCATAGTCGGTTTATCTAGCATGTAGCACATGGTGGTACTTGCTAAATACTCAAACGTTGATTTAGCAATTAAATCTCAGCCTAGATTACTGATAGTGGGCAAGTGCTCACTGCCTGAAGCACATAGCACTCGTTATGACACTGTTTTTTTAAACCTTATTGTAATTCTACTAATAAGGAGACAGGAGATTTGCTAACTCCCTACTCAGCTGACAATAAAGGAATATGTGTGGCCAGATGAAGGAGAAATAGAGAGATGGTTGTCTATAACCAAAATTCAATGTTGAATAGTCTCCACCAAGTATGTAGGTAAATGGAGAATTTTACCCTAATTCTATGTGATCTGTAGTTGTCAATACCACTCCTTTTATAAGTCTAGGCCCTTACTACTTAGCTTCTCTATGGTCACAGATTATAGGATCATTATCCTTTATTTATAGCTAATATCCACTTATGAGTGAGTACATATCATGTTCATCTTTCTAGGTCTGGGTTACCACACTCAGGATGTTTTTTTTTTTCTAGGTCCATCCATTTGCATGCAAATTTCAAGATGTCATAGTTTTTGTTCTGCTGAGTAGTACTCCATTGTGTAAATGCACTACATTTTCTTTATCCTTTCTTTGGTTGGGGGCATCTAGGTTGTTTCCAGGTTCTGACTATTACAAATAATGCCACTATGAACATAGTTGAATAAATGTCCTTGCAGTATGATTGAGCAACCTTTGGGTATATGCCCAAGAGTGGTATTGCTGGGGAACCCTAAGAGAAA
Organism: Microtus pennsylvanicus; assembly: GCF_037038515.1. Lineage (NCBI taxonomy): Eukaryota > Metazoa > Chordata > Mammalia > Rodentia > Cricetidae > Microtus > Microtus pennsylvanicus. The sequence goes on from NC_134588.1 coordinate 93,074,244, forward strand.
CATATATAGATACCCCTGGGAAAAGAAAATAGACAAGATCTCCTCACAAAATTGGGAGCATGGGGATGGGGAGAAAAGGAAGGTTGGAAGGGGAGGAGGAGGGGAAAAGAAGAGAGGGGAGGAGAACTTGAGGGAATAGGGTATTTGAGACAGGGGAAGGACATAGATGAGAGCAAGGAAAGAGATATTTTTATTGAGGAAGCCATTATGGGGCACTAGAGAAATTCCCAGGAATCCACAAGGATGACTCCAGCTAAGATTCTAAGCAATAGTGGAAGGAACCCGAACTGGCTGGTGGAGTGGCTTGTCTTAGGATTTTTTCCTAACAGTCAGATTGGTGACTATTTTAAATATCATAGAAGCATCATCCAGCAACTGAGGGAGACTGAAACAGAGACTGGCAGTGGAGCACTGGGCTGAGCTCCCAGAGTCCAGCTGAAGAGTGGGAGGAGTGAGAATATGAGCAAAGAGGTCAAGACCATGATGGGGACACCCACTGAAACAGCTTACCTGAGCTAATGAGAGCTCACCAACTCTGGCCAGACAGGGAAGATACCAGGAAAGGACAAGACCCTTTGAACATGAGTGACAGTTGTATGACAGACTGTGGGGCCACTGGCAGTGGCACCAGAATTTGTCCCTGCTGCTTGTACTGGCTTTTTAGAGCCCATTCTCTTTTGATAGATACCTTGTTCGGCCTGGATATAGTAAGGAGGGCTTTGGACCTTCCCCAAAGCAATGAACCTTGCCCTTTCTGAGGAGTGGATAGGGGGATGGGGTGGGGGAAGGAGGAGGGAATGGGAGGAGGAGAGAGAGTGGGAGCTGGGATTGGTATGTAAAATGAAAAAAAGATAGTTTGTTTCCTTTTTTAAAAAAAATAAAATTTAAAAAAAAAATGAAGGAAAAAATGTGTCTAGGCCCTAAAAGGCCCTGCTCTGTTTCTTTGCTCCCTCTTGTGGAGGAGTTGGTGTTAGCATGTTTCCAAGGTCATACAAAATCAGGTTCTAGAATTCTTCAAGTGTATCTTGAAAGCAGCTTGTTCGGTGTCTGATGGTAGGAAAGTGTCCGTTTTCTCACTCACTTCCATATGGCTAGGTCTGTTGAGAGTTCCGAGGTTTTCCCTGTAGCATTCTGTTTCTCCACCACAGCATGTCCACTCTGCTGTGCTGTGGCTAAGTGCTCTCCAAAGGCTCCCATGCCAGAGCCTTGGAGCTCTCTTGCAGGTGGTGGATCCTTCATGAGATGAGGCCAAGTGGGGGTAATATCAATGAGGTCATTTCCTGAAAGCGGACAGAGGACACATGATCTCTCCTGCCACCCTCTCTTCTACTTCCTCTCAGCATGAGGTAAATGACCGCTTTTTGCCATATGTCCCCACCATGATAGACTGCCACCACCATCTCAAAGCGATGAGGTCAGTTTGTCATGAACTGAAACATCCAAAACTATAAGGACAAATAAAATTTCTTCTTTGTAGCTTGGTGTAGTCGGAGGCCTCTTGTTAGTTCCCAGTTACCCAGACTCCCAAAATAACACAGAATACAAAGAAACTGTATTAATTAAATCACCGCTTGGCCCATTAGCTCTAGCTTCTTATTGGCTAACTCTTACATCTTAATTTAACCCATCTCCATTAATCTGTGCAATACCACAAGGTCATGGCCTACCAGCAAAGTTTCAGTGTGTCTGTCTCTGGTGGCAGCTCCATGGCTTCTCCCCCGATTCCTCCCTTCCTTCTCCCAGTATTCAGTTTAGTTTTCCACTCCTAGCTCTCTTCAACCCTATCAGGATGATCCAGTTTTATTTTTAATTAACCAATGGTATCCACAGCATACAGAGGGGAATCCTACATCAGCTCGGTACATCAGGAATTCTGTTATAACAGCAGGATACTACCTAACAAAACACCATCTTCTCTATGTCCAACTAATTAAGTTGATCTTTCTTGGTTAGGTAAACTATATAGACATGGTAGCTCCTAAGTACATATGACCAGCAAGCTCACTTGAAATGTGGCTGTTGTGACTAAGGACAATTTTATTTTTTCTAATAAATTTTATATTTAAGACATGTAAGGTGGCAAGAGCTGAATGGGGAAGCGGTAAAGGGTACACACACTTCCAGATTTTAAGCTTCCTGGTATTTTTTCACAGCCAGCACTGTGCCTGGCATGTGATTTAAAAGACCTGCATGTCTCTACAAGTTGTGTGTCTGTTAACATTTTTATTTGGTGAGATAAAGATTACATGAGGGGAAATTCTGTTCTGGAAGGATTTGAGTATCTGTGCTGATGAGTTTAAGAGATTAAAATTATTGTTATTGGGTATGAAAGGCCTTACATGTGAGCCAGCAATAGCTTATCCACTTAAGCCGAATTCATTATGAAAATTCTACTTCAACTCTGAATGATACCATACAGATTAAAAAGCAACAATGTGTGCTCATAAAGAGAATATATACAAAGTGAGAAAGATGAAGGAGGCTCCCTCCTAGGATAAACATACTTCATTATGAAGTGGGCATCTTTTGATTTTTCCTTGTACCTGAGTAGTTACAGTCTCGTCTCTACAATTCTTGATTTAGAAAACTGAGGAGCCAAGTTTGTGGTGTGAGCTCACAACTATAATTTCTACCAGGTAGCAAAACACACTTAAGTATTCTACACACGTTAGTGTGGGTGACTTCCCTAAAAATCTCTATGAGGTCAGCACTGATGTAAATCTCTACCCGACAGTTATGGACCTAAATGTAGGACAAGTGACCTGGGGTGGCTATCCTGCTACTGCTGCTACGTCTAGAAATGACACTGGAATCTTGAGCACTCTGGTCCCAAAGTCCATTCTCACTTGCACTTGCTCTTTGCCTCACATCAGCTCTCCATGCCCCTTCTAACTCTGCAATGGTGGGCTATGGTTCTGAGATAGTTTGTCTGTGTGAGAGGCTGTCCTGTAAAATGGCGGGTCTCTGTGTGTGGGAGGCTGTCCTGTAAAATGGTGGGTCTGTGTGTGGGAGGCTGTCCTCTGGAATGGTGGGTCTGTGTGTGGGAAGGCTGTCCTGTGGAATGGTGGGTCTGTGTGTGGGAAGGCTGTCCTGTGGAATGGTGTGTTTCTGTGTGGGAGGCTGTCCTGAAGATGATGCTTTGAGGCCCAGCCTAGAAGAGGAAGAGATGGGATGAATAAGGAGCAGGATGAAGCAGCTATGATATCAGAGCCTTCTACCTCCCTTATTTGTTTAAACACACACACATGCACACACACACACACACACACACACACACACACACACACACACACTGCCTATGGTTAAGAAACTTTCAAAACATAAAGGATTTCCTCCCAAGCAGGGCTGGGTGATTCCTGGAAGGACAGCATGGGCGAGTAGCCGTTGAGCAAGAGCCCGTCTCAGATACTATGCAACTACACAGTGTAGTGGTTTCCCTGAGGCTGGGAGAAAAAAAATCTAACCTCCTGTTTCCTGTAATTCAAGATTTGTTTTCTCGTAAACTGAAAGAGAAGCCTGGGAATTCATCTTTCTTAGATGTTCACATTTTCTGAGCATTGAGTTGTTTCACCCAGAGAGACCCAATGTCTAGGAACTCACCGGACACCAGCACGCAGGAGATTTAAGGATGAAGGTGGTATTGGTTTGGGTGTGGTTTGTATTTCCTGTGGGATTTTTGTGTGTGTGGTTCTTTAATTTTATTGCAAAAGGTTTTTAGAATCTTTGAGTAGCTTCCTTTCACCTAACCCATGAAAAAACTCTTTCCTCCATGGCTGGGAATACCCAGGCCCTACATTTGCAGTGCCAGGAACAGCTACAGAGCCCTGCCAAGCTTCAGTCCTGCCAGCTCTGGCTCTCCCTGGGAGCTGGGTGCCTGTGCCGTGCTGGCCTGAAACTGCTGTTGACAGCTCTGTGTGTGATCATGCGCTGTGAAAGTGACAGTGGCCCAGAGGAGTTAGGAAATGTTCAGAGAAGCGATCGAGTGAAAAAACAATTTTAAAACGTGGGTTATGGCTAGAAAACAAGACTGCAAAATGTCATGGCAAAAGCCACAAAATCCTGAGGTAGTAATTGGTCACATGACCTTTAAATCCTAGGTTATTATCCCCCGACATACACTGCCATCAGACGTATCCCAAGTTCAGTGCATGAGCTGGTCATTGTGGGAACTGACATTTTGACAATTTCCTGCTTGTCTTTAAAATATTCCTGCTAAATAGTCTTTATGTATTTATATTATGTTCAGGAGTCAGACACGCAAGCAGCATGCCCGAGGCCAGTGAATGTAAGGCCCACGACTTGAAGACACACACACGCACACACACACACACACACATTCAAATTCCTGCTGTTCCCGAGAGAGCATTGCTTCCTCTGAATCACAGACGGAGCATTGCTTCCTCTGAATCACAGACGGGAGGTTTGGATTGCTGAATGAGGAAGGATCTTTTTAGCATTTGACAGCACTCTGGTTGGAAAACAACAGTCAAGCATGCGGATCTAAACCAAAGTCATGCTGTTTCGGGGAACAATGCCCTTTTTCTTGGTAGCAGTCTTCCCAGAGTTAGCAGTCTTCCCAGAGTCCAGGCCCACGCTTGACTGGGACACTTGACAATATTCATAAAAATGAACATGTACAAAGAGATGTTTCAAAGTTTATTGTGACTTAATATAATTCAGACCTAATTCTATACTAAACAGTTTCTTCTCAGTTTGGTCCCTTCTCTCATTAGTGTGATAATCAGGACACAACAGCTAACATTTATAGCCACCTGCCTGAAGTATTAAACTGAGGTTTGTATGGCTTTCTTTTCCATGGCCCTACCTCTTTAGGGAATTCTGAAAAATATACAAAGTAGACTATTTATAATTAGATGACAAAAATTTCAAATGTTCCTTGCCATTAAAGATTGCCTAGTATTCATCATGCTATTTTAAGAGTCAGGTTTTCTACTGCAAAGCAAACATGGCATCTTAAATATATCGGGTCACTCAGACTCTGAGTTGGGCATGATGGTCTTGGTACAGGATGATCTAGGTACTTTTTGGCATAGGCTGCAAAGAAGAAAGACTAAAACAAAGTGCAGGTTAGAGTAGTGTCTCATAGGATGTACAGCCGTGGAACTAGAGAAATCACAGGAGCTCATTCATGAAAAGAGGCTCTGAGGAGCCAATTGCAGGTGTAAGACACCATTCCCTCCACACCAGAATTCTGTGTGGTTGGTTGGCTCATGGAACCAACCTGGTTGATTGAGATTGACCCTTGAAAAGCACTGTCCATCAGGGTCCACATATATTCTACCTTCGGAGCAGTATACAAGTTCTTGAGGATAAAGAGATAGATGGGGGATATCCCAAATTTTCTTTCTTGGGGTTAGATTAACTAAATCAATTATGGCAAACTATAGGACATTCTTACCAAAATAGCCAATCTTTCCATGATTATAGTAATTCATAGACAGCAATAAAAATCACTTGGCGAGAGTTTCATATTCTTAACAGTGGGACTACATGTGCTTTTTATCCTACTTTTATTTGTCTAAATTCTCTCATTTTTAAAGCAATGTTTTGAATTGCTTTTGTAAAAGAACAAAGGTAAGAACAAGTGAGCTTAATAAAATAAATGGTGAAACACAGAAAATTGCATGTTTTGTGAGAATTTATATATTTCCCTCTCTCTTTTCTAGCATAAGCAACACAGAATAATCTCCTGAAAATAAATTATAGGTACAAAGCAGACAGTTAAAAACAATTCTTAACTTTGGAAAATTCATTTGAAAATGTAAACTTTTTTTTAGCTTAAAAAAAGAGTCAGGGGCTATTTAGGTGGCAAGTCACCAATAATTTTAAAAGAATTCCCTCACTGAGCTCATTGTTTCTAAAAGTAGTTGATTCCTGCACAGAAACACACATAATAGTGATAAGCACTTGTTTAAGACCTAGTTTAGTAATAGAACCATATCAGGACTCCTAAGACCTCCGTGTTGACTCCCCTCCATTACACTCTGCCTCCCTGAAGTGGGTGCTAGGAGTTGGTGTCACTAAACAATATGCTGCTTTATATATTTTTAAAAGCAAGATATTATATATAATATGATATATAATTCTTACATATGATATGTATTCTTATATTATATGTATGCATATATTCTTCAGTTTACAGGAATTGGTAGTCTCATTCATGTTGTTTGTAGTTCATTCTCACTTGTATCATTCAGCCCTTCCTGAAGATATAATCTCCCCTTTCTGTCTTGTTCTACTTCTCCATGCCCTCACTGTCCTTCCTCTTCTCCCTCCCACCTCTCTTTTTCTCCTTTCCCTGGGTTCTAGCAATCGGTGTGGGTGGAAGCTTCCACCAGGAATGGGAAAGTTATATTGGAATGTGAATATTTTCAAAATTAGTAGATAACTTCACATATGTTTCAAACAAGTTACAGCTCCTTGTACGATCAGCAGTTTGATTTAGAAGATAAGTGAGGGCTAGAGAAATGCCTCGGGGGTAAACTGCTTACTGTGCAATATGAGGACCATCGATTAGAACTCCAGAACCCACAAAAAAAGCTCAGGATAATCCACACAGACACAATTAGATCCCTGGGGCAAGTTGGACACTCATTGTTGCTGGAACAGCAAGTTCCAGGATAAATGAACAGTTCTGTCTCAAAATACAAAATTTGGGAGAGATTAAGGAAGACACCAAACATCGTGGTTGTCTGACATGAAGGAATTCACCTGCACACATATGCAATATATATTGTATGTGTTACACACATACAAACACATACACACACAGAGTGAGCAAGTGAGAGAAAGATCACTCCACTGAACTTCAGGAAACTCACAGTTTTAATACTATATAACTGAGGCAAAAGTAGAGTGCTTGATTTTGTAGACTTATGTATGCCATCACCAATATTGCTCCATTAGTAAATGTCATGAAATTGTGAGTGTGTTAATGTCCTTTTGGAATTTTTACTGCTTCAAAAACAAATCAGAAGTATGGTCAATATTTCAGACTCTGACTTCAGTTTATCTGTTTTCTTTCTGTCTCAGGCAGGGGCCTTGATCCCTCTGCATCTGCACTGAGTGTAAGTCCAACAGCTGTCCCTCTTCCTGGGATTTGGTTTGGAGATCTACTCCTGTCTCAGCTTGCTTATATGGTGCCATCTGTATTTCTTCACCCCCCCCCTTATTTTTCAATCTGTGCCCTTTCCAATGATGAGAACCTCATCCTGACATGGGTTGGCCAGATATGAAAATCTCTCTTCTATGTAGTTGTGTGCTATGTTTTAAGAAGTTTAGCTTATGCCTATTTAGGACTTCATTTTTATCTGTCCCCACAAACTCTTGAAGCTCTAGTCATGAGGCAAGTTGTCTAGTACATAGTATCTAGTTATTTTCAGTCTCTACCATATAGTGAACTGTTTTGTGTGTCATTTTTATGATTAGCCTATTAGTTTTACATCTTTAGATTGTGCTGACATACTTCACACCACTGTGTCAAGATATATAGCCATTTATTTGATTCTGTGCCTATATTTCTATTTCCATGGTAAAATGCAAAATTGTGTGCTGACATATGAAGATGCACAGATACACAAGTATGGACACTTACATATACTCATATTCATAGGCACACACACATACGGACACTCTTGACATGTCTAGACCCACTTATACACTCACACACAAACATGCATATACATATAACTAGAAGTTTAGAACATATATACGCTTACACATAAATGCGCATGCATGCACATATATATGTGTATCCTAATCTACTTGTATGCACATATATATGCACACATAACACATGTCTACATGTATACACACACACCCCACTCTAATGCAACTATACACATACATGTGCACACAGACACAATCCCCTCCATCCACTCACATGCATACCCACACATCAAAACGGATACAAGCAGCATACATGCACAGACACATTCATGTGTACACACACATTCACACATATGCACATACTCACTATTATATATAGACACGATCTACATACATGCATGTACTAACACACAGAGGAACATACACAAAGAGTAAGAGTTCTCATGTTGCCAATGTGAAGGGAAGCTTAGAAAGCATCTAAATCTCTATATAGACACCCAAAACAAGGAAGTAGAAAAGGGTAGGATATCTAAGTGTCAGTATGCATGAAAATATTACAGTGGCAAAGCTATGAAATATGAAGCAAACGCTTGAAGTAGTGTACAAAAGGAGGAATGACTCATAGATTTTAATTTCTGCGCTATTTACCTCCTCATGTGCTTCTGGGCATTATATCCATGTGCCTTCTGGTATGTAGTCTTACCCGTCAGTTAAAGTGACAGTGTTTGTGCATATGACTGAAGTTAGGAGTGTAGAGTACTGTATTAGATTGAGTTTCCAACACAGAGACGCTGAGATTTGCCTGTGGGAGTCACAGGAGCATTTGTAAACGAGAGAGGAAAACTGCATTGGACAGAGGGAGCTGAACTCACATATATTCATAATGGCAGCTGTAGAAGCTCTCTCCAGTTATCTAGACTTGGATGGCTTCCAGTTGTCCATAGCTAGGGTGACTTTTCCATAAAGCTTACCTTCCAGCTGACTGTGGGCAGTGATGTGACCTTGGGCAAGGTGACTCCCTTTACAGAAGTAGATTCTGGTACATAACTCAGCCATCAGCAGCGTGTAGGTTTAGCTGGGAGGATGAGCACTGGGTTAAGGGATTGGAGGGTCTGGGTGCTGACAGTATCCAGCGCAGTTACTGTAAAGTAGACAGCTACTGAACCACAGAAGGTTAGAATAAGTAAGGTGGGGTAAAAGGAGACTAGTTTGTGGAATCCCTAGAAGAGTAATTTCACGGCAACAAATTGTTCTCTGCTCCTGTGATCATGTGCTTCATGGGTACAGGGGGCATATCCGGGAGTGGCCATTTTTGTGTGGCTTGGTATGTAACTTAAAGAGCTGAGCAGAGAGCCCCGGGTCTTTGTTGTCTGTTATATAGAGAAGAAAATAATGAAAAGAATGAAGATGTTAGGAAATGCCAAAGAGAGACCGAGCAGGGAAGCCTGGGAGGTTGTGGGAGTGAGCTAGCTGAGGAAAGACCTTAGTAAACATCTACTTTCCACCTCTGTGCTTCTGTTTTCATCCGTGGTTAGAGCTGAACCCGCTCACTTTGCAACCAGGAAGCAGCGTGGGGCACTGTGGTAAGGTATGAGAGTTTGTGCTGTGGTTTCTCCTTGTTCAAGTTCAGGATTTTTTTTTCTACAATTAATTACTCATATGACCTTAGGGCATGCCCATGACAAACTCCAGCCTCTATTTACTCATCTCCAAAATGGGTATGGCATTACTTCTCAGGGTTGTTAGGAGTATCAGTAATAACTTGAAACCAAGAGTGTAACCATCACCAAAGTTAGAGGCTCAGAGACTGTGGTCTCCCAAGACAGAAAAAAAAATGCTAAGACTATGGAAATCATGTCATGTATCTGACAGCTCCTAATCAGGCTTTAAGGGGAGAATTTTGTATTATCCTTGAATAAAAGACAAATCAGGGAAGATCATTTGGTGATAGACTGACAAAAACGTGAGAAATGGATATTATGTGTTTTAGACATCAACACGGAGAAAAGAGGCAGTCAGCATTCGGACATCACAGCGTCATTGACACTGGATGAGGCTGGATACCAATCTGCAGAAGGACATTATTTTAGAATTTGATTAGAGAGTCAGGCTGAAGCCCTTGACATCACAAATCAGCAGACAATAGGCCTGTTTGGCTCATGGGAATCCTAGTACGTCACACACCTTCATATTTGTGATGGCCAAGTATATCACTTGACTTATAAAACATCTTGGTCAGTTTTCAGGAAGATGCAGGAATCAGATGCCAGAGACAGAGATTTGGTGTTACATGCACACACAGACACACACACACACACCCATACCTAACTCACATTGCTGCGTTTGTCAGGGCCAATTCAGTCATCTGGACCTTCAGTTAGCCTGAGTATATCCAAACGACTCTGTGTCTGTCTTTGCCTCTTCCTTTCCTGCCCGTCTGCCCATCCGTCTGTCTCGGTGAAAGTCACTTCTCTGTGTTATCACCAGCTACATTTACTCTTCCTGTAGTTTTGTAATGTCCGTCTCACCGGACATGGTGAGAGACAAGGAAAAGGCAAGTGTAAGAAGAAAGTTTCTAATTATGAAGGAAAATAAAACAGAAAAACTTGTCTTTTATATACAGAAATAGCATGATAGAGTATTATCATTAAAATCTCATTAGCAAATGATTATTATGAATGTTTTGTTGTAAATTAGTAAAGAAAACCTGTTCTTATCCCCAGGTACCCGGTTCTTTCATACGTCACTTGCAGAATCAACTGACTACTGCCTGCCGTGTCCCTACGCTCACCTCTGACTCATTCTTGCCACTAGTGTCGTTAGTATGAGTCACACTGAGTGGATAGAGACGGTCAAAAAAGAAAGATGTAGCAAAGACTCAAATTTGGGTTGAGGACTTCAGCAGAGTCATTACGCATCTTGAATTTTAGTGTGTAGGTTCTTGGTAAGCTTGGTTTGGAATGGTTTTATGAATATTCATAAAAACTCTGCACTTAACAGTTGTGGCCTGAGGTCTCCATATATTTCATTCTCTTTGATCATTATTATTTTGAAACGCATACTGATGATGCAGCCTAGGTTGGTCTTGAACTTACTATGTAGCCAAAGAGGGCTTCAAAATGATCTTCCTACTTCCTCCTCTTAAATGAACTGCCACAACTGGCCTGATGCTTATTTTGATTTATAAGTAATATTTAGATATGGTGTCTGCTCCAATAGTTTGCATTTAGATGAAAAGAGCAGGAATAATACAAAAGAATGTCATAATACTAATAATAAAGCCCAGTGCTAACTGAATGCTTTGTATTTTCCAGTTAACATTTCTTAGTATTTTAAGTGTCTGAACTCTTCCAATTTTTATAATGCCCCTGTAGGTGCACCCAGGTTCTCTCATGGACTAGGTACTTCAGAAGGTCAAGGTACTTAACTCAAGGTCACACAGCTGATGTTAGTCTCATCTGTTTGGTATGGTAGCACAGTATCATGAACCTCTCTGTTATTTGTGACTGTAAAAGATCTTGAATCCTGGATTTGAACTTGGGGGATTTGAGAGTCATTCTGGAAGAAGTGAACTGCAAAGACAGACCTGGTTGGGATAAGAAATTGATCAAATGAAAGGGGAAGGAGAGAATGGCAGGATCTTTCCCAGGCAGCAGGAACTCAGAGTAGGGTAGTGAAGGATGTGGAGAAAGGAATGACCACACACTGCTAGGTGAGTGTGCCAGCATGAGAGCAGGGACAACACGCATGAGAAACAGAGGCCCCTGTGCAGGAGGTAGGTAAGGAGAACTCTCTAGAGGGTAGCAAAGGTGGCTGATCCTGCAGCTGCAGAAGCTTAGCACTTTCCCACAGGCCATTTTCTTTGTTATCTGTTTATCTTTGTTTCACGACAGTATGGCCCAGCATAAGCATAGAAAGCCTGACCAGAAGTCAGAAAAGAAGGGCTGAACACTGTAGGAAGTGACCATCTGCTTGTTTCCTAGATCTGAACAGAATTTAGGAGATATGAAAGTGTCCTCTCTCTGGCTTTACTGAACTATAGTTGACACAGAAAACTGGTTTGTGTTTACAGGACACAATGCCGTGTCTTCACGTGTATATACCTTGTGAAATGATTATCATAGAACCAAGATAATCTACATACATGTGTGTGTGTGTTTGTGTGTGTGTATGTGTGTGTGCATGTGTGTGTCCCCAGCCTCACATAGGTATAGGTATCCTTTTACTGTGAGTATGGTGAGAACATTTGAAATCTATCCTCTTAGCAAGTTTCAAATGTATACTACACTATTGATCTCCAAACCCCTGCGCCCTGCCTTCTGAAACCCACAGTGTCTGCTTCTTTCTCTGGTGCCCTGACCTTTCTTTGTCAATCTTCCTTTCTCACTCTCCTTCTGCCCAGTGTCGTGCTGCCTGAGCTCTACGAGCCTCTATGGGATGCTTCCATTCCACTCCTCTCCTCACAGCCACATCGTCTTCATAGTATCAGTTGTTATCAGTATTCTGTTGCCGTCTGCATTACCCAGAGTTCTGACCTTTCATCTAAGCTCCAGGCTCATATATTCAATTAAACCTCTCTATTTGCATATCTCATGAGTACCTTGAATTCAACACTTCCTGTACACAGTCCACATTCTTATCACCTGGTATGAGCTACAACCTCCTCCTCCTCTTCCTGTGTTTGTAATGATGCCATTGTTCTTATGCTTACCGGACCCAGCATCTTGGGTTTTAGCTTTCAAATCTCTACCTCTTTTGAACAGTTTTTTTTTAAAACTGGGTACATGTCACATTTGGGGCTTTCCAGAATCTTACAAACACTTCACATGTATTAGTCCTACCCCGCAACCTAGAAGTAAGTCCAATTTTCAGCTTGCTTTGCAGTGCAGATGGCTGCAACAGACCAGGGCTTGCCCTAATGGGTGCTTTCCAGGTGAAGTTTGAGGTTGATATCTTTGGCATAAGAACCAGGACCATGCAGGGCATCCACCTTGCCAATATGGCTGTGATGGAGGAGGGTCATCTGTCTATCTGTTGTTTCATTGGTTAATTAATAAAGAAACTGCCTTGGCCCTTTGATAGGACAGAAAATTAGGAGGCGGAGTAGATTGAACAGATGCTAGGAGAAAGAAGCTGAGTCAGGCAATTGCCATGACTCTCCTCTCTGACACAGATGCAGGTTAAGAAACTCCCTGGTAAGCCACCACCTCATGGTGCTACACACATTATTAGAAATGGGTTAATCAAGATGTGAGAGTTAGCCAATAAGAGGCTACAGATAATGGACTAGGCAGTGTTTAAAAGAATACAATTTGTGTGTTATTATTTCCGGAGCTAAGCTAGCCATGCAGGAACCGGGTGGCGGAACTCAGCCCACAGCTCTGATCTACATGGCTGCTTTAGGGGTGTCTAGATCTTAGGCACCAACTGAAATTGCAGTAGGATTGCTGGCACTGAGGCAGCATCAGCACTGAAATTGTAGTGGTTGCCGTGGGAGCCAGATCTTGACATTCTGCAGGTGTCAGCAGCAGTGTGTGTCCTCCTTTGAAACAGGTTTACTGTGTGGTTTGAGGTGTGGGTAGGAAAGAGGCGGGGACCCCTTTCCTGTGAGTTTACACCAGACTTTGTTCCTTCAGCCTTTAGTGATCTCTGAGGGGTTATTATCTTTAAGAAAACAGATTTTATTAGACTACCTGGAGTCAATTTTGTTGTTTGCAGTAAGAATTTTGAACACTTTGAGGTTATTGATTCTTGTGTGGAAGGAAATTTAGCTGTATTTTGAGCTGTGTAACAGGTTCAGGGAAGGATGTGATGAGCAAGAAATAGGCACAGATAGAGTTGGGGATTTTAGAACCTACCCTTCCATGGATTGACTCAGCTGTCTGCATTCCTAAAAGTTGTTTTGTATATTGAGTATGGAGTTATTCCCACATATTTTAAAAAAGCAAGGCATAACAAGGGGAGGGAAATGGAAAATTTAGCAGAAGACAATAGACTAAAGCACAAGCTAGCCGAGTATTCCTGGTCAAGTAACTCCATCTCTTCATTTCATTCCAGTTCCACTAGCTTATCTTAGCTCCCAGTGGGCGATTAAGAGTTCACCTCTGTGTCTGAAGCAATTATATATAACATGCACATATAAAATATTATGAGATAACTTCCATTCCACTTGAGTAAGCTTCCACTTTATAGAATTCCTACTTACTGAGAATCTGACCCTGAGCCAGGCACCATTGTACATATAGTGCATGCCTTTAATTCCAGGACCTGAAGGTGTGAGCCAGGTGAACCACCAATCCACCAGTTCAAGGGAAATGTGGGGCACAGAGTGGAAACTATGTCTCAAAATCTTTTTTAAAATTGACTCTGAACCAGGTGAGTCCAAGTGCCTTTTCCCCCTAATTAATCCTTTATAAAGTCATTTATCTGGATGTAATTAATTCTGTTTCTAAAGCATTATTTATTTTATTGTGGATCATAATTGGTATTAATGTTATTGTTTATGAATTTTGAGGTGATGGAATAGTAAAGTACGTTAATGAAAATTAGCAGAGCCCCTTATGTTTTAGATTTAATCATTGTTTTTATCAAATAGTACTGTAAACATGGCAAGAGTAGCTCCTTTGGGGATGGGGATATTGCTCAGTGGCAGAGTGCTATCCTAGCATGCATAATGTCCTCAGTTTAGTTCCCTCACACTGGGAAATAAAACTCTGCCTAATGTATTCCTACTTCAAATTCCGCTCACTAGCAGTAGCTATTTTAGCCTTTTGGTTTTTGGTTTTTCTGTTTCGAGATAGGATCTCTCTTTGAAGCCCTGACTGGAATAGAACTTGACATGCAGACCAAGTTGAGGCAATTGTCTCATCTCTGCTTCTCAAGTGCTGGAGTGTTAGGTGGGTAGGTGTGTGCCACCGTGCCTGGCCATGTCCATCCTTTCCTAATGACAATACAGGCTTTCTCCCCCAGTTTGACAATGCTGTTATCTACCTTCAATTTCCTGAAAATGAAGCTTTCTCATGCTTCTCTCTCTCTCTCTCTCTCTCTCTCTCTCTCTCTCTCTCTCTCTCTCTCTCTCTCTCTCTCTCCCCCTCCCTCCCTCCCCCCTCTCTCTCCTCTCTCTCCTCTCTCTCCTCTCTCTCCTCTCTCTCTCTCTCTCTCTCTCTCTCTCTCTCTCTCTCTCTCTCCTATTTTGAGAGTTTCCCACATCTTACAAGCACAGATGATTCCAATATACAAGTGCAGTCGCTTTACAATTTCTGGTTAAATCCATGGACACTTGGTATTTTATATTTACTAAGTGAACAAACAAGCAAAACTCCCAGTGAGCAGAAAAAAGATAGGTAACTAATGTGAACAACGACAGGAATGGCATCGCCATAGATCCCATGGGTATTAAAAGCCTAGTGAGTAAATTTGTGTCCAATAATTTGAAAGCCGTAATGAGATTTTTAGATAATTTATTTAATTTTATTTTACGCACATTAGCATGAGGGTGTCCGATCCCCTGAAACCGGAGTTACAGACAGTTGTGAGCTCTCATGTGGATGCTGGGAATCGAACCCAGGTCCTCTGGAAGAGCAACCAGTGCTCCTGACTTCTGAGCCATCTCTCTAGCCCAAGAGAGATTTTTTTTTAAAAAAGCCATAGCCAAGACCAAACCAAAAAACAAAAGACATTTCCTTTTTTATATACAAGTGATAAGCAAATCGAAGTTGAAAGTGAAAACTGAATTTTATCTCCTGTACAGTGATAGCTTGTTGATAAGATTCTGTTTGAGGGTACATCTGTGGCTGTGTGGGGTGATTCTTGTAGGGATAGATTAAAGGGGTCCTACATTGCCTGGCTGATTATGTAATCGCAGGGCATGGGTAGGTGTTCTTCTGCTCCCATGGCCTCTGGAGCATGTTTCTTTTAGAACTGTCCTCATAACTTGTTACTGTATACGTTAAATTGTATCTCCATTTCCATGACTTCAAGTAGCTATTCAATACCTAGAACTTTCTGATTTACTTTTATACTCTCACATCTGATCCATCACTGTGAGCATTAACATCATCATTGTTGATTCACTGAATTAGAAATAAGGTACATCACCAGCTTCAAACTTGGGACAGGAGTCTGAGTAATGATGGGGGATTTTATATCCATTTTTGCTTGCCCTCTGAGATCAGAAATTTTTTTTTTATTTTGATTTTTGGTTTCGTTTTAGTTGGGTTTTGATTTTGGGTTATGTGTTCTCATATAGCATAGATGTTGGTATCAAACTTTTTGTGTACACCAGAGTGACTTGGTGTTTTCATCCTTGCCTTTACCCTCTGTGCACTATGAGAACGTCTGTTTCTGATCAGAAATCAAGTGGTACCTTAAGTTTGTTTGCTGCACAAGATCAGCTAGTCCTCTGCTATCATTTTTTTAAATCTCTTGGTCATTTCTGTCTTTGAGCCACTGTAACTTTAGGGTGAAACAATAGGAAGTGTCTACAAGAATTATTTTCTGGGCTATGAAAGGAAGATTATCTCTGCTGATTTAGCGGACCTGGGGACGGGAAAGTCTTTGTGGTGCCTTGGGATAAAGGGTGGTGCTTACCAGAATATTGAAATATTGCTTCATGTGCCAGTGCATGCTTGTTGGGCACCCAGAGATCAGAAGTGAAGCAGAGTGTTGGATCAGGGTGATTTTCTGGTTTATCCACAGGAAAGGAAGACTGAGAGGACCAGCCACGCTGCTCTTCCTCTGAGGATTTGAACCTTAGCAGATGACATCAGCTTCAAAAGCAGACATTTCCTTTACTGTGACTTCAGCTCCATCCCCTGGAGTCTTTTGGTTGGACTCATTTCTCTTGAGTGCCAATCTGTCTTAAAGATTTCCTGCCAGCCTTTTTAAGGAGACTGATGTTTTCTGCAGTTTCTCTCCCAGGATCCCCGATGTAGCTTCGGGGGCAGTTGCCCAGTAGCTTAGTGACTTAAACCCTCACAGGGCACTGGGAGTCTTTAAGTAATAAATGCCTTTCTTCCCATAGTGCAAGCCTTGCCACGCCTGCCCGAGCCCTCTGAGTTAGCCCAGACAATCAGCCAGTGATGTCATCCAGCTGGCAAGCTCTCAAACTTTCTTCCTCCTCTGCCTTTTCAAAGGACGGTTTTAGAAAAACACCCGTCCATCTTTTCTTCCAGTTTCTAACACAAGCCGTTGCCTCTCATTCCAGGTTAAAATGCTATTCCTTACATCATCCCTCTGAATCTTCGTTTTCACTTTTTATATTCATAGCTGGCTTTGAGCTATTACTGATCTGTGGTAACTGTTACAAGTTCTTGATTCAGCTGCATGACATTGTAACAGCAGTCATGTAAAAGTTCTGATCGCCTTTCCCTATTTTACACTGGAGGATGTAGACCCGTTAGTAGGCTGTAATTTACCAGATGTCACATAGCTAGTAAAATGGCAGAGCCAGGATTTGAGTCTGTATCTGTCTAGCTATATGGCTGTCAGCTGTAGGCGGCAAATGAACACAGTTGGAAATCCCTGAACAGTTCCGAACTCTTGGCACGAGAAAGGTGGGTGTCTGTCCTGCACAGCTGATGTCAGGCTCAAGAAAAGGAGAGTGGGCTTCCTTTGTTTCAGAAGGTGTGCTGCACCTTAGGAATTATCCTAAGGCTCACTCACGTGAGCAGTTTCCCCTTTGTTCTTCTAATACCACTGTTCGCCAGCCCCTTCTAGATTCTTCTCATCAGCATGAAACCAGCCTAATTTCTCCCATAGCAGAAAAGCAAGCGAACAAATAAGCTTGAGAAAATTACTTTCTCCATTTCCGGCCCTGCCCTAGTCTTCAATCACATTTCCTTGGCTCTTTTACAGCAAGAGTTGGGCTTGCCTTCCATCCTCCCATCCCTGCCCTTCTACCTGTCACCACTAACCTCACGTGACTAATTCCACAGCAGATCTGCAGTCCTCACCTTGCCTAGCATTACACAAAACGAGCAATCAGAAGAGGCACAGTTGGTCCCATGTTTCCTTTAAGAAGGATCTTTTCTTAGCTTCCGGAACACAAGTGTGTTATCCGTTTCCTGCCTCCCTCAAAAGCTACTTCCTGAAAGGGCCGCTAAAGCTGTGACTGGCAGTGACCAAAGAGTTAGCTTTGACTTGTTTCTCTCTCTCTGCCCCTTTTCCTGGTGGATTCACCCATTCTGAGTGCACTCAGGTCTATACAGATCGGTAGAACCACAGGCCAAAACAGGACTCCATCCCAGTGGGACACAAGTCTCTGCTTGGTGATAGCCACGTCTTGATGATCTGTCTGCTAAGACTGACTTGAAGATAGTTGAAGCCCAAGCCTAGGGTCCACCTGGGGTGCCTCTAAACTGGGTCACACCTGAGTCTCACAGTCAGAGAAAATTCTGTAGTCTGAGTAGGGTTGTGTCCTTTACCCACTTCAAGGCTGGCAACAATCTAGTCGAACTTGAGTCTGCCCCACTGGCATGTTGTTTAATGCCAGTACCAGTTTGGAGGCTTTATCTGTGAGCTGTGGCTTGCTTCTAAAGGCCTTTACTTTCTGGTTGCCACTAGTTCCCATTGCAGGAAGCAGAATTCGGGGCTAGCTTTTGTGCTCTGTTGCCTTTGGGTAGAATCCTCTCCACTCATCCTCTGCCCTACCCAGATCCAAGGAGGAGTGGCAAAGGAAATCAACAATCTGGCTAACACAGTTCTGGTTGCTCAGTCTATCCTGGGCAGAGGTTAAAGAATTCTTGCAGGCATTGTGCTTTTTGCTGATGGCCTGGAACTGAGTTTAAAGCCTAAGGCCTGAACTTAATTCCTTGTCCTTCTGGGCTCCACACTTCATGGACTTGAATGAGTCTCAGCATGGACAAATCTTTCCTTTCTGTCTTTTCAACGTGTCTTTTCTTATTATCAGATGGAATCCAGACACATTGGTCTCTCGGTTGGCGTCTTTAGGTATTAGGATGGTGGTTTGGACTGTGACCAGCTGATCGAAGCTTGTGTGCCTGTGGAAGATGGTTGCTAGGGGTCCTTATTTAGCTGCCACCTTGTATTACTATCTTTTAATCTGCTTCTTAGTCAAACCCAGTGAACGCTGAGTACAGCCCAGAGCATGGAGATGTCTAGAGCTGTGGTTTTAGTTGGAGAAGCATAGTCTGCTTACTCAACACATGTTTAGTGAAAACGTGCCGGATCCCGATGTTGTTTTAGGGGCAGAGATGAGCAACAGAGCCCTTGCCCACTGGCTACTTTCTTTCCAGCGCAGAATATAAACTAGAACACAAAGAAACAAAAAGTACCACATTGCTAAGTCGACAAATAGAGAGAAGAAGGAAAGAGTGTGCAGCAGCAGAGAGGAACAGGGTCATAAAGTGCACCCAGGGATGGTTGAACAGACATCTATAGAGGATGGATTTCAGCTTTGCAGACACACTATGAAGAGAGATGAATAAGCAAGGGAAAAGCATGGCAATTGTTATATTATTATTAAAATTGCCAGAGAGATACAGGTATTTAAAGAATAGGTGTCTTCAAATCATACCCCAAAACATCCATATATATGTGTGTGTGTGTGAGTGTGTATATTATATAATTTCTTTAATTAAAGGTGTTATTGCACATTGTCCAAATAATATGAAGGCAGTTAGCAAAAGAAAGGGCAGAGGGCTTGGGTTTAGAAGATTGGAGGCCAGCCCATCTACGCATCCTTGTGTGTCCTCAGGCAAGTCATCCCACCTTGAGTACTAAACTTAACCTACAGCTGATGAACAGCTGATAGTTTCCAGGTAGGCCATACCGGCCACTTCTGTGAGGTGGCAAGAATCCCCCCAATTTAGAGATAAGTCAATCCTACCTATATGTTTGCTTTTCTTCCCGTCTTCTAGGCTCCTTGTGCAAGCACTTTGAGTATGCATTGTGCATAGCACAGCACTGTCAGATTGCAGCTGGGACTGCTGATGGCCACAAGGCTGCTTGCCAGAGTTGAACGCATTTCCTTTGCATATCATCCACCTTCTAATACCACCCAGATGGTTGTTTGCTTGTGGTGCTTGCGGCTGAACCCAGAGCCTCCTGCCTCGTAGTCACCGGCTCTACTACTGAGTTTCATCTTGGTCCCAAACAAATACTTTAAAACCTTTTGAGTGGATGTCTTATGCAATAAAATGCAAATTGTATGCAAATAAGAGAACCAACAACCTTCAGAGAAATTGGTGTCTTAATTTTTCATATAAAATGTGATTATGTTTTTATGGAAGAAGGGTCTAGGAAGATGAAGGTTTCACGTAGGAAGCACGCTGACGTGATTAGCATGCTCCATATACTAAGGCAGTGGAGATTTCCTTCCTGGATATTATCAGAAGAACTGGGCACACTGGTGCAGAGTTATCACTGTGGCTATTTCAGGTGTATCTCTTGTGTTGCAAAGGAGACAGATGGTAGTTTCGGGCATTGTGTATGAACACAACCCATGTAAGCAGAGCTATTCCATCCCTTGTGTACCTGCCCAGTCTTTACCAGAAACAATGATAGGAAGGCCACATTGGCTGCACTCTTTAGAGCCCAGGGACATTGCTGCACTGGTGGGGACCCTCCAGGTCTTTGGCCAGTTGTTTTCCTCTCATGACACCCTCTCTTGGTCATATTTCTTCCACCTGGTTTTCTCCCAAGTAACTAATTAGTTTTGTCAAGCATATTCCTATACGTCTTCACCAGCTATTAGAGCACATTGTTTATTTATATGTTTTGACCGCTTTTCACCAAGGCTGTAGATAATTTTCTTGCAGATATATGTTTTTTCACATTTTCTGACAACGAAGTGTTTATTAATTATGGACACTGAAGGCAGTATCTTCCCAGTTTGGGGCTTTTTTAAAAATGCTTTCTTTGTTTGAATTTCTTATGAGGAAATTTAGCTGGGAGAGACTTGGGGGAGAGGAGGGAGGGGAGACTGCAGTCAGGATATAATATATGAGAGAAGAATTTAAAAAAGCAATTTAGAATATGAATTCAATTAAATTTAATACAGCCTTGTCTCTCTTATTTGTCCTTTGTGTATATTGTTTAGTAAACTTTCTTTTTCCTCGATGTAAAGTCAAGAAAAACAGTTTTTCTCAACTGTATTACTATTCCTACTTAGGTATTTAATCCAAGTGAGTTTGTCCTTTGTCTGTGATATGAGATGAAGGGTAAATGGTATCACTCCCCACATATTTTTTCTGAAACCTTCTCATTGCTGGTCATTTTTTTTTAAAAAAAGATTTATATACATTGGTCCCATGCCATGTCTCTTTGTAACTATACACTGTATCAAGTTTTCTTGTTAGACTATCTTTGGATCTCCAGCCCTTAACTAACAACACAGAGACTATTATTAATTATGAAAGCTTGGCCCTTAGCTTAGGTCCCCAACTAGCTCTGATAACTTAAATTAACCTGGATTTATTAATCTAATTTTGCCATGTAGCTTTTACCTTTTCTCAGGACAGCATGTCCGACTTGCTCCAAGTCTGTTGATGGATTCCACACGCCTAGATTCCTGCTCCTCTTCCTAGCTCTTCCTGAAACCTTGACTAGCCTCTACTGCCTAGATATTGACCATTCAGATTTTTAGTTCACCAATCAGAGCAACACATCTTCACACAGTGTGCAAGTATCGCACAAGAGCCCACGTTATTTCCACACCATGTCTCTTTGTGTTAGAAGTGATTCAGATTTTATGATGACTTATCTCTACTTATGATCTGATTTTCTTAATTATTACTTCTTTATGGAAGAATTTATAAGTAGTAAGCATAGTGTTTCTTGGTGACTATTTTAATTATTCTGAATGTTATTGTCCTTACCTTTTCATGCAGATCTTAGATTCATCCTTAGAAGTTCTCTTTGAGGTTTTACATGTAGTTTGAATATGAATTGACAAGGTTGACACCTTCATTTTATTGACTGTTCCCATTCAAAGTATCACATGCATCCTAAATTAACAGAGAGACAAACTACTGTACAGGGGAAAGAGTCCTTAACTAGACCAACTCATATTTGAGAAGGTGATTCTTGATAACAGTAAATGGAGAAAACACGGTCTTTCTGATGCGATCATGGAAAAATTCGTGCCATGGGAACAATAGGGTCCTCGCATCATTTCATACCACATACAAAAAAATCCAAAGTAAGTCATAGCTACAGACGTTAATAGGTGACATTTAAAATCTCTAGAGAAGAACACAGGAGAAAAAAAATTTGATGTTGAAATAAGAAAAGACAGAACATCAAAATGTGGTCTACTAGTGAACTAACTGGTAGATTGTATTTCATGTATATGTATGTCAAAGTTTCAAATTGTATGCCCGAAGTATGTACACTGTGTCACATGTCACACGCCTCAACAAATGTGCCTGAGAGGGGACAGGAACACAGAACAGGACTTTAAGAATTCCTGCTGCAGCACGTGCCCTGTGAAGGTGTCCTGTCCTTTCCCGACATGAGTGACCTTGCGTAGGGATTTGCTTTTCATATTTCACCCAGTTCTCTCTTGCGGCACGGGGACCATCTTGGATATTTTCTCTCGACCACTCACTCACCTCGTTTATCTTGAATGTAGATTTGCTTGGCGAGCGGCGATCCTGTGGCTGAGGTTTTGTTTCAGGCTGATCTTGCGCCTGTGAGATGGAGCATGAATACAGGGAGATACTCTTGTTGACCGGCCTGGAGGAAATCACAGAGAAGGAACTGCAACGGTTCAAGTACTTCGTCATGGATGAGTTTAAGATCTCTCGGAGCCAACTGGGTGAGATTACAAACAGGACCGAGTTAGCGGACCTGCTGATTCAGAGCTCAGGCCCAGCGTTGGCAGTGACAAAGACCATTTTCCTTTTCCGGAAGTTGAATTACATGCACGCCGCAAAATGTCTTCAGGAGCAAAAGCAAAAAGGTATGTGGAAATGCCCCTCCTTTCATTATACAAGAGCGATAAAGCACCCAGAGTGTTGCATTAATTTGCTCAATCACCAACCATCGGTCCCTTCGCCTCCTTCCCTGAAAGGCACTAAAAATTATGTTGCAACTTCCTCAGGCATTTTTGTTGCCAGCGCTTAGAGCCGCCATCCATTGTCTCCAATCTACTTGCAGAAACTGTGCACACGAGATGGCAGTGTTAGTGTTCAAGGTCCCTTTCCATGGTACTTAAGGCTTTCGTACTTCACTGAGGGCCTGACAATAATATCAGCACAGCGCAGCCTAGAGCAGACAAGCCAGAGAATCGCCTCACTTGGCCATAGACTATTCACTTCTGTACTGAGCCAGCCTGCAAAGTCGCAGTCAGTCTTTCTTTAGGAAGCCCATGTGCTTCGAGTCCATGGAGTTTCTACCTTTACACATCCCCAGAATAGATGCCACTATGAATTTCCAGGATACAAAGGACGTGTTTGTATTCGATAAACTGCCACCAAGTCTTCTTCAATTATATGCATTTTGTCCCATTGCTCCCTAAGAATAACTGGTGAATCCTTTGTATTTAAATAGCTAATAAAGATGACAAAGGAATGCCTCATCAAGAGACTCCCTAAGGTGAGAGATTCCAGAAGCAGTCCTTTGGGGACACTAAGTAATACAGAAGTTGCAAATTTTTAACAGCTTGCTGAGAAGAAGGGTGTCTTGTCACGTGGGTGTCCTGACTTCTCAATAGATATTTATATCCAGTTTAACTTACGAAGGAAGGTTAAAGTTCCATACAGATATAAGTTGTTAAGTAAATTTGAGGAACTTAGAGCAAGGTTTGATGATGCCAAACACTATTTTCAAAGGGTGCCTGAAATTAGAAGGAATATGTGGTTCTTCCATTTGACCACCGGGTGGCAGTAAGAACACATACTTAATCCAAGTAGATACTTCCTTATCTATTGCTAGTCAACTGAATATGTTTGATAATATCTTTTACCTCCTCCTCCATCAATTCATGTTCCTGATTTTTGTTTTCTAGCTAGGATGACATAAAACTCCCTTCATTCCCCCCCCCTCCATTTTACTGTGTCAAGTGTTGGTGGGATTCTATCAGTTTGATTAGCTCTAAATGACCTCCTGGGAGAACTAGTTGAAAACCAGGAGTGACTGACCGCTCCACTTGATGACCTAGAAGTCATTTTAGTTCCTATACTCCTTTAAAGCTCTATGTGAAGCCATCTTCAAGCCCGCTTGAAGTGCAGCACAGGTTTGTCAGTGATGCCTCTGGCCGTTAGGGCAATGCCGATTTCTGGGTTCTTTCCTAGAAGTTCCCACCTAGTGTTTACTCTGGTAAGTGTCCATCACGAAAAATGGAGATATTTGAATACGTTAAAGAATATCATTAAAGAATGACAGGGTTCTGACTATGAGAAAAGGCTTGAACAGGAAAGCTGATGAAAAAAATTATGAGGGCACATAAGTATGATAAAGCCAAGCAAATCGAGCCAAATTCTTTAAATATAACCATGAGTTAGACAGATGAAACGTGTGCATCAAATTTTGAGTATATAGTGGGAAGGTGACGCTCTGCCAAATGTCTCTGCAGTAACACAATGAATGACATTTAAAAGAGATCAGTGTGGTTGGTGCGGTGGGATAGAGTGATGGGTTTATTCCCTTGAGATCCTATGACTCTCCTTTCTCCTCTTCTATACTGTCAGTATAGACTGAATGTTTTCATGTGCTTGTTTCTCAGAAAAAGAAAAAATATGATTTCCTAGAGCTGGTCATTAGAAGATCAGCCTAAGTTCTTGTAAGCATTTCCAGCCATTTTGACATCACTCACCTGCCAACATTATTTACAGCATTCACGCTCCCTAGCAGAAAAATAGCGGACAATGAGGACTACTGAGAACTCAAGAACAATGGCAATGGGTTTCTGATCCTACTGCACGCACTGGCTTTGTGGGAGCCTAGGCAGGTTGGATGCTCAACTTACTAGACCTGGATGGAGGTGGGGGTTCCTTGGACTTCCCACAGGACAGGGAACCCTGATTGCTTTTCGGGCTGGGGGGAGACTTAATTGGGGGAGGGGGAGGGAAATGGGAGGCGGTGGCGGGGAAGAGACAGAAATCTTTAATAAATAAATAAATTTAAAAAAAACAAAGAAAATGAATACCAAAATGAGCAAGACAGAAAACAAACAGGAAAGACTGAAAAACCAAAAAAAAAAAAAAATGGAGTTAAAGTATTTCAAGAAAATCTAGTAATGTTTTAAGTTAAGTTTATGGTTTTGTTTTGGGCTGCATTCAGAGTTGTCCTGGGCTCATGTGACCCACAGATCATAGGTTAGACATGCCCTGGGCTCATGTAATCCATGGATCATGGGTTAGAAAAGTCCTGGGCTCATGTGACCCAAAGAACCTGGGTTAGACATGCCCTTGGCTAATGTGACCCAAAGAACCTGGGTTAGACATGCCCTGGGCTCATGTGACCCAAAGAACCTGGGTTAGACATACCCTGAATTCTTGTGATCCACAGACCCTGGGTTAGACATGCCTGAAAGAGCCTCTGTAACATCCCTGACCAAGACTCAACTACCTTCTTTTGTCTGAGAGATAGTGACTGAGTACCTTGTTATGTGACTAGAGAGCTCATTCTACTGCTAGCTATATTCCTTAAATCATTTGATTTCTAGCAAGAGCAAATCCATCAACATTCCAAATGGTTCAGATTCTGTGAGAAACCACATCTAAAAATTTCTTAAGACATGCTTTTCTCGTGAGTCCCTTAAGCAATTGAACACTGGCCACCTTGATAGATGGTCACATTAAAATCAGGACAAGAAGTTGCTGTCTCAGAATAAAATAAAACATAATCCTTGACCTGGGTACCCAGGATCTATCACACAGCTGCTTTATGGGGGCATTGCTGAAAAGTGAATACGTCATTCACTTAACAACCTGCTTTTCCATTTACTAATATTCCCTTAATTCTTAATGGTTATCAGCAGCTCCTTTAGGCTCAGGAAATTGGCATGCAGGACTCAGGTCTCTCCTTCCAGCAAGGGAGACATGGGGCTGACCTCAGGTCATTGGGTTTGATGGCAAATGCCCTTACCCCCGAGGCATCTTGTTCGCCCACTTCTCCCTCTGTTGAGGGAGAGTTTTCTAGGTAAAATATTCTTCCTTAGCAAATATGTAGTTTATTCTCCATTGCTTTAAATATAACACCACACTGTTGCCTGGCTTACATGGTTTTTGCGCTGGTTCAGATGAACCAGGGCTCTGGATAGTCCAGACTTTGGGTCTCTTCTTTTCGTGGTTGGTGTCTGCACATTTGAGGAAGAGAAAGCGGTAACAATTTTTTCTTTGTCTTTACTCTTCTACTTCTTCATTTCCTCCTCCTCCTCTTCCTCCTCCCTTTTTCTTTCACCTAGCTGTGCTTTGGCATATGTCAGCTGGTATCGGCTGTGGGGAGCACCTTCTTCTCAGGTTCTCCGACTGGACCAGGCTACTGCTTGTGTCCTGTGCTCAAATAAGGATGCATTGCATGGTCCAGTGAGGTCACTAACTGGATGTTGCTGCAGTCAGGTAGAGCTGCTGGCTAGCATCTGTAATCATCTTTAATTAAGTTTATGTGATGTAGGCCCTAATCGGGCTTCTATTTGTGCATGGCCATGAGTTGGGTTCCGAGACTGGGAAAGGCTGTGGGTGCTGCTCTTGGGCCACTTGGAATGGCAGGGCCAGAGACTATGCTAGACAGCTATGTATAATCTCAGGCTTTCCTTCCAGTTTGGGCTCACACTGAACCTCAGGCTGCACTAAATGTCTTCCCAGTCCCATCTCTCCGTGGTCACTAGGGTTGGAGAGACCAGATGCTGAAGAAATATTGGGGTACAAACTTGCCTTTAACAAAAGGCCTTTTTTGTAAAACCCCGGGCTGAGTGGGCAGGTTTCATAATAGGCTGTGGCCAGCAGGATCAAATGTTTCCTCTTAAGTTTATTTGTGTGTATGAGATTGCCTATAACCTTCCGGAAGCCTGGTGCCTTGCTCTGAGGCTGGTCAGGGCCATCACACTCCACGTGTGCAAATGTATACACCCTCACCCAGCACGTCTGGAGAAACCTTACACAGAGTGCTAAGGCTACGTGAACAGTTGGCAGTAGCTGTGATTCAAAGCCAACAAATCTGTGTGCATGCATTTTTGTTTTGTCTTGTTTTTGTTTGTTTTTCAAGGCAGGCCTTCTCCGTGTAGCTTTGGAGCCTGCTGTCCTGCAACTAGCTCTTGTAGACCAGACTGGCCTTGAACTCACAGAGATCTGTCTGCCTCTGCCTCCTGAGTGTGGGATTGAAGGCTTGCACCACCACCACTTGGCATGTACATGCCTCTTAAAGTACTATACCATCTTCTCTTTAATTACGCAACTCCATAAGGCAGTGCATGTACTGGTCACAGTGAGACCCACTTCATTTTGTTTCTTCTTTTTTTAAATTTATTTTATTTATGTATACAGTATATGCCTGTGTGCCAAAAGAGGGCACCAGATCTCACAGATGGTTGTGAGTCATGATGTGGTTGCTGGAAATTGAACTCAGGATCTCTGGAAGAGAGCAGCCAGCGCTCTTTACCTCTGAGCCTTCACTACAGCCCTGTTTTGTTTATTTCTAATTGTCCCCCGTTATTCCAGTCTTGCCAGTGTCCGCAGTGTTCCTCATGAAAATGAGCCTTCTACAAAGAATCCTCTAATGCTGAGAAGGCCACAGGCTCACCCTTTGCCCTCCATCTTCACCATAGTAGGCGTGGGGTTGTGCCATCTTGGAAGGGACATAACATTGTGAAAATGAAAACAGTTCTCTTACCCTCAAGATATTATTGGTTCCATGGTTCTAGAAGATACCTTATTTGCATTCTGAGATGCTTCCTAATGTGCCTTGTCTGGGGATAGTCATGAGTTGTATTCTTTGGAGGACTGAAGATGGGAAACTCCTAGTCCATCATTCTGCTCTGTCTCCCTTCTAATTTTGTTCTTGAGAGGCCATGATATTCTAATGTCTCAGCCATGCTTGCTCATGCATTTTAGGTTAACGTACTTCTTTTTGATTCCTCCTCCTTCGCTTTTCCTCCTTTCCTTCTCCCCCTTCTCCTCCTTTTTCTTCTTTTTCAGTTGAGAGTCGATCCATGACAAATAGAAAGAAGAAAGGAACGCAGCAAGTAGAAGAAAGAAGTCAAGCTGAAAACTGTGCTGGTGCCTCTGCCACCAGCAGAGGCGAATCCTCCAAGAAAAACTCTTCTCCAGAAGTCCGTCCTCAGGCTAAGGTAGGCCAGGGCAGCTCCTTGGTCCTCGTGAGGACCCCCTCCCATGACTCTCCCTCTCATCCAGCTCAGGAAGCCTGCTTTTTGGCTCAGAGCATACAAAGCAGGAAAGCAAGGCCAGGATAAGAAAGATCTGTCTGCATTACAAAAAGAAAAGTCAGTCAAATTCATCAATTTATGTAGCCTGGAAGCTTCTAGTTTCTGCCATGCTCTGGGCATACTAACACATTGCTATCTTAGCCTCTACTGGAAGAAAACTCTGCCAGGGACCATTTTCAGTGAGTATGTTTTAGGGTGTGGTTGGCATTCATCTTGTGAGGAGGTTTAGGAAGTGAGGGAATGGGGGAGAATTTCAAGTTCAGTGGAATTGCAACCAGGAGTTCAGTCTGTGCAGTGAGAGAATTAGGGACTAAGAATGCCCTTCAGGGTTGTCACAATCCCTATACTCACTATGTGCCCGCTCTTTTAGTGGGGAAGTGGCTCTTTGTAACAGAGGGAATAAAACTGAAGATAGTCTTTGACCCTTAGTCCTGACAGAGAAGCATGCTGGGAGCCACCACAAAACCCATCAAGCACATGCAGTTTTATTCCCCATGAAGGCATTGTCATCATTTTCCAGAGGGATGAATTTAGGGTGTGTCCACCATTCTGTCTAGAGCACCCACCCACTTCCTCTGTGCTTGGCTCAGAAATTTCCAGAATTGCCAAGAAAACAATACTAAGGTTTAAATGTTGTATTTTAATCAAAGACATGAAAACACATATTGTATAGTCTGATAGATACAAAGAGAATTCCTAGGCCTGGAAACAAAAAGTTCTGCAATAGTCCTCAGTGAATTTGGCATTTTCCTGCTTTGGACCAGATTGAGTGTGGGATGCTGATCACCAGATGTAGTGTTGGGCTCACATTTCAAGGTTTCCCAGAAACCCAGTTCAAAATCTACTCTTCCGGGCCTCTTTTCCTAAGTGTCTCTCTTTGCTTACAGGTAGTTAATTACTTATAAGACAGTAGCATTGTTTCTAAAGCATACACAAGCGTGAGCAGACGCATACCTGCACCTGCACACACACACACACACACACACACACACACACACACACACTGTCTCCTATCCCTCTTATTTTCTTAATTTGGAAGAACAAAATCCAAGATGAGCATACAATCACCATAGTCTGGTTGCGGAGAGGAAAGCCCATTTATCATTGGGTACATCCCTGTAGTGAGTTTATTGTGGGTCCTCAATAAGGAATGCACTTTTGTCCTTTGTTAAATCAATTAAAATGGTTTGTTATATTATCCCCATGAAGCAGACTTAACATTTTATATGTTGTGTTACAATATTTTATTTGACAAAATCCTTTTTTTTGGTATTTAAATGATTTCAGTGATTTATAACTACAAACGTTAAGATATAACTTTTTGGCAAGCCTTAGTATATAATTCATGGCTTCTAAGAGTAAACTCACAAAGGTAGAGCTGATTCTGATTTCCACTCTCCCTTTAATCCATCTGCAGGCGCTCATCCCAGATCTCTTCGTTTACTCGCACTTAATGATCTGTGTTTTATTGTGCACAGGATATTCCTGGGGATGTGGAGTGCTCTGTGCACATCAGTAAACCTTCCCATCCGTACACGAGAGTCCCATAAATGCTCAGAACACTGTAATAGAATCACAAGAAGACAAGGTCAGATTAAGCGCCAGCAATGATTCAGGTTTATGACACACTCTTTTCCTAAATTACATGACAAGGAAGGAATCTGACTGAGGAATTCTGTCACCACCTAAATACAGAACATGAAGTATCCATTTTGTGTTTTTTCAGTCTAGATAATTCCAAGGCTCCAATCTTTTCCTCACTTCTCCATCTTCCCTTCAACTCAGCCTTTTCTGGCTTCCTGGGGTTTATCTGAATGAAGGCTGCCTCTCTTACAGTGTTGACCCATAACTAACATCTCTTCTCTGTGGTCACAGCCTCAGAAGCAGCAGATCGTGGCAGAGCAGGAAGCTATCAGAGAAGGTTTACAGAAAGATCCACTGGCGGTCTTGGTGTTGAAAACTACGAATCCTTTCAAGTGTGAGACTGAGGAAGACATATTCCATGCAACAGTGGCCAACTCGACCGCATTTTTCTTCGTAAAAGTTCTATATGCACCATTTAAAGATAAATTTACCCCAAGGAGAACAATTAAAATATCAAACTATCTTTGGCACAGTAACTTCTTGGAGGTGACCAGCTCCTCAACTGTGGTTGATGCTGACGCTGACCACAAAGTCTGTGTCCCAAATAACATTAGGCTAAAAGCTGGAAGAACTCCCACAATTAAGATGCTGAAGACCCAGCCTTGTGGAACAATTGTGAATGGGACGTTTAAAGTCCAGAAGGTAATTCCTGTATGCAATTTTATATTGATTGGAATAAAAAATATAACACCTGTCCTAAGCTTTGACAGAACTCTAGAAATTATGTTTTATTTTTTTCTCTCTATATAGAACAGGACAATTGAAATCAATTAAATAGTTGATTTTAAACAATTTTAACAATCAAAAAAAAACAATTTAATAAAGTTAAAGATTTGTAGGATAATAATTTGCCAAAACTTGTGTGCAAAGCTCACAAAAGTTTTATACTGTGTGTATTTTGTTTGCTTCGTCTTTTGAGACAGGGTCTTTTACTGTGTAGCTTTAGTTGGTCTGGCATGCTCTAAGGTTCCTCTGCCTCTGCCTGCTGATCCATGTGCATGCCACTGCCCCCAGCAAATGTTTTGAAGCCACTTTTATTTACGTTGTTACCCTTGTAACCTGTGAAACATAGACACGGCTATTTCCCTGTGTTGATTTTACACACTTATTACCATCCACTTTCAAAGTCACTTTTGCTTTGAGCATCCTTCAGATGTGTGCTCATTGATGAACGAGGGGACTGATGAGCAGGCCCTGGAAGACCTAGTATTGAATGAAGAGAATGGAAGAGTTAGCAGAGAATCCTAGCTAGATGCTGGGTATCTTTGTTGGAGTTTCTGTTGCTGAGAAGAGATCCCATGACCCCAGCAACTTTATAAAGGAATACATTTAGTTGGGACTGGCTTACAGGTTCAGAGTTTACGTCCATTATTCTCATGGCAGGAAGCATGGCTGCATGCAGGCAGACATGGTGCGGGAGAAGTAGCTGAGAGTTCTACATCTGGACCCATAGACAGTAGAAAGAGAGAGTGAGCCACTGGCTTGAGTTCCTGAAACCTCAAAGCCCACCCTTAGGGACACATTTCCTCCTGTAAGATCACACCTACTCCAACAAGGCCTAATTTTTTTCATATAATGCCCTTCCCTATAAACCTGTGGCTGCTTTTTTTTTATTCAAACTACCACATGGGAATCAGGGAAACTATCTTTGCGTGAACAACTTTCTGGCCTAAGACAGATCCTGAAGGACCATTGGGAATGTTGATGATTTCTTCCCCTAGTAGCTGGATGACCTCTAGCTCTGTCAGAAAAGGTAGCAGGAGTAAATTGTCTTCCTTGAAAAAGTAAAGCATAAAAATACCTATTTTTAACTTCTCAGTTTTGAACTTTCTATTTGGTCAACTACTCACTAATGTCTATTCACATGGTCAATCAAACTAACTCTCAAATACTGTACATATTTTACGTATCTAACTAGTATCTGGTCCCATTCTAATCCAGATTTGATTGTGAATGATATGTTGTCCTTGATATTCTGACTTTTAGACTTCTTCACTAGATCTTTTATTGTTAGTTTGTGCATCTCTCTGGATTTATGTCACTAAGTGACCTTCCTTTTAACCATAAGGTCTTCTTTTTTCTTCTCTTCTCTTCCTTTCCTTTCCTTTCCTTTCCTTTCCTTTCCTTTCCTTTCCTTTCCTTTCCTTTCCTTCCCTTCCCTTCCCTTCCCTTCCCTTCCCTTCCCTTCCCTTCCCTTCCTTTCATTTCCTTCCTGCTTTCTTTTCCTTCTCTTCCTTTCTTATGCCTCCTGTACACTGGCCCTGGAGCAGCCCCATTTTCCCCATCTATTAGTTGTTTCTTTGAACCATCCTGGCTTCCCAGAGGAAAAAAGGTTTGAGACTAGAAAGATGGACAGAAGGGACATGCTTTTAGTAGGATTCTCCCACCTCCTCCATTGACATTTGCTAATACCGGTTAGGTCGAAGCCTTTTAGTTTGGAAGCTGGAATTCCTCCTTATATTTCTTTTGGAAAGTTGCTCCTGTCTTGTCTGATAATTGATTTACATGCCGCTCTTCCTTAGTCCTCTCAGTGGAGCTTGGTTGTTGTTTTTTTTTTTTTCACAGATAACAGAGCAGCAAAAGGACAGAGTACTGTATGGTGTACAAGACAAAACAGGGGAGATGGACGTGTTGGTGCTTGGAAACCAGGACAAAATAAAATGCGAGAAAGAAGATAAGCTTAGACTCGTATTTTTTGAAGTGTCAGAAGATGGAGAGAAGACACAGTTGAAATCAGGACCCTACAGCTTCTTTAAGGTATGGAAGAATGTCAGTTCTCAAAAGACTACATTATTTTGTGTTTTATGTCAGAAAGCAGAAAAGAGACTGATGAACAGGATATGACACAGAAGAGCCCATATGTAGTGTGTTTTCATCTTACAGAACTGAGGACCCTGGCTTTAGAAAATTATTCTTATCCTAGATGCCCAGCTATAAACCCATGGGTGTCACAAAGACACCCATACAAACTCTCTCTCTCTCTCTCTCTCTCTCTCTCTCGCTCGCTCGCTCTTGCTCTCTCTGTCTCTCTCTGTCTCTCTCTGTCTCTCTCTCTCTCTCTCTCTCTCTCTCTCTCTCTCTCTCTCTCTCTCTCTCTCTCTGTCTCTCTCTCTCTCTCTCTCTCTCTCTTTCTCTCTCTCGGAACTCAACAGTGAGTTTTTGGACTACAGTCTAAATCTAATGAAAGCAAGCTGTCTGAAGTTCCACAAATCATTCTGACAAATGCAGTTGTAAGTCAAGACAGACTTTAAAAACCTTGAAAACAAATCTCTGAGCAAGTTCAACGTGCTGCGCACTGCGCGCCCGTCTGCGCTCTGTGCGCTAGAATCCAGTTAGCAAGCTTCTGGAAAGGGGCTGGAGGTTGAAGAAACACACACAGAAACAGACAGACACACAGACCTCCCATCACTGGTACAAAGCTCCTCTTTAATAGCACCATGGAGGCTTAAATATCCTACAGTCAATGGCCAACAGATAAAAATCCCATCCTCGGATCCTCTAGGCAAAGCACAGCTTTTAGTGACTTCAATTAGAAGGCTCTAGCAGGGAAGAGCAGCTGAAGGCCAGGACTCAGTTAGTACCAACACCAACCCTTCATGTATTTACCATAGTCCAGGGCAGTTAAGTAAGTCATCACAGCACCCTTCTCCTTATCTGATTGTCATAGCTTTACTCTCTTCCCCACTACTTATCAGTGTTTATATAAGCGCTGTCTCTGTGTAAGTTTGAGATAGAGACCTGAGAAATCTTTGTATATGTCCTTATTATGTAGGCATGTATTTATTTGGAGCAGATAGACTTCAAGAAAGTCATCAAAGAGTGAAAGGATTAAGGGACATGGGGAGGGGGAGGAGATGTTATATGAAGGGAGGCACATTTCAGGAGAATGCAGTAGCTGGAAGTAGAAGAGAGTTAAGTGATCAATAACATCTCAGTCTTCATCTTTCTTTTCCACCCAGGTTATTAAGACCCCAAAGCCAAAAACTGAGCAAAAAGAAAAATGTAAATTGAAGTCAACTCATCTAAACAACACTTCTTTGAAGGATTCTAATACTACTTCTTGAACCAGACTGAGCTGCCTGAGGACAGAAGTTTACAAGCTCTTCATCCTATCCTATTAGTTCAAAAAGGATAAATACTTGACAATTCCTCTGTTAGCTGTAGAGCAAAACAAAACAAAAATCTAGTAAAAAAAATTCAGTATCAGGCATGAGAAACCCCCTTTTGAGTAGCTGATTGTCTAGGAGACTCCCAAAACATTATGGGCTATTGCTCTTGCCCTTGGTTGATCCCCAGAGGTGAAGATAAGTTCATACTGCTGAAGATACCATGCACTTCAGACATAAGGTTCAGAGGTCCCTGAGCTGTAACTGACCTGAGAGTCTTCTGCCCAAGGATTATCTTTCACAAAACCAGAACGTGCCATACAGACTTCCCAAAGAGGGAGGCAACCATCAGTAGCACCCAGTTATGATGCCTAAGAATCATAAAGATGAGCAACATGGCACAATAATCCTAAGGGTGAGTTAGTGTCATGAATGCCTTAGTAGTAACCAACAGTTCTTTAATTGGACTTAATTCCCACTCAACAAGAAAGAAATCATTCCTGGTATTAGAAACATAGCCAACTACTCTGGATTAGTGAAGTCATGAATTGCAGAGGTCAGACATGCTGAATCTTTCCGGTAAGCCTTGTGGTGCTACACCCATTAATAGAAATGGGTAATCAAGATGTGGGAATTAGCCAGTAAGAGGCTAGAGCTAATGGGCCAAGCAGTGTTAAAAAGAATACAGTTTCCATGTTGTTATTTTGGGGCATAAGCTAGCCAGGTGGCCAGGAGCCGGGTGGCAGGAACGCAGCCCGCTGCTCCTTCTACAAATAATGTTAGTTTAAATAGAATTTTGATGATTAAGGGTCTCTAACAAATCTGGTAATGGACTATATATATATAGTATAGACAGAGGTTAGTTTAGTGGGAAAATTAATAAAGGTAAAAGTAGGATATAGTGTTGGCCCCGGGAGAAGCAGAGGATAGAAAATAGGAGTGAGCAAGTGTCACGCAGCTAGGAAGTAGCAGTTTCTCTTGAGGACTCACAGAGACTGTGGTTTAGGTTAAAGATTAAGGAAAACAATTGAGTCCCGGGAATTAAGCTAGCTCAAGGGTTTTTAATCTTGATGCTGGGAAATATGTACATGGGGTCAGTGTGCATCACAGCTAAAAACAAGCTTTAAATAATAACTTCATGTAACTGAAAAGCAAAGAGTTGCATGGTCCATTAAGGTCATTGTACAAGCCTCTAAAATAGGAATAATGAAAGAAATAGCCTGTTTTTCTGGCAATAATAAAAAGTACTACCTATGTAAAAGTCTAAAAGACAAATGTGTAACTAAGTGTGAGTTTTTCAGCAAATTCATAAAGATATGGTTAAGAAATATAGTGGAGTTGAGTTATTCCAGAAAAATATTTTTATGCTGATTATTTAGTAACTGTGTAATAACTTTTGGTTATGGGAAACATCCTTCTCTTTGTAATTGACTTGGTGTGGGTATTGTAAAAAGGGCTTCTGAAAATAAAGAAGTAGAAGAAACTTTTATCCCTCAGAAAAGAAGCCTGTATGTTTTCTTGCCAACTCTGCATCTAGTTCTCCGTCTCTCTGACCTGCAGAAGGCTGGACCCTCCAGAGGTTTTAAGAGCCAAAGCTTGGCTTTCTAGTATATACAAACTAAACTCTTTGGCCCATGTGACCCCTGCTACAGTTAGTTAGCACCTTACTGGCAATAGTCATGAAATATGAATAAAGGAATCTGTATTCTAATACAATTCTATTACAATCTTACTTATAGACACAGAAACTTAAAATTTATATAATTTTCCTAAACCACACATTATTATCCTTTGGATTTTGTTCCTGAACAACTAAAAAATGTAAAAGATACTTTTAGTTTATTGGCTACTAAAAAATAACTATGCTATATAAAAACAGGTAAGAGACCATACTTTGCCAATTCCTGATCTTAAACAAAGATACTACAAGTGTTTATAAAATATTTAAAAATAAAATACATGGGAACAATACAAAGAATGAGAGGTAAAATTTAAGAATATAATACTGCTTGCAAAATCTTAATACAGCATGTTAAGCAGTGTAATATTTTTGAAGTATAATCTGTGTGATTAAAGATAGATATTGTGAGCCCTACTGAAATAATTTTAAAAATATTTTTAAAGATATTTAAATAATAAAATGACATTGTGATGTTAGTGCATCATATATAGTATGTATGTATGTATATATATATATATATATATATATATATATATATATAGCCTATATAGTATAGGGAAAGCAACATCTTTCATGTGTCAAAATATAGTGTTCTTTTTCATAAAGGTATCAACACAAAAATATATAAAAATATTTTACAATTTGATGTCCATATTAAAAAATATATAAAAATATTTTACAATTTGATGTCCATATTAAAAAATGATGGGTCCAAATTTATAACTTACAAAATTAACTAAAAATATAAAATCATTGGCTTAGCTGTAAATATCTCAAGCCTCAAAATATTCTACTGGGTTCTCTATAACTTGTATGTAGGCAAATTTTCTTCTCTGTGATTCTAGAGTTCACACAGCTATTTGCTGTTGAGTTTAAGCTTTATTGCATTGTGATCAGATAGGGATACATAGAGGGATTTCAGGTTTTCTAAATGTGTAAGGATTTGTTGTGTATCCCATTATGTAGTCAATTTTAGATGAGCATCCGTTGGCTGCTGAGCAGAATGTGTGTTCCTCAGTCCAGGTAGACAGCTCTGCAGATATCTGTCAGGTCTGTTTGATGCATATTACCTTTTAATTCTGAAGTTTCTCTACATTTTTGTCCCAGTGGCCTGCTGTTGCAGGAAGTATTGTGGTGAGGCCACCTGCCATTACTGAGGTTCAATTAGTCTGTCTGTGTCCTGAAGTTCAGTAGCATGCTGTTTATGAAACTAGATAATCCACAGTTTGGTAAATAGGTGTTTAGTGTCTTTCTCAGGCAGGGAGGGGGTGAGAAGGTACAGTGTCAATATCTCAGATAATGGGAGTCAAGTAGAAGTCAGGTATACAGCAGACTCGTTTATTTAACAACAGGGGAAAGACTTATAAACCCTCCCAGCACCTAGTCGTTCTGATCCCTTGACAGTTGACATCACATGTTCGTCCCTCACTGGCTAGGCAGGATCAGCATCTCTGATAGTGTCTGTTGCTTGGCACTCAGGAAACACAGCTTGGTCACTCCTCATTGGCTAGGCATGGTCAGGACCTCTGGCAGGGCCAGGCAGACTCCAGCTTGACCCCCTCTGGCCTGGTAGGCCTTAACTTCCTACAACCTCCCCGCCTTTTTTTCCCTTAGCCAATGAATCCCCTCCTTGAAGCATAAGCCTTAGTAACTACAGTACAAACTGCACTCCAGACCCTACGTTCTTTTTAACTTGTTTTTTTTTTTCTGCATGGGACATAGCCTTTTACTTCGAAAAGAGGTCTCTGTCCTTGACTATCTTACCCAAAGTACAAGTTGACATGTATCTCAAACCTGCAGAGCACAATATTTGTTTTATAATAACTTATAAATGGATGAAAGAGACTTCTGGGGAAGAACTACTTTAGATAAAAAGTTTATTATTTTTTTCCAAGTTGAAACATACAGATGGAAAATACAGAGAATCTAAAATGTACAAAAAGCAAAGTAAAAGAACACTGTTTTTTAAAATTAAGAGCCATATATATGTATATATATATCACTATATGATAGATACACATTTTTTGCTTTTTAAATTGTTTTTATTGAGCTATACATTTTTCTTTGCTCTCCCTCCCTTTCTCCCCACATACACATTTTTCTGTACTTGCATCATATCATCATAAACATTATTGTCAGTGTTGTTCAGTTGTGTTTATATCGGAATTTAGGTACATTCCCATAGCTGAATGGGGATTGGGTGGTTCTATGTCTCTCCTCCTAGCCCGGATGACCTTGAAGAAGACAAGGATGAAATCAGGTTAGCTGAGATGCAGCTGGTCACACTCTTCTTTATTCACACTGCCCCCATGAGTCACTTATCTTTCCTTACCTATCTCCTTTACCGAATCTCTATCCTTTGAATCAACTTGGCTCCCACTTCTTGAGAGCGTAAAATGAGCTAGTTGTACCCTGCCAGGCCTGAGCACAGATAGAAAAGCAGGCGATATGGTGGAGCAATGGTAGGGAAGGAGAAATCAAAGGGTCAAAGGCAGGAGTTGAGTGGAAGACGTCAGTGCAGAGATTGTTAGGAGGAAGGTACGGAGGGCATGCCTGTTGCAGGTGTTTGGAAGGGTGTTAGGAATGTTTGACTTATGGTCCTGGGAATAAGAAATATGAAAACAGTTCCACGTGACTGAATAGGTCAGTTCTTATATTTTATCTACACATTATTGTTGTTAGTCTTTGCTAGCGTTTAGTGAATCCCACTGTGTGACAAGAGCGTGGACTTTTGTTTGTTGTGTTCTCATTGGCTTAAGGCACCCTTGTGAAACATATGGTATTTGTTGTGAGTTCTGTTCATGATCCTCTGTGATGAACATTATTTTCATGTTATAATTGAGGTCCATGAGCTTCAGGGCCTTCAGTAAATTTGAAAATATCAGAGCCAGAGTTTGAAACATAATAGACCCAAATTCCTATCAAATAATTTTCCTGTTTTGATAAATATAACAAATTTTATTATTTAACTTAGGAAGTAATAGTTTGAGAGTCTTTCTGAATATCTTCTTTACACTCTGATTTACTATATTTAGTGGATAGGCCAGGGACCTAGAGGAAAACCAAGCACTACTGTTCTGCTAAAGGAACACAGCAATAAAGTGAATCTTGATGACATTCTGCTATATCTATAGATCTCACGTATACCTATATGTCTCACTCAGTTGGCACCAGAGAAGCTCCTGCCTGGAGTAGGTGGAAACTAACCCAGAGACCCAAATCCAGATAATATGCAAATTGTGAAGGACTTTGGAACATTTAGTCCTACATGGGATGCTTTCATCAACCCTCCACCCCAGGACCTCAGGAAACTATGTGGAGAAGGAGGCAGAAAGAGTGTAGGAGCAGAGCTGTGGAAGACACCAAAGAAACAAGACCTTCTAAATACATCAGGGCAGACACATGAGCTCACAGAGACTGAGTCAGAATGCACAGGGCATGCACAAGTTCATCCCAGATGGGATCCCAACACTTTGAGTGGGAAGTGGATACTAGTTCTTATCCCTAACCAAGAAGCTATTTCTAATAGACAACTGATTGCAAAAGGAAACTTCATTTTCTCTAATGGAATCTCACTGGGTATACAAACCATGCTTAGAAGTAGATGGTTAACTCAAAATGAATTCAAGGGTAGTGTTGTTGTTGTTGTTACATTTCTGATATCTTGTTTCTATGGGGTGTGTGTATGTACATGGTTGTGCATGTATATGTGTTACTTGCTCCTGCTTTTTCTTTTTTTATCCTAGTTATTTTCTTTTGCCTGTTTGTTTCCTAAAGATATATTAGAGAAAAGAGGGGTGGAGGTAGATGGTTTCTGAGAAGGTGGGGAGGATCTGGGAGGATTTAAAAGCGAGGGGAAACTATGATAAGAATATATTCTGTGAAATATATTTTCAAAAAAAGCAAAGAGAATCAAGGCAAAGAAAAATGACCTCATTTTTAAACATGATGATAAGAAGATGTTTACATACGTTAGTGTTTAAAGCTGAATTTCTTTTTCTGCTTCAGCCAAGTCTTAGCATAGAATTAAAAGTGATTGCTAGGAAGGACAGCGATGCCTGAGAGCACACACCTGCAAGTAACTGTGCCTCCCAGATCTCAGCTGCCACCTATCCACACATGAGCTCAATTCAAAGCAGAAGAGTCTAAGCTTGTCCCCTGGCTCACAGCGCATATTGGTAAATTGTCCGTGTACCACCACTTCCTTCTTCCCTGTGTTGTCTTCTATTCCATAGTAAATGAATTCATCCTTCACTGTTTTCTGAAAAAGAAATAATTAACATTCATCTTCTGAGAAATACGTCAAGTGCTGTGACATCTAGGAGAGTTAAATAGTGCCAGC
Source organism: Microtus pennsylvanicus (assembly GCF_037038515.1). Classification (NCBI taxonomy): domain Eukaryota; kingdom Metazoa; phylum Chordata; class Mammalia; order Rodentia; family Cricetidae; genus Microtus; species Microtus pennsylvanicus. The sequence goes on from NC_134588.1 coordinate 93,113,993, forward strand.
TTGTCTCTGATAAGGCAAATACAGGCCTAGGTTTAGAATTAAAGGTACAAAACAGCTTTGGGGGTTCTGGGTCACAAACCCCATCTTTGGAAATGTCTCTCAAGCTTTTCTTATTTAAGGTTTTCATCTGATGGGTTATTATAGAAAACCTTCCCCCCTACCAAATTGGTGGAGCTGAGAGTTAAAGAGCCCAAGTAGGGAGAAACCAGAATAAAGTTGACTGCCATTGTGGGTATCCTAGGTAATACCACAATAACTAAGAAGGGTGGCTTTGACTCACTGTGTATCTGAGACTAAGTCCCCCTTAAACAGATGATGCTTTCTCAGTGTCCACTTGTGTTTATTCTGTTCCAAATATTTCAACCTGCACCATTTAGCCCTGCTTTTCTCATTTGTATTTTGTTTGCATTGTCAATTATGACTTGTTAGTTTTGTTTTTTTGAGACAGGGTTTCTCTGTGTATCTTAGGCTGTCCTGGAGCTTATTTTATAGACCAGGCTGGACTTGAACTCACAGAGATTCACCTGTCTCTGCCCCCTGAGTGTTGGGATTAAAGGCGTGGGCCACCACACCCAGCACTAAAGTTTCATGATGACAATTAACTCAATCCTGTGTATATAAGAAAGTGTAAGACATGTTTACACTGAAACTTTTTTCAAAGTATACATGCACCCCTTCCATAAAGACGGTAAAATTTTATCGACTGAGAAACAATGCTCAAGATAAAAGCCTAGGGACAATGAGACAAACCTAAGGGTCTAGGGGAGTCAGATGTGACCCCACAGATAGCACCGAGGTGACTGCAATATTGACGACATCCATCCCCAGCCTTCTGGATGGAGAACAGGCTATACATCTCTTCCTTTGAAGACACAATCCTGTGTATTTAACATTCCTGGTTTCCCTAGTGTTTATCTGTGAGTACAAGGACCTTGTGCCCTCTGCACAAATAGGTATGTTTTCTTTTATTTGTGGATGTGAGCTCCAAATCTTTAGATTCAGTGAGTAACCTAGAGTAAATTCAGATTCCAGAAAAGTAAAAAGGGACCATAACAGAAACGTTAAGGATGGGAATAGTAGGGCATGATTTCTATGAAGAAATGAGAAACAATGAGTGTGGGACACTTACCTGGGGAGGGAGGAGATACGACAACACAGAGGGAGATGGAAGGAGGTTTAATTAATATTAAGGATGTATGGAAAAACATAGGGAAATGTATTATTTTGTTCTAATTTAAATTACATATACAATCACACAAACACACACATGCATGGACACACACACACACATACGTGTAAGTGTGCGCACACACCTATATGTAGTTGGATTGAAGTTATGGCATTTCTCCTCCCCCCACCCCTACCACCAAAAAATCCTCCTAGACTAACAAAATCTCCAGTGCCAGGAATGGAATGCTTCCTTTCAACTTGTTAACCAGGGCAGTCCAACAGACCTCAATAACAATATAGGCTACTGCCAGGCAAAGAATGTACGACCCTTTTGCTGAAGGCACTACATAGTTCAGACACAGAATTTGGAGGAACTGATCTGGATTTGGCCTAGAAGCCTCCTCATGAATGACTAACTCTTGTAGTTTCAGAAGAAGCCATGTAAACTGCCAAAGAGAAGAACAATTAACAGTCCAATCCCATCCCAGGTACTAGAAATGAACCCGAACCATGGACAGCATGGCAGGATCTTTGGAAAGGTGGAAGAGTGGCACTTACATCCTGGGAGGAGCCAGCGGTTACTTCATTGGATATAAGGTCCACTCATTAGGAGGGACTATGATGAATTTGACACTGAATTGTTGAGACATGGAAACTAGATGAAAATCTCCTGTCAGTTGCCTGAGCCTGTATGATCTCTAAGTGCATTCTAAATTCATATGTTTTAAGCACAGGAAAGTGAACCTCCCAGCCCTCCCCAAAGGATCTCCTTTTTGCAGAAGATAGAGACCATCAGAAAAGTGTGCAACTGGCCACAATGCACAAATCAAATGACCATGGGGTGCCCTCTTCCAATTAATACATTTTTAACATTGATATAGATATGAATAATTTGCATTAGTATAGATTTTGCTTTATTGATAGAGATTTAAGGTCAATTTTGTTATATGTATAAGTGTTTCTGATTTTGATTAAGGTATTGTGATTGTGTAGTTCATTTAAATATGTAATGTATAATTAAGAAATATAGGTTGTTAATGGATAATCATCGATAATAGTAAAGCTTGTAGTCATGTTAGTTAGATTTTCTAGATATATAGAGATATATTTTAGATAGACATTCTTCATGTCTTTCAAAGATTACAGATTAGGACATTTAATGTTTTAATAACTGAGGACTTTTCATGACAATGAGACACTCTGCTCCTGGCAGCACCAATCTACTTCAAGAGGAAGATGGGCATCGAAGAGGATCCTTATGGAGTTTGATAGCCATTTGGGCAAGAAACTGCTCTTGCCTGGACTATTGCATAAACTGGACACAGAGAACCCGCAGAGAGAGGACTACTGAACTTGCCTAAGGTGAGATGATCTTTCGGGGTTCCTGATTCATGAAAGAGTCTGCGAGACATTCTGCAGGACACAACAGATAGTGACTGAACTGACTTTGAATTTTCCTGCTTTATGGAAATGTCTGCTGGATACTATGGGCCTGAAGGCTGAAGATGGATGCCCCAACGGTACAGAGGAACTTTGGGTGACTGTCCAGGCAGTGAGATGTCTCTGTCATTTCTAGAGTTTTAAAAGTTGCTTTTTTCTTGTTTGCTTAGGTAGTATTGTATCTTTCTGGAGTCTTTGATGGAGTTAAGAATAGTTAGTTATAGTTATAGTTTTCCTTAGTTATGATAAAGATTATTGTAACTTTTACTTGATAACTGTTTTGTTATATGTAATTTTGCTATGTTAAAGTTAAAGCCTTTTTTTTGTTTAAACCGTAAAAGGGGAAATGATGGAGGAAGGTCATTGGCTAATAAAGGAACTGCCTTGGCCCATTTTATTGGTTAGGACATAGGTAGGTGGAGTAAACAGAACAGAACGCTGGGAGAAAGAGGAAGTGAGGTCAGACTCGACAGCTCTCCTCTCCGGAGCAGACGCCTCGGAGAGACGCCATGCTCCCAGCTCCAGGGAAGATGCACGCATGAAGCTCCGACCCAGGATGGACTTAGGCTAGAATCTTCCCGGTAAGACCGATGCTACAGTTTATTAGAAATGGGTTGATCAGGATATCAGAATTAGCCAGTAAGGGCTGGAGGTAATTGGCCAAGCAGTGATTAAAAGGATACAGTGTCCGTGTAATTATTTCAGGGCATAAGCTAGCCAGGCAGGCGGCTGGGGTGTTGGGGACGCAGCCCTGCCGCCGCTCCTTATTACTACATAACATAATCCATACACTTGAGGCTCAGGAAATATCACAGAAGAGGGGGCCGCCAGACTGTAAGAACTGGAGAGCCAGGCTATTTGATTCAGGATAGGTTCTTCTAAAAATAAAGTAAAAAGAGGATGGGAAATAGGGTAGGGGAAATGGTTTTGGAAAAGTTTGGTCAAGATACTTTGTATAAAATTCTCTAAGAATTAATAAAGAAAATATAGGTAAATCAAATGTAATTGAGAGTAGTTTAAAGATGAGGTGATCAGTCTGTTATCAACTTGCATTCTTATTCTTTTTGTCACCACAATTATACAGGCAAGGGTTCGAATACTAGTTATATTTAAGTTGCTACTCATATGGGTAATGAAGAAGGCAAACAAAGTCTTAAGGATACGTGTATTGATGCAAAATACTACAAATAGGTCATCACAGTAAAATGCCAGGTTTCATGTTGAGTCTCTTTGTAAAAATGTTTTCATGGTGATACCTTGATAAGAATGGGAAGAGGTTATGCAACACTTATAAGTGTGAAACTCCACTTCCTGTTTCTGACAAGGGAGGCCTTCCTTTCCTGCATGCATATAATCGATCACATCTAAACTGCCAAGTTACGACTTAAAATCTGAGGTTGCAAATGAAATTTTACAAAATAACACAATGACTTACCGCATACACGGAAAACACTCCATTCACAAATGTCCCTACTCTTTGTAAACAAATAGTATTGATTTTAGGTGTTGCATTGGCTCTTTGTCTCAGGGAAACTGGAATATCCATCATATTGGTGCCTTTCACATCAGATACGCTGGAGGCTGTGCATATTTCTAGAAAACCATTGTGGCCAATGTAATCTGAGATGACAATGACGTTGTTGGGGATGAACTTCTTCTTTAGGACTGTGTCACAAACCTTCACTCTGAAGAATTCAGTCTCAGTGGCCCCTGTGGCATGGAACATCATTCTATTTTCTCTCATGTCAAATGTAAATAGTTGTGTTGCTTTTAATACCATCACTTGTTTGGGACCTTTTTGGGGACCATCTTCCTGAGAAGGCTGCTCAGGTACAGTCTTCAGTCTTGGTTTCTGCATGAAATGCACACAGGAAAGCCAGGAACAGCTAAGACAGACATTAAGGAATATCTCTCCTAGGTAGGGTGGAAAAACATAACCAAAGTCTGATATGCTGTGGTATAATAAATGGGGAATAAATGGAGGTCTGGCAGTAGCTCCAGCAAGTACTAATCACCCATGGCAGGCAAATTGGTTGTATTGCTATTTTTGTGGCATTTGGGAATACACTCAAGGCCTCCTGAATGCCAGGGAAATTCTCTTCCTCTGAGCTACATTTTGAGTCTAACAATACATTTTAAAGCTTAAATTACATTATCTTTTCACACACACACACACACACACACACACACACACACACACACACACACTACTGTCTTTCTTATAAAAAAGGCCTAGGTAGGCAGCTACTGTAAGCATCCAGGGCTCTGCTAATCTGAATAATTGATATTAGGTGCTCGTCCACTTGTATAAGAGCAGCCCTGCAGGAGAATCCTGGATTTGGAAAAGGAAAAATGGTAGAGTTATTTGACAACCTGTCTCCACAGTACTTGCATTATGCACAACCTCTCTCTCTCCCTCTTCCTCCCCTTCCTTCCTTCCTTCCTTCCTTCCTTCCTTCCTTCCTTCCTTCCTCCCTCCCTCCCTCCCTTCCCTCACTCCCTTCCTTCCCTACCTTCCTCCCCTCCCTTCCTTCTTTCCCTCCCTCTCTTCCCTCCTCCCCTCCCTCCCTTATTTCCCTCTTTCTCCCTCCCTCCCTCCCTTGCTTCCTTCCTTCCCTTCGTTCTTTCCCTCCCTCTCTCTCTCCCTCCCTCCTTCCCTCCCTACCTTCTTCCTTCCTTCTCCCCCAACCTCACTTTCTTTGGTTCTTTTGTTTGAGACAGGGTCTCAATATGTATTACTAGCTGATTCTGAAGTTGCTATGTATATCACACTGTCTGGTCTTGAACTCACAGAGGTCTACCAGTCTCTTCTGGAATTATAGGTGTGTGCCACCATACCTAGCTACTCTGCACTATTTCTGAACTCAGGATCTCACTTTGAAAGAAGATGGTGGCAATTACAGGAAACCTAGAGACCAGTGTAGTGAGGTAGTTATGAACCAAGAGCACTCTCTGTGGTCTGGTTCGGAAGCCTGTGGATGGTGGGGTTTAAGTCTGACTTCTCCTCAATGTGCTCCAATGTTTTTGAACCATAGAAAGTGTACTCCGAATGTGACTTAAGTGGTACCTCAGATTGGTGTGAAGAACACCCGACAGAAGGTGCACAGGATTTAAGGAGTAGATGATATACACTTCTTTGGAAATGAAAAAAAAATATTCTCAGGTGTTTTCAGAGTTTGAAATGCTGAATGTCCAGAATGTCCCACAGCTGTGGGCAATATGCCCACTTCTTTTCATGTATTTTGAACCTAGTAACTTTATAAAGGGGAACTTCTCCACATCCCTTAGATTCAGGATTCTACTTATATATTGACTCACTTGTTGCCAAAAAATACATCAATGTTGGAATATCTTAATTTGGAGTTGTATTAATTAACTTAGGTATTTTTAAGCGTGATATTGAAATTTTACCTTATAATTGCCTATTCATGCTACTGTATTAGAAGCTCTTGTTTCTCTGAGCAACTTCTGTTTTACTGTTTTCCTTTTCTTCACCCACCCCCAAGGACATCTACATCCAGATGCATTAGAATTCTTTTTAGGAAAGGAGTTGCCTGCATTTTCAACAACTTGGTTAACATCTGAAATGCTCCCATTTGGTAGGTCCCAATACACATACTGGGGAAGGGGGAGGCATATCAGCTGTAAACATTGCAAGGATCTAGCAAGGCTGGGGAGGGTAGCAAAAGGGTCCACATCAAGGATGCTCCTCCATTACCTTCTGCCTTCTCTTTTCTAAGTGTATCAACAAGGTCCTCAAGTTCTGGAATATCTTGGTACAGTTCTATCAGTATGCTCAATCCAGCATCCTTTGGGAACTTTTCTTCCATTAAGTCAGCAATCTTAATTCTGTCATAATCATCTTGCATTTTCTTAGTCAGTTGTAGGTCATGGATCAGTAAGGACTTAACTATTCTAAAATCATAGTCACTGATACACTGCAATCCTTTCAGAAGAAAAATTCTCTTGTATTCATTCACCATCTCTCAAAGTATGGGCGAGCCTACAAGAGAATAACAGCATGCAGAATTACATACATGAATAGATAATAGAATCAGGGTGTGCCTAGGTGGGTGAACAAGCTATGTGGTTGTGTTGTTCATAGCTGTGTATGTGAAAAATGGAGAATTGATTACCAACTGTGCCCCTGTGAAAAATGACCGGAGAACTGCTCAGTTAATAAATAAGTCTAAGAATTTCCTCCCTGTTGATGATGGTAGCTGGCTTAGGTCAGTGATGGTTGTGACAGAAGAAAGCATGGAAATCAGTGGTTGTTTTAGTGTTCAGCATATGGGCTCTGAGGTTGAAATCCTGGGCTCTTTTCTATTATGTAAAATTGATGTTAGACTTTGGTTTCTTTTTCCACTCTTTATTGGTCTGGAACCTGTTCCTGGCTATCCCCTGGCAAATTTCTGACTTGCACATGCTTAAGTGGCCTTTTGGTAAACAGGCTGCATCATTTCTACATGTACAGGAATGTGTGTTAACTGCAAGAGAGTGATCCTTGCTGTGGCACTGGCCCTAGTCCACTTGGCTCTTCATTAACCAGCTTCAATTGGCATATAGTTTGGCTTGCTGTTAGACCTTGCTCTCCAGGTCTCTGTGCACACTGTGCTGTCTGATGATAGCATTTACTGGGGGAAATTAGCTAGTTGGTTTTCTTCCTGTTAGGCTTGATTTCTTAGTTTCTTTGCTCATAGTGTCAGTTTTCTCTGAATAGGCTATGTTTACATCCTGCTAAAATAACTTTCTAGCTCATCAAGTTTTTGTTTTCTTCTTAATTCCTTGTTTCTTTTTATTTTGGAAGGCCTTGGATAATCTGCACCTTTCACATCTTTTTCTTTTATTTTCTTGACATCACACACTTCAAAACACACAGCATCCTTCCCTTGCCACGCCTTGTGAAATAGATGCTGTCTTTTTGTCATAATTTTCATTTTGCCTTCTCTGTAGGCCTTCTGTGATAGCCTCTAAGAATCAGCTGAGATCCTGGCTTCTACAAACTCCCATATTTGCTATCTCCCAATGGACCAAATGCCCTCTTCTAGATAGGCTTGATTAGGAATTTCTATACATCCTTTATAACTCTAGAGGATGGATTCTAATATCTGCTTAAATTTGTAAGTAATTTTTGTCATGGGATATAGTTCATGTGTGTGTACTATTCTAATGAGGGTATTAAATATTCTAGGACTATTTATTTATTTTTTGAATAGTGTTGTCAGGCTGAAAAGGCCCAGATTATGACGGGAAGTTCTCCAAAGAGACACAGGGAAGTGACTATGAAGAATGTTACAGAGGGTGAGTCAATGCCAACTTTTATGCCTAAATATCTGCTCATCTGCAAACAGTCAAGGAGCAGATTAAAACTCACTCTCAAGAGCAATCTCCTTTCAGCAAATACTGACCTAAGATGCCGCAAACCGAAGTGTTTTTAATAATGTGAAGGTTTTATTGATTTTGTGGCTTTTGATAACATTCTTACTCCAAAATATAAGCTGATGTGACATGACAGGAGATCTTGATATCTTGATACATTTTATTCATTCTGCTTACATGTCAACACTCATATTTTTGCTGTTGAAAAGATATTTCTTTTGATTTTGGAATAGTGATCACAATTTCAACAAAGTGTCCAATAATGTAGTATCTGGGCTATTTGTGTTAAAACACAGCTTCTGCCAGCAAGTCCTGGATATCAAAATATATTCAGCCCCAGTGGTGCAAAGAGATGCCCTCAATTGACACTGAGTAAAATAGAAAATGAGAAAGTGTTTTAACTTAGATAAATTTACACTTGAAGAACAAAGTCTCAAGAGGATTCTCTGACATTCAGTAGCTTCACATGAGAAAGTGGACAGGAAACAACTGTTGGAAGCATGGTAAGAGAACGGTATGTAAAGTTGAGAGCGCCTCAGAGTAAAACCGAAGCACAGTGAAAACCAAAGTTGCCTATTTCTAGCTCTGCTTCAGGTGGGAAACTCTCCTCAGAGAGAGAAGAAACGAGGATATCAACAGGGTCACTGAGGGAGGCAAGAATTTAAGCTCATTTAGTGTTTTTGTCTTCAACTGTCAGTCACAAGATATAAAGAAAAGGCATGAAGTAGAGACATACCATGAAAGAAATGGACATAATAGAAGTCAGAAAAATGTGTTATTTACCCACTCATAAGGATCTAATATAATCAGTTAATTAACATCCTTTGTCAAATTTTTTAACATATGTAGTTAAATGTTGTTGCTAATAAGACATTCACTAAAGGTGGTTTTTAAAATAAATCCTGTGCTTATTAACAAATAAAACCCAATTTTTCTATATTAGCATTGTATTAATTAGAACTAAAGATAAAAATTCTTATAAAACTCAACAAATTATTATAGTTTACCTCCTAGAAATAGCAGCTTTAATAATAGAGTTGTCAAATAACAGCTATAAAAACCAAATTTTCATGGTCTATTTAAGAATGCATACCTCAGTTACTAAATGAAGTAATGTAAAGGCTTAGAAAGTCTGTGCAACATAATGATAAACTTAGCAGTATTAATTTAATATGTGTACGATTCTGAGACCAACATTTAAAAACTTCTGTACAAGTACACATGATGGACATACCCCAGTACACAGAGAGTCTTCAGAATTTTCTGAAAGTATGTATCTATTTATAGTTAACTCTCCATCTCTTTCCTGTGTCTTACCACTAGAAAATAAAAACAAAGAAAACTACGGGGAAAAAAAAGAAACAAACAAAGCAAATTAACTTTCAGGATAGCACAGGACGACAATGTCTAAAATGCCACCTTTCCACCTGATGTAGAAGTGAATGAAGAGTACTAAATGTGCTTATGAAATCACTGAATCACTGTGTTTGCAGCAACTATGAATCGGAGACGTTTGCTGCCACACATGCCCATTGACCCTTGTGTTGTTTGCTGTGGGAATCCTAGATGACGCAGCTTGATGTCCAGATGTGTTTTTCACTGAATGTTATTTCATGGGGATTTTTTCTTGTTACCAACTTGTCTTTTACTCAGTCCCTCATCAAAGCCACCAGGTTCTAAGCACTCCCTAGCCAAGATAACCAAAACCTTCTTTTTCTTATTCAGTTATTCAGACTTACCTCTAAAAAGTTTGTTTTATAATCTGAAATATGTGCTATGTGTTTTCCTGAGCTCAGTCCTCTGTGCTGGAGGAATAAAGATGTCTGCCATCTTCCTGAAAGAATCATCCGAATCCAGCTACCATGGGTTCGTTGCTGACTGCAGCTGGCACCAGCTCTGCCTCCTCCTCTCTCAACCAAAAGATCCACAAAGATTTTACCTATAGTCTTGTGTATTTCACAGAGTATTCAGTCTCCACAGAAAGCAGGGCAGGACTCACCTCTTTAGAAAGTTTTTCAGCGCTCTCCAGATTTTGTAGGGTAGAAAGCAATTTTTGTGTGTTTGTTTGTGTGTATGTTTCTCTCTCTCTCTCTCTCTCTCTCTCTCTCTCTCTCTCTCTCTCTCTCTCTCTCTCTCTGTGTGTGTGTGTGTGTGTGTGTGTGTGTGTGTGTGAGAGAGAGAGAGAGAGAGAGAGAGGGATGGGTTTCAGAAGAAGTTAAAATAGTAAAAAGTAATAAATCTGTTGGAAAGTGAACCAGAGGATTTTGAAATCTCCTGAAATTCCAAGGAAATAAACTTTTTTCAGAAAGAATAGAAAACTGACCCTGGTTAGAGTCACTGCATGGTCTGAATAGCACTGAGTGTCTTATCCTGTGCTGTTTTGTGGTGGAAGGCATGATAAAACAGTGAGATTGTCTCCCATCAATGTTCATAGCTTTCAATTTCTTCAGAAAGTGAAACTTAAGAGTTGTCTTCCTGTGAACATTAAATTACCAAAACAAGTCAAAGAGAGTTAGTTACACTCAGGATTCTCCTTATAAGTCTTCATAGGTACAAAATTCAGATTTGCAATCTTCATGTACACAAACTTACAGGTGAGTCCCTAGGAATCTACATTCCTCTGAATGAGGGAAAAGGGAGGCGGGGAGGAGGCAGAAATTTTTAATAATAAAATAATAAAATAAAAACAGATAAAAAAAAAACCCAAGTCACCCAGCCACTTTCTTTCCTGCCTCTGATGCAGACAGTAGCAGGAGAACTTGGCTGTGTCGGTTGCCGGCTGCACTTGAACGGGTTTCAAAGAAAACCTGAGACGAGATAGCTCTTGGTTTAAGTCGGTCTGTAGCATCCACTCATTCATTAGTGGTTCCCAAGGCCTGGGCTTGCAGAGCGTAATGTTGTTACATACAGACGACTCCAAGCTCCCACCTCGAATACATAGAAAGCAATCTGGCATTAGCTGCCCTCTTGATTGCAAAATTAAGCTGCTCTCCTTCAATGACAAAGTTAATGCTTCCTCGTTGTTTCTATGTTATTTATGGGGTAGGCACAGGATGAATTGGGGCCTTGGAAATGGTAGAAAAGCTTTGAGTTTTGAGTAAGACCATGGGCTGAAATAATACTTGTTCTGCTGTGCTTTTCTATGGAGAATTTAAGGGTTCAGAACTGGTGAAATTCTGAGGTATTAGAACAAATGCCATCTAGTAGTGGATGCTAGTGGGAGCCTGCCAGCTGGTCTGTAAATAGGATGATGTCATGGCTGGGTGATTAATACTCTCCGAGGTTAGCAGATTCACCTGGATAGAAATTATGGGCATCAAGTTGCTTTTCAAGTGCTAGCCTTGGGCAGCTTCTGGCTCTTTCTACCTTTGATAATTATAAGTATGTTGCAGGCCAGAGGAGCAGTGGCAAGAGTTTTTTTCTGGTGGTCTTGGATATCAGGCACTTAGCTGTATAAGTTTAAGTTCTTATGTAGACCTAGGGTCTTAGCACCCTTAGTTCTTTAAGACTTAAATGCTTGAAGAGATGGGAAGACAGCCTAGCATCATAACCTCAGGGCAACCATAGGTGTTGGGATTCATCAGTCCTTGACAGGGTTTAGTGTTGAATTCCCAGGTTTGAGGTGTCTGGCACCTTTGGCTCTAAAGCAATTGTTCTCAAGCTGTGAGTGACAACCCCTTGGGGAGTTGAATCACCCTTTCACAGGGGTTACTTATCAGATTCCATGCATATCAGACATTCACATAAAGATACATAGCAGTAGCAAAATTAAAGTTATGAAGTAGCAACAACATAACTTTATAGTTGGGGGTCACTGCAGCATGAGGAATGGGATGAAGTGGTCACAGCACTAGGAAGGTTGAGAACCACTGCTCTAAAGGCTTAACCTTTATCAGCAACTTCCCTAATGACAAAGGCTGGTGGTTTCTTTTTTCTGGCTCTTCCCAGGCTAGTCCTTTACTCATTGTCCCCTTTACTTCTACTGTGCCCTTTCTTTCTGTCCGGACAGCTCTCTCAAAGTGCCTAGCCTGCAGTAGCCTGGCCACCTTTGCAGTTTGGCCTGGTGACAGCCTTTGTCACTGCTGCATCACTGCCCATGCCATGACTGCCATTCTGATGCTAATTGTTTTCATATAACCAAATTTGCCCCCACTACTAAAAATAGCCAGGAAAAGAAGCTACTGAGAAGCCTTTCATAGGGCCACTGTGCTTCTGTAAGACCCACCAGAGGAGAGTTTCTTCCTGCTTACTCCAACCTGAACAGCCTGATTATACAGAGAAGTGTGTCTGGACCAGTTGCAATATATATAAAAGTGAAGGTTTCTGTTTACTGTTGGAGGAGGCTGCTTGTTTGTTTCCCAGCTGCCCAGACTCCTGAAATAATCACACAGAAACCATATTATTTAAATAACTGCTTGGTCATTAGCTCTAACTTCTTATTGGCTAACTCTTACATATTAATTTAACCCATCTATATTAATCTGTATTACAGGGTAAAGTTCCATCCAACTCTGGAGGGGCTACATGGCTTCTCTCTGACTTCATCCTTCTTACTCCCGACATTCAGTTTAGATTTTCCCGCCTAGCTAAGTTCTGCCCTGATATAAGTCCTAAGCAGTTTCTTTATTCATTAATGGCAATCACAGCATACAGAGCATACCACATCAGCTTACATCAATCACAGGTGTTCTTTTGCTAGGCATCATGGGGAAGTCCCATCCCTTTGGCCCGTATGAAAACGGTTGCAGGGGCACTTAGTGTTTCCCAATGTTTGTACAGTAAACTCTGAATACCCAGTGTTTGTGAAAGTTTTGCTGAGGTTGTGCTTTTGGAAGTTAAAGCCATGAGCTGCAATTGTGCTATTTGCTCAAACCATCTTTAGATTATTCAGTCAGTGTTGGTTATAAGGTTAGCCTATATATGTATTTTGGGTGGTAATCTTTTTGGGCAAATGGGTCAGGACAGCAAGGGATAGCCTAGTAGCTGTTAATTAAGGAGCCAGAGTTGCCAATCTCCCAGCATATTTGTCCATTTGCAGAAAAAGGCACTCAAGAAGAACTGCTTGCAATAAGAACTTGGTTAATTTATCATTAATTGTTATGGCAATTTTTATGAGGGCTTCTGCAACATGAAACACCTTCTCAATGCCCAGGAAAAAATGGATTCTCAGTTTTTTTTTTTCTATCTGGAAAGGAATGTCCAAAGGCAGGTAATATGGACAATCAATCTGAGAGCTTCTATGGGGAAGAAGAAAGCTGACTGTTTTAATCCCAGGCAGAACCTTAGATGAGATGCTTGCAGTATGCAGTTGGAACCATCTGAAGCATCTCCTGAAGCAGAAGTCAAGGGAAAATCCAAAAGGATGTAGACTGAGAGCCACAAACAATGGTGACAGTTCAAGTTTCTTTACAGGCTTTGAGTTAGTGTTTTTATGTATTTGGTTACGTTGAGCTGGACTACACAGGATATTAGAGAGTTAAGAAAGAGGTTAGAAAATGTCCTCACTTAGGGGTTAGATGGCCAAGCACACATGGCAGGAAGTCCCATGATTCCTCATGTTTTCCCTCTCTCTAGTCATTTCTTGTGAAATGTGTCCTTAGTGTGCTGTAAACAAATGGTTGCCACTAAAGAAAATAGCTCAGAGCAATGCTGTAGCTCACACCATACTGCTGAAATTTTAATATATGAAGAAAAAACATACTAAAAATGCATTTGTCTTGACTTTTAGGGACTAGCAAAACGTTTTGAGAGTCATCCCATCATACAGAAAGATCAGACCAAAGAGAAAAGCAGATTGGTAGCTCGGCTAAGATTTAATTAAGGAAAACTTATATCCTGACTGCCCTTGGTAGTGAGCAGAGGACACAGATTGCTGTGCTAGCAATCTATGCTTGCCTAGTCTTTACACATGAGAAGAAAACGGAAAGAAGGCCAATGAAAGTCATGGAAGGGATTTTTAAGATGCTTGATGTTTTTAAGGATCTGTTTAATACCATCTTTGTGTAGTTAGCATTCGTAAGAGAGAAGGAACGTTCAGAAGCAGAAGCTGATATAGGCTTGTTATGTCTGCTCAGCTGGATGCCAACAGCTGCTGATGGTATATCTGTATCTGGACCCATTTTTCCCAACCATGGCAATCCTTCTTTTCTGCTTGAATGCTTTTCTCAATTGTTCATTTTCTGCAGTTTTGTGGCAGGCTATAGTTTTGTTTTCCTATCTAAAAAATATTAATTTGAAATTCAAAATGTCTCACTTTTATAGATTGTATTTTGATCACATACACTTCCACTACCCTTCTTATCACCCTCTCATTTCTACTGAAATGCTTCTTTCAGTAATTTTCCTTCCTGCTTTCCCGTATGACTTCTGTCACCCTCTGAGTTGACTCAGGGCTGCTTGATAACAATGGGTGAGCATTACTGACTGAGTCATAGACAACTAAGCAGTGACTAAGCCCTTGAAGCTGCTGCTCCAGCAGCCACTAGCAATGGCTCTCCAGAGTGTCTTAGGAATTCCCAAGCTTCTTCGTTATTATGTTGGAATGTTGAGTAGGACAAATCTCATGTTCTTCTTATGTAGGTAACCTATGATTTCATGAATGCAGCAGCCAGATCATGTTTAGGACACATCAGTTTGCAGCACTCTCCCCAGCTCCCATCTCTTGTATTCTTTACCACCCTTCTATCAGCAATATTTTCTGAGCATTGGAGGATGTGATAGAAATGTGACACATGGGGCTAAGCATCCCACAGTGATTTATCTCAGCTGTTTGACCATTTATGAGTCTTTGCACTAAAGGTCATTCTACTTCACAAAGAGGATTCTCTGACCATGTGCCCTGCTTCGTTTTAATTGTCAACACAGCCTAGAATCAATCATTTTAGAGGAGAAACCTCGGTGGAGGAAATGCCTACAGTAGGTTGTTCTGTTGGCATGTCTGTGAGAGATCGCCTTGATTATTAATTGATGTGCCAGGACCCAACCCAGTAGGTAACACCATTCTGAAGGTATTATATAGTCCTAGGTTATATAAAAATTGTTAAGCTAAACACGAGCCAGGGAGCAAGCAAGAGAGAAAGCCAGAGATGAGCAGTTTGTTGTTGTTTCTTCTTGGAGTACTTGCCTTAAGTTCTTGGCCCAACTTTCCTCAATGCTGGATTATTCCCTGAAAGTGTAAACCAATAGACCCTTTCTTTCCCAAGTAGCTTTTGTTCAGAGAGCTTTATGACAGCAATAGAGAAGAAACTAGAACGCCAAGGCTAAACATCAGTGCTGTGGGGAGTAGCAGTGACCCCTCCCTCATGGAAAGCTTTGGATCCCATGTTCTATTTCTCTATAAAGGTTAACATAACAAATATTTCTCCTTAGGACTTAAAAAAAAACATATGAAAAGATAGAACAATCAAGGTTTTGTCAAGGTCCACTAAAGGAAAGCCTTTTTTTTTCCTGGTTAAAAGTATGGTTAAGTTATACTTCTGCCTGAGTGAAGAGATGATGTTTTGATTTGCTTCAAAGATCAGAAAATTATATAGCATTGTTTCTTCCATTATGAATTAATCCAACCACTGATGTGGGGTTCTCTGCAGGTGTCAAAACAGGCAACAATCCGTGAAGAGGTGAGAGTGAAAACTCATTCAGATTGACTTTGTCAGCCACAGTCAAACCTCTAGGGGTCTGCTGACAGGCAGTTTATTTCCAACAAATTTAAGCACAGTATAGTTTGGGAGCAAAGTTTCCTGGTACCAATATAATCCCTTGTGCACAAGGAAGCATAATTACACTGAACCTCAACAGAAGGTATATGCCTTTTCTTCCAAGAAGACAATATGTTCTGGGGATAGGCTACCTGCATTAGCTTAAGGTTCCAGAGAAGTATCTGGCCTAGACTCCATCATACAGATAACATAGAGACCATCTGAGCTATTAGCTATCTCTAGTCCTTGTGGAAACTTGGCGAGCCCGAGTATTTAATGGTCACGTAGATTACTAGTCATCTCTGGTCCTGGTTATAGGAGCTTGATATAGCCTGGACAAATAGGTAACACAGATCACCAGGGTGTTAATTACCTACAGTCCCCAGATTTCTTAATGAAAAAAAAAACAAGTTTTAAATGCATTCATTTGAGAAGATAATCCTGTGGGCTTACCTATCCTGTTTTTCTGGATATCTATGGACACAAGGAACTTCAAGCTCCCCACACATCAAGGCCTATCAATCACCTGACCAGGAAACTATTCCTCGGGGAAATCTAATTTATTCAAAGATGTGCAAAGAAGATGGCAGGATTAATTATTTCCTTAATGTGATGAAAGACTTGTACTTATTGAAGTTTCTCCCTTGATGCAGCAACTTATATCAAATCTACTAGGTAACACTGTGAAGCCTGCACCTTCCTGTTTTTCTAGGTTTTAACTTTATAGAACATAATATTTTCTTTTTCCTTTCTATCTCCTTACTTTGAATAGTGGCCCAAAGTTTAAAAACTTTCTATGACACACTCTGTGTTTTGTTCTTCCCCTTAGACCTGCTTCCTTTTTGACTGTGAAACAAACTGCCGATGCTCATGGCTGTACATGAGTGCTTTTTTGGACCAAAAATCAGAAAGGCATGCTGTTATTTTTTTTCCTTTTGTCCATCTTCCTCCTTCTACCAGTTATCTAGATTTACAAAGTACATGCTTGATTGTTTTTCTCCTAAATGTTCGTGAAATTGTCCACAAACTTCCTTCAAAGTCTATTTCTAAAATCTTTTAACACTACAAAGAACTCCAAAAGGAGCTTTTATTTTCTAGAGTACACAAGTATTCTTACGGCAGTTTGATAATATATCTCTGAGTAAAACAAAAGTAGGGTATTCCTTTCTGGAGCCTATTCCTGCTCCATGAGGTTCTGGCCATGTGCAGAGCTCCAGCCATGGATTCCCTCTTATGCAGTGGAACTCAAATCCATGCAAAAGTAGCCGGCTACCACTTTAACTGTAGGATGACGATTGCAACAGTTGTTCTACTTTTCCTTCTGCCTGAAACTTCAAAAGAAATCACAACACTTCCAGTGGGTTTTCTCTCTACTTTGAGTGGAATAACAGGACATTGGCTTAGGGAGTGAGGGTTGAGTCCTTATGTGAACTTTTATGGCACACAAGCCAGTTTCTTCCCACTGTGCATTTGGCACCATTGTTCTCATCTCCATGGAATAGCATTGAGGAACACACGAGTGATCAAAATTTCAGATTTGTCCAAGTTATAATCTGTCCACACCTTTTGTGGAAAATGCATTCTTTCCTACACTTCTTGCTCTGTGTTTTTATACGACAAGGCCACAGATGGGGTAATTTATAAGAAACAAATATTTATTCCTCACAGTTCTGGATGTTGGGAAACCAAAAAATAAAGACTTTGGAATTTAGTCAGATTTCTTGTTGAATCCTTGTTACCAGATGTGCTAGATAGTTTTATGCCAACTTGACACAAGCTACAGTTATCTGAAATAAGGGAACCTTAATTGAGAAAAATCTTCCCTTAAGATCCAGCTGTAAGGCATTTTTGTAATTCGGGATTGATGGGGGAGGTCCCAGTCTATTGCAGGTGCTGCAATCCTTGGGCTGTTGGTCTTAGGTTTTACAAAAACAGAACAAAACAAAACAAAAAACAGGCTGAGCAAGACATGACGAACAAGCCAGTAAACAGCACTCTTCCATAGCTTCTGCATCAGCTCCTACTTCCAGGTTCCTGCCGTTATGAGTTCCTGTTCTGACTTTCTGCATCCATTAACAGTGATATGGAAGTGTAAACCAAATAAAATTTTCTTCCACAACTTGCTTTTGGTCATGGTTTGATGTGGATTCCCCTCTGTATGTTATGAATACTATTGGTTAATAAAGAAGCTGTTTGGGGCTTATTGCAGCGCAGAATAGGGCAAGGCAGGAATTCCAACCAGATAGAGGAGGAGAGAGTAAGCAGAGTCAAAAAGAAGCCATATAGCTGCTGTAGAAGACAGACGCCCCCATCAGAGCCCACCGGAACTTTGCCAGTAGGCCACGACCTTGTGGTTATGCACAGATTAATGGAGATGGGTTAATTTAGGATATAAGTGCTAGCTAGAAATACACTTAAGCTATTGGCCAAACAGTATTGCAAATAATATAGTTTCTGTGTAATTATTTTGGAGCTGGGCAGCCAGAAATGAACAAGTAGCTCTCGACTACAATGGTGTTTCATCCCAGCAATGGAAACTCTAAGACACCAGAGCTTAGTGTGTTCAGATTCTTGACATCCTATTCAAGGAATTGAAATTAAGGCCTATCCAGATTTCAAATTATGTAGCAAACTCTATTTAAACTAAGGGGTATCACAGGTTAGGAAGGAATATGAAGTCAAGAGGAACAACAGGGCATATAAATGAAGATACTCAAGAATAACAGTTATTGTCTGGGAATTACTGCTATGGACTTGAAGAGAGGTAGAAGATTGGTTGTCCAAGAAACACAGCACAGGCGATTCTTTATTTTAATCGATAGGCTTGGGTTCAATAGGATTTTGTTCACTGCAAAGGTATCTTTTCATGATACATCTAATATAAATTGCATGCATGCTCAATTATATATAGGCCATAAGATGGTAAATAGGACATAGTTTGTCTCATTATACATGCACCAAAACCAGTCTAGGCTGGATTAGACCTTCCCTTTTAATATCAGGACATGTTCTGGGATATGTATCACTAAAGAATTGCTAGGAAAGCGACTTATTTTCATTGTTTGAAATACATATGTCTGAAGCCTGATACACTTGAGGGTTCTAAGTGGCCAATTGGTTTAAAAGTGCATTGTTGATAGAGGGGTTTGTTTTCATAGCATGTGCAGGTAAGGCTAAGCTGCCAGTGTATTCTTAGAAGAGGGGTGGGTGTAAAATCCAAGCCAAGTGGAGTCCCTATGCCTGATACTGCACATTCTCCTGTCGTAGTAGTACAAAAAAAACCCCCCAAAACAAAAACAAAACAACAACAACAAAAAACAGGAAATCATACCCAAAGACCATTTTTGTCGTAGTATCAGTTCACTTATGAGAACTGATAAAGTCTTCATGACCTAAACATGACCCACTAATCTCCACTTTCCAACATCACTGGACTGGAGTCATTTATTACACAAACTTCCAAGGGGACAGCAACATTTATCTTCAGCTCTTATTTCTTTATAGCTGCTATTTCCACCCTTCTTTGCTCCTTTCCTCCCTGTTAGATCACTGCTCAGATTATTTATATTGGTTATAAATCTAACAAGATCAATAATCGTTTAGGAGGTAATACTTTAGGCACGTTTAGAGGGAGCTTTTTATTTTGTAAATCAGTTGAAATGTGGTAGCTCTCCATGGGCAAAGGCTGTGGACAGAATATGAGAAGAGAAAGAGAGCTCTCTTACAGCACACATCGTTCCCCACTTCCTGCTGCAGCTAGGCTGTGATCAGCCAGCTCACCCTCCTCTGCAGTTAAACTGTGAGCAAACCCATACCTTCCTTTTTCTCAGTTGTTTTTGCTAGTTGTCATAGCAATCAGAAAGGTAACCAACACCACAGGGATCCTTCCCTGAGGCTCATAACTACCCTCTTAATTCTTTGTCTTTGCTTTGTTCTAGGGCATGTTCCTCCTGTTCTCAAAACTTCCCTGACCTTATTTCAATTCACCCTAGAACTGGAAGTGACATCTTCTTACTTCTGCCAATAACAGAATGTACTCTTATCATCCACTTCTGGAAATTCTTATTTCCAATGATTAAACTCTGTAAGACGCTCATATTTACTCAGGAAAAAGCGGAGAAAGGACTGCACTCTTCCTGAGGACACTGGTCTTGGCAATTGCATTCTGAGCTGAATTTCAAACTCAACCTGCTTTTTATTGAGAGTTTGATTTCTCTGAGGTCGACACACCTTTTATGAGCAAGGCTTTGTCCTTAAATATTACATCCAAAGGGTAAATATTTCATGAAATGTATTTAATCCACCCTGATCTCCAGACCCAGCTATTTTTGACATCCCGAGCAAAGTTTCCCTTCCCTCCTTCTCTCCCAACCCTTTCCCCACTCTCATACACTCCTCCCCCATTTCTCTTCAGATAAGGACAGGCCTCCCATGGATATCAGCCAGGGTATAGAAAGTCACAGTGAGACAAGGCACCTCTTGTGCTATTAAGGCTGAGTGAGGCAACCTGGTAGAAAGAAAGGGTCTGGAAAGCAGGCAACAGAGTCAGAGACAGCCCCTGCTTTCGCTGTTAGGAGTCCCAAGAGCAGACTAAGCTACATAACTTCAGCATAGATGCAGAGGGTCTAAGTTAGTCCCATGAAGACTCCCTGGTCATTGGTTCAGTCTATGAGCCTGGGTTAGCTAATTTTGTGGGTTTTCTTGATGTGTCCTTGACCCCTCTGGCTCTTACAACCCTTCCTCTTCCTCCACAGGATTCCCTGGGTTTTGTCTGATGTTTGGATGTGGGTCTCTGCATCAGATATTTCCATCAGTTGCTGGGTAAAGTCTCTCATATGACCATTGGACTAGGCACAAATCTATTAGTACAGCAGAATATCATTAGGAATCACTTCATTGATGTTTTTCCCCCAATCTTGTTTAGTTCTTTCCTAGGTCTCTGGGCTTTCTCACCTTTGTGTTCTGGCCCTGCAATCAGTGCCAAGGGTGAACTCCTTCTTAAGGAATGGGTCCCAAGCTGGACCAGTTATTGGTTGACCACTCCCACAATTTCTGCTTCGCCTTTACCCCAACGTATCTTGTAGGCAGGAATAATTGTAGGTTGAAGGTCTTTGCCTGGGTTGGTGTCTCAATCCTTCCACTGGAAGTCTTGCCTGGCTCCAGGAGAAAGCCAGTTCAGGCTTCCTATCCTCCATTGTTAAATGTCTTAGCTAGGGTCACCCTTATAGATTTTTTTGTTTTTTGATTTTTCGAGACAGGGTTTCTCCATAGCTTTTGGTTCCTCTCCTGGAACTAGCTGGAACTAGACCAGGCTGGCCTCGAACTCACAGAGATCCTCCTGCCTCTGCCTCCCGAGTGCTGGGATTAAAGGCGTATGCCACCACCGCCCGGCTCCCCTTATAGATTATTGAGAGTTTCCACTGCACTAGGTGTCTTTGTTAGGGTGTCTATTGTCGTGAAGAGACACCATGGCCATGGAAACCCTTTTAAAGAAAAATATTTAATTGGGGTGGCTTACAGTTTCAGAGGTTTAGTCCATTATCCTCATGACTCAACATGGCAGCAGGGTGCTAGAGAGGGAGCTGAGGTTTCGACATCTTGATCAAAAGGCAACAGGAAGTGAATTATGTGTTACATTGAGTATAACTTGAGCAAAGGAGACCTCAAGGTCATTCCCAGGATGACTTGCTTCCTAGTACAAGGCCACTCCTACTCTAACAAAGCTATACTTCCTAATAGTGTCACTACTTTTGGGGGTCATTTTCCTTAAAACCACCAGAGATGTCTCCCAATTCCAGTTGTCCCTCCCTCTATCCTCCCCCCACCTGGACAAATGCCCAATGGATGCTGCCCTTTTCCACAAGCACATTTGCACAACAGCTTTATTTATAATAGCCAGATACTGAAATAACCAAGATGTCTCTCAACCAAAGAATGGTACAGTTACACAAGAGAGTGTTACCCAGCTGTTAAAAACAATGACATCATGACATTTTTGGCAAATGGATGGAACTAGAAAAGATCATTTTGAGTAAGGTAACCTCGACACAGAAAGACAAACATAGTATGTAGTCACTTTTAAGTAGATATTAATCATAAAGCAAAGGATAGCCATTCTATAATCTACAGACCCAGAGAAGCCTAGTATCAAGGAAAGCTCAAAGGCAGAAAACACGAATTTCACTGTGGATGGGAAATAGAATAGACATCCTATTGTGGATGGGGAGTGGGGAGAGGAACAAACAGGAATGATCAAGTTTTTAAAGCAAGTAACAAATGGAAGAAATTGCAGAAGTACTTGATTCAGAGTAAAAGGCTTTCCTTCTTTTCAACATATAAGTATTATAAAATCAAATTATCTAATTAAAATACAAAAAATGGAGAAAGGATAAAATCAAAATCATTATTTCCTGGAGCAATTAACTGACTTTTATCTGTTACACATATGATCTTTATCTGTAGTTGAAATTAGATCTTATCTCTATAAACATCAGAGGTCCTCAAGTCTCCACAGTGAAAAATTCATGAAGTTTCACAATTGAAGCAGGATGGAGTGGTTGCTTCTCATTTCTCAGTCTTGATGACCTTGAAGAAGAAAGTGATGACGTCAATTTGGTTTTGATGGAGCTGGCCACACCCTCCCCCTTTACTCACACCGTCTTGTCTCTATGAGCTACCCCTCGTTTCTCACATTGCCAGTTTCTTTAAATGATTTTTCTGCCCCTGCAGTCAGATTTTGATCTTTGCTTGAGACTGCAACATGAGCTCTTTCCTCCTACCCAGTATGAGTGAAGGTGGAAAAGCATGCAGTGTCATGGAGCATCGGAAGAGAAGGAGGAGCAACACCTAATGACAAGGGTTGCATAGGGTTATCTCACTGGGCAGGAGGGCAGGAAGACTGTACAAAATGCGTGCCTTGTGCCGCAGCCATGAGGAGGGTTGAGAATGGTGACAATGGTCCTGAGAACTGGGGACTCTAATAACATGACTGTATGACTCAGGAGGTCAGCTCCTATAGTTCATTTGTTTCTACTACAATTTTAGACTGGCTTTACTATATAAGGAATCCTGCTGGGATGTGTGCATCAGAGCGGCAAGAGCATGGATTCTGGTTTCTTTGTGCTCTAATTTGCTCCAGGTGTCCTTGTAAGAATACATGTGCTGTGAGTTCTGCTGATGAACCTCAGCAATGGACACGATTTCTATGGTGTAGATTAGGATCATTAGTTTCTTCATGTCATTAGTCAATTTGAAAAACCACAGAGCCAGAATGTGATACACATCTCTTAATCAAAGTCACATACTTATTGGATAATCTCTCTGCTTTAATAAATTCAATATTTTCATTAATTAACTTAGGACAAAATAGCTAGTTGTTTTGGAAGTGGGCTGGCTTAGAACTCATTGTGGACACCAGGCTAGCCTCCAACTCACAGAGATCCATCCATCTACCTCAGTCCCCTGAGTGGTGGAATTAAAAGTGAGAGTCCCCATGTCCTACCAATAACATAATGGCTTTTGAGAATCTTTCTGAATTTCCATCATTTTCTATGATTAAAATGATCATAATTTAAAGGACAGAAAGGGACGTTTGCATATATTAACTGAAAACTTTCTTCCTTTTACCTGTTAAATTATCTATGCAATACCTGCAGTGGTTTTACTATAATATTAAAAACATGATTCCTGGGAAGGAGGATGTTCCCCTAGAGCACATACCTTCATGTTACTGTGCCTCATAGATCTCAGGTGCACTTTACCCTCATCTGTTAATTCAAAGCACGTGAGTCTAAGTTTATTTCCTGGATTACAGTTAACACTGGTCAGTCGTCCATAGACCATTACTTCCATCATCCCTGTGTTATCTTGGATTTCATAGCAAATGCAGTCCTTTGTCTCATTTTTCTGCAAAAGAAAGTAAGACTCATCTTCTGAGAAATGGCCAGACACTGTCATGTCATGAGAAGTAAAGGGGGTCAGCAGAATCTTGGCTCAGGCAGGAAAAATGGAGCTGTCAGTTTAGACCTGGGGGGGGGGCAAAACAGCTTCAGATATTTTGCATTGCCAATCCCGATATGTAAACCTTTTTTAAGGTTTAATATTGACTGTGGTGGCTTATCTTGGCTCTCAACATGACCATATCTGGAGTCAACAAAAACTCAAACAGTTGGATACATAAGTAGCGGATTATTCTTGATTGGATCATTTAAGGTGGCAAGGCTGATCTTAAGTTCAGATCACTTGAGGTCAGGAGACCCAGTTTTAAATCTGGGCCATCCCTGATGGAAGCATAAAGAAAAGGACCCAGAAGAAAGAAGCTTTTGCCTTTGCCCTGCTTAACCCTACTCTCACGGACAGCTTCAACAATTCTGCTGCTGAGACATTCCTTTGCTGTTACTATTCCTAACAGGTAGAAAGAAAGAACCCATCTTTTTCAAACTGGTGCATTCTGGGCAGAAGAGTATACTTTGGTTTGTATTCTGGTTGTTATACACTACACTCTATCTTTGGTGGTCAACTCTCCTTCACCATCAAATTCTCAATAAATTGGGGGTGAGGAACTCAACGAAACAAAATCTTAATGATACAAGTGTTAATGTAAATGTTCATGCATAGTAAAAATAGATGGTATTACTTGAAAACTGTCAGAGTCTCTTAGTGAATCTCTTTCTAAATCAGTTTTCTTCATGGTACCCTAGAAGTATATTGAGACTGCTTTTCACACTTAAAGACAGGAAACCCTAGTCCCCAACACTGATCAAGGAGGCCTTTAGTTTTGGCATGCAGTAAGTTAACCATTATCGTCTTGCAAGGTAAGACTGAAAATCTGAAATTGCATGAGACATTTTACAGAATAATGTGGTGGCTTACCTTATTTACCATAAACACTCCATTCACAAATATTCCTCTTCTTTTTGAGCAAAGAGAATTGATTTTAGGTGTTGCGTTGGCTCTTTGTCTCAGGGTAGTTGGGATATTCATTGATTGGTTATCATTTACTTCTGACACACTTGTGGCACTGTATATATTTATGAACCCATTGCGACCAATGTAATTTGAGATGGTAATGACCTTGTTGGGGATGAACTTCTTTCTCAGGACAATATCAAACACCTTCACTCTGAAGAATTCAGTCTCAGTAGCCACTGTGGCATGGAACATCATTTTCTCTCCTCTCAGGTCATATGTGAATGGTTCTGTTGCTTTTAACACCATCACTTTTTTGGGACCTCGGTGGTGACCATTTTCCTCAGAAGGTTGCTCAGGTACAGTCTTCCGTCTTGGTTTCTGCATAGAATGTATACAGCAAAAAAAAAAAAGGCACAATTAAGACAGCTAATTGGGTAGAATGAAAGAAAAATATAAACAACAGCTGGCATGGTATAACTTAGTTCATGGAGATATAGGTAATAATAGCAGCTTATACTAATCAAATGTAGTAGAGAAGGGGATTTTATGCGCATCTCTCTAGTCTTGGCAAATGAAGCTAAGGTACCCTTAGTAGTAACTCACAATATGACAGCAGCAGCTGAGTGTAGAAGAAACAGTGGGCTGCGTTCCTGCCACCCAGCTCCTGGCTGCCTGGCTAGCTTATGCTCTGAAATAATTACATGGAAACTGTATTCTTTTGCCTAATTGTAACTAATGCCTGGCTCATTAGTTTAAGTCTCTTATTGGCTAATTCTCACATCTTGCTTAACTCATTTCTAAAAATCTGTATAGCATCACAAGGTGGTAGCTTACCGGAAAAGATTCAGCATGTCTGACCTGGCGGCTGGCTCCATCGCATCTGACCTGGAGAGGAGAGGCATAGCATCTGGCTCACTTCCCTTCTTCCCAGCATTCTATTCTGTCTACTCCACCCACCTATGGGCTGGCCTATCAAATGGGCCAAGGCAGTTTCTTTATTAACCAATGAAATCAACACAAACAGAAGACCCTCCCACATCATTTCCCCTTTTTCTGTTTAAACAAAAAAAGGAAGGCTTTAACTTAAACATAGCAAAATTATATATATCAAAACAGTTATCAACTAAGAATTACAGTTACAATATTTATATTTATTTTATCTTTTATTATAACAAAGGAAAACAACTATAACTATCTATCTATTCTTCAACTCCATCAAAGACTCCAGAAGGATATAATATTACCTAAGTAAACGAGAAGTAAGCAACTTATAAAACTCTAGAAATCACAGAGATATCTCGCTGCCTGGACAGTCACTCAAAGTTCCTCTGTACCATTGGGGCATCCATCTTCGGCCTACAGGCTCATAGTTTCCCGCAGACATTTCTATAAAGCAGAAAATTTCAAAGGCACTTCGGTCACTATCTGCTGTGTCCTGCAGAATGTCTTGCAGACTCTTTCATGAATCAGGAACCCCGAAAGATCATTTCACCTTTAGGCAAATTCAGCAGTCCTCTCTCTGTGGGTTCTCTGTGTCCAGTTTATGCAATAGCCCAGGCAAGAGCAGTTTCTTGCCCAAATGGCTATCAAACTCTATAAGGAGCCTCTTCAATGCCCGTCTTCCTCTTGAAGTAGATTGGTGCTGCCAGGAGCTGACGTGTCTCATTGTCATGAAAATCCCTAAATTATTAAAACTTTAAATTCCATATTCTGTAGTCTTTGAAAGATATGAAGAATGCCTATCTGAAATATATCTAGGCACATCTAGAAAATTGAACTAATATGACTACAAGCTTGACTATTATAGATGATTATCCATTAATAATCTATATACATTACATTTTTAAATGAACTACACAATCACAATATCTTAATCAAGATCAGAAATACATATACATATAACAAAATTGACCTTAACTTTATACCAATGCAAATTATTCATATCTATATCATATCCCTCTTTAAATGTGAAAGAACATTGATAAACAATATTTGGGAATATGGGCTCAGTTTTTTCTCTCCATACTGCTTCCTGCTGTATGGGGAGCTGTTAATCAGGTCTTTTATGGTGTAACCTGTGTACCAGGTTCATCTCAGTCAGCACTTGAGTGAAGTAATTTTTGAGGGTGTTCACAGCAACCTTTCAGGAGGGCGTGGTCTATCATACCATATTGGGATAGAAGCAATCCACAGGGTCTCATCCTCTGTGAAAACAAAAGAAGGACTTTTCCAAAGCATCATAACCTTAGATCCAAATTGTGAAGTCAGGGTATTTTTAAACTATCTATCTTGGATTAGTTCAGCAGCACTTACAAACAAACATCTTTTAGCAGCTGTTGCTCCTTCCTCAGTATTCAAACAATTCAAAGAGAGCATAATAGCATACAGAATCAAGATTCTCTGTGCATTTTCCATCTTTGTGAGGCTTTATTTTAACCTCTATTTCATTTATTTTTACTTTTTGAGATAGGTTCTTTGTGTATCTTTGTCCTGGAATAACTCTGTAGACGAGGCTGTCTTTGAACTCACAGAGATCCGACCTTCTCTGCCTCCTCAATGCTGGTATTAAAGGTGTATGCTACCACACCTTGAACTCACAGAGATCTGTCTGTCTCTGCCTTCCAGGCATTGGGATTAAAGGTGTATCCTGCCACACCTTGAAGTCACAGAGGTCAAACTACCTCTGCCTCCCAGGTGTTGGGATTAAAGGTATGTACCACCACACCCAACTACTCCCTTTATTTTCTTTTTTACTTTTAATAACTTTAACCTTTAGCCTGCATATATTTTTAGCACACTGTAAAACATTTAGATGTTTTCTTCAATTTTGAATCTTTCTTTTACTGTATATGTCTCTTTTGTGATCACATGAGTCTTTAATTTACCAAACAATATCAGTAGGACTAAAGTCGTGGCTTTGGCAGTGGGATCCAGTGCCCCAATGGGCTGGTATCTCAGCAGCTATTGGCTGAAAGAGTGAAAGGAGCTCCCGCAACAGCTGAGGAAAAGTGCACAGGACTTAAGGAGCAACTATCATACACTTCCTTTAGAAATGAAGGAAGTTTAGTTACAGGTGTCTTCAGTATTCTCTGCAGGTCCAGAAAAGACTAGAAACAGTCTAAAAATCATACCCACACAGGATTATCTTTATAAACTATTCATGGATTGTTTCAAATAATAAAATCATTTACATCGATATTTGGTGCTTGATTGTCAGTTCAACATATATTAAATATTATGTTAAATATTTTAAAAACTGTTTTCTTCCCATGTGTATAAATGTAAGAATGTTTGCATGTGTGTGAGCCGAGGAGAGTGGAGGACATCCTATGGTGGCGGTCTTTGCTTTACACCTGTATGAGACAGGTTTTTTCCCTGTTCACTGCTGATTTTACTTGTTAGTTTTTGTTGACTTGACACAAAGTGGAATTACCAGAAAGAGGGAAATGAGAAATTTTCTACATTAGATTGGCTCTGGAGCCTGTCTGTAGGACAATTTTTTTTGTTGTTGTTGGTATTATTAATGATTGATGGGGGAAGACCCAACTCCCTGTGAGTGGTGCCACTTCAGGCAGATGTTCCTAAATTATATGAGAAAACAAGCTGAGCAAGTCAGGAAGAACAAGTTAGTAAGCAGTGTTCTTTCATGGTCTCTTCTTAATTCCTTCCTTCAGTTTCCTACCTTGAGTTCCTGACTTGGCTTCCCTCAATGATGGAAGCTTAAGCCAAAATACTCCCTTTCCTTCTCAAGTTCCTTTTGTTCAGAACGTTTCACCACAGCAACAGAAAGAGTTAGGATAGGGATGAATGAGCTAGTTGAAAATTGTAGCAATCTCCATCGTTATATTGTGAAAACAGAAAATTACCTTGGCTGGTATTGCTAGAAACACTCCAGGGGCCTGGGTACTGCTGGATGCTGAGGTTAGAGGCACTTGGAAAGTTTGGACACTGCAAGATGATGTTTCTGGAGACACTTGAGTGGCTTGGTCCCTCTTAGAAGCAGTTGCTGGAGCTAGCCGGGTAGCCTGGACAATATGGGAGGAATGGATGTCACCAGAGGGCTCAGGAGGCTGCTAGAGGCTATTGCTGCAGACACCTAAGGAGTCTGTCAGACATGTGAGATGGTTTGGGAGGCCCCTGAGGCATTTGCAACAGTTCAGTATTTGTGGAGGTATCCATTTTAAGTCTTTTAACTGACCTCTAGCAACTCTAGTTATATTAAACTACTGATTTAGTCTGTTGAGAACAAAATCATTTCAAATGGTATACCCTCTCAAGAAAAACAATTTATTTTAACTGAGGCTTAGACATAAGCATTTGATAATATGGTGAGTGTTTAATCATATGACGGAACTGTCGTCTTCATATTTTGGGGGTTTGTTTCCCCTTCTCTCGGTGATCAACTTCTTTTTCTCTTGATAACCATTCATTTTCTCTTTCCCTTTTTCTGTTGGAAACTACACTCCGAGTCTTGTGCATGCTAAGCTGTTCTCTCCTTTCCTATTGAGCTTTATTCTGAACCCACAGTCATGGTTTTCAATGTTAAGTGAAGCACAGTAACTTTAATACCAAAAGAATCAACATATCATCCTTGAGAACAACATTTTCTGGACAGCGAATCAGGTCGAATTGCCTCATACAGAAACAAACATTTCATTTACATCACTTTTCTGTGCATCTCTGTGGTGTCAGAAGAGCAGGACTACACTTAGAAAGCCTGAGTTGAGGTTTGACATTATTTCAGCGGCTTTGAAATGCTATGTCCTTTGACTGACTACTATTTCCGTAACGGTTGAAAGAAGAACAATGATTTAACCTGCTTTACCGTTCTTTACTGCGCCTATTTGGGTGGATGTACCACTGAGGCCATGCGGAGGCCAGAAGACATTTCATGGGGGTTAGTTCTCTTGCTCTAACATGTGGGGTCTGGGAATTTAACACAAGTCATCAGTAAGGCAGTAAGCACCTTTACCTGCTGGGCCATCTCGTTTGCCTGAGAAATGATTTTTTATTCCCATCACAGAGAATTACATGATACGAGTTAAAGAATGCAGTAGTCATGACCAGTAAGCCTCAAACTGGTTACTCTAAACCTCCATTTTTACTAGATCCTATGATGAAATAGACAAATAAAATGTCCACACAATGGTAAAAAGGGGAGAAACCTTGGCAGATTTTCCTTTGGAAACGTAGCCAACATACCTGTGAGTTCCGTGTACTCCTGCCTGATCCTGGTTTTGAATTTTCATGTATGGTAGGCATAGGTTGAGAAGTACTGGGTTCATCTTGCCTGTGTCTTTTTGCCTCAGTTATGCTTTTCTCTGTCTGTTTCCTTTTAGCTGAAGCAGGAGAGAAAACACAGTAAACTCAGGGATGCTGGTCTGAGACAGCTGGAGTTCATGCAGTACTGTTTGCTCTCCGTTCCTGCTTAGCTCACTATGCTTGTCTACCTCTGCTTTGGAAGCTTGACGGGGCCCCAAGGTGGCCCCCACAGGACTGTCTCAGGTATGGTTCTTTCTAGGTGTGATGGACACAGTCTTTCCATCCTGGGAACTCCTATGTCCATCAGTCAAGTCCTATCCCAACCCTCTTATCCTACAGTCTGGTTTTTTACTAATTTAAAGTTAAGGTCGGGGGAGATGGTTCATTGGGTAAAGCCCTTGCCCTGCAAGCATGGAGACCCGAATTCAGCTGTCTGGTGGCAACTTAGAATCCCAGGCTGGGCAGACTGATGTAGACATATTCTAGCTTGCCATTTAGCTGAAAATGAGAGCCTTGTGTTCAATAAGAGACCCTTCCTTAATAACAGGAGAGAGAGCAATAGATGAAGACACAGTTTGACCTCTGGCCTCTAAATGCTTGTGTAATGATAATCACTGACAAACCATCTTCTGTAGGCGATCACTCTGGTTTAGAGAACCATTGAAAGAAATGATCTGATTTGTGGCATGACAAAATGTTTATACTTGCTTTGACTTCCTACATTTTGTTTCTGTTTGGTTTTATCTATTAATTTGTTAATTGTTTGTGTGTGTGTTTGTTTTGACACAGAGTCTAGCTACACAGACCAGACTGGTCTTAAACTCACTATCTTCCTGTTTCAGTCTCCTGATCACTAGGATTATAAATGGGAGTCTATATGCAAAAATTAGTCATTTCTTTTCCTTCTTTTAAGCCTGATGACTTTATAAAATAGAATTACTTCCTATCTCTGGGATGTAGACATTCACTTAATTATTGAGTATGTTCTTTTTTTTTATTTAATTATTTATTTATTTATTTATTAAAGATTTCTGTCTCTTCCCCGCCGCCACCTCCCATTTCCCTCCCCCTCCCCCAATTAAGTCTCCCCCCAGCCCGAAAAGCAATCAGGGTTCCCTGTCCTGTGGGAAGTCCAAGGAACCCCCACCTCCATCCAGGTCTAGTAAGTTGAGCATCCAACCTGCCTAGGCTCCCACAAAGCCAGTTGAGTATGTTCTTATTTATTTGTTTTGTTTATTTTCTTTTTTGAATAGATAATGTTGAGTATCTTAGTGGAGCATTAGTACTAATTGATTTAAATACTTTTTAAAAATATTCCTATCTTTATTTTATAGTTTTCTCATCTTTATACAGTAGAAGAAGGTCTTGTCTCTTTCAACTTTTATTTGCACTAATGCCCTGAAAGATATTCAACCACCCAAACAGAATTCTTTTTCAGAAGGAAGTTTTATAAGTTATTAATATGCTTGTCATGTGAAATGTTGTCATTCTATAGACCCCGAGTCACACACTGTCAAAGGCCATGTCAGTTATGATCACTACACAGAGATAGCATGATGTTGGAGAAGTTGAAGAAAGGATGGGCATCCAGGGTGCTCCCATATTACCTTTCGCCTTCTCTCTTTTGAGTTTTTCAGCAAGGTCTTCAAGTTCTGGAATCTCTTTATACAGTTCTATCAGTGTGTCTATTCCAGCATCTTTTGGAAACTTGTCCTCCATCAAGTCAGCGATCTTAATTCTGTCATAACCATATTGTGCTGTTCTGTTTAGCTTTAGTTCTTTGCTCAACAAGGACTTAACTATTTTAAAATTATGGTCACTGATACCCTTTAGTCCTGACAGAAGAACGATTTTCTTGTAGTCATTCACCATTTCTCAAACTGCGGATGAACCTAAATGAGAAGAGTATACAGAATTACACACATTCACAGACAGTTTCAAAACCAAGATACTCCTGGGTGAGGGAATGAGCAGTGCCACAGTGGCCATTGTTGCATTTATGAGAAATAGAGTTAATGACCAAATGTGATACTTTGCAAAATGAGTGTAGACCTAATCTGATGAAAATAAGTCTAGAAAATTCTTCCCTGTTAACAACAGTTTCTGACCCAGGTCTGCCATGGTTTTTGATTGATGAAAGTGGAAATAAAAAATTGCCACAGCATTTAGAGTATGGGTTTTGAGTGTTGTCTTAGGGTTTCTATTGCTGTGAAGAGACACTATGACCATGGCAACTCTTATAAAGGAAGCCATTTAATTGGGGCTTGCTTAAAGTTTCAGAGGTTCATCCATCATCATGGTGAGGAGCATTGCAGCATTCGGGGAGGCATAGTGCTGGAGAAACAGCTGAAAGTTCTACATCTTGATCCACATGCATCAGGAAAACACAGCCACTGTACGTGGCTTGCTTGGTCTTTTGAAACCTCAAAGCCTACCCCCAGTGACATACTTTTCACAACAAGGCCCCACATCTCTTTCAACAAGGCCACATCTTCTAATCCTTGTGACCAGACATCCAAATCTACAAGCCTTTGGGGACCATTCTCATTTACACCAGCACAAGTGCTGAAATTCTAAATCTTCTTTCTAATATTCACTGATGTTGTAGCCTATCTCTGGCTATCTGCCTTCTCACACTCTTGGCTGAAGTGCCTTATGTACAAAGGGGCTGTGTCTTCTTACCATATGCATGGATATTGATCGGCTACAACACAATGGCCCTTGCTGGGGGCACGGACACTTGCCCACTTGGCTCTAAACATCTCTCACTGGCATTCTGCTTCCCATGGTGTTGAATGCTGTCTCAAGGTCCTCTGTGCCCATATGACTGTTACTGTGCTGAACATATGCATACTTTCTAGAGTCAGGTCACAGAATTTATTGGATAAGATTATGTCAAGAGTTGTTTGTTTCTCGTCTCTTGTGTTTTGATATCAAGTGTCAGATTTATTTGTTCATTGAGTTTGTTTTCTGCTTATAAGCCATGATTATGTTCGGTTTAAATCTTCCAACAATTCCTCAAATTATTAAATAATAATAAAAAAAGTTCCTTAAATCTTTGTATTTGTTTCTTTATACCTAGTATGGGATGCTGTGGGGTTACGATCTTCTGTCACTTTTTCTGCTTTGGGATGTAGATAATTAGAGTCTCATTGTCATTCTCACATCTCTTCCTGTCTGCCTCCCCATGGTAACTTTTAAGAAGAAAAAAAAAAGAGACTTGTCCTCTGGAAACTTCCAAAATGCCTGAAAAAAACAGTCTCGTGAGTTTGGACCTGATTAGCCATTTGTATATTTCCTTGGTGACTCAGTATATGGATGGATCCAAGTTAGCTTAAATCATTTGGTTAGGAATTATTTGGGTTAGGAAGTATCTTTAATTATGGGTCATTTGTGTTAATAATTATGTTTTATATATCTTTTGTATAATGGGAATGTTACATTTCCAGGTCTATTCACTGATTTCCTATTGAGAAGAGTTAAGCACCATCTTGTTGAAAAGGCCAATACAGTGAATGAAAATCCATCTAGTGACATGACAGTTAAGATGATTAAAGATATCAGAGAAAGTGAGCACCCTGTAAACCCTCAGACCTGAAGACTACTGTTTTAGGGGTTCTATTGCTGTGATCAAACAATGACCAAAAACAATCCCGTGAGGAAGGGGTTATAGCCTCCAGATTCTTACCTTAAAATCCTGCCCTAATTTCACTTAATGATAGAAGGTGGTGTGAAAGTTAAGCCAAAGTAAGCTCTTTCCTCCTTAGCTCATAGAAGAGTGCTGCTTTCTGGATTATTCCCTATGGCTTGTTCAGCCTGCTTTGTTATAGCATCCAGGACTGCCAGCCAGGGGTGGCACTGTTGACAGTGAATTGGGCCCTCCACATCAATCACCAATTAAGAAAATACTCTACAGGCATACCCAAGGGCCAGTCCAGTAGGGACATTTTCTCAGTTAAGGTCCTGTTTTACAAAAACGACTTTAATTTCTGTCAAGCTGACTTGAAACTAGCCATCACAGCTAGATCACCTGTAAAGATTCAAGGACAAGATTAGAATTCACTATCAACAGCAATTTACCTTAAGCAATAGTGTATGGACTTTATATACACTGTTCCATTATGTCATAAACAAAAAGGTTTTAGAAGTGTTAAGTTTTAAGCTAAGTGGTGGTGGCACATGCCTTTAATTCCAGCACTCAGGAGGCTGAGGCAGGTGGATCTCTGTGAGTTCAAGGCTAGTCACCTCTACAGAGTAAGTTCCAGGACAGTCAAAGCTACACAGAGAAACACCATCTCAAAAAACAAACAAAACAACAACACCAAAAAAACAAAAAAGTATGAAGTTTTAATTTGTTTAATGATTTGTGAAAAAACACATCATCTCCAAAAGATAATGATATGTGATACAGGAGGAATGAGTACTTTGTATACTTTGTGTGCAATCCACTTACATGTGAACCATAATGCTTTGTTGTTGAACTACTGCCTTGATTTGGTGGTACTGATCCCAATCTCAATGAAGTTTCCAGTAATATACTATTTAGGAAACAGGCATTAATATCCGTCTGTAGATATCATACACTGGATGGGAAAATACATCCAAAAAAATAGAGAAAATACAGTTCTACTGGCATAAGTTGATGCTTTCAACTTGCCATGAATTAAAAACAAAAAAGAAAAAAAAACTGATGCTAGTATCTTAACCTAGAAAAAATGAAAAATAAGACATTCTCAAAGTATATTGTCTGATACTATAAACCTTAGAAGTTTCAAAAGCCAGAAACATAGAAAAAGATAATAGAATTAATTGCGAGAAAGCAGTAAGTGAAGTTGAGAGTACCTCAGGGTAAAAACTGAACAGAATCACAGGCTTTGCTGGTCTTGCCTCTGCCTCACAAGCGAAACTCTGATCAAAGGGAGGAGAAACAGGAAGGATATATGGCTGGTGGCGGGGGTGGGGGGGCTGAGGCAAAGGATGTAATGGTTCACTAATGGTTTCATCTTAATCTGTAAAGCATAACTTCTAAAGAAAAGGTAAGGCAGAGAATACAGACATGTCAGAAATGAAATAACTATAGCAAGAGCAAGGAAAGGAAAAACAAAGAAGGTATTAACTATCATCCTGAATATAAATGCCATAGTCAGTTAAGTAAAAGCTTTTGTTAACTTTTATTTAAGATATGTAGCTATTGTTAAGTCAATGATAATTAAGCTACAATCTGTAGAACGACAAAGGATAGTTATAAAGGACTAGAGCTGTGGTTCTCAATCTTCCTAATGCTGTGACCCTTTAATACAGTTCCTCATGTGGTGACCCACAACCTTAAAGTTATTTTCATTGCTGCCTCATAACTGTACACTTGCTACTGTTATGAATTATAATGTAAATATCTGGTATGCAGGATATCTGTGAAAGTGTCTTTTAAACCCCTACAGGGAGCCGGGCGGTGGTGGCGCACGCCTTTAATCCCAGCACTCGGGAGGCAGAGGCAGGTGGATCTCTGTGAGTTCGAGACCAGCCTGGTCTACAAGAGCTAGTTCCAGGACAGGCTCCAAACCCAGAGAAACCCTGTCTCGAAAAACCAAAAAAAAAAAAAAAAAAAAAAAAAAAAAAAAAAAAAAAAAAAAAAAACCCTACAGGGGTCCTAACCCACAGGTTGAGAAACTGGACTACAGTGAAGAGATGGCTCTCCTTAGAAAAATTAGATTAGATAATTATGGGTGGATGGATGGATGGAGTGGAGAAAGGGGAGGGAAGAAGGAATCGTGCAAGGGAACATGGGGAGAGACACCTAAATTAAGGGCCATTTGTGTCGCAAAGATGAGCAGCGAGTGAGCCGCATCCTGCCCACTTCCCAGCCGCCTGGCTAAGCCCCAAAATAATTACATGGAAACTGTATTCATTTAAACACTGCCTGGCCCATTATATCTAGCCTCTTCTTGGCTAACTCTCACATTTTAATTAACCCATTTCTAATAATCTGTATATCACCACGTGACTGTGGCTTACAAGGATGTGTCTAGCCACGTTCATCTCAGAGAGGAAAGCCATTGGCTAAATAAAGAGACTGCCTTGGCCTTTTGATAGGACAGCAGCTTAGATAGGTGGCATAGAAATAAATGATTTATCTAATATTAATACTCCAGAATTTCATGGTGCATTTAGCAATATATTTCTCAACTGCTAAACGTAAAAAAAATAAGGAAAGCTTTGTGCAGTGATTTAGAAAGCTTAGCAACATAATTGATAAACTTAGCAAGACGCCCAATATTCTTATAATTTTGAAATCAACATTTAAGAGCTTCTATTCAAGTACACATGAGGTACTCTGCCATGGTATATAGATTCTTCAAAAATATTCTGTAAGTCACCCCCTTACATCCTACCATCAGAAAGTGAAAAGAAAAACAAAACAGCCAAACCAAGTATCTCAAGTTGACACAAACTAACAGTGACTGAAATACCATCTTTATCATACAGAAGAGAATCTAGAATTTGCTTATGAGATTGTTAAAACAGTCTGTGTTTACATATCATGAATCTGACTATCTTTCCACTGCACATGCCTGTTGGTTGTCATGCCATATAGGATTGAGATACTAGAAAATTCCATTTCATGTCCAGAGGTGTTTATCACTCATGGTATTTTTTCTTGTCAGTATCTTGACTTTGCCCCAGTCAGTCACCACAGTCAACAGCTAACCATGGACTCCTGATCCAAGTTAACTAACACCTTCCTCTTGCCACTTGCTCAGGCTTACACTTAGGAAATTTATTAAATGATCTGAAATACGCAAAATGCATTTTTCTTGGCTCATTCCTCTGTAGTGGAGGAATAAATATGTCTGCCATCTTCCTGAGTGAACCCTCCAAACCCAACTACTCTAGGTTCATTTCTGACTGGAGCTACCTCCCCTCCCCCAGAAGAATCAGCAAGGTTTTCCCCTCTGTTCTTGTGATTTTCACAGAAATAACGAATGTCTACAGAAAGCAGGTAGAACTCACGTTGTTGGAAGTTTCTTCAGAGGTGTCAGGATTCTGAGCTCTTCTACAGGGTAGGATGCAAAGTTTCTCCTCACCTATTCTTTCTCTTCCTCTCTGTAGAGTGTGTTGGAGGGGCAGTTGGTGTGTGTGTGTGTGTGTGTGTGTGTGTGTGTGTGTGTGCATGTGCATTTGAAAAGCTAAGCTAATACATCTCTTGAGCACTGGAGAATGCAATCTACAGAAATTCAAGGTTAGATTATTTCATGGTCTAAGCCTTCCTGAGTGAGTCAAGCCGTGTTGTTTTGTAGGAAGAGAAGAAACCACGAACCTCCACCCAGCAGCGCTCATAGCTTTCGATTTCCTCAGATTCTGAAACTCAGCAGTTTCTTCCTGTATCCCTTTTAGTTACCATGAAAAGCCAGAGACCGTTACTCTTCACTGTTGTTTTTTTTTTTTTCCTTACAAATCTTATAGGTCCAAAAGGAAAAGCTGACTCACCAGGCCACTTTTTTCTTTCCTGCTCAGGATGAGGCTGCAGCAGGAGAAGAACTTGGCTGTGTCAGTTTGTCAGCTGCACTGTCAGAATGGCTAAAGTCAAAAACACCAAGGATAGCCTTTGCTGGAGAGGCTGTGGAGGAAGGGGTACCCTCATCCATTGCTGGTGGGAATGCAATCTTGTGCAACCACTGTGGAAGTCAGTGTTTCGGTTTCTCAGGAAATTCGGGATCAACCTACCCCTGGACCCAGCAATACCACTCTTGGGAATTTACCCAAGAGATGCTCTATCACATGTCAAAAGCATTTGTTCAACTATGTTCATAGCAGTATTATTTGTAATAGCCAGAACGTGGAAACAACCTAGATGCCCTTCAATGGAAGAATGGATGAAGAAAGTATGGAATATATACACATTAGAGTACTACGCTGCGGTAAAAAAACAATGACTTCTCGAATTTTGCATGCAAATGGATGGAAATAGAAAACACTATCCTCAGTGAGGTATCCCAGACCCAAAAAGATGAACATGAGATGTACTCACTCATAATTGGTATCTAGCCATAAATAAGGGTCACGGAGTCTACAATAGGTGAATCTAAAGAAGCTAAGTAAGAAGGGGAACCCAAGGAAAAACATACAGTTATCCTCTTGGCTAAGGGAAGTAGACAAAATTGCCGGGGAGAAAATTGGGATCTTGGGGGTGGGGTGGGATGGGGGTAAGGGGAGATGGGCAGAGAAAAGTTAGAAGGGAAGGAGGTGGGGCCTTGGGGAAACAGGAGGATTGGGATAAAGGAAGGTTGGACAGGGGAGCAAGGAACCACAATTCTTAGTTAAGGGAGCCACTTTAGGTTTGGCAAGAGACCTGACCCTAGAGGGGCTCCCAGGTGCCCAAGCCGAGGTCCCCAGTTAGTTCCTTGGGCAGCTGAGGATAGGGAACCTGAAATAACCCTATCCTAGAGCAATACTGACGAATATCTTGCATATCATCATAGAACCTTTATCTGGTGATGGATGGAGATAGAGACAGAGACCCACACTGGAGCACTGGACTGAGCTCCCAAGGTCCCAATGAGGAGCAGAAGGAGGGAGAACATGAGCAAAGAAGTCGGGACCATGAGGGGTGCACCCACCCACTGAGACAGTGGAGCTGATCTATTGGGAGCTCACCAAGGCCAGCTGGACTGTGACTGAAAAAGCATGGGATAAAACTGGACTCTCTGAACATGGCGAACAATGAGGGCTGATGAGGCGCAAAGGACAATGGCACGGGGTTTTGATCCTACTTAATGTGCTGGCTTTGCGGGAGCCTAGCCAGTTTGGATGTTCACCTTCCTAGATATGGATGGAGGGGGGCGGACCTAGGACTTACCATAGGGCAGGGAACCCTGACTGCTCTTTGGACTGGAGAGGGAGGGGGAAAGGAGTGGGCGGAGGGGGAGAAGGGTGGGAGGAGCGAGAGAAGGGTGAGAGGAGGGGGAGGGAAATGGGAGGATGGGAGGAGGTGGAAACTTGTTTTTTTTTTTTCTTTCTCCTTTTCTCAATAAAAAAAAAAAAAAAGAAAAGAAAACCTGAGGTACAATCACTTTTGGCTTTAGTGCACCATGCAACAGTCTCTCATTTGTTAATTCCCAAGCCTTGAACGTCCCAGACTATAATGTTGCTATGAATATACCACCTGAACCTCCAAACAAGAAAAAGTACTGTGGCATCAGCTTTCCTCTTGCCTGTAATGAAGTCGGCCCTTTTTAGCGATAAAGGTAATCACTATGGAAAAACGACTTCCTTCTGGTCAAAAGAATCT
Source organism: Microtus pennsylvanicus (assembly GCF_037038515.1). Lineage (NCBI taxonomy): Eukaryota > Metazoa > Chordata > Mammalia > Rodentia > Cricetidae > Microtus > Microtus pennsylvanicus. The sequence goes on from NC_134588.1 coordinate 93,153,134, forward strand.
GATTTCCACCTCTGGTCCTTGGTGGAGACTGATAGTCTAATTAGTTCCGAAGTTTAGAGCACTACATACTATTGCTGCCATTCTTAAAATTCATTTAGGTCTACAATCTTCAGCTGGGAGAACCCTGATTTCCATGGTAGCAGCAATATACATTGAGTAATAAAAACACAAATATTAAGAAAGCAATTTGACAACCAGGCTGTTTACAACAACAACAACAAAAACAACAGCAGTAGGTCTTGCCTTTCCGGGACCTATCACCTCTCCAGCCATGGATGGGGTTTTGAACAGGTGTACTGTACCAGACATGGATACCTTCCTATGTTCCAGAACTCAGATACTTCCAGAAAGCCATTGACTAGCCCTACAACATTTGTGCCACTATTATACTGGCGATTCTAGTCTATGAATAATGACAAATGTACAGTAGCTCTGCTGGCCATTCCTACTACTTTGAGCAGAATAATGATAAAGCATAGGTTGGGGCTGGACAGCAGAGTATGTCTTCACGTAGATACTCTGGTGATATAAACCAGGTCTTACGTACAGGTAGATTTGGCGCTGTTATTCCATCTTCATGGCATACTATGCAGGGAATATGTGAGTAGATGAAAATCCATATTTATTGTACTTACTTGTCTCTGCACATAACTATTATGGACAAGACATAGTATCTTTGTCTACTTTGTGTTTTCATACTCTAAATTCATAGACAAAATGGTTTACAAGTAAGAGATATTGATTCTTGTAGTCTTGGAGGTTGGGAAACAATTTGATGATGTTTTCTTACTGTATACATGTCAACAATGTTTGGGGGCTGGGTAAGGCATTTCTCAAGTTGGTGGCATCTTAATTAATTGAAACATAAGCTCACATACATTGCAAATAGCAGGAAAACCTTAGTCAAAGTCAAGCAACAGCCCAGATGGAAAGCAACATGTTGTCAGGAGGAATGATAGGCTGTATTTGGGAAGATGCTCAAGTGACCAAAGCTTTGTTTGGGGATTACTTAAAGGTAATATAAAGTATTTTCAATTAAAAGTAACTTCAGATAACTTTAAAGTATTTTAAAGAATAATAAAGAAAAAGATGTCATGAAGTCAACAGAAAGTTGAGGGGGGAGGTTGTGATACCTGAAGAGTTGGAGGCAAGAAAGTGTTAGGTGGAAGTGATGTAAACACAGTAGTCATATAGAATCCATGAAACAATAAAAAAGAATAATGAAAGGGTGGCATTTCCTAACGTTAAGAGCTGACTTATGTGCCTTGTTTTTCTAAGTATTTATATGACTTTTTCTGTACTTAGATCTTTATGAACATCCTTTCTGTCATGTCCAGGTTTTCAGAAGAAGGACTTTTGTGAAGCTCCCATAACTGAGTCAGAATTGAGCTGTCTTGTATGAGTCCTGATGACCCTGAAAAAAAAATAATGAATTTGTATAAGTTGTGAAGTAGTTGTCCACAAACATCTGTCTTTATCTGTATTGACTGTCAGTATGACTCATTCATGTCTCTTTTCTCATTCTTGCCTCACCTTGGATTTTACCCAGGGAATCAGCTTTCTTCCTTTGCTTTGAACTATGGAAGTAACTATTCACTCCTACACAGTTTGAAGACAGCTGGCAGAGCAGGGTATGTTGTCACTGAGCCACAGGACAGAGGAAAGAGCTTCAGTACTTAAGACAAGGGTTGAATGGGAGGTTCCCATTGGGCTAAACAGTCGAAGGAAAGTACGGAAGTCATGTCTCTGTGGGGAATGTTTGAATGATGGTTCAGAGAACTAGGGAGATGCAACTTATCTGAGAAATGAAAGACGTTGTTAGGAGCATATGTTCTTGCTATTCACTGCTGATATAATACAGACCAAAAAAACTAAAGTCAGATCACATTAGATTATCTTCAAAATAAATGAATTAATCATAGAGTTTTGAAGATAATAAAATAATTTAGGAGATGGAGAGATAGCCCAGGGGTTAAGGGCACTGACTGCTCCTCCAGGGGTCCCGGGTTCAATTCCCAGTACCCACATGGACTCTCATCTGTAACTCCAGGATCGAACACCCTCACACAGACATACATACAGGCAAAACATCAATACAATAAAAATAAATTAAAAAAATAAGAGCTGGCTTTGAACATAAAAGATTTTAAAAAATTTAAATGCATTATTGGTTGATTGAATGGAAGTTCAAGGTACATTATGTAACTTTTGAAGCATCTGGAAAAGAAAGATACGTGTCACGTGATTAAATCTTGTAGGAAAATGCTGTTCCACATTATGTGCAACAAAAGGCAAAATTAAAAAGGAATAGATACTGCAGTGTGACATTTGAGAACGATTCCAGACAGTAAAATCTTGTTTTTAAATTTTTTTGTATGTGACTATTTTCCTATATTATAAAAGATGGTGTTATCAGCTCAATTCAAAATAAATAATAATAACTGGTGGTTGATTCTGATTGGCCATGCCATGTGTTTTTACATTCCTTTGACCCTAACACAACACTTTCTTTATACATGTAGGAAAAAAATAGAAATGACAGCCAAAATAAAACAAAGATAAATGAATGACTAATTGTATTCTAGATAAAACAGAGTTGGCTAGGTGCTCAATGAATCGTAGGTTTTAGTACATGAGTATTAAAATGAACTTAGGGCATGCTCTCAAAATATATATTTAATCAAAATTAGTGATTTAGGTAAATAAAAGGAAATATATCATCCAGTAAATCATCACCCTGTATGGTGTTGCTGGAAGCACTTGAGAACCCTGGAGACAACAGGAAGATTCTAGAGGCGCTGGAAGAGCCTGGGAATGGCAGAAGGGTAAGTTAAAGGTGCCCTGAAAGAATGGACTGTACAGTCAGAGTGTCATGGAATAGGGATGTAGATCAATTGGTAGAGTTTCCGAGTAGCATTCACAAAACCCAGTCAAGACTCACTCACACATTTGACGAGACTCAAGTCTTTTAAATTTTCATGTTTTAATTATGGTTAAATAAAACTACCGCATACACAGGAAACATTTGTATATAAGGTGATAAATCTATTTAGGAATTTTAAATATGCTTTTCTAAACTTCCAAGTGATTAAAATTTTGAGATTCTTAATTCTGCTCCAGAAGTAACAGGTAAGCCAGGTGGTGGTGGTACATGCCTTAATACCCGCATTTGGGAGCCAGAGGCAGGTGGATCTCTGTGAGTTTGAGGCCAGCCTGGTCTACAAAGTGAGTGTCAGGACAGGCTCCAAAGCTACACAGAGAAACCCTGTCTCAAAAAACAAAAAGCAAAGCAAAACAAAACAAAACAAAAAAGACAAAAGAATGCAAAAGTAACAGGTAAGTTACTCAAAAACTCAAAAGCACTTGCAAATAATTGTGATGTCTGTCATTTCTGGTTTATTTTTGTATATTGATGGTCCCTTGTGGTTCAAGCCTGATAAAATACAAAACTTAGGAAATAGCTTCACCACACTGCTGTCATCCAAACTAAAATTTCATCAAGGATTATGCATGTTTATAATTATATTAGGAGCACAAGTAGTTAGATATGTCGAGTGCTGCTTATTTCAAATAATGTTACTGTAATTCTTAAAAAGAATTGCACATTGGTCACCTAGAGAGTCCTGATATATGGTTATCATACATTAAGATAACCATGCTTTGCAAATTGTGACCTGGGTATTAAAAAATATATATCTGATTAGTCATCATATTAATTAACCAAAGGATGAGAAGACTTTTGTTCAAGATTATGGTTATTGTAATTATATTAAGAAGGCATCTTAGTGGGAACAGGAAGGTGTTACTTTTGATGAGGGACTAGCTGGAAGGGTTTGCTGGAGCCTCAGAGCGGTCTGTGCTGGTTTCTGATAAGGTTAAAAACTCAGTCATTTACTCAAATTACTTCTTTTTTACAGTATCACTTGAATTTTTACTTGAATTCTTCCTTTTATGAATGAAAAAGTACTTAAATATCTTAATTCTGGATAGTCCAGCTGCAGAGAACAATATATCTTTTTCCTTTCTATCTTTTTGTAGAGAATCTTTACTCCCCATTTTTCTCTGGATGGCAGCACATCTTCAGATGCTCACACCATCTATGCTCCAGCTACCCTAGGAATACAAACCTCAGTCTACACTTATTTATTAGAATTATGTTCTCATGTCATTTCACAGCCATGGGCATCATTTGGCATTTTCACATGTTTATGTCATTACACTGCTCTCTCTCACCTGGTCCTTTCCCCACTACCTTCTCCCTCTTCTTGAATTTCTCTGGCTGACTCCCTTCATCCCTCAACCTTTTTCTCACTTCTGCTTTCTTAACACGTATATATCTCTAGGTCTCCCCTTCCTTGAGATCTCTTCCTCCTCCCTCATGTTCCCATTTCTAGTTTCATGAACTAAACACACACACACACACACACACACACTGTCCTGTCATCAATTAAAGTTCAGAGGACACTTTCATGTCTAGGGCTAAAGAATGAGGTCTGTGTGTGTTACGCACTGACTTCAGAAAGCTCTATCATGTACAACTTCTAGTTTTTTATCTGTTTATTTTGTTCTTATAAAGAATATTTCTAGGATATTATGGTTATAGTTTACTAAAACTTTCTCGTTCTAATCAAACTAATAGACAAATTGTTTCTAGCTATATGATCTCTTGTACCATAAATCTACAGCAATACCAGAAATATTTCTTTGACCTTTTATTAGAGATTGTTAGAAAAAATGTAGAATCTTAAACTAACATCACCAATCACATCCATGGGAAAATTAAATTGAAATGTCATTTTCTGTAGGCACTCTGTCTTCAGAGTGCATCCCTTGTTATAGTACTGATGGTGAGGACAGGCTGGGTAAGAGTGCAGCTCAGGTTTTGAGTTAGAAGTCACATTAGATAACAGTGATTTAGTTTTTACTCTGACACCCCCTTCTGTGGAGTTGTACAAGCTTTCTCTTGCTCACCACCCCAGTGAATGGCTTCAAAGCTGCAGGTTACAGATAACCACATGTATCATATCAGAACACAGTAAAAGGTGAAATAAAAAGGAATAAAAAGGTGGGGTTATGACAGGAGTTGGTCGCTGTAGGTGTGACGTGGCTCATCTACCTGTGTCTTCTCACCTGGGGCAGGCCACTTTTCATTTGCTCTTATTGTTTAACAGGAATAAAGCTAACCCTGAATTAAATACAGTAAGGTAAATGCTATGATAAAAGAGTAGAATCTTGTCTGCTCTTCTCAGAAGGGTGTTTCAGGGAGGAACAGTGTGAGGATCAGCTAGCCTGGCACCTCAGTGTTGATTGGTTGATTGGTTACTGAAGAGATAGGAGTGATGAATTTGAAAACAGGGGAAAAACATGTGTCAAAGCAGCTCCTGGAGTGTGTATAGAACAGTGGAGCTAAACTTACAAGCAACAGAAAAAGGGATTAGAAGAAACTAGAGAGTAGGGATGGACATGCTCTTGTGTCCATCTCTGCCTGTCTATCCCAGCTTCCCCACTCGGGGCTGAAACAAGAAAGAATACTGGTGAGGTCAGAAACCAACCTAAATGCATCCTTTCTTAATAGCAAATATTCTACTCTACACTGAGATCTTGATACATGCACTTGATAACTTAATGACCGATTTAATTATATGTTGAAGTGGGTAGAAAAAGGGATCAGTGAGGAGCTTTTCAAAGGTTATGGTTATTCTGGTGATATGCTTTGGGGCAGCACCAGCATTGGGGAGAAGATGGCGGGACCTTCTCTGAGGATCTTTTGGGGAGTGGTGAGGTCTTGCAAGGAGTCCGGTGACAGTCCTCCTATTTCGGGGTGTTAGTGGCTAAAAGTCTTACAGTCAGATGCTTCTCCTGGGCAAGCTTCATTTTCTTGGAGCCTCCAGGTGTCCTGAGCCTGTGCCCCTTTTTCTGAAAGATTGATGTTTGTCATTTTCTCTTGGTAATGTTGAGTTTTTCGTTTCTGTTTGTTGTAGATGAACTCAGGGCCCTGCACTTTCGTGCTTCATCCCCAACCATAAGTATTGTTTTTAAATATTAGATTGCACAGTATTTTTAATAGCAAGAAAGCTCACATTTTCTTATTGTATTCTAATTATACTTATGTCATTGAGATTCAACCCTCTTAAAAGATGGCCAGAGGTGAGCACAGGGTCACCATAGGCAGGAACAGAACTATTCATTAGGTCAGTCTGTTTATCTCTGTGGTGATAGAAGAGCAATAGGCCTACTTTAGAACGTCCCCAGTTTAGAGCATTTTATGTTTATTTGTTTATTTAAAGACAGGGTCTCACTGTGTAGCCTTGGTTAGCTTGGAACTCACTATGTAGACCAGGCCCAGTTTAGATTATAATCTTCTAACCAGCTTTGGAATGCCATGTTATTTATCTGATTATCACTTCAGTAAGTACTTTTAAAACATGCAATCATTTTGCATTTCCATCACTGGGAATTACATTAGACTGAGGCAGTTTTAAAACAGAAGAGATAACCAGAAACTACCAATCTGCTGACACTAAACCCCCTTTTCACTAGTTTCTTAGACTAGGAAAGGCAGTAATTCTTCTCAAAAAGGACAAAAGGGAAAGGAAGAACCATAGTAGAAACTTTTCCCTTGAGAGCTTGACCACTTTACCTGTGATGACCGGGTCTCTGTGGTTAATCCTGGTTCCAGCCCTTCATTCATGGTGGACATAGGTTGGGAAGTACTGGCTTCAGCTGGCTTTTTTTTTTTTTTGGCCGATGTAGTTTTTTGTTTTCCTTTCTTTGTTCTTTGAACTAAAACAGTAAAGAAAGCACAGTGAACCAGGAAGCTGTTATTTCAAGAGCAGACATTGGTCCTACTGCCCCGTCTCAGCTCCTGCTCCTGTCTCAGGGTACTTGCCTACCTCTGCGGCAGAAGTCCAACATAACAACCACAAGGTGGCTAAAGTTACCAAGCCAGGGACAAGCACTGCGCTCAGGGGTTTCTCTGCCTTTCCCAGCCGCTGTGTACAGTCTTCCTATCCTGGGGATTTCTATGGACACTCATCAAGCCTTTCTCCGAACCTCTTTTGTACGTTCTGCATTTATGATTCTAAAGTTTATATGATGATAATGGTATGTATGCCATTTTCTGCAGAAGACCATTCCAAATTATAACAACAGAGAATGAAATTATGATTTAATTTGCACTGTGCCCAAGTGATGATATTCAACTTTAACTTCTTATCTTTTTTTGTTTTTGTCACTTTGCTTTTTGGTCCAGGGTCTTTGTAGACCAGGCTGGTTTCAAATGGGACCTTCCTGGCTCTACTCTCCTGAGCATAGGCATTACAGGTGTGTACCACTGGGCTGAATATTATCATGGTTTTTGTATCCACTGACTTTATAAAGGGAGTTTGGTCATATCGCTGAGATACAGATTTACTTATTATTAATAAATATTGTCACACATTTGTTGCCAATATGAATATTGAAAATGGAGTGACCATATTAATTAAGCACAAATGTTAATTTATTTAAACAATTTTCAGTGAACTTTTCTCTAAATTAATTTTATTTTAAAATATTTCACATAGCATTAACTTACTTTATTTTGCTTTTCCTATCATTTTCTGCCTTTGAATTTTATTTTTAGATTTTATTTTTTGTATTCTGTGTGTGTGAATGCTTTGCCTGCGTACATGTCTGTGCACCACATGCATGCCTGGTTCCTAAGGAGGAGGTGAAACTCGATGTGGGTGCTGGAAATCAAACCTGAGTCCTTTGAAGGAACAACAAATGCTCTTAGAACTGAACCAACTCTTCAGTCCATAGCACTATTTTTTTATTTGATAACTTCCCATATGGATGTAATTCATTCTGGTTCAGTTAAGTTTTTAGTTTTACTTTATCATTATCTTATGTGTCTATTGCATTGGAATCTCTGATCTCATTCAACAGATTCTGATTTAAAAAAAATTTCATTTAATTTATTTGACTGACTTTTATGAAGGTGATTCTATTATAACTATTCTTCAAATAATATAAACTGTTTTTACAATCCCACGGCCTCTATCGTCACATTATTTCCTTCAACATTTTTTTTTTATTTTCTAGACAGAGTTTCTCTGAAGTTTTTGGTGCCTGTCCTGGAACTAGTTCTTGTAGACCAGGCTGGCCTCTAACTCACAGAGATCCGCCTTCCTCTGCCTCCCGAGTTCCTTCAACATTTTTATAGCAAAAATAAGACCAAATATTTCCCTATGATAAACTCTTTTCTTTCTTTTTTTATTTATTTATTAAAGATTTCTGCCTCCTCCCTGCCACCACCTCCCATTTCTCTCCCCCTCCCCCAACTAAGTCCCCCTCCCTCATCAGCCCAAAGAGCAGTGAGGGTTCCCTGACCTGTGGGAAGTCCAAGGACCTCCCTCCTCCTTCCAGATCTTCTAAATATCAAAAATATTTTGACTGGACAGGTTGTTTTCTAATGTATGACTTGACTTTTCTGTAAACATCAAAGACTTTCTTATACATTTCAGGAATATAATCAAATAGTTTAGAAATCAGAATTTTTCCAATGTATTTATTCTCTGAAATTATAATAGATGTTAAAAGCCAGCTCTCTTAATTACTTTATAGATCTCTGAGAAAATTAAAAATAAAATGTCTGCATATTTTCACTTGATTGGGCTTATTAAACATTTTTTTTAATTTCAAAAAAAAATTTCAACCCTCCTGAGGATGTCTATGTCAAATACTTTAGAATTACTGTAAGAAAGAAGTTCTTGAGGATGAACTAGCTGGGGAGGGTTGAGAAAGGGTGGGAGCCCAGGATGCTCCCTGTTACCTTTTGCCTTCTCTGTCTTAAGCTTTTTAGCAAGATCTTCAAGTTCTTTAATACTTTGACACACATCTATAAGTTTGTCCAGTCCAACATCTTTTGGGAATGAGTCCTCCATCAGGTCTGAATTCTGTCATAGTTATCTTGCATTGTTTTAGATAGCCTTAACTTTTTAATAAGCCCTTGATTGTCCTAAACTGGTAGTCATTCATGCCCTCTAATCCTTGAGAACAATTGTCTTGTATTCATTTATTATCTCTCAAATTATGGATGAGCCTAAAAGATAAAAATGGATACAGTATTATACACATACACAGACAATTCCAAAAATAGAATATTCCTCTGTGAGTGAATGACACATTCCATAAGTGTGTGTGTGTGTGTGTGTGTGTGTGTGTGTGTGTGTGTGTGTGAAATAGAGTTAAATACAAGATGTGGCACTGTGAAAAATAAGCATGGAACTAATCTGTTAATAAACAAGTCTAGAAATTCTTCCTTGTTGATGTCTGACTTAAGTCTGCCATGGTTTGTGGTGGAAGAAAGCATAGAAATCAGCAGTCCCTGCACCCTTAGAGTTGTGAGCGTTAAAATCCTGGGTCCTTCTTTGATTCCTTATTGGTGCTGGACCCTGGCCCTGCATGGATGCTTGATTCTTGCTCTACTCTTGGCTGAAGTGACTTTGTGTGCAAAGGGGCTGCATCCTCTCATCATTTACAGGAATGACGGTTGCCTGTGGCCCCATGGCCCTTGCTCACTTCCCATTTCTTCAGCAGTTCTCGCTAATATCTTATATACCCTGATGTGTGCATTGTGCTCTCTGTGTCTTCTTTGCCCCTATAACTGTCACTTTGATGAACATCAGTGTATTTCCTAGTGTCAGGACACATTTACTAGGTGGAAGTATGTCAACAGTTGTTTGTTTTTTCTCGTTTTAGGCTTGATTTACTTAACTCACAGAGACAGCTTTCTATCTACAAGTCATGCTTAAACCCTGCTAAAGTCTGTATCAATTGTAAATACAACAGGTTTAAAATTTGAAAGGTTTGACATGTTTTATGACTTGTGACAAGTATACCCAAAATATAACTGGATGTGAGATGGCAAGAGGCTGTTGATACATTTTAAGAATCTGACCTATATGTGAGCATCCATGTTTTGTTGTAGAAATACTATTGCTTTAGGTTTTGACCTAATAATTGCATTCAGAATATACAGGAATAAAGCTGTCAAATTTTGGATACTAGAATGTATTCAGCTCCACTGGTATAAAGAGGTGTCAGAGCCAAACATCATTCAAATTGAGTTTATTTAGCCTAGGGAAAAATGGCTCTGCATAGGAAATCCTCACAAATATTCCCCAGCACCCAGATTCCCAGTAGTTTTTGAATGGTCAGACCCATGTAGAAACAGTCACTGCAAGAATAAGAAGAAATCAGTGAGGAAAGCTGAGAGATACTTCAAACCAAAGGCTGAGCGGAGTGAAAAACAAGGTTGGTTAGGTGTGCATCTGCTTCAAAAGTGAAGCCCTGGTCAAAGACAGGAGGAACCGGAAGAATACCAATATGGTTGACAGACAGAGGAACGAGGACATAGAGTTTACTAATTTATTTATATCAAAATGTAAGGAGAAAAATACCATAAGGTGAAAAGGAAAACATTGCAATTAAAACAAAAATACAAAATTACAATGTTATTAGCCTATGCATGAAGGGACTAGCCAGCCACTAAAATTTTAAATTTAATTTTTGTTACCTTGTAAAGATAGGCACCTATCACAAAATTATAGAATTGTACTTTATATTGAAAAGACACTAAATTGAACTATGAATTTATTCAATAAACTAGCACATTGTGTTTCTTATGGCTCATGTTCATTCGACACTCAAAAATAGTGCTCTGGAATATATTTTGTCCCATATGTACACACGTGTGGACACACCCACTCACATATATGTATACTGGACATTCCATTTGTGTGTGTGTGTGTGAGAGAGAGCACACAAACTAATTTGAAAGAAACATAAAAAAAGCAAATACCGTTTCATGGTTGATTCAGCCTTGTGTCTCTCAACTACTAAATGGACAAAGTGAAAAGAGCTGCAAAGATTTAGAAAGTTTATCAATATAACTGATAAACTTGGGAAGATTCCTCTACTATGGTAACAGCCCTCAAAGCAGCATCGAAAGTGTTGTGTTCAAGTTCACATGAATGGCTATACCAGACTACACATGAAGCCTGTAACATATTCCAAAAGTAGGTAATAGAAATGTATTTCAAATTAACCCCAACTCTTCCTTATATCTTTCTGTAAGAAAATAAAAACACTAATTTAAAAAAACAATGAACTCTCCAGGTGATGGAAATTCTCTCTTGTAGTGATTGAAATGCTGCTTTTTATACCTTGAGTACCTACCAGAGAGCAAAGCAGGTTATTAAAAGTGTTTATGAAATTATTAAAGCACCATCTGAGTAACTGCATTTGCTGACCTGAGACATCTTCTACTGCACAAACACATCCATCACCTCTCATGCTGTGTAATATTGGAACACTAGAGAGTTCATCTTCATATCTAGATATATTTTTCACTAAATAATTTTTCTCGTAATTCTTTCATGTCACTATTCCAATCATTTACCCTGCTAATCACCACAGCCAACAAGTTCCTTCTAACTCTCCAGCCAAGGTAACTAAGGACTTCTCATTTTTTTATTTACTGACACTTACACTTAGAAGGTTATTTTATGGGTTGGAGAGATGGCTCAGTGATTAAAAGCATTGACTGCTCTCCCAGAGTACCTGAGTTCAATTCTCAGCAATACATAGTTTCTCCCAACAATCTTCCCACACAAGGATCTGGTGCCCTCTTCTGTCATGTAGATAGAGCAGACACATATAAAAATAAATCTTAAAAAGTTATTTTACTGTCTGTAGTGATCAAGATGTATTTTTGTTGACTCCAGCCTTGCTAAGGGTGAAATAATATGTCTGCCATCTTCTTTAGTGAAGCATTAGAATCTAGCTGCTGTGGATTCATTGCCCTAAAAGCAGCGGGCACAAGCCCTGCTCTTTCTACTCTCCTCTGAGGGAAGCAGCACTGATATTCCCCATGCCATTGTGGGTTCCACAGAGCTCTCAACTCTACATAGTAGGGGCAGGACTCACCTTCTCAGAAAGTTCTTCAGCAATGTCCAGATCCTAGTTCATGTGCAAGGCAAGAAGCAGGGCTGGTTTCATTTAAGTAAGAAGATAAATCTCTCATATTGGACAGGAATGTTGCAATTTTTCAACTGCCAAGAACATGAAGTATTTTTAAAGATGGGAAGAATGACACTGGTCTAAGTTTTCACTTCATTTCAAGTTGAGCAACTTTGAATGTCTTGCATTCCTTTATTCCTGGGAGAGGAGGGTTGCAAAAATGAGGCCTCCTCCCAATGTTCTTAGCTTTAGATTTCCTCAGATAGTAAGACTGAGTTGTTTCCATGTTCAGAAATGGCTATGGTATCTTCCCAATACCTAAACTGTAATATGTAATCTCATGTGGTGTATATATGTAATTTAATGATTATATCTCAGTGTTATGGGCACATATATCTATGGATGGTCTGGAAGACAACTTCTCATTAAGTTCTATAATTTTGGTATCTATGAAAATATGCTGAAATATGCTTCATAATTAGATCTCTTGTTCCACAAGGATTGTAAGACACTTAGAACCCTGTTTTACTTCTTTAACTTAGACTAACATAAGAAAATAACAATTTCTCCCTAGTCTAAGTCAAGCTACACATAGTTAGCTCATTTATAACCATAGAGCAAATTCAAACTAGACTGAATGTCTCTATTAATGGACGATAAGTTAAAACCTTTACAGATATGCACAAGGACAGAGTCACAGATGTATAACCAAGGTTATTAACACAAAACAACTTAAAATACTATGCTCATACTTCCCTTACTCAAAGTCTGGCCGATAAAGACCTATACTTTGCAAATATCCATCAGCAGCCTTTTTCACCAAGCACTGTACCCACTGGCCTCAGGTCACAGCTTGTATACTAGGGACCTTGAGGCTGGGTGTTGCCATGGTTACTCAGTTCCCTCAGATGGAGCCTATGTAACTTTTTTATTACAAAAAAATGCTGTTAAATGTGCATATAAGCTGTGGAGAATCAGGGAAGATTAGAATAAAGTGAATAAAGAGAATTAGAGTTCAAGAAGAATAAAGAGTGTGACCCTCAGATCATATATGTGTATCTTTTATTGATAAGAAAATTTTCTATGATCCCCTCACTCTGAAAAATTCTATTTATAACCTATGAGTAGTTCTGGGGGCTGGACTTCCCTGTTGTGTTATGAAGCATAGTTACTTTTGGTTTGAGCACTTATTAAGGAATTCTTTCATTCATTAAAAGTTCTCCCACCGACAAAAATAACCTGAGAAGGATTTCATCACATACTTGCAAATCTAATGATGGATAAGTAGGAAGGAATTAGCTGCCCTCTGAACAAGAGCTACACTGCTTTCCTTCAGTGGGTAAGTTAGTGATTCCTTAGCATTTCTGTACTATTTGTGGTATTTACGGATAAACCCAGCAGGTATAGTGGACCTATGTAATAACAGCATATAAGCCTTGACAACTGTGACAAAGCTCTCAGGTGTTAGTGACATCAGGGACCTGAAAAAAGCGTTATCTTAGTCTTTTTTCTGTCAAGGAGAGTGGGGAATCTCTGGTGTCTCCTGCAATTTGAGACACAGAACAAATGGTGACAGGCAGTGGATGGTGGAGAGATCACCCCAGCTGATGTGCAAGTGGGATTGTGTTCTTGGGGTGTTATCATTCAGCATGTTAGGGTTGCATACTTTACCAGGATGCACACATAGGCATGCAAGAAGGTTTTCAAAAGCTTTCCCTTGACAGCTCTTGTGCCCTCTGATTTTGACAGAGAGAATGTAGCAGGCAGGCAGGAGCAGCTACAAATTGTTGGTGGAGGCTGCATTTTGAGTTTTACTTCAACTTGGTTTTACTTTAGTGATCCCATTTCTTTTTTAAGTTCTTCTTTCATTTATTGAATTATCTATCTTATTTAATCCAACTGTTTATGTGTACACGGTTTTCAATGAGGTCCCTATTCATATCCTCTTTAAGGTCATTAAGCATATCGTTGTTGCTATTTTGAAGTCCTTGTCTTGTATTGCTACTAAACTGCTTTTCTCAGGCTTGTTAACATAGGGTTTGAAGAAACACTAGCTTACTAGAGCACATGGCTCTGGTAACCCTTGCTTTTCTCCCTTATTCCCTCTGCCTTGCTAAGCACCATTAGATTACATTCCTAAAGCTAGCCACCAGGGTATATTCCCTTCTTTGGCTATTTCTTCCTTCTGAGTCAGACTACCAAAGTCCAGCAATCAGAAACCCCCTTTGTTTCACCTAATTGACATGCCCAGTTAAAACTGAACACCTCATCCCAACAGGGGGGTTTTTCCTTTTACCCTAATAACCTGCCATTTGCCTGTGTGACACATCTCTATCTTCTATCCAGAGGCACTCCTTTGTCCCTCCAGGACAAATACCCATTCCCTCTTTCCCTTGTTCCCTTCCCCTTCTCTCTTGCTCCCTATCTTCTTTACCACTGCCTCCTAGCCCATTCTACCACAGTCCTCCCTTTTCATACTCCTAAAATTATACCTGCAAAGTCATGTGCTGCTATTTTTCTGCCTGAGTCAGAAACCAGCCACTTTAACTTTTCTTCCCAGTTTAATAAAGGATCTCTATATAAAAACAGATGTTTGGGTATATTTTGTGTCTAATCTAGGACCTGGAAGGGAGTCCCTCTGTGTGGGAATCTCCTTCAGGGTTGGTAGCTTACTTATGAAGGAGATATAATGTCTTGATTGTTTATGATTTTGTTTTTGCACTAGGAACTTAGCATCTCTAATGGTTACTGTCCCAACATTGCTGAATGGATGTTTAGTTTTATGGTTGCTGTTTTTCCAATCTGACAGATTAATTAGGCCAGGAAAATAAATGCTTAGATTTTGGTCTTGGGGCTCACTCCAGGTATTAATGTTCTGAGTCCACTAGTCCCAGATCTCAAGTTCTAGTTGGAGTTCTGGATTCAAATTCCAAATAGTCCCAGATTGGTGCAGTGGGTGGTGTTGATGTTAGGTTAGTACAGTTGTTCTGGAATTAATAGCAACTTCTGTAGGAGAAGATTTACTGTCCTTGTAGCTGCTCTCAAAAAACCACGCAGGGGACTTAGTATTAATTAGAAATGTTTAGTCAATAGCTAAGGCTTATTACTAACTAGCCCTTACAAGTTAAATTAATCCATTTGCCCTAAGACCTGTTTACCACCTCAATGAAATTCCCATATTGCCTTTTCTGCAGCTGGCTCCTGACTCCTGACTTTGTCCTTATTCTTTTCAGTGTCCTTAGTTTGGATCTCCTGTCTAATCTTTTCCTGTCCAGCTACTGGCTGGTCAGTTTCTTTATTAAATAAATCAGAATTGCATATATTCATACAGTGTAAAGAAATATTCCACATTTCTCCATTTTGTATAATAAGAAGGAAGTATTTTAAAATTTAACATAGTAAAATTACATACAACAAAAAGAAGCTTCTGTGACGAAGGCTATGAGTAGCACTAACCTGTGGGTATATACATAAACATTTTAAAAGAAAACAGACAATAATTTGTAAGGTTTGTAGCTAGTCTTTCTCTGTCCTGCCAGTCACCTCCCAAATTACTACCTGGAGAATTATTATTAATTATAAAAACTTGGCCTATAGCTTAGGCTCGTGCTGTGGGATAAAGCTCTTGTACCCTGTAAAGATTTGTCACTCTTATTAGTTTGATAAAACACTGATTGGCCAGTTGCCGGGCAAGAAGTATAGGTGGGGCTACAACATTAGAAGAATTCTGGGAAGAAAAAAAGTCTCAGTCTGCAGTCAGATGCAGATGCAGAGAAAGCAAGATGAGAAAAGGTACCAAGCCATGTGGATAAACATAGACAAGAATTATGGGTTAATTTAAGTTGTAAGAGCTAGTCAGTAATAAGCCTTGGCTAATAGGTCAAACAATAATTAATATAAGCCTCTGTGTGTTTTGGGAATGAACAGCTGCTGGACCAGGTAGGACAAAAACTCTGACTACAGGCTTGTTTTTAGCTAGTTCTTATAATTGAAATTAACCCACTTCTATTAAGTACTTACATGACATGGCTCATGGCTTATTTCTTCATCTCCTACATGTCATGTGTTCTCCAAGTCTTCAAACAATTCTGCCATTCTTCTTCCCAACATCCTCTGTGCTCTGAAAATCCTGTCTAGCTACTGGTTGTTCAGCTTTTTGTCATGCAAATCCAAGTTATATATTTTTACATAACGTAATCAAATACCTTGCGACAGAGATTTTAATGAAGCATATAATGTGAGGTATAAATTTTCTCTTACGTATCAGGCCTCAAATACAACCAAAAAATCAGTTGGTTACAACCCTAGTAATGGTGCCATCTTTGTACCAGGTGTCCTACTTTTTCTTTTATTCAAAATTTAGAATTTTTTCAGGAACAATTTATAATCCCCATTTTGACAAAACTTTCTTTACTTCTTCAAAATTCTTTCTAAAGCATCTATCTTTAAATCCGATAGCAAAATGTCACCCATTTAATAGTAAATTATAGATTTAGGAAATTTTTAATGTGTTATTTCCAATGGTTGATTTACAAATTATTTGAATAGGGTGGGGCTATTGAGCATTTCCTGTGGAACGATAGTCCACTGGTATCTCCTAGTAGGATGAGAATTATTATAAGTGGGCACTGTGGATGCATTTTTTCTCTCCCTTTCTTCTAAGGGTATAGTGAAAAAACAATCTTGCAAATCAATAACTATAAGAGGCCATCCTTTTGGTAATAGAGAAGGCAGAGTAATTCTAGATTGTAGAGGGCCTATAGGTTGAATTGCTTTATTGACAGCTCTTAGACCTTAGACCATTCTTCATTTACCAGATTTCTTTTTAACAGTCCCCGTGCTTGTTTCTTGTCCGGTCCAGCCTACCTGTTCGAATGTGCCTGAGTAGGGTGAAGATTGAGAAAGAAAGACACAAAAGACAAAAGATGAGTGTGGGAGTCTTCACAGTGAATACAGAAAAAAGTTCCGAGTTTATTAATCACAGTCCTTATATACCCCAAGTAAAAGATGAATGCAAAAGACTTCCTTACCAATGATACAAGGGACAAACAGTCATAATAATACTCAACACATCTAATAAGCAAACCTTAGTCAAATATTTTGTTATTTGGCCTTGACAAGCTATAACTCTATGTCCATGAGTTGAGAAAAAAACGGAGTCACTGTGGGCCCCTGCACTTCCTAGATCTGCATCTCGGGAATTAATAGAATCTTCCTGCAAAAAGACGCTTCTCTGACCAAGCCTATGAGTAGCACTGACCTGTGGATATAAACAAGGATATTTTAAGGAAAATTGACAATAACTTATAAGGTTTCTCCCTGGGGTCTGCAGGCCTCCAGGTGAGAGGTTTTGACAAGATGTCTAATGATAAGTTTTAGTTTTCTCTTGTGTACCAGGCCTCAAATAGAATCAATCAGAAAGCGGCCAGTTACCACTGTGACACTGGTGCCACATTGTACCAGGTATCCTTTCTCTTTTGTACAAAACTAATGAAAGTAACCAACAACAGTGCCTCGGTTCTTTCTGTATTCTTGAAGTGGAATTAAGTTCAAGTAACAGAGAAACTGTTTCCATATATAAACATTGGGAAGTCTTTAGTTTCCTCCAAGATCAAAATCTTTCACCATAGAGGAAAGAGTGGTAAAACACAGGGAGTTAACAAAAGGATGCAGGATAGCAGGATATTTTATTTTATTTTATTTTATTTTATGGTTTTTTGGAGACAGGGTTTCTCTGTGGTTTTGGAGCCTGTCCTGGAACTAGCTCTTGTAGACCAGGCTGGTCTCGAACTCACAAAGATCCGCCTGCCTCTGCCTCCCGAGTGCTGGGATTAAAGGCGTGCGCCACCACCGCCCGGCAGCAGGATATTTTAATAATGGGTGGACACTCACATCCTGCAAACAATATCATTAAGGTCAAGAAGTCAACAACTTTGAGGTTTTAGAAGTCCCGGAAACCAGATATAATTCTCTCCTCCTTCCTCAAGAATATCCAGAATGTTACTAGGCACGCTTAGACAAGGTAATGCGCCTGGAAAAGGTAGGGACCAAACAAGTTGTGAAGAAGGGCCTCAGACAACCTGAACTTCCTGAAAAGGACACTCTCCAAAGCATTGTACTGTCTACAGTCTGTCAAGGGTGCACCAGATTTCTGGCTATTGTGAGCTGATGCTCATTTTGGGATGAACTGGTGGCATAGCTATCTTTGAGTTATTTCTGCTTCTGTAAGTAAAACCTTATCAATATTCCTATAATTAATACAATAAAAATAAATCCTATGGTTCAAAAAAATTGAACTTATTTGTATCTGAACTTCGACCTGGAATGAGTAGATACTTGTTTACACCTCCTGAGGAATATTCTCATACAAAACAGTCAGAGAATGGTTCCAGCCTACTCTATGTAAGTAGATTTGTTACTGTTAGTCTTATCATTTTTGCATAGCATTTGTAGATTATACAAATTGAAACTTTAGGTCTGTATGAGATACAATTCACTGTTCCTTACTATTATGGAAAGTCATCATTTTCTTCTCTCTGAGTCTGTTCTTTGGTGTGTCAGGACACTAAGGAGAAAGTGTTGTATAAGGAAGATAAATGTAATACTCACAAACCTGCAAGCTTGGGAACCCAAGACCTAACTTTCAGCATTTAGTGTGGTTTTTCCTGTATCTTTGTTATAGTATACGGGGTGGTCAGAGTCTAAGCCAAGTGTTTCCAATACCTTGCCCTTTCATTCAAAGATTTGGGGTAAAGGCTCACATAGGTTTTAAAGAAGCCTTGAAACTTTTCTCAAAGCACAGTGGCCGTACAGAGCAGACAGGAATATGTGTGAAGAGCAAGAGTGGTCTCATGAGAAAAGGTGCTCAAGGGCCACAGCTTTTGTTTGGAGCCATTTTCATGGAGTTCAGGAGAAGGAGTTGGGGTGCTGTGGGGGTGTGACACAGGTGGATCTTCCTTTCAACTGACAGTCATAGATTAGGTAGTCTTTTACTTCCTGTGCAGGTCCTTTCAACACATATTTTATGTGATTATATACACACAATTATACATAGGAGGAAGATGGTCAACATGATATTCATCATAAAAGTTCCCTTTGAGAATACTGTTTTTCTTGTTGTACATGTACCTGAACTAGTCTAGATCAGATCCTCTTTCCTGGTATCAAAAAGTTTTTGTGAAATATTTGAATATAAATAATTCATGAAGGTATTTCTAAGGGCAGCAATCATTTTCATTCTTTCCAACACACACTCACACACACACACACACACACAGACACACACACACACACACACATCTGATGTATGTGGCTGCCCATGTGGTCAAAAGACTTCAGATATATTGGTAGAAGAATGTGTGTACACAGGAGATGCAGATAATGATCTCTGGCTGGAAAGTGTAACCGTGGTTATCAAACAAGTAAAGTAGAGTCTGAATTCAAGGCTGAGTTCAACCATCTCCTGTGCCTTTTATTAATGCCTTGAGTTTTCTGGGGTGGACACAGGCTACTTGTTCTTTGGCATGCTTGGTCTTTAACATCACATGTGAAGTTTGTATTCTATACTTTTGATTTCATAGCAACACTCAAATGGCTAAAAGATATTCCCAAGGAATCATTTCTTTATCAAAATGTGGTTTTATTTTTAAGTATTATATGTAAAACTTATAGATTAATAAGTATAAAGATATTGATAGAAAACATAGAACTTAAATCATTAAATGTGTATAAACAATAAAAAAAATCACTATTTCCTAGAATTAAGGGCAGGTTTGGTGGTGGTGGTCCAGGCCTTTAATCCTGGAACTCAGGAGGCTGAGGCAGGTAGATCTCTGAGTTCATGGCCAGAATGGTCTACAAAGTGATTTCCAGGACAACAATGACAAAACAGAGAAATCCTGTCTTGAAAAATCAAAACAAAAGGAGCTGGATTTCAAAGATATGGTATTTCAACAGTTCATGTATACATGTATTTTCTGGACTTATATCTTATCTCCATAAACAGTATCCTTGGCATCCAGGTTTTCAGATATGAATCAGGCTAGAGTGGCTTTTTTTCTGACATTGACGACCTTAAAGAAGAAGATGAGGTTAGATCAAGTGAAATTCAAATGACTCCAAATATTCTCTACATTCATACTGACGAGTCCCTATGGGTCACATCCCATTTCTTACTGGTCTATCTCCTTAAATGTCACTATGTCCTTGGAGTCAGCTTTCTTCCCTTATTGGGACTATGAGAGTAGCTAGTCACTCCAACAGATTTGAGCACACAGCTGGAATGCCTGGTTATGACACAGAGCTCCAGAAGAGAGAAAAGAGCTGTCATTCCTTAGGTATAGATTGAGTTTGCAGAGTCTCATTGAACAGGCAGGTTGGGAGGAGGGAGAAAGGACGTTGCTGTTGCAGCTACCATGGGGGAAGATTTGAAACTTTGGCTGGTGGTCTGGGAACCATGGTGCTGTAAGAGTGTTTCTATGTGAACGAACATGTGATCCCTTCAATTTCTTCTGTTCACGTGGTTATTGTGGCCTTTTTTAAAGTGTAAAATGAATCCCACACAATGTGTAAGTATGACAAGGATTGTGGATTTTAGTACATTGTGGTCTGATTTGCCCAGGGCATCCTTGGGAACTTATGATTTATGTACATCATTCTCTGCAACAGACAGTATTTGAATATTATAGATGAAGACTCCAAGGCTCTTCGTGTTTTAGTCTTTGCTAAATTTGAAAAATCACAGAGTCAGAATATGAAACAAAAATCTTAATTAACTTGAGTCCTGTCAAATTATCTCTCTGCTTTGATAAAAGAGATACTTTTTGTCATTTAGCTAAACTTATAACAACTTTTGAATTTATTTTCTTTATTATGATTTAGAAATATTTACTTAAAAGATACTAGAAGGAATTTTATTATTAAATGTGAAAAGTTAGTTTTTATTCTCATGTTGGATTGTCTATGTAATGCCAACAGTCGAGTATACTAAATATGTATATATATATATATATATATATATATATATATATATATATGAATGATTCTTAAGAATATTAAAACCCAGAGCACACACCTGCATGTTACTGTGTCTTACAGACTTCAGCTGCCATGTATCTGTGCTTGAGGACAATTCAAAACAGATGAGTCGAAGTTTTTGGCCTGGCTCACACTTTATATTGGTCAGTCTTCCATGGACCACCACTTCCATTTTCCCTGTATCATCTTCAATTACATAGTAAATGATGGGACTCCTCTCAGTTTTCTGAAAAGCAAGTTAACACTTATCTTTTAGAAAATGTGTCAAAGCTTGCCACCTCTGTGAGGAATAGAGTGTCGGCATAAACTTGTCCTTGCCAAGGCAAGGATGGCTCTTAGGTTTAGAATCACAGGTACAAGGGCCAGTGAGATGGCTCATTGGAGAAGGGGGCTTGCTGACAAGCCTGATTACCTGGGCTCAATGAGCAGGTCTCATGGTAGAAAGAGAAACTCATTTGTGGAGCTTCTCTCCTGACTTACACAATACTCTAAAAGCATTTGTGTTTCTGCCCATTCCTCACAGACAAAATAAATAATGAAAAAAATGTTATCAGGAACAAGAAAGTTTAAGGTGTTTAAGTGAACAAGTCTTTTCTTTGAACTCCCTCTTGTAGTCTTGTGGGCCTAGTCTTAATGATTTTGTCATCACTGCAGCCCTTGAAGTCACTCTTATGTGTCACCTAATTGATGATTTCTTCTGCTGGGTGTTTTTAGAAAAAAAATGAGTATATTTCTAAGTACTATGGTAACATATAAGAGTATCTGAGATTTCTTAAGGGACAAAAAATGAAAACAAAAATAAACAGCAATAACCGTTTAGTTACCATTACAGGTTTCTTAGGTGTCTCCAGGAGTCCTGAGAAGAAAGGCTACTTGTGGCTCATTGTCAGTCTGAGAAACACTACTCTAAGTCTTTTTCATTTAATGTATTTTAATTTTTATGGAAGATAAACTTTTTTTAATGAAACATAATCTGATCATAATTTTTCCTTCTCTACTCCTCCTGGATTATCTTCACTTCCCTACATTTCCAACGCCATAGCTTCTTTCTCTCTTAAGAAAACAAAAAGGTGAATAAAGAAGAAAATCAACAAGAATGAAACAAAAAGAACACACTAACAGAAATAAGAAATAGTATGAGAAAGAAATACACAGACATACAAATAGGGAGTAACAGTAAGACAGAAAGACTGATAAACTCACTCACCACACACACACACACACACACACACACACACACACACACACACACACATTCTCCTTTTAAATGGATCAAATTTTCTCAGTGCACACATCGTTCACTCTACTCCTTCCTAACCCCTCATATGTTGAATCTACAGTTTTTAGTTCTGGCATTTAAGTTTGTGTTCCTCTTAGTTTACTTATTAATTTTAACCAAATTCACCAGCACAAAGACAGTGTAGATAAAAGTAAAAGCATGACTGATTCATAAACAATGAGTTATGAAATCATACACTTAACAACAATACTAATGAATTGGTGCATCGGCACTCAAAGAAACACCATATAGTCTTAGATTTCCTAGAGTTTCCTCACTTCCAATGTGCCCAGTTATAAACTGTGAAATTAAACTAGACTGTTAAACTCCTCTTCCTTTCATTATTTAAAACATTAGTAACCCTATCAAAAGAGCTTGATACAATGTAAAGAATATTATAATGAGAACACATTAAAGAAATAATCTTGACTTTTGGTCATGGCTTCAATCTGGAGCAGAATAGTCTCTTGTTTTTTATTCTTATCATCTCAAACTGTATGTAGGCTTTGAGTTTGGCTGTTATGGCAACTGGTTGCCAATAATATGGGTATGGAAGCTATCAAAGTAATAGAATCTAAAAGGAAAATGTTCTATATACTGAATGTTGTCTAGGAATAAGATGGACATAATTGATTGTCATAGCCAGGAAAATGCCAAAGTTATTGATGAATCGATTTCTAAACATTTTTCATGGTTTTATCTTGTGGAGAAGAATAAGATACTCCCAGTCCCCAAAAGAGGAAACCATACTAATCACTTTCTGACATGAAGAACAATTACTTCCTGTGTTAAATAAGTTGAGTAAATTCCAGTGACAAGTTAAAACTTAAAATCCCAGACTGCAAAAGGAATTTCCCAAGTACTACAATGGCTTACCTTATAGACGACAAATTCTCCATTCACATATGTCCCCTGTGCCTGTGAGAAAAGATCCCTAATTTTAGGAGTCGCATTGGCTCTTTTTCTCAGTGTTTTTGAGATATCCATGGTTCTGTTCTTGTCTACATCAGACACACAGGAACTTTTGTGTATTTCCAGAAATCCACTTGAGCCAAAATAATTTGATATGGCAATGATCTTATTTGGAATGAACTTGTTCTTTAAATCTGGGTCAAAAATCTTTACTCTATAGAATTCATTCTCAGTCGCCACTGTGGCATGGAACATCCTTTTGTCATCAATCAAATCATAAGTAAATGGTTCTGTTACTTTCAAAACCATCACTTCTTTGGGTTCTCGATGATAACCTTCTTCCTTAGCAGGTTCCTTTGGTATGTTTCCCCTCCTTGGTGTCTACATAAAACACACAGAGGATAAACATGCATAATTCAGACAGATCATAAGGCACAATTCCACTGGGTACAGTGGAGAACATGTAAACAATGATTGCCATACTATAATCTAGATAAAATGAAAAATGCATATTTACCTGAATTATTATCTAGTTATTCTAGTTAATATAAATGATACTTGGTAGGTAAAGAGTTTATACTTATATTTGTGGGGACTGAACCCAAAGGCTCCAAGCTCTAGTTAAGTTATTATTCTAGGAACATTTGGAAATGTTTGATTACAAAACCTGGACTAAATATTAGAGCTTTCTTGTAATAGGGATAGATAGGCAGTCTAGGAAGATACCTTGAAATGTTTCTACTCAGAAAGGGTTCAGGCTTGTAGCTATTATTTTGTATAATATCAGTCATGGACGAGAATCATGTGACCAGAAAATGTTCATGAGGTCATTTTACTTTGATCACCTGCCTTCTCAGTATGCTACTCCATTTCTGAGCATCAGGAGAGCACTTTGAAATGGAGGCAACACTGTAGAACTGAAGGAGGAAGTACATGGACAGTCACTGCCGACCTGGGTACCAGCGCAGGGAGGCAGCTAGAACTGAAGCACTCTCTGACCCTTGACTTGGAAACATGCAGACTTCACCCTGTGGGTGATGGGGCTTAACTCTGATTACCAACTGATGTGTTCTAACATCAGGAAGTACACTTCCAATATAATTGCAGCAGCGATTCACAATCTGAAAACAACACCTTGAATAAAAAGTATAATGTGCAAAATTAAATACGCATGTGACTCAGCATACTCTTTACAGAGTAGGCATGATCAGGTGATCACTGAGTCAGACATTTTCTTAATGGTGTAGAATATAAAAAGTATTCTAAAATTGAATGCAGGAAAGGAGTAGTAACTATACACATTAAAAATAGTGATTATTTAAGTAAAAGATTATGTGTCCATATAGATTAATAAAGAATTCTTGCAAGCATGTGCTAATCTTCATCATTATACTGTGAGAGCAGGAAGCCATTACCTCATATGAACTGCTGCTGGTAGTTGCTGAAGACATCATTGGAGCCAGGGGACATTTGGATGTTGTTGGTGGAGCTGGGAGACTTTCCAAGACATTACTGGACGCTGTTGATGAAGGTAAATAAGGAGTTTGGGCACTCATGAGAGAGTTCAGATGGATGCTAGTGTCTGATACTGGAGATATTAGAAAACTTCGGGAGGGTGGTTCTGGAGAGCCTTGAGATGTTTTTAAAGAGTCACATGTTTCTGGAAATGTCTGGGTAGTGTTGAGGCTGCTAGAAGCTGTTGCCGCGAGACCCTGAAGAGTCTGGCCTTCCCATGCAGCTGAGGAGTTGCTGGTTGCTGACAATCCTAGAAGCTGGTGATTTTTCTGGGAATCATCTATCTTTAGAGTACTCTGTTGTTTGGTGTTTGTGGTTTTCTGTTTCTAAAGAAAAATAGGATTGAGATACTTTTAATACTGTTTACTGGTTTTTTGAAAATGAGACCAAGTGCTTCTATTCACTTTCCCTTCTGTAACGAGAACTTTTACCTGCCAGCTTGCTCCTAGGCTGACGGAATTGATTAGAACATACTTCTAACACCTAGCCTTCACTCTTACTATTAGATATTACAGCTTCTCTTAAAAGTCCAGTATTGGATTTTCTCTGGTCTGGGACAGAATACTAGCTCAAAGTATCTTACAAAACTGGCCAAATATTTCTTGGTCTGGTTCAATTCTCAGTATCATTTCATGGGAAAGTAAGCATGTAGTAAAATTGGCTATTTCTGTACTTTTCTTCATGTAGACTTTCCAATCCATCAAATATTTGATCCTTATTGTGCACACAGGGAGACAACCCCCACATACCTTCAGATGATGTGATGGATATTGTGT
This sequence comes from Microtus pennsylvanicus, assembly GCF_037038515.1. Lineage (NCBI taxonomy): Eukaryota > Metazoa > Chordata > Mammalia > Rodentia > Cricetidae > Microtus > Microtus pennsylvanicus. The sequence goes on from NC_134588.1 coordinate 93,178,658, forward strand.
GACTGGTATGCTAAAAATTGATCCACTTAGATGGATTTATTGAATTATGATGAAGCTCAGTTGACAGAGTAACTAAGATGCCTGAAGACCATCTGGACTCATTGAAACCTCTGTGTAGGTCTTTAAAATGACCATGACTCCAGTTAAATACAACCTCTACATATGTGAGAACTACGTGTAGTTCAGGCAACAGATCTGGTTAGAGCATTTACTACACTTTCATAATCTTAGCGGTATAAAACTGCAGCATGATTAATAAAAAACCCAGAGACAGAAACTGGGGTTCAACATGAAGGCCAGAAAAACACAACGGCCAGTCACCGACTCTTACCTCTACCTTAGCCGAAATGGTGATCCTGCCTCCAGGAATCTCAGAATGAGACTGTCAGAGAGCTGTCTCCTCCTGTTTTATAGTCTTCTCCAGTGCTGGGATTAAAGGCATGCACCACTACTCCCCACACTAGTGTGGCTACTGGGATTAAAAATATGTGTCACCACTGCCTGGTCTGTAAGACTATTCAGTGTGGCTGTTTTGTTCTCTGAACTTCAGGCAACTTTATTTATTAAAATACAATGAAACATCAGTACAAAAAATTTTAAAGACTATAAATTTTGCTTTAAAAGCAAAGGGAAGTTCGTATGCAAATACCTTTGTATAACTGTACAGGTCACTTTTTACTGGTTTCTCTTTGTGGTTTTGATCATCCAAGATAAAAGTCTTCTAAAATTCAACAATTTCTGAGAAGCTGATGCCATTCTAGGCAAAATGTTTACTAGCTGTAGCCTATTTTCTAGACTTGTGTACATATCAATTGTATTTCTGTCATCATCTACTAACACAGTTAATTAGAAATGCCTAAGGAGTTCCCATCCTAAGTAACAGGACTCTATCATTTAAAAAGATCAAATGTTGGTCATATCAGGGGTTCAGTACAATTGTACCATGCAAGAAAATAAGGACATTTCTGTAAATTGCAGTCATGACCTCAAAATACATGCATGATGAATAGGCGACATATACAATAACGTACATGATTAAGAGGTTAGTTCTTTCAAGGCTATGGTTGTTGCAATTATATTAAGAAGGCATCAAACTGGGAACAAGATTTCGTTCCCCTTGATGAGGAATATCTGGGAGAGTTTAGTGTATGCCTGGGAGGGTTCTGAATCTGACTCATAGCAAAAATGACCGCTTCAGTTCTACGGGTTAGTGATGGACAGGGATAAAGACTTCAAGGCAGGGAAACAATATGCATCAAAAAAAAACATGCTAAGAGGAACAGAGAATGACAAGAATAACCCCTGAAATTGGATCACCAGCAAAGGGAAAAGGGCTGAGAAGAAAGTAGGCACTGGGGATTTAAATATTCCAGTGTTCATCTCTATCTGTCTCCTCTATACTTCCATCTGAATCCTAAGCAGAAAGTTGGTTGACAGCCGTAGAAATCATTTCATAAGTACTTACCTTTTCAATACCACAGAGGCTCTGATACATAATTAGATAATGAGCTATTTACTAACATGAGGGAAATCTTTGTAGTAAGGTGAGACATTTTTCCAAGGGTGTGGTGAGTCCAGTAATTAGCTTTGGGAAGGGGCAAGCACTGGGAAGAGGAAAGTGGTACCTTGTTGGAGGAATTGCTGGATGCTGTTGCAGGCTTCTGAGAAGTCTGGAGACAACCTTCATCTTTCTGGGTGTTGCTTCCTGAAGGTTCCAGAGGCTGAGTCTGCTCTTGGTTAAGCTTCCTTTTTTTGCCACTTTCAGTTCCCACAGTTTGTTCTTCCTTTTTCAGAAAGAAAAATGTTTTTTTTCATTGATTTTCCCATGCACTGAAAATTGAACCCCAAGCTTTGTACATGCTAAATTGTGCTTTTCTATACAGTTTTATCCCCAGTCTGTAGTAACGGCTTTAGTATAAGGTCACACATAATATTCTCAAAACCACAAGAATCTTTTGCTTATTATGGAGTTCTAATTATATTTTTTTATCATTGTGCATACCTCATTCGGAAAAGATGGACTGTATGTATATTGTGGTGGATTGAGTAAGAATGGCCCAATAGACTCACAGATTTGAATTCTTCATCACCAGGGAGTGTCAGTACTAGGAAGTATGGCCTTGTTGGGGTAGGTGTACTTTGTTGGAGAAAGTGTGTCACTGAGCTTTCAGATGATAAAGCCAGGCACAATGTCACTCTCTGTTGCTGCTACCTATGAAGATGTAGAACTCTCAGCTAGCTCTCCAGCACAATGTCTACCTGCATACTGCCATGCTTCCCACCATGATATTAATGGACTAACGTTCTGAATGTAAGCAAGCCCCAAATAAATGTGACTTTTAAAAAAATAATAATCATTTCTATAGTCATGACATCTCTTCAGAGTAATGGGAACCCTAGCTAAGACATAGAATGGTGTCTCATAGAGGAGTAGAAAAATTTCATTAATCTCACCCCATTTATCCTTGTGGTATCAGAAGAGTATTGGGTGCAGAAATACAAAGCCCATATTTAGGATGAATCTTTTTAAGAGCTACATCCCAAAGCAACTGCTATTTCCGTAAGTGGTCTTTAAAAAGCCAGATAGTGATTTTTTGTTTGCATCCTTGGGTATGTGTTGGGGGTAATGTTGCACCAGTTAGAGCATGTGGTAAATACGACACACAGTGAGTGAGAAGTCGCTATAAATTTGTCGACTTCAAACCTCGTTCTTACAGAGCCTATGACGAGATAGGTACAGTCCTACATATTCCTAAAGAATTAAAAAGGGGTGGTACCTGAGTGGAAACATTGTTGGGCAATCAGCCACCATACCTCTGAAGAGGGTGCATTTCTGGAGCAAAAACCATGGGCACTGCTGGGCTCCCCTTGCCTTCCTTCCACTGCAGTTTTGTTCTTTCCTTTCTTTTGTTTTTCAACTATACGGATAAAGAAATCACAGTAAATCCACGGAAATGGGTGAAAATGGCTGAAGCTCATTAAGAATTATTGATTTTTCTTTCAGTTTTCCAAACTGAAATGAATAGTTTATTCTACTTTTATTAATGATTTTACAGAAAGACAACGAATTTTTGTTGTTTTTAACAAAACCTCAACCATTCAGTTATACCAATAAAGACTCAGGCGCCAGATGTTGGGATGAAAGCTTGCTAACTCCCAGAAACAGAGAAAGGACCAGCTGGCCTTCCTAGTCCACTGGCATCCCATGGTCCCCCTTTTTCTGTATCAACTCAAACTAAAACCTCTCAACCTCAATTTCCCTCACTTCTACAGCCCGTGCTTCTCTCTAACCATCATGCTAACTCTCTCTTACTCTTGAATTGTTTTTTTCTTTAAAAAAAAATCTATGTATGCTTCCTGTCAACTGGTTGCTTGCTCTGACTCTTGACCTCTGGTTGACTTTATTTAATTCTGTTTACAATATTCAAGTAGAAAGCTCTTGGATTAAAAGTGTTGCTAGGGTTGAGCCCACAACAAACTTGGAAATAGTTTTGTTTTTGGTTTAAGAAAAAAACAGTAAATAACACAATTTCCAGGTGGAAAGTGTGATCAAATATCATTTAATAATAACAAGAACTATTTCATCTCTATTTGTGTCTATACTTTTTCTTTCTTCTGCTGCAGAGACTCTACCTTGGCAGAAGGGCACCTGTGGTACCAAATCAGATATATTCACGCCTCACTGGATTTTTGTGCATCCCAGGTGTAGTGAAATCAGCTCTTCCATCTTGGGAACTTCTGTTGATATCACTATAACCGTCTGCCAACCCTCTTATCCCAAAGATTGATTTTAAAAGCATGAAACTTTTATGATAATACCAATAGGTTATGTTCTAAAGAATATAATTACAAATCATAGAAAAAGAGAAAGAATTATGATTTAATATTTGATATAACAAAGTAGTAATATTGGATTTTGACTTCCATGTTGGGATATATCTTTCTATGTAACTCAGAGTACATTTTCTATGTAAGTCAATCAGCAGGTCTTTTTGACTCAGATTCCTTATGCTAAATACTTGGGTCAGAGTTATGTACCATTATTTCCAATATTTATTTTAAACCTATAGACTTTATAAAGAGAAACTATTTAATACTTTTAAAATGTGGGCATATACTTAATTATGAAATCACATTTCTTACAGAAAAGGAATAAATTAGAGGGTATGCATTGTTAATCAAGTATTAAATTTTCTCTATTTAAATGCTTTAAATGAGTTTTTTTCCAATTTATCTGTCATTTATTTTTTTTTCTATCATGTTGGGTACACTAATTTATCTCAACAATTGCTTTTTGGTTCAGTTTCCTCCAAAGCAAAAGATGTCTACCCAGAAATATATCAAATTTCTTGGTAAGAAAGGATTTTTCAAAATCGTTAACTTAGAGACTTCAGAACAGATTCTACCCCTGTATTTTCTAAGGCACACAATGGGAAAGGGACATATCAACTCTGATCACTGCAGGGAGCTAGACATTTGGGAAGGATGGGGGAAGGATGAGTGTCCAGGGAGCTACCCCTTGTTACCTTTTGCTTTCTCTGCTTTAAGATCTTCAACAAGGTATTGAAGATCTCTATTTTCTTGACAAAATCCTATCAGTTTGCCGAGTCCAGCATCTTTTGGGAATGTATCCTCCATCAGGTCTGCAATCTGAATTCTGTCATAATCATTCTGCGTGCTTTCAGGCAGGTGTAGATCACATCTTAGTAAGTACTTAATTATTTTAAACTGGTAGTATCCCATACAGTCTAATCCGTTTTGAAGAACAATTTTTTTGTATTCTCTCATTAATCCTAATATTATGGACACTACAAAAACAAAAATGGACAAAGAATTACATACATATCCAGACAATTTCAAAACAGTATTATTCCTGTGTGAGCGAATGACCAAAATTGATAACTCCATAATTTCTTGTGTGAGGAAAACAGAGTTAAATACAAGCTGTGCCACTGTGCAAAAATGGATATAGAACTTCTGTATTAATAAACAACTTTAGGAAATCCTTCTCCAGTAGCCATGTTAGGTGACTTAGGCCAATGACAGTTGTGGGGAAATAAAAGGGTTGTACACAATAATTGCTGCAGTGTTTAGAGTTCGTGTTATGAGTGTTAAAATCCTGTTTTCTGTTTCCATTCTTCTTTGGTGTCCACACAAGGACACATGAGAGGAACAAATGACGAGTATGAAGAAACGACATACTCTGTAAGCCCTAATGTAATGGATTAATACAAATTGCAGGGTATTAAAAAATTGATCATCTACATATTCAAGGAGAAGATGAAAACTGATCTCAACAGTAAAGCTTCCTTGGTCAGCATTCTAATTTTTACACAGTACTGATCTCCAGATCCCAGAGAAAATTACAATAGAAAGGTTTTTTGGGGGATTGGTACTTGTGCAAACACAACTGTTTCAAACACAACCAGATAAATGATGGCAAAGATTATGTGTAATTTTTATGGATCCCACGTACATGAGAACATTCATTTTGATATTGAAGTGTTATTGCTTTTGAATTTGGACTAATTCCAACCTCAAAAGAATTTCCATATTACACAATACCATATATCTGTGTCACTGTGAATCTATGCTCACTAGATTCTGTATCAATGTGTTCAGCCTCACTGCTAAAATGCTAAACACTTGAAATGTTCAGTCTCTTTCAAACACCCAAAATCTCTTCCAAATATCAATGCCTCTCTAAAATACCCAATGTCTCAATGAAATATCAAAGGATCTCAAATGTATGCTCTTACAAAAGAAATAATTAGTTACCTACCTTGTCATTCCAAGAGGGGAAAACCATGTCATAATTCCATTAAAATCAAAAGAAAATTAAAATTCTACAGTATAAAAAGATTTTCTGATCTCCAATTGGCCTTGGCAGATCCATTTCTTTTGCTCTTTCATCCAAACACACACAGTGATTCTCCTACGCTTAGGACACCTCTCTCCACACCTGTTGCTATTCCTGTTGGTCATCGCACAGTACTGTCAGCTCAAAATACTGGGGTCCCCATTGCACCTGGGTTATATCTTCATAAAGGGCTCTTCATGGCCTTTCACAGAAGCAAGCCTCAGCTATTCCCTATGACTCCAGCAAGCCTCCAAAACCAGTACCACCTGGGTGAGTTTTTCACACTACAAAGTTTGTCAGCAAAAGGTACAACCTTTTCCTGCTCCAGACCACAACTTCAGTTCTGTGTACTGAGAGTGAGAAGACACTTCCCACATTATTCCTCAATAATGCTGATCTCTTTTTAATCACAGCCAATTCTTCAGTATCAGCTGACAAGAATCACAGATTTGTAATTCAATATATTGAGTCGCCTTAGTAGTTTCTTTGTAGGACACTTATCCTTCCTTCTGATGTTCCCAAGCCAGGCCTCCAGCATCTGCACTGCCCTCTGCATTACCTTATAAGTTCCCACAGTTGTCCATTAATTTCTAAACACTCAATAGTTTTATATCCCAGAGTTACTAAGTTCATTCATAATCCTTCCTAAAACACAGCCAGGTTTGTCACAAGAGTATTCCACATGACCAGTACCAGTTTCTCTCTTAGTTACTTGTTTTATTGCTTCGATAAAACACCATGATCAAAGTCAACTTGGGATAAAAAGGGTTTATGTTATTTTATATTTATACATCACAGTTCTTTATTGAAAGAAGTCAGAGCATTAATTCAAGGCTAGAACCCAGAGGTAAGAACCAAAGCAGAAGCCATGAGGAACACTGATTCCTTGCTTGATCCTCATGGCTTGCTGAGCACTCAGGACCGCCTGCAGAGAAGGGGCAATGCTTCCAAAGGGCTACACACTCACATCAATCACTAATCAAGAATATGACTTCCATACCTTCTTACAAACAATTTTAAAGGAAGAACTTTCTGAACTCATGTATCTTTTTCCAGATAATTATGTCTTGTGTCAGGTTGACAGAAATTAATCGAAACATGCCCTTAGAAAGAGATAATACCTTAAATTTTTGATTTATATACCAACAATAATGTACAGTATTTCTAAGCACTTTATGTCTCTTGATAGGACCACAATAAGTAGTCACACTGAATATCTTTTATCCAAATGACAAGATGCACACATATCCTCTTCATGTGCATGTGAAAGAGCCTACTAATCTGTGAGTTTGAAAAAACACAAATTACTTTGATAGATACAGCAATATATTTCTCAATTGCTAAATTAATAAGGTATAAACATTGGCAAAATTATTTAGAATGCTTGAGAAACATAAGTGACTCACCAAGAGAGATAACTTTACATAAACACATGTCTGAAATCAATTTCTAAAATACCCTGTTCAGGTACATGTTAAGTACTCCAAAGGGTACATGGAAAGCATTTAAAAGATTCTAAAAACAGCCAATAGAGATGTAGTTCTAATTAAGTTTCTCTCAATCATGTATATTTTCTACCAGACAATTAAACAGCAAATTCAAATTATCTAAAACTGAAGATAAGAAATAATGTTCAAGATGACAGAAACTAACTCACTGATTGAGACACTACTGATGTAAAAGATAATAAGTGTTTTGGTGGATTATTAAAAACAGGGTTGAGGGGGACAGGAGAGGCAGGGAGGGGAGTAGAGAAAAATGTAGAACTCAATAAAAATCAGAGTACTTGAATAACAGTGAATCTGTAGAACTTAATACTAATCTGTAGTCTCCCCTGTCGTGCATTAACAGAATACTTGAGTGCAGCTCCATTTCCTGATCTATTTTCATTAAGCATTATTTCACAGCAATTCTTTGGTGTCACTAGCTTATTGTTTCTCTAGTCAACCACCACAGCCATCAAGTTACTCTTACTCTCCAGCAATATATCTAAAGTCTTTTTCTTATTTTCCATTTTCTCATACTTATACTTAGAAAGTTATTTTATTATCTGCCCTAATCAAAATGCCTTTGTGCTGGCTCAGGCCCCGGTAAGGGCGGGAAAAAGATGCTTACCATCTTTCCTAGTGAAGCATCAGAACCTAGCTGCCGTGGGTTCATGGCCTTGAAAGCAGCTCTCACCAGCCCTGCTCCCTCCATTCTCCTCTGAAGAAAGCAGCACTGATTTCCACCCTGCGCTTGTGGGTTCTATAGAGCTTTACATAACGAGTGCAGGACTCACCTTCTCAGAAATTTCTTCAGCAGTGTCCAGATCCTAGCTGGTCTCCCAGGCAAGATGAAGGCTAGTTTTATTTGATTAAGAAGACAAAACTCTCAGAGATTGGGTTGGGATGTTGCAATCCCCCAAGTGCCAAGAACATGAAGTATTTTTAAAGATGCGAAGTATGACAATGGTCTGAGTCATTTCACTTCACTTCAAGAAAAGCAAATTGAATGTCTTGAACTCTGCTATTCCCGGAAGAGGAGGATTGCAAAAGTGAGGCCACCCAATGTTCTTAGGTTTCGATTTCCCTGGCTAGTAAGACTGCAATGTCTTCTAAAGGATACACTTTACTTACCAAAACAAGCAAAGGTCTCCTGTGCTCAGTTGATTTTCTTCATAAATGGATGTTCTAAACTTAGCATTTCATGTCCAACAGCCTTACCCATGGGTCACTAAGAAACACATTCTTCTGAATAAAGTTAACATCTGAAAAGCAAAGGGCGAGTCACTCAGACACTTCTCCCTCTTCTCCATCAGGCAGGAAGTGGCAAGAGGTGAATTCAGCAGATGTCTACTGCCACCAAGAACTGAATGTGTTTCCTGGACAGAAGAAGATAGGCAGTGTAGTGTAGGGTGAATTCTAAATGATCTTAATAATAATAAAAAAGCCGGATCAGACATCTGCTTAAATGCTGAAAGAGCAGAGAGACAAAGGAGCGACCCACAGCCACTTCTTAACTCTCCAACTCTTCAGCCTGAAATGGGTTAGCTCCTGTCTCCACTAGCTTTCCATTCCTCTTTCTGTCCAGCCACATCACTTCCTGTTTTCTCCTCCCTAGAGCTGAGATTAAAGGTGTGTGCCACTACTGCCTGACCTCTATGATTAGCTAGTGGCTAGCTCCGCCCTCTGATCTCCAGGCAAGTTGTACTTGTTACAGCACAATATAATATCACTACATTTCCTGAGTTTTTTTGTCTAAAGTAAAAAGAATGATGTAACTAATATAAGAAAAACTATATATTTTAAGTAGAATAACTTTATACAATATATCCAGTCAATAATACATTAATAATTTGTAGTCAATGAACAACTGACCCATTCAGAGAAAATACTCTACATCTTCTTTATTTTGGTGAGGACAAATGTTGTACAGAATTCACTATTCTAACTCGCATTACCAACACTACCTTTTAATGTCTCTCAATTTTATACTCTTTAAAAAATTGTACTCTTTTTAAACTCTATTTTTTAATAATGTTTTCTCATTTTACATACCTATCCCTGGTCCCACTCCTCCCCTCTTCCCACTCCGCCAACTTACCTGCACTCCACACCCCATCCATTCCTCAGAGTGAGTAAGATTTCCCATGGAGAGTCAACAAATCTGACACATCCCTTTTAACCAGCACAAAGGCCCTGAATCTGGTATCAAGCAAAAGTGTAACTATAAAGTTTTCAACTCCATCAGAGACCTGAGAAGGAAATCATATTACCTGAGTAAGCAGGAAGTGCAAGAAAACAACTTCCAAAAACTGTGAGAAATGAAAGAAGCAACTGGCTGCCTGGACAGTCATCAAGGTTCCTCTGGAATGTTGGAGCACCCACCTTCAGCCTACCAATCTCATGTCTGTCAGACTTTTCTGTGAAGCACGATATTCTGAAGTGCTCTCCTCCTGAATGATTGGTGAGTGTTATTTATATTATATTGTAAATTTTTTCCCAAAAACATATATTAGTTTGTGGTTTGTTTCTAAGATTGGGGAAATGTTAATCTGAGTATTCCATTGCTATAACAATCACATCCCTGCAAATTCATTGCTATGTTAGCAACATATGTCTTTCATTTTCTCTTCTGTCCTTCTGACCCTATACATTCAACTATCTCATGTTCAGTTTTCCTTGAGATAAAGTCCCAATTCATAAATTATTGTTACATCTGCACCAGACCTTCAATGACAACATAATTTTTTTTCTAGTTTTTATTTTGATCTTTGTTCATTTATACAGGCTTGTCAAAACACCCACTTTATGGTTTCTCCTGGATTTTTGTTCTCTCTTTTATAGCTCTTTTATTATCCAGATAGTATTGTTTCTTACCATTGGCATTAAGTTTTTTTCTAATTTGCCCTGGGAAGAACTTTCTTCTATGGTCACTGTAATTGCCTCTGCCACACCCTCTGCATATACAGAAATGAGGGGCATTATGTTTGGATTATGATTAGAAAAACACATTGTTTCTAGGAACACCCTGTTTACAATCTCTTTTTAGGTGACCATGTTTGCCACAATTATAATTCTTGACATTTTGAATTTTCTGCAAAGCTTTGGATATCACTTCCCATCTAAGCATCATCATGATCTTGAGATTCAGTGTTAACTGTATCTCAGATCCATTCTTCCAAGGGTCCTGTCCTTGCTTTTAAAGGCCTAATTATCCTTTTGCATTGAGACAGAATTTTCAAAGCCAGAGATTCAATTATTATTTTCTAGTTTCTAAACTTTGTATCATTCTGTTTACTGCTGATGTCAATTTTTGTGAGAAATCTGTGAAGGCTTCCTTTGGGTCTTGTATAACTTTAGTAAATGACTCAATTCTCTTTTTTAAATTATTATAAAAATATTTTTTTAAAAAGAAAGCAGACTACCTTTTTACATTTTACATACCAATCCCAGTTTCCTATCCCTCCCCTCATCCTATTCCCTTTACCTATACCCCCATTCACTCCTCAGAGAGGGTAAGGCAAATTGCTTTGAGGAAGGACCAAGGCCCTCCCTCCTTAGTATATCTAGACTTAATAAGGTATCCATCCAAAGAATATGGGTTTCCAAAAAGCCAGTACAAGCAATAGGGATAAACCTTGGTGCTGCAGCCAGAGGTCTTGCAGACAGTTCCAGCCATACAATTGTCACCCACATTCAGAGGGTCTAGTTTGGTCCTATGCTAGTTGCTTCCCTGTACAACTGGAGTTGGTGAGCTCCCATTAGCTCAGGTAAACTGCTTCAGTTGTTGTCCCCATCATGATCTTGACCTATTTGTTCATATTCTTACTCTCCCAATCTTCAACTGGACTTTGGGAGCTAAGCACAGTGCTTCACTGTGGGTCTCTGCCTCTGTTTCCATCAGTTGCTGGATGAAGGTTCTATGGTGATATTTTTTTATTAAAAATTGCCAGCTCCTCCCTTTAATGGAAGAATGGATGAAGAAAGTGTGGATTATATACATATTAGAGTACTACTCAGCAGTAAAAAAACAATGACATCATGAATTTAGCATGCAAATGGATGGAAATAGTAAACACTATCCTAAGTGAAGTATCTCAAACCCAAAAAGATGAACATGGGATGTACTCACTCATAATTGGTTTCTAGCCATAAATAAAGGACATTGAGCATAAAATTTGTGATTCTAGAGAAGCTAAATAAGAAGGTGAACCCAAAGAAGAACATATAGTCATCCGCCTGGATATGGGAAGTAGACAAGATTGCCAGGCAAAAACTAGGAACTTGGGGGTGAGGTGGCATGGGGCTCAGGGGAAATGGGGTGAGAAACATGAGAAGGGGAAGATGGGGACAGTTTGTGGGAATAGGAAGGTGGGATAAAGGAAGAGTGGATACGGGAACAGAGAAATATATATCCTAATTAAGGGAGCCATCTTAGGGTTGGCAAGAGACTTGACTCTAGAGGGGCTTGCAGGTGTCCAGGGAGATTTCCCCAGCTAGTACCTTGGGCAACTGAGGAGAGGGAACCTGAAATGACCCTATCCTATAGCCATACTGATGAATATCTTGCATATCACCTTAGAACCTTCATCTGCCGATGGATCGAGATAGAGACAGAGACCCAAAATGGAGTACTGGACTGAGCTCCCAAGGTCCAAATGAGGAACAGAAAGAGGGAGAACATGAGCAAGGAAGTCAGGACCGTGAGGGGTGCACCCACCTACTGTGACAGTGGAACTGATCTAACCCACTGTGACAGTGGAACTGATTTATTGGGAACTCACCAAGGCCAGCTGGACTGGGACTGAAGAAGCATGGGAAGAAACCAGACTCTCTGAACATGGCAGACAATGAAGGCTGATAAGAAGCCAAGGACAATGGCAATAGGTTTCAATCCTAATGCATGAACTGGCTTTTGGGAGCCTAGCCTGTTTGGATGCTGACCTTCCTGGACCTGGATAGAAGTGGGAGGACCTTGGACTTCCCGCAGGGCAGGGAATGTGGACTGCTCTTCAGTCTCAAGAGGGAGGGGGAATGGATTGGGGTGAGGGGGAGAGCAGTGGGGATGGGGAAGGGCAGTAGGGGGAGGGGGCAATGTGTGGGAGTAGGGGGAGGGAAATGGGAAACAGGGAGGAGCCAGAAATTTTTTTCAACAACAACAAAAAAATAAACAACAAAAATTTTTTTTATTAAAAATTGCCGCCTCCTTCCCGCCTCCCTTTTCCCTCCCCCTCTCCCCACTCCACATGCCCTACTCCCTTCCTGCTCCCTCTCCAGTCCAAAGAGCAGTCAGGGTTCCCTGCCCTGTGGGCAGTCCAAGGTCCTCCCCCCTCCATCCAGGTCTATGAAGGTGAGCATCCAAACCGGCTAGGCTCCCAAAAGCCAGTTCATGCATTAGGATTGAAACCTATTGCCATTGTCCTTGGCTTCTTATCAGCCTTCATTGTCCACCATGTTCAGAGAGTCCGGTTTTATCCATGCTTTTTCAGTCCCAGTCCAGCTGGCCTTGGTGTGCTCCCAATAGATCAGCCCCACTGTCTCAGTGGGTGGGTGCCCTCCTCGTGGTCTTGACTTCCTTGCTCATGTTCTCCCTCCTTCTGTTCCTCATTTGGACCATGGGAGCTCAGTCCCTTGCTGCAATGTGGGTCTCTGTCTCTATCTCCATCCATCGCTAGATGAAGGTTCTATGGTGCTATGCAAGATATTCATTAGTATGGTTATAGGATCGGGCCATTTCAGGCTCTCTCTCCTCAGCTGCCCAAGGACCTAGTTGGGTACATTTCTCTGGATCCCTGGGAACCCCTCTAGAGTCAAGGCTCTTGCCAACCCTAAAATGGCTCCCTTAATTAAGATATATACTTCCCAGCTCCCATATGAGATATTCATCAATCTGACTACAGGACAAGTCCAGTTCAGGCACCCTCTCCTCTTTTGCTTGGGGCCTTAGTGGAGATCATCCTTGTGGATTCATAGGCATTTCTCAAGCACCAGTTTTCTTGTTAGCCCCATGATGGCTCACTCAATAACAATATTTTTTCCTTGCTCTCTTCTCTGTCCTTCCTCCATCTTGTCTATCCCATTCTCCCACGTTCTCCTCGCTGCTCCCCTTCTCCCTCCTCATTTCCTTCTGCCCTCCCTTCTCTCTCCATCCCCTGTACTCCCAATTTTGTCAGGCAATCTTACCAATTTCTTCTTTCCACGTGGATCTGTGTATGTTTTTCTTAGGGTTCACGTTGTTACTTAGCTTCTCTAGAATCATAGACTATTGGCTTGCTATCCTTTGCTTTTCTTAACAGCTAGTACCCACTTATGAGTGAGTACATAGCATGTACATCTTTCTGGGTCTGAATTACCTCACTCATGATGTTTTTTTTTCTTCCTAGTTCCATCCGTTTGTGTGCAAATTTTAAGATGTCATTGTTTTTTACCTCTGAGTAGTACTCCATTGTGTAAATTTACTATATTTTCGTCATTCATTCTTTGGTTAAGGGACATCTAGGTTGTTTCCAGGTTCTGGCTATTATAAATAATGCTGCTATGAACATAGTGAAGAAATGCCCTTGTAGTATGGTTGAGCATCCTTTGGGTATATGCCCAAGAGTGGTATTGGTGGATCCTGAGATAGATTGATTCCCCATTTTCTGAGAAACTGCTATACTGATTTCCAGAGTGGTTGTACAAGTTTGCATTCCTACTAGATGGAGGAATGTTTCCCTTATTCCACATTCTCTCCAGCATAATCTATCATTGGTGTTTTTGATCTCAGCCATTCTGACTGCTGTGATATGGTATCTCAAAGTAATTTCGATTTGCATTTCCCTGATGGTTAAGAATGCTGAACATTTTCTTAAGCATCTTTCGGCAATTTGATGAGAATTCTGTTTAGTGTTGTTGAAGATTTCCTTCCAGCCAGGTCCCACAGCCATTCAGTCCCAAAGAAACACACAGAGGCCTACATTAATTATTAACTGGTTGGCCTAGTAGCTCAGGCTTTCTTGTTAACTAATTCTTACATCTTAAATTAGCCCATAATGTTGTCTGTGTTAATCACATGGCTTGGTACCTTTTATCAGCAAAGCATTCCCACCTTGCTTCCTTTGTGTCTGGATGAACTGCAGATTGAGTGTTTCCTCTTCCCAGCATTCTCTTATTCTTGTTGTTCGAACTCTACTTCCTGCCTCGTTGTCCCACCAATACTTTCTGCCTGGCTATTGGCCAATAGGTGTTTTGTTAAAACAATACAAGTGACAGTGTACAAGACATTGTCCCACAGCAGCTTATTTCTGCATTTTTAATTGGATCATTTGCAGTTTTGATGTCTAATTTCTTGAGTTCTTTGTGTGTTTTAGATATCTATCCTCTGTCTGATGTGGGGTTGGTGAGGATCTTTTCCCGTTCAGGAGGTTTCCTTTTTGTCTTATTGACTGTGTCCTTTGCTTTACAGTAGTTTCTCAGTTTCAGGAGGCCCTATTTATTTATTGTTGCTCTCAATGTCTGTGTTACTGGGGTTATATTTAGATAGTGATCTCCTGTGCCCATGCATTGTAGGCTACTTCTCACATTTTCTTCTATCAGGTTCAGTGTGGTCATATTTATATTGAGGTCTTTAATTCATTTGGACTTCAATTTCATGTATGGGGATTAATATGGATCTATATGTGTTCTTCTACATGTTGACATCCAGTTATGCCCACACCATTTGTTGAAGATACTTTCTTTATTCCATTTTGTAGTTTTGGCTTCTTTGCTACAAATCAGATATTTTTAGGGGTGTGGATTAGTATCCATGTCTTTGATTTGATTCATTTGGTCTACTTGTCTGCTTTTATGCCAATACCAAGCTGTTTTCATTACTGTAGCTTTATAATAAAGCTTCATGTCAGGAATGGTGATGCTTCTTGAAGTTCCTTTTTTTGTGTGTACAGGATTGTTTTGGATATCCTGGGTTTTTTGTTTTTCCAATGAGGCTAGGTATTGTTCTTTCAAGGTCTGTCATAAATTGCGTTGGGATTTTGATGGAGATTGCATTGAATCTATAGATTGCTTTTGGTTTTAATTAACAGTAGTCAGATTGGATGCAGGGTATTACTTCAGTTTTCCTATTTCTGATAATAAGACTTTCTATGTATCCAACATGTGGTAAACTTTGGAGAAAGTTCCATGGACTTCTGAACAAGTATTACATTCTTTTGTGTTTGGGTGCAATGTTTTAAGGATGTCTGTCAGGTTCATTAGCTTTAGAAGGTTATTTTACTCCAAATTTTCTCTGCTGTTTTGTTTCCTTGATGACCTGTCCATTAGTGAGAGTGGCATACTGAAGTCACCTACTTTCACTGTGTTAAACTTAATATATGATTTTAGCTGAACTAGTATTTCTTTTGTAAAACTGAATATCATCATGCCTGGTGCATAAATGTTAAAACTTGTAATATTTTCTTGTTGTATTGTTTTCCTTTAATGATTATTCAGTGTCCTTCCTTTCTACTTTTGATTAGTTATGGCACAAACTCTGTTTTATCAAATATTAAAATACCTACTCTTCCTTGCTTACTTCTTACTTCTATTTACTTAAAATATATTTCTCCATTTTCTACCCTAAATTGATGTTTGTCTTTGACAGTTGGAGAATGTTTATTGATCGAAGCAGAAAGATAGATCCTGATTTCTAATCTAGTCTGTTACGTTGTTTCATTTTATTAGAAAAATAGAGACCATTAATTATTCATTAATCTCTCTTATTTTATTATTGTGTATTTTCCCCTTCTTTTGATTAACTGTTTTAGTATTATTAATTTCTTGTATCCTTTTTCGTATTTTGACCCTTCATATTGTAATTTTTCCTGTTTTTGTATATTGACCTTCATATTGCATATTTTATTCTAGTGTCTTTTGTAGAGCGGGATTAGTACAGAGAAATTGTTAAAATGTGTGTGTTTCTATCATGAGATATTTGCTTTCTCTGTAGACTGTGATAGATACTTTTGTTGCTTGTAGTAGTCTAGATTGACATCTGTGGTCTTCAGAATGCATAGAACATTTGACCAGACCCTTATTTTCAGAGTATTCATTGGAAAGTCAGTGTTATTCTAAGAAGTCTACCTTTATAAGTGATGTGATCTTTTTATTTCTCATCTTTTAATAGCCTTTCTATATTCTTTTCTTCTCATGCTTGAATTACTGTATCTCAAAGAGATTTCCTTTTCTGATCATATCAATTTGATGTTCTCTATGCTTCTTGCACCTTGATAAGCATCTCTTATTTTACACCAGCAATTTATCTATGATTGTGTTACATTATTTTCTATGCCTTTAAACCAGTTTCTTCTCCTTCCTCTATATCTATTATTCATATAGGGTTTTTTTTTCTGGTAATAATACCCAAGTTTTCCTAGATGTTTGGTGCCTGCATGCCTTCAGATTTAATATTTACTTTGACAGAGATATCCATTGCTTCTACCTTCAAGACCCGAAATTCCTTCTTCCATAGTTTTTAATCTGTTGGTAAGACTTTCTCTTTGACTCTGGCTTCCTAAACGTTTCATTTAGAGTTTTACTTCAGCTTGATTTTTTAAGTGATTTTATTTCTTTGTTAAATACTTCTTTCACGTCTTCAATTGTCTTCCTTATGTAACTCAACTTACACTTGGTTGGTTTTACTCTTTGCTTTTTCAGGGCACACCACTCAGTTCCCATTTAAAACTCATGGAGAGTTATTCTTCTTTATGAATTCCTATCCTTAACTTGGCTTGTTCCTAGCCAGTTTTTCATTATCCCATCCACCTTTTGGTCTTTTATCTTTCCTTATTCTATATTCCTTTCTTTATTTCTTACTCTGTGGCTTGCTGTGTAGCTGGGTGGCTGGCCCATGGTGTCCTCTTTCCTTCTTTTCTTGGTCACTTTCTTGATCCTCCTCCCCCCACTCCCCGAATTCTCCTTCTGTTTATTCTCTCTGCCTGCCAGTCCCACCTAACCTTTCTCCTGATAGTTATTGGACATTCAGCTCTTTATTAGATCTATCCGGTGATTTTGATTGGCAAAATGAGATAGCTAGTCAGAGTAAACAAGTACAACATAAAGAATGCAACACACCTTTGCATTGTCAACAAAATGTTCCACAGCATAATTAAATGTAAAACACCTTCAACTAATGCACCACAACACCAACTATTTGTGTATACATGGTTTTTAATGAGGAACTTATTAATATTATCTTTATTGCCCTTAAGCATATTCATTGTTGCTATTTTGAAGTATTTGTCATGTATTGCTACTAAACTGCTTTTCTCAGGGCTTATTACAATAGCATTTAAAGGGAAAGTAGCCCATTAGAGCATGTATCTATGGCAGCCTTGTCATTCTTTCCCATTTCCTCTGACTTGTTAAAAACAATATTAGATTATAAAGCTAGCCTCCAAGGCCTATTCTTGCTCGGATACTTTTTTATTTTGAGGCTGACTACCAAAGTCCAACAATCAGAAGACCACTTTGGCTCACCTAATTGATGTGTCTTCCCCACTTAATAAAGGATCTTTCTGTGTAAACAGGCATTTGGGTGTGATTTTTATCTTAATCCAGGATCTGGAAGGGAGCATTCACTATGGAGGCCTCCCATCCTGGGTTGCTGGATTGTTTAGAGATGAGGTATATTGTCTTAATTACTTGTTTTGGTTTTGGTATTAGCAATTAAGATTATCTAGTAATGAAAATGCAAGGTTATTTTTGGTGTGGATATCTGTAAAAATCATTCTGGGTGGATGTTCAGTTTTTTTGGTCACTATTATCCCCATCTGACAATTAGATGAGGAAAATAATGCCTAGATTTCAGACTTGGGGTCACTGTGGCATTAATTTTTAGACTGCAGTTAGTCCCAGCTTTTAAATTCTAGTTGAAATTCTGGGTTCAGATTCCAAATAGCCCGAGATTGGTGCAGTTTTTTTTTTTTTACTGATTTTTGTTGAGCTCTACATTTTTCTCTACTTGCCTCCTTACATATTCCCCCCCCTCAAACCTCTCCCAAGGTCTCCATGCTTCCAATTTACTCAGGAGATCTTGTCTTTTTCTACTGCCCATGTAGATTAGATCTATATATGTCTCTCTTAGGGTCCTCATTGTTGTCTAGGTTCTCTGAGATTGTGATTTGTGGTCTGGTTTTCTTTGCTTTATGTTTCAAAACCACCTAAGAGTGAGTACATGTGATAATTGTCTTTCTGGGTCTGGGTTACATCACTCAAATGATATTTTCTAACTTTATCCATTTTCTTGCAAAATTCAAGATGTCGGTTTTTTTTTGTTTTGTTTTGTTTTGATTTTTTGCTGTGTAGTACTCAATTGTGTAAATGTACCAAATCTTCCTTATTCATTTTTGGTTAAAGGGCATTTAGGTTGTTTCCAAGTTCTGGGTAAGACAAACAAAGCTGCTATGAACATAGTTGAGCACATGTCCTTGTGGCATAATTGAGCATCCTTTGGATATAGACCCAAAAGTGTGGTACTACTGGGTCTTGAGGAAGATTGTTTCCTAATTTTCCGAGAAATCACCACACTGACATTCAAAGGGGCTGTACCATCTTGCATTCCCACCAGCAATGCAGGAGTGTTCCCTTTTCCCCACAATCTCTCCAGCGTAAGTTGTCATCAGTAATTTTGATCTTAGTCATTCTTACTGGTACAGACTTTTGATGTCAGGTTAGCACAGTGGTTCTCAACCTTGCTAATACTGTATCAATTTTTTTATTTATTAAAAATTTCAACCTCCTCCCATCCACCTATTTACCTACGACTGCCCCCATTTTTCTCCCCCTCCCTCTTCAGTCATAAGAGAAGTCAGGTTGCCCTGCCCTGTGGGAAGGCCAAGGCCCTCCCCACTCCATCCAGGTCTAGGAAGGTATGCATTCGAACAGACTAGGCTCCCAAAAGCCAGTATATGCAGTAGAGTCAAAACCCGGTGTCATTATCATTGGCTTCACAGTCAGCCCTCATTGTCAGCCACTTTCAGAGAGTCCAGTTTGATCACATGCTCGTTCAGTCCCAGTCAAGCTGGCCTTTTAGTACCGTTTCTCATGTTGTGGTGACCCTGCCCACATAATGATTTTCATTGCTACTCCATAACTGCAATGACAGTTATGTCACAATGCAGATGATCTTACATGACCCTATGAAAGGATTGTAAACCACAGGTTCAAAAACACTTGGAGGTATAAAGGGAAGGGCTAGCTCCATAGTTCTGATAAACAGGTCTTAGATTCCAGCTCTAGGAAGAAGAGTAGAGAAATAACCAGAGTTACCTTGGCTATGGCGGTGGAAATCAGTGAGTCTTATATGGAATGAGATAGCCTGTGTTCAGGGGCTGAAGTAAGAAGGCAGCAGATGCTCTAAGAGCACTCTGGAGAGAGCAGAATGGAGGAGACAAAGGAGGGTACAGGTAAGCAGGTGGGCAACATGGGTTCCTGTCAAGTATGATGGCTCTGAGTCCCTTGTAGAGAGAGAGGTGGATACCTTGCGTTTTAGAGACTCACAAAAGGATGAAGCAAGACCAGGGAAATGACTGAATGGGTGATCATTTTTTCATGCTACCACCTTGACCTTCACTGCCAAAATAATAATAATAATAAAAACGGCATAGGCGTCCTATATTAGGACTAATATTGAGAGGACAGTTTTTCTAGTTTCACACAGTATGTTGAGCTGTTGCTGATAGCAGAGAAGGATTTCTGTAGACGAGATAGAGTGCATCACACACAAGGGAAATATCTTATTTGCTCTAATTATATTAGTATTTCTCTTAAGTGTTGAGGAAGTGCTCTGGTTCTAGCCTAGATCGAAAAGATTCCCAGATCATGTGGATTCCTCAAGTTTTATTGCACACATAGTAAAGCTGGATAGAAAGCATTTGAAATAGCATCACTGAAACTGCATCTTTGAGAGGAAAGCCACGGGCTAAAATTGCAGTTTACTCAGGGTATCTGTACAATGTTCTAAATAGTCAGAGTTGATCTAAGGGTCATCTGGCTGGATGTGTGACTGACACTTTTTTTTTTGCCCAAGGAAGTCACATTTGTATAGGAGAGCCCAAAACTTGGTAAGAAGTTATCAATTGCACAGTCACCAAGCTTGTTCCTTGTCTAGTTGAGCTGACTTGTTCTAATATGCCTGAAAGTAGATTGAGGATTGAGAAAGAGACAAAAGACAGAAGATAGAATTGGAAGGCTTCTCAGTGAATACTGAAAAACCCGAAGTTTATTAATCATAGTTTTTAATACCCTAAGCAAAAGGAGAATGCAACAGACTTCTTTATCAATGATACAAGGAACAAACAATCATAATAACCTCCTTAATACTCAACACATCTAGTAGGCACAACCTTAATCAAACAAACTGTTATTTGGCCTTGACAAACATTAACTTTCTGTCTATGAGTCTAGAGAGAAATGGAGTCACTGTGGCCCCTGCAGTTTCTACATCTGTACCTGTGGAATTAATAGCATCTCCCGGTAAAAAGAAATCTTTCCCTGTAGAGGAAATATTGATAAAAATACAGGGAGTTGACAAAAGGATGCAGAATAGCAGGATATTTCAATAATGGGTGGCCACTCGCATCCTGCCAGTAAAATCAAGGTCAAGAAATAAACAATTTAGACGATTTAGAAGTCCTGCCAACCAGATATAATTCTGTCCTCCTTCCTCAAGAATATCCAGGATGTTGCTAGGCACTCTCAGACAAGCTAATATGCCTGGAAAAAGTAGAGACCAACCAGTTTGTGCAGAATGGGCTCTGACCACCTGAACTACCTGAAGCATACACTCTCCAAAGCATTGTATTGTCTACAGTCTGTCAAGGGTGCTCCAGATTTCTTTCTATTGTGAGCTGATGCTCATTGTGGGATGAACTGGTGACATAGCTATCTTTGAGTCATTTCTGCTTCTATAAGTAATACTTTATCAATATTCCTATAAGAAACACAATAAAAATTTGGATCTGATCTTCAGTCTGGGGTGAGTAGATACTTGTTTACACCTCCTGAGGAAAATTTTCATACAAAACAGTCAAAGAATGGTTCCAGTCTACTTTGTGTAGGTGGATTTTTTACTGTTACCCTTATCTTTGTTGCAATGCATTTGTGGATTACACAAATTGAAACTTTCCGTCTGTATAAGATACAATTCCCTGTCTCTTTCTTTTATGGAAAGTCATCATTTTCTTCTCTCTGTTCTTTGGTGTGTCAGGAAACTACTGCTAAAGTGTTATATAAGGAAGATAAATAAAATACAGATCTGCAAGTTTGGGAATTCAAGAAATAACTTCCAGCATTTGGTGTGGTTTCTTCTTGTATCTTTGTTGCAGTATATGGTGGTGGTCAGAATCCAAGCCAAATGTTTCTAAAATCTTACCTTTTAAATCAAAAACTTACTTAAAGGCTCATCCAGATTATAAAGAAGCCTTGAAACTTTTCTCAAAGCACAGTGACAGTAAAGAGCAGACAGGAATATGCGTGAAGAGCAAAAGGGGTCACATGAAAAAAGGTGTTCAAGGGCCACAGCTTTTGTTTGGAGCCACTTTCATGGAGTTCAGGAGAAGGTGTTGGGGTGCTGTGGGGATGTGACATGGGTGGATCTTCATTTCAACTGACAGGCTTAGATTAGGTAGGCATTTACTTCCTGTGCATGTCCTTTCAACACAGTATTTCATTTGACTATATACACACAATTATACATAGGAGGAAGGTGGTAAGCATGATATTAGTCATAAAAGTTCCTTGTGAGGACACAGTTTGTCTTGTTGTACATGTACCTGAACTAGTCTAGTCTGTATTACATCGGTTTTTTTTTGGTATCGAAAAGATTTTGTGAAATACTTGAATATAAGTAATATATGTAACTATTTCTAAGGACAGTAATCATTTTCATTATTTCCAACATTTATATATTTATTTGTGACCTGATGTATGGTGGCTGTCCATGTGGTAAATAGGTTTTAGAAATATTGACAGCAGAATGTGTGTATACAGGGGATGCAGATAATGGTCTCAGGCTGGAAAGTGTAACTGTGGTTATCAAACGAGAAAAGTTTGGTCTCAAGTGGCTAAGCTGTTTGCATGCTAGCCTAGCTCATCCTCATGTGCTGGCAGAATAAACCGAAAATAAAGGAAAAAATAAAAGAAAGATGAAAATAACAAAACCAACAATAGAATTTCCTTCCACATATGATTTTCAAGTTGCATTGATATATTGATGGGAAGTGACCAGGAACTAACCCCCCCGTCCCCATCCCAAATTTCCATGATATTAGATTGGGAAATAAGACATGGATTTCCAAATTCATGTGAGCATCAGATATAGAAGTAAGTCACAAAACAATCACACACCAGTTTGGAATTCTGATTAATAAAAGGGTTATTTATTTAAGGTGAAAACTTAGAGATCACTGTCCTAAACAACAGCCCTCTGCACGATCAGGAACTGAGTCTAGGAGTCAGAGGCAAGAGAGGAAGAGCAGGGCTACTGCTGCTTTTTAAAACAAAAAAGACCACTCCCAAGTGGGCTGGTATCTTAAAAGAGTGGAAGGAGCTCCTGCAGCAGTCAGTCCATTTTTACAGCAGTAAGAGAAGTAAACAATACTCCAGAAAGGCCTCTTTGGGGATCCTGACTAATTTCTTAATTCCTTTACCACAGGGCCTCGTCGTTTTTATCTCAAGGTTTCCAGTGAGATTATTTCATTATAGAATTGGAGTTGAGAATCCATACTCTTGAAAATAATCCCCACTCATAAAACACCTCACTTTTGGGGATTCTTTGCTCAAATAATTAAACTCTATGAAACACTCAAATTTGTTGAACAAAAAGGACCTGAAGACTTCTCCTGTCCTCAGCAGACTAGCTTTGGAAATGGCACTCAAGGCTGAATTCAATCTTCTGTGTCTATTAATGCTTTGGTTTTTATGGAACATATGTGGTCTACTTGTTCTTTAACATGCTTTGTCCTTAACTTCACACGTGAAGCATGCATTCTATACTTTTGATTTGACAGCATTTCTCAAATGGCTGACAGATATTCCCATGGCAGCACTGCTTTATTGAAAATGTGGTTTATATTTAAGTTTTATTTGTAAAACTTACAGATTAACAAGTATAAAAGTTATTGATAAAAATATGGCACTTAGATCATACAAAAGTTTATAAAGAATATAAGAAAGTACCATTTTCTAGAATTAAGAACAGGTCTGATGGTGGTGGCACAGAACTTTAATCCCAGCGCTCAGAAGGCTGAGGCAGGTAGATCTCTGAGTTCAAGGCCAGCCTGGTCTACAAAGTGATTTTCAGGACAACAATGACTAAACAGAGAAATCCTATCTTGGAAAACCATAAAAAGGTGCTGGCTTTCATAGATATAGTATTGCAACAGTTCATATATACATTTATTTTCTGGACTTGGATCTTATCTCCATAAACAGTATCCTTGGCATCCAGGTTTTCAGATCTGATTCAGGCTTGACGGACTTTCTTTCTGACATTGACAACCTTAAAGAAGAAGATGATGATGTCAGATCAAGTGAAATTCAATGACACCAAACACTCTACATTGATACTGATGCGACCCTATAGGTCACGTCCCATTTTTCACTGGTCTATCTTTTTAATGCCTCTCTGGCTTTGGAGTCAGCTTTCTTCCCTACTTGGGACTATGAAAGTAGTCACACCTACAGGCTTGAGCACAGCTGGAAGGGCTGTGTATGACACAGAGCTCCAGAGGGGAGGAAATAGCTGCCATCCTTGATGGAGAGACTGAGTTTAGAGACTCATTAAACAGGCAGGCTGGGAGGAGGGAGAAACGACTTTGCTGTTGCAGCCGCCATGGGGGAGGTTTTAAACCTTTGGCTGGTGGTGTGAGAACCATGGTGCTGTAAGAGCTTTTCTTTGTGAATGAACATGTGATCCCTTCTATTTTTCAGTTCACGTGGTTATAGTGGCCTTTTTAAAAGTGTAAAATGAATCCCACACAATGTGTAAGTATAACAAGGATTGTGGATTTTAGCACATTGTGGTCTGATTTGCCCAGGGCATCCTTTGGAACTTATGATTTCTGTACATCATGCTCTGCAACAGACAGTATTTGAATATTATACATGAAGGCTCCAAGGTTCTTTGTGCTTTAGTCTTTGCTCATTTTGAAAAATCAAAGAGTCATAATTTAAAACAAACATCTTAATTACCTGAGTCCTGTCAAATTATCTCTCTGCTTTGTTAAATGAAATACTTTTTGTCATTATCTAAACATATAACAACTTTTGAGATTTTTTGAATTTTTTCTTTAGTATAATTTAAAAATATTTACTTAAAAGGTGGTGGAAGGAACTTTATTATTAAACGTGAAAAGTTTAATTTTTATTTCTATTGGATTGTATATGTAATACCAACAGAAAAGTACACGATATATATGTATTTATGAAATCATATATATGAATGTTTCTTAATAATATTAAATTTCAGAGCACACACCTGCATGTTACTGTGTCTTACAGACTTCAGCTGCCATGTATCTTTGCTTGAGGACAATTCAAAACAGATGAGTCGAAGTTTTTGGCCTGGCTCACACTTTATATTGGTCAGTCTTCCATGGACCACCACTTCCATTTTCCCTGTATCATCTTCAATTCCATAGTAAATGAAGGGACTCCTCTCAGTTTTCTGAAAAGCAAGTTAACATTCATCTTTTAGGAAATGTGTCAAAGCTTGTCACCTCTATGAGGAATAAAGAGTGTCGGCATTAACCTGTCCCTGCCAAGGCAAGATGGCTCTTAGGTTTAGAATCACAGGCACAAGGGCCAGTGAGATGGCTCAGTGGGGAAGGGGGCTTGCTGGCAAGCGTGATTACCTGGGCTCAATGAGCAGCTCTCATGGTAGAAAGAGAGAAGTCATTTGTGGAGTTCTCTCATGACTTCCACACTACTTTAAAAGTTTTTGTGTTTCTTCCCATCCCTCCCAGACAAAATAAATAACTAAAAAAAGTTTTCAGGCACAAGAGAGTTTAAGATGTTTTAGTGAACAAATGTTTTGTTTGAAATCCCTCTTGAAGCCTTGTGGGCCTAGCGTTAATGATTGGGTCAGCATTGCAGCCCTTGGAAGCCACTCTTATGTGTTACCTACTTGAGGATTTCTTCTGCTGGGTGTTTTTAGGAAAAAAATGAGTATATTTCTAAGTACAATGGTAATATATAGGAATATCTGAGATTTCTTAAGGGACAAAAAAAATGAAAACAAGAATAAAAAGCAAGAACCCTTTAGTTACCATTGCAGGTTTCTTAGGTGTCTCCAGGAGGCCTGAGAAGAAAGGCTACTTGTGACTCGTTGTCAGTCTGAGAAACACTACTCTAAGTTTTTTTAATTTAATTTATTTCAATTTTTATTGAAAATAAACTCATTTTCATGTAACCTAATCTGATCATAATTTTCCCTTCCCTACTCCTACTAGTTTATCCTCACTTCCCTACCTTTCCAACTCCACAGCTTCTTTCTCTCTCTCTTAAGAAAACAAACAGGTGAATAAAGAAGAAAACCAACAAGAATGAAACAAAAGGAACACACTAACAGAAATAAGAGATACTATGTGATACAAATGCATGGACATACAAATAGATACTAACAGACAGACAGAAGGACTGTTACATTCATTCATCACACACAGACACAAACACACTCACCTCCGTTTTAAATGGATCACATTTGCTCTTGCACACATTGTTCATTCTACTCCTTCCTAATCACTCAAATGTTAAATCTACAGCTTTTAGTCCTGGCGTTTAAGTTCGTGTCCCACTTAGTTTACTTACTAATTGTGTAACCAAATGCACCAGCACAGTCAAAAACAGCATAGATAAATTAAAAAGCCATGGCTGATTCATAAACAATGAAATATGAAATCATATTCTTAATAAGCATATTAATGAATTGGTACATTGGCACTTAAAGAAACCCCAGAAAGTCACAGATTTGTTGAATTTCATCACTTTTGTTGTGCCTAGTTATTAACTGTGAAATTAAACTAGACTGTAAAACTCCTCTTCCTTTTATTATTTAAAACATTAGTCACCCTATCAAAAGAGCTTGATACAATGTAAAGAATATTACAATGAGAACAAGATTATTAAAGAAATAATCTTGGCTTGTTGGTCATGCCTTCAATCTGGAGCAGAATAGTCTCTTGTTTTTTATTCTCATCATCTCAAACTGTATGTAGGCTTTGAGTTTGGCTCTTTTTGCAACTCAGTTCCTAATAATATGGGTATTGAAGCTATCAAAGAATAAGAATCTGGAAGTGTGCTATAAATTGAATAGTGTCTGGGAATAAGATGGGTATAATGGATTGTTCCTGGTAGAAAAATGCCAAAGGTTATTGATGAATCGATTTCAAAGATTTTTCATCGTTTTACCTTGTGGAGAAGAATGAAAAGAGACTCTCCGAATCCCCAAATGAGGAAACCATACTCATCTCTTTCTGAGATGAAGAGCAGTTATTTACTGTGTTAAATAAGTTGAGCAAATTCCAGTGACAAGTTAAAACTTAAAATCCCAGACTGCAAAAGGAATTTCCCAAGTATCACAATGGCTTACCTTATAGACCACAAACTCTCCATTCACATATGTCCCCTGTGCCTGTGAGATAAGATCCCTAATTTTAGGAGTCACATTAGCTCTTTGCCTCAGTGTTTTTGAGATAGCCATCGTTCTGTTCTTGTCTACATCAGACACACAGGAAGTTTCGTGTATTTCCAGAAAGCCATTTAAGCCAAAATAATTTGATATGGCAATAATCTTATTTGGAATGAACTTATTCCTTAGCACTGGGTCAAAAATCTTCACTCTGAAGAATTCATTCTCAGTCGCCACTGTGGCATGGAACATCCTTTTGTCATCAATCAAATCATAAGTAAATGGTTCTGTTACTTTCAAAACCATCACTTCTTTGGGTTCTCGATGGTAACCTTCTTCCTTAACAGGTTCCTTTGGTATGTTTCCCGTCCTTGGTGTCTATATAAAACACACACAGGATAAACATGCATAATTCAGACAGATCATAAGGCACAACTCCATAATCTCACTGAGTACCACGGAGAACGTTGGAACAATGATCGCAATCTATAACCTAGATAAAGGGAGAAATGGACATTAACTTAAATTCCTACCTAGTGTTTCCAGTTAATGCTATTTTACCTTGTAAATAAAAGGATTATACTTATTATAGTCATGGGGGATGAACACAAAGCCCCCAGTGCTCTAGTCTATTTTTATGTATGAACATTCTTAAGATTTTAGTTATAAAATCTTGGCTAACTTGTCAAACTTTCTGGAAAAAAGGTTAGACAGGCAGCCCCGGAAAGTGCCCCTTAAATGTTGTTAATCAGAAAGGATTCAGACAAGCAGTTCTTCTTTTTGCATAATAGCAGGCATGGAGGAGAATCCTGGGACCAGGAAAAGTTTTCGAACCATTTTACTTTGGTTTCCTACTCCATTTTTGAGCATCAGGAGAACACGTTGAAATGAGGGCAACACTATAGAACTCAAAGTAGAAGCATGCTGGCAGTCATGGCCAACATGGATACATTTCATGAAGGCAGCTGTAAGAGGTAGCCCTCCCTGAAATTCGACTTGGAAACATGTAGACTTCACCCTATTGGTAGCAGTGTTTAACTATGACTCCTCAACTATGTGTTTTATATCAGAAAGTATATTTCTAGTATAAATGGAACAGTAGATTAGACGAGGGCATTAATTTGAAGATTAGAAATTGTACAAAATTAGGAAATTGTATGAGAACTAATTTCATGGTTAGTATGGTTGTAATTTTGTTCAGAAGGCATCAAAATAAGAACAGGAACCCTTCAATGAGAAATGTCTGGGAGAGTTTAGTGTATGCCTAGAAGGGGTCTGAATCTGACTCCCAGCAAAAGAACCCTTACAATTACACAGTATTTAGTTAGTGAATGAACAGGCTAAAGACTTCAAAGCAGGTAAACAGCATGTGTCAAAATACCTACTTAGAGGAACAGAGAATGTTGAAAACATCCCCTGAAGTTGGGCTACTAGCAAAGGGAAAAGGACTGAGAAGAAAATAGGCAATGGGGATTGATATATTCCAGTGTTCATCTCTATCTGTCTCCTTTATACTTCCTTCTGAACCCTAAGCAGAAAGTTCATTCACAGCCTTAGAAATCATTTCATGAATATTTACCTTTTCACTACCATGGTGCCTGTAATAAATGAATAAATAACTTAATGAGATATTTAATAATAGGAGGAAAATCTCTGAAGTAGGGGATCAATGAGATATTTTTCTAAGGCTGTGGTGAGCCCAGTTAAACTTCAGGAAGGGGCAAACACTGGGAATAGGAAAGTGATACCTTGTTGGAGGAACTGCTCAATGGTGTCGGTGGAGGCTTATGAGAGGTCTGGAGACAACCTTCATCTTTCTGTGTGTTTCTTACTGAAGGTTCTGGAAGCTCAGTCTGCTCCTGTGTAAGCTTCCTTTTCTTGCTACCTTCGGTTTTTGTGGGCATCTTTCTTTTTTTCTGAAAGAAAAATGTCTTTCTTTATTGATTTTCCTGTGTGTTGGAAATTGAACCCCAGCTTTCATGCTAAGATGTGCTTTTCTATACAGTTTCTCTAGCACAATGTCTGCCTGCATGCTGTCATGCTTCCTACATTGATAATAATGGACTAACCCTTTGAATATAAGAAAGCTTCCTTTAAATGCTTTTCATAAGATTTGCAGTATTCATGACATTGCTTCAAAGAAATAGAAACCCTAACTAAGACATGAAGAATTGTCTTATAAAGGGGTTAAAAAGTTACATTTATCTCATCCTACTTATTCCTGTGGTGTCATAAGAAAATAGCTGTGGATTAACAAAGTTCATATTCAGGTTGAAGTGTTTTAAAAGTCATATCCTAAAGTGACTGATATTTTAGTAAATGGTTTTTAAAAAGCCACATAGTGATTTTTTGTTTACATCCTTGAGGATATACTGCACCAGTATATCTGCCACAAAATGAGTCACAGGCCACGATGAATTTGTTGATTTAGAACTTCATTTTCATAGAGCCTTGGACTAGATAGATAGAGTGCTAAATCTTCCTAAAGAGTTAAGAAGGGGAAGAACCTGGGTAGAAGCATTTTGTCTGGAGATTAGCCACTTTACCTTGTTTGATTCATTACCGGTGGAAAGAGATTGGCAACTACTGGGTTCATCTTGCTTTCTTTTTCCCAATGCAGTTTTATTTTTTCTTTTCTTTTGCTTCTGAACTATTGGAATAAAGGAAACACAGTAAATCCAGGGATTAAGATGGTTGAAACTCACTCAGAATTATTTATTTTCTTTCAGTTTTAAAAATGGGTATTTTATTTTCTTTTTCTTAATGATTTTAGAGAAAGACAATAATTTCATGTTGACTTTAACAAAACCGCTATCATTTAATTTTACGAGTAAAAACTTAAGAGACAGATGTTGGGATGAAAGCCTGCTAGCTCACAGAGACAGAGATAGCAACCATCTGATTTTCCTTTTCCACTGATGTTCCATAATTTCCTGTTTCCAGTACCACGTCAAACCAAAATCCTTCAAGCTCAATGTCCTTCACTCTACTTCCTGTGCTTCTCTCTATCCATCATGCTGACTTTTTGTTACTCTTGATGTGTTTTTCTTAAATTAATAGTCTTATGTTTACTTCCTTTCAACTGGTTTTTTGCTCCGTCCCTTCATCTATGGTTGACTTTTTAAGATCCTATCAAAATATTTAAGCTGAAAACTCTTGGATTAAAGGTGTGTGCTAGGGCTGAGGCAGGCCAAATTCTGCCAACAGTTTTTTTTGTTGGGGGGCTTTTTCCCCAAATAATAATGCAATCTCCTGGTGGAAAATGTGATCAACTATCCAGCAACTATTTTAAGAACTAATTAGTCTCTACTTGTGTCTGTGTGTTTACTTTCTTCTGCTGCAGAGGCTTTGCCTGGATAGGAGGGTTTCAGTGGTAACAAGTCAGATACAGGAATTACCTCAGGGGATTTTCTGCTCAACCCAGCTGTAGTGGACTTAGCTTCTCTATGCTGGGAACATATATTCATATTTGTATAAGCTTGTCACTCTTATCCAACAGTCTTATTTTAAAAACATGAAACTTTTATCATAATACTAATAGGTCACCTTCTAAAGAAGATAATTTCCAAATTATAAATAATTATAAAGAACTATGTTTCGATATTTGATGTAACAAATCAGCAACATTGGATTTTGACTTCTCTATTGGCCATGTATCTTTCTATGTAACTCAGGGTATTCTCAGTTTGCAGGTTTTCTGGACTGAGGCTCCTTATGCTAAATTCACAGGTCAGAATTGTGTACCAGTACATTCAATATTGATGGGGACCAAGAAGCCCCCCGACCTAAAGTACTGGCCAATCTTCCTCATCCTCTCTGCAAAAACAGCTTGCTGCAAAAACAGCTTGCTGCACAAACAGCTGTGATACAGTTATCAGAATGGCCTAACCTCAAGGTGTTCCAAAACATGGCCTAACCACAAGATGTGTCAAGAGATATATTGCTTCCTCCCTGGCCTAGGCAGCGATAGTTTCCTTTCCCCTCTAACCCTACCCCTCCCTACCAAAACCTCTCTATAAGAATAAACCCCTGCCTGCAATAAACGGAACCTAGATGCATCTCAGACTGACTCTGTCATTCTTTATACGTGCTTGGTTCTCTTTCTATTTCCCCCCATTCCTACCCAGGTGATCGCGAAGTCGAGGCCCACGAATTACATGGCCTGCTGGACGGGTCACAATATTTTTTAAATCTCGTGTCTTTATATGAAGAAACTCATTCACATCTCTAATATTTGTGCTTCTACTTAAATATTAGATCACATTTTTTTTACCAGAATAGATATCCATTAATGGGTAAGATTGTTAATAAAGTATTAAATTTATTTAAATGTTCTAAGTGATTTTTTTCAAGTTTTCCTTTATCATTTTCTTGTTTTTCTACCACGATAGGTATTCTACTTTACCTCAACAACTGTTTTTATTTTATTTACCTACAAAACAAAAGATGTCTACGAGAAATATATCGAGTTTCTTTGTAAGAAAGAGTTTTTTGAAATCACCAACTTGATTTGCTCTGAAATGTTTCCACCCTTGCTGTTTCTAAGGCACGCCCTGGGAAAGCTACATATCAGCTCTGAACCCTGCAGGGAACTAGACCTCTTGGGGAGGGTGGAGAAGGGATGAGTGTCCCGTTGGTCCCTGTTACCTTTTGCCTTCTCTGCTTTAAGGGTTTTGGCAAGGCCTTCCAGTTCTTTGATGCTTTGGCACACATCTATCAGTGTGTCCAGTCCTGCATCTTTTGGGAATGTATGCTCCATCCAGTCAGCAATCTGAATTCTGTCATAATCATCTTGCATCTTTTTAGATAGATTTAGTTTTTTTCTTAGTATGGACTTGATTACCCTAAAGTGGTAGTCTTCCATACGCTCCAATCCCTTTAGAAGAATGATTTCCTTATATTCACTCATTATCTCTAAAATTATGGACAATCCTAAAAGATGAAAATAGATGTAAGCAGACATAGGATTATGCACATATACAGGCAATTCCAAGTCAGATATTTCTGTGTGAGTGAATGACCCCAAAAGGTAATATTTATAATTGCATGTGAGAGAAAATTAGAGTTAAATATAATCTGTGTCACTGTGCCAAACTGATAAAGAACTTCTGTATTAATAAACAAGCCTAGGAAGCTTCCCCCTTCTCGACATGTTAGGTCACTTAGACCAGAGGCAGTTGTGGTTTAGTAAAGTGTTGGATCAGAAATTGTTGCAATGTTTGTTTAGATTTGTGCTATGAGTGTCAAAATTCTGGGTCCTTCTTCCTTTCTTATTTGGTGCTATAGTTCATCTCTGGATATCTGCCTGTGGGTTTCTGACTGTTTCCATTGTAAAGTGACCTATAAGCAAATGGATTCCATCCTATTACAGTATGCCTGGATGAACCATGACTCAAGTATCATGGCCATGCTGAGCCACTGACGCTTATCCGTTAGGCTTTCCCTCAAACACCCCTCATGAGCATACTATCCCTCCTGGGCTCTGATTGTGTGCACTTTGGGTCCTTTTTTTGTTCATATTGCTGTCAATATCCCAAATGTCTACATACGTTTCAGAGTAGCACCCTAGATTTTATTGAATGGAATTATATCAGTAGTTTCTTGATTTTTATCCTTTCAGGCTTGACTAAGTGTTTCTATTTGTACACAGACACAATTTTTACATGAAAGTCATGCTTAAATCCTCCCCAGATCTTTTAAAACTTTCTTAATTTGTCAAAAATATTTCTTTCTCCTAAAATATAAAGGAAGTTCTAGCATAATCTGCATTCATCCCATTTATGTTTATTTTTATTCTTGAGGTCATTTGCTGCAAAATATACAAAATACACTCCTATTGTCAAGGTTTGTGGTATGTCTAATTTCTTTTTCATTGCTTGGAAAACCTTTGAAAACAAAAGTTAAATGGGTTCATTAGTGGGAGGGTAGGATAGTAGAAGAAATAGAGAGAGAAAATAACTAACACTATGTTTACAAAAGCTAAGATAGAAGCCTACTGACATAAAGTTTCCTAAAATATAATATAAAATGGCATGTGATATGATATAATATACACTCTATTTATCTATTCATCTATCTGCCATCCATCATTTGTTTTATATAATATATATCAACAATTTACATGTAGTTACTGTATAATGAGCAACAAGTTTCTAATAAACACCATAGGTTAACAAAATGCCCAGTTCTAGGAATGAATTTTCTCTGTTAAAGTTATTGGCCAGTCAGTTCTCATATACCCCCAACATATAGCTTGTTGACAATGCTCTTGATTATATTTCAGAATGTATTACTGAAGACACCACATTCTTGAGTCACAGAACACGAACAAATCATGTTGATGCTCACCTGGAAGCCTCATCCTTACTGGATAAATTTTGATATTCTGGAAGGTATTCTGCACAATACCTTCCAGATGAGCAAAATAGTCATTAACCTTACCTGGTTGTAGATTACTGGAGGTAACAAACAGTCTGTCATCACATGGTCACTGGTGCAACTGTGGCATGAACATTGTAGGATTAACCATCCTTTTTTTGATTTGATCTCTATCATGTATAAGTTGAAACCATAACCTGGCACCATTTCTGAGATGGAAAACCTATGACAAGACTACTCATAGTTCCTGCCTTCTTGATAACCTATTAATTTTACTCTACTAAGTAGGAGTGGAATTAAACTTTTATTATATACACTTGTCTTTCAACACTCATCAGAGAATAATTAGAAAATTAGAAACTATAAAAATCTGGCTTTTTGAAAATTTCTCTAAGAACTGAGTGAGAAGATACTTCCCATATTATTCCTCAATAATGTTGATCTCTTCTTAATCACAGCCAATTCTTCAATGCCAGATGACCAGAATCACAGTTGTAATTCAAAATATTAAGTCATCTCAGTAGATTCTTTAGGGAACGTTTAACCTTCCCTCTGAAGTCCAAGTCAGGCCTCCGTCATCTGCACTGCCCTCTGCATTATTTTTTAAGTTCCCACAGTAGTCCACACTAATCTCTAAATATGCAATTGCTTTTAGAGTCCAAAGTTACAAAGTTCATTCATAATTCTTCCCAAAACATAGTCAGGTGTGTCACAACAATATCCCACAAACCGTGTACCGGTTTCTCTTTTAGTTACAGGTTCTCTTGCTGTGATAAAACATCATGACCAAAACCAACCTGGGACGAAAAGAGTTCATGTAATTTTTCATTCCAAATCACAGTCCTTTATTGAAAGAAGTCAGAGAATTAATTCAAGGCTGGAACCTGAAGGTAGGAACTGAAGCAGAAGCTATGAGGAACACTGATTCCTCACTTGATTCTCATGGCTTGCTCTGCACTCGGGACCACCTGCACAGGAGTGGCACCGCACCCACAGGTTTACACACTCACATCGATCACTAATCAAGGATATGACGTCCACACATTCTTACAAGCAATTTTAAAGGAAGCATTTTCTTAACCCAGGAATCTCTTTCCAGATAATTTTATCTTGTGCCAAGTTGCCAAAACGCAACCAGAACATACCCTTAATACTTTAAATGTTGGGATTGTATACCACTAATAGTGTATGGTAATTCTTAGTATTTTGTGTCTTTTGATAGGATCATAATAAGTAGCAACACTGAATATTTCTTTTGCAAATGGAAAGTTGCATACATATATTCTTCATGTGTATGTTAAAGAGCATACAGTGAATTAGATAAAACCCAGAACATTGTGATAGATACAGCAGTATATTTCTCAATTACTAAACTATCAAGGTATAAATATCTGTAAAAAATTTAAAATGTTTGAAAAACATAAAGAAAATACCAAGAGAGATCTCATTATATATATACATGTCTCAAATCATTTTTAAAATACTCTGTTCAAGTACATATTAGAAATTCTACAGGGTACATGAAAAGCCTTTAAAATATTCTAAAAGTATGTAGTAGAGATATATTTCTATTTAACTCTCCTGAATACCCCTAGGTTTTCCACCAGAAAACTAAAAACAAATCCAAGCAATGTAAAACTAAAGAAAACAAAAAACTTTCAAGATGACAGGAACTAACTCATTGTGATTGAGATACTGCTGCTGTAAAAGATAGCAAGTATGTTGGTGGCTGAATAAAAAAGATGTACTTGAATAACTATGAATCTGTGGAACTCTGTGCTATACATGTCCATTGCTTCCCGTGCAGAACACTAGAGTGCAGCTCCATGTCCTGATATATTTTCATTAAATATTCCACAGTAATCAAAATAGCCAAGAAGTTACTCCTTACTCTCCAGCCAAGATAACTAAAGCTTTCTTCTCATTTTGTCTTTACTCATACTTATACTTTAAAAAATTATTTTATTATCTGCCATAATCCAAATGCCTTTTTTTTTTGGCTCAAGGCCCAGTAAGGGTGGGATAAAAATGTCTGCCATCTGCCCTAGTGAAACATCAGAATCTATCTGCTGTGGGTTCATTTCCCTAAAAGCAGTGGGTACAAGCCCTGTTCCTTCCATTGTCCTCTGAAAGAAACAGCATTGATTGCCCCCGTGCCTTTGTGGGTTCACAGAACTCACAACTCTACATAGCGGGGTTCGGGACTCACCTTCTCAGAAATTTCTTCAGCAGTGTCCAGATCCTAGTTCATCTGCAAGGCAAGAATCAGGACTGGTTTCATTTGAGTAAGAAAATAAATCTCTCAGTGATTGGACCAGTATGTTGCAATCTCTCAGCTGCCCAGAACATGAAGTGTTTTTAAAGATGGGAAGAATGACATCAGTCTGGGTTGTTTCACTCCACTTCAGGTTGAGCAACCTTGGGTGGCTTGCATTCTGCTATTCCTGGAAGTGAAGGTTTGAAGAAGAGAAGTCTCCTCCCATTGTACTTAGCTTTCGATTTCCCCAGCTAGCAAGAATGGATTGTCTCCTAACTGCATACGCTTTACTTACCAGAAATAACAAAGATCTTTTGTGCTCAGTTTGTTTTCTTACATATATTCAAAGGGAGGTATTCTAAACTTAAGCCTTCATGTCCAACAGCTTTACCCATGGGTAATTAAGACATACATTCCTCTGAATAAAGGTAACATCTGAAAGGGAAAGTGTGAGCTGCCCAGACACTTCTCCCTCCTTCCACTCAGCATAGGGTAGCAGGAAGAGAGAATACAGCAGGTGCCTATTGCAACCAAGAACTGAATGTGGTTCCTGGGTAGAAGAAGATATATAGTGCACTTACTTTTGATTTAAGAGCTTACTAAAGTATTTTCTCATTCATTAATAGTTCTCCTAGCCCCACCTCATAAAAAAACCAAATTAACTCAATACACTTACTAATCTAATGATGAATAAATGGGAAGGAATTTGTTGCTGTCCAGACAAGAGCTACACTGCTTTCCGTTTAGTGATTAAGTTAA
Source organism: Microtus pennsylvanicus (assembly GCF_037038515.1). Classification (NCBI taxonomy): domain Eukaryota; kingdom Metazoa; phylum Chordata; class Mammalia; order Rodentia; family Cricetidae; genus Microtus; species Microtus pennsylvanicus. The sequence goes on from NC_134588.1 coordinate 93,215,041, forward strand.
AGATTCCTTAGCATTTCTGCACTATTAAGACATTTATGAAAAAATAAAAACAATATTTATGGATAAACCCAGCAGGTGTAATGGGCCTATGTGATAACAAAGTGGAGGTTTTGACAACCGTGGCAAAGCCCTCAGGTGTTAGTAATATCAGGGAACTTAAATGACCATTTTCCTAGTGTCTTTCTGTCAAGCAGAGTGGGGAAATCTCTGAAGTTTCCTGTAATTTGGGACACAGAAAAAATGGTGACAGGCAGTGGATGGTGGTGAAATCACGCCAGCTGATGTGCAAGCAGGATCGTGTTCTTGGGGTGTTATCATTCAGCATGTTAGGGTTGCACACATTGCCTGGATGCACACATAGACATGCCAGAGGACTTTCAAAAGCTTGTCCTTGGCAGCTCTTGTGCCCTCTGATTTTGACAGAGAGAATGTAGCATGCAGGAAGGAGCAGCTACAAGTTTTGCCCTCTGGTGCTATAGTTTTCTTACAAGTCTTAGGCTTCCAGGATCTATAGCTCTTGTGTAGACAGACTTAAACCTTTCATATCCTTTGCTTTCCAACTCTTGAAGACTTATAATTCAGCATTAACTTGGCCTAGAATTGTAGCTTTATGGAGAGATTACGTTTGGGGAGTTTTAAGTCTTTCATAGCAGCCAGTGTTGATTCTAGTGTACCTGAGAACCTTGGCTCCAAAAGCTCAACATCCCTCAGGAAGTCTTCCTATGCCCAGAACCTCTAGTTCTCTATGTGTTTGATACTTCATCATCTTCTCTGCTTCTGCATGCTGTTATGACCACCATCCTTATTCTCTTTAGCTGCCAATTCAGGAAGCCTGCAGCTTCACCATGTTTGTTCATTTTGCCCTCCTGATTGCCTGCATGTCTTTCCTGCTCTGCTGCATGCACCTTTGCTACTACTTCTGCTGATTCTTTTTTTTTCTTTTTGGTACTTACTGTTTTTCAAAACTAAAATTTCCTACAGTAAATTTTTTAATAGTTTTTTGCCTCAACCAACTCCTTCCAGATCCTTAGTATTTACCTATCAGAACAACATTAGCATCATCTTGCATCATGCTCTCTCTCTCTCTCTCTCTCTCTCTCTCTCTCTCTCTCTCTCTCCCTCTCTCTCTCTTTATCTTTCTATCTCTGTCTCTCTATCTCTATCTCTCTACTTCTCCACACACACATGCATGCATGCATTTGCACACATACAGCACATGAACACACACACACACACACACACACACACACACACACACACTAACAGACACTCAATTTAAAAGAGAAAACAAGGAAACAGGAGCCAGCAGTGTTTAAGGGAAATTTATGGAATTCCTTTGATCAAAGATTCAACAAGATGTAACCCATTTCTGCTACTGGGGAGTTTATCTCCCCATTATATGGTGGATCCATTGAAATTTCTGTCATATGTGTATATGTATAAATTTCAGGAAACTTCTATAGTAGTATGTTCCTGTATGACTTTCAAAGAGTCTTTAGTGTTAGTTATCTCCCCCATATTCCTTCAACTGTCCTGAGTCCCCTCCACTCCCTGGTCCCTTCCTAACTATATAAACTCTGTGGTTATATTCTAAATAAAACACAAGTACCTAAAGTTTAAAAGCTAATATCTATCTCTAAGAGAATGCATGCATGAGTTAGGTTGCCTACCTCACTCAGGATGATTGTTTCTAGCTCTATTATGTTCACATTGAATATTTACATTTTTCTTAACAGATGAATATAACACTTTATTTTGTAAATACTGCATATCTTCATCATCCATTCATCAACTAATGGACAGACATCCAGGTTGTTTCCAATCCTCTAATTATTATGAATAGAACATCTATGAATATTGATGAACAATTGTTTTTGTAGTATGGTGTACTCCTTAGGGTATATGCACAAGAGTGGGCTAGCTGGATCTTGTGAAAGATCTATATTTAGCTTTTGAGGAAACAACTCACTAACTTCCATAATGGGTATATTTCCACAAGTAATGGATAAGATTTATTCCTTCCATGCTTGTATCTACTGACATATTTTTATTAATCTTTACCATTCTAGAAACAAAGAAAACCCAAGATAGCTAGAACAATCCTTAAATAGAAAAAAAAACCTGCTGGAGATATCCCCATGCTTGATTTCAAATTGTACTAAAGAACTGCAGTCATAGAAAATAAGATGGTATTGGCACATAAACATTGATTAATGGAACTGAATGAAAAACATACATGTAACTCCTCTCACCTATGGACATCTGATTTATACATATACAGACAGAAATACACACTGGAAAAAAAGACAGTATCTGGTGTGGGAGGTTTTTCTCTGTTTGTTGCTTTTCTTTGTTAATGAATAAAAAAACTGCCTTGGCCTGTTGATAGGGCAGAACTTAGGTAGGTGGGGAAGATGGAGCTTAATGCTGGGAGAAAGACAGGCAGAGTTAGGAGACATCATGGATTTGCTGCTGGAGTCAGACATGTCAATTCTTTGCTGGTAGACCACAACCTCGTGGTGATATACAGATTAATAGAAATGGGTTAAATTAAGATTAAGTTAAATTAAGATTAAATTAAATTAAGATTAAATTAAATTAAGTTAGCAAATACGAAGCTAGAGCTAATGGGTCAAACAGTGATTTAATACAGGTTCTGTGTGATTATTTCAGTTCTGGGTGGCCCAGACGAACAAGCGGTTTCTTGCAACAAATATCTTCAACATTTGGTGTTGGTCTAATTGGATATCTGCATGTAGAACAATGCAACAAGTTCCATATTTATTACTCTGCATAAAACTCCACTCAAAGTAGATCAAATACCTCAGCATAAAGCCAGATACATTGAGATAATATAGCAAAGAAAAATCATCTGAAAAATCATAGAGAAAAGAGAAGAAACCAGTTCAAATGCATAGAAAATATTGTAACAAAATCAAAAATAAATTGCTACTGTCCAGAAAGACAATCTTATCATTGGTGTGGGACAATGGTCTGTATTCTGTCAATTTATATTTTAAATAAACACTGATTGGCCAGTAGCCAGACAGAAAGTAGAGGCAGGTCAGTGAGAATAATAAAAGAATTCTGGAAAGAAGAAAGTCCTAGTCTGAATCATGGCCCAGTCACAGAAGAAGCAACATGTGACTGAGTCGTCAAATAAGGTACTGAGGCACGTGGCTAACATAGACAAGAATAATGTATTAATATAAGTTATAAGAGTTAATAAGAAGCCTGAGCTAAGAGGCCAATCAGTCTATGATTAATGTAGACCTCTGGGTGATTTCTTTGGGACTTAATGACTGTGTAAACTGGACAGTACAGAAACCTCTGACAACAGAATAGCAACCAACATGGGGCAACTGCATCCACATAAAGCCTGAGAGAGCTTGTAAAGTAATTCTAGACATAAAATAAAAGAGTCAAACATGGCTTATTGATAGCAACACTTTATTGGGTGGGCTCTGTGTGCTTGAGGCAAGCACTCTTATTTAAGAGAGGCTTCCTTACTCAACTTTAGCTATAAAACCTTACAGCCCTTTTAAGAGATCCTGCCAGAAAACACTTAAATGATGTTAAAAACATGACCGCATGCGTTTTGGTTTTAAGCCATAGCAGAAAAAAAAAGCTGGCTTTCTGGGCCATCCTACCAGCACAAACTCTGACTCTTTCAGGTAGGAATGAGAACATCAAATAGATAGGAGGTGTAAAGAGACTCTCCATAAGATAAAAGAATCCAAATACTAAACATGGAGGTCAAAGAAAGGCTACTAAAAGCTGTAAGGTGAAAAGACAAGGTCACTTATAAAGGCAGACCTATTAGAATAAAACCTGAAGGTTCAGTAGAGACTCTGAAAAGAGGGGTCTGGGCAAATGTTCTATAAACTCTGAAAGAACACAGATGCCATCCTAGATTTCTATGCCCAGCAAAAATTCAACAACTATCAACAAAGAAGAAAACATCTCATGATATAAACACACTGATCAATTTCTCTCTACTAATTTGTCTCTACAGAAGACACTGATAGAAAAATTTCAATATGAAGGGTCATACAACAAAGTGGACACAAAGAAAGAACAATACCAGAATAGTTACTCAAAAGAGGCTAAAATCCACTATAACAAGATAACAGAAATTAATAAATACTTTTCCAAAATGTCTCCCAATAATAATGGTCTCAATTCCTTCAATAAATGACACAGGCAAAAAGATCATATTAGAAATCAAGATTTATCTTTCTACAGTTTTAAAGAAACAGACTTTATCATCAAGGACAGCAGTCAATTTAGGCAAGAAAATGAAAAAAAAAGTATTCTAAGTAAATGAAACTAAGAAACTAAGAAGCAAGTAGAGTATAGTAATGGTGTGGGAAATCCTTCTGTATATATGTTGCTTTTATTGGTTAATAAAAATGGCTGCTTTCGGCCAATGGCTTAACAGATTATAGCCAGGCTGGAAGATAGATAGATAGATAGATAGATAGATAGATAGATAGATGATAGATAGATAGATAGATAGATAGATAGATAGATGATAGATAGACGGATGGATGGATGGATAGATAGATATACAAATACAGAGATAGATAGATAGATAGATGGATAGATAGATAGATGATAGATAGATAGATAGATAGATAGATAGATAGATAGATAGATAGATAGATGATAGATAGAGAGAGTAGGCAGAGTCAAAGAGAAGCCAAGTAGCCTCTGCCTGAAACAGACATGCCAGAACACTGTTGGTCAGGGACAGTGAAGTGGTGATATACAGATTAATAGAAATGGATTTAACTAGGATAAGAGGTATCTAGAAAGATGCTTAAGCTATTGCCCAAGTGGTATTGCAAGAAATACAGATTTATGTGTGATTATTGAGGAGCCTAGGTGTCTGGGAAGCCAATGTGCAGGCTCTAGCAACATAGTTGCTATTTTAATATTTGATACAATATCACTAAAGGAAAACAAAAACAACAAGAATATATTACAAGTCATCACGCACTGTTAACATATGAACTACATATAATGGTATTCAATTTCATAAATGAGACACTACTTCAGCTAAAATCATATACTGCGCTTAGCACAATGATAGTGGATAATCTCAACATGCCACTCACACCAATAGGCAGGTCATCCAGACCGAAAAAAAAATGGCAGAGAAACTTGGGAGTAAAATCATCTCAAAAATCAAATAAACCTAACATAAATCACAGAACATTTCACACAAACACTATTTTATTTTTTCTCAGAACTCGGTGAAACTTTCTCCAAAATTTACAGCATATTGGTTACAAAGGAACTCTCATCAAATATAGGAAGATTGAAATACACCCTGCATCCAATCTGTGTAGCTGGGTGGCTGGTCCCTAGTGTTCCCCCTCTCTCTTGGTGTCTTCTTTTCTTGATCTCCTTCTTTATTCTTCTGTTTACAAGATTTCTCCTCCGATTTATTCTCTCTGCCTACCAGTCCCACTTATCCCTTCTCCTGTCTGACTATTGGACATTCAACACTTATTAGCTCTATCAGGTGATTTAGCCAGAAAAAGTGATACAGCTTTACAGGAGTTAAAATAGTACAATATAAAAATATGCAATGCATCTTTGTACCATTAAATAAATATTCCACAGTATAAATAAATGTAACATATTTTCAACTAATATACCACAACACCAACTATTTGTGTTTACATGATCTTCAATGAGGTACTTATTCATATCTTCTTTACAGTCCTTTAGCATTTTCATACTTGCTATTTTAAAGTTCTTGTCATGTATTTCTGCTAATCTGCTTTTCTCATGGCTTGTTATAGTATGTTTTGAAGAGACACTAGCCCACTAGACCTTGTGACTCTTTTTTTTTTTTTTGATTTTTCGAGACAGGGTTTCTCTGTAGCTTTTTTGGTTCCTGTCCTGGAACTAGCTCTTGTAGACCAGGCTGGTCTCGAACTCACAGAGATCCGCCTGCCTCTGCCTTCCGAGTGCTGGGATTAAAGGCGTGCACCACCACCGCCCAGCTAGACCTTGTGACTCTTGCAGCCCTTGCTCTTCTCCCATAATCCCTCTGTCTTGTTAAAAAAAAAAACATTAGAATACATTCCTAAAGCTAGCATCAATGTCTATTCCTTTCTTTGATAACTTCTTTCCGAGGCAGAATAACAAAATCCAGCAATCAGAACCCCTTTATGACTAACCTAATTTACATGACCAGTTAAAATTGAATACCTCATCCCAACAGGTGTTTCCCCCGATACCCTAATAAACTGCAATTTCCCTATGTGTCCAACATCTGTCTACGCTCTATCCACAGGCAGTTTTTTGTTCTTCCAGGAGAAATACCGCTTTCCCTCCCCGTTGTACCCTTTCCTTCTCTTAGTACTCTATCTCCTTTACCACTGCATCCTAGCCCATTCTATCACAGACCTCCCCTTTTTCCTCCTTTTAAAACTGTACCTGCAAGGTCATTTGCTGCTGTTTTGCTGTCAGAACCAGAAAGCGGCCACTTTAACTTCTCTTCCCTGCTTAATAAGGGATCTCCCTATAAAAACAGGCATTGGGTATGGTTTGTGCCTAATCAAGAATCTGGAAGGGAGTCCCACTGTGCATCCATCCCTTTAAGGGTTGGGGGCTTAGTTACAACACAGATAAATGATCTTGTTGTTTATGTTTTTGTTGGTCCTTATGAATGAAGGTAACATATGTGGAGGAGCTGAAGAAAGAAGGCAGCAGATGCTCTAAGAGTACTCTGGAGAAAGAAGAATGGACAAGGCAAAGAAGGGCACAGGTAAGCAGGTGGTCAATATGAGTTCCCATCAAGTATGATGGCTCTGACGTTTCTTGTAGAGAGACGGGTGGGTTCTTTGTGTTTTAGAGAATCACAAAGGGATGAAGCTAGACCAGGAGAAATGACTGGTCATTTTTTCATATTACCAGCTTGACCTTCAC